>NW_028270178.1:48628981-51147154 GCF_037043375.1 Chiloscyllium plagiosum | reverse complement strand
GAGGCAAAACACGTGGTGCTACAAATGCACAGCCAGTCAGGCAGCATCCGAGGAGTAGGAGATTCGACGTTTCAGGCATAAAGTCTTCATCAGGAATGAGGGAGGTGGGTGAGATGGGGCTGAGAGATAAATGAGAGAGGCTGGGGCTGTGAGGAAGTTAGCTTGGAAGGCGATAGCTAGATGAAGATGAGTGGTGATAGTGATAGGTCACGGTGGAAGCTGAAGTGGATAGTTGGGAAGGAAGATGGACAGGTAGTTCATTTAAACAGGGTGGTGCTGAGTTGGAGGGTTAGTTCTGGGATAAGGTGGCGGGAAGGAGATGAGGAAACTAGTGAAATTGCCCTTGATACCGTGTGGTTAGAGGGTCCAAAGGCGGAAGATGATGAATGTTTCCTCCAGACGACTGCTGGCTAGAATGTGGCAGTGGATGAGGCCAAAAACGTGCAAGTCCTTGGTGCAGTGGGAGGGAGAGTTGAAGTATTCAAGCACAGGGAAGTGGGGTTATTCGGTGTGTGTGTCTGAGAGTGTTCCCTGAACCGTCTGCAAGTTGATGCCCTGTCTCCCCAATGGAGAGGAGACCAGGAACAATAAACAGAGTAGATGAAGTGTTTGGACATAGAATGTTCTTTGCCTGATGTAGAAAGATCCTTTGAAGCCTTGGATGGAGGTGAGGAGGGAGGTGTTGACACAGGTTTCATTCCTCTTGTAGTGGCAAAGAAGGTGTCAGGAGTGGAAGGAGGCTTGGTGGGGGTGGGGGGGCATGAACCTCACGAGGGAGTTGTGAAGGGGAATGATTTCAACAGACTGCTGATAGGGGTCGGGAGGGAAGTAAATCTCAGGTGGTGGAGTCTGACTCTTAGTGGCAGAAATGTCTGAGGATGATGCGTTGTATCCTGAGGTTGATGGAAGGCGAGCACCAGAGGGGTTCTATCCTTGTTGTAGTTTGGAAGGGTGGAGTGCAAGGGCGGAGGTATGGGAAGTTGAGGAGATGCGCTAGAGCAACCTCCTGCAGCTAAATCACCGCTTCAATGCTACCTGTCCCTCTATCTATTTTTGCACTGTTTGAAAAACTTAGCTAGAATCCCCTCAGTTCCTTCATGTAAATCATTAATGCACAAAATGAATAGTTATCGTCCCCAACACTGAGTCTTGTGGAACATCACTTGTCCCTGCCTGCCATCCTGAGAAGGAGCTTTTTATCCCTACTCTCTGCTTTCTGTCAGACAGCCATGCTTCTATCCATGCTAGCAGCTTGCCTCTAACACCATGGGCCCTGACCTTTCTCAGTAGCCTTTTGTGTGGCACCTTGTCAAAGGATTCTTGAGGAACAAGTGGATAACATCTATTAGTTCTCCTTGGTCTAATCTGCTCTTTACCCTCTCAATGTATTCTAGCAGGTTTGTCAGGCTAGATCTCCCCTTGATGAAACCATGCTGACTTTGTCGTACTTTATCAAAGATCTCTAAGTATTCAGAAATCCCATTCTTCGATGGATTCCAGATTGTTACCCACAACTAAGGTTAGGCTAATCAGTCTGTAATTTTCCATCTTCTGCCTAACTCCCTTATTTAACGGAGTGTCATGTTAGACATTTTCCAGCCATTTGGCCCTTTCCTGATTTTAGTCATTCCTGAAAGATTACCAGTTATGCTTGCATTAACTCTTCAGCTATTTCTCATACAATGCTGGGATGTAGTCCACCTGGTCCAGGTTATTTATCCACATTCAGGCCATTCAGTTTTCTAACATGTTCTCCTTGATGATAGCCACCATAATCAGCTCTGCCCTCTCACTCTGTTCATTTTTTGGGGAAATTACTCATGTCTTTCACCATGAAGACTGATGCAAAGTTCCCCATTCGTTTCTTTGTTTCCCACTACCGACTCTCCAACATCATTTTGCAGTGGCCCATATTCACTTTTACCTCTCTTGTGCACTTTATGTATCTAATGAACCTCTTACAGTCTCCTTTATATTACTGGTTAGCTTACCCCTACATTTAATATTCTCCCTCCTTTTTTTCATACCTTCTGTTGATCTTTGTAAGTTTCCAAATTCTCTAGTTTCCCACTGCCCTTCACCACATTTTATGCTTGTCCTTTTGCTTCTATGCAATCCCTGACTTCCCTTGTCAGCCCTGGTTGCCTCATCCTCCCTGTACCATACCTCTATTCCTCAGCATGAATCTCTGCAGTGTCTCCTGAATTAATCTTGGAATCTCCTGCCATTGCTGTTCCCCTGCCTTTCCTGCTGGACCCCTCTCCCGGTGAATCTTACCCAGCTTCTCCCTTGTGCCTCTGTAGTTGCCTTTATTCAGCTGAAATATTGTTACCTCTGGTTATATTTTCTCTCTCTCAAATTGCAGAATACATTCAACCATGTTCTGTTCACTGCTTCCGAAGTTTCCCTTCACCTTAAGCTCCCTTATCTAGCCTGGGTCATTAGATCCAGTATCATCTGTCCCGAGTGGGCTCTACCACAAGCTTCTGCAAAAAAAAAAAGACACATCATAGACATTCCTGTAATTTCTTTTCTTGCGATCCACTACCAACCTGATTTTCCCAGTCTGTCTGCAAATCGAAATCACCCACGATCACTGTACTTTGCATTTCCTACACACCTTTTCTATCTCCTGGTGTATGTTGTGCCCCAGCTCCTGACTACACTTTGGAGCCCTGTACAAGACTCCAACTGTGGTTGTCTTACCTTTGTGGTTCCTCAGTTCCACCCACGCAGATTCTACACTATCTGACCTTACTTCCTTTTTACTATTGATTTACTATTGATCTAATAATGCAAATTCAAATCCCTCTGCCCACCTGCCTATCTTTTCAATAGGATAAATGTCCTTAAATATCCTGATCCCCTTGCAGCCACCTCTCCGTGATGCCCATCACCTCAAACCTGCCGATTTCAATCTGTGCCACAAGCTGATTTACCTTATTCCTTGTACAGCATGCATTCAGATATAATATGGTCAGTCCTGTATTAACTGTACCTCCTGTCATGCCATTCATTTGATCAGTTTGCTTGAAGTTTGATTGTTAAACATTTCCAGATGCTCTATCCTATTTGTGTCTGTGCTGGAGATTTTAATAACCTCTCCTGAGTTCTGTACTCTTACCTCCTCTTTTAATTCAGCTTTTCTAATTAAACCCTGTAACTGAACACCCACCTCGCACACACACACACACATTCCTAATCAGTTTAAAGCTATGTCTACAGTCCTAGTTAGGATTCACTCGGACTCTGGTCCCAGCACGGTTCAGATGTTGACAGTCCCATCGGAACAGGTCTTTTCTTCTTCCGTAATAAAATGAATTTATTCAACACAAAACACATGGACAAAATAAACTTTTCTGTATATACCAAAATATGAAAACAACAAAGAAACAAGGTTATTAAAATACACTTTGTGGTGCTATATAAATTGAAATGTGAATTACAAAACCATGGAAGTGATGTGCAAACTTTGTCAATCATTATTTGACCCACAGCTGAGTTCCTGATTTCCCGTCTGTCAGTAATCCCCATCACTGAGATTCTCTCGCCCTGTCTCTCACACAGTGTCGAGAGGGGTTACAAGTTGATGTTGGCCCAGAATATTTAAATTAATCCACCTTCTCTCTGGAGCGAATCTATTGGTCTATTGGATTCTGGTTAGCTGTCAGAAACTCAGCTCTGTGATGACATTGGCGGTAAATGATCTGGGATGACAGCCAGTATCACAGGGTATGGCACCAGACAAAGCGTTTGCAGTCGCGGAGTTTCGAAATGGAACTCTGTGTATTTCTCCTCATGCTGCCTCCTGATAACTTTACACTCGCCTGACATCAGTTGCTCTCACTCATTCTGTTGCTCCGTTTTCTCACCACTCTGTTTATCTCACTGCACTTTCTCTCTCTCTCTTTATTCCTCTCTCTCCCTCTCAGCCTATCTCCGATCATTCTCTTTATTTTCAAGTGATCAAGTTGGAAAGCTCGTGGACGCATGGTGGGCTGATTGGCCTCCTCTGTGCTGTATTAATTCTTAATTTCTCTGACCCACAATAAACAATTTAGGTGCCGGAGAGACAAGCTGATCCACTGAAGGACACATCGCACAATTAACCATTATCTCTTCCTGTTTTCTGACATGCAGCGATCTCGAAATATCCGTCCAAACAAACTGCCTCCTCACATTAACATCAGCACATTTCAGACTGCCAGGTCCACTGTGTTCAGTACCCTCTGCCTGCTTGCAGTTGGTCTTAGCTGTACTGATATGAATCTACAACTCCTTCTCAGTCACTGTTCCTGTGGACCTATTGCTGTCGTTCCCCACATCCCTTCCCCCGCCCCCCCCCCCCCCCCCCGCCCCATTCATCGCCACCATACACTGGTTTAAACCCTCCTAAGGGACAATGACAAACCTGCCTGCCAGGAGATTGCTGCCAGTTCAGGTCTGTCCTGTCCTTCTTGTGTGTAGGTCCTACCGACCCGGGAATCCCAATGATCCACAAATCGGAGATTGCTGCCAGTTCAGGACCATCCCGTCCTTCTTGTGTATATCCTATCGACCCGGGAATCCCAATGATCCACATATCAGAAGTGCTGCCTCGCCTACCAGTTCTTTGGCAGTGTAGTTAATTGTGCTATCTTCCTATTTCTAATCTCACTCACACGTGACATATTCTAATGTCTCCAAAATTCAAATATCCTTTCAGCACAACTCCATCAAGGCATTTTTTTTAAAGTGGATAGACTTGATAACTAAAAAAAATAAGTGTGACGTCAGGAAAGTGAGACCACTGAATCAGTCCAATGACCAGAGGATCTGATATCTATCCCCACCACCAAGCGTATTTGACAAGGCATACATATTAACCATCTGTTTGCAGATGAACGAGGATAAACAGAAGATTAGAAAATGTCAGAGCAGATAGATGTCATTCAACCTGTTTACTCAGCTTTGCTATTCAATTGGATTCTACTTATTATGTTCCTTTCAATGGCAGCATCTTTACCCAGCATCCCCAGCGGGTCAGATAGGTCCTAGTGTCGTTGTGTGCACAGTCCTGTGATGGGAGTATCCAGTGCCAGGCAAAAGGGTGTGGGAAGTCCCAAGGGTGGCACAAGGAAAGACTGCATGTAGTGACGATGTACTGAGGAACTGAAAGAGATAGAATGGGTATCCAGGGACACTGCACTCAGACAAGTGCCCGGGCAAGATTCCTAAACACCCAGAGGAACCCGCGAACCACGGCTGCTTTTACAAAAACCTGTCACATTTGCTGCATTTCTCCATCGAACAAAAGCAAAAATACTCTCGATGGTAGAAATCTGAAGCAAACACAGAGACGTACTGTGGAGAGAGAAAAGAGTCAATGCTCCCAATGCAGACACGGGAAGAATGTACAAAGTCCACACAGACAGGGCCCAGAGATTGGAATTGAATCCGAGTCCCCAGCACTGTGAGGCAGCTTTGCTGTGTCACCATGCAGCCCAATGATTGATAATTGGGGATAGTATAGTTAGAGGCTTAGATACTGTTCTCCGTGATCGGGATTGAAAGTCCTGAAGCTTGGGTTGTCTACCTGGTGCTCGGGTTTAGGATATCTCATCTGGGTTGCAGAACTTGGAGCGGGATGGGAATGATCCAGTGAACAGGATCCATGTAGGTACCAACGACTGGACAAACAAATAATACGAAGAGCAACGGGTAATACAGGATTGAACTACTATATCAGAATGCATGCAGTGTAAGGAATAAGGTATACATGCTTGTAACTCATGCACAAATTGGCTGGTACGACATAGTGAGCTTTACAGTGATATCGCTGCAAGAGGATCAGGATTGGGAGCTGAATATTCAAGGATATTCATCCTGCCGAAAAAATAGGCAGGTGGGTAGAGAGATAGAGTTGTCTCATTATTAAGAATGGAATTGAATCAATGATCAATAATAAGAAATAAAGTAAGGTCAGGTGATGTAGAATCTGTGTCGGTAGAATTGAGGAATCAAAAAGGTGAAAACATGCAGTTGGAGTTATATATAGGGAGCTGGGGTGCAAGATCCACCAGGAGGTGGAAAGATCTGTAGGAAAGGTAAAATTACAGTGATCATGTGGGATTTCATTATGCAGGTTGACTGGGAATTCGGGTTGGTCGTGGTTCGCAAGAGAAGGAATTTGTGGAATGTCTATGAGATGGCTTCTTGGAGCAGCTTGTGTCGGCAGAGTAGATGAGGGGAGCTTAAGGTGAAGGAAATCATAGGAGGCAATGATCATAATATGATTGAATTTACTCTGCAATTTCAGTTGGAGACGTTAGAATCAGAAGCAACAGCTGAATAAAGACAATTACAGAGACATGAGGGAGGAGCTGGGTATAATTGACTGGATGACAGGCCCAGAAGGAAAGGTAGTGCAACAGCAATGACAGGAAATCAGTTACAGCATAAAAGCAAAAGATAAAGGATATAATGTGGCATCGTGCAGTGGGAAACCTGAGGATTGGGAAGCTTACAAAGACAAAACAGAGGGCAAACAAAACAGAATAAGGAGGGAGATAATTAAATATGGGGGCAAGCTAGCCAGTAATATAAAAGAAGACTGTAACAGTTTCTTTCGATATATAAAGTATAAAAAAGCAGCAAAAGTGAACAATGGACCACTGGAAAATGATACTGGAGGGATAGCAGTGGGGAACGAGAAAATGGTCAAGGAACTGAATGAATACTTTGCATCAGTTTTCACTGTGGAAGATACGAGTAATTCCTAAAACATTCAAGAGATTGAGGGGCCAGAGCTGAGTGTGATGGCCACGACTATTGAGAACATGTCAGGAAAAACTGAATAACACGAAGGTGGTTAAATAACCTTGACCAGATGGACCACACCCCTGTGTTATAAGGGAGATAGCTGTAGAGGGAGCGGAGGCGGCCGTGTTTATCTTTCAGGAACCAGTTAAGTAAGGAACGATCCCAGAGCACTGGAAACACACTAACGTGACATCTCTTTTTAACAAGGGAGTAAGGAAAAACACAAAATCTCTACAATTAATAGCTTAACCTCGATCATAGGTAAGATCCTCGAATCCATTGTGAAGGATGAGATTTCCGAATGCTTGGAAGTATTTGGTAAAACATTGCAAAGTCACTATTGTTCCATCAAGGGAAGTTCATGCGTGATAAACCTGTTGGAATTCTTTGAAGAGGGAGTAAGCAGGCTTGACAAAGCACAGCAATGATAGTAGTTATGCACCTGGATCTCAAGAAGACATTTGACAAGTTGTCACACAGGAGATGTCTGAGTACGATTACAGAGACATGAGGGGGGAGCTGGGTATAATTGACTGGGAGAATGGCCGAGCTGGAAAGGCAGTGCAACAGCAATGATAGGAGACTTTTGGATTTTTGTTAGAGGCAAGGTAGTGGCATTGTTGGAAGCTTGGCTGTCTGGCAGAAAGCAGAGAGTGGGGATGAAATGGTTGTTATCATGATGGCAGCCGATGACAAGTGGTGTTCCACAAGTCTCAGTGTTGGAATGGTAACTTTTTTACTCGTTACGCTAACAATCTAGATGAGGGAATCGAAAGCACTCTAGCTACGTTTGCAGATGATGAAAAGATAGGCAAATGGACAGGTCGTGTTGAGGAGACGGAGAGGCTGAAGAAGGATTTCAACATGTAAAGACATTGGCAAATGCATTCCAGTGTTGGAAAGTGTTAAGTCTTGAACTTTGGCACAAAGAATAGAGGCATGGTCTATTTTCTAAACTGGAATAAAGTTCAGAAATCTGAAGTGCAAATGGACTTGTGAGTTCTAGTGCAGGGTTCTCTCAAGGTAAGCTTGCAGGTTGAGGTAGTAGTTAGGAGGGCAATTGCATTTATTATTGATGACAGTTATTACGAGAGGAATTGATGATAAAACCGGTTGCATACGGCTCTGGTGAGACCACATTTAGAGTATTGTGCATAATTTTGAGCCCGTATCTCAGGAAGGATGCACAGGCCCTGGAGTGTGTTCACAGGATCTTCACGAGAATGGTCGTAGGAATGAAAAGCTTATCGTATGAGGCATGCTTGAGGAGTCTGGGTCTATACTCAATAAAGTTTAGAAGAATGAAAAGAATTGTAACAGAAGCATGCAAAATACTGAATGACCTAGATAGAGTAGATGTTGATAGATGTTTCCATTGGACGAGGACCCGAGAGCACAGCCTTAGCTGAAAAGGAACACCCTTTAGAACAGTGAGAAGGAGAAATGTTTTTAACCAGAGAATGGCCAATTTTTGAAATTTATTGCCACAGAAGGCAGTGGGGCCAGGTCATTGATAATATTTGAGAAGAAGGTAAATAAGAATTGATTATCCAGGGGATCAATGGTTACAAAGAGAAGGTCGGAGAATGGGTCAGAGAAAACTGTCAGCGATGATTGAATGGTGGTGCAGACTCAATGGGCTAACTGGCCTAATGTCTGCTCCTATGTCTTATCGAATTATGGTTTAAACCTCAAGGAGGCACCTTGCATCTCTGGGAAGATGGATTCATGTCCTTCATGAATGTCAGTAGCTGGAGGGAACAGTTAACTGTTTTAGAATGAAGGTATTGTGGCTGCTGTCAGGATGGTGGATAATGTGATATTCAGTGCAGGATCACACACCCAATGCACTGTATTAATGTGGAGAGAGTTTATTCAAAACCTGGACGTCTCTGTCTCTGTCAATCCCCGTGGAGAGTGCGGGTTGGGTGGGAGGGCTTAACGACCTCCCAGGCACTTAAACTATCCAGCATCATGCATCCTGAGTGAAATAATAGTCATGGAAACTACGACCTTGTCATTGTCGGTTTAGAATATAAGGAGTGATTGTCGATCCTACTCAGTGTTCAATGCAATCACCTCGTATTCTCTCACAGCGCTCCCGATCAACTTTCACTCACTCCTCGTGGTGCTATCATCACAGAGATTAATCTGGTGGAACTCCTGTTTATTCTCCTGAGGTTAGGAGCTCACACCTTACAAAGGAGAGAAAGTCTGCCCACAATGCCCCAAATAGTGCCTCAACAACACCCTCAGGTTCGATCGCAATAATTCATTTCCCTCACTTCGCTTGCTCCGTTTCTTTTGTGTGAAATAGGAATCTATTAATTTACGATGCATTGTCACTGATTAAAAATTTAAAACATCCTTATATCTGTAGGTCAGCATAATAAAGCCAGCACAGAAGGTGCCTATCGAGATGGACATCACTCTCAGCGAGAGACTCAATCACAAAGAATCCATCTGAAACACTTAATGGCCATCTACCTGAATGGAAATCAGCTGCAGGAATTTAGGAGAGAGGCAGAGGAAGGGAGATATCTTTCCTTTTGATCTGCCCTCACGGGATGTGTGCAGACCTGATCAGGCCAGCATCTTATGCCTTACTTGAACTGAGTGTTCAGTTGATCCACAGGAAGGTAAATAGTAAAACACAGTGCTGTGAGTTTGCAGTTACACAGAGACTTGACCAGGGAAGGATGACCCACTGCTTTCTCTAATGGACATGAGGCAAGCCGATATCAACAGATTATTATTCTGTAGCTCTAGATTATGAGCCAATGGTGTGACCACCATACACTGACTTCCCATCTTTCAGATTTTGTGCAGAGAACAAGTTAAACATTTCAAGTGCAATTACTTTACAATGGACTCGTGGTAAGAAGGGTCTTGAAACAGCTGTATCCGGAATTAACAAATGCACAAATTATGGTTTATTCAGGCGTTGCACTGAGGCTGAGGAGGAGCCTGGACGTCATAATGGTGGTACTCGAAAGGATTGGTGAGTGCGGAGGGTATGGAGATGTAAACTGTGCAGGAGAAAATAAATCAAGGAAGTTGAGAACAGTCGGTTTCATCCTCACATATCGGTGAGCAATTTGTATTGAGTTATTTGCTAATTATAATTTCTAAGGAATGGAATCATTGATTGGAAATGAAAACGTTGATTAGCACCTTTCCAAAATTTACATATCATGAACATCAATTCAGTTCAGACCGTTTCACTAGACAGCTCGAGTGACTTACCAGAAACACCAACTATAGCAAGGATAGGATAGTAACCAGCTAGAATAACCATCAGTACATCTTCAATCTGCGATGCTAAAGATATCCAGGGCTGAGAAAGCCAGGAAAGACCAGCGGATAAATTTCTGTCCATTCTTGCGAAATTTCAGTCTAATTGTTGTGGTTCTGTTCGCCGAGCTGGGAATTTGTGTTGCAGACATTTCGTCCCCTGTATAGGTGACATCCTCAGTGCTTGGGAGCCTCCTGTGAAGCGCTTCTGTGATCTTTCCTCCGGCATTTGTAGTGGTTTGTCTCTGCCGCTTCCAGTTGTCAGTTCCAGCTGTCCGTTGCAGTGGCCACTATATTGGGTCCAGGTCGATGTGCTTATTGATTGAATCTGTGGATGAGTGCCATGCCTCTAGGAATTCCCTGGCTGTTCTCTGTTTGGCTTGTCATATAAGAGTAGTGTTGTCCCAGTCGAACAGTGACAGCCAGAATACTGCGACCACTAGGACTCAAAACAGCAGACAAACCAACAGCCACTCTCAGACAATAACTCGCCAGAACGAAGGACCTGATACCCAGCATGAGCAAAACCAATGTAGTGTACAAAATCCCATGCAAAGACTGCACAAAACACTACATAGAACGTACAGGAAGACAGCTAACGATCCGCATCCATGAACAACAACTAGCCACGAAACGACACGACCAGCTATCCTTAGTAGCCTCACACGCAGATGACAAGCAACGTGAGTTCAACTGGGTCAACATTACTCTTATAGGACAAGCCAAACAGAGAACAGCCAGGGAATTCCTAGAGGCATGGCACTCATCCACAGATTCAATCAATAAGCACATCGACCTGGGCCCAATATACCGACCACTGCAACGGACAGCTGGAACTGACAACCGGAAGCGGCAGATTCAAACCACTACAAATGCCGGAGGAAAGATCACAGAAGCGCTTCACAGGAGGCTCCCAAGCACTGAGGATGTCACCTAGACAGGGGACGAAACGTCTGCAACGCAAATTCCTAGCTCGGCGAACAGAACCACAACAATGAGCACCCGAGCTACAAATCTTCTCACAAAGTTTAAATTTCAGTCTAATGTTCACAGATTCTGATCCAGTGTTGGAACATTCCAGTCTAATGCTATCAGTTTCTGATCTCTCCTCAGCCTCTCTCTGAAGCAGCGGATCCCTGTTACTGGTGTGGGTGATGCTCAAGCTCATACGATGGGATAAAACACTGAAAGCATTCCTTATTCATAGAAGAGAAACGCATAGGAGCCATGGAGACTGACATAATCACAATTGCTGAATAAACAGCTCAGTTAATCCCTTTCAATTCAATACCATTTCATTAAAATTCAAAATACTTATAAACATTAGTGCATTCTGGGTGTGATATGTGAGTGTGACTGAAGGAAGGACTGTTGAAGATGGAAGATTGTTTGCGTGCAATCATTCAGTCTGCCTTGGGTATTGAAATGATGCCAGAGGTTTAGCAGAACATAAACATACTTCTCTGCTCTTACATGGAGAAACAAATCCTGTAACTACAGATCAGTCATTGCAATGTTCAGATTGTTATTCCAGAATCAGGGAGGGCTGGTGTGGGTCATGTTGTTGATGTTATCGATGCTAAGAAACTGTGACGGTGTTTCACTTACTGGACTTCATTTACATTGTGATTATGACATTGGGGGAAAGAGAGAAGGTGGAGAGGATTCGGGGCATGGCTGTTCAGTCTGGGCGGAGGAACACTGATGTTCCCCAATCACTAGCATTGGAACTTTGTTCTTTATAACTCATACAAAGAGCAGATTCAAGGATACATCTACAATGAGGTATTAACAGAGACAATATTAATGAAATGCATTTATGCAATACAAAATACAGGGAATAAATGATTTTCTATACAAACCGAAATATGCACACTACAAAGGGATAGGTTGTTAAACTGCACTCCTGATATGGAGCTATATAAATTGAAATGTGGATTACAAAACTATGGAAGTGGTGTGAAACATTTATCAATCATTATTTGATCCACAGCTGAGAACCTGATTTCCCCTCTGTCAGTGTAATGGAAAATTAACAAAATTAACATTTTCTGTGAAACCTGAAAGAGTATGCTATGCTAAATTTCAAACGTTTCTGAACTTTGCTAATAGTTTGCTGAATTCTGCAGTCGAGGAGACAGCTTGTCTTTACTGAACATTGTAAACATTCAACCTGGTCTGGCGAGCAGTCGAATTCAGCAGAAAAGAAAAACATAGAGACAGTTATTTTCACGGCAAAGGAGAAAATAAGAACTCGAATGTTTCCCAGCCCTTATTCTTAAGCGTGTCATAAGAATAGTTTACAGGAATATATGAATTTTGTTCAGGGTCCTTACACAAAGCGTTTTTTGCCAAGTGTATTGGTTTCCTGCAGTGGTTGAAAATAAAGCTTATTCTTTGCTCTTGATAGTTCCTGAGTTCAGTCAGTTTAATTTCCATGACAGTAAACGTGGGGGCGCGTCCAATATCCCGCGTTTAGGTAAGATTCTGAAGATTCCTAGGAGGCACAGGTGGCAGCGCCTTGACGGTCCTTCACATCATCTTGAGCACTGAAGTGTTCCCTTTGCGTGAGAGGACTGGGAATCTGTGGATTGCGCCAGAGCCAGGGGTTTGTGTCAAATAGTGTCGGGGTAAGAGCCATCGGTTTAATAATCCTATGTAGAGACTCATTCTAAGAGAATAAATTAATCAGGAAGAGGTTTCATTATACTCTCGCACGGTATTCGAGCAAAACTCAAGGGAAAGGAATGCCATCTCTCGAGTGGTTAAGAGACAGCAGGCAAAGGGTGGTTTTAGACTTGTAACCAACACAGGTTGAGTTTGACTCGCCAAAGACATACCGGGTCCATGGTTTCTTGGTTTACAAAAACAAGGCATTATGGCGGACGCGCCCAATACGAGAGGAGACCTCCAGAGCTAAAGGCAAGTCAAATGGAAAAGATAACGTTACCGCAAGAGAGCTGAACACTTTTCCAGTAACGCTGTAAATGGGTTTTAGCAAGAACAAACATAAAGAGGGTTAACAGAGGACTTGAAATGGCAAACCAACAATACAGTATATGTTAAATAATTACGGCCCAGAGTCTGTAAAGCGGTTAGAATTGTGGATCAAGGAATGTGATTTTAGTAAAAGGCAATTGGAAATACTGAGGTCACGGTTGGAGGAGAGACAGTAGGAGAAATGGAAGGGGAAATTAGGAATTGGAGTGTTTATAATATGTGGAAGGCTGAGGCTGATATCAGAGAAAGGAAATCTCAAGTAAAAGACATATCAAATACGCGTACAAACACTAGAGCACATGCAGACGTGTGAGAAAACAACCTAACGAAGGTGAACAGTGCCTTAAGTCTGTTTCAGATCCTGACATTGCTGGCTACCCTCCGAGACCAATAGCCCTCCAAGATCTGCCTGGTGAAGATCTCAAGTTAGCGGCCGCAGCCTTAGGGTCTGCTGAATCACTGAGGGCATGCCATAACCCCAACCAACTGAAGCAAGAAGGCCAATAGAACGAAACCCACTCCACGACAGGAAGGCATCCAGAGTGTTTCTGCGATCACCCCATGATGGATGATGAGTCAGGAGGTGAGAGTACTGGCGTATGATCATTTTACCAGGTAGTTCTGCACGCACCAATGGTTGATGTTGCAGGTCTAGAAGAGTGTCCAGTGTGGGTCCACCGACCATGGACCATTAAAGATTTCGGACGTGCCTCTGGGCAGTTGCCTGATCCACGTAAGATTGGAGGGAATAAGTTCACCGAAGAAGTGATGAAGTTCCGTCCCACGTTGCATGCGATGAGACGCCTCTTGGGACGAAAGCTTTGTGCTGATGTCACCAAAATCAAGTATAACTGGCCAGGCGTAAATGTCCATGCCAGATCAACCGACCCATAAGCGGAAGAAAACGGAGACTTTAATGCTTTTGTTGCAGCGCTGGCAATCGCCTGTAGAGAGGCATTCCCAGTGCGAATGGACATGACCAAAACTACAATGTGTAAATAAGGAGAAGGTGAGACAGTGTCCCAGTACCTTACGCACCTCACTGAAGTCCATAACATCCATAGCGGACTGAGACCACCTGACGACATAATGGCAGAAATCACGGCGTATGAGGAACACCTGAGGAACAGCTTCATCAATGGAATGAAGGACGAAATAGTGAAAAAAGTAAAAGGCACATATATTACCTGGGACACGGGAAAGCTGAATTTGATAGACCAACATGCGATACATGCTGAAAAATTGCTTACCCAGGAGAAGGATAGGTGGAAGCTAACAATGGACAGCAAGTGAATAAAGCTCAGCTTACTTTGATGCAAATGGTCCTCCAGCCGTTGGAGGGATGTGCTGCAGGAAAAGAGAGAGGCAGAGGGGAAGGTTGCGGAAGTGGAAGAGGAAGGGATTGCAGAAGAAGTGCTGGCAGAGGTCGATCTGGTGGGTGCTTAGTTCGTGGAGCAATGGACCACTGGGCGTGACAGTGCCCGCACAGACAGACTCACTCGTCACTGGAGGCTAGGCAGCAGTGTGACTGGCAGAGGAAGACTGAGTTGGAGGTTGGCAGCCCACAAGGTACAGGTAAGCCTCTTTCCTTTATGCTTGGCAGCGAAGACTCACTTATGCTAATCTCTTCTACTAACCTTATTGGCCCTGAGACGTGCCCCACCTCGACATTGAGCACTACGATTGCGAAGTGTGGACAATACGTTCATTATAACAACGATGCCTATAAGTCGATGCCTACCTCTAAATTATATGTGGAAGGTACACCAGTTACTTGTTTTAGTAGACACAGGGGCAGCATATTCAGTCATTAAATCAAGCCAGTTCAGAGAGTCAACGCCAATAAAGTTGAGTGGAAGGTTCCTGAACTCAATGGGTGCATCAGGAGTTGTGCTACGAGAGAGATTTACGGCACCGCTGCCAGAGCAGAATACCCATTAAAACCTGAGGCTATAGCAGGAATTACTCCAGGCTTTGAATCCCCCTTTTCAGGCAATAACTCTGTTGTTCCACGCGCCTCAAATATTCCTAACCCCCGTGCTATATTAGATCAAATTCCACCGGACAGTAAATGATTCTCTGTTGTGGATTTAGCAAATACCTTTTTAAGTGCACTGGTACACCCAGCTCGTCAATTCTGATTTGCTTTTTTTATTCAAAGAGAAATCATATAACTTCACATGACTTTGTCAAGGTTATTGTGAGACCACCACCATATACAATGAGGCTCTATGCAGGAGTCTGGAGACTTTTGTTTTAACCATGGGGTCAGCGCTTCTGCAGTGTGTAGATGATTGCTTGATAGCAGCATAAACTACACCTACATTGATGATTCCGAATCCAAACAAGCCTTTTTGACAAACGGTAGATGAGAAGCGTGGCTGCATGACATCTGCCCTGTTGCAGGCTTATAGGGAACGATTGAGGCCAGTAGCTTATTTTTCAGTTAAACAAGACCCCATAGCGGTAGGATTGCCTAAATGCTTGCAAACCATGGCTGCATCTGAAAAGGCTGTTGTAGCATCCAGGGATGTAGTCAGCTATGTTGAATTAACCCTACTGGTCCCACATGCAGTATCCTTACTGCTTTCCGAGTAAAAGACAGCACACATGTCGTCAGCACGTTGGCTCAGATAAAACACTGTATTATTGGAGACGCCTGACATTTCAATAAAGTGATGCAACGTCCTTTACCCTTCTAGCCTTCTCCCCACATAAGGAGACGGAAACCCACATGAGTGTGTTGTTGTAACGAATGAAATTTGCAGCCCTAGATCAGACTTGCAGGATTCACCACTTCAGAATCCGGATATGCAGACTTTTGTGGATGGGTCAACATTCAGGAGCAAGGAGACAGGCCAGAAATGTGTTGCATATGCTGTAAAAACTACCCAAGAGTTAGTCAAAGTGGGGTCATTCCTTACTCATCATTTGCCTTGACTGAGGCATGTAAATTGGCTGAGGGAAGAACAGTGAATATTTACACCGACAGCAGATATGCATTCAGGGTTGTACATGACTTTGGAACCCTATGGAAACACAGGGTCTTCTTGACCTGCAGCGGAAAGCCCATCACACACCGTGGTCTGATTTCTGACCTCCTGGAAGTGGTCCTACTGCCCAAATCAATTTCTGTATGTAAATGTGAAGCCCCCACAAAAAATAACGATTCTATTTCTTAAGGCAATGCGAAGGCAGACACAGCAGCAAGGTCAGCAGCCCAGCAGCCGTGAAGTGATCAGTTTGACATGTGTATGACAAAGATTTGCACCCCAACAGCAGGCGTACGGGAATTACAGTCACAGGCAACGCTGGAGGAGAAGCGTGAATGGACAAGGGCAGTGTGCAGCATGAATGGAGGGGTGTGTTGTGGCCCTAATTATAAAGCCTGTCTACCACAATCATTATTTCCATTCTATGCCAAACTGACACACAGTAAGGACCATGTGTCAAAACGGGGGATGTACGACAGTATTTCGGCACACTGATACACTAAGGGATTTACACATTAATCCCAGAAATATTGTGAACGATGTGTTAATTGTGCCACTAATAATGTGGGGAGGGGATTACAGACGAGACAGGCAGCACACACCCCAATCCCAAAGACGCTTTGAGCATTTGCAGATGGATTTCTTTGAACTAACTCCCAGTGGAAAGAACATATATTGTCTGACTATAGTTGATATTTTTTCCAAATGGTTGGAAGCGTTCCCCACATCAAAACAGGATGCCAGTGCCTAGGCTTTTCTAACTGAAATAAATCCAAGATGGGACATCCCTGAAAGCCTTTGTAGTGAAATGCGACACCATTTGTCAATAATGCCTTGCAGCAGATCCGTGATTATTTGGGAATAAACATGAGACAACACTGTGCCTACCACCCAGCGAGCGATGGGGCAGTGGAAAGAGAAAATGCTACCCTAAAACATATAAATGGACGAAATGTTGTGAGGAACTAGGGTTGACATGGACAAAGTTTTGCTAATGTATATGAGATCTAGGAGGAGGGGAAGAGCTAATCTTAGCCGGTTTGAGATTTTGTTGGTTAGGCTACCAATTACAGGAATGGGCCCATGACCTAAGGTAAGACAGATAACAGACCACTGTGAGGATGAGATGATGTGTTACTGTGTAAATCTCTACACTTCTGTGTCAAGCATCGTATCAACTGAAAGCAGCACTACCCCAATCAGTAGAGGGGATGTTGCACGATCTGGAGACTGGATAGTGGTGAAAAACCTTAGGAGGAAAAGCTAGAAGGCGAACAGGTGACTGGGACCGTTTCAAGTGCTCATTACAACACGGGCAGCTGTTAAGATCGCCGATGCATAGATATCTGGCTCTGTATTATTTTTTAAATGTTGTTTTGTGCATTTATTTTTTTTAATACTGGCTCTGTTTTCTTTGTCCTTGTTGCCATAAAATGACAAAAAAGGGAAATGTAAGGGGAAATTAACAAAATTGACATTTACTGTGAAATCTGAAAGCGAATGCTATGCTAAATTTAAAACTTTTCCGAACGTTGCAAACACTTTGCTGAATTCTGCAGTCGAAGATACAGCTTGTCTTTGCTGAACTTTTTGAACATGCAACCTGACCTGACGAGCAGTCGAATTGAGCAGAAAAAGCTAAGGAAAACATAAAGACAGTTATGTCTACGGCAAGGGGATGAGAAAATAAGAACTCGAATGTTTCCCAGCCCTTGTCCTTGAGCGTGTGATAAGAAGGGCATAAAAGGAATACGTTAATTATGTTTAGTGCCCTTACACAAAACGTTTTTGCCAAGTGTATTGGCCCACTGCAGTGGGTAAAAATAAAGCTTTTTCTTTGCTCCTGTTAGCATTTGAGTCCGGTCAGTTTAATTTCAACGACAGTCAGTGATCCACCCGAGTGAGATTCTCTGGACCATTCTCTCACACAGTGGGGGCTGTCATCATTTCCTGCTGGTCTTGGAATAGTCTATTTTTAAAAATCCTCCTTCTCTATTATACTAATCTATTGGCCAAATATATTTTGTTTAGCTGTTAGTAACCTAGCTCTGTAATATTATTGGGAACAAGTGATCTGGGCTGACAGCCAGTATCAGCACACTGCTCACAGTGTATGATACCGAGACAAAGGGCTTACAGTCCAGAGGTATTTCTAAATATAACTTCTAACTTCTGTCTGTCCATATCTATCCACATTCATGCTGTCCTTTGATCTATTTAACTTCACCCTCATCTAACACCTCTTCATCTCTCACTCAGTTAGTCACTCCCCTTTCTATTCTCTCTCAGTTTATCTCTCTGCTTATTTCTCTCTCACATAATTTATCTCCACATACTCTCTGTAGCTCCAATTGTGCCGTTGACGAGCTTGTGACCCCACGATGTGCTGACTGACTCTCATTTGTGCTATAATAATTCTGCGGTTCTCTGACCCACAATAAGTATTTTCGGTGTCTGGACAGACACATTGGCCCGGTGACAGGTACAGTGCACAATTACCATTATCTCTTTATGTTCTTCTCTGATGTGCAGCTGCCTTGACATGTCTATTCAAACAAAACAGACTGAATGGAATTCGAGCAATCGGGATGACTTTCATCACCGTGCATTTCAATCAGGATTTAATGAAGGATTAGGTTCCACAATTACATAACAATGATAGATAAACAGGACAACACAATGAATAACAGTTGAGTACAACATGTGGTTCCAAGTCGGCTTGATGGTATTACCACGAGATTATCAATCGGGAAAATCAGCTCCTGTTCTGTGGACCAAGGTTCGAATCCCGCCACTGCAGATGTTGGAAATTCAATTCAATAATTTAAAAATATCCCTGGAATTAAGAATCTACCTATGAGAATGAAATCGTTGCCGATTGTCAGAAAAATCCATCTGGGTCACTGATATCCTTCAATGAAGGAATCTTCCATTCCTCATCTGGACTGGCCGACCGTTGACTCCAGACCCAAAGCAATTTGATTGACTCTCAATCGCCCTCTGAAATGGTTTAGCGAGTCATTCACATATGCTGCAAAATCTCAAAGAAATAAAACCGGATGTATTGACCTGGATACCGGAAAAGTGAACGTTAGAAACATCATTGTCGAACCTGCAAAGTCTTCCTTCCAGACAATGTGTGCTCGTGCCAAAATTGGGACAACTGTTTAACAGACCAATCAAGCAACAGCCTGACATAGGCATACTCACGGAATTTTACCTTACAGATAAAACCCAGATAGCACCATCACCATCCCTGGATATGTTCTGTCCCAAACGCAGCTCAGTGCGATAGAGTCGGGCGGTCGATGCTCTGGGAGTTCTTGTGACCTGTAACCTCATATACCCAGCATATCCCCCACTCAACAATTACCATCAAGCAAGAGGATTAAACCTAGTTCAAAAGAGAGTGCAGGAGGGCAAGCCAGGAGCAGAACCAGGCATACATACAGATAAAATGTTAGTCTGCTGAAACTTCCAAACAGAACTATTTGCATGCCAAATAGCATAAAATGAAAGGGACAGGCAGAGCTAAGCGATCCCAGAACCAATACATCAGATCCAAGCTCTGCAGTCCTGCGAATCTGATCGTGGATGGTGGTGGACGATTAAACAACTCACCGGAGCAGGAGGCTCCACAAATATCCCCAACCTTAATGATGGAGGAGCTCAACACATCAGTGCAAAAGATAAGGCTGAAGATTTCACAGAATTCTTCACTCAGAAGTTTCGAATGGATGATCCACTTCGGTCTCCTCCCGTGGTCCCGATCATTACAGATAGCAGTTTTCAGCAAATTCGATTGACTGATATCAAGAAACGGTTGAAGGCACTGGATACTGCAAAGGCTATGGGCCCTAATAACATGCTGACAATAGTCCTGAAGGCTTGTGCTCCAGAACTTCACGCTCCCTTAGCCGAGGTGTTCTCGTATGTTTACAAACCAACAATGGGGGGAAAAAAACTGCTCAAGTGTGTTCTGTCCATAAGAAGCAGGACAAAGTCAACCCGGCCAAATACCACCTCATCAGTCTACTCCCTATTGTCAGTAAAGTGATGGAAGGGGACATCAACAGTGCTATCAAGTCAGCACCTGCTCAGCAATACCTGCTCAGTGACACCCAGTTTGGGTTCCACCAGTGACACCCAACTCCTGACCTCATTACAGCCTTGGTTCAAACATAGAAAAAAGAGCTGAATTCCCGCCCTTGACATCAAGGCTACATTCTTTCAAATGTGGCTTCACGAAACCCGAGCAAAAACGGTATTGCGGGAAAATACTCCATTACTGGAATCATACCTGATAGATAGGAAGATGGTCATTGTTGTTGGAAGTCAGTCATCTCAGCTCCAGAACATCTCTGCAGTAGTCCCTCAGGATAATATGGATGTAGGTTAGCTCGCTGAACTGGAAGTTTCATTATCAGATATTTCATCACCACACAAGACAACACTTTCAGTGACACTCCAGATGAATCCTAGATCAAAGCATCTTCAGTTGCTTCATCAATGACCTTCCCTCCATCATAATGTCAGACGTGGGGATATTCGACAATGACTGCACAATATTCAGCACATTCACAAATGCTCAGATATGGAAACAGTCCATGCCAAAATGTAACAATATCTGTCCCTCTCCATGCTTGGGCTGACAAGTGGCAAGAAACATTTGCACCACACAGATGCCAGACAATGACCATCAGCAATAAGAAACAATATAACAA
This sequence comes from Chiloscyllium plagiosum, assembly GCF_037043375.1. Classification (NCBI taxonomy): domain Eukaryota; kingdom Metazoa; phylum Chordata; class Chondrichthyes; order Orectolobiformes; family Hemiscylliidae; genus Chiloscyllium; species Chiloscyllium plagiosum. Next base: position 51,126,342 of record NW_028270178.1, on the reverse strand, counting down.
CTTAGTATTTGTAGCTTTATCATCACTCAGTTCCCCACTATCAATATCCTGGGGGTTATAATTGATTAGAAACTCAACTCGACTCACCACATAAATGTAAGAGCAGATCAGAGGCTAGGAATACTGCGTGAGTAACTCACCTCCTGACTTCCTAAATCCTGTCGATCATCTAAAAGGCACAAGTCAGGAATGAGATGGAATTCTCCCACTTGCCTGAATGAGTGCAGACCCAACAAGACAAAAGAAACTTGACACCATCCAGGACAAAGCAGTCCATTTGATTGGCATCACATCCACAAGCATTCACTCCCTCCACCACCGTCGCTCAGTAGCAGAAGTGTGTACCAACTACAAGACACTATGCAGAAATTTCCCAAAGATCCTCAGACAGCATCTTCCGATCCCACGAACACTTACATTAGAATGACAATGCCAGCATAATTATGGGAATGCCACCACCTACACATTCCCCTCTAAACCAATAAACATCCTTATGTGGAAATATATCGCCGTTGCTTCACTGTTACTGGTAAAAACCCTGGAATTCCCTCCTTCATAGCATTGTGAGTCAACACACCGCAGGTGGACTGCAGCGGTTCAAGAAGGCAGTTCAACACCACTTTCTCAAGGGGGCAATGAGGGGCGGACAAGAAATGGTGGGCCCATCCAGCGATGCCCGCATCCAAAAAAAGATTTTTTAAAAATAGTTCCAAGTTGAGCTTCTCGATGGGACTGGTTATCGGATTTGAGCATGAAGAGGAAAGCAGTGTTTCTTATACAGAACATTATCAACGTTTCTGTTATTAGAAGGGTGTTCAGTGTTCGATGACGTATTGTTGCTGTCTGCTGTGATAAATTGCATCTGTTTTGTTAAATTCAACAATACTGGCGTAACAGGATCGATCCTTCAAAAATATCAGTCTGAAATGGCAATCATTTGAGAGACAGTGTACTCCCGCCAGATGAGACTCACATATAGCTGTTTATATTCAACGTTTAATGGACTACTGGCCGACACTGAATCCTCCCATTGACCATATCACAGGGGTTACCATTGAACAGACCGTGAAGTCAAATCAATATACAAATACAAGTGTTACAAGAGCTACTCAGAGACTTACAATTCTGCACTGAATAATAGACCACATAACCATAAGAGCATGAGATATTGCTATAGATTGAGGCCATTCAGCTCAGTCTTTCTCTGTGAAACTGTGCCATTTTGTCATAGTCTCTATGACTAGTGGACATATTTTCTACACATTGACTGCCTCAATCTTTGCAGTAATCAATCAGTTTACATCAGATGCCTCGCCTCCCAATCTTCTAAATTCCATCGAGTACACAAACCGCCGCTCATGACAAGCCACCATCCCCAGGATGGATCACCTCCAACACCTGCTGATCTTGCCCCAGAGATTGTGCCCAAAACAACTCCCAATATTCCAAATGCTGTCTGACCATTGCCCATTACATTCTCAGCGGCATGTCTCCTCTCTTGTATTCTAGGTCCCTTGAAATGAATGCTAACATTGCATTTGCTTTCCTAACTGCCAACTGAATCTGCACAATAACCATAACAGAGGACGAGTGCTTCAAAATTCTTTTTGTGCTTCAGATTTAATGCATCCTATTAGAACATAGTGTCTGCCTCTAGTCCGCCTACCAAAGTGCATAATCTCACACGATCCCATATTGTATTCCATCAACCATGTGTTTTCCCACGGTCCTAAACTGTCCAAGCTTTTCTGCAGTCTCCTCACTTCATGAATATCGCCTGCCCATCCAACCATCTCTGCATTATCTCCAAACTTAGCAAAAATGCCCTCAGGTCGTTTGTTCAGGTGGTTCATATAAATGGCACTTCCTGACTCTCTAAGAATTGTCCACCATTGAAAAGGCACAGCACTCAAGGTGGTTGACTCCATTCAGGTTCAAGCAGTGAGTTGACTGGAATTATACCTGTAACACCTTCACTCCCTGCACCACTGACACCCAGTAGGAACACACCCTACCCCCGAATTGTTGTGAATTACCCCGTTATGGTGACAAAGGACTTGATGGCGCACAATCCCAATCTAATGATGTCACTCTGTCTCAACACTAACTGTGTGCTGCTCACAACAACCAATGTCACTGTGTGTTGTTGATGACGGAGGGAGGTGGTGGAGGGAATGTCTATGATGAATGACTGTCAACATGAAAACTGCCCTGACAGCCTCGGATATACCTGTACCAGCTGTCACCACTGCAGACATGATCAGTCTTCCTGCAGGTCAAGTCAAGGAAAGCGACAGGCCTGGAGATTGTTCCTGGCTGAGCACTCAGATCCTATGAGGACCAACTGGCAGAGGTATTTACAAACATCTTCAACCTCTCCCTCCTGAAGCCTAAATTCCAATCTGCTTCTAGAGGACCACCATCATCCTTGTAAGTGAGAAAGCACATGCAACGTTCCTTAATGACTCCCGCCCAGTGGCTCTGACCTCAATAAACATGAAGCGCTTTGAGACGCTGGTTGTGGCCCACATCACCTCCAGTCTTCCAGCCTGACCTGCTGTCCTATAATGTGCGGACTGATGTAACGGGTCCACAACGGATACCATATACCTGCCCTGCCCTCATGCCTGGGACATCTGGACAACAAGGATGCCTACACCAGACTCCTGGTCATTGACTACAGCTCCACCTTCAACATCATTAGCCCCTCCAGGCCTATCTCAATTCTCCGTGACCTTGAGCACGGCTCCACCCTCTGCAACAGGATCCCCGGTTTCTGACACACAGGCGACAATCTGTGAAGGTAGGTATCTGCACATTCTCCACAATAAAACTCAACACTGGAACTCCTGGAGGATGTGTTCTCTGCCCCCTATTGTAGTCCCCATGCACCCACAGCAGTGTCCTCAGCCCCCTTCTGTACTCCTGTACTCCCATGGCTGTGTCCTCAGCCCCCTACTACGCCCTGTATACAAGGGTCTGTGTTGTCAAATTCCAAACAACGCCAGCTACAAGTTCGCTGGTGACATCACCAAATCAGGAGGGATATCAAACAACGATGAGTCAGAATACGGAAAGGAGATCGAGGGCTTAGTGGCATGATGTAATGATAATAATCTCTCTCTCAAATTCGGCAATAGTAAGGAACTGATCATTGACTTCAGAAAGAAAGGAGAGGAACACGCCGTCATCTACATCAATGGTTGAGGGAGTGCAGAGCATTAACTCCCTCAGAGTAACAATATCTGACAACATACCCTGGTTTTCTCGCATAAGTGTGACGGTCAAGAAAATTTAACAACGTCTCTTCTTCCTCAGGAGGCTCAGGAAATTCAGCATGCACTACTTCGACAGATACACCATTGACAGCATACTGTCTGGGTGCATCACAGCTTCATACAGCAACGCTCTGCCCAGGACTAGAAGAAACTACAATAGGTTGGGTGCACAGACAATCTCCCAATCATTGACTCTATGTACACGGCTCGTTGCCGCAGAAAGGCTGCCAACATCGTGAACATTGAACATAGAACGTAGAACAGTACAGCACAGAACAGGCCCTTCAGCCCACGATTTTGCGCTGACAATTGATCCTGATGTACGCACCCTCAAATTTCTGTGACCATATGCATGTCCAGCAGTCTCTTAAATGTCCCCAACTTCCGCTGGCAATGCGTTCCATGCTCTCACAACTCTCTGTGTAAAGAACCCATCTCTGACATCCCCTCTATACTTTCCTCCAACCAGCTTAAAACTATGACCCCTCGTGTTAGCCATTTCTGACCTGGGAAATACTCTCTGGCTATCGACTCTATGCCTCTCATTATCTTGTATACCTTAATTATACAAGGTAATTGTATAATTACCTCCTTTTCTCCAATGAAAACAGTCTGAGCTCAGTCAACCTCTCTTCATCAGATAAGCTCTCCAGTCCAGGCAGCATCCTGGTAAATCTCCTCTGAACCATCTCCAAAGCATCCACATCTTTCCTATAATAGGGCGACCAGAACTGGATGCAGTATTTCAAGTGCGGTCTAACCAAAGTTATATAGAGCTGCAACAAGATCGCATGACTCTAAAACTCAATCCCCTGTTAATGAAAGCCAAAACACCATATGCTTTCTGAACAACCCTGTCCACTTGGGTGGCCATTTTAAGGGATCTATGTACCTGCACACCAAGATCCCTCTGTTCCTCCATACTGCCAAGAATCCTATCCTTAATCCTGTACTCAATTTGCAAAATCGACCTTCCAAAATGCATCACCTCGCATTTATCCAGGTTGAACTCCACCTGCCACTTCTCAGCCCATCTCTGCATCCTGTCAATGTCCAGCTAGCCTACAACAGCCCTCTATACTGTCAATGACACATCCAACCTTTGTGTCGTCTGCAAACTTGCTGACCCATCCTTCAATCCCCTCATCCAAGTCATTAATAAAAATTAAAACTGTAGAGGCCCAAGGACAGAGGGCACAAATATTCTTCCAGGCAGAATATTTCCCTTCTCCTACCTCTCGCTGTCTTCTGTTGGCCAGCCAATTCTGTATCCAGACAGCTAAGATCCCCTGTATCCCATTCCTCCTGACCTTTTGAATGAGCCTACCAGGAGGAACATTATCAAGTGCCTTGCTGAAGTCCATATACACACATTCACAGCTCGACCCTCATCAACTTTTCTAGTCACATCCTCAAAGAACTCGATAAGGTTTGTGAGACATGACCTGCCCCTCACAAAGCCGTGTTGACTGTATTTAATCAAGCCGTGCTCTTCCAGATGGTCATAAATCCTATCCCTCAGAATCCTTTCTAACACCTTGCAGAAGACAAACGTGAGACTTACTGGTGTGTAATTGTCTGCGATTTCCCTATTTCCTTTCTTGAAGAGAGGAATTACATTTACCTCTCTCCAGTCCTCAGGTACGACTCCAGTGGAGAGCGAGGATGCAAAGATCTTCGCAAACGGCAAAGTAATGGCATTTCGCGTTTCCCAAAGAGCCGAGGACAAATCTGGTCTAGACCTGGCGAATTGTCAATCTCAATGTTTGACAAACTTTTCAGCACATCAGCTTCCTCTATCTCTATCCATTCCAGCATGCACACCTGCTCTTCAATGGTTTCATTCACTACAAAGTTCGTTTCCTTCATAATGACAGAAGTAAAAAACTCATTTAGGGCTTCCCCTACCTCCTCGGACTACACACACAAGTTTCCTATACTATCCCTGATCGGCCCCACTCTTTCATTGACCATTATCTTATTCCTCACATGAGTATAAAATGCATTCGTGTTCTCCCCAATCCGTTCTGCCAAGCCTTTCTTGTGCCCCCTCCTGGCTCCTGGCTCTCCTCAGACCATTTTTGAGCTCCTTCCTCGCCTGCCTGTAATCCTCTCGAGCTGAGCTTGACCCTAGCTTCCTCCACCTTATGTAAGCTACCTTCTTCCTTTTGATGAAATGCTCCACCGCTATCCCAGATTACTGAGTGAAGGGGGAGAGGAAATAGTTGGAGCATTAACAGATATCTTTGTAGCATCCTTGAACACAACTGATGTCCTGGAGGACTGGAAAGTTGTTGTTTAAATATGGTAGTATGAATAATCCAGTTAATTATACACCAGTGAGCCTGTCATCAGGGGTTGGGAGCTGCTAGAGAAGATACTGAGGGATATTATCTATTCTCATTTGGATGAAAATGGCCTTATCAGTGATAGGCAAGATGGTTATGTGCAGGGAAGGTCATGTCTTACCAACTTAATAGAATTCTTTGAGGAAGTGACAATGTTGATTGATGAGGGAGGGAAGGCGTTTAATATGTTTTCCCATTGTCGGCTTATGGAGAAAGTGAAGTTACATGGTGTCCAGGGTGTGATAGCTACATGGAAAAAGAACTGGCTGGGTAACAAGGTACAGAGCATGGTAGGGGAAGGCAGTTTCTCAAAATGGAGAACTGTGACCAGTGGTGCTCCATTTAAGATTTTTCCACAAAGATACATGAATGGGCAGGGAGCAAAGGGATAAAGACCCTGAGAAAATAGACGACGGAATTAGACAGAGGATCTGGATCGGTGCAGGCTTTGACTGCCGAATGGCCTGTTTCTGTACTCGAATGTTCTTTGTTTTAACATTACCAATGACCCATTACATGCCTGTAAAGATCTCCCACAACCTCTTGCATCAGGCTAAAAGATACATAAGCTTGAAAACACAGAGCAGCTGGTTCAGTAACAGATACTTCCTGACTGTTGTTAGACTGATGAATGGGCTCTCTAATCTTAGATAATGTTGATCTTGTTCATGTTGATCTCAACTAGCGCATGCGCTGTGCAACGTAACCTATATGCCTCTCAGACATGTTTAACACGCATCGTTCTGTACATCCTTGCTTACTATGGTCTGCCTGGATATTTTGTTACAGGTTAAAATAAATCCTCCTCCCAGCTCCCTCCAGTGCTCACTCCCAGGTCTCTCTGGTCCTCACCCCCAGCTTCACCCATCTGCCCCAGTTCCCTGTGACCCCATCCCCAGCTCCCCGTGTCCTTTGTCTCTCACTGTGTCTCTCACACTGTCTGTTTCACTCTGTTTTCCTTTTCCCTGCCTTCTGTTTCTTTCCCTGAACCTACTATCTTTCCTGCTCCCTCTCCATGTGACGGTTTGTTTCGTTGTTTTGTTTCCATTCTCTCTTTGACTAACTGTCCATCTGTTTCCCTCGCTGTGTTCTGTCTCTCCTTCCCTTCGTGTTTGTCTCTTTCTCCCTCGTTGTGATGGTGATGGCTTCTCTATTCGTTTGAAGCAGGTGATGGCTCATTGGTTCGATGCTGGCAATACAATTAACTCAACTGGGTTTTGGTATCGAAGACATAATTTAAAATTATTGGTAAAATTTCAATTGTTGTCAAAACAGCAACCAAAACATGGGTATCCATTTAACAGCCAATTGCTACATCTAACTATTTTGGAACAACCCGTCTCCCAATGTTCCGTACACTGGCAACTGAAAACATTCTATTCACGTGCATAATGTTCACTGGCATGGTAACTGCTCTGCCCAGGACCATAAGAAACTACAGACGGTTGTGTGCACAGCCCAGCCCATCACGGAAGACCACCTTCCGTCATTTATACTTGTCATTGTCGCAGAAAAACTGGCAACATCAAAGATTTCTCCCAAACCAGTCACGGTATCCTACAACCTCTTCCAAAAGGGAGGAGACACAGAGGCTTGAAAACATGGACCAGCATGCTCAGGAACACTTCCTTCCCTACCATTATTAGACAGACGAATTGACATCTCTAACTTTTCAAATAATATTAATCTTGCTAATGTCGATTTTGCTTTGCTCATCTCCTGTGAAGCTGTATGACTCACTCTGTGTAAGTACCCCACGATCTCTGTTTTCTTGGTTACTATCATGTCCCTCACTACTCGCAAAACAAACCTTTCCATTGTACATTTGACTAAAGTAAATCAAATCAAATCAGATCAATCACGTGGACTGCAGTGGCTCAAGATCTTCTCAAGGGCAACTGTGAAAGTGAACTAATGCTGGCCCAGTCAGAGATACCCATATCCCGTTAACAAATGTAAGAAGATGAACACACTCAGGGAATACTGAGAGCGGAAATCAAATCGCTTTAAACATGGTCTTAGACAAATACAAGTTTCCCTCGCTATCTGAAAGAAACCGTTCACAAGCTGATATGGTGTAAAGTGCAGTAGCACTATGGGAAAAAATTTCGCCTTTCTTCGTAGAAGTGAAAATCCTCCACGGATTTCTTTTGGTTAGCGAAACAATGCCCTTATGTAGGTCATTCGGAAAGGGAAGTGGTGAAAAGCGAACTTTTGAAAAGTGGGGAATACCTATATGTGCATGGGCATGATATTCAGGAAGATGGGAATGGAGAAAAATAAATGAGGTGAATCTCACATTTTATTTCCAGCCCAGCTGATCATCATTCTCTTTGTTTGCTCTTTTTTCTTCTATATCCCTCTTTCTCTATTAATTTCTCCTTCCCTTCAAAGCAGACTTCCCTGTCAACGGTATTAATCACACTCTTTTCCAGCTGTTTTCTGGTCAGGAACGTTCTCCAGCACTTTCTGTTCGTTTCTTTGCATTGCCTTGTACAATTTCATATTTTCAGCTTCTTCCTTCATTTGATTTCACCTTAAATTTTGTTATTTCGTGGGACGTTGGCATCTCTGCCAAGGGCAGCATTTGTTGACTATCACGAATTGCCCTGACTCTGAGGCCATTCCACAAGCCAATATAAAGTAAAGTACATTGTCATGGGTGTGAAGTCTCACTTAACACAGATGGGCAATAACATTAGTTTTCTTTACCGAAGGTGATCAGTGAAGCAGGAAGGTTTTCAGACAAAATGTTGCTTTTATGGTTGTTTTTGTGATATTCACTTTTATTCCAATTCTTCTCAGTTTTGGTGAAGTTTTGTCATCAGCTGTTGTGGAATTGAAACAAATCACTTGAAACAATAACTTTCGTTTAATAAGCTTTGCTCCTGAATTACATCCAGCGACATTCGTACATTCATATATTGCACTAAGCACGAAGTAACGTCCAAGACAAGAACAATTTTATGATTGAAATATTTGTAATCGGAAAAGTGGTCAGAAGAGGGCTTGAAATATTAAGTCTGAATTTTACCAACGTGTAGGCAATGGATTGCTCAGCAACAGCACTGACGCAGAGATGAAGACTGGGGATATTATGAGCTGGTAGTGGACAGTGTTGGTGACAGAGAGAACAGGAGACATAAATCAGTTCAGGGCAAAAAGGGATCTCGAGGTTTTGCACAGTTTTGTTCCCAGATGTTTGTGAGGGAGTAGTCTGCAATTCATGGGTAATGAATGGAGACTGCAATTGAAACTGTAGACAATAGTTTCTTTCTCTGACAAATATAGATAACAGAAATTGCAACAAGTTTCAAACTTGTTTGCGGGATTAATGAATGGAGAGAGGTAGAGAACACCAACAATAGCGAGAATAGGTTAGTAGCACACCCTCCACCCCACCCAGAATAATCATCAGCACTGCTGATATCCGATATGGTAGAAATTCCCAACAGGGAGAAATCTTGAAAACACTCAAGGAAAACCTCATCTCCATTGTTGTAATGTTCCAGTCCGCTATTCTCAGATTCAGATCTGTCCTCTCTCTGTCTAGGCAGCTGTTGATCTCTGCTATCGTTGGAATTGATGCATCTGCTACTACAGTAGGATAGCGTACTGAATGAAGCTCTTCACCAATAGGAGAGGGAAAGCCTCCAGTGACACAGTTGCATTGCATGGAGACTGACATTAATCGTAGTCACTGAGCAACCAGTCCCAGCTTTCAATCCAGCACATTCAGTACACAATATGACTGGACTGGACTACATGTTGGCATTGCTGGCTATTGGTCAAATCTCCCATCACCAATTGCTCTAGTGAAGTCAGTTGTGAGGGAGAATGGTGGATGTTATCTTTTCATAGGCTAGATGATTCTGCTCTGTTGTCCGTTTACTATGCTGTAACCATGTCTCCCCAAATCCCTCCACCCCCTCAAAAGAAACGCAACCAGGATGTTGTTACTGTGATGTTCTCTCCTCCACCGTAAAAAACGGCAGCCAACACACTGTCACTGGGCACATTTGCCCTGAATATTGACAGGAAGTGTGGACTTCTCTGAATGTTCCTCTCACTGTTCTAATAAGGCAACTTTGGAACTTCTTTAGGGAATATGCTTCAATAATTTATTTATATAAATTGACAAACTTCTAAATGCAATTTTATTTGCTGTAAAACCGTATTTGTTTACGCATTTTGGCCTCAGTCCAAAACCAAAAGTGATAATTACAATGAACTTATTCAATAAGACTTATGAATTAATGAGTCAGCTTCGAATGAACATGACATTGGCTGGGAGATAGGACAGAATGGGGATAGTGGCTGTGGAGACTGCATGGGGAGTACAATGATATTCCCCAGACATCATCACTCTTTCTGCCAGACAGGATTAAATGTAATGCACAACAAGGAAACCTCCAACATTTGGGAGATGCAATGCTGAATGACAAAGTGAAGTGAACAGGATCATTTTAAATGTGATACAGTGAACTATATTTTGTATACACACCATTTAATTATTGGGAATACAGATTGAGTAGGATCACTGGACATGAAACATTAACTTTGATTTCTCTTCACAGGTACTGCAGATCTGCTGAGCTTGCCCTCTAAGTTCTTTTTTTTTTGTTTGAGTTTGATCGTATTGTCCATATCTGGCAGGATACTTAAAATTAAAAGCAGACACTAATAACAAAATGTGGAGGGCTATGGGGAAAGTACAGGAGACAAAAAGGAGAGATATAGTCGTTCCAAGCTGGAAGAGACAATGGGCAGAGTTTCCCCCACTTTTGTTGTAAATAATTCTGTGTTATGTAATCAAAGCCTTTGGAGAGGGGGTAGACAAGCTAGTTCAACGAAGGACACAGAGTGTTCCACCATCAATGTTATCTCATGAAATTTCAGCTGCCTCTGAAATGTCTTTTCAAACAAAGTGGCGTTCCTGAGATTGACAGGATATTCAGAAAAATATTCTTTTTCCTTTGAATCTTAAAGAAGAAACAGATTTCAGCCGTAACACAGGTGTCACAGACACACCAACGATAATAGGAAAAGGAAAGGACTCTATTGTCCATATATAATCAGATTCAGCATGTAACCCTGTCAAGACACATGAAATATAGTGATACGGAAAAATGAAATACAAATAAAAAATTATGGAGACGCGCAACAAATGAGGAAGCATCTGCAGAGAGAAACAAAGTTAACATATCGAATATGATGTGACACTGTCCTGAAAAAGTCATATTGGAATCAAAGGTTAATTCTGTGTATCTCTGCTCAGAGAGTGCCAGACCGGCTGAGTTTCCCTCCATCGATTTTTTTCTTTCGGAACAGTGACAAATTGACTGATCTGAACGATACAAACAAAGCTGCTAATCAGTTGAATCTCGAGTAATTTGCAACCAAAAGAGAAAATGCTGGAAAATCTCAGCAGGTCTGGCAGCATCTGTAAGGAGAGAAAAGAGCTAACGTTTCGAGTCAAACTGCCTCTGTGCAGAGAAATCAGAATTAAAGTTTCTAGTTCAGTGGCCCTTCCTCAGAACGGATGGTAGCCCTGAAAATGTTGATTTATATACAGAAGATGCTGAATAGCTGATAATGGAGACTGTTAGTAGCTTCAACTAGGCGGTGAATAATGGAAGGCTATGTGAGTACTAGTCCTGGTGGTATAGGTAGGGGCATTGAGGAGTTCAGTCCCTAAAACTACTAAATACTATTTTGAGTCGGAAGGACTGCAAGGTCTCGCACGGAAAATGAGGTGTTGTTCTTCCAGCTTGAAATGTCCTGGAACACTGCAGCAAGCCTGATGCAGAGATATTGGCCAGGGAACAGGATGGGATATTAAACTGGCAGGCAACTGGAAAACCAGGGTCTTTTTCATAGGTACAGCTTGGATCTACTGTGAAGTGTTCACCCAGTCTACCTTTAATTTCCCCAATGTAGAGCAGATCACAATGTGGGCAGCGAATGTAATAGACTGGATTGTGGGAAATGTTGATAGAATGCTGCTTCACCTGGAAGGTATGTTTGGGCCCTTGGATAGTGAGGAGGGAGGAGGTAAATGGGAAAGTGTAACACCTCCGGCAGGGGAAAGTGAGGTGGACCTGTGGTGGGGGGTGGGGAGTTGAGGAAAGGTGTTGGCAGTGAATAACGAGCAGACCATGGTGTCCTGGAGGAAATTGTCACTTCAGAAAGCGGAAAAGGGAGAGGAGGCAAATATGTCTCTGGTGGTGGCATCTCGCTGGAGGTGGGGGAATGCAGACTGATGATCTTCTGCATGTGAATGCTAGCGGGATGGTAGGTAAGGACAGGGATAACTCTAACACTGTTGCAGGAGGGAGGAGAGAGGGTGAGGGTAGAAGTGCAGGAGGTGGGTCAGAACTGGTTGAGGGCCCTGTCGACAAATGTGCTGGGGATACCTCGGTTGAGGACGAAGGTGCACATTTCAGAGGCCACATTTTTGAAATTGACATCATCAGAAGCAATGCGGTTGAGATGGAGGAACTGGGGAAATGGAATGGAGTCTTTGCAGGAAACAGGGCATGAGGGTGTATACTCCAGGTAGCTGTGGGGGTCGGTGGCTTAATACTGGATGTCAGTACCCGCCTATCCCCAGACATAGAAGCAGAGATGTCGAGGAAAGAAAGGGAGGAGTCAGAGATAGACCAGGTGAAAATGAGGGAGGAGTGCAAATTGTAAACGATGAACTTTTCCAATTCTGGACGAGAGAGGCGCAACAGCTAAGATATCATGTACGTATCGGAGAAACAGTAGTGGGTGGGGGCTGGAACGAACTGGAACAAGGAATGGTCTACGTACCCCATAAAGGAACAGGTATAACTTGGGCCCACGTGTGTATCCATGCACACCCTTTGTATGGCAGGAGCAGGCTGAAGCAATGGGTCTGCCCAGGCAGTTCTGTTTGTGGATTTTCAGGAGGACATAAAAGCGAGCTCTGCTATCAGAGGACCATCAGGTTCGGGACTGTTAGGTGGGTCGAGTGGGTGGGAATCTCCATATGAAATGTTGTCAGATTTAGTTAATAAAATGGCCTGATGTGCCATGGCAGGGTTATGGAGCAGCAGGTGATATGTGGAGGTATCTGAGAGCTGGCACTCAGCCTCTGAAATGGAGAGTTGAATCCACCAGACTACAGCAGCACCATCCTTATCGGCACAAGCTGAATAACATAGTCAGGGTTGGATCGAAGCATACAGCGTACAGTCTGTTCAGAGAGTGATAGGTGGGATAGGGTGAGGGGGATGCAGAGAAATTAAAACAACCAGTGTCACATTGAAAGTTCTCAAAGAACAGATTGAATCAAAGTAAACGCCAGAGGAATGGGTCCAGGTGGAGGGCAAGTGTTGGAGGTGGGCGAAGGGTCTGTGGAGTGGTGAGTGGACTCTTGTCCAAACAAATAGACACCAAGGAGAAGACGGTGGAAGAGGAGTTCAACATTATGTCGTTCCTGAAATTCATTAAAGTGGGGGTGCAGAGGGATAAAGCTGGGACCTTTGCAGAGTAAAGAACGTTCAGCATTAGAGCGTGGAAGTTTAGGAGGGATGATGAATACACGACAGGAGGTGGCCTTGGGGGAGGGGATGGACTTAGAGCGCAGTGCATGGGTGGGATGGCAGGTTCTAGAGGCTCGTAGGCATCTCTAAGTTATTGTCGTACTCGTCCATCTGGCGAGCACAGCGAATGAGCTGGAGAATGAAGTAGAATTGGGTAATGGTGCAGCCTTGAGCCAATGTGATGAGATGCTGGTGGACAGAGAACATGTTGATCTCAGTGGCAGTGACATCGCACGATCAGTCCTCATAAAGTAACTGATTGAAAATAATCGGAATCGTTATCTTATTGTAATGCACTGATTTCATTGAGGTGACACTCAACCAGCAAGATCTTACTTTTCTGAGACTTTAGACCAAACTGAAAACAAATGATGTTATTAATAAGTCAAATCCATCCATGGTTTTGGAAGGCACTAGCAAAGGCAGAGTTTATTTGTCATTCCCAATAGCTCTAGGGAAGTTGTCATTGTTCATTGAGGAAATTACCAGCACAGAATGTCCTCTGATTCCCGTTAACCACAGATTGCTGAGGGTTAATGATGCTACATAGTCAAATATTACTTTGATGCAAGGGAAGTTACTCTAATCTCACCTCTAATGCCATTGGAAAATCAGGTAAAATGGTAAGGAGCAAAATGATAGAACACGGCTTATTTGAACAATGTGGTCACTGTCCTCACAACGTTTAAGGTAAAACTGATGCATGGAAGCCTGATTCTGAGGAGAAGTTTGTCCTATTTGTGATGAGGCTGTTTGGTTAAGCGTTGTGACAAAGAGACAGAAAAAATGTTCCACTCTGCATGTGGAAAAAAATACATCCTCTTCACGGTGCATCGGACAGTGACAGACACACACTATTGTCTGTTCCTATTGGTCATTGATTATCTCAATCTCATCATTCACTGATGACCAATAGCACCACAGAAGCCAGCAGTTCCCATCACCCCAGTTGGAAAGCAAAAAGGGAAAGGAATGGCCAGTGGAAGTGGGAGTAACTAGGGAACTGGTGTAAATTACAGTGGGAGTGGGAGAAGAAAGATGTGAAGAGATATCATCAGTGGAAGAGTATGTAGCAGCAGAAGGCGTAATGCAAAGGACGTGGGAGTGTAAAAAAAGAGTAGGAAGGCGGAGGAAGAATGGCTAATGAAGTTTTAGTGACTTGGAAAAACTTGCTTTAGCAAAAGTGAGGTTGGGTGAAAAATATCTCTGTTCGGGAAAATTGGCATCTGGTTCCATTGACAATTAAAATTTGATGTACTTCATATTCTAGCACTTGATTCTTGTTTAGATTGCACATTCACTCTGTATTTCTGTATTTCCAACAAATGCAGATGACATGTTTTTTCTCCCTTGGTATGGTGCCTCAACATTTTTGAATTTTTTAACAGTGTGTATTTGCTTCCAATTCAAGGTAGACATGAGAACATTATTTGATCTCCTGCAGTTTGTCCATAACATAGAATTTAATTGAGCATTTATCCTCATCAATTTCACTGATTCAAGCAATGAGTCAGTGTCCATCCTACAGATGAAAAATGTCTTCAGTTCTGACTGTTGTTACGAAGAACAGTGCCACACAAAAGGCTAATGTTCCAGTGCAATGTGCCAAATCCTAGTTCATCCTAAATTAGGTACAAGATTTATGAATAAGACATGCTGAGGGGCAGAGTGTGAAAGGTGAATTCAACTCTGTGTCGAAAATGCTATTTGCAGCTCCCACACAATAGGTGTTAACTACATCATTTTGTAAATTCCCGAAAATAAGAATAGCAAGGGACTGGACTTCTTAATTCCTCCTCTGTGAATAACATCTGGAGAACAGGAAGTAAATCAAGTTTGTTTGTGACATTCATAAACGATGATAGTGAGAATGTGGAAGATGGACGCCAGTGGAATGGTAACTAATGTTGGGGATGACACAAAGATTAACTGGGTGGTTCACAGTGAGGAGGAAAGGGTTAGCCTCAGGACGATATAAACAGATGATTTCTATATCCCCAGATTAATAGCCAAAAAACAGTTTAACACTGATAAATGTGAGATGATGCACATCTGAATTAACAACACAAGTGAGTGCTCAAACTGTGAAGTACGAGGGCTAAATTTGCTCCTTTTTTCATTGCAGCAGGGAGGGTTGAGGAGGAAACCTGATACAGGTGTACAAGAGCATAAGGTGAATGGAGAGGATGAACAGACAGCAGCTGTTTCCCTTACGCCAAGGGTCAAAAACAAAGGGATACATGATTGAAGTGAAAGGCAAGGGATTGAGAGAGGATTTGTGAGTCTGTTTTGCACTGAGAGGGTGGCACAGGCATTGAACATAAAATTCCTACAGTGTTGAAATAGGCTCTTCTGTCCAACAAATCCACACTGACCCTCCAAAGAATAACCCACACAAACACGTTACTCCACTTTTACCCGTGACTAATGCACCTAACCTGCACATCCCTGAACACGATGGGCAATTAAACATGGCCAATTCACCTAACCTGTATTATGGGAGGAAACCGGAGTACCTAGAGGAAACCACGCAAACATGGGTAGAATGTGCAAAATCCATACAGGCAGTCACCCAAGGCTGGAATCAATCCTGGGTCCCCGCGCTCTAAGGCAGGAGTTCTAACCACTGAGCCACCGTTCTGCCCCTGGTGACATGAGGCTGGAGTGCATTCCCTCGGCGGGTGAATGAGCAGATAATATCACAAACTTTCAAAAAAGCCTTTGGATATGCAATTGGTGGTGCAGGCTTGCATTTTCATTCAATGATTCTATGTGGTGGCAGCCATGAACATTGATATATTCTGAAGCAATAGCTAATGGCTGTTCCTGGTTTGTTCCATTGACTGTCTCAGTAAGTGAGCCTCCAGTGAAGTGCTGTTGTTATCTCTCACTTTCTATTTAAGTGTTTCAGTTTCCTTACGTTGATAATATGATTTCCTATATCGATGATGTCATTTCCGGCCTTCTTTCTCAGAGAGTGGTACATGGAGTCAAAATTGATGTGTTTGTTGATGGAGTTCCGGAATGCCATGTTTCCAGGAATTCTTGTGCTTGTCTCTGTGTGGCCTGTCCTAGGATGGATATGCAGACCTAGTCAAAGTGGCGTACTTCCTCATCAGTACGCAAGAAATTTGAGTTGGGGTCATGTATGTTGTGGCTAGTTGATATTCACATATCCTGGTGATTAGTTTTCTACTTGTTTTTCCGTTGTAGTGTTTGTTACAGTTCTTGCAAGGCTTATAGTTCCTGGAGCAGAACAGACAAGTATATGAGTTTATTGCGGTGATCAAAAGTATGAATAAACTGTCAGAGTGAAAAATAATACTCTATTAGTTGGCATTATAGAGTCAAAGAATTCTAATTTCAAGGTTGTCAGCAAAAGAGCGAGGAGTGAAATAAGGAAAAGTGTATTTATTTAGAACGTTGTTACGAATTGGAATTGACTGGCTGGGAAAGTTGTGAATGAAGATTCAAAAGAGAACTGGATATATATTTGGAAATTATGAATTTAACAGGCAACAGTGAGAGGGCTGGCAAATGGGAGGTGAATAGGAGACAATTTTGGAGCTGATTCGTACATAATGCCAATGGCTTCCTCCTGTACTTTAAAGGTTTGTACACTATCAAATGTCAGCTGTGAATAAAAGTCGGTATCCAATTATTTTACAGTGTAAATGCTCGCAAATATCTGATTATTTTGTGCAGCATAAATATTTAACATGCAAGTATTGCAAGGTCAGCTTCATTATGAAGTCTAATTATTACTCAGAACATGAATACTTTACATGTTGTATTCCAATTACTAAAACAAATATACCATTGCTTTGGCACAAAACCCTTTGGAAAGCTCTGACTTTTCACTGGCACGATATTATGTTAGTTGTTTTTTTTCACTTTTCACATTTCATGTTAAATATCATTCATTTTAAAAATTGGAAGTTTTCAAATTATGGTTTACTAAAATTTGGTAACACAAATAATTTATTTAGTTTAATATTCACAGTCCACGTTGAATTATTGCCATTTTAAAATTACTGGCAAATAGCTGAATATCGTACATTTCAGTGAAAAACTAAACTGATTGATTATATATAAATGTATAATAACCTATTTCTATTTGTATGTTCAATCTTCTGCTCACTCCAAATATGTAATAATTCAGAAGCCACCCACTTTAAAAATATTGGTGTGGCAAAACATTGTTTTGATTCCTGACATTGAATATCTAATTTTAATCACCACAAGAGTTATATTCTTTCTTCGATAAAATAAAATGTACATGCTTTATTTCTGTGTTAGAAAATCTTGACAGGAGTTTATATTTTAGTTCCATAAATATAGAACCAACATAATTGATTTAAGAGATTATAGTTCAGTTGAATGATTGTCGTTCACATCTTATTGTTGTCCAATTCCTGAAATATAGCAAACATCCGATTATTTGCTCGGGTCAGTAAACTCAAAACCTTGCAATGAGCTATGCTGAAAATTGCTTCCAATTTATCTGAAATCATTTACAGTGTTATTGGACCTCACAGCTGGCTGTGATAGAGTGAGACTCAGTGGCCTGTTCCAAAATCTGTGCTTTGGGCTTCTAACCTGGTTCAGGGCAGTCAGTCAAACTTTACTTCAAAACAAATAATTTGGAATCCTCCTTGGACAGGGGTGAACCCGGTTACAGATTATCACTGGTCTCAGTGTAGGTACAAATATTGTCCAGGTTAAATACTAATGGCTGACCAGCAAGCAGGTTTTGAAATTAATCTTCAGTCAGAGCTTGGCCCAGAGAGCAGACGTGTTGACATAGAGAGCCAGAATCACACCATACAAGTTACCTATGGTGATGCAACTTGAACTGCCAACCAGACTCCAAACATCTGCACCCCGGACCACACATGGGTGAAGACGTTAACAAATTGACAATCTATTGCAGTACCTTGTGTCTCACAAAGAAACCTCTAAAGCCTTATCCAATAAATGTCACCTTCACATTCTCCAGTATCAAAATAAAATTGCACATCTCTATGAATGGTCAGAGATTACTATATGGGTCACACAGTAGAATTTATGTGAAGTAACCATCAGCAAACGGCAATCCAAAAATCACATTAATAACTGAACTTGGCGGATTCTGTCTGGTCTAAGTAACCACACATATTATACTGGCTTTCAGGTGACTGTGACAATGCACACCAGAACTGGAGGTTTTGGCCTTACACTCCTCCGAAGCTTCCTGATCTCTCACACACATCACTCCCTCACACATTCAACAATTGATGAGAATCCACAAGCTGGGTGAAACTGGAAACATCGATCAGTGCAGCACTGTACAGGCCTTTCAGCTCTTGACGTTCTGTCGACCTTTTATCCTACTCTAAGATCAGACTAATCTACATACCTTTCATTGTACTATCATTCATGTGCCTATCCAATTAAATATCCCTAATATAGCTGATTATACTGCAACTGCTGGCTGTTCATTGCACACACCCACCACTTTCTGTGTAAAGAACCTACCTCTGACACCTCCCCTAAACCTTCCTCCAATTACCTTAAAATCATAACCCCTCGAGATAGCCATTTCCACCCTGGGAGAAAGTCTCTGGCTATCCACTCTATCTGTGCCTCTCATCATCTTATACACCGCTGTCAAGTCACGTTCTATTCTTCTTCGTTACAATGAGGAAAACGCCCTAGCTCCCTCAAATTTTCTTTGCAGGACATGCACTCCAGTCCAGGCAGCATCTTGATAAATTTCCTCAGCACGGTCATCAAAGCTTCCACATCTTTCCTATAGCGAGACAACCAGAACTGATCACAATATTCTAAGTGTGGTCTCACCAGGGCTCCATATAGCTGGAACATAACCTTCCAGCTCTTAAACTCAATCCCTCGGCGAGTGACATAGCAAACACTTTCTTAACAACCTTATAAACCTGGGTAGAAACTTTGTGGGAGCTATGCCATGGCCCATATGATCCCACGTTCCTCCACAATGTAAGAATCCTGCCTCTAACCCTGTATTCTGCATTCAAATTCGACCTTCCAAAATTAATCGCATCCCACTTTTCCATATTGAACACCATCTGCCACTCAGCAGCCTAGTCCTGCATCCAGTTAATGTCCTGCTGCAAACTACAACAGCCCTCTACACTATCCACATTCTACCAACCGGTGTTACATCATCAAACTTACTAACCTACCCTTTCACTTCGTCATCCAAGTCATTTATCAAATTCTCAAACAGCAGAGGTCCCAGAACCGATCCTTGCGGAACACCACTGGTCACCTAGTTCCACACTGAGTACTTCCCATTTACCACCACCCCCTGTCTTCTATGGGCTAGTCAATTCTGTATCCTGACAGATAGGTCACCCTGTATGCCATGCCTCCTTACTTTTGAATGAAACTACCTCGGGGAAGCTTATCAAACACCTTGTTAAAATCCATGAACTCCGCATTCAATGCGGAGTTCATGGATGTGTTTAATCCCATCCTCAAAGAATCCAATAAGAGTTGTGAGGTATGACCTGCCCCTCACAAAGCCATGCTGACTATTTCTAATCAGCTATGATTTTTCAGAATCCTCTCCAAAACTTTGCCCAATACTGATGTAAGAGTGACTGTTCTGCAATTTTCAGGACAATTCCCATGAACATGGGAGTAACATTTGCCACCCTCCAATCAACCGACGCTACTCAAATGGAGCGTGAAGACGCAAAGACCATCGCCAAAAGCACATAAATCTCTTTCCTCTCTTCCTGTAGTAATCTAGTGTGTTTCCCGTCTAGCCTAGGGATTTATCTATCCTTATGTTTGTACTTCAATCAGTCTATATTTCACCTCAACTTGTTTACTCCCTGTCCAACCAACTGATTGGCTGCTTTCCATTTCAGGGTTAGTACAGTGCTGCCTTCCAGAGTAAGTATGGTTCCCAATATCCTATGTATTATGGAATGGAAAACATGGGAGGCCATGAATGCCTTTCTCGTGAAGGGCAGATGCCAAAACTTTGTCTCTGTTGTTACTCAGATTCTGCCTGAATGGCTGTGCTTTGCCAGCGCCACACTTTTCGACTCTGATCACCAGGATCTGCAGTCCTCACGTTCTCCATTACTCAGGGCTGTCCGCTCTGCACACTGAGCAGGCAATTAATCAGCAGAAACCAGTTGTATTTCGAGCTGACTGTTCAGTTCTGGAAAGCTACATTTGATAAACAATTTTACTAAAAACGAAATTACAATTCAACAAATATTCATTCAGTCCCAGAGTTACAGTTTTGGTTCATGAATTGGACAGCTTGATAACGAGCAGTGAATGACTGAAGAACTCCGAAGTACAGAGTATTCCAGGTGATATATTCCAGGCTGGATGTGCTTTACTTTAATGCTGCTAATATTATCAGACAGACAGATATGACAAGGAAACGATGTGACATGTGGAAGTGTGACATTTTTGCCATTATAAAGACGTGTTTGAGGGAGGTCGTGGCTGACAACTCAATATTCTGTGGTACCAGAACTATAGCCAGGACAAGAGAGAGTGTAAAAGAGGAGGTGGTGTTGCTTTATTAATTATGGAGTCAGTTACTGGCGTAAGAAGGGGCAATACCTTGAAAGAATCTTTTAATGAGACTTGGTGGTTAAAGCTCAGTCTCAAAACCATGACAGAAACATTGCTTGGGATATATTGTAGACCACCAGATAAAGGAAAGTACGGGAACATGCATATAACCAAGTTACTGAGATGTGTAAAAAAAAATAATAGGTTCATTATATTCACGCATTTCAATTCCAAACATTCATTAGGGCAGTGATAACTTTTTAAGAGGGGGGCAGGTGCTTTGAAATTTATTCCAGAGAGCTTCTTATATCAACATAGAGCAGATATAACAATGGGCAGTGCAGCGCTGGGCCTCACTGTGGGGAACGAATCCAGTCAGCTGTTCCAGGCAGAAGTGGGAGAGCATTATAGGACCAGTGACCGTGAAATCACACATTTTGACTTTGCAGAGGAAAAGACCCGAAAAATATTTGAAACATAAAAGCTTTTTTGATTGGGTAGACGGATTTTATGAAAAAAAAAATGACAGGATCTGGGCAAAGTGCAGTTGCTTCTGAGTGAAATTGTAGCAGAACAAGGGGGGCGGGGGTTGAGTGATCATTTCACTAAAATTGAATTGATGGCAGTGTCGGCCCAGCATATTACATCGAAGATAAAATTTCGCAAAACAATCCAGAGAACCTCAGATGTCGACACAAATTCCGAACAGGATGAAAAAGGAAAGAGAAGCTGAAAACAGGTTCCAAGTGAGCGGGCCAATGAAGGTCCTAAAAGAATATAGAAAGTATAGGACTAAACTTAAAAAGTCAGCGGAAGAGCAGGAGGAGGGGTGATAAAACATTAGCGGGTAAGATTAGCAAGAATCCAAATTCATTTTTTTTGGTTTATTAAGGGGAAGACGATAACATGGGAAATAATGTGAGTGTTAGGGACTAATGGGACAGCCTGTCCACAGAGACAGAGAATATGTTAAATACATTCCAGGAATCGATCTTGAGTTTGGAGAAGCAGTTTCTGGATTCAGGGAGAGTGACCGTTTGACACTTGAACAAATTGACACAGGAGCTAAGGAAGAATTGGAAGTTTATGCAAGATAGAGTGGGCAAATCACCAGATTAAAGACCATCAAGTCTCACATCAGTGAGAGGGAAACAATTGTAGAAAATTCGGACGGCTGTTGAGGCTGAATCACTAAATATCTTCAAGTCTGAGACAGAAAGATTTTTATAAAAGTGTTACGGGAAATCGCAGGAAAGTGGAATGGGGGATTAACAAAATAAATATAACCTAATCGAAGGAAAAGCAGACTCAGTGAGAGGATAGACATATTGTTGCCCCTGTGTCTAATGGTATTCTTTTCCAATAGCCCTGTATTCACAAGAATATCACCTCTCTCGTTATAGAGTGAGACGCAGTTTGGAATGCAATCGAAGGATTAAAGGAATTCAGAAACGTGATACTAATAGACAGAAAGTACGAGAAGACTGCAATAACATGGATTGCCTGTCGGGGTGAGGATTTGCATCGACACAGTCACCACTACCAGAAGGAAGACCTCAGCAAGACACCCTCCAAGGCCAAGCAGAGACCTGCACGGGGACTGGTAGTCAGTAGCCAGGTGTCAAGGAGAGCAGAAGGCCTAAACACTACATCACTGTCGTGTCTCCTTCCTTCCCTGACCAAAACTGTATGTGGAGGGGTAGAGAGACATGCCGTTGTAGCAGAGTAAGCAGTAAAGCTTTGACACGATAGGCTTCGGACAGCTCCAGCTCAGCAAAATGTACAGGAGGGAAACTGAAATACAGTCCATTTAACTTTATTGTTACAGCAGTCGAGATGGCAGTCGCACGTTCCTCTTGTGGGATGTGGGAGCTCACGGAGATTTCCACCGTCCCTGATGACTACACGTATAGACTGTGCACCCAGCTTCAGCTCCTGGGAGACCGTGTTAGGGAGCTGGAGCTGGGTGGCACCGTGGCTCAGTGGTTAGTACTGCTACCTCATAGCACCAGGGACCAGGGTTCAAATCCTGGCTTGGGCAACTGTCTGTGTGGAGATTGCACATTCTGCCCGTGTCTGCATGGGATTCCTCTGGGTGATGCGGTTTCCTCCCCCAATTCAAAGATGTGCAGGTTAGGTGCATTGGTCATGCTAAATTGCCCGGAGTATAGGGGAGTGGGTCTGGGTGGGCTGCACGTCGGTGCGGACTTGTTAGCCGAAGGGCCTGTTTACACACTGTAGGTAATCTAATTTTGGATGTACTCAGTGTCATCCAAGATACTGAGAACTTCTTAGATAAGTGTTTTAGTGTGGTGGCCACACCCAACACCAGCCCCTAGTTATGTTTCTTTAATGACTGTAATATTCCAGTCCAACGTTCATCGCCCTCAGTTCATTAGCTTTACCTGTCAGTCCTGTTGTATTTAAATAAACACAATTTAATCCAAAAGGCATTCCTTGCTTCCTGTCATGTTCCAGGCAGAGAGTAGCTGTGCGACCACCAGGAATGGCAAAGGGAGTAGGCAGAGAGTGCAGGAATCCCCTGTGGCCATTCCCCTAGATAACAAGTAGACCATATTGGATTGTTGGGGGCGATGTCCGTTCAGGGGAAAGCAGCAGTAGCCAGTTTGGTGGGTATTACCACTGGGTCTGGGGCACAGCGGGAAAGGGTAAAGGTAAACAGGATGTTAAAGATAAGAGGGTCGATTGTTAGAGGGACAGATCGGAGATTCTGTGGCCACAAACGGGAATCCAGGATGGTGTGTTACCTCCCAGGTGCTGGGTTCCAGGATGTCTCCAAGTGACTGCAGAACATTCTCAATCGGATTAGGTGTGCAGCCAGAAATCATAATGCACGTTGGCACAAATAATATCCGTAGAAATTGGGACGATGTCCTGCAGCGTGATTACAGAGAGCTAGGAGAAACATTTAAAAAGAAAACCTTGACAGTGGTAACCTCCTGAGAGGGAGATTACCGTCCGAGACATGCACTGTAAGAGACACTGGTATGTTGGCGGCCAGTTTTGCTCGTGTTACGAGGGTGGGTTTAAACTAGATTGGCATGGGGTAGTATCCTCAAGAGCAGGGAGGCAAGTGCAAGGCTGGAAGGAGATACAGTAATCAGAAATAGTAAGATTAGGCTGGACAACGACAGAGAGAAATGTCTTTTGGATTAAATTGCATCTATTTGAATGCAAGAAGGCCTACAGGTTAGGCCGATGAACTCAGGGCGTGGATAGGTAGATGGGACTGGTATATTATAGCCATTACACAAACATGGCTAAGTGATGGATAGGACTGACAGTTTAATGTGCTTTAGGTGAGACAGAGATGGTGAAAGGAGGGGAGGGGAGTTGCGTTTCTGATTAAGAGGAGTGCCACAGCAGTAATCAGAGATAACATAACTGATGGATCACCCAATGAGGCTTTGTGGGTGGAGCTAAGAAATAGGAAGGGGTTGGTGAGGTGATTGGGGATGTACTATAGGCCCCCAAATAGTCAACAGGAATGAGAGTAACAAATATGCAGTGAGAGAGGGGAGACCTGCAGGAGTAATAGAGTTATCATAATAGGGGATTTTATTTTTTCTAATACAGACTGGAACGGCCAGAGCGTTAAGGGATTTGATGAGATAGAATCTGATAAAAGCTTCAGCAAAGTTTCCTCAAGCCGTATACAGAGTGTCCTACTCGGGAAGGGGGAAAACTCGAAAGTTTCTCCGGAAATAGGGCAGGGCAGGTCACTGAGTTAACAGTGGGGGAACACTTTGGGACCAGTAACCATAGTTCTATTAATTTTCAAATAGTTATGGAGAGGGACAAAACTGGTCCTCAGGTTCATGTTCGAACTTGGGGCGTGGCTCAGGTCCAGGCAGCTGAGGTCAAGGGAATCCCTGGAGGTATACAAGAGATACAGGATTTTACTGAAGAAGGAAATCAGTCGGGTGAAAAGGGGGCAAGAAAGAGCCTTGGCTGAGAAGATTAGGATGAATCCAAAAAGGTGCTTTAAATATATTAAAAGAAAAATCAATAAGTGGATAGAAAATAGGACTCAAGCGAAGACCAATGTGGACAAGTATGTGTGGAACTATAAGGACTGGGTGAAGTCCTCAACGAATATTTCTACTCTATGTTCACCATGGAGAAAGACATGTTGACTTGAGAACTTGAGGAAGATAGTGGTGATATCTTAGGGACAATCCATATCACAGTAAAGGAGATTTTGGACGTACTAGAATGTTTGAAAGTGGATAAATCTTACGGTCCTTACCCAACAGATCCAAGAACACCTCAAGGGGCTCCAGAAGAATTTGCAGGGACCCTGGCTTATAATGTTGATCATCATTAACCACAGGTAATGTCCTGGAAGACTGGAGGATAGCAAATATTGTGCCCTTATTCAACAAGAACTGAACAAAAAAAGCCTTGGAACTATAGACCAGTAGGTTTAACATCCGTGGTGGGTAAGTTACTTGAGAAGGTTCTGAGGGATAAGATTTATATGCATTTAGAAAGACAGGCTGTGATTAGGAATAGTAAGTGTGGCGTTGTGCGAGGAAGTGTGTGCCTGACAATTCTCTTAATGTAATTGGATGATGTGACCAAGAAGATTGACTTGGGTGGGACAGTAGACATCAAAACACGTGCTTCTGGTTAAGCACAGCAGGTCAGGAAGTATTCGAGGGGCATATTTCTTTGTGTTTCATTGTGTAATTTTATGAATAAAGTTTTTGTCTGTTTTAAAATCTACTAGTCACCCCAGCTAAATTGCTCCGGTTAATTTTCATTATACACTTACCGAAACAAGTTGCAAAGGTATGCTCTGGGCTGCTAAAAAGTGCTTTGAGTAGTCTAGCCGAGTTCATAACATCTCGGAGATGGAAGATGCCTCCTTGGGACTTGGCACAAACCAATCACTTTCCTTCCTCATGATCAGCAAACCACGTTAACAGAGCACGTGTGTACCATTAGCAATGGAGTCAGGAGGAACAACATGGAGCAGTCTGTCTGTGCAGTTTGTCCACCTATCCAGCTAGACTTAAATATGCTATTCCAAATACACACAATAGTCCAATAATCAAACTTCCTTGAGAAAACGTTATAATGGAACGCATGTTTCCAGGTTGAAACTGAAGGGCAGAAGAGAGAGTTTCCACACAGCTTCCAGTTCAACTTCCCAGTTCAAGGCTCAACTGAAAACGTCTCAGCTCAGTTTATCTCAGCTAGGTCAGCTAAAAGAGCTGACAACTCCCCGTTCATTATCCAGGTCACTTCTAAAGCTTATTGAATTTGGCCTGTAGTTTCAACTGTTTACATATAAATAAAAGGCCTCTGAAAATCCCTTTTGTGTCTGATCGTAGCCTGGCCTCGTTTTATTATCACTCTGAAAAACTTCAAGGACAGAGTCCACTTGAGAGAAAGTGAGATCAGAGCTGAAAATGTGTTGCTGGAAAAGCGCAGCAGGTCAGACAGCATCCAAGGAACAGGAGAATCGACGTTTCGGGCATAAGCCCTTCTTCAGGCCCTGAAGAAGGGCTTATGCCCGAAACGTCGATTCTCCTGTTCCTTGGATGCTGCCTGACTGCTGCGCTTTTCCAGCAACACATTTTCAGCTCAGAGTCTACTTGAGCCAATGAACAGCTGTTAGTTAAACAGAAGGGTTGGTTTGTGACAGAGAAGACAGGCTATTGTTCCGTATGGAGGTCAGAAACTGGTGGGAATGGCTAATACTATCAGAGTGTGGCTGATGACAGATTTGTGAACAACATGACGTTCAATGCAGGGTCACACACCAATTATACATCCAGACGCTGAGAGTTCATTCCGACCCTGGAGCTCTCTCTCAACCAACATGGGGGCTCCATAGAGCTCTGTAAACTATCATAGAGTCATAGAATCCGATAGCACTGAGACAGGCCCATTAGCACAAACTGGTTCATGCTAATCAAACTGTCCGTCCATGCTAACCCCATTGCCCCGCGCTTGGTCCATATCCTTCTAAATCTTTCCTATCTATATATTAGTCCAAATGTGAAGACACGTATCATGGAAAACATGTTATACCTAATGCTATCCGTGTTTTGTTTTGGAAATAATGAGTGTTGATTCATAACACTCCAGTGTTAATGCAATCACGTTTTATTCTTTTTGTGTGTTTACAGATTAAACACTCATTTCCTTCACACTCTCCTCATGGTACCTTCACCGCAGGGATTCGTCTGGTGAAACTCCATTACACCGTCTCTCTGTACCAAGGAGATCATTGATTCTAAATTAAAGAAAATACTGTCGCAAGTACACTCCACAACTGCAGGACGGTGTCTTCACTCTTATACTTTAATCATTTTGTAATGAACGCTCCCGCTCATTTATTGTGCTGATTACTTGCTGAGTCATAGGGTCATAGAGATGTACAGCATGGAAACAGATCCTTCTGTCCGACCCGTCCATGCCGAACAGATATCCCAACCCAATCTAGTCCCACCTGCCAGTACCCGACTGCTCTGTATGGATTCTGTTAGTGCCTCATGATCAAGGACATCCAGCTTCTTTTCACCAAGAGCACTTCCCATCATCTCGCCTTCTCATAAATACAAAATGGGAAGGATGGCATTTTTTGCCAATCATTTATTTGCCTTATGAAGCAAAGTCACACCAACAACAACATCGCTATTGCCATTGCAGTTGATTGGAGATACTGAGGAGGCGATGATCTAGCTGTATTGTCTCCGAATATTAATTCAGGGAATCAGGTAATGACCCAGACACCGGATCCGAAACCTACAACGGCAAATGTTGGAAATTGAATTCAATAAAATATCAGGAATTCAGAATCAAATGAAACAATGAAACCATTGTTAATTGTCCGATCTGGCACCCTAATGCCCTTCAGGAAAGGAAATCTACCATCGTCAGCTGGTCGGGCTTACATGTAACTCCAGACCCACAGCAATGTGGTTAATTCTCAGTTGCAGTTTGAAATAGCTAAGCCAGCCACTCAGTTATATCAGTCACTTCAAAACCTCAAAGAGAAGAAACCGCATGGACCTCAGCACTGACTACTTACAGCCCACAGACTGCAATGGGTCAGGAAGGCAGCTCACCAAAACCTTCTCAAGGACAATGAGGAAACGGAATTAAATACTGGCCCAGCATCCCATTAATGAATAAAGGAAGATAATCCCACTCAGGGAAGAGAGAAAAACAGACATAAATAACTTTAAACAGGGACTTTAACATATACCTGACATGGTGATGATTATCAGTAATATGGGAACAGGAGAAACATAAGCAAGGTTTAATTTCATTTTTTATTTCCATCCCAGCTGATCATCAACAATTCCTTTCTTCGCTTCTTTCTCTCTATATCTCTCTTTCTCCATCTATTCAACTCAGTCCTTCTCCCCTTCATAACAGATGTAGGGTATCACCAACATCAATCACGCTATTTCCCAACTGTGTTCCGTTCTGATGTATGGTCATTAGAATCGAATTGCCAATTCTATTTTTCTCTCGACCCGAGGGGGCTGCCAAATCTGCTCAGTTTGCCTGGCACTTTCTCGTTCTTTATTGTTTCTGATCTGTTGCATCATTCTTTGCTTTATTTAACCTTTAATTTTGTTATTACTTGGAATGTCTGCATCGTTGACAGGGGCAGCATTTGTTGATGTAACCAAGTGTCACTTACTGCGAGGTCATTCTTTCAGGCAGTACAGAACCAAACACATTGCTGTGGGTCTCACATCAATCTTAAGCCAGACCAGATAATAACGCAAGATCTATTTACCAAAGGATATCAGTGAAATAGATAAACGTATAGACAAAATGCTGGAAATGTTATGGTTGTTATTTCAAATTCCTGTCTTTTGCATTTACGTTCTGGCATCGTCCGTGGTAGGATGTGGAACAGAGTCTTTCTGTGTAATAACCTGTGTATCTGAATTACATTTCTTCCGACATTACTGCTCTGAGAGAGTGTTCCTGTCATTAAGTTATTTTAGAGACAAAAACAAAGTTGTGATCGGAATATTTGCAACTGAAAGAGTGCTTGGAGGAAGGTGGAACCATAACGTCTGAATTTTACCAAAGTATAGATAATGGTTTATTAAGCGTCAGCATTGAAGCCAAGATGGTGACTGGGCATATAATCGAGCTGGTAGTGGATAGGTTTTGTGATGGACAGAATACCGAGACATAAATGAATTTTATTTATTTAAATTCGGTATTGTGATCAGACTCGTTCTCAGATATTTGTGAGGGCGGGGGTGTGGGCGGTTCTGAAATGTGTGGGTAATCAATGGAATTTGCATTTGAAACATTTTATATCTTGCGAAGAGCTATTGCCCAAACACTGATTCTTCTGATATCCCAAAGCCTTCACTCCAGATAATTATATTACTCTCTTCATTCTCTCGATTATCCAACTTTTAATACATTCGGTGTATTCCACCCCTACCTACCCATGGACTCTAACATTCCCCACTCACCTGTATTCAACCATGTCCAACCTCTGCTGAAAATTCAAATACTTCATTCCCACTGGTTCTCAATTGTCGATGTCACAACGGACAACCTCCACAAAATCCAGCAGGTTTATCAAAGATCAAGATCATTTCCCCTTCCTGAATATAGATTGACTCTACCGAATCATGTCATTATTTTCCAAGGGTCGAGTTGTCACATTCCTCACAAACGTTTACAATGTTTTTCTCACAGCTTACATCAAGCTAAGCACTGCTTAGTTTGTTGTTTGCTCTCTCCGTCCTGTTTTAAATATTTAGGTTTACAATAGCTGCTTTCCAGTCTGGAGGATCCTTTCCAGAATCTAACCAGCTTTGAAGAATAATCAGTAATTCTTTCACTAGCTCTACTGCCACCTCCTCAATACTCTACCATGTAGCTCATCAGATGCAGCAACATACCAACCATAAATTCAATGAGATTTTGAAAGACGTACCTTTTATTAATTCTAATTTCCTGCTGTTCCCCATTTTCACCAGTCACTCTGTTCCCTTGTATTTCTGGAAGTTACTTTCTGTACCTTCCGCAGGGAGATGGACACAATATATTGCTCTCAGGGGACAGATGGGTTCTGTCAACCAGTGAATATATCGGAGGACTGCACTCCGGTGGTGATGGATATGTTACTCACTCCTGCCTGGAAAGTTCCAGAATTAATCCAGTTTAATTCATGGTGAGCATCAGCACAGTCCTGTCACTGGTGTGATTCTACACAGAACACTGAAGGAGGGGGCATAGCTCAGTAACAACCTCAATTTTGAAACAAACTGGTTTCATACCTGACACCTGGTCCAGCTTAGACAAATGTCCCGGGAAATCCCAGGAAAGATAATGCACTGTCCTGCACCTCCCTATTTATAGAGCTTCCCTTCTGTGGAGCCTCATCTCCATTTGTTTACTATGGACCCAGACACTCTGTAAATGCAGTGTATAGAGTGGGGTCAGCAGACCCCGCAGCTGACGATAAGCATCCACAGAAACTCCACTGATTTTCCAATGACAGGAGCAAGTCAATTCCCCTCACGGAACATGAATGCGCTCAGTGTTGAAAGCTATTTCCACTCCTGAGTTTCTCTTCCTGGCTGAGAAAGCCACTGCATCTCTGCACACTCCCACAGTAACTGTTTCTCTCTCCAAAGAAGAGAAACTATAGGGGCAGCACCTATAGGGGCAGCACCAGCATTGCTAATGGATTTTATAATCACACTCACAGAAGAGAGATACAGGGAACCTAACTCACTTTAATCAGGGACAAATCTAAATGGACGCGATATTCAGGAATATGGGGAAATGGGGAAATGTGAGAATAACTTGCCATTTTGTTTTCCTTTCAGTTCATCATCACAAATCCCTTTGCTCACTTTTCATTTCTTTTCCTCTCTTTTTCGACCATTTCTCCATCCATTCAATTTAAACCTGGTCCCCACCTCTCTCACCACTCCAACCATCCATGATACCAGGATAAATAATATTATTTCCCAGATTGCTTTCAGTTGTGAAGCAGGGTCATTGGACTCAAACCGTTACCTGCATTTCTCCTGACAGAGGCGGCTATACCCGCAAGATTCTCCAACACTTTCAGACGCTGGAGAATTTTATTTTTCATCTGTAGCACCCACCGTTCCTTGGTTTATTTCACCTTTAATGCTGTTGTTTCACGGGATGCCAGCATCACTGGCAAGGGCAGCATTTGTTGTCCATCACTAATTGTCCTTGACTACGCGGCCATTTGTCAAGACAAAATGGAGCCAACAATGTTGTTGTGGGCCTGAAGTCACACTGAGTTCAGACTGGGTAAGAATGTTAAGTTTCTTTAGCAAAGACTATCAGTGAAATAATAAAAATAAATCTTAACGGTTTCTGGTTTCCATGAGTGAAATTAAGTTTCATTCCAATTTTTGTCATTCGAATTTAAGCCCTGTCATCGGCTGTGGTAGGATTTTAAACACTGCCTTGGAGTCACAGCCCGTGCCTCTGAATTACCCGTCCAGTTACATGATCACTCTGATACAGAGCCCTTATTGCCTACTCCGTATTCCCTCAGTCCTGCCCGAGAGAGATGATGCCGGATAAATCAGTTTAACTACCAACAATAAAAAGGATTTTGGGGAAGAAAGCGAAAGGGACATTGAGAGACAATTTCATGTACGATCACAGGTTTCAGAATGCTGAAATGAAGGCATTTAGACAGCATCCCACAACATGAGCCAGTATTCCCAGGATGATAGGTGAAGGGGATATTGGCGTCAATAAAGATGAGGGAAAGTTTTAGATGAACATTTGTTCTGCATCTTTGTAACTGGGTGTGGGGTCAGCAGAGTCTTCGACTCATTGTGCTGAATCTAACAATAGTTTGTCTCAGTGACATTTTTATTGAGTGTGACAAAGGGATTATCTGTACGAGACTGAACTAGTTTCATGGTGCTATCTTATCGAACTCACCACATTAACTACCCACTCAATCTCATAGTGTTCCTCGCATTCAATGCCACCCCAATTCTCCAACCCAACATGGCTGGAGGGACTCACCATCGCACTGATGCCCCTGGCTATTCTATGATCACTGACACTGGTGCCATCTTTCAAAGGCCAATGGGCACAATGTTGTACTTCCTCAGTTTGAAGCCATCCTGCACAGTTGACCCCGAGCATGGCAGGTAAGGGGAACAAACACCACGGTTTTTCATCAGAGGCACAGAGGTCCTAGTGGATGGGCTAGTACAGGGGGTCCATTCTCTTCCCAGAGGAGACCTCACCACCAGCCCCACCGAGCATGGTCTGAGCTCAACACCCAGTTCAGTGCAGTATCTGCGGTCTCTCTCTCTCTTTCTCTCTCTCTCGCTCTCTCTCTCTCTCTCTCTCTCTCTCACACACACACATACACACACACACACACACACACACACACACCCACACACACACACACACACACACTTTGAATATGGAATATTCCAGATAGTGTTCCAAAGAATTCCCATTTTCAGATATAGGAACCTTCAGTCGTTCAAAGCCCTGGGTTACTGCAAAAATATGCACTTATTTTATGTCGAATCACAGTTAGTAATTCTGGCTATTTCACTTTGTCTCTCTGTATTGTATTCAGCCAAACACTGCTTCTCAACACTTGTCGCGTTATGAAATACAATTTTGAGCAGAGAACATTTTATCCTCAGCTGTTATCTTGACCGTTATCTGAATATACCATTTTCCTTGTTATGAAAGTTTCTCTTGCCCTTTGCCTGTGCCTCCCACAGTTACAGTGTCTCCCACTCAGTTGGCTGGACGGCTGGTTTGTGATGCAGAGGGAGGCCAGCAGCGCAGTTAAGTTCCCCCACACTGACTGGGGTTACTATGAAGCGGATGCTCTCTCAATAATGGGCAATCGAGCATGGTAAATCCACTCTAAGCTGCACATCTTTGTACTCTGGGAGGAAACTGGAGCATTGGGAGGGTATCCATACAGATACGTGGGGAATGTTCAAACTCACCTGAGGTTGGAATTGAACCCAGCTCCTTGGTGATGTGCGGCTGCAGTGCTAACCGCATATCCATCATACTCCTCAGTTAGTTCTGTTAATCATTTGTAGCTGACTGAAGAAATCCAACTCGCTTGTTCTGATAACTGAACCTGACCCAGTACTAGACCTTTATCATCGGCCATATCGTCAACCTGGTTACATTTAAAAAAAATTGTGAGCAGTGGAGGAGTGGGACTAGAAATGGAAACAGTGACACCCTCCATCCTCAGTCAGAACCGGACTGAGGAGAAATTCACAAAGTGGGAATTCATTCAAGTGGGAATTCTCTCACCCAGAGGTTTGGGAGGGCTGAATCTTCATATTATACCGAGGCTGACTTTGTCTGATTTTCCATAGACAGAATGAATCAGGAATCATTGTGAAATCAGAGAAAAGTGCAGCTGGGAACACAATGAGATGAGCTATGACCTTATTGACAGGTGGGATAGTGTCAAAGTTCTGAATGGCCCAGTCGTGTCCGTTCCATTCAGCCCTTCGGTCCTGCTGTGCAGGAGCAGATTGAGGCCACTCCGATGATTTGGTGTTGTTTGGCAAATGTATAGGAAAGTCCAGGCTGGGTCAGGCAGTGACCCCTCTCCCCCAATCCCTCTTTTCATGCTTCTCCTCTCTGTAACTTCTGCTCCTGATGAAGGTCATGTTACAGGCCCAGATTCGCATTGAATACACTTCCCATGCCCCACACAAGGTCAACTCAGACAAATCCTCTGCTGTCTCTGAATGCAACATTTTACATCAAGACTTCCAGGAAAATAATCAAGTATTTTCCAAAAACATAAATAAGTACGCAAGAAATAGGAACCTGCGCTGTCATTCAATAAGAACATGGCTGATCTACTCCACGGCTCAACTCCATTTTTCTGCTAACCCCTTGCATCCCTCAACTCGCTGAAATGTCACAAATGGATCCACCCGCCTGTAAATACAATCAGTGACCCAACCTCCACAACTCTCGGGGTTAGGAAATTCCAGCCATTCACTACATTCTGAAAGAAGACATTTCTTTACATCTCAGTTTGAAATCTATATTCCTTATTCTGTATCTACATATCTGACTTCGAGACTCTGCTCTGGTGTGGAATCATATTCTCAACACCGACCTTGTCAAGCCCCCCTGTATCTTATCCGTTTCAGTAATGACAGTCTCATTCATTTAAACCACAATGAATAATCACCTCAGCATTTTTGATGTCTTCAATAATTCAATCCTTTCATCCCAGGAACCAGTCTAATGAACCAACATTTCTGCATCAACATGCTGACGTAATATTTCATATACAGGAACAGTCCAATTCGTTGTACTGCTCCTTTTTTGGGAGTCCTCTCCATTTAATAACAGCCTGCCTTTTGGTTGTCAGTGTCATCCTCAAATTCGAATGTATATTGCACTCAGCTCCCGCCGTCAGGAGCCGAGTGCAGCTCTTGTAAGCAGCTCTTGCCATCGGACTGATATTTGTGGTACTCCAGTAGGTACATTTCTTTCATAAAGATCGATGAATCATGACTCTCCGATTTGTAAGTGTTTATCAAGTGTCATCCCATGCTAATGCATTATCCGTCAGAATATGAGCTTCTGTCTTGTGTACGAACCTTTATTTTGTGATACCTTGTGGAAAATCTCTGGAAAGCCTCATGTCTACCAGTCCCCCTTTATCCAGGCCACTTGTCACATTCTCATGGATTTCCAGAAAAACTTTGCATGATTTTACAGGTAAAACGTATTTCGCCTTTAACAAGACCATGCTGACTCTGTGTGAAGCTTTTCTAAATGCTCTGCAGTCCCTTCCTTAATAACAGACTCTCACAGATTCCCAGCAATAATGGTTAGGCTAAGTGTTTCATGCTTTCAGTCTCGTTTGTTTCTTGAAGACAGGCGCCACATTGGAGGGTCTCCAGTTTCACTGGATCATTCCTTTAATCCAGAGAGCTATGGAATATTTCACACAGTGCCACCAGCCATTCTGTGACCACTTCTTTTAAAACCAGCTCTGAATTGTTGATGATCTGTTTACCCTTGGTCTAGTCTGTTTGAGAATTGCCTTGTTGCTTCTGTTAGAGACAGCTCAAGATTTTCCCTGCTGTTACAATTTTGCTAATACCATTGAAATATTTACAGGACCTTTACCTGTGAGGAACGATGTAAAATACAGGTGTAAGTTATCTGTCTGTTCCCTGTATCCAGTTCCCCAGTCACAACCTTCAAATATCCTCAATATACTTTCCTGACTTCCTTTTTATCAAAGATCACACACACACACCTCTTTAACTCTTCTTACATACATGGAAAAGCTCGTGCTTCTTGTTTTTATATTTCTTGCCAATTTACTTACATCACATCTTTTCTTCCCTTTTCTTCGCTTTCTATATTCATACAGTCATAGCGCATACAAGCACAATCTTTGATCAAATCTGTCCATGCCGGCCAGGTTTTCCAAACTAAACTATTCCCATCTTTTTGCATTTGGCCCATATGCCTCTAAACGGTCCCCATTTACATGTTCGTCCAAATGTCTTTTAAATGTTGGAGCTGTACTTGCATCTGCCAGTCTTCCTCTGGCAGCTCATTCTATAAACACGTCACCCTCTGTGCAAAAAACAGTTCCTTCTTCCTCCCTTTTAAATCTTCCCTCTTCCACCATAAACCTATGGCTCTATGATTTAATTATCCTATCCTGTGGAAAAGACCTCGGCTTTTCACCCTGCCCAAGCCTCCCCTGTTTTTGTAAATTACTATAATGTCACCCCTCAACCTCCGACAAACCATCTGATACTAACTTCAAGAACAAGCATTTAAAGATAAGCACTGTAAATTTGAAACAATGTTAAAAGTGACAGGTAAACAATGCTCAGCCAAAACTTCATACTGTTATTTGTTTTCTTCTTTATTTTACAATACTTAGGCAGCATGAAAATCTTAATCGTGCCAATAAGCCGGCAAGCACCTGAATTCCTTTGCCTGAGGCAGTGATCTCTACAGTGAAAATGTATCTCTGGCCAGATCTATATAATACAACATGTTCAACATTCTCCCTCCTGGCCTCCATATGACCTTACGTGGTTGTGTCTTCTTTACCTTGCACTCAATAGAGAGAACCCTTTTCCCCATTCACATCTTAATTTAAACTCATTTTATACCATCTTCTCTTTTCACCACTGCCAAAAGCCTGTTTATCTGTTGTCACACCGTCTTTTCCCTGTCACCTACCCCCCACCTCTGGCAAGGAACTAAAATGCCCAGTTTCCTCTCCTTTTCAGTTCTGAAGGGTCACACTGGACTTGAAACGCTAACTCTGTTTCTCTGTCTCTGCAGATGCTGCCAGACCTGCTAAGTTTCTCCAGAAATGAATAGGCACAGCACAAATTTTCAATTAAACAAATAACTATGAATACTAGAAATAAAAATGCACAAATTACTGTAGAAAATGGGAGCTTTGTCGAAGGGTCGCTGGACACGAAAGATGAACTCAGCTTTCACTTCACAAGATGCAGCCAGACTTCTTTAATTTCTTCAGCAGTTTCTGTTTTTGAACATTTTCCAAAGACGTGTGTTGAATCTGCTCAAACGCCCTGT
Organism: Chiloscyllium plagiosum; assembly: GCF_037043375.1. Taxonomy (NCBI): domain Eukaryota; kingdom Metazoa; phylum Chordata; class Chondrichthyes; order Orectolobiformes; family Hemiscylliidae; genus Chiloscyllium; species Chiloscyllium plagiosum. The sequence goes on along the minus strand of NW_028270178.1, from coordinate 51,089,955 downwards.
CAAGCACACAGCGCTGTACATTGGGGAGTGAACAAAAACGCAAAGTGCACAAGTTCATTGGCTCTGAAACGACATAAGGCTGGCATCACTGACATGACCGAGGTCTTAATCATGGTCAGGGAGAAAAGCAGAGAAAAAACATTCACTTCAAACGTAGAAGATGTTATGATGGGAAAGAAAATGATTCAGATTAATATATTAAAGGATCTGAGTAATGTAACAACTTCGAGGCGTGACATCAGGAAGAGACCCTCAGCAGAATGAGATTATGAAACTGGATGCGTTCGCACGTCAGAAACCAGGTTAGGTTACTGAGTACAGGGCTGATGGATGAATGGGTATGGGTGTGAACTGGGGGAAAGTCAGTAGAATTGATTTGCAGATATTGCAGCTCACACCGGGTTAGGATGTGATCACAGCAGCAGCCGCAGCAGAATTGCATTCAAACACAATCCATAAATTTTCCCCCAGGATAATCCATCACTTTACCATTATCATCAAGCCGAGTGATGGTTCAGTGACGAGTTTGGGTGAACATGCCAAAGTCAGAACCATGTGTATCTAAACCTGATGACAACCCATTAAAGCTAACGCACTTGACTGGTTACATTACAAACAGCAGAACTACCATCTGGTGGAGAAGGGGAAATGATTCCAAGACAAACCGATAAAATCGAAACTCTGCAGTCAAGGCACATCCAGTCATCAATGTCGATGGACTAATAAACAACTTACAGGAGGAGTGGGCTTCATAAATATCCCCAGCCCTGTGCATCAGTGTGAAAGACAAGGATGTAGTATCCACACCATCCTCAGCCAGAAGTGTTGAGTCGATAATCCACCTCACCCTCCTCATCACAGATGCCAGTCTTCAACCAATTCGATTCGCTGCACATGACATGAAAAACAGCTGAACACAGTAGATATGACAAAGGCAATGAGCACTGACACCATTCCTGCAATAGGACTGAAGATTGTACTGCACAACAAGCCGTGTCGCTGGGGAAGCTGTTTCATTCCAGCTACAACTCTGACATCTGCCTGGCCACGTGGAAAGTTCCTCAACTATATCCAGTCGCATAACAAGGGAATGACTACAGTCTGACCATTTACCACGCCCTCAGTCCTGTCGGGATAGTCGCATTGGTGGGGGTTCTTTTTTAAAGACCTGAGAAGCAGCTCAGGAATAATGTGCACAGTGTGGTTTCTGATAGGTCCCCATGTGGAGATGGTGCTGTTGTGCAAATATCACTGGATTACTGATCCAGACCAGGATAATTCTCTGGCAGCTGGTGGAAGTTGAAAACAGTAAACAAAATATCGAGACATAAAATCTGGTCCAGGAATATTGACCTTGAATCTAATGTCCATTGTAAACATCTGTTCCCTCCCCAATGTACTTTCAGGAAGTGAATCTCCCGTGCTTCCCGATCTGGCCTGCAAGTGTCTCCTGACACACAGACATGTGCGAATCTCTATCATGGTCTCTGAAACGTCCAAGCAAGACACTCAATTGTATCAAATTGTTCTGAGTTCTTAAAGGATAAAACCAGACAGAACACCGGCAACGAGCTTTGGAAAAGGGAACAGGAAACACAGTCCTTTCAACCAGACAGATGGTGCCTTCCTAATGTTTAAGAGCTTGTGAAAACAATGACAGAGCTTTCCCACAGACTGCACAGAAACATCAGGAAGGAAGCAGGGCATTAGACACATTTAGCTTCCCTGTTCTAGCACATGGAGAGAAGTTTATTTTTATAACCCTGGTTAATACATTCTTCAGAAGCTCACCAATTCCTGTCTTATGCTGCTCAATGATTGACCGTCCAACCCATACAATCACAGAAGCACTGACTCTGTACTGTCAGAAATACAGCACGATCTACATTAGTCCCACTTTCCTATATGAGGACCATAGCCATGTATGTTATGGCACTTCAAGGGCACGACCATGTATTTTAGATTAGATTAGATTACTTACAGTGTGGAAACAGGCCCTTCGGCCCAACAAGTCCACACCGACCCGCCGAAGCGCAACCCACCCATACCCCTACATTTACCCCTTTAACCTAACACTACGGGCAATTTAGCATGGCCAATTCACCTGACCCGCACATCTTTGTGACTGTGGGAGGAAACCGGAGCACCCGGAGGAAACCCACGCAGACACGGGGAGAATGTGCAAACTCCACACAGTCAGTCGCCTGAGTCGGGAATTGAACCCGGGTCTCTGGCACTATGAGGCAGCAGTGCTAACCACTGTGCCACCGTGCCGCCCATAAATTTATTAATGGTTGTGAGGTTACCTGTGCCAACTACCCTCTCAGGAAGTGCATTCCTGACCTCAACAGCCTCTGGATGAAAAACAATCCTCAAATCCTCACTAAACATCAAACCCTTCACTTTAAAATAGTACTCCCTTCTTCTTCGCCCTTTGACTGGAAGGAACAACTGCTGTCTATCCATCATGTCCATGCCCAAGGTAAGCTTATCCTTCTGAAGTATATCCCTCTCAGCCTCCTCTGCTTCAAAGTAAACAGCCCGAGCTGATCTACTCCATCCAAGGGAACATCCTGGTGAATCTCCACTGCAATCACATACTTTCTGTAATGTGGCTCCCAGAACTGTACATAGTATTCCATTTGGCCTAACCAAAGTTACACATAGCTCTTATAATCTGTGCCTCCATGAATAGAGTCTATGTTTATGGTCGCTATGATTTGTCAACTTGTGCATTAACCTGCTTAATCACATTCAGGGATATTACATTAGATTACTTACAGTTTGGAAACAGGCCCTTCGGTCCAACAAGTCCACACCGACCCGCCGAAGCGCAACCCACGCATTCCCCTACATTCACCCCTTTACCTAACACTACTGGCAATTTAGCATGGCCAATTCACCTGACCTGCACATCTTTGTGGGAGGAAACCGGAGCACCCAGAGGAAACCCACGCAGATACGGGGAGAACGTGCAAACTCCACACAGTCAGTCGCCTTAGTCGGGAATTGAACCCGAGTCTCTGACGCTGTGAGGTAGCAGTGCTAACCACTGTGCCACCGTGCCGCCCAATATGTGGAGCAGCACCCTCTGAGCTTCTTGGTGTGCTGCTATTCTTTGAGTCCTCCCCTGTCTGGTTGCTTCTTCCAAAGTACGTCACCTCATATTTATCAGGGTTACATTCCATCGGCCATTGATCCACCCATTTCATCATTCCATCGGTATCTTCCTGTAATATAAGGCCTTCCTCCTCACTGCCAACCAACCAGCCGAACTTTGTGTCAAATGCAAAATGATTTATCACACTCATCCCAATCCCTTCCATATTCATAGCTGCATCATTTATGAATACTACAAATAATAAGGTTAAAAATACAACACCAGTTTATGATCCAACAGTTTTATTCGGACGCACTAGCTTTCGCAGCGCTGCTTCTTCATCACGTGATTATGCTCTTCGAAAGATCGTGCCTCCAAATAAACTGTTGGACTTTCATCTAGTGTTCGGCAATTTTTAAACTTTACCCAAGCCAGTCCAGCACTGGCATCGCCGAATCACAAATAATATGGGTCACAGCACTGATCCCGATGGAACATGATTAGATACTGGTCTCCAGTCAAACAAACAGACTTCTACCAGCAGACCTTCTGTCTCCTGCCACTAAGTTGATTTGGATGCAACTTGGCAAGTCACTAATGAGTCCTACCTGTTCCTTGGTTATTCTGTTCCACTTGACGTACCATAGAATATCTGGTACGTCAAGTGGAACAGAATAACCAAGGAACAGGTAGGCAATTCTTAATTTGAAGGGGACTGACTAACACAGCGACATGGAAACCTGGTGGCAGGGCAAAATTAGGGAGTATCCCCAGATATTCTATGATTTGGATGACACCACACGGGCATTAAAAACGCAGAATTAGGACATTCGGCCCATAGACTCTGAATGCCATTAAATAGTGGTTTAGAGATTTCTCAACACTATTCTCTTGACTATGCTCTGTAACTCTTGACTTGCTTATTCATCAATTTAAATGGAGAGAAATTGCAGAACTCTGTGATACAGTCAGCATTCATGATTCTGGTACACAAATCATATGTAGTTACTTTGCATTTGCTGTTAGTGATTTGGAAGCTAAGTGGAATGATTGTGTTTCTGGCAAAGGGTACCAGGTTTAATCAGGAATGTTTTACTGCATCTGTACCGGTAAAAGTGAGGAGTGCAGTTGCTGGAGATCAGAGTCGAACAGTGTGAGGCTGGAAATGCACAGCCAATCAGGCAGCATCCGAGTAGCAGGATAATTGGCGTCACGGGTATAAGTCCTTCATCAAGACTGTGCCCAAAACATCGAGTTTCCTGTTCATAGGGTGTTGCCTGACCTGTTGTGCTTTTCCAGTATCACATTTTCCAAGTCTACATCTGTACAGGGCGTAGCTAAGACCACATCCGACACATTATATGCAGTTTTGATCCCTTAACGTAAAAAAAAAAGTTTTAGAAGCTTATCAACAATGTTTTGTTCACACTTTCCTGGAATGAAGGCCTTTTGTTCTGAAACATTATCAGTTTTGGACTTGGATGAGAAATCATTTTGAAGCACACGATTTTGAGAAAAATCAGCTGGATGCATATTTTCTCTTCTCAGGGAGACAAAAACTATGGAATAAATTTTAAGAATAAAATGTATTGCTTTTAGCACAGATATTATAAAGACATCAAACGATTTTTAAAAATTAAGCATATGCGTACCAACATATCATCAAATTATAAAACAGGAATTTTCTCTTTTGCTAATGAAAGGCACTGTGTATAACAACAGCAATGATACACTTGCATAACGTCCATTATGATCCATTCCAGAGAATGTTCACGACAAGCGCACGCGGTCCAGTTTGGTGTTCAGTTGACATGATTGCATGTTTCAACACAGAGAGGGAGAACAATGTTCCCTGCCTGAGAAGCTGCAACCGATTGATCCCTCTATCTTCTTTTGGTCCACCTGACAACAGTAAATTTCTGACTCACCTCTACCCGATGAGTCGTGGAGAATCCCTGATGAGAGATTCATTGGAATCTCCCTAACAAAAGGCATTCAGTTAACTCCAACTATTCTGGGAGAACTCACATCACAAGTAGCTTGCCTGAGCAAAATGGGCGGCATGGCAGCTCAGTGATTAGTACTGCTACCTCACAGCACTAGTGTCCCAGGTTTGATTCCAGCCTCAGGCGACTGTCTGTGTGGAGTTTGCATATTCTCCCCGTGTCTGCGTGGGTTTGCTCCGGTTTCCTCCCACAGGTCCAAAAATGTGCAGATCAGGTGAATTAGCCATGCTAAAATGCCCATAGTGTTTGGAGCATTGGCCAGAGGGAAATTGCACTTGGTGGGTTAATGTTCGGGGGGTCGGTGTGTACTTGTTGGACCGAAGTGCCTGTTTCCACACTGTAGGGAATCCAATCTAATTACTTCAGTGGACAGAATAAAATTTGGGACAGTCTTTCGTCTATCCACTTGTTATGAATTCAACTATTATGAAACTCTGGAAAGCTTTCATGTTTCTATTTTGTCTTAAGATGTGTATGTGTGTGTGTGTGTGCTTCAAATTTTTCTAGAAGATAAGCCAGGCTGACATTTATATCATTAGCCATATCACTAAACTTTGAAATTTGTTGTAAACAGTGGAGCAGTGTGACTGCAAAAGGAAACACTGACCCTGCAACATTGATTGGAGCACGAATGACAAATTCTAAAAGGGCTGTTCAAGTGGGAATTCCTTTCCCCAGAAGTTTGTGGTGCCTGGATGTTTACATTTATTCAAAGTTGTGCCTGTTAAATATTTGATAGAAAAGTGAATGTAGGACAATAGTGCACGTACAGAAGAAGTACTGCTGCGAACACAATCAGATCAGCTACAATCTTAGTGCGTGGCAGAGCAAAGACAAAGTGCCTAATGGCCTACTCCTACTCCTCAGTCCGATGTTCCTATATTCCATTCAGCCCCTCACAGCTCCTGCACAGGATTGGATGGAGGCCACATGCTGGACATACCTGGTTAACAGTAATACAGGATCTCCTTCTCTCCTTTATAATTGTCACACACAGTTTGGCGTGGGTTGATAAATGTTAATTCAAAACCCAGGCTGGGCTCAAAAGACGCCTCTGGTGTATTTATAGAATGTCTCCTCTCTGCAACTTGTGCTTCATTTGTTGGTCATGGTGCAGACCCAGATTCACTGTGAATACAGTCACCATACTTCACCCAGAGATGACTCATAAAATGCTTTACTCTCTCTAACTGTAACGTTCAAAAAACGGAATGTTCGGGAAAGTTACAACCATTAACTTTTTAATTACAGAATATGAGAACATAAGGAACAGGATCGGATGTTAATTCGAAATGTCAGGCCTGCCGTGCCTTTGTATAAGATTATGGATGATCCACTGTTGTTATCAACTCTGCTTTATTTCCCAATACCTCACATCCCTCAATTCAATGTCAGGTGAAAAACCCACCTATCACTTCTGTAAATACTTTCAGTGATCTAGCTCCCCGAACTCTCTCGACCAGATAATTCCTGACATTTACTATCCTCTGTGAGAAGGTTACAGTCCCCAACCATACACTATAACCTATTTGTATGTTCTAAAGAGGTGAACACAGCAGCTCATGTAAGAGTGACAGATCCTGATGTATATGCCGGAGTTGACTCAAGATGGTTTAAAGAATCGTTGACTAAATTAAATTTAATATTAATCAGGCACAATCTCTCCACTGGGGGGTCAGAGGAAGATGTTCATGGTTGGTGGACATCAATGCTTTCAGTCCCGGGACATCCCTACAGGAGATCCTCAGGGTAACTTCCTCGAGGAAGTACAATTTTTTCGCATGGACATGTGGTTAGAAGGTTCTTGAAACAGATGAATCCAGATTTCATAGGGGCACAAATGAAGAGGTTTATTTAGAAGTTGCACTGAAGCTGACGATTAGACCAGGACATCACAACGGTGGTGCTGGGCAGGATTGGTGAGTGGGGAGGATATAGAATTGTAGATCTGCCCAGGGCTAGAAGGATAATGGAGTTTGACAACAGCCTGGTTCCTTCTCGTATATCAATGAGCAATTTATAAATAGTAATTTGCTTGATAGAATTTATCACGAAATGAATTTTTGATTGAAAGTGAAGACACTGATTTCCCTTTTTCCAAAATTTACCTAACATGAGCAGAAACACAGTTCAGCCCGGTTTAATAGACAAAGAGAATGACTTACTAGGAACACCAACTAAAGCGAAGATGGGATAGTAACCGCCTTGAGTAATCCAAAGGATATCTTCGATCCTTTGCTAATGATATCCAAGGCTGAGAAAGGTAGTGAAGACCCTCGGATAAACTCCTGTTCATTGTTGGAACGTTCCAGTCAAATGTTCTCAGATTCTGATCCATTGTTGGAACATTCCAATCTATTGTTCTCAGATTCTGATCTCTCCTTCCCCTCTCTCTGGAGCTGCTGATCCCTGTTATTGCTGTCGGTGATTCTCCTGCTCATACTATGGGATATCACATCGAACCGGTCCTTATGTGAAGAAGAGGCTAATCCTCCAGTAACACACTTAGGATCCACAGCGACTGACATTAATCACAGTCGCTGAACAAATAACTCCAGTTGACCCATTTCAATTCAATAGAGTTATTATTAAATTTCAAAATAACGTATAAAAGTTACACATTCGGAGTGGGACATGTGAGGGTGACTGAGGGAAGGAATGTTTGAGATGTAAATTGGTGTTAATATTCAATCTGAATTGTTTATGGTAGTAATGACAGAGGATTGTCAGAACATAAATGCGTTTCTCTGTTTATAATTGGAAACATACAGTCTGCAACTGGTGATCGGTCATTACAACATAAATAAAACATTAAGACAATTTTTATAGTCGATAATCTGACAGGAAAATGTGCCGAAGACAACATGGGGTTATAATAGACAAACGGCATGGATATGTTAACAGAGAATTGTCCCTGACAAATGCAATTCAGATTGTTACTCCAGGATCAGAGAGGGCAGGTGAGGGTCATGCTGTTGATTTATTCATGCCAATCAACTGTGATGATGTGCCACCTACTGGACTTCAATTACAATGTGATTATGGCATTGGGGTGGAGACAGAATGCATTCAGAATTGGGGGACATGGCAGCTGAGACGAGAGTGAGGGAACATGATATTGCCAATTCATCCGTATTAGAACGTTTCTCTTTATAAATCATTTGAAGATCAGATGCAAGTATAACTCTACAATGAGGACTGAGGAGAGCAAATATTACGAAAGACCGTACGACTAGAAGACATAGGAGTAGGAACTTGGCCATTCAGCCCATCTAGTCTGCTCAAACATCAATCAAAGCTGATACATTTCTCAAACCCATTCTCCCCATCACCCTTGATCCTATTTACAATCGAGAACCTATCCTACGCAGACTTAATTATACTCAATGACCTGGTCTCCACAGCCTTCTGTGGCACTGAATTCCATAGATTTACAATGCTCTGGCTGAAGACGTTACTCGTTAACTCTGTTCTAAAAGGTCTTCGTGGTGATGTATGTCTGTGCCTCGGATCCTAGTCTTTCCCATCAATGGACATAATTTTCAAAACTCCACTCTGTCCAGGTCATTCAGCATTCAGTACGTTTGAATTAGATTCCCCCTCATCCTTCTAAACACCATCGTGTATCGACCCAGGCCCTCAAACGTTCTTCATATGTTAAGCTTTTCATTCATGGGACCATTCCAGTGAACCTCCTCTGAACACGCTCCAGGACCAGTGCATATCTGCTGAGACATAAAATCCAACATTGCACACAATAATCGAAATGTGACCTGACCAGTGCTTTTTAGTGCCTTGTAAGTACATCCCCGCTTTTAACTTCAATTCCTCTCAAAATAAATCACTTCATTGTATTTGCCTTCCTAGCTACTGACTCAACTTGCAAGTTTACCTTGAGTGACGCCTGTACTAGGATTCCCAAGTCTCTTTGCATTTCAGACTTCTGAATTTTCTCCCCATTTAGAAAATAGTCCATGCCTCTGTTCTTCCTACCAAAGTGCGTGACCTCAGACTAGTGCATGTTTTACTTCATCTGCCACTGTTTTGCCCATCTCCTCACCTGTACAAATCCTTGTGCAGCTTCTCTGCCTCCTCAGTGCTACCTGTCCCTCTACATATCTTTGTAATATCTGCAAACTTAGCCGGAATGCCCTCCGTTCCATCCTCTAGATCATTAATGCACAATGTAAAAAGTTGTCCCAACACTGAGTCTTGCAGAACACATTATATCACCAGCTGCCATCCTAAGAAGTACCATTTTATCCCCACTACCTGCTTTTTGCCAAACAGCCAAACTTCTATCCATGCTAGCACTTTGCCTCTGTCACCATGGGCCTTTATCTTAATCAATAGTCTTATGTGTGGAACTCGTCAAAAGCCTTCGTGAGGCCCAGGTAATAACATCCATTGGCGCTCCTGGGTCTGAGCTGCTCGTTACTTTCTCAAAAAGTTCGAGCAGATGTGTCAGTTATGACCTCCTCTTGATGATACCATGCTGACTTTGCCCTATATTACTATACACCTCCAAATATTCAGAAATCTTATCCTTCCCGATCGGTTCCAGGACCTTACCCACTACTGAGGTTAGGTTATTTGGTCTGTAATTTTCCGTCTTCTGCCTTATTCCCTTTTTAAACAGGGATTTTACATTAGCGCTATTCCAGTCCTCTGGGACATTCCCTGATTCGAATGATTCCGGAAAGATCACCACTAACTCCTCCTCTACCTCTGAGCTTTCTCCATTAGAACTCTGTGGTGGAGTCCTTCTCGTGATTTATCCATCATCAGCCATTTAGCTTTTCGACCCACCGCCTTGGCGATGGGTGACATGCTGAGCTTTGCCCCTTCACATTCTTGAACTATTGGGAAATTATTCGTGTTCCCGGCCGTTACTTTGTTCCCCACTAGTGTCTGTCCTGTGCAAATTTTCCAACAGTCCAATGTCTACTTTTGTCTTGCCTTTGCCCTTTTTATATCTAAATAAAATCTTACAATTTTCCTTGATTTAACTGGCAAGCTTCCCCTCATATTTAATCTCCTACTTCCATACTTATTATTTTGTTGCCCTCTGGTGGTCTTTGTGAGCTTCCAATTCGTCTGGTTTTCCTCTTTCCTTCGTCACATTATATGCTTACACTTTTGCTATTATTCTGCCCCTGACTTCCGAAACAAACACCTGTTGAAGGACCCGTACTCTGAAAGCTAGTGTGCTTCCAATTAAACCTGTTGGACTATAACCTGGTGTTGTCTATTTTTTTAACCTAGTCAGCCATGGTTGCTTCATCCTCCCCTGTACCATCCTTCTCTTTTCGCGGGAAGAATCTCCGTTGTGTCTCCTGAATTACTCCCAGATACTCCTGCCATTCCTGTTCTACTGTTTTTCATGCTAGACCCCATCCCAGTCAATTCTACCCAGCTCCTCCCTCATGCCTCTGTAGTTGACTTTATACAGCTGAAATACCATTACCTCTGATCCTATCTTCTCCCTCTCAAATTGCAGAATAAATTCAATCATATTATGATTACTGCTTCCTTCGTGTTCCTTCACTTTAGTTCTCTTAAATAATCTGCCTCATTGCACAACACTAAACCCAGTATTACCTGTTCCTGAGTGGGCTCCACCACAAGCTGCTCCAAAAGCCCTATCGAAGATACTCCACAAATTCTTTTTCTTTTGAACCACTACCAACTTGATTTTCCCAGTCCCCCCATGTATTGAAATCTCCCATGACTACTGTACTTTGCCTTTTCTATGCATCTTTCCTATCTCCTGGTATATATTGTGCTGAAGCTCCTGACTACTACGTTTTGGAATCCTGACCATAACGCCATCTATGTTTCTTTAATCAACCTTTCGAGATACTCTATTCGACCCACACTGACTTTGCGCCATCTGACCCTACTTTGTGTCATTCAGTCAAAACAGTTACACAGGCAGAGAGATGTACAGCATGGAAATAGATCCTTCTGTCCTACTCGTCCTTGCCAATCAGATTACCCAACCTAATCTAGTCCCATTTGCCAGCACTTGGCCTATATCCGTCGTACCCCTCCTATTTACAAACCCATCTAGATGCCTTTTAAATATTGGAATGGGACCAGTGTCCATCACTTCCTTCAACAGTTGTTTCCATACACACACCACCCTGTGCATGAAAAAACTTGCTCTTTTGGTCCCTTTTAAATCTTTCCCTTATCAACCTCGACCCATGCCGTCCAGTTCTTCCCCCCCGCCACCCCGGGAAAATACTTTGTCTATTTATCCCATGCATACCACTTGTGATTTTCTAAACCGCTGCAAGGTCACTTCTCAGCCTCTGACGCTCCAGAGCAAACAGCCCCAGCCTATTCAACTTCTCCATGTAGCTCAAATAGTCCAATCCATGTAAATCTTTTCTGATTATTTTCAAGTTTCACAACATTCTTCCAATAGTAAGGAGACCAGGAATCTTACGATTGATTTATTTTTATTTTTTATCCCCCCACCAACCTATCTTTTCGATAGGATGCATATCCTTGAATATTGTCAATCCTGATCCCCTTTCAGCACGTCTCTGCCAATTTCAATCTGCGCTATAAGCTCATTTACCTCATTTCTTATACGGTGTGCATTCAGATATAACACTCTCAATCCTATATTAACGGTGCCTCCTCTCAATTTCATTTGTCTGTCCAGTGTGCTTGAAGTTTAATTGTTTACACTTTCAATACACTCTGTCCTATTTGTGTCTGGGCTGGAGATTTTAATAAACTCTCCTGCGTACTGCACTCTTACCTCCTCTTTGAATTCGAGTTTTCTAATTTCCCCTATAACTGAAACCCCACCCAAACCTAAAAATTTGTTGGAAGATCGGACCGCAGCCCGAGTTATGTGATTTGTTAGGACTCTGGTCCTAGAATTGTTCAGATGAAGGCCATATCATCAGAACAGGTCCCTTCTTCCCCAATAATACAATATGCTTATGCAACAGAAAATACAGGGACAAAATGACTTGTTGTACATTCCAAAATACGGCAGGTACAAACAGATAAGATTGTTAAAATACATTCATTACCTTGAGCTATATAAATTGAAATGTGAATTACAAAACCATGGAAGTGCTGTGCAAACATTATCAATCATTATTCTGCCCACAGCTGAAATGTTGATTTCCCCTTTGTCAGTGTTCCCCTTCACTGAGATTCTCTGGTCCAGTCCCACACACAGTTTTTAGGGGGGTTATCAGTTCCTGCTGCTGTTTGCCCAGTCTATTGAAGTTAATCCAACTTCTCCCTGGAACCAGTCGCTCCACTTTCTATCCACTCTGCTGATCTCCATTCACATTCCTTCTTTCTGTTTCATTCTCTCTGTCTCTCTCTCTGTCTCTCTCTCTCTCTCTCTCTCTCTCTCTCTCTCTCTCTCTCTCTCTCTCTCTGTATCTCCAATAATTCTCTCTGCTTTCGGATAGTGCAGTTGGAGAGCGTGTGGATGTAGGATGGGCTAAATTGCCTCCGTCTGTGCCACATAAAATCTGAAGGTCTCTGACCCACAATAAAGACTTTCAGTGCCTGGAGAAACAAGCTGGTCCTGCGAAGGACACAGTACACCATCATCCATTATCTCTTCCTGTTTTCTGTCATGGAGTGTCCTATAAATATCTGTTCAAACAAAATAGACTGACATTCGAGCAGTTGGGAGGACATTTACTAGACGATAGTGAAATCAAGATTTAGTAAACAGTTCCACCATGCAAAATGTGGACTTGCCTGATAGCAGCTCCTCCCAATTAACAGGCTCTCCCTTCTGCCTGATGCGGATTTGCTTTCCACCAATTTACTAACTTCCTCAAGGTCCAGAATAATTCCATGATCGTAGCTCTCTCAAACCTGAGGGCATTGTGATCACTGTTTCCAAAACGATATTCTACTGAATGGTCAGTCACCTGGACAGAGTCATTTTCTAATACGAGGACCAGTATGGGCCCTCCTGTAGTTGGACAAGCCCCATACCGCTGCAAATAACTTTCTTGGATGCACTTAAGAAATTCTACCCCGTCTAAGCCTCTTGATCTAAGGGACTCCCAGTCAATATTGAGGATGTTAAAGTCACTCACATTGGCAACCCTGTTTTTAATACACGTTCCCATAATCGACCGACATATTTGTTCCTCAATCTTTCGGTGGCTGTTGGAGGGACTACAGTACAATCCTAACACATGCATCCATCATATCTTGAACTCGCTTCATGTTGCCTCAGTAGATGAGTCCTCCAATACGTCCTAAGTGCAGATGTAACAACTTCCCTGATTAGTAATGCAACTCCTTCGCCTCTTTTAGCTTCCCCTCTACCTAATCTAAAACAACAAAACCCTGGAAAGTTGAGCAGCCAGTCCTGTCTCTTTCTCAACCAAGTCCCTATAATGTTTGCAACATCGTAGTCCCAGTCAGGCTCTAAATTCATCTGTTTACCAATAATGATACTTGCATTGAAATAGATACATTTCAGCCAAACACATCAGACACTGACGTGCAATTTGGTTTGAGATTCCCTGAAGTAGTATCTGCTGCTATTTTCCGGTGACAGGAGATTACAAAAGACTATCAGTAACGCAGAAAATATTGCAGACAGACAATTCCAGTTTCCTCCTTTGTCACTTCAATCTGTACATTGCATTACACATGATCCGATTTCGATAGAGGGCTGGATAATAATTTCACATTAAACGACTGTCTCCAGCCTACTAACCCGGGAATCCTAATGATCCACATATCAGAGATTGCTGCCAGTTCAGGTCCATCCCGAGTCGGGAATCCCCATGATCAAAATATCAGAAGTGCTACCAGCTCTTTGGTCGTGTATTTAACTGTTCTACCTTCCTATTCCTAATCTCACTCGCAAGTGACATATTCTAGGGTCCCCAGAAATCAAATATCCTTTCAGCAAAACTTCAGCAAGGCCTTTTCTTTAAAGTGGATAGACGTGATAATAAAAATGTACGTGTGACCAGGAAGGTGGAGCCCACTGACTCAGTTCAATGGCCAGAGGATCTGATATCTATCACCTCCACCAAACCTGTTTGACAAGGTGGACATATGGACCATTTATTTGCAGATTGACGAGGATAAACAGAAGACTACAGAATGTCAGAGCAGATGATGTCATTCAGCCTGGTTACTCTGCTTTGCGATTAAATTGGATTGTAGTTATTCTGTTCCTTTCAATGGCAGGGTCTCTACCAAGCATCCCCAGCGGGTGAGAACGTGCCCAGTGTCGTTGTGTGTACAGTCCTGCAAAGGGAGGATCCAGTGCCAGGCAATGGGGTGTGGGGAGCCCCAGGGGTGGCAAAGGAAAGGCTGCATGCAGTAACGATGGACTGAGGGACTGAAAGAGATGGAATGAGTATCCAGGGACACTGTACTCAGACAAATGGCTGGACAAGATTCCTAAACACCCAGGGGAATCCGCGAACCACGGCTGCTTTTACAAAAAAACTGTCACATTTACAGTATGTCTCCCTCAAATAAAAGAAAAAATACGGTAGATTGTAGAAATCCGAAACAAATACAGAGATATACTGTGGAGAGAGAAAAGAGTTAATACTCCCAGTGCAGACACGGGAATAATGTACAAAGTCCACACAGACAGTTTCCAGAGATTGGAATTAAACCCGAATCCCTATCACCGTGAGGCAGCATTGCTGTTTCACTGTGCTGCTCAATTATGGATAATTGCGGGTAGTATAGTTAGAGGCATAGATAATATTCTCTGTTGTAGTTCTGTTCGCCGAGCTGGGAATTTGTGTTGCAGACGTTTTGTCCCCTGTCTAGGTGACATCCTCAGTGCTTGGGAGCCTCTTGTGAAGCGCTTCTGTGATCTTTCCTCCAGTATTTATAGTGGTTTGAATATGCCACTTCCGGTTGTCAGTTCCAGCTGTCCGTTGCAAAGGCCAGTATATTGGGTCCAGGTCGATGTGCTTATTGATTGAATCTGTGGATGAGTGCCATGCCTCAAGGACTTCCCTGGCTGTTCTCTGTTTGGCTTTACTATAATAGCAGTGTTGTCCCAGTCAAACTCATGTTGCTTGTCATCTACGTGTGTGGCTACTAACGATAGCTGGTCGTGTCGTTTCGTGGCTAGTTGGTGTTCATGGATGCGGATCGTTAGCTGTCTTCCTGTTTGTCCTATGTAGTGTTTTGTGCAGTCCTTGCATGGGATTTTGTACACTACATTGGTTTTGCTCATGCTGGGTATCGGGTCCTTCGTTCTGGTGAGTTGTTGTATGAGGGTGGCTGTTGGTTTGTGTGCGGTTATGAGTCCTAGTGGTCGCAGTAGTCTGGCTGTCACTTCAGAAATGCTCTTGATATGTGGTCGTGTGGGTAATCCTTTGGGATGCGGCATGTCCTCATTCCGTTGTCTTTCCCTTCGACATCTGTTAATGAAATTGCGCGGGTTTCCGTTTTTGACGAATACATTGCATAGGTGTTCTTCTTCCTCTTTTTGCAGTTCTGGTGTACTGCAGTGTGTTGTGGCCCTTTTGAATAGTGTCTTGATGCAACTTCTTTTGCGTGTGTTGGGGTGGTTGCTTTCGTAGTTCAGCACTTGGTCTGTGTGTGTGGGGCTTTCTTGTATACCTTTGTGGTGAATTCTCTGTTCGGTGTTCTCTGTAGCATCATGTTTAGGAATGGGAGTTGGTTGTCCTTTTCTTCCTCTGTAGTGAATCGGATTCCTGTGAGTGTGGCGTTGATGATCCGGTGTATGTTCTCTATTTCTGTGTTTTTAATGATTACAAAGGTTTCATCCACATATCTGACCCAGAGTTTGGGTTGAATTTGCGGTAAGACTGTTTGTTCAAATCTTTGCATTACCGCCTCTGCTATGAGTCCAGAGATTTAGATGCATGGAATTCCTAGATGTATGGCACTCATCCACAGATTCAATCAATAAGCAATCTACCGGCCATTGCAACCGACAGCTGGAACTGACAACATAAAGCGGCAGATTCAAACCACTATAAATGCCGGAGGAAAGATCACAGAAGCGCTTCACAGGAGACTCCCGAGCACTGAGGATGTCACCTAGACAGGGGACGAAATTTCTGCAACACAAATTCCCAGCTCGGCAAACAGAACCACAACAACGAGGTCACGAGCTACAAATCTTCTCACAACTTTGAATATTCTCTGTGACCAGGATTGAGAGTCCTGAAGGTTGTGCTGCCTACCTGGTGCTTGGGTTTGGGATATGTCATCTGGGGTGCAGAAGAACTTGGACTGGGAGGTGAATGAGTCATTGGCCAGGGTTCGTGTCGGTACCATTGGCTGGACAAGCAATTGACAATGAAAAGAGGGACGATAAATACAGAACTGAACTGTTATGTCGGAATGAAAGGAAGAAATAATGTAAATAAAGTTGTGACTCATACACAAGTTTGCATGTATGACGTGGAGGGCATCACAGTGACATCACTGCAAGAGGATCAGTAGTGGGAGCTGACTATTCAAGGGTATTCATCCTGTCGAATTGATAGGCATGTGGGCAGAGAGACAGATTTGTCTCTTTCGTAAGAAATGGAATTGAATCAATTAGAAGA
This sequence comes from Chiloscyllium plagiosum, assembly GCF_037043375.1. Classification (NCBI taxonomy): domain Eukaryota; kingdom Metazoa; phylum Chordata; class Chondrichthyes; order Orectolobiformes; family Hemiscylliidae; genus Chiloscyllium; species Chiloscyllium plagiosum. Next base: position 51,073,279 of record NW_028270178.1, on the reverse strand, counting down.
AATGAAGTAATCTCAGATGGTGCAGAATCTGTGTCGGTAGAACTGGCAAACAAAAAGCTGAAAAAATGCTGTTGCAGTTATGTACAGTCCGCCAAACAGTAGTCAGGAGCTGCAGTGCAAGATACACAGGAGATAGAAAGATCTGTAGGAAAGGCAACACTACAGTGATCATGTGTGATTTCATTATGCAGGTGGACTGGGAATTCAGATTGATAGTGGTTTGCAGGAAAAGGAATTTGTGGAATGTCTATGATATGGCTTTTTGTAGCAGCTTGAGGAGGCAGACGAGATGAGGGAAGCTTTGGATGAAGGATATCATAGGAGGCAGTGATCCTAATATGATTGAACTTCCTCTGCAATTTCAGATGGAGAAGTTAGAATCAGAAGTAACAATATTACAGCTGAATAAAGGCAATTACAGAGGCATGAGAGAGGAGCTGGGTAGAATTAACTGGGATACAGGCCCAGAAGGAAAGACCGTGGACAAGCAATGACAGGAGATTTTTGGAGTAATTTAGGATGCACCAGAGATTTATCTTGAGGAAAAAGAGGCAGGATAGAGAGAGGATGAGGCAACTATAGCTGACTAGGGAAGTCAGGGACAGCATAGAAGCAAATGAGAACGCATATAATGTGGTGAGTGGCTGTTTGGGAAACCAGAGGATTGGGAAGCTTCCAAAGACAAAACGGAGAGCAAACAAAATAAAATAAGGAGGGAGATTATTAAATATGGGTGTAAGCTAGCCATTAACATAAAAGGAGTCTGTAAGAGCTTCTTTTAATATATAAAGTACAAAAGAGAGGCAAAAGTAGACATTGGACTGCTGGAAAATGATACTGTAGAGGTAGTAGTGGTGAACAAGAATAGGCCGAGGAACTGAAAAATTTGGTCACTGTGGAAGATACGAGTAATACCTTAACATTCAAGATAGTGAGGGGCCAGAGCTGAGTACGCTGGCCACCACCATGGAGAGCGTGCTAGAAAAAATTGAATGACCAGCAGGTGGTTAATTATCCTGGACCAGATGGATTACATTCCAGAGAAATAAGGAAGATAGCTGAAGAAGGTGTGGGGGGCTAGTGGTGACCTTTCAGGAATCACTAGCGTAAGGAACGATCCCAGAGCACTGGACACCCACTAACGTGACACCCCATTGTAACAAGAGAGTGAGGAAAAAGACAAAAAAATCCACAATCAATGGCTTAACTTCTGTTGTGGTACGATCCTGGAATCCATTGTGAAGGATGAGATTTCTGAATACTTGGAAGTGTTTGGTAAAATGGGACAAAATCACTTCATCAAGGGAAGGTCATGCCTGACAAATCTGTTGGAATTATTTGAAGAGGAAATGAGCAGGCTAAACCAAGCACAGCCACTGGATGTTATCCACCTGGATTTCAAGAAGGCCTTTGACAAGGTGTCACACAGGAGATGACTGAGTATGATAAGGGCCCGTGGTGTTATTGGTAAGGTAGCGGCATGAATTGAAGCTTGTCTGTCTGGCAGAAAGCAGACAGTGGGGACTAAATAGTCCTTCTCAGGATGGCAGTCGGTGACACGTGGTGTTTTACAAGGCTCAGTGTTGGAATCGTAACTTTTTACTTGTTACGTTAACAATCTAGATGATGGAACTGAGTGTACTCTGGCTAAGTTTGCAGACGATACATAGATAGGTAGATGGACTGGTCGTACTGAGGAGGCAGAGAGGCTGAAGAATGAGATTGGCAGATGCATTACAACGTTGGAAAGTGTGTGGTCATGCACTTTGGCATGAAGAATAGAGGCATAGTCTATTTTTTAAATGAGGAGATAATTCAGAAATCTGAAGTGCAAAGGGAATTGGGAGTTCTAGTGCAGGGTTCTCTCAAAGTAAGCTTGCAGATTGACGCAGTAGTCAGGAGGGCAATTGTATTCATTATTGATGGCATTTATTACGAGAGGAATTGAATATAAAACAGGTTGTATAAGTCTCTGGTCAGACTACATTTGGAGTATTGTGCGAATTTTTGAGCCCTGTATCTCAGGAAGGATGTTGTGGACCCGGAGCATGTGCAGAATATTTTCATGAGAATGATCAAAGGAATGAAAAGATTATCGTCTGAGCAATGTTTGTGGGCTCTGGGTCTATCCTCGGTAAAGTTTAGAAGGATGAGATGGAATTTAATGGAAGCACAGAGTACTGAATTACCTGGACAGAGTTGATGTTGGTAAGATGCTTCCATTGAACGAGAGATCGAGGGCAGAGGCTTAGATGAAAGGGAACACCTTTTAGAACAGTGATAAGGAGAAATGTATTTAACCAGAGAATGTCGAATCTTTAAAATTTATTGCTACAGAAGGCAATGGGGGCCAGATCCTTAAGTCTATTTCAGACGGCTTTAGCTAGGTTCTTGATTATCCAGGAGATGAAGAATTACGAGGAGAAGGCTGGAGAATCGATTTGAGAAACCTATCAGGGATGATTGAATGATGGGCAGACTCGACAGGTTAACTGGCCTCATTTCTGCTCCTGTGTGTCTGCGTAGATGGATTCATGTTCTTCATGAACGTCAGAAGCTGGTGGGAATAGTTAACTGTTTTAGAATGAAGGTATTGTGGCTGCTGACAGTGTGGTGGATAATATGACATTCAGTGCAGGATCACACAACAAATGCACAATATTACTGTGATGATAGTTTATTCAAAACCTGGACCTTTCTGTCTCTCTCAGTCACCTTGGGGAGTGGAGGTTGGGGTGGGTGGGCGTAACGTCCTCAGAGGCACTAACATTATGCAGAATCATGCATCATGAGTGAAACAGTAGACATGGAATTTATCACCTTCTCATTATCTGTTTAGAAGATAAGGAGTAATTGTCCCTCCCTCTCAGTGTTCAATGCCATCACCTCTTATTCTCTGAAAGCACTCCAAATCAAACTTTACTCACTCCTTATGATGCCATTATCCCAGGGATTAATCTGGTGAAACTCCTCTTCACTCTCTCTGTGGTAAGGAGATCACTCCTTATAAAGGAGAGAAAATCTGTCCACAATGCCCCAAATACTGCCTCAACAGCACTCTCAGGTTTGATCGCAATAAATCCTTTCCCTCACTTAGCTGTCTCCATTTCCTTCATGTGACAAAGGAAACCATTCATTTGCAATCCATTGCCACTGATGTGGAATATAAAACATCCTTACATCTGTAGGTCAGCATCAATAAAGCCTACCGAGATGAATATCAATCTCGGGGAGAGACACAATGACAAAGAATGCACCTAAAACCGTGAATGGTCACCTATTTGAATGGAAATCAGCTGTTAGATTATGGGAAATAGGCAAAGGAAGGGAGCTGCCTTCACTTTTGTTCTTCTCTCACAGGATGTGTGCAGCCCTGGTCAGGCCAGCATTTTATACCATCTTTAACTGATTGGCTGGTTCAGCTGTTCCACAGGACAGTCGATAGTAAAACAAACTGCTGTAAATTTGCAGTTAAACAGAGACCTGACCAGGGAAGTATGACCCACTGCCTTCTCTAATGGGCATAAGGTAAGCCGATATCAACAGATTATTATTCTGTGCATCTAGATTTGAGACAATCACATGACCACCATACACTATCTTTCCATCTTTCAGATTCTGTACAGAGAACAAGTTAAACATCTCAAGTTAAACATCTTCAATCCGATATGCTAATGACATCCAAGGCTGGGAAAGCCAGTAAATACCATAGGATAAACTCATGCCCATTGTTGGAACATTGCAGTCTAATGTTCTCACAGATTGATCTCTCCAGCACCTCTCTTTGGAGCTGCTGATCCCTGTTACTGGTGTGGATGATGCTCCCGCTCATACTATGGGATAAAACACTGAAAGCATTCCCTTATTTATAGACGAGATAAACTCTCTAGAGACGCTTAGGATCCATGGAGACCGACATAATCACAATCGCTGAACAAATTGCTCCAGATAACTGATTTGAATTCAATACTCTTTTTATTAAAGTTCAAAATAACTTTGAACGTTTATGCATTCTGGATGTGATATGTGAGTGTGACTGAAGGAAGGAATGTTGAAGATGGCAGATTGATTGTGTGTAATCATTCAGTCTGCTTTGGATATAGAAGTAATGGAAGAAATAGTTTTTAACGGAACATTAACTTGCTTCTCTGCTCATAAATAGAGAAATAAATCCTGCAACTACCGATCATTAATTGCAATATCTGTAAAACATTGACAGAACATCCATGACCCGATGGCAAAATGTGCCTAAGAAAACGCAGGTTATAACAAACAAATGGCAAGGATATGTTAACAGAGAATTGTACACGAAAAACACAATTCAGATTGTTATTCCAGAATCAGAGAGGGCAGGTGTGGGTCATGTTGTTGATGGTATCCATGTTAAGGAACTGTGATGAAGTGTCATTTAATGGACTTCAATTACATTGTGATTATGACATTGGGGAAAGAGAGAAGACGGAGAGGACTGGGTGACATGGTTGTTTAGACTGGGTGGAGGGACAGTGATGTTCTCCAGTCACCAGTATTGGAACGTTACTCTTTATAACTCATATGAAGAACAGATTCCAGGATGCATTTACAATGAGGAACTGGCAGAGACAATATTAATGAAATGCATTCATGCAATATAAAATCCAGAAACAAAATGATTTTCTGCACATACCAATATATGCAAAGGACAAATAGATAATGTTGTTAAAATGCACTCCTGATACTGTGCTATATAAATTGACATGTGGATTACAAAACTAGGTAAGTGGTGTTCAAATTTTATCAATAATTATTTTACCCACAGCTGAGGTGCAGATTTCCCCTCTGTCAGTGATCCCCCTCACTGTGATTCTCTGGCCTCTCAAATGTGTAGTCTCTCACACAGTTTGGGGGGATGTGTCATCATTTCCTGCTGCTCTTGGCACAGTCTATTTAAAAACTCTGCTGTCTGCATGGAACCAATCTATTGGCCTAATGGGTTCTGTTTATCAGTCAGTAAATTCTGTGATATTATTGGAAATAAATACTCCGGGATGGCAGCCAGTATCAGCATAGTGCTCGCATGGTATGGCATCCAGAGGAATTTCTAAATGAAACTCCTAATTACTGTCTGTGCATATTTATATACCCTAATGCAGTCTCCTGATCTATCTAACTTCATCATTATCTAACACATTTTCCACTCAGCCAGTCACTCCCCTTTCTATCCTCTCTCAGTTTATCTTCTTTCACTTTCTTTCTCTCTGTTTATTTCTCTCACACATCATCTATCTCCACATAATCTCTCTATTTCCGTTTGTGCAGTTGGAGAGCTTGTGACTACTCGATGGGCTTAATGGCCTCCATCTGTGCTCTAATAATTCGGAGGTTCTCTGACCCACAATAAATAGTTTACGTGTCTGGACAGACACGCTGTTCCGGTGACACGTATCGTGCACAGTCAACCATTCTTACTTCCTGGTCTTTTCTGATGGGGAGCTGCTTTGAAATGTCTGCTCAAAGGAAACGGATTAAATGAAATTCAAGCATCTAGAGGACTTTCATGACTGTGTATTACAATCAGGATTTAATGAAGGATGAGATTACAGAATAACATAAGCAATTAATGAAAAATGGGGCAACACAAGAAATGGCAGTTGAGAACATCATGTGGTTCCAAGTAGGCTTGATGGTCTTACTGATAAAATATCAATCCAGAAAATTAACTCCTGTTCTTTGGACAGAAGTTCGAATCCCGCCACTGCAGATGGTGGAAATTCAATTCAATATCCCTGGAATTATGCATCTACCTATGAGAATGAAATCATTGTCGATATTCGGAAAAATCCATCTGGATCTCTAATATCCTTCAATGAAGTAATCTTCTAGCCTCACCTGGTCTGGCTGACATGCAACTCCAGACCCACAGCAATGTCATTGACTCTCAATCGCCCCCTGAAATGGTCTAGTGAGTCATTCAGTTGTACCATTCGTTACAAAGTTTCAAAGAAATGAAACCGGCTGGACCACCTGGCATCAAACCCTGCACACCGGAAAAGTGAACATTCGAAACATCACTGTCGAACCTCCAAAGTCTTCCTTACTATCATCTAAGGGGTAGTGCCAACTCTGGGACAACTGCGTTACAGACTAGTCAAGCAACAGCCTGACATAGTCATACTCACGGAATCAGAAGTGACAGAAATAACCCAGACACCACCAACACCATCCCTGGATATGTCCTGCCCCAAAGGCAGGACCGATCCAGCAGAGGGGGCAGCTCAGTGAGGTACAGTCGGTAGGTTGTTGCTCTGGGAGTCCCCAAAATTGACTCCAGAGCCAATGAAGTCCCATGGCTTCTGATTAAACATGGACAACGATGTCTCTTACTGATTACCACATAACGTCGTTCCTCATATGAATCAGTACTCCTCTATGTTAAACAACACTTGGGTAAAGAACTGACTGTGGCAAGGGCACAAAGTGTATTCTGGCTGGAAGATTTCAAAGTCGACCACCAAGAATGGTTCTGCAGCAGTACTACTGATCAGGCTGGTCAGGTCCAAAAAGGACATAGCTACTAGATTGGGTCTGCAGCAGGTGGTGAGGGAAAGAACAAGAGGCAAAAAAATCATATATGACCTCATCCTTACCAATCTACCAACTGCGGATATATCTGTCCATGACAGTATCGGTAAAAGTCTCACGGTGACATTCAAAATAAACTCTTTTGTGTTGTGTGGCACTATCACCATGCTAAATGGTACAGACTTCGAAGAGATCTAGCAACTCAAGACTGAGCGTCCATAAGACAGAGTGGACCATCAATAGAACCAGAACTGTACTCAAGCACTATCTGTAATGTCACGTTCGGAAATGCCCCCAACTCAACCATTAGCATCAAGCACAGTGGTTAGCACTGCTGCCTCACAGCGCCAGAGACCCGGGTTCAATTCCACCTCGGTGACTGACTGTGTGGAGTTTGCACATTCTCCCCGTGTCTACGTGGGTTTCCTCTGGGTGCTTCGGTTTCCTCCCACAGTCCAAAAATGTGCAGGTTAGGTGAATTGGCCACGCTAAATTGCCCGTAGTGTTAGATGTAGGGGTAAATGTACGGGAATGCGTATGGGTGGGTGCGCTTCGGCGGGTCGGTGTGGACTTGTTGGGCCGAAGAGCCTGTTTCCACACTGTAAGTAATCTAATCTAAAACTCTGGTTCAATGGAGAGTGCAGGAGGGCATGCCAGGAGCAGAACCAGGAATATACAAAGATAAAATGTTAATCTGCAGAAGCTTCCAAACAGAAATACTTGCTTGCCAAATAACATAAACAGGAAGGGACAGAGAGAACTGAGCTATCCCACAACGAATGCATCAGATTTAAGCTCTGCAGTCCTCCTAATCCGATCGTGGATGGTGTTGGACGATTGAACAGCTCACTGGAGTCTCCACAAATATTCCCATCCTCAATGATGGAAGAGCCCAGCACATCAGTGCAAACGGGAAGGCTGAAGCTTTCGCAGAAATCATCAGTCAGAAGTTTCGAGTGAATGGTCCATTTCGACCTCCTCCTGTGGTCCCCATCATTACAGATAGCAGTCTTCAGCAAATTAAATTGACTGATGTCAAGAAATGATTTAAGGTACTGGATACTGCAAAGGTTATAACCCCTGATAACATGCCGGCAATAGTCCCAAGGCAAGCTGTTCAAGTACAGTTACAAACCGACAATGGGAAAAAAACTGCTCAAGTATGTTCTGTACATAAAACGCAGGACAAAGTCAACCCGGCCCAATGCCGCCTTATCAATGTACTCTCCATCATCAGTAAAGTGATGGAAGTTGTCATCAATCATGTTATCAAGCAGCACCTGCTCAGCAATAACCTGCTCAGTGACGCCCCTTTTGGGTTTTGCCAGAGACACTCAGCTCCTGAACTAATCATAGCCTTGTTTCAAACATAGAAAAAGGAACTGAATTACAGCCCTTGACATCAAGGCTGCATTCTTTCAAACGTGGCATCAAGGAGCCCCAGAAAAAAGGGTATCGCGGGCCAACACTTGTTATTGGAGTCATAACTGACAGGTAGGAAAACGGTCATTGTTGTTGGAGGTCAGTTTTCTCAGTTCCAGAACATCTCTGCAGTAGTCCCTCAGGATAATGTTGATGCAGGTTTGCTCCATGAACTGGAATAATCATTTACAGACGTTTCATCACCATGCTACGTAAAATCTTCAGTGGCCCTCCGGATGAAACCTAGGTCCAAACATCTTCAGTGGCTTCATCAATGACCTTCTCTCCATCATAAGGTCAAAATGTGGATATTCGATGATGAACGGAAAAAGTTCAGCATCATTCGCAAATGCTCAGATATTGAAGCAGTCCATACCTAAATGCAACAAGATTTGGACAATCTCCAGACATGATCTGTCAAGTGACAAGTAACATTCGCGTCACACAAATGTCAGACAATATAAACACTTGGTATTCAGCAGCATATTTGTCACTACATTTCCCACTCCACACCCCCTATCAATACACTTAGGGTTACCATTGACCAGAACTTCAACTGGACTCGCCACATAAATATAAGAGCCGCTCAGAGGCTAGGAATACTGCGTGAGTAACTCACTTCCTGTCTTCCCAAAGCATGTTCACCATCTACAAGGCACAAGTCAGGAGTGAGGTGGAATACTCTCCACTTGCCTGAATGAGTGCAGCCACAACGGCACTGAAGAAGCTTGACACCATCCAGGACAAAGCAGCCCATTTGATTGGCACCACATCCACAAGCATTCACTGCCTGCATGACCAACGCTTAGTAGCAGCAGTGTGTACTATCTACAAGATGCACTGCAGAAATTCTTCAAAGATCCTCAGGCAGTGCCTTCCAATCCTACAAGCATTTCCATCTAGAATGACAAGAGCAGCAGGCTTTTGCGAACACCACCACATTCAAACTCCCCTCCAAACCAGTCAACATCCTGAGTTGGAAATATATCACAATTATTTCACTGTTGCTGGGTCAAAACCCTGTAATTCCCTCCCTCATAGCATTGTGGGTCCACACACAGCAGGTGGACTGCAGCGGTACAAGAAGGCAGCTCAACACCACGTTCTCAAGGGGACAACTAGGGACGGACAAGAAATGGTGTGTCCATCCAGCGATTCTCATATCCGAAAAAAAATGTAAAAAGTTCCAAGTTGAGCGCCTTGATGGGACAATTAGTCTGATTGGAACATGAACAGGAAAGCAATGTTTCTGATGATGAACATTTTAGACCATTCTGTTATTAGAAAGGTGTTCAGTGTTCCATGACGTATTGTTGCTGCGCGCTGTGATAAATTGCACATGTTTTGTTAAATTCAACAATATTAGCGTAACAGGATCAATCCTTCAAAGATAGCAAACTGAAAATGACAATCATCGTAGACAATGTACTCCCGCCAAATGAGACTCACAGATAGTAGCTTATATTCAACATATTACTGCGCTACTGACTGGCACTGAATTCTCCCACCGTCTGTATTATAGGGGTTAACATAGACCAGAAGGTGAAGTCAAATCACCGTACAGATACAAGGGTTACAAGAGCCGGTCTGAGACTTTCAACTCTGCACTGAATAATAGACTGTATGACCATAAGGGCATGAGATATAGCAATAGATTTCGACTATTCAGCCTATCTCTTCACTCTGAAACCCTGCCATTTTGTCTTGGTCTCTAAGACGAGTGGAAATATCTTCTATACTTCAACTGTATCAATCTTTGCAGTAGTCGGTCAGTTTCAATCAGATGCGCACCCCCCCCCATTCTTCTAAATTCCATTGAGTACAGACACGAGCCCTCAACTGCCGCTCATATGACAAGCCATCATTCCCAGTATAAATCATGTCCAACACTCGTAGATCCTTCCCCAGAACAGCTCACAATAATCCAAATGCCATCTGACCATAGTCCATTACATTCTGATCAGTATGTCTCCGCTTTTGTATTCTCACTCTCTTGAAATGAATGTTAACATTGCATTTGCTTTCCTAACTGCCAACTGAACCTGTGCATTAACTGTAAGAGAGGGCGAGGACTCCAAACTGCTTTTGTGCTTCAAATTTCATGAAGCCTTTTAGAACATAGTGTCTGCCTGTATTCCGCCTACTGACGTGCATAATCTCACATGTTCCCATATTGTGTTCGGTCAGCCATGTGTTTTCCCAGTGTCCTAAACTGTCCAAGTTTTTCTGCAGCCTCCCCTCTTCCTCAATATCACCTGCCCATCCAATCATCATTGTAACATCTGAAAACCAAGCAAAACTGACATCAGGTCAGATGGTTCACGTAACTGGCACCTCTTCACTACCTAAGGACTGTCCACCACTGAAAAGGCACAACGCTCAAGATGCTTGACTCCATTTAGGTTTAAGGATTAGTGGTGCTGGAAGAGCACAGCGATTCAGGCAGTATCCGAGCACAGGCAAAATCCGAGGACAGGCAAAATCAACGTTTCGGGCAAAAGCCCTTCATCAGGAATAAAGGCAGAGAGCCTGAAGCGTGGAGAGATAAGCTAGAGGAGGGTGGGGGTGGGGAGACTGTAGCATAGAGTACAGTAGGTCTGTGGGGGAGGAGATGAAGGTGATAGGTCAGGGAGGAGAGGGTGGAGTGGATAGGTGGAAAAGGAGCTGGGCAGGTCGGACAAGTCCGGACAAGACAAGGGGACTGTGTTGAGCTGGAGGTTAGAAACTAGGATGAGGTGGGGGAAGGGGAAATGAGGAATCTGTTGAAGTCCACATTGATGCCCCGGGGTTGAAGTGTTCTGAGGCGGAAGATGAGGCGTTCTTCTTCCATGCGTCTGGTGGTGAGGGAGCGGCGGTGAAGGAGGCCCAGCACCTCCATATCCTCGGCAGAGTGGGAGGGGGAGTTGAAATGTTGAGCCACGTGGCGGTTTGGTTGATTGGTGCGGGTGTCTCGGAGATGTTCCGTAAAGCGCTCTGCCAGTCTCCCCGATGTAGAGGAGACCGCATCGGGAGCAACGGATACAATAAATGATATTAGTGGATGTGCAGGTAAAACTTTGATGGATGTGGAAGGCTCCTTTAGGGCCTTGGATGGAGGTGAGGGAGGAGGTGTGGGCATAGGTTTTACAGTTCCTGCGGTGGCAGGGGAAAGTGCCAGGATGGGAGGGTGGATCGTAGGGGGGCGTGGACCTGACCAAGTAGTCACGGAGGGAACGGTCTTTGCGGAAGGGGGAGAGGGGTGGGGAGGGAAATATGTCCCTGGTGGTGGGGTCTGTTTGGAGGTGGCGGAAATGTCGGTGCATGATTTGGTTTATGCGAAGGTTGGTAGCTGTGGCTTGACTGGAATTACACCTGCAAAGTCTTTACTCCTTGCACCACTGGCACTAGCACCCTGCACGCTATTTTATTATGAATTTACCCCATTATGGTGCCACAGAACTTGATGGCGCATGATCCCAGTCTATTAATGGCACTCTGTCTCAATGCTGACTGTGTGGTAATCACACCAACCAATGTCATTGTGTGTTGAAGACGACAGAGGGAGGTTGGGGAGGGGATGTCGATCATAAATGACTTTGTGACTGTCACTGAGGGCTGACACCTACCGCAAAAGCCCCAGATGTACCAGTCTGTTGTCACCGCTGCAGGCATGGTCAGTCTTTCAGTGAGTCAAATCAAAGAAAGTGATGGGCCTGGAGAGTGTTCCTGGCTGAGCACTCAGATCCTGTTTGTACCAACTAGCAGAGGTATTCACATACAACTTCAGATTCTCCCTCCAGAAGCCGAAGTCCCAATCTGATTCAAGAAGGCCATCATCATCCGCGTAAGTGAGAAAGCACATGTAACGTGTCCTTATAGATGATGAAGTGTTTTGAGAGACTGGTTATGGCCTACACCAACTCCAGTCTCCCAGCCTGACCTGCTGCCCTATAATGTGCCGACTGATGTAACGGGTTCACAACAGATGCCATACCCGAGCCTGCACGCATCCCTGGAACATCTGGACAACAAGGACACCTACACCAGGCTCCTGCTCATTGACTAAAGCTCCACTTTCGAAATCATTATCCCTTACAGACTAATCACAAAACTCCACGACCTTGGCCTCAGTTCGATCCTCTGCAACTGGCTCCTCAGGCTTTTGACACACAATCATGAAGATAGTTAAAAACACCTCCTCCACAATAACAATCACCACTAAAGCTGCTGAAGGATGTGTTCTCAACACCTGACAATACTCCCTGTACACCCATGTCTGTACCCTCAGCTCACTACTTTCCTCCCTGGACACCCAAGGCTGTGCACTCAGCACCTAACTGTACGCCCTGTACACCCACGGCTGTGGCCTCAGCCCCCCACTGTCCTCCATGCACACCCACGTCTGTGCCCTCAGCCCATTTCTGTATTCCATGTACACCACGTCTGTGCCCTCAGCCCCTGACGGTACTCCAGCTACACCCACGGCTGTGACCTCAGCCCCTTAGTGTGTTCCCTGTACACTTATGGCTGTGCCCTCAGCCAACCACTGTACTCCCTGTACACCCACCGTTGTTTCTGCAGCCCCCTAATGTCCTCCCTGTACTCCCATGGCCGTGTCCTCAGCCCCCTAATGTCCTCCCTGTACAACCAGGGCTGTGTCCTCAGCCCCCTAATCTCCTCCCTGTACAACCACGGCTGTCCTCTCAGCCCCCTATGTACTCCCTGTACAGCCACGGCTGAGTTTCCAAATTCCAAACAATGCCAGCTACAAGTTCGATGATGACATCACTATAGCAGTACGGATATTAAACAACAATGCCTCAGAATGTAGAAAGGTGATAGAGAGCTTGGTGGCATGATCTGTTGATAATGACCTCTCTCTCTAATCCGGCAAACATAAAGGACTGATCACTGACTTTAAGAAGAAAGCAGGGGAACACACCTCATCTACATCAACCGTTTGAGGGAGTGCAGAGCATCAAGTGCCTCGGAGTGATGATAACTCACAACCTGTCCTGAACTTCTCACATAGGTCCGACGGTCGGGAAGATTCAACAATGCCTCTCCTTCCTGAGGTGATACAGGAAATTCAACATGCGCTACATCTGCAGATGCACTATTGATAGCGTATTGTCTCGGTGCATAACAGCCTGGAACGGCAACTGCTCTACTCAGGACAGCGAGAAACTACAGAAGGTTGGGTGCACAGCTCTGACCAACACGGAATCTAACATCCCAACCATCGATTTTGTCCATGGCTCGTTGCCACAGAAAGGCTGCCAACATCTACCCCAGATTACTGAGGGAAGGGAGACAGGAAATAGCTGAGACATTAACAGATATCTTTGGAGCTTCCTTGAACACAGCTGAGGTCCCGGAAGACTGGACAATTGTTAATCCCCTTGTTTAAGAAAGGTAGTAGGGATAATCCAGTCAATTGTAGACCGGTGAGACTGATGTCAGGGCTTGGGAATCTGCTAGAGAAGATACTGAGGAATAGGATCTACTCTCATTTGGATGAAAGTAGTCTTATCAGTGATAGACAACATGGTTTTGTGCAGGGAAGTTCATGTCTTACCAACTCAATAGAATTCATTGAGGAAGTGACAAAGTTGATTGATGAGGGAGAGACTGTAGATGTCATGTACATGGAATTCAGGGAGGCGTTTGGTATGTTTCCCCATTGTCGGGCTATGGAGAAAGTGAAGTCACATGGTGTGCTAGCTTCGTGGATAAAGAACTGGCTGGGCAACATGAGACAGAGAATAGTAGGGGGAGGGAGTTTCTCAAAATGGTGAACTGTCACCAATGGTTCCATTTAAGATGTTTCTGGAAAGATACATTAATGAGAAGGGAGCAAATGGATTCAGATCCTTACAAAATACGCGACAGGTTTAGATAGAAGATTTGGATCATAGAATGGCCTGTTTCTGTGCTGGAATGTCTTGTTCTAACATTATCAAAGACCAATCACACCCCAGTAATGGTCTCCCACAACCTCTTCCATTAGGCTAAAAGATATGGAAGCTTGAAAACACAGAGCAGCTGGTTCATTAAAAGTTTCTTCCTGACTGTTATTAGACTGATGAATGTACTCTCTAATCTCAGATAATGCTGATCTTGTTCATGTTGATCTCGCCTCACACACGCCCTATACGACGTAATCTGCATGCCTCTCAGAATTGTTTTATAGCCATCGTTCTGCACAGCCTTGCTTACTATGATCTGCCTGTACACCTTGGTACAGTCATAGTAAATCCTCATCTTCCTCCCCCCAGCTAACTCCGAGCTCTCTCTGGTCCTCACCCCCAGCACCTCCCATTCTCCATCCTCAGCTCACTGTGTGCTTTGTATCTCACTATTTCTCTCACAATGTCTATTTCCTTCTATTTTCGTTTTCACTGTCTTCTGTTTCTTTCCCTGAACTTGCTATCTCCCCTTCTTCCTGTCCAGGTGACTGTTTGTTTCTTGTTTTGTTCCCTTTCTCTGTTTTACTGACAGTCCTTCTGTTTCCCTCGCTGTGGTTTCTCTCTCTCCTTATACGTGTCTGTCTATTTCTCCCTCGTTGTGATGGTGATGGCGTCTCTATTCTTTTGAAGCATGTGACGGCTCTTTGGTTGGATGTTGGCAATAAAATAAACTCAATTGCGTTTTGGTATCTTGGACATAATTTAAATTTATTGGTTAAGTTTCAATTGTTGTCAAAACAGCAACCAGAACTTGGATATTCATTTAACAACCAATTGTCACATCAAAATATTTTGGAACTGCCTTCTCTCAGTGCTCCGCATACGGACAACTGAAAGCATTCTGTTCATGTGCATAATAGCGTGATGGTAACTGCTCTTCCCAGGACCATAAGAAACTACAGACGGTTGTGTGCACAGCCCAGACTATCATGGAAGACAATCTTCCATCCATTTAGACTTCTCATTGTCAGCGAAAGGCTGGCAACATTAAATATCTCTCCAAAACCCGTAATGATCTCCTACAACCTCTTCCAAAATGGAGGAGATACAGAGGCTTGAAAACATGGAACAGCATTCTCAGGAACACCTTCTTCCCCACCGTAATTACACTGACGAATTGAAATCTCTAACTTTTCAAATAATATTAATCTTGCGAAAGTCGCTCTTGCTTTGCACAGCTCCTGTGCAGCTGTCACCTTGTATGCCTCATTCTGTCTCAGTGTCATTGAGGCTCAAGGTCTTCTCAAGGGCAATCAAATAAGTGAACTAATGCTGGCCCAGCCAGCGATACCTATATCCCATTAATAAATTTAAGAAGATGACGACACTCAGGGAAGACACACAGTTGGGATCAAATCGCTTTAAACATGATCTTAGATATATATAGTTTCCCTGAGTGTCTGAAAGTAGAGTGTTCCTACAAAACCTTTCATCAGCTGATATGGCGTAAAGTGAAGTAGCATTAATTTATGTGGGAAAAAAATCATCTTTCTTGGTAAAAGTGATTCTTTTGGTTAGCGAAAACAGGACGTAATGGAGGTTTTTCGGAAAGGGAAGTGGCAAAAAGCGAATTTTTGAAAAGCCGGGTATACATGTACCGGCATGGGCAAGATATTTGGGAAGATGGAAAAAGTGAAAAATAAATGAGGTGCATCTCACATTTTATTTCCATTCCAGCTGATCATCATTCCTGTTGTTTGCTCTTTTTCTTCTATCACTCTCTTTCTCTATCGATTTAGCTCACTCCTCCTCCGTTTAAAAGCAGAATTCCCTGTCACCATCATTATTCACACTATTTTCCAACTGTTTTCAGTTCAGAAAAGCTCCCAGCACTTTCTGTTCTTTGCTTTGCATTTCTTATGCAATTTCAGATCTCCAGCATCTTCTTTTGTTTGCTTTAATCTTCAAATTTGTTATTCCATGGGAAGTCAGCATCTCTGCCAGGGCAGCATTTGTTAATCATCACTAATTGTCCTGATTGTGAGGCCATTCCACAAGCCAATATAAAATCAAACACACTTAACCCAGACCGGGTAGTAACATTAGATTTCTTTAAGGTCATCAGTGAAACAGCAAGATTTCCAGACAAAATCTGAGTTTTATGGTTGTTTTTCGTGAAATGAACTTTATTCGAATTCTTATCATTTTTATTGAAGTTGGGGATATTATGAGTTGGTAGTGGACAGGGTTTGTGACAGAGATAACACGAGACATAAATCAAGTCAGGGCCAAAAGGGATCTTGAGGTTGTCCAAAGTTTTGTTCTCAGATGTTTGTAAGGGAGTGGTCTGCATTTCAGATGAATGGAGACTGCAATTTGAATTGAAGATAATAGTTTCTTTCTTTGACAAATATAGATAACAGAAATTGCAATGAAGTTCAAAATTGTTTATGGGATTAATGAATGGACAGAGGTAGAAAACACCAACAATAGCGAGAATAGGTTAGTAACACACCCTCCACCCCGCCCAAAATAATAATTAGTACCGCTAATATGTGATATGGTAGAAATTCCCAATAGAGAGAAATGTTGAAAAGACCCAAGGGAAGCCTCCTCTGCATTGGTGTAATTATCCAGTCCATTATTCTCAGATTCAGATCTGTCCTCTCAACGTCTGTGCAGCTGCTGATCTTTGTTATTGTTGGAGCTGATGCATCTGCTCCTACAGTGGGATAGCGCACTGAGTGAAGCGCCTCACTAATAGGAGAGGGAAACACTCCAGTGACACAGTTACAATGCATGGAGACTGATATCAATCACAGTCACTGAGAACACAGTTCTAGCTTTCAATACAGCACTTTCAGTTCACAATATAACTGGACTGGACTAGACGCTGACATAGCTGGCTATTGGTCACATCTCCCATGACTAATTGCTCTAGTGAAGTCAGTTGTGAGGGAGAATGATGGATGCTTTCTAATCGCAGGCTGGATGACTCTGCTCTGTTGTACGTTTGCAATGCTGTAACCATCTTACCCCGAATTTCCAACCCTCCATAAAAAAAGAAACACAATCAGGATGTTGTTACTGTGCCCATCTCTCCTCCACGGGAACAAACGTCAGCCAACACACGATCACTGGGCAGAGTTGCTCTGCACATAGACAGGAAGTGTGGACTTCTCTGAATGTTCCTCTCCCTGCTCTAATAAAGAAACGTTGGACCTTCCATTCATAATATGCTTCAGTAATAATTTATACAACTTGACAAACATCTTATTGCAGTTTTATTTGCTATAAAGCAATAATTTTTACACTTCTTCCCCTCAGTCCAAAACCAAAAGTGAACTTATTCTTTCAGTCTTTTGAATTAATATATCACGTTTGGGTGGGAGATGGGGCGGAATGGGGGCAGTGGCTGTGGAGACTGCATGGGGAGCACAATGATATTCCACATGTCATCATCACTCTTAACGTCAGATAGAATTAAATATAGTTCACAACAAGGATATTTTATATTTTATATACACACCATTTAATCATTGGGAATACAGATTGAGTAGGGTCACCGCACCTGAAGCATTAACATTGATTTCTCTTCACAGATACTGCCTGTCTTGCTGAGCTTTCCCTCCAAAGTCTGTTTTTGTTTGAGATTGATCATATTTTTCATAACTTGCAGGATGCTTACAATTAAAAACAGATACTAATAACAAAATGTGCAGGGCTATGGGGACAACACAGGAGAATAATAGTAGAGATATCGCTCATTCCAAACTGGAAGAGACAATGGGCTGAGTTTCCACCACCTTTGCTGTAATAATTCTATGTTATGCATTGAAAGCTTTTGGAGAGTGGGGAGACAAACTTGTTCAATGAAGGACACAGAGTGTTCCATCATCAAAAATCTATCCCGATTATTTCATGGAGTTCAGCTGCCTCTAAAATGTATTTAAAAAAAAGAATAGATTTCCAGAGATTTACAAGATGTTCAGAATTTTTTTTTTACTTTCTATCTTAAAGAAGAAACAGATTACCGCTGTAATTCAGGCGTCACAGACACACCAACTGTAAGAAAAACAAGAAAGGACCGCATTGCACAATTCCTCTGTTTGACAGGGCTCCAAATATCGATGATGTATCGTATTGTGAGAACTTGCGATGAAAATGTTGAAACAAAACAAAAGTTGCTGTAAATGCTCAGCAGGTCTGGCAACATCTGTGCAGAGAAATCAGAGTTAACGTTGCATGTCCAGTGCCCCTTCCTCAGAACTGATGGTAATACGGAAAATGTTGGTTTATATGCAGAAGGGACTGGATGGTGAGATTGGATGAGAAACCATCACTGTTCAAGAAAATCGGGATCTGGATTCCATTCAAAATTTAAAAAGGATTTATTGTACTATCTCTTGTATCCTTGTTCAGGTTATACATGTACTATATATTTCTATATCTCCATCAAGTGCAGACAACATGTTTCTTTCTCCCCTACTGTGGTGTTTCAATATTTTTGATTATTTTCCAGTATATATTTGCTTCCAATTCAAGATGGATATGAGAATATGGTTTAACCTTCTGCAGTTTGCCCATAATATAGAATTTAATTGAATATTTATCCTCGCTGATTTAAATAAATGAATGAGTCCACACCCATCCTGCAGATGGAAAATTTCTCAGGTCTGGCTATTGCAGGGAATGTTACAAAGAACAGTGCCACACAAAATGCTAATGTTCCACCGCAAGGTGCCAAACCTTAGCTTATCCTAAATTATTACAAGATTTATAAATAAAACATGCAGACAGGCAGAGTGTAAAAGGTGAATTCAACTCTGTGTCGAAAATGCTATTTGTGGCTCCCTCATAAAATGTGTTAATTACATCACTCATAAATTCACCAAATTAGGGAAAGCAAGAAACTGGAATTGTCAAATCATCCTCTGAATAACATCTAGAGAACAGGAAGGAAATCACGGGTTGTTTGTGATATTCAGAAATGACGATTTTGAGAATGTGGAAGGTGGGGAGCAGTGGAATGATGATCAATTTTGTGGATGACACAAAGATGAGCTGGGTGGATCACAGTCAGGAGGAAAGTGTTAGGCTACAGGAGGATATAACCAAATTATTCAAATAGCCAGATCAATGGCCTGATGAAATTTAACACCGATAAATTTGGAAGTTGCAAGTCAGAAGTAACAACAGACGACTGACTGTGTGGAGTTTGCACATTCTCCCCGTGTCTGCGTGGGTTTCCTCCGGGTGCTCCGGTTTCCTCCCACAGTCCAAAGATGTGCAGGTCAGGTGAATTGGCCATGCTAAATTGCCCGTAGTGTTAGGTAAGGGGTAGATGTAGGAGTATGGGTGGGTTGCGCTTCGGCGGGGTGGTGTGGACTTGTTGGGCGGAAGGGCCTGTTTCCACACTGTAAGTAATCTAATCTAATCTAATCTAAACACAAGTAAGTACTCAAAAGTGAGTATGAAAGAGGACGGCTAAATTGCTTGTTTTTTCTTTGCAGCAGGGAAGGTTGACGAGGGAACCTGGTACAGGTGTACAAGAGCATAAGGGGTATGGAGAGGATGGATATACAGCAGCTGTATTCCTTATTCAAAGGATCAAAAACAAAGAAACTCACTTTTAAAGAGAAAGGGAGGGGTTTGAGAGAGGATTTGTGGAATGTGTTTCGAACTGAGAGGGTAGTATGAAACTGGAATGCATTGTCTAGGAGGGTCGTTGAGGCAGGTAATCTCACAACGTTTAAAAAGCCTTTGGATATGCACTTGCTGGCACAGACATGATAGGCCTGTTTTTCATTGTATGATTATTTGCAGTGGCAGCCATGAACACTCTGGTATATTCTGAAATAATAAGCAATGGCAGTTGCTGCTTTGTTCCTTTGACTGTACTCAGTAAGTAGCTATATTACAAAGCAGCAGCATCTCATGCAGCTTCAGCACTTACTCAACCAAAGTCAGCCCATCCATCTCTGGGAACATCCAGGCTAATTCACATGCTCTGTGCAAGCATTGTCCAACAACAGTACTGATAATATTCTAACTGTTTGCCACCATTATTATAGTTACAGCCATAATTTGAACACAGCTTTTCCTCCATTATAATAAAGACCTCTAGCAATAAAGATGTTATTTATCTGAAACATAGTAAATTATTTCCCAGGTATTCCCTTTGACAAACAGCAAGTTTTCCTGAATTTTATTCTGCCAGTTGTTTCTCACAAAACTCCCCACCCCAACCTCTTTCCAATTTATCATTTTCTTGTGCACTGTCTCCCTGATCTCACACACCTCACTCCCTCACATCACACACACTCCCCACCCTTATTTATTAATCCTTGATAAACCTGCGCCTAATCTCGATAATTTATTACAACTCCCAACTCACATTTTGGACTGATTTGATTCCTTCTCTCGGCATGGTCATTAGACTGGTCGTGTCTGATGTCCTATTCACCTCGACCTTCTTCTCAGTTCCTGATCTGTTGCTTTTGTTCTCACTCTCCTGGTTTATTCAAATCCATCTGAGTTGCACTAGCAACACCCCACCCCCCCACCATATACACACACACACACAGATGTTGGTGCTCGGCCAGTTAAGATACAACCTGTCTTTTTTGTACAGGTCCTCGCCTGTCTTGCAAGAGGTCCCATTGATCCAAAAATCTGAAACCCCCACCCTTGAAATACCTTGTTAACAACATGTTAAGCTATCCTGTCTTCCCCATCCTTCCCTCTTTTCCACATGGCACGGGGAGTAATCCAGAGATTACAGACCATTGTTTTCTTTCTCTCTCTCTCTCCATCTCTCTCTCGCACCAATCCCCCCAACACACACACACACATTCAGAAGACAGAAAGACAGACACCAAATTACTTTACAGAAGAATACAAATAACCTTAAAATAATTGGAATGATAACTGGAATGAAGGATTTATTTAAAGAGAGGATGAGAGAAATTGCGCTTCTTCTGGAAGTCATTTTCTCGCTGAGCTGGAGAGTTCATTTTCAGATGGTTCATCACTATACTAGGGAACATACTAGTGGTTAGCACTGTTGCCTCGCAGCGCCGGAGACCCGGGTTCAATTCCCGCCTCAGGCGACTGACTGTGTGGAGTTTGCACGTTCTCCCCGTGTCTGCGTGGGTTTCCTCCGGGTGCTCCGGTTTCCTCCCACAGTCCAAAGATGTGCAGGGCCAGGTGAATTGGCCATGTGAAATTGCCCGTAGTGTTAGGTAAGGGGTAAATGTAGGGGTAGGGGTAGGGGTATGGGTGGGTTCGCTTCGGCGGGTCGGCGTGGACTTGTTGGGCCGAAGGGCCTGTTTCCACACTGTAATGTAATGTAATCTAATCTAATCTAATCTAAAAAACATTGTCAGTGAGCCTCTGGTGGAGTGCAGATGCTATGTCCCACTTGCTATTTATGTGTTTAGGTTTCCTTGAGTCAGTGATGTAATTTCCAGTATTGGTGATTTTATGTCCGGTTCTTTTATCAGAGAGTGTTAGATGGAATCAAAATCGATGTGTTTGTTGATAGAGTTCAGGTTGGAATGCTCTGCTTCTAGGAATTCTCGTGCGTGTTTCCGTTTGGCTTGTCCTAGATGGACCCAGTCGAAATGGTGTACTTCCTCATCTGTATGTAAGGATACTAGTGATAGCGGGTCATGTCTTTTTTTCTGGATAGCTGTTGTTCATGTATCCAGGTGGCTAGTTTCTGCCTGTTTTTCCGATGTAGTGCTTGTTACAGTTCTTGCAAGGCTCACTCTTCCTGGAGGGAACAGACAAATATGTGAACTTATTGCGGTGCTCAAAAATATGAAAAAAAGTTATAGAGTAAAACAGGAATACTCTGTTTCCGTTAGTTGGCATTACAGCATCATTGATTTCTAATTTCAAGATTTTTAGCAAAAGATCCAGGTTTGAGATAAGGAAATACTTTTTTATTGGGAGAGTTGTTAGGATTTGGAATGGACTGCCTGGGAGATTTGTGGATGAAGATTAAAAAGAGATCTGGATGTGTATTTGGAAATATGAATTTAACAGTCTGCAAAGATAAGGCTAGCAAATGGGAGGGGCTTTGGAGACATTCCTGGAGACGATGCACACACAGGGGCCAATGGCCTCCTCCTGTACTTTAAGGTTTTGCACTGTGTCTTGTGTCTGATGTGAACAAAAATTCAGTATTTGATTATTTCCCATTGTAAATGCTCGCACATATCTGATTATTTAGTGCAGCATAAGCATTTAAAATGCAAGTATTGCAAGACCATCTTCATTATATAGTCTAATTATTGCTCAGAACATTAATATTTTAAACGTTGTATTCCAATTTCGAAAGTAAATCTGTCATTGATTTGGCACAAATCTCTTTGAAAAGGTCTGACTTTTCAGTCACACGATAATATGTTAATCGTTTTTGTTCACTGTCTGCATTTCAAATTAAATAATATTTTTTCTAAAAATTAAACGTTTCCAAATTATTGTTCACTAAAAGTTGATAACACAAATCATTTATTTAGTTTAATATTCACAGCATATGTTGAATTATAGCCATTTCTAATTCACTGGAAAATAGCTGAAGCTTGTACATTTCAGTGAGAAATTAAACTGCTTGATTATGTATAAATGTATAAGAACGCTAATTCTATTTGATTGTTCAATCGTTTGCTCACCCGGAACATGTAATCATTCAGAAGCTAACCGCTTTCAAAAAGTTGGAGTGACAATGCATTGTTTTGAATCCTGACATTGTGTATGTAATTCTGATCGCCAAAAGAGTTACATCCATGTTGTTTGTTCGATAGAAAATAAAATGTACATTCTTTATTTCTGTGTTAGAAAATCTTGACAGGGGTTTATATTTTAGATCCATAAATATAGAATCAACCTAATGGTTTTCAGAGATTATGGTACAGTCGAATAATCATAGTTGACGTCTTATTTTTGGTCAATTCACGCAACTTAGCAAACATCTGATTAATACATGGGTCACCCAACAGATTGTATATGAAGAAAACAGCAGCAAATGACAAGTCAAGAATCTCGTTAATAACTGAAATTGGGGGAACCTGCGTGGTGTAGGACATTCAGGTGAATGGAACAATGAACAACATAACGCCCCTCCCCATCTTCCTGATCTCACACACATCATCCCATCAGCAATTGATAAGAATCCACAGGCTGGGTGAAACATAAAACACAGAACACTACAGCACATTGCAGACCCTTCGACCCTTGAGGTTCTGCCGAACGTTTATCCTACTCGAAGATCAGACGAACTGACATATCCACACATGCTGGTCCGGTGACACGTACAGTGCACAGTTAGCCATTCTTACTTCCTGTTCTTTTCTGATGTGCAGCAGCCTTAAAATATCTGTTCAAACCAAACAGATTGAATAAAATTCAAGCAGTCGAGACGACGTTCATGACACGTATTTCAATCAGGATTTAATAATGGATGATATTCCAGAATAACATAATCAATGAATGAAAAACAGGGCAACATAAGAAATAGCAGTTGAGTACAACATGTGGTTCCAAGTAGGCCTCATGGTATTACCGATAGATTATCAATCCAGACAATCAGCTCTTGTTCTTTGGACCCAGGTTCGAATCCCTCCACTGTAGATGGTGGAAATTCAATTCAATAATTTTGAAATATCCCTGGAAATAAGAATCTACCTATGAGAATAAAACCATTGCCGATTTTCAGAAAAGTCCATCTGGATTACTAATATCCTTCAATGAAGGAATCTTCTATCCTCACCTGGTCTGGCTGACATGCAACTCCAGAGCCAAGGTAATGTCATTGACTCGCAATCGCCCCTTGAAATGGTCTCGTGAGTCATTCAGTTGTACCAATCGTTACAAAGTTTCAATGAAATGAAACCGGCTGGACCACCTGGCATCAAACTGTGCACTGGAAAAGTCAACATTAGAAACATCACTGTAGAACCTCCAAAGTCTTCCTTACTATCATCTAAGGGATAGTGCCAAAACTGGGGCAGCTGCCTTACAGACTATTCAAGCAACAGCCCGACATAGTCATACTCACGGAATCATACCTTACAAAATTAACCCAGCCATCACCATCACCATCCCTGGATATGTACTCCCCAAAAGGCAGGACCGATCCAGCAGAGGGGGCAGCTCAGTGAGAGAGAGTCGGGAGATAGTTGCTCTGGTAGTCTCCAGAATTGACTCCAGACCTAATGAAGTCCCATGGCTTCTGATTAAACATGGACAAAGAATTTTCTTACTGATTATCACGTAACGTCTTTCCTCATCTGAATCAGTGCTCCTCTATGTTAAACAATACTTGGAGAAAGCAGTGACTGAGGCAAGGGCACAAAGCATATTCTGGGAGAGTTCAAAGTCGATCACCAAGAATAGTTTGGCAGCAGTACTACTGATCAAGCTGGTCGGGTCCTAAAGGACATAGATTCTAGATTGGGTCTGCAGCAGGTGGTGAGGGAAAGAACACGAGGGAAAAAATCATATATGACCTCATCCTTACCAATCTACCAACTGCGGATATATCTGTCCATGACAGTATCGGTAAAAGTCTCGCCGTCACATTCAGAATAAACTCTATTGTGTTGTGTGGCACTATCACCATGCTAAATGGCACAGATTTCGAAGAGATCTAGCAACTCAAGACTGAGCGTCCATAAGACACTGTGGATCATTAATAGCAGCAGAACTGCACTCAAGCACAAACTGTAATGTCACGACCCATCATATCCCCCCACTCAACCATTACCATGAAGGCAGAGGATCAACTCGGGTTCAATGGAGAGTGCAGTAGGGCATGCCAGGAGCAGAACCAGGAATATACAAAGATAAAATGTTAATCTACTGAAGCTTCCAAACAGAAATACCTGCTTGCCAAATAACATAAACATCAAGGGACAGACAGAACTGAGCTATTCCTCAACGAATGCATCAGATTTAAGCTCTGCAGCCTTCCTAACCTGATCATAAATGGTGGTGGACGATCAAACAACTCACTCGAGTAGGAGTCGCCACAAATATCCCCATCCTCAACGATGGAAAAGCCCAGAACATCAGTGCAAAAGATAAGGCTGAAGCGTTCGCAGAAATCTTCAGTCAGAAGTTTTGAGTGGATGACCCATTTCGGCCTCCTCTCCTGGTTCCCATCATTACAGATAGCAGTCATCAGTCAATTCGATTGACTGATATCAAGAAACGATTGAAGGCACTGGATACTGCAAAGGCTATAACCCTGATAACATGCCGGCGATAGTCCTGAAGACTTGCACTGCAGAACTTCCCGCTTCCCGAGACAAGCTGTTCCAGTACGGTTAAAAACCGACAATGGGAAAAAAAACTGCTCAGGTATGTTTTGTACATAAAACGCAGGACAAATTCGACCCATCCAAATAACGCCTCATAAGTGTACTCTCCATCATCAGTAAAGTGCTGGAAGGGCTCATCAACAGTGTTATCAAGCAGCACCTACTCAACTATAACCTGCTCAGTGACGCCCATTTTGTGTTCCACCAGGGACACTCAGCTCCTGACCTCATCACAGCCTTGGTTCAAACATCGAAAAAGGAACTGAATTCCAGCCCTTGACATCAAGGCTGCATTCTGACAAATGTGACATCAAGGACCCCAAACAAAAAGGGTATCACGGGCCAACACTCCATTATTTGAGTCATACCTGACAGATAGGAAGATGGTCATTGTTGTTGGAGGTCAGTCATCTCAGCTCCAGAACATATCTGCAGTAGTCCATTAGGATAATGTTCTAGATACAAACATCTTCAGCAGCCTTCAACAATGACCTTCCTTCCATCATAAGGTCGGAAGTGGGGATTATCCAGGTTTGGGCTGACAAGTGGCAAGTAACATTCGTGCCACACAAATCCAGACAATGACCATCACGAATAAGAAACAATATAACCACTTGTTATTCAGCAGCATTATCGTAACTAAATTTCCCCACTATCAAAATTTTGGGGGGTATCATTGATCATAAACTCAACCGGACTCACCACAGATAAGTGCAGATCAGAGGCTAGGAATACTGCGCGATTAACTTACCTCCTGACTTCCCAAAGCTGAAAATGTGTTGCTGAAAAAGCGCAGCAGGTCAGGCAGCATCCAGGGAACAGGACAATCGACGTTTCGGGCATAAGCCCTTCTTCAGGAATGAGGAAGGTTTGTCCAGCAGGCTAAGATAAAAGGTAGGGAGGAGGGACTTGGGGGAGGGGCGTCGGAAATGTGATAGGTGGAAAGAGGTCAAGGTGAGGTTAATAGGTCAGACTGGGGTGGGGGCGGAGAGGTCAGGAAGAAGATTGCAGGTTAGGAAGGCGGTGCTGAAAGCGATGGATTTGACTGAGACAGGGTGGGGGAAGGGGAAATGAGGAAAATGGTGAAATCCGAGTTCATCCCTTGTGGTTGGAGGGTTCCTAGGCGGAAGATGAGGCGGTCTTCCTCCAACCGTCGTGTTGTTGTGGTCTGGCGATGGAAGAGTCCAAAGACCTGCATATCCTTGGTGGAGTGGGAGGGGGAGTTGAAGTGTTGAGCCACAGGGTGGTTGGGTTGGTTGGTCCGGGTGTCCCAGAGGTGTTCTCTGAAACGCTCCGCAAGTAGCCGGCCTGTCTTCCCAATATAGAGGAGGCCACATCGAGTGCAGAGGATGCAATAGATGATGTGTGTGGAGGTGCAGGTGAATCTGTGGCGGATATGGAAGTTTCCTTTGGGGCCTTGGAGGGAGGTGAGGGGGGAGGTGTGGGCGCAAGTCTTGCACCTCCTGCGGTTGCAGGGGAAGGTGCCAGGAGTGGAGGTTGGGTTGGTGAGGGGTGTGGATCTGACGAGGGAGTCACGGAGGGAGTGGTCTTTACGGAATGCTGATAGGGGTGGGGAGGGAAATATATCCTTGGTGGTGGGGTCCGTTTCGAGGTGGCGGAAATGACGGCGGATGAAGCGCTGTACATTGAGATTGGTGGGGTGGTAGGTGAGGACCAGTGGGGTTCTGTCCTGGTGGCGGTTGGAGGGGAGGGGTTCAAGGGCGGAGGAGCGGGAAGTGGAAGAGATGCGGTGGAGGGCATCGTCGACCACGTCGGGGGGGAAATTGCGGTCATTGAAGAAGGAGGCCATCTGGGTTGTGCGTTTTTGGAACTGGTCCTCCTGGGAGCAGATGCGGTGGAGTCGAAGGAATTGGGAGAATGGGATGGCGTTTTTACAGGGGGCAGGATGGGAGGAGGTGTAGTCCAGGTAGCTGTGGGAGTCGGTTGGTTTGTAGTAGATGTCCGTGTTGAGTCGGTCGCCTGAGCTAGAAATAGAAAGGTCGAGGAAGGGGAGGGAGGAATCTGAGACTGTCCAGGTGAATTTGAGGTCGGGGTGGAAGGTGTTGGTTCAGTGGATGAACTGTTCAACCTCCTCGTAGGAGCACGAGGCGACGCCGATACAGTCATCGATGTAGCGGAGGAGAAGGTGGGGGTTGGTGCCAGTGTAGTTGCGGAAGATGGATTGTTCCACATATCCTACGAAGAGGCAGGCATAGCTGGGGCCCATGCGGGTGCCCATGGCTACTCCTTTCGTTTGGAGGAAGTGGGAGGATTGGAAAGAGAAGTTGTTCAGGGTGAGGACCAGTTCAGTCAGTCGGAGGAGGGTGTCAGTGGAAGGGTACTGGTCGGTACGGCGGGAAAGAAAGAAGGGAGGGCTTCGAGTCCTTTGTGATGGGGGATGGAGGTGTACAGGGACTGGATGTCCATGGTGAAAATAAGGCGTTGGGGACCGGGGAAGC
Source organism: Chiloscyllium plagiosum (assembly GCF_037043375.1). Classification (NCBI taxonomy): domain Eukaryota; kingdom Metazoa; phylum Chordata; class Chondrichthyes; order Orectolobiformes; family Hemiscylliidae; genus Chiloscyllium; species Chiloscyllium plagiosum. The sequence continues at coordinate 51,045,619 of NW_028270178.1, read as the reverse complement.
GAAAATCATGGAGCAGGTGGAGGGCATGGATGGTGTCCCGAACGTAGGTGGGGAGTTCTTGGACTAAGGGAGACAGGACGGTGTCAAGGTATGCGGAGATGAGTTCGGTGGGGCAGGAGCAGGTGGAGACAATGGGTCAGCCGGGGCAGTCAGGTTTGTGGATTTTGGGCAGGAGGTAGATGCGGGCGGTGCGGGGTTGTGGGACTATGAGGTTGGAGGCGGTGGATGGGAGATCACCCGAGGTGATGAGGTTATGGACGGTCTGGGAGATGATGGTTTGGTGATGGGGGGTGGGGTCATGGTCAAGGGGGCAGTAGGAGGAGGTATCTGCGAGCTGGCGTTTGGCCCCAGCGGTGTAGAGGTCAGTGCGCCAAACTACTACCGCACCTCCCTTGTCTGCTGGTTTGATAGTGAGGTTGGGGTTGCAACGGAGGGAGTGCAGGGATGCGCGTTCCGAGGGTGAGAGGTTGGATTGGGTGAGAGGGGTGGGGGAGTTCAGGTGGCGGTTAATATCGCGGCGGCAGTTGGCTATGAAGAGGTCGAGGGCAGGTAGGAGGCCAGCACGGGACTTTGTAACCTATGAGCTTTTTTTGTGTATTTTTAACGCGTTGTGCTCAAGGGATTGTTTATTAGGATTGTTGCAAGTAATTTGGATCAGCATCATTAATTGGAGATAGCCTGTCAGTTTTAGATAGATTGAATTATTCAGGTGCGTTATTTTCGATTCGTTGTGTTTCATTCCTTATTTTTGCAAATACAAAGTCGGCAGTCAGACCAACTAATTCACACTGGGAATATCCACTATACACTTACCTTCAACAAATGGCAACATTACGGACTGGGCTACGTGCTTAAGAATGTTGTGACGGGTCAGTCCTGGTCCATAACCATGTACAATAACCTTGTTTATTAAAAGTCATGAATTAATGAGTAAGGGATGGAATGAATATGATATTGGCTATGAGACAGAAAGGGCTGCGGCCAGTGGCTGAGGAGACCTGAGGGGAGTGCATAAATATCTCCCAATCACTGGCATTCAGCCATCACTGTTTCTGACAAATGGAATGAAATGCAATGCAGAACAAGATAACAAATGACCCCTGGTATATGGAATATTGAACAACAATGCAAATGGAATAGGGCAATTTTAAATGTGAAGTACATAGTTATATTTTATATATCGAATTTTTAATCACAGGTTATACAGATTGTTAAGATTGTTTATATCTGGACGGGATATTGAGAAATAAAACAGACATAGATAACAAAATGTATTTCATTATTGTGAGTTACAGAAGAGTAAGAGTGAGAATACAGCTCATACCGAGCTGGTACAGAGATGATGGGCTGCATGACAACCACCTTTATTGTACTTATTCAGAGAAGTATATTGAAAATGTTCAGAGACTGAGGAGACAAGTTTAGTCATAAAACACACAGACAATATCATAATTAATAAACTATTCCTATTTTTTCATCAAGTGAAGCTGTCTCTGAAAGGCCTTTTAAATCAAAATGACTTTGATGAGATCCGCGCATTTACTTTCAGAACTTAAAGAAGAAACAGACTCCAGTGCAATGCATGTGTCATTGACACAAGTGATGGGAACAGGAATGGAGGATGTTGTCCAAATATAATCGGTTTCAACATCCAGAGCAACCAAGAAAAAGCAAAATATTTGAGATAGTGGAAATCTGAAATACAAATGCAATATGAAGGAGGAATGCAACAGATGATGCAGGATCTGGTCAGAGAAGCAGAGTTAACATATCGAGTCTTATATGAACCTGTTCTGAACAAGTTATGTTGAACTCAAAACGACTTAATTCCATTTTACTCTGCTCCGATACTGCCAGAACTGTGGGGTTTCTCTCCAGCACTTTCAATTGGTGCAATGACAGGAGACAGAGAGTAATGGTGGGTGGTTGCTTTTCGGACTAAAGACTTGTGCCTAGCAGTGTTCTACAGAGGTTGGTTCTGGGTTGTCATTGTTTGTCATTTATGTAAATTATTTGCATGAAAATATCGAAGGCACGGTTCATAAGTTTGTGGATGACACCAAAACTGGTGGCATCGTGAACAGTGAAGAAGGTTCGCTAAGAATACAAAATTATCTTGAGCAAATGGGTCAAGAGACTGACAATAGCAGATAGAGTTCAAGCTGGATGAATGTGAGGTGCAGGAAATAGTGTGTGTTTGTTGCTGTCTAGTGAACCAGGAATGGGATGATTTTATTCCCCATCTTATTGGTTCAAAACATCGATATCCTTCATGATCTTTGAGAGGCCTTACCCTCTCTGTGGTTACCCTCTTGCAGTTAATGCGGTTGCACAATATCTTTGGATTATCCTTCGCCTTATCTGCTCACGCTATCTCATATCACCTTTTTGCTTTCGTCTGTTACCATCCTGTCATTTCTACTGCTACTTGGAATATCCCCCTTGCCGTCTCTATCAATATAAAGTTTCCCTACATAGAATGAGCAAATCTCCCTGCTAAGATACTCGCTGCTTTCGAGATTAGATTAGACAAATCTTTTCTGAACAGGTCATTTCTATTTTAAAATTGATTCCAATTTCCCAAACATCTAAATCCCTCAATAACACAATAGCTCTTCAGCCGTTGATTTTTCTCCTTTAACCCTTTGTTCCTTCCCAGTTGAGTTTGGCATTGGATGTAAACAAGAAAGTATTGCTTTAACGGTTTTATTTTTGATACTCTACCTCACCTCTTAAGTTCATTCTGTCCTGTTTTAATCTTTCCCTAAAAAATGTCAGTCCTGCCATTACCTACAATAATGTTTGGCTATTCAATCTTACCTTTAACAAAGGTGCTTGAAATGTTTCGAAACGTTCTTAATCCTCGCACAGGGAAAGCAACAAACCATCCTCAATTAACGGTCACTGGCCCAGAATCTCGTGTTGATGCCCCTGATAGAAAAGTCCACTGAAGCAATAATTCTACTAATTCTTCGCAAACGCTGCTGAACATAAGAATCATTCCAATTGTCCAATAATTGATTGCTCTTCCGTTTTCCTCAGAGAGACAATCCCCTTCAGCTGTTCGAAAAGCTGAAAAGCATTTTGATAGAGGAATAGCCATCTGAAACATTTGAACTACCTTCTTATCTTTCCTGACAGTCACCCAACTATTTAACTGATTTCCAAATTTTCAGTTATTTTCTACTTTATGGTTGACTGAAGAAACTTCCCCAGTACAAAGTTAAAACTCACTGTTATAAGGTTTGCCATTTTTTCCTATCTCTTATGTTGAATACGAGTGTCACATTATTAATTTTCCAATAGTTCAGCATCGTTCCAGAATCAAAGGATTTTTTGAATATTGTAATTAACACATTAGGCACCTCTGCTGTTACCTCCTTTAATACGATAGACTGCATGCCGAGGGCCTGAACTCCCTCTAATCCCATCAATGTGTTTAATACCTTTTTCCATCAGCATCGTACTTCCATCATGATCCTTTGCAGTTGTTGTAAATTTTGGGAAGAAATTATCTTCCACCGTGAAAGCAAGAAGTGTTGGCTTTACCTCTGCCCTTTCTGAGTTTCCCACTACTACCCCGCCGTTTTCATTCTCTAAAAGGCCAACATTTACCTTCAGCATTTTCTTTTACTTTTTATCTACTCGGAGAAGTGTTCTCTATCAAATCTTATGTTTTCGACGCATTTTCCTTCGTAGCTATTTTGATTTTGTTTTCAGAAAAAGTTTGCGAACAATTAAAGCGTTTTTCTTTATTCCATTCATAGGAAGATGGCGTCGCTGGTTAGACAGCACTCATTGTCCTTCCCTAATTGCCCACAGGGCAGTTAAGCATCAACCGAATTTGTGTGGGTTTGAAGTCACATGTAGGTCAGACCAGGTAAGGATGGTGGTTTCCCATTCTAAAGGACATTCATGAAACGTATGGATGTTTCAAACAATAAGCTATAGATTCACTATCATCAATAGACTCTTCATTCCAAATTCATATTGAATTTAAATTCCACCATCTGCCATGGCGGCATTTGAACCTGAGTCCCAAGAACATTATCTTGATCAGCAGTCGGAGATAATGCCGCCAGGCCATCACCTTCATGTCAGTATTGACTTCCTTGTTAAGACATGGTTCACTTTTCAGCTTTTTAAATTCCTCTTCCACTCAGAATTACACTTTAATTAAGGAGTTTGGACTATCTCCCGAAGTAGTTGCCACTGTTCTTCAAGTGTCACGCTCGTTAATGTTTTTTGCGAAGTCCACTCAGGCCAAGCCCTTCCTCAGGTCAGTAAAATTATCATTGTCAAACACTAAACCTCAGTCTGAATGTGAAACTGCAGAATTTTGTGGCCACTCTTTCAAAGGTGATCTTGTACTACAGTATGATTTAACACTCCTTCTACAATATATTATAGCATAGCCAGTTTTCTGTCTGGTTCCTCGAGATATTACTCGATGAAATAATCCCTCACACGTTCGATGAATCATTCTTTGAGGCTCCCCTTGCCAATTGATTATTCTAGTTAAACCTAGGAGACTCTAACCCCAACCACACACCCAGAGGACTCTAACTCCAATTCCTGTACAGCTGGTAGAAAGTTTAACCCTTTGTGAATTGGTTTGAATGCACATTTGTTTGTTGGTGACTGAGTGTTTGTGCTTTGTTCCCTGGAGCTAGAGATCCGAGACTGTTTTGAATCTGATTTCTATTATGGAAATTTAACATGATTTATTTTAAGGTTAAGGATATTGCAGTGATTATGAAATAAAATGTTAACTCCTGTTCTTTTACAGGTCATGACTGCCTCACTATCAGTTTCTAACTAATGTCGTTCAGCCTTAAATATCAGTGATTTATGGAGGACAATTGAAGTTTCAGTTCAACATTAGATTGTAATTTTAAAAATCCAATGGTTAATATCTGTGTCCTTGGATTTGGCCATTATTCATGCATTAGAAGTTTTTTTTAAACTTGAATAGACAAATCCTTTTAAGACACCTCCGATTATTTCACGACCGATGGCATTGTAATTGGGCAATGACTGGTTAAGACTTCTTAAAAAAATTAATTTTAGGATTAAATTAAGGGAATAAAACCGGTTAACTATAGTGGATTTCGAAGTTGGGTACTGTATGCATTTCATATTTTAAGCATTAAATACTGAATAAATGAATTTATAATATATAAATATATATTATGAGTAAAGTTCCAAAATGTATAGTTAGGAACAGGTTTTAAAATTAGACAAGCATAAAATGATAAATTGGTATTTGAAGTTATAGGGAGCAAACAAACATCTGGCAACGTAACATAAGAAGCAGAAACGAAAGACAAAAATAATGATAGCCCACGGTTGATGAGTTAATAAAAAAAGCCAAAACTAAAAGGAGAAAGAAACCGGAATGGTGGTGGGCAGCATGTTAAGGGAGGAGATGTAAAGTGTTTTGGTGGACAGGGACGGGGACCGAGGAGGAAATCCCCACAGGCGGGATATTATTACTGTGGAAAAGCAGGTCACTTTAAGCGGGAGTGTCCGGATCTGTAAAGGGAAGAGAGGGCGATATTGCTTATGAATTTCGATGAAGAATAGGAGTGTCAGGGGTTCCTGCCCCCTGGGGCCCACCAGGAACACTTGATAAATTTAAAGGTGCGACTTTATAATAAGGACGTCGTTTTCCTAGTCGATATGGGGGCAGCAAGGTCATCCTTAAATTTTAAGCCCAAGGGAGGAGGAACGAAAGAGTTAATTGGATTATGATGACCGTTTTGTGATGAGAGGCACAAAGAGTCAGTTTTGCGCTCATGACAAAATACTGCCACAAAATTGGGAATTGAATTAACTGCAAATGGTGCTATGAAATCTGTTGAGGTTCTTAAAAATGAATGTGCTCGAGCAACAAAATTACAGGAACAGAATGATAAGTCACAAGTGACTGGTAAAAAAAACAGAACTGCGCAATTACAGTTTAAAAAAAATGTTTTGGTCACTTGTTGCATTTCCAACTTGAATTACAGATAATGATTATTTTATTCATATAATATACATAATTATTAATTAATATTTATAATAAATCGATTGAATCAATATTAATTGGCAGGATCCCTTCACACATTCTCAGTGACCTGTCATATTGATTCACGGTTAATTTAAAACATGACTGCATTAATTCATTGTTAGTTAAAGAATGGAAAGCTACATTACTGACCGATGAGGTAACGAACGAAGCTGCCCTGAACCCACAAGAAGCAGTGATTTATTCCCTAATACCTACTGTCCCAGGTCCTTGGGAAGCTCCAATATTCACTGAAAGAGAGGAAAAATAATTGAAAGATTTAAGGGGTGTAAAAACAGCAGAGGGACATTGGATGTTACCTAATGGAAGGGAAATGTCAAATAAAATGATGATGCAAAAAATGATGGCTGTCTTACATCAGGGGAGCCATTGGCGAGTGCAAGCAATGTGTGATTTAGTCTGAAGGAAATATGGATGCAATGGGATACATACGATAGCCAAACAGATATGTGAGGGAGGCATAACACGTAAAAAAGTCAACAAGAAAGTGTTGAGGAAACAAGTCCCAGAGGGAGAGAACCTGGGCTAAGACCATTCCAGAGCATCCAGGTAGATTATACCGAATTACCCCGACTGGGCAGACTGAGATATATGTTGATAATAATTGATCATTTATCCGGATGGGTGAAGGCATATTCTCTGGCCACTGCCAAACCCAGAAACTAAAGATTTGTTCTTAAATAAGTATATACTGGGTTTGTCCTCCTCGTTGTCTTTCCTCAGGAAACATTGTTTATTGGCACAGACTCCGCCCCGTGAATTCGCTGTTCATCCGATTTGACCGGGAGATTGGGTCTTCGTAAAATCATGGATAGAGACCAAATTGCAACCGGATTGGGAAGGACCGTATCAGGCTCTTTTGACAGAAACGGCGATAAGGACGGCAGAGAAAGGCTGGACTCACTACACTCGGATCAAAGGGCCAGTGGAATCTCCAATTGAGGAAGAAGTCAGGACAGCCGGATCAATACAAGAACCGCTAAACTCAAGCTAAAGAGACTTTGAGTAACTGATTATACAATGACGACGCGAGCACAGGATTGTATATTAAGTCTTTTTGTGCTTCAGCATGATTTTTGAGAATGCTGGGGAAGCTTTGAGTTATGATACTCGCTCTCTTAGTATTGGGATTTTGTCAAACATTATTTTCATTTGTGTTATAGTGGTTCCTGAGTCTGATAATCCACAAGTAATAGATGCCGATGCATGCAGCTTAGTACATTGTGGGGATGTAGATAATCAAAGACAGTACTGCAGCTCAGAGAGACATCATAAGTCCTATGGGGATGGCTTTGGGGATGGTACTTGGTATAATGGTCTTGTCACACTACACCGGGCCCCCTTCCGACCCCAGCTTTCGATTGTCCTGATAAAGAATGTAACCCAATATACCTAACGATAAACAAAACCACATCGCACGAAGGAAATCACGGGGTGGGGGGGGGGGGGGGGTTGGGGGGGGGGGGTGGGGGGGGGGGGTGGCACCTATCAGGTACAATTAAATGAATCAATTGGGATAGAAATGACAACAAAAGGGAATGACTTCTTGGGCTGTTGTTTTCGAATTAGCGTAGGAAAGGGAAAACGGGCAGAACTACTGGACAATAAGATACAACCTTACACCCCTCCCGATGACCGTAAAGTAGTGAACATTATAGAGGTAAAGGACTTGGAACAGACCATCGAAACAGAAACTGGATACGGGGATGCAAATGCCTGGGTTGAATGGGTAAAGTGTACTGTAAAAAGTCTGAACAAGAGCAATTGCTACGCATGTGTCTCCGGTAGACCAGTGGTCCAGGTGGTTCCCTTTCCACTCGGGTGGAAGCAAGACAGGAAGGGCATGAAATGTATGATAGCCCTGTATCAGGAGGAGACTGCATGGAATGATAGGAATTGTACCTCCCTATCTCTGATGTTCCCTCCCTTGGAGATGAAAGACTTAAAAGCCTCCCCCCACCCCCCGCCAATTCTTCAGCCACAGTCAGAAATCACACATCGTATGTGCATAGACGAGGTACAAATTGGTCTAGAGATTTGGGGAAGCAGAAATTATATACTGAGACTAATAATTTCACTGATACAGACAAGGGAGGGAACTAGTCAGCATCAAAGGTCCCCCTAGCGGATCTGTGGAGGCAAGATATTGAGAACCACCCTACCTCCGGATTGGAGAGGGATAAGTGCAATTGTACCATTGGCAATTCCATTTACCCTGGCAGTTGAGAAGGAAAAGTTACTAGGGTAAAAGAGAAGGAGTAAGAGATCACTCTTAGGTTCTTCTTTCGATGACAGGATTTATCTCAATTCTATACGATTCCGGGGGGTACCTGATTTTCAAGGCTCTCAACCAGATTGCTGTAGGCTTTGAGTCAACTCTCTTTTGGTGGGTGACCGTTAACAAAAATGTAGATTGGATAATTTACATTTTCTATTATCAACAGCGATTTATAAATTATACAAGGGATGCGGTTAAAGGAATATCAGAATAGCTTGATGCGACAAGTCGGATGGCATGGGAAAACAGAATGGCCTTTGATATGATTCTAGTGGAAAAGGGGTGTGTGTGTGATGTTAGAAGGAAGCTGTTGTATCTCGATTCCTAATAACACTGCATCTGATGCTTCAATTACTCGGGCCTTAAGAGGATTGACTACCTTAGCAGAAGAACTGGGTGATAATTCAGGAGAAGACACATCTCTCACGGGATAGAACATAGAACATAGAACATAGAAGAATACAGCGCAGTACAGGCCCTTTGGCCCTCGATGTTGCGCCGATCCAAGCCCACCTAACCTATACTAACCCACTATCCTCCATATACCTATCCAATGCCCGCTTAAATGCCCATAAAGAGGGAGAGTCCACCACTGCTACTGGCAGGGCATTCCATGAACTTACGACTCGCTGAGTGAAGAACCTACCCCTAACTTCAGTCCTATATCTACCCCCCCTTAATTTAAAGCTATGCCCCCTTGTAATACCCGACTCCATACGCGGGAAAAGGTTCACACTGTCAACCCTATCTAACCCCCTAATCATCTTGTACACCTCAATCAAGTCACCCCTAAACCTTCTTTTCTCTAATGAAAACAGCCCCAAGTGTCTCAGTCTTTCCTCATACGATCTTCCTTCCATACCAGGCAACATCCTGGTAAACCTCCTCTGCACCCGTTCCAGTGCCTCCACATCCTTCCTATAGTATGGCGACCAAAACTGCACACAATATTCCAGATGCGGCCACACCAGAGTCTTATACAACTGCATCATGACCTCAGGACTCCGGAACTCAATTCCTCTACCAATAAAAGCCAGTACGCCATATGCCTTCCTCACCGCACTATTTACCTGGGTGGCAACTTTCAGAGATCTGTGTACATGGACACCAAGATCCCTCTGCTCATCCACACTACCAAGTATCCGACCATTAGCCCAGTACCCCATCTTTTTGTTATTCTTCCCAAAGTGAATCACCTCACATTTAGCTACATTGAATTCCATTTGCCACCTTTCTGCCCAGCTCTGCAGCTTCTCTATATCCTGCTGTAACCTGCCACATCCTTCCTCACTGTCAACAACTCCTCCGACTTTCGTATCATCCGCAAACTTGCTCACCCAACCTTCTAACCCCTCTTCCAGGTCATTTATAAAAATGACAAACAGCAATGGTCCCAAAACAGATCCTTGCGGAACACCGCTAGTGACGGCACTCCATGAAGAAACTTTGCCATCAACTACTACCCTCTGTCTTCTTCCATCCAGCCAATTCCTAATCCAAACCTCCAACTCACCCTCAATGCCATATCTCCGTATTTTCTGCAGTAGCCTACCATGGGGAACCTTATCAAACGCCTTACTAAAATCCATATATACCACATCTACTGCTTTCCCCTCATCAACCTCCTTCGTCACCTTTTCAAAGAATTCAATAAGGTTTGTGAGGCACGACCTGCCCTTCACAAAACCATGCTGACTATCCTTGATCACATTATTCCTATCCAGATGTGCATAAATCCTATCCCTTACAATTCTCTCTAAGTACTTTTCCCACAACAGAAGTGAGACTCACCGGCCTATAGTTACTAGGGTTATCCCTACTCCCCTTTTTGAACAAGGGAACCACATTTGCTATCCTCCAGTCTTCTGGCACTACTCCTGTAGACAAAGAGGACATAAAAATCAAGGCCAATGGCTCTGCAATCTCCTCCCTTGCTTGCCAGAGAATCCTAGGATAAATGCCATCAGGCCCAGGGGACTTATCTATTTTCACCTTTTCCAGGATTTCCAACACCTCTTCTCTACATACCTCAAAGCCATCCATTCTACTTATTTATAGTTTGAATCATGGTTTGTAAAATGGAAGGGGGTGGTGGTTTCCATCCTTACGTCCCTGATAGTAGTAGCCGGGATAGTGGTAACCATTGGCTGTTGCACTGTATACAAGGACTCGCCCAAAGACTGATTAAGACAGTCTTAATGAAACAGATGCCCCTAAAAGGGAATCAGGCAGAAGGTCGTTTTTCGATTAAGTAATGAGGGGATGAGTGAGACCAAGATGGATGAAGTCTCATGAATGATTCTTGTGATTTTTGGGGGCGATGCTTAAAGGAAAAATTATAGAAACAACAATTGCATGTAAAAATAAAAAGGGGGAATTGCGAGGAGTCATTATAAATGTTGTTATCTGCAATGATCACAAGGCTGAATCATGAAAGATGAAGAGGGGTGTAGGTTAAGCGAGATATGCTTGTATAAACAGTTATAATCATCTGTTTCCAGCTTCTGCAAAAACAAAAAAGACACAATAAAGAGGTCATAAGGCTCAGTATGGGCAAAGAATGGAAGGAAATGTTGCTTTATCGTGCAAGGAAGCAGATGGCAGTCAATGACGATATATAATAATAGACCACAGAGGGATGTGGTGAAACAGCCAAGCAGGATATGCATTTTTGTCATGAACAAGGCCAGATGAGGCAAGAGATAAACAGCCATGTTTAGAGAAGTGGGCGATGTAATCAGGGGAGAAGGAATGGAATAAGCGGGGGAGGATTAAAAGTGGAATGAATTGTATAAAAAGTTGTGAACTTGTTAAACTCGGTGTGCCTAGCTTATAGGCACCACTCTTGTGAGAGTATAATGAACGATACTGGTGCTTCAGATCTTGACTCGGACCGAAATTATTGAAGCCAGTGTGTTCTATTTCCCACACAACCATGGAGATTCAGCTTTTAAACTCAGGCCTCGCTTCCTAAACATTCTTTGCTGGAACTTTCACTCCTCTTACGGATGTCATTCGTATCAATGTGTACCACGACAGCTGGCTGGTCACCCTCCCCCTTCAGTATGCCCTGACCATGCTCGGAGACATCCCTGATCCTCGCACCAATCGCCCTTTATATGAAGAATTCATAGAATCATAGAATCACTGGGGTGGGAAAACAGGCCATTTCACACAGCACGTCCAAGCTGACCCTCCGAAGTGTAACGCACTCTGACCCATTCCCCTACTCGATTACTCAGCATTTGCCCCTGACTAATGCACCTAACTGGCACATCGCTGAGCACTATTGGCAAGAAGTAAACAACTTAGACCCATTCTGTTACTCTGTGTTGAATCTGCTTTCTCATAACAGATACTTCCTGAAATACTGAGCATTTCCAGCAACTTCTGGTTTCGTCACCGATGATATTTGCATATTGATAATAATATACGCAACACAGACTTGAAACAAAGCTGAATTTAAACGTTCAGGAGAAAACTAAATATTTGGTTATTCAATGATCCCAGTAAATTTTAATTGAATTACTCCTGTCCTGTTCATGAACGTCATTTGTTCACTTTCCCAATCCTGAACAAATGAGATTTTTGCATATTTTTTAATATCAGAAAGCTCGGAAAAGTTGCACATTTACTTCTTCATATGGGAATATGATTGCATCTCATTCTTTCATCTGAGTTCAATTACAGAGGATTATTCACAAAACACACACAATGTATTACTTTGTCGAAGAATACCAGTAACATTGTAAGTAATTGGAATCATAACTGGAAAGAAGGATTTAGACAAGGGAAGGATGAGAGAAAACGGGTATTTAGTTGAACAGAAAAGACTATTATGTGAAATTAGGTGATCACATTTATGGAAAACTATGTAGGGCTGACAAACGATATTGTTATGAAGGTGTAGAGGTTCTGAAAAAGTTAAAATGTAACATTTGACTGTGAAACAAGTCGTGGGACTGAGTTGCCATGGTACAAAAGCAAATTCAAATTCGGCCAGTCAGTTTAACTATGCCCCAACACTCTGAAATCCAATGGAGTTTGAAATATAATGTATTTGATGACAACAAAGTCAATGAAATAATCCAATGTTAAGAGGTGTAAAACCAGACAGTTTGAACATTTAGGGAGAGAACTGCCAAGGGCATCTACAAAGATAGACTGCTAGCTGAAGAGCTTTCTGAAAACTACCTGTCTGTAAGATGTTTGCACAGCAGAACATCGAAGCCAACCGAGATAAAAATCTACAGAGAAAAATCTACAAAGCAGAATTGACAAAGCTGACTGGTTTTGAAATGTGATTATATTCTTTTAAAATCGTAATCATGTTGTTTTGTTTTATCAGACCAGTATTGTAGAATGTTGAGTTCTAAATAGTTGTTCATTTTAATACTCTCTGTTGGACTTAAATAACAAAATTGTTAATTTTACTTTAAATAGTGACCTCTGTAAATGGATCTTTGCCTCTCGAAATTTAACAGATTCCAGCATGAGGTGAACTTTTTTCTCTGTGGCTGGTTCAGATTAGGAAATGGGTTTACCCTGTGTCATAACAGTTTGGGGCCTTTTGTCTGCGATTTGAGCAAGTTTAGACAGATCCAGTCTGATATTTGGGCAGAGTTAAATAGGTTTGGGTTATGAAAATGCACATACGTTTAATCATTTGCACGTTATTGTCAGAGACCTTTAAATAAAAAGTCGGTGAGACACTTGGTTTAATTTCGGTGACTTGTGGTTGGTTAAATTTAAAGTGAGAGAAATGGCTCCTTATAAATGTTAAAGAGGTTCTGGGATTTGAAGATGATTCTCACATTTGCTGAGGGCATTTAGAAGGAAAGATAAAGGCCAAACGTTTAGAATTCACAAAGAATTTAGATTTGGGTTTAACCAAGTACAAGAGTAAAGCTGAAATTGTCAGGAAATTAGTCAAACACTAAGGTGTGTCAGAGAAACAGACAAGTGCAGGAGATTTAGAAAAAAAAACGTTAATTACAATTGAAGAAAATGCAGTTTAAAGATAAACAAAGGGAGAGAGAAAGAGAGAGAAGAAAGAGAAAGCAAGAGGGAAGAGCCGGAGAGGAATAAAAAGATAGGAGAAAGTTCTTAGCTGAGCAAAGAGAGAGCGAATTGAACTTGAGAAGTTGCGATTTCGTCAGCAAAGTCAAGTGAACAGGCTGGAGAGTAAAAGGGACATTAGTGAAAGAGACAACTATCTCAAAACTCTGCCACATTTTGATGAGAGAGATGTTGAAGCCTTCTTTATTTCATTTGAAAAATTGGCGAGGCAGGTAGAGTATTGCAAGGTTTTATGGGTAATGCTAGTTCAGACTAAGTTGGTCGGCAGGGTTAGTGAGGTATTTGCTGCGCTGTCAGATGAGGGGTTAATAGATTATGAATACGTGAAACGACGCATTTTATGTGCTTACGAATTGGTACTGGAAGTATATAGACAGCTGTTTGGAAACATAAAGAAGGAACCAGGTCAGCCTTATGTTGAGTTAGAAAGAATTAAACATAGGCATTTTGATAGATGGGTGTAGGCGTTAAAGATAGATAAGACCTATGAGGCTCTAAGGGAGATTATTCTGCTAGAGCAGTTTAAAACCTCACTTCCAGAGATGATAATAATTCACATGGAGGAACAGAAAGTTCAGATATTGAGAAGGGCAGGAGAATTAGCAGATGAATACATGTTGCTACATAAGACAAGCTTCCAGGCATAATTTCGTCCTGTGGGGGATAGAATTTGAGAGAAGGGGAGATGCTGCACTATAAAAGAAAGAGTAGAACATATGAGTTTACCAGAGGTTAAAAAAGCTGCCCAAGAGAGTGGAAAGGAGTGAAAGGTGTTTTCACTGTAATGGAGTGGGACACTGAAAATTACAGTGCCAGTGGTTTCAGAAGGGCATTGGGAAAAGATGTTTTCACTGCCATAAGGAGGAATATGTATGGTCACAGTGCTGATCGTTGAGAAAGGGACTGTGGGAAAAGATGTGGTAAAAGAAGGTAAGCCAGTGGCATTAGTGAAAGTTTTAAAGGAAACCCCAACAAGAACCGAAGAGCTGCAGGAAAGCCTCGGCAGGGGCTGGGTATGGAGTTAGTACCTGATCTCAATAAAGCATTCGCCTCTGTGAGTAAAGTTTACTCAGAAATAACAGTGGTAGAAGGGCAAGAAGTTATAATTTTGAGAGTTACATGAAGTAACCAGTCGCTAATAGTAAGAGATGAATGAATTTGTAGTCTTTCTGATCAGTTACCCCAGAATGTATTAATTTATGGGAAAGATGGACAGAAATCTAGCATTTCCCTATGTAAGATCAGGTTGGAGTGCCTACTAAAGACTGGGGAAGTTATAGTGGGAATGATTTACAGACTGTGAGATCCAGGAATCCAGCATGTTCTTGGGAAGGATTTAGCAGGATCCAAGTTGGGAGTGACATTGCTTGTTATGGAGAAGCCCAAGGAAGACAAAAAGACTGAAGTGTTAAATCGGAAATTTCCTGGTATTTTCCCAGGCTGTGCAGTAACCATATCCCACTATTATAAGTCACAGCACGAAGGACAAACTATAGACAAAGATGAAGGAGTTGAGGTTCAGTTAATGGACACCCTGTTTGCCGTAATGGTGTAGGGAAAGCCCGAACAAGCAGTGGGTCAGACAGAGGTGTTTTGGCCTGAAAGGCTAAGGGACTTGCAACAGACAGACAAGGCGATAAAAGATATATATGTGGATATGTACTCTGAAAAGGAGGCAGAGGATATTCATGAGGGTTATTATCTGAAAGATAGATCTTAAGACAGAACATCAGGTTAGTGCAGAGGAGAAATGTGCTGAGGTGCACCAGATTGCGTTGCTGGTAGCATAGAGACAGGAAGTTTTACAGGTAGCATATGAACTACCTGTAGGAGGTCACCTAGGGGTACAAAAGACGGGCTAAGGGACAAAAACATTTTTATTGACCTCGAATGCACAAAGATGTGGTTAACGTTTGGCATACGTGTCATTCATGCCAAATGGTAGGTAGGCCACGGACAATAATGAAACTAGCACCTCTGTTACCAATTCCCACATTCGAAGACCCCTTTATGTGGGTTATAAATGAGTATTTAGGTCCCCTCCTGAAAAGTAGAGGAGAGAAAGAATTGGAGAAACAGGTGTTACTTACTGCCCTACAGAGTGAGGAATCAAATCCAAATGTCGTGGATTTTGATGTGCCTCAAAATATGTCAAAAATGTAGAAGTCCTTGAGCAGTGGGATAGATGAGTAAACTATCTGTCTCAGGAGCACAGTTGAAAGGTTTTTTATTGCAATATGAGGATATATGTTAGAATCATATGTGTGGGGGAGAACTAATGCAATTGTACATGATGTAGATGTAGGGAATATTGTTCCGATAAGACAATCCATTCGGCATAATCCTCTCAAAGCCAGACAGGTCCAGAAGGAGGTGGAGGCTATGCTCAATGAGGACATCATCGAACCAAGCCCAAGCAAGTGGAGCTCGCCGATCATCTTAGTTCCCAAACCGGATGGGACTCAATGATTTTGCTTGGATTATTGGAAGATCGACACTGTTACAAAATCAGAATTATATCCAATACCGATATTGAAGGACTGTATCGAGAAAGTTGGACAAGTCAGTTACATCACGAAGTTAGAGTTAATGCGTGGATTCTGGCAGGTACCTTTATCAGAGACTGTGAAAGACATTTCTGAATTGTAACGCCAAATGGTCTGTATCATTTAAAAGTGATGCCCACTGGAATGGCGAACACACCCAATACATTCCAAAGAGCCGTGAACAGAGTTGTGGCCTGATTAATAAACTGTGCAGTCCATTTGGACGATTTAGTGATCTTTACAAGTCCTGGAAAGATCACTTAGTACTGTTGGCAGAGCTTTTCGAACGAATATGAGAAACAAAACTGATGATAAAATTAAACAAAACAGAATTCGTGAAAGCAGACATGGTGTTCTAGGGACAAAATATCGGTCATGGAAGGTTGATCCCATGGAACGCAAAGATAAAAGCAACTGAGGAATTTCCACGGCCAACCTCGAAGAAAAAGGTGTTCGCTCCTTCGGAGTCAGCGGATTATATCAGATGTCTGTTCCAAGCTTCAGCAGTGTAATGGCACCGTTAACCGACTTGCTGAAGAAGAGCACAAAGTTTTGGTTGACAGAACAATGCCAGGAGGCATTCGACTATTAAAAAGAAATATTGACCACCAAACCAGTTTCAGCTACACCAAATGCTTGAAATCCTTTCAAAGTTCCGTCAACGCGAGTGACATAGGAGTTGAAACTGTACTGCTACAGGACAATGAGATGGGATGATACTTTTCAAAGAAACTCAACATCCACTAGAGAAAATATTCCACGATTGAGAAAGAACTATTGAGTTTGGTATTAGCCTTATAACATTGTAATGTGTATTCACAAACAGCGTGTTGGAGACGGTTGTGTACACGGAGCCCAATCTGCTTACATTCTTGAACTCTTTAAAGACTCTTTCATTGGAGTCTTATGTGACAGACTTTTAATTTAAAAATCCTACATGTAGTGTGTAGTAAGAATGTCATCGCAGATGCGTTCTCACCGATTTAACTGATAATTTTTAGACGAGATTTGTATTTATCCAATGTTACATATAGGTAAATGGGAAAGAGTTAAGGTGAACTTAGATTTCAGTTATCTGTATGTTATGGTAATGTGTCTAAAGATTAGAAAAAACAAATGAGACCATGTTTTCATTATGATGCTTCTTTTTTGAGAGAAAAGGTGTTATGAACGTGTACAGGGTACCGTACCTTTCAGAGAGTTGAAGGATTTACAAGCACAGTAAGTTCTGGAAAATTTACAATATACCATTTGGTCCAGCAGCTGGCAGTACTTGGGTTGCTATGAGACAAAAAATAAAATCAAATTTGATCAATCCGTTTAAATTATGTCCAAGAAGCTAAAGTACAATCGAGTTTAAATTTGGCATTTGGCAATATTATATTAAATAAACCCGATGCTTTGGGATGAAAGCTGAAAAACAAATTTACCAGTTAGGGGAGAACTGCCACGCCACCAACATCTGCAGACTGCCCGGAGAATAGCGCTCCGAAATGTACCTTTATTTATCAATGACCTGTGAAGCAGAAACTCTAAGGGGAAGAAACGAAGACAGAGGAAGATTCGACAGCTGGTTGGTTCTGAAATTTGAATGCTTTGGCATATCTTAGGGGGGTGGTTATCGGACGAGCATTTTCGAAGAGAAAGTAAAAGATAGGTCAGAGAAAGAAGTTGGAAATAGTTGTTAGATCATTATTCTCTGTTAGCCTTTAAAAAAAGGTTGTCAATTTTTACTTTAATTAGTGACCTTTAGGATGGTTATTGGCCTTCCGAATTTTTGCAGATAACAAAACTGTTTAAATCTTTTCTGTGTTGCAAGTTTAAATGAGTGCGGGGTGGTGGTAGTGGTGGGGGGTGGGCGTGGGTTCCCCCGTGTTGTAACACATTAATTCGGATTTCTCTGCACAGATGCTGCCAGACCTGCAAAGCCTTTCCAGCACATTTCTGTCTTAGTTTCTGGTTTGCGAAATCTGCAGTTCTGCTGAATTTCTTATGTCTATCATTGAAATCGACGGTTGAGGTCCTGGAGGACAGGAAGACAGCTAATGTTGTTACATTATTTGTAATTTGGCTGGAAAGAAAACCCAGGAAAGTACAGACCAGTGAGTTTGATGTCAAGGGTCGATAAGTGTTTGTAGGAGATTCTGAAAGGCAGGATTTACATGCATTTGGAAAGGCAAGGACTGATTACGGATATTCAGCACAGCTTTATGTCTAGGAATCCATATCTCACCAACTAGATTGCAGTTTTTAAAGACGTGATTGGGAAGATAGATGAAGGTAAAGCAGCACTGTGCTTCGGCGGGTCAGTGTGGACTTGTTGGGCCGAAGGGCCTGTTTCCACACTGTAAGTAATCTAATCTAATCTAATCTAATCATACGTTGTCTATATGGACCTTAGTGAGGCCCAACAAGGTTCCACAGGGTAGCCTGGTTAATAAGGTTAGATCACATGAGATCAGGGAGACCTATCCAATTAGATACAAAACTGGCTTGACTATAGGAGACAGAAGGAGTTGGGAGAGATTTGCTGTTCCACTTGGAGGCCTGAGTCCAGCGTTGTGCCGCAATGACCAGGCTGTTGCTCATTGTTTTTGTAAATGATTTGGATGAGAATATTGGAACCATGGATATTAATTTGGAGAAGAAATCCCCAAAATTGGAGTTATGGTGGACAGTGAAGAAGGCTGTCTTAGAAGATAAAGATATCTTGATCTACTGGCAAGTGTGTTGAGGATTGGCTGATGGAGCTTCATGTAGATAAACGTGAGATATTGCACTTTGTTAGGCAAACGAGTGCAAGATTTATTTTAGTAAATGGTAGCATGCTCGGGAGTGTTGCCAAATAGAGAGATCCAGGGACCAGGTATATAGTTCCATGAAAGTGGAGTCGCAGGTTGACAGGGCAGTGAATAAAGCATAAGGCAAACTGACTTTCATCGGTCAGAGCATTGATTACAGGAATTGGAGCATCATGTCGTGGTTCTACAAGAGAATAGTAAGGCCACATTTGGAGTACTGAGTACAATTCTTGTCGCCCTGCTATAGGAAGGATGTTATAAACTGGGACGGGGGCAAATGTATTTAAAATGATGTGATGGAGACCGGAGGTTTTGAGATATAAGGCTGAGATTTTGTTCCTTTTGTGTTGGAGGCTGAGAGATGACCTTTATTTCCTCATGACAGGCATGGATAGGATGAATAGACAAGATCTTTTCCCACTGGTAGGTATGTCCAGAACCAGGGAGGATAGTTTTAATGTGAGAGGGAAGTCATTTAAACGATATCAAAAGGACAGTTGTTTCTCACAGAGGGTGGTGTGTATAGGTAGAGAGCTGTCAGAGGAAGTCGCATTGGGAAGTACAAATACAACATTTGAAAGACAATTGGATGTATACAGGAATAGGAAATGTTTGGAGGGGGGTCTGTGCTAAAATAAGAAAAATAGTAATAATTCAATTTAGGAAACCAGGTGAGCTCGGACGAGTTAAATCGAAAGGTCTGTTTGCATATTGTATGATTCTAAGAGTCTATGACGCTTTCACTCCTCCTTCATCACTAATCCTTCATTGCACTCAATTCATTTGCAAGTCAAAAATCATCTGTAAATACATTAAATGATCTAACTCTCCAAAATTTATTAAATAGAGAATTGCTGGCATTGATGTGGTTCTGCAGACAACAGCAGCAGCAGAACCAGAATTATATTCAAGCACAATCTGTAAGGTTTTTTCCTGGGATGATCCCTCGGTCTACCATTCCAACCATGTTGATCTATGGTTCAGTGATATATTGGTGAATGTGTCAGTGTCCAAATCATGTGTACCTAAACCTGATGACAACTCAATAAAGCTACCAAAATTGACTGCTTGTATTCCAAACAGCAGAACTAACATCTAATAGAGAGGGTGCAATGATCCCAACATCAACAAACCAAGAGTCCTGTCACATCCAGCCATAAATGGTGATGGACAGTTAACCAACTTCATGGAGGAGAAGGCTCCACTATTATCCCATCCTAAATAATGGAACAGCCCTGTACATCAGTGTAATAGATAAGAATGTAGTTTTGGTACGATACTATACCAGAAGTGTTGAGTGGATGATTAACCTCACCCTCGCCATGATGTCCACAGAATCACAGGTGCCCGTCTTCAAGCAATTTGATTTTGCTGCACGTGACTTGAAGACACAGGTGAACAAAGTAGATAGGATAAAGGCAATGGGCCCTGACAACATTCCTGCAAGAGGACTGAAGACGTGTGCTGCACAACAAGCCGTGTCCCTGGGGAAGCTGTTTCATTCCAGCTCCAAATCTGACATCTCCATAGAAATGCAGAAAATTACTCAGGTATGTCCATTTCGCTAAGAGGGGAATAATTACAATCTGACCCATTACCACCCCCTCAGTCCCATCATGATAGTTAAACTAGTAGAAGTTCTTTTCGCCAGATCTGTCAAACAGCACAGAAATATCCTGCTCAGTGTAGTCCCAGATAGCTACCCATGTGGAGATGGTACTGTGTTGTGGAAATGTCACTGGATTACCAGTCCAGACCAGGCTAATGCTCTGGCAGCTGATGGAAGTTAATAACAATTAATATAATATCGAGATCTAAAATCTGATGTCAGTAACGATGACGCTGAAATCAATATCAATTGCAAACTCCAATTTGCTTCACCAATTTACTTTCAGGAAGTGAATTCTGGTCTGGTGAATTCCATGCATTCCTGGTCTGGCCTAAACTTGATTCTAGACACACACACACGTGATAAACTTTTTAATAGTCCCTAAACCGGTAAAGCAAGACACTAAATTGTATCAAACTGCTCCGAGGTTTGGAAGGATAAAACTGACAGAACACCCAGCACCAGCCTCGGTATCAGAAAAGGGAACGGGAAACACAGTCTTGTTGACCCTGCAGAGGTCTCCTCCCTAACATCTGAGAGCTTGTGACAGCTGTACTCCAGATGCCTCCCGATCGGTTTAGTGTCGAGAAATCCTGATTTATATTCAGTGCCTTGTGTTCCACAGCTTATGTGGGAGAGAAATCCCCAGAGTCACCAGTCACTGAGTGCAGACATTTATTCTCAACTCAATGCAGAGTGGCTTGCCTGTACCTAATACTGTGGCCGCTTGTTTTTGATGTCCGAACCAGGGGAATTATCAACCCTGCTTCCAATCATTTTCACCCTGTCAGAGTTTTATATGATTCACTGAGGTTTCCCTTCATTTTCCTAAAGCAGTCCCAGTCACACCAAACTCTGCTCCCACAACAAGCCTGTCATCCCAGAGATCAGTCCGGTCATCCTTCACTGCTCTCCCTCGTTGTCAGGTTTGTCCTTTATTAGGTGAGGAGAGCAAAACTACATGCAATATTGCACAATGTTCAAGATAGTCTTTTCACAGCATAGAGCGGCGCGAGCTGGGCGGAAGTGAGGTTGGAGCGCAGAGCTGATCGGGAAGGTAAGTGATTGATATTTGAGTGGGTATGTTCTAAACCGCAGGCTCGACAAAGTAGGGCCTCCCTCCCATCCTCCTCCTCCTCTAACCTAACTTTAAAGTCCATAGGTAATCTACTCAGTGTTCTTGTTTTGGAGACGAAGTGTAGAGTAATGGTAGCGCAGGCAGTGGAATGTTCCTCCTGCAGGATGTTTGAGGTAGGGGTGACCACCGATTCTCCTGCCGACTTCGTCTGCATGAAATGCAGTCAGATCCTGCTTCTCACAGAACGAGTTAGGGAACTGGAACTGGAGTTGGATGAACTGAGGATTATTCGAGAGGCTGAGAGGGTGATAGATAGAAGCTACAGGGACATAGTTACGCCGGAGAACAGAGGTGGCTGGGTAACAGTTAGAGGTGGGAAGGGGAGGGAGCAGGCAGTGCAGGGATCCCCTGTGGTCATTCCCCTAAACAATAAGTATACCGCTTTGGATACTGTTGGGGGGCACGGCCTAGCAGGGGTAAGCTGCAGTGACCGGGTCTGTGGCGCGAGGTCTGGCTCTGAGACTCAGAAGGGAAAGGGGGAGAGGAGGAGAGCTCTAGTTATAGGAGACTCTCTAGTTAGAGGGACCGACAGGCGGTTCTGTGGACATGGGCGAGACTCTCGGATGGTTTGTTGCCTCCCGGGTGCCAGGGTGCTAGACGTCTCGGACCGTGTCTTCAGAATCCTTAAGGTGGAGGGTGTGCAGCCAGAAGTCGTGGTACACATTGGCACCAACGACATAGGTAGGAAGAGGGGTGGGGAGGTCATTCAAGAGCTCAGGGAGTTAGGCTGGAAGCTAAAAGCTAGGACAGACAGAGTCGTCATCTCTGGGTTGTTGCCGGTGCCACGTGACAGTGAGGCAAGGAATAGGGAGAGAGTGCAGTTGTACACGTGGCTGCAAGGATGGTGTAGGAGGGAGGGCTTCAGGTATTTGGACAATTGGACTGCATTCTGGGGAAGGTGGGACTTGTACAAGCAGGACGGCTTGCACCTGAACCAGAAGGGCACCAATATCCTGGGGGATAGGTTTCCTAGCACTCTTTGGGGGGGGGGGGGGTTAAACTAATTTGGCAGGGGGATGGGATCCGGACTTGTAGTCCAGCAAATAGGCTAGCTGTTTGTCAGGATGTCCAAGAATGTAGGGAGGCTGTGAAGAAGGTAGCACTGACAGGGTATACTTGCGGACACAGAGATGGGTTCAAGTGTGTATACTTCAACGCAAGGAGTATCAGAAATAAGGTGGGTGAACTTAAGGCGTGGATCGGTACCTGGGACTACGATGTTGTGGCCATCACGGAAACGTGGATAGAAGAGGGACAGGAATGGTTGTTGGAGGTTCCTGGTTACAGATGTTTCAGTAAGATTAGGGAGGGTGTTAAAAAGGGAGGGGGTGGCGTTGCGAATTAGAAATGGGAGAACAGCTGCAGAAAGGCAGTTCGAGGGGGATCTGCCTTTGGAGGTAGTATGGGCTGAAGTCAGAAATAGGAAAGGTGCAGTCACCTTGGTGGGTGTTTACTACAGGCCCCCCGATAGCAGCAGAGATGTGGAGAAACAGATTGGGAAACAGATTTTGGAAAGAAGCCACAGGGTAGGAGACATGGGCGATTTCAACTTCCCAAATATTGTTTGGAAGCTCTTTAGATGAAGTAGATTGGATGGGGCAGTGTTTGTGCAGTGTGTCCAGGAAGCTTTTCTAACTCAGTATGTAGATTGTCCGATCAGAGGGGAGGCCATATTGGATTTGGTACTTGGTAACGAACCGGGACAAGTGATGGGATTGTTAGTGGGTGAACATTTTGGTGATGGTGACCACAATTCTGTGACTTTCACCTTGGTTATGGAGAGAGATAGGTGCGTGCAACAGGGTAGGTTTTACAATTGGGGGAAGGGTAATTCCGATGCTGTAAGACAGGATCTGAGGAGCATAAGTTGGGAGCATAGGCTGTCAGGGACGGATGTCGTGGAAATGTGGAACTTTTTCAAGGAACAGATACGACGTGTCCTTAATATGTATGTACCTGTCAGGCAGGAAAGAAATGGTCGTGTGAGGGAACCTTGGTTGACGAGGGAGGTTGAATGTCTGGTAAAGAGGAAGAAGGAGGCTTACATAAGTTGAGGAAAAAGGGTTCAGACAGAGCAGAGGAGGGATACAGGATAGCCAGAAGGGAACTGAAGAAAGGGATTAGGAAAGCTAAGAGAGGACATGAAAAATCTTTGGCGGATAGGATCAAGGATAACCCCAAGGCATTTTATGCGAATGTGAGAAACATGAGAATGACGAGAACGAGGGTAGGTCCGATTAAGGACAGTAGTGGGTCGGAAGAGATAGGAGAGGTCTTGAATGAGTACTTTTCTTCATTATTTATGAACGGGAGGGACCGTATTGTTGAAGAGGAGAGTGTGAAACGGACTGGTAAGTTAGAGGAGATACTTGTTAGGAAGGAAAATGTGTTGGACATTTTGAACAACTTGAGGATAGACAAGTCCCCCGGGCCTGACGGACTATACCCTAGGATTATGTGGGAAGCAAGAGAGGAAATTGCAGTACCGTTGGCAATGATCTTTTCGTCTTCACTGTCAACGGGGGTGGTACCAGGGGACTGGAGAGTGGCGAATGTTGTGCCCCTGTTCAGAAAAGGGAATAGGGATAACCCCGGGAATTACAGGCCAGTTAGTCTGACTTCGGTGGTAGGTAAAGTAATGGAAAGGGTACTGAGGGATAGGATTTATGAGTATCTGGAAAGACACTGCTTGATTAGGGATAGCCAGCACGGATTTGTGAAGGGTAGGTCTTGCCTTACAAGTCTGAGTGAATTCTTTGAGGAGGTGACCAAGCATGTGGATGAGGGTAGAGCAGTGGATGTAGTATACATGGATTTTAGTAAGGCATTTGATAAGGTTCCCCATGGTAGGCTTATGTGGAAAGTCAGGAGGCAGGGGATAGAGGGAAATTTGGCCAATTGGATAGAAAACTGTCTAACTGATCGAAGGCAGAGAGTGGTGGTAGATGGTAAATATTCAGCCTGGAGCCCAGTTACAAGTAGAGTTCCACAGGGATCAGTTCTGGATCCTCTGCTGTTTGTAATATTTATTAATGACTAGGATGAGGTCGTCGAAGGGTGGGTCAGTAAATTTGCAGATGATACGAAGATTGGTGGAGTTGTGGATAGTGAGGAGGGCTCTTGTCGGCTGCAAAGGGACTTGGATATGATGCAGAGCTGGGCTGAGGAGTGGCAGATGGAGTTCAACTCTGTCAAGTGTGAGGTTGTCCATTTTGGAAAGATAAATAAGAATGCGGAATACAGGGTTAACGGTAGGGTTCTTAGTGAGGTGGAGGAACAGAGGGATCTTGGGGTCTATGTTCATAGATCTTTGAAAGTTGCCACTCAGGTGGATAGAGCTTGTAAGAAGGCTTATGGTGTATTAGCGTTCATTAGCAGA
This sequence comes from Chiloscyllium plagiosum, assembly GCF_037043375.1. Lineage (NCBI taxonomy): Eukaryota > Metazoa > Chordata > Chondrichthyes > Orectolobiformes > Hemiscylliidae > Chiloscyllium > Chiloscyllium plagiosum. The sequence goes on along the minus strand of NW_028270178.1, from coordinate 51,020,719 downwards.
GGGATTGAATTCAAGAGTCGTGAAGTGATGTTGCAGCTGTACAGGACTTTGGTTAGCCACATTTGGAGTAATGCGTGCAGGTCTGGTCGCCTCACTTTAGGAAAGATGTGGAAGCCTTGGAGAGGGTGCAGAGAAGATTTACCAGGATGTTGCCTGGAATGGAGAATAGGTCGTAGGAGGATAGGTTGAGAGTGCTAGGCCTTTTCTCGTTGGAACGGCGAAGCATGAGGGGTGACCTAATAGAGGTTTATAAGATGATCAGAGGAATAGACAGATTAGACAGTCAGAAACTTTTTCCCCGGGTACAACAGAGTGTTACAAGGGGACATAAATTTAAGGCGAAGGGTGGAAGGTATAGGGGGGATGTCAGGGGTAGGTTCTTTACCCAGAGAGTGGTGGGGGCATGGAATGCGCTGCCTGTGGGAGTTGTAGAGTCAGAATCTTTGGTGACCTTTAAGTGGCAATTGGATAGGTACATGGATGGGTGCTTCAGCTAGGACAAATGTTCGGCACAACATCGTGGGCCGCAGAGCCTGTTCTGTGCTGTATTGTTCGATGTTCTATGGGCTCTCACCAAGGCCCTGTACAGCTGTAGTAAGACACCCTTACTCCTGTAAGTCAAGCCCCTTGAAATGAAGGTCAACACACCATTTATCTTCCTGCCTGCTTTCTGCTCCTGCAATATTGCTTTCAGTGACTGGTTTACAGGGAGATCCAGATCCTTTTCAATGTTACAGTTCCCCACTTGGTGTGTCTGTGTATACTGGTCAGCGTGCCAATGCCATTCCCAGTATTGACTTCTGCCTTCAGAACTCACTGCCCTGCACTGACCTCGGAGGTCACAGCAGGAAAATAAAAAGAACATAAATCCCTTCAAAGACCAACATGTTTCAAACAATCCCTTTTCAAATAATCGGTTGCTGTTCTATTGTTCCCATCAAAGGACACACCGTCACATCTTCATCTGCCACGCATTTGCCCATACAGTCCACTTGTCTCAATCACTTTGGAGCTTGTTTATATCCTCCTCACCCACTAACAATCCAACATCGTTTAATGCTGTCAGCAGACTGGGAAATATTGCATTTGATTCCTTCAACTAAATGCTTGACATGATCCTTCCATTTCAAAGCTGTTCAGTGCTTCGTGTCAATTCTCCTCATCTAAAACCATGCTCATATTCTAGTCCCAATCCTGTAACTTTTGAGTTTGCTCATTAGGTCATAGTTTTTCTCAAAATCTTTCTGAAAATCTAATTGCATTGCATCCATTTTTTCTCTATGTATTGACCAGTCAATTTCCCAAATATGATCCCCATTTCGTGTTTACCCATTACATAAGAACGTACAAACTAGAAGCAGGAGTAGGCCATCAGGCCCTTCAAGCCTGTGCCACCATTCAATCAGATAATGGCTGATCATTTCATGGCCTCAGCTCCACTTACCCGCGTAATCACCATAATCCTTAATTCCTTTACAGTTCAAAAAATTATCTGAGTTGAAACATAATCATTGTCAAATCATCAACTAGTTCACTGGGTGAAGGATTCGACAGATTCACAATCTTTTTGGTGAAGAAGTTCCTTCTCAATTCTGTCCTAAATCTGCTCCATCTAATTTTGAGGCTTTGCCCTTCTGTCCTTGTTTCACGTGCTTCTGGAAACATCCTTTATATTTCTATCTTATCTACTCCCTTCACAAATATATATGTTTCTATTCTTTCCTCCCTCATTCTTTCAAATTCCAATCAATGTATAATTTCAATCTATTCAGTCTCTCCTCATAACCACCCCTCACCTCTGGAACCAACCTAGCGAGCCTCCTCTGCATCCATTGTAGTGCCAGTTTTTCCTTTCTCAAGTTGGGAGACCAAAACTACACGTACTACAGGTGTGGTCTCCCAGCACCCTGTACAGCTGCAACATAATCTCCTTGCTTTTACACTCAATCCCTTTCTCAATGAAGGACAAAACTCAATTTGCCTCGTTAATTTGCTGTTGCCCCAGCCGACCAACTTCTTGCTTCATGCACAAGGACGCCCAGGTCCCCTGCACAAGAGCATGCTACTTTTTTAAACAATTCAAGTAAGAGTCCTCTTTACTATTTTTCCGATCAAAATGGACGATTTCACATTTATTATAATTGAACTCCATCTGCCCGACCTTGGCCCACACACTTCAACTAATTATGTCCCTTTGTAAAGTTTAACACTCCTCTGCACACTTTACTCTGCCACTCATTTTATTATCATCTGTAATCTTTGAGACACTACACGTGGCCCCCTACTTCAAATGATTTATGCAAACTGTGATTAATTGCGGTCCCAGCACCGATCCCTGAGGCACTCCACAAGTCACTGATCAGCAACCAGAAAAACAATCATGTATTCCCACTCGTTTCTTCATGTTAGTTAACCAATCCTATATCCATGCTAATACATTACTCGTAATGCCACACCTTGCGCAACAACCTTTTTGGCGTCACTATATCGAATGTTTTTTGGAAATCTCAGTACACCACACCTATTGGGTCTCTGCAGTTGTAATGTCTTCATAGAATTCGAGTAGGTTAGTTACACGTGGCCTGCATTTCATGAACCATCACTGTGTCTGCCCAACGGGAAAATTTCTATCAAGATGCATTGCCATTTATTCCTTGATTACAGATTGAAATATTTTCCCCACAGCTGTTATGCTAACCGGTCTATAATTCCCCACTTTTTGTCTACTTCCTTTTTTAAACAGTGGTGTGTGAACTCCTGTTTTCCAATTTGCTGGAATTGCATCAGAGTCCAGTGAATTCAGAAAAATGTCCACAAGTGCAGTTGCTATTTCTCTCATCACCTGTTTGTACCTTGGGATACATTCCATCAGGGCCAGGAGACTTATCTACCTTTGGTTCCATTAGCTTCCCCACATTATCTCTGTCTTGGGAATTGTTGTTTCCAGGTACTCCTCACTTACCTTCCTCTCTTTGACAATTGCTGGCATGTTATTACTGTCCTTCATTGTGTAGATAGACTAAATAACTCTTCAACTCCTCATCCATTTCCTCATATCCCATTACCGGATCCCCCTTCTCTAAAGGCCCATTGCTTACCCTAGCCATTCATTTCGTTTTGTATATTTGTAGAATATTTTCCTTTCTGTCTTTATATTCTTAGGTAGTTTACTCTCATAACCTATCTGATGGGTGTCGATACCTTTTTTTGTTGCGTTATTTTGATATTTAAAATTTTCCGAATCTTCTATTTTCCCACTGGTCTTTGCCATTATTTATGCCATTTATTTTAATTTTATAGCCTCCCTTATTTCCTGAGACATTTCCGGCAGATTACCCTTTTCCTACAGTCCTTCCATTTCACTCTTATATGCTGTTGCTGAGAACGTTGAAAAATTAATTTGAAAGCCTTCCACTGTTCATTAACGGTTCCACTGTAAAGTCTTCACTTCCAGCCATCTTTAGCCAACTCCTGTCTCATCCTATTGTCATCTGCTTTGTTTAAACACAGGACCTTGATATAGGATTTTACCTTCTCACCTTCCATCTGTATTCTAAATTCAACCATACTTTCAATCCAATAATTTCTCCCAAAACATTTTTTTTTACTAATTTCATTCCTTTTTTCTGACGAGAGTTAGCCTTCCCAGTCTTGCTGGGAAGATTTAATTTGTTTCGTTTGTTTCCTTCTGTGAAGACAGAACTGCAGTAGTTGCTTAATAGTTCTGCCATTTCTTTGCTCTCATTCTCTATTCTCTGGGTTCAGAGTGTAACGAAGCTGCATTTGTTTTCTCTTATCTTTTCCATTGACAGTTCACCTTATAACTCTTGTTAATGTTGTTTTCAAAAATTCAGCAATTCATGTCCACAACATATAATCACAGGGTCATAGAACCTGCACCGTCAGAAATACAGCACAATCTATATTAGTCCCACTCTCCTACACCAGGCCCATAGCCGTGAATGTTATGACACTTTAAGAGCTCGCGTAAGTAGGTTTTTAGCAGTTATGAAGTTATCACGATAACTCCCCTCTCAGGAAGTACATTCCAGACCCCAGCACGTTCTGGGTGAAAAGCAATCAGCAAATCCTCTCTACATCTCAAACCCTTCGCTTCAAAAGTGTGCTCCCTTGTTCTTGGCCCTCGGACGAAAAGGAACAACTGCTGTCTATCCACCCGGTCCATGCTCCTCATAATGTTATCCTTCTGAATCACATTCCGCTCAGAGTTCTCTGCTCCAATGTAAACAATCCGAGCGTACCCAGCCTCTCTCCATAGCTGATATGCTCCATCCCAAGGAAAATCCTGGGGAATCTCCTCTGCTCCCCCTCCAGTACAATCACATCCTTCCTGTAATATGGCTCCCAGAACACCACACAGTAGTACTTCTTGGCCTAACCAAAGTCCTGTATTACTCTTGTAATCTATGTCTCGGGGTGTAAAGGTTATATTTACTATTCCAAACGCCTTGTTAACTCCATTATTACCCTGTCCAGTCCCAATCAAGGATGTGTGGAGAAGCACGCTCTGAGCTTCCTAGTGTGCTGCCATTCATTGAGTACTCCCCTGTCTGGTTCATTCTTTCAAAGTGCACCTCCTCATAATTATCTGGGTTACATTCCATATGCCATCAATCTGCTTATCTGGCCATTCCATCTGTATGTTTCTGTAATATAAGACCTACCCCCTCACTGCCAACCACCCGGCCAATCTTTGTGATAAACGCAAACTCACATACCACACTTCCCCACCGTCTCCACTTTTATATCTACATTATTTATGAGTATCACAAATAATAAGGGTCACACCATTGACCCGTATACAACACCACTGGACACTGATATCGATTCACACAAGTTCCAGAACCACACTCTTTCTCCTGCCAGAAAGACATTGTGAATGTCACTTACCAAGTTACCCTTGATACCATCAGAATTTACTTTCTTTATCAGTCTTCCATGTGGGGCTTTCTCAAAGGCCTTGCTGAAAAAACACAAATGGTCAACCATCTCGAAAAAAGATCAATAAAATTCGTTCGGCATGACTAACCTCTGATGACTATCCCTCTCTAAATGAAGATCCATTTTCTCCCACCCTAGTTTCCCCAATAGTTTCACTGACACTGATCTGATACTCATTGATCTATAGCTCCCTGGTCTACCTGCACCCACTGTTTCTGTAAAAGGTGTTCTGCATTCCTCTGGCCACTGCCCTGTGACCAGAATTTACTTAAACATTTGAGTCAGGGCCCTGCTCCGACAGCAGCTTGTGATACAAACAGCCAGACCTGTGGACTTGTCCAATTGAATACCAGCCAAAACTAGCAATCCTTGCTCGCGTTTCATATCAATCTGCTCACGAGTTTCCCGGTCCATCTTCTTGAACCATGACTCCTCCTTCTCCTGAGTAAAACAGATGTTAATCTCTCATGTCACAATCTATCAATGTTCTCCAGCTTCGCACACTGATTATCCTCTTGGTTTCTAATGGGCCGTAATTATTCCCTGGTTATTCTCTCCTACTTGAAGTCCTTGTGGAATATCTTAGGGTGCTCACTAATCCTGCTCGCACTTTTCAAAGCCCCTATGTTCTTCATTCCCCTCTGTGTGATTTTTTTCAAGCAACTTTTCGATCACCTCTCAGTCTCTGAAAATCTACAGAATACAGGCAGAGTTCCCTCCTCGGACAATCTTGCCATCCGATGGATTAATCTAGAGAATGTACATTCAGTGTATGGGATCGGTATGTTTTACTTAGATCAGAAAATCAAAACTGTACACAATACTCCAGGTACAGTCTCACCAACACGATGTATCACTGGTGTAGAACTTCACCTCTACTCCGAGCGAATTACTACAGAAGCTGGGATCTGTACTGAAACCAATGCTAGAGTTCACAGCGAGTTAGACAGCATCCGTGTAGAGAGAGACAGCACAGAGCTCTTCATCGTCTGTCTTCTGATTCCCTTCAAACAAAATGAAACTTGACTTTTACCTTCCCCCATTTGCATAGTTCTTACCAATACAATTTGCTTTATTGTTTTAGGGCTAACTTACCGTATGAATTTTTAAGAAATTCTCCTGACATCCAACTATACCATATCCACTTGTTCTCCATTGTTTATATTGACAAGGGACATCTTCAAGCAAAAGTTTTGTAAATGTTGTCTTCCCTTTCAGAAATCTAGCATCATTCTCTAGACGTTTGCTATAATATTCCAAGTTTCCAATATCACATTCTATATAATAAATTCCGACAGATTCCCCACTGTGAACAATACGTTAACTGGTCTGTAGTTCACCATTCTCCCTCTTCTTCACTTTGTAAATCCTTGGAATGCACTTATAACCTTCCAAACTGAATACGGAAAAAATACAGTGATTCCCAATGCAACTATTATATCCATTTCTGCTTTCTCTGAAATTCTGGTATGAAGTACATTTGGTCTGTCAGACTTATCCATACAGTTATGTTTTCAAATGCTGCCTCGTTACGGATATGAATGATTTGACTCTTCAGTTACACAAGTCCCATGGCCACTTGGTATTTCTGGGAGATTTTCTGGACCTTCCTCCGTGAATACAGACATAAAGTAACTGTTCAGTTTCCTTATCTTTTTTTCCCACAATAAATTATCCTGTCCACGCATTCACTGTTCCACATTTGACTTTGCTTTTATTTTCCTTTCAAATATTGATGGCAGTTTTTCATCAGTCTTTTTGTTTCTGGTTAATTTGCATTCTTGTTCTCTTTCTAATTTACTTATCAGTTTATCAGTCTTAGAACATAGAACATAGAAGAATACAGCGCAGTACAGGCCCTTGGGCCCTCGATGTTGCGCCGATCCAAGCCCACCTAAACTACACTAACCCACTATCCTCCATATACCTATCCAATGCCCTCTTAAATGCCCATAAAGAGGGAGAGTCCACCACTGTTACTGGCAGGGCATTCCATGAACTAACGACTCGCTGAGTGAAGAACCTACCCCTAACATCAGTCCTATATCTACCCCCCCTTAATTTAAAGCTATGCCCCCTTGTAATACCCGACTCAATACGCGGGAAAAGGTTCATACTGTCGACCCTATCTAACCCCCTAATCATCTTGTACACCTCAATCAAGTCACCCCTAAACCTTCTTTTCTCTAGTGAAAACAGCCCCAAGTGCCTCTTCCTTCGTTGCGTCCAAAATTTCAATGAATCCACAATATATTACTCTTTTCTAAGGCACTTTCATCGGACTAATGCAATTCTTAACTTCTTTTGTTCACCATCGTTGAATCACCTTTCGCTTTTGCTATTTATGCCTTGGAGGGATATATGTATAAAGTAGACCTTACAGTGTTTCGGTAAATAACAGGCATTACCTGTCTTTCATTAATTCATTTAATGCACTTTTCAAATTCACTAAAGCCAACTTTATTCTCATCTCTTAATGGCTTGCATGACTCAGGTATATACCCGAAATATAAGAAAAAAACTTTTTTTGTATTCAGACGTCATATAAAATTCAACATATTAAGATCACTATTCCCAAAACCTCCTTTACAGCAAATTCTTCGATTTGCTCTGCTGATCACACAACACCAACTCCAAAATTGCCTGATCAACAGCTCGTTGCTCAACATACTACTAAAGCAACCCACCTCATACATACTCAACATTAACATTCACTTGGGTAAACACTGGGTAGAAGTAACTTCAAGCTGTCCATTATTACTGCAGTACCCACAAACCTGTATGTTAATTTCCTGTTTTATGACATATCTATATTTGTACTGCAGCTTTCACTTTGATACATAACTCCCATGAACGTTGTTTCTCCTTGCTGTTCCTAAGATCCACCTCACCAGCTTCTGTGGAATCTGAGTGACGTGGGCTCTAGGGAGGTTAATGGTAGATTCAGGCGAGATGTAGGACGAGGCATATCTCATCATTTAAATTATCTCACCACATCTTACCTGTTCCTCTCAAGTGTCATTGTGAGATTTTCTCCAGATCTCCCGTTATGCTGGTGAAGTAGAGAAGGGCAATGATCTTTCAACAATGCTGTGTATTCCCCCAGACAGCTGAGCCTGCTCTAACCTGGCGACCTTACAGCAGGCTGGTAGAGCGTTGCTGCTGCTGTACCGAATCTTGGTGAGATCACACCTGGAGTACTGTGCACAGATTTAATCTCCTCCCTGAGGAAAGGATATTGGAATTAACTCAGAGGTTATTCCCTGAACTGTAATGAAGGTGTTATCATAAAATTTCTACAGTGTGAAACCAAGCCATTTGACCCATCGACTCTACACTGATCCGCCAAAGACCATCCCATCCAATTCCACCACCCATCCCACCTAACCTTGTAACCTGGTATTTTCCATAACTGATACACATGGCCTCCACATCTCCGAACAGTATGGATAATTTAGCGTGGCCAATCCACCTAGCATGCACATCTTGGGACTGAGGGAGGAATCTGGAGACTGAAATTGAATCTGAATCCCTAGTGCTGTGAGGCAGCAATGCTAAACACTATGCTACCTAATGTGGGCAACACAACTTGCCTGCACAGTTCAGTCCTTGAAAAGTGACATTTGAGCCAGGAGATTTCATAACTCCCCAAACCTGTCATTGAGCAACAGGAAGAGGACATGAGGTCTTGAGCGGCTTGGTCAGAAACAGGTGCAGGACATTCAGGCCATCAGGACTAATGTCAGAACACCAGGAGGACTTTCAGTCCCTCGTGTGTGTAAAGCCAGATATAATGGGTCCATTTAGCCACTCAACCCTCTTGTACAGCAACTGGAACAGATCTTTTACAGCCTTGTGCCTGTTACACAGGAATTGTAAAAGGGAACGTAGAGGTTATAGAAAGGGAAGGACTTCGAATAACCAGCTTCACTGGGAAATGAAAACTAGTGAAAAAACTATTGGGATTGAAGACAAAATGTTAGAATACGTCATGAAGGAATTAATAACAGGAGATTTCCAAAGCCAAGCCACAATCCAGCAAAGTTAACATAGTTTTATGAAGGATAAATCATGTTTGAATGAGTTGACTAACTTTCTTTAAAGAAAACGTAACAAGCAAGATGGATAATGGGGATCCTAACGATGTATGACATCAGTGCGTAACGTGCATCGCAAAAGATTAATATGCAAGCCAAGAACGCATGGGGTTAGGAACAATTTACTTGATGGGGAGAGGATTAGCTAATCAGTAAAAGACATGATATGGAGCCGCTGGTTTTGGACTGGTTTGGACAAGGACACCAGGTTAGAGTCCAATGGGTCAATTTGTAAACATCAGGTGTGAGAGAGGAAATCCTTAAGCACAGAAGTCATAAGGGAAAGATCAATGGCTTGTACAACTCATGCACATGAATTGTCCACACAAATAAGATGGCTCTTAAGTAATTAATCAGTTATAACGGAGGTGCGAGTTTGATTGATTAATATGCAAATCGCAGAATTTATTTCAAGTCACTGCCTGGAGATACCTTCAGGTATTATCGATGTAAATGGAGTAACACTTACGATCAGACAATGTATTCTAAGCGTGAGGGCTTGTTTGGAATCTGTGTCTTGACCTGGAGTTGGACTGGTTTTATTTAGAAAGTAGGAGTAGCACGTGTGCATTTTGTGAGAGAGGGGCGTGTCTGTGTGAAGGAGAGAGAGAGACACACTGCGTGTACGTGAGAGAGAGTGAGGTGGAGTGTGCGTATGAGTGCGGGAGGGAGAGAGAGACTATGTGTGCATGCGTGTGTGACAGAGTGGAGTGCATGTGTGGAACGTGAGAGAGGGGGAGTGTGAATGTGTGTGAGGGGCGGATAGGGAGAGTGTGCATCATTGTACGTTACGGGGAGTGAGAGTGTCTGCTTGTCCAGGCTAAAATACAGACTGATACGGCTGATCACTTTCCCCACACTCACTCACCAGCTTCCCCTCTCTGCAGCCTCTGTTCCATTTGTTGTTCATGTTACAGACCCAGATGTTGTAAATACAGTCCCCATGCTCCATCCAGAGTTGGTCACCAAATCCTCAGGACTCCCTGAATGTCTGTGGCAGCTCACAGCACAACCTCCAGCAAACCATCTCCAGCCCCTCCATTAACTTTTCAATAGCAGGAGTCAGTGACAAACCCTTCAGCTTCAAGTTAGATGCCTGGTCCTTTACAATTATACTCAAGAGTCTTCCTCGTGTTACTGACCGCGCAATCAACTGAGAGAGACAAACAGAGGCAGGCTCATACCAAGTTTTAAACACGTGAGTCAAAGCTCCTGGAAAACCTGCCCATGGAGCACCACATGGGACATATCAAGAAGTGAACAACAGCCTGACACATACCATTTCACTGTTTCTGAGGTTTACCATGCCAGCACTCGATGCACGAGGAAGTCAAAAGCCAAAGCCAGGGAAAGATACAGAAAAAAGACAAATAATTAATTAACTGATAACTTGGTGAAAATGTGGATAAGGAGATGGGGGGATTGGAATAACTGGATAAGTGAGACAACAGTGGGCCCAATCACAAGAATGCACACATTGAAAGACATTGCCAGATCAGCTGGAATGGTCCATTGCCTCAAATTTTGAATCTGCTTCACAGAACCAGCTCAGACACCATAAACTGGGGTAAGGTAGCGGCTAAGATGGAGAGCTATGCAGACCGTGCTGGTGGACTACTCCATAAACTGGACTATCTGAACAGCATGGGGGGCATTGCAAACCTTTGCCAGGATATTGCAACCCTCTACCACCACTCTCTGTCTCCGACCTTTGAACCAAATGGCTAGTTCTCCATGTATTTCATATGAACCAACCTTGTTAAACAGATGACCATGCACAATGTTGTTCAACGCCTTACTGAATTCCATATCGACAATGTACACCACTCTATCTCAATTAATCTTCTTAGTCGCTTATTCAGAAAAAAACTCAGTCAAGTCAGTGAGATATAATATTGCTTGCACAAAGCCATGTTGACGATCCCTAATCAGTCGTTACATTTCAAAATCCAATGCCTTGTAATCGCCTCCAACAAATTACCCATCACTGACGTCAGACTCACTACCTTTTCCTTATTACCCTTCTGAAATCCTTTAAGTAGTGGCACCACGTTAGCCAACATCCAGTCTTCAGGCACTTTACCTGTGGCTATTGATGATAGCAAGGGACTCAGCGATCACTTCCCTAGCTTCCCACAGAGTATAGCGTACATCTAATAAAAGCCAAGACGTGCCCCTTCCTTTGTATTTTTTAACACTTCCAGCAGCTCCTCTGTAACACAGACATTTACCAACATGTCCCTACCTATTTCCCAAGTTCTCTAGCTTCCATATCCTCCTGCACTGATACTGATACAAAATATTCGTTCAGTACCTCCCCCATTTCCTGTGTACATGGGCAGCCTTGCTGATCTTTAAGATGTCCTATTCTCTCCACAGTTTCTCTTCCTCCTTGACGTACTTGTAGAATTCCTTTGGCTTCTCCTTAACTCTATTTGCCAAAGCTATCACATGTACTCCTTTTATGCTCCCAATTTCCCTCTTAAGTATTTTCTTGTTGCCTTCAGAATCTTCCAGTGATTCACTTTAAATCAGGAATTAAGAGGCTAATGATGACCATTCCGATTGTCAGAAAAATGCATCTGGTTCACTGACACTCTTTAAGGAAACAAACTGCCATCCTTGTCTGGTCTGGCCTACATGAGACTCCAGACCCACAGCAATGTGGTTGACTGTCAACTGCCCTCTGGGCAATTAGGGATGGGCAATTGATGCTTGCCTAGCCAGCGACACCCTCATCCCGTGAAGTAATTAAGAAACAAAATCTCAATTCCTGCTGTCGATACCTGACATATCCTTCCCTTATCCGTGACCAGAACCTCAATTTCTCCAATCCTTCAGCATTCCTTACACGTACTAGCGTTACCGTTCACCCTAACAGGGACATAATGTCACTGTACTCCTGACATCTCATTTTCGAAGGCTTCCCACTTCTCAACTGACCCGCTTCTCTGTGAATATCTGCCCCAATCGACTTTGGAAAATCTTATATTAATATTATCAAAACTGGCTTTTCAACAGTTTAGAACTTCAAGTTTTAAACCTGGTTCATCCTTTTCCATCTCTATTTTGAAAGTGATAGAATTATGATGACTTGTCATAATGTGCACCTCACAGATACCTCAAACATCCCCTCCACAGTGCCTTTTTTTCCCCAAGTGTAAGGTGACGTTTAGCTCCTTCCCTCTGATGGAGAGCATTGGTCAAGCAGCTGCAGCGTTGTCACTGGGATTGTGGTCAGAGAGTCTGCAACTCATTGGGTTGAACCTAAAAATAATTTGTTTCAGTGACATTTTCATTGAGTGTGACAGAGCGATCGTCTGCATGAGGTTGAGCTAGTTTCCTGGTACTATCTTATCGAACTCAAATCATTAACTACCCTCCCCAACCCATGGTGCCCCGTCATACAATACCAGCCCGATTCTCCCACCCATCATGGCTGGAGGGACTCACCATTGCCCAGATGCCCCTGGATATTCCGTGATCCCTGACAGTGGTGCCATCTTAAAAAGGCCAATGGGCACACGGTTGAGTTTTCTCAGCTTGGAGCTGCCCTGCACAGTTTACGCTCAGCATGGCAGGTAAGGAGAAATTACACCACGGTTTGTCGACAGGGGCACGGAGGTCCTGGTGGGTGGACTTGTACTGCAGATGATTATTCTCTTCCCAGAGGGGACCATACCACCAGACCCACCGAGCATGGTCTGAGCTCACCACCCAGCTTAGTGCAGTATCTGGGGGTTTTAAGAAATGTCCTGCAATACAGGACAAATATCAAGAACCTTCCCCGCTCCTTCAGGATAAGTGTTATTGTGTTCTCTCTGTTTCCTCACCCTCACTGTATGTCTGTTATACCACCGACCCCGAACAAGGCTCATGCTCCACCACTCTCACTGCTGCAAGCAGCACCTTCCTTCTCTCTCTCTTTCCCCTCCACTATATCTCTGTCACTAATTGGGTACAACACTGTTTGGGTACAACACCAAGGACTGACTCCCTCTGGACACATCGCCATCTCCACCACCCCCCACACACCAGCACGAACAGCATGGACCCCCACTCCCACCCTCCATTTCTCGCATTCCAATAGAAACAGCCTGGAATAGGATGGAAAGGGACAATCCGGGTGGTGGAGTGCCCGATATCCATTACTCCACCACCACCCGTACCTGTGTGCCTGTATTTGACTCTGTGAGCACCTGTATGTATGTGCAGGTCTGACCGTCTCTGTAATGCTGAAAATGAAACAATCTGTCCCTCAGCTGGCCTCCCCACCCTACTGCAGTGACAGTGGCAGAGAGTGACATCACTTGAGGATTCAGACTGGGAGGGAGAGAGAGTGAGAGAGCTCAAAGCACGATCCAAACTGACAGTACCATGAATACACACACACACGCACAGGCTCGCACACACAATGCTAGTAGATGGAGGGTTGAAAATATACTTGGACCTGTCAGAGTGGAAATGCTCACCTCCGAGTGAACCATTTTGTCCGGAGGTGACATGAATTGATTTCTCATTCTGTGACTTGAAATGCTTCAAACTTATTTGAGAAAGTATTGAAAAGTCCTGAAAAAGGCCGAGTAGTGTTGCTAGTGACGCAGGAATAACATTGCTCAGTATCGGACAAAGCAGCTCTATGCTACCAAAGATATTATTGGAAAATCAAACGGCCGTGCAATTTGAGAGATTCACAGTGAAGATTCGTTATCATCTGAGAGAGTAAAAACTCAGCCATTGATGCAGTGGTGTGGGGAGGCCAGCAGAGGGTAGTATTGTATGAATCTCATCACCAATATCAGAGGCGAGCACTTGCTGCCTCACGGCGCCAGGCACCCGGGCTCGATTCCACCCTCGGGCGATTGTCTGTGTGGAGTTTCACATCTCCCCATGTCTGCGAGGGTTTCCACTGGATGCTTCTGTTTCCACCCACAGTGCAAAGATGTGGATGTTATGTGAACTGGCCATGCTAAATTCTCCATAATGCACAGTGATGTGTAGGTTAGGGGCATTAGTCATGAATAAACGTCGGATAGTATTTTAACGGGTCTGGGTGAGTTACTCTTCGAAGGGTCAGTGTGGATGTGTTGGGTCGAAGGGCCTGTTTCTACACTGCAGGAATTCTGTGAACTCTGCGAACAACAGGGACAGACAGAGACGGAGGAGGAGGGAGACATTGATTCCAATTTCAATCTATTTACTTCAAAAGCAACTTTGCACAGAGATGCAGACAGAGGTACACACAAACTGAGATACTGACACTAACACACATAACACATGCACACAGAGATACGCACACAGATATGGGCGTTTAACCACAAACACACGAACATAACTCCACATAAAGGCACGCACTGTCTTTATTAATAAGTTATCAATGGTCAGTTGGAGAAGGCAGGAGAATGGGGATTGAGAAATATTTTAGCCGCGATCAAATGTCATTGCAGACAAGATGGGCTGAATGGTCTAATTCTGCTCCAGGGTTCATTACTCACATGATCTTGTGGTGCCTGGAATTGCCTTTCCACAACGTCAGTGGAGGCTGAATTTGGTAAGTATTTGATTGAGGAAAGTTAATGGGAATGTGGACAGGCTTTAGGGGCTGAGTGGGCGATATCTGTTTCTAATTGTCGACTCCTTATATGTCAAAAGAGTGGGGATTGGTTTAAGGGGAACACATTTTTGAGAATAAGGACCTTTCCATTTCTGACTGAGACAGGGATGTTCCTTTCTCTTTAGGGTTGCATGATCTGTGATGATCTCATGCCGGAGTAGCAAGATTCTGTTCCATAGATCGTTGATGTACAAGAAAGTCCATGTTTATTGGAAACAGACAGGAAAGTGATGTTTAGTCACAATCACATCAACAACGCACATTCTGAATGGTGCAGCAGGTGAGAGGGGCTGAATGGCCAACTGTTGCGCCTATAACCCATATGTTATTCTCTCAACCACTCAATAAGGTTACAGAGGTAAAGAAAGATCCCATTCAGCCAGTCAACATCATTATAATGAGACAGGTGGAGACCATTCTGCCCTATAAGGATTTACACAGGAATAGATTGAAGTCATTCAGTCCGCTAAGTACATTACACAGTGTAGGATGAGGCCATCCTACCTTACTAGCCTGCTGCGCAGCAACAGGGGAAACCTGGTAAACTATCAAGGAATAAACATTCAGGATAATTATTTATATTCAGTTGTAAAGTTGTAACTTGGTGGAGTGCCTCAGGGATCAGTGTGACATTATCAACAATTTACAATCTATACCAATGACTTGGATGAGGTGACTGATTGGATTGGAGCTCAATTGCTTCATTTACCAAGATAATCATTTAACAGGATATGGAGACTCTGCAATGGGATAACGACAGGGGAAGTTAGTGAGCAAACTTTGGCCAAAAACAGTATAACAAGGGCTAAGGGAAGTCAGTGCTCAGAACTGATAAATTAACAGTAACCTACTTAAATGGAGAGAACATCGCAGAACGCATTGGTACAGAGGGATGTGTGTGTCCCGGTACATGAGCCATATAAACCTAGTCAGCAGATTCCGCAAGTGATTAGGGAAGTGTATTGAATGTTGTTGGTTCATACAAAGGCTATCGGGTTTAATCATCGGGATGTTTTACTGCATCTGTACATGACAATGCTGAGGCTACATCGAATGTATTGTATGTAGTAATGAACCCTGATATTGAAAGATAAAATATGCAATTGTTTTAGAAGCTTTTCACAGATGCTTCACTTTACTCCTTGCTAGATTGAAGTCCTGATAGAATCATACTGTCATACAGCACGGAAACAGACCCTTCAGTCCAGCTCATTTGCACCGACCAGATATTCCAATCTGATGTAAAACCATTTGCCAACATTAACCCATAACTCTCTAAACCCTTCTTATTCATATACTCATCCATATCCTCTTAAATGTTGTAATTGTACCAGCCGCCATCACTTTCGCTGCCAGCTCGCTCCAGACACGCACTACCCTCTGTGTGAAGATGTTACCACTGAGGCATCTTTTTAATTTTCCCTTCTCACTTTAAATCTTTGCCCTCTGGTTGGACTCCTCCAGCCTTGGAAAATAACCGTGGCTGATCCCGGATCCATGGCCCTCATGGCCTCTACAAGGTCAGAGTACTTCAGGCCTGAGAATGAGAACTGTTCATATTGAACCATATAAGATCTCGAGGAGAGTGTATTGGGGCGTAGCTGAGGATTAGAAAATAAAACTAAGGATTTAATTTTAGAAAACAACATACTCATTTTAACACAGGTACTATGACGATTTTAACATATTGTACAAAAAATATGCAGACATATATAAATATACCATCAAATTATAAATTACAAATCATTCCTAAATGAAGCAGGTAACAGGGATGGAGTCATTTTATCAGGAGAATGTTCAACCAGACCTTGCCTAGTCCATGTTGTTGTTTGGGTCTCATTATTGCATGTTTCAGATCAGAGAGGGAGCAAATGCAACCCGTCGTAGAAGCAACGGCCATTTCTCCGTCTCTACTAGTACTTCTCTACAGCACCATATGAGAGCTGAAAACTAACCAGCCATCTTTAGCACTCTTTGAGGGTTCCAGTTGAGTATTCATTGGAATCTCTCCTCTGCCTGCAGCAAAGGGAATTCAGCCAAATCCAACTATTCCGGAAAGAAACCCCAGTGCTAGCAGCTTCTGTGAGGCAGGATCACTTCAGAGGCAGAATAACAATTGAAACAATCTCAATCTTACCATTGACAAGAAATTAACTGTTATTTGGACAAAGCTCTTTCGAATTAATATTCTGCAGAGTTTCATTGTTTTCTGTTTGCCTTCAGACGTGTGCGTGCGTTTGTGTGTGTCTATTTGTGTGCATATTTCTGTGTCTCAGATTTATAGAAAAATAAATGTTGATGTACATATTGTCAATGTTCAAACTCTATATCATTTATGCATTTCGAGTAACTTTGCTTTGGTTTTCGATTTTTTAAAAATTTAAGAAACCTGTCTGACTTGTTCCTAACACTGAACCTGACACAGTCTGAGACGGATATCATTTACCATATCACACATTTAGTTACACTGATAATTTGTCGTGACGTCTGGAGGAGTGGGACTAGAAAAAGAAGCAATGACTCTCTAACCTCGGTAGGAACAGGGATAAGGAGAAATTCTCAAAAGTTGGAATTCTCTGCCCACAGGTTTGTGGTACCTGCGTGTTTGCATTTATTCAAAGGTGTGTTAGTTAAATATTTGACGGGAAAGTGACTCAAGGATAAAGGCCTGCAGATAGGACCGAGGGGCTGTGACCACAATCTGATCAGCCACAACCTTAGTGCCTGGTTGGGCAGGGACCCACTCCTGTTCCTCAGTCCTACTTCGCCCCATTCCATTCAACCCCTCAATCCGCTACTCAGAAGCAGTTGGAGACCACTTACTCCTACTGCTTGATGCAAAGAAACCGAGGTGACCATTCAGCCCCTGAATACAGTCAAACATGATTTGGTGTGGATTGCAAAATGTTCTTGAGAAAAAGAGTTGGTGTTACTGTGAAACAGTCCTCTCCTCTCTTTTTACTGAAGTTTCCCTGTCTCCATTTATTTGTCATGTTGTTGATTCAGATTCACAGTGACTAATGACCCCATACTGCTCATAAAAAATGCTCATAAAATCCTCTGCTCTCTTTGACTGCAGCATTCCTTCACAGGACAGCCAGGAAACTAACAACGATGAACCTTCCAATAACAGAATTCAAGAATATGAGAAGCAGGATAGGTAATTCAGCTCTTACTGCCTGCCTTTCCCTTCAATAAAATCATGGCTGATCTGCTCTATACCCCAACTCCCGCAGCGCCATCCATCCATCCCAGTCTTCCAACTATCTCAATGATCTACCTCCCCAACCTCTCTGGGATAGTGAAATCCCGATGATCACACCTCTCTGTGAGAAGGAAACACATCACACACATACAACCGTGATCTATTGACATGAACAAAATATATAAAAATCAGGTAATAGTGTTTAAATGAGGCAGTGTTTAACTGAGGATGGTATCAAGGAACCTGAAGAAAATTGAACATAATGGAAATGAAGCGTAACCTCCCCACGGGTTGGAGTGATTCAGCACAAAGAAGATGTTTATAGTTCTTTGACATGTACCACCTCAGTCTCGGGACATCTCTGCAGGAGATCCACAGCACAAACATCCTCATTTGCACCTCGGTGTCTTCCCTTCATCAGAATCTCAGATGTGGAGATGGTGACTGAAAATCACATAATGTTCAGAACAATGTGCCCCCCTCAGCTCCTGAAGCAGTCTGTGTCCATGTGCAGGAAAACCGGACAGCATTCAGGCTTATGCTGTTGAAGTGTCGGTAATATGCATGTAACAGTCCTGCTGGACACTATGGTGCTCATTCAGCACCTAAAGCTCACTTCACAGGACTATGAGGAGGTCATTACACCCATCAGTGCTATTGGATAAGAATAGGGATAGTCCATTCATTCTCTCCTGACTATCACACAGGAAGATAAAGAGCCCAGTCAAATACATTGAGCTGCTAAACAGGAACCACGGGTTGGTTGCCCAGTCAGGTTCTTGAGCGTCTCCCTTTACATCAGGAGGTGGCCATTCAACCGCTCAAACCCCTTGTACAGATATAGGAGAATGTTATCTATGACCAAACATGACAAACCAATGAAACAGAGACTGCATGGATAGACTGCTCCATGCCGTTCCTCCTGGATCCATTGCTAATGGTACACAATGAATACGGTACACAATATGGTTTGTTGACGGTGAGGATGGAGGATATCTCCGAGAAGGCAGACCGATATTCCCTATGGAGGTCAGAAGCTGTTGGGAATGGCTAACATTTTCAGGTGTTAGGTATTGCAGCTGCTGACAGATTAGTTAACAATGTGACTTTCAGTGCAGGGTCATGTACTAATTGCACATTGAGGCAATGAGAGTTCATTCAGAGCCTGAAGCTCTCTCCCAACCAACATAGGAGCTTCACAGAGGTACATAAATTACCAAGAAGCACGTATCTTGGGGAAAATGTATTTCTTATGACATCAATATCTTTCTCTGGACGTAATGTGTGTTCGTCCATAATCTTCAAGTTTCAATGCAGTCACCTCTTATTCTCTCACCGTGCTACAAATTAAACATCCGTTTCCTTCACACTCTCTTCATGTTACCATCATCCCAGAGATTATTCTGATAAAACAGCTTTGCACTGCCTCTGTGACAAGGAGACCATTGATTTATAAAGGTCAGAAAGTCTGTCCACAAAAGCCCAAATACTGCCTCAACAACACTCCACAACTCCTACACACGCTTCATTTTGTAAAGAAGGCTGACATTTCATTTCTTGTCCTGGTGAATGGATGCCCGAAATGAATTCTGTTCGTGATGTGTGACCAAGGACAAAAGCACTTCCCAACCTCTCACCTTCTAATAAATACAACATGAAAAGGAATGTATAAGTTAACAAAAAAGAACAAAGGAAATGTACAGCCCAGGCACAGGCCCTTCGGCCTCCAAGTCTGAGCCGATCCAAATGTACTGTCCAAACCTGTCGGTCAATTCCTAAGCATCTGTATCCCTCTGCTCTCCATCTACTGCATCTGTCCAGACGCATCTTAAATGAATCTACCGCGCCTGCCTCTACCACCTCTGCTGGCAACACTTTCCAAACGCCCACCACCCTCTGTGTGAAGTACTTGCCGCGTTTATCCCCCTTAATCTTTCCACCTCTCACCTTGAAAGCGTGACCTCTCGTTATTGAATCCTACACACTGGGAAAAAGCTTGTCTCTATCCACCCTGTCTAAATCCTTCACGATTTTGTAAACCTCAATCAGGTCCTCCCTCAATCTCCTTTTTATTAATGAAAACAAACCTAACCTACTCAACCTTTCTTCATAGCTAGCACCTTCCATCCTCGTAAACCTTCTTTGCACCCTCCAAAAGGCGTCCATATCCATTTGATAATGTGGCCACCAGAACTGTATACAGAATTCTAAATGCGGCTGAACCAATGTCTTGTACAATTTTAACATGATTTGCCAGCTCGTATACTGAATACGCCGTCCAATGAAGGCAAGCAAACCATATTCCTTCTAGACTACTCTATCCACCTGTGCAGCAACCTTCAGGGTACAATGGACCTGCACTCCCAGATCTCTCTGCCCAACAACTTTTCTCAAGGCTCTTCCGTTCATTGTATAATTTGCTCAAGAATTAGTCTTGCCTACATGCATTGCCTCACATTTGTCTGGATTGAAAACCATCTGCCACTTTCCGCCCAGATCTCCAGTCCCTCTATATCCTCCTGCATTCTCTGACAGTCCCTTATGCTTTCTGCTACTCCAACAATCTTCGTGTCATCTGCAATCTTGCTGATCATACCAACAGTGTCCTCTTCCAGATCATTTATTTATATCACAAACAACAATTGCCCCACCACTGACCCCTGTGGATCACCACTGGTCACCTTTCACCATTTCGAGAAACTCCCTTCAAATACACCTCTCTGTCTCCTGTTTCTCAACCAGTTCTTTATCCACCTAGCTAGAATACCCTGCACACCATATGACTTCAATTTCTCCATCAGTCTACCATGGGGAATCTTATCAAACAACTTACTAAAGTCCATGTATATGACATGTACAGCCCTTCTTTCATTTAGCAACTTGCTCACTTCCTCAAAAACCTCAATTAAATTGGTAAGGCACGATCTTCCCTGCACAAAACCATTTTGCCTATCACTGTAAACCCATTCTTTTCTAAATATAAGTAGATCCTATCCCTCAGTACCTTCTCCAGCAACTTTCCCACCACTGACGTCATGCACACTCGTCTTTGGTTACCCAGAATATTCCTACTACCCTTCTTGTACAGGGGGACAACATAAACTACCCTCCAATCCTCCGGCACCTCACCTGTATTTAAGGATTCCACAAAGATATCTGTCAGGGCCCTAGCTATTTACCCTTTCGCTTCCCACAGCAAGTTGGGATAGATTCCAGCCGGTCCTCGGGATTTGTCCACCTTAATAGCCATTAGCCTACCCAACACATCTTCCCTACTTATGTCAGCGTGATCAAGACTAATCAAACTTCTATCTCTAATCTCAACATTCATCATGTTCCTCTCCTCAGTGAACACTGAAACAAAGTAATAATTCTGAATCTCACCCATTCCCTCAGGTTCGACACAGGTTTGTTATCCTTTAGTGGACCAATCCTTTCTCTAGTTACCCTCTTGCTTCTTGTATAAGAATAAAATGCTTAGTGATTCTCCTTAATTCTGATCGCTAAAGTTATTTCATAACCCGTTTAAACCCGCTTGATTCCATGTTTAAGACTTGTCCTACTTTTCCGATATTCTTCCATGGCCCGTTCTGTTCTTAGCTGCCTAGACCTTATGTATGCTTCCCTTTTCCTCTTGGCTAGTCGTAGAATTTCTCCTGTCATCCACGGTTCACGAATGTTGCACTTCCTATCCTTTGCCTTCAACAGGACATGCCTATCCTGCACTATCTTTAACCTACATTTCAAAGCCTCCCACGTCTCAAATGTGGACTTCCCTTCAAATAGCTGTGTCCATTCCACATTTCCGAGCTTCTGCCAAATTTTGATGTAATTGGTCTTGGCTCAGTTTAGTACTCTTCCCTTAGGACCACTCTCTTCTTTATCCATGAGTATTCTAAAACTTACAGAATTGTGGTCACTGTTCCCAAAGAAATCTCCCACCGCAACTTCTACCACTGTCCTGGCTTGTTCCCCAGTACCAGGTCCAATATGGCCCCTTCCCTCGTCGGACTATTGACATACTGCAGTAGAAAACTCTCCTGGACACTTATTACAAATTCTACCCCATTCAGACCTCTGACGCTAAGTATATCCTAGTCAATGTTGGGAAAATTAAAATCTCCCATCATCACTACCCTATTGCCTCTACATCTTTCCATAATCTGTTTACCTATTTGTTCTTCTACCACATGCTCACTGTTGGGAGACTTGTAATACAGCCCCAACAGTGTAACTGCACCCTTCTAATTTCTCAGCTCCACCCATAATGCTTCACGACCCAAGACCCCCGCAGTGTGCTCCTTTAGCACAGCCGTGGCGTCGTTCTTGACCAGCAATGCAACTCCACCTCTCCCTTTTACTTCTCTCGCTGACCTGTCTGAAGCGTCTATATCCAGGGATTTTTAATTGCCAATCTTCATGCCCTTCCTTCAACCAAGCCTCTGTGATTGCAATGACATGATACTTCCATGCACCAAAACAAGACCTGAGTTCATCTGCCTTTCACACTATACTCTTTGCATTAAAGTAGATGCATTTTAGGCTACCAGTTTTTTTGTGTTCATCTACTCTTCCCTTTAAGAATGCTATCTTCATAATTCTTACAGTCTCCGGTCTCCACATCACTGCCTACTTGTTTTCTCTTCTGGTTCCCAGCCTTCTGCCACATTCGTTTAAATATTCCCAAATGCAGTAGCAAAAAACCCAGTAAGGACATTGGTTCCAGTCTGGTTCAGATGTAGACTGTCCATTTTGTAATAGTCCCACCTTCCCCAGAACCAGTCCCAATGTCCAACAAATTGAGCCCCTCCCTTCTACATCATCTCTCAAGCCATGTGTTCAACTTGTCTTTCTTTTTATTTCTACGCTGGCTAGCACGTGGCACTGGTAGTAATCCCGAGATCACTACCTTTGAGGTCCTCCTCTTTAACTTCCCTCCTAGCTCCCTGAATTCTTCTTTGAGGACATCATCTCATTTTCTACTTATATCGTTGGTGTCCATAAGCACCAAAACAACTGGCTGTTCACCCTCCCCTTTTAGAACGGTCTGCAGCTGATCGGTGGCATACCTGACCTGAGCACCTGTGAGGCAACATACCATCCAGAAGTCCCATTCCGGCCACAGAACCGCCGATCGACTCCCTTCACAAGAGAATTCCCTGTGACAATGGTCCGACGAGTCATTTTACTGCCCTTCTGAACAGCAGTGCCAGCCACGATGCCATGAACCATGCAACTGCTGCCCTCCCCTGGTAAGTAATCTCCCCCAACAGCATGAAAAACGGTATACTTGTTTTGGAGGGAGATGACGGCAGGGGACATCTGCACTGTCTTCTTACTCTTTTTCTGTCTTTTGGTCAACCATTCACTGTCTCCCTCAGCAATTCTAAACTGTGTTGTGACCAGCTCACTAAATGCGCTATCCACGGCATCCTCAGCATTACGGATGCTCCACAGTGATTCCATCCGCAGCTCCAGAGTCATCATGCGGTCAAACAAGAGCTGCAGCTGGACACATTTCTTGCAAGTGTAAGAGTCTGGAGCGTCAGCCACGTTCCTAAGCTCCCACATCAAGTAAGACGCACAGGCCACGGGTCTGAGTCAGCCATTGTTGTTTTGCTAAAAGGTTGACATAATACAGTGGAAGTTTATAGTATCCATTTGCCTTACAGACATCTTACATTTCATGATTTTCACTTATCCATGGTGTGTGCGTGAGAGAGAGAGAGAGAGAGAGAGAGAGAGAGAGACCATACCTCTGTGTGTGCGTGTGTATTTGTCTGTGTGTGTGTGTGTGTGAGAGAGAGAGAGACAGACAGACAGAGAGAGAGAGTGACAGAGAGAGAGGGGGTGCTGACAAGAATCCTATTGTTATTTTGGTATACTCTAACTATATTCAGGGGTTCAGCCTTTTTTACATGAATGTTCATTACTTTGGTGTTTGTTTGGAACTGAGAATTAACCGGAGTTCAGAATGGTTAGGATCATATAACTTGAGCAGCTATTTAAAACAAATCTGTAGCTGCTCAAATCTTCCAAGTATTGACTCACAGTCCATGACTCACGAAGGAATTAATATAAAGCTGACATGACAAAGAAAGGCTAAAAAATAACTTCAGAGGACATTGGGGCGCTATAGAGAAATATAGGTTAAGTGAGTAGTCAAAGGCCTGACAAATAGAGCTTTACGTGGATAAAAGTGAAGTTGTCCATTTTGACTGGAAGAAAAGCATTTTGTTTTGTTAGAGGGAGATTCCATAGCTCTGAGATGCAGTGGGATCAGAGTGTAACATTACCTGAATCACAAAGTGCTAGCAGTACGTAATTAGGACAGTGAATAAATGTTTTCCTTTTATCATGGGGGAATTTAACCACAAAAGTAGAGAGCACTGTTGAGCTTGTATCTTGAATGCTCTAATTCCTATCGGTCACCCTGTTTATGGAAGGAAGTAAATACGTTGGAGGCAATTCGGAGAATGCTTACCAGAATATTACTTACAGAATGATTTGCCATACAAAGGGAATCCGGATAGTCTAGGCTTTTTGTCAGTTTGTGGTTAGGAGAGGAAGAGGCAAATTAATTGAAACAAGATGTTTCCTCTGACAGAAGGGACGGGAATGAAGGATTACTGTCTAAATGTCAGTGGTTGCCCATTTAAAACACATCCAGATGATTTGTTTTCTCTCAAAATGTGGCAACTCTGGCACGTTAGTAAAGCAGATTTATGGAATATTTTAAAGGCAAACATAAACAGTTTATTGTTGAGAGAGAGATGGCGAAAGGTTTTCAGGGTAGGCAGGAATGTGGATTTAAAGTTACAATTAATGAGACATATTCATGTTGAATATCTAACTCATCCCTGTTTGTATGGGATGTGGCAGGTTGATTAAACTGATAAATTGGAGTTTCAATGTAAAGATCCAACAAACAAGTTTATAATCCTGAAATCCTCCATCTTCAGAGCTTTTTCAATGGTTGAATTTTTCAGGTGTTTGTTTAAAATCACTTAATTTGTGCTGTAACACTAATTGCCGATATGGAAACTGTGACACTTCCAAGGCAGAAGAGATTCCAGTAATGAATGCAGTAATCACAAAGAAAGTTTTAGTCCAATGTGTGACTTAATTAAGATTCATCTAGACCACAGCAATGTGAAAGAAAATGAGTGCCACTTCCTGTAAGTTCTATGGAGGGGCTTCTGTCTGAGTAATGCCACAGCAATGCAACAAACACCAACCTACGGCAGTCACATTAACAAAGTTGCTTTAATATGTCTATAATGTTTGCATTTTTCTGAGGGATTAGAGATTTTGTTTGCTTAAAAAATAGTTGCATTAATACAAAACCTTCAAAAGTGGTCAGTGGAAAACTGCTTGCCGATTCAATATTCAGATCTCAATTTGTAGTCGAACATTTAGATAGCTGAACTCTGAAGAAAGAATAAATATATTGAACAATTAGGATTCCTATATCCTCTGCTCCCCTCATTCTGCCTGTGATGTCTTTCAAAGCCCCTATGATAGTTTTAAAGAAAAAACCTACTGTTTCCATTGTCCCACTACCTCTGGAAGTTGATCTACTTAATAAATACAGTTGATCAAAGAATATAATACTGAACCCCTGAGCATCCAGCAATTTTATACCAGCCATCAGCCAATTGTGCATACAAGACCTAGCTTAAAATGTCTTCTTTCATGACTAATTTCTGCTGCATATACTGTGAAGAACAGGGAAATCTAATTTCTCCAGGAACAGTTGCAGAAAATAAGTTTGCTCCAGTTTGTGTATAAATGATCCTTGATTCAGAATTCAAAGACGTGAAAGGAAATTGCTGGAGAGTTGTTGTTTAGATTGTTCAGGGGCTTCCTCTTGAAAGCATGTGACAGCAGTGCAACAAACACCTTTGCAGACCAGACCACAGCAATCGCACTAAATTTCCATCCCTAATGCTTGCTTTGTTCCTACTGATTGATGCTCTTATTTAACTAGAACAACAGAAAGCATCCAAATAAAACCCGAAACAACTGTGAATGCTGTAAATCAGAAAGAAATACAGAGTTGCTGGAAAAGCCATTGCTTTAAAACATCCAAATCTCTTCAGTGAAACGTTTCCCCTTCATCAGCCCGGTCCTGAACGTTTTACCTCCCATTGACCTCTCTGGTTTATACTGGAAGGAAAAATCCCATCTCCCCGACATTCTCTGCCTCTCCCCCTACCTGTGCTCTGACTTCTTGCAAACCAGTTATGTATGTTTGACAAAAAAAAATCATCAACTCATGCAGTCAACCTTCTGCAGTGTGAGCAGTTTTTTTTTAAAAAACAGCTGATTAAGTGCTGTAATACTGAATCCAGATCCTTCAGCCATTCCAGCAGCCGGCACACAATTGTATATGCAGACGAATGCTGATTTCAGTGACTAAACTTGCCTGTTCAATTGCAGCCTGGTAAACGTGACAGCCTAAACTGTGATGGAGATGGAAAACCATGCCTTCCAAATCTAAGGCGGTCTCGAAAAAGTATGTTTGATACGATATGTGACCCTGATTTTGCTTCATTCAGAGTACAAGAAAGTGAAAGTAAGTTGCTGGTGGGCAGGCAGTTACGGTAAGATAACGTACAGACCCCTCATGAAAACCCCACACAGCAGTGCAGAGATTACCACTCCCGACCATAGCAATCACATACTGCCTCTCCATTATCCACATTGTTCTTTGGGTCGGAGAGTTCTTTTCAAAACAAACAGTTTTAGGAGAGGACATCAAGGAAGCTTGAATTCAAAATTGCTTGCAAATTTGGGTTACTTATTCCTGATCATTTTAGTCTCTTAAAATGAATATATTTAAGAAATACATATCTCATCACACACTCACCCTTCTCACCAGCTGCAGTGTCCATCAAACCTGTGAAAGGGGTTGAAGAATAAAATCAGTATTGATTGCAGTATCCGTCTGGATTGGAAGGAGTTTAACAAAAGCAGCTGAACACAAGCTGCACGACTGAATCC
The DNA here is from genome assembly GCF_037043375.1 of Chiloscyllium plagiosum. NCBI lineage: Eukaryota > Metazoa > Chordata > Chondrichthyes > Orectolobiformes > Hemiscylliidae > Chiloscyllium > Chiloscyllium plagiosum. The sequence goes on along the minus strand of NW_028270178.1, from coordinate 50,993,835 downwards.
AGACTCTTCAGCCATTCAAGCAGCTGGCACTCAATCGTAGTTGGAGGCAAATGCTAACATAAGGACTTAATTTATCTTGCCTGACAGTTACAGGCATGGCAAGTTTGACAATCCAAACTGCATGGGATATGGAAAATATAGTTCTCCAGGATTGGTTGCAATAACTACAAAATATGTTTGATCTTTTATGTACTTCGTACTTCATTTGATATTATATTCTCCAAGGCAATTACTGGAGAACAAGCGGTTCCTGTGAAGTTATGGAGATATTTCCTTCTGCATCCAGGAACCATGTAGCAGGCCCTAGTTACCACACTCAGCTTAACCCGCAAAATATGTATTACATCCAGAAGTTGGAAGATGGTGTTCTTTCTTACACAAGACCTTTGCAGTCATAATTTTATGAATTCTGGTGAAGCCTGCTGGTTGGACTGAGAGCTGGATTTTTCCGCGATGGTTGACAGTGCCAAGGGTGGCATGGTACTGGCTGTAGCTAATATAGAAGTTGCTGCCTGATCACAAAACATTATTGAAATGTCATGATCCCAGGAGCTAACAGCAATAACAGAGTTAAGGCAGGGCAACGACCTTTCCTTTGCTGCCATTAGTGATGGGTATTGCTGAGCCTGTACTAAAGAGATTGCAGGCAAAAGCTCTCTGTGGGAGTTGAGGAGCTCTATTGTTCAAAACACAGACAGGCATGAGTGGCTCTCAATTGGTGCCTTCATTTGCCCACCACTGACAAGATAATATAATGGTGCAGAAGGGATTGGGCTTTGCTCCTGAACTCCCCTCCACTTGGCCTGACTCATCAGAATCTTGGCAAGAGCAAATTAACGTGGAAAATTCAGCCCTGTATGTCGAGAAAGTACCAAAGGTCCTCATTGAAGACATTGGAAAATTGGTTGCCTCGTCTCCATTTGGGCCTGGAGCTCTTCAGTTGAGATATTTTGAGACGTTGCAACAAGTATAAAGTATTGAGGAAATGAATTGGTTGCATCGTATCTCCCTTTCTTTGCTCACTCGCTCCAGCCTCATTACCTTGTCTTGCAAACAGCCAATGAGGGTTTTGGGGTAATAAATCATCATCTACTGTAATTGTGCCTTGAACTAGTTTTACAAAACTAGCCGTCCATGGCTTGAAATACTTACTCAATGTTTCCGGTTAATAATGATGATTTTATTGTGGATGTAGATGTACGCTTAAAATGACTGAATAACACTTTTCTGACTATTAGCAGACCACCTGACAGTCCATAGTACAAGGTCGGTGGAAAACTGTACACTCCAAAATCTATCATGAAAAAAGTAAGTTTGAAAACAATATGTGATTAATGTTTTGTTTCATTCAGAGTACACAAAATAGAAAGGAAATTACTTTCTAGGTACTTTTCAGGAAACATCACACAGCAGCGCAGGGAACACCACTCCAGGCAAGAGCATTTGCATTACTGTCTCTCTATTATCTGCATTAGAATTAGGGCTTCAGAATTTTGGTTCAAAAATATTGTATTAGGAGAGGACATCAAAGACACTTCATTGTAAGTCTGCTTGCATTTTGTTATTGAAGTTTCTAAACTCTGAATATGAATACATTCAAGAACTTGATATCCCCTTTCTGTCGCTAATCGTTATCACCAGCAACAAAAGTTTTGAAGAACAAATTCACCATCTATTGCAGTCACCCATCTGGAGTGTGACCAGTTTCACTCAAACGGCTGAATGCAGGCTGCAGTCCTGAATCCAGAATCTTCAGTCTCTCAAACAGCTGGCACACAATTGTGGGATGGAGGCAAATGCTTATTTAAATAACTTTATTTATCTTTTAAGGCCAATTGCAGGCATGGTAAGTGCGACAATCCAAACTGCGATGGAAATGAAACCTATAGTCCGTCAGCAACAACTGAAGAAATTAAAGAGTCAGTTTGATCCAAATTGCAATTTAATTCCTGATTAATATTGTATTTGGAATAAAGGTTATTGCTGGAGAACCAGTAATTCCTGTGAAGTTATGTAGATATTTCCTTCTGCAACATCCGAGAACAATGTCAAGTACGCTATTCCAGGCCATAGTTAGCACATGACGGAAACTGCTGGGCTCTGCCTCCCAAGTGTGTATTTTCTTTAGAAGTTAGATTGTGGTGTTTTTTTCTTAAAAACAAACCATTTGCAGTAATAATGTTGTGAATTGTGGTGGAGCCCTGCTGCTTGGACTGAGAGCTGGACCCAGTGCTGCTGTGAATGATGGTACCACTAATGTTGGCATGCTGCTGATGTGGACTGATCAAGAAGCTGTTGCGGGGTCACGATCCCAAGAAATAAACGGCCAAATCTAAAGAGCTGATGGATCAATTGGAGCAATAGCAGAGTGGCAAACCTTTCTGTGCCACTATTAATGTTTGCAATTGCTGAGCCAATACCCATTGATGAGGAAAAGTCAATCCTGTATGTAGAACCAGAATCCAAAGCTCTTCAATGGAGAAATTGGACAGTTAGTTGCCCTTCTCTAATTGCCCTAGTCTCCTTATTTGAGACTTTTCTAGACTGTGCAACACGTGTAAAGTATTGAAGAAATGGGTTTGTCACATCCTCCATTTCCATGTTCCAGCCTGACTGTCAGTGGCTTGAAATCCCGACACTCCTATTCAAGTTTCTAAAAATGTTTTTATTCTGAATGTAAATGTTTGTTCAATTGACTTAATGGCACTTGATGACCATTTGCAGCTCTGAAAACATCAACTGCTGAAAGTGCAAGGGAGCTGGTGTTTCTGCTTCTCCAGAAACTAAGAAGGTCATTGAAAAGTAAGCTGAACACAATGTGTGACTGTCTACTAACAGCTAGCAGATCTGGCTGCATTTGTGGAGTGAAAGCAGAGTTAATGTTTTTCGTTGAATGACTCATGTTCACAACTTCAGATCTCTCTGAAGAAGGGTCACTTGACTCAAGATGAACTCTGCTTTCTCTCCACAGATGCTGCAAAATATGTTGAGTTTCTCCAGCAACTTCTGTATTTCTTTCAGATTGTCAACTTCCACAGTTTGTTATTTTACATGAAATAAATTATTGACTGGCATGTAATCTTTGCTCTATTGTTAGTCTTGTAAAAAACATTTTAGGTGAAGCTTGCAGTGAATGCTGCAGACCTGATGCTGGGACTGAAACCTGGAGGTTTTGGCGTATGCTAAGGATGATATATTGCCAGCAGTTGATGAAGGGTTTTTGCCCGAAACGGCGATTTTCCTGCTCCTCAGATGCTGCCTGACCTGCTGTGCTTTTCCAGCTCCATTCTAATCTAAAATGAAGAGATTCTTGCCAGGGTTACTCATCAGTTGACAGCGCAGCTTAGTTTCAAGAGTTGCTACTCCAGTAAGAGGGAGAACAGATCAACACATTTCTGAGCCCTACTGTTCATACTGATCATTGCTGAGGCTGCAAAGGTGGGCACAATCAGGGAAATGAGGGAGGCAGGCCTGAGAGATCATGGAGAGTCAAGATGTAAAGAGAACGGGTCTATGTCAGCATGGCTTAGCAATGAGAAGGTGCCAGAGTCCCGACCTGCCATTTTCTAAATCCTACCACCTCCCAGTTAAAAGCCAGTGAATAATTGAGCATGCATTCACACAAAGTCGTTCAATAATCATTTCCAGACCTTCAATGTTCAGGCCTTCAGTTGTTCACTTCAAAGCACTGGACTGTGCAATGAGGCTAAACATATTGAAAACTCATTGACGACCTAACTCTCTGCTTCCCAATACTATTACATCGGCCACCTCCCCTCACCCCATCTCTTCAAAAAGAACTGACCATGGTTCAAGTTGAAAAAAAGGCAACATATATTGCAGTCATAGCTTTTGAAAGTGGCCTTTTTTAACAGAATGTAATGTGCACATTTGTTTCTGGAAAGCAGGAATTTCTGTAAGATTCCTCTTGACAACATCTCCCAGTGCTATCGCAAACACACCATTCTAGACTACAGCCCCTCCCTATTTTTGCATTACTCCTGGTGAGTAGAGTGATTCCTCTTTTTAAAAAAAATGCTGTATCAGCTCAATAGAGCCTTTTGATCTCCAGGGTTTATTTCCAAATGTTTGCAAGTTGTTTATAGGTGTAAGCCTTTTGCTTAATTTGTGCTTCATTTTGACGGACCAGATTGTCAGGAGATGGGAATCAAAGTTTGCCAGACGTGAGGGCAACCCTGAGGAAGAAAGCTTGATTTGATCTGATTTTGATGTGGTTTAATTATGCTTCATTTGGAATACAACAATGTGAAAAGGGAATGTTGGAGAACCACTGATTCCTTTGAAATGTTTTGTGCAACGCGACGAATGCCAGTTCAGATAACAACAGCTACATTAAAGAGGCTGCTAGACTGCCTCCCAAGGAATTTAATATTAGTGACAGAGTTGTCTTAAACAGTAGTACCACCACCCTAAATGCTGAGAAGGGAAATTACTTGCTGATCAATATTGAGGTTCTGTTTCTGGCCATTGGAGCTATAGTGAAAATACTGAAGAATTGGGTTCCTCTCCTTCACCCCACCTCATCGCTTCTCTTTGTTTCTCTTTCCTGCTCATCCTCACTCCCCCACCCACCATTCCACATTCCCTCCAAAATCATTGCCATGGCCTCCAGACTTTGGTGACATTTGATGAAATATGGCTATGGATTGGGACCAGCTCCTGGTCTCCTCGCCTTGTCTATCTCCCATACAATGTCGCCATTGAATGCTTCGCACTTTGTATAATTTAAGTTGACCAGAGGCCATGTGTATCCACGGAGTCAGGCACATTCCCTAGTAATAGTTATTTGTTTGAATCAAACTTAGAAAATGCTTTCATGGTGAATTCAATACAGGCAGCATCACATCCACACCGTTTCACTGATGTCATCAATTAATCGAAGCCTAAATACTGAGGTCATTACACCGCTCTGGGTCAGAGACCTGTAATTACTTCTGGGTTTATTATGGTCAGATCTTGCAGCAAACTCCGAATGGATGAAGGAGCAGAAAAGGAAAAGGAATAAAATTTTCTTTTCAACAAACAGCCAATACTGACTAATATGACATGAACCTTCAGTGAATTTGAAAAATGAGAAATTACTATATTCGGATTCTGAATCAAACAAATTGTGACTGTAAGGGTTAAATTAGCAATAGTATGTGAAGAGCTTGAGTTTCTTTTTCTAAGATCAGGAAGTTAAACTTAAATCCTTGCATTTGGGATGTTTTTTCCTCTGTCCTCATGCAGAAAGTCTTTATTTGACCTCTTTACTCCCCAACCACCAGCTCCTGCCCTCACAGCCAAAACTCTCGATGATGATAAGAAGTGCCAAATATTAACTTGGTGATCATGCACATATTTAAAATGATCTAACTGGTACTTTATGATGAGTTGCAGCTGTGAAAATGTTGACACATCATACTGTGAATTAGGTGGAAACTTAAGAATGTCAGAAACAAAAGGAAACAGATTGGCAAGTAAGTCTGGTATAATGTCAGATTTAAATCTGCAATGTTAGGGATCCAATATTGTGAAAGGGAAGTGCTGGCAGTTGTTGTAAGATTATGTCAGGGTTGACTCACGAAGGCATCCAATGGCAGTGTGGTGAACACTAACAGAGATGAGAACAATCACAGAAAACAACTGCTTGACTGGTTCAGAAATGCTTGGCTTATTTTGAGAGACCAATCTTGAATCAGCATAAAACATCCAAAGTTTTTCAATGGTCTGTTGAATTTTGCTTGATTTTTAATATGAAGGTCTTGCATAACCCAGAAATGGCTAGAAACAATGGTGACATACTAAATAAATGATTCTCTCTTCTTTTCACCCTGTACTGTCTCTTCCACACCCCAACCCCAGCATTCCCTCAGTGTGGTGTGCTGTAGACATCCTGTGGAAGTTAAAAGAACCACTACCAACATGACCATGAGGGTTCATGATGCATCTTGAAAACAAATAAAGTCCAAGCAACATTTTCCAGATCATAGGACAGCATTGCCAATACACTCCAGGGGGATGGGTGGTGAACGCAGCAATAACTAATAACATTAGCAAGATTACAAGACTGGGATTCAAGGTATACTGCTTTGTCATTACTCCCCCCCCCCCGCCCCCCCCGATTAACTTCACCATTACAAGACTAAAATCGGGAGCATTGGAATCTTCACTGCTCACCTGGTGATTGGTTTAATTGCGACAATAGTCAGGAAGCTCAATATCATCAAAGAGAGAGCAGTTTGATTGACTGGCAAAAGAACTAACGTACCTAACTGCCACTCCCTTAACCATCACTGAGCTACAATGTTGGGCTACCTTGCACTTACACTCCACGGAATGGACTACAGCAACTCATTAGACTTACACTGAAAGGATATTTCCTGTCTATAATCTCTATTTCTGAAGAGAACAACGATCAGCTAAAGGCCTGTTACACCTGATTCTCACTTTGCATGGATATCTCTGTTCTTTTATCATCACTATGGCAAAATAATGTGATTTATTAAAATTGCACAGTCATTGACTAACTTAAGAAAACTAGTCTATCAGGCTTGGAATATTGAATCTCAAGTCTGCGATTTTTTTTGTTAAATTGCTTTGGACTTAATTCTGGATAAGGTTACTGATGTTAAATGACTCAATTTTTGCTCTTTGGTGAATTGCAGTTCTGGAAACATTGTCAGTGCAAACAGTGAGGGAAATCGGAATGCAGGTTCTCCAAGATCAAGTGAAGTAATTGCAAATTAATTTTAGTTGCAGGCATGACTAAGTTAGTCATTATATCAGAATATGACAAACCATTAGGAAATAACTGGTGAGCTGGTAGTTTGTGCAATGTTATACAACGATCAATGGTATCAGATCGGACGCAATGTTTTGATCAGCTCTCACAGAGGAAGTTGCCTATGTTCACTCCCAAGTCCTTTTACTATGTGATACTGCAAAACCTCTCCTTATGAAAATTGTAGATTCCTTTTGAAGACCTCAGTTGAATCTGCCTCCTCCACTATACCATTAGGCAGAACATTCCAATTTCCGAACTATGCTGTTTTTTTTAAAGTATTCCTTGTCACCATTGTTTTATTTTGCTGATCATCTTATGTCAGTGCCCTTTTCTTCTCAAGCCTTTTTTTAAATAGAATCCACACAGTATGGAAACAGGGCACTTGGCACAGTATGGAAACAGGGCACCAACCCTCCACAGAGTAACCAATCCAAATGCATTCTCCTACCCTTTACTCTACTCTATGCAAATCCCTCATGATTTTGAACACGTGTAAAATGTCTTATTTATCTTCAGTTCTCCAAAAAGAGCAGCCCGAGCTTCTTCAAACTATCCACATAGTTGTCCAGTTACTCAACTCTGGTACCAATTTTGTGTACCTTTTGTGCACAATCTCAAATCCCTTCCTGAAGTGTGCTGCATAAATTCTAGACATAAGGGAAAAGCAGAACTGTTTATAACCATTTGTCATAATTTCCTTATTTTGCATGCCACGGTCCTATTTATAATGTTCAGAATCCTAATGATATCTTCAATCTGCACTGCCAACTTCATAATTTGTGTGCATACACATAATATGTATAAAATGCATTAAATATTAGACTGGGATCATTTAAGGAAGCATTAATACTTATATCGAAAGAATTTAGCATGTGTATAAAATGAACAAGGAACAATCCAGAAAAGTTCCGAGTTGGAGGAGGGCTGAATTCAATGGGCCAAGATGGCATTTGAGTACAAATCTGGGCAATGTTCAGCTTCAGCTGTACAGTACAGCTTAACATTTCCACAAGCAGGAAATGATGGCAAAAACAATACTCTCATTCCCTGCATGATGTTGCAAAGAATATGGATTATTGTTAACCCCAGTGAGAACCATACTAAATATAGACAGTTCAGAGGGGAAATAAAGATTAAGGGAGACTGACAGCTAACTTTAAAACAGAATCTAAAAGTCATCATTAGTCACAAACAGTGAAAGGGTGGCAAAAGAATGAGTGGGGCCAATTATCATGAATCCCCTGTTGAAAATTCACAGATGCAGGGGCCTGGCTGAGGTATTGTGAAGAGGAAGTTCATGCCCAGTTCATGGTGAAAAAAAGTAGTTGAGACTTGGATGAGATGAAGCTTGACAGAATTTTAGATAGGCTAAAATAAATCAAAATTGCAGATGCTGGAAATCTGAAACAAAAATGAAACTGCTGGAGAATCTCAGCAGGTTTGGCAGCATCTGTGGCGGGAAAGCAGAGTTAATGTTTTTGAGTATTGTGACACTTGAGCATCTCCAGCTATTTCTGCTTCAATTAGAAAGGCTAATTGTCATTGAGTGTTGGGAACTGACAACAACTGAATTGGAGACACCTGAGGATACAGAGAAGAGGAGCATCGAAGCTGCAGCGGTAATATCCACAACAACCTAAACCTGTTCAAATAGAGGCATGGAATCAGAGACTGGAGAATCACAACATTTAAAATATTTTTGTTCAAAATTGTCTGGATAAATCCAGCAACCAGATTCATCTTAGTGGTGGGAAAGCTTCGAATGAACTGTAATCTCAGCCTGAAGCAACAATACTGGGAGATCATATAGACTAACTTTATATGCTGACTAAAAAATCTAATGTGTACCCTGTTTACCTAAATCATCTGATGACGGCTTATAATTCTGAATCTTCAGTTTTCTTGGGTATTTAAGCCGGTTTAGAAACGTAGAAAATAGGAGCAGGAGGAGGCCATGCAATCTTTCGAGCTTGCTCTGCCATTCATCACGATCGTGGCTGATTGTCCAACTCCATAGTCTAATCATGCTTTCTCCCCATGACATTCGATCCCATTTGCCCCATTTGCCCCAAGTGCTATATCAAGCTGCCTCTTTAATTGTAGTTGAAAGTGCTTGCTTGAAGTGTCTTAATTTGTCCTTACGTTCAATTGAAGCTGAGAAACAAACATGGAGTCCAAACTCTGTCCAAATTCTGAGGAAGTTGACAATTTAAGTTCACGAGAAAAGAAAGTGACAGTCAAAAAGTAAGTTTGATCCAATGTACGACCATGTTATGCTTCAGCATGTGTTCAGTCTCTTTCTGAACCTGTGCCAACCTTCAAAGTTTAAGTCTGTAGGATGTTGCTTGATTGGAACAGCATTTCCTCAATCAATATTATGTGTAGTGAGATTAGTAATTGCCAGGTTATTACCACATACCCATGGGATTATACCAACTCTTTCAGGTCATTTCGATTTTCATCTGTTTATCCCAGTTTTCCAGAACGTCCTCATTGTTCAATTTAATTTGAGGAATGTCTAATTCACAATCATCTTGATTAGCTTTTGAACAAAATACATCTCTTCAAGCCACATAATGGTCACACAAATAAGTGGAGCAGTAAGCCATTCAGCCCCTTAAGCATGCGCTGCTGTTCAAAATGATGATGGCTGATTATCCAACCCAGTCCTCTGTTCCATCATTCTTTGATCCCTTTAGTCCGAAAAAAATCTATTATGTTTTGGACTCAAACAATTTCTATGACAGTGAATTCCAAAGAGTCACCACTGTCAGGGTGAAGAAAAGTTTCCTCATCCCAGTCCAAAATGCCCGAGCCAGTCTCCTCAGACCGTGAGGCCTGGTTCGGGACTCCCCAGCCGTGGAGAACATCCTTCCTGGTTATCTAATTCTGGACAGAAACACTGGCTTGTGCTGCATCTTGTGATCTTCGCCTGGGTCATGTATGGGGAGGGTTTTTCTCTGTATTGCCACATTTTGACAGTGCAAGTTAACCTCTTGCTGATAGCAAGCTGGAAGCAAGGTAGCCATTTGTTGCTAAAAAAGAGATAGGACTGAGTGCTCACTACCCATATTCAAAAGGGAAGAATGACCTACTGAGGAGAGATATTAGAGAACTTTTGGTAGCTTTAACGGTGGACACTGACAGAAATTGCTGACTCCCGTAGAACACACAGGGCATCAGCAAAGGTGACGCAAAGTGCTGATTCCTAATTACACATGTTGCACTTTCCAAATGACAACAGCCCATTTTCCTTTTTTAAAAATTAAAATGTTCAGCGATGTATGACACACCTCTAGAGTAGGTGAGACAGGAATCCAAGTCTACTAAATCCAATTTAGGAACTTAAGCCTACTGACCAAGGGTAGGGAGAGGATCATTCTATCATCAGAGGTCCGTTTTGCATCTCATGCAGAATTGATGCAATTGCCGTTAATTGCTTCATTAATCCCTGGGGATGTAAATAATAAGTCACTTGTCAGAGCATTGTGTGCTGCTCCGGTGCCACTGAGTATAATGCTGATCGTTGAGTCGGAGTGGTCAAGATCTACCTTCGGGTTTAGAATACACTAACTGATACTGCCACGGCAGTGCAATCCAGAGATAATCCTGCACATCAGACGTGTATGAGGCATTAAACCAAAGCAACTCTGCCCTCTAATGGGACCCTTATTATTTTGAATTAAAGTGAGATTATATCTGGTGTTCCGGCCAATATTTATCTCTCAATCCCGATGAGCAGACCATCTGGTCATCATCTCCTTTCTTCTTTTCTCACGGTACACAAATTAGATATCACATTTCTGACATGTGACTACATGATCAAAAGTGCTTCGGTTGTTGTATAGAACATCTCTGATTGAAAATTGGCTTTGTCAGAACCTGCATGTATTATTACTCAACTTGGCCGTTCATTTTTCACTCTCTTGACCCTCTGTTGTAAGAAAGCACTCCTTTCCAACTTCCACCAAAGGAGAATGAGACAAAGCTCAGTGCCGTATATTTTACTTTATACTAACATCTGGATGAAACTGAAATACCATTCAATGCAAATATAAAACGAACTGAACCAGTTTTAAAGGATTAAAACAAATCATATTTGTCACCAAAGGAGTGTAGTGAAATATTTCAATAGTTCTCATTGTGTCAAGTACAAGCAAACAGTGGAGTCTGTTGCAATCTATTTTATCTTGTCTAAAGAATAGGCTGAGGAAAAGCATTGGAAGCTCTTTAAATTCGAGAATGAGGAAAGTAGTACAGTGTGGAACAGTGACTAACAGCAGGAAAAATATTCTTCAGATTAGAATAGATATGTAGTAGAATATACTAAAATGATAGAATGAGAGAAGCTAAAGTGGGATATTGTCAGCGGAATGTTTTATAAGCTTGTTAATATCGGGTCAGTGAGGATCTTATTGAATGGAGGAACAGGCTCGAAGCGCCAAGTGACATATTCTCATTTACTGTTCATACCTCGAAAAAAATCTGTTAGTTACTCGAACGGAGGTGTTAAACACATTTTAAACTGTTACATGGGCACATGCTGATATTTCCGTCTATGATTCCCTGGGTTTCCTAGTATGTTGTTGACAGTGGCCCCAGGGGTTCTGCACTTGTGTCAGAGATCTGGAAAGAGATGTTTAGGATACTCTGAGGTGGTATTAAGATGTTATATAAATGCGCAGCTTTTATACTGTGCTGGGTTAGAGAGGGTTTTGCTCTATATCAAACCTGTGCATCATTTGACTTCAATCTGCTTTTCTTTGTTGCATTATTGTATGGAGTTTATTCTCTTAAGTTAATAGCCTGGGATTTGCCAAAGTTTAAGTGGTTTTTACTCACATTGGTGAGTTTCTGTATCACATGAGATAGATTCATTGCAATCAGTAATGGGAAATATAGCAGATCAAATATAATGTTGTTAATTGTTATTACATGTTTTAACATGGATAACTATGTGCTGTTCTATGAACCTCAAGATTTAAAAGCCTTTTCAGTGGAGCCACTGCTGATTTACCCAATGCGCTCTACTGGTGAACTCACTGATACTGAAACCTCCATAATCTGGGACAATGATGAAATAGAAACTGACTGGAACTGCAACTTATCAAGAAAACTAGGGATCAGCAAGAGGTTGAGGCTGAAGCTCAGAATACAGAGGCACTGCAAACCCAAACACCCACTGACACAGTTTCTCAAGATGAATTATGATGTGGTTCTGCATTATTCGGTTCTGATGTCTGTAGTTTGTGGAAAAATATGATATCTGCTAGAAGACAACTACAAAGCTCTCTTGCGATAATGTGACACAGAATCAAGTGAAATTTGGAGTTCTCCTTATGGGGCTTCTTTCATCCTTTCAATTGGCAGCTGAATTTGGTGATCAGGTATCAGTTACTATCAAATTGGATGAAATCTTGATAGTGATTCCTTTATTTACATTTCCCTATCTCTGAGGTTTGCCCCATTTCTTTATTAAAGAGCCAATGTGTGTGAGATCTCTTTTGTGTTGTCCATAGGATAGCCGTGCTGCTGCCACTGTGCAACTTCATATTGATATCTGCCTTTAAAAACAATCTGAATCTATGGTCAAATACTGGTGTTGGAACTAACCGGGATTCATAATAGAATGACTAATTCTTCAACTGCTGCAAACCAATATGGGCTAGATTTTCAAACTGTCATTATCACAAAGGTGCTTTTGGTGCCACATTCAGTATTTAGAATGACAATTAGGTTTTCTGTTAGTGCAGAATTTCTCTCTATTACTTTAAATAATAGTGTGCTGTGTGTATGTGCATGTGGTTTGTTTCTATTTATTTCTGTTCCTCAATGGCTTTGAAATTGTATTTGTATAGGATCAAAGGCAAAGTAATGTCTCCACAAGGACATTGTTGCTGGTTTTCCTCTGAGACCAGAGCAGAACTTTACCAGTTCATTGTAGGCCTGATACATTATAGTTAGGTTTCACCTCTGCCAGCTGGTACAACATGGAAATTTGAGTATTGATGAAAATAAGTTTTTTTATTTAAGTCTTTAATATTGTACTTGGCAGGACACTCTCAAGAATTCCAATGGAAAGGGAGAAAGCATTTAATCTATCTGGGTAATGAGTGCTGATTGTTAAAGGCATGGAGAGTGGACCAGGTGATGGTTGGCAGTTAATTGCCAATGCTTGTTGTGATTCGACTAAATTGGTGATGGCCATTCTCTGCCTCATTTGGCATGACAATACCTTGACTACTTAGGCAACCTGCCAATTGAAAACATAACAAAGTTCAGCTGTCAACTGTCCATCACCATCTGACCAGTCCATTTTTCCATTGGGAACATCTCGATCAATAATTGTGCACTTTCCAAAGCATCAGAACTCTTTACTTGTTCAGTATAAAATGTTATTTTCTTTATGTCAAAATATTTCTGTATTTGCAAACAATCGTTTGAATTTGGGAACCTTTTGTTAACGGAGTATCCAATATCCAGCTGATATGATTAAAATGGAATCTAGTTTTCGAATTTGAAATGATTTAACCCCCTGACAAGCCCACTTTGTTCATGAAGATCCTCTTTGAATATTGTATCAGCCTGGCTGTTGAAAGACAGCTTTGGAAAGTTGTTTACTTTGGTCAATTTCTATTTAATGAATTGCTGAAACGGTGAAAAATGCATTCTATTGCATTTACAAAACTAAAATATCTTGTGAAATCAGGAGATGTGCACAGTGCAAATAAAAATCCAATTTACTGCTGGCCTGGACAAGACTGGTAAACTTAAACTTGTGCTTATAGAGAAAGGACTGAGATCTTAACTGGCTCATTTTCATCTAATGTATTGAGTTTAAACTTATGTCTATCTCTAAATTCTTCAAAGCCTTGATCCATGCTGTCTCTTGTACTCCTTATATACACACTCTGTTCTTTGGTTCTATGATTGCTTTATATCTTTTTGTCCATGAGTTTGACCAAGCCTCCTTAATTAGATGGACTTTACTGATAAACTTCCTCAGATGCCCTCTGGTTCTCATTCTCTCTTTGAAAGCCTGCTTAAAAGCCGGTTTCATGTTTTTGGTCTTGGTCCTTACTCTTCTGATACATGCCAATCAAACTTCCCCTGTTTGGCATTTGGTGCATCCTTTTCTAGTTTGGAAGGTCGGACTCGAATAAATATAGGGTTAAAGACAGGATTCTTGGCAGTGTGGAGGAACAGAAGGATTTGGGTGTGCAGTACATAGATCCCTCAAAATTGCCACACAAATGAATAGGGTTTTTAAGAAAGCATTTGGTGTTTTGGCTTTCATTAACAGGGGGATCGAGTTTGAGAGCCGCGAGGTTTTGCGACAGCTCTACAAGTCCCTGGTGAGACCACACTTGGAATATTGTGTCCAGTTCTGGTCGCCCTACTGTAAGAAAGATGTAGAGGCTTTGGAGAGCATTCAAAGAAGGTTTACCAGAATGCTGTCTGGACTGGAGGGCTTGCCTTCTGAAGAAAGGTGGAATAAGCTCAGACGTTTCTCTCTGGAGAGAAGGAGGAAAAGAGGAGACCTGATTGAGGTACACAAGATAATGAGAGGAATAGATAAAGTCAATAGCGAGACACTTTTCCCCAGGGCAGGATTGACTGGTACAAGGGGTCATATTTTTAAGATATTAGTAGAAAGGTATAGAGGAGACGTCAGAGGTAGGTTCTTTACGTAGAGAGTTGTGAATGCATGGAATACATTGTCAGTGGTGGTGGTGGAAGCAGAGTCATTAGGGACTTATAAGCGACTGCTGGACATGCCACATGTTTAGCAGTGAGTTGAGGGGTGTGTAGGTTGTTATTATATTTTACATTAGGATTAAACCTCGGCACACCATCGTGGGCCAATGGGCCTGTTCTGTGCTGTACTTTTCTATGTTCTATGTTAAAGCATCTCATAGATGTGAGTATTTAATGTCCACTTTGGCAGATTTAATTGATTCTAATTGTAATGTATCTGCCAAAGCTTTAGCAAAACTGAATCAGCAAACAGCTTCAAACTGTGCACACATCCATCATATAACATTGCTGCTCCACATTAACTTTCAAATGCACTGCTCCATTCCAAATAGCGGACCACCCGTTCCCATTCATAGAAATTTGTTTCTGTTGGATGGAAGTGTTTGTTTCGGTACTTCTGCCATTTTTACTGAACTCATCTCAAGTTACACTTTAGAATTTAACACTCAGGACAAGACTGTTTGTGTTAAGCTTTATCAGTTTTGACCAGTTTGCCAGCTCTTCATGTTCTTGAATATTGGAATGGGACTGGGTTCTATCAGCCCACTAGGGACAGGCTGCAGGTCATTAGGTGGATAATAATAAGGGAAGGAAGGAGTTTCAGTGGCTCTCATATTTCCACCTCCATCGTATTTTATTGATCCCAAATTAGGGAAAGGATGGCCATTCAGGAGGTCAATGTAGAGACTGTTCCCGCCAATGCTGGCAGTTTGTTAGCAGTAGGTGGGTCCTCCATTGTGTGGGAGACCTCCTCCTGCATCCTAGAGACACGCCTGCAGGATGTCCCTCCCAATGAAGTACCTTATGGCTCACAACAGGGTATTCCATCTGCATACTGGAACAGTCTCCTGTCCATGGTGGCGATCATTACGGGAACTGGAAATCAGAGTAAGTGAGTGAAAGAAGCCGTGAGGGCTAGAGTGTTCACAACATTCCCAGGATCAGATTGGCAGGTCCTACTGAGACCATTAATAAGTCATTAAGATCCCCCAATTGGTGCATGGTCACGGGGTTACTCCTACTCCTAGTAAGAGTACTGTGATTACTGCTGTTTCAGTGCTAGCAAGCAAATAGTGAAGTGTGGCCATGTAATAAAATCATTTACATTCAGTGCTGAATACTTGAGACTTTTTTGTGAGAAACTTTATAATTTTTCTCGATGTTCTTAATACACTTTTTGTTTCATACAATGGTGATTTTCTACATAGGATTACAGAGGAAAAGCAGACCATTTGGCACAATCAGTTCATGCCAGCGCTGATGTTCCACTCAAGATGTTTCACATCTTTCCTCATCTAAATCGCCCATTGTAATTCTCGATTCCCATCCCTTCAAAGTGTTCGCCTTGAAATACATCTAAACAATTGATTTCTTCTATTCCGTCTGGTCACATATTCCCCGTTCTCATCATTCTTTCAGTGAAGAGGTTTCTTCTGAATTCCCTTTTGGATTTCTTGAGGTACTGTCTTATATTGACAGTCTCTAGTTACGTTCTACCCAGTAGTGAAATGTTTTCTCTGTACCTTCTCTTTTCAAAACCTTTCATAATTTTAGAACTGTCATCCTTCTTTTCAAGAAAGAAGTGAACAGCGCAACAATTCTTCCTTGATATACACAACCAGAAACTTGTGTAGCATTCTTATAAATCTTCTCTTCACTCTCTCTCATACATTCTATAATATGTCAACTCGAACTGCAGGCAATACTCTTAATTATAGTCAACCAAATTTCTATAGTGACCCTACTTTCAAATCTATCCCTTTAGAGATAAAGCTTAGAGCCGTGTTTGCATTTTTATGGCCTTTGGAACCTGTAGTGAAATTGTTAGTGACTGATGTAATTGTCTGAAATCCCTTTGTTTCTCTCCCTCACTTAGACATGCATCTATGGATAAATGACCTGCACATTATTCCTACCAAGATCTAACACCTTACGTTTATCTGTGTGGATCTTCATTTGCTAATTATTTGAACATGCCGTAAATTAATTAATGATCTCTTGCAACTTCTTGTAGTCCTCCGAATTGGCTACATTTCAACATTCCTTTCCAATTTGGTGTCATTGAATTGCTAATTATTTTTCTCGTAATTAGATACAATATTAATTTGCAGTTTTACTTTATGTTGTTTTGAATTTTTAGAGAGTTGCAGTAATCCACACGGTAACTATAACAACTAAATGTAGAATGACAGATAGATGAAAATTATTACACACACAGGACTAATTAATACACTCTATTAACTTCAAGGTCAAAACAGGGAATTATTTTTTACACGAATGATATGGTGAGATTATCCGTAGTGCAATAACTTTTTGTCCATTTCTTTTTTGTTGCAGTTTATTTCCCCAAGTCTTTCTGTGCTACTGGTATGAAATTGAAAAGGCACCCATCCTCCATTTTAAAATAAATGATAATAAAAAAAACAGTATTTGTATAAAATGTAACATGATTTATGAAACCATCCCTCTAGGCTTATACATATTCACAGCCATGTAGAGTTATATAGGGAGAGGCTAAATGAGCTGGGGCTGATTTCCCTTGAGCGTTGGAGGCTGAGGGGTGACTTTATAAAGGTTTATAAAATCATAAGAGGCATGGATACAGTTAATAGACAAGGCTTTTTCCTTGGGGTGGGTGGAGTCTCATCTGAACCTATACTCGTGAGTATAGGTTTAGAGTGAGAGGGGAAAAGTTGAAAGTACCTAAGGAGTAACTTTTTCATGCAGGGGATGGTGTGTATGGAATGAACTGCCACAGGAAGCAGTGGAGGCTGGTGCAATTTCAACATTTAAAAGGCATCTGAGTGTGTAGACGAATAGGAGGGTTTAGATGGATATGGGCCAAGTACTGGCAAATGGGACGAGATTAGTTTAGGATATCTGGTCAGCATGGGCAAGTGAGACTGAAAGATCTGTTTCCAAGTTGTACATCTCTATGACTCTATGACCTACCCCTTTGCTCTTAATGTACAAGTCAAATCTCTTTGGATTATCTTTAACATTATCTCCCAAGGTTATCTAATTTTCCTTTCTTGCCCTCCTCATTTCCCTCTTTACAATGTCCCTGCACCCCTTGTACTCTTCGGGATTCACTTGATCTCATTTCTCTATATCTAATATACGATTCATTCTTAATCTGAACCAGAGCCTCAATATCTTTATTCCTCCAGTGTTCCCTCCTCTTACCAGCCTTATCTTCACACTAACAGGAACATCACGCCTCCGAACTCTTGTTATCTCACTTCTGAAAGCCTCACTCTTGCCGGCCGTCCCTTGAGCTGCAAACAGTCTACTCCAATCAACTCTTGAATGTTTTTGTCTCATCCTATCAAAATTTGCCCTCGTCCAATTAAGAACTTTAACTTATATATAATGCCAATCCTTTCCATAAATATTTTACAACTCATCGAATTATGACCCCGGCCCCAAAAAGCTCCTCTACTAACCATTCAGTCACTTGCCCTCCCTTATAACACAAGAGTAGGTCAGGTTTGCTCCTTCTGTGATAGTTACATCTGCATATTAATGAAGAAAATTGACTTTAGCACTTACCAAATTCCTCACCATCCAAGCTCTTAAGACCATGGCTGTCCCACTTTATGTTTGGAAGGTTGAAATTTGCTATTATTACAATCCTATTATTTTAACGTATAAATAAGATCTTTCGACATATTTGCTACTCAATTTCACTCTGACTACTGGGGGGACTATTACAATCGCATCAAAGTAATCATGCTTTTCTTATTTCTGAGTTCCATCCACACAGCTTCACTAGACCATCCCTCAGAAATCCCTTGTGTTAGAACAGTAGTAATGTTTCACCACAAGAAAAATTGACTCCAATCTCCTTTTAGCTCTTCCTACTTCTGCCGTACCTTTGATGATGGGAGGGGCTTTGAACATAAATTATTCAACTTACTGGTGATGGTTAGTAGCTGAAAATAAAAATACTATTGGTGACTTGGGTGATGGGAAATAAAAGGTTACATTGTGTGGAAGGAAAATTCTGGATAGAAACAAGAATTTTAAAAAACGAACTCCATTCAGTGTTTGGAGTCCTTGTTGGTTCAACCTGTGCTTTGGTCTATAATGCAAAATTACAGAAAAATATTAAAGCAATTTAAAATAAAATGTTAGGATATTGGAAGAACAGCTAAGTGCTTCAAAGCTTGACAGACGGCTTGTGGGAAAGGACATGGAAAGCAACAGGGTTTCCAGAACTTCTCATCTCTGCCTTCCCTGATCGAAATCAACCTGTGATTTGTAATTGTTGAGGATTGTTATTCATTAATATCGGTGTGTCAGATAGATCTCAGTCTCAGGGAGGGGTGACCTGCTTCTTTGTTTTGTGATGAACTCAGGGGAACATACAATAGTAAGGGGGTAAACGCAAAGGGGTGCAGGAGCAGAGGATCCCCCGTGTGTATGTGCACAAATCAGGGAATGTACCATGACACATGGACAGAAGAGCAAATAAACCCGACTTCATCACCCTACGCTGTAGAGAACAAACACACAGCAATTATGTTAAACTGAAATAAAACAGTCTCTTGTCTCACCTGGAATGTTGCATCTAGTTTCAGGTGCCACGTTTTTGAAAAAAATGCAAAGTTATGAGATTGGGTGCGTGACTGATTCACAACACTATTCCCGGGATGATACACCTCACCAACGCTGAGAAATCGGGACTGTTCTCCTCTGCTGATAGTTTCCAGACTCTGTGACCAGTTGCTGTGATTTGGTTCCCAATTCCGTCTTGCGTCATATAGATCTTAATGGCTGAATATTTCAGGTACTCATGAGCTGTGCCTTGCCTGATCACAGCGACCTCTGATTTATTATTTTTGAGGGTTGCTGTTCAGTAATATCCCTGTATCAGACAGATCTCAGTCTCATTCCCTGGGATTTGACAGGTGTGGTGTGTCAAGTAGATCCCAGGAATTGTTTTCCATGAGATTTATGTGTGAGAAAAACTCCAGTTTTGAGAATCTGCCCTTGGATTGTGCACGTGTTGTGTCTGAAAACCTGACTGAACGTTGACTTTTTTGGCTGATGAATGTTTCGTTGGGCGCTTTAGGTGGCGATTTCTGCATTACTAATCCAGGCTGCCCTGACATTGGGAGTACTTTTAGTTTAGACAGTATAGAGTAAACTTTCAAACTCCGTTGTCTGCTTTTTTTCGGCTTCTGGTGGAACCTATAAAATTATCATGAGGTGACCCGAGGCCGTGACCCTTGGTGCATAAGTGGAAATGTTCTCTCATCATTCTGCCTCTGGAGTGTTCCATCAGGCATATCGTATGAAAGATGTATTTACATTAGTGGGCTGCATGGTAGAGCAGCATTAAACTAAATGACTGGATAAAATACAATCAAACAGAACACGTGAAAGTATTTGGTTGGGAAAGGAGTAGGATGTGGGTAAATGTATTATGACTGACTGGCCTTGAAGAAAGAATTAAGCAAACTCAAGATTAGTGCATATTCATTCGAAATTTATGAACCATTTCAGAAAGCATTTTTATCCAAAAGATTGATGTAAAAGCTAACAGAAGTGAATATAATGGCTGGATGCCACATTGAGACGAGAACACATGCGCTGTGAGCTGGGAATTTTCTGTACATCAGTAACAGTCACAAGAAAGGGAATACAAAGGCTCATCAGAAAGGGTAGGCAACCATTCTGAGTAAGGAACAAATAAAAACAAAACAAACGGGCTTCAAACAACTGGGAAGCTACAAATTCTTCCAACCACAACCATCTCAAAGATATCAAAGTAAAAAGGAAAATCCATCAATAATTGTCTCAGTTACACGCTGATAAACTGAAGTCATCTCACTGTTAGAGTCAGCAACAGGACAGATTGGAGATTGGGAATTCAGAGACCTTGATAAGCAGATCAGGAAAATCAAAGGGGTCCACAACTCATTCACTTAACCTGGAAGAGAGAGAGAAAGCAATGACGCAGATGTTTATGATCAGGGACTTTCAGATTTAATGTTTATTCAATGTCACACTTCGAGATTTCACACAACATATTGGGCTGATTGGCGTGAGAAAGATGTGATTATTCTCACCTTCACCAGAGTGACGGCAGCGCTGTAGAAAATACTCAGGAAGAACAAGGTGATGAACGTGGAAGCAGTTGTCCAGATGTTGCTGTTATCATCCTCATAGTCTTCAATCCAAGTGCGATCTATTGAATCTATGAATATAAAGCCGAGAGGACGCATTTAGATTGTTTATTGATCCAGATCGATCTATCTGCATCCAAGTCATGTAATTGGAGACCATTACATCTTCATAAAGCAGTCAGGGATTTCTCAAGTGTGACTCTTATCTGTATCTATTAGTGCATTATTGACTCAGCAAGAAATTACAAATACTAACTGCACATGTTCTTTCTTCATTGTCCATGTCAGAACGTTTTAAATTATTTTTCTTTTCATCTATTATTTAAGGATATTATTATTTGAAGAATGCTTATTACGAATGATGATTTTAATTATATCATTATATTTTAAATATAGGCTGTGACAGCACTTTAGTTGGAAATTGTGGCCAGCACTGAATAAAAGTTCAAATGTGATTCTCATCTTTTGTATTGGTGACCAATTGCTTGGCAAATCATGCATATAAGTGACATCACAGTCAGGACATTGCTTCATATTTTTGTTTGAAGGATCTGTATATTTAGGAATAAGTTTTTGTACGTGTGTCCCTTAATTTATTTGATCTACTGCTTGGTGTGTTTGGTTTCCCTTTAATGTTTGTGTATGTGGTTATGAGAGTCTCTTACTTCACTCTAGCCCATGTTGGAGTCTGTGCATCAATAAACATATTCCTGTTCCTTTACTGCTGGTGTGCTCATGTGTTTGTGCACCTTAATTTTGGTCTTTTTCACATTGTGTAAGCATCATCATGCTAATATGCCACTTCGTTGCTGCCTATGCTTATCTTGTAATGTCTTTGTGAGTGTTCACTTTCATTAGTGCTATCTAAAACGTGTGCTTCTGTGTCTGTTTCAGATCCTACCTACACTGGGTTATTTTCATGTTTATGCTTAATAAATGTTAGCATGCAATGTTATGTTTTGATGGATGTTTATATTTATATGATGATGATTGCTTGTGTGGCAATCTTTCCCAAACCATATCCTGATCAGCTTGTTTGTACTATTGTTTGTGGATGCTTGCTGAACCTTGTGCCCATTACCCTTATTTAATAAACGCCCCTCTATTTGTTCATCTATGCACTTGTGTGTCTGCATGTGAGACTCTGAATTTGTGTGTGCGTGTGATATTGTATACATGCTGATCAATGTGGTTTAAAAATAACTAATTAAGCTGCCTCTGTCATCGTATGTTTGTGATTCTGAAAATGGGAAAATAATGATATTAATGTTTATCTCTGTGCACTTACGTGCCTGTGTGAGTTGACATGTGGGAGGACATTTTTCAGATTTTGTATCTGTGTGTTCATGTGTGTATGTCTGTACGCATTGTGCTGGATGAATGTATATGTATTCATGCCCATTTGTGTATTACCGTGTGTCGATGTTTCTCATGGTTATGTGTGAGTACTCCTGTTCATTTGTGCAAATGATTTTCTTTCGGTGTATGTGAGTTTTTGTATGAGCTTAGGTGAGTGTTCAAGTACCACTTGCATGTGTGGCTCTGTGTGAGTATGCATGTGTGACATCTTATCTATATGCACATTTGAGTGTGCACATAAATATGTGTCTTTAGGTGAGAGCCCGTATATGTGTCATTCCGTGTGTATTTGCGATCATCTCTCTGTATCTGTTCTTATACCAGACTGCAATTTTTATTATTCTAATTTATTGTTCTAATTTTAATGCATTGCCCATAATTAGATTTTGACCTTGGTGTTGCAGGAAACATTTCCCATCGTTGTGCAGAGATAAGCGTTTTATGAGCAACTCCTCTGTTGCAGTGATAGAACTTCTGTCTCTGAGAGAAAAGGCGTGTGTTCAAATCCCCACTGTCCCAGAGATAACATTTCTGAATATGTTTATTAGAAAATGTCTACTTGTGTTCTGTATGTGAAACAAAATGATATCAGGTATTCGAATGCCAGAATTGATCCCATGTGTTCCAGAAAACTGAGACAAAACTATGGAATTCAAACTGGGACGATGCAAACACCAGTTTCGGATTATGGGAATCAATGTTAATCATTTGTTAACAGAGCCAAGCGTGTCTAACATGCTTCAAAGGTATTGTTTTGCATGGAAATGTTAAATCTTTGAACAGTAAGCAAGAAGTTGACTGTCCCTGTTAGCAACTGGGTTACATTACAGAGGACATGCACCATGAAACCACTGCACAGGGAGCTAGAGGGCAGACCATTCATCGTTCCCCTCCCCTCTGCTCCACAACAACTTATCTGTTGATTCTCTTTGGTGTGAAAGTGAAGATACATTCTGTCAACTCATGCACTGGCGCAAGATCCCTGGCAGTTCCCCAGAAACAAAGGTTACATTCAAACTGTTCTGCACTCTTTACGATTGGTATGTTCCAATCAAATTTAATTTTAAAGTGTCTTAAATTTACATTTCCAATTGGTGCAATTTGGCAGTTTAAAACTGACATGAAGTTTGTAAGAATGTCCAATCGGGGGAATCAAAAACACCAAGTTCAAAACTCGTGCCCTACCCTTGACATAAAATGGACATTGTCAGATTGTGTCACAGAGGGATTTAGGATGGATAAGGTACTTGGTGGAATCCTGCAATGAGTGAGCTTTACTCTGTCTCTGACCCAGGGTGTATCTGAGCAGAGAACATTAACTGCACAAGACACTTGTTACAGACCTGTTAATCGTACACTTTAACTACACAGATGGAATGTAAGTCAGAGTGGGAAACAACTAATTCAGTATTTAACTCACAACTGGAGGAAAAAAAAACACTTCATTACTTCTGTTGAATTATTAAATGCAACGTTGAGATTTTTATTGACATGAATTAACAGTGTCCATCAGTGCAAGTGAAATGTTTACAAAACTCGGTTTACCGCTGGATTTATCGACTGTTCTGTTGATGATCTTCAATGGAATCGCTTCATGTCCCACTACACAGGAGTAAGAAGCACCGCTGGCCCACTCCTCCGCTGTAATGGATAACAGGCTGTAGATGAAGAAGGAAGTGTTGTCGCTCTCCGCCATCACCTCGGTGTTCTTGTAGTTACTGGGATTCACCGGCTTGTCATTGTTTGTCCACTTGACGAAGATCTCTCGGGGGGAGAAACCTCTCACTAAACAGGTGAGGGAGAGAAACCTCTGAGCGGAGATTTCTTCTGTTGGTGGCAGGAGGACCGACACTGATGGCTCCAGCGGATTAATCACTGCAGAATATTTGAGACAAATATAAATCAATCAAAAAAATCCTGAACCAATATCACAATTTCACTAAATATTAAAATACGCCATGTTTAATTTGGTATTTATTTAATTTCGTTTTCTAAAGGAGCAGAATGGTACGCATACTGTTCATTAAAAAAAGGAAAGTTTAATGTGAATGTTGCCTCCATGTTTCCAGCCCACAACGAGGACATTCTGTCCATTTGTCATTGCTGATGGTGGCGTCCCATCCGAGGCTTCTTCCCACCTTATCTGATTTAATCAGAATACAATATCCTTTGGTCCATCTTTTTCTTAATCAGCTACTTAGCTATCCTGCCTTCAGATGCATCATTAATGCTCCTAACGGTGTTTGCTCATTACCAATCAAAGCCTGTCATTGATGTAACTGGATCTGGATTACACGTGGGATCCTTTGTGCTTTAATCTCACCGCTCACCTTTCTCCTTGTGGATGGAGTCTCTCAGCGGAGTCGGTAGATTCTGATGGTACACCACACATTCAAAAGTAACGCCACTCAGCCAGGCTTCAGTAGAAATGTCTAATTTGCTGATCACGCTGTCGGGATTCTGTCCAGGCTGCTCAGCAATCTCTGATTTCAGAGGCTTCTTTTCTTGTTTCCAGGTCACATTGACTCCAGAAGGAAGATTGGACACAACGTCACCGTCGCCTCCAGTAAGACTTGTTCTACTGGCGGTGGGAGGATTTTAACGGTGTTAGGGTGGCACTCGGTATCTTCTATGAAACAAAAATCAAAGTCAATGAAAATGCCCCTTTCTGATACAAACAGCCAATCTTCAGATTACTCCTTCACAGGGTGAAGACACCACCTTCAAAATGGCAACTCCAACTATTGCTGAAACGATGCTTACTATTGTTGATGTATTTTGATCTGTGAAACATTTGTGATTACCTATAACATACCCTGTGTAATTATTCCTAAAGAACACTGGCTTTGTAACAAGTGAAACCTGTGAAAAAAGTAAAATCATCGAAGATACCATCATGTAACCCATGGAATGACCTTTCTTTCAGAGTTTGTCTCTCACTTAAGACCATCTATTGATACTTGTGACAAGAGTAATCTGAATATAATGAGCTCATTTCCATGTTCATAACCTTTTGGTACAAGTGCTGCTGGTCACACTGACTGCCAAATCACGTCCCAAATTTTGGACAGATTATAATTAATAATCATTATTCTCTTTGCAGAGTTCTAAAGTGTTACAGGAGCAATGAACAACCATGGAAATTCTGTTCATTATATTTAACATGATTAAAAATACTTTGCGTTATTGGTGTGATGTCATTCTGTAATTTATGTCATTGTTCCTCGTGGGCTGTGTTTGGAATAGATCTGAAAACAAGACATTGAGTACAGCATTGGATATCGAGAAGGACACCCATCTCCTTAAGCCTTTCCCTCCATTCAGTTAGTTCATAACTGGTCTGTACTTTCACTTTATTTACCAAGCTGCATTTTTTAATTTCTTCATAGAGCAGGAGAGAAAAAAAAAACAAACAAAAGCGTCTTAAATTAATCTACAAACGCGATGGAAATGTCACTAATTTTATAGACATCCACTACTCACTGTGTAAACATCGCCACCGCAAACCAGGCTAAATCAGCCTGTCTCGAGTTCCTAGTTCATTCATCCCTATTGTAGCATTCCCACCAGAATTTATTCTCCTGCCTCATCCACTAATTACAGAGAGCATCTTAAAGAAGCTCAGTGAGATCACGTTTATCCCAGTTCATCAAATGTGATAGCCACTTGGTCTGTGGTCTGATCCCATAAATGAAGTTAAAGAGCTCAGTACCAGATAAAAATCGATGTCGTACAATGTCCAATAAACAGGTCATTCCTGAGCAGGGAATGAAGCATTGAACGCATTTTTGATTTATTTTCAAGTAAGGGTCACTGCATATTTTAACCACGTCAATTTGATAGAGGATCAGAATAAGGCTGTTCGGCCAATCCAGAGTTTAGATCAGAATGATGCTGGAAAAGCACAGCAGGTCAGGCAGCATCCGACGAGCAGGAAAATAGAGATTTCGGGCTAAAGCCATTCTCCTGCCTTCACCCCGTACTAAACAAGAGTGATCTATCTCTGGCTTGAATACACACAATGGCCTGGCCTCCACAGCCCTCTGCAGCAACATGTTCCACAGACTCATCACCCTCTGGCTGAAGAAATTCCTCCCCATCTCAGTTCTAAACGGTGCCCCTTTGACCCTGAGACTGTGCCTTTGGGTCCTAGTCTCGCCTACCAGTCAAAGCATCTATTCCACATTCACTCGACCTCAGTCTCTCAGTATTTTCTATGTTTCAATCACATTTGTTCGGCACAACACCGTGGGCCGAAGGGCCTGTTCTGTGCTGTATTGTTCTATGTTCTATCTCTCCAATATCCCCCCTCTACCCCCAAACTTACCCTTGAAGCGGCTACCAGGCAAGTATTCAGCACTCTGAATGCCTCTCCCAGCATGGTCAGGCAACAAACTTTTTAACAAAGCTCACTGTCTATATATCTATCTTCAACAGAGAGGAAACCTTTTCTGACTTGCCAAAAGGTTGAATTATGAGCAATGCTAATGTAACACTCAAACTGAAATGAGATACGTGGCATGTTGGGAAACGAGAAGCTGTACCGTGCTGTTTACTACGCCTGATAAATTAGTGTGTTTGATTCACGTCAGAGTTCAGAGTGATTTGTAGCTCTCTCAGTCTGTGTCTCTTACCCTGGAGTGCGGTGATGTTTTTACTTTGAGTGTTCTCTCCATGAGTGACCTGGCAGGTATAGACCGCACTGTTGTACCATTCACCATAAGGGACCATCAGCCGACTCGTCACCGAGAAGTTCCCGTTCGCCTCACACACGGGAGACGTGAAGAAGCCAGAATCCAAGCGTCGGCCATTTTTCAACCAACTCACGGAGATTGACTTCGGACGGAACTCGATGATTGAACAGACGACGGTTGCAAACTTGCTGCTTGCTCAGCACCTATAAGTCATGTAGAGACTGAGCCCCTCATTATAAGTATGAAGTATCCTTGCAAGGGCAAGTCACACAAGGCTGGCACATGAGACTGGAATAGTTAGGTGGCTGTTATTGATAGGCGTGAATTGGGTGGATCAAAGGGCCTTTTTCCTGTGCTGTATAAGGTGAGTCTGTGAAAACGGTTATAAATAATGCCTTATTCATGTTAATCACAGATGATCTGTTTATCTCAGTTCCTACAACACGTACCTGAACATGGCATTTCTTTGCTCTTGTGTGTCCCGCTGTGTTGAACCTCACAGGAGATTTTGCTGGGGCAATCTACCGCTGACCCGGGCAGGGTTAACTGGCTGCTCAGGGTGTAGGTTCCCTTCTTGTTTCTCACTGATGGGTAAGTCTTCAATCCAGTCGTGATTAGCTCCCCACCTTTCTTCCAGGTTACCTTGGTGACGTCAGGGGAATAGTCCATCGCCAAACAACCAAAGATCACAGAACCGGTGTTGTGCTCCTGACAGGAGGAGACCAGGCCATAAAGCGTGGGGGGAGACGGTGTCTCTACAATAGAATGACCAATTGAGCATGTTAGTTTCTGTAAATTTGACCTTATCAGTTACTCAAATGTATCCTCAGCTGTAAACGTTTGCCAGTATGCTCCCGCTGAAGTCGACAGCATAACTGGGGTTTATTTTTGTTTCCTACCAGTTGCTGATCATGATCATTGGTTCCCTCTTTAGAAACATGCCCTCGACCTTGACCATTGCCATATAGTTTAGGAAGAAGAACATCCTGGTCCCACCCCAGTAACTGTTTGAAGATCTCACCAACTGACACTTTCACTGGATTGCTGAGAAGAGCAGAGACGTTTCACAAACTACAAACCAAGGAAATGCAGATTCATCGAAATTCTACAGTGTTTGCAAACAGGCCATTTGGCCCAACAAATCCACACCCACCCTCTGAAAAGTAACGCATCCAGACCCATTCCCCTACCCGATTATGCTACAGTTAACCCTGACTAATGCACCTAAACTCCCAATCACTGAACACAACATTTGCAATTCCCCCAACTTGCACATCTTTGGACTGTGGGAGGAAACGCTCACAGACATGGGGAGAAAGTGCCAACTCCACACAGACAGTCACCCGAGGCTGGAATGGAACTGAGTCCCTAGCACTGTGAGGCAGCAGCACTAACCACGGAACCAGCGTGCTGGCCCACTCGGTGCCGTGCTGCTGGAAATACCCAACAGCTGGCAGTACCCCCGGAGAGAAATCAGAGTGAATCATAGAACATAGACCATTACAGCGCAGTACAGGCCCTTCGGCCCTCGATGTTGCGCTGCCCTGTCATATTAATCTGAAGCCCATCCCACCTACACTATCCCATGTACGTCCATATGTTTGTCCAATGACGACTTAAATGTACTTAAACTTGGCGAATCTATTACCGTGGCAGGCAAAGCATTCCATACCCTTACGACTCAATGAGTAAAGAAACTACCTCTGACATCTGTCTTATACCTATCTCCCCTCACTTTAAAGTTGTGTCCCCCCGTGTTTGCTGTCCCCATACTTGGAAATCAGGTCCAGTGAACCTTCCTTACTTATCAATGCAAGGTAGAATGTTCTCTCTGGGAGGAAGGTCACTGCAGCAGCAGCACAGGCAGGAGCTGAGCACTGGGACTGGGAGGATGGCTGTCACGGCTGAACTCATGCCAATTGGCTGGAAGTTGAAACATCTCATTTACAATGATCTGAATTCTGGAGGCCTCTGAAAAATGGAGGACCATGAAGGTTCAGAGACTTTGGAGTGTTACAGCTGAGTATTTACGTAAATATGATTTGAGAAATGAACAAGTAATCTTTAACTTTAATAAGTAACAAACTGACACGCAGTTCACCAGCAAACCTCATCTTTCAAACTAATCACTGCACTTACTCTGTCTAGACCTAAATTCCCACTCACATTGACAAACCCTACCCTGCTATACACCCATTCATGCCCGGAACACACAACCCCTATCACACGAAATACATTCAAGGCAATCCATATTGGTAGTGTAGCTGAGCAGAGAGATCTCGGTGTCCATGTACATAGATCCCTAAAAGTTGCCAGCCAGTTTGACAGAGTTGTTAAGAAGGCATACTTTGTGTTGGCTTTCATCGATAGAGGAAATGAGTTTCAGAACCACGAGGTTAGGCTGCGGCTGTACAAAACTCTGGTGGGGCCGCACTTGGGAGTATTGTGTACTGTTCTGGTCAGCACATGATAGAAAGAATGTGGAAGCTTTGGAATAGTTCAGAGGAGGTTTACCAGGATATTGATTGGTATGGCGGGAAGGTTTAATGACGAAAGGATGAGGGTCTTGAGGCTGTTTTATTTGAGAGAAGAAGGTTGAGAGGTTACTTAATTGAGACATAAAAGATAAACAGAGGGTGGACAGTGAAAGTCTTTTTCCTTGAATAGTGATGGCTAGCAGGAGAGGACATAGATGACAGATGTCAGAGGTTGTTTCTTTACTCAGAGAGTAGTAGGGCCATGGAACACACTGACTGCAACAATAGTACACTCGCCAACTTTAAGGGCATTTAAAAGGTCATTGGATAAACATATGAATGTAAATGGAGTCGCGTAGGATAGATAGGCTTCAGATTGGTTCCACAGGTCAGCGCAACATTGAGGGCTGAAAGGCCTGTACTGCACCGTCATGTTCTATATTCTATATTCCAGATGGACATATGATCTCAATCCCTTTCACTCATTTACACTCCTGCCGCCCTGCACCTGGCCCATGGTGAATCTGGCCCTGACTGGACCTGGCACCATCATTTTCACAACCTCGGACAAAAGCCTACTACCCAAGACATGACCTCAGTCCTTGATCACTGACCTCTCATCTTACCCAAGTCAACCTGTGCTCATTGCATCCTTGCTCCTTTCGCATCTGTCCTTTACAACCCACCATTTTGCCAGACTCCGAGCTTTGCATTTAGACAACACGTCCCCCTGTCACTTCATTACAGTGACCTTCCACCCCCGAAACATCCTGGCACTCTGCCCAGCTCTACACTAATCAGCCTGGCACACTGCCCACCTCTGCACTAACCAGCCTGGCAAAGACAGACCTCCTGCATTTCAGCTCAAACTACCCCTCACCTACAAAGCACAATTCGACCAAATTATCCTGTGACCATTACCATTTACCTTGATGCCACCTTGCCAGACAGATTGCATGCAAGCTTACTCAGCAGCCAGCCAACACCTCACAGCCTACCAGCCCAAACTCTCCCACATGCCCAATCTAGCCCCTCACTTGCTCACCACCTTCCAACTTTGCGCCTACTCCACCATAAAGTCCGTGAGTCATAAAGTCGTACAGTACAGAAACAGTTCCTTTGGTCCAGCACATCCATGCTGACCAGAGTTCCCAAATTAAACTAATTCCACTTGCCTGCCTTTGGCCCATATCCATCCCGACCTATCCAGTTACTGGAGCTGTTCAAATGTCTTCTAAATGTTGGACCTATCTCTGCATTTACCACTTCTTCTGGCAGTTCATTCCAATGTTTTGGACAGTTACAACATGAAGCCCCAACTCCTGCACTCAGTGCTCTGACCAATGAAGGTACATGTGCCAAACGCCTTCAACACACTAGCTACTTGAGACAACGCTTTCAAGAATCTATGAGTCTGAACCCTCAGGGTCCTCAGTGTTCAATATCATTACCCAGTGCCTTACCATGAACTCTGTAAGACTCTATGAGTCTGGACCCTCAGGGCCCTGTGTTCAACATCACTATCCAGTGCCCTACCATTAACTCTGTATGTTGTGACCTGATTTGTCTTCTCAAAAAGCAACACGTCGTATTCATTTAAATTACACTCCATCTGCCACCCCTCAGCCCATTGGCCCAGCTAATCAAGATCTCATTGTACGTTTGGATAACTTTCACTGCCAATTATACCACCAATGTTGGTGTTACGTGCAAACTTACAAACCATGCCCCATTCAATGTTTTCATGGCTTTCAACCAATATTGTACCCTGTTTGCCTTTCTCCCACATATCCGGAGCATTTTTTTAAGGATTGAAGGAATCTATCTCCTTATTGAAATCATTTAATGTTTTATCCTGAATCAATTTCTGTGGTGGAGAATTCCAAAGTTTCACCATTCTTTTGCTGGACAGTAAACAATCAGGTTCAATGTTATCGGTGTGTTGGGAAGACTGGTGAGCAGCAAGAATAATGATGATCCCATGAATGGAATAGCATTCTAGAGGGGCCGAGGGGCCTTCTTCAGCTTCCAGTTTGCATGCTGACATGTCCCTTCGGCAGCATGTTCCAAAACTGTGATCCTTGAGGATAAGGGCGCACATGCGTGTAAATGCTTCACCTGAAATCTCTCCTCCAAATTAGACTTCAACTTGACTCTCAACTATTTCTCTGCCGTTTCCTCTTCCTCAATCACAGCCATGGGACTCACTTCCTAACAGCGCTGTGAATGTGCTTATACCACACAAACTTCAGCAATTCAAATAGGCTGATGATAACTGGTTTCTCAAGGCGATATAAAAAGTCTGACACTTCCACACCTGTCTAGAGATTCAAACAACCACTGGAAGAATTGAAAATTATTTGAGGCACTTGTGTGTCTGCACAAGATGACGTGGTTTCCTTTTGTGTGATTTGACTGTGTTTTCACTGAATGAACAGAGCTATTTCTTAATCATGTAATAGGAATGAAGCTTCCCTCATTTTTAGCAAGGCAATCACACATTATATTTCCTTATTCCAGGGAAGTATAGTGTTAAATTAATGAAATATGATGATTGGGATGTTTCAATTGGAAATTGTCAGAGATTGAAAGTTTACTTTCATGAGCAATTAATTCCAGCCTCATTGTGTCACAGTACTCACAGGAATGTCTTTCAGAAATGGTGTCTCCCTTTGTTACGGGCAGTTGAATCAGTAAATCTGGGATAGTTTTTGCTTGTTAATCAAAGGTGTTAAAGAGTTTTAGCCAAAGGGAGACCTGTGGATTTAGCTCACAGATGCTCCATGATCTACGTTAGTGGTGGAACAGCTCGAGGGGCTGAGTGCCCTCCTCTTGCTCCTACCTTCCTATCATTGTGTCATTCATTAAGCTAGCACTGGCGGTGAACACTTTTTATTAAAATATTTCAACAAATTAATTGTTTCACACATGCTTTAGAAAAAATCTTCTGTTGATTATTTGGAACGGGATCATTGACATTCTCTATTTGAGTGATCAAAATAACTTCCACCCAATTACAGCAGCCACTGCACTCTGGAGTGTGTTGTTATTTCATAATAGTTTCTTGTGAAACTACAGCTCGAGATCAGGGCGCTCCAATTCAATGATTCTCTGATATTTAATATCTCTGAACATTCGCAATTTGTTCAAATGCATCTTTTCTCTGAAGAATGTGTTTCATCGAACAGAACTTTTTTCAATGAAACAACAATCTTTAAATGCTAGAAAACCAAAATAAAGAGTGAAATTTCTGAAGAAAGTCAGCAGGTCTAGCAGCTCCTGGGGAGAGAAGGCAAGGTTAATCTTTTGCATCCAGAGACCCCCTCTTCACCAAATTGTTTTCATGTTTTTGGCACAAGAGCTCACACCTGTTGAGATAAACAGTGATTACGTTGGCTTGACTCCTGTTGGAAAAATAATTCTTAGCAGAGGTACTGTTTGGTCTGAGATAGCAATTGAAGACCAACTGAAAAGCTTTCACCATCTGCAGCAAGTGTTGAATTCAGCGGAACTCCCACCATACTGAACAATCAAATTCAACTCCAGCACCGGTTTAATATAAAGTAAAACAGCCTAAGCATAATCTCATCAAATATGCTTCGAAAAGGATTCATTCTGGATTAGTTATAAATGATATTGTGAGAACAGCAAGTCAAAAGCTGGGATTTCTTTGAGCACTTACTCCATTAACCCCATCTAGCGATGTCCAAAAGCTTGTGAACAAATATTGATCTGGAAAAAGCTGCTAACCACCAAACGTCTGTTTAATATCTAAGAGACACAAGTCAGGACAGCGATTGAATAGATTTCACTGGCCTCTGTGAGTGGAATTCCAACAAACACCCAGACATGTCAATCTGCTTTCTTGCACTGAAGTAACCTGATAAGAGATGGTGTTACATACCTCTCTAAAAGTTTGTAAATGAATACAGGCCACCTAGCACAGAATCAGGGACACTACTACAAATCACAACAGACCTGAACACAATGAGCTTGACACTATCACGGAGGACACAGCCCACCGGTTTTGACAATACATAAACCATGTTAGTTATTAACACCTTCCAACAACCAGGGACTGTTCCAGAATATTTGTACAATGAAAGTAACATTTCAACATTTATCCAAGAATACTTTGACAGCAGCTCCAAATTGTTCAAACTCTATGGGAACTACAGAGGAATAAATCTAGGAATTGCATTGCCATCAATTCACTCACTGGATTCCAACCTCGAACTCCCTTCCTCTTTCCCCTGTGAATGTTGCTGCACCAGACGGTCTACTTAGTTTGGAAAAGATTAAAATGTTTTGAAGTGTAATATGACCGTTGCCAGTGACATTAAAAGCTGATAATAGGTTTTCAAATAATAAGATGCAAAAAATTCTGATTCTACATTGTGCCACGGAACATGTCCTGCATAACTGAGGCACAAAGAAAATATGCAGCATATTTCCCTCTGCCTCACTCAATCAAATATCTCTTGTTGCCAACAACCAATTTCAAAACTCTTGCTATCTGCCTTTTGTTCCTGAAACGTTCATTCTGATTGGAACAACTTAGTCAGGGCTCTCAATACTGTGGCACCGAATCGAATATTGTATTTCTGGCAGATAAAAGTGGTTTTGAAGCGCGAGATGAAATTGAACTGTCTGAGATTCAGGTATCCAAACTGGACAATTTACAAATGATCAGGACCATTGACAAGTTAGTCAGACATAGCACTGAAACAAACTGCACAACAGACTTAATCCTAGAGGATACATTGCTCAACTCCTCACGTCAAATATATTCACTGTAATTGAACATTCATCAGAGGAACTAACCAGAGGATTAATGTGAACAAGAATGTGTTCACAATGAACATAAATAACCACTGAGTTTATAAACTTAATAAGTCATTGTATTTAACAAAATTATTGAGGTGGGAAATATCGCCAATTAAAGCACAGATCCGGAGGAAATGGATTATTCTCTAAATTATTTTTACATATTATAGAACATAGAACATAGAACATAGAAGAATACAGCGCAGTACAGGCCCTTGGGCCCTCGATGTTGCGCCGATCCAAGCCCACCTAAACTACACTAACCCACTATCCTCCATATACCTATCCAATGCCCTCTTAAATGCCCATAAAGAGGGAGAGTCCACCACTGTTACTGGCAGGGCATTCCATGAACTAACGACTCGCTGAGTGAAGAACCTACCCCTAACATCAGTCCTATATCTACCCCCCCTTAATTTAAAGCTATGCCCCCTTGTAATACCCGACTCAATACGCGGGAAAAGGTTCATACTGTCGACCCTATCTAACCCCCTAATCATCTTGTACACCTCAATCAAGTCACCCCTAAACCTTCTTTTCTCTAGTGAAAACAGCCCCAACTGCCTCAGTCTTTCCTCATACGATTTTCCTTCCATGCCAGGCAACATCCTGGTAAACCTCCTCTGCACCCGTTCCAATGCCTCCACATCCTTCCTATAGTATGGCGACCAAAACTGCACACAATATTCCAGATGCGGCCGTACCAGAGTCTTATACAACTGCATCATGACCTCAGGACTCCGGAACTCAATTCCTCTACCAATAAAAGCCAGTACGCCATATGCCTTCCTCACCGCACTATTTACCTGGGTGGCAACTTTCAGAGATCTGTGTACATGGACACCAAGATCCCTCTGCTCATCCACACTACCAAGTATCCGACCATTAGCCCAGTACCCCATCTTTTTGTTATTCTTCCCAAAGTGAATCACCTCGCACTTAGCTACATTGAATTCCATCTGCCACCTTTCTGCCCAGCTCTGCAGCTTCTCTATATCCTGCTGTAACCTGCCACATGCTTCCTCACTGTCAACAACTCCTCCGCCTTTCGTATCATCCGCAAACTTGCTCACCCAACCTTCTAACCCCTCTTCCAGGTCATTTATAAAAATGACAAACAGCAATGGTCCCAAAACAGATCCTTGCGGAACACCGCTAGTGACGGCACTCCATGAAGAAACTTTGCCATCAACTACTACCCTCTGTCTTCTTCCATCCAGCCAATTTCTAATCCAAACCTCCAACTCACCCTCAATGCCATATCTCCGTATTTTCTGCAGTAGCCTACCATGGGGAACCTTATCAAACGCCTTACTAAAATCCATATATACCACATCTACCGCTTTCCCCTCATCAACCTCCTTCGTCACCTTTTCAAAGAATTATTCTTAAATATTCTTAAAACGTTCCTTGAACTGTGGAGATTTTGCATGCACTGCATAAAGTCAATACTGCATTCCAGTGTGGAAAGCATTTCTCTGGAAGGAATTAGGGCAAGGTCATTTTCTTGTTAATTGCTTTTAATGAACGAAAATGTTTAAAAAGGTATGAATTTGAAAACATGCTTCTGTCTGGAGTTGCCCGCTTTAGCGGTTGTCTAAGTAAATGTGGGCACTGCTGCCTCACAGATCCAGGTACCCAGGCTCGGTTCCAGCCTCAGTTGACTGCCTATGTGGAGTTTACACAATGTCCACTGTGTCTGTGTGGATTTCCTCCCACAATCCAAAGATGTGCATGCTCATGTTATATCGTCTATAGTGTTAGGTGCATTAGTCAGGGGTAGGGGAATGGGTCTGGCTGGGTTACTCTTCAGAGGGTCGGTGTCGACTTGTTGGGGCAAATGGTCCGATACATACTGCAGGAAATCTAATCTAAATGATTAGTTAAGTGTGACAATGTGAGCAGATTCCTTCCGATCGCTACATTGCAATAAATCGGTCAAGTATATTAATTAAAATAAATATTACTCTATTTTCAGTGTCTGAATAAACAATGTGCTCTGTTATCCTCTAGTTCATGTCTCTGCAAATTTGTGAACTCTGCATACGTCTGAACACATCGATGTAAAATGAATTCTCTGCATTTGCAGCAAATACTCCCATGGTTATAAGAATAGAGTTCCTACAATATGGAAGCAGGCCATTTGGCCCAACAATTCCACACTGACCCTCTGAACAGTAAGTAGTCCACCCAGACCGATTCCCCCTAATTTATATTTACTCCGACTAATGCACCCTAACTTTCACATCACTGAACACTATGGCTGTGCTAAATTTCACAATCACCTGACCTGCACAACTTTTGGACTGTGGTAGGAAACCAGAGCGCATGAAGGAAACCCTCGCAGAGACAGGGAGAATGTGCAAACTCCACACAGGCAGTTACCCGAGGGTGGAATCGAATTTGGGACCCTGGCGTTGTGAGGCAGCAGTGCCAACCACTGAGCCACCATGCTGCCCTGCGAGTTCATGGGTGGATTATTTTAAGTAATTCGAAATTTGGCCTTGGTCACATAATTCACTATAGCAGTTGTTTCCTAAAGAATGAATCTTCAGTTGATATTTTGTTGTAAAATGTAACTATTTATTTAAAATGCACAGATTGGGAACACCTAAAGCACTGTGCAGATTAAATAATTCAGTTAATGTTTTATTTTTATCCTGCAAATCCAGTTTAATCAGGGACATAACAATGAATTAACTCAAGTTACATGTGAAACTGATCAAAGCAGTGAAACTGATCTGTTCTTCATAGAATTGAGCAGAATTTCCAAATGGTCTTTGCCAATGATCTTTTCCAGCCAGAAAAATATGTATGTAGTGTACAGCGGAATTGAAAGGTGTTTCTTGATCAATTATAACACAGTCATGGCATTGTTGCTCAAGAGCAAGAACTATTCGAACATTAGACTTTTGAAATTCTATTTATATTTCTCTATGACTTGTAAACTGTTTAAAGACAGACCTTGTGATTGAACTAGATAGTTGAGTTCTGAATTTGGATTGTAAAGCATGGATTAGATTAATCCTTAATTATTTATTTTAAGTAAAAATGGCGCCCGAAGGTATCTGTTTTCCCTTCATTTCTAAAACCTTTGCGATTTGCCTTTCACTTAATAATAGGGTTTATGAAATTTCAACTCGCATGGTGATCGCATTGAATGAGGAACCTGGAGCGGTTCACTGTCACCAAACGTGTTAACATTGCAAAAACAATGTAGAAACCAGAAACGGTTTCCCAAATATTACACATTTAATGTTACCCAAGCACAGTCCCTCCTCAACAGATCAATGATCACCAGATCACAACACGGTGTGTTTGCAGCAGAACTAGCTCTGCAAACAGTTTCAACAGAACCAAGAACATGATGTAACCTCACACAAAAAAACAAATTGAAGTCTAACAAAACTGCTCAGAATCAAGCAAACTAATGATTAAATTGAATAGAAATAACAAGTCATAACAGCAAACTTGTTTGTGAGGGAACTTAACACTTAAAGCTGTAACGTTTCTGGCAACAGTTCAACTTATTTCCAATCTGCACACCCTTCTTGATCGTGACAATCCTGTGCAGCGCACAGTAGAGCGGTTGAAGGCATATATTGATTAATCATTTCATTACAAAACAAAATTACTGAATGGACAAATATTACCATATTATAATTTTAAATTAGTATCAATTACATAATCTGCTCAATTCTGTAGTTTCAGATTTTAGTCCCAAATTTCATTTTGAATGAGGCTACTCAAAACAAAATTCAGTTAGCTTACAATTAGAACTGAGTTTTTTTTTAAAGTCAATGCATTAAAAACTCGTTTTTGTTTCATTTCTCACACTTCCGGGTTTCTGCCTTAAGTTGTTTTTCAGACCGTTACAAATGGATGTAATGTTTTCAATCAAGCAGAGAAAGATGTGTCATATAAGTTTAACAAATGCAGAAATGATTCATGAAAAACAAAAGAACTTCACAAATATTGGTAATGAAAAGGTATCCAGAGAGACAATCTCCTCAGTAGAAAGAAAACAACAGTTACAGAAAGCATGAAAATGCAGAGCAATTTCACAAACTGAATAATTCAATCAACTCAATTCAACAGAATCAAGGAAAAAAACCCAGAATCCAATCAACTCAAAACAACAGATTTGAATGAAACATAATCAGAATCCAAACAATTCAATTCAACAGAATCAAATAAAACAATTTCAAAAACCAATCAACACAATTCAACAAAACCAAGTAAAAACAAAGTCAGAATCTAATCAACACAGTTCAACCGAATCAACTAAAGCAAAGCCAAAATCCAATCAAATCAATTCAACAGAATCAAGTAAAACAAACTCAGAATCTAATCAACAGATTGCAATACAGCACGGCAAGAAATTTTTATGACAGTTTCTAACCTGCTTGTCATCAACAAAATTGTCAAAATAAATGTGAAAATAGAATCATGGTAAGAACATATATTCAAGAAATGAATCATGATATTTTAGCATATTTTAATCTTGTTTGGTAATATCTCGAACATCTTTGAATTCTTAGCGTTTGTTATTGATAATAAAACTCATAGTCAGGGTTTCACTGACATTAAACATTATTTATAGCTGACTGATTAAGAGACATTAGGCGTTTCAAGTAACCCAGCCACACAGAATGCCCATCTGATCAAAAAAAGAGATACACCAAGCAACTGACTCCATCATCCCGATTGTAACTATTTGCTGAGTCTTAACTGAAGTCTATAATCAGTCTGAACAAAAAACAATCCGAACCAAACCAAACTCAGCACAGAATCTGAGTTTCATTTAATTCAAAAATTAGTCACATGAATAGAAAGTTTTTAAAAAGTCACTAAGAAAGTTCAAGGGCCTTACCTGAAGTCACTGTCACCATGGTCCCTTGGCTCCAGTAATCAAGATAGTCACAGTGTTACATTCTCTGGACTGGGTCACACAATAACTAGCTCTGTATAAAACAAATCAAAAATCTGCCATCATTTTAAATTTTCAGAACCACAGGCAAAATAAAGTCACGATAAATCTTCATCACATAATTGCACGATTGAACTCTGATCATTCTTGATACATTTTAATACTGTTTTATACTTCACAGAGTAACACATGAGCTGATTCTCAAAATCCCCAACTGGTATATCGATAATTACCCAACACTTTTACAAATTAAATAGTGATACTGGCATTAAACCGCACAGAACTAATACGGCACTGCAAGTTAAGACGGTTTGTAGAAGTAATCACTGACTAGTTTCAAACAATGGAGGCTGAATAGGTTTTTGTCTTGATCATAATTGCAGTGTCACCCCAGTTATAGCACTGTGAGACACATTGCGTCAAATACTATGACAGACTGTAAACTGTAAAATGCAGGGAATTTCATCACTTCCGAGAAAGCAGTGATTCAGACTCCTCTAAAAATGATTCAGTGCATGATTCCAGCTTTTACGATTCATTGTATTTTAAAAGCTTGGAATACTTTCCCAGGTTTGGTCTGCGTTTAACTTGACAATCAACACGAAGAAGGTAGAAAAAAATTATACATTCGTACAAACTAGCACTACTGGATTGCGTTTAAATTGCATCTCACATTATTTCTCGCTCCTGCCATGGTAGAAATCACCAATTTGAGATAAACACTTGTCAGTGGTTTTTGTATGAGAATGTCGCTGTGCAAAACACTGTGACCCACTGTAGTATCACAATGATGTAGACCAGTACACTCATTCTCTGTTGTTTACTGAAGGTCTCAATTTTCATTTGAAAGAGCCATTTAGTTCTGATCATGTTTAGAATTAATGCCATAGTCGACATAACAATTAGCAGTGATTTCCTGAGCTGTCAGATATATTAAAACGAACATTTTGTCCGAGCATTTAATTGATGGAAGTGTTAGCAGTACATATGACATGCCCAAAACATTGTCCCATTGTGTCACCAGTTTGCTAGTTTAAATGGTACATTTCCTCTTTGATAGTTTTGTAAGAGGCAGCCTGAGGTCTACTTCAGATTGCAGTTGGTATAATTGCATTTAAAACTCGTACTGACCGACAGTTTATGATGGAATTGACAAAATGTTCCCTCGAGCTGTTTTTGAATGAGTCCAGCCCTGGTTCCTCTCGCTGTGGTCTCTTGCACAGTAATAGATGGCGGTGTCTTCGATCTTCAGGTTCCCCATGTCCAACGCGAAAATGTTGTTTGAAGTGTCTTTGGACGCAGTAAATCGACCCTTAATCGCTGGTGCATAGTTACTGCTGGATGAACTATAGTAGTACAGCAGCCACTCCGGGAACCTGGCGGACCCAGTGCATGTAGCTGCTGCTAAGATCGAACCCGCTGGTTTTACAGGTCAGTTTCAGGCTGCCTGCGGGACGGTCAGTCTCTGCCTCTGGCTGGGTCAAAACAATCTCCGACTGGACACCTTTAAAAAAGAAAACAAATAAACCATGAGCATTAATGCTGATGACATGATGGCTGAGTCTTTTACATTCCAGCGGTAGACTAACATTGAGACAGTAACAAAGAGAGACTTGAACAAAAAACACTCACATGATAAGAATGTCAGCAACAAACTGAGAAAAATTGTCGACACAATCATTCTGATAAATTGTGGGAAACGGTTCTGCTAAGATCTTTCGAAACAGAGCCGACCCAGGAGTGTTGAATTAAGGTCCAGTGCCAAAGGTTTATATGGCCATCGGAAGGGGCAGGCTTACAGCTTCCGCATGTTGGTTCCCTGCTGGAGGCTGAGACTGGATCCTGGTATCAGCTTGCATAGCCCGAACACATGGGATCATGTATTTACATGAGGTTTTGCTTAAACACGGACACATACACATCTTGGGATATTTCTTTTGCTGAATAGCTTCTTTGGAAGTAAATTTGAGTAGCTTCAGGTCTGTTTCACATGATAGTTGCATGCATTTTATTTTTAAAAAAATTCAACTGGAAGTTAGCTCCCTTTATTTCTACATTCATTCACAAACAGATAAAACTAAAATGAAAGTTCAAACATATTGCTAGCTAATAAAATAGTTGAGCTTTTCTTCCCTGGATACTGCAAGTCTCTGTCGCACTAAAAATAACATGGAATTCATATGAAACATTTTAAAAGTTCAATTTAGGCAACTGAATACAGAGCGTGTCCAAAGTGATTATATTTAGAATATTCAATTAGGAGTTAACTCCCTTTAATCCTACATTCCACCACAAGCAGATAAAGCTAAAAAGAACTTCAATAATATTATTAGCCAACAAAATGAATGACTTTATTTTTGCTGTCACTCAAAGTCTCTCTCACATTACAAAATAACATAACATTTCTAGTCTGCGTTTCTAAATTCAGTTTAGGCAACCTAATATGGAGCATGTCTAAAGTGATTATGTTCAGAATGTGAGTGTATGTCACTAAACAGTTTGGACCCGGAGATTAGAAGCACCTCCTTACATTGCAGAATGTCTCTCCCTGCATTTCTTTTTCAAATTGCTCCGACACTAAAATGCACAGTAAAGGAAAGCTGTGTGCCTGAGAAACAAAATGTGAGTCCGCAGTGATACATAACACCGAGGTACACTTTTGAAAGAGCATCAAATGAACTAGAACAAGACAGTCCATAACTTTTTTTTAAAAAACCCTCAACGTCTAAACCATTGCAGGTAACTGTCTGGGTACATCAGGAATGTTTGGTTAAATTAGAGAGTATTACAGTAATAATTACCACGAATGTAGGTTATAAACAGTACATTTCTCTGCTCACTGATAGCTCTGACAGGGCAATTAACTCATAAAAATCAGCAAATATTCACGGTTACACTACACAAGTATTAACCATGTATAAAGGGCCCACTCAGTTTTAATGAGATACATGAATCAGAGAATGGTGTAACAAGTGATGTGAGTTTGAACCAATTCAATTTTGTTAATTTACTTTGAGATGATAACAAATGTTACTTCAATGTGGGATTTTGGATCCATTAACTTCATATTCAGGAGCTTTAAAGATACTCAATAAACAGGCTGAACTAACCAGAACGTCACTGCATTCAATGTCCTGTTTTCTGATAGTCATACAGTGAATGCTGTATATAGTAACTTTCATTTTTAAAGAAGAAATGCCAAGTGAAATG
This sequence comes from Chiloscyllium plagiosum, assembly GCF_037043375.1. NCBI lineage: Eukaryota > Metazoa > Chordata > Chondrichthyes > Orectolobiformes > Hemiscylliidae > Chiloscyllium > Chiloscyllium plagiosum. The sequence continues at coordinate 50,951,659 of NW_028270178.1, read as the reverse complement.
TGTCCATTGTGAGTTAATGGGAAAATATAGTTTGTTTCGTAGGATTTTACTTTAGTTGATTCATTTTCCCTGTAATCGGCCAGATACAATAGTTGGCAGCAATTAAGCTGACTGCAGAAAAGGTCCTTGAGTTCCCAGTTTCATTTACTGGAAGCAGATGGAGTTTCTGCAGTGGATCAGGGATATCTTGTCTCACTGTTGACCAGTTGGTGGAAAGCCAACTGCAAACCATAACCACCACCTCCGCAGAAACAAATCGACTCATCAACAATACTGGAGAAAAGTTTATTTTCAGTTGTGTAACTTGGAGAACTCGTCCCTCCTCTCATTGAAGGAAATGTTCGCAGAGTCTCAGACGCAACCTTAACATCAACAGTTCATTCAAGGATCACTACAGCACTGTTTAATATTGAGAAAAATTGATAAATAGTCATAGAGTCATGTAGTGATACAGCATGGTTACAGACCCCTCGGTCCAACCAGTCCATGCCAGTCATAATCCCAAACTAAACTAAGCCCACCTGTGTGTACTTGGCCCATATCCATCCAAACATTTGATATTCATTTACTTATCCAAATGTCTTCCAAAGGTTGTAAGTATCCACCACCAGATCATCTCACACAAAAACCATTCGCTGTGTAAAAAGTTGTCTCTGATATCCTTTTTAAAGTTTTTCTCCTCTCATTGTAAAAACATGTTCCCTATTGTTGAAATCCCCCACCATAGCGAAAATACGCCAATCTCTTAGTCAAAAATTGAAATCAATCCCAGCTCCAAACATTTACAAAATATCACTATGGATCTTCCTCCAGTCCAAAAAAGATTGTCCCCTTTGATCAATGATTTATAAAATTTACTCACGTATCTACTGAGATAGACGTTTTCAAACAACTTCTTAAGTGCAAATGGTTCACATCAATCGGATTAAAGTAACATTTCGTGCGCTACCCCACACACAAAATAAAACAAGTTTGTTTACATGATTTGCTCTGAGGAAGTCTACGATGGATTCTTTTATCAAACAAAATCATTGCCAATGTTGTGAGCGCTCGTCTATCTTCTGTGCAATGGTCTGAATTTTAAGTTGAGTCTGACTGCAGATGAAACTGGCTGATCTGGGTAAAAATACAGTTTCTGCCTTTCACATTGTTAATGTATATTGCTGACTTTAGTTGAATAAAGTGATGTTGTCCCAGGCATCGTCTGGCACCATTACTTTCCACATCACTTGCCAGAGGGTCAGGTGGAGTTTATTGATATGTGATATTTTTGAAACGAAAGCTTCGTACATTTCCAGTATGAATCATGTTAATTAGAGCCATTCACCTTTCCACTCATGGCTTTATAAACTTATATGAGGTCACCCCCCGAACTCTCACCCTCCAGTGAGAAAAGTTCCAGTCTATCTGGATTTCCAACGGTGACTGTTCCCTCACATTCTGCTGTTTAAGATCCTCCTGCCACCCCAGGTCCACAGACAGTGTCCCTTGATACTAGTTCAAAGAAATGAAAGGAACTTGTCCCACCATATTTTTCAATTTTCTTTGGCTTCAAGCACCATAAAAAATAAATGTTCGTGTCATTGCTGATTTATGGGAGAATTCCGTTTACATAATATCTGCTGAAATACCTGCAGTACCATCCTGAATCTGGTTCGCAGGTTCACCTGTTGTTCACAAATGCAACCAGACATCAGGGAATAGTGAACATCGCCCACACCCAACCCTCCATCCTTCCCCTCTGTACTTTCCAATTTGTGAAATCCGTGTTGTCAATAATCAGTTAAAAGAAAGTTTTTTTTTTAAACTTTCTTAATTCATGTTGCTGATCTTGGCTGAATAAAGGTATGTTGCTATCAGCATTTCTGGGGAACATGTCTGCATTTTTTTCATGTCAGTTTTCAATGATATTAAGTCAAGAATAGTCAAAATGTCCTGAGAAACAATGTTTAGAAATGGGCCTATTAGCTCCTCAGGGCTGTACCAACTGTTTGAATATTGATACAGTTCTGCCCCTACTTTTTCCCCATAAGCCAGGATTTACAACATTGGAGATCATATCTATGTTGGTCATGGATTAGACCCTACAAAATATTCCCGAATGTTTACAGTGCTATCACCTGCAGGGTTATGGACAACATGCTATAAAGTGGGTGTTCGCTGGAAGGCTCTGTCTTCACGTGATACAGGTGCCATGGGCGAAGTGATCTCTCTCTGTCGTAAAAACTACTCTAAATTCATCTTTCCTACTTTGTCTCGTTCAGAGACTCTAATTCACATGATTCATACCGGAAATATTCCAAGCATTCGTTTCAATGAGATCAATACACTCCACCTGATAGTCTGGCTCGTGATGTGGAAATTAATGGTCTAATTAATGGTGCCAGACGATGCCTGGGACAACATCACGTTATTTAACTGAAGTCAGCAATATACATTAACAACGTGAAAGGCACAAACTGTACTTTTACCCAGATCAGCCAGTTTCATCTGCAGTCAGACACAAAATTCAGACCATTGCACAGAAGATAGACGAGCGCTCACAACATTGGAAATGATATTGTTTGATAAAACAGTCCATCATAGACTTGCTGAGAGCAACTCGTGAATATTGCTTGATTTCTTTTTGTGTGGGGTAACACATGAAATGTTACTGTATTCCGACTGATGTGAACCATTTGCACTTCAAGTTATTTGAAAACGTCCTTCACAACAGATATGTGAGTAAATTTTAGAAATCATTGATCAAAGGGACAATTTTTTATGGATTCAAGGAAGATCCATAGTGATATTTTGTAAATGTTTGGAGCTGTGATTGCTTTAAATTATTAACTAAGATATTGACATACAGTGCACAACTTCACAATTTGCTGTCAAATGAAACTTTGCAACCATTGTGAACCAACGCCTGATGGTTCAGAATTTAACAAGGACCTAGCAAGGTTCGTGAATGGACCAACGAATGATTCATGAAATTTAACAAAGGCATTTCTGAAATGATTAATTTAGCTAGGAAGAATGTCGAGACACAAATTCACATCTCTGTTTGCATTTCAATATAATATAATTTACTTTTCTATTATATCCTCAAATACGTGTGTGTTTGTTCATATTTAATACTCTATCTTGTTCCAGTGTTAAGATAGTTTCTTTATTTATTTCACTCAAGACTGTATGCTGTATTTTTGCCTCAGTATTGACCAAACTCGGTTTGGTGCCAGCTTATATCACTTGAGCTGCTTTTTCAGGAAGTGAATCTCTCCACCTGTTATGTCAAAATAATTTGTTCATGCTTAGATCAAAATAAATCCTCTTAATATCATCCCAAATTCAGGCTCGGTTATTTTGTTTTTATTCATTGGAAATGAACAGAATATGACCGGCCTGTTCTTGGTGGAGTGGGAGAGGGAGTTAAAGTGGTCAGCCACGGGACCGTGGGGTTGGTTGGCACGGGTGTCCCAGAGATGTTCTCTGAAATGATCCGCAAGTTCGTGTCCTGTCTCCCTGATGTGGAGGAGACCACATCAGGTGGAACAGACACATTGGATGACATTTGTGGAAGTATAGATAAATTTCTCTGGGATGTGGTAGGATCATTTGGGGCCTTGTCGGAGGTGAGGGGGGAGGTGTGGGCTGCTGAAGGGGCATGGACCTGACGAGGGAGTCGTGGAGGGAATGGTGTCTCCGGAATGCAGGTAGGGGTAGGGAGGGAAATATACCCCGAAAGATGGGGTCTGTTTACAGGTGGTGAAAGCAGCGGAGGATGGTATGATGTATGCAAGGTTGGTGCGGTGGAAGATGGGGACCAGGAGGGCTCCCTGTTGCGATTAGAGGGATGGGGTTCAAGGGCATTGTCGACCACATGGGAGGGGAAATTGCAGTCTTTGAAAAAGGAGGTTATCTGGGATGTTTTATGGTGGGACTGGTCCTCCTGGGAGCAGGTGCGGTGGAGGCAGAGGAATTGACAATAAGGGATGGCATTTTTACAGGAGGTCAGGTGGGAGCAGTGTAACCCAGGTAGCTGTGGGAGTCAGTGGGCTTGCAGTAAATGTTTAGTCGGTCACTGGAGATAGAGGTGGAGAGGTCAAGGAAAGGGAGGGAGATGTCCAAGATGGTCCCTGTGAAGTTTAGGTCAGGGTAGAAGGTTTTAGTAAAGTTGATGAACTGTTCATCCTCCTCATGGTAGCATGAGGTGGCGTTGATACAGTCATCAATGTAGCGGTGGTAAAAGTGGGCAATGGTACCAGTGTAGCTGTGGAAGATTGACTGTTTCACATATCTGACGAAGAGGCAGGCATAGCTGGGTCCATACAGGTGTCCATGGCTACCCCTTTGGTTTGGAGGAAGTGGGAGGATTGAAAGGAAATGTAGTTGAGGTTAAGCATGTACTGCTTGGGTTGGCGTGACAGGAAGAAACGGAGGGCTTCGAGGCCTACATCATGGCGTTTGGATGTGTACGGGGCCTGGACATTCTGTTCTCTCTGGGGCTTATCAATAGCTTGCAGTTATTATGGAACTGCAAGGGCAATGGCTGGGAACTCGGAGAAACCAATGTTTAAGTCTTCTGCTTGAAGCAAATGTTGACCAGAACATTTAAACACCACAAAGCTCACTGTAGGAAATGACAGGGCTGTAAGTTTTAATAATATTTGAAACTTTGTTAAAAATAGAGATTTTTAGTCATAGTTTGTGAAATAATCAAGAAAATAATTAACAATTAGAACAAGCTCTTTCAAAGAGAGAGGATTTGCAAAGTTTGAAACCATACAGTGCTGTGCTTTATTTGACTTCAATGTCGGTCAGAGTTAGATACAGCCAAGGTGATCTCTCCATATATTGATTCTGTTAATCTGACACACCAACAGACCTGTCTGGACAAAATTGTATTATTTGTTGAGTTGATCAAAATTTAGGAAACAGATCAAACAGAATGTATTCGGCTGGGAAGGTGATGGATACAGAAGACAGAATCAAAAACTGGGAACATTAAATCTGAAAAGAGAGTAACAAGTAGTACAAGATCAAAGACATGACAAGGTGCATGTCGATATGTCCCAGACCTTAGTGAATCGAATGAGCTTGTTAGATGGTCGAGAGACTCGTCCAATGATGTCCTGGAATCACACCGTGAAACAGAGATCGAAAGGTCAATTTGCAAATGTCACTTCAATGTAATCACTTCATACTCTGTGTCCTAATATAGGCCACATTGGCAGATGTTTCGGCCAGATTGCATCCCCTGGGTTTATTTTCTGATCAGAAGTGAGATGTGTGGCTTGCTGCTGGCACACACAAACAGGAAGTTGTGTGCCAGCTTAGAATGAGACATCAGGCGCTACTTTCCGTATTATCAGCACAAACAGTCTTCCTGCCTCTAAGGGTGAACACACACTGACAGTGTTAAGAACAAACAGGTTGTTGTTGGTCTCAACATTGTATTCAATTCCATTCCCATTTCCCAGAATGAAACAGAAGAGACACAAGATTATTTCAGCGAGAGTAAATTATCTGTCAGAGAGATAAGAAGAGTTATCATCGGGTGAAAGGAGCTAAATGACAATGTGTAGTTTCACTCATAAACCTATATTTAAAAGTAGAAAGCTTGAGGGAAGTTAATAAGTAAATCTAAGAGACAGCATTCATTAAAAGTTGGAATTGTAAGGTTTAAGCAATAAAATTCAGCATGGATTTGGTGGAAATGATATCATATCGGAAGTGGTGATTCTGTTTTCCGGAGAGGCAATGAGATGTGACATCGGGTGTAAAAAGTGGGTGTAATGCTTCTTGACTTCAATCAGGTTTTTGACCAGATCTTGCATCTTTAATATGGTAAGGGTTCATGGTATCTGGTGCAGTTTGGCAAATGCATCGAATGTTTATTTATTGGCAGAAGGTAATGGTCGAAGGTAGTCATTGTGAAGACATCTTGTGTCCAGTGGCTTACTATATGACTTGGTGCTGGATCCTTTGATGTTTGCAGCGTATATGAACGATCTAGTCAAGAATGTAGCAATTTTGATCAGTAAGTTCAACAGTGAGGTGAAAAATGTTTGGTTTTGCAATTAGTGAGGAGGAAAGCCAGTGTGACATCGATGGCATTGCCTGTCGGAGAGAAGAATTGAAAACAGAACATTATATTCTAAAGTCTGTGAAGTAAAGCATTTTCGAGACTAACAATTTAAGCGAATATACGATGCATTGTTGGAATCTACACAATACAAAGGATAAGCGATCTTCTGTTGTGAATATCCACATCATGGTGTGGGGGTTGGAATTATAGTCTGGAGATATTGTGGCTAGACCATTAATTCAGGAAATAGGGGTCTGAGCCCACAGTTCTGCCACATCAAGTCGTGAATGAAAGTTGATAATTAAACAACTCATTGAAGGAATAAGCTCCACAGATATTCCCTTGCTCTGCTTTTGGAGAGCACAACACATCAGCGCAAAAGTTAAGGCTGAAGCATTCACAGCAATCTTCAGCCAGAAGTGCCAATTGTCTGATCCATCTTGGCATATTCCATAGATCACCAATATCACAGATACCCGTCAGCAGGGAATTCGCTTGTCTCCATGTGAAATCAAGGCTCTGTTGGGCAGGGGTAGGGGGGTCAGGGGTTACTGCAAATGCTGTGGAGCCTGACAAAATTCTGGCAATAATACTGATGACTTGTGCTAGCCAAGCAATCCCGGTACAGCTAAAACACTGACATGGACAATGTGGAAAATAGGCCAGGCACGTCCTGTGCACAGAAAATAGGTCAAACCACCCTGGCGAATTACTGCCCCATCAGTCTATGCTCAATCATGAGTTAGATGCAGGGAGGTGCTATCAAGCAGCACTAGCTCAGCAATAACCTGCGTAAATGTGGGTTACGCAAGGCCTACTCAGCTCATGTCTGATTACAGACTTGATTTAAACATGGACAAAGAACTGAATTCCAGAAATGAGGGGAGAGTGACAGCCCTTGACATTAAGGTCACATTCGACAGAGTGTGATATTATGGAGTCGTAGCAAAACTGGTTTCAATGGGCATTAGGCGACAAACTCCCTGCTGCCTGCAGTCATAACTCACTTTGCTTGTTAGAGGTCAGTCGTCTCAGCCAAAGCAAATCTCCAATTGGAGTTCCGAAAGAAAGTGTTCTTGGCCTAAAAATGTTCAGCTGCTTTAGCAATGGCCTTCACTCCATCAGAAGTTCAGAAGTGAAATCTGCATTAATCTAGCAATTTTTGCGACTCCTCAGTCCACATTTAAATGCAACAAAATCTGGACAATATCCAGACTTGAGCTGACAAGTGACACATAGCATTCACACCACAAAACTGCAAGACAATGATCATTGACAATAAGAGACAATCTAACCAAAACCCCTGGACATTCAATAGTGTTACCATCACTGAATCCCTCACCATCAACACCATGGGTTTTATTGTTCATTAGAAATTGAGCTGGACACTCCACATAAATAGAATGATTGTACAAGCAGGCCAGAGGCTAGGAATAGGGCAGCGAGTAACTCACCCTCCTGACTCGCAAAGCCAATTGACTGTCTAAGAGACAGAGGTCAGGAGGCTAATAGCACAGCTCGCCCCTTGACTGGATAGGAGCAGCTTCAACTGCACTCAAGAAGCTTGGCATTGTCCAGGACAAAGCATCCCACTTGATCAGTAGCACATTCACAAGCGTCCATTGCCTCCAAATCTGATTCTTAGTACCTGCCATATGCACGATCTAAAATCCTACACTGCAGTAACTTAGCCATTTCCTTAGACAGTACCTTCCCACTACCACTTGCATCTCGAAGGACAGGAGCAGCAGATACAAGGGAACAGCACCACTGTAAGCTCCTCTCTAAAACACTCGGCATCCTGACATGGAAATATTCACCGATCCTTTACTGTAATTGGGTCAAAATCTGGAATTCCCTTCCTCAGGCCATTTTGAAACATGTTATTTCAGAAAGGCAGCTTACTGCCATCTGCTGAAGGACATCTACGGACAACTAAAAGCAACCACCATGTTCCATGAGTCAATAAAAACATCGTTGAAGCTAACATGACAGTTTGATAAAGTGGTTGAGGAGGCATTATGAGTATGTAATAAGCAATCAAAAGGTTTGGAGTAAAGTTCCAGAAACAGTCCCTACCATGGTAGCTTCAATGAATAAAAGAGCATGAAATGAAAATGCTGGGATAGTGGCAGACCTACCAAAGGTTTGAAGCATGTTACATGGTTCAGTATTGTCCTTCAGAGGAGGACGTCTGACCTTCCGACCTGGCCGGACCGACCCATTCAACAATAAGGTGATGGTCCTTTCCTGTGCCGAATGTGACTAAGAAACCCATCAGGAGAAAGTGAGGACTGCAGGTGCTGGAGATCAGAGTTGACAGTGTAGTGCTGGAAAAGCACAGCAGGTCAGGCAGCATCCGAGGAGCAGGAAAATCAACGTTCCATGCATAACTCCTTCCTCATGTATCCTAATGAAGGCCTCATGCCCGAAACGTCGATTCTCCTGCTCCTCGGACGCTGCCTGACCTGCTGTACTTTTCCAGCACTACAGTCTCGACTGAGAAGCCATTTGGTTGTAATAACGTTTCTTAAGAAAGATCAACCATAATTAGCCGAGCAAGATGGCAGGCCTTCAAAAAGGTACCACCTTCTTGGGATATGTGACTAACTTTTTCATAAGTCAGTGAAGAATTCAAAAAATGCAAATTATGGTGAGTCAGGCTTTTCAGACAGAGTCCGGTACACAGTTAAGATTGATGATTGGATGCAAAGTCTCCTGTGACGTTGCTGTGAACAGCAGGAGAGTTCTTGCCAGTATTGCACGCCAATATTTGTTCATGATGTAAAGTGTCAGATTGATTGCATTTCTGTTTGTGACCGCTTTCTGTGCATTTCCAATATTAGGATCACAGCGGTGATATCATGACACCAGTATTCCCAAACTCCAGTCTGATGCTGAATAGACTGGGTTTGGAATACCATCGTTTGCCCAGGGTGAAATTTCAATTTAAAGAAAGCCTGGAATCGGAAAGAAAGCCAAATGGTGACCATGTCACCCGAGTCAATGGAAAAAATACAAAAACAGCTGGTTCACGAATGACAAGGCATCTGTCACCTTTACATGGTCTGGCCGACATGCGATTCCAGACCCATTGGGAAGTAATTGACTGTGTTCTGAGTGGCTTTGCAAGCTATTCAATGGGCAATTGGGGATAGGGACTCATTGCTGACCCTAACCAGAAAGTAATACATGTAAAAAAACCTCACAACAACGACATCAATTAAATGTAATTGTTGCGGCAGTTCCTGGTGTCATTTCAAGTATTTCACATGAATAGTCTAAAATGCACTTTGAGTGATGTTGCACCGTCTAAACAGATTACAATATAACTCAGTGGGCCATTCAGAGTAGATCCAGTTCAACATTTAAGTTTAATTGCAGAATTTTCAGCACTGCATTTTTAACCTAAATAAAAGTTTTAAATTGTGTTTATCGTCCAGAAATAAATAAAATATGATGCAATTCGTCTTCATAAATTTGTATTCACTTATGAAAAAATTCAACATTCTTAAAATAAACTTGTTTCGATTTGAATCTTACCAACAAATCACTTCTTTCATCTGGCTTTGCTGTCACCATCACTTCTTTGAAACCAATTAAGCATTTATGTAAATAAACACAGAAATAGAATTCTCAGAATAAATTACAGAACAACAAAACCCCAATTTATATTTCCCCACAAGCACAGCACACGAATTGTGGAAAAAATGCAAATAACTCAATGGATTCCAATAGTAATTGATGTTAGGACTTTTTAATACATAAGTTGTATGATTGCTGAATGACAGAGGTATCAATTATCATGTTTAGTAAAAAAAAACTATAATTAAGAGATACATTGGAACAGCTAATATTTCTGTTTCTCTTTTTCTCTCTTCCCCTCCTGCCTTCCTGCCATTTTTCTTTATAACTGATGCCTTGTTTTTCCTCTCCACAATCAGACAATGTTTTCCTTAATAACATGAAGCCAACACCTCACCAACATGTGGTCTCAGCCAAATTCAACCATTTCTTTCGAGAGATTTGAGTCAGTACAGCCAGATTTTCTCACAAATCTGTCTGAGTATTGACTGATCTGGAAATGCTTGATTGGAATGAGGCTGCAGACTTTACTGTGATAGTGTTTTCATTGTAACTCAGCAGTATTATTCTTGGCTGAGGAATATTTAATGGTTCAGTGCAATGCATATTTAGTCTGTAATTAACTTTTACTGCACATCTCATGGAATGTTTAATATTGTAGAGGGTGATTTATTCTGTGTCGACTCTGTGTTGTACCTGCTCTGGGAGGGTTCTTTTAGGGAACCCTGGATGCAGCTCTACACTGTGTCTAAACCAAAATGTATTTGACATGTTTGCATTGGACAGCACAATATAGAGGGAGATTTACCCAGCACATTACATGAGCTGTACAATCACAGAAAACATTTGATGTAGCCGTGTAAAGGGGCTTGTACTCCTACCCACTGTCTTTCTGATTTTGAAATGCTTGATACCAGAATAAAAAGGGAACAACACTATGCATCGAAACTTTGTTATACAAGTAGATTATCATCTACAGGCACATACATACACACATAAGGAAATCATTTATGAACAATCCCTGCAGTGTTTAATGGATGAGTGCAGAGAGAGCTTTAATCTGCAATGTGTGTATTCCATGCAATGCATACCGACAATGTGTTTGATATGGTAGTTGAAATGTAGTTTTGATCTGTCTTTAATCTTTTCTGTGACAGCCGTCGTTGTGTTTGACAAATATTCAACAGAACTGGAGTACTATAAATGCAGTCACTGCATTAGAGGCAGAATGCAATGCCATCAAACAGGGAGAAAGGCGATCCCTGTCTTTTTTCATGATGAGGAGGGATTGAAGCAGCTGGGCTTCAAACATGAAGTGGAGGTTAATTTAAATGAGGCCTATATAATTCTGAAAAGACTAACTTAGTGCAAAGGTCAATGATCGGGAACCAGAAGCAGCCTGTTCAGCCAATGGGGTTTGGTCTTCCAAACAATGACATCGTGGCTGAACTGATAATCCTCACCTACACTTTCCAGCGTTTTAACTGTAAGCACTGATTCAATTACCAATCAAAATCTGTCCATTTCAGCCTTCAAAGTACTGAATGTCCCAGCCTCGACAGTGTTCACAACATTCTGGGAGACAAAATTCTGTTCTGCCTGAAATTTGTGACCTCTAATTCAGAGATTCTACTCCCTGGTCCGAAACTCTCCCACAAGGGGAAACAACATTTCTGCATTTACACCATCACGTTTCCTGAAAATAATAGATGTTTCCGAATGTCACCACTGAATCGTCTATGTTCCATTGAGTATAGGCCCAAACGACTCAATCTCTACTTTCAACACAGTCCCTCCATCCTCAGGATCAGTCGGTAAACCTCATGTGGATTGTTTCACATTCCAGTGTACCTTTTCTTTGATATGAGTCCAAAGAATAATTCACAATATTCCAGCTGTGGTAAGAACAGAGTTTTTTTTTTCAGTTTTAACAAACATTATAGTCATACAAATATCCAGCACAGAAACAGACCCTTCGGTCCAACTGCACTAACCAGATATCCCAATCTGACTGAGTACCATTTGCCAAACATTTGGCCAATCTTCCTCTAAATGTTACCTGTTCATACACCCATCCAGGTGCCTTTTAAACGCAGTAATTGAACCCGCCTCCACCACTACCGCTGGCAGCTTTCTCCATACATACACGTGAAAAGGTTACCCCTCAGGTTCTTTTCAAACGTTTTTCCTCTCACCTTAATCCGCTATCCTCTAGTTTTGGACTCTCCCACTTGAGGAAAAAGGCCTTGGCTATTCACCATATCAATGCCCCACATGATTTTATAAGTCTTGTTCAGGCTACTCCTCAGCCTCCTTTCCTCTCACTGCAGGGAAAAGAAAAGCCTCAGCCTATTCAGCCTCACCTTATACCTTTAACACTCCAGTTCCAGCATCATTCTTGGAAATCTTTTCTACACCCTCTCAAGTTTCACAAAATCCCTCATAGAAATGGTCAGCCAGATTTGTCTATAATAATTCTAAATGTGGCCTCACAAATGTTCTGTACAGCTGAGACATGACATCTCGACTCCTACACTTAATGTTATGACCGATGAAGGAAAGCGTGCCAAATACCTTCTTCCCCACCCTGTCTCCCTGGAACTCCACTTTCAAGGAATGATGCATCTGCACCCTTTGGTTTCTTTGCTCAGCAACACTCCCCAAAGCCCAGCCATTAATTGTATAAGCCCTGCCCTGGTTTGCCTTACAAAAATGCAACACCTACATTTATTTAATGAAGCTTGGGTTCATGAAAGGCAGGTCATGTTTAACTGATTTATTGGAATTCTTTGAGGTTATAACGAGCGTGGTAGACAATGGGGAACTGGTGAACGTGGTGTACCGAGATTTCCAAAAGGCATTCAGCAAGGTGCTGCACTGCTGCATAAGATAAAGATGCACAGTGTTATGGGCAATGCATTAGCATGGACAGAAGAATGGTTAACTAACAGAATGCAAAGATTGGGGATAAATGGGTGTTTTTCTTGTTGACAATCAGTGGCTAGTGATGTGTCTCAGGGATCAGTGTTGAGACAGCATTTATTTACAATTGTTGGGACTGCAATAGTTTACAATTCAGACAGATTGTTTCGTGTTAGAGACCAAGTGTAGTGTGTTGTAGTTCACAGAAGCCACTTAAATGAGTGATAGAGCAAAGTGTGCAGAAGGATATAGACAGGCTAAGTGAGTGGGCAAGGGTCTGGCAGATGGAGTACAATGTTAGTAAACATGAGGTCATCCATTTTGGTCGGAATAATAACAAAGTGGTCTACATTAAAATGGTGAAAAGTTACAGAATGCTGCTGTGCAGGGGGACCTGGGTGTTCTTGTGCATGAAACACAAAAGTATGGTTTGCGAGTCCAGTAGCTAATTAGGAAGGCAAATGGAATAATATCCTTCATTGCCAGTGGGTGGAGTTTAAAATTAGGACTTTCTGCTGCAGCTGTATGGGGCGCTGGTGTGGCCACACCTGGAGTACTCTGTACACTTTTCATCGCCTTACATGAGATGGCACTGGGGTGGGGTTTGATGAGGAGGTTGACTACGTTGATTCTGGAAATGAGGGGGTGGGTTTATGAGGAGAGATTGAGCAGTCTGGGATTATACTCATTGGAATTCAGAAGAATGGGGGTGGAGGTTTGTAAAATTATAAATGGGACAGATAAGACAGAAGCAGGGAGGCTCAAAGTTTGTGAGAAGATTTATAGCTCGGGTGCTCGTTGTTGTGGGTCTGTTCGCCGACCTGGGAATTTGTGTTGCAAACGTTTCGTCCCCTGTGTTGGTGACATCCTAAGTGCTTGGGAGCCTCCTGTGAAGCGCTTCTGTGATGTTTCCTCCGGCATTTATAGTGATTTGTATTTGCCGCTTCCAGTTGTCAGTTCCAGCTGTCTGCTGCAGTGGCCCGTATATCGGGTCCAGGTCGATGTGCTTATTGATTGAATCTGTGGATGAGTGCCATGCCTCTAGGAATTCCCTGGCTGTTCTCTGTTTGGTTTGTCCTATTCTAGTGTTGTCCCAGTCGAACTCATGTTGCTTGTCATCTGCGTGTGTAGTTACTAAGGATAGCTGGTCAAGCCAACGTCTTCACCCAAAGGGTTGTGAATCTGTGGAATCCCCTGCCCAGTGAAGCAGCTAAGTCTAACCTGTTGAATGTTTTAAAGGTGAAGATAGATTTGTGAACAGTAAAGGAATGAAGGGTTATAGTGAGGGGAGGGTAAGTGGAGTCTCAGTCCATTGACAGATGATCCACGATATTATTGAAAGCCAGAGCTAACTCATGGAGTCAGATGGCCTACTCCTGATTGTATTTCTTAAGTTCGGATGTTGTTATGTTCCAACAGGCCTCCAATTCAAAAAGTGATGCTCGTTAACTACTAAATAAAAACTGAAAGAACTGTGGATGCTGTGTATCAGAAACAAAAGCAGAAACTGCTGGAAATGCTGAGAAGGTCTGGCAGCATCTCTGGCGTGAAAGGCTCACCAGTTTATGGTTCCCTAGCTTTTCCATACAACTTTCTTCAATAATGCTGCCACATTAGTACTCTCCAGTCTTCTGGCATCTCATCTATGATTATCAACAATACAAATATCTCAGCAAGGGGTCCAGAAATCTCTTCCCTAGCTTTCCACAAGGTTCTGGGAAATACCTAATCAGGTCTCCAGGATTTATTTCCATTTTTCTACTTTAAGACCTCCAACATCTCCTTTTCTGAAAAATGAACTCATTTTAAGATCACATTATTTATTTCCCAAGTTTCTTAGCTTCCATGCTCCTGTCTACTGTAAATATTGATACAAAGTATTTGCTTAGTGTCTCTGCCATCTCCTGTGGTTCCATGCATGGAAAGCTATGCTGATCTTTAAGGGCTGTATTCTCTCTTTAGTTATTCATTTAACCTTAAAATAATTTTAGAATCTTTTCGGATTCTCCTTAATTCTATTTGCCAAAGCAATTTGATGTCCCCTTTTTTTCCCTCATGATTTCCTGTTTAAGTATACTCCTCCTGCCCTTATACCCTTCTCAGGATTCACTCAATCCCAGCTGTCTATATCTGATGAATGCTCCCATCTTCTTCTGGACAGGATTTGCAATTTTCCTCATCATTGAGCTTTTCCCATGCCTTGCCCTTCACACAAACAGAAACATACCATCACTGAGCTCTCATTGTCTCATTCTTAAAGGCCTCCCACTTATCAGCCGTCACTTTACCTGTGAATAACGCCCCCCCCAACCAACTTCTCAAGGTCTAATACCACCGAAACTGGCCACACTCTAATTTGAAACTTTCATTTTTAAATCAATTCTATCCTTTCTCATCATTATTATTAAACCAATAGAATTATGATCACTTTCCCTGAAGCGTGCCCCTATGAACACCTCAGTCACTTGCCCTGCCTTGGTTCCAAACAGAAGGTCAAGTATTGCGAACTGTCTAGTAGGTGCATCCACATATTGAATACCAACGTTTTCTTGTACACACTTAACCAATTTCTCCACATTCCAAGATCTTAACACTACCCCAAACTCTATTTGGAAAGTTAAAATTCGCTACCAATATCCGGTTTTCTTACAGATAGCATAATCGCTTGTAAATTTCCTACTGACTATTAGGAGGCGCATTTTACAATCCCAGCAAGGTCATCACCTCTTTCTTATTTTTAAGTTTCATCCATATAACTTCACTGGGACTGGGCAGTCTCCAAGAAATATCCTCTCTACATCCAGCTGTAATGTTCTTTCTAACCAAAAACACCACTCCATCTCCTCTCTTGCTCCTCTGTCTTTACATTCTATAGCATCTATATCCTGGAACATTAAACTGCCAGTCCTGTTCATCCCTGAGCCACATTTCTGTAATGGTAATGATATCCTTGCCCCACATTCCCATCTCTGCCCCATGTTCATCTGTCTCACATGTCATGCCTCTTACATCAAAGAAAATGCAGTTTCGCAGTCTTACCTCGGTCTTGCCAAACTGTTGTCTGCCTCGACCCCTAGAATTGCTCACCGCATCTCACCTCAAACATTTCTCTTTTCTCACTATCTTGTTGGTTCCCACCATCCCCCTTACTAGTTTAAAACCTTCAGCATCCTGCTAGCAAATTTCCCCACAAGAATATCGGTCCCCTTCCAATTCAGGTCCCTCTTATACAGGTCATTTCTCTCCTTGAAGAGATCCCAATGATTGAAAAATGGGAATCCTAACCCCTGCAGCAGCTCCTCAGCCACACATTAGCTGCTCTATCTGACTGTTCCTAATCTCAATATTCCATTAGTTTGTAAACAAACCCCAACATGACATTTGCCATCTTTATTGACAGCTGAAATTAAAAACTAACTTTTTGTGGTTCGGAGATGCGGACTCCCTGCAGATTTCTGAATTCAATCTCTATCTTGCCTGCTAAAATGCATAACGTCACTGTTTCTGTCTGATTTCATTTAGTTAATCCACATTAAATTATTATGCAAAGCTCCTTGTTCACTCTCTTGTCCTACCTGTATTCCTCCGCAAACTTCTTTTTGTGTCATACTCACCACTTGTCTCCGCTCCAATTTTTGAGTCATTCGCAAACTTACCTACAATATACTCACTTTCCTCATCTTCAGTCATCAAAATACTTTGTAATTTTTTTTTTTGTCCCCAGAACAGATTTATGTGGTACTCCACAGATTGACATCCTGTAAAATAAAACTCTTAATCAAACTTTTCTGATTGGGATTTCAAAGATCCTCTCTCCGTGTTAATCCAGTACCTCCAAAGCCAAGGCTCCTTTCTTATTCAGTAATCTTATGCATGGGTGCTATCAAACACCTTCAGAAAATCAAAACAATCACGGTTTCCTCCATTTTCTCAAAGAATTCCGATACTTTTATCAGGCAAGATTTCCATTTTGTAAAGCCATTCTCAGTTTTCTGCTGTAACATCCTTTTTTAAAGACTCCACCATTTTTTCAATAAATGATGTTCAACTAAATGGCCTCAGTCAATCTTTTTTGTGCCTTGACTTTTTTGAGTGAAGGTGTTGGTTGAAGGATCTATTATCAGCCGTCACTTCCACCTGCTGTAGAAGCACTGTCTTTGTATCTACTGTGAAAATCTCAACAAAATGTATCTGATGTTCATCTCCTGAGAAAGCAACTCCACAAATGTTCTCGCTCATCATCTTCTGCTGGTGGTCCCAGATTTTACGAAGCAAGTCGACAAGGCTAATTAGCATCAAGTTAAGATCAATATTTGAGCAAAAATATCTCAGTTCCTGGTCACGTATTTTTGTTCATCTCTTTTTAGGATATGAGCTTTGACAATATGGATTCTGTGTGAGTGGAGCTGTGAAATACCAAGAGAGAAAAAACATTAGTGGGAGTCATACAGAGACCCCCAGACTGTAGTGGTCATGTTGGAATAGTATTAAATAGGAAATTAGCCAAGCTAATGATATGGAGACATTGTGATCATGGGTGATTTTAATCTGCATCCAGATTGGACAAATCAAATTAGCCACAATGTCTCCGGGAGGGGGGGGGGGGGGGGGCGGAATTCCTGGCCTACATATGGGATGGTTTTCTAAACCAACATGTGGATGAGCCAACTAGAGAGCTTAGACTGGATACTGTGTAATGAGAAGGGAATCATTGCCAATCTAGCTGCATGAGACTCCTTGGAGATGAGTGACCATGACATGATACAACTTTTTTATCAGGATGGAAAGTGAGCCAGCTATTTTGGAGACTAGAGTGCTGAATTTTATTCAGGAAACTTCGAAGATATATAAGGCATGATTTGGTGTTGATAGATTAGTGAAAGTTACTTAAAGGTGTGACAGTACATAGGCATTGGCAAATACCCAAGGAAATCATGGGGGAACTGCAACAACTATTTATTCCTGTCTGGTACAAAAGCAAAATGGGTCACAGGGCCAATCCATGGCTTATAAAGGAAATTAGATAGTATCCAATTGAAGGAAAAATCATAGAGATTGGCCAAGACAATAATAGGTCTGATGTTTCAGAGCAGTTTCGATTCAGCAAAGAAGGACCAAGGGTTTGATTAAGATGGGAAAAATACAGTTCAAAAGGAAATAAGCTTGCAGGGAACATGAAGACTGACACTACAAGGTTATACAGTATGTGAAGAGAAAGATATTGATGAAGACAAATGTAGGTCTCTACAGATGTAAATGGGGAAATGTATAACAAAGGACCAAGAAACAGCTAAGCAACTGAATACATACTTTAGTTCTGTCTTCACAAAAAAGGACCGTTGTACAGGAGGTTGGTGAGGCTGCAGTTGGAGCGTGTGTTCAGTATTGGTCTCCTTGCTCGAGGAAGGATGTTATTAAACTGGAAAGAGTGCGAAAAAAAATTATCAGGATGTTACTAGGACTCAATGATCTGAGTTATAAGGAGAAGCTGAACAAGCTCGAACTTCTTTTCTCGGCAGTCGAGGCAATCATGAGAGGCATGCACCCTTTTTTTTTACCCAGGGTCAAGGAATCGAGGATTAAATGTCTTTCGTTTAAGACTAGAGGGGAAAAGCATAAAAGGGAACCTGAGGGGCATTTCTTTTTACACAGAGGCTGGTACGTGTATGGAACGAGCTGCCAGCGGAATTGGTTCAGTTGGGTACGTTAACAACATTTAAAGGCATTTTGACAGATACATGGATCGGATGTCGACCAAATGCAGGGAAATGGGGTTAGCATGGTTGGACATTTTGGTCAGTATGGACCAGTTTGGGCCAAACGACCTGTCTCTGTGCTGTAGGACTCTCTGACTCGAAGATACAAATCAAGTACCAGAAATCCTGGGGTGTGCAAAATTTAGTGAGAAGGAAGAACTGAGGGAGGTCAATATTAGTAGAGAAATGGTGCTGAGAAATTGAGGCGATTAAACCCAATAAATCCTCAGGACCTGATAAATCTAGATCCCAGAGTACTTAAAGAAGCGGTTCTAGAAATCATGGATGCTTTAGTTGTCAGGATTCTTTAGATTATGGTACAGTCCTTGCAGATTGGAGGTCAGCTACTGCCACTCCAATATTCAGGAAGAGAGGTACAGAGAAACCAGGGAATTATAGACCAGTAAGATTCAGATCGGTTAGTGGGGAACATTCTCAATTTATCAAGTAGTTTATGGCAGAGCATTGAGAAAGCCGCGGCAGGATCAAACAGAGATAGCATGGATTTATGGAAAGGAAATCATGCTTGTCAAATCTATTGGAATTCTGTGAAAATGTAACTATCAGAGTTGACAAAGCGGAACTAGTAAATATGGTATATTTGTACTTGCAGAAAGTGTTTGACAATGCCCCATTTAAGAGATCACTGTACAAGATTAAAGTGCATGGGATTGGCGTAAGTGTACTGAGATAAATAGAAAACTGATTGGCAGAGATAAAACAGAGTAGGTCCTAAGGGGTCCGTTTCAAATTGGCAGACAGTAACTAGTGGGTTGCCACAGGGTCCCCAACTATTAATAATACATATTAATGATTTGGATGAAGGAATAAAATGTAATATCTCAAGGTTTGCAGATGATACCAAGTTGGGTGGGATGGTGAACTGTGACGAGGATGCAGAGATCCTACGGCATGATCTGGACAGATTGGGTGAGCGGGCCAATCAATGACAGATGCAGTTTATTTTGGATAAATGTCAAATTATTCACTTTGGAGACAAAAGCAAGGTGGTGAATTACTACCTGACTGGCTGTAAATTGGGAGTGGGGAGTGTGCTGCAGGGCCTACTTGTCCTTGTGCACCAGTCGCTGAAGGTAAGCACGCAGGTGCAGCAGGCAGTAAAGAAGGCAAATGCTATATTGGACTTCATTGTGAGATGTTTCGAGTACAGGAGCAGGGATGTGTTGTTGCAGTTATACAGGGCTTTGGCGATGCCACACCTAAAACAATGTGTGCAGTTCTGGTCTCCTTTTCTGAGGAAGAATGCTTTTGCTCTGGAGGGAATACAGCGACGGTTTACCTGAACGATTCCGAGGATAGTGGAAGTAACGTATGAGGACAGGTTGTCTAGGGTAGGATTGTTTTTGCTGGAGTTTAAACGAATGGGAGGGGACCTCATTCTAACAGGACGAGACAGGGTAGATGCAGGGAGGATGCTCCTGATGGCGGAGGTGTCCAGAATCAGGGGACACAGACTGAAGATTCGGGGTGTATCATGTAGGATGGAGATGAGGAGACATTTCTTCACCCAAAGAGTGATGACCCTGCGGAATTCATTACCACATGAATTAGTTGATGCTAAAGCATTGAGTGTATTGAAGACGCAGCTAGATGTAGCATGTAGGGCAAATGGGAGCAAAAGTAATGGGGAGTAAACAGGACGAGGCTATTGAGCTGGATGATGAGCCATGATCATGATGAATGGCACAGCAGGCTCCAAGGGCGGAATGGCCTCCCCCTGTTCCTACCTTCAATGTTTAAGAGGATATTGCCCTGAGTAAACCATGGACATTCTTCGTGCTTTCCCATTTACCTCAAAATATCACTCATCACCCCACCCGAAAAAAAATGTGGAGACATAACTTCTCAAATTTCAATGACACAGCTCCTCGCAAAGTCAAGATGTGATGGTTGAAGTGCAGCTTTGTTAATTCTTAGCACAAGATGTCATTTTCTTCTGTGATTGCTTGTGTATGTCTGTATTTCTATGTGTGTGCGCGCATGTGTATTTGTGCATGCATGCGTGTGTCTGTATGTGTGTGCATGTGTCTCTGTGTGCGTGTCTGTGTCTCAGTGTCTGTGTGTGGCTGTGTGTGTGTCTGTGTGTGTCTGTGTCTGTGCATATCCATGGCTATGCGTCTGTCTCTGTGAAGATGTAAGTGTATGTGAGAGTCTGTGTGTGTCTGCATCTGTGTGTGTGTGTATGTGTGTGTGTGTGTCTGTGTCTGTGTCTGTGCATAGCCATGGCTATGTGTCTGTCTCTTTGTAGGTGTAAGTGTATGTGAGTGTCTGTGTCTGCGTCTGTATCTGTGTGTGTGCACGCGCGGGTGTACGTTTCTGTGTCTGTGGCATTTTGAAGCACATCATATTTCGTTGAAACCACTTTCTTTGTCAGAGGCCACCAGCATGCTCCAGCTGCTGGAAGGTGCTCTAATGTATTTCAGATTGCGTGCCTCCATGCAATGTAACTTTCCTGCTTGACGAAGAGACTAATTCATAACAGTTAGTGTTTACCACCAATTTCTCACTAACAGTTACAGAGTGCAATTATGAGTTATTGCCTTTCGTTTTAGCGTCTAAGGTGATGTCCGGTCACCCTAACAGCTCACATCAAACCAATGGAAATCTCCCATTCATTTCTCTCAGCCAATAGGGACTCTCTCCATGTCTAGTCGATGTTCAGGGCTGTCATACCATTCTTCAGCATTCCTGAAGCGGACCCTTTGGTCCATCACTAGCTGCCTGGCTGTAGGAATCTCACCATGCAGGAAGTAAATTCACACGTCACATGCTTCCATTCTGTTGACATGTCCAAGACACACTTGTTAGATGATTTAGGGACTCTCCATTTGAGAGGACACAGAATTCAAGAATTTGTCATGTCACTTCCAAACCTCAGCGTTCCAAAGGGGATACCCTCGCCCACCTCTCAATCAACCCAACAACTCCTCCAAGTCTCCATACAACTGCCTTTTCACTCCTCCTTCTTCATGTTTCAGGTCCACAAACTCCTTGCAAGGGCATCTGTACCTCTCAGATTATTCCAGACAAGACCACCGAGGGAAAAGGACGAAGAGAGGACTGCAGATCAGAGTCAAAAAGTGTGGTGCTGGAAAAGCACAGCGGGTCAGGCAGTATATTGAAGGAGAAGAGTCAGCGTTTAGGGCATAAGGCTTTCATGGAGATTCCTGCCCAAAACACCGACTTCTCGGTCAGGAGTGAAGACTATTGTTGTGACAAGGTCTGCTGTTGGAATTGCGCAGTGAAAATCAATAACTTCATCATCATTCTAATAGAGGGCAATAATTCAACATACTTGTGGATGGATTATCTCATGTTAGAAATAAATACAATGATAATCATTGTTATATGAATCGTGAAGGGATTGGACAACATTAACAGATTATTAACAGGGTGTCAAAGCCCCCCCAATAACACAGGCGAAGAAAATAAAGAGGACAGATAAGCAAATTAAAACAAAATTATCAGAGACCACATTTGATTGAACGGCTCAGACAAAACAAGAACAGATTGAGAACTAATGGATATTTTTAGTTCAGAGAAATTAACTCAGTTACAACAGAAAGATGAAAAACTGAAGGAATAGCATTTAGGAGCAAACACAGAAGAAGCATCTGAGTGCATTCCCAAATGTTACTAACTTGAAAAGAATGTCTTGATGAGACATTCAGGCAGATGGGAAAGTGGGAGAAATTCATTACCAGGGGCTTATAGAAAGGAGGTTTGGCAGGTAGCACATGAGTCACCTGTGGGTCATTGTGGGAGTGAGAAGAACTCCCACCAAAATACAAAAACATTTTTACTGGCCTGGGCTGCATAAAGATGGAGTTGAAAATTGCCAGAAATGTCATACTTGTCATTTAACTGGAAAACCTTAGGCAGTAATAAAACCAGCACCTTTTAAACCCATCCCTGCATTTGAGGAATCTTCTATAAGGGTCTTACTTGATTGACCCCTACAAAAACAAAACGTGGGAATTAGGATTTGTTAACTATAATTGATGAGTCCATTCGATATCCAGAAGCCATTCTATGTGTACAATACCACTGCTAGAAGGTTTGTGGAAGAATTATACCAATGTTTAACTCGATAAAGAACACGCACAGAAATACAATACAATGGTCAAATTTTACATCAGATTTATGCATGGCAGTTATGGCTACCCACTGCTTAACAGCAAGGATGGCAAGGGAGTGTAAGAAAGGTGGGGTCAAACTTCAAACACCATTAGTGAGCATAGAGAAGACCATTTTGAGAGCTTATCGTCAAGAGAATCCAAACGACTGGATAAAGGTATTCCATTTGTACATCTTACAAGTCGGGATGCACCAAATGAACCTACCAGATTCAGTCCATTTGAATGAGTGTTGGGGCATGAGCTGAAAGGATCACTGAAATTAAATAAGGAGCAATTAGTGAGTCAGAGTTCAGCGACCACATACTTAAACTGTGTGTCAAATTTTAGGGAATGATAAATTGAGTAGGGGAGTTGACTCCAATTAAGCAATATCCTTACAGACTTACACCAAAGAAAGTTAGCATATGTTCAAAGACAGACTGAACGGATGTTCCAAAAACAACAGCATCAAAGTGAGTTGCAGCAACTGGAGCTCAGCCATAGTAATGGTGCCAAAGCCAGATGGTACCCATGGTTGTGTGCAGACTGTTGCAAAGTTAATGCGGTTGCAGAGTCTGATTCATATCCGAGTCCAAATTGGGAAGACTGTATTGAAAAGGTAGGACAAGCAACTTAGATTTGTAATTTGGACTTGCTCAGAGGTTACAGGCAGGTACCTTTATCCGAAGGAGTGAAGACTATTTCGGCTTTTGTAACACTGAACGGACTTTACCAATTTAAAGTCATGCCAGTTGGTATGGAAAATATGCCAGCCACATTTCAAAGGATAACCAATAAAGTCATTTCTGGGTTATCCAATTGCAAGGTGTACATCAACAACCTTGTGATCTTTCAGTCACACACAGGTAGAACATTTGCAGCATTTGTTGAAACTATTAAATTGACTTTGGGAGGCAGGCTGGTGAGAAACCTGGCTAAGTGTGAATTCGCCAAAGTTTGAGTCATGTCCCTCGGCCAAGTTGTCAGGCATGGAACAGATGGCCCGGACCATAACTTTGATAAAGACAGCAGGACTATGACTCCTGGCAGGGAACAGGTTTAACAAAGGTTTGTACCAAATTGTCGTTGTGTGATTGCTCCACTGACTGACTAATTGAAGAAGTGCGGATATTTTAGTGGACAGTAGAATGTCAGAAGGCATTTGCCAGCCTGAAAGCTATGTTAGCCACTGCCCCAGTCTCCCCTTTAATTGTACGATATTCCCCAAGGGAATGAACCTGGAGAGCGCATCCATTAGAAATTTGAGGCGGTGTGCTGGGGGCAATATTATACAAGGTCCCATATTCCTCTCCATGTATTAAAGACTTAAGGATCTGAAACCACTCACATTCGCCCTTAATTTGGTCAAACAACTGAAGTGGAAGGTTTGTATGAAAGAGTGAAGCTACTCCTCTACTTTTCCAAATAAAGGATGAAATAAGCAGCGGGCCGAATCTTACCTGCTGTAACTTGAAGTGCTCCTTATCAGTTAGATGTGTTTCTTGCAGCAAGGCTACATCGACCCCTTCCTTTCTGAGGCTTGAAAGTATCTTTTTCTCTTAATTGGTGAGTGACTCTCCTTAACGTTCAACGTGCACCATTTAAACGAGCGGTGAGCCATAGCAATCTGAAGCAGCCCATGACCCACTGGGAGAAGAACCCCACTTTTAGTGCGTCAAGTGAAAGCAGTAAACCGTTCATCCAAACTTGAACATATAACTACAATAACAACCAAGTCAAAACTTCTAACAACTGTTTCTACAACGAACCAACATCTAACATAAATAAGTGGAGACTTTCCGCCTTCCTGCAGAGGGTGTTCATATTACCCACTAATCCCCCATGGCTCCTCCTAGCTGAAGCCGCTCCCCAAACCCAGGCAAAACAAAGTTTTAAAAAGTTGCACGCGTCTTACAATAAGAAAATTAAAAGTGGGCATTCAATCCGTCCCATCCATACTTTGATCCGAGGCAGTCCTGGTGAAACAAAATGTAACCAACCCCACCATCCCCAAACCCCCTTTCGCATTCCGAGCTAAGTGAGAGAAACGAAAAGCAAATGATAGAAAAAAAAGGATAATGGGAGTTTAGGAAGAAAGGAGAAGAAAGAGAAAAGAAAGAAAAGTCTTCCACATACTAAAAAAAAGCGTGGTAAACCAGGCAAACGCCAGAGAACATAATTGTCCATATTATTTCAACCAGCCAGTCTATTTTTAGATATACAGGAAGTCCTTTGAGGTTTCTGGTGAGTAAAAATTAAACACAGACCCTCCATGGCTGAAACAGAATATTGCCGGATATCCTACCAGAATATTCACATCCCTCAGCCTCCTTTTTATCTTACCAAAGGAATGCCTCTTGCGGATCACAGCCAGAGAAAGATCTTCGAAAAACATAATTCCTAATCCTTTATAGATCAGAACCTACGGATCCTTCCCAGAAGCTCGAGAAGCTTACAGCACTTTTTTTCTCTATCGTGCTGGAGTTGCACGAGGACCGAGTGGGGGCACTGCTCAGATCCCAGTGGGCCCACTCGACCCACACCCATTCGGCCCTGACTTCCAGCTTCAAAAATTGTATGAGCCATTTCTCCAAGAAGCTGACGAGCTGGCCTTCTTCTTCCTGTTCCGGAAGCCCGACCAGACTGATGTTCTTCTGATGGCTCCGATTTTTGAGGTCGTCGATCTACTCTACTAAGGCCCTTACCTAACATTCCAGGACTTGGACACGACCCGCCGAGGATTCTGCCATGGTTTCCGAAGCTGCGGTCCGCTGTTCCACCTCGATGATGGGCGGCCCTAGAATCCTGCTCCTGCTCCTGCTTCTGCAGCTTGGTTGAAATCAGTTCCAGCCTGGTTCGGGTCTCCTCCATCGCTGAATCAATCTTCTCTTGCAGGCTCTGAACTCTGAGACCAGGCTCTACTCCACATATAAGTCCACTGGGGCGTTCGCAGAGTCCGTCTTCACAGCCGCGGGCGTATCCATCGCTGCAGTGCCCTGCTGGTTGTGATCCTCATTGTTCTTTTCCCTTAGTCATTTTCCTTTCTCACTTAAAATGGCATAGAGCAACACTGGGGATCAAAAACGACCGATTTTACCTCAAGAGGGAAGAAAGAGAGGGTGAATACATCACTTTGTCTGGGTACTAGTGCAGAGCTCAGCACAGCAGACCAACTTGATCACCGCCATCGTGGATCTCACCCGTATAATCACTGTTAACAAACTTTTTTTGAAATGGTTTGAAGATGTTTCTTGGAGGGGGAGACAATGGAGAACTATTGGATGTGATGTAGTTAGATATTCAGGTGGATGTTTAAGAGTTCAGAAAGTGAATAGTAAATAAAATTGAACCAACGTGGTTCAGGGGCGACTTTTGGAAATTGAAAGGTAAAAGTGAATTTGGCCTTCAGTTAAGGGAAATTGGAAAATCGAAGTAAAATCGTTGGCACAGACTGCATGCAGTGTGGATGAGATTACACCTGTGTTTTGTACTGTTTCAAAGAATGAGAGGTGATCTCAGGGAAACTTAAAAAAAATCACCCACAGCAGACTGACTAATACAGGGGCATGGAGAAGTGCAGCAGGCAAAGTTAGGGGGAACCCAAGATTTTCTACAAAAAACATCAAGCTGAACAGAATAACCAGATAAAAATTAGGACCGATTTCGAAACAAAGGGGGTAATCAGTATGTGAAACTGGGGAACATTGATAGACTGTAACATGAGAGCTTCACATCTGTTTTAGTTGGGAGAAGGAAGATGCATGTACAGAATTCAAGAAGATGGACTGGGAATCTCTCGAACAGATTCATATAAGATGCAAGTTGGGATTGTTGGTTTTGGATGATGTAAAGTCCAGATGAGTTGTATCGCAGGATGCTGTTGGAGACAAGAGTGGAAATATCCTGTCCTAAATGCTTAAGTCGAATTTGACCACATAAGGGAGGTGTTAGAGGACTGGAGAACAGCTATGTGGTCCCAAGTTACTGGAAAGGTGGTAGAGATATACCAGTGTCTGGTGGTGTACGACAGCGAGCAGTGCAGTTGTATTATTTGTGGTATTCATAAATGATGTAAATATGAATGTGGAGGGGGTGGTGGGGGGTGGGGGCTAAGCGTAATAAGTAATTTTGTGTTTGACACAAAGATTGGCCAGGTGGTTGGCAGTGAGGAGGAAGGCCTTATGTTACAGGAAGATACAGGTGGAATGGTCAGATGGTCATATCACTGGCAGATGGAATGGAACCCTGGTAAATATGAGGTGATGCACTTTGGAAGAAGGAGCCAGACAGGGGAGAATTCAATGAATAGCAGAACGCTAGTGACGTCAGAAGGTGTTTCTCCACACATACCTGAATGTGATTGGACAGTGTAATAGCCAGTTCAGAAATCACACGGGACTGTAGGCATAGTGTTCATTCATCGAGGAAATATAATATAAGTTAAACATGCCATTGGTTAGGCCATAGATAGAATACTGTGTGCAGTTCTGGCAGACACATTACAGGAAGTGTTTGGCTTTCTCAATAACATCAGAAGCTATTGGGGTCTCCACAGAGTTGGAAGCTTCAGGGGAAGTCTCCTGGCTGCAACTCACTCTAAGTTTTCACTTGATTTGTTTTTCCTCCTAGATTAGAGAACTGTACCTGAGAATCTGTGTCTGATCTTTCCTTTTTGCCAAGTACATGTATCAGAACACTTAATTATTAATAGATTCTAGGCCAACGCCTTCAAATATTTTTGAGGAGCTCTGCTGTCGTCCATAACACGTGACTCCTTCTCTTCCTGTGTAATTGGTAGGAGGCACTAACTGAGCTATCTCTACACTTCTCCAATAATTTCATTGAGCTGAATGCCTTCCTCATATTCCTGTGAAGCTACCGTGAGGAGCTGAATAATCTCCTCCTTTTAACTGTGGAAATGTGCAGTGTCCAGCAGCACTGTTACATGAATGTTACCAATACTTACAACAGCACAAGCCTGAATGTTGTCCAGGTCTTGATGCACATGGACACAGACTAGTTCAAGAGCTGAAGGGGGACGTTTTTCCTGAATATTGTAAGATTTTCAGTGAATACCCCCACTTCTAATCTTATGGTGTGGGCAAGACATTTATGAAGCAGCTGAAGATGTTTGTGCTGAGGAAGCTACGTTGAGGATGTTTTGCAGACATGTCCAGGACTGAATGGAGTTTTGTACACAAACCCCAGTCATTGTGCGTTATGCTTTCAATCACTATAACCAGGGAAGTTTACAACTCATTTGCATTAAGTGCAATCCTGCTCAGGCTCTTTGAGACCGTCCTTAGTTAAAATATGCCTTGATGTCAGGGCCAGTCACTCTTCCCTGAGCCCTTGTATTCACGTCTTTTGCTCATATCAATAGGTCACAGTGGGGGGGGGGGGGGGGGGGCATGGAGTGCTTTTTGACCAGTCAGAGTTGAGAGCTGTGAAGAATTGGACATGAAAGAGGATATTAGACCTTATGATCTTGTGGTGGGTGAAGACATGCTTGCGGGGGCGGGGGCGGAGCGTATGGATGACTGACATACCCCTGTTTGTGGGATCCTCACATACTATTATTGGAAAGTAGAGGGTGTTATTTTCCTGGAAGCGATGTTATTGAATGTTGCCAGATTGTCTGGACATCTCTGGTTGAGGTGTAGGGGCTGTATTCACAGTGCATTTGGGTCTACAAAATGACCAACAAATGAAGCACAAGTTGCAGACAGGGGAAGCTCTGTAAAGAGAGATGAGGGGCCTCTTTCATACCTAGCCTGGGCTTTCCAATTACAATTTCCAAACAAGCCCAAACTGAGTTTGACAGTTTTGAGGGGCTGAATGGTCTCCTCTATTTCTGTGCACCAGTTTACAGCAGTAGCCTCCAACTGCTCCTATCTAGCAGGTTTGAGGGACTGAATGGAACGTAGAAACATGGGACTGAGGAGCAGGAGTGGGCCATTAGACACTTTGAGCCTTCTCCACCAGGCACTAAGATTGTGGCTGTTCAGGTTATGGTCACAGCCGCACTTTCCTGTCTGTATCCCATTATCCATGACTCACTTCTCTGTCAAATATTTAACTAACTCAGCTTTGAATCAATGTAAACAAAGAAGCATCTCAAACTTGTGGGGAAGAGAATTCCCACTTGAAATGTCTGTTTGGAATGTCTCCTCATCCCTTTTATAGAGTCATATCGCATGCAGATTTGTACATGCCGACCAGACATCCCAATCTGATCGAGTCTGATTTGCCAGCATTTGGCTCATATTCCTCTAAACCTCCTTATTCAGACACCCATGAAGATGCCAGACTCTACCACTTCCTCTGGCATATAATCCCATATGCACACCTCCCTCTGTATGAAAACATTGCCTCTAAGTTCCATCTAAAATATTTTCCCTCGCACCTTAAACCTATACCTTCTATTTTTGAATCCCCTATTCTGGGAAACAGCCCTTGTCTATTTAAACATCCATGCCCCTTATGATTTTATAAACCTCTATAAGGTCAGCCCTAAGCCCGTGATTCTACAGGGAAAACTGCTTTAGCCTATTCAGCCTCTGCTTATAGCTCAAACTCTCCAAACCTGGCAACATCCATATAAATCTTTTCTGAACCCTTTCAAGTTTCACAGCAACCTTCGTACAGCACGGTACCAGAGCTGTACACAGTATTCCAAAATGTGGCCTCACTGACATCCTGTACAGTTGTAACATGACATTCCCAACTCCGAAACTCAATGCTCTGACCAATGAAGGAAAACATGCCAAACACCTTGTTCACTATCCTATTCACTTTGAAAGAGCGTTGCACCTACATCTCTCTCTCTTGTTACTCAGCAACATCCTGCAAGAAAATTCCATTAAGTACCCCGATTTGCTTCCCAAAATGCAGCACTTCACAATTATCTGAATTAAATTCCATCTGCCACTCATCAGTCAATTGGCTCATCTGATCGGGATCTCATTGCACACTGAGATAGATTTCTTTATTACCCACAACACCAACAATTTTGGTGTAATCTACAAACTTGCTACCCTTACCACCTATGGTCACATCCACATCATTTATATAAATGACGAAAAGCAGTGGGCTCAGCACTGATCCGTGTGGCACACGACTGTTCACATGCCTCCAGTCTGAAAATCAATCCTCTACCAACCTCTGTCGCCCCCCTTCAATCTAAGTTTGTATTCAATTGGCTTGGGTGAGTTGGTTCCCATGTGACCTAACCTTACTAACTTGCCTAATATGCAGACTCTTGTCAAAGAACTTGCTCCTGTCTATATGGAAAGCATCGACAACACTGCCTTCATCAATCTGCTTTGTCACCTCTTTAACATACTCAGTCAAATTAGTGTGACACGATTTCTCATGCAAAAAGCCATGGTGACTATCCACAATCAAGCCTTGCCTTTGAACATGCATGCAATTGGCTATCCCTCAGAAACCCGTCCGACAACTCAACCACCACTGATGTCAGGCTCACCGGTCCAGATTTCCTTGGGTTGTTGAGTAACTGTTTTCTTTTCTACTGCCACCCCTCTATTGGTCACGGCAAATTATCGGTGTGACCAGTTTGACGATATGGCTTATAATATAGGTCTCACATTGCGTCAGGGCCGTCCTAGGAAGAAGTCATATAGATTTCCTTCTCTGTTAAAATAACAAATCCATGACTAAAACAAAGTTCCTCATGATGTAAAAATGAACGACAAACAGTGTAGAAATTACAAAAGTGTACATTGATATTTCCATTACTAAAAGTAATGAGGAGCACAAACATATGCAGACACACACAGATACATACACAGGCACACTTAGACAAACACAAACACACACACAGACATACACACACACACACACAGGCACACTCAAACACACACACAGACGTGCACACGCAGACACACTCAACCTCACAAAAACACAGAAACACAAACACACGGACACACAGACACACATGCACCTGCAAATACGCACACTAACACAGACGAATGCACGTACCATAGTGCGTACAAAATTAGAGCAGTAAAAAGGTCATTTGGCCCATCCAGCCTACTGAACTATTGATCATGGCTGACATGTTTTTCAAGCCAGTTCTACTATCCTCTCACAACAAGCCTTGAGCCCATCTTTAATCATAACTTATCGACTTATATCCTAAAGACACTAAGATGTGTGTGTGTGCGCACGCGCATGCACGTGTTTATCTGTGTGTGTGTGTGTTTGTGTGTGTGTGTATGTCCCTTTGTGCGTCCGTGTGTGTCTGTGTGCATGTGTTGTCTTTGTGTGTGTTTCTATGCGTGTGCATGTGTCTGTGTGTCTTTGTGTGTGTGTATTTGTGTATGTGCGCCTGTGCGTGTGTGTGTCTCTCTGTGTGTGTCTGGGTGCGTGTGTATGTGTGTGTGTGTCGTGTACGTGTCTGTGTATGTGTGTGTGTTTACCTAATAGCAGGAGACAGCATTATCGAGGACGGTTGTTTTTCATACTGGAAGCCTGTTGTTATGGACTACTCAAAATATTCTTGAGCAGGCAGCGCAGACTATAACTTTGTAATTTGTTTCAGTAAGTGCACAGTGAAAATTATCAGATTTTAAAATAGACAAAATATATTCACAAAACTACACAATGAAACACAAAGAACAGAATAAAGAACCCCTACAAAACTCAATCTATTCAAACTAAACTTAATTAGCTGTTCTTGAAGTACACAACTATCCCAATAAGCAAAGCCCCCTTATAAACAGTACAAATGGAACAAATGATTGCACGTTAAAGTTAGAAGGGCAGAAGGAGAGACAGACAGAGAGAGAGAGAGGGCCTGTCCACACAGCTAAACTCCAAACTGGTTCTGGACTGAACTGCTCACCTCGAGAGCTGACCACTCCCCTTTCATTATACCTTTAATCAGAAAACCGTTTAATCTCTGTACCAAACCATTCACCTTGGAGCCGGGAACTATTTACGACGCCTCTGAAAAAAAAAATCAAGGACACAGTATCTTTGAGAAAAGGAAGCTTTTAGAGAAAAGGTTTGTGACACTGTGCACAGTGGTGTTCCACAGGGACTTCTGCTCAATCCATTTTTGTTTTGACATTTAGACAAATGATTCAGATGAGAATTATAGAACGTGTGGTTAGAAAGATTGTGGATAAAACCAAGTTTGGCTATATAGTGGACAATGAAGATTACACAGGGACCTAGATCAAATTACTTGAAGAATCTAAAGAGTTGTACAGCACCGAAGCAAACACTTTTGACCAACTAGTCCATGCCAACCTGATTTCTGAAATTAATCGTGCCCTACTTGGGGTGGTGCAGTGGCTCAGTGGTTAGCACTACTGCCTCCCATACCAGGGACCTGCGTTTGATTGCTGGCACAGCTGACTGACTGTGTGGAGTTTGCACATTCTCGCTGTGTCTGCGTGGGTTTCCTCCCACAGTCCAAAATTGTGCAGGTTATGTGAATTGGCCATGTTAAGTTGCACATAATGTCAGGTGCATTAGTCGGGGTAAATTTGGTGAGATGGTTCTGGGTGGGTAACTCTTCAGAGAGTTGGTGTGGACTTGTGCTACACAGTAGGGGATCTAATCTATTTGCCAGCAATTCTAACATATCATTCTAAATCCATCCTATCAATATATCCATCTGGGTGCCTTTTAACTGTTGTAATTATACCTACCTCCACCACTTCTTCTGGCAGTTCATTATGTACACGCTCCACTTTCTGAGTGAAAAAGTTTCCCCGACGTCACTTTAAAATCTTTCCCCTCTCACATTAAATCTATGCTTTCTAATTTTGGACTTCCAAGCATGGGGAAAAGATCTTGACTACTCACTCCCTATCCATACACTTCATGAATTTATAAACCTCTAGAAGGTGAAAATGAGCCTCCCACCCAGGGTCTGTACTTTCAGTCATCCGGGACTTAAATTCTGAAATTCGATACTGACACCTCTTCCATCTCGATCAAAACACAATTTTAAAATCATTTCAGTCAACGCGTTCAGATGTGTTATAAAACACCTCGACTTGGATTAGAAACCAAACCTTTGGGGCCAGAGGTAGGGACACTACCACCAATCCACAATCGCCCCAAAAGTTGCAACATTATTCTCCTGTGTGTTCATCAGCCTTTCCTGTCATGCTGCACCTGAATCCAGACAATCTGGTCTCGAGCTAGGGACACTACCAGATAAGTTCAGGAATTCGAATAGAATCCAGACGTCTGGCTCAGAGGCAGGGATACTACCGACTACACATGATCTAAACCATGCCCGAATTGTTAACTTTAAATGCCAGCTTTCAGATCGGTATGGATCCATTGAAATCTGGGTAACTTTACTGAATTACCCACTTAAAATAGTAACGTTGTTAAAAAATGCAAGGTACTTACCTCAACTGTAGGATGTCGAGTTTATGTGCTCTGCCTTCGAGATAAACTATGAACATCTTTAAACACTTGGCTATTATTTCCGGTTTAAATGGCTATTATCTGTAGTCCTCAATATAAGGGAATGAAATTCTGCAGACACACTTTGCACTGTGAAGGAACTCGAATGGATATCAACACTGAACATCAGAGACAAAGACAGAGCGTAAATTTCTGGCCTGAAACAGCGATCACTGTTTCTCACCTCTAACGTGTGACTGCCCTCTTCCGAAAACAATTAAATGATACAAGGCAACTGATTATTTTCCAGCCTTTCTTCCCCAGTATTATCATTTACTGGGCAAAAGAATTGCAGATGGAGTTTAATGTTGATAAATGCAAGGTATTGTACTTTGGTAAAACAAACTAAAAAACACATATACAATTAAATGTTGAACCATTGGTAGTGTTGTAGAACAGAGCAACCTAGAGTTTCAGGCATAATTCGTTGAAGTTTGCTTCATATGTAGACAGGGTGGTTATGAAGGTGTTTCACTTGCTGACCTTCATTATAGAGACATAGAATCATAGAGATATAATGCAGGGAAATAGACCCTCTGGTCCAAATTGTCCATGTCGACGAGATACCCTAACCTAATCTTGTCAATTTTGCCAACACTTGCCCATATCCCTCAGAACCTTTCCTATTTATATACTCATCCAGATGTCTTTTAAATACTTTAATTTGACCAGCCTCTGGCAACTCATTCCATACACATACCACCCTCTATGCATAAAAATTGCCCCTGAGGTCCCTTTTAAATCTTTTCCCTCTCATCCTAAACCTTTGCCCTCTAATTGTGGACTCGCTCACCCCAGGGAAAAGACATTGTCTATTTACCCGATGCATGCATCTCATGATTTTATAAACCTCCATAATTCACCTTTCAGTCTCTATGATTCAGAGAAAACAGTCCCAGCCTATTCCGGCTCTCCCTACAGCTCAAATCCTCCAGCCCTGGCAATACCCTTGTTAATCTTTTCTGAACCCTTCCAAGTTTCGCAACATCTTTCCGATAGGAATGAGACCAGAATTGTACACAATATTCCAAAAGTGGCCGAACCAATGTCCTGTACAGCTGCAACATGACCTTCCAACACTTGTATTCAGTGGTTTGAACAATAAAGGAAAGCATATTAAACACTTACTTCACTATCCAATCTACCTGCAACTCTATTTTCAAGGAAATAGGAACCTGTACTCCAAGGTCTCTTTGTTCAGCAACACTCTCCAGGATTTTATCATTAAGTGTATAAGTCCTGCTCTGAGTTGCTTTTCCTAAATGTAGCACCTCGCAGTTATCTAAATTTATCTCCATCTGCCACTTCTCAGTCCATTGGCCCATCTGATCTAGATTCCATTTTACTCTGTGGTAACGTTTGTAAGTGTTCACTACAACTCCAATTTTGGTCTCATCTGCAAACCTACTAGCTATATCTCCTATGTTCACATGCAAATCATTTATATAGATTACGAATAGCAGTTGACAGTCCTTTGAATACAGGAGTTGGGACGGTATGTTCAGGTTGCACAGGACATTCGTGAGGCATGTCCTGGAGGACTGTGTGCAGTTCTGGTAGCCCTGTTATATAGAAAATATTATCAAGTTTGAAAGAGTTCAAAGAGATTTGTCAGGATGTTGCTGGGAATGGAGTGTTTGAATTATAAGGACAGGCTCAACAGCCTCGAACATTTCCTACTGTAGCATAAGAGGTTGAGACGTAACCTTGTGGAGGTTTATAATATCATGAGAGGTTTCGATAATGTTAAATGGTAGGTGTCTTTTTCCTCGACTGGGGGATTGTTTTACGATAAGAGGAGGAAGTTTCTTAAAAGAAATAGCGTCATAGAGCTGCATAGCATAGAAACAGACCCATTGGTCCAACGTGTCCATGCTAGCCAGATAGCCAAAATTATTCTCCTTCTATTTGCCGGCATATAGTCAGTTTCCATTTAAACCCTTCCCATTCATCTGTCCATCCAGATGCCTGTTAAATGTTGTAATTGTGTCAGCCTCAATACCTTCCTCTGGCAGCTCATTACACACGGACCATCCTCGACATGAAGATGTTGCCCATGAGAGCCCATTTTTGTCTTTCCCATCCAACCTTAAACCTTTGCCATCTAGTTTTTGACTGAACTACCCTAGGGAAAAGACCTTGACTATTCACTTTATCCGTTGCACCCATGATTTTACTAACCTCTAACGTCAACCCTCATCCTCTGATTCTCCAGGGAAAATAGGCTCAGCCTATTCAGCCTCTCCCTGTACCTCAAACCCTCCAACCATGGCAACTTCAGTGTAAACCCTTCTTGAACCCTTTCAAATTTGACAACATCCTTCCTGCAGAGCAGGGAGATCAGATTTGCATACAATATTCCAAAAGTGGTCGAACCAATGTCTTGTACAGTCGCAATTATGTCTCCTAACGCATATACACAATGCACTGACCAATAACATATCAAATACTTTCTTCACTGTCCTATCTACCTGCAAATCCACATTCAAAGAACTATAAACCTGTACTCTGAGGTCACTTTCTTCAGCAACACTCCACAGGACTTTATCTGTAAGTGTATAAGTCCTGCCTTGATATGCCTTTCCAATATGCAGCATCTCACATTTATCTAAATTAAACTCTGTCCGTCACTCCTCGGTCCATTGGCCCATCTGATTAAGTTCCCGCCGTAATCTGAGGTAACCTTCTTTGCTGGCCACTATACCTCCAATTTTGGTGTCATCTGCAAACGTACTAACTGTCCTATGTTCATATCGAAATCATTTATATAAATGACGAAAAGTAGCGGGCCCAGCACCGATCCTTGTAGCACTCCACTAGTCACAGGCGTCCAGTCTGCAAAAGAATGCTCCACCACCACCCTCTGTCCTCTACCTTTGAGCCAGTTCTCTATCCAACTGGGTAATTCTCCCTGTATTCCATGTGATCTAACCTTGCTAACCAGTCTCCATGGGGAACTGTGTCGAATGCCTAACTGAAGTCCATATAGATCACATCCAGCGTTCTGCCTTCAACAATCCTCTCCGTTACTTCTCAACAAAAACAATCAAATTAGTGAAACATTATTATCCACACACGTTCCCATTTCACTATCCAGATAAAGGGCTATTGCCCAGAACGTCGATTTTCATGCTCATCAGATGCTGCCTGACCTGCTGTGCTTTTCCAGTACCACTCTGATCTAGAATCTGATCTCTTGCATCTGCAGTCCTCACTTTTGCCGATCCCTAATCAGTCCTTGCCTATCCAAATGCTTGTAAATCCTGTAGCTCATGATTCCCTCCAACGCCGTGCCCACCACTTATATCAGGCTCCCCAGTCTATAGTTCTTGGCTTTTTCTTTCCATTTTCTTTAATAGCAAAACTTTAAACAATCTCATGACTTCCAGCATCTCACCTGTGGCTATTGATGATGACAACATCTCAGCAAGGGACCCAGCAATCACTTCCTTAGCTTCCTACAAATTTATTGGGTCCACCTGATCAGGACCTGTGAGGTAATTCATTTTTTACACAGCATGTGGTTCGTGTAGGGAGTGAACTTCCTGAGGAAGTGATGGATTGTGGGTAAAGTTATAGCATTTAAAACGCATTCGGTTAAGTACAAGAATAAGAGGACATTTGGACAAATCTGGGCCAAGCGCGGGCAGGTGGGACTAGTTTAGATTGGGATTATGGTCAACATGGACTGTGTAGGCCGATAGGCCTGTTTGCAAATACCCTGTACAACTCGATGAGTCTATGCGTGTTCGTGTGTCCAAGTATGTATCTGCATATTTCTGTTCGTGTTTGTCTGTTCCTATTTGTCTATATATGTCTCTGTTAACCTCTGTTTGCATGTCTATCTCTCTGTGCTTGTTACAGGTGTTCCTGCATTAGTGTGTGGATCTCTGTCTCTGCATCCCTGTGCAATGGGAACTCTTCTCGTTTTTGGTGTGAATCACTGAAACGGGGTCAAAACCATTTTCCCTTCCTCTCCCTTTCCCTCTTTTCTTTAAAGTGATACAAGCCCACACTGGTCTGGTTTAGGTCTTTTCAATCCATTCTCACATATAAGGTTACTTGTAAGAGTAAAACATTAAAAATTCCAAATTACAGGAAGTGCATTAAAATTAATCTCATCGCCATGGAAAGTGGCTCACTCGGAATTGCTTGTAAAAAATTGCAATGGAAATATGCTTTAACGTGTACACTGTGTATTGGAAATACTACCCAGTGACAAACCATTTCCACATTGCAGACGGAGCACAGACATTTCTCCACATGAACATTTTCCATTCTGAGGGCCTCAGTACAATGACAATCCTCTCCAAACCAACCTAATGTGTGTGTGTGTGTGTGTGTGTGTGTGTTTGGTGCAATCAAAATTCAGGTTGTATTGTGCTGCGAGCTGCTGCCCTCCCTCTCTCCCTCCCAGACTGAATCCCTGATCGTTTACACACTTCAGCACCACGATTACAGTGGCGTGGGGGTGGGGGATCTGGTTGGGGGTGCAACAGAGATTGAAACAAGAGACATCTCAGCAGCTCTGGAAGCATCTTTGGACAAAAATAAAAGTTGACGTTTTGGATTGAGTAATCCTTACTCAGAACTCATATCGGGAGATATTATATCACTTTAAACATCACAGAGACTGCCAGACCCGCCCCACACAGATACACACACGAATACAGACACATAGA
The DNA here is from genome assembly GCF_037043375.1 of Chiloscyllium plagiosum. Lineage (NCBI taxonomy): Eukaryota > Metazoa > Chordata > Chondrichthyes > Orectolobiformes > Hemiscylliidae > Chiloscyllium > Chiloscyllium plagiosum. The sequence continues at coordinate 50,914,050 of NW_028270178.1, read as the reverse complement.
AGCACTCACTATACATTGACAGTAATACAGACCTGGAGAGTGTGTCAATATTTCACTCGCTCTGTTTGGTGTGTGTCAGTATTTTTGAGTGGAGCGTGACTGTAGGACAATTTCAATATTTGCAGATACCAAACCTGAAAGAATTGTAGAATTGTTGAGGACGGTGTGGAATTCCAACAGGTAAGTTATATGTTGGTGCAGTGTTCAGGTGTATGGCAGATGAGGATCAATGCAGCGCAGTGTGAGGTGATGCTCTTGAGTAGGAAGGACATTGAAAGACAATATAAAACAGTTTGTACCGTTATAAAGGAGGTGCAGGAACAAAGGTCCAGGGTGTATATGAGAACAGGTAATTGAAGATGTCAGGACAAGTGGGGAAAGCAGGAAATCTCACAGATTAGTTTCAGTATCTGAGCTGTTTACAGGGGAGGTATAGCAGGGAGTCTCCGTGCTCCCTTCCTGGGATGTGATGGAAACGATGTGATGTGAGTCCACCCTCCGGCCCACCGAGACCTTGGGGATTCCATTTGTACCAGCTCAACACAAAAGGGAGATGGCATCAGGACCACGGCTTCTCAATTGTGCCGGGGGAAACGGAGGTGCAATTAGGTTTAAAGTGAGAATTGCCCTTCACTGAACATTGCTCCTTACTCGGTTTTTAGGACGTGGCTGTTTCAGAATCTCCACACGAGGCATCCCAGTCCTCTCCGGCTCGTACCAGTCTCTTCCCAACATGGCAGGGGGAGGGGGGATGTGAGTGAAGGGATATCGGGCACTCCATCACTCGGCTTGACCATTACTGTCCTATTACAAGCTTTATCTCCTGGAATGGGAGAAAGGGAGGGACGGAGGGAGGGAGGGTGAGAGTGGGTACCTCTGCTGTTAGTGCTGGTGTAGATGGGGGGAGATATGGTGAGGTGTCTGGAGGGAGTCAGTCCACAGTGTCGTATCCATGCAATGTTATTAGTATGTGTGTGTGTGTGTGTGTTAGGGGAGGGGGGGGGGATAATGGGAAGAGAGAGAGAGGGAAGGTGCTGTAAGCAGCAATGAGAGTGGTGGAGCATGAACGTTGTTCTGGGTCGCTGCTGCAACAGATATACAGTGAGTGTGAGGGAGCAAAGAGAATACGGTGACCCTTATCCTGACAGAGCCGGGAAGGTTATTGATGCTTCTCCTGTATTGCTAGACATTTCTTCAGATCGCAGATACTGCACTGAGCTGGGTGGGAACCTCAGACAATGCTCGGTGAGTCGGATAGTGTGACCCTTACTGGGAAGAGAATGGTCTCCCTCTGTGCTGCCCCATTCACCAGGACCTCCGTGCCCCTGTCGACAAACTGTGGTGTAATTGCCCCTTATCTGCCATGCTCGGGGTAAACTACACAAACCAGCTCCGACATCAACAAAGCTCAACTGTGCGCCCACCGACCTTTTAAAGATGGCCCCAGTGCCAGGGATCACGGAAGTCCCAGAGGCATCAGTGCGATGGTGAGTACCTCCAGCCGTGATAGGTGGGGGAATAGGGCTGGCATTGAATGAGAGGGACACCATGGGGTGGGGTAGGTAGTTTATGAGGTGAGTTCGATAAGGTAGCACTAGGAAAGTAGCACGACCTTGTGCAGATAATCCCTCTGTCACACTCACTGAAAATGGCACTGAGATAAATTATGGTTCGATCCAGCCCAATGAGACGAAGACACCGTTGGGCCCAATCCCAGTTATAACGCTGCATCTGCTTGACCAATGCTCTCCATCACAGAGAAGGAGCTCAACATCACCTTCCCCTTGGGTAATATGGCAGGGCAGGAGACTGAGCTATCAGTGGGGAAGCACTTTGAGACACATAATCATAATTCTATTAGTTTTAAAATAGAGATGGAAAAGGATGAACTGGGTCTAAAAGGTAACGCTCTAAATCGGAGGAAGGCCAATTTTGATGATATTAGCAAGAACTTCCAAACTGGATTGGAACAGATATTCGCAGTTACGGGGCCAGCTGAGAAGAGGGAAGCCTTCAAAAAGGAAATGTCAAAATCACAGAGACAGTCTGTCCCTGTTAGGGTGAAGGGTAAGGCTGATAGGTGTAAGGAATGCTGGAGGACGGGAGAAATTGAGTGTCTGGTCACGAATAAGAGGGAAGCATATGTCAGGTAGAGAGAGCAGGAGTCAAGGATTTTTTCAGTACTCATTCACGGATTGAGGGTACCACTGGTTGTGCCTGCATTCATTACCCAACATTAATTGCCCAGAGGGCAGTTACGAGTCACATTTCAACTCTCCCTCCCACTCTGCCGAGGACATGGAGGTCCTAGGCCTCCTTCACCGCCGCTCCCTCACCATCAGACGCCTGGAGGAAGAACGCCTCATCTTCCGCCTCGGAACACTTCAACCCCAGGGCATCATTGAGGACTTCAACAGTTTCCTCATTTCGCATTCCCCCACCTCACCCCAGTTCCAAACTTCCAGCTCAGCACTGTCTCCGTGACTTGTCCTGACTTGTCCTACCTGCCTATCTTCTTTTCCACCTACCCACTCCACACTCCCCCCGCCCCTGACCTATCACCTTCATCCCCTCCCCCACTCACCTATTGTACTCTATGCTACTTTCTTCCCACCTCCACTCTCCTCTCGCTTATCTCTCCACGCTTCAGGCTCTCTGCCTTTATTCCTGATGAAGGGCTTTTGCTGCTCCTCGTATGCTGCCTGAACTGCTGTGCTCTTCCAGCACCACTAATCCAGTTACGAGTCACACACATGGTTGTCGGTCTGGAGTTACATGTAACCCAGGACTGGTAAGGAGACAGTTTTCTTCCTTCAAGACCATAAGAGAACCTGATGGGTTTTCCAAAAATCATCGTCATTTGGCTCTTACTTCCAGATTTAAAGTGACTGTCAAGAAGGGTCTAAAGCCAGTAGGAGTATACATAAGATGGAAATTCAGAGGCCACAAAGGGGACATGAGATAGTTCTGGCAAATAGGGTTAAGGAGAATCCAAAGGGACTCTACACATACATTAAGGACAAAAGAATAACTCAGGAGGGTTTTGGGCCACTTAAAGATCAGCAAGGTTGCCGATGTGCAAAACCGCAGGAGATGGAGGCGATACTAAACAAGCGTCGTGCGTCAGTATTGACTGTGCAGAAGGATATGCAAGCTAAAGAAGTTTGGAAATAAACCGTGACATGTTGAAAAGTGCCTATATTACAGAGAAGGAGATGCTGGAGTTCGTAAACCCGCAAAAGTGGGAAAATCTTCAGGACCTGATCAGATGTACCCGAGAACTCTGTGGAAGCGAGTGAAGTGATTGCTGGGCCCCTTGCTGAGATATTTGTATCGTCAATTGTCACAGATGAGGTACCGGAAGATAGGAGGCTTGCGAATTTGGTGCGATTATTGACAACATTTAAGAAGGATGGTAAGGAAAAGCTAGTGAACCAGACTTCAGTGGAGGGCAAGCTGTTGATAAGGATTATGAGGCACAAGGTTTGCATGGATTTTGAAAAGCAAGGACTGATAAGTGATAGGCCACATGGATCGAAGCATGGAAAGTTGAGTCTCACTAAATTGACTGGGTATGTTTGAAGAAGTGACTAAGAGGATTCATTGCGGCAGAGGTGTATATTGTTGGTATGGACTTCAGTAAAGCATTTGCCAACTTCCTGCATGGTAGATTGGTTAACAAGTTTAGTTCATCTGGAATACAGGGAGAACTAGCCATATGTATACAGAATTAGCCCGAAGTCAGGAGACAGAAGGTGGTGGTGAAGGATTGTTTTTCGAAAAGGAGGGTTGTTACCATTGGTGTGCTACAAGGGTTAGTGCTGGCTCCACTGCTTTTCACTATTCACATAAATCATTTGGATGTGATCATTGCAGCAATAGTTCCTACGTTTGCAGATGAAACCCAAAATGATGGTGTAGTGGACAGCAAAGAAGGTTTACCTCAGAGTACAATGGAATCTTGGTCAGATGGGCAGATGGGCTGACAATTGGCAGGGGGTTTTTAATCGAGACAAATGGGAGGTGCTGCATTTTGGAAATGCAAATCAGGGCAGGACATGTACACTTCATGCTAACGTCCTGGGGAGTGTGGCTGAACAAAGAGACCTTGGAATGCAGGTTCATAGTTTCTTTAAAGTAGAATCGCAGTTAGGTAGGATAGTGAAGAAGGCATTTGGTATGCTTGCCTTTATTGGCCAGGGCTTTAACTATATGAATTGGGTGGTCATGCTGCTGCTGTACAGCACATTACTTTGGCCATTTTTGGTGTACTGCATTCAATTCTGGTCTCCTTCCTTTTGGAAATATATTGTGAAACTTGAAGGGAGTCAGTAAAGATTTACAAGGATGTTGCCAGGATTGGAGCTATAGGGAGAGTGCGAGTAGATTGGGTTCTCACAAACTTGGATGATTGGGTTACTTTATTCCTGTAGCGTGAGGAGCATATATAGTGTGCATAGCCAAGGTCTTTTTCCCCAAAACTAGAGGGCATGGATTTCCGATGAGAGGGAAAAGATTTAAAAATGAACTAAGGAGCAACTTTTTCCCACAGAGGGTGGTGCATGTGTGGAATGAGGAGGTGGTGGAGGCTTTTACAATTATAACGTCTAAATGATATTGGGATGGGTACATGAAGAGGAAGGGTTTACATCGACATTGGCCAAATGTGACTAGTTTAATTTGGGATATCCCATCAGCATGGACGACTTAGACTGAAGCGTCTTATTCCATGCTGTACATCTCCGAGACTCTGACTCTATCTGACCTTGCACCAATATCGTATTAATTCATCATTCCCGGACATACTAACCTATGTTGCTAGATATGATCGAAATGTCTTCATTTCAGCATTGTGAAACCTGCAAACGCATCCTTCCATAACACTGACTCAGAGTCTCTCTCCCTCTGTCTATTTCCCAAATCCCTCCCATTTGTTAATGTTTAAACTGCTTCCCCGCCATCTAGTTTTAATTGTCCAGTTTCAATGTGAATAACTGTCCTATATCTTTTCCTGCCTTTGAATGTTGCTCAGTCAAGAGCATCAGCTTCCAACACTAAGAAGCTTAGAAACAGTGTTCAAAAAAGCATTGCTTGCGTTTTCTTTGACTTCCCAGTGTCCTGCCCTGTGCTCCATGTTGGATAATGGGGTTTTAACAGTTTCGATGCACACCTTTGTAACTTGCTCTGTGCCTATTCATTTAACGTCTCTGTTAATCTCTCTCTGCTGCTCATGTGCTCAGTACCATGAGGAATCCTCACAACTGTTAGTGATTCAGACCAGGCTTCTCATTTGCCTTTGACTGACATTTGTCTTAACTCTAGTTTTTGTACATTCGTGGAAATGCTGGGGATGGTATCCTAGAGGCTGTGTTTTAAGCTGCTGTGGAAATTCAGGAAGACCAGAGGCTTTGGTGATCCAACTCTGGATGAAACATGGTGACTGTAGTTACAGTATCTGGATCTGCAACATGACTAACAAATGGAGCAGAGGCTGCAGAGAGGGGAATCTTTGCAAAATGGAATGAGGGAATTACATTCAGATCAGCCATGGTTTTGAAGAATGTTGGAGCAGGATTGAATGGCTCGTTCATGCAACTTATTCAGATGTTTCTGTTGGTATCAAGCCAATTCCTCTCCTCTCCCAGTGTCTCACAGTGGTGGGTAGTGAGTCACCTCCTCCTGTTCCTGGGGAACAGAAATATGGGCCTCACTAGCCTCCAGAGTTCCCTGTATCCCAGTATCGAGCAGTTGAGATACTGCCTCCAGTTCCTGTGTCCCAGTATCGAGCAGTTGAGTGACTCCTCCTGTGCCTGTGTCCCAGTCTCGAACAGCTGAAAGACTGCCTCCTGTTCCTCTGTCCCAGTCTCGAGCAGTTGAGTGACTACCTCCTATTTCTCCCTGTTCCTGAGCAGCAGTTTCAATGCTCTGAATGATGTCACAAGGTTAAGAAAGGACTTGATAACAAAGAATTTCAAATTTGGAGCAGCATTACACAAAGGTATCTAGAAACGTCTCCACCAAATATTATATGCAGCTCGTCTTTTATTGTATTCCTGTCTCCTTTTATAAACAGGGTGAATCATATACAACAGTACAGTGTTCCGACAATACTCCCATATATAGGGAAGACAGATTGAAAAGATTGAATGATTTATGATCTATCCCTCAGCAACTCCCATTCAGTCCATCCAAACCGAGTAAATGTGCCCTTTTATTGTGTTCTGTAAAATGATGTAAGGAACTGGTTAACTGAACCTGTTTGTTTGGTGACTGTGATTAATGTCAGTCTCCATGGATTCTAATTATCCCAGTGGGAGTTTCCATCTTTTGATGATGAAAGGGATCGATTCAATATGTTATCCTATGGTATGGGCGGGAGCATCACCGATAGCACTAACAGGGATCGGCTGCTCCAGAGAGAGAGAGAGATCAGAAACTGAGAATTTTAGATTGGATAGTTCCAACAGTGGATCAGAATCTGAGAATAATAGACTGGAAAGTTCCAACAGTGGATCAGAATCTGAGAACAATAGACTGGAATGTTATAACAATGGATCAGAATCTGAGAACAATAGATTGGAATGTTCCAACAATGGACAGGGGTTTATCCTATTATGTTTGGATTTTTTCTACATATTCTTGGTGGCCGTTATCATTACGGATCAAATATATACTTTACATTATTTAATGCTTTTATTATCCTATCCTGGCTATTGTTGGTGTCCCTGGTAAGTTTCACTGTCGATATATTATTTGCATTAACTATGTGCGACTTGATTACTGTTCTTTTCATTTACACTACTCTGTAAGTATTCACGCTCCATACCACAACAACAACAGTGAACTTGTTCATTCTTTCTCGCCTTCTTTATTTCTGGCACTGGGCCTTTTTGGTTGACTTACTCACTTTCAGGTATGAACCAGGATGCATTGCATCACTGCCCTTGCTATTTAAATATTGAGAGCTTGGAGGTCACTGTCTTCTGTTCTGGATGCAAACTCCATTTCCTTCCTCTGACTCCATCTCATCCCTGGCCAATAACTGAGGCTGAAACAGACGACTCACAACTATGGTGATCCCTTTGGCCACAAACTGATTACTGACACCATATCCTGACCATTCCTAATTTTAACTATTGACAACTGCAGAATATACTTCACTGGTTCATCCCAACTGCTGTTTGAACCTTCAGCTATGAAAGACAGTCTTAATAAAGCCAATAATCTGCTGCTGCTTAACCAAATCTGAGTCGGTATTCCATGGCTTGTATCTAAATGCAACCAAAATCCCATCATTCCTGTACGGATTGCTTTATATTGTTGTTGCGTCTGGCAATGACTTTACTTTAATATTCACAAGCACATCGTCACCTCTGTCTATGACACGGTCCTCAGTCTCCCTCTGTTAATGCCACAAAGCCCTGTCAGTTGTTCACATTTAAACTGATTTCCTCTATGTCTATTCTCTCTCAAATAATAATTTTCATATCTACTGCCACCAACACACACAGACACACACACAGACACACACACACACAATCTCTTATCTCATATTTCGGCAATGGAGGTGCAGAGCCATACATTTGTGGGAGTCTAATTACTGTCACTTACTGCATGTGTTACACATCTTCCCGTGCAAGACATTTCTGTAGTGCAAGTATAGTAGCAATATACTGGCAAATTTTTGCAATGGTCCCCATGTCCAGGTAGTCCAGTTTATAGAGTAATCCACTAGCATGGTCTGCACAGCTCTCCATTCTGGCTGGTCCCTTGTCCCAGTTTATGGTGCCTGGGATGGTTCTGTGAGGCAGATTCACAATTTGATGTAACTAAACATTTCAACTGATCTGGCAATAATTTTATTGAATGCTCCCATTCTTGTGATTGGACCCACCATTGTCTCACTTCTCCAGTTACTCCCACTCCCCTGTCTCCTTATCCATATTTTCACAACATGTTATCAGTTAATTAATTGTTTGTTTTTCTGTACCTTTCCCTGGTGTTGTTTTTTTTCACTCCCGAGTGTATCGAGTGCTGGCATTGTGAAGCTCAGAAACAATGCAATGGTATGTGGCGGGCTGTTGCTCCAAGTTGGAAAGGGGTTCCAGCAGCTTTGAGACACGTCTTTGAAACTTGGTCTGTGCCTGACTTCTGAAGGCCTGTGTTTGTCCCTCTCAGTTGATTGTGCAGTCCATAAAATGAGGAAACCCCTCGAGTATTATTGTCAAGGAACAGGAGCTGAGGGGCATCTGACTGCCTCCTGTCATGGAAAGGTTAGTGGAGGTGATGGAGATAGTTTACTGGAGGTTGTGCTGTGAGCTGCCTTAGACATTCAGGGAGACCTGAGGATTTAGTGAACCAACTGTGGATGGAGCATGGGGACTGTAGTTACAGCATCTGGGTACGCAACATGAACAACAAATGGAGCAGAGGCTGCAGAGAGAGGGAGCTCTGAAAACAGAGTGTTTGTGGGGAAAGGGATCTGCCAAACCTGCCTGTGTTTTAACGAGGAGACACATATCCTTTCCCTCCACCCTTTAAATGCACTCATGCAAATTCACCCTCTACTTCTCGCACACAAACACATTCCCCCTCTCTCACATGCACACACACTCTCCCCTCTCTCTCACACACGCATACCATCTCTCCCTCCCAAAGACACACATAATCCCCCTCACTCTCTCACAAACACACACACACTCTCTCCCTCCCACAGACATTCCACCTTGTTTTCAATCACACACATGCACGTGTGCGCAAACACACACACACAAACACATCTAATCTGTAAGATGAATTTTCATTTGCCGGTTTGTATTTCCAGATGCATTATATTTTCTCAAAAAAAAAACAATTTGTAGACAGTCAGTCAATACGATATTTTATTAACTCCTACTTTGGAAATAAACCTAGTCTGTTTCCAGGTGAAGACATAAACAAGACCACATGCCTAAAATGCGATGTCTGACTGGAGGGGTCACCTCCTTTACATCGATAATACCTGAAGGTATCTCCAGGCAGGACTTGAAAGGAACTCTGGATTTGCATATTCATCAATCAAAATCTGCATCTCCATTCTAACCGATTAAAGATTTCGCAGCCATTATAGATGTGATTAATTCATGTGCATGTGTTGTACAAGCCTTTCATCTTTTCCTTATAAATTTCGTGCCTAAGTTCTTTTCTCTCTAACACCTGACGAAGGAGCAGGACAATGAAAGTTTGTGTTTTCAAATTAACCCGTCAGACTATAACCTGGTGCCATATGATTATTGACCTTACTCAACCCAGTCCAAAGCTAGCACCTCCATATCATGGTTTTTTATTGGTTAGCCAATTTTCTCTCCAAGCAAATAAATTGTCCTAACCCCGTGTGCTCATGTCTTGCATATAAATCTTTCGACAAACATTGACTTCTTGAAGTCCAGATATAATACATCTTTCAGATCCCCGTTATTCAACTTGTTTGTCACACGTTTTAATTTTAAAAAGTTAGGAAAATCATTCAAGCATGATTTATCCTTAATACAATCATGTCGACTTTGATGGGTTGTGGTTTGACTTTCAAAGTCTCATGTTGTTAATTCCTTAATAACAGATTCAAACAATTTATCTTCAGTCGTTTGCTCATAACTTTTCATTCCCGATTGAAGTTGGTTATTCTAAGTTCTTCCTTTTCCATAACCACGACAGTCCGAATCAATTCCTGTGCAATAGGCACGAGGCTGTGAAAGATCAGCTCCAATTGCTGTGTGAGGGGCATGGGTGGCTGATTGGACTCATTCTGTTCCTGTTTTACACACACGATGGGCTGAATGTCCTCCTGGTGTTCCTACACTATAGCTTCGATGTCTTGCATGTCCTGCGCCTGTTCCCGACCAAGCTGCTCAAGATATCATTGTCCTCATCCTGTTGCACAGTGACAAGTTTGGGGACTAATGGAATCTCCCTGCTGTTATGCCACATTTCGAGTGTTGAATTGTGCAGGCAGGTTGCGTTGCCCACAGTGGGTAGCTCAGTGGTTAGCACTGCTGCCTCTTAGCACCAGAGATCTGGGTTCAATTTCAGTCTCGCGTCACTGTTTGTGTGGAGTTTGCACGTTCTCCCTGTACATGCAAGGGTGTCTGTCGTGCACTGCAGTTTCCTCCCACAGTCCCCAGATGTGCCAGTTAGGTGCATTCGTCATGGAAAATGCAAGGTTGCAGAGATTGGGTTGGGAAGGGGGTTGGAGAGTGGGGTTTGTATGGGATGGCCTTCGGAGGATCAGCGTGGAGTCGATGGGTCAAATGGTCTGCTTCCACACTGTAGGGATTCTATGATTAACACCTTCATTGCAGAAATCAGTTGAAGGAATAATATCTGAGTTAATACCAACACCCTTTCTTAGTGAGGAGATTAAATCTGTGCACATTATTCCAGAAGTGATCTCATTAAGACCCTGTACAGCAACAGCCACACTTTACCAGCCTGCTGTAAGTTTCCTACTCAGGTTAGAGCAGGCTCAGCTGTCACGGGAATACACAATTTTGTTGAAAATGAATGGTGTGCTGACCTTCATTCCAGGATGTTTTGAGTACAGGAGTAAGGGGTGTCTGACTGCAGCTGTACAGGCCCTTGGTGAGACCCCATCTTGAAAATTGTGCAGTATTGTGTGCAGTTTTGGTCTCCATACCTAATAAAGGACAAACGTGACATTGAGGGAGAGCAGACTGATCTCTGGGATGACAGGCTTGTTGTGGGAACAGAGTTTGGGCAACTGTGCCTGTATTCCATGAGGTTTAGGAAAATGGGTGAACTATATAAAACTCTGACATGGCGAGACAGATTGGAAGCAGGGATGATAATTCCCCTGGGTGGGATGTCCAAAACACGAGCTCAGTGTTGGGTACAGACAGGCCAAAGTGCGTCGAGATGAGACTAAATGTCTGCACTCAGAGACTGGTGAACTTGGGGAATTATTTCCCTGATCAGGCTGTGAAAGCTAAGGTACTGAAAATAAATAAGGATTTCAAGACACAGAAGGGATGGGAAGAGTGCAGGAGTTTGGTTGTGGAGGTAAAGAATCAGCAATAATTACAGGGAGTTATCCAATAATGTGGCAGCTGTGTTCCTGTGGAACACCGTAATATAGAAAACGGTGCAATATAAATAATGGGGCCAATGGGAAAAAGAGACTTCGGTGCGAACCCCCAAAATTACCAGTAAAAATCAAAACAAAAATAATAGTCAGCCTAACACAAACAATAGCACGGGCTACATAAATCTTTAAACTGTATATTGCAATGAGTTAGTGCAGTAAATGCCACACTTCAACACTACAGTCACTGACTACAGCATTGTACCTTTCACCAAAATCTTCACCAGAAATCGCGCGAGCTGGCTAACCACGTTATGCCGATGCGGCATTCCAGTTCTCTCCAAGATATTCCCCTCCCGGTTTGAAATAAAGTTCCTTCTAAATGTAGACCACAAATCCCACATTCAGGCTCAGTTTCAAGGCTTGCAGAGCAGATTACATTCCTGATTTGTCTGAACACACTGAGGGTGCATTTGGCAAACAGAGGAATCCTGAGGCTGGGATTGCTGTTCAGCTGGTGCCAGAGACGGACTTCCATAACAGTGAACGGGAGCTCGCTTTATAAAGAAAGGGACACAATTCACGAATTGTGTTGCAGCGAAATTGCGTTTAATAAACACACCTTACTGGATAACTGCCTGTAAATTAAATGGAGGATCAAAATTGATGGACCAAAGCGAATACAGTAGTTCCTATTTTATGTGTTCCGATGTTTAAACATACTAAAGGATATGAACACTGTGTGGGGAAAACTGAATTGAGGAGATTTTCACCATGAACTAGAATGGAGGATGCTCAGTGTTTTGAATGACCTACTCCATTCCCGATGTTTCTGTGCAGTCCGCGGGAAAGCTCTGCAAATGTTGCCACCAGCTCTCAGATGTTAGGAAGGAGGTCTCTGCAGGGTCAATAGGATAGTGTTTCCCGTTCCAATACTGAGGCTGGTGCCGGGTGATCTGTGCGGTTTTATTCTTTAAGACCTCGGAGCAGTTTGGTACAATAGAGTGTCTTGCTTGGCTGTTTCCGAGACCATTGAAGAGTTTTTGATATATCTGTGTGTCTGGAGTCACTTTTAGGCCAGACCAGGAAAGCACCCGAGATTCAATTCCTGAAAGTACATTGAGGAAGGAAATTGGTATTTACAATCGACATTGGCTTCAAAGTCACTGTTAATGACTCCAGGTTTTACATCTCGATATTTTATTAATTATAACTTCCACCAGCTGCCAGAGCATTCGCCTGCTCTGGATTAGTAATCCAGTGATATTTCTACAACAGCACCATCTCCATATGGGGACCTATCTGAAACCACACTGAGTAGGTTATTTCTGTGCTACTTTACAGATCTGTCAAAAAAAACTCCCACCAATGTGACTATTGCGATGGGACAAAGGGCGTGGTAAATGGTCAGACTGTAGTTATTCCCTTGTTATGGGACTGGACATAGCTGAGTAATTTTCCACATTGTCAGGGAGATGTCAGAGTTGGATCTGGAATGAAACAGCTTCCCCAGGGACACGGCTTGTTGTGCAGCACAAGTCTTCAGTCCTATCGCAGGAATGGGGTCAGGGCCCATTGCCTTTTTCATATCTACTGTGTTCAGCTGTTTCTTCATGTCACGTGCAGTGAATCAGATCGATTAAAGACTGGCATCTCTGATTCTGCAGGCAGCTTGGCGAGGGTCAGGTGGATCATCAACTCAACACTTCGAGCTGAGGACGGTGCAGATAATACAACCATGTCTTTTATACTGATGTACAGGGCTGTCCCGTTATTTAGGATGGTGATATTTATGGAGTCCTCTCCTCCAGTGAGTTGTTTAATAGTCCATCGACATTTATGTCTGGATGTGGCAGCACTGCAGAACTTCGATCTGATCTGTTAGTCTTGGGATCATTTCGCCCTCTGTATCAGATGTAGGTTCTACTGTTTCTAATGTAACCAGTCAATTACGGTAGCTTTAATAGATTATCATCAGGTTTATTTACACATGTTTCCGACCCTATTATGTTCACTCACACTCGTCACTGAACCAAAAATCGGTTTGATGGTTATAGCAGGCTGAGGGATTATCCTGGGGAAAATGTTACAGAGTGTAATTGAATACAATTCTGCTGCTGCTGTGATTGTACCGCACCACATGAATCCCCAGTTTGAGCTCCAATATGTTCAATTCAATTCTACTGACTGTCCCCCAGTTCACACCAAGACCCATTCACCCATCAGCTCTGTACTCATGTGGTAACACTTCAAATTTCCTATTCTCATTGTGCTGTGGGTCTATCCCTGGTGTCACGCGTCCAATTTGTTACTTTATTCAAATCCCTGAACATATGCATCTGAATCTTTTCCATTCCCCCAATGCCATCTTCTGTGTTTGATGTGAATGTGTTTCCTTCTGTTTCTCTCCCTGACCATAATAAAGAGCTCTGCAGTGTCTGTGATGCCAGCATTATGCAATTTTAGATCAATGAATTTGGGCACCTTGCATTATAGGTCAATTCCCAGTGCATGGCGTTCCGTATTAGACAGGGCGTTAGAGCAGCTTTAACACACGTCTATAGAACTTGTTTAAAAACAGAAATTGCTGACGAAACTCGGCAATTCTGGCAGTATTTGTGGAGTGAAAGCAGAGTTAATTTTTCAGGGCCAGTTACCCTTCGACATCGCTCCCATTTTCTCCAGCAATTTTTGCACTTTCATTTCCAGTATCCATAGTTATTTGTATAATTGATAACTTGTTCTGAGCCTATTTATTTCTAGAGAAAGTCAACAGGTCTGGCATCATCTGCAGAGACAGAGAAACAGAGTTAGCGTTTCAAGTCCAGTATGACACTTCTTTAGAACTGAAAAGGATTGGAAAATGAGCTTTATAATCCTTGACAGATGTGGGGAGTGGGTTGAAGGGTAAAAGAGGGTGCGGCAAATGATAAACATGCTTTTAGTAGTGGTGAACGAGAAGATCATGTGAAATAGCTTTTAATTAAGCTGTGAATGGGGAAAAGGGATTCTCTCTATTGAGTGAAAGATAAAGAAGATACAACCACACAAGGTCATCGGGAGACAGGAGGGCAAATGTACGGAAACTAGAGAACAGTTATAATGGGGTGAGTCTGTGAAGTTGTGAAATTGTACATAAACACCTACAGGATGTAACTACGAAAGTGTAAAGTGAGTTGTTACTCGAGCTTGGGTTGTGCTTCCTTGGAACATTGCAGCAGCCCAGGGCCGAAATGTTAGTATGAGAGCAAGGGAGATTATCGAAATGGGAAGCAATGAGAGGGTCAAGATTATTTCCACAGACAGAGTGGGAGTGTTCCTTAAAGCAATTTCTGTTTGGTCTCGCCAATATTGAGAGACTGCATTGTGAGCAGCAATGATAGGAGACCAGATTGAAAGTTTACAAGTGAAATGCGGCTTCACCAGGAAGGTATGTTTGGTTCCTTGGACAGTGAGGAGGGAAGAGGCGAATGAGCAAGTGTTGCAGCTTCTGCAATTGCATGGGAAAGTGCCATGGGGGAGTGGGCAAGTGTTCGGGGTGATGGAGGGGACAGAGAGGGAACGGTCCCTGTGAAATACTGGAAGTGGGTGGGAGGGGAAGATGTGTTTGATAGTGCTGTCCTGTTGGAGATGGTGGAAATGGTGAAAGATGATTGTGTGAATGTGGATTCTAGTGCAGGAGGGAGTGTGGACAGGAGGAATCTATCATTGTTCTGGCATGGAGGGGACGGATTGAGGGCAACACCGTGGGGGTGGAACAGTGACAGCTGAAGGCCCTGTCCACCAGAGTTAGGGGATTTCTGGTTTGAAGAAAAAGGTGGCCACATTAGACGCAGCTTACAGGAATGTTGCATCATCAAACAAAAATAGCAGAGATGGAGAAACTGGGAGAATGGAGTCAGCCTCCGCTGATCATGTGCTCAGCCACATGCAGAAATCTCCCCTGAATGATTGAAAAGAACCAGGCATCTCAACTGAGGATTTCTGCCTCACATCCCGTCTGAAGCGGAATGTGAAAATAGACCCAGAGGAAGGTCAGTGAGTATACGTGAGCAGACATTCAAGCAGATATCCCAAACCGCTCAGTAATTGTTAAAGATGAAGAACTCACTAAGAAGGTGAACCACCCATGGTTGACAAAAGGTCTCAAGGATGCTATTGATGAGCAATAGTGGAGGGCCAGATTTATAATGTTTATTTCAGGGACCATAAGCAGATGTTAGGCTTGAATTTCAGCTGTGCTTCCTGATTTACCCCCAAGAAAACCCTACCATTGCTGCTCCATCCTCTTCCCTGCTCGTCTCCCCTTCCTTATTCCAGGTTCTTCCTCTCAAATTACAGAGTACATTCTCTAACATTATGGTCCCTAACCACTTCATCTGAAACTCTTTGATCAAGCCTACCTACTCTGCAGTAGCATCAAGCTGCGTTTTATGCTGCCACTTTGCCTCTGGTCTCAGTGTGGCTCGGCCTCTCCATTCATGCTGTTTTACCCCTCCCATTCACATCTCACGCCGGAAAGTTTCCTTCTTGGAGTAAACCTTATTGAAAACACCTCTCCCCCTTTGCACTGAATTCACAAAATGATCCAAATTTCAAAAAGTATACTCAGCCTTCATCTCACTCTGCTAAAGGCAACTGCACGCTGACCGTGTGGTACAAGAATTCCCCTTCTTGCATGGTTGAGGCCAGTGATGCGCTTTTACTGTAGAGATCATCACCCCAGTTGGACAAAGCTTTTCAGGTGTTTGACCTCTTATTGGTACTCGTAAGAGTTCATGCTGCCTTACTATTGTAACATGGAGAAAAACAAATCACAGTACGAAGCTTGGGCTGAGCATTATTTACCTGTCATTTGAATACTGTTTCAAATTTGCAGTGCTTATCTTTAAATGCTTGTTCGTAAAGTTAGTGTCAGATAGCGTATCGGTGGTTGTGGGATGATATTGTATAAGTTTATAAAATCATGAGAGGTATGAATAGAGTGACCAGCCAAGGACTTTTCCACGGGATGGGGGAGTTCACCCATAGAAGGCGTAGGTTAAGGTGTAAGAGGGAAGATTTGTAATGGACGAAGGGTCAATGTTTTCACACAGAGGGTGATGGGTGTATATGGAATGAGCTGTCAGAGGAAGAGTGGGAGATGCCAGTACAACGACAACATTTAAAACTCATTAGGGCAAATATATGAATGGGAAAAGTTTAGAGGCATTTGGACAGAATGCAATCAGATTGGACTAGTTTAGTTTGGAAAATCTGGTCAGCTTGGACAAGCTGGACCAAAGGGTCTGTTTATGCGCTATATGACTGTATGAGTCTAGAAAGCGAGGAAAAGGGGAGAAAAGACATGATGTAGTAAATTGGCGAGAAAAACAAAAAACATGCAGCACAAGCTTTTTCGAGCATATAAAAAAAGTTCAAGATGAGTGTGTGACTTTAGGTGAAATTAAGTCAATAAAGTATTCTGAGGATAATTGGAGGGTGTGACTGAAGAATTGGCGACAGGGAGCAGACAGATAATTTACACCATAGTTTACATCTTTCAGCACAGGGGAAGGCACAGTAAGTATTTCAATGATGTTAACAAAATGGTAATAGGATGGAAGTTCTTGAACCGTCTCTAACAAAAGGAACAAGGATTTTTCTATCAGATAAGACTAAGAGTAGACAGGCCAGCAGTAATTCATAGCTGGTTTTAAAAGAAATGGTCACAGTCTTGGGGTCATGACGCCCTCTCTATCAGCTATTAGTTCTACTGTTTGATAATGTAAGCAGTAAGTGCGGTAGCTTGAATGGGTTGTCATCAGGTTTAGGTACACACGGTCCTGACCGTGGCAGGTTCACCCACACTCATCACTGAAACAGAGATCGGCTTCATGGTAATGGTAGACTGAGAGATTATATTGTGATTGAATATAATTCTACTGCTGCTACTGCTGATACTACAGCTGTTATGATTTACAGCATCACATTAATGCCCAGTTTGAGCTGCAATATCTGCAATACCCTTCTCCCCTGTCCACAGTGCCGTATCCCGCTTTCTGATGTGGGAACGCTTCCATTTTTAAAAAATTCTCATCCTGTTAGGATATCTTCATGATGCCATGCTTCCAATTTGCCGCATTCCTCAATAACATTTAACGTTTTCACCTGAATATTTTCCCTTCCAGTAATGCCATCTTCCGTTTAAAGCGAATGTGTTTCCCTCTGTTTATCTCCATGACCATGATTAAGAGCTCTGTAGTGTCGGTGATAACAGCCTTATGTAGTTTCAGAACAAATGAATTTGTATACCTTGCATTATCATTCACTTCCCGGTGTATGGCGCTCCATGTTGGACAGGGCGTGTGAGCAGCTTTGACACACATGTTTGAAACTTGTTCAAAAACAGAAATTGCTGAAGACAGTGACAAGTCTGACAGCATCTGTGGAGTGAAAGCAGAGTTAATCTTTCGGGTTCTGTGACTGTTCCTCAAAGCACCCAGTTAGTCCAACAATTTTTGTTTTTGTTTCAGATTTCCTGTATCCAATTATCTTTGCTATAATGAAAATGTATTCTGTAACTTTTCATTTTTGAAGGAACTCAGTGGGTCTGAAAACATCTGCAGAGACAGAGAAACAATGTTAATGTTTCAAGTACAGTTTAAATCTTCTTTGGACGTGTAAAGGATTGGAAAGTGAGCGCTTTAGTATCTTGGAAGAGGTGGGAAAGTGTATTTGGAAGCCCAGTGTGAAAGACAAATGGGCTTTAAATTGTGGTGCAAGAGACATAGATATATATTGGGTGTAAATTAATGTGTAAATATTAGAAATTGATTTTCTCTGTTGAATGCAACATAAACAAGACACGAACTTAGGGAACCCAGGCGGGAGCGTGTACGGAAAATGGAGAACAGCCATAATGGGGTCAGGCTGTGAAGTTATGGAATTGAACATTAACTCCTACAGACTGCAACGTACCAATGTGTAAAGTGAGGTGTTACTCGAGCTTGGGTTGTGCTTCATTGGAACATTGCAGCAGCCTGCATTTTCTTAGAATCCCTACAGTGTGGAAACAGGCCCTTCAGCCCAATAGGTCTATACTGACCCTCCAAAGAGTATGTGAACTAATCCCATTCTCTACCCTAATACTATACATAAACCCTTGACTGTAGCGCCTAACCTCAACATCCCTGAACATAATCGGCTATTCAGCACGGCCAGTTCAACTAACCTGCACAACTTTGAACTGTGGCAGGAAACTGGAGCACCCAGAAGAAATCGAACCCTTTTCCCTGATGCTGTGAGGCAGCAGTTCAAACCATTGAGCCACCATGCGATCCAGGACCGAAATACCATCAGACCACACGGATGTACGAGCAGAAATGAAGCCATTCGGACCATCAAGTCTGCTCCACCATTCGATCACGACTGATACATTTTCAACCCCATTTCCCTGCTTCCTCTCAGTAACCTTTGATTCCCTTGTCAATCAAGAACTTATTTGCCTCTAATATAAATATACTAAATAGAACATTGAACATAGAAAAGTACAGCACAGAACAGGCCCTTTGGTCCACGATGTTGTCCCGAGATTTAATCCTAATGTAAAATATAATAACTTAATCTACGCAACCCTCAACTCACTGCTCTCCATGTGCATGTCCAGCAGTCGTATAAATGTCCCCAATGGCTCTGCTTCCACCACCAGAGCTGGCAGCGCATTCCATGCATTCACAACTCTCTGCGTAAAGAACCTACCTCTGACGTCTCCCTTATACCTTCCTCCTATACCTTCAAACTATGACTTCTCGTACTAGTCAATCCTGCCCTGGGGAAAAGTCTCTGGGTATTGACTCTATCTATTTCTCTCATTATTTTGTACACCTCGATCAGGTCTCCTCTCTCCTCCTTGTCTCCAGAGAGAAAGGTCCAAGCTTGTTCAATCTTTCCTCATAAAGCAAGCCCTCCATTCCTGGCAGCATCCTGGTAAAACTTCTTTGCAACCTCTCCAAAGCCTCTGTATCTTTCCTATAGTAGGGCGACCACAACTGCACGCAATATTCCTAGTGTGGTCTCACCAGGGACTTGCAGAACTGCAGCAAAACTTTGCGGCTCTTAAACATGATCACACTGTTAATGAAAGCCAAAACACCATATGCTTTCTTGACACACTATCCACTTGGGTGGCAACTTTGAGAGATCTATGCACTTGCACACCTAGATCCCGCTGTTCCTCCACACTGCCAAGAATCCTGTATTTAATGCTATATTCAGCATTCGGATTTGACCTTAAAAAATGCATCACTTCGCATTTATCCAGGTTGAACTCCATCTGCCATTTCTCAGCCCAGCTGTGCATCCTGTCTATGTCGCACTGCAGCCTACAGTAGCCCTTTATACTATCGACAACACGTCCAACCTTTGTGTCATCAGCAAATTTGCTAATCCACCCCACAACCTCCTCATCCAAGTCATTTTAAAAAAAAACTACAAAGAGCAGAGGCCCAAGAAAACAGGCCTGTGGGATCCCACTCAACACTGTCCTCCAAGCAGAATACTTCCCATCTATAATCACTGTTTGCCTTCTGCCAGCCAGTCAATTCTGAATCCAGAGAGCCAAATCTCCCTGTATCCCATAATTCCTGACTTTATGAATGAGCCTTCCATGGGGAACCCTATCAAATGCCTCGCTGAAGTCCACATGCACCACATCCACTGCTCGACCGTCGTAAACCTGTCTTGACACCTTCTCAAAGAAATCAATAAGATTTGTGGGGCATGACCTGCCCCTCACAAAGCCATACTGACTGCCTTTAACCACACAATGTTTTGTCAAACAGCCATAAATTCTATCCCTCAGTAATTTTTCCAAACTTTGCTCACCACAGACGTAAGACTGACTGGTCTCTAATTGCCAAAGATTTCCCTATTACCATTCTTGAAATAAGGAACAACATTTGCCTCCTTCCAATCCTCCGGTACGACTCCTGTGGAGAGTGAGGAGGAAAATATCCTCACCAGCGGCTTAGCAACCTCCTTTCTTGATTCCCGGAGCAGTCTAGGGTAAATCTGGTCCGGCCCTGGGGATGTATCCATATTAATGTTTCCCAAAATTGCTAGCACATCAACTTCATCAATCCTGACCTGGTCAAGAGTGATCTGGCCCAGTTCCTCTAAGTTTTCATTTACAACAAGTTCCCTTTGCTTGGTGAAAATCGAAGCAAAAAGCTCATTTAGGGCTTCCCCTATCTGCTCAGACTCCACGCATAAGTTCCTACGCTATCCCTGATCGGCCCTACATTCTCCCTGATTATTCCCTTATTCCTCACGTATGAGAAAAGTGCCTTTGGTTTCTCTCTAATCCTTCTTGCCAAGCCTTTTTAGTGCCCCATCATGGCTCGCCTCAGTCCATTTCTGAGCTCCTTTCTAGCAATCCCTGTAATCCTCTAAAGTTGTGCTAGATTCTTGCTTCCTCCATCTTGCGTAAGCTGCCTGCGTCCTTTTGACGAGACATTCCTCTGTGCTCATCATCCAAGGTTCCTTAATCTTGCCCCTTCTTATCTGTCTCAGAAGAGCAAGCATGTGTATTAATCGCAACAACTGCTCCTTAAACAGTCTCCACATGTCTGCTGTGCCCTTTCTGTGGAACAATTGCTGCCTGTCTGTACTTGCCAACTCCTGTCTGATAGCATCATAATTTCCTTTTCCACAATTAAATATCTTCCCTTGGAAACTGTTCCGTTCACTCTCCCAGAGTATGCTACATGTGAGGCAGTTGTGATTACTTTCGCCAAAGTGCTCTCTCACCGTGAGTTCTGACACCTGTCTTAGCTCGTTGCCAGGCACCAAATCCAAAATGGCCTCTCCCCTCTTCAGTCTGTCTACACATTGAGCAAGGAAACCCTCTTCAGCACAGCTGACAAAACCAGCTTCATCCACACCATCTGCACTTAGGAGGTTCCAGTCGATATTGGGAAAGTTGAAATCACCCATAATAATAACCCTGCTAATTTTGCATTTTTCCAGAATCTGCACGCCTATGAGAACTTCAATCTCTCTCCTGTTATTAGGTGGTCTGCAGGAAACCCGCAAATGCGGTGACTGTTCCCTTGCTGTTCCTACCTTCCACCCATACTGACTCAGTAGTCATACCTTTCTCAATAACCTTCATTTCTGTAGCTGTGACGAACTCACTGATTAGCAATGCTACACCCCTCCTCATTTTCCACCCACACTGTTCTTTTTTAGATTAAATTAGATTATTTACAGTGTGGAAACAGGCCCTTTGGCCCAATATTTCACACCAATCTTCCATAGAGCAACTCACCCAGAACCATTCCCCTACATTTTCGCCCTTCATCTAACACGACGGGCAATTTAGCATGGCCAATTCACCTCATCTGCGCATTTTTGGATAATGGGAGAAGACCAGAGCACCCGGAGGAAACCCACGTGGAAAATTTGCAAATTCCACACAGACAGTTCCCTGAGATCGGAATTGAACCCGGATCGCTGGCGCTGTGAGGCAGCAGTGCTAATCACTGTGCCAACGTGCTCCAAACGTGGAAAGCTCAACATTGTGCCCATTGGCTTTTTAAAGATGGCAGCACTGCCAGGGTTCATGGAATATCCAGGGACAGGAATGAAGAAGGGCTTATGCCCGAAACGTCGATTCTCCTGTTCCCTGGATGCTGCCTGACCTGCTGCGCTTTTCCAGCAACACATTTTCAGCTCTGATCTCCAGCATCTGCAGACCTCACTTTCTCCTCATTCAGTAATTACCCAAGTAAAACGAAAATATGTGTCTGTTTGTTGTGGACCAGAGCAAATCCCCTCCAAATACATGGAGAAATTAACCTCGGGTCGAAAGTTTTCTTATCTTAATGGCAAATGTGAGGTGCTGTGTTTTAGATACAATTCGCTTGTTCAAAATATTCGACATTAAGCAAAATACAGTTTATTCAAACATTGCTGACAAAATACAACAAAAGGAAGTGGAACTTAGAATAACTTAATTCTGTTGGAAAACTTAACAGAATAATAGGTTACTTAACTACGATACAGTGACTTCTCAAACATGGTAACATTCAATAAACACAGACGTGTCAAAAAACAAATTCAGTAAACATAAAGTTCTCCAATCCAGAAGGAAAGAACATCAAAAGACAATTCTGAGAGAAATCTCAGACAGAGAGTGTAGCATAGGGGAGAGATTTCCTGCCTTCCAACCCTGCTAAGACCCCAGCAATAACTGGCGAAAGATAAAACTAAGAATTCTGGTTATGGGAGAGTTTGAAATTACTCCACAGGACCAGGCCGCTGCTGCAAGAACCACACGGAATGCACCGTAGAGCCTCTCAAAAATGCCTAAACCCACCGAAGCCATTAAATGATGGTAAGATAAATGTCAAAGTTGGACATAAATAAATAAAACAAAAGGATGTGGCAGGCCTGGTGATCAGACACGGACGGCCTCGTGATTCCAACAATTCCTACCCTGCTAAAACATAATAGGATCATCGAGCTTGTGAATAGAAAGCATCATCTCTGCCCCTCACCTCTAACTTCACAATTGAGATGTGCCATTCACCGAATAGTCAGCGATGTCAACATCCCCCCCACACCAAGTATTATTGCGTTATATCAGGGTTATCGTGGAAGGGCTGAACTGGATCTGTTTGTTCAGCGAGTGTAATTCATATCGGTCTTCCTGGATCACTGGAGGAGTTTCCTCTTCCATAATTAGGTGATTCTTTCAACTTGTTATGCGATGTATCTGGACAGCGTCATCCTCAACACGATTGAGATCAGCAGCTACAGAGCGAGGGTTGGATCGGAATCTGAAAGCATTAGAATGTTCCAACAATGGATCTGAATCTGAGAACATTAGACTAGGATGTTCCAACAATGCATCAGAATCTGAGAACATTAGACTGGAACGTTCCAACAATGGATCAAAGAACTTTTTTTACTGGAATATTCCAACAATGGATAGGAGTTTATCCTGGGGTCTTTACTATCTTTATTGGGAGTGGGCATGGTTAGAGTTGCGGATACAAGCCATACTGATGATTATTCAAGCTGTGTACTATCCCATCCTCGCTATTGTTGGTGTTTCTGGTAGGCCTATCACTGTCAATTCTATAACCTAGGATGAAGATTATTGCTATTCAAATTAATTATATTTTACAAATATATGAACTTTCAGTCACAAACTCCACTTCCTTTTCATGCATTTCCAAACTGCTTACTCACAAACATCTAAGAAGTAACATGCCCGTTCGGAACTTTGAATGTCCTTTTTACTCTGAACTGTTTTATGTCTCCATATTCTCTCTGTCATCAAATTTGCCGACACCAACATCCATAATATTCCCAGTCTCCAGCTCTGCCTCCGTGCTGGTGCTGAATTAGCCATCATCTACCCCTTTGTCAATGACAGATTTTACGGCTCCAGTTCTCTTCTGACGTATCTTCCAGTTTCAAATATTTTGCTCACAAGCAATTTCTTGTCTCTACAGTTACTTCACAACAGGGACTCTGTATCAGAGTAATAATGTCAGTGAGCATGTAATTCTGAGGCATAGGTAATGATTCTAAAAGCATTGTTTGAAATTCTACCATCGCCAATGACTAAACTTAAATTCAAATGACAAAAATTGGAATGAAATCTAATTTCACTCATGGCAACCATAAACCATCAGGATTCTTTTCCTTATTTTACTGGTAACCTTTTGTAAAGAAACTTAGCATTTTTGCCCCATCTGGACTAAGTGAAACTTCAGACACACAACAATGTGGTTGGTTCAAATTACCTTGACTAGTAGCCGCGTGGTCAAGAGCCATTAGAGGTGGACAACAAATGTTGCCCTTGCCAGTGGTGCTGGCATCCTGTGACACAACAACATTCAAGGTGAAATGACGAAGGAAATATGGATGCTGGAGATCTGAAATAAAATTCTCTGGCGTCTGAAAGAATGTTGGAGAATATCAGCAGGTATGGCAGTCTGTCGGACTGGAGAAACACAAATAACGTTTCGAGTTCAGTGACCCTATCAAAACTGAATGCAACTAGGAAATAATATTATTTGTATCAGGGATGTTTGCCAGGGTGAGTGGGAGGTTTGAATGGATGGAGAAATGTCCAGCAAGAGGGAGAGTCAGAGAGAGAGAGAGAGTTAGAGATAAAAAGAGAAAAAGAGAGAGGAAAAACAAGCAAAAGGATGGTTAATGATAGACCGGAAGTAAAATAGGATGGGAAGTTATTTTAACATTTCCCCTTTTCCCATATTCCTGAATACCACCTCCATTTCGGCATATCCTGTTTAAAGTGAGTCATGTTCCCACTGTCCCTCTTCTCTGAATGTGGTGATCAAAGCCATCGGCAATACTGGTGCTGCCGTTATAGTTGCTGAGATAAAAAGAAACGCAATTTTACACTGTCAACTGCTCCTTTGGAGAGATAAACTGTTACTTTGGGACTGCGTGGAGATGGAAAGGCTTTCTCAGCTATGAAAAGAAACTGAGGAGACGGAGGTATTTTCAACACTGAATGGGTGAACCATGTGTGTGGGGAATTGACTCACTGCTGTCATTAGAAAGTCAGTGGAGATTCTGTGCATAGTGTTTTCAGGTTTGTATTGTCAGCGGCTGCGTTCATTCAGGGAGACCGAGGGCCTGTTGGCCCCACTCTAGACACTGCATTTACAGTTTATCTGGGTTCATGGAAAACAAATGGAGCTGAGACTACACAGAAGGGAAGCTGTGTAAACAGGGTGGGGCTGGGCACTGCTCATTTCTCCCTGGGATTTCCAAAAATATTTGTCTAATCTGGACCCCTTCCAAGTGTAAAGTGTGAAAACAGTTTGTTTCAAAAATGATGTAGTCACTTAGCTGTATCCCTTCCTTCAGTATAACCTGAAGCCTCACATCAGTGACAGGACAGTGCTAACTCTCACCGAGAAGTGAACTGGATTGATTCTGGAACTTTCCAGGCTGGAGTGGGTAATATATCCACCATCTCTGAAGTGCAGTCCTCCGATGTGTTCACGAGCTAACAGAAGCCATCTGCCTGCTAAGAGAAATACATTGGTTCCATCTCCACAGGAGAAGGTACAGAAACTAACTTCCAGAAATACGAGAAAACAGAGTGACTGGTAAAAATGAGAAACCGCAGGAAATTGGAATTAAGGATGAGTATGAATTTGAATTTCTAATTGATTTGAAGTTTCATAAGTTGCTGCATCTGATGAGCTACATCCCAGAGTATTGAGGAAGTGGCAACAGAGCCAGTGAAAGAATGATTGATTATCCTTCAAAGCTAGTTAGATTCAGGAAAGGATCCTGCAGACTGGAAAGCAGCTATTATAAGCCTAAATATTTAAAACAGGACGGAGAGGGAAAACAGAAAACTAAATAGCTTAATGTCAGCTATGAGAAAAACATTGTAATCTTTTATTAGAATGTGACAACTAGTCACTTGGAAAACAGTGATATGATTTGGTAGATTCGGTCGAGATTCAGGAAAGGGAAATGATCATTGATAAACCTGCTGTAATTTGTGGAGATTGTCCATTATAACATCAACAATTGAGAACCAATGGGAGTGGAATATTTGAATTTTCAGCAGACGTTTGACACGGTTGAATATAGGTGAGTGGGTATGTTAAATTCCATGGGTAGGTACGTGTGGAATATATACGACTTGGATTAAAAATTGGATAATGGAGACAATGAAGGGAGTAGTGTTTTTCTCTGGACTGAAGGCTTGTTGTGTATCAGAAGGATCAGTGTTTGGTCAATAGCTGTGCATAAGGTATAAAAACGGAATCAGATGGGAACAACAAATATCAACTTTCACATTTATATTTATTAAATGGTGAGAGGTCGGCGAGTGCTATTGTCGAAAAGGACCTGGATGTCCTTGGTCATAAGTCACTAACAAAATTCTTACGGGACAGGAAGTAAATGATACGTGGCTCTTTTTACAAAATGATTAGAGTACCAAGGTTAGTATATCTTCCCAATGGTAGTGATTTGTTGAGACAGTATTTGGTGCATTGTGTACAGATTTGGTCTGTTTTATAAATAATGATCTCTTTGTCACCGAGACAGTGCAAAGGAGTTTCACCAGACTAAACCCTGGCATGATGTACCATGACGAGAGATTTCAGGATCTATGTGTTTAATCTGTAGCGCTGTCAGAGCATAAGAAGTTGAAACTAGATGGTTATGGACGGACACTCATTATGTCCCAAACAGCTGAATAGTGCGACAATTCCATACTTTTCATGGCATGTTTGATTCCTGATGTGTGCCTCTGCAGAGCCCCCATGTCGTTTGACAGAGAGGTACACGCTCTGAATGAACTCTGAACACTTTAATGCACAGTTACTATGTGACACTGAATTGAATGTTACTTTGTAGACAATCCTGTCAGCAGTCAAAATACCTTCAGTCTGAAAGAGTTAAAAATTATGCACCAGCACCTGACCTCCGTAGGGACCGTGAGTCTGTTTCTTGAAAATTGAAGACATCTTGGAGAACGGTTAAAAAAGGTTGGCTTCATTCATACTACCGGAAAGCCATGTTAAAGTAACACATAGGTAGTATGAGTAATTATGCCATGTGGACCAGATTGGAGCAGTCTATCCATTCAGTCACTGCTCCATTTGTTGTGATGTTGGAGGATCTGTGACAACTTCCTGTTCCTGTATTAATGACATGATAAGCTGAATGACCTCTTCCTGTTTCTTTTTAATCATTCCGAGTGTGAAATGATCTCTTTCTGATCCTGTGTAAGTGAAGTGTGGGAGTGAGCAGATTTCTTCTCTTCCAATATAATCGGCAGGAGGGACTGAGTGAGCTACCACACGTTCTGTCCAATAGTTTGATAGACTGAATGTTTTCCCCATATTTTTGTGAACTCAGCTTGAGGTGCTGAATGAGCTCCTCCAATTATTGTGGAAATTTGCGGTGTCCAGCAGTACTGTTACATGTATGTTACCCAGACTTTAAAAGCATGGTCTTGAATGGTGTCCAGTTCTAGTTGCATACTGACTACTTCAAGAGCTGAGGAGTGGCAACTTGTTTTGAACATTAACTAACCTTCCATGAATATCCCCACTTCTGCTCAGTTTGGAATCAATGGGCTGAATGACCTCCTCCCACATTTTCTATAATAGCCAATTGTACATGCCTGGGCTGAGGGAGCTACCCTGAGGATCTCCTACAGATGTGTCCCATGGCTGAGATGATTGATGTCGACTGACGATAAACATCTTCCCTTGTGCTATGAATGACTCCAAACAGTGGAGCGATCACTACCGATTCTCATTAAGTGCGATTTTCCTCAGGATCCTTAATGTCATCTCAGTCTAACATTGCCTTGAGTTCAGGGCCAGTCTTTCTTACCTGAGACCATGTGTTCCCTATTTTGTTCATATAAATAGGTCATGGTGTAGAAGCGGAGAATGTTTTCTTCAAACAGACGGTAGTGACTGTCAGGAGGTATCTTACACAGAGACTTAGGGGAGCTAGCTCACTGAAAGGGACCAGTGGTGTCCCGCAGGGATCAGTTCTGGCACCTCTGCCCATTGCGACGTTTATACATGACTTGGATAAGGAAGTGGAAGGTTGGGGTTAATAAGTTTGCCAATGACACGAAAGTTTGTAGAGTAGTACATCGTGTGGAGGGATGTTGTAGGTTGCAACGGGACATTGACTCTAATGCAGAGCAGGGCTGAGAAGTGTCAGATGGAGTTCAAATTGGAAAAGTGTGAAGTGATTCTCTTTGTAAGCTTGAATTTGAATACAGAATACAGTGTTATATACAGGATTCTTGGCAGTATGTAGGAACAGAGGGATCTTGGGGCCCACGTCCATAGATCCCTCAAAGTTGCTGCTCAAATTGATCGGATTGTTAAGAAGGCGAATGGTGTGTTAGCTTTCATTAACAGGGGGATTGACTTTAAGAGCCGTAAGGTTATGCTGCAGCACTATAGAGCCTTGGTTAGACCACGCTTGAAATATTGTGTTCAGTTCTGGTCACCCAATTATAGGAATGGAGATGGAAACTTTAGAAAGATTGCAGAGGAAATTTGTCAGAATGCTGTCTGGACGGGAGGGCAGGCTTTAGGAAGAAAGATTGATGGAGCTTGGGCTTTCCTGGTTGGCGTGAAGAAGAATGAGAGGTGACTTGATAGAGATAAACAAGGTGGTGAGAGGGCTACATATACATTGCATAGCCAGAGACATTTTTTCAGGGCAGAAATGGCTATCAGGATGAGGCATCATTTGGAGCAAGGTTTCGAGGAGATGTCAGAGGTCGGTTCTTTACACTGAGAGTGGTAGATGTGTGAAATGCACTGCCAGCAGTGGTACATTAGGGACATGTAAGCGACTCTTAGATAGGCACATGAGAAGATAGTACAAAGTAGTGCATGTAGGTTAGTCTGATCTGAGAGTAGGACAAAAAGTCGGTGCAACGTTGAGGGCCAAAGGAACTATAATGTGGTATAATGTTCTATGTTCTATCTTCTATGTGACTATTTAAAGAGGATTTAGATGGATTTTGACCGATCAGAGAGGTGAGGGCTATTAGCAATCGGGCATGAAAGAGGCTTTGAGACCTAGAGCAGATCATTCATGATCTTAGTAAGAGCAAGGCAGGATTGGGGTTTGAACAATTTCCTCCTGTTTCCGATGTTCTCCCATTCTGTTACTGGAATGTTAGTGGGTGTTATTTTCCTAGAAGATCTGTTATTGAATGTTGCAGTCAGAGAGACCAGAGGATTCTGTGAGCCATCTCTGGGTGAGGTCTCGTGGCTGTATTCACAGTGAATCTGGGTCTACAACATGACCAACAAATGGAGCACAAGTTACAGAGAGGGGAAGCTCCGTATAGAGAGATGAGGGGCCTGTTTCATACCCAGCCTGGATTTTCCAATTCTATTTTCCAAATCTCCTAAACCGTGTGGGACAAACTTGAGAGGCTGTTTCTGTCCACCAGTAAGTAACATCCAACTGCTCCTGTCTAGCAGTTTTGAGGGGCTGAAAGGAACACAGAAACATGGGACTGAGGAGCAGGAGTGGGTAACTAGACACTTTGACCCTTCTCGACCAGGCACTAAGACTGTGGTTGATCAGGTTGTTGTCTCAGCTCCACTTTACTGTCTGTATCCCATTCTCTGTGACTCACTGCTCTGTCAAATACTTAACTAACGCAGCTTTGAATAAACGTAAACAAAGAGGAATGTCAAACTTCTGGGGAAGAAAATTCTCACTTGAAAGGCCCTTTTCGAATTTTCCCATCTCTCTTATAGAATTAGAGAGTCATACAGCATGGAAACAGATCCTTTATTTCAGCTTGCCCACATCGGCCAGATATCCCTATCTGATCTAGTCCCATTTGCCATCATTTGCCCCATATCCCTCTGAACCATTCCTATTTACGTACCTATCCCAATATATTTTGAATGTGTAATTGTACCCACTTTAAACATTTTCTCGAACAGCACCTTCCGTACACGTATCACCTTTGGCATGAAAATGTAACTCCTAAGGTCCACTCGAAAGCATTCCCCAATACCGTCTAGTTCTGGACTCCCCTAACTCTGGGAAAAACACCTTGGTCATTCAGACTATCCATGCCCCTCAGGATTTTATAATCCACTTTCATGTCACCATTGACCCTCCTGCAGTCCAGGTGAAAAACCTGAATCTGATCATCCTGTACCTAAATCTCAACCCCCCTGTCGCGGAAAATCCTTGTAAATCATTTCTGCGCCCTCTCAACATCCTCCCATCAGCAGAGCCAACGGAATTGTGCGCAGTATTCTTAAAGTGGCTTCACCAGCGTCCTGTATAGGGGTAACATGCCACATCAACTCCTATACTCAAAGTTTTGACCAATTAAGGCAAGCATGTCAAACGTGTTCTTCACCGTCCTGTCTACCTGCGACTCCACTTTCAAGGAACTGTGAACCTGCACCTATAGGTCTCTTTGTTCTGTAACATTCCCGAAGGCACGACCCTGCTTTAATTTACCAAATTGCAAAACTTCAAAAATATCTAAATTAAACTCATCTGATGGTCAACGGTGCCACTGTAGTCTAAGATAATCTTCTTCCTGTCCGCTGCAACACCTTGTTGATGTTATCTGTAAACTTATTAACCATGCCTCTGATATTCACATCCAAGTTATTTATATCCATGATGAAAAGCAGTGAACTCAGCAGTGAATCTTTCAGCACACCCCTGGCCACTGGCCTCCAGTCTGGAAAACAATCCGTTACCTTCAAGACAATTTTGTATCTAAATGGTTAACTTTCCCTGGATTCCATGTGATCTAACCTTAGTAATCTGTTAGGATGAGGAACCTTATTAAACGCCTTGCTGTAGCTTGTGTAAACAATGTACATCAGAGAACCTTCGTCAATCTTCTTTGTCATGTCCTCAAAATACACAATCACATTAATGATACTTGATTTCCATCGCACAAAGCCACGTTGACTACCTCAAACCAGTCCTTGTCTTTCTAAATGCATGTAAATAATATCCCTCAAAACACCCTCAAACAACCTACACTACTGACGTTGGGCTCACTGAGCTGATAGTTAACTGTGTTTTTAGATCACTGTTCCCTTTTCCAGTCCCATTCTTCCACTGGTCACAAAAAAATTAATTATTACTAGGTTAGTGAAATGGCCAATGATATAGTTCTCAGAGTGTGTCGGGTCAGTCATAGAGTTATAGATATGTACAGTATGGAAACAGATTCTTCGGTCCAACCCGTCCATGCTGACCAGATATCCCAACCCAATCTAGTCCCACCTGCCAGCACCCGGCCCATATCCCTCCAAACCCTTTCTATTCATCTACCCATCCATTTGCCTCTTAAATGTTGCAATTGTACCAGCCTCCACCACATCTTCTCTGCGTGAAAAAAGTTGCCCCTTAGGTCCCTTTAAAGTATTTCCCCTCTCACTCTAAACCTATGGCCTCTAGTTCTGGGCTCCCCAACTCCAGGGAAATGACTTTGCCTATTTTTCCTATCCATGCCCCTCTTAATTTATTAAACTTCTATAAGGTCACCCCTCAGCCTCCGACGCTCCAGTAAAAACAGCCTCAGACTGTTCAGCCTCTCCCTTTAGCTCAGATCCTCCAACCCTGGCAACATCCTTGTAAATCTTTTCTGAACCCTTTCAAGTTTCACAACAGCTTCTTCTGAATAAGTCAGGCAGATTTCTTTAATCTGCTAAAACAAAACGTTTATGACTAAAACAAAGTTACTCAAACAATGATGTAAAGAAGGATGATTAGTGGGTATTGCAAACATGTACATTAATACTTCCCTTTGAAAAATACTGAGGAACACACACACACACACACACACACACACACACACACACACACACACACACACACACACACACACACACACACACACACACACACACACACACACACACACACACACACACACACACACACACACACACACACACACACACGTTTGATAAAAAAATGGAAATCAAAATCTCTGCAGTTTTAACTTGAAAGAACATTGTCCAAATATTATTGAAACTCATGACAAAAGGAAAAAAATAGAGTTTGACCCAAATGTTATTCTACTTGTAGAGTCAGAGAGTCCTACTGCGTGAAGACAGGCCCTTTGGTCCAAACTAATCTATGCTGACCTTAATGTCCATCCACTTCTCTATACTCCTGCTGTGTTCTTTAATACTTATGGTCAGAACCAGGAGATTTTTCGACCTTTCTACATTCTAATATCTGTACATCCAACACCTCCTCTACTATGATATAGATTGTCCCCAAAAATATCATCACTAACTTCCATAAGCTCCCACACCAAGTCTTCACGTATTTCTCTACAGTAAATACAGAGGAGAAATATCAATTGAGAACCTTCAGAATTTCCTGTGGTTCCGCATATACATATCCACTTTGGTCCTTGGAGGGTCATATTCTCACTTTAGTTATTCTCTTTTCCTTAATATATGTAAATAAACTCTTTGGATTCATCCTGATCTTCTCAGCCAAGGTTATCTCGTGCCCCCTTCTCACCCTCTTGATTTCCTTCTTCAGTAAACTCCTGTATCCCCAGTATATGTCCAGGGATTCTTTTGATCCTATCAACCTGGACCTTACTCGCACGTCCTCCTTTTTTTTGGTTAAAGCCTCAATATCTCTTGTTATCCAGGGTTCCCTCTTCATGACAACCTTGCCCGTCACCCTCACAGAAATATATAGGCATTGAGCTCTTGCTATCTCACTTTTAAATGCGTCCCAGTTGCTGGAGGTCCCTTTGCCTGCAAACAAACTACCCCAAACAGCCCATGCAAGTTTCAGACTAATTCCATCAAAATTCACCTTGCCTCAAGTTAGAATTTGCACCTGTGGACCAGTATGTCCCTCTCCATAACTATAATAAAATTAATAGAACAATGGTAACTGGGCACAAAGTGCTCTCCCACGGTCACCTCAGTCATCTGTCCTGCTCTATTTCCCAAAAGTATGTCTAGTTTTGCCCTTTCCCGAGTAGGCCCCTCTACACACTGCTTGAGGAAACTTCCCTAAACACACTTAATACGTTCACCCAATCTACGCCCTTAATTCTGGGTCAGTCCCAGTCTATGTTCGGAAAGTTAAAATCTCGTGCAACGACAATCCTATTGGCCTTGCAAGAATCCCCAATCTCTCCACATATGTTTGTTCCACGAATTCCCGTTGACTATTTGGGGGCCTATAGTAAAACCCCAATAATGTCACCATTCCCTCCATATTTCTTAGCTCCGCCCACAAAGCTTCACTGGATGATTCTTCAATTGTTTTATATCTGATCACAGCTGTGAGACTCACCTTAATCAAAAATGCAACGACCCCTCCGCTCCTTCCACTACCACTATCCCGCCAAAAGCAGCTATAACCTGGTACCTTCAGCTGCCAATCCTGTCTCTCCCTTCGTCCTGTTTATGTAATGGCTATAATATCTCAGTCCCACGTACTTATCCACGCCCTGAGTTCATCAGCCTTAGCTGTCAGCCATCTTGCATTGAAACAGATGCAATTTAATCCAACAGGCTTTCCTTGCCCTCTGTCGTGTTCCAGCCTGACCTTTCTCTTCACTTTACTGTTTCTGATTACTGTATCTCCTTCCATCCTCGCACTTTTCTCCCTGCTGTTGAGGATCCCACGCTCAATAGCCTCCCCAGCCCCAGCCAATCCAGTTTGAACCCTCCCTTGGAGCACGAGCAAACTTGCCTGGCAACATATTGGACTCCCTCCAGTTCAGGTATAGCCCGTCCCTCTTGAACAGTTTGCTTGTGCCCCACAAAAGATCCCAATGATTTAAAAATCTGAATCTCTGCCCCCTGCACCAATTCTTTAGCCACACATTCATCTGCCATAACGTTCTGTTCTTACCGTCACTAGTATGTAGTACTGGAAGTAAACCCGATATTACCACTGTCATGATCCTGGCTTTTATCTTTTTTCCTAGCTCTCTACAATCACTCTGCCGGACCTCATCCCTATTTCTACCTCCGTCATTTGTACCAACGTGCACAATGACTTCTGGCTGCTGCCCCTCTCCCTTGAGAACGATTTGCAGCCGCTCTGAGACACCCTGGACCCTGGTATGTGTGAGGCTACACACCATCCTGAATTCCCATTTGCAGCCACAGAATCCCACAGAATCTCCTGTCTGCACCCCCCGCCCCACCACTATCGAGTCTTAGTAATTACTTCTGAAGTTATTCTGCTCACACAAGCTTCTGAAAATGTGATTCCTTCCCGGAACAGATGAATTTGGCTGAATATCCTTTCCTTCAAGCAGTGGGGAGATTCCAATGAATCCTCATCCGGAATCCTCCATGAGTGATAAAACCGACTGCGCTTTCTTTTTGCTTGCACACATTGCTGTGATGAGGGATAGGGAAAGAGAAAGGGAGGAACAGACTGTTCCTTCTCAGACAGATTACACTTTTCCATCTCTCAGTTGATTCAATGACGTTATTACTCCCCAAACTGGACCATGTGAAATCTCCTTGAACATTGTCTGAACGATATGACTCCATCACATTTCCTGCCTCATGTAGGTGCAATAACCAATAACCAATTTCAATAAACAATAATTTACCCTACTTGATTTGAGGATGTGTTTATATGTGCCTGCGTAATATAAAAACAAAACGTTTAATGTCTTCACCATATCTAAGTTAAAATGCATGTGTTTTATTCTGAAAGAAATACAGAAATTGCTGGAAATGCTCAGCAGGTCTGGCAGCATGTCTGAAGAGAAATGAGAGTTAACGTTTCTGGTCTAGTGACCCTGCATCAGAACTTGTCTTATTCTTAAATTACATCCCCAGTTTTATTCTCCCACACAAGAGGAAATATCCGTCAGATATTCAGTAACTGCACTCTCCTCGTGATCTTGAATGGTCAAGAACATCTCTCATTCTCAGGCCTAAACTGGTAATCCGTCATGTGCCTTCATCCGAAGGCCAAGTAAAGATAAGCATCTTTGTAATATTTGAAAGCAATTTAGCTTTTTTTTCAATTGTGGGGATCATAACTTCAAACAATGCATCAGACGTGGTCTCTGCAATGCCTTGTACTGATGCAGGAAAATATCGCTAATTTCAAACCCGATACCCATTGCACAAAACAGCATCATTCCGCTTCCCTTCCAAATCAAGTGCTGCATCTTCAGAATAACTTGATGTGATTCATCTACTAAGACACACAAATCCCTCCATACCACCAAGTTCTGCATTCTCTCTCCATTTAAATTATTTACTGCTCGTTTATTGTTTCCCCAAAACACAAAGTTCCAGTCACGCTCATTGTACTGCTTCTTTTGTCACAGGTTTACTCACTGCCCTCCCCTGTCTGTATGCCATTGCAGATGCTCTGCCTCCACTTGACACCTTATTGAATGTTTGTCCTGGTGTATGAGCAAACTGTGCTCCAGTCCTTTCAACCCCTTCATCCAAGGCATTAGTCTGGATTGTAATCTGTTGATAAACTCAAACTGATCCCTGAGGAATTCAACTAGTTACAGCTTTCCAAGCTGAAAATTATCTCTACTCTATATTTCCAGCTGGTTATCCAGACCTTCTCTGTTCCTGTGTAGCTGCCCAGAAAGGTTGCATGGCCTCCTCCAGTGAGATGTAATTTAGTCATTGTGTTGAATGAAGTATTCTATTCCTGTGTAACTCCACAAAGGGGCAGAATGATCCCCTCCTGTCTCATTATTACGCACCTGACTGGCTGAAAGGCGCTTTCCTCTCTCTCTGTAACAGCCTCGAGGGGCGAATTGGGAGTACCACATGTGGGATAAGAGCATCACTTGGCCATTCGTCCCCTCCAACCTGCTGCTCAGTTTAGAAACATCAGGGCTGGTCTGAGTGTAGCTGACCACCCCCTTCCTGTCTCTTGTCAATAAACATTTACTCTTCTGCCCATCAAAGATCAGTCAAGATCAGCCTTGAGTATCTTCAATGACCCAGTCTTCACTGTTCCCTGGGGAAGACAGCGCCACAGATTGCACAATCCGAAGGAGAACAGAACAAAGTTATCGCAAATGTCAATGGGAGATCTTTTAATTTTAAAGTGTGTTAACCTCACAGAAGGTCGCCTCCTCTTCTGAGAAATAACAGCACAACAAATGGGAACAGGCGTAGACTAATCAGCTCCTCAAACCTATCCCACAATCGCATTGACTGTTCAGTAAAGTATTTATCAAACTCAGCCTCCATTGCACTTTCCAAAAAAAATATTCCTGTCATCTGACGGCCACACAGTATAGGAAATTGAAATAAGATCATTAGGCCCATCAACTCTACTTTGCTGTTCGGACCTGCCTGACATGTTTCTCAACACAATGCCCCTACATTCTCAATGTAACTCTGGACCCATGTTTTAATCAAAAATTATCTATCTCTGTATTAAAGATATGACTACCTGGATCTCGATATTGGTGTGTGTGTGTTTATCTGTTTCATCGCAGGACACAGGGTGGTGGTGGAATGTTATGTGTGCGTGTTTTGTATATATCTGTTTAATGGCAGGGCACAGGGTGGTGGTAGATGGTTGTGTGTGTGTGTTTCTGTGTATATCAGTTTAATTGCAGGAGGCAGTGTAATGGTGATGGGTTTTGTGTGTGTGTGTGTTTCTGTGTATGTCTGTTTAATGGCAGGAGACAGGGTGAAGGTGGTGGGTTGTTTTTCAACTGGAAACCTGGGATCAGATGTGATTCACAAGAAAAAGTGTTGGATCCCCTTTTGTTTGTCATTTATATCAAAAACTTAGATTAGAATTGTAGAAGCCATGATTAGCAAATTTGCAGATGACATCAAGATTGGTTGTATCGTGGACAAAGTTATTTAATGTTTTACAGTCCGTGATTATAACGATATCTTGATCAATTGAATATGTGATTCGTAGAACTGTACAGTAGAGAAACAGACCCTTCGACTTATCCAAGCCGACAAGATATTCTGAATTAATCTTATCCTATTTTCCAGCATTCGTCCCATCTCCCTCTGAAACCTTCCAATTCATATACTCATGCCTTTTAAATGTTGTAATTGTACCATTCTCCACCACTTCCTCTGGCAGCTCATTTCATACACGCACTATGCTTTGCGTGAAAACGTTGCCCTCTAGGTCCCTCTTCAATCTTTCTCTTCTCACCTTAAACCTGTGCCCTTCAGTTTTGGTCTTCCCTAGCCTGGGAGATAGACCTTGACTATCTACCCTTCCCAAGATTATATAAACCTCTAGAAGTTGCAAATGCGATTCCAATCAACACGAATGGCTATGCTTTCAGTCATCATGGGCCTAAATTCTGAAATTTAATCATGACACTTCTTCTATCTCCATCAAGTCATAATTCTAAAATGATTTTAATCCACGTGTTCAGGCATATAATGAAACATCTCTGTCGGATTAGAAACTTGAACCTTTAGGGTCAGAGGAAGGGGCACTACCACTAATCAGCAATAGCCCCGAAAGCTGCAACATGATTCTCCTGTGTGCTTGCTCATCAGCCTGTTCTGACATGCTGTAACACACCTCCACAACAGGCAGGACATGAATCCAGATCATCTGCTCCAGAGATTGTGACACTAACACAGGCTCATGGAATGAAATCAAATCCAGAACTCTGGCACAGAGGCAGGGGCGCTTTCCATTACACAAGACTTACACCATGCCCAGAATTTGGGTCATATTTTAAGTGTCAGCTTTCAGCTCTGCATGCATTTATTACATTCTGATTAACATTACTGATAGACACAGGCAACAGTTCTCATTGTTAAACAAATAAAAGGTATTAGACTCAACTACAGGATGATAATCGCATGTGCTCTGCTATTGAGATACACTATGAACATCTTTAATTGCTTGGCTATGATTTCCAGCTGAAATGGTTATTATCTGTTGTCTGCAATATTAGCAAAAGAAATCCTGCAGGCACACTCTGAAGGATCTCGAAAAGATATCAATGCCGAACAACAGAGATGTGGAAAGAGCCCAGTTTCTGCCCAAAACACACTGGTCACTATTTCCAATCTCAGACATGTGGTTTCCGTCTTCCTAAAACCATTAAGTGATACAAGGCAACTGCTTACTTTCCAGCCTCTCCATAACCACTGCACAATCTGCCTACACAAGGCAAACCAACCTCTGGGTCTTTCGAAAACTCAAGGTTGGTATCTGTAGACCTTTGGTGAGGGGAGAGTCTTTTAAAGCTGAAGGGAGAGGATGAGGGGGCATTAATAACACTCACTGGGCTGAGGTGTGGCAGATGGTGGTTAACTTGGATAAATGCGAGGTATTGCATTTTGGTAAAACAAACAAGGGAATGACTTATACAATTAATGGTATTGCGTTGGTAGAGTTATAGAATACAGGGATCCAAGGGTGCTCAGATCATTGACTTTAGAAGTTAGGGGTCATGCTGAGATTGTGCCAGACATTGAAAAAGCCTCTTCCGTTGTACTATGTGCAGTGCTGTTATAGGAAGGAGATTACTAAGCTGGAGAGTGTTCAGAAGAGAATTCCCAGAATGTTGCCAGGAACATCTCATCTTCTGCCTCGGGAGCCTACAAACACATGGCATGAGCATTCGATTCATTGATTTACAAATCTCCCCTCACCCATCCTGATCCCAGATCCAACCCTCCGAATCAGATCCACCCTCTCGAGAGGATCTACCTGTCCATCTTCCTTCCCATCTATACACTCCACATTCCAATCCGACCTATTACCATCACTGTCTTCCACGTAGTGCCTACCTTTCCCCCTTCCTCACCCCCACCAGACCCTTTCCCCCTTCCCAGTTCTGAAGAAGGGTCATATCTGAAATGTTGACTCTCTTGCTTCTCGGATGCTGTCTGACCTGCAATGCCTTTTCCACCACCACATTTTATCAACACTGAATTCTCCAACATCTGCAGTCACCATCGTCTCTTAGGTTAACATGCAGTGCCGTCTGTCTGCTTTAACTCCACGTTGTCTTAGGAACATTTTCTCTCCTGATTATGGACTATAAAAGTTCTCTCAATGTCTTACTGATATTGTAATGTCTGAGCAGTAGTTGCAAGATGTATGTTTCCATTTATAAATAGAGAAGCATGTTAATGTTCCGATAAAACACCAGGATTACTCCCATATCCAAGTCAGATTGAATGATTATACTCAATTGATCTACCAACGCCAACATGTGTTCCCTCAGTCACCCTCACATATCCTATCCAGAATATGTAAAGTTTAATTGTTTTTTTAGTTTTAGTAAAACAGTATTGAACTGTATTCCATGTATTACCCCGTAGTATGAATAGGAGCATCACCGACAGCACTAACAGCGATGAGCAGTTCCAGAGAGAGGGGGAGGAGAGATCAGAATCTGAGACTGGAATGTTCCAACAATAGACAGGAATATATCCTCAGGCCTTTACTGGCTTTCCCAGCCTTGGATATCAAGAGCATCACGGATCCAGGATACCCTTTGAATTATTCAAGGTGGTGTTCAAAGTTTGTGCAAAGATTTGTAGCTCGGGTGCTCGTTGTTGTGGTTCTGTTCGCCGAGCTGGAAGTTTTTGTTGCTTGGGAGCCTCCTGCGAAGCGCTTCTTTGATGTTTCCTCCGGTGTTTATAGTGGTCTGTCCCTGCCGCTTCCGGTTGTCAGTTTCAGCTGTCCGCTGAAGTGGTTGGTATATTCGGTCCAGGTCGATGTGTTTGTTGATGGAGTTTGTGGATGAATGCCATGCCTCTAGGAATTCCCTGGCTGTTCTCTGTCTGGCTTGCCCTATGATAATAGTGTTGTCCGAGTCGAATTCATGTTGCTTGTTGTCTGTGTGTGTGGCTACTAAGGATAGCTGGTCGTGTCGTTTCGTGTCTAGTTGATGTTCATGTAAGCGGATTGTGAGCTGACTTCCTGTTTGTCCTATATCGTGTTTAGTGCAGTCCTTGCATGGTATTCTGTACACTACATTCGTCTTGCTCATGTTGGGTATCGGGTCCTTCGTTCTGGTGAGGACCTTCCAGTATACTACCGTAACAGATCGAGGCGTGGATTGAGGGAACAACACATGGGGTAGGGGCAGCAGTATATCACTGTAACAGCCTCGTGGGGTGGATTGAGGGAACAACACGTGGGGTAGGGGCAGCAGTATATCTCTGTAACAGCCTCGTGGGGTGGATTGAGGGAACAACACATGGGGTAGGGACAGCAGTTGGTCATTCGGCTGCACAATTCAGATTGCTCATGGCTGATCCAATTGTGTCTGACCATCCGTCTCCTGTCCAGCAAAGATCAGTCGAGCTCAGCATTGAATATCTTCAATAACCAAGTCTTTACTGCTCCCTGAGGCTGAGGACACCACAGAGAGCACAATACTATTTCATTGCGGGACCCGTTATTTTAAACTGTGTTAACCCAACATCAAATCGCCACCACTTTTCAGGTAAAAAGATACAGTAATTAGGAATAGACAGACACCATTCCGCACTCCAAACCTGGCCCACATTCCCACTGTCTCTTTCTGATCAAAACTTATAAAACTCAGCTTCTGCCGCTGTCTCAGGAAGAGAATATCTGACAGCATCACACCACACGAGAATTAGAAAAGAAGCATAATTCGGCCATTCGACCCATCGAGTCCGATATGCCGTTAAATAATTTCTTATATGCTCCTCAAACTCATTCTTCTGCCTTTTGCCTTGAATCCTAGATCCCCTTATAAATTAAAAACTGATCTATTTGTGTCTTAATGAGACGAGTGTCTGTGTGTGTCCATCTGCTTGTTATATGAGGATTTGTTTGCCTACGTCTGTCTGTGTATCAACCTGTGTATTTCTATCTGTGTTTGTTCCTATTGTGTGTGACTGTACATGTCTTTGTGTGCTTCTATGTGTGTGTATGCTTGTCTCCTTGTACATATTGTACATGTTATTATATTGGGGTATTTACCAATATTTCTAGGTAATTCTATGACTGCATCATTGTGCAGAGAGGTATCTGTTTTTTATTTGAGAGTGAGAGAGCTGACGCTGGAAATGCCAGAGAGCTGACGCTGGAACTGCCAATGGGTTTAAAGTGAGAATTGCGCTTCGCTGTTCATTGCTCCTTACTCGGTTGGTTGGACGTGGATGTTTCAGAATCTCCACACAAGTCGCGCCAGTCCTCTTCAGCTTGTACCAAGGTCCTCCCCACACGGCATGGGGAGGGGAGAGGGAACAGATATCAGGCACCCCACCACCTGGGTTGGCCTTCTTCTGTCCTATTCCAGACTGTTTCTCCTGGAATGGGAGAAAGGGAGGGAGGATGTGAAGGTGGGAGAGGGTGGCCCTGCTGTTAGTGCTTGCCCAGGTGGGGTGACATGGTGAGGTGTCCTGAGTGAGTCAGTCCACAGTGTTGTATCCATGTCGTGTTATTAGTGTGGAGGCTATTGCATAAGTGACTGAGAAAGTGGGTGAAGGAAGTTGCTGAAATCAATAGTGAGAGTGTTCGTGCCTGAGCCTTATTCGGAGATAGAGCTTGAATCTTGTTCGGGGGTAGTGCTATAACAGATATACAGTGAGTATGAGGGGGCAGACAGAATACAGTGACACTTTTCCGGGCAGAGCGGGGAAGATTATTGATGCTTGTACTGTATTGTTGGACATTTATTCAGATCATCCCAGCGTCGAGGTGAGCCTCCCCGAATGTCTTGTCCATGTGTATCATTAATAATGACACAGACCATATCCCTCAGCTTTCACAGAATCAGTTTATGTAGAGCTTACAGATAGCAAGGAGAAGCAAACATTGCTGTTTTATATATTTAAACCAAAACGGTAGCAGAAAATCTGAACATCATGTGCTCTAGAAATTACACATGCAAGTATTGTGAATACTGCAGTCTAATTGGATGGTCTCAAGTTGCATCTAAACTCCGTTAACTAAGTTTCTGCTCATGCTGTGAATAAGTGTATATGAGGTGGGTTGAAGTATGTGTTATGAAACAAAGTAGAGAGCAGGTTATTTCGGAGTTGGTGTTGTGTGGTAAGAAAGCCTTATTTCTAACCTTACTCTGAAACAACTTTTGAGGAATAGTGACGTTAATAAGGTGCATTTTGCATGGCGTCCGCATACAATATCAAATGTGTGAACATTCTGGTCAAACATCATGGAAGCCTGGATGGTAGAGGGTCAAGTTCGCTCCAGTAAATTGGGAAAATACAATATAACATTCAGTGGGAGACAAGCAATGTTTGTTCGAGTTATAGAGTCCTAGAGCACGGACACAGGTCCTTCAGCTCAAAGTGGTCCATTCTGAACAAAATGTCCATTCACACCAACCCGTTTCCCTGCCATTGCCCTGTATCCTTATAATCCTTTCCTATCCGTGTATTTGTCCAAATGCCTTTTAAATGTTGTTAATGTATCCACCTGTGGTGTAAAATTCCAAGCAGTGGAATGTGGTGAAACGGTTAAAAATTATGTCCCAATACATGTGTGAATCTAACCGGAATGGAGGTGTTGCTTAGTCCCGT
Organism: Chiloscyllium plagiosum; assembly: GCF_037043375.1. Taxonomy (NCBI): domain Eukaryota; kingdom Metazoa; phylum Chordata; class Chondrichthyes; order Orectolobiformes; family Hemiscylliidae; genus Chiloscyllium; species Chiloscyllium plagiosum. The sequence continues at coordinate 50,871,924 of NW_028270178.1, read as the reverse complement.
GTGAATCTTCTTATCTGTATGTAACCAGAATGGAATGTGTTTTTTAGCCTTGCTCTGCTGTTCACATGAATGTTTATATCTGGAAAAGAGTATATCAGCTGGAAAAGTCTCCAGTTCGGTGAGTCTGCTCCGGGGTTACGTTTAACCGCCGAGCGTGGGTTGTTGGCAACCGCTCTACGAGAACTGACGGCTCCCAGTTTTGGTAACATGTAGAGTGAGTATAAGCCAGACCCGTTCTGGCGACGCTGCGGGGAATAAAATACCCATATTCTAGCAGACTCGCCTCTTGGTCATTTGTTCTGTGTCAGACTACTCTCCTACGAACCTGACCTTGAGAATTTTTTAAAACACCACCTCAACCACTTCCCCTGGCAGCTCATTCCAAATGCATACCAAGATGTGTGTAAAGATCATTGCTCGTCAGTTTCCCTTTTATTCTTACCCCCTTGACCTTAAACTGATACCCTCTAGTCCGTGATTGCTGTCTAACCCTGGGAAGAAAATACTGGGTGCATTCACTCTATCCATGCCGCCTGTGATCATTTAAGCGTCTATAAGATCCCTCTCAGTCTCATATACTCGAAATTAAAAAGTCCTAGCTTGTCCAACCTCTCCCTAAAACTCAGACCATTAAGAGCTTGGCAACATCCTTGTCAATTTCTTCTGCACTCTTACCAGTTTAATAACATCCTTCCTATAGCAAAGTGAACAAAACTGATCATTACGCTTCAAATATTGCCTCACCAGCGTCCTGTATAACTGCGACGTAACTCTTCAACTTCGATACTCAGTGCTCTGACTGATGAAGGCCAGTGTACCAACAGCCTTCTTCACTGCCCTGTCTACCTGTGAATCAACTTTCAGAGTACCGTGCACCTGACCACCAAGGTCCCTCTGCTCCACTACACTCCTTAAGGCCCAACCATTCATCATGAAACTCCAACCTTGACTCGACTTTCTAAAATGCTTACACCGATTTTACACCGATCTGTACTAAACTGCATTTTCCATTTCTCAGTCCACTTCTCCAGCTGATCAAGGTACTGCTGAAATTTCTGAAATTCCTGATAACCTTCCTCATTCTCCATGATGCTACCCCTTTTAGTGTTGTCATCGAACTTACAAATCATGCCAGTGCATTCTCATCTAGATCATAGATGTATGTAATTGGTAAATTATATATATATATATATATATATATATATATATATATATATATATATATATAAAAATATATGTGTGTGTATATAACATATTACACACATCTATGATGAGGATGAGAGAATATATGTATATCTATCTATCTATCTATCTATCTATCTATCTATCTATCTATCTATCTATCTATCTATCTATCTATCTATCTATCTATCTATCTATCTATCTATCTATCTATCTATCTATCTATCTATCTATCTATCTATCTATCTATCTATCTATCTATCTATCTATCTATATATATACATACACACATCTATACATAGAAACAAACAATGTTCCCAACACCGACCCCTGAGGTATTCCACTATTCACAGGTCTCCAGTCTGACAAGCATCCTTCCTATATTACCCTCTGCTTCCTACCACCAAGCCAGTTGTGTATCTAATTTACCAGTTACCCCCCGATTCCAGGTGATCAAACATTCCAGAGTAGCTGATCTTCTGTAACCTTATCAAAGGCCTTACTGAAATCCATATAGACTATGTATACCATTCTCCCTCATCACTGTTCCTCATCACTTCATCAAAGCACTGTAACAAGGTTGAGAGCCATGATCTCTCATGCACAAAGCCATGCTGACTGCTGCCAATCAAACCCTGTCTTTCAAGTGCATGTACAGAGGAACCACGATTGTCCAAATATCAATTATCCAAAATTTGGATGATCCGAAGGGGTACTCAAGATCCCGATAGAAACATTACGTCTTTCAACCCTGATTGCGTCTATTGTTTATAGGTACAATGATTAAAAAAAAACATTGTCTCACTAAAAGGCTGCCAAGAACAGTCCAGGCACCGTCTCCAAAAGTCTGACCTCCCGCCTTCTCTGTCTCTATCACCCCACACATTCCCTGGAAATTTACACAGGGGTTTACTCTGAACACCCCCTCCCCCAGATAACTGCGCCAACATTGTCCTGTACACAGCAAAGGTGAAATTTGTCAAAACGTGTGTGTGTGTGTGTGTGTGTGTGTGTGTGTGTGTGTGTGTGTGTGTGTGTGTGTGTGTGTGTGCTATTTGATGAGTTTCCCGACAAAGACAGCAGCAGCAGCAGTTCTGTTGGTGTACAGTCCAGCTGCCCCGGGGAGATGGTTGAGGATGGCAGTTTGTGGGTACAGCGTTAGGGGGCGGATTGGGACGCAGACGGGAGTCCAAAGATGGGTGGGGATGATTGGTGATGTTGGGTTTGGGGGTACAGGTTTGGGGGCGCAGGGTTAGAGGCGTGCGGGGGTGTGGATGGGACTTGGACAATGGGTGGGGATGATTGGGCTTGCGGGGTTAGGGGACCGATGTTGGTATTGCAGTGTTAGGAACGGGCATGGAAAGACGGGAGTTGCGTTGGACGGGGTTGTGGGCTGGTGGGGGCAGGTTTGGGGTGGGAGCAGACAAGGTTGGGGAGGGCGGGGGCAGACGGTGACATGGGGTGGAACGGATGAGGATGTGGGCGTGCAGTTGGTATGGGAGCAGGCGTATTTGGTGTGCGTGGGGGCAGACAGGGACGTGGAGTGGGAGTGGACGGGGTTGTGGGCGGGCGGGGGCCGGGGTGGGTGTGGACAGGGTTCGAGGTGGGCAGGGCATAGATGGGGCAGGGTGGGGGTGGACAAGGCGGGGTGGGAGCGGATGCAGGGTGGGGTCTCGCACGCAGTGTGCTTTTGCCTTGTCTCCGGAACAGGGAGCGGACTTCACAGAAAACTCCGAGCCCCAGAGTAAATCAATTAACCGAATAATCAATTATCTGAATGAAGTAGTGCTCCGTCCATCTCAATCGGATAATCAAGTTTCCTCTGTATATCTTATCTCAGAATCTTCTCAAGTAACTATCTGATGTTAGTTCTACTGGTCTATAGCTCCCAGGTTTATCTCTGTTGCCCTCCTTGAATAAGGGCACAGCATTCACTATCATCCAGTCCTCCGGGACCTCACCCGTTGGCCAGCAAAGTTGGAAAAGTACCAACCAAGGCTCCCGTAATTTCTTCTCTATCCACCTGCAGAATTCCTGAATAGATCTGGTCAGGATCAGGAGATTTATAGAAGTATTGCAAAGTCTTTCTTGAACTTAAAAACACCACAGAGTGAGCAAGTGACTTATTGATGGTTAACGTAACAAATTAAAGATTACATTAATCATAGGAAGTGACTTCCGAAGAATTCCAGAAATTGTGGAAACCTGAGAATTCTCAGAAATTGATGATTGAGAAAAGGAGGGCCATGAAGATGTTAAGGAATCAAAATGCGAACCTGCATGCTAACAAACAGGAACACAAAGGCTGCATCAATCTACTATCTATAATTCAAAGGAAACAAAATAAAAGCAATGTCAAATGTGGAAATTTGTAATCGGGAGAGGAGAGTTTATTGTGGAGAACAAGGAAATGGCCAAGAAAATAACCAGAAAATCACCCAGAAAACCAAGTGATCAGATAGAGCTTATGGGACTAAAGACATGAAGCCAATTTATATCAGTAACAGGGCTGTAAATGAAAATGTAACTAGATTGAGCATTGCTAAGTCTGACAAAACAGATTTACTTCGTATCAAAATGTCAGAAATAAGGCACCAATGGAAGTATTAATTGCGTAGTCGATGACTGTGTTTTATTTTCCTGTACATCCTGCAGAGATTGGAAACCATTGTAGACTAATGGAAGGTAGTAACTGTGTTCCAAGCATTTTAGATGAATGGAAGGGATCCAAGCAAATATTTGTGATTCGGAGGAGTTGGTGTTGGATTGGGGTCGACAACATTAAAAATCACGCAACACTAGGTTGTAGTACAACAGGTTTAATTGGAGGCACAAACTTTCAAAGTGCACAACCACCTGATGAAGAAGCAGCGCTTCGAAGGCTAGTACTAGCGAATAAACCTTTTGGACTGTAACCTGGTTTTGTGTTTTTAACCTTATCATTTATGGTTATCATAAATGATGGAGATGAGAATGTGGAGGGGAGAGTGGGGGATGGTGTGATAAATCAGTTTGAGTTGGACACAAAGATTGGCCGAGTGGTTGGCAGCGAGGAGGAAGGCCTTATGTTGCAGGAAGATACAGACGGAATGGTCAGAACTGCAGATCGACGGCAGATGAAATGTAACGCTGATAAATATGAGTTGATGCACTTTGGGAGAAGGAACCAGGCAGGGGAGGACTCAATGAATGGCAGCATACTAGGAATCTCAGAGGGTGCTTTTCCACACATCCCTGAATGTGGATGAACAGGTTAATAGTCGAGCTAAAAAGGCCTAGGAGTCGTAGACATAGATTATAAGAGATATACAGGAGTTTGCTTAGGGCAAGATGGTATGCAGTGTGCAGTTCTGGATACCACATTATGAAATGATGTCATTACACTGAGGGGGGTGGGGTTTGGTGGGGATTCACCATGATGTTCCCTGGGATGGAGATAATCAGCTATGGAGAGAGGCTGGATAAGCTCGGTTGTTTACTTTGGAGCAGAGGAGGCTGAGGGGACGTGATTCAGAAGGATAAGATTACGAGGGGCATGGACAGAGTGGATAGACATCACCTGTTCCTTTTAGTCAAGAACAAGGGAACAAGTGAAGTGCTTGAGGTTTAGAGAGAATTTAAAGATATTTTGTCACCCAGAAGATGTTGGGGTCCGGAAGAGAGAGAATGGTTGTCACGGGTAACTCCACAACAACGCAAAGTCCTTGGACGAGTTTTTGCAGAGGGTGGCACGGTGGCACAGTGGTTAGCACTGCTGCCTCACAGCACCAGAGACCTGGGTTCAAATCCCGCCTCAGGCGACTGACTGTGTGGAGTTTGCACATTCTCCCCGTGTCTGCGTGGGTTTCCTCCGGGTGCTCTGGTTTCCTCCCACAGTCCAAAGATGTGCAAGTCAGGTGAATTGGCCATGCTAAATTGCCCGTAGTGTTAGGTGAAGGGGTAAGTGTAGGGGTATGGGTGGGTTGCGCTTTGGCGGGTTGGTGTGGACTTGTTGGGCTGAAGGGCCTGTTTCCACACTGTAGGTAATCTAATCTAATCTAATAACATGCATGGTTCGGGGCCTCATGTCAGAAGGTGGGACTAATGTCGATCGTGCTGTATTTCAAACGATATGGAGTCTGTGTTTCTGTGATTGTATGATTGTGGAATGCTGATCATTAAACTGTTCAAGACAGAAATTGATGCTTTTCCGAAGAGTATATCAATGAGAGTTATACGAGTGAACTATAATAGCTTCTAAAGATATGCCAGTGTGAAAGGTAAGATAAAGTGATTGCAGCTCAGTACAGCCTGAAACCAGAGAATAGAGAATGGAGAACAAGGAAATGGCAGAACTATGAAGCAACTATTTCATTCTGTCTTCACAGAAGATACCAAAGCAAAATAAAACCTTCCTAGCAATACCATGAAATTTTAGTCTGGTGAGAAAAAGAGAATAGAATGAAATTAGCAACTAAACAGTTCGAGAGAAAGTATTGTTACAGAACATAATGGGCATAGACAAAGTCAACACAGATTTATGAAATGGGAATCATATTTGAGAAAGTGAATTTTAGCAAAATTATAGAGAAGCTATCAATGCAATACGATTAGATTTTGAGAAAGATTTTTGATAAATTCCCAAGCCTGTTGTGCAAATTTGAATCCTATGGGACTGAGGCTAATATATGGTCATGCTTTTAGAATGGGAGAGCTGGCAGGGAACAGTGAGTAGGAATAAAACTTTTTTTTAGATTGGAAGGCTTGGAGGATATAGCAAAGATCGGGGTTTGGGACCTGCTATTCCCAATACACATCATATCTTTGGTTGAGGGGCTCAAATGCAATATTCCCAAGTCTGCTGATGGCATTAAACGATGTTGGATTGTGAGTGGGTGAGCAGGATGTCAAAAAGCTCCAAGCTGATTGAGACAACTGGAGTGACTGTGCAACTACGTGCCAGATGGAGAGCAATGGGGGGAGATGTGACGTTGTGCACTTTCTTGGGAACAATAGAATGCCAGCCGATCAATTGAAAATGGATTGATTGAAAAATGTTGATCTATAAAGGATCGAAAGCTGCATTTTTGTTTCTTTCTGCGCCGATCTATGAATTCCATGCTGGGCTATGAGTTCTGAAACCAGAAGTCAATACTGGTAATGGCACTGACACGCTGACCACTGTGCATAGACCCACCAAGTGGGTAGCTCTAACATTGAAAAGGATTTGGATCTCTTTGTACACCAGTCACTGAAAGCAATACTGCAGGAACAGAAAGCAGTTTGGAAGATAAATAGCCCATTGACCTTCAATTCAGGAGTATTTGAGTAGAGGAGTAAAGGTGTCTTACTGCAGCTGTACAGGCCCTTGGTGAGACCCCATCTCGAACATTGTGCAGTATTTTGTGCGGTTTTGCTCTCCTTACCAATAAAGGACAAATCTGCATTGAGGGGAAGCAGTGAAGGATAACTAGACTGATCTCTGGGAAAACAGGCTTGTTGTGCGAACAGAGTTTAAGGCGACTGTATTCCATGTGGTTTAGGAAAATGAGTGGTGATCTCAGTGAAATATCTAAAATTCTAAAATTCTGACAGGGTGAGACAGATCGGAAGCAGGGATGATAATTCCCCTTACTGGGACGTCAAAGAACAAGGGGCCACAACATTAGGTACAGACAGGCCACTCTGCATTGAGATGAGAATAAATATCTTCACTCAGAGACTGCTGAACTTGGTCAATTTTCTGACACATAAGGCTGTGGAAGCCAAGACACTGAATATAAATGAGGATTTCTGGAAATTGAAGGGATAGACAGAGAGCAAGAGTATCATGTGAAGATAGAGGATCAGATATCATTCCATGTTTTTCTCCAATAACACGGTAGTTGTATTCCTGTGGAACACCGTGTTGTAGAAAATCATGCAATATTAATAATGCGGTCTATGGGAAAAAGTGGGGAACGGGAAACACCCCCCCCACCAAATATAAATCAGCAAAAACCAAAAATTTAAGTTAATCTAACACACACGAGCATAGCTTAAGAAAATCTTTAAATCATATATTGTAATGAAACAATGTTGTAAATGTTGCACTTTCACCCTAATGTCACTGACTACAGCACTGTACCTTTCACCAAACTCTTCGCCAGAAAGCGCGTGAGCAGACTGACCACATAATGCTGACATGGAATTCCGGTTTGAAATAAAGGTCCGTCTAAATGTAGACTACAATTCCTAGTTTCAGTCTCAGTTTCAAGGCTTGCAGAGCAGATTACATTCCTGCTGTAGTGAACACACTGAGGGTGCATTTTGCAGACAGAGGATCCTGAGGCTGGGTTTTGCTGATCAACTGGTGCCGGGGATGGAATTGCGTTACAGTGAATGGGAGCTCGCTTTATAAAGAGGATGCACAATTCACGAATTATGATGCACACAAGTTGTGTTTAATAAACATGCGCTATTGGAGAACTGCCTGTATATTGAAGGGAGGATCAAAATTGATGGACCAAAGCAATTACTGCAGTTTCCATTTTATATAGCCCGACGTTTAAACATGTTAAATGATATGAACACTGTATGTGGCAAATCGTACTGAGGAGATTTTCTCCACTATCTAGAATGGGGGATGCTCAATGTGTTGAATGACCTCCTCCCTTCCCGATGTTTCTGTGCAGTCTGTGGGATAGCTCTGCAAGTCGTGTCACAAGCTCTCAGACGTTCGAAAGGAGGACTCTGCGGGGACATCAGGACTGTGTTTCCCATTCCCATTTCCAACAACAAGGCTGAGACCGGGTGTTCTGACTCGGTTTATCCTTTAAGAACGATGAGCAGTTTGATACAATTGAGTGCCTTGCTTAGAAGTTTCAGAGACCATTGAAGAGTTTATCACATGTCTGTGTATCTGGAGTCACTTTTAGGCAGACCAGGAAAGCACGGGAGACTCACTTCCTGAAACTGGGAAGGAAAATGGTAATCACAATTGACATTGGCTTCAAAGTCACTATTCGTGACACCAGATTTTAGATCTCGATATTTTATTAATTGTTTTTAACTTCCATCAGCTGCCAGAGCATTAGCCTGGTCTGGATTAGTCATCCAGTGACATTTCCACAACAGTACCATCGCCACATGGGGACCTATCAGAAACCACACTGAGCTGGTTATTCCTGTGCTGCTTATTCCTGTGCTGCTTGACAACTCTGTCAAAAAGTACTCCCACTAATGTGACTATCGTGATCGGACTGAAGGGGTGGTAATTGGACAGATTGTAGTTATTCCCTTTTAGCGGACTGGATATAGTTGAGTAATTTTTCACATTGCCAGGGCGTTGTCAGAGTTGGAGCTGGAATGAAACAGCTTCCCCAGGGACACGGCTTGTTGTGCAGCCCAAGTCTTCAGTCCTATTGTAGGAATGGTGTCAGGGCCCATTGCCATTGGATCATCACTCAACACTCTTGGCTGAGGACGGTGTAGACAAATATATCCTTATCTTTTACACTAATGTATAGAGCAGTCCATTATTTAGGATTGAGATACTTGTGGAGTACTCTCCTCCAGTGAGTTGTTTAGTAGTCCATTGACATTTATAATTGGATGTGATGGACTGCAAAACTTAGATCTGATCTGTTGGTCTTTAGATAATATTGTCCTCTCTATCAGATGTTAATCCTGCTATTTTGAATGTAACTGATCAAGTACCATAGCTTTAATGGTTTATCATCAGGGTTAGGTGCACATGGTTCTGACTCTGGTTTGTTCACCCACGCTCCTTACTGAACCATGGATCAGTTTGATGTTAATGGTAGATTGAGAGATTATCCCAGGGAAAAAAGTTACAGATTGTGATTGAACACAATTCTGTTGCTGCTGCTGTGATCTACATCATCACATGAATGGCCAGTTTGACCTGCAATATCTGTAATTCAATTCTACTGACTGTCCCCCAATTCATACCGAGACCCATTCACCCATCAGCACTGTACTCAGTGATCTAACCTGGTTTCTCATGTGGTGGCATTTCCATTTTCGTATTCTCATTCTGTTAGGATCTCTCCATGGTGCCACGCTTCCAATTTGTCACATTACTTAAATTCTTTAACATATTCATGTGAATCTTTTCCATTCCCGTAATGATATCTTCTATATTTAAAGTGAATGTGTTTCCCTCTGTTTCTCTCCCTGACCATGATTAAGAGATCTGCAGTGCCCGTGATGCAGCCGTATGCACGTTCAGAGCCAATGAATCTGTGCACCTGATGTTACTGTTCACTTCCCTGGTACCCAGTGCTCAGTATTGGACAGAGCTTTTGAGCAACTTTGACAGACATCTGTGGACCCAGTTCAAAAATAGACATAGCTGAAGAAACTAAGCAGGTCTGGTAGCATCTTGTGGCATGAAAGCAGAGTTGATCTTTCAGGTCCAGTTTCTCCAGAAATATTTGTGTTTTTATTTCCAGTATCCATAATTATTTGTTTATTTGAAAATTTGTGCTGTGCCTATTCAACCCTGGAGAAACTCAGCAGGTCTGGCAGAATCTGCAGAGACAGAGAAACCGAGTTAGCGTTTCAAGTCCAGTGTGACACTTCTTCAGAACTGAAACGTATTGGAAAATGGGATTTCTAATCCCTTGACAGAGGTGGGGGAGTGGGTGATGCGTAAAAGAGAGTGTGGTAAAAGATAAATAGGCTTTTAACAGTGGTGAACGAGAGGGTGATGTGAAAGATGCGAATTGGGGGAAAGGGGTTCTCTCTATTGAGTGCAAGATAAAGAAGATACAACCACACAACTTCATAGCCAGACTAGGAGAGAGAATGTATGAAAATGGAGAACAGTCATAATGGGTTCAGGCTGTGAAGTTATCGAATTGAATATTAACTCCTACAGGCTGTAACGTACCAAAGTGTAAAGTGAGGTGTTATTGGAGCTTGGGTTGTGCTTCACTGGAACATTGCAGCAGCTCAGGACCGAAATGTCAGCATGAGAGCAAGGTAGGTTATTGAAATGGAAAGCAATGAGAGGGTCAGGGTTATTCCTACAAACAGAGTGGGAGTATTCCTCAAAGCAGTTTCTGTTTTGTCTCCCCGGTGTGAAGGATATTGCATTGTGAGCGGCAATTACAGGATTTTTTCGATTAGATTAGATTCAGCCCAACAAGTCCATACCAATCCTCTGAAGAGTGACCTACCCAGACCCATTTCGCTCTAATGGATCTAACACTATGGGCAATTTAGCGTGGCCAATTCATCTGCCGTGCACATCTTTGGACTGTGTGAGGAAAACGGAGCACCCGGAGGAAACCCACGCAGACACAGGGAGAACGTGCAAACTCCACACAGTCGCCCGAGGCTCTAAATGAACCCGGGTACCTGGTGCTCTGAGGCAGCAGTGCTAACCACTGAGCCACCGTGCCAGCCTCCAACTGTGTGGAGACTGATTTGAAACAGTACAAGTGAATGAGAGTGCAGTGGGGGCAGCAATGTGGCTGTCCATAAGGCCCTGTCCACTGTCGTTAGGGGATTCCTGGTTTGAAGGAAAAGCGCTCACGTCGGAGGCAGCTCACTGGAATGTGGCATCATCAATCAGAATCGTCAGAGATGGAGAAACTGGGAGAAAAGAGTCACCCTCCGCTGATCATGTGTTCAGCCACATGCAGAAGTTCCCGCTGATGATTGAAAAGAACCAGACATTAAATGGAGGAGTTCTGACTCACATCTGGTCAGAAGCGTGATGTGGATAGAAACCCAGAGGAAGATCAGTGGGTATACATGGGCAGACGTTCAAGTAGATATCCCATAATGCTCAGCAATTATTTATTTCTGCTCAAAAATAAGGACTTGATGAGGAGATGAACCACCCATGGTTGACTAAATCTCTCAAGGATACTATTGAATCACAAATTGATGAGCATTGATATCGGGCCAGGTTTAGGATGTTTATTTCAGGGACTACTGGCAGATGCTAGGCATGAATTCCAGCTGTGCTTACTGAATTATTCCAGAAACCCCTGTCATTGCTGTTCCATCCTCTTCTCTGCTCGTCTCCCCTTCCTGATTCCAGGTTCTCCCTCTCCAATTAAAAAGCATATTCTCTCACATTATTGTCCCTACCCACATCACCTTAAGCTCTTTGATCCAGTCTACCTTCCCTGCACTAGCATCAGGCTGCATTTTGTGATGCCACTTTTCCTCTGGTCTCAGTGTGGCTCGGCCTCTCCATTTACGCTGTTTTACAACTTCCACTCACATCTCATTCTGGAAAGTTTCCTTCTTGGAGTAAACCTTATTGAAAACACCTCTCCCCCTTTGCCCTGAATTCACATAGTGATGGAAATTTCAAAAAGTATACTCAGTCTAGATTTCACTCTGCTAAAGGTGGTATAATTCTTACCGTGTGGTATAAGAATTCCCTTCTTTACAGAGATCTGGCCAGAGATATGTTTTCATTGTAGAGATCTTCACCCACTTTAGACAAAGGAATTCAGGTGTTTGATGCCTTTTTGGCACTGGAAAGAGTTTCCTGCTGCCTTGGTATTGTAACATGGAGAAAAACAAATCATAGTATGAGGTTTGGGCTGAGTGTTGTTTACCTGTCATTTTTAATCTGTATAGGTTACATGGAGTTTTGAAGTTGGCTCCGTGGGTCGGCACATCATCGAAGGCCGAAGGGCCTATACTGTACTGTCATGTTCGAGGTAATATTGATGAAAAGGAGGTCATCTGGAAAGTAATTGTACAGGAATATGCATAGAATCTAGAAGCTGATGTGGGCTATTTGGCCCCTCGCGTTCTGTCATTCAACAAGATCATGACTGACTCCTTTCCGATTTGTATCCAACATTCTCCTCTACCCTCAAAAATGCTTAATCCCCTTCTTAACGGGAATATGAATACATGCATCCCCACCCTTAAATTTATGCAAATAATCCATCTCCATTACATTTTTATGGTTTGACAAACGTAATGAGGAGGTCAGATGAACAAGATGAAGCAAATGTCTGAGATAAGGAATTGCGAAATCGTCCAATAGAAGAAATAAAATAAGATGAGCGATGACAGAGTTATATAAAGCAATGCAATCTGGTGCGTGCACTTCTGCTTTATTTGCAAAACGTTTTATGCAGGTACAATAAGTAACGAGGCAACGTCACAAAATTGTATCAGTTATTGTGAACAACATTGAATATAAATGTAGATGTTAATGTTTCAGTTGTATCAGGCACTGCGTGTTGGCAAGTTCAGTTGCCGAGATAGCTAGTCTATCAAACAGAACGATACTAATAGCATGGGTTTAATTCCTGTTCTCACTTGATAGTTTAATTGAGTATAACATGTCTGCAGAGCGGATCCGCTGAAAGAGAAGCATCTAGGAACTATTTTTGGGATAATGAACTTTAACCAGTGCAGTGCCACAGGGATCAGTGCTGGAGCCGGAATTATTAACCGCACAATGAGTTGGCTGATAGAACTGAAAGTACTACCTCCATATTTGTGAGTAACATAAACAGAAGTGGGAAGGCAAATGGTGAGGATGATGCAAGGAGTTTATCATGAGATAGAAAAAAATAAGGTGAGTGCACAAAAAGTTGGCATCTGACATAAAGCGTTGGAAAGCTTGTACTGATTAACTTTTTCAGTTAAAATAGAAGAGTGAATCTAATTTAAAAGAGAAAAGACTCAGGAAGTTCAGGCCCTCGGCTTGACAGTTAAAAAGTTGGCATGCAATTCAGCAATTACAGGAAATTCGAAACCACTATTAGCAATTATTTCAAACGTGGTGGTGCATAAATATCATTCTAAACATGTACACGTTTCCATGCAGACTGAACGTGGAAAAATGTGAACGGTTCTGGTCTAATTTTCTAAGGAAATATGTAGTGGAGATAACAGACATATTGGTAGCAGATGGGAGAAGCTTCACAGAATTAATCCTGAGAATTGAGGTATTTTCTTATGGAGTGAGCTTGAGTAGCTTAGAGAAAAACTCATTGGAGTTTGAAAGAATGAGAGGAGATCTCAATGAAAACAAAAACAGATTGTCAGTAGGCTTGACAGGCTCATTGCCAACAAGGTTGTCTCAATTTGTGGGAGAGTCCAGGACCAGAGGGTATAGCCTCAGTCAAAGAGAGCATATCTTTATGAGGGAGGTGAGGAGTGCCTTCTCTCTCAGAGGGTTACTGAATGATAGGCCTGTTGAAACCCTACCGCTAAGTCTAATCAAAGCAGGTGGTGGACAGCTTTCTAAGCAGTGAGGGAATCAAGAGCTATGGGGATAAGGCAAGAAGGCGGATTTGAGGATCATCAATCAGCCATGATGGTAATGAATTGTGGAGCAGACTTGATTTGTTGAATAGACTATGTTAGCCTAAGGTCTGATAAACATTCTATTGGATCCTGACAGATTAGCTGTGGATAGAATGCTTCGACTTACGTATAGCATCCAAACTTATAGTTCATTTATTTAACATGAGGGATCACCCATTCCAAAGAGCAATTAACTTTCCTTTCTGCAGGTGGATTTATTTTGGATTTCTCAAGTTGAAAATTGAGTGGAAGCAGAGACCATAAACACCTTTTTAAGACAGAAGTAGATCCGTTCTAGCTCAGGAAAGGGTTGAACAGATTCGCAGATTAGTTGGGAATGCAGGTTCAATGCTATAATCAGCTCAGCGTAACTTTATTCAATCAGGGTAAGCATAAGAAGCTGAATGGCAAGCTCCCAGTTCGGCTGTCTCCGTTTGTACATTCTTTGACACAGTGTTTAAAAAAATCGTACACAACTCATCTATGATATCAAAAGATAAATAGCAATGTTCAACTGTAGGTGGAGCCACCAATAATTTACATCCTCATTTTCATATGCACATTGTGAATATTATACAGTACTTTATAAATTATTTCCTCTCTCCTGAGCACACTCATGGAAACAAATCCAGCTTATCATCTTTTCACAAAAGATAGCCTGAATATCTGAAGTTTCAATTGAGTAAACGTCCTGTGGCAGCATACAAGGTATTTGCATACTTTCAAAAACGTCTGACCAAATCTGCAGATAGGATTCAAGATGTAAAGTCACGAATTCCTGCATAACTGTAATCCAGCATCCTTACTGAAATGTTCAATACCACTCACCCCCACCCCCATCTCTGCACACAGACAATGAGGGAGCTGTGCTCTGTATCTTACACAGGCCATGCTTTTGTTTTGGTGATCAATCTTTTGGAGGCTGTAACATTGTTTAATTTGTCAAGTACTTATTCTAAGTATCATATCAATGATAAAATTAGTGACACGCTCTTTTTTGTATAAATTCATTTCTATATCTGCCTTCTGCTCCATAGATCATTCCTGCATTAATCAATACTGACTGTTCTGTTATAACACAGGAGCCCATATCATCAAACTCTGCTGTGATCCCCCACATGTACTGACTTTATTCCTCTCCCAGATTTTACCTGAGCCTGAACAAGTTTGTGTACAATCTCAGCATTCTATTTTAAACTGAATTGAGTTTTTTCCTAATTTTCCTATCTGTCACCAAAACGTTCCCCATTTCCCAGCTCTATTGCAGCCTCGATATGCATCCCTGCCTTAGACACTTTGAATCTGAAAACTTCATCCATGTCTCGGTCTGCTCCAGTCTCAACTATTCTAATAATCGTCTCATTGGCGTCTCACTTCATACTCTCCATGAACCTCAGTTTATCCTCAACTCTGCTGCTTGTCCATCAACTCACACGAAGTCTAATTCACTTATCACCCCTATAATCGTTGACCTACAGTGGCTTCTGGTATGGTAATATCTCATTTTAAAGTTCTCTTTCTTATCAGTGTCTCCCTCTGGCATCATATCTCCAATTAGTACCATTCCTCAAGTCATTTCTCATAGATCCCTCAAATTTGTTTTCCCTTCCAGAATTGTGCTTAAAATGAATGTTTTTCTCTCTGTTTCCCTCCTTGACCATGATTTGAGCCCCTGTACAGTTGATGGTACTGTGTCATTGCTTGTATTTTCATTCACTTCCCAATGCGTCACACGTGAAGCTCCCTGTTAGACAGGGATATCAGCAACTTTGACTCATTACTTTCCCAATTATTATCTGTCAATCCATTGAAAATCCAAGTTAGTCATCGTCAGCTGATCATACTTGAATGCACATGGGAAAACCCCTTGGAGGTTTGAGAAGAATCAGGCATGACTTATAGACTTTTGGTCTGCAGGTACAAGAAGTGGTTAGGAAGGCAAATGTAATTTTCTCCTTCATTGCTAAAGAAGTTGAGTTTAAAAGCAGAGAGGTAATGTTGCAGCTGTACAAGGTGCTGGTGAGATCACATCTGCAGTACATTTTGCAGATTTTGTCTCCGTACTTGAGAAAGGATGCACAGGCACTGGAGGAGATGCAGAGGAGGTTGTTTCCGACGTTGAGGAGGGTTGATTTATGAGGAGAGACTGAGTAGATTGGGATTATATTAGTTCGAATTTAGAACAATGAGGGGGGGATCTTATAGAAACATGTAAAATAATGAAGGGAATGGATCAGATAGAAATAGACTGTACATTTTCACAGACATGTGAAGCTAGGATAAGAGGGCACAGCTGCAAGACTAGAGGAAGCAGATTTAGGCCTGAATTGAGAAAGAATGTCTTCATCCAGAGGGTTGTTAATCTGTGGAATTCTTTGCCCAGTGAAGTAATTGACGCTATTCAGGAAACTGTTTTAAAGTAAGGTATATTTTTTCTAAAAATGGAAGAAAATAACGGATACACTGAGAGGTTGACTAAGCGGAGCTGAGTCCACAAAAAGGTCAGCCATAATCTTATTGAATGATGGAGCAGGGTTGAAGGGTTGGACGGCCTACTCCTGCTTCTAGTTCTTATGTTATAATCAACAGCTTAAGCACTTGTTGCTAACAATGAGCTGGAAAATAGATTGAAAGGAATTTCAGTTGATAACGTTGACAGATATTTAAATTAACATTTAACAATGATCAAACATGATGGGGAGACGATGGTCTTGTAGTGTTATCTCTAGATTGTTAATCCATAGACCCCGATAACGTTCTGGGACCAGAGTTCAATTCCTGCCACGGCAGATGCCGAAAGTTATTTCAGTAAAAACAATCTCGAATTAAGAATCTCATGATGACCATTAATCCATTGTCAATTGTTGGGCAAACCTCTCTGGATCACTGATGTCCTTTAGGGAAGGAATCTGCCATCCTTACCTGATCTGACCTACATGTGACTCCAGTCCCATAGCAATAACTGCCCTCCGTGCAATTAGGGATCGGCAACTAATGCTGACCTAGCCAATGATTCCCTAATTCCCTGAACAAATTTTAAAAACATCAAAAAGGAATTGATGAGATGGTAAACTTTGCATGATTAGCAAATATAGTCAGGGTGTGTACCCAATGAAAACAAAGGCGCACAAATAATGAAAACTTCTGGTAAACTAGAGGTTTGGGACTATATTTTTAGAGCCCACAAGCTGAAAGACGTAAAGCAAATAAAGTTGGAGAAAATTGATTTAGAAAGGTCAATTGTTGCAAAGTATAAACAAAAACAGCACGAGGCTGCGTGTCTCCGACGTTATTCTACTCAAACAAGCTGCTGGTATGGGACTTCTTCCTGGAACAGTTGGATTTGGCAGAATTTCCCTTCCTTCAATCAGTGGAGCGATTCCCATGAATCCTCAACAGGAATGCTCCAAGTTTG
The DNA here is from genome assembly GCF_037043375.1 of Chiloscyllium plagiosum. Lineage (NCBI taxonomy): Eukaryota > Metazoa > Chordata > Chondrichthyes > Orectolobiformes > Hemiscylliidae > Chiloscyllium > Chiloscyllium plagiosum. The sequence goes on along the minus strand of NW_028270178.1, from coordinate 50,855,048 downwards.
GTGAAGATGACGCAGGGATTTTTTACTCTCACATTTTGCTGTCAGAAGGGACAAAGTGTGAGAGATTGGGCAATAGACTGTGCCTTACGACCATAAGATCATCGGATATAGGAACAGAAATTAGGCTATTCAGCCCATCGAGTCTGAACCACGATTCAATTATGGCTGGCAAGTTTCTCAAAACGATTCTCCTGCATTCTCTCTGTAACCCTTGATCCCTTTGATACTCAAGAAGCTAACTACCTCTATCTTATATATACACAATGACCTGACCTCCACTGCCTTCTGTGAAAACGAATTCCATAAATTCTCCATTCTCTGGCTGAAGACGTTTCTCTTTACCTCTGTTCTTAAAAGATTTCCCTTTACTGTAAGGTTGTATCCTTGGGTCCTAGAGTCTCCTACCAATGGAAATCTTCTCACCATCCGTACTGTCCAGGCCATTTAGTATTCTGTATGCTTCAATTAGATTCCCCACATCACTCTGAACTCCATCGAGAACAGACCCAGAGTCCTCAAACGTTCTCATATGTTAAGCTTTTCATTCCTGGGACCATTTTCGTGTACATCCTGTGAACCCATTCCAAGGTCAGCACATCCTTCCTGAGATATGGGGCTCAGAACAGCGCACAATACTCCGAATATGGTCTGACAAGAGCCTTATAGAGCCTCAGAAGTACGTCCCTGCTCTTATATTCAAATCCTTTCCAAATAAATGCCATCATTGCGTTTGCCTTCCTAACTACTGACCCAACCTGCAAGTTTTCATTGAGAGAATCCTGGAGTAGAACTCCCAAGTCCCTTTGCACTTCAGACATCTGAATTTTCTCAGTAGTCCATGTTTTTATTCTTCCTAACAAAGTGCATGTTCCCACAATTTCCCACTTTGTACTCCATCTGCCATTTCTTTGATCATTATCCAAATCCTTCGTGAGCCTCCCTGCCTCGTCGACGTTACCTGTCCCTATGCTTATCTTTGTATTATCTTCAAACGTAGGTAGAATGCCTTCAGATCCTTCATCTGGATCGTTAATGTATAAAGTGAATAGCTGTGGACCCAACACTGAGCCTTATGGAACACCATTTGTCACCGACTGTCAACCTGAGAGAGACACGTTTATCGACATTCTTTGCTTTCTGCCAGACAGCCAAACTTCTATCCATGCTAGAACCTTGCCTCTAACACCATGGGCCCTTGCCTTACTCAGTAGCCTCCTGTCGGCACATTGTCAAAGATCTTCTGGAAGTCCTGGTGGATGACATCTATTGTCTCTCCTTGTTCTAAGCTGACCGTTACGTCGTCAAGGTTTTCGAGCAGATTTTCCAGGCATGACCTCCCCTTGATGAAACCATGGTAACTTTGTCCTACTTTACCATTCACATCCAAGCATTCAGAAATCTCATCCTTCACAATGTATTCCAGGATCTTACCCACAGCCAAGTTTAGATTAGTCAGTCTGTAATTTTCCGTTTTTTGCTTTACTTTTTTAAACAGGGGTATCACGTTAGCGATTTTCCAGTCCTCTGGGAATCTCCCTGATTCGAGAGATTCCTGAAAGATCACCACCAATACCTCCACTGTCTCATCAGCTATCTGCCTTAGAAATCTGGAGTGGAGTCCATCTGGTCCAGGTCATGTTGCGGCTGTACGGAACACTGGTTAGGCCACTGTTGGAATATTGCGTGGAATTCTGGTCTCCTTCCTATCGGAAATATGTTGTGAAAATTGAAATGGTTGAGGAAAGATTTACAAGGATGTTGACAGGGTTGGAGGATTTGAGGTATAGGAAGAGGCTGTACAGTCTAGGGCTGTTTTCCCTTGAGCGTTGGAGGCTGAGGGGTGACCTTCTAGAGATGTACAAAATTATGAAGGGCATGGAGAGGATAAATGGATAAAGTCTTTTCCCTGGGGAGTCCAGAAATAAAGGGCATAGTTTTAGGGTGAGAGGAGAAAGATGCTGGGTGGCACGGTGGCACAGTGGCAAGCAATGCTACCTCACAACACCAGAGACTCGGGTTCAATACTCGCCTCAGGCTGTGTGGACTCTGTGTAGAGTTTGCACATTTTCCCTATGTCTGCGTGGGTTTCCTCCCACAATCGAAAAATGTGCAAGCTAGGTGAATTGGCTATGCTAAATTGCCTGTAATGTTAGGTTAAGGGGTAAATGTAGGGGGATGGGTCTGGATGGGGGTGGGTCGGTGTGGATTTGTTTCCACACTTTAAGAAATCTAAATGTAAAAGAGACCTAAAGGGCAACTTTTTCACACAGACGGTGGTACGTGTATAGAATGAGCTGCCAGAGGATGTGGTGAAGGCTGGTACAATTGTAGCATTTAATAGGCATTTGGATGGTTATATGAATAGGAAGAGTTTGGAGGGATATGGGCCGGGTGCGGCAGGTGGGACTAGATTGGGTTGGGATGGACGGATTGGACTGAAGGGTCTATTTCCATGCTGTACATCTCTATGCCTCTATAATTCACAGAGTGAGTTCGTAACTGCAATTAGTGTGAATGGTATTTGGAGGAATATATGCAATTAGAAAGTTAAAGTTAGGTTGGAGTTTGTTTAAGGGAATCGGAATATAGAGGTAAAGACCTCATGAAGCAGTTGCATTGAGTGTTGGTGAGAATGTACCTGAGGTATTGAGTGCTGTATTGGTGACCTAATCTAAGAAATATTACACTGATCACAGAGGACGTGCAATGGACATTCTCCAGATTAATTCCTGAGATGACAAGATTTTCTGATGGGGAGATTTGTCTTGCGACTTCTCCAGTTTCAAAGCATGAGAGGTGATCGCAGTGAAATTTCTACAATCTATGATACATGTGATGAGAAGGAAATAAATAGGATGTTCCTCTAGCTGTCTACTCTATATTTAAGGCAAATAATGACAGGATAAGGGATATGCCATTTAAGACTGTAATAAGGAGAAAATTCTTCCCTCAGAGGGGATTGACTAACACAGGGGCATCGAAGCCTTATGGCAGGGCAAGATTAAGGAGAATCCCCAGATATTCTTCACGTATATCAAGTGAAACGGAACAACCAGGGAACATGTAGGGCCTATTAGTGACTTGCCAAGTTGCATCCCAACTCAATTCATGGTAGGAAGGTGTTTGTGCGACTGGAGCCCAATTTCCCCTGGTGTACCGCAGAGATCAGTGCTGTGTCCCTTATTATTTGTGGTATTCATAAGTGATGTGAATGTGAAGTGTGTAGGGGGAGTGTGATAGGTAAGTTTGTGTTTGACACAAAAATTGGCCGGGTGGTTGGCAGTGAGGAGGAAGATACAGATGGAATGGTCAGATGGTCAGATCAATGGCAGATGGAATGTAACCCTGATAAATATGAGGTGATACACTTTGGAAGAAGGAACCAGACAGGGGAGTACTCAAAGAATGGCACCACACTAGGAAGCTCAGAACGTGCTTCTCCACACACCCCTGAATGTGACTGGATATGATAATTGATGAGTTCAGCATGACTGTAGATAAAGCCTTTATTCATTGACACAAAGATTATATGAGTTTTATCTAGCACTTTGGTAAGGCCAAATGAAATATTGTGCGCAGTTCTGGGAGCCACATTACAGGAAGGATGTGATTGTACTGGATGAGGTGCAGAAGAGATTCACTAGGATGTTCCCTGGGATGGAACATATGAGATGTGGAGAGAGGCTGGGTAAGTTCGAGTTATTTATTTTGGAGCAGAGGAAGTTGAGTGGGTAAGATTACAAGGGGCAATGACGGGGTGAATAGACAACAGCTGTTCTTTTTAGTCAAAGTGTCAGCTTCCTTCCAGTCTGAAACCAGGGAATGGAGAATGGAGAACAGAGAAACATGACATAACTACTTCACTTCTGTCTTCACAGAAAAAGACATAAACAAAGCCTTCCCAACAATAGGAGAAAACCTGAGTCTGACGAGAAAATGATGTAGAATTAAATTAGTAAATAAACTCATTTGCAGTAATTATTGGAGCTGAAAATAATGGGTATAGGAAAAAATCAACACACATTGATTAAATGGGAAACATATTTGAGAAACTAACTGGTAGATCAATTGCGGAAAAAAAAAACAATAGAAGCATTGAACTTGGAATTTCAGCAAGAATTGTAATAGAGTCCCAAGCCTAATGTGCAAAGTAAAAGCACATGGGATAGGGGGTAAAATATGAACATGATGTTAAAATGGGAGTGTTGTCAGGAAATAATGAGTAGGAATAAATGGGTGGTTTTCAGTTTGGAAGGCTCATGAGGCATCGCAATGATTGGTGCTGGGGCGCCAGATATTCACAATACATCTCAAACATCTCGTTGAGGGAATCAAATGCAAAGTTTCCATGTCTGCTGACGGAACTAGGATTTTGAAAGTGAGGAGGATGTGAAAAAAGCTTCAAGGTGATTGAAACAAATGGAGTGAATGATTAAATATGTGGCAGATGAAGAACAGTGTGGATAGATATGATGTTGTCTACTTTGTTGGGAAACACTAAAATTCCAGAAAAACCATTGGAAAAAGGACTGGTTGAGAAATGTCGATCTATGAAGGGAACTGCACTATTCTTCTGTTATTGTTTGGACAGACATCTGAGTTCCATGCAGGGCAGTGAGTTCTGAAGACAGAAGCCAGTACTGGGAATACATTGGCACACAGACCAGTTTACAAAGACCTACCAAGTGGGGAGCTGTAACATTGAAAAGGATCTGGGATCTCCCTGTACACCAGCCACTGAAAGCAAGATTGCAGGAGCAGAAAGCAGTCAGGAAGGTAAATGAGGTGTTGACCATCATTTCATAGAACATAGAACATAGCAGAATACAGCGCAGTACAGGCCCTTCGGCCCTCGATGTTGCGCCGATCCAAGCCCACCTAACCTACACTAGCCCACTATCCTCCATATGCCTATCCAATGCCCGCTTAAATGCCCATAATGAGGGAGAGTCCACCACTGCTACTGGCAGGGCATTCCATGAACTCACGACTCGCTGAGTAAAGAACCTACCCCTAACATCTGTCCTATACCTACCCCCCCCTTAATTTAAAGCTATGCCCCCTTGTAATAGCTGACTCCATATGAGGAAAAAGATTCTCACTGTCGACCCTATCTAAACCCCTAATCATCTTATACACCTCTATCAAGTCACCCCTCAACCTTCATTTCTCCAATGAAAACAACCCCAAGTGCCTCAGCCTTTCCTCATACGATCTTTCTACCATACCAGGCAACATCCTGGTAAACCTCCTCTGCACCCGTTCCAGTGCCTCCACATCCTTCCTATAGTATGGCGACCAAAACTGCACACAATACTCCAGTTGTGCCCGCACCAGAGTCTTATACAACTGCAACATGACCTCAGTACTCCGGAACTCAATTCCTCTACCAATAAAAGCCAGTACGCCATATGCCTTCTTCACCGCACTATTTACCTGGGTGGCAACTTTCAAAGATTTGTGTACATGGACACCAAGATCCCTCTGCTCATCCACACTACCAAGTATCCGACCATTAGCCCAGTACCCCATCTTTTTATTACTCTTACCAAAGTGAATCACCTCACACGTAGCTACATTGAACTCCATTTGCCACCTTTCTGCCCAGTTCTGCAGCTTATATATATCCCGCTGTAACCTGCCACATCCTTCCTCACTGTCTACAACTCCTCCGACTATCGTATCATCCGCAAACTTGCTCACCCAACTTTCTAACCCCTCCTCCAGGTCATTTATAAAAATGACAAACAGCAATGGTCCCAAAACAGATCCTTGCAGAACACCGCTAGTGACGGCACTCCAAGATGAACCTTTGCCATCAACTACTACCCTCTGTCTTCTTCCAGCCAGCCAACTCCTAATCCAAACCTCCAACTCACCCTCAATGCCATACCTCCGTATTTTTTGCAGTAGTCTACCATGGGGAACCTTATCAAATGCCTTACTAAAATCCATATACACCACATCTACTGCTTTCCCCTCGTCCACCTCCTTAGTCACCTTCTCAAAGAATTCAATAAGGTTTGTGAGGCACGACCTGCCCTTCACAAAACCATGCTGACTATCCTTGATCACATTATTCCTATCCAGATGTTCATAAATCCTATCCCTTACAATTCTCTCTAAGATTTTGCCCACAACAGAAGTGAGACTCATCGGCCTATAGTTACTAGGGTTATCCCTACTCCCCTTCTTGAACAAGGGAACCACATTTGCTAGCCTCCAATCTTCTGGCACTACTCCTGTAGACAACGAGGACATAAAAATTAAGGCCAATGGCTCTGCAATCTCCTCCCTTGCTTCCCAGAGAATCCTAGGATAAATGCCATCAGGCCCAGGGGACTTATCTATTTTCACCCTTTCCAGAATTTCCAACACCTCTTCTCTACATACCTCAAAGCCATCCATTCTACTTAATTGTGACTCAGTACTCACATTGACAACAATGTCCTGTTCCTGATTGAATACTGACGAAAAGTATTCATTCAGTGTCTCCCCAATCTCTTCAGCCTCCACACGCAACTTCTCACTACTATCCTTGACTGGTCCTATTCCTACCCTAGTCATTCTTTTATTCCTGACATACCTATAGAAAGCCTTAGGGTTTTCCCTAATCCTACCAACTAAGGACCTTTCATGTCCCCTCCTTGCTGCTCTTAGCTCTCTCTTCAGGTCCTTCCTGGCTACCTTATAACTCTCAATCGCCCCAATTGAACCTTCACGCCTCATCTTTACATAGGCCGCCCTCTTCCATTTAACAAAGGATTCCAATTCCTTATTAAACCACGGCTCCCCTCACACGACCCTTTCCTCCCTGCCTGACGGGCACATACTTGCTCCTTGAACAAGCTCAACATATCAATTACACCCTTGCCTTGAAGCTTACTTTTCCAGGCCACACATCCTAAGTCATGCCTCACTGCATCATAATTTCCCTGCCCCCATCTATAACTCTTGCCCTGCAGTCCACACTTATCCATCTCCATCACTAGAGTAAAGGTCACCGAATTGTGGTCACTGTCCCCTAAGTGCTCACCTACCTCTAATTCTAACACCTGGCCTGGCTCATTACCCAGAACCAAATCCAGTATGGCCTCACCTCTTGTTGGCCTATCTACATATTGTGTCAGGAAACCCTCCTGCACACATTGGACAAACACTGACCCATCTAACGAACTTGAGCTATAGCTTTCCCAATTAATATCAGGAAAGTTAAAGCCCCCCATAACAACCACCCTATTACTTTCACTCTTCTCTTGAATCATCCTCGCAATCCTTTCTTCTACGTTTCTAGGACTATTAGGAGGCCTGTAAAAAACTCCTAACAGGGTGACCTCACCTTTCCTATTCCTAACCTCAGCCCAAACTACCTCAGATGGCGAGTCTTCATCCATCGTCCTTTCCACAGCTGTAATACTATCTTTGACAAGCAATGCCACACCTCCCCTTCTTTTAACCCCACCTCTGACCCTACTAAAACATTTAAACCCTGAAACCTGCAACAGCCAATCCTGTCCCTGTTCTACCCATGTCTCCGTAATAGCCACAACATCGAAGTCCCAGGTACCAACCCACGCTGCAAGTTCACCTACCTTATTTCGTATACTTCTTGCATTGAAGTATACACACTTCAAACCACTTTCCTGTTTACAGGCACCCTCCTTTGAAATTGATGCCATGTTCCTAACCTCCCTACACTCCAGGTCCTGCACCCTAAAGCTACAGTCTGGGTTCCCATGCCCCTGCAGAGTTAGTTTAAATCCCCCCCAAGAGCACTAGCAAACCTCCCACCTATTTCAGGGGGACTTGAGTCGAGGAGTAAGGGTGTCTCAGTGCAGCTGTACAGGCTCTTGGTGAGACCTCAACTCGAACATTGTGCAGTGTTATGTGCAGTTTTGGTCTCCGTACCAAATAAAGGACAAACCTGACATTGAGGTGTGCAGCGAAGGATGACCAGACTGATCTCTGGGATGACAGACTTTTTGTGAGAGCAGAGTTTGGGGCGACTGAGCCTGTATTCCATGGGGTTTAGGAACATGATTGGAGATCTCAGTGAGATATATAAAACACTGCCAGGGTTAGGTAGATTGGAAGCAGTGATGATAATTCCCCTGGCTGGGACGTCTAAAACAAGAGGCCACACTATTAGGTACAGACAGGTCACATTGCATTTGAATACGAATAAATGTCTGAACTCAGAGACTGGTGAACCTGGGAATTCTCTCTATCATAAGGCTGTGGAAGACAAGGCACGAAAGACTAATAAGGATTTCTAAACACCGAAAGGATGGGGGGAGAGCAGGAGTATGGTGTAGAAATAAAGGATCAGCCATCATTATATTGAATTGGATAGCAAACTCGACAGACCCAGGGGACTACCACAGTTCCTATTTTATAGCTTCACAAGGTAAATCACATTAAGGGATGTGTACAGTGTGTGGGGAAAGTGCATTGAGGAGATGTTCAGACATTAACTGAAATGGGGCAGGCTCAATGTGCTGTATGGCCTATTACATTCCCGATGTTTCTGTGCAGTTTGTGGGAAAGCTCTGTAAATGTTGTCACAAGTTCACAGATGTTAGGAAGGACGTCTCTGCAGGGTCAACAGGACTGTCTTTCCAGTTCCCTTTTTCATACCGAGGCTGGGGCTCGGTGTTCTGTCAGGTTTTATCCTTTAAGACGTCGGAGCAGTTTGATACAATAGAGTGTCTTGCTTGGCCTTTTCAGAGACCATTGAAGAGTTTATCACATGTCTGTGTGTCTGGAATCACTTTTAGGCCAGACCAGGAAAGAACGGGAGATTTACTTCCTGAAAGTACATTGGAAAAGCAAATTGGTGTTTACGAGCGACAGTGACTTCATGGTCACTGTTACTGACACCAGATTTGAGATCTCGATATTTTATTAATTGTTCTTAACTTCCACCAGCTGCCAGAGCATTAACCTGGTCTGGATTATTAATCCAGTGACTTTTCCAAAATAGCACCATATCCACATGGGGACCAATCAGAAACCACATAGAGCAAGTTATGTCTGTGCTGCTTGATAGCGCTATCAAAAGTCAGGGTCCATTGCCTTTGTCTTATATGCTGTGTTCAGCTGTTTCTTCATGTCACGTGCAGCAAATCGAATTGGTTGAAAACTGGCATCTGTGATTCTCTGGGCATCGTGATGAAGGTGAGTTGAATCATCGACTCAACACCCCTGGCTAGGATGGTACAGATACTATTTCCTTGTTTTTTCCACAGATGTGCAGAGCTGTTCCATTGATAGATTGGGAATAATTGTGGAGCCCTCTCCATCAGTTAGTTGTTTTATCGTCTATCACGATTTTTGGCCGGATGTGGGAGGCTGCAGAGTTCGATCTGGGTGTATTGACCTTGTGACAATTTCGCTCTCTCTATCATTAGATTATGTTTAATTTTGTTTGATACGATTCATTGTCACATGTATCTAAGTTGAGTGAAACTCTGTTTATACACAGCTCTGGCAGATCATTGTGAGAGTTGGAGCTGCCTCTTTTTAGAGACGTGGAGTGGCCAAAATTTAAAAGTCTACTTCAACTGTCTGTTTTTGAAGAGCGACAAAATAGCCAGAAATTAAAATAGATTGCTTCAGCATTAGTGAAAAAAGGGCCTTTGAGAAGGGAATTATTCCAAGCAAAAGAAAGTTTAATCTGATTCGCAAGATTCTGAATCATGCCAATATAGTGATAAAGAAAGTTCTTTTTTAAAAAATTGATGATTTGTAACAGAACACATGTGAAATAATGAAATTGTAGCACATAAATTTTGAAAAATCACTCCAAAAGGTAACTTATTCTGATCTCAGTAAGGATTCTTTGCATCCACAAAAACAGTAACTCAAGTTGTCTTTACGAAGTTAACTGTGCTTTTGAAAATATTTACAATAGTAATAAGTTCTAGTTAAATATTTGGTAAATAATCATGGATACAGATTTCAACGTGATTCTAAAAGAGATGCCTGGCATGTCTTATCTAATTCGCTAAGAAAAAGGTTAACAGTAGAAATAATAATAATATTGCGATTTTTGTAACGGAATCAACTTTTTAATGTAAAATGTGATCACGGAATTTGATAAGAGATAGCCTGCCCATTGGAGAATAGAATTTATGCAATCCTTCAAGATAAACAATGAGGGGTATGACTAAAAAGAGTACAGTCACGAACTTTGGAATGCATTATAGAAAGATCCCAAGGATTAGAGATAACAAAAATCTTTAAACATCCGAAACATATAAGAACCTCGGGCTGTCCATACGAGTGTCCATCATTGATCAGTTGTTTTACAAGACTGGTTCTGCAGAAGGGGAGTGGAGGGGACACTGACAAGGCTGTGTACGATCATTGCAACACAGAACGTATAAAAATACTGTCTTTTTACTGCAAAATCGGAGTGGGTCATTGATTTGCCTTCTGATCTGAGCTAAGGATTAACGAAAGGATTGTCTTCTCATGTCAAAAACAGATTCGAGGAGGATCCTTTGCTATTCTCCCAGCATTAACCAGGTTTTGCCTGAATTAAAATCAATTCCGTGCCTGTGCCCTGTCTGCCTCCAGAGTCTTTGTCCCTATCTGGGGAATCTCGCTCCTACAATAAGCAAGGGCATACAGATCACAGTGTAAAGGAAAAACTGAGACTGAGGCACACAGGCTACAGCAGAAAGGGCATGCAATAGGCAACATCAATGTGAGCAAGATAAACCTTTTTTGAAGTTGGAGAGTCCTTAGTTTAATAATGGCTGGGAAGATGCTGTTCATGAGCCGCTGGTTTGTGTGTTCAAGCTTCTGTATTGTCTGCATGGTGGAAGAGATTGTAGAAGATCCAGGGTTCTATGGGTCTTTGATAATGTTGTCAGCCTTTCCGCAGCAGTGAGCTGTGTAAATGGAGACAATGGATGGGACGTTGGTTTCCGTGATGGCATGGGCTGTGCACACACCCTTCTGTCATTTCTCTTACTGTCCTGGGCTGGGCTGTGGCCACACCAGGTTATTATGCACCCAGATAGTTTGCTGTCAGTGGTGCATTTGTAGAAATTGGTGAGGGTCCTTGTGGACATGTCAAATGTCCTGAGCTCCCAGAGAAAGAAGAGGCGTTCTTGTGCCATCTCGACTGTCGCATCTTCATGGGAAGTCGGTTATCATCACTCCAAGCAACTTAATGTTTTCCACCCTTTCAACTTCAGTTCCATTGATGCAGATGGGGGCGTGTTCTACTCCTTTCTTTCTGAAGTCATTGATCAGTTGGTTAGTTCTGCTGACGTTGAAAGAGAGGATGGTCTCACTGCAGCACATCACCAAGTCCTCTATTTCCGTTCTGTATTTTGACTTGCCATCATTACATACCTGTCCTACTATGATGGTCTCATCAGTGAACATGTAGATGGCATTCGTTCAAAATTTGGCAATACAATCGTGGGTGTACAGGGAGTATAGTAGGGGGCTGAGGACAGATCCTTTGCGATTTCAGTGTAGATTGTTATCATGGAAGAGACGCACTTACCTGTTTTCACTGATTGTGCACTCTAGGTCAGAAAGCTGAGCATCCAATTTCAGAGGGCGGAGCCAAGACTAAGGTCAGGGAGTTTTGTGATTATTCTGAAGAGAATAATGGCGTTGAAGGTGGAATTATAGTCAATGAGCAGGAATCTGACGTGGGTGTACTTGTTGTCCAGATGCCACCCGCTATGGACCCATTCCACTGGTTGGCAAACTGTAGGGGATCGAGGCAGGCTGGGAGACTGGAACTGATGTGGGCCATGACTAGCTTCTCAAAGCACTTCACTCCCCTCAGTCTCCTGCGCTCTAAAGAGAAATGTCCCAGCTTATCCAACCTCTCCCTATGACTCAGACTCTGGCAACATCCTTGTAAAGTTCCAGTTCAATACTATCCTTCCTATTGCAAAGTGACCAAAATTGAACACAATGCTGAACTTGGAAATATCTGCAACTGTAAGTTTTACTCTGCTGCCAATTATTATGCTGCTGTGATTTTGTTTTATTTTTTGTGTTATTCTGAAATCTTATTATTCATTGAATCCTCTGACGGCTATCCCCTCGGGTGAACGTCCTCCTGACTGCTTGAAATTGAATCAATCTATTTTGTTTGGACTGATATTTTGAAGCCGCTGTATATCAGAAAACAGGAAGAGATGATGATTGATTGTTCAGTGTGTGTCCTTTACTGGACCAGTTTGACTCTCCAGGCACCTGAAGCTTTTATTGTGGTCAGAGTACCTCAGAATCGTTACATCACAGAAGAAAGCTGTCTAGCCCATTGTAGGTCCATGCACATAGAACAATACAGCTCAGTACCTACAACATCCTTCAGCACTGCCGACAGATCCACCGACCTTACTGTCAACCGTAAATTTACTAACTCATCCTTCTATATCCTCATTGAGGTCATTTCCAAAAGGACAAACAACAGTCACTCCAAAGTAGATCCTTGCAGTATGCCACTAGTAACTAAACTCCAGGTTGAACATTCCCCATCAACTACCACCTTCTGTCTGCTTTCAGCAAGCCAATTTGTGATCACCCACAATTCCACGTCTCCATATTTTCTAGGAGAAAGTAAGGACTGCAGATGTTTGAGATCAGAGTCGGGAATGTGGTGCTGGAAACGCACAGCAGGTCAGGTTCCATCCGAGGAACGAGGAGAAAATGAAGACTGCAGATGCTGCCGACCAGAAAACTGATTCCTGATGAAGGGCTTACAAGAGAAACATCCACTTGCATGCATCTTGGACGCTGCCTCATCTGTTCTGCTTTTCCAACACCACACTCTCCATATTTTCTTCAACAGCCTACCATGGGGGACCTTATCAAAAGCTTTACTGAAATCCATATACCTCACTTTACCCTCATCCACCTGTTTGGTCACCTTCTCAATGAACTCGGTAAGATTTGTGAGGCATGACATACACTTCACAAAACCTTGTTGACTATTCCTAATCAAATGATTCCTTTCTAGGTGATAGTAAATCCTATCTCTTATAATCCTTTCCAACACTTTACCCACAACCAAAGTAAGACAGTTATATAATTATCAGGGTTTCTTGAGCAAGGGGACAATGTTTGCTGTCCTCCAGTCTTCTGGCACTGTTCCTGTAGACAATGGCGATGTAACAATCTGAACAAATGGTTGCATAACCTCCTCTCTAGCTTCTCAGAGAATCCTAGGATAAATCCCATATGGCCCAGGGGACTTATCTATTCTCACACTCTCCAGAACTGCTAACAACTCCACGTTACGAACTTCAATCCGGTCCAGTCTAATAGCCTGTATCACAGTATTGGCCTTGACAGCATTTTCTTTTTCCATTGTGAATACTGATTCAAATATTAATTTACAGCCTGTCCTATCTCCTCAGACTCCACACACAACTTAACACTACTGTCCTTGGATGCCATTAATCTTCATTTGGTCATTCTTTTATTCGTGACATACTGATAGAAAGCTTAAGGGTTTTCCGCGATCCTACTTCCCAAAGACTTCTCATGCTCTCTCCTGGCTATTCTTAGCTCTTTTTTAAGTCCTTCCAGACTAACTTGTAACTCTCAAGCATCCGAACTAAGCCTCCACGTTTCATCTTTACATAAGCCTCCTTCTTCCTCTTGACAAGAGAGTCAACTTCTTCAGTAAACCACAGCACCCTCACTCGAACACTTCCTCCTTTCCTGACATGTATAAACTTATCAAGGACACACAGTAGCTGTTATTTGAAAAAGCTCCACACTTAAATTGTACCCATCCTCTGCAGCTTCCTTCCCATTCCTATGCACTTTCCTAATGGCATCATAATTGTCTTTCCCCCAGCTATAACTCTTGCCCTGCGGTATACACCTGTCCCTTTCCATCGCTAAGGTAAACATAACTGAATTGTGGTCACTATCAGCAAAGTATTCACCTACCTCCAAATCTAACACCTGGTCTGGTTCATTACTCAGTACCAAATCCAATTTGGCCTCGGCCCTTGTTGACCTATCTACATATTGTGTCAGGAAACCATTCTGCACACATTGGACAAAAACTGACCCATATAAAGTAATTGAAATGCAGCATTTCCAGTCAATATTTGGAAAGTTAAATTTTTCCATAACAAGTACTCTGTTATTTTTGCTCCTATCCAGTATCATCTTTGTAATCCTCTCCTCTACATCTCTGGAACTTTTCAGACGGCAATAGAGAACTTTCAACAGGGCGACCTCTCCGTTTTTATTTCTAACCTCTTCCCATACTACCTCATTAGACAAGTCCTTATCAAGCATCCTTTCTCCCAACGTAATGCTGTCTTTGATTTTCAATATCACCCCACCCTCTCCCACCCCAACCAACACCCCCGCCCCACTTTTAAAACCTTCCTTGTTCTTATTGAAGCACCTAAACCCCGGACCCTACAACGATCAGTCATGTCCCTGCTATATCCATTTCTCCAAAATGGCCAAAACATCAAGCTGTACAACTGCACAATTTGGAAACAGGGATGTTCAACGAGGGTGAGTTGGATAGATAAGAAGACAGCATGAGGGGAGATAGACAGGAACGGACAGAAAATGGAAGTTTTATTTAGAAATTCTCGCGGACGGCAAGGTCTTTATCTATTGCCATACCGTGTGAGCACTGTGCGGATACTGGTTGGGGTCCCAGAGCATTTATCGCCAATAATATCACAGAGCTGAGTTGCTGACAGTTAAACAGAGTCCAAAAGGCCAAGTGATTTTTTTTCTTTACAGTGAGAAGGGGATTTAATTTAAATAGACTGGGTGAACAGCAGCAGGAACTGAGAACCCCCTCAGCACTGAGATACTGCGCCAGAGAATCTCAATGATGTGGATCATTGACACAGGGGAAATCAGCATCTCAGCTGTGGGCCAAATTATGATTGATAAAGATTACACACCACTTCCGTGGTTTTGTAATACACATTTCAATTTATGGAGCTCCATATCATGAGTGTATCATATTTCTTTGTAATTCCCATAGTTTAATACGGACAGAAAATCATTTTGTCCTCGTATTTTGTGTTCAATAAACAAATTTCACTCCTCATTCCTCACTTTAGATGTATCCTTGAATCTGTTCTTCATATGAGTTATAAAGAGTAACATTCTAATACTGATGACTGAGGAATATTATTGTCCCTCCCTCCTGTCTGAACTGCCATGTCCCAAAATTCTCTGTTTTCTGTCTCCTCCACAATGCCATAATCACACTGTAATTGAAGTCCAGTAAATGACATTTCATCAAAGTTCACTAACATCGATAACATCAATAGCACAGGCCTCATCTGCCTCTCTCTAAACCTGGAATAACAATCTGAATTGCATTTCTCACGTTCACTTCTCTGTTAACATACCCATGCCATTTGTCTGTTACAATCCCACGTTTCTCAGACGCACATTCGCCTCAGATCGTGAACTATAAAAAATGTCTCAATGTTTAATTGAAATTATGATGCTTGATCAATACTACCAGGATGTATGTTTCCATTTATAATCAGAGACGCATGTTTACATTCTAATAAACTTATGGCATTACTCCTGCATCCAAGACAGATTGAATGGTTGCACTCAATTGATCTACGAGCCTCAAGATTTGTTCCATCAGTCACCCTCACATAGCCCATCCAGAAAATGACAGTTTGAATCATTGTTTTGAATTTGAATAAAACAATATTGAATTGAAAGGCGTTGGCTGGAGCTATTTGTTCAGTGACTGTGATTGATGTCAATCTCCGTGGATCCGAGATGTGTCACTGGAGGGTTTGCCTCTTCTATTAATTGAGGACTCGGTTCAATGTGTTATCCCATAGTATGGGCGGGAGCATCAATGACTGGATTAACAGGGATCAGGAGCTCGAGAGACGGGGAGGAGAGATAAGAATCTGAGAACATTAGACTGGAATGTTCCATTAATGGATCAGAATCTGAGGACATTAGACTGGAATATTACAACAGACAGGAGTTTATCCTTGGGTCTTTACTACCTTTCTCAGCCTTAGATATCATTAGCATCACAGATCGAAGATATCCTTTGGATTATTCAAGGTGGTTACTGTCCCATCCTCGCTATAGTTGGTGTTCCTGGTCAGTCATTCTATCTGATCATTAAGCTGAGTTGAACTGAATTGCTGTTCATATTCAAATTTTAAAATTTGGAAGTCATCATTTTCAGATCCAGTCAAAAATTTTATTCATTACTGATTATAACTAGCAAATTACTATTCACTACTAACTCAACAATACGCGAGGAGAAAACACACTGTACTTAATCTCCATTATCTTTTTTCTTCATTCATATTTACATTTCTACATATTCTTCCCACTCACCAATCCTTCCCAATACCACAAACAGGATATTTCAGTCACCTTCTCAGCCTCAATACAACTGCTGAATAATCCATCGTTTGTGCCTTTGGTAAATCCAGATATAACTGTTTCAAGTCCCTTCAAACTATGCTTCCGTCACAAAATATTTGCACTTGTGATGGGTAATTTGACCTCTCCACAGAATCTGTCAGATGGACAGACAGTGCATGGTGGTCAAGTCATTTACTCATAATCAAGCGGCACAGAATAATAATCTTTTTGTGTCTCCTGAAGGAAGTTGATGAAATGCAAATGAAATCATCGCCACTAGTTTTCAACAGAAGCATATCTGTTTGCCTCATATCCTCTAGAGAAGGCAATGGGTTATCCTTTCATGTTCAGGTCTGTGTGTGACTGCAAACCCACAGCAATGTGGTTTACTCTTTATTATCCTGTGCAACAGCTGAATCAGCCACTCAGTTCAAGATCAGCATAACATGCTGGCCTGACCAGGCCTGCACACATTCCGTGAGCGCAGAACAAAAGGAAAGCTCTTCCTGATTTCCATGTTTCTGCAAGTCTTTTCCATTCAGGTAGGTGACCATTCCCTGTTTCAAGTGAATTCTTTCTAATTGAGTCTCCCTCTGAACGTGATATACATCTCCATGGACACCTCTGGTGATGACTGACGCACAGATGTAAGAAATTTCAAAATTCCACAGCATTCGCAGTGCAGAGAGAAGGAGTGGCTTTTTATACCACAGGAAAGAAGCTGAGACAGCTAAGCGAGGGAAGAAAATTATTGTGATCAACCCTAGAGTGTTGTTGAGATAGTATTTGGAGTATTGTGCACAGATTTTCTCTCCTTTATAAGGAGTAATCCTCTTGGCAGAAAGAAAATAAAGGAATTTCACCAGACTAATTGTTGGGATGATTGTACCATCGGGAGTGCATGATAATTAATCTGTTGCGCTTTGAAGAATAAGAGGTGATTGCATTGAAACTTAAGGTGATGGACAGTTACTCATTATATTCCAAACAGAATTAATACAGTGATAAATTCCATGTTTTTTTTTTTTACTTAGTTTACATGATTCTCGGTGGCTTAAAAGACTCTGAGAACGTTCCTCTCAGTCCACGCCACTCCCCATTTCGATTGGGAGAGAGAGAGCCAGTCTTTAACTAAACTCTTCCAACATTAATACAGTGCATTTGGTGTGTGATCATACATAGAACTTCACGTTATCCACCATTTCGACAGAAGCCACAATATCTTCATTGTAAAACAGTTAACTATCCCCACCAGCTTCTGACCCCCACGGAGAACATGGGTCTGTCTTCTTGGAGATGGAAGATGCCTCCTTGAGGCTTGGCACAAAATATTTGGCTTCCTTCCTCACTGCCGGCAAAACACGTTAAAGTATCATTTATTCCACAGGGAATGGAGCCACGAGGAACATTGTGAGCAGTCTATGAGTGCAGTATCTGCTCCATTCGTTTTCGAGGTTGGAGCATCAATGACACCCTCCTATTCCTGTGTAAATGTCTCGAGGGGTGAATGGTCTCCTCCTGGTTTAGGGGTCTTCCTGGACTCTGCCTATTCCTGTTTAACAGCTCAATGTACTGACCAGACGCCTCCTCTTCCTGTGGAACACGTAGGAGGATTGAATGGGCTGTCCCTCTTCTTGTTCAGTCATTTCGATCGGCTGAACAGTTTCCACATATCCGGGTGTAACCAGCTTGAGGTGCTGAATGAACTCTTGTTTTAACTGTGGAAATGTGCAGTGCCTGGCCGTTCTGTTACATGTATGTTACCGACACTTTAACAGCACAAACATGAATGTTGTTTGGGTCTTGCTGAATATAGACACAGACCGCTTCAGGAGCTGAGTGGGGAAAACATGTTCTGAATATTGTGTGATCTTCAGTGATCACTCCGCTTCTGATCTTAGGATAGATGGGGGGCGCCGGGCATGGGGCACATAGACGTTGACGAAGGAGCTGAAGATGTTTGTGCTGAGGAAGTTAATCTGAGGATCTCCTGAAGAGATGTCCCGGGATTGAGAGGATTGTCGGCCACCGACCACAAACATCTTCCTTCGTGCTGTGAAAGACCCCAACCAGTGGGGAGGTGAGAACTGATTCTCATTAAGCTCAAATAAGTAGGTGGTCCCGATGACATCCTCAGTCAACTACTGCCTTGATATCAAGGCCATTCACCCTTTCCTGAGCCCCTGTGTTTACCTCTTGTTCATTTCAATAGGTGACGGTGTATGTGTGGGGAGTGTTTTCCTCTCACAGAGGGTAATCAATGTCAGGAATTATCTGGACGAGAGAGTTAGGGGAGCTACATCAGTGAAAGTATTTAAAGAGGTGGTACATGAATCTTTGGCCTGTCAGAGAACTGAGGGCTGTGAAGAACTGGGCATTAAGGAGGAGTTAATACTAACAGTAGATCAGCCATGATCGTATACAATGCCTTGACCGTCCGAATTACTTATTCGTGTTCCTTATGGTTTCATTTTCTGTAATTTCAAAGTAAACGGCTGTAATTTTCCTGGATGTACTGTATTTGTATGTTGTAATCAGAGAGAACAAAGCATTTTGAGTCATCTCTGAGTGAGGTATGGAGCTTTATTCATAACGAATCCTGGTCTAGACCAAGACCAACAAATGAAGCACAAGTTTCAGTGAGGGGGCACTCTGTAAACAGACCAGAGGCGTCTTTCAAAACTAGTCTGGATTTCCAAATGACATTTTCCAATCCATACCAATATGTGTGTGACAGTTGTGAGGGATTATTTGAGATCCTGTATTACTGTGGACCAGGTATGTGGAGCAAGTGGCCCCCATCTGCACCCTTACAGGAGTTGTGAGAGGCTGAAGGCACCATAGTAACACGGGAGTGTGGAGCAAGAGTGGGTCATCAGACACTTTGTCACGGCTCTACCATGCACTATGATCTGATTAAGGTCTCAGCAGCACTTGTCTGTCAGTGTACCATTTCCCTACATTCATTTGTCTTTCAAATATCTTACATATATAATTTTGAACAAATGGAAATATCCAGGCATCACAATCTTCTGTGGAAGGGAATTCACACCTTACCAACCCTTTGAGAATCACTTATTCGTGTTCTGCCCAATGTTGGAGGGTCACTGATGTCTTCTCCCACTCCTCTACTGGTGAAAGCAAATTTTAAATGTAACCAGTTGAGTGCTGTGTCAAATGATATAGGTATCGGACTGGGTAATTTTCTAGAAAAATCTGAGATACAGAAAGTTGAACTGTGAACAAATGGTAAAATGATAGAGTGTCTCAAATATTTTTCTGATTTTGAACTTATTCAGCTCACACAAATGTCTGGGATTGAGGATTTCTTCCCAGAACAGTTGGATTTGGCTGAATTCCCTTTGCTTCGAGCTGTACAGAGATTCCTATGAATCCTCATCAGGAATCCTCCACGAGTGGTAAAGATGACTCAGGAATTTTCTGCTCTCACACCTTGTTTTCAGGCAGAACAAAGTAAGATAGAGAGAGAGAGAGAGAGAGAGAGAGAGAGAGAGAGAGAGAGAGAGAGAGAGAGAGAGAGAGAGAGAGAGAGAGAGAGACCAATTGGCTGCTGCTTCTGAGGCAGGTAATATTTTTCTCCGCTTCTGTGTGGGAAAATACAAGAATGTCAACTGTACTCCAAACTGGACCATGTGCACTCTCCATGTACATACTCTGGAATGGGTGAAAATGGACTGTATGCTGTATGCAGCATCATTGCTGTAGTTGTGCATAGTGCCTTTCATTAGCAAAAGAAAATAATGTGTCCGTTTTATGATTTGATGAGATGTTTATATGCATCTGCGTAATTTTTAAAAATGGGTTGATATCTTCATAATATTTGTGTTAATATCAATGCATCTCATTCAAAAAAAATTATCTAGCTTTAGTTTTCTTAACAAGAAAAAATATATATCCAGCTGAAGGACTTCTCTGAAAATCGTGGTTCAGTAAGATTTCTCATCTAAGATCTAAACAGATAATCCCCGATAACAAAAGGTCTTCATTTCAGGAATGAGTAAAGGGAAGCATCTTTGAACATCTTTGAAAGGAATTGTATCCGGTTTTTAGTTTAGAGGATCAGACCTGCACCCAATGTATCTGATGTGGTCTCAGCAATGCCCTGTACAGATACAGTGAAATATTCAAAATTAAACCCAATACCCGTTGCCACAAACAGCATCATTCCACTTACCTTCCCATCACTTGCTGCATCTGCAGACAGACTTCATATGATTCATGTACCAAGAATATGAAAAACATCTGCATCACAGAGTTCTGCAATCTCTCTCCATTTAAATTGTTCCTGACTGCAATAGACAACTCACATTATATTATTACTGCTGAGGTTACGCTCACTTATCTTCCCTGTCTACATCATAATGCAAATTCACTACTTCATTTGAAAATCTAATGAATGATCATTTTGGTATACTAGGTAGTTCAGCTTTGATCCATTCAGTCTATTCATCCAGACATTTTACATAGATTATTGATCGGTGATCGCTGAGTCAAAACTAGTTCCAGTTTTGTTTAAAAAATCATATATCACTACTGTCTATTTCCTGTTAGTGACAGCATCCCTGTTCCTATGCAGCAGTTCAGGCGGGTTGAATGGCCTCGTCCTGGGCTGTGTAATGTACAAATCGAGCTGAATTACTTCATCCTATATTCCTGTGTAATTCTTTGGAGGGGCAGAATGGTCTCCTCCCGTCTCATTGTAACGATCCAGTCTGGCTGAATGGGATGGTCCTCTAACCTGTAATCGCACTGAGGGGTGGACTGAGGGAACAACACATGGGGTAGGGGCAGCAGTATATCTCTGTAACAGCATCGAGGGGTGGATTGAGGGAACAGCACATGGGGTATGGTCAGCAGTATATTCTGTAATGGCCGGGAGCGCGGATTGAGGGAACAACACATTGGAAAGGGGCAGCAGTTGGCCATTTGGTGGCACCATTCAGAATGCTCATGGCTGATCCGAGTGTGTCTGACCATCCGTCTCCTGTCTGTTCCCAATAAACATTGACTCTCCTGTCCTGCAAAGATCAGACAATCTCAAACTAAAATACCGAAATTAACCGAGTCTTCACTACTCCCTGAGGATGAGGACACCACAGATAGCACAACAGTAAAGGGAAAGGGACATCCTTCTTTCATTGTGGGACACAATTTTTAAACAAATTGTGTTGACCTCATATCAAATCACTGCCCCTTTTCGGATAAAGTGGTACAAAAACTAGGAATAGACATTAACCAGTCTGCCCTCCAATCTTTTCCCACATTACCACTGACTGTTTCCAATCAAATATGTTGCTGCTACTGTCTCATGAAGAGAATACCTGATAGCATAACACCACACGAGCGTTAAAAAAAGGAGCAGAATTAGACCATTTGGCCTATCGAGTCTGATATACCATTCAGTCATTTCTAATATGTTCCTCAACATCATTCTCACACCTTGCCCTGGAATCCTGGATCTCCTTATAAATCAAAAACGTATTTATTTGTGTCCTAATGGCACTCGTGTCTGTGTTTTAATGTGCATTTATGTATGTGTGTGTCCATGTACTTGTTACTTTTGTATTTGTGTGACTATGTCTGTCTGTCTTTGTATCAGCCTGTGTTTTTCTATCTCTGTTTGTGTCTATTTGTGTGTGACTGTTTATGTCTTTGTGTACTTCTCCGTGTGTACATGCTTATCTCCTTGTATGCATTGTGTATGTTAGTATATTGGGGTATTTACGAATACGTCTGTGTATTTCACTGCCTGCATCTCTGTGCAATGGGGTATCTGTTGTTCTGCGAGTGAGAGAGATGAGGTTGGAACTGACAGCAGTTTGAATTGAGAATTGCTCTTTACTGAACACTGCTTCTTATTCGGTAGGTGGGACGTGGATGTTTCCGAATCTCCACACAAGGCCTCCTGGTCCTTTCTGGTTCTCTCCAGGATCCTCCCCACATATCAGGATAGGGGGATGAGGGGACGGATATCCGGCACTCCACCACCCGGCTTGGCCCTTTCTGTCCTATTCCGGGCTGTTTCTCCTGGAATGGGAGAAAGGGATGGAATGAGTGAGGGTGGGAGTGGATAGCCCTGCTGTTAGTGCTGGGATGGGTAAGGTGTGACATGGTGAGGTGGCCGGAGGGAGTCTGTCCATAGTGTTGTATCCATGTAGTGCTATTAGTGTGCGGGGCTATTACACCAGGGACAGAAAATGTGGGGGAGGGAAGGTGCTGAATTCAACAACGAGAGTGGTTGTGCTTGAACCTTATCTGGAGATAGAGTGTGAGCCTTGGTCAAGGGTAGGTGCTATAAGAGACATACAGTGAGTGTGAGGGAGCAGTGAGAATATACGGTGACACTTATCCTGACAGAGCGGGTTGGATATTGATGCTTGTCCTGTATTGCTTGACATGCTTTCAGATCATCTCTGCATCGAGGTGAGCCTCCCCGAATGCCTTATCCAACTCTATCACTAATAACGACACAGGCTCTGTCCCTCAGATTCCACAGAATGAGTTTGGGTGGGTCTTACAAATAGCAAGGAGAAACAAACTTGTGTTATATATCTGAACCAAAACTGTCGCGCAAATATGTTGCATCATATGCTCTGGAAATCATATATGCAACTATATGCAAAGGGAAGCTATGACACATTGATATTAACGCTGGGCTCTTAACCCAGAGACTCAGGTGATGTTCTGGGGACATGGTTTCAAATCCTGCCATGGCAGATTGTGGAATTTGAATTCAATAAGTATCTGGAATCAAGGATTTATGGTGATCGGGAATCCATTCCTGATTGTTGGAAAAGCTCATCTGGTTCACTGATGTCCTTTAGGGAAGGAAACGGCTGTTCTTATCTGGTCTGGCCTGCATGTCACCCCGATCCAAGGCAATGCTGTTGATTCCTAACTGCCGTCTGGCATGGCCAGTAAATGCTGGTTATCCAGCTAAGCCCTCATTCTGTGAATGAGTAGCAAATACTTGTGGGTTCTGCAGTAATAATGGATGGTGTCAAGTTGCATCGAAACTAAGTGAACTAAGTGACTGCTAATGTTGTGAAAAATAAATTACTTTAGTGTATATCAGGTGGGTTGAAGAGAATGTTGTGAACCAAACTAGCGAGCAGATTATTTCGGATTTCGTGTTGTGGGATACTGATTAAGGATGATCAGTCATGATCATATTGAATGGTGGTGCAGGCTTGAAGTGCAGAATGGCCTACTCCTGCACCTATTGTCTATTGTCTATTGTCTAATGTCTATTGTGTGGTCGAAAGGACTAATTACTAACCTTGCTCTGAAGCAGCTTTGGAGGAATAGTGACATTAATATGTTGTATTTTACACGGCGTCTGCATTCAATGTGGAATGTTTGAATATTCTGGTCAAACATCATGGAAGCCCAGAGGCTAGAGTGTCAAGTTCACTCCAGTGAATTGGGAAAATACAATATAACATTCAGTAGGAGAACAATGGTTGTTAGACGCATATAGTCTTCCAGGACGGAGACAGGCCATTTTGCCCAAACTGGTCCATTTCGAACAAAATGTCCATTCACACTAACCCCATTTCCCTGCCATTTCCCTCTATCCTTCTAATCCTTTCCTACATGTGTATTTGTCCAAATGTATTTTAAATTTTGTGAATGTACCCGCCTCAAACACTTCTGCTGGCAGCTCATCCCATATGCATACCACTCTGTGTTTAAAAGAAATTGCCCCTCAGGTTCCCTTTTACTCTTTTCCCTCTGACCTTAGTTTGATGCCCTCTGGTCCGTGATTGCCCAATCCTGGGGAAAAAAAAGACTGAGTGCATTGACTCTATCCATGCATCCCATGATCTTATACACTTCTATCAGATCCCCCTCAGCCTCATACATTCCAAAGTAAAAACTCCTCGCTTGTTCAACCCCTCAGTACAATTCAGACCATTGAGTCTTGGCAACATCCTTGTAAATTTCTTCTGCACTCTTTCCAGTTTAATAACATCCTTCCACGAGCAAAGTGAACAAAACTGAACATGACGCTACAAGTAAGGACTCGCCAACATATTGTATAACGGCAATATAACTCCCTAAATTCGATACTCAGTGCTCTCACTGATGAAGGCCAGTGAGTCAAATGCCTTTTTCAGCGCCTTGTCTACCTGGGACTCCACTTACAGAAAACCGTGCACCTGAATTCCAGCGTCACTCTGTTCCACTGCACTCCTTGAGGCCCTGCCATTCACCATGAAACTCCTGCCTTGATTTGACTTTCTAAAATGCAAGACCTTACACTTATCTGAATTAAATTCCATTTGCCATTTCTCGGCCCACTTCCCCACCTGATCAAGGTACTGCTGTAATTGCTGAAATTTCTGGGAACCTTCCTCACTGTCCACGATACCACCTATTTTAGTGTCACCTTGAAACTTAAAAATCATGCCTGTACATTCTCATCTAAATCATAGATATGTGTAATATATGAATATGTGGTCCCAGCACCGACCCCTGTGGCATTCCACTCATCACAGTCCTCCAGTCCGACAAGCATCCTTCCACGAGTACCCTCTTTTTCCTATCATCAAGCCAATTTTGGACCTAATTTGCCAGGTCCCCCTCAATTCCATATGATCTAACCTTCCAGAGCAGAGTACCATGTGGAACCTTATTGAAGGCCCTACTGTAATCCATACAGACTATATATACAACCGTGCCCTTGCCAAAGTTACTGGTCACTTCATCAAAGCAGTCTAACAAAGCCATAATCCCCCATTCACAAGGCCCTGTCTTTCCAAATGCATGTATATCTTCTCCCTCAGAATCTTCTCAAGTAACTTACCTGCTCCATATTTTAGGTTTACTGGTCCAGAGTTCCCCGGTTTTTATTTGTAGCCCTTCTTGAATAACGGCACAGCATTCACTACCCTCCAATCTTCCAGGACTTCACCCGTTGGCTACCGCTGATGCAAAAGTACCAACCAGGGCCCCCGCTATTTCTTTCCTGTCCTCCTGCAGTGTTCCTGAATATACCTGGTAAGGACCAGGAGATTGAAAGAAATACTACAAAGTCTGAAAAATATGTTTATTTATGCGGAGTGGACTCGATAGGCCGAATGGCCTTACTTCCACTCCTATGTCTATGTCTTATGGTCTTATTTAGGTAAAACACTCAAGAGTGAGAAAGTGAGTTAACAATGGTTAACATAATAAATTAAAGTTTACATGAATCACAGGAAGTGACTTCAGAAGAATTCCAGACATTGTGGAATCCTGAGAATTCTCAGAAATTTACGATCCAGAAAAGGAGGGCCATGAAACGGGTAAGGAAATCAAAAAGCGAACACACATGCAAACAAACAGGAACACAAAGACTGCATAAATCTATGTTCTATATTTCAAAGGAACGAGAAAAGCAAAGTCAAATGTGGAAATCTGCAATCAGGAAAGACGAGATTATTATGGATAACAGGGAAATGGCCTAGCAAATAACCAATTACTTTCCATCTATCTTCATGGAGGAAGATCCAGAAAATCACCCAGAAATACAACGTCATTATATAAGACTTGTGGATCGAAAGACATAAAGTCAATTTATATTAGGAACAAGGGTCTACTTTAACATGCAGCTGGATTGAGCGTTGCTGACCTTGACAAACAAAATGTACTTCAAATCAAAATCTTCAGAAATAAACCACTAATAGAAGTATTAGTTGCACTGTCGATGACTGTGTTCTATTACCCCGTGCATTCTACAACGGAAGCCGTTGTAGATAATGGACATTCGTAAACGTGATCCAAGCACTATAAATGTACGGTAGTGATCCAAGCATCCAGAAAGGGAAGAAAAGATAGTGTGGAGAACTGCAGATCAATTAACTTGACATTGGTGGGAAAACTGTTGGAGTCTATTATATAGGATGTGATATTCGTTATTTAGAAATTAACAGCAACATTGGAGAGAATCAGTATGCATTTCTGAAAGGGCAATCATACTTGACAAGCTTTGGAATTGTTTGAAGTTGATTCTTACAACATAGATAATGGGGAACCAGTACAACTGGCATATTTTAGATTATCAGAAGGTTTTCTATAAGAACTCACAATGAGTTCGTAAATGCAATGAATGTGAAGGGTATTTGGAGGAATATATGCAAGTGGTAAGTTAAAGTTTGGATTGCCTTCCTTTAAGGGAGTCAGAATATAGATGTAAAGACATGTTGAAGCAGTTGAACAGCGTGTTGGTGAGTAATGTACCTGGAATGTTGAGTATAGTTTTGGTCACCAAATCTGAGAAAGAATATACTGACCAGAGAGGAAACTCAATGGACAGTCTCCAGATGAATCCCTCAATTGGCGAGATTGCGTGATGAGGAAACTCGGCCTGTGTTCTCTAGAGTTTCAAAGAATGAGAGATGGGTCACTGTGAAATTTATAAAAGTCACAAAACATGTGACAAGTTGGAAATTAATAGGATGTTTCTCCGGCTGCATAATACACAATCGAGGGAAATAATGGCAGGATAAAGAACAGACCATTTAAGACTGCAATAAGGAGGAAATTCTGCACGCGTAGGGAACTAACTAACAGAGGGGCATGGAAAACTGCTGGCAGGGCAAGATTAGGGAGAATTCCCAGATATTCTACAAGTGTGTCCAGCGGAACAGAATGACCAGGGAACAGGTAGGACTCATTAGTGCCGTGCCAAATTGCATGCAAATGAAGTTTAGTGGTAGGAGACACAAGATGGTGGTTGACTCCTTGTGTGACTGGAGGCCAGTGTCCAATGGTATACCACAGGGATCAGTGCTGTGTCCCTTATTATTTGTGATTCGGAGGTGCTGATGTTGGACTGGGTGGACAATGCTAAAAATCGCATAACACCAGATTATACTCCAACAGGTTTATTCGGCGGCACTACCTTTCAAAGTTCTGCTTCTTCATCAAAGCGCACAATCACCTGATGAAGAAGTAGCGCTTCGAAAGCTAGTGCCTCCGAACAAACCTGTTGGACTCTAACCTGATATTGTGCGATTTTCAAGTTTAATATTTGTGGTACTCATAAATGATGTAGCTGTGAATATGGACGAGGGGTGGGGAGTGAGATAAATAAATTTGTGTTTGATACGCAGATTGGCCGGTTGGTTGGCAGTGAGGAGGAAGGCGTTAAGTTACGGGAAGATACAGATGGAATGGTCAGCTGGGAAGATCAATGGAAGATGGAATGTAACCCTGATAAATATGAGGTGATACACTTTGGAAGAAGGAACCAGACAGGAGAGGACTCAATGAATGGCAGCACACTAGGAAGGTCAGAGGCTGCTTCTCCACACATCCCTGAATGTGATGTATAGGTTAATACACAATTTGGGAAAGCATAGGGGACTGTAAACATAACCTTGATTCATTGAGGCACAGATTATAAGAGCTATGCTGAACTTTGGTGAGGCCAAGATGGAATACTGTGTGTAGTTCTGAGAATCACATTGCAGGAAGGATGTGACTGCACTGAAGGGGGTGCAAAGGAGATTCACCAGGATGTTCCCTGAGATGGACCATATCAGCTATGGAGAGAGGCTGGATAAGCTTGGGTTGTTTAGTTTGGGGGAGTAGAGGCTGAGGGAGATGTGATTCTGAAGGATAGGATTACGAGGAGCATGGACAGTGTGGATGGACAGCAGCTGTTCCTTTTAATCAAAGGGCCACACTTTTAAAGTGAAGGGTTTGCGGTTTAGTGAGGAATTGAGGATTGCGTTTCACCCAGAGTGTGTTGGGGTCTGAAATGCATTTCTTGAAAGGCGAGTTGACATGGTAACCTCAAAACTATGAGAAAATACCCGGCAGTGCACTTGAAATGCCTTAAGATTGACGGCTATGGTTATTGTGTCGCGAAGTGTGTCTAATGTAGACCGTGCTGTATTTCTGATAGTACAGAGTCTTTGCTTCTGTGATTGTATGGCTGTGGAAGGCCAATCGTTGAGTACCTTAAAATAGGAATTGATAGGCTTCTGAAGAATATCTTAACAAAGTTTATAAGACAGAACTTATAATATTTTCTGAAAATATGTCAATGTCAAAATTAAGGGAAATAACTGTGCAGCTTTCCTACGGTTTGATACCAGATAATTGAGGACCGGGAAATAGCAGAACTATGGAGCAAATACTTCAGTTATGCCTTTACGGAAGAAAGCAAAACAAAAAAGAAAACTTCCTAGTCATACGAGGGAACTTTAGTCTGGTGAGAAAAGGGGAATAGAATTAAATTATCAACTAAACAGTTTAGAGAAAGTATCAGACTGAAATTAATGGGCATAGACAAAGTCAACAGAGATTCATGAAATAGGAATCATATTTGAGAAAGCGGCTTTTAGCAAAATTATGTAGAAGCTATCAATGCAATCCGAGTGGAATTTCAGAAAGATTTTTGATAAAGCCCAACGCCTATTGTGCAAATTCGAATCCTGTGGGACTGGGGCTAATACATGGACATGGTTCTCGAAGGACAGAGCTGGCAGGAAACAGTGAGAAGGAAGAAAACAACATTTTTTTTAGTGGAAGGCGAGGGGTATTTCGCAAGGATCGTGGCTTGGGCGCCAGCTATTGCCAATACACATCATATATTTGGTTGAGTGTCTCAAATGCAATATTCCCAAGTTTGCTGACAGCACTAAACAATGTCAGCTTGTGAGTGGGTGAGGAGAATGTAAGAAAGCTCCAAGGTGACTGAGATAAGTGAAATGACTGGACAAATACGTGGCGGATGGAGAGCAATGGGATAGATGAGATGCTGTGTACTTTGATGGGAACAAAAGAATGGCAGCCTATCATTTGAAAAGGGAGTGTTTGAAAATGTTGCTCTATAAAGGAACTTAAGCTGCATTTTTGTTTATTTCTGTGCAGTCTCCGAATCCATGTAAGACAGTGAGTTCTGAACCCAGGAGTCAATACTGGGAATGGCATTGGCACGCTGACCAGTGTATATAGACCCAGCAAGTGGGGAACTGTAACATTGAAAGGAATCTTGATCTCCCTGTCCACCAGTCACTGAAAGCAATATTTCAGGAGCAGCAAGTAGGGAGGAAGATAACTGCTGTATTCACCTTCATTTCAGGTGGATTTGAGTACAGGAGTACGAGTTTAATACGGCAGCGGTACAGGGTCTTGGTGAGACGCCATCTAGAACATTGTGCAGCATTGTGTGCAGTTTTGGTATCTGTTCCTAATCGAGGACAAATCTGACATTGAGAGAGAGCAGTAAAGGATGACCAGAATGATCTCTGGGATGACAGACTTGTTATGGGATCTGAGTTTGGGGGTCTGGACTTGTATTCCATGCGGTTTAGGAAAATGAGTGGAGATCTCAGTGAAATATATAACACTTTGATTGAGCGAGACAGATTGGAAGCAGGGATGGTAATTCCCCTGGCTCGGATGTCTGAAGCAAGGGACCACAGTATCAGGTACAGACAGGCCGCTTTGCATTGAGATGAGAATAATTGTCTGCACTCTGAGACTGGTGAACCAGGGGTACTCTCTCCCAGATCAGGCTGTGGAAATCATGGCGCTGAATATAAATAAGGATTTCTGGAAATTAAAGGGATAGGGATAGAGCAGGAGTACGGTGTGAAGATCGCAGATCAGCTATCAGTCCAGGTTGTTCTCCAATAACACAGTAACTGTGTTTCTGTGCAACACTGTGTTGTTGAAAATCGTGCAATATTAATAATGGGGTCTATGGAAAAAAGAGAGTAAGGAGCAAACCCCCCAAAAAATAATTAAAAACCAAAAATTAAGTTTGGTCTAACAACCATACTAGTTCAGTCTAAATAAATCTTTAAATCACATGTTGTAATGGAAGAGTGCCGTAAATGTAACGCTTTCACACTACAGTCACTCACTGGAGCACTGTACCGTTCACCTGAAAGCATGTGGGGGCTGAATAACCACGTGATGCCGATGGGGAATTCCGGTTCTCCTCAAGATTCTCTCCACAGTTTGAAATAAAGTTCTTTCTAAATGTAGTCTACAATTTCCAGTTTCAGGCTCAGTTCAAGGCCTCCTGTGCGCATTGCATTCCTGTTTTAGCTGACCACATTGTTTGTACATTTTTCAGAGAGAGGATCCTGAGATAGGGTTTTGCTGTTCAGCTGGTTCCTGGCAAGGAATCGCGTCACAGTGAACGGGAATTCACTTTATAGAAAAAAAGATTCACGAATCACATTGCAGCCAAATTGTATTTAATCAACACGTGTTTTCGGAGAACGGAGGAGCAAAACTGATGGGCTGAAGGCACTAAGGCAGTTTTCATTTTATATTTCTCAATGTTTAAACATATTAAGGGGTATGACAATTGTATGGGGAAAACTGCACTGAGGATATGTTCAGCCATTAACTAGCACAGGGAAAGCTCAATGTGTTGTATGACCTGCTCCTGTCACAATGTTTCTGTGCAGTGTGTGGGAAGGCCCTGTAAATATTGTCACAAGCTCTCAACTGTTAGGAAAGAGGTCTCTGCAGGTCGACAGGATTGTGTTTCCCATTCACTTTTCTACTAACGAGGCTGGTGCCTGGTGTTCAGAAGGGGTTTATTATTTAAGACCTCAGTGCATTTGATACAATTGAGTGTCTTGTTTGGCCGATTCAGAGATCATTGAAGAATATATCACATGTCTCTGTGTCTGGAGTCACTTTTAGGCCAGACCAGGAAAGCACGGGAGATTCACTTCCTGAAAGCATATTGGGGAAGGAAATCGAAGTTTACACTGATATTGAACAGAAGATCACTATTACTGACACCAGATTTTAGATCTTGATATTTTATTAATTGTTTTGAATTTGCATCAGCTGCCAGAGCATTAGCCTGGTCTGGGTTAGTAATCCAGTGACATTTCCACAACAGCACCATCTCCACATGGGGACCTATCGGAAACTACACTGAGCAGATTATTTCTGTGCTGCTTGACAGCTCTGTCAAATTTGAACTCCCACCAATTTAACTGTCGTGATGGCACTGAAGGATTAGTAAAGAGTCAGGTTGCAGTAATCCTTCTTTTAGCGGATTGGATATAGTTGAGTAATTTTCCGCATTGCCAGGGAGATGTCGGAGTTGGAGCTGGAATGAAACAGTTTCCCCAGGGGCACGGCTGGTTGTGCAGCACAAGTCTTCAGTCCTATTGCAGGAATGGGGTCAGGGCCCACTGCCTTAGTCGTATCTACAGTGTCCAGCTGTTTTTTCATGTCACATGCAGTGAATTGAATTGGTTGAAGACTGCCATCGATGATTCTGTGGGCATCATGGTGAGGGTGAGGTGGATAATCGACTCAACACTTCTGGCTAAGGATGGTGCAGATACTGCATCTTTTACACTGACGTACAGGGCTGTTCCATTATTTAGGGTGCGTTTATTTGTTGAGTCATCTCTTCCAGTAAGTTGTTAAATGGTCCATCGACTTTTATGCATGGATTTGACAGGCTGACAGAACTTAGATCTGATTTGTTAGTCTTGGTATCATTTCTCCCTCTGTATCAGATGTTAGCCCTGCTGTTTGGAGTGTAACCAGTCAAGTGTCGTCGCATTAATGGGTGTCATCAGGCTTAGGTGCTCGTGATTCCGACCCTGGCATGTTCGCACACACTCGTCACTGAACCATGGATCGGCTTGATGGTAATGGTAGACTGATGACGTATCGTCGGGAAAATGTTACAGATTGTCATTGAATACAACTGTGCTTCTTCTGCTGTTGATTCTACAGCATCAGATGATAACCCAGTTTTAGCTGCATTATTTACAATTCAATTCTACTGACTGTGCCCCATTTCACACCGATACCCATTCACCCATCAGCCCTGTACTCAGTGACCTACTCTGATTTCTGATGTGGAAATACTTCAATTTTCATATTCTCATTCTGCTAGAGTCTTTCTTTGGTGCCTCGCCTCCAATTCGTTGCATAAACTCAATCCATTTAAGGTACTAATCTGAACCTTCTCCTTTCCATAATGCCATCTTCTGTATTTGAAGTGAGTGTGTTTCCCTCTGTTTTTCTCCCTGACCATGATTCAGAGCTCTGTAGTGTCAGTGATGCCAACCTTATGCAATTTCAGAGTCAACAAACTTCTGCACCATGCGTTATTTTTCAGTTCCCAGTATACGGCGCTCCATGTTGGACGAGATGATTGGGCATCTTTGACATACGTCATTGGAAATTGTTCAAAAACAGAAATTGCTGAAGAAATTCCTAAAGGTGTTGCAGCATTTTCTAGAGTGAATGCAGAGTTAAAGTTTCAGGTCCAGTTAATCTTCTATAAAGCTACCAGTATCTCCAGCATTTCTTTTGTAGTCTTATTTCCAGTATCCATAGTTATTTGTTTAATTGATACTTTTTTCTGTGCCTATTCATTTCTGGTGAAACTCAGCAGGTCTGTCAGCATCTGCAGAGAAAGAGAAACAGTGTTAGCGTTTCCAGTGTGACACTTCTTCAAAACTGAATACAATTGCAAAATGGTCTTTTCATCCCTTGCCAGAAGTGGGGGATGGGTGGCAGGGAAAGGAGGGTGTGGCAAAAGATAAACGGGCTTTTAGCAGTGGTCAATGAGAAGATTCTGTAAAAGGGGTTCAAATTAAGGTGTAAATGGGGAAAAGGGTTCACTCTATTGACTGCAAGATAAAGAAGACACAACCACATACAGTCACAGGGAGGCCAGGAGGGAGAATGTTGACCATATGGTATTATATAGATATGGCCACAGATACGTTTTCACTGTGGTGATCATCATCCCCTTTAAACAAAGGAATTCAGATGACTAACTTCTTATTGGCATAAGTAAGCGTTTCATGTCGCCTTAGTATTGTAAAATGGAGAAAAACAAATAACAGTATGAAGTATTGGTTACCTGTGATGTTTAATGTCGCTTCAAATTTGCAATGCTTATCTTTAAATGCTTGTTCTTGAAGTTAGTATCAGACGGAATGTAGAAGGTTGCGGGCTGACATTGTAGAAGCTTATAAAATCATGAGAGGAATGTATAGGGTGAATAGCCAAGATTTTTCCACGGGCTGGGGGCGTTCAAGCATAAGAGAATGTGTTTAAGGTGCAAGAGGGAATATTTAAAAAGGACGAAGGGACAACGTTTCTACGCAGAGTGTGGTGTGGGTATGGAATGAGCTGCCAGAGGAAGAGTGGTAGATGGCGTGTACAGCTGCATCATTAAACATTATTTGGACAAATATATGACTGGGAAACACTTAGAGGCATATGGGCCAAATGAAAGCAGATGGGACTAGTACAGTTTGGAAAACTTGCCCAGCATGAACGATTAGATAAGCTTTACGCAGTGTCAGTGTGGGCCTGTGAACGGGAAATGATATTTTGCCTCTAAATTCATGCAAAGTACTCCTGGAGATGCCTGAAAATGTAACAACGGACTTGATAAAGGGGATCTGGTAGAGGCAAAACTTTCCAGAGATTTTCCACAAGTATTACAAAATGAAAGTTCTTACACAAAACAGAAGCTCTAGGACGTCG
Organism: Chiloscyllium plagiosum; assembly: GCF_037043375.1. NCBI lineage: Eukaryota > Metazoa > Chordata > Chondrichthyes > Orectolobiformes > Hemiscylliidae > Chiloscyllium > Chiloscyllium plagiosum. The sequence continues at coordinate 50,821,148 of NW_028270178.1, read as the reverse complement.
GATACTGTATTAACATGGGATGATAATTGGTTAACACAGAAATCGAAGAATCAGGATTAATGGATATTTATGATAAATGTGTATCTGCTGGAGTACCACAAATATCAGTCTGATGGCATCGGTTATTTACAATGTATGCTGACAGCCTGAAGGACGGAGCTGAGTGCAATATACATCCGAGTTTGAGGATGACACTGAGAATCAAAAGGCAGGCTGTTATTTAATGGAGAGGACTTCCAGAAAAGAAGCAGTACAAAGGGTTTGGAGTGTTCCTACGTGTGAAACATAAAGTCAGCATGCTGGTGCAGCAAGTAACTATGTTGGTACATTAGGACTTTTCCTGCGATGAAAGGGTTTAGTTATAGAGAATTTCTTAAAAAATTGATGCGATCATTCATTGGGTTTAAATGAATGATGAGTGATACTGCTGAACCATACAAGACACAGCAGGGGCTTGAGAAATTAGATGTTGAGAAGTTGTTCCATTCTTGGGCAAAGTGTCGAACTCGAGGATATAGATACCAAATAAGGAACATCGATTTCAATCTGAGATGCAAACCAATGTCCTATCTCAGAAGGTAGTGAATGTATGGAATTCCCTGACCCAGAGAGGTGTGGAAGGATACAAGGAGTCGGCAAGAAAGTGGAGTTGAGCCCTGCAGTAGATCAAGCATGTACTTTTTAAATGACAAGGCTCGCTTGAGGGGCCGATTGACCTACTCCTGTTCCTATTTATTAATTTCACATGCTATGCGTTTGGAAAGTAACGGGTTATTTTCATGGAAATCGTGTTGTAAAATGTTGCATTCGAGGAGGGCAAAGGTTTTGTTGTTTTAACCTTGCATGGGGGGTATGGGGTTGTATTCCCAGCGTATCTGGGGCTGCAATATGTTCCTCATCTGGAGCAGACTTTACAGAGAGGGGAAGCCTGGAAGCAGGGATTGGGGGTGGGGTGGGGGGGGGGGGGAGTGGTGGGGGCACTTTCTGGCCCAGCCTGGATTTTCCAAATACATTTCCGCAACTGCACCTAACCGTCGGAGTGGCCTCGATCTGCCCCTGTGCAGCAGGTCCGAAGGGCTGAATGGAACATCAGAACACAGGGCTGAGCAACACGAGGGGGCCATTCGGCCCTTTGACACTACTTCACCAGTAAATAAGGTCGTGGCTCATCTCATTGTGGTACCAATTGCACTTTGCTCTCCATGCACCATTATCTCTGATTCACCTGCCTATAGACAAAGCCAGCCTCGTTATAATATAAATATCTGGCCATCCCAAATTCTGGGAAAGAGAATTCCCACTGGAATGAAATACCACTTTGTGATTTTTTTTCTCACTCCAGTTGTGACTGAGGATGGAGGGTGTCACTCTTTCCTTTTCTAGTCCCACTCTTCCACTGCTCACAACAAATTTTAAATGTAATCAGGTTGGTGATATGGCCGATGATAAAGGTCTCAGACTGGGTCAGGTTCAGTGACAGGAACAAGTCAGGCAGATTTCTTAAGTCAGCCACAAGTAAGTAATAGAACTATCGGATGCACATAGTGGATCTGTGGTTAGCACTGCAACCTCCCATCGCCAAGGAGCTGCGTTCAATTCCAACCTCTGGCAATCCTTAATTTGGATTTTGAACATTCTCCCCATGTCTGTGTGGGTTTCCTACCAGTGTTTCAGTTTCCTCCCACAGTCCAAAGATATGCAGCTTAGAGTGGATTAGCCATGCTAAATTTCCCATAGTGCCCAGGGATGTGTAGGTTAGATAGGTTAGTGATGGGAAATGCAGCGTTACATGGATAGAGTAGGGTGGCAGGTCCGGGGGAGATACAGTTCTGAGGGTCAATGTGGACATGATGGACGGAATGTCCTGCTTCCACACTGTAGAGATTCTATAAAAAATGACAAGAAGTTTGGACTATACAAACACCCAGTGGGTATCAATCTGATCCACTCTCCTCTCGGTTTTGTATGTTTCAATAAGATCACCTCTCATTCCAAGAGTAACCTGTTAAAGCCTTCATAATATAAAACCCTCATCCCTGGAATACATTAAGTGAAACATCTCTGAACTGCTTCCAAATTAATTATATCCTTTCTCAGGTAAGGGGACAAAAATGATCTCACACACAGTTGAAGTTAACTTTTGTTTTCTCAGTGGTGAGAGTATTTGGAACTCTCTTCCCCGCAGAGTTTTGGAGAAAGAGATATTGAATATTTTTGAGGCACAGACAGAAGGTTCATAAGTAACAACAGTGTCAAGGATTATCGAGGAATGGGCAGCAATTTGCAGTGTAGGGTAAAATGTAGACAATGATACAAAATCACACTGCTCCAGAACATCCAGGAATTTAATGCAAACCGAAATGATAATATTGATAAAATGTTCAGGGGGAATCCAAGATAGTGGTGATCTGGAAGGATTGCTTTGTTGGGCTCTGCATCACAGCACGGGCAAAGTGGTCCCCTAACTCACTCCACCCCAGCAACGTACTTAAAATTCAACCCTAAAAGAGTGATAGAATCTTTACTGATCCCGGTTTGTCAAGTGGAAATGACAAAACATGGGAAAGGATCGAGTCAGTCCCAACACACGGTGCTCCCATCAGAAGCATCGAGCCTGCCTGAGGCTGTAGCTGCAACCCACTCTGCTCGTTCCATGGACCCAGTTCCTCACCAGGCCTTGGTCACTGAGTTCACCAAGTTAGGTGAAATGATTGAAGCTATGATTGAAGAAGGGTTCAGCCGTGGCTAGAACCACAACGACTCTCAGACGCGCTCCAAAAACACGAGCAGCAACTTGACAGCCTTGGAAACAAAATGGACGATGTCAAGCGACGAACTGCATGACCGAGTCTGCGATAAATTCCTCATGAGAGAGGATGCTCACCGTTGAAAAACAGGTCCGTAACTTAATTGAACATGATGACGACCTTGGGAACAGGGGTAGGATGAAGAATGTTCACATCATCGGTCTGCTGGCCCAGACAGCAGGTGGTCAGCCAGTGAGGATGTTTTGAGAACTGGCTGCAGCGATTCCTTCACTTCGAAACTGAAGAGGGATGGGTGAAGACTGAGACAGTCCATCGGGTTACGGTGCACAGGACAGGCTCAGACCAGCGCTCTCGCCCTGTCCGCGTGTGGTTACATAGTTATGGGGATAAACAAAGATTAATGGAAACTTCCAGAACCCAGCGGAAAGATCCAATGCCTTTAATTCACGGGCTCCAGGATTATGTCCTTTCGGAACATTTCGGCGGCGGTGATTCAGAAAAAATCTTTTGATGATATAGAACATAGAACATTACAGGGCAGTACAGGCCCTTGGGAACTCGATGTTGCACCAACCTGTCATACCAATCTGAAACCCATCTAACCTACACTATTCCATTTACGCCCATATGCTTGTCCAATGACGACTTAAAAGTACTTAAAGTTGGCGAATCTGCTACCGTTGCACGCAAAGCATTCCATACACTTAATACTCTCTGAGTAAAGAAACTACCTCTGACATCTGTCCCATATCTATCACCCCTCAATTTAAAGCTATGCCCCCTCATCTTCACTGTCACCATTCTTGGACAAAGGCTCACCCTATCTAACCCTCTGATTATCTTATATGTCTCTATTAAGTCACCTCCCAACCTTTTGCTCTCTAATGTAAACAACCTCAAGTCCCTCAGCCTTTCCTCCATACCAGACAACATCCTAGTAAATCTCCTCTGCACCCTTTCCAAAGCTTCCACATCCTTCTTATAGTGCGGTGACCAGAACTGTACACAATACTCCAAGTGCGTCTGCACTACAGTTTTGTACAGCTGTAGCATAACTTCATGCTTCCTGAACTTGATCCCTCTATTAATAAAAGCTAAAACACTGTATGCCTTCTTAACAACCCTGTCAACCTGGGTGGCAACTTTCAAGCATCTGTGCGCCTGTACACCAGGATCTCTCTGCTCATCTACACTACCAAGGATCTTACCATTAGCCCAGTACTTTGCATTCCGTTTACTCCGACCAAGGTGAATCACCACACACTTGTCCACAATAAACTCCATTTGCCACCTCTAAGCCCAGCTCTGCAGTTTATCTATGTCTCTCTGTAACCTATAACATCTTTCCTCACTATCCACAACTCCACCGACTTTAGTGTCATCTGCAAACTTACTAACCCATCCTTCTACACACATCCAGGTCGCTTATGAAAATGACGAACAGCAGTGGACGCAACACCGACCCACTACTAACTTGACTCCAGGATAAATATTTCTCATTAACCACGACCCTCTGTCTTCTTTCAGCAAGCTAATTACTGATCCGAACTGCTATATCTCCCACAATCCCATTACTCCGCATTTTGTATAATAGCCCACAGTGGGGAACCTTATCGAACGCTTTGCTGAAATCCATATACACCACATCACCTACTCTACTCTCATCTACCTGTTTGGTCACCTTCACAAAGAACTCAATAAGGTTCGTGAGGCACTACCTACCCTTCACAAAACCGTGCTGACTATCCCTAATCAATTTATTCTTTCCTAGATGATTATAAATCCTATCTCTTATAATCTTTTCCAACACTTTATCAACAACTAAAGTAAGGCTCACTGGCCTATAATTACCAGGGTTGTCTCTACTCCCCTTCCTGAACAGGGGAACCACATTTGCTATCCTCCAGTCTTCTGGCACTATTCCTGTGGACAATGACGATTTAAAGATCAATGCCAAAGACTCGGCAATCTCCTCCCTGGCTTCCCAGAGGATCCTAGGATAAATCCCATCCGGCCCAGGGGACTTACGGACTTTCACACTCTGCAGAATTTCTAATACCTCCTCCTTGTGAACCTCAATCCCAACTAGTCGAATAGCCTGTATCTCAGTAATCTCCTCAACAACATTGTCATTTTCCAGAAAATGTTGAAAATATTGTTGAAAAACATTCATTTAGTGCTTCCCCTATCCCCTCTGACTCCACACACAACTTTCCACGACTATCCTTGATTGGCCCGAATCTTACTTTCGTCATTCATTTATTTCTTAAATACCTACAGAAAGCCTTAGGGTTTATCCTGATTCTATCCGCCAACAACTTCTCATGTCTTCTCCTGGCTCTTCTGAGCTCTCCCTTTAAGTCTTTCCTGACTACCTGGTAACCCTCAAGCGCCCTAACTGAGCCTTCACATCTCATCCTAAAAAAAACATTCTTCTTCTCTTGACCAGAGATTCCATTTCCTTCACTCCCGCACTCCACAGCTTCCTCCCTGCCTGACAGGTACATACCTATCTAGGACACACGGTAGCTTTTCCTTGAATAAACTCCACATTTCTTATGTGCCTATCCCCTTCAGTTTCCTTCTCCCTTCTATGCTTCCGAAATCGTGCCTAATCACATTGTGATTACCTTTCCCCCAGCGGTAACTCTTGCCCAGTGGTACACACCTATCCCTTGATATCACTAAAGTAAACATAACAGAATTGTGATCGCTCTATCCAAAATGCTCACCTGATTCCAAGTCTAACACCTCTCAAGAGAAGAGTAAGGGAACTCGGGAATCAGTATTCCCTCTGGTACCAACGATTCTCCGTATTGCATTTAATGGATCCATGAACTCGTCTGACTCTGCAGAGAAAGCGAAAACTTTGTGGAAATTTTAAATTCCCCTATCGATTTTTTTAGTTTTTTGTTTTTTTTATATGTTTAGTTTTGGAAAGTTTTGAGAGCTTGTCAGTTGTAATAGTTTTAGATTGTGCAGTTTTTTAGCTCTATGAGACTTTGTTTATTAATGATCAGTAATTCGAGTTCTTCCTCTCTCGAGTTCAAATGTTGCTACAGTCTGTTCTGGAAAATGATATGCTTAAATGGTGCACCTGGAACATTAAGGGGAGCCATTGCCCAGTCAAGAGGAAAAACTTACTTTCTAGTCTTAAAAAAGAGAGGGTGGATTTTGTCCAATTGAAGAAGATGCACCTCGATGACTAGGAACATTTGACGTTATAGCAGGGCGGGTTTGAACGGGTTTTTATTTTCATCTTTTCATACTAGGAATGGGGGAGAAGCCATACTGGATAAGAAGAATCTTCCAGTTAAATTACTAGATTGTCTTTGATACTCACGGAAGGATCATAATCCCCCAAGCCTTGAACTATGGTAAATAATCCAATATTTTGAATAATAATTGAGACCCCTCACCCCCACCCCGGCGCACCCTCTTAAAATCCTGGTAGATGCATTTTCCAAATTCAGTTATCTTGCATCATGGCACATTATTGGAGAAGGAGATTTCAACTGTCTTATGGAACCCACGGTGGACAGAATGTCCGAAGGTCCCTCAATACCCTCATTATAATGTAACCAATTGGTGGATTTGTGTGCTGAACTAGAGCTGGTGGATGTCTGGAGGCACATCTACCTCACAAATGGGATTTTTAATATCTACTTTAACCCGCAGAAATGCCACACCAGGTTTGATTTCGTCCCCATCCCTGCAACAATTTTAGATTCGGTGGCATCCTGCACAATTGGGAATATTACCATTTGTGACCATACTTATAGATAAATATTTAGGGAAGTATAACAGATTCGAGACACTGGCGAATGTATCCCTTCATTGTTAAGACTAGCTAGTTCATTGAGTATTTCTGTAATGAATTCAGATATTTCTTAGCCATTAATTCAGATTCAACCAGTAACCCATCCATTCTATTGGAAATTGCTAAGGCTTATGCCAAGGGAATAATTATCCCTTAGGATGCAGCAGAAGGGGGAGCAGGCACGCTGGTTTGCGGCACAGCTGAGGGCAGCCGAGAGGCCATACTGTCATAGTCCCTCAGTGGCTAAGCTGCAGAGGATCACAACGCTTCGGTCTACGGTGAATTCCACGCTCACACATACAGCCAAGAAGGAACTTACTTTTTCTAAACAAAGGCTGTTTGAACATGAAATAAGACAGGCAGGTATTTATTCTATCTTGCCAGGAAAACGAGAACCCCTCTCAAGCCACTACCTCAATTAGGGAAGGTATTGGGATCCTTACCTTCAATTCCCAAAAGATTAATGCCTCCTGTCCAAGATTTTTCTCCGAATTATTTCAGACTGAGCATTATGTGGATAGATGGATTAAGATGGAGTCATTTTTCATTTTTCAGGAGGAACCCCTGAATATGTGTTTTGCCTTAATGCACCATTGTCAGCGCAGGAGGGTGTGAAGCAGCTTCAGAATGCAAAGGTGCACGTTCCTGGCAGATTTCCTCGTGAATTGTATAAATAATTTATAAACCTATTGTCACGGCTGATGTTTAACATGTTCTGTCACTCATACAGTCACGAACCCTTCCCTCGATCCTTAAGAGAGGCTCATATCTCTCTGATGCTGCAGAAAGGAAGACCCTGGAGGATTGTGCTTCTTACACGCCAATCTCACATTTAAATGTTGGTTTCAAAATCCTGTCTGAGACCCGTGCATGAAAGCTGGAAACTTTGCTGCCTTCCGTTGCCAAAGAGGACCAAACAGGCTATATAAAGGGCCGCAGACCTTCCTACAATGTGAAGAGGTTACTCAATATGATCCATGAGTGTCAACAACAATCTGTCCAGGGATTATTGATCTCTTTAGATGAGAGACAGCATTTGATTCGGTTGAGTGGCCGGATCTCTTCTGTACACGCAAAGTTTTTATCAAGTGGGTGAGGGTCATTTACAGCGATCCTCTGGCTGTTGTTCTCACTAATGGTGTGCCAACCAGTAATATTAATATTTCTCCAGGCAGCCGCAAAGGTTGACAACTTTCATCATTGTTGTTTACGTTGGGGATTGAGCCACTGGCGGAGGCCACCCGTAGGGATGCCAACATATCTGCCCCAGAAGTGGGATAGAAGTCACATTGTATGCAGATTACATTGTATGCAGATGAGGGTCTTATGTTTTTTTGTCAAATCCCGCAATTTCGGTAGTTCATGTGATGCAATGCATTAATTTGCTTGTTGTCTTTCTGGGTGATAAGATTAATTTTACAAAGTTGGAGGCCATGCCTATGGGAGATCTTAGGGAAATACCTGATACTGAGGACAAATCCTGGTTTCCTTTTAAATGGTCACTGGGGTGGTTTCCCTATTTTAGTATATTTACTACATCTGTCTTTGATCATTTATTTAACGTGAACTGTGTCCATTTGGTTGACAAAATTAAACAAGACCTTCAAAGATTGGAGGCATTTCAAATATCCTGGCCAGATCAGATAGCTGTTATTAAAATGAATGTCCTTCCTCATTTCCTAGACCCCGTGCGAATGCTTTCTTTGATGTTTCCCAGACAGATTCTTAGGAAACAGAATGGCTAGTTTAGCTCTTTTATTTGGCACCATAAGCAATTTCTTATCAAGCTAACAATATTGCAACTGCCCCACAGATTGTGGGGGGTAGATATCCCAGATTAAAAGCAATCAATTAAGCTTTTTTCTATCATCCTGGGCCGCTGAGGACTTGGCGTCAATACAGCTAGACATTGAGCCCTCTCAGACAAAGTGAACCCTTATTAGTCTGTTGCTCTTAGATAAAATGACAACATTTATGGAGTATTGTCAAAAACTAATGATTATCAATACTGTTAAAACTTGAAGAACTATGCGTCAGATCGAGGGCAATACAACCAAAACCATGTTTCTTACCCCTTTAATTGGTATACCTGGTTTTCAACCGGGGGTAATGGATTCCAGGTTTAAACTGTGGGCAGCGAGGGGGGTACCTTGCCTGGGTGATTTAGAATTCGTAGAATCCCTACAGTGTGGATACAAGCCCTTGGGCCCAACAAGTCAACTTCGATCCTCTGAAGACGAACCTAACCAGACCTATTCTCCTACCATTCTGTATTTATCCTGACTAATGTCTGAACTTACAGATTCTGGAACACTATGAGAGATTTAGCAATGGCCAATTCATCTAACATGCAAATGTTTATGACTGTGGGAGGAAACCTACGCAGACACAGTTGAGAACTTACTAACTCCACACAGCCAGTCACCCAAGACTGGAACCAAACCCGCGATCCTGGTGCGGAGGGTCAGCAGTGAAAACCACTGAGCCACCACGTGTTACTTGAGGTAGAAACAATGATATCATTTGATCAACGAACTCGTAAGTATGGATTATCTAGTAGAGATTTCTTCGGCTTTTTTTCCAGATTAGAGATTTGATTTTAAAAACATATACTTTTAATAGACTCTTACAGATCCCATACAGAGATGCGGGTGTTTATTGCTAAGAATACACTCTTTGTCAGCACCGTTTATCATTTGTTGGAGAGTGTCCCCTCAGACAAGACAGTGCAGCTTCGTGACGTCTGCGAGAGAGTAGGGGGTTTAGATCTCTTTGGAGACATGGGAGGATATTTGTGAAAATGCTCGAAGGATTTTGATCTGTAATAGGTCCCATTCCATGCAGTTGCAAATTCTTCATAGGGTCTATCTGACACCAGATTTTCTCTCAAAATTCAATGTGGGATTATCTTCAGCATGTCCTAAATGACTACAGGCACTCTTACTCATTGCATGTGGTCCTGCTGCAGGCTTCGTATATATTGGAGCTCTGTGTTAGGTGTGGTACAGTGGGTCTTGGGGATCGAATTGGAATGGACACGGTTTCTCTTTTCCTGCGCCTGCCCAGAGTATCTTACGCAGATGCACATGGGAAAAAAATATTTCCTTACTTTCTATGCTAGGACATAATATTCTGTTGTGTTGGATGTCTGAAACTCCCAGGATGTGTTGGGTCTTTGTAAGCTCATCATGGAGAATATCCCTTTGGAATTTCTCACCAGTATGGTGCACCAAAAAACAGCGATTAATATAATAGAGTCATAGAGATGTACAGCATGGAAACAGACCCTTCGGGCCAACCCGTCCATGCTGACCACATATCCCAATACAATCTAGTCTCACCTGCCAGCACCCGGCCCATAACTCTCCAAACCTTTCCTATTCAATAAACTCGTCCAAATGCCTCTTAAATGTTGCACTTATACTAGCCTCCCCCACTTCACCTGGCAGCTCATTACATACACACCACCCTCTGTGTGAAATAGTTGCTCTGTCGGTCTCTTTTATATCTTACCCCCTCACCTTAAAATTATGCCCTCCACTTCTGGACTCCCTGACCCCAGGGAAAAGACTTTCCCTACATACCCTATCCATGCCCCTTATACATTTGAAAACCTCTATAATGTCATCCCTCAGCTTCCGAAGCTCCAGCGAAAACAGCCCCAGCCGATTCAGCCTCTCTCTATAGGTCAAATCCTCCAATCCTTATAAATCTTTTCGGAACCCTTTCAAGTTTCTCAACATTTTTCCGATAGGAAGGAGAGCAGCATTGCACGCAATATCCCAACAGTGGCCTAACCAATATCCTGTACAGCTGCAACATGACCTCCCAACTCCTGTACTCAATACTCTGACCAATAAAGGAAAGCATACCAAACGCCATCTTCACTATCGTATCTACTTGCGACTGCACATTCAAGGAGCTATGAACCTGCACTCCAAGGTCTCTTTGTTCAGCAAAACTCCATGGGACCTTGCCATTAAGTGTATAAGTCCTGCTATGATTTGCTTTCCCAAAATGCAGCACCTCGCATTTATCTGAATTAAACTCCATCTGCCATTTCTCAGCCCATTGGCCCATCTTGTCAAGATCCTGTTGCAATCTGAGGGGACCTCTTCGCTGTTTACTGTACCTCCCATTTTGGTGTCATCTGCAAACTTACTAACTGTACCACTTATGCTCGCATCCAAGTCATTTATGTCAATGACAAAAAGTAGTGAATTCAGCACCGATCCTTGTGGCACTCCAATGGTCAGAGGCCTCCAGTCTAAAAAACAACCATCCACCACCACCCTCTGTCTTCTACCTTTGACCCAGTTCTGTATCCAAATGGCTAATTCTCCCTGTATTCCATGAGACCTGACCTTGCTATAACAGACATACAGTGAGTGTGAGGGAGCAGAGAGAATATGGTGACCCTTATCCTAACAGTGTGGGGAAGGTTATTGAAGCTTGTCCTGTTTTGCTGGACATTTCTTCAGACTGCAGATACTGCACTGAGGTGGGTGGTGAGCTCAGACCATGTTCGGTGTGTCTGGTGGTGTGATGCCTCTGGGAAGAGAATGGTCCCCCTCTGTACTAGCCCATCCTCCAGGACCTCCGTGCCTCTGTCGACAAACCGTGATGTAATTTCCCCTTATCTGGTATGCTCGGGGTAAACTGTGCAGGACATCTCCAACTGAGAAAGCTCAACTGTGTGCCCCTTGGCCTTTTAATGATGGCCCCAGTGTCAGGGGTCATGGAATATCCAGGGGCATCCGGGCGATTTTGAGCACCTCCAGTCATGATGGGTGGGAGAATCGGTCTGGCATTGTATGAGAGGGACACCATGGAGTGGGATGGGTAGTTAATGAAATGAGTTTGGTAAGATAGCATCAGGAATCTAGCTCAGCCTTGTGCATACAACCCCAATGTCACACTCAAAGAAAATGTCACTGAGACAGATTTTTGTTAGATTCAGCCCAGTGAGGTGAAGACTCTGCTGTCCTCACTCCCAGTTACAAAGCTGCAGAACAAATGCTCATCCAAAAGTCTCCATCGCCTGAACTCACAGCAATATCCCTTTCACTCATAATTCTTCTTAATACTGACCCGTGTTGCATGATACTATCGAAATATCTTCATTTCAGCATTCTGAACCTGTGCACATATTCTTCAATGACATTTTTTTCTCAGTCTCCCCCACTCTGCATCCACTCCATAACACACTCATTTATAGTCATACTGCACGAGACTACCAGAATGACTGGCCATTTGGCCCAGCTGGTCCATGCCAAATAAAATGTCCATCCACACTCACTCCATTTCCCTACCCGTGCTCTGTATCCCTCTAATCCTACCCTATCTGTATATTTGTCCAAATGCCTTTTCAATGTTGTTATTGTACCCACCTCAATAACTTCCACTGGCAGCTCAGTCTGTAGGCATACCATACTCTGTGTAAAAAAGTTGCCCCTCAGGTTCCTTTTTATATACTTTGTTTTCCTTTCCAAACATTAATGGATGTCCTCTCGTCTTCGATTCCCCAACCTTAGGAAGACAATTGAAGTATTCACCCCATGCACGCCCCTCATGATTTTATAAGAGTTACACTTCTATAAGAACCTTCTCAGTTTCCTACGCTGTAAAGAAATAAGTTCTAACCTGTCCAACCTTTGCCTATATCTTAGAGCCTTTAGCCCAGGAAACATCTTTGTAAACTTGTTCCACACTCTTTCTCGTTCAATAATATCCTTTCTCGAGCAAGATGAACAAAACTGAACTCAATACTCCAACTGCAGCCTTACCAACATCCTGTACAACTGCAACATAACGTCCAAACTTTTATACGCAATGTGCTGATGAAGACCAGTGTGCCAACAGCCTTCTTCATTGTCCTGTGTATCTGTGACTCAAATTTCAGATAACCGTGCACCTGATCTCCAACGTCCTTTTGTTCCATTACACTCCTTAAGACCCTCTCATTCATCATTAAACTCCTATCTGGATTTGACTTTCCAAAATGCAAGACTTCACACTTATCTGTATTAAACTCAAATTGCTATTTCTGAGCCTACCTCCTCAGCTGACCAAGTTAATGCTGCAATTTCTGATAATGTTACTCCTTGTAAATGATGCCTCCTAATTTAGAGTCATCTGCAAACTTACTAACCTTGCGTTGTGCACTCTGGTCCAAATCATTGGTATAAGATAACGAACAGCAATGGGCCCGGGACCGACCACTGAGGGACTCCACTAGTCACAGGCCTCCAGTCCGACAAGCATACCTCCACCATAGCCATTTGCTTCATAACGTCAAGCCAATTGTGTCGTCAATTTGCCAGTTTACATTGGAGTCCATCCGATCTAACCTTCCAGAGCGACCTATCATGTGGAACCTTATCAAAGGCCTTACTGAAATCCATATAGACTATGTCCACCACCCTGCCCTTGTCAACCTTTATGGTCACTTCCTCAAAAACTCTAACAAAAATTCTAAGGCATGATCTGCCACGCACAAAACTATGCTGACTGCTCCAAGTCAAACTCTGTTTTTCCAAATGCATGCATATCTTTTGCCTCAGAACCTTCTCAAGTGGTTTACCGAAAACAGATATGAAGCTTACTGGGCTATCTTTCCCAGGCTTTTCTTTGCAACCCTTCTTGAATAAGGGCAGGTTTGTTCTCGCCCAGTCTTCCGGGTCCTTGGCCCCTGGCCTGTCTTCTCTCGCTACCTGTATTGCTCTTAGATATATCTGGTCAGGACCAAGAGATTTATCTGACTTTCTGCATTCTAATATGTCCATCAGCACCTCTACTGTGATATGGACTGTACCGAGATATCACAACTAACCTCCCAAAGGTCACAGGGCTTCATGTCTTTCTTCATGATAAACACAGAGGGGAAATTGAGGACCTCACCCATCTGTTGAGGTTTTACACATGCGTGCCCATTTTGGATTGTAAGGCGTCCTATTCTCTCTCTAGTTGTTCTTTTTCTTTCTTATACTGAATTTGGGTTCATATTAATCTGCTCAGCCAAGGCTATCTCATACACCCTTTTCGCCTTGCTGATTTCCTTCTTCACTAAACTCCTGTATCCCCTGTGTACCTCCAGGGATTTCCTTGTTCCCAGCTGCCTGTACCTGAGCCACGCCTCCTTTTTTTCTGGTCAGAGCCTCAATATTTATTGTTATCCAGGGTTCTCTCTTCCAGCCTCACTTTCCATTCATCCTCACAGGAACATATCGACCTTGAACTCGAGCTATCTTACTTTTGAAGCCCTTCCACTTGCCCGGGATCGTTTTACCTCGAAACAAACTACTCCAAACATCCCCTGCAATCCCCTGTCTAACTCCAACAAAATACACCTTGCCCCAATTTAGAACTTGATTCTGTGCACCAATTTTGTCCCTACCATTACTATTTTAAAACGAATACAGCTCTAGCCACTGTTCCCAAAATGCTTGCCCACTTTACCTCCGACACCTCTCCGACCTTATTTCCCAACAGTAGGTCGAGTTTGTCCCTTCCCCAATAGGAATCTCTCTATATTGCTTGTGGAAGCTTTCCTGAACACACTTAACAAATTACGTTCCATCTAAGTTCTTAACCATCTGGAAGTCCCAGTCTATGTTAGGAAAATTAAAATCACCTTTTATGACAACCCTATTGCTCCTGCAAGTCTCGCCAGTCTCCCTGAATATTTGTTCCTCTAATTCCCATTGATTATTTGCTGGTTTATAGTGCAACCACTATAACATCACCATCCCCCTCTTACTTCTTTGCACCGTTCACAAAACCTCATTGGATATTATCTCAGTTATTTCAACTTTAAATACTAGAGTGATAAGCGCCTTAATCAGAACTATTGGTATTTCAACTGTTTCCATTTATATCTCTTCCTCACATTGATTTTCACATTCGCAGCACCCCGTGTCAAGGTACAGTGCAGATATGGAGCTGTAAATGGATGGGAGCTGCACATTCTGTCACTTCCTGCATTGGTTACATTTTTCACTACACTGGGCAGTGATCTAATACAGTGTTACCGAAAAATGCAACAACCTGGGTTTATATATGAATGAACCAGTGCGGACTGCACAGCTCCCCACGCTGGACATTTAGCCCAGGATTATAGATCAAGTATTGGTGTAGGCTGCACAGAGTTTCACTCTGCACATAGCTGGGTTGCATACAGCTGGACACGAGCCGGATCTACACAGTGCTCCATCGTGAATATGTCATGGATGGGCTGGTTATGCGAGTTGGATTGCGAATGTGAGAGTACGAAACATCTGACAATACCTTTATTTTGTGTTTTCATTCTTGTGATTGGACCCCTCAAATCCTGACTTATCCTGTTAGACCCATCCTTCTGGATGAGTCATGGTGAGTGTTGTTGCAGCATCTGAGTCTGCAACATGACCAAGAAACGGAGCAGAGGCTGCAGAGAGGGGAGTCTCCGAAAAATGGAATAAGGGAATCACAATCAGATTACCTGTGGTCTTAGTGAATGTTGGGGCAGGATTGAATGGACCACTAATGCAACCTATTCATATATTTCTATTTGTTCCAAGCAAACTCCCCTTCTCTCCCAGTGTCCCATACTGGTGGGGAGTGAGTCACCTCCTGCTGTCCTTGCATAACAGGATGCCGGGGCCTCACTAACCTCCAGATTTCCCTGTGTTTCAGTTTCGAGCTCTGAGTGACTGCATCCTGTCCCTGTGTCACAGTCTCAAGCAGTTGAATGACTGCGGCCTGTTATGTGTCCCAATCTTGGGCAGTTGAGTGACTGCTTCCTGATCCAAGGTTTGAGAAAGTAGATGTCCTCCTCCTGCTACTGACTGACAGGCTCCAATAGCTCTGTGCTCACCTGCTGCTCCTATGGAATGGGGTCGAGAGCCTGAATGACCTCTTCACATTCCTTACAGCTTCTCTTGACTAAAAGCCTTTCTCCTGTTTTTGTAAAACACCATCAAAATCTGAATGATGTATTTTTGTATTTTACTCTCAGCAATTGAACAAACAAGTTGCCTGACAGAATTCAGAAGCTGAATAGCCTCCTCCTGTTCCTGTGTTATACACTCAAGAGGCAATAGAGTTTCAGAGATGTACAGCACGGAAAAATACCTTTCGGTCTGATCGCCCATACCTACCAAATATCCTTAATAAATCTCGTTCCCCTTGCCAGCACTTGTCCCATCTCCCTCTAAACACTTCCAAAGCATCTGTCCACCCAAATGCCTTTTAAGTGGTGTAACTGTACCTGCCTCCACCACCTCTTTTGGCTGTTCCATCCATACACACAGCAGTCTCTGTGTGAAAATGTTGTCCCTCATGTTCCTTTTTACATCTTTCCCCTCTCACCTTAAACCTTTGTCTTCTAATTTTGGACTCGCCTATCCTGGGTAAAAGACGTTGACTGTTAACCTTATCTATGCCCCTCATGATTTCATAAAACTCTTTAACGTCACCCCTCAGCCTCAACACTTGAAAATAGCCCCAGCCTATTCAAACTCTCCCTGTAACTCTAACCATCCAATACCTGAACATTATTTTAAGTCTCTTCTGCACCCTTTCAAGTTTGACAACATCCTCCCGACAGCAGGGAGACCAGAATTAAAGGCAATATTACAAAAGTGGAAAACCAATGTCCTGTACAGATGCAACACGTCGTGAAAATGTTTAGACACAAAGCACGCATCAATAAAGGGCAGGTCACCAAGTGCCTTCTTCACTGCGCTGTCTACCTGTGACGACACTTTCAAGGAACGGAGAGCCTGCACCACAAGGTGACACAGCAGCTCAGTGACTAGCATTGCTGCTTCAGAGCGCAGCGATCTGGGTTTAATTCCATCCTTGAATGACTGCCTTTGTGGGGTTTGCACATTCTCCCCGTGTCTGCATGAGTTTCCTCCGGATGTAATGTTTTCCTCCGACAGTGTAAAGATATACAGATAAGGGTAGATTGGCCATGCTAAATTGCGTAAAGTACCCAGGGATGTGTAGGCGAGGTGGATTAGCCATGGGAAATGCAGGCTCAGAGGGTTAGGGTAGGGGTTTGTCCAAAGGGATACTTTTTAGTGGGTCGGTGTGGCCTCGATGGGCCGAATAGGCTGTTTCCTCACTGTAGGGATTCGATAATTTCTATGGAGTTCTCCTTGATTGGCAGCTTTCAACAGGACCCTACCTCCATGTCTTGCCTTGATTTGTCTTGCCAAAATGCAACACCTCACATTTAAGTAAAATAAATTCCATCTGCCACTCCTCGGTCCACCTCAGCAAAGTCCCATTATAGTCTGAGAGATCATTCTTCACTGTCGACTGCACCACCAAATTTGGTATTATCTACAAACTTACTGACCATACTTCATATACTAAAATGCATGAGTTGTATATGTGACAAAAGGCAGTGGACCCACTATTGATCTTTGCGCCACGCCACTGGTCACAGGTCTCCAAGTTTAAAGAAGAAATGTCCACTGTCACGCCCTGTCTCCAATAGTCAAGAAAATTTTGGATCTAACAGGCGAGCTCGCCCTGGATTCCAGGCAGCCGAACCTTGTTAACCAGTCTACCATGTAGAACATTTTGGTTTTCTTACTGAATTCAATAAAGACAACATCCACTGTCCTGCCTTCATCAATCATCTTCATCGCTTCCTCAAAAAATTCCACACAGTCAGTGAGACGTGAACTCCAATGTACAAACCCCTCTTCAGTCCTTGTCTTTCCAAATGCACATACATCCTTTTCCTCAAAATCTACTCCAACAATTTAGTCACCATTGACGTCAGGCTCACCAATCTATAGTTACCTGGTTTCTCCTTACTTTCTTAAATAATGACACTATGTTAGCAGCCCTCCAGTCTTTTGACACCTCACTTGTGGAAATCAATGAACAAACATATCAGCAAAAGGCTGAGCAATCTATTTCCTAGCCTCCCACAAACTTCTGGGATACAACTCATCAGTCCCAGGAATTTGCTCACCTTCGTATGTTTTAAAATGCCCTACATCTCCTTGTAATATAGATACTTTTCAAGATATCACGATATATTTTTTCATTCTCTCGCTCTTGTAACCCCCTCCACATTAAATACAGTAGAGAAATACTTGCTTCGTATCCCTCCCATCTCATGTGGTTCCACACATAGGTAGCCTTACTGATCTATAAGGGGACCTATTCTCTCCCCAGTTAATGTCTTGCCATTAAAGGATTTGTAGAATTTCTTCAATGTCTCGTTAACCCTATTTCTGAAGCCATCTCATGTCCACATTTTTCTGGCCCGATTTCCCCATTGACTATGCACTTTCTGCCCTTATACACCTCTCGGGATTTACTTGATCTCAGCTCTGTTTCCGTGACATATGCCTCCTTCCTTACCTTGACCAGAGCATCAATATATCTAGCCATCCAGCACTCCCTGCACCAACCAGCTTTGCCCATCTCACAAAAAGGAACACGTTGGTTCTGGACTCTCTGAATCCAAGTTTTGATGTCTATGCATTTTCCAACAGTCCCTTTACCTGTGAATAGGATATCCCAACCAGCCTTTCACAGGGCTCGCCTAACACTTTCAAAATTGGCTTTATTCAAAGTTAGAAATTTACATCAGGTCTTTCCCATTCCACAACTAGCGTAAAACTAATATTTATGCGTAACAGACCTGAAAGTTAAATAGACACTTCCTGTCCCTCTGTAACAGGCTTGAGAG
This sequence comes from Chiloscyllium plagiosum, assembly GCF_037043375.1. NCBI lineage: Eukaryota > Metazoa > Chordata > Chondrichthyes > Orectolobiformes > Hemiscylliidae > Chiloscyllium > Chiloscyllium plagiosum. Next base: position 50,802,862 of record NW_028270178.1, on the reverse strand, counting down.
GCTGAATGGCCTCCTCCTGCCCCTTTGTAACAGGCTTGAGAGGCTGAATCGGCTCCTCCTGTCCCTCTGTAATAGACTCAAGAAGCTTAATGGCCTCCTCCTGTTCTTCTATAACACATTCGAGAGGCTTCATGGCCTCCTCCTGTCCCTGTGTAACAGACCCGAGACATTAAATGACACAGCAACCCGTGGATTACGAGCAGTGGTTAAACTGTATCTGACGGAGGTCCATCCCTTCTCAGTTACAGAAACACAGACAACAAAATGTACTCCAGGTGCCCTCTCAGTAACACCTCATACAGCTGCAGCGATACATCTCTTTGTTTTGAATGATTCTGTTGGCAACATGTGCCAATATTCCAGCTTTCCATATTTCAAGTAGCAACAGGCTAATATGGGCTGAATGATCTTCTCTTATCCCTCTGTAATAGGTCCATAGGGACAGTATTGCTTCGGCCTGTTCCTGAGCAGCAGTCTCAATGCTCTGTCTCAAGGTTATGAAAGGATTTGATAACAGGGCATTAAAACCAGGAGTAGCCTCACACTGGTCATTAAGTACCGTACTTTGTGTTAAGGTATCTAGAAACTTGTCCACCCGACTTTTTCTTTAAAAACAATGACTGCAGATGCTGGAAACCAGATTCTGGATCAGGAATGCCTGATGTAGGGCTTTTGCCCAAAACGTCAATTTCGCTGCTCGTTGGATGCTGCCTGAACTGCTGTGCTCTTCCAGCACCACTGATCCAGATTTATTTTTATGCAGCCGATCTGTTATTTTATAACTACCTCCTTTCATAAACAAAGTGGAACATATATAGACCCGTGCAGTGTTCTGTTAATACTCTCATACACAAGGAAAAAAAGATTAAAAACATTGAAAGATTTATGGTCCATCCCTCAGCAACCCTCATCCATTCCATCCAAACCCAGTAAATGTTCCCTTTTATAGTGTTATGAAAAGTGATGCATGTAACTGGTTAACTGAGCCTATTTGTTCAGTGACTGCGATTAATGCCAGTCTCCATGGATTCTAATTATCCCAGTGGAGGGTTTCCATCTTTTAATGATAAATGGGCGCCGTTCAATGTGTTATCCCATAACATGAGCGGGAATATCACCGACAGCACTGACAGGGATCAGCAGATCCAGAGAAAAGGGGAGGAGAGATCAGAATCTGAGAACATGAGACTGGAATGTTCTAACAATGGATCAGAAAATGCGAACATTAGACTGGAATGTTTCAACAATGGATCAGAATCTGAGAATCTTAGACTGGAATATTCCAACAATATACAGGAGCTTATCCGATTATGTTTGGTATCTTTCTGCATTTGATTGGTTGTCATTATCATTGCGGATCTATTACGCTCTTCTCATTATTCAATACTTTTATTATCCCTTCCTGGCTATCGTTGGTGTTCCTGGTAAGCGTCACTGTCCAGATTTTCTTTTCTATAAAACAATTATGACTGTATTATTATTCTTTTATATAGTCTACACTTCTTGTCACTATTATTATTCCTGTTGTAACTCTGAATCCAGATATTCACGCTACAGACAACTACTAACTACATTAATGAAGGTGTTCAATTATTGTTTCCCTCTCTGCTCTGGCAGTGTTATTCACGGGTCTCAATGTTGACCTACTCAGTTTCAGCGGAGAACCATAATGCATTGTATCATTGCCTTCGTTCTTTAAATATTAAGAGCATGGAGATCACTGTGTACTGTTCTGGTTACAAATTCCACTTCCTTCCACTGTTTCCATCCCATCCCTGGCCAATATCTGCGGCTGAAGCACACAAGTCCCAACTGTGGGCATCCCTTTGACCATGAGCTGAATCTTGACACCATTCCCTGAACATTTCTAACATGAAATACTCACCACTCCAGAATATATCTCACTGGCTTATTCCATCACCCGTTTCAACCTTGAGCTATGAAGTACAGGCTTAATGAAGCCAATAATCTGCTGCTGACGCTCCCGGCTTCAATCCTGATGCGACCTCACACCAAACTCCCATCCATCTGTCATTCATGGATTCATGTATGCCGATGTATATTGCTGTTATGTCTGGCAATGACTTTATTTAAACATTATCAAACACTTTACTGTATCTGTCCATGAAACGTCTCTCGTTCCCTTTCTGTTGATTAACAAAAAGCCTACCAGTTGTTCGTATTTAAAATAGTTTCCTCCATGTGCGTTCCTTCTCAAACAATGAGTTTCGCATTCAACCACGCGTATAGCGCGCACACACACACACTCTCTCTCAGTCTCTGATGAACACACACAAACCCACACGCAGAGAGAGCAAACCTTCCCATTGTAGGCAGTAATCTGATGCGAGTATAGTTAGCGTATGGTAGTAAAGTTTGCAATACTCTTTATGCTGGGCAGATCGTGCAGTTTACTGAGCAACACACGAGCATGGTTTGCACAGCTCTCCATGCTGGGCTGTCATCTTGTCCCAGTTTATGTTGTTTGTGGTGTTCTGTCAAGCAGATTGAGAATTTGATGTAACAAACCATTTCAGCTGATCTGACAATGCCTTTATTCAATGTTCTCATTCTTGTAATTTTACTCTCGAAGGTCTCACTTCTCCAGTTACTCCCACTGCCCTGTCTTTTTCCACATAATTCTACAACATCTTCTCAGTTAATTAACTGTCTGTTTCTGTCTTTACTGTGAATCTGTCTGTCCCTCTGTATCTTTCCCTGGCCTTGGGTTTTGGTTCCCTAGTGTATCGAGTGCTGGAATTGTGTAACTCAGAAATAATGAAATGTGTCATGCTGTTGTTCCCTTCCCAGTATGTCCGATGTGATAATCCATGAACAGGCGTTTTTCAGAAGTCATGAGACACATTCCTGTAACTTGGTCTGTACCTGTGTTTGCCCCTCTCAAGTGATCTTGCTATCAGTAACACGAGGAAGCCCCTTCAGTAAAGGGCCAGGCATCTAAATTGTGTGACAATACTGTCACTTTTTTGTTAAAAAGTTATTTTCTCCTTTTTTTTGTAGAAAGCGATCTTAAAGGCCAAACTGCCTACTGAAAACGGCTGAAGTAAACAACTTATGAGGCTTTTAGTGTTTTAATAAATAATAGTAACAATGGCCCAGCTCGCACAGACAGGTTTTCCAGATTTTTTCTTGTAGATGTAAAAGTTGCCAAGTGCGGCGGGTCCTAGAAGGGTTGGGAGTTTTAGTAAATTATCCCTCTATGCTATTCTCTCTGAAACCTCACTTGATACTGTTTCCTCCTGGATTGGAGAACTGTGTGCAAGAATGCATGTCTGAATGGATTGGATTACTTACAGTGTGGAAACAGGCCCTTCGGCTCAACAAGTCCACACCGACCCGCTGAACAGCTACCCACCTAGACCCATTCCCCTACATTTACCCCTTCACCTAACACTACGGGCAATTTAGCATGGCCAATTCACCTAAACTGCACATTTAAGGACTGTGGGAGGACACCGGAGCACCCAGAGGAACCCCACGCGGACACGGGGAGAATGTGCAAACTCCACACAGTCAGCCACCTGAGGTGGGAATTGAACGTGGGTCTCTGGCGCTGGGAGTCAACAGTGCTAACCATTGTGCCACCATGCCACCCACAGTGCCGATCTGTGATGTTAATAAATTGGAACAGTTCATTAGTAGAAGGTACTGTATCCACCATCCAGTTAAGGTTTCCAATAGTTAAGTTATTCTAAATTCCTCTTCATTTTTATGGATTTTCATTAGAGTGTTTAAATATATTGTGTTTTGCATAATGGTGAGTGGTTTGACGAGTAGAATCACATCTGTAACACCCACTTCCCATTTACTTTTAAAATAAGAAAGGTTTGGCATCCAAGCTACCCTCTTAAACTAGTGTGAGGCAGTCTGGTTGGTCTATAGCAAACTAGGGACTCTTGTCTAGTTCTAAATCGATAATACCAAATTGAGTTTAGAATTACAATCCCTACATTGTGCAAACAGGCTATTCGACCCAACAAGTCCACACCGACCCTCCGAGGAGTAACCTACCGAGACCCATTCCTCTACCCTATTATTACATATTTACCCCAAGGCAACTAACCCACACGTCCCTGAAAACTACGAACAATTTAGCATGACCAATTCACCTGACATGCACATATTTGAGTTGTGGGAGGAAACCAGACAATCCTGAATAAGCTCATGCAGACACTGGAGAGTATGCACCAGGAGGCTATTAGGTTTAAAGGTTGCGTATGGTAGTTGTTCATGTCTTTGGTTCCGGATGTTGAATTCAGTTGGTTTAAGCAGTATTTTTGTGTATAAAAATTCTTTCAGTCACTAAGAGTTCTCTGGGTGTGGAAGAAGTGAAGTTGGGTTTTTACAAAAGGTAATGAAGGCAAAGCTGTAGGAATTGACAGACAAGCTGGTGTTGGGGTTGCGTTCGTCTGTGCGAAAATGAGAGATAATTACAGCTGTAGCTCGGCAATTACATTTGGTGGAACCGCCATCAGACTCTTTGGAAATGGCGTGAATTCAATTTCAAATGAGGCACTTTGAACATGAGAAGGAATTGAAACAGTTTGAATTATGATGAAAACTAGAAACAAAAGAAAAGGAAATGAAGAAGGAAGAGAGAAAAGGAGAGAAGAAAAGCAGAGAGTTTCAACTTAAACAGTTAGCAATTAGAGAGGAAAGTTGACATAGAAGGCGGTGATGAAGGTAGACGGTCGGCGGGATGAGGAGGTTAGTGAGGTTGAGTAACCCTATAGTAGCCAATGGCCTGATGGGATTCTGTTTAAATACATCCAGGCATTCTCTAAATTTGATGAGAAGGATGGGGAAGCCTTTTGAATTTCATTTGAGAAAGTGGCTAAACGAATGCAGTGGCCAGTAGCCATGTGGATTTAGTTGATCCAAACAAAGCTGATAAGTATTTGCATCCCTATCGGAAGAGGTATCTGGCCAGTATGGGGTGGTGAAGAAAGCCATCTGAAGTGCATATGAGCTTGGGCCAGAAGCCGACAGACAGTGTTTCAGGAATCTAAAAAAAGGGTAGCTGCTTAAACGCACATTGAGTTTGAAAGGATCAAACAAAGTAATTTTGAAAGGTGGGTAAGGGTATTAAAAACAGAGCAAACCTATGACCCTCTTAAAGAGATTCTTATTTTGGAGAAGTTCAATAATTCACTTCCTGCAGTCGTGAGAACTCGTGTGGAAGAGCAGAGAGAAACAATGGCAAGATTAGAAGCTGAAATGGTTGATGATGATGATTAAGTTCAGAAATCAAAGTTTGGTTGCTGTGAGAGATTGAGAAGAATGTGTGAGATCTTATTGTTTGTGTAAGTGTTCCAACATATAAGCTATCCCAAAATGTTCTTTTCTTTGATTGTATTTTAACTAAAGCATTTGAATAGATTATATTTTGCTTAATGTCGAGTGGTTTGACCAATCACAACATATCTGTAAGGCACACTTCACATCTATATTCAAAATAAGGAAAGGTTTGGGTCTAAGCGGCCTTTTTAAACCATTCTGGGGGGATCTGGTCTGGTCCACAACACTTGTACCGAGGGGTTTCTGACTGGCTCCTGTAATTGAAAATTTAGTGGAGGGGCTGGGGATGGTTTGCTGGAGGTTGTGCTGTGAGCTGCCTCAGACATTCAGGGAGACCTGAGGATTTGGTGACCCAACACTGGATGGAGCATGTGGACTGTAGTTACAGTATATGGGTGTGTAACACGAACAACAAATGGAGCAGAGGCTGCAGAGAGGGGAAGCTCTGAAACCACAGAGTGAGTGTGTGTGGGGTAAGGGATCTGCTGTATCCACATCGGGTTATCCAGGAACAGCTTCCCAAGCTTCACTTAACCCAGGAGCAGAGTGTGAGGGGCACTGACTGAACAAGGAGCTGGTCACAGAGCGGTGTCACCTCCTTCAACACGACCTGCAGGTTCACACCCGGGGGAGGGTGGTGCTGCCAGTGGCTGTTAGGGTCACTGTTTCATTCAGCTTCTATGATCCAGAACTTTCCAGGCAGGTGACATATCCATCATTTCCCAGTGTCTCAACATCAATGTCACCATTCGGTGACATGAGGATATATATGGTTGATGAGGTATATAGATTGTTTCTCCCACAGCAGGGAGCTGCCGGGTGTATCCAGTATAGTGGGATTCCCGATGGTGTACATGGCATCTGCAGAGTATCCATGTTAATGGGGAGAGGTAGAGGAACTGAAGGAGCTCTCTTGCTATTCATGTTACAGTGTACCCAGGCACAGTACATCATGTTGGTGAATAGCCACTGTCCTGGCAGCAGTCACGACCTCTTCATTCAGAAGCAGTCAGCCATTACCATCGTCACCTGGTCTCCACGTAGAAAGAAATGAATATGTCTTGGATAAAGGCCGTCCCCTTGATGCATGTGTCAAAACACCATCCCCACCACCAATCAACCACATCAAAGTATTCCATGTGTCCGGAGAGCAAGACGGTCCCTTGGAGTGTCTGGGAGCTGACGATCAGGGATGGATCAAAACCTCCCATGTCTGAACGGATCTGAGTGAACCCCCCAGTACACAGTATCATTAAGTCCTGTAATCCCTCTCCATTTCAGTAACATACTGCCTTCCATTATTCCTGTAAATGGAATTACAGGTTATATCATGTTTAATTCCACCTGCCAAACTATTATCTATTGTCTTTACCTCTCTGAATCTATTTGCAGACTCTCCACCCTCTCTTGATAATTTAATCTCTTGCTTATCACAGCGACATAACAATTATTTGAAGAGGTGACAAGTAGGTTAGACCAGGGAAACCCAGTGGATGTGGTCTATCTAGACTTCCAAAAGACCTTTGATAAGGTGAGGGCCAATGGTGTTCGAGGTGAGGCTACTGGTATGGATTGAGGATGGCTGTCTGACAGAAGGCAGAGAGTTGGGATAAAAGGTTCTTTTTCGAAATGGCAGCGGTGAAAAGCGGTGTCCCGCAGGGTTCAGTGTTGGGGCCGCAGCTGTTCACGTTATATATTAATGATCTGGATGAAGGGACTGGGGGCATTCTAGCGAAGTTTGCCGATGATACGAAGTTAGGTGGACAGGCAGGTAGTACTGAGGAGGTGGGGAGGCTGTAGAAGGATCTAGGCAGTTTGGGAGAGTGGTCCACGAAATGGCTGATGGAATTCAATGTGAGCAATTGCGAGGTCTTGCACTTTGGAAAAATGAATGCAAGCATGGACTACTTTCGAAATGGTGAGAAAATTCATCAAGCCAAAGTACAAAGGGATCTGGGAGTGCTAGTCGAGGATTCTCTAAAGGTAAACATGCAGGTTGAGTCCGTGATTAAGAAAGCGAATGCAATGTTGTTATTTGTCACGTAAGGGTTGGAATATAAAAGCAGCGATGTGCTACTGAGACTTTATAAAGCTCTGGTTAGGCCCCATTTGGAGTACTGTGTCCAGTTTTGGGCCCCACACCTCAGGAAGGACATACTGGCACTGGAGCGTGTCCATCGGAGATTCACACGGATGATCCCTGGAACGGTAGGTCTAACGTACGAGGAATGGCTGAGGATTCTGGGACTGTATTCATTAGAGTTTAGAAGGTTAAGGGGAGATCTCATAGAAACTTACATGATAATACGTAGCTTGGAAAGGGTGGATGCTAGGAAGTTGTTTCCATTAGGCGAGGAGACGAGGACCCTTGGGCACAGCCTTTGCAGTAGAGGGGGTCAATTCAGAACAGAAATGCGGAGACATTTCTTCAGCCAGAGAGTGGTGGGCCTGTGGAATTCATTGCCGCGGAGGGCAGGAGAGGCCAGGACGCTAAATGTCTTCAAGGCAGAGATTGACAAATTCTTGATGTCCCAAGGAATTAAGGGCTACGGGGAGAATACAGGTAATTGGAGTTGAAATGCCCACCAGCCATGATTAAATGGCGGAGTGGACTCGATGGGCCGAATGGCCTTACTTCCACCCCTATGTCTTATGGTCTTATGGACATCACCAAACTCAGCATCTGCATATCTGTTCCATCCTCCTGATCATTAATATAGACTGTAGATAGTTGAGAATCCAGCGCTGGTCACTGTGTGACCCTACTGGCTACATTCTCTCTAAATGATTTATCCTGATTGTCTGCTTCCTGTATGATACCCAGTCCTTCACCATTCCTGGGCAACACAGTCGAAGAGTTGAATAAAAACAAGGAGCATCTGTGAGATATCCAACCCCTTGATGAGGCTGATGTCAACGCCGCCTCTGTTCCACTTTCCTGCCATCTCTCCATCATAAAATTCTAGTCTCTTGTTGTAGATTGCGCCACATGAAAAAAAAGCCACTCCATGTCTATATTTTCAATTACTTTTAGCATGTTACAGACCTCAATGAGATCTTCTTTCGTTCTTTTCAACTCGAGAGTATAGGCCGAAACTGCTCAATTACTCTTCATAAGACATATACTTCAAATATGGAATCAATCTAATGAAGCTCTTTTGAATTGCCTCCAATGGAAATACCTCATTCTGCAGGACACCCAAACTGTACTCCAGTTGCAGCCTCACTAATGCCTTGCATAGTTACACCAACACTCCCTACCTTTCTACTATATCCTTTTATATATAAACACTGAAGTTATGCTTGCATTTCTCATTACTTGCAGTACCCGCAGGCAGGTTTTCTATGATATGCAAGCAGGCACCCAGATCCCTCTGCACCTAAGCACTTTGAACTTTTTCTCCATTTAGATAATAATTTATCTTTCTATTATACTGGCCAACTTGAATAGCCCCATATTTATTCACTTTAATTTTCCTTGCTAAAAGTTGGCCCATTCACCCAACCTATCCATATGTTTTAAAATCTCTTGCATCATCATTCCGAAGTAATTTCCCATCGATGTTAGTGTCATCTGAAAATGTGGCATTGTATTTTCTCTCCCGTCAACCGAGTACAGTAATACCATCGATTGCACATGGTTAAGGCATGAGAACCAAAATCAATGGCACAAACTGATCAAAAGAAAATGACACATTTATTCCATCTGACTACATTTTGTTGGATAAGCAATCCTCCATCCGAGCTAATAAATTACTCCTAAACACATGTTGTCTGATCTTACCATTTACTCTTTGGAGAAGCGACATATCCGATGCCTTTAGGAAGACCAGATATGTTCCATCTCCAGGATTCCCACTAATCAACTTTTTGTAACATCTTCAAATAACTCAAGCAAACAACTCAAACACGGTTTAGCCTTCGTAAAACCATGTTGACTCTGATGAATTGTGGTTTGAGTTTGCGAATGTCCTGAACGCTGGACTCTAAAAATTTGCCTTAAATTACAATAGTTTATTGTTACACTTTACTCCATAATGCATACCATTATTGCAAGCTCTTCGCTTTTGAAAACCTTTACATTTTCTTTGAATTCCTGTTTCATGGGCATAAGGCTTTAAGAGATCTGCTCCAATTGCTGAATAAGAGCCACGTGTGGCTGAATGGACGCATCATCCTGCTGGTGTACAATATCGATGGGCTGACGTCTTTCTGGTGTCCCCATGTTGACATCTCCAAGGCCAGAATAGCCTCCTCCTGTTGATGCTTTAGAGGATTAGGAGATTATGGAATCTTCCTGTTCCTGTGTAACAGTTTTAGGGGCTGATGGATCTTCTCATACTTCTCCATAACAGGTGGATATACTGAACGGTCTCCTCATATATCCCGGAGATGAGACCGAGGGAGTGATTGGCCTCCTTCTGCAAATGTAGAGGGGTTGAATAGCCTCGTTCTGTTTTGGTATAACAGGTTCGAAGGACTGAATATCCTCCTGTTGTTCCTGTGTAACAGGCTGGAGAACGGAATGGATTCCTCCATTATCTGTGTAATTCACTTCACTTGTTAACTCCTTCTGTCAGCTATGTTCAAATAAGATCATCTTTAACTTTTGTAAACTCCAGTGACTACTGTGTCAACCTGATCATCCTTTCGTTACAAGCGAGCACCCTCATTGCAGGAATCAGTTGAGGGAACCATCTCTGAGCTGCTTCCAATATAACATCATCCTTTCTTCATTGAAGACATTGAATCTGTACACACTACTCCAGATGTGATCTCACTAAGACGCTGTATAGTAGCAGCAACACTTTACCAGCCTGCTGTAAAGTTCCCACCCAGGTTAGAGCTGCCTCAGCTCTCTGGGCGAATACAGAGCATTGTTGGAAGATCATTGTCCTTCTCTACTCCATCAGCATAACGGGAGATCTGGAGAAGTTAAAATTGGAGAAGATCATAAATGATGTGACAGATGTCTACCATTAATCTCCCCAGAGTCCAAGTCGCTCAGATTCCACAGACTCTAGTAAGGTGGAGCGCAAAAACAGCAAGGAGGAGCAAACATTGATGGGAGTTATATATCAAAGTGAAAGCTGCAATACAAATGCTGGACATTTATAAAACAGGAAGTTAGATGTGCACATTTGTGGGTACTTCAGTAATAATGTACTGTTTAAATTATAACTAAACTATGTTAACCCAATTGAATGCTAATGCTGGGAAAAATGAATTTCGTGACCACGTGCGAGATGGTTTACATTAACATTATGTCGAGCACTGAGCTCGAGATCAGGTTATTTAGGAATTGGTGTTGAGTGATCAGAAGAGCTAATTGAAAATTTTGCTGTAAAGGACCTTTTGGGAACAGTGACCACAATGTATTTTTTTTATGCTGTTTGAGTACAAGACAATTTTTGTTTTATTTGCAGTAACCGTTATAAATCTGAGTCATGCAAGCCATGAAGGTGTGAGGAGAAAGTGGGGACTACAGATGCTGGAGATCAGAGTCGAAGAGCATGGTGCTGGAAAAGCACAGTCAGGCAGCATACTAAGAGTAGATAAATCGATGTTTTGGGCATAAGCCCTTCACCAGGAATGAATCTTCTTGGCCAAGGGCGCTGAGAGTTAAATGGGAAGGGAGTGAGACAGGAGGGAGGTAACTTGGATTGCGATAGGTAGATGAAGGTGGGGTTGAAAGTGATAGGCGACGAAGGGAGACAGAACGCCCTATCTACTGCATCCATTAAACCCAATGTGGTTTTCTCTACATTGGCGAAGCAGTAGGTCAACTTGTGGATCATTTCAGAGAACACCTCTGGGACAACCACATTGAACAAATCCATCACTTTGTGGCTGAGCACTTCAATTCCCCTTCCCACTCTGCCAAGGACATGAGGGTCCTGGGCCTGCTCCATCGCCAATCCCAAGCCAGCAGAAGCCTGGAGGAAGAAAGCCTCCTCTTCTGCCTTGGGACCCTCCAACCACAGGGGATCATAGTGGATTTCCCCATTTCCCCATTTCCCCTAATCCCACTTTATCCTACTCCAAACCTCCAAATCAGCACCGCACTTTTGAACGTTCCTATGTGTCCACCTTCCTCCCTGTCAATCTGGTCCATCCTCCTTCTTCTCCGACTATCACTTTCAACCCCAACTTCATCTTCCTATTAGATGAAAGGAGGCAGCTTAGAAAAATGCCAAGTGTTGCAATAAGCCAGTGGATTCAGAGAAATGTAGGACCCAGCAAAGGATGACCAAGAAACTGAGAAGACAATCAGAATGAGAAAAAGCGTGCAAATGAAAGAAAAACATGAAGATTGCTAAAAAGCGTCTATCAATGTGTGAAAAAAAAACTAAAAACAAGATCAAATGTGGAACATTTGCTGTGTGTTCAGGATAATTTATTGCAGAGAACAGAGAAATCGCAGGGAAAAGAAGCAGTTTCTTTGTGTCTATCTTCATGGAACAATATCCAGGAATTCTTCCAGAAATACCAAGTGACCATGGGACTTGTGCAAGTAAAGTCTAAGATCATTCTTATCAATGTTGAGGTCATCTTTGAAAAGAAAGCTTGATCGAGTATTTACAAATCTGACAGACTAGATGCACATCATACACGAATTTCAGAGGAAGCAGCAATAGACATGTTGATTGCATCGCGGATTTTCACTTTATTTTCCGACACATTCCCGAAAGGCATTTAGCCAATCTGGATAAGGCAATGGTTATAAATATTATCCAACAGTTTAAGAAAGGATGAATTTGGAGAATGGTGAACTACAGACCAGTTATCTTGTCATCTGCAGTTAGGTATCTGTTGGACTCGATTACAAAGAACATGCTACTAGATATTTAGAAGGTAATAACATAACTGGGGAGTGTGAGAATGTAGCGATGAATGGAAAACCAGAAGTGGCAAACATAGTTTTGGAATGGTTTGAAGATGATTCTTGTGGACATAGGCAATGATGAACCATTGGATAACGTATAGTTGGATATTCCTGAGTTTTTTTTTAAAGAACTCACACAGCAAGTTCATAAGAAAAATTAAAGCGAGAGGTATTGGGAAGAACATATGCAAATGGGTAAGTAAAAATTAGATTTACATTCATGTGAATGTAATTGGAATATAGAGGATGTCGTGCACCAGTTGCATCGAGCGTTGGTGAGACTAAACGTAGAATATTGTGTATCGTTCGGAATCCCAATCTAAGAAAGAATATCTTGACTACAGAGGAACTGCAAAAGGTATTATCCAGATTAATTCGTAAAATGGCAAGATTGTCTGATGGGGAATCTCAGCCTGTTATCTCGAGTTTCAAATAATGAGAGGTGATTGTAGTGACTCTTAGAAACATGGAAAGGACTGAATAACAGAGAGACATGAAGATGTACAACTAGGCGAGATAAGGGAGAATCCCACGATATTCTACACGGACAAGTAGAACAGAATAATCAGTAAACAGCAAGTGTCCATTCGAAACCAAAGGGGCAATCTGTGTGTCAAGCTGGAGAACATTGATGGATTATTACATGAGACCTTCACATCTATTTTACTTGGGAGAAGGAGGAGGCAGGTACAGAATTCAAGAAGATGGACTGGGAAGCTCTTGTACAGATTGATGTAAAATACGAGCAGGGATTTGAGGTTTCGTTCTGTAGAAATTTGGACCAATCTCCATGTCTGAATGAGTTGTATTACAGGCAGCTGTTGGGGTCAAAGGAGGAAAGACCCTGACTGAATATTTTAATTAGAATCTGACCATAGGGGAGGTGCCGGAGAACTGGAGAACTGCTAATACAATTCCACTTCACTGTAAGGGTGGGAGAGATAGACCAGGGAACTATAGACGAGCGAGTATGAGTAAGGAAACTACTGGATGAAATAGGGACGGAGAAAATCGAACTCCAATCAGAGTTGTAAGGTTTGATCAGGGATAATCATCATGACTTTATCAGGAGGAAGTCACAAACAATTGATTTGATTGACTTAGTTTGAGGAGGTCGATTATTTAGTTTTGTAGGAAGACCGTTGACAACTTTCCACCTGGGAAACTGAAAAATAAAGTAAAATCTCACAATACGGTGGATAACCTGACAAGTTACAACGAAAATTGTCTTAGTAGCAGGAGACAGTGTGGTGAGAGAAGGCTGTTTGTGTGACTGGAGACCAGTGTCCCCTGGTGTACCACAGGGAATCAGTGTTGTGTCCCTTATTGTTTGTGGTATTCATAACAAAATATAGATCTGAATGTGGAGGGGGCTAGGTGGAGAGTGGGGAAGGTGTGATAAGTAAGTGTATGTTTGACAGTGAGGAGGAAGGCCTGGATGTTTGAAGTGAGGAGGAAGGCCTTAAGTTACAGGAAGATGCAGATGGAATGGTCAGATGGGCACATCAATGGCAGATGGAATGTAACCCTGATAAATATGAGGTGATGCACTTTGGGAGATGGAACCAGGCAGGGGAGGACTCAATGAATGGCAGCACACTGGGAAACTCAGATTATGCTTCTCCACACATCCCTGAATGTGACTGGACAGGTTAATGCTTAAAAATGTGTTGCTGGAAAAGCACAGCAGGTCAGGCAGCATCAAAGGAGCAGGAGAATCGATGTTTCGGGCAGATTCCTGGAGAAGGCTTATGCCCAAAACGTTGATTCTGCTGCTCCTTTGATGCTGCCTGACCTGCTGCGCTTTTCCACCAACACATTTTTTAAGTTGTCATCTCCAGCATCTGCATTCCTCACTTTCTCCTGGACAGGGTAATGGACTAGTTAAGAATTGGACCTTGGGTGTTGTGTTTCCTAATCAGGGTGTAGATTATAAGAGCAATACAGGGCTTTGGTTCGGCCAAAATGGAAGACTGTATGTAGCTCCGGGAACCACATTCCAGGAAGGATGTGATTGTACTCGAGAGGGTGCAGAGGTGATTCACTAGGATGTTCCCTGGGATGGAGCATATCAGCTGTGGAGAGAGGCTGGGTAATCTCGGGTTGTTTACATTGGAGCAGAGAAAGCTGAGGGGGATGTGATTCAGAAGGATAAGATTATAAGCGACACGGACAGGGTGGATAGACAGCAGCTGTTCCTTTTAATGAGAGGATCAAGAACAAAGGAGCACACTTTTATAGTGAAGAGTTTGAGGTTCAGAGAAGATTTGAACATTTTTCACCTCGAGGTGTGGGGTTCTGGGATTACTTCCTGAGAGGGGAATGATCACCTCACAATCGTTAAAAAGTACTTGGACGAGCAATTGGAAGTGTCATAACATTCCAGGCTAATGGTTTGGTGTAGGAAAGTGGAACTAGTGTAGATCGTGCTGTATTTCTGTTGGCACAGAGTCTATGCCCCTGTGAGTGTATGGTGTGGAAGGTCAATTATTGAGCAGGAATTGATGGATCTCTGAAGAGTTATATTCATAAGGGTTATAAGAGTGAACTGTAATAGCTTGTTAAATTATATCAATGTGAGAAATATGAGAAAACAAATGCAGTTTCCTTTCAGTTTGAGACCAGAGAATGGGGAATGGGGAACAGGGAAAGAGCAGAACTATGAAACCACTACTTCAGTTCTGTCTTCACAAAACTTTATAACAATACAAGGAAAACCGAGTCTGGTGTGGGAAAATGATAGAGTACATGGAACAATAAACATAGTCAGTAAATGGTTTAGCAGAAATTAATCTGGCTGAAAGTAATGGTCATAGACAACACTAACATGGATTTTTGAAATGGGAATTATGTTTGAGAAACTAACTGGGAGACAAATGAAAGAGAAGCAATGGATGTAAAACATTTTGATTTTTAGAAAAATGTTGGTAAAGCTCCAAGCCCAATTTGCAAAATCAAATCTGAGTGGATTTGGGCTAATATATGGACATGTTCCTAGAATGGGACATCTGGCAGGAAACAGTGAATAGGAATAAATAGACTCGTCAAGTAATAGCCTGACATTTTCTGAAAGGTATGATTCGGTGAGTATGACTATGTCCCAGACTCCCCATTACCTTCCCCAGATATCTCCTGTCTCATCAGCAGGACGCACACAGCAGAAGTGGCGGTACAGTGGGATACAGTTGGGAGGGAATTGTTTTTGGAGTCCTCAACAGTGACTACGTATCCCATGTAGTCTCATGGGATTAATTTGCACATGGGAAAGGAAACCTCCTGCTGATTACCATGTACCAGCCTCTCTCAACTGATGAATCAGTACTCCTCCATGCTGATCAACACCTGGAGGAAGCACTGAGGGTTGCACGCACGCAAGATGTACTCTGGGTGGGGGATTTCAATGTTCACTACCAACAGTATCTCAGCTACAGTATTACTGATCGAGCTGGCCAGTTCCTAAAGGATATAACTGGCGGCGGGTGGTGAAGGAACCAACAAGAGGAAAATACATACTTGACCACAGCCTTACTAATCTGCCAGTTGCAGAAGTATCTGTCCAAGACAGTATCGGAAAAAGTGACCACCGCATAGTCATTGTGGAGACAAAATCACACCTGCATATTGAGAATAACATCCACCATTTTGGGTGGGACTATCACGGTGCTGAATAGAGCAGACTTCAAACAGATCAAGCAGCTCAAATCTGGATGTCCATAAGGTGTTGTGGGTCATCAATAGCAGTGGAATTGTACACCCACACAACTTCATGGCCCGGCATATCCCCCTCGCAACAATTACCATCAATCCAGAGGATCAACATTGGTTCAATGGAGTGTGCAGGATGGCAGGAGCAGCACCAGGCATACCTGACAATGCGGTGACAGCCTGGTGAAGCCACCAAGTTGGACTGCTTGTGCGCCAAACAGCATAAGCAGTAAGTGATAGACAGAGCTAAGTGATCCCATAAGCAACGGTTCAGATCCAAGCACGACAGTCCTTCCACATCCAGTCGAGAAACGTTGGGGACAATTAAACAATTCACTGGAGGAAGAGATTCCACATATAACCCCTTCATCCATGATGGAAGAGCCCAGCACTTCAGTGTATAAGATAAGGCTGATGCATTCACAACAACCTTCAGTCAGAAGTGCTGAGTGGATGATCCATTTCAGCCTCCTCCAGTGGTCTTCAGCAATTCAGTTACCAGTCATCACCCAATTTGATTCAGTCCACGCGATATCCAGAAACATTTGGCGATACTGGATACTCCATAGGGTCCATAATCTGACAACATTCTGGCAATACTACTGAAAACGTGTGCTCCATAGCTTGCCACTCCCCTAGCCAAACTGTTTCAATACAGTTACAACAATGGCAATTCCTCATTATGTGGAAAATTACCCCAAGTGTCTCCTGTATATAAAAAGCAGAACAATTCCAATCTAGCCAAATACCATTTCATCAGTCTACTCTCGATCATCAGTAAAGTGATGGAAGGTCTCAGTGCGTTTAAGCAACACCTGCTCAGCAATACCCTGGTCAAAGACGCCCAGTGTGGACTCCACCAGGGCCACTCAGCTCCTGAATTCATTACCGTGGTTCAAACATGGACAAAAGAGCTGAATTGCAGAGGTAGGGTGAGAGTGACAGCGCTTGAAATCAAGGCTGCATTCGACCCTGTGTGGTATCAAGGGGCCTTCGCAACACTGGAATCAATGGGTATCAAGGGCAAAATCCCTGCTGGTTAGATTCATACCTGACACGTAGGAAGATGGTCATGGTTGATGAAGGTCAGTCAACTCAGCTCCAAATCTGTAAGAGTCCCTCGAGCAGTGACCTAAAACTTCTTCAGATCTGCTTCATCAATGACCTTCCTTCTATTTTAAGGTCAGAAGTGGGGATGTTTGCCAATGATTGTACAATGTTCTGCAACATTTGTGGCTCCTCAGAAACTGAAGTAGTCCATGTTCAAATGCGACAAGATCTGGAGAGTATCCAATCTGACAAGTGGCAAGTAATATTCAGCCCACACGAATACCAGACCAGGACCATCACCTATAAAATACAATCTAACCTGCCCCTTGGCATTCAATGGCTTCACTATCACAGAATCCCCCAGTATCAGATTCCTGGTGGGTAATCATTGCTCAGAAACTCACTGGTCTCGCCACATGAACACAGTAACTACAAGAGCAGGTCCGAAGCTCGGAATACTGCGGCGAGTAACTCACATCCTGACTTCCAAAAGTCTGTCCATCGTCTATAATGCATAAGTCAGAAGTGTAATAGGAGACTCCCAATTGGCCTGGATGAGTGCAGTCCCAACAACACTCAAGAAGCTTTATACCATCCAGGACAAAGCAGCCAGTTTGACTGTCCCTTCATCCACAATGCTCCACCATCAACGTTCAGCAGCAGCAGCAGCAGTGTTTTACTATCTATATGCTGCAATGAAATGATTCACCAAAGATCCTCAGATACCACCTTCCCAACTCACGACCATGTCTATCTAGAAGGACAAGGGCTACAGATATATGGGAATGCCATCATCTTCAGGTTCCCTCCAAGCCATTGACTATCCTGACTTGGAAATTTATCACCGCTCCTTAACAGTCACTGGGTCAGAATCCCGGAATTTCCTCCCTAATGGCATTGGAGGTCAACAGCAGCAGGTGGACTGCAGCGTTCAACAAAGCAGCTCACCACCACCTTCTCAAGGGCAAATAGATACAAGTAATAAATGCTGGCCCAGCAGTGACTCCGAGATTCACAAAATAAATAAATATAAATTAACAGAGGATGGTTGCTGAGGTGTCGCAGGGATCGGTGCTTGTGGCCCAGCTGTTCACAATGCCCTTTAAACATTTGGTTGCTGGAATCAGATACAATACATCCCAGCCTGCTGACAGCACTAACGGATGTGGGATTGTGAGTGGGTGAGGAGGATGTAAAAAAACACCGAGAAGACTACGACAAGTGGAGTGAATGGGTAAATACGTGACAGATGGAGAACAATGTGGATAGAGGTGACGGTGTGCCCTTTGATGGAAATGATAAATTGGCAGCCTACCATTTCAAAGGGATTGGTTGAAACATGTTGATCTACAAAGGGACGTATGCTCCTTTTTGTTCTTTCCTTCTGCATAAACCTCTGAGACCCATGCAGCGCAGTGAGTTCTGCAACCAGAAGTCAATACTGGGCATGGCATTGGCACGCTGCCCAGTGTACACAGACCCACCAAGTGGGGAGCTGCAACACTGAAAATGATATGCATCTCCTTGTACACCAGTCGCTGAAAGTAATATTGCAGAAACAGAAAGCAGTGAGGAAGATAAATGGTGTGTTGACCTTCATTTCAGGGGGATGTTATTCCAGGAGAAAAGGCAACTTACTGCAGCTGTGCAGGGCCTTGGTGAGATATCATCACGAACATTGTGCAGTGTTGTGTGCAGGTTTGGTCTCCTTACCTAATAAAGGACAAACCTGACATTGATGGAGAGCAGTGAAGGATCACCAGACTGATCTTTGGGATGACGGGCTTGTTGTGGGAGCAGAGTTTGGGGTGACTGGGCCTGTATTCCATGGGGTTTAGGAAAATAAGTGGAGATCCAAGTGAAATATACAAAACTCTGACAGGGTGAGACAGATTGGAAGCAGAGATGATAATTCCCCTGGCTGAGACTTCTAAAACAAGGGGTCACAGTATAAGGTACAGGCAGTCACTCTGCATTGAGATGATAATAAACGTCTGCTCTCACTGACTGCGGAACCTGGAAACCGGGACACTGATTATAAATAAGGATTTAGAGACAGTAAAGGGATGGTGGGAGAGCAGGAGTACGGTGTGGAAATGAAGGGCCAACCATCATTATATTGAATTTGTTAGCAAACTCGATGGACCAAACGTACTACTGCATTTCCTATTTTGTAGCTTCCCAAGGTTACTCACATGAACGGATATGTATATCGTGTGGGATAAGTGCATTGAGGAGATTTTTTCCATGAACTAGAATGGGGAGGCTAAATGTGTTTTCCATTCCTGATGTTTCTGTGCAGTCTGTGGGAAAGCTCTGTAAATGCTGTCACAAGCTCTCAGATGTTAGGAAGGAGGTCTCTGCAGGGTCGACAGGACTGTGTTCCCATTCCCTTTTCCGACACTGATGCTGAGGCCGGGTGTTCTGTCCGGTTTCATCCTTTCGGACCTCGGAGGAGTTTGATACAAATGAGTGCCCTTGCTTGGCAATTTCAGAGACCATTGAAATGTTTATCACATGTTAGCGTCTTTGGAGTCACTTTTAGGCTAGCCCAGGAAATCATGGGAGATTCACTTCCTAAAAGTACATTGGAGAAGGAAATTCTGTTTACAATCGATATTGGCTCCAAGGTCACTGTTACTGACCCCAGATTTTAGATCTCGATATTTTATTAATTGTATTTAACTTCCAGCCGCTGCCAGATCATTAGCCTGGTCTCGATTAGTAATCCAATGACATTTCCACAACAGCACCATCTCCACATGGGGACCTGTCAAAAACCACACTGAGCAGGTTATTTCTGTGGTGCTTGACAGCTATGCCAAAAAGAACTCCCACCAATTTGACTGTCATGATGGGACTGAGAAGGTGGTAATTGGTCAGATTGTAATTATTCCCGTTTTAGGGGACTGGACTTAGCTGAGTAATTTTGCACATTGCCAGGGAGATGTCAGAGTTGGAGCTGAAATGAAACAGCTTCCCCAGTGACACGGCTTGTTGTACAGCACAAGTCTTCAGTCCTATTGCAGGAATTGGGTCAGGGCCCATTGCCTTTATGATATCTGCTGTGTTCAGCTGTTTCTTCATGTCACGTGCAGCGAATCAAATTGGTTGAAGACTGGCATCTGTGATTCTGTGGGCATCATGATGAGGGTGAGGTGTATCATCGACTCAACACTTCTGGCAGAGGATGGTGCAGATAAAACATCCTTCTCTTTTACACTGATGTGCAGATCTGTTCCATTAATTAGGATGGGGATGTTTGTGGAGCCCTGTCCTCCAGTCAATTGTTTAATCGTCCATCATCATTTATGACTGAATGTGACAGGACTGCAGTGCTTCGATCAGATCTGTTGGTCAAGTACGGTAGCTTTAATGAGTTAGCATCAGGTTAAAGTTCATGTGATTCTGACTCTGAAAAGTTCACTTGCACTCGTCACTGAGCCATAAATGGTGTTGATGGTAATGACAGACTGAGGTGTTACCCTGGCAAAAAGTTACAGGTTGTGGTTGAATGCAGGTCTGCTTCTCCTACTGCTGTGGTCTACAGCACTACATAAATTCGCAGTTTCGAGCTGCAATATCTGCAATGCAATTCTGCTGCCTGTTCCCAATTCTCACTGAGACCAATTCACCCATCAGCCCTGCACTCAGTGACCTAACTTGGTTTCTGATGTGGAAATACTTCCATTTTCATACTTTCATTCTGCTGAGGGTCTCTCTCCCCGGGTCTTGCACAGAATTTAATTGATCTTAATGCAAATGTTTAATTCACCTGAATCTTTTTCCTTGAGAAATACCATCTTCTGTGTTTAAAGTGAATGTTTTTCCTCTGTTTCTTTTCCTGACCATGATTAAGAGCTCTGTAGTGTCAGTGATGTCAGCGTTATGTAGTTTCAGAGCCAATGAATTCTCTGGATTCCTAACCACCTTCACTACATTGTATATTTTCTCTTTTGGTTTGATGCCTTATCACTCATGGCTGCCTTGTTCTCCAATGAGTATTCAAATTGGGGTTGCATTTCTGGTATTATCTTCCGAATTATCCCCACAGAATCCTCCCGTTGCTGCTCCATGGTCTTTCCTGCTCAGCTCCCCTTCCAATTAACTCTGGCCTGTGACGCCCGCATGCCTTTGAAGTTACATTGCTTAATTATAACCACATTACATGTTGAAGAGAGCGTTAGATATAAACTGAAAGAAGGGGTTTTGGGAGATGGGACACTAAGAATAATTAGTGGATTTCTTAACTAGATACAAAGGGAGAACGAGAGAGAGGATATAGATATGGAGATGTGGAAAATGAGAAAACTACATTATTGAAAGAAGTAGATGAACATCCTCCAATGTTTTAGCAATGCCTGTGTGCTGTAGTCCTTTGTACAGTGCATGTACAACAGAGTAATACGTTCAAATGCTGAGTATGATGACAGAATATTTATCTCCAATAAGGTGACTGACACTAGCTTTGGAAAGAACCAGCAGGCCAACATATTGACGTCCCAGTAGAAAGGGGATTAACTGAAATAAGTTGGGACACCAAAATCAAGAATTTGGAGCACACATCCTGGTAAGAATGAGAGATAAGAGTTGGGAATCCCAGAAAAGGAGGGAATGTTGAGAGGATCAAATCATGTTTTAATGTTTTATCAATTTTATACATCATATGCATAATTTTTTCATTAACTGTGTCTCTGTTGTTCATTTACAATGTATTGTGCACATATGAAAAATGCGACTTATCTGCACATACACATTGATTAAGCAGTGTATATCATTTTTCCATCATTGAAACTATCCTGTTGTCATGTTACGAGGATACACGAACACCAACTAGCCACCAAAAGACATGACGCACTATCACTATGTTCCATACATACAGACAAAGCACACACACATACTAAGACTGGGACAAAGCACACACACATACTAAGACACGCAAGGTCCTTCTTAGAGGAATGGTATTCTAAACAGAAGTCCATCAATAAACGCATCACTTTAGATCCTGTCTACATTGTCTTGTTAAAATAACCGAAAATGACATCACCCACTTTAAGAAACCAAGACCTATAAATAGAGAAGCGGGACATACCACCAGCACTTCAGCAGATACTCTCACTGATGATGTCACCTAGTTATGGTGACGAAACTTCAAAGTCAGCGAGCTAACTTGCACACATATAAATTGTTATTTTTTGTTTATTAGTGGAATTTAGGAGTTCTCTGTCGCTCACGTTTTATCAGATTATGATGTGAGGTGAACCTTTCTAGGTGTGTGGTTTTATTAACAGAGCAGTTCGATATTGATGTCATAACAGTTTGGGGCCTTGCCATGTGGCACTTGGACCGACTTGACCAGATTTGAGATGCAACAGGCCCCAGCAAATTCCAACTCGTTGCAATTAATGACTTTGATCTTCAAATAAGACCAGTGGGAAAATTCGTTTAATTTTGTTACTTGTGGTTGGTTAAATGAAAAGTGAGGGAAATGGCTTTTAACATTACTAAAGAGGTTCCCAAATTTTCCAAAAAGTTTAGAAAGACAGAAGGAGGACATTTTTTAGAATTAGCAAATAGGTTGGAATTGTGTTTAACCAGGGATAAAAGAGAAGTTGAAATTGTAATGGAGTTGGTCAAGCACTTTGATGTATCAGAGAAATAGGCAACTGCAGTAGAGTTATGAAAACTTAAATTGCAAATGTGGCAACTGGAGTTAGAAGATAAATAAAGGGATGGAAACAGAGAGAGACGAAAGAGAAAGAGAGGAAAAAGAAAGAGAGAGGGGATTTGAAATTCAGAATTTGGGAATTAGACAAGAAAGTTAAATTAACAGGATGGAAATGAAGGGAGAATGCAGGGATGTATACAACTAAGTTAGTAACTTGCCATATTTCGGTGAGAAAAATGTAAAAACCTTTTTTATTTCATTTGAAAAAAATGGCTCGGCAGATGATGTGTCCAGTGAACTTGTGGGTAATGTAGTTCAGACTAAGCTGGTGGGCACAGCTTGTGAGGTATGTGCAGCGCTGTCAGATGAGGGATAAAGAGATTATCAAGATGTCAAATTGGCTATTTTGATTGGTTATGAATTGGTACTAGAAGCATATAGACAGAAGTTCAGAAAAATAGCGACGGGACCAGGTCAGACTTATATTGAGTTTGAAAGAATTAACCACAGTCATTTTGATAGGTGGGTGCTGGCCTTAAAAATGGATAAGAGCTGTAAGGATTGAAGGGAGATTATTCTGCTGGAGAAGTTAAAAGACTTACTTCCGGAGATAGTAAGAATTCATGTGAATGAATTGAAAGTTCAAGAAGTGAGATTTGAGGCAGGTAAATATGTATTGTGGCATGTGATGAAATTTAGCTTCTGGCAGGAATTTCATACTGTGAGGGATAGACATTGGGAGAAGGGACGATCACACATTACAAAGCGAACAGTGGCTCACAATAGTTTACCACAGGTGAAGAAAGAAGCCGAAGGGGGTTGAAAGGTGGTGAAATGCCTCAGGTGCTCTCACTATAAGAGAGTGGAACACATAAAATTATAGTGCTGGTAGTTCAAGAAGGGCACAGGGAAAAAGTTGTTTTCACTGCAGTAAGCTGGGACACACCGTGCTGGGCGTTCAAGGAAGACACTTTGGGGAAAGATGCAGTAGAAGAGGCTAAGCCAAGTGGCATTAGTGAAACTGGTAAAGGAGACACCAAGTGGAGCCGAGGAGCTGCAGGAAATTACACAGCCTAGGCAAGGGCTGGGTATGGAGGCAGTGCCTGATCTCTCTAAAGAATTCACCTCTGTAGATAAAGTTTACTCAGAAAGAACAGGGGGAGAAGGACAAGTAGTTATAATTTTGTGAGATATGGGATCTGGTCAGTCTCTAATAGTTGAGAAGTGAGGCTCCGGAAAAGCACAACAGGTCAGGCAGCATCCAAACAGCAGGACAATCGAATATCAGGCAGAAACCCATCGTTAGGAACATGGTGGGGGGACAAGGGGGCTGAAAGATAAATACGAGGGTAGTAGCTGAGCTGGTGAGACGGTCACTGGGAAGACAATAAGAAGATGTAGGTGGGAGTGATAGTGATATGTCGGAGGGTAGGGTGGAGTCGATAGGTGGAAAGGAAGATAGCTAGTTGGGGCAGTCCAAGAGTGCAGTGCAAGGTTGAACGGTTGGATCTGGGAGAAGATGGTGGAGGGGACATTTGGAATTTGGTGAAGTCAACGTTGATGCTATACAGTTTGAGGGTTCCAGCTGTCCTATCACCGATAGGTGTCATATCACCCTCCTCTCCGACCTACCACCATCACACCCCACTTGCATTTACCTGTCGCCTTCCAAGCTCCCTGCCACCCAGCTCCACCCAACCCTCCCATTTAATTCTCAACCTCAATCCCCCTCCCTTACCTCCCACTTTACTGATGAAGCATTTATGCCTGAAACGTCAACGCTCCTGCCCCTCGGAGGCTGTGCTTTTCCAGCCCCACACTTTTCAACTCTCACCTCCAGCATCTGCAGCCCTCACTTTCTCTCACCTTCTAATAGTAAGAGATGAAATTTTTTTTCAGTCTTTCTGCCATGTTAATCAAGAGCGTGTTAACTTATGGAATGGGGAGAGAAATTAAGCAGTCCCTTGTGTAACATCAGGATAGAATGCCAAATCAAGATTAGGGAAGTAACAGTGACAGTGAGTAACAGAGTGTCAGTTCCAGGAATACAGTTTGTTCTTGGGAACGATTTAGCAGGAGGCGAGGTGGGAGACGCACCCATTGTGGTGGAGAAGCCAAAGGAAGACTAGGGTATTGGTGAGTTAAAAGAAAATTACCCAAGAATTTTTCCAGACTGTGTAGTAACAAGATCCCACTGTCATAAGTTACAGCAGGAAGGAAAAACGAACGAAAAAGACAAATGGGTTGATGCTCAGTGAACTGACACCTTGTTTGATGTAACGGTGCAGGAAAACCTGAACAGGCAGAGGATCAGGCAGAGGTGTTTAGTCCAGAAAGGCTAATGGACTTACAACAGAGATACACACACACATTCACACGCACATACACCTGCACACACACACAGAAAAGGAATCAGAATATATTGTTGAACGTCATTAACTTAAAGATGGAATCATAAAATTAAAATGGAGACCCCGATAGGTTACTGCAGAAGGGAACTGGGCCGAAGTGCACCAGATTGTGTTAGCAGTAACGTACAGTGTTCCGGGTAGCTCATAAATTAACTGCAGGCGGTCACTTAGGTGTACAGAAGACTCAGGCTAAGGTACAGAAGCATTTCTCGTGGGCTGGAATGCACAAGGACGCTGTTAATTTTTGTTGTACGTGACATACATACCAAATGGTAGGTACGTAACGGGCAGTAATAACACCAGCACCTTTCTTGCCAATTCCTGCATTTGAAGAACCTTGCACGTGGGTTATGATTAATTGTGTAGCTCCCCTTTCTAAAGTAAAAGTAGAAACCAATATTTGCTGACCATAATGGATGTGTCTACCAGATTTCCGGAGGCAATTTCATTATTGGAGTGTCAAGGCAAAAAGGGAGGTGGAGGAGTTGGTCGCTTTCTTTACACACTGTGGACTGCCCAGAGAGATTCAGTCAGACCAAGGGTCTCATTTTACCGCTCAGCTGTTTAAGGAAGTCATGGATGGCTTAGGCATACAGCACTTCAAATCAAGGGCGTCCCATTCTGAATCCCAGGGAGCCTTGGAAAGTTAGTATCAGACGCTGAAGACTATGTTAACAGCGTACTGTCAGGGTTGGCCAAATGATTGGGATAAAGGTGCCCCATTAAATTGTTTGCCATTGTAGATGCCCCAAATAAATTGACTCACTTTACTTCCTTTGAGTTAATATTCGTGCATGAAGTGAGAGCTCCTTTGAAATTAATTAAATATAAATTGACAGGACCGAAGTCGGAAATCTCACACCTGGATTATGTGTATGAGGTGAAGGAGAGAGTAGATGGAGTAGGTAAGTTTGCTAAACAGTATCTGAAGGGCACAGCATATAGGGAAGCAGGTGGCAGATAAAAACACTGAAACTTTGAAGATTTCCCGTGGGGATGACGAATTAGTATTGCCACCAGTGGGAAGAAATCTCTTCAAAGCCAGGTTTAGTGGCCCCTTTCAAACTAAAAAAAAATGTGGAGTCAGTTAAACTATCTAGTAAAAATACCAGAGATGACAATAAACTTTATCGAGTATTTCATATGGATGAATAATGCACCAGCCACATTTAAGACTCAGAAACAGAGTTGTGGCCATATGAACAAATTGTGCAGCTTATCTGTATGATGTAGTGATCTTTAGCAAGTGATTGAAAGCTCACATGTTACAGTTGACAGAGCATGTTGAATGATTAAAAGAAGCAAACTTGGTAATAAACTTAAAGAAAACAGAATTCGCGAAGGCAGAGCTAACGTTTTTGGGACATTACATTGGCCATGGAAGGTTGATCCCATGGAACATACAAACGAAGGGCTTTGAGGAATTTCCACGAACATCCTCGAAGAAAGAGGTACTTCGATTTTTGGAACTGAGTGGATTCTATCGGAAGTTTGTTACAAACTTCAGCAGCGTATTGGCACCACTGATGGATTTATTAAAGAAAAACACAGAAGTGTGGTAGACAGAACAATGCCAGGAGGCATTTGAGAATGTTAAAGCAGGGTTAATCACCACACCAGCTTTAGCTGCACCAAATATTCTGAAACCTTTTGAAAACTGTGTTTGATGCTCGGGATATAGGGGTCGGAGATGTATTGATACAGAAAGAGGATGATGGAATTGAATGGCTAATTGGCTACTTGTCGAAAAAACTCAATATCCACCAGAAAAAAAATATAAAGTCTCCATTATTGAACAAGAATGATTATGTTTCACACTGGCCTGACAATATTTTAATGTGTAAATGAAAAACAAATTGTCTGAGATGGTTGTGGACAACGACAAATCTCTCGCATTTTTTGGAATATTTAAAGACCAGAATATGAGACTATTTAACTGGAGTCTTACCTTACCGACTTTAAACTCACAAAATGTACATGCTGTGGCTCCTACAATGTGTGAGCAAATGTGTTTTTGCGGATTTAAAGGAAAGCAGTGTAGATAAGATTTACCTTATTCCAGTGTTGTATTGGTGTGCAGAACTAATATGAATGATATAACTGAGATTAATACTTTTGTATTTCATATAATTGGGATTAAGAATTAGAGGAAAAGAAATGTAGCCATCTTTTCATTCTGCTGGTTCATTTTATTTTCTGAAGCGGGAAGATGTTATGAAGCTAAAACCATGAAGGGCACTTTAAGACAGATCGGGATTTGTTGAATAGAAATTAAAACCACAGATGCCAGCTAAAGGTCACACTGTTCCACATGTCACCATTAGCTGAGAAATGGATACCTGAGTTTTGGTTGCTGTTTTGATAGCCATTCAAATGCAACCAATGAGTTGAAATAACGCTCAGGATAACAGAAACCAACAGAATTTGAATATTATTGTTTGGACACCTGGACAGCAATCAAATTATGAGAATTATTATATCATGGGGAGTATATAAACACAGCATTTTGAACACTGGAGGGAGAGCTGCTGCCATCCAACAGTAGAGCAACTGCTGTAAAGCAGGGGTGCTAACTGGCCATCTCAAACACTCTCCATCAAAGACGCATGTTCATGTTAACCTACTTGCAATAAAAAAAATGACCCAGAGAGATCAGCAGCTGAAAGAGTGAACACAGCAGGGAAGATAGAGACTGTATGGTCTTGAGATTTTAATGTTTCATATGTGGGTTGTTGGAACAGCATATTTTTTACAGATTTGGAGTCAGATAGTAAGTCGCTAAGAAAAGAGAAGCTTGTATTTGTGAATAGTTGTTGTTTCGTGTTCACTATTAAAGTTGAAACACTAACTTGATAATTTTTGTTCAAATAGTGGAAAGTAGGAGATCTGTGTCGTTCATATTTTAACAGATTACAAGGTGAGGCGAGCTTTTCTGGGTGTTTGGGTTTAATTAACAGATGGGTTCGAGTCCACCTTGTAAATGTCCATCTACGCTAACCCCATTACCCTGCAGTTGGCCCATATGCTTCCAGTCCATTCCAATCCACATATTTATCCAAATGTTTTTGAAATGTTGTTAATGTACCCCCCTCAACCACATCTGCTGGCAACTCATCCAGGTATCAGACCTCTCTATAAAGTAGTGGCCCCTCAGGTTCCCTTTTATTCCTTCCCATTTAACCTTAAACTGATCCCCTCTAATCCTCGATTCTCTACACTTTGGAAAAAGACTGAGAGCATTAACCCTATCCATACCCCTTGTGATTTTATACAGCTCTATAAGGACTCCCTCAGTATCTTACACGCTAAAGAAAAGGTCCTAGCTTGTCAAACCTCTCCCCATAACTCAGACCATTGGGACCTGGCAACGTCTTTGTAAATTTCTTCTGCACTCTTTCTAATTTAATAACATCCCCCCCATAACAAGGTGACAAAAGTGAACCCAATACTCCAAGTGCGGTCTTACCAAAGTCCTGTGTAACTGCAACATAAGTTCCCAACTTCTATACTCAATATCCTGCCTGATGAAGGCTAATGTACCAAAAGCCTTCTTCACTGCCCTGTCTACCTGTGACTCCACTCTTAGAGAACCGTGCACCTGAACACC
The DNA here is from genome assembly GCF_037043375.1 of Chiloscyllium plagiosum. Taxonomy (NCBI): domain Eukaryota; kingdom Metazoa; phylum Chordata; class Chondrichthyes; order Orectolobiformes; family Hemiscylliidae; genus Chiloscyllium; species Chiloscyllium plagiosum. The sequence goes on along the minus strand of NW_028270178.1, from coordinate 50,774,216 downwards.
AAGGTCTCTCTGCCCACTGCACCCCTTAAGACCCTCCCATTCACCATGAAACTCCTGCCTTGATTTGAGTTTCCAAAATGCAAGACCTCACGCTTCTATATTAAATTCCATTTGCCATTTCTCGGCCCACCTGCCCACCATGTTAAGGTCCTGCTGCAATTTCTGATAAACTTCCTCACTGATCATGCTCCCAATTACTTTAGTGTCATCTGCAAACTTACTAATCATACCTTGTACATTCTCAACCAAATCATAGATTACAATCTGCAATGTACCAAGCCTCCCGTCTGACAAACATCCTTCCACTCAACCCTCTGCTTCCTACCATCAAGCCAACTGTGTATCCAATTTGCCAAATCCCCCCGCATTCTACGAGATGTAACCTTCCTGAGCAGCCTGCTATGTGGAACCTTATCAAAGGCCTTACTGAAATCCATAGAGACTATATCTATCACACTGCCCTCATCAAACGGCCTGGTAACTTCATCAAAGGACTCTAAGAAATTTGGGAAGCATGATCTCCCACTCACAAGTCTATGCTGACTGCTCTGAATCAAACCCGTGTACGTAATAGGTGCAGTCAATGGTATGCTGTGCTTCATTGTAAGATGATTCGAGTACATAAGTAAAGCCATCTTCCTGCTGTTGTAGAGCCTTGCTGAGAGAGCATTTGGGTCACTCTGTAAAGATTTGATGCCCTTTGTAAGGAATGATTCGCTTACCACAGACACCAGTGATGGTAACATGAGGATAGAGTGAATAAACTGAGTGTTTAATCTGTAGAGCTGTGAGAGACGAAGAAATGGTAATGCTGAAAGACGAGGAGTGGCAGCGATCTCTTTTTTCCAAAACAGACATTAAGAGGGAGAGAAATTCCATACTTTACCCAGGATTGATTGGTTTGATTTATTGTCACGTGTATCTCAGTACAGGGAAACACTTTGTTTATGAGCAGTGGAAGAAGATCATAGTAAGACAGATCATAGGGTGGAAATAGACTTGGACAGGGTAAGGCATACGGGTTACACTGCACAGGGCATGCACTAGACAAGATCAACATGAACAAGATCACCATTATTTGAACTTAGACAGTCCATTCATCAGTCTAACGTGACTTTCCTAATAGTTTATATGCCTAAATTAACTATCCCCATGTTATTGTGCAGTCGGCGAGTGAACCCTGCACTGAACGTCAGGTTGCTCACAATCCCCAACAGCAGCCACAATACCTTCCATCTGAAACAGGTAGCCATTCGCACCAGCTTCCGCCCTGCATAGAGAACACTAGGCTGTCTTCTTGGAGATGGAAGATGCCTTCTTGAGACTTCACACAAGACATATGGCTTCCCTGCTCACCACTAGAAAACCACGTTAAAGTCCCACATGTGTATCATAAGCAACAGAGCCAAGAGGAACAACGTGGAACAGTCTGTCTGTGCAGCCTCTGCCCCACTTGTTCATCATGTTAGAGCATGAATTAGGAGATACTTCAGACTGCCGATGCTGGAGAACAGAGTAGAGCATCAATCGCTGGAAAAGCACAGCGGGTCAGGCAGCATCGGAGGACCAGGAGAATCGACGTTTTGGGCATAAGACATTCAACAGGAATCAGCAAAAATTACCTCATTCTTCCCCCGTGCAAGTGCATTGAGGTGGGATTGGCCTCCTGCTGTTCCTGTGTAAGTGACTCAAGGGAGTGATTGGCTTCAACCTCGTCCGATTGGACAGGGCCAAGGGCCTGACTGGTTACCCCTGGTTCCTGTTTGACAGCTCATTGTACTGACTAGTGTGACAACGCTTTAAGAGGTTATTTTGTCCTGGTTTCTTTTAAGAGAGAGATTGAACGATCGTTACAAAGCTGGCTAATTAAGACCACTTGAGTAACTGCTAGGGAGGCCTTGGGTTTATGTTAATGCAGCCTGAATGGGTGTGACCAGCTCTCACAGATTAGGATCTCTAGGTTTTGGTTTCTCGGCAACATCAGGAACTGTTGTGGTCTCCACAGAGTTGGAAGCTTCAGTGAATGTTTCCTGGTTGCTACCCTCTGAAATTTCTCTTGATGCTGTTTTTAATTCCTAGATTGGAGAAATGTTTGTGACAATCCGTGTCGCAATATTTATTTTTGCCAAGGGCTGTGTTTATGGGATTTTCCTGGATTGGAACAGTTCATTAGTAATAGTTTCTAGATCTATTATTCTGTTAACTTGTCCAATAGAACAAGTTAATAACAAGTCCTCTTTCTTTGGTTTCATTTTCTCCTTCGTGTTTAAGTAGATGGTGTTTTGCTTCACACAGAGTAATTTGACCAGTCACATTGCATCTGGAACAGACACCTTACATTTCCTTTAAATTAAGAAAACATTAGAATCTACGCTACCACCTTCAATATTTTCGAGGGTCTCTGGTGTGGCCCATCACACTAGACTCCCTCTCTTCCTGAGTAATAGGCTGGAGGCACTGGATGGGCTGTCATTGTTCTTCTCAAATAGTGTCAATGGGCTGAACGACTTCCTCATATTCCTGTGAAACCAGCGTGAGGTGCTGAATGAACTCTTGTTTTACTGTGGCAATGTGCAGTGTCAGGCAGTGCTGTTACATGAATGTTACGGACACTTTAACAGCACAAGTCTCAATGGAGCCTGGGCCCTGCTACACACGGAAAAAGACCAGTTCAGGAGCTGACGGGGGGACAAAATGTTCTGAACATTGTGGAATCTTCAGCGACTATCCCCACTTCTGATCTTATGGAGGGGAGGGTGCGGGCAGGGAGACATTGATGAAGCAGCTGAAGATGTTTGTGAAGGGAAAGCTACCCTGAAGATCTCGCACAGAGGTGACCCAGGACTGAGATGATGAACATCTTCCTTTGTGCCATGTTTGACCCCAAACACTGGAGAGGTTACTCTGATTCCCATTAAGTTCAGTTTTGTTAAGCTCCTTTATGGCAATAGAAGTCAACCACTGCCTTGATATCGGGGCCAGTCATTTTTATCTGAATCCTTGTGACAACCTCTTTTGTTCACATCAATAGGCCATGATATAGGAGCAGCAAGTGTTTTTTTTTTCAAACAGGTAGTATTGAATGTCAGGATTTCTCTCGTCAAGGGTGTTCGGGGAGCTGGATGACTGAACGTATTTGAAAAGGAGGTAGATGGAAAGTGACCTGTCAGAGGGTTGAGGGCTATGAAGATTTGGATATGAAAGAGGATTTGAGACGAAGAGCAGATCAGTCATGATCTTAAAGAAGGGCAAGACAGGCTTGGGGGGTGAACAACATGCCCCTGTTTCTGATGTTCTCACATTCTGTTATTAGAAAGTTACTGGGTGTTATTTTCATGCATGTTCTGTTATTGAATGTTGCAGACAGGGAGACCACAGGATTTTGTGAGCCATCCCTGAGTGAGGTATAGGGGCTGTATTCACACAGAATCTGGGTCTACAACATGACCAACAAATGAAGCACAAGTTGCAGAGAGGGGAAGGTCTGTGAAGAGAGATGAGGGGCCTCTTTCGTACCCAGCATGGGTTTTCCAATTACATTTTCCAATTCACTTCAAACCGTGTGGGACAGTACTGAGGTGCTGAATGGTCTCCTGTGTTTCTATGCAACAGGTTATAGGAGTAAGTAGCCTCCAACTGCTCCTGTCTACCAGGTTTGAGTGGCTGAATTGAACACAGGAACATGGGACTGAGGAGCAGGAGTGTGTCGTTAGATACTTTGAGCCTTCTCCACCAGGCACTAAAATTGTAGCTGATCAGGTTGTGGTCTCAGCCCCACTTTCCTGTCTGCGTCCCATTGTGCATGACTCACTTCTTTGTCAAATATTTAACTAACGCAGCTTTCAATCAATGTGAACATAGAGACACGATAACTTTCCACTGAAGAGAATTCCGACTTGAAAAGTCCTTTCAGAATTATTCGTCATCCCTCTTTTAGAATCAGAGAGTCATGCAGAATGGAAACAGACCCATTAGTCCAATCTGTTCACTCCGATCAGATATCAAATCTGATTTAGTCCCATTTGCCAGCATTTGGCCAATATTCCTCCTGTGATTGTACCCGCCTTGACCACTTCCTCTGACTGCACTTTCTGTACACACACCACTCTCTGTGTGAAATATTTACCTTCAGGTCCCTTCTCAATCATTTGCCCTCTCCCCTTAAAACTATGCTGTCTTGTTCTGGACTCCCCTATGCTTGGGAGCAGAACATGGCTGTTCAGAATATCCATGCCCCTGATGATTTTATAAACCTCTATAATGTTGCCTCTCAACCTCTGACACTCCAGGGGGAAACACTTCAACGTAATCAGCCTCTCCCTATAGCTCAAGCCTCCAGTCCTGGAACATACGTGTAAGTCATTTCTGAAGAAAACCGAGTTGTACGCAGTATTCTTGAAGTGTCCTCACCAACATCCTGTACAGAGGCAACATGCCACCACAACTCCTATACTCAATGCTCTGACTGATTAAGGCAAATGTGCCAAATGTGTTCTGCACCACTCTGTCTACCTGCGACTCGCTGCTACAGGTAATCATGTACATAAACATCAGAAAGTTAACATGATGGTAGTGCCAGCAGATAGGAGGACCAGTGATACATTGATCATTATTGAGATTAGATTGTGTTGGGAACCTGAGCTTAACATGTCAGGAAGTGAAATCAAATCAATGGGTTCAGGGTGGTTAATATACAGAATACCAGATACCCCGGAGTGAGTTACAATCTGGAATCTAATCAAGGGGTTCAGGGTGGTTTATATACAGAATAACAGGTAGCCCGCAGTGAGTTACAGCCTGGAATCCAATCGAGGTGTTCAGGGTGGTTTATTTATAGAATAACAGATAGCCTGAAATGTGTTACAGGTTGGAACCTAATCGAGGATTTTAGGATGGTTTATGTACAGAATAACATATACCCTGGTGTTAGTTACAGCCTGGAATCTAATCGAGGGGTTCAGGGAATTTTAGATACAGAATAACAGATAGCCCGGAGTGAGTTACAGCCTGCAATCTAATCGAGGGATATGTAAACCTTTTTATGTGAAATAACTTGTAATTGGGAGTGAATCACGAAGTGTACTACTGGCCAACTGGTTTCAAATCTTGACTCGCATAAACATAATGCAGTCACAAACTACACAACTTTACTGACTCGCAACTCTCCTAGTTTGAGGACTATCCTCCTCTGTTTTCCCCTTTCAGTGAAAGTATTAATATACCATGTATACTGCACTGCCATTCTGGTTACAGTGCTACCTATCTCTCACTGTCTCATTTATCTTCAATCCCGTTGAAAGATACTTAAACCAACAAATGCACAAAGTTCCAGTAAGAGTTTTGTTCAATTGCAGGTGCATTATTTTCTTTTATTTGTAGACAACACACAATTTGAACCCACATAAGGTCAGTGTGGGATTTGAGAAACCCTTCAATTTGGGATGAGGCCTAGCCAGGCAGGATTCTGATCCAACGCTGCAAATCTACAATTCAGTGGCTGAGCTCTATCAGGTTTTGTATATTATGTTTCTCTCATATATTAGGAGCTTGGAAAGTGAGACAGACCTTACTGGAATGTCAAATTGACTCTCCGCATTCACTGTAAACAGGTTCTGGGATTTGCATTTTAATCACCTTCAAAGAGCTGTCTCCATTTCCTATCTCTGCTAGCATAAATGAATGGAAATGGCTTTTGACACATTGCCCCCTGTCCCTTGCTGAAAGTATTCCTGACACAAATCAGTCAGGCAGACATTTTAGATTTGTCCACAGCCACCATTTTATATCAACAAAACCATGACATTGAGTTTATAAATAAGGAAAAGCAAGAGAGACCGGCAACATCAATACAGTTCGAAAATATATGAAACATTGAACACGCACACAGAATCACACACAAACAGACATGCACAGACACATCGAATCACACACACACAGATAAAGACACCTTCCAGGAGTTGTCTCCATTTCCTATCTTGCAAGGGAATTCATGTTATGGTGATGCATTCATGCAGGACAGCAAACAGCTTTTGAGACTTTCCCCATTGTGACTGAAATTCAGCCCCAATCTGAAACTTGGAGATATGTAACAGGACGGAAATGAACCAGCAGCTTTCTGTGTTCTTGCTCCCAATGTAACACTTGACCATTTAGTTTATCTTGTCTTCAGTCTAACATCCAACAAGGATCACTTCACAGATCCAATAGCAGATCCCCAGGAGTGAGTTCCAGACTGGAATCTAATTGAAGGATTTAGGGTTTACATACAATATAAGAGATACCCAGGAGTGAGGGACAGAGTGGAATCTAATCGAGAGGTTTGAGGTGGTTTACATACAGAATAACAGATAACAAGTAGTGAGTCACAAAATCGCGGAGTCATACAGTCATAGAGATGTACAGCATGGAAACAGACCCTTTGGTCCAACCTGCCCATGCCGACCAGATATCCTAACGTACTCTAGTTCTTTTTCAAGCATTTGGCACATCTCCTTCCAAATCTTCCCATTCATATACCCATCGAGCTGCATTTTAAATGTTGCAATTGTACCAGCCTCCACCACTTCCTCTGACAGTTCATTCCATTCACGTACCACCCTCTGAATGAACAAGTTGCCCCTTAGATCTCTTTCATATTACCTCTCACACTAAACCTATGCCCTCTCGTTCTGGAATCCCCACCCCAAGGAAATAGACTATTTATCCTATCCAGGCCCGTCATGATTTTATAAACCTCGATAAGGTCACCCCTCAGCCTCTGATGCTCCAGGGAAAACAACCCTAGCCTATTCGGCCTCTCCCTGTAGCTCAAATCCTCTAACCCTGGCATCCTCTTTGTAAATCTTTTCTGAACCCTTCCAAGTTTCACAACATCCTTCCGATAGGAAGGAGACCAGAATTGCATGCCATATTCCAACAGTGGCTTAACCCATGTCCAGTCCAGCCACAACATGACCTCTCAATGCCTATACTCAAAACTCTGACCAATAAAGGAAAGCATACCAAACGGTGCCTTCATTATCTTATCCCCCTGCCACTCTACTTTCAGGCAGCTACGAAACTGCACTTCAAAGTCTCTTTGTTCAACAACTCTCTCTCGGACGTGACCATTAAGGTATAAGTCCTGCTCAAATTTGCTTTCCCAAAATGCAGCACCTCATGTTTATCTAAATTAACCTTCATCAAGTGGAATAGAATAGAATTGAAGGTTTTGGGGTGTTTTTGAAACATGCGAGTCACACATACATGGAATTGAGTAACACGTTGGAATGTAATCGAGAGGGTTCCGGGTGATTCATATAATCCCGACAGTGAGGAAACAAGCCCTTCAGCCCAACAAGACCACACTGACCCTCAGAAGAATGAGCCATCCAGACCCATTTTCCCACATTTACCCCTGACTAATGCGCCTCACATACACATCCCTGAACACTGTGGACAATTTTAACAGGGTTTGGATTGGATGGTTAATATACAGACTAACAGATACCCAGGAGTGCGATACAGACTGGAATCTAATCAAACGATTGAAGTGGCTAATGTACAGAGTCCCTTAAATTTGGAAGTCAGTTACAGATTGGAATTTTATCGAGAGGATTCGGGACGATTATGTGTACAATAACAGATACCCCAGACTGAGTTACAGACTGGAATCTAATCGAGGGTTTCAGGGTGGTTTATATGCAGAATAATAGGTAGCCCGAAGTGAGTTACAGAGTCCATGCCGACCAGATATCCCAACCCAATCTAGTTCCACCTGACAGCACCTGGCCCATTCAAACCCTTCCTATTTATATACTCATCCAAATTCCTCTTAAATGTTGCAATTGTACCAGCTTCCACCACTTCCTCTGGTAGCTCACTCCATATACGCACCACCTTCTACGTGAAAAAGTTGTCCCTTAGGTCTCTTTCATATCTTTCCCCTCTCAAACTAAACCTATGCCCTCTAGTTCTGGACTCCCTTAGCCCAGGGTAAACCTCGATAAGTTCCCCATCAGCCTCCGACACTCCAGGGAAAACAGCCCCAGACTGTTCAGCCTCTCCCTGTACCTCAAATTCTCCAACCCTTGCAACATCCTTGTAAATCTTTTCTGAATCCTTTCAAGGTTCACAACATCTTTCCGATAGGAAGGAGAACAGAGTTGTACGCAATATTCCAAGAGTGACCTAACCAATGTCCTGTCTAGCGGCAACATGACCTCCCACCTCCTGTACTCGGTACTCTGACAAATAAAGGAAAGCATACCAAACGCCTTCTTCACTATCCTATCTACCCGCGACTCCACTTTCAAGGAAGAATGAACCTGCGCTCCAAGGTCTCTTTGTTCAACAACACACCCTAGGAACTTACTATTAAATGTAGAAGTCCTGCTAAGATTTGCTTTCCCAAAATGCAGCACCTCGCATTTATCTGAATTAAACTCCATCTATCACTTCTCAGCCCATTGGCCCATCTGGTCCAGATCCTGTTGTAATCTGAGGAATTCTTCTTCGCTGTCCACTACGCCTGCAATTTTAGTGTCATCTGCAGTTGAAACTTTATTGCTGGAACAGCACAGCAGGTCAGGCAGCATCCAGGGAACAGGACATTCGACGTTTCGGGCACAGGCCCTTCTTCAGGAAAGGGCCGCCTGACCTGCTGTGCTGTTCCAGCAATCAAGTTTCAACTTTGATCTCCAGCATCTGCAGACCTCACTTTCTCCTAGTGTCATCTGCAAACTTACTAACTGTACCTCTTATGCTCGCATTCAAATCAATTATATAAATGACAAAAAGTAGAGGGCCCAACACTGATCATTGTGGCACTCCACTGGTCACAGGCCTCCAGTCTGAAAAACAACCCTCAACAACTACCCTCTGTCTTCTAACTTTGAGCCAGTTCTGTATCTAAATGGCTACTTCTCCCTGTATTCCATGAGATCTAACCTGCTAATCAGTCTCCCATGGGGAACCTTGTCGAACGCCTTACTGAAGTTCATATGGATCACATCTACTGCTCTGCCCTCATCAATCTTCTTTGTTACTTCTTCAAAAAACTCAATGAAGTTTTTGAAACATGATTTCCCACGCACAAAGCGATGTTGACTATTCCGAATCAGTTCTTGCCTTTCCAACTTCATGTACATCCTGTCCCTCAGGATTCCCTCCAACAACTTGTCCACCGCCGAGGTTAGGCTCACCGGTCTATAGTTCCCTGGCTTGTCTTTACCGATCATCTTAAATGTTGGCACCACGTTTGCCAACCTCCAGTCTTCCAGAATCTCACCTGTGACTATCGATTATACAAATATCTCAGCAAGAAGCCCAGCAATCACTTCTCTAGCTTCCCACAGAGTTCTCAGGTACACCTGATCAGGTGCTGGGGATTTATCCACCTTTAACCATTTCAAGACATCCAGCACTTCCTCCTCTGTATATCTGCAACATTTTGCAAGATGTCACCATCGATATCCCTGCAGTCTATATCTTCCATATCCTTTTCCACAGTAAATACCGATGCAAAATATTCATTTAATATCTCCCCCAATTTCTGTGGCTCCACACAAAGGCCGCCTTGCTGATCTTTGAGGGGTCCTATTCTCTCCCAAATTACCCTTTGTCCTTAATATATTTGGAAAAACAATTTGGATTCTCCTTAATTCAATTTGCAAAAGCTATTTCAGGTCCGCGTTTTGTCTTCCTTATTTCCCTCTTAAGTGTACTCCAACTTCCTTTATACTATTCTAAGGATTCACTCGATCTATCGTGTCTATACCTGACACATGCTTCCTTCTTTTTCTGAACTAAACCCTCAATTTCATTAGTCAGTCAGCATTCCCTATAACTACCATCCTTCCCTTTCAACCCTGACAGGAAGTTACTGCCTGGAATCGAAACGAGGTGTTCAGGGTGGGTTATATACAGAATAGCAGATAGCCCGGAGTGAGTTACAGCCTGGAATCGAATCGAGGGGTTCAGGGTGGTTTATATACAGAATACCAGATAGCCCACAGTGACTTACAGCCTGGAATCGAATCGAGGTGTTCAGGGTGGGTTATATACAGAAAAACAGATAGCCCAAAATGAGTTACAGCCTGGACTCTAATCGTGGGGTTCAGGGTCGTTTATATACAGAACAGCAGACACCCCGGAGTGAGTTACAGCCTGCTATCTAATTGAGGGGTTCAGGGTGGTTTATATACAGAATAACAGATATTCTGGGGTGTGTTACAGCCTGGAACCTAATTGAGGGGTTCAAGGTGGTTTATATGCAGAATAACAGATACCTCGTACTGAGTTACAGCCTGCAATGTAATGGAGGGGTTCAGGGTGGGTTATATACAGAATAACAGATAGCCCAGAGTGAGTTACAGCCTGGAATCTAATCGAGGGGTTCAAGAAGGTTAGTAAACAGAATAACAGATAGCCCGGGGTTTGTTACTGCCTGGAATCTAATCAATGTGTGTTCACTTTAAGACATAACGGGTTTTGCTGAATCGAAAGTAGAGCCACAAATGCCAAGTAAAGGTCAGACTGTTCCAAATGTAACAATTAGCTGGGAAATGGAAACCTGAGTTTTGGTTGCTGTTTTGACAGTAATTCAAACGTAATCAAAGACTTTAAATAATGCTCAGAATACCAGAAGCCAATGGAATTTGAATATTATTGTTCGTACATCTGGAAATCAATCCAATTATGAGAATTACTGTATCATGGGAAGTAAATAAACCCAGCATTTTGAAAATAGATTAACTGCTGTACAGCAGGAGTGCTAACGGGCCATCTCAAACACTCTCTATCAAAGACACATGTTCATGTAAAACATACTTGCATTAAAAAAAAACATGACCCAGGGAGATCAGCAGCTGAAAGAGTGAACACAGAGGGGAAGATAGAGACTGTGTGGTCTTGAGATTGCAACGTTTAATATGTGGTTTGTTGGAACAGCATATTTTTTACAGAGTTGGAGTCAGATAGTAAGTAGCTAAGACAAGAGGGGCTTGTATTTGCGAATAGGTTTTGTTTAGTGTTCACTATTAAAGTTAAGAAACGAACTTGTTAATTTTTGTTTAAGTAGTGGAATGTAGGAGATCAGTGTCACTCATATGTTAACAGATTATGATGTGAGGCGAGCTTTTCTGGGTGTTTGGGTTTTAATTAACAAAGGGGTTCGACTGCACCTTGTAAATGTCCATTCACACTAACCCCATTTCCCTGCAGTTGGCCCATATCCTTCTAGTCCTTTCCTATCCCCATATTTATCCAAATGCTTTTAAAATGTTGTTAATACACCCCCGTCAGCCACATCTTCTGGCAGCTCACACACGTACCAGCCATTTATGTAAATAAGTGGTCCCTCAGGTTCTCTTTTATTCCTTTCCCTTTAACCTTAAACTGATCCCCTCTCGTCCTCGATTCTCTAAACTTTGGAAAAGACTGAGAGCATTAACCCTATCCATATCCCTCATGATCTTATACAGCTCTATAAGGTCCCCCCTCAGTGTCCTACACTCTAAAGAAAAGGTCCTAGCTTGTCCAACCTCTCCCTATAACTCAGACCATTGGGTCTTGGCAATGTCTTTGTAAATTTCTTCTGCACTCTTTCTAATTTAATAACATCCTCCCTATAACAAGTTAACAAAACTGAACGCAATACTCCAAGTGCGGCCTTACCAAAGTCCTGTGTAACTGCAACATAAATTCCCAACTTCTATACTCAATGTCCTGCCTGACGAAGGCCAGTGTGCCAAAGCCTTCTTCACTGCCCTGCCTACCTGTGACTCCACTCTCAGGGAACCGTGCACCTGAATTCCAAGGTCTCTCTGCCCACTACACCCCTTAAGACCCTCCCATTCACCATGAAACTCCTACCTTGATTTGAGATTCCAAACTGCAAGACCTCACACATCTATATTAAATTCCATTTGCCATTTCTCAGCCCACTTGCCCACCTGATTAAGGTCCTGATGCAATTTCTGATAAACTTCCTCACTGATCATGCTCCCAATTATTTTAGTGTCATCTGCAAACTTACTAATCATTGTCTTGTACATTCTCAACCAAATCATAGATAACAAACAGCAATGGACCCAGCCTCCAGTCTGGCAAGCAACCTTCCACAAAACCCTCTGCTTCCTATCAACAAGCAAATTGTGTATCCAATTGGCCAGATCCCCCAGTATTCTATGTGATGGAACCTTCCAGAGCAGCCTGCCATGTGGAACCTTTTCAAAGAGCTTACTGAAATCCAGAGAGACTACGTTTACCCTCTGCCCTCATCAACATTTTTGGTCACTTCACCAAAGGATTCTACAAAATTTGGCAAGCATGATCTCCCAATCACAATTTAATGCTGACCGGTCTGAATCAAACCCTGTGTAAGTAATGGGTGCAGTCAATGGTATGCTGTGCTTCATTGTAAGATGATTCGAGTACATAAGTCAAGCCATCTTCCTGCTGTTGTAGAGCCTCGCTGAGAGACCATTTGGACACTCTCTACAGATTTGCTCTCCTTTGTAAAGAATGACCTCCTTACCACAGACACGGGTGATGATAACATGAGGATAGAGTGATTATGTGTGTTTAATCTGTGGAGCGGTGGGAGATAAAGAAATGGTGATGCTGAAACACGAGGAGTGGCAGCGATCACTTATTTCCAAAAGAGACATTGACAGGGAGAAATTCCATACTTTACACAGGATTGATTGGTTTGATTCATTGTCACGTGTATCTCAGTACAGGGAAACACCTTATTTATGAGCAGTGGAGGCAGATCACAGTAAGCATGGCCAGACAGATCATGGGGTGGAAATAGACTTGGACAGAGTAAGGCATACAGGTTACACTGAACAGGACGTGCACTAGACAAGATCAACATGAACAAGATGAGCATTATTTGAAATTAGAGCATCCATTCATCAATATAACGTGGCCTTCCAAACTATTTGGAAGGCCTAACTTAACTCTCCCCACGTTATTGTGCAGTCTGCGTGTGAACCCTGTACTGAACGTCAGGTTATTCACAATCCCCAACAGCAGCTACAATACCTTCCATCTGAAACAGTTATCCATTCCCATCAGCTTCCACCCTACATACAGAACACCAGACTGTCTTCTCAGAGATGAAAGATGCCTTCTTGAGACTTCACACAAGACATATGGCTTCCCTGCTCACCATTGGAAAACCACGTTAAAGTCCCACGTGTGTATCATGAGCAACGGAGCCAGGAGGAACAACGTGGAACAGTCTGTCTGTGCAGCTTCTGCTCCACTTGTTCATTATGTTAGAGCATCATTTAGTAGACACTTAAGACTGCTGTTGCTGGAGATCAGAGTAGAGAGTCGATTGCTGGAAAAGCACAGCAGGTCAAGCAGCATCCATGAAGCAGGAGAATCGACTTATTGGGCATAAGACATTCATCAGGAATCAGCATGAATTACCTCATTCTGGCCCCGTGTAAGCGCATTGAGGTGGGAATGGCCTCCTACTGTTCCTGTATAAGTGACTCAAGGGACGGACTGGCTTCTTCCTCGTCCAATTGGACAGGGCCAAAGGCCTGACTGGGTTACACCTAGTTTGACAGCTCGATGTACTGACAAGTATGATGGTGCTGCAGGTTTAAGAGGTTATTTTGTCCGGGTTTCTTTTATGAGAGAGATTGAACGATTGTTACCAAGCTGGCTAGTTAAGACCACTTGAATAACAGCTAGCGAGGCCTTAGGTTAATTTTAATGCAGCCTGAATGGGTGTGGCCCGCTCTCACAGATTAGTATCACTGGGTTTTGGTTTCTCAGTAACGACAGAAACTATTGTGGTCTCCACAGAGTTGGAAGTTTCAGTGGATGTCTCCTGGTTGCTACTCTCTCTGAATTTTCTCTTGATGCTGTTTTTAATTCCTGGATTGGAGAAATATTTGTGACATTCTGTGTCTGAATATTTCTTTTTGCCAAGAGCTGTGTTTATGGGATTTTCCTGGATTGGAACAGTTCATTAGTTCCTCTTTCTGTGGTGTTATTTCTTCTTTCGTGTTGAAATAGATGGTATTTTGCTTAAGATCGAGTAGTTTGACAGGTCACATTGCATCTGGAACAGAAACTTTACATTTCCTTAAAAATAAGAAAACATAAAAGTCTAGGCTATTGCCGTCAAATATTGTCGAGAGGCTCTGGTGTGGTCCATCACACTAGACTCCTTCTCTTCCTGCGTAATAGGCTGGAGGCACTGAATGGGCTATCTCTGTTCTTCTCCAATAATGTCAATGGGCTGAATGGCATCCCCATATTCCTGTGAAACCAGCGTTAGGTGCTGAATGAACTCTTAATTTACTGTAGCAATGCGCAGTGTCAGGCAGTGCTGTTACATGAATGTTACTGATACTTTAACAGCACAAGCCTGAATGGAGCCTTGGTCTTGCTGCACATGGACGCAGACCAGTTCAGGAACTGACGGGGGACAAAACGTTCTGAATATTGTGGAATCTTCAATGACCATCCCCACTTCTGTTCTTATGGTGAGAGTGGGGAGACATTGATGAAGCAGCGAACGATGTTTGTGAAGAGGAAACTATCCTGAATATCTCGCACAGAGGTGAACCAGGACGGAATGATGAACATCTTCCTTTGTGCCATGTTTGACACCAAACACTGGAGAGTTTACTCTGATTCCCATTAAGACCAGCTCCTTGATGTCAACAGAAGTCAACCATTGCCTTGATATCAGGGCCAGTCATTTTTACCTGAACCCTTGTCTCAACCTCTGTTGTTCGCATCAATAAGCCATGCTATAGGAGCAGCAAGTGTTTTCTTCAAACAGTTGGTATTGAATGTCAGGATTTCTCTTCTCAAGAGTGTTCGGAGAGAGAGATGACTGAAAGTATTTGAAGAGGAAATAGATGGATATTGACCTGTCAGAGAGTTGAGGGCGATGAAGAATTGGGTATGAAAGAGGATTTGAGGGCAGGAGCAGATCAGCCATGATCTTAGTGAAGGGCAAGGCAGGTTTGGGGAGTGAACGACATGCCCCTGTTTCTGATGTTCTCACATTCTGTTATTGGAAAGTTAGTGGGTGTTATTTTTATGAATGTTCTAGTATTGCATATTGCAGTCAGGGAGACCAGATGATTTTGTGAGCCATTTCTGGGTGAGGTATGTGGGCTGCATTCACAGTGAATCTACAACATGACCAACAAATGGAGCACAAGCTGCAGATAGGGGAAGCTTTCTAAAGAGAGATGAGGGGCCTCTTTCATACCCAGCCTGGATTTTCCAATTACATTTCCCAAATCACCTCAAAGCGTGTGTGACAGTCTTGAGGGACTGAATGGTCTCTTCTGTTTCTGTGCACCTGGTTATAGGAGTAAGTGGCCTCCAACTGTTCCTGTCTAGCAGGTATGAGGGGCTGAATGGAACACAGGAACATGGGACTGAGGAGCAGGAGTGGGTCATTAGATACTTTGAGCCTTCTCCACCAGGCAGTAAGATTGTGGCTGATTAGGTTGTGGTCTCAGCCCCACTTTCCTGCCTGTGTCCCATTATCCGTGACTCACTTCTTTGTCAAATGTTTAACTAATGCAGCTATCAATCAGTGTAAACATAGAGTCATGATAAACTTCCAGAGAAGAGAAGTACGACGTGAAATGACCTTACAGAATTTTTCATCATCCCTCTTATAGAACCAGAGAGTCATGCAGAACAAAAGCAGACCCGTTAGTCCAATCTGTTCACTCCGATCAGATATCAAATCTGATCCAGTTCCATTTGCCAGCATTTGGTAAATATCCCTCCTCTTTCAGATACTTTTTAAATGTGCGATTGTAACCGCCTTCACCATTTCCTCTGACAGCACTTTCTGTACACACACCACTCTCTGTGTGAAACATTTATCTTCAGGTCCCTTCTGAATCAATCCCCCTCACCTCCAACCTATGCCCTCTTGTTCTGGACTCCCCTATCCTGGAGAGCAGAACGTGGCTGTTCAGAATATCCATGCCCCTGATGGTTTTATAAACCTCTATAATGTCACCCTTCAGCCTCTGACACTCCAGGGGGAAACAACTCAATCTAATCAACCTCTCCCTAAAGCTCAAACTTCCAGTCCTGGAACATCCGTGTAAGTCATTTCTGCAGAAAATCGAGTTGTACGCAGTATTCTTAAAGTGGCCTCACCAAAATCCTGTACAGATACAACATACCACCACAACTCCTATACAAAATGCTCTGACTGATTAAGGCAAATGTGCCAAATGTGTTCTCCACCACACTGTCTACCTGCGACTCCACTTTCAAGGAACAATGCACCTGCAGCCCTATGCCCCTTTGTTTCTCAACATGCCCCAGGACCTGACCACGAAGTATATAATGTCTGCCCTGATTTGCCTTCCCAAAATGCAACGCTTCATATTTATCTAAATTAAACTTTATCTGTTACTCCTTGCCTATTTGCCCCATCTAATTGCGGTCTTGTTGTACTCTGAGATAATCTACCACACCACCTTTCTGATGTCATCTGTATACTTACTAACTATGGCCCCTATATTCACATCTAAATCCTTGACATAAATGATGAAATGCAGTGAACTCAGTACTGATTCTTGCAGCACACTGCTGCTCACAAGCCTCCAGGCTGAAAAATATCTCTCTTCCTTCAAGCCATTTGTGACTAGCTTCTTCTGTATCTGATGAGACTGAAACTTACTAATGTGTCTACCAATCAGAATGAAATACTTGCTCTAAAGACAGGCTGAGTAGGTTAGGTTTATTTTCACTAGATAAAAGGAGATTGAGGGAGGACCTGATTAAGGTTTGCAAAATCATGAAGGGTATAGCCAGTGGGGATAGAGACAAGCTTTTTCCCAGGTTGAAGGATTCAATAACGAGAGGTTGTGCTTTCAAAGTGAGAGGTGGAAAGTTTAAGGGGGATACACGGGGTAAGTACTTCACACAGAGGGTGGTGGGCATTTGGAACGCGTTGCTAGCAGAGGTGGTAGAGGCAGGCACGGGCGATTCATTTAAGATGCGTCTGGACAGATGCATGAGTAGGTGGGGAGCAGAGGAAGATAGATGCTTAGGAATTGACCGACAGATTTAGACAGTACATTTGGATTGGTTCAGGCTTGGAGGGCGAAGGGCCTGTTCCTGGGCTGTACTTTTTCTTTGGTCTTTGTTCTTTAAATGAACACCTTGCTAAAGTCCATATAGACAATGTCGACCAAACTGCCTTCATCAATCTTCTTTGTCACCTCTTCAAAAAACTCAAGCAAATTAATGAGACATGATTTCCCATGCAGAAAGTTACGTTGCCTACTCCGATCAGTCCTTGCCTTCCCAAATGTATGTAAATTGTGTCCCTCAGAATCCCCTCCAACAACTTACCCACCACTGACATTAGGCTCAGCGGTCTATAGTTCCCCGGATTTTTGGGTCACTGTTTCCTTTTCTACTCCCACTCCTCCACTGCTAACAAAAAATATTAAATGTAACCAGGTTGGTGATATGGCCGATCATATCGGTCTCAGACTGGGTCAGGGTCAGTTTTAGGAACAAGTCAGGCTAGTTTTTTAATCTGCTAAAACAACATGTTTATGATCCAGAGCAATGGTACTCAAACTATGATGGAAAGATGAACGGAAAAGTGTTTGGTTATTGCAATTATTTAATCAATATTTCTCTTTCTAAAAATGCTGACACACACACAAAATTTCTGCAATTTTAACTTGAAAGAACTTGGTTCAAATATTATTGGAACTCAAGACAAAGGAAAAATTGTGAGATTGTCCAAAAAGTTTATTCTGCTTCTGAAGATATTGTACTCACACAAGCTGCTAACAATGGGATTTCATCCTGGGAGAGTTTGGATTTGGCTGAATTCCCTTTGCTTTAGGCAGTGAGTAGATTCCAGTGAATTCTGGTTAGGGACCATCCAAAGGGTAGCACAGTGGTTAGCACTGCTGCCTCACAGCACCAGCGACTTGGGGTCGATTCCAGCCTTGGCTGACTGTCTGTGTGGAGTTTGCACATTCTCCCCTTGTCTGTGTGAGCTTCTAATAGGTGCTCCAGTTTCCTACCACAAACTGTGTAGGTTCGGTGGATTGGTCAGGGATTTCTAGGTTATGTGCAATAGTCAGGGGCAAATAATAGGGAAATGAGTTGGGAAGGTTGGTATGGACTTGTTGGGTCGAAGGGCCTGTTTCAACACTGCAGGAATTCTATAAAAAGAAAGGTATTGACGACTGTACAGTTGTTTTTTTTTAGCTCGCACACATTGCTGTGACGAGGAACAATGAAGGAGAGAGAGTGCAATAGGTCATTCCTTCTCAGGCAGATTACATTTTCTCCCTCTCAGGGTTCAATCACATAGTAATGTCATTCTTTAGCAAACTGGATCATGTGTGATCTCCTTGTACATTGTCCAAACTATGTCTCCATCACATTCCCTGTTCCATGTAGCTCATTCCATACACACACCACCCTCTGTGTGAAATGGTGCCCTTGAGGCCTCCTCAAAACCTTTCCCCTCTCACATTCCACCAATGCCCTCTAGTTTTGGACGCCCTTAACCTGGGGAAAAACCCCTGACTACTCATTCTATCCATGGCCATTTTGATTTTAGAGTGGAGGGGGGGAGGTGACAGTACTATCACACACTGGGCAGAGGGGTGGCTGATGGAGTTTAGTTTGGATTAATGCGAGGTATTGGATTTGGTAAATCAAACAAGAGCAGGACCAATACAATTAAAAGTAGGGTCTTTGGCACTGCTGTAGTACAGAAACCTCGGCCGTCAGGTTTAATTCTGTAAAATTTGCATCTCATATAGATAGTTTGGTTAAGAAGGTGCTTAACACACATGTCTTCATAGGACAGACTTTTGAGTATCGGAATTGGGATGTCATGTTGTGGTTGTACAGGACATTGGTGAGACCTCTTCTGGAATACTGTGTCCAGTCTGGTCATCCTGCACGCTCATTTCATAGGTGCACCACCCTCTGGGTGAAAAAGCTGCCCCTTAGGTCATGTTTCCCCTCTCACCTTATGTCCTCTAGATTTGGACTCCCCGTACCCTTAGAAAATACCTTGACTATTCAATTTGATATTACTGACGTTGATATTATTAAGCTGGAGAGGATTGAGAAGAGATTAACCTGGATGTTGCTGGGAAAGGAGGGAGTGAGCTATAAGGAGAGGCTAGGTAGGCTGGGACTTTTTTCACTGAAGAATATGAGATTAAGCAGTGACTTTACAGACGTTTATAAAATAATGCGGGTTACAGAGAAGCTGAAGGGCTGATATCTTTTCTCTATAGTTGAGGATTCAAAACTGAGGGATTTTTAAGATGCGAGGAAAAAATATTTACGAAAGTCATGAGAGGTGTTTATGTTAGACAGAAGCTGGCTTGTGTGTGGAATGAACTTTCAGAGGAAGTGGTGAAAGCAGGGACCGTTACAACGTTTAAAGAACATTTAGATCAGTACATGGATAAGACATCAGTTTGGATGGTGCTGTGAGCATCTGCCCTCTCCCTCCCCCTCTCTGAATGAATCAATGTTGGTTTTCACCCTCTGCCAATGCCTGTGCAGTGGCGTGTGGAGGCCAGCAGAGAGTGGCATTGCATCACTTTCACACCACAGAGACTGCCAGACCTGCCCCACACAGGGACACACAGATACACACACGGGGATGGTGAGGACACGGCGTGAAGCTCATCTGGTAATTTAAATGAAACATAAATAAATACTCAATTCCCCTCGTAAACTGTTAAAATGTGAGGGACAGATCTGTCAAATTCCACTGTTTAAATAAAAACATCAATTTGTTTTTCTCACTATGAAAGTGAACATTTAACATCAACTATGCACAACTCTGGGACCCTCTTTCTCTTAACTGCTTATTACCCGACTCCAGCTCTATAGCAATATATTGTTTCTGGGTCTGCCATCCTCTCATACCACAGGTACTTGCAAGCTCTCAGTTCAGAACAGCATTCCCTCTCTCTTGAAGGTATAGTACACGCTTCCAACTTCATCATATTATACCCTGATGAATATAGATAAGTGGGACCTATCCGGATTTCTTTTGCTCCGTGGTTTGTCAATATTTCAGTTGCTCCGTCTCGTGTGTGTCAGGATTTTTGTTGCTCCATTGACAGCATGTCATTATTCGACTTTGTCCATAGGAATATATCAGTATTTCACTTACTCAAGGTCGTGTATGTGGGGCAGGATTTCAGTTGTTTCATGGGGACTGTGACGCTGTAACAATCTCAATGTTTGTAGATGGCACCGAACCGAGAAGAACTCTGAAATCTATGGAGGAGAGTGTGGAACTCTAACAGTACAATCACACGCTGATGTATTGTTCAGGTTTATGGCAGATGGGGATCAATGCAGAGCAGTTTGAGGTGATACACTTTGGTAGGAAAGAAAATGAAAGACAATATAAAACAGGCCGTACCGTTATAAAGGGGCAGCAGAGCAGAGAGCGCTGCGTGTATTTGAGCACAGATTGTTGAAGATATCATGACAAGTGGGGAGAGCAGTTACTATCACAGATTAGTTTCAGCATCTGAGCTGTTTACAGGAGGAGGTGTAGGTGGGAGCCTCTGTGCTCCCTTCCTGGGAGGTGGTGGTGATGATATGTTGTGAGCCTACCCTCCTGCCCACCGAGACCGTGGGGATTCCATTTGTACCAGCTCAACACAAAAGGGAGATGGCATCAGGACCACAGATTCTAAGTTGTGCCGGGGGAAACGGAGCTGCCAGTGGGTTTAAAGTGAGAATTGTCCTTCACTGAACATTGCTCCTTACTCGGTCAGTGAGACGTGGATGTTTCAGAATCTCCACACGAGGCGTCCCGGTCCTCTCCAGCTCGTACTAGGGTCCTCCCCACATGGCAGGGGGAGGGGGGTGAGGGAACGGATATCGGGCACTCCACCACCCAGCATGGCCATTTCTGTCCTATTCCAGGCTGTTTCTCCTGGAATGGGAGAAGGGGACGGAGGGAGGGAGGGTGGGAGTGGGTGGTCCTGCTGTTAGTGTTAGTGTAGGTGGGGAGGGGGTTATGGTGAGGTATCCGGAGGGAGTCAGTCCACAGTGTTGTATCCATGCAGTGTTATTAGTGTGGGGGTGAAGTGGACGGAGGGGGGGGGGGGGGGGGGAGAGAGAAGGAGAGACAGAGAGACAGAGTGACAGAGACAGAGAGAGAAGGTGCAGCATGCGGCAGTGAGCGTGGTGGACCATGAGCCTTGTTCGGGGTCGGTGTTATAACAGATATACAGTGAATGTGAGAGAGCAGACAGAATACGGTGACGCTTTTCCTGTCAGAGCGGGGAAGGTTATTGATGCTTGTCCTGTATTGCTGGATATTTCTTCAGACTGCAGATACTGCACTGAGCTGGGTGGTGAGCTCAGACTATGCTCGGTGGGTCTGGTGGTGCCCCCCCCTCTGTAAAGAGAATGGTCCCCCTCTGTACTAGCCCATCCACCAGGACCCCCGTGGCCCTGTTGACAAACCGTGGTGTAATTGTCCCTTATCTGCCATGCTCGGGGTAAACTATGCAGAGCAGCTCCAAGCTGAGAAAGCTCAATCGTGTGCCCGTTGGGCTTTTAAAGATGACATCAGTGTCAGGGATCACGGAATATCCAGGGGCATCTGGGTGATGGTGTGTACCTCCAGCCATGAAGGACTCCATTTACAAAGCTGTAGAACAAATGCTCATCCAAAACTCTCCATCATCTGACCTCACACCAATATCACTTTTTCCCATCCTTCCTGTGAAGACAGGCTCATGTTACAGGATGCTATCGAAGTGTCTACATTTCAGCATTCTGCAACCTGCGAACACATCCTTTCATGATACTGTCTCTCAGTCTCCCCCTCTCTGTCTATTTCCCAAACCCCTCACATGTGGTGATATTTAAACTCATTCCCCCACCATCTCTCTCTGGCAATGATGTTAACACACACAGCACCCCCTTGTCATGGCAACAATGGAGATATGGAGTTGTACATGGATGGGAGCTGCACATCCTATCACTTCCAGGCCGGGCTGCAAGTTTCCCCGCGCTGGGCAGTGATCGAACACAGTGTTACTGAGCAATGCACTGGGGTGGGGTACACAGCTCTACATTCTGAGATGTTTAACTGCTCCTGGTTTACAGATCAATGCACTGGGGTGGTGTACACAGTCCTACATGCTGGGAGGGTAACTGCTCCTGGTTTAGAGAACAATGCACTGTGGTGGGGTACACAGCCCTACATGCTGGGAGTGTAACTTTCCTGGTTTACAGATCAATGCACTGGGGTGGGGTACACAGTCCTGCATGCTGGGAGGGTAACTGCTCCTGGTTTACAGACTAATGCATTGGGGTGAGGTACACAGTCCTAAATTCTGGGAGTGTAACTATTCCTGGTTTACAGATCAATGCGGTGGGATGGTGTCCACAGTCCTACATGCTGGAAGTGTAACTGCTCCTGGTTTACAGATCAATGTACTGGGTTAAGGTACACTGTCCTACATGCTGCGAGGGTAACTGCTCCTGGTTTAGTGATAATTGTACTGGGGTCGGGTGTAACGTCCTACATGCTGGGAGGGTAACTGCTGCATGTTTACAGATCAATACACTGGGGTAGTGTACACAGTCCTACAAGCTGGGAGGGGAACTGCTACTGGTTTACAGATGAATGCACTGGGGTGGTGCACACAGCTCTACATGCTGGGAGAGTGACTGCTCCTGGTTTACAGATCAATGCACTGGGGTGGGGTACACAGTCCTACATGCTGGGCGGGTAACTGCTCCTGATTTACAGATCAATGCACTGGGGTGGTGTACACAGTCCTACATGCAGGGGCGGGTATCTGCTGCATGTTTACAGATCAATGCACTGGGATGGTGTACACAATCCTACATGCAGGGGGCGGGTATCTGCTGCATGTTTACAGATCAATGCACTGGGGTGGTGTACACAGTCCTACATGCTGGGAGGGGAACTGCTCCTGGTATACAGATGAATGCACTGGGATTGTGTACACAGCTCTACATGCTGGGAGAGTAACTGCTCCTGGTTTACAGTTCAATGCACTGGGATTGTGTACACAGCTCTACATGCTGGGAGAGTAACTGCTCCTGGTTTACAGATCAATGCACTGGGGTGGTGTACACAGTCTTACATGCTGGGAGGGTAACTGCTCTTGGTTTACAGATCAATGCACTGGGGTGGGGTATACAGTCCGACATGCTGGGAGTGTAACTGTTCCTGGTTTACAGAATGATGCACTGGGGTAGGGTACACTGTCCTACATGCTGCGAGGGGAACTGCTCCTGGTTTACAGATGAATGCAATGGGATGGTGGACACACCTCTACATGCTGGGAGCGGGTATCTGCTGCATGTTTACAGATCAATGCACTGGGATGGTGTACACAGTCCTACATGCTGGAGGCGGGTATCTGCTGCATGTTTACAGATCAATGAACTGGGGTGTTGTACACCGTCCTACTAACTTGGAGGGTAACTGCTCCAGGTTTGCAAATTAATTCACGGGTGATCACTGCTCAGATCGCTGTGCTGGTCAGTCATTCTGGTTGAGGTTTATAGATACTGCAATGATGTGGTTTGTGTAGCTCCTTATGCTGGATGGATATTTGTTTCAGGTTCACACATTAGTGCACTGCTGTGGTCTGCACATTTCCTGGTGCTGGACAGATATCTATTCCGGGTTTATAGATCAATGCACTGCTGTGGTCTGCACATCTCCTGGTGCTGGACAGATATCTGTTCCGGGTTTATAGATCAATGCACTGCTGTGGTCTGCACATCTCCTGGTGCTGGACAGATATCGGTTCCGGGTTTATAGATCAATGCACTGCTGTGGTCTGCACAGCTCCAAGCGCTGGACAGATATCTATTCCGGGTTTATAGATCAATGCATTGCTGTGGTCTGCACCGTGTTCCACTTTGGAAAGATTGCTGGATTGTATTGACCAGTGCAATGGATGAATCTGGACAGATTGCTGGGTTGGACTGAGCAGGACACTGGCCTGGTCTGCACAGTGTTCCACGGTGAACAGATATCTCCTCTGGGTTGATGGTGTCTGGGCTGGTTCTGGGAGGTGGATTGAGAATGTGGTATATCTTACCCTTTCATCTGATCTGGCAATGCCTTTAGTTCCCATCCCTGTGATTGGACCCTCCGTCTCTCACCCCATTAATGTTACAGTGTGCCCAGGCACAGTACATCATGTTGGTCGGGTGGGTAGGGGGAAAGGTGATGGACAGGTCAAGGGGTTCCCCGGAACGTTCTGTCCCTGACATTCTATAACTGACATTCCCCGGAACGTTCCGTCCCCCAACATTCTATAACTGACATTCCCCGGAACGTTCTGTCCCCAACATTCTATAACTGACATTCCCCGGAACGTTCTGTCCCTGACGTTGTTTGCGAACGGCCGGAAGTCAGTGAATTGAACAAACGATAAGATCCCGAGGGAAGAGATCCCGTTCCAGGGAGAAGGAGACACTGTTCCGAAGGCCCCTCAGGCAGTTAAAGCGGTGAATACGTTTTCCCTGCGTTTACATTTCTTCACGACACGGGATCGACCACAATTTAGACCAAAATACAGAAATTCCCAAACTCCGTTTGTCTTCAGGAAACTGGGAGAGATTCCTTCAGGACAGCAACGTTTCCACCCTCCTATTAGGAACTGGGAAGGAGTGACCTGTGTCTGCTCTCGAGTGATCGAATGTGTGGGAATGTTCAAGAAACCATCTGTCCTTACGGATTAGATTAGATTACATTACATTACAGCGTGGAAACAGGCCTTTCGGCCCAACAAGTCCACACCGAGCCACCGAAGCGCAACCCACCCATACCCCTACATTTACCCCTTACCTAACACTACGGACAATTTAGCACGGCCAATTCACCTGGCCTGCACATCTTTGTGACTGTGGGAGGGAACCGGAGAACCCGGAGGAAACCCACGCAGACACGGGGAGAATGTGCAAACTCCACACAGTCAGTCGCCTGAGGCGGGAATTGAACCCGGGTCTCTGGCGCTGTGAGGCAGCAGTGCTAACCACTGTGCCACCGTGCCGCCCACAGATGTGTCTCTGTGTGTTTGGGGAGGGAGGGTTTCTTGTGGTTTATGTCACATTTTTGTCAGTAATTACGACCTTCCCATTTGTTATTCCAGCTCCAATTATTTTAATAAATCCCTGAATCCAGGGATACATTTGAAAATCTCACTGGGTCCCCAATAAACCGGGTCACTTTGCCTCCAGGCTGATGGATAATGGGTTTGTTTTCCTTCCTCACAGTTAACGTAGTGACCATCTACGTCCTGCTTTATAAAGATTGTGGATTGTCTCCATGTGTCAGACGTTACCTGGGGGCCATGGCAGCGGCGGATCTCCTGGTCATTATCCTCGACCTGATCCTGAGACACATTCCCATTGTTTATCGGGAACAGTTTTATTTTCTGAGGGAGTCCGTCCCCGTGTGTAATATCCACGCCGTCCTGCTTTATGCAGCCACTGACTGCTCTGTCTGGTTCACGTCACTTTCACCTTTGATCGGTTTGTGGCCATTTGTTGCCAGAAGCTGAAAAGTAAATATTGCAGTGAGAAGACGGCGGCTGTGGTTCTGGGAGCAGTGACTGTGATGAGCTGTTTAAAGAACATTTCCTGGTATTTTATGCTCACGGCTCGGTATTGGCTGGAGAACAATCCCTGGTTTTGTGAAGTAACATTCGATGTTCTAATCTCCAGTGTCTGGGGCACAATCGAGTCCCTCCACCACATTCTAACCCCGTGTGTCCCATTTCTTCTGATTCTGCTGCTCAATGTTCTCACCGTCAGACACATTGTAGTGACCAGCAGAGCCCGCAGGAGACTCCGCGCTCACACCAATGGGAACGCTCAGTCTGACACTGAAATGAGAAACCGAAAAAAATCCATCATTTTACTGTTTGTGATCGCGGCCAATTTCATCCTGTTATTGTCAACGTTAATGCTGTATTCTATATGGGCCAGGATGTGGTGGATTGGGTATCGGTCTGTGATTCTCCATCGATTTGTGCAGGAATTGGGCTTCATGCTGCAGCTCCTCGGTTGCTGCACAAACACCGCGATTTATGCCGTGACCCAGACTAAGTTCAGGCAGCAGCTGAAGCATGTGCTGAAATATCCCTTCACCCAAACCCATCCATCAATCAAATTCCCTCATTAATCAATCCATCAGGGATTTTCTCATTTCAGCTCAGTATTTCAGCGATGGAGCAGCCTGTCGCTATGGTACCAGACTGAGGGTAGAGCTGGTTTGCCCATCCTTATCCCACAGAGGGTTTACAGGGAAACATTTCAATGTTTCTCACAACTCAGGGGCCAGTGAGAAAAGGCACCATCCCACTGACTGTATCCATCACTTCCATTTCGAAATAATAAAAAATGTTGATTAAAGCGTGCCGAGCAGCAGAGTGAACGATGTTGTTGTGTGTCTCTGCGTTGGAGAAGCTGAGCTGGAGAAAGACAGACTCAGCCCCAAGTCCTGACCCTCAGGGAAGGGGAGGGCATCGTGCCCTGAGCTCAGGAGCTGGGTTTAACTCCCTCTGTCCGCCAATTCCAACCTGGCCTCCCATCTCCTCTTCCCCACTTTTTCTCGTCGATTCTCTCCCCCCTCTCTCTTTCTGCGCACTGGCTCTTTCTCACCGCCTCTCCCTTTCACTCTCCCTCACACCTCTCTCTCTCACACACACACATCCCCAACTCGGTTTCCACAATTGTCTCCATTCTTCTCTCTCACTCTCCCCCAAGCTCTCACTCTCCTGCCGTCTCTGTCTCCCTCCCGCAATTCCGTCTCTACACCATTTCCCCCTCCTTCATCCTCCCACCTCTCTCTATCTTTTCATCACGCACCCCAGCACACACATCCTCACCACCAACCCACACTCCCCCCCCACACACACACCAGTCTCTGGGTCAGAGGGAGAGGGAACAACCAGGGAGACAGATTGTGTCAGTTTAGAGAGGGAGGGAGGGACAGGAGCGAGAGAGATTCTGTCAAAGAGAGACAGGGGAGGAGGGAAAGGAGGGAGGAGGGAAAAAGAGAGAGACACCGAGGGAGAGGGATCGGGAGTGAGAGAAGGTGGAGAGAGAGAATGAAGGAGCAGGGAGGGGGAGATGGGGAAAGGGAGGGATAGGGCGAGGGAGCAGTGAGAGACGGGAGGAGATAATGAGAGAGGGGAGAGAGTGAGATTGGGCAAGACAAAGCGTGAGACTGAGAGAGGGACGAGTGAGGTGGCGAGAGAGAAAGAGAGAGGAAGCCAGATAGCAAATAAGAGAGAGAGAGAGAGAAATGGGGCAAGACATAGAGAGTGGGGGGGGGGGGTGGAGGAGAGAGAGGAAGGGGGCAACATAGAACGGGGAGGGGAGAGAGAGAGATAAAAAAGAGAGGGAAGTGAGAGAGAGAGAGTGAGGGGGTGAGAGATAGACAGAGGGTAAGAGATAGAGAGGGGGCAAGAGAGGGCAGAATGGCAAGAGAGAGAGAGAGGAGACGAGAGAGAGACGGTCCAGACACAGAGAGAGAGGGTCGAGAGAGAGAGCAGAGAGATAGAGAGATGAGAGAGAGAGGGATAAAGTGGGGGGTCGAGAAAGAGTGAGGAGTGAGAGAGAAGGGGCAAGACGGTGAGAGAGAGGGGGTGACAGAGAGAAAGAGAGAGAGGCAAGAGAGAGGAGGGTACGAAAAAGAGATGGGATAAGAGAGGGGGTAAGACAGAGGGGCGCGAGAGAGAGAGTGTGAGGGCGAGAGAGAGTTAGTGTGTGTGAGGGAGAGAGAACAGGCGAGGAAGGGCTCGAGGTGGGGCGTGATAAGGGGAGAGAGATGGGTCCTGAGAGAGGGCGAAAGAGGGAGGCGAGAGAGGAAGGCAAGAGAGGCGGAGAGAGAGGAGTCGAAAGTGGGGCAAGAGAGCGGGGTGAGAGAGGTGGTGAATGAGGGGTGAGAGAGGGGGCGACAGAGTGGGAGAGAGACAGAGGGGCGAGAGACAGAGGGCGGAGAGGGAGTCTAAAAGAGGGGGCGAGAGAGAGCGGGTGAGAGAGGGGGCGATAGAGGGAATGAGAGAGGGGACGAGGATGGGAACGAGGGAGGGGACGAGGGAGGGGGTAGAGAGAGGGAGAGGGGGACGTGAGACGGGGCTTGAAAGGGGGCGAGGGTGGGGGGGCGTGAAAGGGGTAGAGTTAGCGGTGCGAGAGAGGGGTGAAAGATAGCAGGGTGAGGGGAAAGGGCAAGAGCGCGGTGTCCGAGATAGTGGGGGCTAGGGGAGGGAGTGAGTGAGTGAGGGGGTTGGAGAGGGTGCGAGAGAGAAAATGAGGGAGGGGCGAGAGAGAGGGCGCGAGAGAGGTGAGCAACAGGTTTGGGCGAGAGAGCGGGGCGAGAGGCAGGCGAAGGAGGGGACAAGAGAGGGGTCAAGAGAGAGGGGCGTGAGAAGGGGGCAAGAGAGATGGGGCGAGAGAGAGGGGGCGAGAGAGGGGGGGCGAGAGAGAGGGGGCGAGAGAGACGGGGAGAGAGTGGGCGAGAGGGGGGCGCGAAATGGGGGGAGAGAGAGGGGCACTACAGAGGGGGGCGAGAGGGGGTGAGTAGCGGTGTGGGAGGGAGTAGGAGTCAGAGAAAAATAGGGTCTAGAGAGCTGGGGTAGAGAGAGGCTTGAGAGAGAGGGGTCCAGAGGGAGAGGTCGAGAGAGAGAATGGTGTGAGATGCAGGTGAGGGAGGGAACGAGAGAGGTGCGCAATCGAGAGGAGGCGAGAAAGGGGGGTAAGAGAGGGGGTGATAGAGAGAATGAGAGAGGGGACGAGGGAGTGGACGAGGGAGGGGACGAAGGAGGGCATAGAGAGAGGGAGAGGGGGACGTGAGACGGGGCTTGAAGGGCGCGAGGGTGGGGGAGAGGGGGCGAGAAAGGTGTAGAGGAAGCGGTGCGAGAGAGGGGTGAGAGATAGCGGGGTGTGGGGAAAGGGCAAGAGCTCGGGGGCCGAGATAGAGGGGGCTAGGGGAGGGAGTGAGAGAGTGAGGGGGCTGGAGAGGGTGCGAGAGAGGAAATGAGGGAGGGGTAGCGAGAGAGGGCGCGAGAGAGGTGAGCAACAGGTTTGGGCGAGAGAGCGGGGCGAGAAGCAGGCGAGGAAGGGGACAAGAGAGGGGACAAGAGAGGGGGGCGTGAGAGAGGGGTGCAAGAGAGTTGGGGCGAGAGAGGGGACGAGAGAGGGGGCGAGAGAGGGGGCGAGAAAGAGGGGGCGAGAGAGGGGGCGAGAGAGAGGGGGCGAGAGTGGGCGAGACGGGGGGCGTAAAAGGGGGAGAGAGAGGGGCACGACAGAGGGGGGCGAGAGGGGGTGAGTGGCGGGGGAGGGAGAGTGTAGGAGTCGGAGAAAAAGGGGGTCTAGAGAGGAGGAGTAGAGAGAGGCTAGATAGAGAGGGGAGTCAGAGAGGAGGAAGAGAGAGGGGTCGAGAGGCAGAGGTCGAGAGAGAGAATGGTGTGAGAGGCAGGCGAGGGAGGGATCGAGAGAGGTGCGCAATAGAGAGGAGGCGAGAAAGAGGGGATGAGAGAGGGGCGATAGAGGGAATGAGAGAGGGGACAGGGATGGGGACGAGGGAGGGGGTGAGAGAGGGGGTAAGACAGGGAGAGGGGACGTGAGACGGGGCTTGAGACGGGCTATTGAGGGGGCGAGGGTGGGGGAGAGGGGGAGAGGAAGTGGGGGCGAGACAGGGGGCGAGAATGGGGGTGAGAGGGAAGGGGCGAGACAGAGGGGGCTAGAGAAAGGGGTGAGGGATGGGGTTCGAGAGAGATGGGACGAGAGAGGGGACGAGACAGGAATGAGAGAGGGGGCGAGAGAGGGGGGCGAGGTAGGGCATGATAGATGTGGTGAGGTAGGGCATGATAGATGGGATAAGAGGGGGCGAGAGAGGAAGCTTGAGGGGGGCGAGGGAGGGGGTCGATAGAGATTGAGTCGAGAGAGGGGGGTCGAGAGAGAGAGGGGCCCAGACAGGTCGCGAGAAAGCGGGCGAAGCATGGGGGTAAGAGAGGGAGGGCTAGAGAGAGGGGCGAGGGGAGGGATCGAGAGAGGGGTAAAGGAAGGTGGGGTCGAGATGGAATTGGGACGAGAGCGCGGGCGCGATAGAGAGGCCATGAGAGAGTAGGCAATAGAGGGGGACGAGCGAAGGGGCCTATAGAGATTGGGGTGAGAGAGGAGGGGCAGATAGGAGTGTGAGAGTGGGACAAGAGAGGAGGTTGAGAGAGGGCCCAATAGAGAGGGGCCCTGAGATAGGAGGGGGCAAGAGAAGGGTTGTTGGGGGGCGAGATTGCCGGGCGAGAGAAGGGAACGAGAAAGGGGGTAGAGTGGGCTGGAAAGGGGGCGAAAGGGGGTCTAGAGAAGGGGCTAGAGAGAGGCTTAAGAGAGAGGGTGTAGAGAGAGAGGTAGAGCAAGAGTGGAGCGTGAGAGAAGAGGCGAGAGAGAGTGGGAGACGAGACAGAGGGAATGAGAGAGTGGGGACGAGAGAGGCGAATGAGGGAGGTGATGAGAGATGGGGTAAGAGAGAAGTCGGCGAGGGGAATGGTTGGGAGGAGAGAGGGGGCGAGAGAGAGGGACGAGAGAGAGGGGGCTAGAGCAAGGGTGTAGAGAGGAGGAGAGGGGGCGTGAGTGGGGGCGAGAGAGGGGAGAGCGAGGTGGCGAGAGAGAGGTGGCGAGAGCGAGGTGGCGAGAGCGAGTGGGCGAGAGCGAGGGCGCGAGAGTGAGGGCACAAGAGAGAGGGCGCAAGAGAGAGGGTGCGAGAGAGTGGGCGCGAGAGGGAAAGAGAGCGAGGGACGAGAGGTGGGGCGAGAGAAGGGGCGAGAGAGGGGGAAACAGAGGCGGCGAGAGAGAGGGGGGGCCGACAGAGAGGTGGCCGAGAGAGAGGGGGACGAGAGAGGGGTTCCGAGAGAGAATGGGCGAGAGAGAGGGGGCGAGAGCGAGGGCGCGAAGGCGCGAGAGAGAGGGCGCGTCGTGGAAAGAGAGCGAGGGACGAGAGGTGGGGCGAGAGGTGGGGCGAGAGATGGGGAAACAGAGACGGTGAGAGAGAGAGGGAGCCGAGAAAGAGGGGGCCGAGAGAGGGGGGCCGAGAGAGAGGGGGTCGAGAGAGAGGGCGCGAGAGAGAGGGTGTGAGAGGGAGGGCGCAAAGGAGAAAGAGAGCGAGGGATGAGAGATGGGGCGAGAGAAGGGGCGAGAGATGGGGAAACAGAGACGGCAAGAGAGAGAGGCGGCGAGAGAGAGAGGGTGCGAGAGAGAGAGGCGGCGAGAGGGAGGGGGTTGAAAAGCGGGCAAGAGAGAGGGGGTGAGAGAGAGGGGGTGAGAGAGATGGGGGAAAGAAATGGGATAAGAGAGGTGGTGAGAGAGGGGGTAGAGAGAGAGAGGGACGTGAGACAGGGCTTGAGAGGGGCTTGAGAGGGGGCGAGGGAGGGGGAAGAGGGGGCGAGAACGAGATGGTGAGACAGGGGGCGAGAATGGAGGCGAGAGGGAAGGGGCGAGACAGGGGGGCTGGAGAGAAGGGGAGGGGTGATGGTCGAGAGAGGGGGACGAGAGAGGGCGCGAGAGAGGGGGCAAGGTAGGGCAGGAGAGTGGGGTAAGAGAGGGGGCGAGAGAGTGATCTTGCGGCGGGGCGAGGGAGGGGTTCGAGAGAGGGAGTCGAAATAAGGGGGTCATGAGAGGGGGGCGAGACAGGGGGCGAGAATGGGAGTGAGAGGGACGGAGGTGAGAGAGGGGGGCAAGAGAGGGGGTGAGAGAGAATGGGGCTAGAGAGTCGGGTGAGGGGAATAGTTCGAGTGAATTTGGGTGGAGAGAGGGGGCGAAAGAGAGGGACGAGAGATGGGGCTAGAGAGAGGGTTGCGGGAAGGGGTTCGAGAGAGGTTGAGTCGAGAGAGGGTGATGGAGAGAGAGGGGCCAGACAGGTTATGAGAGAGAGGCGCCGAGAGAGAGCGGACGAGAGCGCGGGTAAAAAGAGGGATGAACCGAGAGAGGGGCGGGGGAGGGATCGGGAGTTGGGTAAAGGGAGGTGGGGTCGAGACGGAGTGGGGGCGAGGGAGGGGGCGCGCTGTAGAGGCCATGAGAGAGTAGGCAATAGAGGGGGACGAGCGAAGGGGCTTTTAAAGATTGGAGTGAGAGAGGGGTGCCAGATGGGGGCGTGAGAGTGGGGGGAGAGAGGGGGTTGAGAAAGGGCGCGAGAAAGGGGGTGCTGAGAGAGGAGGGTGAGGGGAGACGATAGAGAAGGACGAGAGAGAGGGACGAGAGAGAGAGTCGAGAGAGGGGGCGAGAGGGGGCAAGGACAGGGTTGTGTAGGGCGGGGTCACCGGGCAAGGGAGGGGAACGAGAAAGGGGTGGGAGAGGAGGTGGGAAAGGGGGCGAAAGGGCGTCTAGAGAGGGGGATAGAGAGAGGCTTGAGAGAGAGGGTGTAGCGAGAGAGGGAAAGAGACAGTGGCGAGAGAAGGGGCGAGAGAGAGGGTGTGAGGGGGGGCGAGAGAGGGGGCAAGAGAGAGAAGTGAGAGAGAGTGGGGACGAGAGAGGTGAACGAGGGACGTGATGAGAGATGGTGTAAGAGAGAAGTCGGGCAAGGGCAATGGGTAGAGGGGGGCGTGAGAGGGGGGAG
This sequence comes from Chiloscyllium plagiosum, assembly GCF_037043375.1. Lineage (NCBI taxonomy): Eukaryota > Metazoa > Chordata > Chondrichthyes > Orectolobiformes > Hemiscylliidae > Chiloscyllium > Chiloscyllium plagiosum. The sequence continues at coordinate 50,741,584 of NW_028270178.1, read as the reverse complement.
AGAGAAGGGGCAAGAGAGGGGAGAGAATGGGGGCGAGAAGGAAGGGGCGAGACTGAGGGGGCTAGAGAGAGGGACGAGGGGTGGGGATCGAGAGAGGTTAGTAAGAAAGAGGGGGCGAGAGAGAGGGGGCGAGAGAGAGGGGGGCGAGAATGGGGGCGAGAGAGAGAAGGGGGCGAGAGAGAGAGGGGGGCGAGAGAGAGAGGGGGCGAGAGATAGAGTGTGGCGAGAGAGAAAGGGGGAGCGAGAGAGAGAGTGGGGCGAGAGAGAGTGGGGCGAGAGAGGATGGGGCGAGAGAGAGTGGGGTGAGAGGGAGGGGGTGAGAGAGAGAGGGGCGAGAGAGGGACGAGAGATAGAGGGGCTAGGGGACGGGGCGAGAGAGAGGGATGGGAACAAGATGGGGGCGAGGGGAGGTAGTGAGAGAGAGGGGGGCGAGAGGCGGAAGCACAAGTGAGAGGGGACGAGAGAGAGGAGTGCAAGAGATGGGTGGGGGCGGGAGAGTGAGTAGGAAAGGGGTAGAGGGAGCGTTGCGCGAGAGGGGTGAGAGATAGCGGGGTGAGGGGAAAGGGAAAGAGCGCGGGGGCAGAGATAGAGGGGTCTGGGGAGGGCGTGAGAGAGTGAGGGGGCGGGAGAGGGTGCGAGAGAGGAAATGAGGGAGGGGGCGAGAGAGAGGGCGCGAGAGAGGTGAGCAACAGGTTTGTGCGAGAGAGTGGGGCGAGAGGCAGGCGAGAGAGGGGACAAGAGAGGCGACAAGAGAAAGGGGCGTGAGAGAGGGGGGCAAGAGAGATGATGGGGGCGAGAAGGTGGGGCGAGATAGAGGTGGGGCGAGAGAGAGGTGGGGCGAGAGAGAGGTGGGGAGGGAGAGAGGTGGGGCAAGAGAGGGTGGGCGAGAGAGAGGGGCAAGGGAGACGGGGTGAGAGAGGTTGGAGAGAGAGGGGGAGAAAGGATGCGAGAGAGGGGTCGAGAGTCGGGCGAGGGAGGGGCTCCGGAGTGTGGGCGAAAGGGAGGCCAGCGAGGGGGGGCTAGAGAGAGGGGACATGACAGGTGGGGCGAGAGAGAGGTGGGGAGAGAGAGAGGTGGGGCGAGAGAGGGTGGGCGAGGCAGTGAGCGAGAGGTAATGGGGTGATAGAGGGAGACAAAAAATTGGAAGGGGGAGAGCGAGAGATAGGCGGGAGAGAGGTGGGCGAGAGTGATGAGAGAGAGTGGTAGAGTGAGTGGGTAAGAGAGAGAGGGAGAGCGAGAGACGGGAAAGAGGCAGGGGAGAAGGAAGGTGAGGTGAGAGAGAGGTGGGAGAGAGAGAGGGGGCGAGAGAGAGGTGGGAGAGAGAGTGGGTGAGAGAGAGCGGGCGAGAGAGAGGGGGCGAGAGAGAGGGTGCAAGAGAGCGAGGCGAGAGAGAGGGGAGAGAGAGGGGGAGAGAGAAACGGTGCAAGAGAGAGGGGCGTGTGAGAAATGGTCGAGAGAGGGCGCGAGGGGGGTGAGCAGGAGGGGGCGAGAGAACGGGTAAGACAGAGTTGAGGCAGAGAATGGGCGAGAGAGGGGGGTAAGCGAGAGGGGTAGAGAGGGGAGAGACGGGGAGAGAGAGATGGTGTGAGAGACGTGGGGCAAGAGAAAGATAGGGCGAGAGAAAGTGTGCGAGAGAGAACAGGCAAGAGAGGGGGCGAGAGGGAGGGGGCTGAGAGAGGGGGGAATGGGGGCGGGTGGGAGGTGAATGAGATAGAGGGGGTGAGAGAGAGAGGGTGCGAGAGAAGGGGTATGAGGGAGGGGTGAGATAGAGGGGGCGTGATAGAGTGAAGCAAGAGAGAGGGGGTGAGGGAGACGGGGATGAGAGACAGAGGGCGAGAGAGAGGTGGGCGACAGCGGGAGAGAGAGATTTGGAGGGAGAGAGTTGGCGAGACAAAGTGGGAGAGAGGAGGAGAGAGAGGGAAGAGAGAGGGGGATGAGGGAGAGGGGATGAGAGAGAGGGGCGAGAGAGAGGGGGCGAGAGAGAATTGGGCGAGAGATGTTGGGGGAGAGAGAGTTGGCGCGAGAGAGCCTTGGCGAGATAAAGGGGAGAGAGTGGTGGGGGGAGAGAGAGGGGACGAGAGAGAGGGGTCGAGAGGGAGGTGCGAATGGGAGGGGGCGATTGGGAGGGTAGCGAGAGACGGGGTGAGGGGGCGATTGAGAGGGGTGAGAGAGAGGGGTGAGTGACTTGGAGCGAGAGAGAGGAGAGCGAAAGAGAGGGTGTGAGAGAGAGGGGGTGAGGGTGCGAGTGAGAGGAGCGAGAGAGAGGGGGTGAGTGACTTGGGGCAAGAGAGAGGAGATCGAGAGAGAGGTGGGCGCCAGCGGGGGAGAGAGAGTTGGAGGGAGAGAGTTGGCGAGACAAAGTGGGAGAGAGGGGGAGAGAGAGGGGAGAGAGAGGGGGATGAGGGAGAGGGGATGAGAGAGGGGGCGAGAGAGAGGTGGGCGTGAGATGGTGGGGCAGAGAGAGGTGGTGCGAGAGAGACTTGGCGAGATAAAGAGGAGAGAGAGGTGGGGCGAGAGAGAGGGGACGAGAGAGAAGGGTCGAGAGAGGGGGAGCGAGTGGGTGGGGGCGATTGGGAGGGTAGCGAGAGAGGGGATGAGGGGGCGAGTGAGAGGAGCGAGAGGGGGGTGAGTGACTTGGGGGGAGAGAGAGGAGAGCGCGAGAGAGGAGAGCGAGAGAGAGGGTGTGAGAGAGAGGGGGTGAGAGAGAGGGGGTGAGGGCGTGAGTGAGAGGGGCGAGAGAGAAGGGGGTGAGTGACTTGGGGGCGAAAGAGAGTGGGGCGGGAGAGAGGGGGACGAGAGAGAGTGGAGTCCAGGGAGTGTGGGGTGAGACAGTGGGGTGTAGGAGAGGGTATCGAGAGAGGGCCAGAGAGATGGGGTGAGAAATGGGGAGAGAGAGTTGGGGAGAGAGGGGCGAGTGAGGGGGCTTGAGAGGCGGCTTGACAGCCTAGAGAGTGGGGCAAAGAGAGAGTGGGGAAGAGAGAGAGTGGGGGAGAGAGACTGTGGGGAGAGAGAGTGGGGGAGAGAGTGGGGTGCGAGAGAGGGGAAAGCAAGAGTGTGCGTGAGAGATGGGGCGAGAGAGGGGGTGAGAGAGGGGGAGAAATGGGCTTGAGAGGGGGCTTGAGAGTTGCCTTGAAAGTGGACTTGACAGGTGCTTTGAGAGGGGGCGAGGGAGGCGGTGTGAGAGTGTTGTGCGAAAGATAGGGCGCGAGAGATAGGTGGGCGAGATAGATGTGGGCGAGAAAGGGGGTCGACATAGAGTGGGGTGAGAGAGAGCGGAATGAGAGAGGGGAGCCAAGAGAGGGGTGTGAGAAATTGGTGAGAGAGAGGAGGGCGGGAGCATGGGCCGGGAGAGAGAGTGCGGAGAGAGCGGGGGCAAGCAATGGTGTGGAGGATGAGAGAGGGAGCAAGAGAGTGGGTGAGAGAGGGGGCGAGAGGGTGGTTCCAGAGAGAGTGGGGCGAGTGAGACGGGGTGAGAGAAGGTTGCGAAAGAGGGATAGTGAGAGGAGCTGAGCGAGAGGGTAGAGAGTGAGGGGGCGTGAGAGAGGGTGAGAGGAAGTGAGAGAGGGTGTGAGACAGGGGTTGAGAGAGTGGAGCGAGAGAGAGAGGGGCGTGACAGAGAGGGGGTCTCGAGCGAGAAGTGGGCGGGAGGGAGGGCGTGAGAGGAGGAGGCATGCAAGAGAGGGGTCGAGAGAGAGTTGGGAGAGTGAGATAGGGGTCGAGAGAGAGTAGGTGAGAGAGGGATTGAGAGGGGGCGCGAATGGGGGAGGCGGGCGAGAGAGAAGGGTCGAGAGAGAGGGAGCGAGAGTGGATGGTGGGCGAGAGAGGGTGTCGAAATATGGGGCTAAGTGATGAACTAGTGGCACTATTGCTAGAGCTTGTATCTAAAGCCCCAGCTGATGTTCAGTGGAGACAGGTTTGAATCCCACCATCAGATATGGTGGAATTTGAAAGCAATCATTTTTATAAATGTTATTAATAATCCATAAATAAGTATGAAACTATTGCGGAAGAACAAAATTCCCAAACACTTGTCCTTTCTAGAAGGATATCTGCCCATCCTCACGTGGTCTGCATGACATACTCACAGCAAAGTGTTTTCCTCTCACTGACCCTCTGAAATGGCCAAGCAAGTTACTCAGCTCAAGGTCAGCGAGGGCTGGGCAAGAAAAGCTGGTCAGCCAGAGGCACCCACATCCCATACGTGATTTTAAAATAAATCAGGAGTGCAGTAGGAAGAAGAAACCTTGTCAGCGTTTAATCAGATGATAGGAACAGGGAGAGGTGAAGGTTTTGGATGTGGTGAGAGTGTTACCGAGAGTGCCCAGGGCATGAACGGTGTTACAAAGCCAGTACGAATTGCTGCATCTAGAGGTGTTTTCAGGGGTAAGGAGGGGCACATGTATCTTTATTTATTCATTCATGGCCTGAGGATGTCATCGCTTGGACCAACATACATTACCCCACTGCTAATTGCCCAGATGGCAGCTCAGAGTCAGACATATTGCTGTGGGTCTGGAGTCACATGTGAGCCAGCCCAGGTAAGATTCTCAGATGTGCCTCCCTAAAGGGCATACGTGAACTAGTTGAGTTTTTCCAGATAAATAACAATGCTTATATAGTGCCCTCGCTAATGTCCTGTGCAGGTACAACCTGACATCCCAACTCCTATTCTCAAAGCTGTGACCAATGAAGGTAACCATCCCAAACGCCTGCTTCACCAGCCTGACAACCTGTGACGCTACATTCAAAGAACTGTGTACCTGCACCCCTGGGTCACTGACGGACAACACGACCCAGGGCCCGTACAATTGGACAAGTCTAGTCCTGGTCTTGTTTACCAGAATTTCTCCACCTGATATTCCTAACCTCACTAGCCCAACAGTCGACCCCATTGTACTCTTAGATAACCCTCTTTGCTGCCCACTTTACCAACAATTTCAGTGTCACTCACACACTTGCTAACCAGGACTCCTGTATTCTCATCCAAATTGTTTATATAAATGATGCACAACAGTAACCCAGCACTACACCCATGGCACACTGTTGGTCACAGGCCTGCAGTTTGAACAGCAACCCTCCATGAATACGCTCTGTCTCCTACCGTCAATCCAATTTTGTATCCAGTTGGTGAGTGCTCCCTGGTTATGTGTGATCTAAACTTATTAACCAGTCTGCCATGCAGTCTTGTGAAAGGCCTTGCTAAAGTTAATCTGGACATCGCGTGCTGCTCTGCTTTGATCTGTCACTTGTCTTCCTCCACGAACACTCAGTAAGGTATGTGAGACATGATTTTCCACGCACAAATCCATGATGTTTATCGCTAATCTGTCCTTGCCTTTCCAAATGCATGATGATCCTTGCTCTCAGAATCTCCTCCAACAACTTACCCACCTCTGCCATCAGTTTCACTAGTTTGGTACAAATATCTCTGCAAGCGGCCCTACAATTTCCTCCCTAGATTCTCACAAAGCGCTGGGATACATCTGATCGTGTCCCAAGGCTTTAGGAATTTTGTTTGCATGTTAAGACATCCAGCACCGCCTGTTCTCCAATGAGAACTCTATTCAAGTCATCACTATTTAATTTCTCAAGTTCCCGAGCTTCCATGTTTTTCTCCTCAGTAAATTGTAATGCAAGAATCACTGTATCTCCCCCATCAACAGTGATTCCACATAAACAGCGTCATTGAACTTTCAGGGGCCCTATTCGCTCCCTAGTTAATTTTTAGCCCTTGTTGAAACATGTCAAAATGCTTCTGAAATTTCAAGTATCGCCCGACCTTCTCTCCCATACCCCAACCGTTATCTATTCTACCACTTACGGTCACAACAAAATATGGAATCCAACAGATTTAAAAATATTTTCCTTTTGTAAAATCACGTGTTGCCCATTGTTTCTAAAAAGCCAAATATTGTTTATTGCTATATATTTTACAATAGTCTCCTGCACCTTTCCAACTTACTGCCAAACTAACACCGTTTGGTTTCAGACTGACTGCACAAACGGTTTTGGGAATTCTTGTGGATCAATCTGAAAAAAAAGGTAGCTTCCAAGGTCAGCAGTAATAGAGAAGGCAAATCAAATGCTGGCATTCATTCCCGAGGGAATGGAGTCTAAAAATAGGGAGGTCTTGCTAAAACTATGCAAGGCACAAGTCAGACCACACCTAGATTATAATGAACAGTATGCGTGCTCTAAGGAAAAACATTCTTGTGTTGGAGGCAGGCCAGGGAAGATTCACTCGGCTGATCCTGGAGATGGCGGGATTTTCCAATTAGAAGAGGGAGACTATATTGACTTGAATCCATTGGGATTTTGAAGAATGGGAGAGAAATTGAATGAAACGTACAGGATTCTGAGGAGCGTTGACAGGGTAGATGACGTGAAGTTAGAATATAGAACAGTACAGAACAGTTATAGGCCCTTCGGCCCAACATGGCTGTGCTGACCATGATGCTATTCTAAATTAATCCCATCTGCCTGCACATGGTTTATATTCCTCTATTCTCTGTCTGTTCATGTTGCTGTCTAAAATCCACTTCAAAACTTTGCTCTCGTTGCCACTTCTCCCACCTCCTGAGCAGCTTCCATTCTCTCTGTACAGAAATCTGCCCTCATTCGTCTCATTTAAAAATGTTCAATCTCAAATTAAATTGAGGCGCCTGAGTATTTGATATTTCCACATTGGAAGAAAGATTCCAACTATCCACACTATTCACGCCTATCCTAATGCTACATACCTGTCTTGCTGCAAATGCAGGGCTCGTTTCACTGAGAGTGGGTCTTTGAGGGGTGGATCGAGGTCACAGAGTTAGAGAGACGTTTGCGGGCTCGACAGGGTTAAGGATAGTTACAGGTGCTAGAGAATATTCGCAGGAGAAAAAAATTATTGTTTGGAAGAAATTACAGAGACAGCGCCGCTTTGATTAGATTCCACATAGGGATATGTGTCGGGTTGTGGCTCCTTACAGGGATTATGTTGAGCAGGATGTAGATACATTTGGAGGATTTGAGGATGTGGTACATTTAACAACAGTGTAGTATCTGGATAATATTACAGGCATAGTGAGAATAGTATGGACTGAAGAATATTACAGGGATAGGGAGTATGGTATGGACTATAGAATATTAAACAGATAGGGAGGATGGTATGCACTGGAGAATTTTACAGGGATAGGGTGGACTGTATGGACCGGAGACTTTTGCAGGGTGCTGGTATGGACTGAAGAATATTACAGGGATAGCGAGGAAGTTATGGACTGGAGTAAGTTAAAGGCAGAGCTGATTTTAAGCGCTGAAAGATATTTCAGAAAGAATGAGTGTCGTATATGCACGAAGATATGACAGGGATCAGGAAGCATGTTGAAACTGGAGGAGGTTACAGTCATAGAGAGGGTTGTGAGAAGCTTTGAGTAATTTATGAGCATTGGATGGGCGACAGTGAGTGGAGCTGCTTACAGATAGAAAGGAGGATATAATGGCCTCAAAGTAGTGACACCAATACATAGGTATAACGAAAATAAAGGATTTGAAGAGATGACACAGACCGGGAAGGTTGTACGCATTGGAGGAGATCATTGGAGAAGGATGGCTTCGGAGAATAAACAATGTAAAAAAAAATGGGGGTTGCAACAGTGGAACAAGTTTCAGCAAGTTGGAACATATAGACCTGAAGGAGGTTAGACAGTTAGCATGGCTTTAAGGTCTGGTGGGGACTACACAGTATAGGGGGGTGTAGTGACTGGAGGCATTTCCACAGATAAAGAGAGTACCAGTGATAGACAGAATTCACAAAAACGTGGAGGATTGTCGGGTCTGCAGGACACTACAGAAATTAGAAGAGTTTGAAATTACTGTAGTCTGTCAGAGATCATGGCAGTGTTGTAAGGTCAAGTGGAGGTTCCACAGTTTGGGAGGATTGCAGGAACTTAATGAATGCGTACATGGAAATAGGGATGTCGTGACTGAAGCTGGGAACAGAGATAGAGAGAACAGCACGGGATTACAGAGATATGATGGGTAGTGGTCTCTGGTGGAAGTTCCACGTTGATGGCTGTTTTGTGGAACTGCAGGATCTTGCAGAGATAGGCAGATGTGAAGGGGCTGGTTTACAGAGGCATGGCGAAATGTAGTGACTGGAGCATGCAGAGATGGTGAGTGCTGTAGAAGGTTCAGTAATTTGGAAGGATTGTAGAAGCTGGAGGGGTTCACACAGACAAGGAGGATTGTAAGAGAGTGAGGGGTTTACAGAGACAGGGAGGTTGGAGCATTCTCAGTAATTAATGGTTTGGAGCACTGTCCTGACTGGGGGAGGTTTCAGAATGAGCGAGGGACAGATCAAAAGGAAGTGGTCGCAAAAATATAGGAACATAAACATGTCACTTCGGTGCTGTTCCACAGAGGGTCATCAGGAGGACAGTTGTCCTCATTAAAATGTACAGATCCTCAGGGGAATGGGCAGGGTGGATACTGAAAGGATGCTTCCTTCGCCTTATGGGAGGGAGACAAACAAGGAAAGTCAGTTTGACAAAGATGAGGAAGGGAGAGTTGTCTATTTCTTTCACTGGCCCAAATCTACTTTAGATTTGTTCCCATACAGCTCAACGCAATGCAATGCGATAACAAAGAGAAAAGTCAGTTGGGACTGCAGGAAATACGAGACAAATGCCAGGTTGGAGGTACTGGTGGGAGTGAGAGAGAGAAGGGAGATGTTCAACAGCTGGAAGGGATTCCAGGGAGTGGACACTGTCAGGACTGTGAAACATGACATGCTTGCTTATGAGAGGGAGATAACGATGTGGCACAAGGTCAAACACGGCAGGACGATCCCAAGCTCCACACCTGCCATTTACTCAGGGAGCTGCTCTCACTCGGTCTGATGCCAAGCCCCACATACAAACAGCATGAGGTTTCCCAGCTCCTGGTGCTCAGGTCCCCCAGTGCACTCACTCCCTTTCCCAGTCGGTGAGGTATTTACATGGTTATACATTCTCCAGAAACACTGTGTCCTAGCCGACCTAAACTGGTAAATACACACTCTCCCAAGCAAAGACCATCTGCACTATGATTCCCTGCTCTGATTCCCTCTGAGTGACAGTTTGCGGAGCGGACTCGATGGGCCGAATGGCATTACTTCCGCTCCTATGTCTTATGGTCTAACAACAGAATCCACGAAACTCCATTGCATGGGTCAGCATCAAAGATAAAAGCTTCATTCTCTCAAAATGGAAACTCCCCAATTCCTGCCACTTAAAAATATTAAAGTAAAGAGAATTCCAAACGAAGGCATTGATGAGGTGAGCTCTAGTCAGTCCTGTAGATCTGGACGTTACCAGTTGCACGGAGAGTGCTTTCTTCCAGAGCTGCAGCAGCTCAGTGTCAGGCACACAGACAGAATGGGCAAACTGATTGACATCTGAGTTCACAACTCCCAGCCTGGGAATCTGAAGCTGTGCTCATCAATTCTGATAAAGATCGCCAGAATTAGGACATCACAATCAGCTGTGGCAAAAGGAGGCTTTGAGAGTTGATGCTTATAAAGCAGATCACAGAGCTAAGGAGGATTGTAGCGACTTGAAGAAGGGACTTGTAAGCACTTGAATGTTGTAGGGACTGGACGAATTTACCAAAGAGAGAAGGTCTAAGACTGGAGAATTCTGCAGGAAATCTTCACAGGTTAGAGTAGGATTAAGTGTCAGCACAACATCGGGGACTGAAGGGCCTGCACTGTGCTGTACTGTTCCATGTTCTAAATAGGGAGGGATACAATGGCAGGAAGAGGTTTCGGAAAGCTAAGAGGATGGAATCTGAATGAAGAGACACAAATAGGAAGGGTTGCTATGAGTGTCGTAGGTAACATATCGAGCAATGGTCTGATCTGGAGCAGATAACCCAGACTGGGAAGGTTGTGGGGATTGGAGGTGGTTTCAAAGGAGGGAAGACCATTTCGCCACAGGAGATTACAGAAATGTGAATAGCTGTAAGACATGCAGGAGTTCATGGAGAATAGGAGGTTGGTGGGATGGAGCAGCTTACTGAGATAAGGATGTTGTTAGCCAAAAGTCTGTCGCTGGAAAAGCGCAGCAAGTCAGGCAGCATCCAGGGAACAGGAGAATCAGGAATGAGGAAAATGTGTCCAGCAGGCTAAGATAAAAGGTAGGGAGGAGGGACTTGGGGAGGGGCGTCGGAAATGCGATAGATGGAAAGAGGTCAAGGTGAGGGTGATAGGTCAGACTGGGGTGGGGGCGGAGAGGTCAGGAAGAAGATTGCAGATCAGGAAGGCGGGGATGAGTTCGATGGATTTGACTGAGACAAGGTGGGAGGAGGCGAAATGAGGAATCTGGTGAAATCCGAGTTCATCCCTTGTGGTTGGAGGGTTGCTAGGCGGAAGATGAGGCGCTCTTCCTCCAACCGTCGTGTTGTTGTGGTCTGGCGATGGAGGTGTCCAAAGACCTGCATATCCTTGGTGGAGTGGGAGGGGGAGTTGAAGTGTTGAGTCACAGGGTGGTTGGGTTGGTTGGTCCGGGTGTCCCAGACGTACTAACCAACACCCGGACCAACTTTTTATCTTAGCCTGCTTCGTGAAGACTTTCCTCATTCCTGAAGAAGGGCTTATGCCCGAAACGTCGATTCTCCTGTTCCCTGGATGCTGCCTGACCTGCTGCGCTTTTCCAGCGACATATTTTCGGCTCTGATCTCCAGCATCTGCAGACCTCACTTTCTCCTTAAGGATGTTGTTAGGTTGGGATGCTTTACAAAGACTGGGATTGTTTAGGGAACCCAGCAGATGACAGATAAATACAGTTGTATAGACTGAAAGAACATACAGATTTACGGATGGTAGTCATCACTGAAGATGTTGGTAGATACAGGAAGGATTAAGTTCTGGAGGGTGTGGACATATTTAGACATGGAGTGTGTGCAGTTGGCCAGATGTTCCTGGAGATAAGGATAGCGATTTTGTTTGGAGACAGTTTCATAGATAAGGGAGCTTTCGTAACCTCCTCCAGTTTGGTCAAAGTGGGAAGCGTTGAAGGGGAGGGTGCAGTTTACACAGACAGTAGTGTAAGAACTGGAGAAGGTTATAGAGATCGGTAGATGGATGGAGAGACTAGAGGAGCTTACATGGACAGAGGATGTGCTAGCGACGGGAGGATGTTACACAGAGAGTGAGTCTTATAGGAACTGAATCGGCAGAGTCACAGGGATTGGACTGGGCTATTCAGATCGGCAGTGGGGCAGATAATTGAGAAGAATTTAGTGTCTCGACAGATTGATTGTGTCTTTATTGCTCGAAGAGGTTAGCTAGATATGGAAACCTTCAACCCAATGTATACCATCATCAGACCAGAGCATCAATATCCCACATCAGCCTGGGATCCCTAAACATGCCAGCTTTTCCCTTCACTCTAAAAGGGACACACTGGCTCTGGATTCTTGAGATAACACTTTTCAAAGACTCCCATTTTCGAGTAATTCCTTTTATTTCAAACAGACTCACCCAATTGATGGCAGCACGATGTGGAGGAGCGGGTGTTGGACTGGGGTGGACAATGTTAAAAATCACACAACACCAGCTGACAGTCCAGCAGATTTATCTTATCTGGAGGCACTAGCTTTCAGAGCAGTGCTTCTTCACCAGGCGGTTGTGCAGCACAATCATAAGACACAGAATTTATAGCAACAGAAGAGCAGTGTCAGGGAATATAATATCAAATAAATTTAATTTCAGCCTTTCATCTTTTAGGATGATCACCTGTGTTTCGAAATAAATCTGTTGGACAATAACCTGGTGTTGTGTGATTTTTAATTTAGCCAATTGACCTCTGCTCGATCCTACCCAATAGTCCCAAACCTGGCCCTGCTCCAGTTTCACACCTCAATCTGTGAACCTGTCTGACCTTTTCCCATAGCTATTTTAAAACAAAGACAGTTGTGGTCACTGGACCCAAAGCGCTCTCCAACTGAAACGTTAGTCACTTGCCTGACCTCGTTTTCTGCGGGGAGGTCCAGTGTTGCACCCGCTGGAGTAGAGTGGGGCCCGTCGACATCTTAATTTAGAAAACTTTATTGAACACATTTGACAAACTGCATTCTGTACGGGCCATCTCTCTGGGAGGCACAGTCAAGACAGAAGAAATTAAAATCTCCAACCAATACTACTCTATTATTCCGACTGTTATCCCCAATCTCTCTCCACGTCTGCTCCTTTACTACTCGCTGGCTATTTGGGAGTCTATAATACAGTCCCAAAAGAGTGCCCACCCCCTTTTTGTTTCTAAGCTCTAAACACGTGGCCTCATTTGCTGACCACTTAAGCGTATCCTCTCGAAGCTCTGTTGTTATGTCCTCCCTTATCAAAAGGACAACTCCCCCTCTTCACTTACTTGTCCTTCTGTCCCGCCTGTAGCTTCTGTATCCTGAAACACTGAGCTGCCAGTCCTGCCCTTCTTTCAGCCATGTTTATGTTATGGCTATAATATCCCAGTCCCCAGAGCTAATTCATGTTCTGAGCTCGTCTGCCTTACCAGTCAGGCCTTGTGTGTTGAAATAAATGCCATTTAAACCAGAAGTCTTTTCCCTCCCTTGACTGTTCCCCTGGATATCCTGAATAGTAAACTTGCTCTCGATGGCTGATGTATTTTCCCCTGACCATTCAATGGTGCCTCTCTTATTCAGAGTCCCTGCCAAACTAGTTTAAACCTTCCAGGTTAAGACTACCAAATCTTCCCGCAGTGGCACTGGTACCCCTCTGATTCGAGTCCATCTCGTCCCCATTTTACAGGTCACCTCTACCCGAGAAGAGGTCCCAACGATGTAAAAACCCTGCCCCCTACACCAGCTCCTCAGCCGCACGTCCATCCGGCCTATTTTTCTATGTCTATCCTCACTGGGGCAGGTGTCACTGTAAGTAATCTGGAGACCACAACCCTTGAGGTCCTGCTTTTTAACTTCTTACCTGCACGCCTGATACTCATTTCACAGGACCCCATCCCTTTGTCTACCTCTGTCATGTTGTCCGATGTGCACAATAACATCTGGCTGTTCGCCCTCCCCTTTAGAATTTTCTGCAACCGCTCAGAGACATCCTTGAGCCTGGCGTCCGGGACGCAGCACACCATCCTGGGGTCCCTTCTGCATCCACACAGTTTCCTGTCTGTCCACCTCACAAGAGAGCCTCCTATCATTACTGCTAACTTTAGACAGGATGTGACAAATATAGACTGGGGGGAGCGACCTGCAGTTGGGGAAATATTTGCAAAGTGGAGTATTTTTAAGTGATACAATGAGAATCCATGGCCAGTGTGTTCATGATGAGAGAATGGCCAATACAGTAAGTCTAGCGTTTAGTGATCATGTGATATCGCGAGTTTGATAAAGAAAACACAGTGCAATAAATACAGACGGAGCCATTCACAAATATAGAGTGGGCAAAGGATTCCTTAAAAATGAGGGTCAAACAGAGGTCACAAAATATCCTTGGCAGATACTGTTAAGGAAAAGCCACAAGGTATTTTACCAGTACAGTTAGAGTCAGAAGATTACTTGGGCAAGAGTGGGGCCTGTTAGAAACCAAAGGGACAATCTGTGCATGGAGCCAGAGGAAGTCGGTGAGGTCTTCAATAAATACTTCCCATCTGTATTCACACAGGAGAAAGTCATTGGAACCAGGGACTTCAGTTGGGATGGTGAGGTTCGAGAACACAGTAAGATCAATAAGGAGGGCATATTAAATGTTTTTACCAACATAAAGATGGAGAAATCTCCAGTGCAATGAAATGTATCCGAGATTGCTATAGCAGGGAAAGGATCAGATTGCTGGGGATATATTGGTGGATATATTTAATACTTTGCTGGCCACAGGTGAAGTGCCGAATGACGGGAGGATAGCTAATGTGGTTCCTTTGTTCAAAAAGGGCAGCAGGGATAGGCCAGGTAATTACAGAGCAGATAGTCTGACAGCAGGGGGAGGGACATGATTGGAAACAATTCTGAGGGAGAGTTTGAATTAATAATTGGAAAGGCAGAGATTGATTAGGGATAGTCTTCACGGAATTGGCAGAGGAAGATCCTGTCCGATGAATTCAGCGAAGTTTTCTTTGAAATTATGATTAAAAATATTGATGAGGGATGGGCAGATGATATGGGTTACATGGAGTTCAGTAAGGCCTTTGACAAGGTCCCACATGGAAGGCTGGTCCAAAAGGGAAGAGCCCATGAGTTCCAAGGCAAGTTGGGAAATCGGATCCATAATTTGTGAAGGGTTGGTTTTGTGAATGAAAACCTTTGCCCAGCGGTGGCACCACAATAATCTGTACAGGAACCATCGTTGTTTATTATGTACATTAATAACTCGGATGTGAAAGCAGAAGATATCATCAGTCAGGTTACACATGACATGAAAGGTGAGGGTGTTATCCACAGTGAGGCGGATGGTATCAGACTGCAGTCTGTAGGTTGAGGCTATGACAGAATTTCAACAGAATCATTTCGATCGATAAGCTAGGCAAGAGCACAGCAGGCAATGAGGAAAACTGATTAATTAAGCTGAATTAACTTTGATGTAAAAAGCCTGACAGGTAAGGCAAATGAACGCACGGCATGGACGGAACATGGGACTGCGAAATCACACGAATTACAGAAACACAGCTGAGGGAGGGACAGGACAGGCAGTTCAAAGGTCCCAATTACAGATGCTGCAGGAAAGATAGAAGGGGAGGCAAGAGAGGAGGGGAGTGGAGCTTTTGATCAGTGAAATCATTATGCACGACTGAGAGAGGATATTCCTGGTGAACACCCAGTGAAGCCATGTTAGTGGAACTGAGAAATGAGAATGAGTCATCACTTTGATATGACTGTATGACAGGCCCTCAATGGTCAGAGGGAACTTGACCTCAGATATCTGTAAGAATGATAGTGTTGTAATGGATGGCGATTTTAACTCTCCAAACCGAGACTGGGAGCTCCGTAATGCTCACAGCTTGAATGGAAGGAATTTATTCAGTATGTTCAAGAAAACTGTCTCAGTCAGTATGGAAATGGCCTAACTGCAGGAAGGCATAAAAGCTGACCTCCCTTTGGGAAACAAAGTAGGGAAAGGGACCGAGGTGTTCGTGGGGCAAGACTTTGGCAAAGTGACCACAATTCTATTAGTTTGAATAAAAAAGCTGTGGAAAAGGACAGACCTGGTCCACAAGTTAAAGATCAAAATAGGCCTTGACTTAACCCAGAAGGTGTTAGGCAAGAGCTTTTAACAATTGAATGTGGAGGCTATTGGCTGGTAAAGGGAAGTCAGGCAGGTGGGAAGATTTCAAAAGCGACATAATATTAGAGTTCAGGGCCAGCATATTCCTGTTAGTGTGAAGGATTATGCTGATACTAATAGGAAACACTGGATGGCTGGAGTTATTGAGGTTCTAGCCAAAACAGAAGGGGACACATATCAGATATAGCCAGCTGGATAAAGTACATCTCTTGAAGATCATTGTGGGTAGAGTAATACACTTGAGAGGGAAATCAGAAAGGCCCAAATGGGACCTGAGAGACCTTTGGCAGATAAGGCTCATGAAAATCCAAAGAGATTCTACAAGTATATTAACAACAGAACATTTCTCACCCCACTCTCTCACTTCACCCGCACGCTCTCTCTCAGCCCACTCTCTCTCACACCCCCTCTCTCTCATCCCCTTCTCTCTCCCTCACCCTCTCATCTCACCCCTCTCTCACACACCTCTCATCCCCTCTCTCTCTCACCTGCTCTCTCGCTCTCTCAAACTATCTCTCTCTTACACCCACTCACTCATTCCTCTCTCTTTCACTCTCACCCCTCTCTCTTTCTCAGCACCACTATCTCACCCCCTTCTCTCTCTCAACCCCCTTTCTCACTCCCCTCTCAACCCCTCACCCACATTCTCTCTCGCTCCCAAACCTCCTCTCTCTCTTACCTTTCTCTCTCTCACTCCCTCCCTCTCTCCCACTCAGTGTCTCTCTCTCTCTCGCCCCATCTCACTCACACCTCTCTCTCTTTCAACCCCTCTCTCTCGCACGCCCTCTCTCCCAGCCCCTCTCTATCTCACCTCCACTCTTTCTCTGACCCACTCTCACACCCCCTTTGTCTCTCCCCTTTTCTCTCTCACGCCCCTCTCATCGCCCTTTCTCTCACCCTCTCTCTCACTCACCCGCTGTTTCTCCCACCCCACTCTCTCTCCCACCCCTCTCTCTATCCCACCCACTCTCTCTCACCCTCTCTCTCTCTCTCATCCTTCTCTCTCTCTCACCACTCTCTCTCCCACCCCATCGCTCTCCCACCCTGTCTCTCTCGAACCACATTCTCTCTCACACCCTCTCTCTCAAACCCCCTCTCTCATCCCTCTCTCTCATCCCCCCTCTCTCATCCCCCTCTAAATCGATCCCTCTCTCTCAACCCCTCTCTCTCACTCCTCTCCCTCACTCTCTTCTCTCTCTCAACCCGTCACTCTCTCTCCCCCTCTCTCTCTCTCCCTCTCTCTCTCACCCCCTCTGTCTCACCCCCTCTCTTTCTCACTCCATCTCTCTTTTACCCCTCTCTCTCTCTCTCTCCCCTCTTTCTCACGCCCCCTCTCTCCCCCTCTCCCCCTCTCTGTTCTGCCCCCTCCCACCCCGTCTCGTTCACTTTCCCTCTCTCTCTCAGCCCCACTCTCTCTCACTCTCTATCTCACCCTTCTCTCTCTCACCCTCTCTCTCTCACCCTCTCTCTCTCACCCTCTCTCTCTCACCGGCCCTCTCTCTCACCCCCCTTTTTCTCACCCCCCTCTCTCTATCATTCCCTCTCTCTCAGCCCCACTCTCTCTCACTTTCTCTCTCACCCTTCTCTCTCACACCTCTCTCTCACCCCACTCTCTCTCACCGTCCCTCTCTCTCAACCCCCTCTCACACTCCCCTTTCTCTCACCCACCTCTCTCCCTCTCTCTCATCCCTTCTCTCTCACCGCCACTCTCTCTCACTCTCTCTCTCACCACTCTCTCTCACCCCGCTCTCTCACCGCCCCTCTCTCTCACTGCGCCTCTCTCTCACCCCACCCCCCCACACTCCCCTTTCTCTCACCCTCCTCTCTCTCTCATCCCCTCTCACTCACCCCCACTCTCTCTCTCACTCTCACCCGCTCTCTCAAACCACCTCTCTCTCGCAACCCCTCTCTCTCACCCTCCTCCTCCTCTCTCTCTCACCCGCTCTCTCTCGCTCTCTCAAACCTCCTCACCCACTCATCGTCCGCTTGCTCTCTCACCCGCACTCTCAAGCTCTATCTCACCCTCTCTCTCACCCCCTCATCCTCTTCTTTCTCTCTCTCTAAACCCCTCTCTCACCTCTCTCTCTCAAACCCGTCTCATCCTCCTCTCTCTCTCTCTCAACCGCCATCTCTCGCTCTCTCAAACCCCGTCTCTCTCTATAACCCCTCTCTCTCACCCTCTCTCTCATCCCCTCATTCTCTTCTCTCTCTCTCTCTCACACCCGCTCTCTCTCGCTCTCTCAAACCCCCTCTCTCTCTCAACCCCTCTCTCTCACCCTCTCTCTCACCCCCCTCATTCTCCTCCCTCTCTCTCACCCGCTCTCGCTTGCTCTCTCAAACACCTTCTCTTACACCCTCTCTCACCCCCCTCATCCTCCTCTCTCTCTCTCACCCGCTCTAACTCGCTCTCTCAAACCCCCTCTCTCTCAACCCCTCTCTCTCACCCTCTCTCTCTCACCCCCTCATCCTCCTCCCACTCTCTCACCCGCTCTCTCTTGCTGTCTCAAACCCCTTCTCTCTCTAAAACCCCTCTCTCTCACCCTCTCTCTCTCACCCCCTCATCCTCCTCTCTCTCTCTCACCCGCTATCTCACTCTCTCAAACCCTCTCTCTCTCTAAAACCCCTGTCTCTCACCCTCTGTCTCTCACGCCCAATCCTCCTCTCTCTCTCTCACCCGCGCTCTCTCGATCTCTCAAACCCTTTCTCTCTCTAAACCCCCTCTCTCTCACACCCTCTCTCACCCCCCCATCCTTGTCTCTCTCTCACCCGCTCTCACTCGCTCTTTCAAACCCCCCCTCTCTCTCAACCCCTCTCTCTCACCCCTCTCTCTCACGCCCCTCATCCTCCTCTCTCTCACCCACTCTCTCTCGTTCTCTCAAACCCTCTCTCTCTCCAAAACCCCTGTCTCTGGCCCTCGCTCTCTCACCCCCCTCATCCTCTCTCTCTCTCACACGCTCTCTCTCACCGCCCTCATCCTCCTCCCCCTGTCTCACCGGCGCTCTCTCGCTCTCTCGCTCTCTCAAATCCCCTCTCTCTCAACCCCTCTCTCGCACCCTCTCTCTCTCATCCCCCTCATCTCCTCTCTCTCTCATCCGCTCTCTCAAACCCACTTTCTCTCTAAAACCCCTCTCTCTCTCACCCTCTCTCACTCTCTCACCACTCTCATCCTCCTCTCTCTCTCTCACCCACTCTCTCTCATACTCTCAAACCCCCTCTCTCTCCACCCGTCGCTCTCATCCTCTCTCTCTCACCCCCCTCATCCTCCTAACTCTCTCTCACCCGCTCGCTCTAGCTCTCTCAAACCCCCTCTCTCTCAAACCCCCTCCATCAACCTCTCTCTCACACCCCCCTCATCCTCCTCTCTCTCTCACCCGTTCTCTCTCACTCTCTCAAACACCCTCTCTCTCTAAACCCTTTCTCTCTCACCCTCTCTGTCTCAACCCCCTCATCCTCCTCTCTCTCTCACACTCTCTCTCTCACTCCCCTCATCCTCCTCTCTCTCTCTCACCCGCTCTCTCACTCTCACAAATCCCCTCTCTCTCTAAAACGCGTATCTCTCACCCTCTGTCTCTCACCCCCCATCCTCCTCAATCTCTCTCACCCACTCTCTCACTCTCTCAAAAACCCTCTCTCTCTAAAACCCCTCTCTCACACCTTCTCTCTCACACCCGTTTCATCCTCCTCTCTCTCTCTCACCCGCTCTCTCTCGCTCTCTCAAACCCCGTCTCTCTCTATAACCCCTCTCTCACCCTCTCTCTCAACCCCCTCATCCTCCTCTCTCTCTCTCTCACCCGCTCTCTCTCGCTCTCTCAACCCCCCCTCACTCTAAAACCCCTCTCTCTCACACTCTCTCTCTCACCCCCCTCATCCTCCTCTCTATCTCTCTCACCCGCTCTCTCTCGCTCTCTCAAAGCCCCTCTCTCTCTAAAACCCCTATCTCTCACCCTCTGTCTCTCACCCCCCTAATCCTCCTCTATCTCTCTCACCCGCTCTCTCTCGCTCTCTCACACCCCCTCCCTCTCTAAAACCCCTCTCTCACCCTCTCTCTCTCACACCCGTCTCAACCTCCTCTCTCTCTCTCACCCGCCATCTCTCGCTCTCTCAAAACCCGTCTCTCTCTATAACCCCTCTCTCACACCCTCTCTCTCACCCCCTCATCCTCTTCTCTCTCTCTCGCCCTCTCTCTCAAAACCCCTCTTTCTCTCAACCCCTCTCTCTCACCCTCTCTCTCTCATCCCCCTCATCATACTCTCTCTCTCTCACCCCCTCTCTCTCGCTCTCTCAAACGACGTCTCTCTCTAAACCCCTCTCTCTCACACTCTCTCTCTCACCCCCTCCTCCTCCTCTCTCTCTCTCACCCGCACTCTCTCGCTCTCTGAAACCCCCTCTCTCTCTAAACCCCTCTCTCTCACGCTCCCTCTCTCACCCCCCTCATCCTCCTCTCTCTCTCTCACACGCTCTCTCGATCCCTCAAACCCCCTCTCTCTCAATCCCCCTCTCTCACCCTCTCTCTCTCACCCCCTCATCCTCCTCTCTCTCTCTCCCGCTCTCTCTCGCTCTCTCAAACCCACTCTCTCTCTCAACCCCTCTCTCACCCTCTCTCTCTCACCCCCTCATTCTCCTCCCTCTCTCTCAGCCGCTCTCTCTTGCTCTCTCAAACACCTTCGCTCACACCCTCTCTCACCCCCCTCCTCCTCCTCTCTCTCTCTCTCACCCGCTCTAACTCGCTCTCTCAAACCCCCTCTCTCTCTCTCACCCTCTCTCTCTCACCCTCTCTCTCTCACCCCACTCATTCTCCTCCCTTTCTCTCACCCGCTCTCTCTTGCTCTTTCAAACACATTCGCTTCCACCCTCTCTCAACCCCCTCATCCTCCTCTCTCTCTCTCACCCGCTCTCTCTCGCTCTCTCAAACCCCCTCCCTCTCTAAAACCCCTATCTCTCACCCTCTGTCTCTCACACCCCTAATCCTCCTCGATCTCTCTCACCCGCTCTCTCTCGCTCTCTCAAAGCCCCTCTCTCTCTAAAACCCCTATCTCTCACCCTCTGTGTCTCAACCCCCTAATCCTCCTCTACCTCTCTCACCCGCTCTCTCTCGCTCTCGCAAACCCCCACCCTCTCTAAAACCCCTCTCTCTCACCCTCTCTCTCTCACACCCGTCTCATCCTCCTCTCTCTCTCTCACCCGCCATCTCTCGCTCTCTCAAACCCCGTCTCTCTCTGTAACCCCTCTCTCTCACCCTCTCTTTCACCCCCTCATCCTCTTCTCTCCCTCTCTCACCCGCTCTCTCAAAACCCCTCTCTCTCTCAACCCCTCTCTCTCACCCTCTCTCTCACATCCCCCTCATCATCTTCTCTCTCTCTCTCACCCGCTCTCTCTCGCTCTCTCAAACCACGTCTCTCTCTAAACCCCTCTCTCTCACACCCTCTCTCTCACCCCCTCCTCCTCCTCTCTCTCTCTCTCACCCGCTCTCTCTCGGTCTCTGAAACCCCCTCTCTCTAAATCCCTCTCTCTCACGCTCCCTCTCTCACCCCCCCTCATCCTCCCCTCTCTCTCTCACACGCTCTCTCTCGATCCCTCAAACCCCCTCTCTCTCAACCCCTCTCTCTCACCCTCTCTCTCTCACCCCCTCATCCTCCTCTCTCTCTCCCGCTCTCTCTCGCTCTCTCAAACCCACTCTCTCTCTCAACCCTCTCTCTCACCATCTCTCTCTCAACCCCTCATTCTCCTCCCTCTCTCTCACCCGCTCTCTCTTGCTCTCTCAAACACCTTCGCTCACACCCTCTCTCACCCCCCTCATCCTCCTCTCTCTCTCACCCGCTCTAACTCGCTCTCTCAAAACCCCTCTCTCTCTCTCTCAACCCCTCTCTCTCACCATCTCACTCTCACCCCCCTCATTCTCCTCCCTCTCTCTCACCCGCTCTCTCTTGCTCTTTCAAACACATTCGCTTATGCCCTCTCTCACCCCCCTCATCCTCCTCTCTCTCTCTCACCCGCTCTAACTCGCTCTCTCAAACCCCCACTCTATCTCAACCCCTCTTTCTCACCCACTGTCTCTCACCGCCTCATCCTCCACTCTCTCTGACCCGCTCTCTCTCGCTCTCTCAAAGCCCCTCTCTCTCTAAAACCCCTATCTCTCACCCTCTGTCTCTCACCCCCCTAATCCTCCTCTATCTCTCTCACCCGCTCTCTCTCGCTCTCTCACACCCCCTCCCTCTCTAAAACCCCTCTCTCACCCTCTCTCTCTCACACCCGTCTCAACCTCCTCTCTCTCTCTCACCCGCCATCTCTCGCTCTCTCAAAACCCGTCTCTCTCTATAACCCCTCTCTCACACCCTCTCTCTCACCCCCTCATCCTCTTCTCTCTCTCTCGCCCGCTCTCTCAAAACCCCTCTTTCTCTCAACCCCTCTCTCTCACCCTCTCTCTCTCATCCCCCTCATCATACTCTCTCTCTCTCACCCCCTCTCTCTCGCTCTCTCAAACGACGTCTCTCTCTAAACCCCTCTCTCTCACACTCTCTCTCTCACCCCCTCCTCCTCCTCTCTCTCTCTCACCCGCACTCTCTCGCTCTCTGAAACCCCCTCTCTCTCTAAACCCCTCTCTCTCACGCTCCCTCTCTCACCCCCCTCATCCTCCTCTCTCTCTCTCACACGCTCTCTCGATCCCTCAAACCCCCTCTCTCTCAATCCCCCTCTCTCACCCTCTCTCTCTCACCCCCTCATCCTCCTCTCTCTCTCTCCCGCTCTCTCTCGCTCTCTCAAACCCACTCTCTCTCTCAACCCCTCTCTCACCCTCTCTCTCTCACCCCCTCATTCTCCTCCCTCTCTCTCAGCCGCTCTCTCTTGCTCTCTCAAACACCTTCGCTCACACCCTCTCTCACCCCCCTCCTCCTCCTCTCTCTCTCTCTCACCCGCTCTAACTCGCTCTCTCAAACCCCCTCTCTCTCTCTCACCCTCTCTCTCTCACCCTCTCTCTCTCACCCCACTCATTCTCCTCCCTTTCTCTCACCCGCTCTCTCTTGCTCTTTCAAACACATTCGCTTCCACCCTCTCTCAACCCCCTCATCCTCTTCTCTCTCTCTCACCCGCTCTCTCTCGCTCTCTCTCAAACCCCCCCTCACTCTAAAACCCCCCTCTCTCACACTCTCTCTCTCACCCCCCTCATCCTCCTCTCTCTCTCTCACCCGCTCTCTCTCGCTCTCTCAAACCCCCTCCCTCTCTAAAACCCCTATCTCTCACCCTCTGTCTCTCACACCCCTAATCCTCCTCGATCTCTCTCACCCGCTCTCTCTCGCTCTCTCAAAGCCCCTCTCTCTCTAAAACCCCTATCTCTCACCCTCTGTGTCTCAACCCCCTAATCCTCCTCTACCTCTCTCACCCGCTCTCTCTCGCTCTCGCAAACCCCCACCCTCTCTAAAACCCCTCTCTCTCACCCTCTCTCTCTCACACCCGTCTCATCCTCCTCTCTCTCTCTCACCCGCCATCTCTCGCTCTCTCAAACCCCGTCTCTCTCTGTAACCCCTCTCTCTCACCCTCTCTTTCACCCCCTCATCCTCTTCTCTCCCTCTCTCACCCGCTCTCTCAAAACCCCTCTCTCTCTCAACCCCTCTCTCTCACCCTCTCTCTCACATCCCCCTCATCATCTTCTCTCTCTCTCTCACCCGCTCTCTCTCGCTCTCTCAAACCACGTCTCTCTCTAAACCCCTCTCTCTCACACCCTCTCTCTCACCCCCTCCTCCTCCTCTCTCTCTCTCTCACCCGCTCTCTCTCGGTCTCTGAAACCCCCTCTCTCTAAATCCCTCTCTCTCACGCTCCCTCTCTCACCCCCCCTCATCCTCCCCTCTCTCTCTCACACGCTCTCTCTCGATCCCTCAAACCCCCTCTCTCTCAACCCCTCTCTCTCACCCTCTCTCTCTCACCCCCTCATCCTCCTCTCTCTCTCTCCCGCTCTCTCTCGCTCTCTCAAACCCACTCTCTCTCTCAACCCTCTCTCTCACCATCTCTCTCTCAACCCCTCATTCTCCTCCCTCTCTCTCACCCGCTCTCTCTTGCTCTCTCAAACACCTTCGCTCACACCCTCTCTCACCCCCCTCATCCTCCTCTCTCTCTCACCCGCTCTAACTCGCTCTCTCAAAACCCCTCTCTCTCTCTCTCAACCCCTCTCTCTCACCATCTCACTCTCACCCCCCTCATTCTCCTCCCTCTCTCTCACCCGCTCTCTCTTGCTCTTTCAAACACATTCGCTTATGCCCTCTCTCACCCCCCTCATCCTCCTCTCTCTCTCTCACCCGCTCTAACTCGCTCTCTCAAACCCCCACTCTATCTCAACCCCTCTTTCTCACCCACTGTCTCTCACCGCCTCATCCTCCACTCTCTCTGACCCGCTCTAACTCGCTCTCTCAAACCCCCACTCTCTCTCAACCCCTCTCTCTCACCCTCTATCTCTCACCCCCTCATCCTCCACTCTCTCTCTCTAAACCCCCTCTCTCTCACTCTCTCTCTCTCTCACCCCCTTATGCTCCTCTCTCCCTCTCACCAGCACTCTCTCGCTCTCTCAAACCCCTCTCTCTCTCTCAACCCCTGTCTCTCACCCTCTCTCTCTCACCCCCCTTCAGCCTCCTCACTCTCCTCCCTTTCTCTCACCCGCTCTCTCTTGCTCTTTCAAACACATTCGCTTACACCCTCTCTCAACCCCCTCATCCTCTTCTCTCTCTCTCACCCGCTCTCTCGCTCTCTCTCAAACCCCCCCTCACTCTAAAACCCCTCTCTCTCACACTCTCTCTCTCACCCCCCTCATCCTCCTCTCTCTCTCTCACCCGCTCTCTCTCGCTCTCTCAAACCCCCTCCCTCTCTAAAACCCCTATCTCTCACCCTCTGTCTCTCACACCCCTAATCCTCCTCTATCTCTCTCACCCGCTCTCTCTCGCTCTCTCAAAGCCCCCCTCTCTCTAAAACCCCTATCTCTCACCCTCTGTGTCTCACCCCCTAATCCTCCTCTATCTCTCTCACCCGCTCTCTCTCGCTCTCGCAAACACCCTCCCTCTCTAAAACCCTCTCTCTCACCCTCTCTCTCTCTCACCCGTCTCATTCTCCTCTCTCTCTCTCACCCGCCATCTCTCGCTCTCTCAAACCCCGTCTCTCTCTGTAACCCCTCTCTCTCACCCTCTCTTTCACCCCCTCATCCTCTTCTCTCCCTCTCTCACCCGCTCTCTCAAAACCCCTCTCTCTCTCAACCCCTCTCTCTCACCCTCTCTCTCACATCCCCCTCATCATATTCTCTCTCTCTCACCCGCTCTCTCTCGCTCTCAAAAACTACGTCTCTCTCTAAACCCCTCTCTCTCACACCCTCTCTCTCACCCCCTCCTCCTCCTCTCTCTCTCTCTCACCCGCTCTCTCGGTCTCTGAAACCCCCTCTCTCTAAACCACTCTCTCTCACGCTCCCTCTCTCACGCCCCTCATCCTCCTCTCTCTCTCTCACACGCTCTCTCTCGATCCCTCAAACCCCCTCTCTCTCAACCCCTCTCTCTCACCCTCTCTCTCTCACCCCCTCATCCTCCTCTCTCTCTCTCGCTCTCTCTCGCTCTCTCAAACCCACTCTCTCTCTCAACCCCTCTCTCTCACCATCTCTCTCTCAACCCCTCATTCTCCTCCCTCTCTCTCACCCGCTCTCTCTTGCTCTCTCAAACACCTTCGCTCACATCCTCTCTCACCCCCTCATCCTCCTCTCTCTCTCACCCACTCTAACTCGCTCTCTCAAACCCCCTCTCTCTCTCAACCACTCTCTCTCACCATCTCTCTCTCACCCCCCTCATTCTCCTCCCTCTCTCTCACCCACTCTCTCTTGCTCTTTCAAACACATTCGCTTATGCCCTCTCTCACCCCCCTCATCCTCCTCTCTCTCTCTCACCCGCTCTAACTCGCTCTCTCAAACCCCCACTCTATCTCAACCCCTCTCTCTCACACACTGTCTCTCACCGCCTCATCCTCCACTCTCTCTCTCTGACCCGCTCTAACTCGCTCTCTCAAACCCCCACTCTCTCTCAACCCCTCTCTCTCACCCTCTCTCTCTCTCAGCCCCCCTTCATCCTCCTCACTCTCTCTCACCCGCTCTCTCTCTCACTCTCTCAAACCACCTCTCTCTCTCAACCCCTCTCTCTCACCCTCTCTCTCTCACCCCCCCATCCTCCTCTCTCTCTCTCACCCATTCTCTCTCTCTCAAACCCCTCTCGCTCTCAACCCATCTTCTCACCTTCTCTCTCTCACGCCCCTCATCCTCCTCTCTCTCTCACCTGCTCTCTCTCAAACCCCCTCCCGCTCTAAAACCTCTCTCTCTCTCACCTTCTCTCTCTCAAGCCCCTCATCCTCCTGTCTCTCTCTCACAACCGCACTCTCACGCTCTATCAAACCCCCTCTCTCACTAAAACCCCTCTCTCTCATCCTCTCTCTCTCACCGCCCTCATCATCCTCTCGCTCTCTCAATACTCTCTCTCACCCCCCTCATCCTCCTCTCTCTCTCACACACACGCTCTCTCAAACCACCCCTCACTCTAAACCCCTCTCTCACACACACTCTCTCTCACCCCCCTCATCCTCCTCTCTCTCTCTCTCACCCGCGCTCTCTTGCTCCCTCAAACCCCTCTCTCTCCAAAACCCCTCTCTCTCACCCTCGGTCTCTCACCCCCCTCATCCTCCTCTCTCTCTCTCTCACCCGCTTTCTCTCGCTCTCTCAAACCCCTCTCTCTCTAAAACCCCATCTCTCACCCTTTCTCTCTCACCCCCTCATCCTCCTCTCTCTCTCACCCGCGCTCTCTCGCTCTCTCAAACCCCCTCTCTCTCTAAAACCCCTCTCTCTCACCCTTTCTCTCTCACCCCCTCACCCTCCTCACTCTCTCTCACCTGCTCTCTCTCGTTGTCTCAAACGCCCTCTCTCACTAAAACCCTCCTCTCTCACCCTCTCTCTCTCACCCCCCTCATCCTACTCTCTCTCTCTCACCCACTCTCTCGCTCTCTCAAACCCCCTCTCTCTCTCAACCCGTCTCGCTCACCTTCTCTCTCCCACCGCTCTCATCCTCCTCGCTCTCTCTCACCTGCTCTGTCTCGCTCTCTCAACTCCTCTCTCTCACCCTCTCTTTCTCAACCCCTCATCCTCCTCTCTCTCTCTCACCCGCTCTCTCTCGCTCTCTTCAAACCCCTCTCTCTCTCAATCCCTCTCGCTCACCTTCTCTTTCTCACCCTCCTCATCCTCCTCTCTCTCTCACCTGCTCTCTCTCGCTCTCTCACACCCCCTCTCTCTCAAGCCCTTTCTCTCACCCTCTCTCTCTCCCACCGCTCTCATATTCCTCTCTCTCTCACCCGCTCTGTCTCGCTCTCTCAAACCCCCCCTCTCTCTCAACCCCTCTCTCTCACCCTCTCTCTCTTTCACCCCCTCATCCTCCTCCCTCTCTCACCCGCTCTCTTAAACCCCCTCTCTCTCAACCCCTCTCGCTCACCTTCTCTCTCTCACTCCCCTCATCCTCCTCTCTCTCTCACCCGCGCTCTCCCGCTCTCTCAAACCCCGTCTCTCTCTAAAACCCTCTCTCTCACCCTCTCTCTCTCACCCCCTCATCCTCCTCTCTCTCCCTCACCTGTTCTCTCTCGCTCTCTCAAACTCCCTCTCTCTCTCAACCCATCTCTCTCACCCACTCTCTCTCACGCCCCTCATCCTCCTCTCTCTCACCCACTCTCTCTCAAAACCCCTCTCTCTCTAAAACCCTTCTCTCTCACCCTCTCTCTCACCCCCCTCATCCTCCTCTCTCTCTCACCCTCTCTCACTAACTGCCTTCATGCTCCTCCCTCTCTCTCACCCGCGCTCTCAAACCACCTCTCTCTCGCAACCCCTCTCTCTCACCCTCTCTCTCTCACCCTCCTCCTCCTCTCTCTCCCACCCGCTCTCTCTCGCTCTCTCAAACCTCCTCTCTCTCTAAACCCCTCTCTCACACCCTCTCTCTCACCCACTCATCGTCCTCTTGCTCTCTCACACACTCTCTCTCACCCCCTCATAATCCTCTCTCTCTCTCACCCGCACTCTCAAGCTCTATCAAACCCCCTCTCTCACTAAAACCCCTCTCTCACCCTCTCTCTCTCACCCCCTCATCATCCTCTCGCTCTCTCAACACTCTCTCTCACCCCCCTCATCCTCCTCTCTCTCTCTCACCCGCGCTCTCTCGCTCTCTCAAACCACCCCCTCACTCTAAAACCCCTCTCTCTCACTCTCGCTCTCTCACCCCCCTCATCCTCCTCTCTCTCCCTCACCCGCTCTCTCGCTCTCTCAAACCCCTCTCTCTCTAACACCCCTCTCTCAACCTCTCTCTCTCACCCCCCTCATCCGCCTCTTTCTCTCTCATCCGTGCTCTCTTGCTCTCTCAAACCCCATCTCTCTCGAAACCCCCTCTCTCTCACCCTCGTTCTCTCACACCCCTCATCCTCCTCTCTCTCTCTCACCCGATCTCTCGATCCCTCAAACACCCCCCTGTCTAAAACCCCTCTCTCTCAACACTCTCTCTATTCCCCCCCTCATCCTACTCTCTCTTTCTCACCCGCTCTCTCTCACTCTCTCAAACCACTCCCTCACTCTAAAACTCCTCTCTCTCACACTCTCTCTCTCACCCCCTTCATGCTCCTCTCTGTCTCTCACCCGCTTTCTCTCGCTCTCTCAAAACCCCTCTCTCTCTAAAACCCCTATCTCTCACCCTCTGTCTCTCACCCCCCTCATTCTCCTCTATCTCTCTCTCACCCGCTCTCTCTTGCTCCCGCAAACCCCCTCTCTCTCTGAAACCCCTCTCTCACCCTCTCTCTCACACTCATCCTCCTCTCTCTCTCTCTCTCACCCGCCATCTCTCGCTCTCTCAAACCCCGTCTCTCTCTATAACCCCTCTCTCTCACCCTCTCTCTCATCCCCCTCATCCTCTTCTCTCTCTCTCTCTCTCACCCGCTCTCTCTCGCTCTCTCAAAACCCTCTCTCTCTAAGCCCCTCTCTCTCACCTTCCCTCTCTTCACCCCCTCATCCTCCTCTCTCTCTCTCTCTCTCACCCGCTCTCTCTCGCTCTCTCAAACCCCCCTCTCTCTATCAACCACTCTCTCTCACCCTCTCTCTCTCACCCCCTCATCCTCCTCTCTCTCACCCGCTCTCTCTCGCCCTTTCACACCCCCTCTCTCTCTCAACCCCTCTCTCTCACCCTCTCTCTCATCCCCCTCATTCTCCTCCCTCTCTCTCACCCGCGCTCTCTTGCTCTCTCAAACACCTTCTCTCACACCCTCTCTCACCCCCCCTCATCTTCCTCTCTCTCACCCGCTCTAACTCGCTCTCTCAAACCCCCTCTCTCTCTCAACCCCTCTCTCTCACCCTCTCTCTCTCACCCTCTCATCCTCCTCCCACTCTCTCACCCGCTCTCTCGTGCTATCTCTAACCCCTTCTCTCTCTAAAACCCCTCTCTCTCACCCTCTCTCTCTCACCCCCCTCATCCTCCTCTCTCTCTATCACCCGCTCTCTCTCACTCTCTGAAACCCCCTCTCTCTCTAAAACCCCTATCTGTCACCCTCTGTCTCTCACCCTCATCCTCCTCAAACTCTCTCACCCGCTCTCTCTCACTCTCTCAAACCCCGTCTCTCTCTCTATAACCCCTCTCTCTCACCCTCTCTCACCACCTCATCCTCTTCTCTCTCTCTCACACACGCTCTCTCTCGCTCTCTCAAACACCGTCTCTCTCTCTATAACACCTCTCTCTCACCCTCTCTCACCACCTCATCCTTTTCTCTCTCTCTCACCCGCTCTCTCTCACTCTCTGAAACCCCTCACTCTCTAAAACCCCTATCTGTCACCCTCTGTCTCTCACCCTCATCCTCCTCAATCTCTCTCACCCGCTCTCTCTCACTCTCTCAAACCCCGTCTCTCTCTCTATAACCCCACTCTCTCACCCTCTCTCACCACCTCATCCTCTTCTCTCTCTCACACACACGCTCTCTCTCGCTCTCTCAAACCCCATCTCTCTCTCAACCCCTCCCTCTCTCACCCTCTCTCTCTCATCCCCCTCATCCTCCTCTCTCTCTCACCCGCTCTCTCTCACTCTCTGAAACCCCTCACTCTCTAAAACCCCTATCTGTCACCCTCTGTCTCTCACCCTCATCCTCCTCAATCTCTCTCACCCGCTCTCTCTCACTCTCTCAAACCCCGTCTCTCTGTCTATAACCCCTCTCTCTCACCCTCTCTCACCACCTCATCCTCTTCTCTCTCACACACACACGCTCTCTCTCGCTCTCTCAAACCCCATCTCTCTCTCAACCCCTCCCTCTCTCACCCTCTCTCTCTCATCCCCCTCATCATACTCTCTCTCTCTCACCCGCTCTCTCTCGCTCTCTCAAACCACCTCGCTCTCTAAAACCCCTCTCTCTCACCCTCTCTCTCTTACCCCCCTCATCCTCCTCTCTCTCTCTCTCACCCGCTCTCTCTCGCTCTCTCAAACCCCGTCTCTCTCTCAACCCCTCTCTCTCACCCTCTCTCTCTCACCCCCCCATTCTCCTCCCTCTCTCTCACCCGCGCTCTCTTGCTCTCTCAAACACCTTCTCTCACACCCTCTCTCACCCCCTCATCCTCCTCTCTCTCTCTCACCCGCTCTCACTCGCTCTGTCAAACCCCCTCTCTCACTCTCAACCCCTCTCTCTCACATTCTCTCTCTCTCACCCCCTCATCCTCCTCCCGCTCTCTCACCCGCTCTCTCTCGCTCTCTCAAACCCCTCTCTCTAAAACCCCTCTCTCTCAACCCCTCTCTCTCACCCTCTCTTTCTCACCCCTCTCATCCTCCTCGCTCTCTCTCACCCACTCTCTCTCTCTCTCTCAAACCCCCTCTTTCTCTCAACCCCTCTCTCTCACCCTCTCTCTCTCACCCCACTCATTCTCCTCCCTCTCTCTCACCCGCTCTCTCTTGCTCTTTCTAACACATTCGCTTACACCCTCTCTCACCCCCCTCATCCTCCAATCTCTCTCTCACCCGTGCTCTCTCAAACCCCATCTCTCTCTAAACCCCCTCTCTCTCACTCTCTCTCTCTCACCCCCTCATGCTCCTCTCTCCCTCTCACCAGCACTCTCTCGCTCTCTCAAACCTCTCTCTCTCTCTAAAACCGCTCTCTCACCCTCTCTCTCTCACCGCCCTCATCCTCCTCTCTCTCTCACCCACTCTCTCGTACTCTCAAACGTCCTCTCTCTCAACCCCTCGCTCTCACCCTCACTCTCTCACCCCCTCATCTTCTTCTCTCTGTCAACCGCTCTCTCTCGCTCTCTCAACCCCCCTCTCTCTCAAAAACTCCTTTTTCTCACCCTCTCTATCTCACCCCCCTCATCCTCCTCTCTCTCACCCGCTCTCTCTTGCTCTCTCAAACCCCTCTCTCTCTAAATCCCCTCTCTCTCACCCTCTGTCTCTCACCCCCTCATCCTCCTCTCTCACTCTCTCAACAGCTCTCTCTCGCTCTCTCAAACCTCCTCTCTCTTAACCCCTCTCTCTCACCCACTCTCTCTCACCCCCCTCATCCTCCTCTCTCTCTCTCTCTCACCCGTGCTCTCTCGCTCTCTCAAACCCCCTCTCTCTCACCCTCTCTCTCACCCCCCATCCTCCTCACTCTCTCTCACCCGCTCTCTCTCTCTCGCTCTCTCAAACCCCCTCTCTCTCTCAACCCCTCTCTCTCACCCTCTCTCTCTCTCTCACTCCACTCATCCTCCTCTCTCTCTCACCTGCTCTCTCACTCTCTCAAACACCCTCTCTATCAAAACCCCCCTCTCTCACACTCTCTCTCACACGCCTCATCCTCCTATCTCACTCTCTCAACAGCTCTCTCTCGCTCTCTCAAACCCCTCTCTCTCTATGCACCCTCTCTCTCACCCTCTCACTCTCACCCTCCTCATCCTCCTCTCTCTCTCTCACCCTCTCTCTCACATCCCCTCATCCTCCTCTCTCTCTCACCCGCTCTCTCTCGTTCTCTCAAACCCCTCTCTCTCTAAAACCCCTCTCTCTCACCCTCTGTCTCTCCCCCCTCACCCTCCTCTCTCTCTCTCTCACCCGTGCTCTCTCGCTCTCTCAAACACCCCTCTCTCAACACCTCTCTCACACCCTCTCTCTCTCACCCCCCTCATCCTCCTCTCTCTCTCACCCGCTCTCTCTCGCTCTCTCAAACCCCCTCTCTCTCACTCTCTCTCTCTCACCCCCCATCCTCCTCACTCTCTCTCACCCGCTCTCTCTCTCTCGCTCTCTCAAACCCCCTCTCTCTCTCAACCCCTCTCTCTCACCCTCTCTCTCTCACTCCACTCATCCTCCTCTCTCTCTCACCTGCTCTCTCGCTCTCTCAAACACCCTCTCTATCAAAACCCCCCTCTCTCACACTCTCTCTCACACGCCTCATCCTCCTATCTCACTCTCTCAACAGCTCTCTCTCGCTCTCTCAAACACCTTCTCTCTCAACCCCTCTTTCTCACCCGCTCTCTCTCTCACCCCCTCATCCTCCTCTCTCTCCAACCCGCTCTCTCTCGCTCTCTCAAACCCCTCTCTCTCTATACACCCTCTCTCTCACCCTCTCACTCTCACCCTCCTCATCCTCCCCTCTCTCTCTCACCCTCTCTCTCTCACATCCCCTCATCCTCCTCTCTCTCTCACCCGCTCTCTCTAACCCCTCTCTCTCTAAAACCCCTCTCTCTCACCCTCTCACTCTCACCCTCCTCATCCTCCCCTCTCTCTCTCACCCTCTCTCTCTCACATCCCCTCATCCTCCTCTCTCTCTCACCCGCTCTCTCTCGTTCTCTCAAACCCCTCTCTCTCTAAAACCCCTCTCTCTCACCCTCTCACTCTCACCCTCCTCATCCTCCCCTCTCTCTCTCACCCGCTCTCTCTCTCACCCCCTCATCCTCCTCTCTCTCCAACTCGCTCTCTCTCGCTCTCTCAAACCCCTCTCTCTCTATACACCCTCTCTCTCACCCTCTCACTCTCACCCTCCTCATCCTCCCCTCTCTCTCTCACCCGCTCTCTCTCTCACCCCCTCATCCTCCTCTCTCTCCAACTCGCTCTCTCTCGCTCTCTCAAACCCCTCTCTCTATACACCCTCTCTCTCACCCTCTCACTCTCACCCTCCTCATCCTCCCCTCTCTCTCTCACCCTCTCTCTCTCACATCCCCTCATCCTCCTCTCTCTCTCACCCGTGCTCTCTCGCTCTCTCAAACACCCCTCTCTCAACACCTCTCTCACACCCTCTCTCTCTCACCCCCCTCATCCTCCTCTCTCTCTCACCCGCTCTCTCTCGCTCTCTCAAACCCCCTCTCTCTCACCCCCTCTCTCTCACCCCCTCATCCTCCTCTCTCTCTCACCCGCGCTCTCTCGCTCTCTCAAAACACCTCTCTCTCTCAACTACTCTCTCTCACCCTCTCTCTCTCACACCCTCATCCTCCTCTCTCTCTCTCACCCGCTCTCTCTCGCTCACTCAAACCCCCTCTCTCTCAACCCCTCTCTCTCACCCTCTCTCTCACACCCTCATCCTCCTCTCTCTCACCCGCGCTCTCTCGCCCTCTTAAATCCCCTCGTTCTGTCAACCACTCTCTCACCCTCTCTCTCTCACCCCTCTCATCCTCCTCCCTCTCTCTCACCCGCTCTCTCTTGCTCTCTCAAACCCCTTCTGTCTCACCCTCTCTCTCACCCCCCTCATCCTCCTCTCTCTCTCAGGCTCTCTCTCTCTCTCAATCCCCCTCTCTCTCAACCCCTCTCTCTCACCCTCTCTCTCACCCCCCTCATCTTCCTCCCTCTCTCACCCGCTCTCTCTTGCTCTCTCAAACCCCCCCTCTCCCTCAACTCTCCTCTCTCACCCTCTCTCTCACCTCCCTCATCCTCCTCTCTCTCTCTCACCCGCGCTCTATCGCCCTCTTAAACCCCCTCTCTCTGTCAACCACTCTCTCCCCCTCTCTCTCACCCCTCTCATCCTCCTCTCTCTCTCTCACCCGCTCTCTCTTGCTCTCTCAAACCCCTTCTGTCTCACCCACTCTCTCACCCCCCTCATCATCCTCTCTCTCTCACCCATCTCTCTCGCTCTCTCAAACCCCTCTCTCTCTAAAACCCTCACTCTCACCCTCTCTCTCTCACCCCCCTCATTCTCCTCTCTCTCTCTCACCCGCTCTCTCTCGCTCTCTCAAACCCCTCTCTCTGTCAACCACTCTCTCACCCTCTCTCTCTCTCACCCCTCTCATCCTCCTCCCTCTCTCTCACCCGCGCTCTCTTGATCTCTCAAACCCCTTCTATCTCACCCTCTCTCTCACCCCCCTCATCCTCCTCTCTCAGGCTCTCTCTCTCTCTCAATCCCCCTCTCTCTCAACCCCTCTCTCTCACCCTCTCTCTCACCCCCCTCATCCTCCTCCCTCTCTCACCCGCTCTCTCTCGCTCTCTCAAACCCCTTCTCTCTCTAAACCCCCTCTCCCTCACCCTCTCTCTCTCACCCCCTCATCCTCCTCTCTCTCTCTCACCCGCTCTCTCTCGCTCTCTCACCCTTCTCCCCCTCAATCCCTCTCTCTCACCCTCTCTCTCACCCCCCTCATCTTCCTCCCTCTCTCACCCGCTCTCTCTTGCTCTCTCAAACCCCCCCTCTCCCTCAACTCTCCTCTCTCACCCTCTCTCTCACCTCCCTCATCCTCCTCTCTCTCTCTCACCCGCGCTCTATCGCCCTCTTAAACCCCCTCTCTCTGTCAACCACTCTCTCCCCCTCTCTCTCACCCCCTCATCCTCCTCTCTCTCTCTCACCCGCTCTCTCTCGCTCTCTCACCCTTCTCCCCCTCAATCCCTCTCTCTCACCCTCTCTCTCTCACCCCCCTCATCCTCCTCCCTCTCTCACCCGCTCTCTCTCGCTCTCTCAAACCCCCTCTCTCTTTGTCAGCCACTCGCTTTCTCACCCCCGCTCTGTCAACCCTTTTCTCTCTTACCCCATCACCCGCGCTCTTTCTCAACCCTCTCTCTCAAATCTCCTCTCTCATACCCTTCTCTCTTACTCACCTCTCTTGCACCCCTCCCGCTCTCTCACACACTTCTCTCTCTCTCATCCCCTCTCTCTCACCCCTCCCTCTCTCCCACCCTCTCTCTACCTCTTTCTCATCCCCTCTCTCTACCTCTTTCTCATCCCCTCTCTCTCCTTCTCACTCCCTCTATCTCACCCCCCTCATTCTCACCCTCTCTCTCACCTCCTCCCTCTCTCCCACCCTCTCTCTCTCTCAACCCCCTCTCTCATTCCCCATCTCTCACCAACCTCTCTCTCAAACCCCCCTCTCTCTCTCTCACCCACCTCTCTCTCTCAGCCCCCCTCACCCCCTCTCACACACCTCTCTCTCTCCCACCCCACTCACACCCCATCTATCTTCCTCCCCACCTCCCTCACCCCCCTCCAAACCCCTTTCCCACCCCCATCCCCCACAAACCCCCTCACCCACCTACCCTCTCACCCCTCTCTCTCATCCCCCTCTTACACCCCCTCTCTCTCTCAAACCCCTCTCTGTCACCCCTCTCTTTCTCTCACCACTCTAACTTTCCTCCCCTCTCCCCCTCTCTCCCCCGTCTCTCACTACTCTCTCACCCTCTCTCTTACCTCTCTCTCTCTCACACACACACCCCTCTCTCTCACGTCCTCCCTCTCTCATCCCATCCCTCTCTCACACCCTTCCACTCTCACACTCTCCCTCACACCCCTCTCCCTCACACCCCTCTCTATCACCCTCCCTCTCTCATCCTGTCCCTCTTTCCCCCTCCCACTGACATCCTTCCTCTCTCACACTCTCCTTATCTCACCCCTCTCTTCAGCCCACCTGTCTCTCAGCCCATCTCTCTCTCAGCCCCTCCCTCTCTCAGCCCCTCTCTCTCAGCCCCTCCCGCTCTCACCCACCCTCTCTTGCACCTCCTGTCTCCCTCAGCCGTTCTCTCTCACTGTCCCCTCTCTCTCACCCCCCTCTCATTCCACACTCTCTCCCCCTTTCTATTACACCCTCTCTCTCAGACCCTACTAACTCTCTCACCCTTTCACCCCCCTCTTCACCACCTCACCCCCTCTCTCTCCCCATCTCTCACCTCTCTCTCTCTCACGCCCTCTCTCTCACGACTCACTATCTCTCTCACCCTCTCTCTCTCACTGCCTCTCTCTCAACACCCTCTCTCTCAGCCTCTCTCATCCACTTTCTCTCACACCCCCTTTCTCTCTCACCTTGTTATCTCTCTCCCCCTCGCTCTATCTTACCCCCTCTCTCTCCACCCTGCTCTGTCACTCTCACCCCTTTCTCTCTGTCACCTCTCACCCTCTCTCCCCCCTATATACCCTCTCTCACTCCCTCTCTCGCTCACCCCTTCACTCTATCTCCCCCGCCCACACTCCCTGTCTCTTACCCAGCTCTCTGTGTCTCTCTCTCACACCCCTCTCTCTCTCGCACCCCTGTCTCTCTCCCGCACTCTCTCTCGCTCTATTGTGTTCTGTCTCTTACTCCCTTTTTCTCTCTTTAATTCCCCTTCCCTCCCGTGCTCTGTCTCACACCCCCGCTCTCTCTCTCTCTCTGTATACCCCCTCTCTCAAGCTCTCTTTCTCTCGTTCACCCCATTTCTCTCTCTCTTTTGACCCCTTTCTTCCTCCCTCCTCCTTGCTCTCATTCTGTCACTCTCTTGCGCCCACTCTCTCAGACCATCTCCCTCACACCACTCTAACTCTCTCATCCATTCACTCGTTCTCTCTCTGTCTGTCTGTCTCTCTCTCTCTCAACCCATCATTCACTGTCTATCTCACCCCCTCTCTCACCACTTTCACTCTCTGTCTCACGTCCCATCTCTCTCATTCCACTTTCGCTCGCTGCCCCCCTTTCTCTCTCACCCCCTTCTCTATCTCTCCCCCTTCTCTCAATCCCTCTCTCTCACCCCCTCTCTCTCCCACTATCTCTCCCACCTCCTCTCTCTCACCCCCTCCCACACATTTACTCTTTCTCTGACCCCCTCTCTTTCTCTCCCCTCTCTCTCATTCTCAGTCCCCCTCTCTCCCCTCTCTCTTTCTCCACTCTCTCCCTTTCTCAGCCCTCTCTCCCTTTCTCACCCCACTCTCTCTCACCCCTTTCTCTCTCACACCCTCTCTCTCAACCCCTCTCTCTCACCCTCTCGTTCTCACTCCCTCATCCTCCTCTCTCTCTCACCCGCGCTCTCTCGCTCTCTCACCCCCTTCTCTAAATCCCCTCTCTCTCACCCCTTGCTCTCTCTCTCTCTTACCCTTCTCTCTCTCTCACATTCCACTCTCTCACCCACTTCTCTCTCACCCCCTCACCTGCTCTCTCACTCCTCTGTCTTTCCCAAACTCTCTCTCTCTTACATCCTCACCCATACTCTCTCTCACACCCCTCTCTCTTACCCTCTCTCTCTTTCACCCCCTCCCTCTCTCCAACCCCCTTCCTCTCTCCCACCCTCTCTCTGTCTCTTTCTCATGCCCTCTCTCTCCTTCTCACTCCCTCTCTCTCTCACCCCATCTCACTCTCACTCCATTTCTCTCAAACGCTCTCTCTCATGCCCTTTCTCCCAGCCCCTCTCTGTCTCACCTCCAGTCTTTCTCTGACCCACTCTCACTCCCCCTTTGTCTCTCTCCCTTTCTCTCTCACCCCCTCACATCGCCCTCTCTCACTGACCCCACTCCCTCACACACCTCCCTCTCTTTCCCACTCATTTCTCTCTCCCTCTCTCTCTAACCCCCTCTCTCATCCTCTCTCCCTCTCTCAACCCCTCTCTCTACTCCTTCTCTCTCACAGTCCTCCTCTCTCTCAACCCCTCTCTCTCTACCCCCCTCCCCCTCTCTCTCACCCTTCTCTCCCCCTCTCTTACCCCACTCTGTCTCACCACCCCCTCTCTCAACCCAACTCACTCTCTTATCCCCTCAATCTCTCCAACCCTTACTTTCTCATCCCTCCCTCTCTCAACCCCTCTATCTCAGCCCTTCTCTCTCACCCCTCTCTCTCTCCCCCCTCACCCCTCACCCCTCTCGCTCACCCCCTCTCTCTCGCCCATTCTCTCACACCCTCTCCTTCTCACTCCACTCTCTGTCTTATCCATTCCCCATTTTCTTTCTCTCAATCACCCCTTCTCTCACACACCCCTTACCCCCATCTCCTCTCTCTCATCCCCCTCTCTCACCCGCGCTCTCTTTCTCACTCATTCTCTCTTTCTCACTTACACTCTCTCTCTCTTTTTTACTCACACTCTCTTTCTCAACCCCTCTCTCACCCGCGCTCTCAAACCCTCTCTCTCTTCCCCCCCTTTCTCCCATTCTCTCTCCCACTCTCTGCCCAATTTTTTCATCCCCTCTCCCCTCTCTCTCCCCTCTCTCTCTCCACACTCTCTCTACCCCCTCGCTAGCCCCCCAATCTCTACCCCCTCTCTACCCCTGTCTCTCACATCCCCTCTCTCTCGCTCCCATCTCACTCACTCACCCCACTCTCACTCTCTCACCCCACTCTCTCTCACCCCACATTTCACTCCTTCCCACCCCTTCTCTCTCACTCCCCTTCTCTCTCACACCCCTCTCTCTCTCACCCCCTCTCTCTCAACACCTTTCTCTCACCCCCTCTCTCTCACCCCCCTCTCTTCCTCTCCTCCATTCCTTCCTCCTCACTCCCCTCCCTATCTCTCTCCCACCTCTCTCTCCCCTCTCTCTCCTCTTCTCTCTGGCCCTTCTCTCCCCCCTCTCTGTCCTCTCCCTGACCCCCTCTCCTCCGCTTCTCCTCCTCACAACCCCCCTCCCATCTCTCTCCCCACTCTCTCCCCCTCTCTCTCCTCCTCTCTCCCCTCCTCTATCGCCTCCCTCTCTCTCCGCCCTCTCTCTCTCTCTCATCCTCTCTCTCTCTCACTCTTCCACTCGCTCTCTTCCTCTTGCTCTCTCTCACTCTCTCACCCTCTTCTCACACTCTCTCTTCTCCAAGGCTATTTCCCTCTCTCTTGCCTCTCTCTCTCTCTCATTTCACGGTCTCTCTCGCTCGCTCTCTCTCGCTCTTTCTCTCTCTCTCTCTCTCTGTCGCTCATACTCTCTGTCTGTCTGTCTGTCTCCCTCTCTCTCAGTCCACCCTACTTCTCTCACTCTTGCTCTATCGTTTTCTCTGTCTGTTGCTCTCTCTCTCTCTCTCCGTCTCTCTCTCTCTCAGTCCTCCCCCTCATCTCTTCTCTCTCGCAACCCATCTTTCTCAACCCCTCTCTCTCACCCCTCGCTCTCTTAATCCTCTCTCACCCCTACCCCCTCTCTCTCACCCCCCTCTCTCTCACCCGCGCTCTCTTTTTCACTCAGTCTCTCTCTTTCTCACCCCATCTCTCTCATCCCTTCTCTCTCAACTCCTCTCTCTCCCACCCCCTCTCTCTCTCTTCCCTCTCTCCCCCTCTCTCTCTCCCCTCTCTTGCCCCCCACTCTCTACCCCCTCTCTCTCACTCCCATCTCACTCTCTCACCCCACTCTCACTCTCTCCCCCACTGTCTCTCTCTTAGCCCACATCTCACTCTCTCCCCCCACTCTCTCTCTTAGCCCACGTCTCTCTCTCTCACATCTCACTCTCTCACCCCACTCTCACTCTCTCCCCCACGTCTCTCTTTCGCCCACCCTCTCTATCTCCTACCCTTTCTCTCTCACAGCCCTGTTTCTCACCTCCTCTCTCAATTCCTCTCTCTCACCCCCTCTCTCAACACCTCTCTCACCCCCCTCTCTCCTCCTCTCTCTCACCCCCTCTCTCCCCCTTCTCCTGTCTGTCACTCTCAGTCTCTGCCTCCCTCTCTCTCAGTCCACCTTATCTCTCTCACCTCTTCTCTCTCACTCTTGCTCTATCGTTCTCTCTGTTCTGTTGCTCTCTCTCTTCGTCTCTCTCTCTCAGTCCTCCCCCTCACCTCCTCTCTCTCTCAACCCATCTTTCTCAACCCCTCTCTCTCCCCTCTCTCTCTAACCCTCTCTCTCTCACCCCCTCTTTCCCCGTCTCTCTCTCAACCCCATCTCTGTCAACCCCTGTCTCTCAATCTCTCTCTCTCCCCTCTATCACAACCGCTCTCTCTCACCCCCTTTCTCCCACTCCCCTTTCTCTCACGACCCTTCGTTCTCTCACCACCTTCTCTCTCTCAACCCCGCTCTCACACCCCTCTCTGTCTCACCCCCCCCCCCCCCTCTCACCCCCTCCCTCTCTCCCACCCTCTCTCTTTATCTCTTTCTCATCCCCTCTCTCTCCTTCTCACTCCTTCACTCTCACCCGGCACGGTGGCACAGTGGTTAGCACTGCTGCCTCACAGCGCCAGAGACCCGGGTTCACTTCCCGCCTCAGGCGACTGACTGTGTGGAGTTTGCACGTTCTCCCCGTGTCTGCGTGAGTTTCCTCCGGGTGCTCCGGTTTCCTCCCACAGTCCAAAGATGTGCAGGTCAGGTGAATTGGTCATGCTAAATTGTCCGCAGTGTTAGGTAAGGGGTAAATGTATGGGTGGGTTGTGCTTCGGCGGGGCGGTGTGGACTTGTTGGGCCGAAGGGCCTGTTTCCACACTGTAAGTAATCTAATCTATCTATCTAATCTAATCTAATATAATCTAATCCCCACTCTCTCTCATTCCCCATCTCTCACCCACCTCTCTTTCTCAATCTCTCTCACACCCCCTCTATCTCCCTCCCAGCTCCATCCCCCCACACTCCCTCACCTACCTACCCCTTACACCTCCCCTCTCTCTGTCACTCCTCTCTTTCTCTTACCTTCTCTACCCCTCTCTCACTCCTCTCTCTCCCCCCTCTCTCTCACCTCTCTCTCTCACACCCCTCTCTCTCTCCCGCCCTCCCTCTCTCATCCAGTCCCACTCTTTCTCCCCTCTCTCTCACATCCCTCTCTATCACCCTCACTCTCTCATCCCGTCCCTCTTTCCCCCTCCTCTCTCACACACTCCCCATCTCACCCATCTCTCTCAGCCCCTCTCTCTCTCAGCCCCTCCTACTCTCTCCCACCCTCTCTTGCACCCCATGTCTCTCTCAGCCCCTCTCTCTCACTGCACCTCTCTCTTACCGCCTCTCTTATTTCACTCTCTCTCACACCCTACTAACTCTCTCTCACCCCTCGCAACCCCTCTCTCTCACCCCCAGTCGTTTTCTCAACCACTTCTCTCTCTCAACCCCTCTCTATCTCAACCCTGCTCTCACCCCTCTCTCACACCCCTCACCAACCCCTCTCTCAACACCCCCTCACTCTCTCATCCCCTTACTCTCTCACCCCCTCACTCACCCCTCTCTCTCTTCCCCTCTCTCTCACTCCCCTCTCTTTCTCTCTCAACCCGTCTCTCTCACCACTCTCTGTCACACCCTCTCTCTCACCCCCTCTTTCTCTGTCAAGCCCTCTCTCTGACACCTCTCTCTCACTCCCTCTCTGACTCACGCCCCCCTCTCTCACCGCCCCCTCTCTCACCACCCCCTCTCTCACCACCCTTCAATCTCCTATCCCCTCACTCTCTCACCCCCTCAGTCTCTCACCCCCCTCTCTCTCAATCCCTCTCTCTCACACCTCTCTCTCGCCCCCTCTCACCCCGTCCCTCTCTCAAACCCTCTCACACCCTTTCTCCCTTACCCCGCGCTCTCACTGTAACCTCTCCCCCTCTCGCTCAACCCCTCTCTCTCACTCACTCTCTCAATCACACCCTCTCCTTCTCACTCCACTCTCTCTTACCACCTCTCCACTTTCTCTCTCAATCACCCCTTGTCTCTCTGAACCTCTCTCTCACCACTCTCTCTCATTCCCTAAGTCTCTCCCCCCACCACCACCTCTCTCAACCCTCCTCACTCTCTCATCCCCTTTCACTCTTATCCTGCGCTCTCTCTAACCCTTCCCCCTCACCTCTCTCGCTCACTCACTCGCTCTTCCCCTCTCTCTCGCACCCCTCTCTTTCTCTCTCAACCCCTCTCTCTCACCACTCTCTCTCACACCCTCTCTCCCACCCCTCTCTCTCACCCCTCGCTTTCTCTACCAACCCCTCTCTCACCCCCTCTCTCACCACTCCCTCTCTCTCTCTCTCACAACCATCTCCCTCTCACACCCCTGTCTCTCCATCACCCCTCTCTCTCCCAGCCCAATCTCTTTCACATCCGCCCCTCTTTCTCACACACACTCTCACACACCCTCCCTCTCTCACCACCTCCCTCTCTCCCACCATCTCTCTACCTCTTTCTCATCCCCTCTCTCCTTCTCACTGCCTTTCTCTCACCCCCTCTCTCTTACCCCCCTCTCTCCCATGCACTCTCTGTCACTCACTCCCACCTCTCCCTCTCACCGCCCTCTCACCCAGCTCTCTCTCTCTCTCACCACCTCTCTGTCACCCCCTCTCTCTCACCCCCTCTCTCTCACACCCTCTCTCTCACCCCTCGCTCTCTCACCCCTCTCTCTCACCCACACTCTCACTCACACCTTCTCCTTCTCACTCTACTCTCTCTTACCCCCGCCCCACTTTCTCTCGCTCAATCACCCCTTGTCTCTCACCCCCTCTCTCGCACACCTCTCTCTCACTCCCTGTGTCTCTCACTACCCCTCTCTCACTATCCCCTCTCTCAACCCCCTCACTCTTTCACCCCTCTCTCTCTCACCACAGTCTCTCTCTCTCTCTCTGTCCCATCACCTCTGTCTCTCACCCCTTCTCTCTCAACCTCTTCTCACCCCACTCCCTCTATCTCACCCCTCGCTCTCTCACCTGGTCTCCCTTTCTCACTCACTCTTTCTCTTTCTTACTTACACTTTCTCTCTTTTTCACTCACTCTCTTTCTCTTTCTCACCCCCCCTCTCTCACGCCGTCTCTCTCAACTCCTCTCTCTCTCCCTCAACTCCTCTCTCTCCTCTCTCTCACTTCTCTCTACCCCCTCTCTTGCCCCCCACTCTCTACCTCCCTCTCTGCCCCTGTCTCTCACACCCCCTCTCTCTCACTTCCATCTCACTCTCTCACCCCACTCACTCTCTCACCCCACACTCACTCTCTCACCCCACTCTCTCTCTCTAAGCCCGCGTCTCTCTCTCTCTCACCCCTTATTTTCCCCATCTCTCTCAACCCCTCTCTCTCAACCCCTCTCTCTCAACCCCCTCTCTCAACCGCGGTCTCTCAACTTCTCTGTCTCTCAATTCCTCTCTCTCTCTCCCCTCTCTCTCTCTCCCCCTCTCTCTTGCCCCCACCCTCTACCCCCTCTTTCCCGCGTCTCTCACATCCCTCTCTCTCACTCCCATCTCACTCTCTCAACCCACTATCACTCTCCCCCCCATGTCTATCTCTCCCGCCCCCTCTGTCTCCCACCCTTTCTCTCTCACACCCGTTCTCTCTCTCACACCGATGTTTCTCACCTCCCCTCTCAATTCCTCTCTTTCACCCCCTCTCTCTCAACACCTCTCTCTCTCTCACCCTCTCTCTCCCCCTCTCTCCCCCCTCTCCTCCTCTATCCACCCATCTCCCTGCCCCCTCTCTCTCCCCTCTCCCTCTCCACCCTCCCCTCCCCCTCTCTCTCTCCTACTGTCTCCCCTCCTCTTTCGCCTCTCTCTCTCACACCCCTCTCTTACGTCTCTCTCTCTCTCACACACACACACACTTCAGCTCGCTCTCTTCCCCTTGCGGTCTCTCTCACTCTCTCATCCTCTTCTCACACTATCTCTCTCCCCCTGCCTCTCTCCCTCTCTCTTCCCTCCCTCTCTCTCTTATCTCACGGTCTCTCTCATTCGCTCTCTCTTGCTCGTGCTCTCTCTCTCTCTTTCTCTCTCTCTGTCGCTCATGCTCTCTCTGTCTGGCACTCTCACTCTCTCTACCTCTCTCCCAGTCCACCCTACCTCCCTCACCTCTTCTCTCTCACTCTTGCTTTATCTCTCTCTCTGTCTGTCGCTCTCTCTCCGTCTCTCTCTCAGTATCCCCCTCACCTCCTCTCTCTCAACCCATCTTTCTCAACCCCTTACTCCCCCCTCTCTCTCACCCCCCTTCTCTCTCACCCCCTTCTCTCTCTCAACCCCACTCTCTTTCAACCCCGCTCTCTCTCACCCCTTTCTCACCCCCCATCACCACCACCTCGCTCAAATCCCCTCACTCTCTGATCCCCTCACTCTCTCACCCCCTCACTCACCCCTCTCTCTTTTCCACTGTCTCTCTCAACCCTGTCTTTCTCTGTCAACCCCTCATTCTCACCCCTCTCTCTCTCATTCCCTCTCCCTCTCAACCCCCTTTCTTTTCACCCCCTCTCTCAACCCCCGTCAATCGCTCATCCCCACTCTCTCACCCCATCAGTCTCTCACCCCCCTCTCTCAACCATCTCTCTCTTTCACATCATCTCTCTCTCACTCCCCCTCTCTCTCTCCCCTCTCTCTCCGTCACCCCTCTCTCTCCCACCCCAATCTCTTTTACATCCCCCCTCTCTCTCACACACACTCTCACACACCCTCTCTCTCGCACCCCCTCTCTCTCTCGACCCCTCTCTCCCACACCCTCTCTGTCACTCACTTAAATCTCTCCCTCTCACCGCCCTCTCACCCCTCTCTCTCTCTCACACCCCCCTCTCTCTCTCACACCCCCCTCTCTCTCAACCCTCTCTTTCTCCCACCTTCCTCTCTCTCAACCCCTCTCTCTCACCCCTCTCTCTCACACCCTCTCTCACCCCTCTCTCTCACCCCACTCTCTCAACACCCCCTCTCTCAACACCCCTCAAACTCTCATCCCCTCACTCTCTATCCCCCTCAGTCTCTCACCCCCCTCTCTCTCAACCCCTTTCTCTCACATCCATCTCTCTCTCACCCCCCTCTCTCTCCCCTCTCTCTCTGTCACCCCTTTCTCTCCCACCCCAATCTCTTTCACATCCCCATCTCTCTGCCTCTTTCTCCTCTCCTCTCTCTCCTTCTCGCTCCCTCTCACTCACCCCATTCTGTCTCACCCCTCTCTCTCCCACTCCCTCTGTGTCACTCACTCCCACCTCTCCCTCTCACTGCCCTCTCACCCCATTCTCTCTCTTACCCACTCCCCACTTTCTCACTCTGAAACACCCCTTGTCTCTCACCCCTCTCTCTCACACCTCTCTCTCACTCTCTGTGTCTCTCACCACCCCTCTCTCACCACCCCCTCTCTCAACCCCCTCACTCTCTCATCCCCTCTCTCTCTCACCCCTCTCTTTGTCACCCCCTCTCACCCCTCCTCTATCTCTCACCCCTCTCCCTTTCTCT
Organism: Chiloscyllium plagiosum; assembly: GCF_037043375.1. Classification (NCBI taxonomy): domain Eukaryota; kingdom Metazoa; phylum Chordata; class Chondrichthyes; order Orectolobiformes; family Hemiscylliidae; genus Chiloscyllium; species Chiloscyllium plagiosum. Next base: position 50,697,095 of record NW_028270178.1, on the reverse strand, counting down.
CTTACCCTGCGCTCTTCCTCTCTCTAACCCCTCCCCCTCTCACCCCTCTCAGTCACCCCCTCTCTCTAACCCTCTCTCTCAACCCCTCTCTTTCTCTCTCAACCCCTCTCTCTCTCACCACTTTCTCTCACACCCTCTCTCTCACCCCTCTCTCTCACACCTCTCTTTCTCTGTCAACCCTCTCTCTCACCGCGCTCTCTCTCACTCCCTCTCTCGCTCACTGCCCCCCTCTCACCACACCCGCTCTCAACAACCCTCACTCTCTCACCCCCTCTCTCTCAACCCCTCTCTCTCTCACCACTTTCTCTCACACCCTCTCTCTCACCCCTCTCTCTCACACCTCTCTTTCTCTGTCAACCCTCTCTCTCACCGCGCTCTCTCTCACTCCCTCTCTCGCTCACTGCCCCCCTCTCACCACACCCGCTCTCAACAACCCTCACTCTCTCACCCCCTCTCTCTCAACCCCACTCTCTCTCACACATCCATCTCTCTCTCACCCCTCTCTCTCTCCTCTCTCTCTCCGTTACCCCTCTTTCTCCCACCCCAATGTCTTTCACATCCCCACCACTCTCTCACACACACTCTCACACACACTCACTCTCACTCCCTGCCCCTTCTCCCGCCACACTCTCTCTCACCCCCTCTCTCTCCCCTCTCTCTCTGTCACCCCTTTCTCTCCCACCCCAATCTCTTTCACATCCCCATCTCTCTGCCTCTTTCTCATCCTCTCTCTCCTTCTCACTCCCTCTCTCTCACCCCCTCTCTCTCTTAATGCCTCTCTCTCCCACCCCCTCTCTGTCACTCACTCCCACCTCCTCCTCTTACCCAGCTCTCTCTCTCTCACCCCCTCTCTCCCACCCCTCTCTCTCCTTCTCACTCCCTCTCTCTCACCCCCTCTCTCTCTTAATGCCTCTCTCTCCCACCCCCTCTCTGTCACTCACTACCACCTCCTCCTCTCACCCAGCTCTCTCTCTCTCACCCCCTCACACTCTTACCCTCTCTCTCACCCCTCGCTCTCTCACCCCTCTCTCTCACCCCCCTCTCTCTCTCACCCTCTCCTTCTAACTCCACTCTCGCTCTTACCCCTTCCCCACTTTCTCTCTCAATCACCCCTTGTCTCTCACCCCCCTCTCTCTCCCACCTCCCTCTCTCACACCCCCTCTCACTCCCATCTCACTCTCTCACCCCATTCTCTCACCACAGTCTTTCTCTGTCCCATCGCCTCTGTCTCTCACCCCTTCTCTCTCAAGCCCTTCTCACCCCACCCCCTCTCCTCACCCCTCACACTCTCACCCCCTCTCTTTCTCACTTACACTCTCTCTCTCTTTTTCACTCACTCTCTCTTTCTCACCCCTCTCTCTCACACCCTCTCTCTCCCCCCTCTCTCCCCTCTCACTACCCCCTCTCTTGCCCCCCACTCTCTACCCCCTCTCTCCCCTGTCTCTCACACCCCATCTCTCTCACTCCCATCTCACTCTCTCACCCCACTCACTCCCTCACCCCACGCTCACTCTCTCACCCCACTCTCTCTCTCTCTTAGCCCACGTCTCTCTTTCTCACCCCTTATTTCCCCCATCTCTCTCAATCCATCTCTCTCAACCCCTCTCTCACCCCCTCTCTCTCTCAACCCCCTCTCTCAACCGCGCTCTCTCACCCCTCTCTCTCACTCCCCTCTCTCTCACTCCACTCTGTCTCTCACTCCCCTTCTCTCTCTCTTACCCACTTCTCTCTCTCAACCCCTCTCTATCTCAACCCTGCTCTCACTCACTCCTCTCTCTCTCTCTGACCGTCCTCTCGCCCAGCTCTCTCTCTCAACCCCTTCTTTCTCCCACACCCCTCTCTCTCACCCCCTCTCTCTCACCCCCCTCTCTCTCACCCCTCACTCTCTCACCCCTCTCTCTCACCCCTTGTCTCTCTCTCACACCCTGTCCTTCTCACTCCTCTCTCTCTCTTACCGTCTCCCCACTTTCTCTCTCAATCACCCCTTGTCTCTCAACCCGTCTCTCTCTCTCCCACCTCCCTCTCTCTCACTCCCTCTCTCTCTCTCTTAGCCCTCTCTCATACCCCCTCTCATTCCCATCTCACTCTCTACCCCCCTCTCACCACAGTCTCTCTCTCTCTCTGTCCCATCCCCTCTGTCTCTCACCCCTTCTCTCTCACCCCTTCTCACCCTACCCTTCTCTCTCACGCCTCGCTCTCTCACCCCACGCTCTCTCACCCCTCGCTCTCTCACCCCCTCTCTCTTTCACACTCACGCTCTCTCTTTCTCACTTACACTCTCTCTTTTTCACTCACTGTCTCTCTTTCTCACCCCCTCTCTCTCTCACTCAACTCCTCTCTCTCTCCCCCTCTCTCTCCCTTCTCTCTACCCCCTGTCTTGCCCCCATTCTCTACCTCCTCTCTCTCCCTGTCTCTCACACCCCTTTCTCTCACTCTCTCACCCCACTCTCTATCTCTTAGCCCACGTCTCTCTCTCACTCACCCCTTTTCACCCATCTCTTTCAAACCCTGTCTCTCACCCCCTCTCTCTTTCAACTCCCTCTCTCAACCTCACTCTCAACACCTTTCTCTCACCCCCCTCTCTTTCACCCCCTCTCTCTCACCCCTCGCTCTCTCACCCGTCTCTCTCACTCCACTCTCTCTCCTAACCCCTCCCCACTTTCTCTCTCTCAATCACTCCTTGTCTCTCACGCCCTCCCTCTCCCACCTCCCTCTCTCTCAACCTCCCCTCTCAACCCCCCTCGCTCTCTCTCCCCCCTCTCTCAACCCTTCTCCCTAACCCCTCACTCTCTCACGCCTCTCTCTCACATTCCCTCGCTCTCTCTCACCATCCCCTCTCTCAAACCTTCTCACTCTCTCATCCCCTCACACTCTCACGCCCTCACTCTCTCACCCCCTCCCTCTCACACCCCTCTCTCTCACACCCTCTCTCTCCCAACCCCCTCTCTCTCACCACAGCCTCTCTCAACCCCCCTCACTCTCTCATCCCCTCACTCTCTCACACCCTCAATCTCTCACGCCCTCTCTCTTTCTCAAACCCTTTATCTCGCCCCACTCTCTCTCTCATCCCCTCTCTCTCACCCCTCTCTCTCACTCCCTCTCAAACCCTTTCTCTCTTACCACGCGCTCTCTCTAACCACTCACCTTCTCACCCCTCTCGCTCACCCCTCTCTCTCACCCACGCTCTCAATCACAATCTCCCCTTCTCACTCCACTCTCTCTCTTTCCCCCCACAATTTCTCTCCCTCAATCACCCCCTCACTCTCACCCCCTCACCCCCTCTCTCTCACCCCGTCTCTCTCACCCGCTCTCTTTATCACTCACACTCTCTTTCTCACTTACACTCTCTCTTTTTCATTCACTGTCTCTTTCTCACCCCCTCTCGCTCTCACCACCACTCTCTTTCCACTCCTCTCTCTCCCCCTCTCTCTCTCCCCTCTCTCTCCCCTCTCTCCCCCTCTCTTGTCCCCCACTCTCTCCCCCCTCTCCCCCTGTCTCTCACACCCCCTCTCTCACTCCCATCTCACTCTCTCTTACCCTCGCGCTCTCCCCTCTCTCTCACCCACTCTCTCACACACCCTCTCCTTCTCACGCCATTCTCTCTCTTACCCACTCCCCACTTTCTCTCTCTCAAACAGCCGTTGTCTCTCCCCCTCTCTCTCATACCTCTCTCACTACCTGCGTCTCTCACCACCCCTCTCTCACCACCCCCTCTCTCAACCCCCCTCACTCTTTCATCCCCTCTCTCTCACCCCTCTCTCTGTCATCCCCTCTCACCCTCCTCCCTCTCTCACCCCCTCACCCCTTTCCCTTTCTCTCTTACCCCGCGCTCTCTCTCGAACCCCTCTCCCTCTCACCCCTCTTGCTCACCCACTCTCTCTCTTCCTCTCTCTCTCTCACCCCTCTCTTTCTCTCTCACCCTCTCTCTCTCTCTCACCACTCTCTCTCACACACTCTCTTTCTCTGTCAACCTCTCTCTCTGACCCCTCTCTCACTCCCTCTCTCTCTAAACGCCCCCCTCTCACCACCCCCTCTCTCAACACCCCTCAATCTCTCATCCCCTCACTCTCTCACCCCCTCAGTCTCTCACCCCCTCTCTCTCAACCCCTCTCTCTCTCACATCCACCTCTCTCTCACCCCCTCTCTCTTCAACCCCTCTCTCACCCCCCTCAATCTCTCATCCCCTTACTCTCTCAACTCATCAGTCTCTCACACACCCCTCTCTCTCACCCCCCTCTCCCACCTTCCCCTCTCTCACCCCCTCTCTCACCACCCCTCATAAATCTCCCTCTCTCCCCCCTCTCCCCTCTCTCTCTGTCACCCCTTTCTCTCCCACCCCAATCTCTTTCACATCCCCCCTCTCTCACACACACACTCTCAAACACTCTCCCTCTCTCCCACCATCTCTCTGCCTCTTTCTCTCCCCTCTCTCTCCTTCTTGCTTCCTCTCTCTCACCCCCTCTCTCTCACCCCCTCTCTCTCACACCCTCTCTCTCCCACCCCCTCTCTGTCACTCACTCCCACCTCTCCCTCAGTGCCCTCTCACTCAGCTCTCTCTCTCTCACCCCCTCTCTCGCTCCCAAACCCCCTCTCTTCCTCCCTCTCACTCTTTCACCCTCTCTCTCTCACACCCCACCCCTCTCTCTCACCCACCTCAGTCTCACCCCCCACCCCTCTCAATCTCAACCCCCTCTCTCTCTCACCCCCTCTCTCTGAACCCCTCTTTCTCACTCCCTGTGTCTTTCACCACCCCTCTCTCACCAACACCACTCTCATCCTCTCTCTCTCACCCCTCTCTCTGTCACCTCTTCTCATTCCTCCTCCTTCTCTCACCCCCTCACCCCTCTCCCTTTCTCTCTTACCCCGCACTCTCTCTCTCTAACCCCTTCCCCTCTCACCCCTCTCGGTCACCCCCTCTCTCTCTTACCCTCTCTCTCTCTCACCCCTCTCTTTCTTTCTCAACCCCTCTCTCTCACACACACTCTCTCTCACCCCTCTCTCTCTGAACTCGCTTTCTCTGTCAACCCCTCTCTCTCACTCCCTCTCTTGCTCACCGTCCCCCTCTCACCAACCACTCTCTCGCTCACCGTCCCCCTCTCACCGCCCCCTCTCTCACCACCCCCTCTCTCAACACCCCTCAGTCTCTCACCCCCTCTCTCAACCCCTCTCTCTCACATCCATCTCTCTCTCACTCCCTCTCTTGCTCACCGTCCCCCTCTCACCAACCCCTCTCTCGCTCACCGTCCCCCTCTCACCGCCCCCTCTCTCACCACCCCCTCTCTCAACACCCCTCAGTCTCTCACCCCCTCTCTCAACCCCTCTCTCTCACATCCATCTCTCTCTCACTCCCTCTCTCTCACCCCTCTCTCTCCGTCACCCCTCTCTCTCCCATCCCAATCTCATTCACATCCCCCTCTCTTGCACACACTCTCACACACCCTTGCTCTCTCACCCCTTCCTCTCTCCCACCATCTCTCTGCCTCTTTCTCATCCCCTCTCTCTCCTTCTCGCTCCCTCTCTCTCACCCCTCTCTCTCTCATCCCTCTCTCTCTCCCACATCCCTCTCTCTCTCTCCCACCTCCCTCTCTCTCAACCCTCTGTCTTACACTCCCCACCCCCTCTCTCTTACACACCCAACCCCCTCTCCCTCTCAACCCCTCTCCCTCAACCCCTCACCCTCACCCCTTGCTCTCACCCCTCTCCCACACTCCCTCTCTCTCACTCCCTCTCTCTCTCACTACCCCCTCTCTCAAACCCCCTCACTCTCTCATCCCCTCACTCTCTCACCCCCTCTCTCTCACCCCCTCTCTCTCACACCCCCTTTCTCTCACGTCTCTCCCTCACTTCCTCTCTCTTTCACCCCCTTGTCTCTCACCACCCCATCTCTTAACCCCCTTCACTCTCTCATCTCCTCAGTCTCTCATACCCCCAATCTCTCATGCCCTCTCTCTTTCTCAAACCCTCTCTCTCTCACCCCCTCTCTCTCTCATTCCCTCTCTCACCCCTCTCTCTCACGCCCTCTCACACGCTTTCGCTCTTACCCTGCGCTCTCCCTAACCCCTCCCCCACTCTCTCACCCCTCTCTCTCACCCACTCTCACAATCACACTCTCTCCTTCTCACTCCACTCTCTCTCTTACCCCCTCCCCACTTTCTCTCTCAATCACCCATTGTCTCTCACCCCCTCTCTCAACCCTCTCTTACTCCTTGTGTCTCTCACCCCACTCTCACCACCCCCTCTCTCAATCCCCCTCACTCTCTCATCCCCTCTCTCTCATCCCTCTCTCTCTCACCCCCTCTCACCTCTCCTCCCTCTCTCACCCCCTCACCCCCTCCCTCTCTCACACCCTTTCTCTCTTACCCCGCCCTCTCTCTCTCTAATCCCTCCCCCTCTCACCCCTCTCGCTCACCCCCTCTCTCACCCACTCTCTCTCACCCCTCGCTCTCTCACCACTCTCTCTCACCCACTCTCACTCTCACACCCTCTCCTTCTCACTCCACTCTCTCTCTTACCCTCCACTTTTTCTCTCTCAATCAACCTTTCTCTCTCAACCCCTTGTCACCCCCAGCCCCTCTCTCCACCTCTCTCTGCCCCCCTCTCTCTCCCCCTCTATTTCCCTCTGGCTCTCACACCCCCTCTCTCTCCATCCCATCTCAGGCTCTCACCCCACTTTCTCGCTCTCACCCCACGTCTCTCTCTCCATCTCCTATTCTTTACACCCCTTCTCTCTCACAACCCTTCTCTCTCTCACACCCCTTCTCTCTCACACCTCTTCTCGCTCTCACACTCCTCTCTCACTCCATCTCTCTCTCACCACCCCTTTCTCAACCCCCTCACTCTCTCATCCCCTCACTCTCTCACACCCTCAATCTCTCACGCCCTCTCTCTTTCTCAACCCCTCTCTCTCACCCCTCTCTCTCTCTCTCATCCCCTCTCTCACCCGTCTCTCTTACTCCCTCTCACATCCTTTCTCTCTTACCCCACGCGCTCTCTCTAACCCCTCCCCCTCTCACCTCTCTCGCTCACCACTCTCTCTCACCCACTCTCAATCACACTCTTTCCTTCTAACTCCACTCTCTCTCTTACCCCCTCCTCACTTTCTCTCTCTCTCAATCACCCCTTGTCTCTCAACCTCTCTCTCTCGCACCCTCTCTTTCACCCACTCTCTCTTTCTCACTCAAGCTCTCCCTTTCTCACTTATACGCTCTCTTTTTCACTCACTGTCTCTCTTTCTCATCCCCTCTCTCTCACCCCCTCTCTCTCTCACCCCTGTCTCTCTCACCCTCTCTCTCTCTCATCGTCTCTCTCTCCCCTCTCTCTCTCTCCCCTCTCTCTTCCCTTCTCTCTACCCCCTCTCTTGCCTCCCACTCTCCACCCTTTCTCTCACCCTGTTTCTCACAACCCCTCTCTCTCATTCCCATCTCACTCTCTCAAACCACTCTCTCTCTTAGCCCACGTCGCTCTCTCTTTCCCACCCCCTCTGCCTCACACACCTTTTCTCTCACATCCCTTCTCTCTCACACCCCTTCTCTCTCATACCCTCTCTCTCATCACCTCTCTCTCTCAGCCCCCTCTCTCCCCCTCTCTCCACCCCTCTCTCTCCCTCTCTCTCTCTCCCCCTCTCTCTTTCCTCCTCTCTCTCTCCCCCCTCCCCCCATCTCTCCTCCTCCTCTCTCTCCTCCTCTCTCTCACCCCTCTCTCAACCACTCTCTCTCTCACACCCTCTTTCTCACTCCACTGTCTCTCTTATGCCCTCCCCACTTTCTCTCTCTCAGTCACCCTTTGTCTCTCACACCCTCTCTCTCACACTTCTCTCTCACTGCCTCTGTGTCTAACCGCCCCCTCTCACCACTCCCCTCTCAACTCCCCTCACACTCTCATCCCCTCTCGCTTATCCCTCTCTCTGTCTCCCCTCTCACCCCTCCTCCTTCTCACCCCCTCACCCCCTCCCTCTCTCACCCACTTTCTTTCTTACCCCGCGCGCTCGCTCTAACCCCTCCCCCTTACCCCTCTCGCTCACCCCCTCTCTCTCACCCACTCTCTCTCACACCCTCTCCTTCTCACTCCACTCTCTCTCTTACCCCCCACTTTATTTCTCTCAATCAACCCTTCTCTCTAAACCCCTTCTCACCCCCTCCCCCTCTCTCTCCACCTCTCTCTGCCCGCCCATCTCTCCCCTCCATCTCCCTCTGTCTCTCTCACCCCCACTCTCTCCATCCCATCTCACTCTCTCACCCCACTCTCTCGCTCTCACCCCACGTCTCTCTCTCCCTCTCCACCCCTATTTCTTACACCCCTTCTCTCTCACACCCCTTCTCTCTCACACCCCTTCTCTCTCTCTCACCTCTTCTCGCTCTCACACCCCTTCTCTCTCTCTCACCCCTCTCTCTCTCACCCCTCTCTCTCTCACACCGACTCACTCTCAAACACACCCTCTATCTCACACCAACTCCTTCACCCCCTCTTTCTCATCCTTTTCTCACTCCCCTCTCTCTCTCCCCTCCCCTCTCTCTCCCCTCTTCCCCCACCCTCTCTCTCCCCTGTCTCTCCACCCTCTCTACACGCTTTCTCTCCAGCCCCTCTCCCCCACTCTCTCTCTCCTCCCTTTTTCTCCACCTATCTCTCCCCACTCTCACACCCTCTCTTACCATCCCCTCTCTCACCCCCCTCTCTCTCATCCCCCTCTCTCCCCCCTCTCTTTCTCTCTCCTGCTATCTGTCTCCCCTCTCTCTCTGTCGCCCTCTCTCTGCCCCCTCTCTGTCACCGTACCTCTGTCTCCCCTCCCTCTGTCCCCCTCTCACTGTCCCCATCTCTCGCCCCCCCGTCCGCATCTCTCTGCCCCCTCTCTCTTTCGCACTCTCTCTGCCCCTTCTCTCTCCCCCGCTCTCTGACCCCCTCTCTCTGTCGCCCTCTCTCTGCCCACTCTGTCACCGTCTCTCTGTCCCCCCTCCCTCTGCCCCCCTCCCTCTGTACCACTCTCTCTGTCCCCCCCTCACTTCCCCTCTCCTTGTCGTCCTCTCTATGCCCCCTCACTGTCACCGTCTCTCTGCACCCCTCTCTCTGTCCCCGTTTCTCTGTCCCCCTGCTCTCTGTCCCCTTCTCTCTGCCCACTCTCTGTCACCGTCTCTCTGCACCCCTTTCTCTTTCCCCGTTTCTCTGTCCCCCTGCTCTCTGTCCCCCCTCCCTCTGCCCCCCTCCCTCTGTACCACTCTCTCTGTCCCCCCCTCACTTCCCCTCTCCTTGTCGTCCTCTCTATGCCCCCTCACTGTCACCGTCTCTCTGCACCCCTCTCTCTGTCCCCGTTTCTCTGACCCCCTGTTCTCAGTCCCCTTCTCTCTGCCCCCTCTCTGTCACCGTCTCTCTGCACCCTCTCTCTGTCCCCGTTTCTCTGTCCCCCTGCTCTCTGTACCCCTCTCTCTGAACACTCTCTGTCACCGTCTCTCTGTCCCCCCTCCCTCTGCCCCCTCCCTCTGTACCACTCTCTCTGTCCCCCCCTCACTGTCCCCTCTCTTTGTCGTCCTCTCTATGCCCCCTCACTGTCACCGTCTCTCTGCACCCCTCTCTCTGTCCCCGTTTCTCTGTCCCCCTGCTCTCTGTCCCCTTCTCTCTGCCCCCTCTCTGTCACCGTCTCTCTGCACCCCTCTCTCTGTCGCCCCTATCTCGGAACCCGTTTCTCTGTCCCCCTGCTCTCTGCCCCCCTCTCTCTCTGTCCCCCTCTCTCTGCCCCTCTCTCTGCCCCCTCTCCCTCTGTCCCCTCTCTCTTTCACCCTATCTCTGCCCCCTCTCTCTATCCCCCTCTCTCTGCCCCCCTCTCTCTTTCACCCTCTCTCTGCCCCCCGCCCCCTCTCTCTTTCACCCTCTCTCTGCCCGCCTCTGCCCCCCCTCTCTGTCCCCCTCTCTCTATCACCCTTTCTCTGTCCCCACTCTGTCACCGTCTCTCTGCCCCCTCCCTCTGTCCCCCTCCCTCTGTACCCCCTTCTCTGTACCCCCTCACTGTCCCCCTCTCTGACCCCCCTCTCTCTGTCCCCCGCTCTGTCCCCCTCTCTGTCCCCCTCTCTCTCTGTACCCCCTCTCTCTGTCCCCCTCTCTCTGTCCCCCTCTCTCTGTCCCTCCTCTCTCTGCCCCCCCTCTGTCGCCCTCTCTCTGCCCCCACTCTGTCACCATCTGTCTGTCCCCTCTCCCTTTGTCACCTCTCGCTCTGTCCCCTCCCTCTGTCCCCCTCCCTCTGTCCCCCTCTCTCTCTGTCCTGCCCTGACTGTCCCCTCTCTTTGTCGCCCTCTCTCTGCCTCCTCTCTGTCCCCTCTCTCTCTGTCACCCCTCTACCTGCCCCCTCTCTCTGTTGCCCCTCACTCTGTCCCACCTTTCTCTGGCCCCCTCGCTCTGTTCCCCCCTCAGTCCCCCCGTCCCTCCCTCTGTCCCCTCTCTCCCTGTCACCCTCTCGCTCTGTGCCCCCTCTCTCAGTCCCCCACTCTCTGTTCCCCCCTCTGTTCCCCCAACTGTGTCCCCCCCCCTCTGGCCCCTCTCTCTGTCCCCCTCTCTCTGTCCCCCTCTCTCAGTCCCCCTCTCTCTGTTCCCCCCTCTGTTCCCCTCCTCTGTGTCCCCCCTCTGTCCCCTCTCTCAGTCCACCTCTCGCTCTGTCCCCCTCTCTCTCTGTTTCTCTCTCTCTTCGGCCCCTTCTCTCTGCCCCCCGCACTGTTCCCAGCTCTCTGTCCCCCTATCTCTATCGCCCTCTCTCTGCCCCTCTCTCCCCCCCACTCTAAACTCTCCATCTGTCCCCCTCCCTCTGTCCCCCTCCCTCTGTCCCCCTCCCTCTGTTCTCCCTCTCTCTGTCCCCACTTCTCTGTCCCCCCTCTCTGTCCCCTTCTCTGTGCCCCCCCACTCTGCTCCCCCCCCCCGTCACCCCCTCTGTCCTCTCTCTCTATGTCCCCTCTCTCTCTGTCCCCCTCTCCCTCTATCTCTCTCTCTTTCTGCCCCCTCTCTCTGCCCCTCGCTCTGTTCCCCGCTCTCTGTCCCCCCATCTCTATCACCCTCTCTCTGCCCCTCTCTCTCTCCCCCACTCTGTACCCTCCATCTGTCTCCCTCCCTCTGTCCCCCTCCGTCTGACCCCTCCCTCTGTTCTCCCTCTCTCTGTCCCCTCTCTCTGCCCCCCCACTCTGGTTCTGGTCCCCCGTCCCCCCTCTGTCCCCTCTCTCTGTCCCCTCTCTCTCTGTCCCCCTCTGTCTCTATCCCTCTCTCTCTCTGCCCCCCTCTCTCTGCACCCTCGCTCTGTTCCCTCTCTCTCTGCTCCCACATTTTCTGTCTCCCTCATTCTATCCCCCTCTCTCTGCCCCCCCCCCCCGCTGAAACCCTCTGTCTTGTCCCTCTCTCTCACTGCCCCCCTCTCGCTGCCCCCTCGCTTTGTTTCCCGCTCTCTGTCCCCCCATCTCTATCGCCCTCTCTCTGCTCCCTCTCTGTCACTGTCTCTCTGCCCCCTCTCTCAGTCCACCCTCTCTCTGTCCCAAACCTCTGTCCCCCCACTCTCTGTCGCCCGCTCTCTGCCCTCTCTCCGTCACCATTTCTCTGTACTCACTCGGTCTTTTCCCCTCTCTCTGTCCCCCTCTCTCTGTCCCCCCCTCTCTGTCCCCCTCTCTCTGCCCCCTCCCAGGCACCATCTCTCTGCCCCCCCTCCTTCTGTCCCCCTCTCTCTGTACCTCCCTCTCTGTCGCCCCCTCGCTCTGTAGCCCCTCTCTCTGTCCCCTCTCTCTCTGTCCCCCACTCTCTCTGTTCCCCCCTCTCTCTGACCCCCACTCTCTCTGTGCCCCTCTTTCTGTCCCCCTCTCACTGTCGCCCTCTTTCTGACCCCCACGCTCTCTGACCCCCCTCTCTGTCCCCCTCTCTCTGCCCCCTCTCTCTGTCCACCCCTCTCTCTGTAGCCTCTCTCTCTGCCCCACTCTCTCTGTCCCCCACTCTCTCTGTTCCCCCCTCTCTCTGACTCCCTCTCTCTGTCCCCCTCTCTCTGTCCCACCTCTCTCTGTCGCCCTCTTTCTGACCCCCACTCTCTCTGACCCCCCTCTCTGTCCCCCTCTCTCTGTCCCCCTCTCTGACCCCCTCACTCTCTGTCCCCCTCTCTTTGTCGCCATATCTGTCACCGTCTCTCTGTCCCTCTCTGTCTGTCCACCCCTCTCTCTGTCCCCATCTCTCTCTGTCTCACTCTCTCTGGCCCCTCTCTGTCACCGTCTCTCTGTCCACGCTCACTCTGTCCCCTTCTCTCTGTCCCCGCGTCCCGCTGTCCCCCTTTCTGAAACACTCTCTCTGTCGCCCTCTTTCTGACCGCCACTCTCTCTGACCCCCTCTCTGTCGCCCTCTCTCTGTCCCACTCTCTGTCCCCTCTCTCTGTCCCCCTCTCTCTGTCCACCCCTCTCTCTGTAGCCCCTCTCTCTGCCCCCTCTCTCTTTCCCCCACTCTCTCTGTCCCCCTCTCTCTGACGCAATATCTGTCACCGTCTCTCTGTCCCTCTCTCTCTGTCCACACCCCTCTCTGTCACCGTCTCTCTGTCCCCGCTCACTTTGTCCCACTCTCTCTGTCACCCTCTTTCTGTCCCCCTCTCACTGCCCCTCTCTCTCCCCCACACTGTACCCCCTCTCTGTCCCCCTCTCTCTGTCCCCCTCTCTCTGCCCCCTCTCTCTACCACACTGTACCCCGCTCTCTGTCCCCCAATCTCTGTCGCCCCTCCCTCTGATCCCCTGTATCTCCCCCTCTCTCTGTCCTGCTCTCTCTGTCCCCCTCTACCTTCCCCTCTTTCCGTCCCCTCTATCTGACCCCATCTATCACCCACACTCTCTGTGCCCCTCTCCCTCTGTACCTTCTCTCTGCCCCCTCTCTCTGTGTCCCCTCTCTCTGTCCCCCCATCTCTGCCCCCCCTCTCTCTGTCAACCCCCTCTCTCTGCCCCCTCTCTCTGTCCCTCTCTCTATGCCCCCTCTCTCTCCCCCACTCTCTGTCCCCCTCTCTCTGACCCCCATTCTCTGTCCTCCACTCTCTGTCCCCCACTCTCTGTCCCCCTCTCTCTAACCCCCAATTTCTGTCCCCCACTCTCTGCCCCTCCTCTCTCTGACCCCCTCTAACTCCCTCACTCTCTGTGACCCTCTCTCTGTCGCCCACTCTCTGCCCCCTCTCTCTCTGTCCCCGCGTCCCTCAGTCCTCCTCTTTCTGTCCCACTCTCTCTGTCCCCCTCTCTGTCTGTCCCCCCTCTCTTTCCCCTGCCTGTCTGTCCCACTCTCTCTGTCACCCTCTCTCTGCCCCCCTCTCTCTCTCTGTCCCTCTCTCTCTCTGCCACCTCTCTCTGCTCCCTCGCACTGTTCCCCGCTTTCTGTCACCCCATCTCTATCGCCCTCTCTCTGCCACTCTCTCTCCCCCACTCTGTACCCTCCATCAGTCCCCCTCCCTCTGTCCCCCTTCCTCTGTTCTCCCTCTCTCTGATCCCTTCTCTCTGCCCCCCCCCCCCACTCTGGTACCCCCCGTCCCCCCATCTGTCCTCTCAGCCTCTGTCCCCTCTCTCTCTGTCCCCCTCTCTCTCTATCCCTGTCTCTCTGCACCCTCTCTCTGCCCCCTCGCTCTGTTCCCCGCGCTCTGCCCCCCATCTCTATCGCCCTCTCTCTGCCCCTCTCTCTCCCCCACTCTGTACCCTCCATCTGTCTCCCTCCCTCTGTCCCCCTCCTTCTGTCCCCCTCCCTCTGTTCTCCCTCTCTCTGTCCCCCTCTCTCTGCCACCCCCCCCACTCTGGTCCCCTCCCCGCCCCTCTCTCTGTCCCCTCTCTCTCTGCCCCCTCTCTCTGCCCCCTCGCTTTCTTCCCCGCTCTCTGTCCCCCCATCTCTATCGCCCTCTCTCTGCCCCTCTCTCTCCACCACTCTGTACCCTCCATCTGTCTCCCTCTCTCTGTCCCCCTCCCTCTGTCCCCCTCCCTCTGTTCTCCCTCTCTCTGTCCCGCTCTCTCTGCCCCCCACTCTGGTCCCCCCCCCTACGTCCCCCCCTCTGTCCCCTCTCTCTGTCCCTCTCTCTCACTGCCCCCCTCTCTCTGCCCCCTCGCTTTGTTCCCCGCTCTCTGTCCCCCCATCTCTATCGCCCTCTCTCTGACCCCTCTCTGTCACGGTCTCCCTGCCCCCTCTCTCAGTCCACCCTCTCTCTGTCCCAAACCTCTGTCCCCCCCTTCTCTGTCTCCCTCTCTCTTCCCCCTGTCAGACACCATCTCGCTGTTCCCTCCCGTCCACCCCTCTCTGTCGCCCGCTCTCTGCCCCCTCTCCGTCACCATCTCTCTGTACTCACTTGGTCTTTCCCCCTCTCTCTGTCCCCCTCTCTCTGTCCCCCCTCTCTGTCCCCCTCTCTCTGCCCCTTTCTAGGTACCATCTCTCTGTCCCCCCTCCTTCTATCCCTCTCGCTCTGTCCCCCTCTCTCTGTCCCCCTCCGTCTGTCCCCCTCTCTCCGTACCTCCCTCTCTGCCCCCCCTCGCTCTGTAGCCCCTCTCTCTGTCCCCCCTCTCTCTGTCCACCAATCTCTCTGTTCCCCACTCTCTCTGACCCCCTCTCTCTCTGTCCCCCTCTCTCTGACCCCTCTCTCTGTCCCCCTCTATCTGTCCCCCTCTCTCTGTCGCCATGTCTGTCACGGTCTCTCTGTCCCCCCTCTCTGCCCCCCCATGTCCCCCCCCTCTCTGTCCCCCTCTCTCTGTCCCTCCTCTCTGTCACCCCTCTCTGTCCCTGCTCACTCTGTCCCCCCTCCCTCTGTCCCCCTCTTTCTGTTCCCCCTCTCTCTCTGTCTCCCTCATTCTGACCCCCCTCTCTCTGTCCCCCTCTCTCTGCCCCCCCTCTCTCTGTCGCCCTCTTTCTGACCCCCACTCTCTCTGACCCCCCTCTCTGTCCCCCTCTCTCTGCCCCCTCTCTCTGTCCCACTCTCTGTCCCCTCTCTCTGTCCCCCTCTCTCTGTCCATCCCTCTCTCTGTAGCCCCTCTCTCTGCCCCCTCTCTCTTTCCCCCACTCTCTCTGCCCCCCTCTCTCTGACCCCCTCTCTCTGTCCCCCTCTCTCTGTCCCCCTCTCTCTGTCGCCCTCTTTCTGACCCCCGCTCTCTCTGACCCCCCTCTCTGTCCCCCTCTCTCTGTCCCACTCTCTGTACCCTCTCTCTGCCCCCTCTCTCTGTCCACCCCTCTCGCTGTAGCCCCTCTCTCTGCCCCCTCTCTCTTTCCCCCACTCTCTCTGTCCCCCCCTCTCTGTCGCAATATCTGTCACCGTCTCTCTGTCCCTCTCTCTCTCCCCCACTCTGTACCCCCTCTCTGTCCCCCTCTCTCTGTCCCCTCTCTCTGTCCCCCTCTCTCTGTCCACCCCCCTCTCTGTCACCGTCTCTCTGCCCCTCTCTCTCTCCCCCACTCTGTACCCCCTCTCTGTCCCCCTCTCTCTGTCCCCCTCTTTCTGCCCCCTCTCTCTCCCACACTGTACCCCGCTCTCTGTCCCCCAATCTCTGTTGCCCCTCCCTCTGACCCCCTGTATCTCACCCTCTCTGTGTCCTGCTCTCTCTTTCCCCCTCTACCTCCCCCTCTTTCCGTCCCCTCTATCTGACCCCATCTATCACCCACACTCTCTGTGCCCCTCTCTGTACCTTCTCTCCGCGCCCTCTCTCTCTGTCCCCGCACTCTCACCCCTCTCTCTCTGTCCCCACTCTCTGTCCCACCACCTCTGTCCCCCACTCTCTCTGGCCCCCCTCTCTCTGCCCCCTCTCTCTCTATCCCTCTCTCTCTGCCCTCTCTCTCCCCAACTCTCTGTCCCCATCTCTCTGTTGTCCTCTCTCTGCCCACTCTGTCCCCCTCACTCTGAACCCCCACTCTCTGTCCACCACTCTCTGTCCCCCACTCTCTGTCCCCCTCTCTCTAACCGCCAATTTCTGTCCCCCACTCTCTGTCCCCTCCTCTCTCTGTCCCCCGCTAACTCCCTCACTCTCTGTGACCCTCTCTTTGTCGCCTACTCTCTGCCCCCTCTCTCTCTGTCCCCGCGTCCCTCTGTCCCCCTCTTTCTGTCCCACTCTCTCTGTCCCCCCTCTCTGTCCCCCTCTCTCTGCCCCCCCTCTCTGTCCCCCTCTCTCTGTCCCCCTCTCTCTGTCCCCCTCTCTTTGTACCCCTCTCTCTCTGCCCACTCTCTCTGTCCCCCTCTCTCTGCCCCCCCCTCTCTGTCCCCCCTCTCTGTCCCTCACTCTCTCTCTGTCCCTCTCTCTCTGTCCCCATCTCTCTCTGTCTCCGTCTCTCTGTCCGTCCTTCTCGCTGTCCCCCTCTCTCTGCCCACTCTCTCTGTCCCCCTCTCTTGCCCCCCTCTCTGTCCCTCTCTCTCTCTCTGTCCCTCTCTCTCTGTCCCCCTCTCTCTCTCTGTCCCCATCTCTCTCTGTCCCTCCTTCTCGCTGTCCCCCTCTCTCTCTGTCCCACTCTCTCTGTTCACTCTCTCTCTCTGTCCCGGTGCTCTCTCTGTCCGCATCTCTTTCTGTCCCCTCTCTCTATGCCTCCTCTCTCTGTCCACACCCTCTCCGTCCACCCCTCCGCCCCCGTTCCCCACTCAGTCCATCCCCCTCTCTCTGTCCCCCAGTCTCTGTCCCCGGCTCACTGTCCCCCTCTCTCTGACGGACTCTCTCTCCCCAACTCTGTACCCATTGCTCAGTCCCCCACTCTCTGTCCACCCACCCTCTGTTCCGCTCTCTCTGTCTCTCCTCTCTTGCCCCCCCTCTCTGTCCCTCTCTCTCTGTCCTTCTCTCTTTGTCCCCTCCTCTCTCTGTCACCCTCTCTCTGTCCCCCTCTCTCTGTCCCCCTCTCTCTGTCCCCCTCTTTCTGCCCCCTCTCTCTGTTCCCTCTCTCTCTGTCCCCCTCTCTGTCCTCCCCTCTCTCTCCACCCTCTCTGTCCCCCTCTCTCTCTGTCCCCCTCTCTCTCTGTCCCCCTCTCTCTCTGTCCCTCTCTCTCTGACCCCCTTCTGTCCCCCTCTCTCTGTCCCCCTCTCTCTCTGTCCCCCTCTCTCTCTGTCCCCATCTCTCTCTGTCCCCCTCTCTCTGTCCCCCCTCTCTTGCCCCCCTCTCTGTCCCTCTCTCTCTCTGTCCCTCTCTCTCTGTCCCCCTCTCTCTCTGTCCCCATCTCTCTCTGTCCCTCCTTCTCGCTGTCCCCCTCTCTCTGTCGCACTCTCTCTGTTCACTCTCTCTCTCTGTCCCGGTGCTCTCTCTGTCCGCATCTCTTTCTGTCCCCCCTCTCTATACCTCCTCTCTCTGTCCACTCCCTCTCCATCCACCCCTTCCCCCCGTTCCCCACTCAATCCATCCCCCTCTCTCTGTCCCCCAGTCTCTGTCCCCGGCTCACTGTCCCCCTATCTCTGACGGACTCTCTCTCCCCAACTCTGTACCCCTCTCTCAGTCCCCCACTCTCTGTCTCCCCCCTGTCCCGCTCTCTCTGCCCCCCCCCCCTCTCTGCCCCATCTCTCTCTGTCCGCCCTCTCTGTCCCACTCTCTCTGCCCACTCTCTGTCACCGTCTCTCTGTCCCCGATCACTCTGTGCCCCTCTTTCTGGTCCACTCTCTCTATCCCCGTCTCTCTGTCCCTCTCTCTCTGTCCCTCTCTCTCTCTGTCCACCTCTCTCTGTCCCCGCTCCCTCTGTCCCCATCTCTCTGACCCCGCGTCCCTCTGTCCCACTCTCTCTGTCCCCCTCTTTCTGTCCCACTCTCTCTGTCACCACTCTCTGTCCCCCTCTCTCTAGCCTCCAATTTCTGACCCCGACACTCTCTGTCCCCCTCTCTGTGTCCCCCTCTCTCTCTGCCCCCTCTCTCTGTCCCCTCTCTCTATCCCACTCTCTCTGTAGCCATCCCTCTCCCACTCCCTCTCCCCCACTCTGTCCCCCACTCTCTGAGCCCCCACTCTCTGTCACCCCTCCCTATGACCCCTGAAGAAGGGCTAATGCCCGAAACGTCGATTCTCCTGTTCCCTAGATGCTGCCTGACCTGCTGCGCTTTCCCAGCAACACATTACCATCTCTGATCTCCAGCATCTGCAGACCTCACTTTCTCCTCCCTATGAACCACTCTATCTCACGCTCTCTCGGTCCACCCCTCCCACTGTTCCTCTCTTTCTGCCCCCTTTCTGCCCCCGTCCCCATCTCTCTGTCCCCTTGCTCTCTCTGTTTCTCTCTCCCTCCACACTCTGTCCTCTCCCCCTCTGTACCGCACGACCCCATCTATTCCCCTCTCTCTGACCCTCTCTCTGTCCCCCTCTCTCTGTCCCCACTCTCTGTCCCCTGCTCTCTGTCCACCTCTCTCTCCCACCTACGTCTCTCTGTCCTCCTCTCTCTGCCCCCTTTCTCTGACACCCTCTCTTTCCCCAACTCTGTAACCCTCTCTCTGTCCCCATTACCTCTGACCTCCTCTATCTTCCCCACTATCTGTGCCTAACTCTCTGTCCCGCGCTCTCTGTCCCTCGCACTCTGTCCCCCACTCTCTGTCCCGCGCTCTCTGTCCCCCACTCTCTTTCCCCCAGCTGTCTGTCTCCCCCGCTCTCTGTTCCCTCTCTCTCTCACTTTCCCGCCCTCTCTCTGTCCCCCATTTCTCTGCCCCCTCTCTCTCCCACCTGCCTCTCTCTGTCCTCCTCTCTCTGCCCCCCTTCCTCTGACACCCTCTCTTTCCCCAACTCTGTAACCCTCTCTCTGTCCCCACTCCCTCTGACCCCCTCTATCTTCCCCACTCTCTGTGCCACACTCTCTGTCCCACGCTCTCTGTCCCTCGCGCTCTGTCCCCCACTCTCTGTCCCCCTCTCTCTGTCCCGCGCTCTCCGTCCCTCGCTCTCTGTCCCCCACTCTCTGTCCCCCTCTCTCTGTCCCCCAGCTCTGTCTCCCCCGATCTCTGTCCCCTCTCTCTCACTCTTTCCCGCCCTCTCCTGTCCCCCTCTCTTTCCCCCTCTCTCTCTGTCCTGCTCTCTCTCTGTCCCCCTCTCTCTCTCCCCCTCGCTCTCTGTCCCCCTCTCTGTCCCCTTCTCTCTCTCTGTCCCCTCTCTCTCTATCCACCTCTCTCTCTGCTCCCTCTCTTTATTTCCCCACTCTCTCTGTCCCCCAGCTGTCTGTCTCCCCCGCTCTCTGTCCCCTCTCTCTCTCTTTCCCGCCCTCTCTCTGTCCCCCTCTCTTTCCCCCTCTCTCTCTGTCCCGCTCTCTCTCTGTCCCACTCTGTCTGTCCCCCTCTCTCTCTCTCAGTCCCCTCTCTCTATCCCCCTCTCTCTCTGCCCCCTCTCTCTATTTCCCCGCTCTCTCTGTCCCCCGGCTGTCTGTCTCCCCCGCTCTCTGTCCCCTCTCTCTCTCTTTTCCGCCCTCTCCCTGTCCCCCCTCTCTTTCCCCCTCCATCTCTGTCCCGCTCTCTCTCTGTCCCCCTCTGTCTGTCCCCCTCTCTCTCTCTGTCCCCCTCTCTCTGTCCCCCCTCTCTGTCACCCTCTCTCTCTGTCCCCCCCTCTCTCTCTGTCCCCCTCTCTCCGCCCCCCCCCCCCCGTCTCTGCCCCGGTCTCTGTCCCCCTCTCTCTGTTGCTCTCTCTCTGCCCACTCTCTGTCCCACTCTCTCTGCCCCCTCACTCTCTCCCACTCTGTACCCCTCTCTCTGTCCCCCACTCTCTGTCCCCCTCTCTCTGTACCCCTCTCTCTCTCTGTCCCCAGTCTCTCTGCCCCCTCTCTTCCCCCTCTCTCTGTCCCCCTCTCCCTCTGTCCCCCTCTATCTGCCCCCCCTCTCTGTACCCCTCTCTCTCTGTCCCACTCTCTCGGTCCCCCTCTCTCTCTGTCCCCCTCTCTCTGTCCCCCTCTCTCTCTGTCCTCCCTCTCTCTCTGTTCCCCTCTCTCTGCACCCCCTTTCTCTGTCCCCCTCTCTCTCTGTCCCCTCTCTCTGTCCCCCTCTCTCTGTCCCCCTCTCTCTGTCCCCCTCTCTCTGTCCCCCTCTCTCTCTGTCCCCCTCTCTCTCTGTCCTCCCTCTCTCTCTGTTCCCCTCTCTCTGCACCCCCTCTCTCTGTCCTCCTCTCTCTGTCCCCTCTCTCTGTCCCCCTCTCTCTGTCCGCCTCTCTCTCTGTCCCCCTCTCTCTGTCCCCCTCTCTCTGTCCCCTCTCTCTCTGACCCACTCTCTCTGCACCACCACTCTGGTCCCTCCCTCCCCCCTCTGTCCTCTCTCTCTCTGTCCCCTCTCTCTCCGCCCCTCTCTCTCTATCCCTCTCTCTCTCTGACCCCCTCTCTCTGCCCCCTCGCTCTGTTCCCCTCTCTCTCTGTCCTCCCTCTCTCTCTGTTCCCATCTCTCTGCACCCCCTCTCTCTGTCACCGTCTCTCTCTGTCCCCTCTCTCTCTATCCCCCCTCTCTCTGCCCCCTCTCTCTATTTTCCCCCTCTCTCTGTCCCCCTCCATCTCTGTCCCGCTCTCTCTCTCTGTCCCCCTCTGTCTGTCCCCCTCTCTCTTTCTGTCCCCCTCTCTCTGTCCCCCCTCTCTGTCACCCTCTCTCTCTGTCCCCCTCTCTCTCTCTGTCCCCCTCTCTCCGCCCCCCCCCCTCTGCCCCGGTCTCTGTCCCCCTCTCTCTGTTGCTCTCTCTCTGCCCACTCTCTGTCCCACTCTCTCTGCCCCCCTCACTCTCTCCCATTCTGTACCCCTCTCTCTGTCCCCCACTCTCTGTCCCCCTCTCTCTGTACACCTCTCTCTCTGTCCCCCTCTCTGTCCCCCCATCTCTCTGTTCTCCCTCTCTCTGTCCCTCCTCTCTCTGTCCCCACTCTCTGTCCCCCTCTCTCTGTCCCCCTCTCTCTGTCCCCCTCTCTCTGTGTCCCCCTCTCTCTGTCCCCCTCTCTCTCTGTCCCCCTCTCTCTCTGACCCCTCTCTCTCTGTTCTCCCTCTCTCTGTCCCTCCTCTCTCTGCCCTCACTCTGGTCCCTCACTCCCCCCTCTCTCCTCTCTCTCTCTGTCCCCTCTCTCTCTGTCCCCCTCTCTCTCTATCCCTCTCACTCTCTGACCCCCTCTCTGTCCCCTCGCTCTGTTCCCTGCTCTCTGTTCCCCCATCTCTATCGCCCTCTCTCTGTCCCCCCCCGTCACTGTCTCTCTGTTCCCGCCCCCCGTCCAACCCTCTCTGTCGCCCGCTCTCTGCCCCCTCTCTGTCACAGTTTCTCTGTCCCCCCCTCTCTGTTGCTCTCTCTCTGCCCACTCTCTTTCCCACTCTCTCTGCCCCCCCTCACACTCTCACACTCTGTACCCCTCGATCTGTCCCCCACACTCTGTCCCCTCTCTCTGTACCCCTCTCTCTCTGTCCCTAGTCTCTCTGCCACCCCTCTCTTCCCCCACTCTGTCCCCTGTCTCTCTGTTCCCCTCTCACTGCCCCCTTCTCTCTGTACCCCTCTCTCTCTACCCCCCCTCTCTCTGTCCCCCTCTCGCTCTGTCCCCCCTCTCTCTCTGTCCCCCTCTCTCTGCACCCCCTCTCTCTGTCCCCCTCTCTCTCTGTCCTCTCTCTCTGTTCCCCCTCTCTCTGTCCCCCTCTCTCTGTCCCCCTCTCTCTCTGTCCCCCTCTCTCTGTCCCCCTCTCTCTCTGTCCCCCTCTCTCTCTGACCCCCTCTCTCTCTGACCCCTCTCTCTCTGTTCTTCCTCTCTCTGTCCCTCCCCTCTCTGCCCCCACTCTGTCACCATCTCTCTGTCCCCTCTCCTTCTGTTTCTTCTCGCTCTGACTCCCTCTCTCTGCAACCCCACTCTGGTCCCTCCCTCCCCCCTCTGTCCTCTCTCTCTCTGTCCCCTCTCTCTCTGTCCCCTCTCTCTCTATCCCTCTCTCTCTCTGCCCCCTCACTCTGTTCCCCACTCTCTGTTCCCCCATCTCTATCGCCCTCTCTCTGTCCCCCCTGTCACCGTTTCTCTGATCCCCCCCCGTCCACCCCTCTCTGCTGCCCGCTCTCTGCCCCCCTCTGTCACAGTTTCTCTGTCCCCCCTCTCTCTGTCCCCCACTCTTGTCACCCTTCTCTCTGACCCCGTCTATCTCCCTCACTCTCTGTGGCCCTCTCTCTGTCGCCAACTCTCTGCCCCCCTCTACATCCCCGCCTCCCTCTGTCCCCCTCTATGTCCCCATCTCTCTCTGTCCCCCTTTCTCTCTGTCCCACCCACTCTGTCCCCCTCTCTCTGTCCCCCCCCCTCTGTCCCCCTCTCTCTCTCTGTCCCCCTCTCTCTGTCTCTCTCTCTCTGTCCCCCTCGCTGTCTCTCTCACTGTCCCCCACTCTGTCCCCCATTTTTCTGCCCCCCTCTCTCTCCCACCTGCCTCTCTCTGTCCTCCTCTCTCTGCCCCCCTTCCTCTGACACCCTCTCTTTCCCCCACTCTGTAATCCTCTCTCTGTCCCCACTCCCTCTGACCCCCTCTATCTTCCCCACTCTCTGTGCCACACTCTCTGTCCCGCGCTCTCTGTCCCTCGCTCTCTGTCCCCCACTCTCTGTCCCCCTATCTCTGTCCCGCCCTCTCTGTCCCTCGCTCTCTGTCCCCCACTCTCTGTCCCCCTCTCTCTCTGTCCCCCAGCTCTGTCTCCCCCGATCTCTGTCCCCTCTCTCTCTCTCTTTCCCACCCTCTCTCTGTCCCCCTCTCTTTCCCCCCTCTCTCTGTCCCGCTCTCTCTGTCACCCTCTCTCTGTCCCCCTCGCTCTCTGTCCCCCTCTCACTCCCTGTCCCCTCTCTCTCTATCCCCCTCTCTCTCTGACCCTCTCTCTATTTCCCCCCGCTCTCTGTCGCACAGCTGTCGGTCTCCGCCTTTCTCTGTCCCCTCTCTCTCTCTTTCCCGCCCTCTCTCTGTCCCCCCTCTCTTTCCCCTCTGTACCGCTCTCTCACTGTCCCCCTCTGACTGTCCCCCTCTCTCTCTCTGTCCCCTCTCTCTCTATCCCCCCTCTCTCTGCCCCCTCTCTCTATTTCCCCCCTCTCTCTGTCCCCCAGCTGTCTGTCTCCCCCGCTCTCTGTCCCCTCTCTCTCTCTTTCCCGCCCTCTCTCTGTCCCCCCTCTCTTTCCCCCTCTCTCTCTGTCCCGCTCTCTCTCTGTCCCCCTCTCTCTCTCTGTCCCCCTCTCTCTGTCCCCCTCTCTGTCCCCCTCTCTCTCTGTCCCCCTCTCTCTGCCCCCTCTCTCTGCCCCGGTCTCTGTCCCCCTCTCTCTGTTGCTCTCTCTCTCTACCCACTCTCTGTCCCACTCTCTCTGCCCCCCACACTCTCTCCCACTTTGTACCCCTCTCTCTGTCCCCCACTCTCTGTCCCCCTCTCTCTGTACCCCTGTCTCTCTGTCCCCTCTCTCTGTCCCTTCCTCTGACACCCTCTCTTTCCCCCACTCTGTACCCCTCTCTCTGTCCCCACTCCCTCTGACCCCCCTATCTACCCCACTCTCTGTGCCACACTCTCTGTCCCGCGCTCTCTGTCCCTCGCTCTCTGTCCCCCACTCTCTGTCCCCCTCTCTCTGTCCCCGAGCTCTGTCTCCCCCGAACTCTGTCCCCTCTCTCTCTCTCTGTCCCGCTCTCTCTCTGTCCCCCTCTCTCTGTCCTCCTCGCTCTCTGTCCCCTCTCTTTGTCCCCCTCTCTCTGTCCCCCTCTCTCTCTGTCCCCTCTCTCTCTGACCCCCTCTCTCTCTGACCCCTCTCTCTCTGTTCTCCCTCTCTCTGTCCCTCCCCTCTCTGCCCCCACACTGTCACCATCTCTCTGTCCCCACTCCTTCTGTTTCCTCTCGCTCAGACCCCCTCTGTCTGCACCCCCACTCTGCTCCCTCACTCCCCCCTCTGTCCTCTCTCTCTCTTTCCCCTCTCTCTCTGTCCCCCTCTCTCTCTATCCCTCTCTCTCTCTGACCCCCTCTCTCTGCCCCCTCGCTCTGTTCCCCACTCTCTGTTCCCCCATCTCTATCGCCCTCTCTCTGTCCCCCCTGTCACCGTCTCTCTGATCCCCCCCCCCCGTCCTCCCCACTCTGTCGCACGCTCTCTGCCCCCTCTCTGTCACAGTTTCTCTGTCCCCCCTCTCTCTGTCCCCCACTATTGTCACCCTTCTCTCTGACCCCCTCTGTCTCCCTCACACTCTCTGGCCCTCTCTCTGTCGCCAACTGTCTGCCCCCCTCTCCCTCCCCGCCTCTCTCTGTCCCCCTCTATGTCCCCATCTCTCTCTGTCCCCTCTCTCTGTCCCCCTCTCTCTGTCCCCCTCTCTCTGTCCCCCTCTCTCTCTGTCACCCTCTCTCTGTGCCCCTCTCTCTCTGTCCCCCTCTCTCTGTCCCCCTCTCTCTCTGTCCCCCTCTCTCAGTCCCCCTCTCTCTCTGTCCCCCTCTCTCTCTGACCCCCTCTCTCTCTGACCCCTCTCTCTCTGTTCTCCCTCTCTCTGTCCCTCCCCTCTCTGCGCCCACTCTGTCACCATCTCTCTGTCCCCTCTCCTTCTGTTTCCTCTCGCTCTGTCCCCCCTCTCTGTCCCCCTCTCTCTCTCTGTCCCCCTCTCTCTCTGTCCCTCTCTCTCTGTCCCTCTCTCTCTGTCCCCCTCGCTGTCTCTCTCTCTGTCCCCCTCTCTGTCCCCTATTTCTCTGTCCCCCTCTCTCTCCCACCTGCCTCTCTCTGTCCTCCTCTCTCTGCCCCCCTTCCTCTGACACCCTCTCTTTCCCCCACTCTGTACCCCTCTCACTGTCCCCACTCCCTCTGACCCCCTCTATCTACCCCACTCTCTGTGCCACACTCTCTGTCCCGCGCTCTCTGTCCCTCGCTCTCTGTCCCCCACTCTCTGTCCCCCTCTCTCTGTCCCCGAGCTCTGTCTCCCCCGAACTCTGTCTCCTCTCTCTCTCTCTATCCCGCTCTCTCCCTGTCCCCCTCTCTCTGTCCCCCTCGCTCTCTGTCCCCCTCTCTGTCCCCTTCTCTCTCTCTGTCCCCTCTCTCTCTATCCCCCTCTCTCTCTGCTCCCTCTCTCTATTTCCCCCCTCTCTCTGTCCCCCAGCTGTCTGTCTCCCCCGCTCTCTGTCCCCTCTCTCTCTTTCCCCCTCTCTCTCTGTCCCGCTCTCTCTCTGTCCCCCTCTCTCTCTCTGTCCCCTCTCTCTCTATCCCCCCTCTCTCTGCCCCCTCTCTCTATTTTCCCCCTCTCTCTGTCCCCCAGCTGTCTGTCTCCCCCGCTCTCTGTCCCCTCTCTCTCTCTCTTTCCCGCCCTCTCTCTGTCCCCCTCTCTTGCCCCCTCCATCTCTGTCCCGCTCTCTCTCTCTGTCCCCCTCTGTCTGTCCCCCTCTCTCTTTCTGTCCCCCTCTCTCTGTCCCCCCTCTCTGTCACCCTCTCTCTCTGTCCCCCTCTCTCTCTCTGTCCCCCTCTCTCCGCCCCCCCCCCTCTGCCCCGGTCTCTCTGTTGCTCTCTCTCTGCCCACTCTCTGTCCCACTCTCTCTGCCCCCCTCACTCTCTCCCACTCTGTACCCCTCTCTCTGTCCCCCACTCTCTGTCCCCCTCTCACTGTAACCTTCTCTCTCTGTCCCCAGTCTCTCTGCCCCCCTCTCTTCCCCCTCTCTCTGTCCCCCTCTCCCTCTGTCCCCCTCTATCTGCCCCCCTCTCTCTGTACCCCTCTCTCTCTGTCCCCGTCTCTCTGTCCCCATCTCTCTCTGTCCCCCTTTCTCTCTGTCCCACCCACTCTGTCCCCCCTCTCTCTGTCCCCCTTCTCTGTCCCCCTCTCTTTCTCTGTCCCCCTCTCTCTCTGTCTCTCTCTCTCTCTGTCGCTCTCTCTCTGTCCCCCTCGCTGTCTCTCTCACTGTCCCCCTCTCTGTCCCACATTTCTCTGCCCCCTCTCTCTCCCACCTGCCTCTCTCTGTCCTCCTCTCTCTGCCCCCTTCCTCTGACACCCTCTCTTTCCCCCACTCTGTAATCCTCTCTCTGTCCCCACTCCCTCTGACCCCCTCTATCTTCCCCACTCTCTGTGCCACACACTCTGTCCCGCGCTCTCTGTCCCTCGCTCTCTGTCCCCCACTCTCTGTCCCCCTATCTCTGTCTCGCGCTCTCTGTCCCTCGCTCTCTGTCCCCCACTCTCTGTCCCCCTCTCTCTCTGTCCCCCAGCTCTGTCTCCCCCGATCTCTGTCCCCTCTCTCTCTCTCTTTCCCGCTCTCTCTCTGTCCCCCTCTCTTTCCCCCTCTCTCTCTTTCCCGCTCTCTCTCTATCCCCCTCTCTCTGTCCCCCTCGCTCTCTGTCCCCCTCTCTGTCCCCCTCTCACTCTCTGTCCCCTCTCTCTCTATCCCCCTCTCTCTCTGCCCCCTCGCTCTATTTCCCCCCTCTCTCTGTCCCCCAGCTGTCGGTCTCCCCCGCTCTCTGTCCCACTCTCTCTCTGTCCCCCTCTCTCTCTGTCCCTCTCTCTCTGTCCCTCTCTCTCTGTCCCCCTCGCTGTCTCTCTCTCTGTCCCCCTCTCTGTCCCCCATTTATCTGTCCCCCTCTCTCTCTCCCACCTGCCTCTCTATGTCCTCCTCTCTCTGCCCCCTTCCTCTGACACTCTCTCTTTCCCCCACTCTGTAATCCTCTCTCTGTCCCCATTCCCTCTGACCCCCTTCTATCTTCCCCACTCTCTGTGCCCCACTCTCTGCCCCCTCTCTCTCTGTCCCCCTCTCTCTGACCCCCCTCTCTCTCTGTCCCCCTCTCTCTGCGCCCCCTCTCTGTCCCCCCCTCTCTGTCCCCTTCTCTCTCTGACCCCCTCTCTCTGCCCCCTCTCTCTGCCCCGGTCTCTGTCCCCCTCTCTCTGTTGCCCTCTCTCTGCCCACTCTCTGTTCCACTCTCTCTGCCCCCCTCACTCTCTCCCACTCTGTACCCCTCTCTCTGTCCCCCACTCTCTGTCCCCCTCTCTCTGTACACCTCTCTCTCTGTCCCCCTGTCTCTGTCCCCCTCTCTCTCTGTCCCCCCTATCTCTCTGTTCTCCCTCTCTCTGTCCCTCCTCTCTCTGTCCCCACTCTCTGTCCCCCTCTCTCTCTCCCCCTCTCTCTGTCCCCCTCTCTCTCTGTCCCCCTCTCTCTGTCCCCTCTCTCTCTCTGTCCCCCTCTCACTCTCTGTCCCCTCTCTCTCTATCCCCCTCTCTCTCTGCCCCCTCGCTCTATTTCCCCCCTCTCTCTGTCCCCCAGCTGTCGGTCTCCCCCGCTCTCTGTCCCCCTCTCTCTCTTTCCCCCTCTCTCTCTGTCCCTCTCTCTCTCTGTCCCCCTCTCCCTGTCCCCCTCGCTGTCTCTCTCTCTGTCCCCCTCTCTGTCCCCAATTCTCTGTCCCCCTCTCTCTCTCCCACCTGCCTCTCTCTGTCCTCCTCTCTCTGCCCCCCTTCCTCTGACACCCTCTCTTTCCCCCACTCTGTAATCATCTCTCTGTCCCCATTCCCTCTGACCCCCTTCTATCTTCCCCACTCTCTGTGCCCCACTCTCTGTCCCGCGCTCTCTGTCCCCCTCTCTCTGACCCCCCTCTCTCTCTGTCCCCCTCTCTCTGCGCCCCCTCTCTGTTCCCTCCCCTCTCTGTCCCCCTCTCTCTCTCTGACCCCCTCTCTCTGCCCCCTCTGTCTGCCCCGGTCTCTGGCCCCCTCTCTCTATTGCCCTCTCTCTACCCACTCTCTGTCCCACTCTCTCTGCCCCCCTCACTCTCTCCCACTCTGTACCCCTCTCTCTGTCCCCCACTCTCTGTCCCCCTCTCACTGTAACCTTCTCTCTCTGTCCCCAGTCTCTCTGCCCCCCTCTCTTCCCCCTCTCTCTGTCCCCCTCTCCCTCTGTCCCCCTCTATCGGCCCCCGTCTCTCTGTACCCCTCTCTCTCTGTCCCCGTCTCTCTGTCCCCATCTCTCTCTGTCCCCCTTTCTCTCTGTCCCACCCACTCTGTCCCCCCTCTCTCTGTCCCCCTTCTCTGTCCCCCTCTCTTTCTCTGTCCCCCTCTCTCTCTGTCTCTCTCTCTCTCTGTCGCTCTCTCTCTGTCCCCCTCGCTGTCTCTCTCACTGTCCCCCTCTCTGTCCCACATTTCTCTGCCCCCTCTCTCTCCCACCTGCCTCTCTCTGTCCTCCTCTCTCTGCCCCCCTTCCTCTGACACCCTCTCTTTCCCCCACTCTGTAATCCTCTCTCTGTCCCCACTCCCTCTGACCCCCTCTATCTTCCCCACTCTCTGTGCCACACACTCTGTCCCGCGCTCTCTGTCCCTCGCTCTCTGTCCCCCACTCTCTGTCCCCCTATCTCTGTCTCGCGCTCTCTGTCCCTCGCTCTCTGTCCCCCACTCTCTGTCCCCCTCTCTCTCTGTCCCCCAGCTCTGTCTCCCCCGATCTCTGTCCCCTCTCTCTCTCTCTTTCCCGCTCTCTCTCTGTCCCCCTCTCTTTCCCCCTCTCTCTCTTTCCCGCTCTCTCTCTATCCCCCTCTCTCTGTCCCCCTCGCTCTCTGTCCCCCTCTCTGTCCCCCTCTCACTCTCTGTCCCCTCTCTCTCTATCCCCCTCTCTCTCTGCCCCCTCGCTCTATTTCCCCCCTCTCTCTGTCCCCCAGCTGTCGGTCTCCCCCGCTCTCTGTCCCACTCTCTCTCTGTCCCCCTCTCTCTCTGTCCCTCTCTCTCTCTGTCCCTCTCTCTCTGTCCCCCTCGCTGTCTCTCTCTCTGTCCCCCTCTCTGTCCCCCATTTATCTGTCCCCCTCTCTCTCTCCCACCTGCCTCTCTATGTCCTCCTCTCTCTGCCCCCTTCCTCTGACACTCTCTCTTTCCCCCACTCTGTAATCCTCTCTCTGTCCCCATTCCCTCTGACCCCCTTCTATCTTCCCCACTCTCTGTGCCCCACTCTCTGCCCCCTCTCTCTCTGTCCCCCTCTCTCTGACCCCCCTCTCTCTCTGTCCCCCTCTCTCTGCGCCCCCTCTCTGTCCCCCCCTCTCTGTCCCCTTCTCTCTCTGACCCCCTCTCTCTGCCCCCTCTCTCTGCCCCGGTCTCTGTCCCCCTCTCTCTGTTGCCCTCTCTCTGCCCACTCTCTGTTCCACTCTCTCTGCCCCCCTCACTCTCTCCCACTCTGTACCCCTCTCTCTGTCCCCCACTCTCTGTCCCCCTCTCTCTGTACACCTCTCTCTCTGTCCCCCTGTCTCTGTCCCCCTCTCTCTCTGTCCCCCCTATCTCTCTGTTCTCCCTCTCTCTGTCCCTCCTCTCTCTGTCCCCACTCTCTGTCCCCCTCTCTCTCTCCCCCTCTCTCTGTCCCCCTCTCTCTCTGTCCCCCTCTCTCTGTCCCCTCTCTCTCTCTGTCCCCCTCTCACTCTCTGTCCCCTCTCTCTCTATCCCCCTCTCTCTCTGCCCCCTCGCTCTATTTCCCCCCTCTCTCTGTCCCCCAGCTGTCGGTCTCCCCCGCTCTCTGTCCCCCTCTCTCTCTTTCCCCCTCTCTCTCTGTCCCTCTCTCTCTCTGTCCCCCTCTCTCTGTCCCCCTCGCTGTCTCTCTCTCTGTCCCCCTCTCTGTCCCCAATTCTCTGTCCCCCTCTCTCTCTCCCACCTGCCTCTCTCTGTCCTCCTCTCTCTGCCCCCCTTCCTCTGACACCCTCTCTTTCCCCCACTCTGTAATCATCTCTCTGTCCCCATTCCCTCTGACCCCCTTCTATCTTCCCCACTCTCTGTGCCCCACTCTCTGTCCTGCGCTCTCTGTCCCCCTCTCTCTGACCCCCCTCTCTCTCTGTCCCCCTCTCTCTGCGCCCCCTCTCTGTTCCCTCCCCTCTCTGTCCCCCTCTCTCTCTCTGACCCCCTCTCTCTGCCCCCTCTGTCTGCCCCGGTCTCTGGCCCCCTCTCTCTATTGCCCTCTCTCTGCCCACTCTCTGTCCCACTCTCTCTGCCCCCCTCACTCTCTCCCACTCTGTACCCCTCTCTCTGTCCCCCACTCTCTGTCCCCCTCTCTCTGTACACCTCTCTCTCTGTCCCACTCTCTCTCTGTCCCCCTCTCTCTCTGTCCCCCCTATCTCTCTGTTCTCCCTCTCTCTGTCCCTCCTCTCTCTGTCCCCACTCTCTGTCCCCCTCTCTCTCTCCCCCTCTCTCTGTCCCCCTCTCTGTCTGTCCCCCTCTCTCTGTCCCCCTCTCTCTCTCTGTCCCCCCTCTCTCTGACCCCTCTCTCTCTGTTCTCCCTCTCTCTGTCCCTCCTCTCTCTGCCCTCACTCTGTCACCATCTCTCTGTCCCCTCCCCCCTCTGTCCTCTCTCTCTGTCCCCTCTCTCTCTGTCCCCCTCTCTCTCTATCCCTCTCTCTCTCTGACCCCCTCTCTGTCCCCTCGCTCTGTTCCCCGCTCTCTGTTCCCCCATCTCTATCGCCCTCTCTCTGTACCCCCCCGTCACCATCACTCTGTTCCCCCCCACGTCCACTCCTCTCTGTCGCCCGCTCTCTGCCCCCTCTCTGTCACAGTTTCTCTGTCCCCCCTCTCTCTGTTGCTCTCTCTCTGCCCACTCTCTGTCCCACTCTCTCTACCCCCCCTCACTCTCTCCCACTCTGTACCCCTCTCTCTGTCCCCCACTCTCTGTCCCCCTCTCTCTGTACCCCTCTCTCTCTGTCCCCAGTCTCTCTGCCCCCCCTCTCTTCCCCCTCTCTCTGCCCCCCTCTCTCTGTCTCCTCTCTCTCTGTCCCCTCTCTCTCTCTTTCCCGCCCTCTCTCTGTCCCCCCTCTCTTTCCCCCTCTCTCTCTGTCCCGGTCTCTCTCTGTCCCCCTCTGTCTGTCCCCCTCTCTCTCTCTGTCCCCCTCTCTCTGTTCCCCCCTCTCTGTCCCCCTCTCTCTCTCTGCCCCGGTCTCTGTCCCCCTCTCTCTGTTGCTCTCTCTCTGCCCACTCTCCGTCCCACTCTCTCTGCCCCCCACACTCTCTCCCACTTTGTACCCCGCTCTCTGTCCCCCACTCTCTGTCCCCCTCTCTCTGTACCCCTCTCTCTCTGTTCCCTGTCTCTCTGCCCCCCTCTCTTCCCCCCTCTCTCTGTCCCCCCTCTCTCTGTCCCTCTCTCTCTGCCCTCCCCTCTCTCTGTCCCCCTCTCTCTCTGTCCCCCTCTCTCTGTCCCCCGGTCTCTCTGTCCCCCCTCTCTCTCTGTTTCCCTCTCTCTGCACCCCCTCTCTCTGTCCCCCTCTCTCTCTGTCCCCTCTCTCTGTCCCCCTCTCTCTGTCCCCCTCTCTCTGTCCCCCTCTCTCTCTGTCACCCTCTCTCTGTCCCCCTCTCTCTCTGTCCCCTCTCTCTCTGACCCCCTCTCTCTCTCTGACCCCTCTCTCTCTGTTCTCCCTCTCTCTGTCCCTCCCCTCTCTGCCCCCACACTGTCACTATCTCTCTGTCCCCTCTCCTTCTGTTTCCTCTCGCTCTGACCCCCTCTCTCTGCACCCCCACTCTGGTCCCTCCCTCCCCCCTCTGTCCTCTCTCTCTCTGTCCCCTCTCTCTGTCCCCCTCTCTCTCTATCCCTCTCTCTCTCTGACCCCCTCTCTCTGCCCCCTCGCTCTGTTCCCCACTCTCTGTTCCCCCATCTCTATCGCCCTCTCTCTGTCCCCCCTGTCACCGTCTCTCTGATCCCGCCCCCCCGTCCTCCCCTCTCTGTCGCCCGCTCTCTGCCTCCTCTCTGTCACAGTTTCTCTGTCCCCCCTCTCTCTGTCCCCGACTCTTGTCACCCTTCTCTCTGACCCCCTCTATCTCCCTCACTCTCTGTGGCCCTCCATCTGTCGCCAACTCTCTGCCCCCCTCTGCCTCCCCGCCTCTCTCTGTCCCCCTCTATGTCCCCATCTCTCTCTGTCCCCCTTTCTCTCTGTCCCACCCACTCTGTCCCCCTCTCTCTGTCCCCCCTCTCTGTCCCCCTCTCTCTCTCTGTCCTCCTCTCTCTCTGTCCCTCTCTCTCTCTGTCCCTCTCTCTCTGTCCCCCTCGCTGTCTCTCTCTGTCCCCCTCTCTGTCCCCCAATTCTCTGTCCCCCTCTCTCTCCCACCTGCCTCTCTCTGTCCTCCTCTCTCTGCCCCCCTTCCTCTGACACCCTCTCTTTCCCCCACTCTTTTCCACTCTCTCTGTTCCCACTCCCTCTGACCCCCTCTATCTTCCCCACTCTCTGTGCCACACTCTCTGTCCCGCGCTCTCTGACCCTCGCTCTCTGTCCCTTACTCTCTGTCCCCCTCTCTCTGTCCCCCAGCTCTGTCTCCCCCGATCTCTGTCCCCTCTCTCTGCCTTTCCCGCCCTCTCTCAGTCCCCCTCTCTTTCCCCCTCTCTCTCTGTCCCACTCTCTCTCTGTCCCCCCCTCTCTGTCCCCCTCTCTCTCTCTGTCCCCTCTCTCTCTATCCCCCTCTCTCTCTGCCCACTCTCTCTATTTCCCCTCTCTCTCTGTCCCCCAGCTGTCTGTCTCCCCCGCTTTCTGTCCCCTCTCTCTCTCTTTCCCGTCCTCTCTCTGTCTCCCCCTCTTTGCCGCTCTCTCTCTGTCCCGCTCTCTCTCTGTCCCCCTCTGTCTGTCCCCCTCTCTCTCTCTGACCCCTCTCTCTCTGTTCTCCCTCTCTCTGTCCCTCCTCTCTCTGCCCTCACTCTGTCACCATCTCTCTGTCCCCTCCCCCCTCTGTCCTCTCTCTCTGTCCCCTCTCTCTCTGTCCCCCTCTCTCTCTATCCCTCTCTCTCTCTGACCCCCTCTCTGTCCCCTCGCTCTGTTCCCCGCTCTCTGTTCCCCCATCTCTATCGCCCTCTCTCTTTACCTCCCCCCGTCACCATCACTCTGTTCCCCCCCACGTCCACTCCTCTCTGTCGCCCGCTCTCTGCCCCCTCTCTGTCACAGTTTCTCTGTCCCCCCTCTCTCTGTTGCTCTCTCTCTGCCCACTCTCTGTCCCACTCTCTCTGCCCGCCTCACTCTCTCCCACTCTGTACCCCTCTCTCTGTCCCCCACTCTCTGTCCCCCTCTTTCTGTACCCCTCTCTCTCTGTCCCCAGTCTCTCTGCCCCCCCTCTCTTCCCCCTCTCTCTGCCCCCTTCTCTCTGTCCCCTCTCTCTCTCTTTCCCGCCCTCTCTCTGTCCCCCCTCTCTTTCCCCCTCTCTCTCTGTCCCGGTCTCTCTCTGTCCCCCTCTGTCTGTCCCCCTCTCTCTCTCTGTCCCCCTCTCTCTGTTCCCCCCTCTCTGTCCCCCTCTCTCTCTCTCTGCCCCGGTCTCTGTCCCCCTCTCTCTGTTGCTCTCTCTCTGCCCACTCTCCGTCCCACTCTCTCTGCCCCCCACACTCTCTCCCACTCTGTACCCCTCTCTCTGTCCCCCACTCTCTGTCCCCCTCTTTCTGTACCCCTCTCTCTCTGTCCCCAGACTCTCTGCCCCCCCTCTCTTCCCCCTCTCTCTGCCCCCTTCTCTCTGTTACCTCTCTCTCTCTTTCCCGCCCTCTCTCTGTCCCCCCTCTCTTTCCCCCTCTCTCTCTGTCCCCGTCTCTCTCTGTCCCCCTCTGTCTGTCCCCCTCTCTCTCTCTGCCCCGGTCTCTGTCCCCCTCTCTCTGTTGCTCTCTCTCTGCCCACTCTCCGTCCCACTCTCTCTGCCCCCCACACTCTCTCCCACTTTGTACCCCTCTCTCTGTCCCCCACTCTCTGTCCCCCTCTCTCTGTACCACTCTCTCTCTGTTCCCTGTCTCTCTGCCCCCCTCTCTTCCCCCCTCTCTCTGTCCCCCCTCTCTCTGTCCCTCTCTCTCTGCCCTCCCCTCTCTCTGTCCCCCTCTCTCTCTGTCCCCCTCTCTCTGTCCCCCGCTCTCTCTGTCCCCCCTCTCTCTCTGTTCCCCTCTCTCTGCACCCCCTCTCTCTATCCCCCTCTCTCTCTGTCCCCTCTCTCTGTCCACCTCTCTCTGTCCCCCTCTCTCTGTCCCCTCTCTCTCTGTCACCCTCTCTCTGTCCCCCTCTCTCTCTGTCCCCTCTCTCTCTGACCCCCTCTCTCTCTGACCCCTCTCTCTCTGTTCTCCCTCTCTCTGTCCCTCCCCTCTCTGCCCCCACACTGTCACTATCTCTCTGTCCCCTCTCCTTCTGTTTCCTCTCGCTCTGACCCCCTCTCTCTGCACCCCCACTCTGGTCCCTCCCTCCCCCCTCTGTCCTCTCTCTCTCTGTCCCCTCTCTCTGTCCCCCTCTCTCTCTATCCCTCTCTCTCTCTGTCCCCCTCTCTCTCTATCCCTCTCTCTCTGACCCCCTCTCTCTGCCCCCTCGCTCTGTTCCCCACTCTCTGTTCCCCCATCTCTATCGCCCTCTCTCTGTCCCCCCTGTCACCGTCTCTCTGATCCCGCCCCCCCGTCCTCCCCTCTCTGTCGCCCGCTCTCTGCCTTCTCTCTGTCACAGTTTCTCTGTCCCCCCTCTCTCTGTCCCCGACTCTTGTCACCCTTCTCTCTGACCCCCTCTATCTCTCTCACTCTCTGTGGCCCTCCATCTGTCGCCAACTCTCTGCACCCCTCTGCCTCCCTGCCTCTCTCTGTCCCCCTCTATGTCCCCATCTCTCTCTGTCCCCCTTTCTCTCTGTCCCACCCACTCTGTCCCCCTCTCTCTGTCCCCCCTCTCTGTCCCCTCTCTCTCTCTGCCCTCCTCTCTCTCTGTCCCTCTCTCTCTCTGTCCCTCTCTCTCTGTCCCCCTCGCTGTCTCTCTCTCTGTCCCCCTCTCTGTCCCCCATTTCTCTGTCCCCCTCTCTCTCCCACCTGCCTCTCTCTGTCCTCCTCTCTCTGCCCCCCTTCCTCTGACACCCTCTCTTTTACCCACTCTGTACCACTCTCTCTGTTCCCACTCCCTCTGACCCCCTCTATCTTCCCCACTCTCTGTGCCACACTCTCTGTCCCGCGCTCTCTGACCCTCGCTCTCTGTCCCCCACTCTCTGTCCCCCTCTCTCTGTCCCCCAGCTCTGTCTCCCCCGATCTCTGTCCCCTCTCTCTGCCTTTCCCGCCCTCTCTCTGTCCCCCTCTCTTTCCCCCTCTCTCTCTGTCCCGCTCTCTCTCTGTCCCCCCCTCTCTGTCCCCCTCGCTCGCTGTCCCCCTCTCTGTCCCCCTCTCTCTCTCTGTCCCCTCTCTCGCTATCCCCCTCTCTCTCTGCCCACTCTCTCTATTTCCCCCCTCTCTCTGTCCCCCAGCTGTCTGTCTCCCCGCTTTCTGTCCCCTCTCTCTCTCTTTCCCGCCCTCTCTCTGTCCCCCTCTCTGTCCCCCTCTCTCTCTGTCCCCCTCTCTCTCTCTGTCCCCCTCTCTCTGCCCCCTCTCTCTGCCCCGGTCTATGTCCCCCTCTCTCTGTTGCTCTCTCTCTGCCCACTCTCTGTCCCACTCTCTCCGCTCCCCTCCCTCTCTCCCACTCTGTACCCCTCTCTCTGTCCCCCACTCTCTGTCCCTCTCTCTCTGTACCCTTCTCTCTCTGTCCCCAGTCTCTCTGCCCCCCTCTCTTCCCCCTCTCTCTGTCCGCCTCTCTCTCTGTCCCCCTCTCTCTGTCCCCCTCTCTCTCTGTCCCCTCTCTCTCTCTGTTCCCCTCTCTCTGCACCCCCTCTCTCTGTCCCCCTCTCTCTCTGTCCCCTCTCTCTGTCCCCCTCTCTCTGTCCCCCTCTCTCTGTCCCGCTCTCTCTCTGTCCCCCTCTCTCTGTCCCCCTCTCTCTCTGTCCCCTCTCTCTCTGACCCCCTCTCTCACTGACCCCTCTCTCTCTGTTCTCCCCCTCTCTGTCCCCCTCTCTCTCTCTGTCCCCTCTCTCTCTATCCCCCTCTCTCTCTGCCCACTCTCTCTATTTCCCCCCTCTCTCTGTCCCCCAGCTGGCTGTCTCCCCCGCTTTCTGTCCCCTCTCTCTCTCTTTCCCGCCCTCTCTCTGTCTCCCCCTCTTTGCCGCTCTCTCTCTGTCCCGCTCTCTCTCTGTCCCCCTCTGTCTGTCCCCCTCTCTCTCTCTGACCCCTCTCTCTCTGTTCTCCCTCTCTCTGTCCCTCCTCTCTCTGCCCTCACTCTGTCACCATCTCTCTGTCCCCTCCCCCTCTGTCCTCTCTCTCTGTCCTCTCTCTCTGTCCCCCTCTCTCTGTCCCGCTCTCTCTCTGTCCCCCTCTCTCTGTCCCCCTCTCTCTCTGTCCCCTCTCTCTCTGACCCCCTCTCTCACTGACCCCTCTCTCTCTGTTCTCCCCCTCTCTGTCCCCCTCTCTCTCTCTGTCCCCTCTCTCTCTATCCCCCTCTCTCTCTGCCCACTCTCTCTATTTCCCCCCTTTCTCTGTCCCCCAGCTGTCTGTCTCCCCCGCTTTCTGTCCCCTCTCTCTCTCTTTCCCGCCCTCTCTCTGTCTCCCCCTCTTTGCCGCTCTCTCTCTGTCCCGCTCTCTCTCTGTCCCCCTCTGTCTGTCCCCCTCTCTCTCTCTGACCCCTCTCTCTCTGTTCTCCCTCTCTCTGTCCCTCCTCTCTCTGCCCTCACTCTGTCACCATCTCTCTGTCCCCTCCCCCCTCTGTCCTCTCTCTCTGTCCCCTCTCTCTCTGTCCCCCTCTCTCTCTATCCCTCTCTCTCTCTGACCCCCTCTCTGTCCCCTCGCTCTGTTCCCCGCTCTCTGTTCCCCCATCTCTATCGCCCTCTCTCTTTACCTCCCCCCGTCACCATCACTCTGTTCCCCCCCACGTCCACTCCTCTCTGTCGCCCGCTCTCTGCCCCCTCTCTGTCACAGTTTCTCTGTCCCCCCTCTCTCTGTTGCTCTCTCTCTGCCCACTCTCTGTCCCACTCTCTCTGCCCCCCTCACTCTCTCCCACTCTGTACCCCTCTCTCTGTCCCCCACTCTCTGTCCCCCTCTTTCTGTACCCTCTCTCTCTGTCCCCAGTCTCTCTGCCCCCCCTCTCTTCCCCCTCTCTCTGCCCCCCTCTCTCTGTCCCCTCTCTCTCTCTTTCCCGCCCTCTCTCTGTCCCCCCTCTCTTTCCCCCTCTCTCTCTGTCCCGGTCTCTCTCTGTCCCCCTCTGTCTGTCCCCCTCTCTCTCTCTGTCCCCCTCTCTCTGTTCCCCCCTCTCTGTCCCCCTCTCTCTCTCTGCCCCGGTCTCTGTCCCCCTCTCTCTGTTGCTCTCTCTCTGCCCACTCTCCGTCCCACTCTCTCTGCCCCCCACACTCTCTCCCACTTTGTACCCCTCTCTCTGTCCCCCACTCTCTGTCCCCCTCTCTCTGTACCCCTCTCTCTCTGTTCCCTGTCTCTCTGCCCCCCTCTCTTCCCCCCTCTCTCTGTCCCCCCTCTCTCTGTCCCTCTCTCTCTGCCCTCCCCTCTCTCTGTCCCCCTCTCTCTCTGTCTCCCTCTCTCTGTCCCCCGCTCTCTCTGTCCCCCCTCTCTCTCTGTTCCCCTCTCTCTGCACCCCCTCTCTCTGTCCCCCTCTCTCTCTGTCCCCTCTCTCTGTCCACCTCTCTCTGTCCCCCTCTCTCTGTCCCCCTCTCTCTCTGTCACCCTCTCTCTGTCCCCCTCTCTCTCTGTCCCCTCTCTCTCTGACCCCCTCTCTCTCTCTGACCCCTCTCTCTCTGTTCTCCCTCTCTCTGTCCCTCCCCTCTCTGCCCCGACACTGTCACTATTTCTCTGTCCCCTCTCCTTCTGTTTCCTCTCGCTCTGACCCCCTCTCTCTGCACCCCCACTCTGGTCCCTCCCTCCCCCCTCTGTCCTCTCTCTCTCTGTCCCCTCTCTCTGTCCCCCTCTCTCTCTATCCCTCTCTCTCTGACCCCCTCTCTCTGCCCCCTCGCTCTGTTCCCCACTCTCTGTTCCCCCATCTCTATCGCCCTCTCTCTGTCCCCCCTGTCACCGTCTCTCTGATCCCGCCCCCCCGTCCTCCCCTCTCTGTCGCCCGCTCTCTGCCTTCTCTCTGTCACAGTTTCTCTGTCCCCCCTCTCTCTGTCCCCGACTCTTGTCACCCTTCTCTCTGACCCCCTCTATCTCCCTCACTCTCTGTGGCCCTCCATCTGTCGCCAACTCTCTGCACCCCTCTGCCTCCCTGCCTCTCTCTGTCCCCCTCTATGTCCCCATCTCTCTCTGTCCCCCTTTCTCTCTGTCTCACCCACTCTGTCCCCCTCTCTCTGTCCCCCCTCTCTGTCCCCTCTCTCTCTGCCCTCCTCTCTCTCTGTCCCTCTCTCTCTCTGTCCCTCTCTCTCTGTCCCCCTCGCTGTCTCTCTCTCTGTCCCCCTCTCTGTCCCCCATTTCTCTGTCCCCCTCTCTCTCCCACCTGCCTCTCTCTGTCCTCCTCTCTCTGCCCCCTTCCTCTGACACCCTCTCTTTTACCCACTCTGTACCACTCTCTCTGTTCCCACTCCCTCTGACCCCCTCTATCTTCCCCACTCTCTGTGCCACACTCTCTGTCCCGCGCTCTCTGACCCTCGCTCTCTGTCCCCCACTCTCTGTCCCCCTCTCTCTGTCCCCCAGCTCTGTCTCCCCCGATCTCTGTCCCCTCTCTCTCTGCCTTTCCCGCCCTCTCTCTGTCCCCCTCTCTTTCCCCCTCTCTCTCTGTCCCGCTCTCTCTCTGTCCCCCCCTCTCTGTTCCCCTCGCTCGCTGTCCCCCTCTCTGTCCCCCTCTCTCTCTCTGTCCCCTCTCTCGCTATCCCCCTCTCTCTCTGCCCACTCTCTCTATTCCCCCCTCTCTCTGTCCCCCAGCTGTCTGTCTCCCCGCTTTCTGTCCCCTCTCTCTCTCTTTCCCGCCCTCTCTCTGTCCCCCTCTCTTTCCCCCTCTCTCTCTGTCCCGCTCTCTCTCTGTCCCCCTCTGTCTGTCCCCCTCTCTCTCTCTGTCCCCTCTCTCTCTATCCCCCTCTCTCTCTGCCCCCTCTCTCTATCCCCCCCCTCTATGTCTCCCAGCTGTCTGTCTCCCCCGCTCTCTGTCCCCCTCTCTCTCTCTGTCCCCCTCTCTCTGCCCCCTCTCTCTGCCCCGGTCTATGTCCCCCTCTCTCTGTTGCTCTCTCTCTGCCCACTCTCTGTCCCACTCTCTCCGCTCCCCTCCCTCTCTCCCACTCTGTACCCCTCTCTCTGTCCCCCACTCTCTGTCCCTCTCTCTCTGTACCCTTCTCTCTCTGTCCCCAGTCTCTCTGCCCCCCTCTCTTCCCCCTCTCTCTGTCCGCCTCTCTCTCTGTCCCCCTCTCTCTGTCCCCCTCTCTCTGTCCCCCTCTCTCTCTGTCCCCCCTCTCTCTCTGTTCCCCTCTCTCTGCACCCCCTCTCTCTGTCCCCCTCTCTGTCTGTCCCCTCTCTCTGTCCCCCTCTCTCTGTCCCCCTCTCTCAGTCCCGCTCTCTCTCTGTCCCCCTCTCTCTGTCCCCCTCTCTCTCTGCCCCCTCTCTCTCTGACCCCCTCTCTCACTGACCCCTCTCTCTCTGTTCTCCCTCTCTCTGTCCCTTCCCTCTCTGCCCCCACTCTGTCACCATCTCTCTGTCCCCTCTCTTTCTGTTTCCTCTCGCTCTGACCCCCTCTCTCTGCACCCCCACTCTGGTCCCTCCCTCCCCCCTCTGGCCTCTCTCTCGCTGTCCCCTCTCTCTCTGTCCCCTCTCTCTCTATCCCTCTCTCTCTCTGTCTCCCCCCTCTGCTCCCCTCTCTCTCTCTGCCCCTCTCTCTCTGTCCCCCTCTCTCTCTGTCCCCCTCTTTCTCTGCCCCCCTCTCTCTGACGCCCTCTGTCTCTGACCCCCTCTCTCTCTGCCCCCCTCTCTCTCGGTACCCTCTTTCTGTCCCCCCTCTCTCTGTACCCTCTCTCTGTCCCCGTCTCTCTCTGTACCCTCTCTCTCTGTCCCCCTCTCTCTCTCTGTCCCTCTCTCTCTACACCTCTCTCTCTGTCCTCTCTCTCTCTGTCTCCCCTCTCTCTGTCTCCCCTCTCTCTGTCGCCCTCGCTCTCTGTCTCCCCCACTCTGTCCCCCTCTCTCTGTCACCCTCTTTCTGCCCCCTCTCTCTCTGCCCACTCACTCTCTGTCCCCCCTCTCTGCCCCCTCTATCTACTCCACTCTCTGTCCTCCACTGTCTGTCCCCCTCTGTCTGTCGCCCTCTCTCTGACCCCCTCTCTCTCCCAACCGCCTCTCTCTGTCCCCCGCTCTCTGCCCCTCTCTCTGTCGCCCTCTTTCTGTCCCCCTCTTTCTGACCCTGTCTCTCTCCCACCTGCCTCTCCCTCTGCCCCGCTCTCTGCCCCCTCTCTCTGTCGCCCTCTCTCTGTCCCCCTCTGTCTCCTACCCGCCTCTCTCTATCCCCCCTCTTTGTCCCACTCTCTCTCTGTACCCCTCTCTCTGTTCCCTCTCTCTCTGTCCGCCTCTCTCTGCCATCCGCCTCTCTTTGACCCCCTCTCTCTCCCACCCGCCTCTCTCCCTGTCCCCCTCTTTCTCTCCGCCTCTCTCTCTGTACCCATCTCTCTGCCCCCTCTCTCTGTTCCCCTTTCTCTCTGGCCCCCTCTCTGTCCCCCTCTCTCTCTGTCCTCCTCTCTCTCTGACCCCCTCTCTCTCTGTCCCCCCCACTCTCTGTCCCCCACTCTCTCCATCCCCCCACTCTCTGTCCCCCTCTCTTCCCCCACTCTGTATCCCTCTCTGTCCCCCTCTCTCTGTCCCCTCTATCTCCCCCTCTCTCTGTCCTCCTCTCTCTGTCCCCTATCTCTCTCCCCCGCTCTCTGTCCCCTCTATCTCCCCCTCTCTCTGTCCCCTATCTCTCTCCCCTTCTCTCTGACCCCCTCTCTGTTACCCTCTCTCTGCTTCCTTCTTTCTGCCCCCTCTCTGTCCCCCTCTCTCTCTGTCTCCCACTCTCTCCATCCCCACACTCTCTGCCCCCCTCTCTCTGACCCCCTCTCCCCCCCCACTCTGTACCCTCTCTGTCCCCCACTTTCTGTCCCCCTCCCTCTGTCCCCTCTATCTCCCCCTCTCTCTCTGTCCCCCTCTCTCTGTCCCCTCTCTCTCTCTCCCCCGCTGTCTGACCCACACTCTGTCGCCCTCTCTCTGCCCCCTCTCTCTGTCCTCCCTCTCTCTCTGTTCCCTGTCTCTCTGCCCCCCCTCTCTTCCCCCCTCTCTCTGACCCCCCTCTCTCTGTCCCTCTCTCTCTGCCCACCCCTCTCTCTGTCCCCCTCTCTCTCTGTCCCCCTCTCTCTGTCCCCCGCGCTCTCTGTCCCCCCTCTCTCTCTGTTCCCCTCTCTCTGCACCCCCTCTCTCTGTCCCCCTCTCTCTCTGTCCCCTCTCTCTGTCCCCCTCTCTCTGTCCCACTCTCTCTGTCCCCCTCTCTCTCTGTCACCCTCTCTCTGTCCCCCTCTCTCTCTGTCCCCCCTCTCTCTGTCCCCTCTCTCCCCCCCCGCTGTCTGACCCCCACTCTGTAGCCCTCTCTCTGTCCCCTCTCTCTGTACCCCTCTCTCTGTCACCCACTCTCTCCATCCCCCCACTCTCTGTCCCCCTCTCTCTGACCCCCTCTCTCTCTCCCACTCTGTACCCCTCTCTCTGTCCCCTTCTCTCTGTCACCATCTCTCTGTCACCATCTCTCTGTCCCCCCTTCTCTCTGTCCCCTCTCTCTCTCCCCCACTCTCTCTGTCCCCCTCTCTCTGTCCCGTCGATCTCTCCCCCGCTCTCTGCCCCCTCTGTCGCCCTCTCCCTGCTCCCTCTCTCTCTGCCCCCTCTCTCTCTGTCCCCCCTCTCTCTCTGTCCCCCACTCTCTCCATCCCCCACTCTCTGTCCCCCTCTCTCTGACCCCCCTCTCCCCCCACTCTGTACCCCACTCTCTGTGCTCCTCTCTCTGTCGCACTCTCTATCTCCCCCCTTTTCTGTCCCCCCCTCTCTCTGTCCCCCTCTCTCTGTCCCCCCTCTCACTGACCCCTCTCTCATTATGTCCTCCCCTATTTCTC
The DNA here is from genome assembly GCF_037043375.1 of Chiloscyllium plagiosum. Classification (NCBI taxonomy): domain Eukaryota; kingdom Metazoa; phylum Chordata; class Chondrichthyes; order Orectolobiformes; family Hemiscylliidae; genus Chiloscyllium; species Chiloscyllium plagiosum. The sequence goes on along the minus strand of NW_028270178.1, from coordinate 50,655,463 downwards.
TCTCTCCCTCCCTCACCTTATCTCTCCCTTCGCTCTCTCTCTCCCTCTGTCTCTCCCTGCTCCTTCGCTCTCTCTCCATCTTCTCTCACTCTCGATCCCCCTCCCTCGGTGTCTCTCTCTCTCCCCACCTCCCTCCGTTTCTCTCTGACTCAATCTCTCTCCCTCCTGTCCTGCCCTTCCTCTCTCTCTGACACACTCTGTCTCCCTGGTCCTTCCCTCTCCCTCTAACCTAGAGACTGGGTGTTTGTGGTGAGGCTGCGAGTGGGGGGTGGGGGTGAGATGATTGAGAGATGTGGGAAGTGGGGAAATTGGGGTAGAGACGGAATTGCGGGAGGGAGACAGAGATGGCAGGAGAGAGAGAGTGAGGGTGAGGGGGAGAGAGAAGAATGGAGGCAGGTGTAGAAACTCATGTTGGGGGTGTGAGAGAGAGAGGGAGAGTGAGGCAGAAAGAATAGTGGAGGCAGGTGGAGAAACCGGGGTTGGGGGGGGGGTGTCTGAGAGGGGACCAGAGAGGGTGAAAGGGAGAGGAGGTGAGAGAGAGACAGTGTGCAGAAAGAGAAAGAGAGGGAGAGAATTGAGGAGGAAGAGTCGGGGAGAGGAAATGGTGAGGCCAGGTTGGAGTAGGGGGGTGCAGAGGGAGTTAAACCCAGCTCCTGAGCTCAGGGCGCGGTGCCCTCCCCTTCCCTGAGGACCAGGACTTGGGGTTGAGTCTGTCTCTCTCCAGCTCAGCTTCTCCAACACAAAGGCACACAACAACATCGGTCACTCTGCTGCTCGGCACGCTTTAATCAACATTTTTATTGGTTACAAATGGAAGTGAAGGATACAGTCAGTGGGATGGTGCCTTTTCTCACCGACCCCTGAGTTGTGAGAAACATTGAAATGTGTCCCTGTAACCCCCCCTGTGGGATAAGGATGGACAACCCAGCGCTACCCTCAGTCTGTTACCATAGCGACAGGCTGCTAATCGCTGAAACACTGAACTGAAATGAGAATATCCCGGATGGATTGATTAATGAGGGAATTTGATGGATGGACGGATTTGGGTGAAGGGATATTTCAGCACATTCTTCAGCTGCTGCCTGAACTTAGTCTGGGTCACGGCATAAATCGCGGTGTTTGTGCAGCAACTGAGGAGCTGCAGCATGAAGCCCAATTCCCGCACAAAGCGAGGGAGAGACACAGACCTATACCCAAAATACCACATCCGGTACCATATAGAATACAGCATTAACGTTGACCATAACAGGATGAAATTGGCCGAGATCACAAACAGTAAAATGATGGATTTTTTTCGGTTTCTCATTTCAGTGTCAGACTGAGCGTCCCCATTGGTGTGAGCGCGGAGTCTCCTGCGGGCTCTGCTGGTCACTACAATGTGTCTGACGGTGAGAACATTGAGCAGCAGAATCAGGAGAAACGGGACACCCGGGGTTAGAATGTGGTGGAGGAACTCGATTGTGACCCAGACCCTGAAGAATAGACCAGCGTCTGTTATCTCACAAAACCAGGGCTCGTTCCACATCCGATACTGAGCCGTGAACATAAAATACCAGGAAATGTTCTTTAAACAGCTCAGCACAGTCACTGCTCCCAGAACCACAGCCGCCGTCTTCTCACTGCAATATTTACTTTTCAGCTTCTGGCAACAAATGGCCACAAACCGATCAAAGGTGAAAGTGACGGTGAACCAGACAGAGCAGTCAGTGGCTGCATAAACCAGGACGGCGTGGATATTACACACGGGAACGGAGACTCTCAGGAAATAAAACTGTTCCCGATAAACAATGGGAATGTGTCTCAGGATCAGGTCGAGGATAACGACCAGGAGATCCGCCGCTGCCATGGCCCCCAGGTAACGTCTGACACATGGAGACAATCCACAATCTTTATAAAGCAGGACGTAGATGGTCACTACGTTAACTGTGAGGAAGGAAAACAAACCCATTATCCTTCAGCCTGGAGGCAAAGGGACCCGTTTGATCGGGGACCCAGTGAGATTTTCAAATGTGTTCCTGTATTCAGGGATTTATTAAAATAATCGGAGCTGGAATAACAAATGGGAAGGTCGGAATTACTAACAATAATGTAACATAAACCACAAGAAACCCTCCCTCCCTAAACACACAGAGACACATCCATAAGGACAGATGGTTTCTCGAACGTTCCCACACACTCGAGAGCAGACACAGGTCACTCCTTCCCAGTTCCTAATACGGAGAGTGGAAACGTTGCTGTCCTGAAGAATTCTCTCCCAGTTTTCTGAAGACAAACGGAATTTGGGAATTCCTGTGTTTTGGTCTAAATTGTGGTCGATCCTGTGTCGGGAAGAAATGTAAACGCAGGGAAAACTTATTCACCCCTTTAGCTGCCTGAGGGGCCTTCGGAACAGTGTCTCCTTCTCCCTGGAACGGGATCTCTTCCCTCGGGATCTTATCGTTTGTTCAATTCACTGACGTCCGGCCGTTCACAAACAACGTCAGGGACAGAACGTTCCGGGGAATGTCAGTTATAGAATGTCGGGGACAGAACGTTCCGGGGAATGTCAGTTATAGAATGTCAGGGGCAGAACGTTCCGGGGAATGGCAGTTATAGAATGTCAGGGGCAGAACGTTCCGGGGAATGTCAGTTATAGAATGTCAGGGACAGAACGTTCCGGGGAATGTCAGTTATAGAATGTCAGGGACAGAACGTTCCGGGGAATGGCAGTTATAGAATGTCAGGGGCAGAACGTTCCGGGGAATGGCAGTTATAGAATATCAGGGGCAGAACGTTCCGGGGAATGTCAGTTATAGAATGTCAGGGGCAGAACGTTCCGGGGAGTGTCAGTTATAGAATGTCCGGGACAGAACGTTCCGGGGAGTGTCAGTTATAGAATGTTGGGACAGAACGTTCCGGGGAATGGCAGTTATAGAATGTCGGGGACAGAACGTTCCGGGGAATGTCAGTTATAGAATGTCAGGGGCAGAACGTTCCGGGGAATGTCAGTTATAGAATGTCGGGGACAGAACGTTCCGGGGAATGTCAGTTATAGAATGTCGGGGACAGAACGTTCCGGGGAATGTCAGTTATAGAATGTTGGGGACAGAACGTTCCGGGGAATGGCAGTTATAGAATGTCAGGGACAGAACGTTCCGGGGAATGTCAGTTATAGAATGTTGGGGACAGAACGTTCCGGGGAACCCCTTGACCTGTCCATGACCTTTCCCCCTACCCACCCCACCAACATGATGTCCTGTACCTGGACACACTGTAAATTAATGGGGTGAGAGACGGAGGGTCCAGTCACAGGGATGGGAACTAAAGGCATTGCCAGATCAGCTGAAATGGTTAGATATACCACATTCTCAATCCACCCCACAGAACCAGCCCAGACCCCATAAAGCCAGAGGAGATATCTGTTCACCGTGGAACACAGTGCAGACCAGGCCAGTGTCCTGCTCAGTACAACCCAGCGATCTGTCCAGAGTGGAGCACTGCACAGATCAGATCAGGGCATTGATCTATAATCCCAGACCACTTATCTGTCCAGCGCATTGAGAAGTGCAGACCACAGCAGTGCATTGATCTATAATCCCAGACCACTTATCTGTCCAGCGCGGTGAGAAGCGCAGACCACAGCAGTGCATTGATCTATAACCCCGGAGTAGATATCTGTCCAGCAGCGGGAGAAGTGCAGACCACAGCAGGGCATTATCTATAAACCTCAACCAGATAGTCTGACCAGCACAGTGACCTGTGCAGTGGTCACCCGTGAATTAATCTGTAAAAGAGGAGCAGTTACCCTCCCAACATGTAGGACTGTGTACCCCACCCCAGTGCATTGCTCAGTAACAGTGTTTTAGATCACTGCCCAGCGTGGGGAAACTTGCAGCCCGGGCTGGAAGTGACAGGATGTGCAACTCCCATCCATTTACAACTCCATCTCTCCATTGTGCCCTGACAAGGGTGTGCTGTGAGTGTGAACATCACTGCCACAGAGATACAGAGATGGAGGGGGAATCAGTTTAAACAATAACAAATGGGAGGGGTATGGGAAATAGACAGAGAGGGGGAGAATGAGAGAAAATGTTATGGAAGGAAGTGTTCCCAGGTTTTAGAATGCAGAAATGAAAACATTTTAACAGCATCCTGTAACATAAGTGTTTCCAGGAATTGTAGGTGAACATGATATTGGTGGGAGTTCAGATGATGCAGAATTTTAGATGAGTATTTGTTCTGCAGCTTTGTATCTGGGTGTAGGGTCAGCAGAGTCTTTGGCTTATTGAGCTAAATCTTACAAGAATTTGTCTCAGTGCCATTTCCATTGACTGTGACGGAGGGATCATCTACACTAGGCCGAGCTAGTTTCCTGGTGCTATCGTATCGAACTCACCTCATTAACCACCCACCCCATGGTGTCCCTCTCATTCAATACCAGCCCGATTCTCCAACCCAATATGGCTGGAGGTACTCAACATCGCCCGGGTGTCCCTGGATATTCCATGATCCATGACACTGGCGCCATCTTTAAAAGGCCACTGAGCACACGGTTGAGCTTTGTCTGTTAGGAGCTGCCCTGCACAGTTTACCCCGAGCCTGGCAGATAAGGGGTAATTACACCACGGTTTGTCGACAGGAGCACGGAGGTCCTGGTGAATGGGCTAGTACAGAGGGGGACCATTCTCTTCCCAGAGTGGGCCACACGACCAGACCCACCGAGCATGGTCTGACCTCCCCACCCAGCTCAGTGCAGTATCTGTGGTCTGAAGAAATGTTCAGCAATACAGGACAAGCATCAATAACCTTCCCCGCTCTGTCAGGATAAGGGTCACCGTATTGTCTCTGCTCCCTCACACTCACTGTATATCTGTTACAGCACCAACCCCCGAACAATGCTCATGGTCCACCACTCTCACTGCCGCATGCAGCACCTTCTCTCTCTCTCTCTGTCTCTGTCTCTCTCTGTCTCTGTGTGTCTCTTTCTGTCTGTCTCTCTCCCTCCACTTTACCCACACCCCCCCCCCCCCATTAATAACACTGCATGGATACAACACTGTGGACTGACTCCCTCCGGACACCTCACCATGACCATGTCCCCACCTACACATCGTCACCACCACCTCCCAGGAAGGGAGCATGGAGACTCCCTCCTACACCTCCCCCTGTAAACAGCTCAGATACTGAAACTAATCTGTGATAGTTACTGCTCTCCTCACTTGTCCTGACATCTTCAACAATCTGTGCTCATATACACCCAGGACTCTCTGTTCCCGCACCCCCTTTATAATGGTACAGCCTGTTTTAAACTGTCTTTCATTGTCTTTCCTACCAAAATGTATCACCTCACACTGCTCTGCACTGATCCCCATCTGCCTTACACCTGAACACTACACCAACGTGTGACTGTCCTGTTAGAGTTCCACACTCTCCTCCATAGACTGCAGAGTTCTTCCAGGTTCGGTGCCATCTACAAACATTGAGATTGTCATAGCGTCACAGTCCCCATGAAACAACTGAAATCCTGCCCCACACACACGAGTGTGAGTAAGTGAAATACTGATATATTTCTATGGACAGTCGAATAATGGCATGCTGTCAATGGAGCAACAAAAGTCCTGACACACACCAGACGGAGCAAATGAAACATTGGCAAACCACAGAGCAAGAGAAATCTGGATAGGTTCCACTTATCGATATTCATCAGGGTATAATGTGATGAAGTTGAAAGTGTGTACTGTACCTTTAAGCGAGGGTGAATTCTGTTCTGAACTGAAAGCTTACAAGCACCTGAGATACGAGAGGATGGCAGACCCAGAAACAATATATTGCTATAGAGCTGGAGTCGGGAAATAAGCAGTTAAGAGAAAGGGGGGGGGGGGGGGGGGGGGGGGTCCCAGAGTTGTGAATAGTTAATGTAAAATGTTCACTTTCAGAGTTAAAAAATAAATTGATGTTTTTATTTAAACAGTGGGATTTGGTAGATCTGACACTCGTATTTTAACAGTTTACGAGGCGAATTGAGCATTTCTTTATGTTTCATTTAAGTTACCAGATGAGCTTCACGTAGTGCCCTAACCATCCCCGTGTGTGTATCTGTGTGTCTCTGTGTGGGGCAGGTCTGGTAGTCTCTGTGGTGCTTAAAGTGATGCAATGCCACCCTCTGCTGGCCTCCACACGCCACTGCACAGGCATTGGCAGAGGGTGAATACCAACAGGGATTAATTCAGAGAGGGGGAGGGAGAGGGCAGCTGCTCACAGCACCATCCAAACTGATGTCTTATCCATGGACTGATCTAAATGTCCTTTAAACATTGTAACTGTCCCTGCTTTCACCACTTCCTCTGGAAGTTCATTCCACACACAAGCCAGATTCTATTTCAAATAATTACCTCTCATGACTTATGCAAATCTTTTTCCTCGCACCTTAAAATATCCCTCAGTTTTGAATCCCCACCTTGAGGGAAAAGACATCAGCCCTTCAGCTTATCTGTACCCCTCATGATTTTATAAACCTCTGTAAAGCTACCCCTTAATCTCATACTCTGCAGTGAAAAAAGTCCCAGCCTACCAGCCTCTACTTATAGCTCACTCCCTTCCATTCCCAGAAACATCCAGGTTAATCTGTTCTCAACCCTCTCCATCTTAATTATATCTAGGTCACTAATATCAAAGTGAACAGTCAAGGTGTTTTCGAAGGGTACAGGGAGACCAAAGCTAGAAGACATAGGTTTAAGGTGAGAGGGGAAACATTTAAAAGTGACCTAAGGGGCAGCTTTTTCACCCAGAGGGTGGTGTGCCTATGGAATGAGCGCGCAGGATGACCAGACTGGACACAGTATTCCAGAAGAGGTCTCACCAATGTCCTGTACAACCACAACATGACGTCCCAATTCCGATACTCAAAGGTCTGACCAATGAAGCCAAGTGTGTTAAACACCTTCTTAACCACACTATCTGTATGAGATGCAAATTTTAAAGGACTATGCCTGATGGCCTAGGTCTCTGTTCTGCAACACTGACAAAGGCCCTGCTTTTAATTGTATAGATCCTGCTCTTGTTTGATTTACCAAATCCAATAGTTCGCATTAATACAAACTAAACTCCATCTGCCACCCCTCAGTCCAGTGTGTGATATTATTGCCCCCTCACCCACCCCCTTCAGTTTTAAAATGCTCATCCCCCTCTCCAGGAGGCCTGCACACTCCGGCCTTGATTTTCACAAAGACCCCGAGCTTGGGTTGCCTTGTGTGGATAGGGGGGGGGGGGGGGGCAGATCGAAGACACAGTCAGTGAGGAGGAGAGGCTGGACAGTAATAACCGGCCTGGTATCATTTCATTGTTTTAGGAAGAAGGCAGTCGCACGTTAGAGTTGGTTAAGAGTGATCGGTGTTTTGGGACCAGAAATTAAGCACTTCCTTCATCTCTGGTGTTCAGTAATAAATATCTATTTGAGACCCTTCATTGGGCAGAGTGTGTCTGCAGGATTTCTTTCCCTAATATTGCAGACTACAGATAATAGCGATTAAAGATGGTCATAGTTAATTTCGATGGCACAGCACGTACCCTCAATATCCTACAGTTGAGACAAATATCTTGCATTTGTTTAATAATACACAGTGTTTTTTGTAATTCAGTAATGGTAACCTGATTATAATAAATCCACACCAAGCTGAAAGTGGCCACTAAAATATGACCCAAAATCTGGGTATGGTAGTGTGGTGGGTAGTGTCCCTGCCTCTGAGCCACATCTCTGGATTTGATTCCAATTCCTGAACTTGTGTGGTAGTGCTCCAAGCTCTGGACTAGAAGGTCTGGATTCAAGTCCTGCCTATTGCAGAGGTATGTCACAGCATGTCAGAACAGGCTGATGAACAAACACGCAGGAGAATAATGTTACAGCTTTATGGGTATTGCTGAGTGAGTCTAGTGTCCCTACCTCCGGGCACAAAGGTCTAGGGGCAAATCCCACAGAAGTGTCTCATAATACATCTGAACAAACTGATTAAAATGGATTTAGAATTGTGACTTGATGGATAAGGAAGAGGTGTCAGCATTGCATTTCAGAATTTAGGCCCAGGATGACTGAAAGTCCAGCCATTCGTGTTGATTGGAGTCGCATTTCGCAGCAGTAAAGGTTTATAAAATCAAAATAGCCATGGATAGGGTGAGTAGTCAGGGTTTTTCCCCAGGTTAGGGGCGTCCAATACGAGAGGGCATTGTTTGAAAGTGAGAGGGGAAAGGTTTTGATGAGGCCTAAAGGGCACCTTTTAACACAGAGGGTGGTGTGTGTATGGAATGAGCTGCCAAAGGAAGTGGTGGAGGCTGGTACAAACATAGCATGTAAAAGGAGCTTTTCCAGAAATTTCTGTATTTGTTTTAAAAATGCGTTCATTTTAACACAGGTATTCTGAATAAATTAAACAATTTATTTTTTTAATGACGCAGGGACATGTAAACATATTTCAAATTGACCGAGACCATTTTCTGCTTAGCGTATGGCTCTGTGTATGTATGACAGCAGCAATGGTGCACCTACATGGAACAGGGAATGTGATGGGGACATAGTTTGGACAATGTACAAGGAGACCTCACATGGTACAGTTTTGTGCGAGATATGTGGCTGTCCGGCCCCATCTCCGGCACTTTTATTTCCCTTCCCAGGAACAAAGACACGGAGGAGTCTGTCCAAAACTTTTTCATTCAACTTTGCAAAGTCGGGTGTTGTTCCCGTGGGTACACATACAAGCATAGTAATCTCCACGCATTATATACACGTATATGTGGGCTGGGTCTCCTACTGCTGTCTTGACCAATGAGTGCTAGGGTTCCCCACTGTTTTCCTTATTTGGGTTCTGGTCCCTGCGATTATTTTGTTATTCACTTGGCCAATCAGTGTTCGAGCTCCCCGTTCTTTCCTTATATGGATGATGTTGTACAACTGTGGTTAAGGGTGGTCTCTCAACTATCGAGGAAAGCTGTTACAATTGTATCATTCATTAATAACATGGGGGAGGTCCGGCAACAGTTTCGAGTGTCTGCTTGTGTTTACTATAAGGTAGAAAAGACTAAAATGCAGCTAACCATTTAAAAATTACACTATCCCCCTACAGTTTGGAGAGGATGACATTCCTGTGTGATTCAGCTCAGAGAGGGAGAAAATGTAATCTGCCTGAGAAGGAACTCTCAGTCTCACTCCTTCATTGTTCCTCATCACAGCAATGTGTGCGAGCTAAAAAAAAAACTCTAAAGTCATCGTTACCATTCTTATTTTAATCGAATCCCTGCAGTGTGGAAACAGGCCTTTCGGGCCAACAAGTCCATATCCACCTTCCCAATCCATTTCCCTATATTTACCTCTGACGAATGTACGTAACCTAGATATCCCTGAACACTACAGATAATTTAGCATGACCAATCTACCGAACCTACACAGTTTGTGGTAGGAAACTGGATCACCCATTAGAAGTTCACACAGACAAGGGGCGAATGTGCAAACTCCACATAGACAGTCACCCAAGGCTGGAATCAAACCCAATTCCCTGGTGCTGTGAGGCAGCAGTGCTAACTACCGTGCTACCCTTTGGGTGATCCCTGACCAGAATTCACTGGAATCTCCTCACTGCCTAAAGCAAAGGGAATTCAGCCAAATCCAACTCTCCCAGGATGTTGGTGAGGCCACTTTAAGAATGCTGCGTACAACTCGGTTGTCTGCAGAAAAGATTTAGTCAGATGACCCAGGACTGGAGGTTTGAGCTTCGAGGAGAGGTTGATTAGGTTGAGGTGTTTCCCCCTGGAGTGTAAGAGGCTGAGGGGTGACATTATAGAGGTGTATAAAATCATCAGGGGCATGGATATTCTGAATAGCCACGTTCTGATCCCAGTATAGGGGAGTCCAGAACAAGAGAGCATAGGTCAAGTTGGGTACAACCACAGGAGGAATATTGGCCAAATGCTGGCAAATGGGACTAAATCAGATTTGATATCTGACCGGAGTGAACAGATGGACTAACGGGTCTGTTTCCGTTCTGCAGGGCTCTCTGCAGGATTCTATAAGAAGAATGACGAAAAATTCTTAAAGGACCTTTCAAGTGGGAAATCTCTTCACTGGAAGTTTTTATTGTGCCTCGATGTTCACATGGACTGAAAACTGCGTTAGTTAAATATTTGACAGGGAAGTGAGTCACGGATAATGGGATACAGTCAGGAAAGTGGAGCTGAGACCACAACCTGATCAGCCACAATGTTACTGCCTGGTGGAGAAGGCTCAAAGTATCTAATGCCCCACTCCTGCTCCTCAGTCCCATGTTCCTGTGTTCCATTCAGCCCCTCATACCTGCTAGACAGGAGCGGTTGGAGGCTACTTACATCTATAACCTGATGCACAGAAACAGAGGAGACCATTCAGCCCTTCAAGACAGTCCCACACGCTTGGAGGTGATTTGGGAAATGTAATTGGAAAACCCAGGCTGGGTATGAAAGAGGCCCCTCATCTCGCTTTACAAAATTTCCCCTCTCTGCAACTTGTGCTTCATTTGTTGGTCATGTTGTAGACCCAAATTCACTGAGAATACAGACAACTTACCTCACCCACAGATGACTCACAAAATCCTCTGGTCTCCCTGGCTGCAATATTCAGTAATTGCACATTCATGAAAATAACACCCACTAACTTTTCAATCACAGAATGTGAGTACATCAGAAACAGGGGAGGTCGTTCACTCCCCAAGCCTGCCTTGCCCTTCCCTAAGATCGTGGCTGATCTGCTCTTGGTCTCAAATCCTCTTTCATTCCCAATTCTTCATAGCCCTCAATTCTCTGGCAGGTCAATATCCATCGACCTTGTCTTGAAACACTTTCAGTCATCTAGCTCCCCGAACAGTGTTGAGAACAGAAATCCTGACATTCAATACCACCTGTTTGAAGAAGACCCTTGCTGCTCCTATACCATGACCTCTTGATATGAACAAAAGAGGCTGATACAAGGGTTCAGACAAAAATGACTGGCCCTGATATCAAGGCAGTGGTTAACTTCTGCTGGCATCAAGGAACTTAACAAAACTGGACTTAATGGGAATCAGAGTAAACTCTCCAGTGTTTGGGATCAAACATGGCACAAAGGAAGATGTTCATCATCTCAGTCCTGGGTCACCTCTGTGCGAGATCCTCAGGGTAGCTTCCTCTTCATAAACATCTTCAGCTTCTTCATCAATGTCTCCCCGCCCCCACCCTCCCCACCATAAGATCAGAAGTGGGGATGGTCACTGAAGATTCCACAATGTTCAGAACATTTTGTCCCTCGTCAGCTCCTGAACTGGTCTCTGTCCATGTGCAGCAAGACCCAGACACCACTCCGGTTTTTTCTGTTAAAGTGTCTGTAAAATTCATGTAACAGCACTGCCTGACACTGCACATTGCCACAGTAAAACAAGAGTTCATTCAGCAGCTCACTCTGGTTTCACAGGAATATGAGGAAATCATTCAGCCCATTGACACTATTGGAGAAGAACAGGGACAGCCCATTCAGTGCCTCCAGCCTATTACTCAGGAAGAGAAGGAGTCTAGTGTGATGGACCACGCCAGAGCCCCTCAAAAATAGTTGAGGGCGTTAACCTAGACTCTAATATTTTCATATTTTAAATGAAATGTAAACTGTCTGTTCCAGATGCAATGTGACTGGTCAAACTACTCGTTGTGAAGCAAAACACCATTTATTTAAACACGGAAGATAAAATGAAACCAAGGAACGGGAAATTTAGAATAACTCAATTCTATTGGCCAAGTTAACAGAATAATAGATTGTGGAGTGATTACTAATGAACTGTTCCAATACAGGAAAATCGCATAACCACAGCCCTTGGCAAAAAGGAATATTCAGACACAGAATGTCACAAATATTTCTCCAATCCAGGAATTAAAAACAGCATCAAGAGAAAATTAAGAGAGCGTAGCAGCCAGGAGACATTCACTGAAGCTTCCAACTCTGTGGAGACCCCAATAGTTTCTGTTATTACTGAGAAAGCAAAACCCAGAGATCCTAATCTATGAGAGCTGGCCACACCCATTCAGTCTTCATTAAAATAAACCCAAGGCCTCCCTCGCTGTTTACCCAAGTGGTCTTAACTAGCCAGCTTGGTAACGATCATTCAATCTCTCTCTTAAAAGAAACCAGGACAAAATAACCTCTTAAAGCTGCAACATCATCACACTTGTCAGTACATCGAGCTGTCAAACAGGAACCAGGGGTAACCCAATCAGGCTCTTGGCCCTGTCCAATCGACAATGAAGAAGCCATTCAATCCCTTGAGTCACATACACAGGAACAGCAGGAGGCCATTCCCACCTCAATGCACTTACACGGGGACAGAATGAGATAATTGATGCTGATCCTGATGAATGGCTTATGCCCAAAATGTCGACTCTCCTGCTGTGCTTTTCCAGCCATCCACTGTCTACTCTGATGTCCAGCACCCACAGTCCGCACTATCTCCTAATGATGCTCTAATATGATGACCAAGTGGAGCAGAGGCTGCACAGACAGATTGCTCCACGTTGTTCCTCGTGGCGCCGTCGCTCATGATACACACTTAACGTGGTGTTCTGGTGGTGAGGAGGGAAGCCATATGTCTTGTGTGAAGTCTCAAGAAGGCATCTTTCATCTCGGAGAAGACAGCCTGGTGTTTCTATGTAGGGCGGATGCTGGTGGGAATGGCTACCTGTTTCAGATGGAAGGTTAGACTGTTGAATGGACTCTCTAAGTTCAAATAATGATGGCATTATTCATGTGGATCTTGTCTAGTGCACGTCCTGTTCAGTGTAACCTGAACGCCTTATTCTGTCCAAGCCTATTTCCACCGTACGATCTGCCAGTTCATCCTTACTATGACCTGCCTCCGCTGCTCATAAATAAAGTGTTTCCCTGTACTGAGGTACACGTGACAATAAATCACACCAATCAATCCTGGGTAAAGTATGGAATTTCTCACCCCATCAATGTCTCTTTTGGAAATAAGTGATCGCTGCCACTCCTCGCGTTTCAGCATCACCATTTCTTCATCTCTCACAGTTCTGCAGATCAAACACTCAGCGTCTTCACTCTATCCTCATGTTACCATCACCCGTATCTGTGGTAAGGAGATAATTCCTTACAAAGGAGATCAACTCTGTAGAGAGTGTCCCTAATGCTCTCTCAGCAAGGCTCTACAACTGCAGGAAGATGGCTTTACTTATGTACTCGAATCATCGTGCAATGAAGGACATCACACCATTGTCTGCACCCATTACATACACAGGGTTTGATTCGGAGCAGTCAACATAGACCTGTGAGTGGGAGATCATGCTTCCCAAATTTGTTAGAGTTCTTTGATGAAGTGACCAAGAAAGTTGACGAAGGCAGAGCAGCAGCCATAGTCTCTATGGATTTCAGTAAGACCTTTGATAAGTTTCCACATGGCAGGCTGCTCAGGAAGGTTACATCACATGGAATGCTGGGCCAATTGGATACACAGTTGGCTTGATGGTAGGAAGCAGAGGGTTTAGTGGAAGGGTGCTTGTCAGACTGGAGGCTAGGTCCATTGCTGTTTGTTATCTATGATTTGGTTGAGAATGTACAAGCTATGATTAGTAAGTTTGCAGATGACACTAAAGTGAGTGGGAGCATGTTCAGTGAGGAAGTTTATCAGAAATTGCAGCAGGACCGTAATCAGGTGGGGAAGTGGGCCGAGAAATGGCAAATGGAATTCAATATAGAAGTGTGAGGTCTTGCATTATGGAAAATCAAATCAAGTAGGAGTTTCACGGTGAATGAGAGGGCCTTAAGGGGTGTAGTGGGCAGAGAGACCTTGGTGTTCAGGTGCACTGTTCTCTCAGAGTGGAATCACATGTAGAGAGGGCAGTGAAGAAGGCTGTTGGCACACTGGCCTTCATCAGGCAGGATATTGAGTATAGAGTTGGGAATTTATGTTGCAGTTACACAGGACTTTGGTAAGGCCGCACTTGGAGTATTGTGTTCAGTTTTGTCACCTTTGTTATCAGGAGGATGTTATTAAACTAGAAATAGTGCAGAAGAAATTCACAAAGACGTTGCCAGGACCCGATGGTTTGAGTTATAGGGAGATGTTGGACGAGCTAGGACATTTTCCTTAGCGTGTAGGGTGTCCTAATAGAGCTATATAAGATCACAAGGGATATGAATAGGGTCAATGCTCTCAGTCTTCTTCCAAGGTGTAGAGAATCGAGGACTGGATGGGATCAGTTTAAGGTTAAAGTGGAAGGAATAAAAGGGAACCTGGGGGGTCACTTCTTTACCCAGAGATGGTACGTGGTTGAGCTGCCAGCAGATGGGGCTGAGGGGGTACATTAACAATATTTCAAAAGCATTTGGATAAATATGTGGATAGGAAAGGACTGGAAGGATATGGGCCAACTGCAGGGAAATGGGGTGAGCGTGGGTGGACATTTACAAAGTAGAGTTGAACCCCTATGTTAATTAAAGCCAAACACCCAGAAAAGCTCGTAATCTTTTAAAATATGAGCAACACAGATCTCCTACATTCCACTATTTAAACAAAAAATAACAAGTTAGTTTCTTATCTTTAATAGTGAATACTAAACAACAACTATTCACAAATACACGCCCCTCTTTTCTTAGCTACTTACTATCTGACTCCAACTCTGTAAAAATATGCTGTTCCAACAACCCACATATTAAACATTACAATCTCAAGACCACACAGAATCCATCTTCCCCGCTGTGTTCACTCTTCCAGCTGCTGATCTCCCTGGATCATGTTTTTTTTTATATATATTGCAAGTAGCTTTTAAATGGACTTGTATATTTGATAGAAAGTGTTTGAGATGACCAGTTAGCACTCCTGCTCTACAGCAGTTACACTGCTGTTGGATGGCAGTGGCTCTCCCTCTAGAGTTCAAAATGCTGGGTTTATATACTCCCCATGATACAATAATTCTCATAATTTGATTGCTTTCCAGGTGCCCAAACAATAATATTCAAATTCCGTTGGCTTCTGGTATCCTGAGCGTTATTTAAACTCTTTGGTTTTATTTGAATTGTTGTCAAAACAGAAACCAAAACTCAGGTATCCATTTCCCAGCTAATGGTGACATGTGGAACAGAGTGAACTTTAGCTGGCATCTGTGGCTGTACTTTCTATTCAGCAAAACCCGTTCTGTCTGAAAGTGACCGGAAATGCTTTCGGCTTCATAACACCTCCCCACTTCAGAAAAAAAAACATGAACCAGCAGAATGAAAAAAATGGTTTCATTTCTTTTCCTCTAATTCTTAATCCCATTATTATGAATTCCAAAAGTATTAATCTCAGCCATACCATACATATTAATTCTGCACACATATATAACACTGCAATAGGTCAAATCTTATCGAAACTTTTTCCTTTAAATCTGGGATAACACATCTGCTATCACATTTTAGGACCCACTGCATGTACGTTTTGTAAGGTTAAAGTCGGTAACATAAGACTCCAATGAAATAGTCTCATATTCTGTTCTTTAAATATTAAAAAAAAATGCGAGAGGATTGTCGTTGTCCACAACCATCTCTGACAATTTGTTTGTCATATAAACATCAAAATATTGAGGTAAAAACAATGACTGCAGATGCTGGAAACCAGATTCTGGATTAGTGGTGCTGGAAGAGCACAGCAATTCAGGCAGCATCCAAGGACAGGCAAAATCCTCGGACTGCCTGAATTGCTGTGCTCTTCCAGCACCACTAATCCAAACATCAAAATATTGTCTGTCCCGTGCGAAACTTAATCATTCTTTTACAATAAGGGAGATTTTGTATTTTTTTTCTGGTGGATGTTGTTTTTTCCGACAAGTAGCTAATTGGCCATTCAATTCCAACATCATCTTGCTGTATCAATACTTCTCCGACACCTATACCCCTAGCATCAAATACAATTTTCAAATTTTTCAAAATATTTGGTGCAGCTAAAACTAGTGCGATGATTAATCCGGCTTTAAAATTCTCTAATTGCCTCCTGGCATTGTTCTGTCTACCACAATTCTGTGTTCTTCTTTAATAAATCCATCAGGGGTGCCAATACGCTGCTGAAGTTTGCAACAAACTTCTGATAGAATCCACTCAGTTCCAAAAATCGAAGCACCTCTTTCTTCGAGGATGGTCGTGGAAATTCCTCAAAGCCCTTCGTCTTTGTGTTCCGTGGGGTCAACCTTCCATGTCCAATGTAATGTCCCAAGAACATCACCTCTGCCTTCGCGAATTCTGTTTTCTTTAAGTTTATTACCAAGTTTGCTTCTTGCAATCATTCAACATGCTCTGCCAACTGTAACATGTGAACTTTCAATCACTTGCTAAAGATCACTACATCATACAGATAAACTGCACAATTTATTCAGCTGGCCACAACTCTGTTCCGGAGTCTTCAATGTATCTGGAGCATTATTCATTCACACGACATTCTCTAGCATTTTTTGTCATATCCAGTACCTTGACCAGATAGTTTAACTGACTCAACATTTTTTTTAATTTGAAAGGGGCCACTAAACCTGGCTTTAAAGGGATTTCCTACCACTGCTGGCAATACTAATATGTCATCCCACGGGAAATCTTCAAAATTTCAGCGTTTTTATCTGTCACCTGCTTCATTCCATGCTGTGCCCCCTTCAGGTGTTGTTTAGCTAACTCACCTACTCCATCTAATTTCTCCCTTACCTCAGATACATCATACAAGTGTGAGATCTCCGACTTCGGTCCTGTCAATTTAAATTTAATTAATTTCAAAGGACCTCTCACTTCATGTACGAATATTAACTCAAAGGATGTAAAGTGAGCAGATTTATTTGGGGCATCTCCAATGGCAAACAATATAATGAGACGCCTTTATTCCAATCATTTGGGTAATTCTGACAGCACGCTGTTAATATTGTCTTCAGCTTCTGATGCCAACTTTCCAAGGCCCCCTGGGATTCGGGATGCGATGCACTTGATTTAAACTGCTGCGTGCCGAAGCTATCCATGACGTCCTTAAACAGCTGAGCGGGAAAATGAGACCCTTGGTCGGTCTGAATCACACTGCGTAGCTCACAGTGAGTAAAGGTACCAACAACTCCTCTACCTCCCTTTTTGCCTTAACACCCCATAATGGAATTATCCATGGAAATCTGGTAGACACATCCATTATGATCAGCAAATATTGGGTTCCACTTTTACTTTAGAAAGGGGAGCTCCACAATTAATCATAAGCCGCGTGAAAGGTTCTATGAATACAGGAATTGGCAAGAAAGATTCTGGTTTTATTACTACCTGTTACTTACCTACCTCTTTCAGTCTCTCTCTTTATCTTCTAACTCAAGTTGCCACACTTGCAATTTAAGTTTTTTTTCCAACTCGACTGCAGTTTCCTGCTTCTCTGATACACCAAAGTGCTTGACCAACTCCATTATGGTGACAGCTTTCCTTTTGTCCCTGGTGAAACCCAATTCTAATCTACATGTTAATTCAAAAAGTATGCCCTTCCTTTGTCTTTCTAAACTTTGTCGGCAAACTTGTGAATCATCTTCAAACCTCAGAACCTCTTTAGTAATGTTAAAAGCCATTTCTTTTAATTTAACCAACCACAAGGAAACAAAATTAAATGAATTTTGTCACCTGTTTTATTTGAAGATCTAGGTCACTAACTGCCAAGTTATGGAATCTGCTGGGACCTTTTGTATCCCAAATCTGTTCAAGTCCCATACGACAAGCCCTCAAAACGTTATGATGTCGATGTCTAACCCCTCTGTTAATTAAGACCACCCACCCAGAAAAGCTCACCTCGCCACGTAATCTGTTAAAAGATGAATGACAGAGAAGTCCCAAATTCCACTATTAAGAGAAAGATAGCCATTTACAAGTATGTAAGTGAGCTCGCTGAGCTTGAAGGTTTGTTTTCAGATGTTTCGTCACCATGACTAGGTAACATCATCAGGGAGAGTCTCTGGTGATGCACTGTTGGTATGTCCTGTCTTTCTATTTATAGGTCTTGGTTTCTTAAGGCGCATGATGTTATTTCCAGTTTTTTTCAAGGGAAGGTAGATAGGATATAAATTGATATGTTTATTGATGTACGTCTGGCTAGAATGTCATGCCTCTCAGAAGTTTCGTGCGTGGCTTTGTCCTAGGAAGTGTGTGTTGTCACAGTCAACGTGGTGTCCTTCTTTATGATAGTGGGTCATGTCTTTTGATGGTCAGTTGGTGTTCACATGTCCTGCTAGCACGACAACAGGATAGTTTGAAATGGAGGAAAAATGATTTTATATACACTGTTTAATCAGTGTGTGTTCAGATAAAAAAAATTTTCATATGTGTACAACACATTCTGAATGAACAACGGAGGTACAGTTAACGAAAAATGATGCACACGATGTATAACATTTATAAAGCATTAAAACATTATTTGATCCTCATCTGAAGTGATAACTTCCCTTTCTCTCAACTTTCCCCCTTTTCTGATATTCCCAACTCTAGTCTCATTCTTATCAGGATGTGTGTTATAAATTCTTGCTTCTAGTGTCCCAACTTATTTTAGTTAATCCCCTTTCTTCCGGGAATTCAAGATATTGGCCTGCTGGGTTCTTTCCAAAGTTAGTGTCTATCATATTACTGGAAAGAAAAGTTCTGGCATCAGACCCAGCATTTGAACATATTGTATGTGCACTGTACAAAGGACCACAGCACACAGGAATTGCCAAACATTGAGGGACAAGGCAGCCATGAGTGATAAGACCTCAGACCAAAAGAGGAAACATACAACGTGGTGAAGATGATTGAGAATCCAGAGAATTCAATGGCTCTGAAACTACATAAGGCTGGCATCACTGACACTACAGGGTCCAAGGAAGTTCCTGTGGAGTGAAGAGTGAGGCTTTTGCTCAGAAGTCTTTGACAAGGAGTTTGAGTGAAATGATTGCGCCACAGTTGAAGAGGATGAAGACATGACTGCCCAGCTGGTTCAGTGCGCTAAGTGCTTGATGTGGGAGGTCAACGACTCTGGTCTGTATGGCTTGTTTAAGTGTGGAAAGTGTGTGCACGTTCAGCTACTGACCGAGCATGTTTCAGCGCTGATGAAAGAACTCGAGGACCTTAGGCTCATCCGAGAGAACGATATCTTTCTGGGCAAGACCTTCAGTGAGGTTATTACACCGACCATGCCAGAAGAGAGCAGAAGAGAGCAGACGATGTGGAAGGCAGAGAGGAGACAGGTGCAAGAGACTCCAGGGGAAGTACCTGTCAGGAACAAGTTGAATCTTTTGGAAACAGTAGAGACAGATGACACTGCCAGTCCGCCAGGCGGCCAGGTCTGTCAATCAAACGTTGGCGTGGAGACAGAGCGGGACAGTCGGACATCGCACAGAGCCGTGGTAATAGGGGACTCCACAGTGAGAGGAACTGACGGGGTTTTGTGGCAGCAGGCGGGACTTAAGGATAGTGTGTTGCCTTCCTGGTGCCAGGGTTAAAGACATCATAGACAGAGTGCAGGAAATCCTGAAGGACGAAGGTGAAGAGCCAAACGTGGTGGTACATGTTGGCACACATGATGTTGGGAAGAAAAGGAGGAACATACTACAGCGGGACTTCGGAGAACTAGGAAGAAGGCTGAAAAGCAGGATGTCCAGGGTGGTTATCTCCGGTTTGTTTCCAGTTCCTCAGTCTGATGAGGCCAGAAACAGGGAGATAATGGACTTGAAAGTGTGGCTGGGGAACTGATGCAGGAAGCAAGGATTTAAATTCTTGGATCACTGGGGTATGTTTTGTGGTAAGCATAAATTATACAAGAGAGACGGTTTGCGCCTTAATAGGTTGGAGACCAGCATTTTGGCAGGCAGGTTTGCTACTGCAACACAGCTGTGTTTAAACTAAGTGGGGGGAGGGGACAAACTGGATGTTGAAGAAGGAAATTGAAGGGAAAGTTAGAACAAGGGAAGTCAAGAAAGACAACTGTATCAATGAAGCAGAAAACGCAAAAAGGGATCATACTGTCAGGTTGCGTGAAATAGGAGTTGATGAGAAGAGTGAGGGCAGTAACAAATTAAAAAATACTTTAAATATGAATGCACGAAGTATGATAAATAAGATGGATGAGCTTGAGGCTCTTTTGAAAGTTGGCAGATACCATATTCTAGTGATAACTGAGACGTGGCTTCAAGTGGACAGTGCTTGCAAAATGAATATTCAAGGCTACACGTGCTATCGTAAGGGCAGGCTGACGGGCAGAGGGGGTGGGATGGCCCTGTTGGTAAGAGGTGATATTCAGTCCCTTGTGCGGGGGGAACCTAGAGTCAGGGGATGTAGAGTCAGTGTGGATAGAGCTGAGAAATTCTAAGCGTAAAAAGACCCTCTTGGGAGTAATCTACAGGCCCCCAAACAGTAGTCTGGATGTCGGATATAAGTGAAATCAGGAGCTGAAATTGGCCTGTCGCAAAGATATTACTACAGTTGTTATTGGGGATTTCAACATGTAGGTAGACCTGGAGAATCAGGATTGCATTGGACCCCAAGAAAGAGACTTTGTGGAGTGCCTCAGAGATGGATTCTTAGAACAGCTGGTGCTGGAGCCGACCAGGGAGAAGGCAATGCTGTATCTGGTATTGTGCAACGAACCAGAATTGATCAGGAACTTCGAAGTGAAGGAGCCATTGGGAAGTAGTGACCATAATCCAATAAGTTTCAATCTGCAATTTGAGAGGGAGAGAGTACAATCGGAAGTGATAATATTTCTGTTGAATAAAGGGAATAATGGAGCTATGAGGGAGTAGCTGACCAAAGTTCAATGGTGCAATACATTAGCAGGGATGACAGTGGAGGAACAATGGCAGATACGTCAGTGTATAATGCAGAAGATGCAGGATCAGTTCATTCCAAAAAGGAAGAAAGATCCTAGGAGGAGTCATGGGTGGCCGTGGCTGACGAGGGAAGTTAAGAAACATATAAAGTTAAAACAGAAAAAGTATAACTCAGCAAAGATAAGTGGGAAAACTGAGGACTTGGAAACTTTTAAAGAACAAAAGAGGATTACTAAGAAGGAAATATGCGGAGAAAACAAAATGAGGTACGAAGTTAACTGGCCAAAAATATAAAGGGGGATAGTAAAAGCTTTTTTAGGTATGTGAAAGGCAAAAAACAAAATGGTTAAGACTAAAATTTGGCCATTAAAGACAGAAACAGGGAAATATATTACGGGGAACAAAGAAATGGCAGAAGAATTGAATTGGTACTTCGGATCTGTGTTCACTGGGCAAGACACAAACAATCCCTGAGGTAACAGTGGCTGAAGGACCTGAACTGAAGGGAATTTATATTTGCCAGGAATTGGTGTTGGAGAGACTGTTCGGTCTGAAGGTTGATAAGTCCCCGGGGCCTGATGGTCTAGAACCCGGGTACTGAAGGAGGTGGCTCGAGAAATCGTGGATGCGTTGGTAATTGTTTTCCAGAGTTCGATAGATTAGGGATCAGTTCCTGCAGATTGAAGGGTGACTAATGTTGGACCACTTTTTAATAAAGGTGGGCGAGAGAAAGCAGGAAATTATAGACCAGTTAGTCTGACCTCAGTTGTGGGAAAGATGATGGAGTCTATTATAAAGGATGAAATTACTGCACATCTGGATAGTAGTAACAGGATAGGACAGAGTCAGCATGGATTTATGAAGGGGAAATCATGCTTGACTAATCTTCTGGAATTGTTTGAGGATGTAACTCTGAAGATGGACATGGGAGATCCAGTAGATGTAGTGTACCTGGACTTTCAGAAAGCTTTTGATGAAGTCCCACATAGGAGGTTAGTGAGCAAAATTAGGGCGCATGGTATTGGGGGCAAAGTACTAACTTGGACTAAAAGTTGGTTGGCTGACAGGAAACAAAGAGTAGTGATAAACAGCTCTATTTTGGAATGGCAGGCAGTGACCAGTGGGTATCGCAGGGATCAGTGCTGGGACCGCAGCTTTTTACAATACATATTAATAATATAGAAGATGGTATTAGTAATAACATTAGCAAATTTGCTGATGATACTAAGCTGGGTGGCAGGGTGAAATGTGAGGAGGATGTTAGGAGATTACAGGGTGACCTGAACAGGTTAGTTGAGTGGGCAGATGCATGGCAGATGCAGTTTAATTTGGAAAAATGTATGGTTATCCACTTTGGTGGCAAGAACAGGAAGGCAGATTACCTACCAAAATGGAATCAACTTAGGTAAAGGGGCAGTACAAAGAGACCTGGGTGTTCTTGTACACCAATCAATGAAGGTAAGCATGCAGGTACAGCAGGTAGTGAAGAAGGCTAATACATTGCTGGCCTTCATAACAAGAGGTATTGAGTATAAAAGCAAAGAGGTTCTTCTGCAGCTGTACAGGGCCCTGGTGAGACCACACCTGGAGTATTGTGTGCAGTTCTGGTCTCCAAATTTGAGGAAATACATTCTGGCTATTGAGGGAGTTCAGCGTAGGTTCACAAGGTCAATTCCTGGAATGCAGGACTACCTTACGCTGAAAGACTGGAGCGACTGGGCTTGTATACTCTTGAGTTTAGAAGACTGAGAGGGGATCTGATTGAGACATGTAAGATTATTAAAGGATTGGACACTCTGGAGGCAGGACACAGCTTAAAAATATGGGGTAGACCATTTAGGACAGAGATGAGGAGAAACTTCTTCACCCATAGAGTGGTGGCTGTGTGAAATGCTCTGCCCCAGAGGGCAGTGGCGGCCCAGTCTCCAGATTCATTTAAGAAAGAGTTGGATAGAGTTCTTAGGGATAGTGGAATCAAGGGTTATGGAAATAAGGCAGGAACAGGATACTGATTAAGGATGATCAGCCATGATCATATTGAATGGTGGTGCAGGCTCGAAGGGCAGAATGGCCTACTCCTGCACCTATGTTCTATTGTATACAGAGATGTTAATCATGGTCAGGGAGAGAAACGGAGGAAACACATTCACTTAAACACAGAAGATGGCATTTCTCAAGGAAAACGATTCAGGTGAATTAAACATTTGAATTAAACTTTTAAATTAAGATCAGTTAAATGTTTTTGTGGAAAGTGTCATATTGGAAGCAAGACCCGGGGAGACAGACCCTCAGCAGAATGAGAGTTTGAAAATGGAAGTATTTCCACATCAGAAACCAGGTTAGGTCACTGAGTGCAGGGCTGATGGGTGAATGGGTCTCAGTGTGAATTGGGGAACAGACAGCAGAATTACATTGCAGATATTGCAGCTCGAAACTGCGTATTTATGTAGTGCTGTAGACCACAGCAGCAGGAGAAGCAGAACAGCATTCAACCACAACCTGTAACCTTTTGCCAGGATAACACCTCAGTCTGCCATTACCATCAACACCATCTATGGCTCAGTGACGAGTGTGGGTGAACATGTCAGAGTCAGAATCACATGAACCTTAACCTGATGCTAACTCATTAAAGCTACCAGACTTGACCAACAGATCTGAACGAAGCCCAGCAGTTCTGCCACAGTCAGTCATAAATGGTGATGGACGATTAAACAAATGACTGGAGGAGAGGGCTCCACACACATCCCCATCCTAAATAATAGAACAGACCTGCACATCAGTGTAAAAGAGAAGGATGTTTTATCTGCACCATCCTCTGCCATAAGTGTTGAGTCGATGATACACCTCACCCTCATCATGATGCCCAAAAAATCACAGATGGCAGTCTTCAGCCAATTTGATTCGCTGCATGTGACATGAAGAAACAGCTGAACACAGTAGATACGACACAGACAATGGGCCCTGACCCCATTCCTGCAATAGGACTGAAGACTTGTGCTGCACAACAAGCCGTGTCCCTGGGGAAGCTGTTTCATTCCAGCTCCAAACCTGACATCTCCCTGGCAATGTGGAAAATTATTCAGCTGTGTCCTGTCCACTAAGACGGGAAATATTACAAACTGACCAATTACCACCCCCTCAGTCCCATCATAACAGCCAAATTGGTGGGAGTTATTTTTGACAGAGTGTCAAGCAGCACAGAAGTAACCCGTTCAGTATGGTTTCCGATAGATCCCCATGTGGATATGGTGCTGTGGAAATTTCACTGGATTATTAATCCAGACCAGGCTAATACTCTGGCAGCGGGTGGAAGTTAAAAGCAATTAATAAAATATCGAGATCTAAAATCTGGTGTCAGTAACAGTGACCTTGAAGCCAATATGGATTGTAAACAGAATTTCCTTCTCCAATGTACTTTTAGGAAGTGAATCTCCCGTGATTTTCTGGGCTGGCCTAAAACTGACTCCAAAGACCCTGACATGTGATAAACATTTCAATGGTCTCTGAAACGGCCAATAAAGGCACTCATTTGTATCAAACTACTCCGAGGTCTGAAAGGATGAAACCGGACAGAACACCCGCCCTCAAGAATCAATGTCGGAAAATGCAGTGGCAGCACAGTCCTGTCGACCCTGCAGAAACCTCATTCCTAACATCTGAGAGCTTGTGACAACATTTACTGAGCTTTCCCACAGACTGCACAGAAACATTGGGAAAGGAGTAGGTCATACAACACTTTGAGCCTCCCCATTCTAGTTCATGAAAAAAATCTCCGCAATGCACTTACCCCACACGATGTACATATCCGTTAATGTGAGTAACCATGGGAAGCTATAAAATAGGCGGTGCAATAGTACGTTTGGTCAATCGAGTTTGCAACCCATTCAATGAAATAATGGTTGGTCCTTCATTTCCACACTGTACTCCTGCTCTCCCACCATCCCTTAACTGTCTCTAAATCCTTATTTATAATCAGTGTCTCGGTTTCCACGTGCGAGTGAATTCCCCAGGTTCCCCAGAGAGTGAGTACAGGCATTTATTCTCATCTCAATGCAGAGTGACCTGCCTGTACTAGCCAGGGGAATTATCATTCCTGCTTCCAATCTGTCTCACCCTGTCAGAGTTTTGTATATTTCACTGATTTCTCCACTCATTTTCCCAAACCCCATGGAATACTGGCTCAGTCACCACAAACTCTGCTCCCACAACAAGCTCGCCATCCCAGAGATCAGTCTGGTCATTCTTCACTGCTCTCTGTCAATGTCAGTTTTGTCCTTTACTAGATGTGGAGATGAGAACTGTCCACAACACTGCACAATGTTTGTGATGATGTCTCCCCAAGTCCCTGTACAGCTACAGTAAGACACCCTTTCTCCTGGACTCACATCCCCTGAAATGAAGGTCAGCACACAATTTATCTTCTTTCCTGCTTTCTTTCCTGCAATATTGCTTTCAGTGACTGGTGTACAAGGAGATCCAGATCATTTTCAATGTTATAGCTCCCCACTTGCTGGTTGTATATACACTGGGCAGCGTGCCAATGCCATGCCCAGTATTGACTTCTGGTTGCAGGACTCACTGCGTTGCAGGGGCCTCAGGTTTATGCAGAAGGAAACAACAAAAAGGAGCATACGTCCCTTTGTAGATCAACATGTTTCAACCAATCCTTTTCAAATGGTAGGCTGCCAATTTATTGTTTCCACCAAAGGGCATACCGTCACCTCTATCCACATTGTTCTCCATCTGTCACGTATTTACCCATTCACTCCACCTGTGTTATTCTTCTCGGTGCTTTTTTACATCCTCCTCACCCACTCACAATCCCACATCCGTTAGTGCTGTCAGCAGGCTGGGATATATTGTATCTGATTCCAGCAACCCAATGTTTAAAGGGCATTGTGGACAGCTGGGCCCCAAGCACCGATCCCTGCGACACCTCAGCAACCGTCCTCTGTTAATTTCTATTTATTTATTTCATGAATCTCGGAGTCACTGGCTAGGCCAGCATTTATTGCCTGACCCTAGTTGCCCTTGAGAAGGTGGTGGTGAGCTGCCTTGTTGAACACTGCAGTCGACCTGCTGTGGTTGACCTCCAATGCCATTAGCAAGGGAATCTCAGGATTCTGATCCAGTGACAGTGAAGGAGCGGTGATATATTTTCAAGACAGGACGCTGAATGGCTTGGAGGGGAACCGAAAGATGATAGTACTTCCATACATCTGCAGCCCTTGTCCTTCTAGATGGACGTGATCATGTGTTGGGTAGATGGTCTCTGAGGATCTTTGATGAATCATTTCACTGCAGCATATAGATAGTAAAACACTGCTGCTGCTGAGCGTTGATGGTGCAGCATTGTGGATATAGGGACAATCAAACTGGTTGCTTTGTCCTGGATGGTATAAAGCTTCTTGAGTGTTGTTGGGGCTGCACTCATCAAGGCAAATTGGGAGTCTTCTATCACACTTCTGACTTATGCATTGTAGATGAAGGACAGACTTTTGGAAATCAGGATGTGAGTTACTCACCGCAGTATTCCTAGCTCCTGACTTGCTCTTGTAGTTATTGTGTTTATGTGGTGAGACCAGTGAGTTTCTGAGAAATGATTACCCACCAGGACTTTGATTCTGGGGGATTCAGTGATAGTAACACCATTGAATACCAAGGGGCAGGTTAGATTGTATTTTATTGGTGATGGTCATGGTCTAGCATTTGTGTGGCCTGAATATTACTTGCCGTTTGTCAGCCTGGATACTGTCCAGATCTTGTCGTAATTGAACACGGACTGCGTCAGTATCTGAGGAGCCACAAATGATGCAGAACATTGTACAATCATTGGCGAACATCCTCACGTCTGACCTTAAAATGGAAGGAAGGTCATTGATGAAGCAACCCTGAAGAAGTTTTTGGCCACTGCTCGAGGAACTCCTGCAGACTTGGAGCTGAGTTGACTGACCTTTATCAACCATGACCATCTTCCTACGTGTCAGATACGATTCTAACCAGCGGGGAGTTTGCTTCTGATACCCATCGATTCCAGTTTTGTTAACGCCCCTTGATGGTAGAAGGCAGCCTTGACTTAAAGGGCTGTCACTATCACCCCACCTCTGTAATTAAGCTCTTTTGTCCATGTTTGAACCACGGTAATGAGGTGAGGAGCTGAGTGGCCCTGCTGGAGCCCAAACTGGTCGTCATTGAGCAGGTTATTGCTGAGCAGGTGCTGCTTAAAAGCACTAAGATCTTCCACCACTTTACTGTTGATCGAGAATAGACTGATGAAGTGGTAATTGGCCGTATTGGATTTGTTTTGCTTTTTATATACACGAGATACTTTGGTAATTTTCTACATAATCGGGGAAAGCCATTGTTGTAACTGTATTGAAACAGTTTGGCTAGGGGAGTGGCAAGTTCTGGAGCACAAGTATTCAGTACTATTGCCAGAATATTGTCAGATTATGGACCCTATGGTAGATCCAGTATCTCCAATCATTTCTGGATATCGCGTGGACTGAATCAAATTGACTGATGACTGGTAACTGAATCGCTGAGGGCCACTGGAGGATCATCCACTCAGCATTTCTGACTGAAGATTGTTGCGAATGCATCAGCCTTATCTTATACACTGAAGTGCTGGGCTCTTTCATCATGGAGGAAGGGGTTATTTGTGGAATCTCTTCCTCCAGTGAATTGTAAAATTATTCCCAATGTTTCTGGACTAGATGTGGGAGGACTGCAGAGCTTAGATCTGAACCGTTGCTTGTGGGATCACTTAGCTCTGTCTATCACTTCCTGCTTATGCTGTTTGGCAGGCACGTTGTACTTTTTGGTGGCTTCACCAAGCTGAGACCTCATTGTCAGGTATGCCTGGTGCTGCTCCTGCCGTCCTGCACACTCCATTGAACCAAGCTTGATCCTCTGGATTGATGGTGATTGTTGCGAGGGGGATATGCCAGGCCATGAGGTTATGCAGGAGTACAATTCCACTGCTATTGATGACCCACACCACCTTATGGACACCCAGATTTGAGCTGCTAGATCTGTTCGAAGTCTGTCCTATTAAGCACCGTGATAGGACCTGCCAAATTGGTGGAGGTTATTCTCAATGTGCAGGTGTGACTTTTTCTCCACAATGACTATGCGGTGGTCACTCTTACCGATACTGTCATGGACAGATACTTCTGCAACTGGCAGATTAGTAAGGCTGTGGTCAAGTATGTATTTTCCTCTTGTTGGTTCCTTCACCACCTGCCGCCAGTTATGTCCTTTAGGACCCGGCCAGCTCGATCAGTATTGCTGTAGCTGAGAAACTGTTGGTGGTGAACATTGAAATCCCCCACCCAGAGTACATCTTGCGTACGTGCATCCCCTCAGTGCTTCCTCCAAGTATTGGTCAGCATGGAGGAGTACTGAGAATTAGTTGAGAGAGGCTGGTACATGGTAATCAGCAGGAGGTTTCCTTTCCCATGTGCAAACTAATGCCATGAGACTTCATGGGATACGGAGTCACTGTTGAGGACTCCAAGAGCAATTCCCTTCCAACTGTATCCCACTGTGCCGCCACTTCTGCTGTGTCCGTCCTGCTGATGAGACAGGAGATATCTGGGGAAGGTAATGGGGAGTCTGGGACATAGTCATACTCACCGAATCATACCTTTCAGAAAATGTCAGGCTATTACTTGTCGAGTCTGTTTTTTTCGATTCACTGTTTCCTGCCAGCTGTCCCATTCTAGAAACATGTCCATATATTAGCCCCAATCCACTCAGATTTGATTTTGCAAATTGGGCTTGAAGCTTTACCAACATTTTTCTAAAAATCAAAGTGTTTTACATCCATTGCTTCTCTTTCGTTTGTCTCCCAGTTTGCTTCTCAAACATAATTCCCATTTCATAAATCTATGTTGGTGTTGTCTATGACCATTACATTCAGCAACAATAATTTCTGCTAAACTATTTACTTACTATGTTTATTGTTCCATGTACTCTACCATTTTCCCACACCAGACTCGGTTTTCCTTGTATTGTTAGAAAGTTCTGTGAAGACAGAACTGAAGTCATGGCTTCATAGTTCTGCCATTTCCCTGTTTCCCATTCTCCATTCTCTGTTTTCAAACTGTAAGGAACCTGCACTTGTTTTCTCATATTTCTCACATTGACATAATTTAACAGGCTAATACAGTTCACTCTGATAAACCTTATGAATATAACTCTGCAGAAATCCATCAATTCCTGCCTTAAACGGTTCAATAATTGACCTTCCACACCATACACTCACAGGGGCAGAGACTCTGTGCCAACAGAAATGCAGCAGGATCTATACTAGTCCCACTTTCCTACAGCAGGCCTGGAATGTTATGACACTTCCAATTGCTCGTCCAAGTAGTTTTTAACGATTGTGAGGTGATCATTCCCCTCTCAGGAAGTAATCCCCGAACCCCAGACCTCGAGGTGAAAAAATGTTTAAATCATCTCTGAAACTCAAACTCTTCACTTTATATTACATTACAGTGTGGAAACAGGCCCTTCGGCTCAACAAGTCCACACTGACCCGCCGAAGCGCAACCCACCCATACCCCTACATTTACCCCTAACCTAACACTATGGGCAATTTAGCATGGCCAATTCACCTGACCTGCACATCTTTAGACTGTGGGAGGAAACCCACGCAGACACGGGGAGAATGTGCAAACTCCACACAGTCAGTCGCCTGAGGCGGGAATTGAAGCCGGGTCTCTAGCGCTGTGAGGCAGCCGTGCTAACCACTGTGCCACCGTGCAGCTCACACCTTAAAAGTGTGCTCCTTTGTATTTGACCCTCTCACTGAAAGGAACAGCTGCTGCCTATCCACTCTGTCCGTGTCGCTTATAATCTTATCCGTCTGAATCACTGACTCCTCAACTTTCGCTGCTCCAGAGTAAACAACCTGAGCTTATCCAGCCTCTCTCCATAGCTGATATGATCCATTCCAGGGAACATCCTGGTGAATCAACTCTGCACCCTCTCCAGTACAATCACATCCTTCCTGGAATGTGGTTCCCGGAACTACATACAGTACTCCATTTTTGCCGAACCAAAGCCCTCTATTGCTCTTATAATCTACACCCTGATTAGGAAACGCTACATCCAAGGGGCAATTCTTAACTAGTCCATTAACCTGTCCAGGAGAAAGTGAGGAATGCAGATGCTGGAGATCAGAGCTTAAAAAATGTGTTGCTGGAAAAGCGCAGCAGGTCAGGCAGTATCAAAGGAGCAGCAGAATCAACGTTTCGGGCATAAGCCTTCTTCAGGAATCTGCCCGAAACATCGATTTTCCTGCTCCTTTGATGCTGCCTGACCTGCTGCGCTTTTCCAGCAACACATTTTTAAGAATTCACCTGTCCAGTCACATTCAGGGATGTATGGAGAAGCACAGTCTCAGCTTCCCAGTGTGCTGCCATTCATTGAGTCCTCCCCTGCCTGGTTCCATCTCCCAAAGTGCATTACCTCATATTTATCAGGGTTACATTCCATCTGCCATTGATGTGCCCATCTGACCATTCCATCTGGATCTTCCTGTAACTTAAGGCCTTCCCCCTCACTGCTAACCACTCAGCCAATCTTTATGTCAAACATACACTTACTTATTACACCTTCCCCACTCTCCACCTAGCCCCCTCCACATTCAGATCTATATTTTGTTATGAATAACACAAACAATAAGGGACACAGCACTGATCCCTGTGGTACACCAGGGGACACTGGTCTCCAGTCACGCAAACAGCTTTCTCCCACCACCCTCTGTCTTCTGCTACTAAGATAATTTTCGTTGTAATTTGCCAAGTTATCCATCATATTGTGAGATTTTACTTTATTTTTCAGTTTCCCAGGTGGAAATTTGTCAAAGGCCTTCCTACAAAACTAAATAATCTACCTCCTCAAACTCATTCAATCAAATCCATTGGATGTGACTTTCTCCTGATAAAGTCATGATGATTATCCCTGATCAAACCTTGCAACTCTGATTGGAGTTCGATTTTCTCCCTCCCTATTTTATCGAGTAGTTTCCTTAACAGTGATCTAATACTCGCTCGTCTATAGTTCCCTGGTCTATCTCTCCCACCCTTACTGCGAAGTGGAATTATATTAGCAGTTCTCTAGTTCTCTGGTACCTCCCCTATGGTCAGATTCTAATTAAAATATTCAGTCAGTGTCTTTCCTCCTTTGACCCCAACAGCCGCCTGTAATACAACTCATTCAGACATGGAGATTGGTCCAAATTTGTACAGAACAAAACCTCAAATCCCTGCTCGTATTTTAAATCCATCTGTTCAAGAGTTTTCCAGTCCATCTTCTTGAATTCCCTACCTGCCTCCTCCTTCTCCCAAGTAAAATAGATGAGAAGGTCTCATGGAACAATCCATCAATGTTCTCCAGCTTGACACACAGATTGCCCCTTTGGTTTCTAATGGACACTAACTGTTTGCTGATTATTCTGTTCTACTTGTCCTTGTAGAATATCGTGGGATTCTTCCTTATCCCGCCTACCTGTACTTCTCCATGTCCCTCTGTTATTCAGTCCTTTCGATGTTTCTAAGATTCACTACAATCAACTCTCATGTTTGAAACTCGAGATAACAGGCTGAGGTTCCCAGTCAGACAATCTTGCCATTTAACGGATTAATCTGGATAATACCTTTTAAAGCTCCTCTGTAGTCAATATGTTCTTTCTTAGATTGGGACTCCGAACGGTACACAATACTCTAAGTGTAGTCTCATGAACACTCGATGCAACTGGTGCACGACATCCTCTATCTTCCAATTACATTCACATGACTGTAAACCGAATTTTTACTTTCCCATTGGCATATGTTCTTCCCAATACTTCTCGCTTTAATTTTTATTATGAACTTGCTGTGTGAGTTCTTTAAAAAAAGCTCGGGAATATCCAACTATACGTTATACATTGGTTGTTCATTGCCTATGTCCACAAGAATCATCTTCAACCCATTCCAAAAAGATGTTTGCCACTTACAGTTTTCCTTTCATCGGTACATTCTCACACTCCCCAGTTATGATATTACCTTCTATATATCTAGTAGCATGTTCTTGTCCAACAGATACCTGACTGCGGATGACAAGATAACTGGTCTGCAGTTCACCATTCTCCAAATTCGTACTTTCTTAAACTATTGTATAATATTTATAACCTTTGCCTTATCCAGAAAGGCTAAATGACTTTCGGGAATGTGTCGGAAAATAAAGTGAAAATCCTTGATGCAATCAACATGTCTATTGCTGCTTCCTCTGAAATTCTTGTATGATGTGCATCTAGTCTGTCAGATTTATAAATACTCAATCCAACTTTCTTTTCAAAGATAAGAATGATCTTAGACTTTAATTACACAAGTCCCATGGTCACTTGGTATTTCTGGAAGATTTTCTGGACATTCTTCCATGAAGATAGACGCAAAGAAACTGTTTCTTTTCCCTGCAATTTCTCTGTTCTCTGCAATAAATTATCCTGAATGCACATCCACTGTTCCACATTTGACCTTGTTTTTATTTTGTTTTCATACATTGATAGATGCCTTTTAGCAGTCTTTATGGTTTTCTTTCGTTTGCACGCCTTTTCTCATTTTGATTTTCTTATCAGTTTTTTGGTCATCCTTTGCTGGGTCCTACATTTCTCTGAATCCACTGGCTCACCGAAACACTTGGCATTTTTATAAGCTGCCTCCTTTAATCTAATAGGCAGATGAAGGTGGGGTTCAATGTTATAGTCGGAGAGGAGGGTGGACCAGATTGATAGGGAGGAAGGTGGACACATAGGAACATTCAAAAGAGCGGTGCTAACTTGGAAGTTTGGAGTAGGATAAGGTGGGATTAGAGGAAATGGAGAAATCCACTATGAGCCCCTGCGTTTGGAAGGTCCCAAGACAGAAGATGAGGCTTTCTTCCTCCAGGCTTCTGGTGGCTTGGGTTTGGCGATACAGCAGGCCCAGTGCCCTCATGTCCTTGGCAGAGTGGGAAGGGGATTTAAAGTGCTGAGCCAAAAGGCGATGGAGTTGTTCAGTATGGCCGTCCCAGAGATGTTCGCTGAAATGATCCACAAGTTGACCTCCTGCCTCGCCAATGTAGAGAAGACCACATTGGGTTTAATGGTTGCAGCAGATGAGGCGTTCTGTCTCCCTTAATCACCTATCACTTTCAACCTCACCTTCATCTACCTCTCGCAATCCCAGCTACCTCCCCCGTCGCACCCCCTTCACATTTATCTCTCATCCCCCTTCGCCCATAAGCTTCTTTCCTGATGAAGGGCTTAAGCCCGAAACATCGATTTATCTACTCTTAGTATGCTGCCTGACTGTGCTTTTCCAGCACCACACTCTTCGACTCTGATCTCCAGCATCTGTCGTCCCCAATTTCTCCTCACACCTTGTTGGCTTGCATGACCCAGATTTATAACGGTTACTTCAAATAAAACAAAATCTGTCGTGTACTCAACAGCATAAAAGAAAGCCAATACATTGTGGTCACTGTTCCCAAAAGGTCCTTTCCAGTTTCAATTAGCTCTTCTGATCACTCAGCACCAATTCCTAAATAACCTGATCTCGAGCTCAGTGCCCAACATAATGTTAACGCAAACCATCTCACACGTGGTCATGAAATCCATTTTTCCCAGCATCAGCATTCAATTGGGTTAACACAGTTTAGATATAATGTAAACATTACATTATTACTGCAGTAGCCACCAATGTGTAAATCTAATTTCCTGTTTTATAACATGTCCAGCATTTGTACTGCAGCTTTCACTTTGATATATAACTCCCATCAATGTTTGCTCCTCCTTGCTGTTTTTGCGCTCCACTTTACTAGATTAGATTACATTACAGTGTGGAAGCAGGCCCTTCAGCCCAACAAGTCCACACTGCCCCGCCGAAGCGCAACCCACCTATGCCCCTACATTTACACCTTACCTAACGCTACGGGCAATTTAGTATGGCCAATTCACCTGACCTGCACATCTTTGGACTGTGGCAGGAAACCGGAGCACCCGGAGGAAGCCCACCCAGACACGGGGAGAACGTACAAACTCCACACAGTCAGTCGCCTGAGGCAGGAATTGAACCCGGGTCTCGGGCGCTGTGAGGCAACAGTGCTAACCACTATGCCACCATGCCACCCACAAGATACATTGGAATGTGAGCGACGTGGGCTCTGGGGAGATGAATGGTAGAGATCATCTCACCACATCATTTATGATCTTCTCAAACTTTAATTTCTCCAGATCTCCCGTTATGCTGATGGAGTAGAGAAGGATAATGGTCTTCCAACAATGCTCTGTATTCTCCCAGAGAGCTGAGACAGTTCTAAGCTGGGTGGGAACCTTAAAGCAGGCTGGTAAAGTGTTGCTGCTGCTGTACAGGGTCTTAGTAAGATCACATCTGGAGTAGTGTGTACAGATTTAATCTCTTCAATGAAGAACGAATGTTTTAAATTGGACGCAGCTCAGAGATGGTTCCCTCAACTCATTCCTGCAATGAAGGTACTAACATATAACGAAAGGATGATCAGATTGACCCAGTAGGCATTGGAGTTTCAAAAATTGAAGATGATCTTATTTGAACATAGATGACAGAAGGATTCAACATGTGAAGTGAATTACACAGCTAGTGGAGGAATCCATTCCGTTCTCCAGCCTGTTACACAGGAACAACAGGAGGATATTCAGGCCTTCGAACCTGTTACACCAAAACAGGACGAGGCTATTCAGCCTGGAGCCTGATATACACTTACAGAAGGAGGCTAATCAGCCACTCGAGCCTATGCTGCACCAGTATCCTGTTAAACAGCAACAGGATCAGTCCAGTCAGCCTCCTCAAGTCTGTAACATAGGAATTGGAAGAGGTCACACATTGACTAGAGATTGTTACACTGGGATAACAGGAGGCCATTCAGACCCACCGAGACTATTGCAAGGGAATTGGATAGGATAAAAACTATCTGAGACTTCTTTCATGAGAAAGGAAGAGGTAATTTAGACACGTGTCTGTTGTATTGGAACAAGAGAAGACCAATCAATCCCTCGGTCCCATCTCCGGGATACATGAGGAGACCGTTCAGTATATCCACCTGTTATGGCGAAGTATTGGATACTTGTGGGGGGGACGACTTACCAGGGGTAAGTAACGGGGCTCAGGCCTCTGGCACGGAGCCTGTCCCCGTTACTCAGAAGGGAAGGTTGGAGAAGAGCAGAGCAATAGTAATTGGGGACTCGATAGTTCGGGGCACAGATAGGCGGTTTTGTGGGAACGAGAGAGACTCACGTTTGGTATGTTGCCTCCCAGGTGCAAGGGTACGTGATGTCGCTGATCGTGTTTTCCGGGTCCTTAAGGGGGAGGGGGAGCAGCCCGAAGTCGTGGTCCACATTGGCACCAATGACATAGGTAGAAGGAGCGCTGAAGATGTTAGGCAGGCTTTCAGGGAGCTAGGTTGGAAGCTCAGAGTTAGAACGAACAGAGTTGTTGTCTCTGGTTTGTTACCCGTGCCACGTGATAGAGAGTCGAGTAATAGGGAGAGAGAACAGTTAAATGCGTGGCTACAGGGATGGTGCAGGAGGGAGGGATTCCGGTATTTGGATAACTGGGGTTCTTTCTGGGGAAGGTGGGACCTCTATAAACAGGATGGTCTGCACCTGAACCTGAGGAGGCACCAGTATCCTTGGTGGGAGGTTTACTAGTGCTCTTGGGGAGGGGGGGGGTTTAAACTAACTCTGCAGGGGCATGGGAACCAGACTGTAGCTTTAGGGTGCAGGACCTGGAGTGTAGGGTGGTTAGGAACATGGCATCAATTTCAAAGGAGGGTGCCTGTAAACAGGAAAGTGGTTTGAAGTGTGTATACTTCAATGCAAGAAGTATACGGAATAAGGTAGGTGAACTTGCAGCGTGGGTTGGTACCTGGGACTTCGATGTTGTGGCTATTACGGAGACATGGGTAGAACAGGGACAGGATTGCCTGTTGCAGGTTCCAGGGTTTAAATGTTTTAGTAGGGTCAGAGGTGAGGGTAAAAGAGGGGGAGGTGTGGCATTGCTTGTCAAAGATAGTATTACAGCTGTGGAAAGGACGATGGATGAAGACTCGCCATCTGAGGTAGTTTGGGCTGAGGTTAGGAATAGGAACGGTGAGCTCACCCTGTTAGGTGTTTTTTTACAGGCCTCCTAATAGTCCTGGAAATGTAGAAGAAAGGATTGCGAGGATGATTCAAGAGAAGAGTGAAAGTAATAGGGTGGTTGTTATGGGGGACTTTAACTTTCCTGATATTGATTGGGAAAGCTATAGCTCAAGTTCGTTAGATGGGTCAGTGTTTATCCAATGTGTGCAGGAGGGTTTCCTGACACAATATGTAGATAGGCCAACAAGAGGTGAGGCCATACTGGATTTGGTTCTGGGTAATGAACCAGGCCAGGTGTTAGAATTAGAGTTAGGTGAGCACTTTGGGGACATTGACCACAATTCGGTGACTTTTACTCTCGTGATGGAGAGGGATAAGTTTGCACTACAGGGCAAGAGTTATAGATGGAGGCAGGGAAATTATGATGCTGTGAGGCATGACTGAGGATGTGTGGCCTGGAATAGTAAGCTTCAAGGCAAGGGTGTAATTGTTATGTGGAGCTTGTTCAAGGAGCAACTATTGAGTCTCCTTGATAAGTATGTTCCCGTCAGACAGGGAGGAAAGGGTCGTGTGAGGGAGCCGTGGTTTAATAAGGAATTGGAATCCCTTGTTAAATGGAAGAGGGCGGCCTATGTAAAGATGAGGCGTGAAGGTTCAATTGGGGCGATTGAGAGTTATAAGGTAGCCAGGAAGGACCTGAAGAGAGAGCTAAGAGCAACAAGGAGGGGACATGAAAGGTCCTTAGTTGGTAGGATTAGGGAAAACCTGAAGGCTTTCTAGAGGTATGTCAGGAATAAAAGAATGACTAGGGTAGGAATAGGTCCAGTCAAGGATAGGAGTGGGAAGTTGCGTGTGGAGGCTGAAGAGATTGGGGAGACACTGAATGAATACTTTTCGTCAGTATTCAATCAGGAACAGGACATTGTTGTCAATGTGAGTACTGAGTCACAATTAAGTAGAATGGATGGCTTTGAGGTATATAGAGAAGAGGTGTTGGAAATTCTGGAAAGGGTGAAAATAGATAAGTCCCGTGGGCCTGATGGCATTTATCCTAGGATTCTTTGGGAATCAAGGGAGGAGATTGCAGAGCCATTGGCCTTGATTTTTATATCCTCGTTGTCTACAGGAGTAGTGCCAGAAGATTGGAGGCTAGCAAATGTGGTTCCCTTGTTCAAGAAGGGGAGTAGGGATAACCCTAGTAACTATAGGCCGGTGAGTCTCACTTCTGCTGTGGGCAAAATCTTAGAGAGAATTGTAAGGGATAGGATTTATGAACATCTGGATGGGAATAATGTGATCAAGGATAGTCAGCATGGTTTTGTGAAGGGCAGGTCGTGTCTCACAAACCTTATTGAATTCTTTGAGAAGGTGACTAAGGAGGTGGACGAGGGGAAAGCGGTAGATGTGGTGTATGTGGATTTTAGTAAGGCGTTTGATAAGGTTCCCCATGGTAGACTACTGCAAAAAATACGGAGGGATTGAGGGTGAGTTGGAGGTTTGGATTAGGAGTTGGCTGGCTGGAAGAAGACAGAGGGTAGTAGTTGATGGTAAAGGTTCATCTTGGAGTGCCGTCACTAGCGGTGTTCCGCAAAGATCTGTTTTGGGACCATTGTTGTTTGTCATTTTTATAAATAACCTGGAGGAGGGGTTAGAAGGTTGGGTGAGCAAGTTTGCGGATGATACGAAAGTCGGAGGAGTTGTAGACAGTGAGGAAGGATGTGTCAGGTTACAGCGGGATATAGATAAGCTGCAGAACTGGGCAGAAAGGTGGCAAATGGATTTCAATGTAGCTAAGTGTGAGGTGATTCACTTTGGTAAGAGTAATAAAAAGATGGGGTACTGGGCTAACGGTCGGATACTTGGTAGTGTGGATGAGCAGAGAGATCTTGGTGTCCATGTACACAAATCTTTGAAAGTTGTCACCCAGGTAAATAGTGTGGTGAAGAAGGCATATGGCGTACTGGCTTTTATTCGTAGAGGAATTGACTTCCGGAGTACTGAGGCCATGTTGCAGTTATATAAGACTCTGGTGCAGCCGCATCTAGAGTATTGTGTGCAGTTTTGGTCGCCATACTATAGGAAGGATGTGGAGGCACTGGAACGGTTGCTGAGGAGGTTTACCAGGATGTTGCCTGGTATGGTAGAAAGATCGTATGAGGAAAGGCTGAGGCACTTGGGGTTGTTTTCATTGGAGAAAAGAAGGTTTAGGGGTGACTTGATAGAGGTGTACAAGATGATTAGGGGTTTAGATAGGGTCGACAGTGAGAATCGTTTTCCACGGATGGAGTCACCTATTACAAGGGGGCATAGCTTTAAATTAAGGAGGGTAGCGGTAGGTTCTTTACTCGGCGAGTCGTGAGTTCATGGAATGCCCTGCCAGTAGCAGTGGTGGACTCTCCCTCATTATGGGCATTTAAGCGGGCATTGGATAGGCATATGGAGGATAGTGGGCTAGTGTAGGTTAGGTGGGCTTGGATCGGCGCTACATCGAGGGCCGAAGGGCCTGTACTGCGCTGTATTCTTCTATGTTCTATGTTCTATGTATGAGAAGACCCATCAGCCCCTCAAAATGTTACACAGCATCAGGAAGATTCCATAATCTCCCAATCCTCTAAAGCATCAACAGGATGAGGTTATTCTGGCCTTGGAGATGACAACATGGGAACACCAGAAAGACGTCAGCCCATCGATATTGTACACCAGCAGGATGATGAGTCCATTCAGTGACACAGCAATTGGAGCAGATCTCTTAAAGCCTTGTGACCATTAAACAGGAATTCAAAAAAAAACGTAAAGGTTTTCGAAAGGGAAGAACTTGTAATAATGGCATACATTAGGGACGAAAGTGCAACAATAAACTATTGTAATTTATGGCAAATTGTTAGAATCCATTGTTCAGGACATTTGCAAACTTAAACCACAATTCGTCAGAGTCAACATGGTTTTATGAAGGCTAAATCGTGTTTCAATTATTTGGTTGAGTTATTTGAAGATGTCACAAACAAGACGGATCGTGGGAATCCTGGAGATGGAACATATCTCGTCTTGCTGAAGGCATCGGATATGTCGCTTCTCCAAAGAGTAAGTGGTAAGATGAGACAATATGGGTCGAGGAGTAATT
This sequence comes from Chiloscyllium plagiosum, assembly GCF_037043375.1. Lineage (NCBI taxonomy): Eukaryota > Metazoa > Chordata > Chondrichthyes > Orectolobiformes > Hemiscylliidae > Chiloscyllium > Chiloscyllium plagiosum. The sequence goes on along the minus strand of NW_028270178.1, from coordinate 50,616,392 downwards.
AGTTCGCTTGGTTGGAGGATTGGTTATCCAGCAAAATGGAGTCAGATGGAATAAATGCGTCATTTTCTTTTGGCAAATGCAATTTATGGGGTGCCATTTATTTCAGTACTCATGCCTCAACCATTTCCTATCGATGTTATTACTGTACTCGGTTGACAGGATAGAAAATACGATGCCACATTTTCAGATGACACTTACATTGGTGGGAAATTACTTCGGAATGATGATGCAAGAGATTTTAAAACTATATGGATAGGTTGGGTGAACGGGCCAACATTTGGCAAGGAATATTAAAGTGAATAAATATGGGGCTCTTCAAGTTGGCCAGTGTGATAGAAAGACAAATTATTATCTAAATGGAGAGAAAGTTGAAAGTGCTTAGGTGCAGAAGGATCTGGGTGTCTGCTTGCATATCACAGAAAACCTGCCTTCGGGTACTGCAAGTAATGAGAAATGCAAGCATAATTTCAGTGGTGATTTATAAAAGGATAGAGTAGAAAGGTAGGGAGTGTTGGTGTAGCAATGCAAGGCATTAGTGAGGATGCAACTGGAGTATAGTTTGGGTGTCCTGCAGAATGAGGTATTTCCATTGGAGGCAATTCAGAAGAGCTTCATTAGATTGATTCTATATTTGAAGTGTTTGTCTTATGAAGAGTAATTGAACAGATATACAGATGATGAGTTTGGTGATGTCGCTGTGGTAAGCAAGAGATTAAATTACCAAGAGAGGGTGGAAAGTCTGCAAATAGATTCAGAGGGGTAAAGATAATAGATACTAGTTTGGAAGGTGGAATTTCACGTGATATAACCTGTCATTTCATTTACAGGAATAATGGAAAGCAATATGTTGCTAAAATGGAGAGAGATTACAGGACTTAATGATACTGTGTACTGGGGGGGGGGGGGGGGGGGGGGGGAGGGTTCACTCAGATCCGTTCAGCCATGGGAGGTTTTGCTCCATCCCTGATCGTCAGCTCCCACACACTCCAAGTGACCCCATTGCTCTCTGAACACATGGAATACTTTGATGTGGTTGATTGGTGGTGGGGACGGTGCTTTGAAACGTGCATCAAGGGGACGGCCTTTATCCAAGATATATTCATTTCTTTCTACGTGGAGACCTGATGATGATGGGAATGGCTGACTGCTTCTGAATGAAGAGGCCATGACTGCTGCCAGGACAGTGGGTATTCACCAATATGGTGCACTGGCCAGATGAGGTAAAGTGTTTGAGAATGTTAACATAAAGGCATTGCCAGTCACAATAGCAATATACATCGGCATGCACATGAATGACAGATGGATGGGAGTTTGGCGTGAGTTCGAAGCAGATTTGCTTTGGCAGGTTTCAAGCTGGGAGCGGCAGCAGCAGATTATTGGCTTCATTAAGACTGTATTTCATAGCTCAAGGTTCAAACAGCAGATGGAATAAACCAGTGCGATATATTCTGGAGTGGTGAGTATTTCCAGTTAGAAAAGGCCAGGGAATGGTGTGAAGAAAGAGCTCATAGTCAAAGGGATCACACACAGTTGTGACTTGTCTGCTTCAGCTGCAGATATTGGCCAGGGATGGGATGGAAACAGTGAAAGGAAGTGAAGTTTGTAACCAGAACAGTACAGAGTGACCTCCATGCTGTTAATATTTAAATAACAAAGGCCATGATACAATAGGTTGTAGTTCTACGCTGGAGCTGAGTAGGTCAACATAGAGACCCATGAGTAACACTGCCAGAGCAGAGAGGGAGACAGTAATTGAACACGTTCATTGATGTTGTTAGTAGTATTCTGTAGAGTGAATATCTGGATTGAGAGTTTCAGCAGGAACAATAATAGCGACAAGAAGTGTAGACTATATGAAAGACCAGTAATACAGTCATAACTAGTTTATAGAGAAAACAAACTTGACAGTGACACTTACCAGGAACGCCAAACATACCTAGGAAAGGATAATAAAAATATTGAGCAATCAGAAGAGCGTAATTGATCCGCAATGATAATGACCACCAATAAAATGCAGAAAGATACCAAACATAATTGGATAAACTCCTATCTATTGTTGGAACATGCCAGTCCAATGATTCATCCATTGATTCATGCATGTGATCCATTTTTGGAACATTCCAGTCTAATGTTTTCAGATTCTGATCTCTCCTCCCCCTCTCTCTGGATCTGCTTATCCCGATCAGTGCTGTCGGTGATGCTTCCGCTCATGTTATGGGATAACACATTGAACGGCGCCCATTTATCCTTAAAACCCTCCACTGGGAGAATTAGAATCAATGGAGATTGGCATTAATCACAGTCACTGAACAAACACTGGGAAACCGAGCAAAGGTGACGATAACGGATGAATGGGCACCACACAACAATCAACAGACAGGAGTGTTCCCTCCCAGTTGAAGACCTCGGACTTCCTGGTGACCATCCTCCAAGGCGGACTTCAGGACAGGCAGCAGCGAAAAGTGGCCGAGCAGAGGCTGACAGCTAATTTCGGTACCCATATGGAGGGCCTCAAACGGGATCTTGGGGTCATGTCACATTACAGGTGACCACCATTGCACTATACACACACAGACACAGACACCACTACACACACGCATACACATACACACGGGCACACATGTATACAGACACGCACACAGACACTCCCACACACCCTTACAGACACCCACACTCTCACAGGCATCCGCTCAGAGACTTAGACCACGCTACACTCATGCATACACATTTACACTCTCTCTCTTACAGACACTCATAGCCCCCACCCAGACACGCACACAGACTGCCACACTCACATATGCACCCCCTCACAGACTTAAGACATTCTACATCACAACACATACATATACACTCCCTCTCACACTCACGACCCTCAACTCAGAAAAACACACATACACAAACACACAAACATCGAACCTTCATGCACATATATGTTTTGTGGGGTGTATTTGTACTTGCAGAGTTACATTGTACTTTGCTCAAAAATTGCATGTATTCATGTAAAACTCTGAGCTCAAAAACTGCAGGAATTCATGTAAAACTGTATTCTCACTTTTCAGATTAGAATCAATCTAAACATCATGGCATAGACAAGAGAACACAGGGGGCTAACACTTTCAACATTTTATCTAGGTAACAGTCAATGTTACAGTTAACCTGAAAATGCAACTTTTTTTAAAAAAAGGGCTTTCTGATTTACACAAGAAATAAGTGAAACGATCATGGTATTCCAGCAGATGAAAGACTGAACAGACAATCAACGTATTTTTCAATGGATAATTTCAGTTACATCACACTGTAAATTTTTGCTATAAATTCTGTTCCTTAGATTTGTGTCCTCCACTATCACCTGATGAAGGAGCGTCGCTACGAAAGCACGTGTGCTTCCAATTAAACCTGTTGGACTATAACCTGGTGTTGTGTGATTTTTAACTTTGTACATCCCCAGTCCAACACTGGCATCTCCAAATCATGACTAAACAAACAGCTCAGTTAACCAGTTCCACACATCACTTTTCATATCAGTATAAAAGGGAACATTTACTGGGTTTGGATGGAATGGGTGAGGATTGCTGAGGGATAGACCATAAATCTTTATAATCTTTTTGTAACTTGCATATGAGAGTATTAACAGAGCACTGCAGGGGTCTATATATATTCCACTCTGTTTATGAAAGGAGGCAGTTATAAAACAACAGATCGGCTGCATAAAAAAATGTCGAGTGGGCACGTTTCTAGATACCTTAACACAAAGTATGATATTATTGACCAGTGTGAGGCTACTCCTGGTTTTAAGTGCCCTGCTACCAAATCCTTTCATAACCTTGAGACGGAGCATTGAGATTGCTGCTCAGCAACAGGCCGAAGCAATTCTGTCCCTATGGGCCTCTTACAGAGGGGTCAGAGAAGGCCATTTAGGCCATATTCGGCTGGTTCTACTTGAAAAGGTGGAAATCTAGAATATTGGTACATTTTGTCAACAGAATCATTCAAAACAAAGAGATGCGTCGCTGCAGCTGTATGAAGTATTACTGAGAAGGCACCTGGAGTACATTATGTTGTTTGTGTTTCTGCAACTGAGAAGGAATGGACCTCCATCAGATACACTTAAACGGCTGCTCGTAATCCAAGGGTTGCTGTGTCATTTAATGTCTCGGATCTGTTACATAAGGATAGGAGGAGGCCATTCTGCCTTTCCAGTCTATTACAGAGGGCCACGAGGAGCCCATTCAGCCTCCCGAGCCTGTTAGGGAGGGGCAGGAAGTGGTTATTTAACTTTCAAGTCTGTTACACATATACATTAGTTTTAAATTAGTTTTGGAATAGGAAAAACCTGATGTAAACATTAAAGTTCTAACTTTGAATAAGGACAATTTTGAAAGTGTTAGGCGAGCCCTGTGAAAGGCAGATTGGAATACCCTATTCGCAGGTAAAGGGATGGTTGGAAAATGCAAGGCCATGAAAACTTGGTTTCAGAGAGTCCAGAGCCAACGTGTTCCTATTAGTGACAGTGGCAAGTCTGGTGGGTGCAGGGAGTGCTGGATGGCTAGATATATTGATCCTCTGGTCAAGGTAAGGAAGGAGGCATATGTAAGGTAAACAGAGTTGTTATCAAGTGAGTCCCGAGGGGTGTATAAGGGCAATAAGTGTATAGTCAACGGGGAAATCGGGCCAGAAAAATGTGGACATGAGATGCTTTGGAAATAGGGTTAACGAGGCATTGAAGAAACTCTACAAATCCTTTAATGGCAAAAGATTAACTAGGGAGAGAATAGGGCTCCTTAAAGATCAGTAAGGCTACTTTATGTGTAGAACCACAGGAGATTGAAGGGATGCGAAACAAGTTTTTCTCCTCAGTATTTAATGTGGAGGAGGTTACAAGAGCGAGAGAATGAAGAAATATATAGTGATATCTTGAAAAGAGTCTATATTACAAGGAGGTGTTGGACATTTTAAAACATATAAAGGTGAACAAATCCAAAGGACCTGATCAGTTGTATCCCAGATGTTTGTGGGAAGTTATGAAAGAGATTGCTCTGCATTTTGCTTATATATTTGTATCATTGATTTTAACAGGTGAGGTTTCAAAAGACGAGAGGGCTGCTAACATATGGTCATTATTTAAGAATGTAAGGAAAAACCAGGTAACTATAGATTGGTGAGCCTGACGTCATTGGTGACTCAATTGTTGGAGGGGATTTTGAGGGAAAGGAAGTATATGCATTTGTAACGTCAAAGACTGAAGAGGGCTTTGTACATTGGAGATCACATCTCACTGACTCGGTGGAATTTTTTGAGGAAGTGATGAAGATGATTGATGAAGGCAGGACAGTGGATGTTGTCTTTATGGAATTCAGTAAGAAAACCAAAATGTTCTACATGGTAGACTGGTTAGCAACGTCAGACTGCCTGGAATCCAGGGAGAGTTCGCCATTTAGATCCCAAATTTTCTTGGATATTGGCGAGAGGACGTAACAGTGGACATTTGTTCATTAAACTTGGAGACATGTGACAAGTGGCGTGCCACATAGATCAATAGTGGGTCCACTGCTTTTAGTCACTTATACAAATCATTTGCATTTGAGTATATGAAGTACAGTCAGTAAGTTTGCAGATAATACCAAATTTGTTGGTGTAGTCGACAGTGAAGAATGATCTCTCAGACTATAATGGGACCTTTCTTAGGTGAACCGAGGAGTGGCAGATGGAGTTTATTTTAGTTAAATGTGAGGCGTTGCATTTTGGCAAGACAAATCAAGGCAAGACATGTAGGTAGAGTTCCTGTCGAAAGCTGCCAATCAAGGAGAACTCCATCGAAATTATCGAATCCCTACAGTGAGGAAACAGCCTATTCGGCCCATCGAGGCCACACCGTCCTTCTAAACAGTATTCCATTGGACAAACTCCTACCCTATCCCTCTGAGCCTGCGTTTCCCATGGCTAATCCACCTCGGCTACACATTCCTGGATACTATACACAATTGAGCATGGCCAATCTATCCTTATCTCTATATCTTTATGCTGTCAGAGGAAAACATAACATCCGGAGGAAAATCACACAGACACGGGGAGAATGTGCAAAAACCACACAGGTAGTCATTCAAGGATGGAATTAAACCCAGATCGCTGCGCTCTGAAGCAGCAGTACTAGTCACTGAGCTACTGTGTCACCTTGTGGTGCAGGTTCTCCGTTCGTTGAAAATGCCATCACAGGTCGACAGCGCAGTGAAGAATGCACTTGGTGATCTTTCCTTTTTTGGTGAGTGCTTTGAGTCTAAACATTTGCATGACATGTTGCATCTGTACAGGACATTGGTTTGGCTACTTTTGTAATATTGCCTTTAATTCTGGTCTCCCTGCTGTCGGAGAGGTGTTGTCAAACTTGAAAGGGTGCAGAAGAGATTTGAAAGAATGTTGCAGGTGTTGGAGGGTTAGAGTTACAGGGAGAATTTGAATAGGCTGGGACTATTTTCAAGTGTTGAGGCTGAGGGGGGAACTTAAAGAGTATTATAAAATCATGAGGGGCATAGTCAATGTCTTTTCCCCAGGATTGGCAAGTCCAAAATTAGAAGACAAAGATTTAAATTGAGAGGGGAAAGATTTAAATAGAGATATTTTCACACAGAGACTGCTGCGTGTATGGATTGAACAGCCAAAAGAGGTATTGGATGCAGGTAAAGTTACACCATTTAAAAGGAATTTGGACGGATACATGGATGGGAAGTGTTTATAGGGAAATGGGCCAAGTGCTGGCAAGGGGGACGAGATTTATTTAGGATATTTGGTCGGTATGGACGATCAGACTGAAAGGTCTTTTTCCGTGCTGTACTTCTCTGAAACTCTATTGCCTTTTGAGTGTATAACACAGGAACAGGAGGAGGCTATTCAGCTTCTGAATTCGGTCAGTCAGCTTGTTTGCTCAACTGCTGAGAGTAAAATACAAAAGTACATCATTCAGATTTTGATAGTGTTTTACAGAAACAGGAGAAAGGCTTTTAGTCTAGAGAATCTGTAAGGAATGTGAAGAGGCCATTCAGCCCCTCAATTCCATTCTTCAGGAGCAGCTGGTGAGCATAGAGCTATTGGAGCCTGTTAGTCAGTAGCAGGAGCAGGTCATCTACTTTCGCAAACCTTGGATCAGGAGGCAGTCACTCAGTTGCTCAAGATTGGGACACAGAAACAGGAGGGTGTTATTCAACTGCTTGAGACTGTGACACAGGGACAGGAGGGAGTCACTGAGTGCTCAAAACTGGGGCACAGGGAAATCTGGAGGTTAGTGAGGCCCCAGGATCCTGTTACACAAGGACAGCAGGAGGTGACTCACTCCGCACCAGTATGGGACATTAGGAGAGAAGGGACGTTTGCTTGGAACAAACAGGAATTTGTTAATGAATAAATTGCATTATTGGTCCATTCAATCCTTCCACAACATTCATTAAGACTACGGCTGATTTGACGGTGATTCCATCATTCTATTTTACGGAGACTGTCCTCTCTGCAGCCTGTACACCATTTGTTGGTCATGTTGCAGACCCAGATGCTGTAACAACAGTCGCCATGACTCATCCAGAGGGATGGGTCTAACCGGATGAGTCAAGATTTGAAGAGTCCAATCACAAGAAGTAAAACACAAAATAAAGGCATTGCCAGATGTCTAGTACTCTCACATTCGCAATCCAACTCACATAACCAGCCCATCCATTACATATTCAGGATGGAACACTTTGTAGATCCGGCTCGTGTACAGCTATATGCAAGCCAGCAATGTACAGAGTGAAACACTGTGCAGCCCACACCAATGCTGGGTCTATAATCCTGGGCTAAATGTCCAGCATGTAGAGCTGTGCAGTCCGCACTGGTTTATCCATATATAAACCCAGGCTGTTGCATTGTTCGGTAACACTGTGTTAGATCACTGCCCGGTGTGGAGAAACATGTAACCAATGCTGGAAGTGACAGGATGTGCAGCTCCCATCCATTTACTGCTCTATATCTCCACTGTGCCTTGACAAGGGATGCTGCGAATGTGAAAGTCGCTGCGAGGAAGAGATGTAAATGGAAACAATTTAAATGCCAATAGTTCTGATTAAGGCACGTATCACTCTAGTATTTAAAGATGAAATAACTGAGATAATATCCAATGAGGTTTTGTGAATGGTGCAAAGAAGTAAGGAGGGGTGGTAATGTTATAGTGGTTGCACTATAAGTCTTCAAATAATCAATGGGAATTAGAGAAACAAATATTCAGGGAGACTGGCGAGACTTGCAGGAGCAATAGGGTTGTCATAATAGGTGATTTTAATTATCCTAACATAGACTGGAACTTCCAGAGTGTTAAGAACTTAGATAGAACGTAATTTGTTAAGCGTGTTCAGGAAAGCTTCCACGTGCAGCATGTAGAGGATCCTACTTGGGATGGGAAAAACTCGACCTACTGTTGGGAAATAGGGTAGGATAGGTGATGGAGGTAAAGTGGGGGAGCATTTTGGGAAAAGTGACTAGAACTGTATTAATTTTATAATAGTTATGGTAGGGACAAAAGTGGTCCACAGATTCAAGTTCTAAATTGGGGCAAGGCGTATTTTGTTGGACTTAGTCAGGGGATTGCAGGAGTTGATGGAATAGTTTATGTCCAGGTAAAAGGATCCCGGGCAAGTGGGAGGTCTTCAAAAGTGAGATAGCTCGAGTTCAAGGTCGATATGTTCCTGTAAGGGTGAAGGGAAAGTGAGGCTGGAAGAGAGAACCCTAGATGACAAGAGATATTGAGGTTCTGATCAACAAAAAAAGGAGACATCACTCAGGTACAGGCAGTTGGGATCAAGGGAATCCTTGGAGTAACACAGGGGATACAGGAGTTTACTGAAGAAGGAAATCAGCAAGGTTAAAGTGGGGTATGAGATAGCCTTGGCTGAGCAGGTTAGGGTGAATCCAAATTCAGTATAGTAAAGAATGCAACCACTATAACATTACTAGAGAGAGAAAATAGGACGTCTTAAAATCCAAAATAGGCACGCATGTGTAAAACCTCAAGAGATCGTTGATGTCCTCAATTTCTCTTCTGTATTTACCATGAAGAAAGACACGAAGACCTATGACCTTTGGGAGGTTAAGTGTCATATCTTGGCACAGTTTATATAACAGTAGAGGTGCTGTTGGACACATTAGAATGCACAAAGTCAGATAAATCTCTTGGTCCTGATCAGATATATCTAAGAGCACTGCACGAGGCGAGATAAGACAGTTCAGGGGCCAAGGACCCGGAAGACTGGGCAGTAGCAAATGTTGTGCACGTATTCAGAAGAGCTGCAAAGAAAAGCCTGGGAAATATAGACCAGTAAGCTTCACATCTGTTTCCCGAAACCACTTGAGAAGGTTTGGAGATATAAAATATGCATGCATTTGGAAAGAAAGAGGTTGGTTTGGAACCGTCAGCATAGCTTTGTGCGTGGAGATCATGCCTTACAAATTTTGATAGAGTGTTTTGAGGAAGTGACCAGGAGGTTTGACGAGGGCAGGGTGCTGGACATAATCTATATGGATTTCAGTAAGGCGTTTGATAAGATTCCACATGGCAAGCCGCTCTAGAAGGTTAGATCACATGGACTCCAAGGTAAACTGGCAAATTGGCGACACAATTGGCTTGACATTATGAAGCAAATGGCTACGGTGTAGGTCTGCTTATCGGGCTGGAGGCCTGTGACTAGTGGAGTGTCTCAGGGGTCGGTGTTGTGACCATTGCTGTTTGCCATCTATATCAATGATTTGGACCAGGGTGAACAACGCAAATTTCGTAAGTTTGCAGATGACACTAAAATAGGAGGCATCGTTTACAGTGAGGAACGTTATCAGAAATTGCAGCAGTACCTTGATCAGCTGGGAAAGTGGGCTGAGAAATAGCAAATGGAGTTTAATATAGATAAGTGTGACATCTTGCATTTTGTAAAGTCAAATTTAGGTAGGAGTTTAATGATGAATGAGAGGGCCTTAAGGACAGTAGTGGAACAAAAGGACGTTGGCGATCAAGTGCACGGTTGTCTGAAATTTGAGTCACAGATACACAGGACAGTGAAGGAGGCTGTTGGCACATTGGCCTGGGCTCCCTGGGGTCGGGGAGTCCAGAACGAGAGAGTATAGGTTTAGGGTGAGAGGGGAAAGATATAAAAGAGACCTACGGGGTAACTATTTCACACAGAGGGTGGTACGTGCATGGAATGAGCTGCCAGGTGAAGTGGGGGAGGCTGATACAAGTGCAACATTTAAGAGGCATTTGGATGGGTAAATGAATAGGTAGGGTTTGGAAGGTTATGGGCCAGGTGCTGGCAGGTAGGACTAGATTGGTTTGGGACATGTGGTCGGCAAGGATGGATTGGACCGAAGGGTCTGTTTCCATGCTTTACATCTCCATGACTCTATGACTTATACTAATCTCTGTTTTTTTGGTGCACCGTACTGGTGAGAAAGTCCAAAGGGATATTTTCCATGAGGAGCTTACAAAGACCCAAAAGACCCGAGCAGTTTTCAGACATCCAACGCAACATTTGTCCTAGCATAGAAAGTAAGGATTTTTTCCCCATGTGCATCTGTGTAAGATACTCTGTGCAGGCCCAGGAAAAGAGAAACCGGGTCCATCTCCAATTCTGTCTCCAAGACCCACTCTACCACACCTATAACACAGTGCTCCAATATATACTAAGCTTGCAGCAGGACCACATGCAATGAGAAAGAGTGCCTGTAGTCACTCGGCATTTAGTACATGCTGAAGATAATCCCACTTTGAGTTTTGAGAGAAACTCTGGTGTCAGACAGACCCTATGAAGATTTTTGAACTGCATGGAATATGTCCTATTACAGATCAAAATCCTTCGAGCATTTTCACAAATATCCTCCCATGTCTCTGAAGAGATCTAAACCCCCAACTCTCTCGCACAGACGTCACGAAGCTGCACAGTCTTGTGTGAGGGGACACTATCCAACTCATGATAAAGGATGCTGACAGAGAGGGTATTCGTAGCAAAAATAACCCACTTCTCTGTATCGGATCGATAAGTGTCTGTTAAAAGTCTTTTTTAATCAAATCTCTAATCTGGAAAAAAAAAACAGAAGAAGTCTCTGCTAGGTAGTCCATACTTACGAGTTATTTGACCAAATGATATCATTGTTTCTCCCTCAAGTAAGACATGGTGGCTCAGTGGTTTGTACTGCTAACTCACAGCACCAGGGTCTCGGGTTTGGTTCCAGCCTTGGGTGACTGGCTGTGTGGAGTTAGTATATTCTCAACTGTGTCTGCGTAGGTTTCCTTCCCCAGTCACAAAGATGTGCAGGTTAGATGAATTGGCCATTGCTAAATCGCTCATAGTGTTCAAGAATCTGTAAGTTGGGGCATTAGTCAGGGTAAATATAGGATGGTAGGGGAATGGGTTTGGGTGGGTTACTCTTCAGAGGGTCAAAGTTGACTTGCTGGGCCCAAGGACCTGTATCCACACTGTAGGGATTCTACTAATTCTAAATCACCCAAGCAAGGTACTCCCCTCGCTGCCCACAGTTTAAATCTGGAATCCATCATCCCCGGTTGACAACACGGTATACCAATTATAGGGGTAAGGAATATGGTTATGGCTGTGTTGCCCTCGATCTGACGCATTGTCCTTCAAGTTTTGACAGTATTGATCATCATTAGATTATACAATACTAAGACGGGTTCACTTTGTCTGAGAGGGCTCAATGCCATATTGATGCCGAGAGATCAGCGGCCCAGGCACTCACATACGATGAAAAAAAACTGAATTGATTGTTTTTAATCGGGGAAATCAACTCCCCACGACCTGTGGGGCAGTTGCAATTTTGATGGCTTGATAAAGAATCGCTTATGGTGCCAAATAAAAGAGCTAAACCAGTCATTGTGTTTCTTAGAAACATCTTAGATTAGCTTCCTTACAGTGTGGAAACAGCTCCTTCAGCTCAACAAGTCCACACCGACCCACCACCCACTCCCCTATATTTACCCCTACACCTAACATTACAGGCAAGTTAGCATGGCCCATTCACCGAACCTGCACATTTTTGGACTGTGGGAGGAAAGCGGAGCACCCAGAGAATGTGCAAACTCCACGCAGTCAGTCGCCTGAGGTGGGAAGTGAACCCGGGTCACTGGCGTTGTGAGGCAGCAGTGCTAACCACTGTGCCGCCCACATGACTCTGCTCTCTGGGAAACATCAAAGAAAGCATTCACACAAGGTGTAGGAAATGAGGAAGGACATTCATTTTAATAACAGCTATCCGAATTGTGTAATTTTGTCAAACAAATGGATATAATTCACGTTAAATAAATGATCAAAGACAAATGCAATGAATATACTGAAAAAGGGAAACCACCCCGTGGCCATTTAAAAAGAAACCAGGATTTGCCCTCAGTATCAGGTATTTTCCTAAGACCTCCCATAGGCATGGCATCCAACTTTGTAAAATTAATCTTATCGTCCAGAAAGGCAACAAGCGAATTAATGCATTGCATCACATGATCTACCGAAATTGCGGAATTTGACAAAAAAATAAGACCCTCATCTGCATACAATATAATCTTACGTGACTTCTATCCCACTTCTGGAGCAGATGTGTTGGTATCCCTACAGATGACCTCTGCCAGTGGCTCAATCACCAACGTAAACAACAATGGTGAAAGGTGTCAGCCTGGTCGGCTGCCTGGAGAAATATTAATATTACTGGTTGGCACACCATTAGTGAGAACTGCAGCCAGAGGATCACGGTAAAGGACCCTCAACCACTTGATAAAAACTTTGCATAGACCAAACCGTTCTAATGTACAGAAGAGGTCCGGCCACTCAACCCAATCAAATACCTTCTCTCATCTAAAGAGATCAGTAATCCCTGGACAGATTGTTGTTGACACTCTTGGATCATATTGAGTAACCTCTTTGTATTGTAGGAAGATCTGCGTCCCTTTATAAAGCCTGTTTGGTCCGCTTTGGCAACGGAAGGCAGCAAAGTTTCCAGCTTTCATGCACGGGTCTCAGACAGGATTTTGAAACCAACATTTAAATGTGAGATTGGCGTGTAAGAAGCACAATCCTTCAGGGTCTTCCTCCTTCGGCATCAGAGAGATATGAGCCTATCTTAAGGATGGAGGGAGGGGTTCGTGACTGTATGAGTGACGGAACGTGCTAAACATCAGCCCTGACAATAGGTATATAAATTATGTATAAAATCCACGAGGAAATCCGTCAGGAACGTGTGCCTTTACATTCTGAAGCTGCTTCACACCCTCCTGTGCTGACAATGGTGCATTAAGGCACAACACTTCTTCAGGGGTTACTCCTGGAAGACCCAGGTTCTTGAAACATGACTCCATCTTAATCCATCTATCCTCAAAATGTTCAGTCTGAAATAATTCGGTGAAAAATCTGGGACAGGAGACATTAATCTTTTTGGAATTGAAGGCAAGGATGCCAGCACCTTCCCTAATTGAGGTAATGGCTTAAGAGGAGCGATCGTTTTCCTGGCAAGATAGAATAAATACCTGCCTGGCTTATCACCATGTTCCAACAGCCTTTGTTTTGCAAAAGTAAGTTCCTTCTTGGCTGTCTGTGTGAGCGTGGAATTCACTGTAGACCGAAGCGTTGTGATCCTCTGCAGCTTAGCCACTGAGAGTCAATCACAGTATGCACTGTCAGCTGCCCTCAGCTTTGCCTCAAACCAACGTTCCTTCTCCCCCTTCTGCTACATCATAAGGAATAATTATTCCCTTGGCATAAGCCTTAGCAATTTCCCATAGAGTGGATGAGTTACTGGTTGAATCTGAATTAATGGCTAAGAAAGATCAGTATTCATTGCAGTGGTCAGCACATTGGCACAATTGTTAGCACTGCTGCCTCACAGCGCCAGAGACCCGGGTTCAATTCCTGCCTCAGGTGACTGTCTGTGTGGAGTTTACACATTCTCCTGTGTCTGCATGGATTTTCTCCCACAGTCCAAAAATGTGCAGGTTAGGTAAATTGGCTATGCTAAATTGCCTGTAGTGTTAGGTGAAAGGAACAATGTCAGCGGGTGGGTTAGTGTGGACGTTTTGGGCCAAAGGGCCTGTTTCTACACTGTAAGTAATCTAATCTAACTACTCAATTAATCAACTAGTCTTAAGAATAAAGGGATACATTCGCTAGTGTCTCGAATCTATTATATTGCGCTTAATCTTAATCAATAAGTATACTGCTTCATGGTCAGAAATGGTAATATTTCCAATTGTGCAGGATGCCACCGAATCTAAGATTGTTGCAGGAATGGGGAAGATATCAACCCCCGTGTGGCAATTATGCCGGTTAAAGAAGAAAATAAAATCGCTGCTTGTGATGTGGATCTGTCACCAGACATCCACCAGCTCTCGTTCTGCACACATATCCACTAATTGCTTACATTATAACGAGGGTATTGGGGCACCTTTGGACATTCTGTCCACCGTGGAGTCGATAAGACATGAAAACTTATACAATAATGTGCCACGATGCACGATAACTGAATCTTGAAAATGCATCTGCCAGGAATGTAAGAGGGTACGCTGGGAGTTGGGGTGGGCGGGGGGGGCAGCAATAAACATTCAAAATACTATATTTTTTACTGTCGTTCAAGGCTTTGGGTATTATGAGCCTCCCTTGAGTGTCAAATACAATCTAGTGGGTTAAATGGAAGGTTTTTTTGATCCATTATGGCTTCTCCCCTCCGCATAATATTAAAAGACGAGAAATAAACCCGACCAAGCTCGACCTGCTGTAATGTCAAATGTTCCTTGTCCTCAAGGTGCATCTCGTGCAATAGGACAACATCCACCCTCTCTTTTTAAGACTAGAAAGTATTTTTTTCCTCTTTTCTGGCAAATGGCTCACCTTAATGCTCCAGGTAGACCATTTAAGCACATCATTACCCAGAACACACTGTAGCAACATTTGAAGTCGAGAGAGGAAGAACTCGAATTACTGATCATTACTAAACAATGTCTCATAGAGCTTAAAAACTACACAAACTAAGGCTACTACAACTGCCAACTCTCAAAACATTCAAAAACTAAGCATTTTAAATAATTGGCTGGGATGGAGTGAGTTAGGGAACCACTTTGCCCGTTCTGTGATGCAGAGCCCAACAAAGCAGACCTTCCAGATCGCCACCATCTTGGATCTCCCCTTAAAATTTTATTGATATTATCATTTCATTTTGCATTATATTCTTGGATGTGCTGGAGCAGTGTGATTTTTTTTTACTACTGTCAGCATTTCCCCAACACTGCTCATTCCTGCAATTCCCCGATAATCATTGACTCCGTTATTCTTTATGAACCTTCTGTCTGTGCCTCAAACATATTCAATATCTCTGCCTCCAATGCTCTGCAGGGAAGGGAGTTCCAAATACTCTCACCATTGAGAAAACAAAAAATAACTTCATCTTTGTGAGAGATTATTTTTGTCTCCTTACCTGAGAAAGGATATAATTAAATTGGAAGCAGTTCGGAGATGTTTCACTTCATGTATTCCACGAATGATGGTCTTATATTATGGAGGCTTTAACGGGTTACTCTTGGAATGAGAGGGGATCTTATTGAAACATACAAAACCTAGAGGAGAGTGATCAGATAGATACCCCACTGGGTGTTTGTATCGTCCAAACTTCTTGTTGTTTTTATAGAATCTCTACAGTGTGGAAGCAAGACATTCCGTGTATCAAGTCCACATTGACCCTCGGAACAGTATCCCCCCGGACCTGCCCCCCTACTCTATCCATGTAACCCTGCATTTCCCATGACTAACCTATCTAACCTACACATCCCTGGGCACTATGGGCAATTTAGCATGGCCAATCCGCTCTAAGCTGCATATCTATGTACGATGGGAGGAAACTAGAACACTGGGAGGAAATCCACATAGACATGGGGAGAATGTTCAAAATCCACATAGAGGGTTCCCCGAGGTTGGAACTGAACGCAGCTACTTGGTGACGGGAGGTATCAGTGCTAACCACAGATCCACCATGTACATCCGTTAATTTTGTTAGTTACTTGGCTAACTAAAGAAATCTGCCTGACTTGTTCCAGTCACTGAATCTGACTCAGTTTGAGCACTTTATCATCGGCCATATCACCAACCTGGTTACATTTAAAATTTGGTGTCAGCAGTGGCGGAATGGGATGAGAAAAGGAAACAGTGATAAACTCCAACATCCGTCAGAGCAGGAATTAGGATAAATCCACAAAGTGGGATTTCAGTCAAGTGGGAATTCACTTTCGCAGACGTTTAGGGTGGCTGGACCTTTATATTACATCGAAGCTGGCTTTGTCTGATTTTCCATGGACAGGTGAATCAGGGATAATGGTGTATGGAACGAAAAGTGCAGCTGGGACCACAATGAGATGAGCCATGACCTTATTTACTGGTGGAGTTGTGTGAAATGGCTGAATGGCTCACTTGTGTCCCTCAGCCCTTGTTCTGATGTTCCATTCAGCCCTCGGACATGATAAACAGGGGCAGATCGAGGCCACTCCGATGATTAGGTGTAGTTTTTGAAATGTACTTGGAAAATCCAGGCTGGATCAGGAAGTGTCTACCACCCCAACCCCCCAGTCCCTGTTTCCAGGCTTACCCTCTCTGTAACTTCTGCCCCATAACTTCAGCCACATACCCCACCCAGGGCTAAAACAACAAATCCTCTGCTCTCCCTGAATGCAGCATTGCACAACACGATTTCCAGCAAAATAACCCGTTACTTTCCAAAAGCATAACACGTGAAATTAATAAATAGGAACAGGAGTAGGTCAATCTTCCCCTCAAGCTAACGCTGTCATTTAATAAGAACATGGCTGATCTACTACAGGGCTCAACTCCACTCTCTTGCCGACTCCTTGCATCCCTCCACACCTCTCTGAGTTAGGGAATTCCAGACATTCACTACTTTCGGAGAGAAGACATTACTCTGCATCTCAGATTGAAATCGATGTTCCTTATTCGATATCTATATCATCGAGTTCGATACTTTGCACAAGAATGGGAAAAACTTCTCAACATCTACCTTCTCCAACCCCTTCTGTTTCTTGTCGGTTTCAGCATTATCACTCCTCATTCATTTAAACCCCAATGAATTATTGCCTCACCATCTTAGAGATTCTCAATAACACAACCCTTTCTTCCCAGGAGAAAGTGAGGTCTGCAGATGCTGGAGATCAGAGCTGGAAATGTGTTGCTGGAAAAGCGCAGCAGGTCAGGCAGCATACAGGGAACAGGAGAATCGACGTTTCGGGCATAAGCCCTTCTTCAGGAATCAGGAATCCTGAAGAAGGGCTTATGCCCGAAACGTCGATTCTCCTGTTCCCTGGATGCTGCCTGACCTGGTGCGCTTTTCCAGCAACACATTTCCAGCCTTTCTTCCCAGGAAACCGCCTAATGTACCAACCAAGTTACTTGCTGCATCAGCATGCCGACCTTATGTTTCATGCACAGGAAGACTCCAATGCCTTTACTGTTCATTTTCTGGAAGTCCTCTCCATTCAGTAACAGCCTACCTTTTGATTCTCAGTGTCATCCTCAAACTCGGATGTATATTGCACTCAACTCCCTCCTTCAGGCCGTCGGCATAGTTTGCAAATAACTGATGCCGTCAGGCTGATATTTGTGGTACTCCAGCAGATAAACCTTGACCATAAAGATCCATTAATCCCGACTCTCCGATTTCTGTGTTAACTAATCATCATCCCATGTTAATACAGTATCCGACGTCCTGGAGCTTCTGTTTTGTGTAAGAACGTTTGTTTTGTAATACCTTGTGGAAAACCTCTGGAAAGCCGCGTGTCCACCAGATCCCCTTTATCAAGTCCGTTGTTACATTTTCAGGCATCTCCTGAAATACGTTGCATGATTTTACAGGGCAAAATATCATTTCCCTTTCACAAAACCACCCTGACTCTGTGTGAAGCTTTTCTAAATGTCCATGCTTGCCAGATTTTCCAAACTATACTTGTCCTATCTGTTTTCATTAGGTCCATGTGCTTCTAAATGTTACCCATTCATATGTTTGTCCAAATAAGTTTTAAATGTTGCAGCTGTCCTTGCACCTCCCACTCTTTCTCTGGAAGCTCATTCCATACCCACACCGTCCTCTGTGTAAAAACGCTGCCCCTTAGTCCCTTTTAAATCTACCTCTTTCACCTTAAACCTATAACCTCTATGTTTGGATTCCCCTATCCAGTGGAAAAGACCTTGGCTATTCACCCTATCCATACCTCTCATGATTTTATAAGTTTCTATAATGTCACTCCTCAACATCCTACACTCCATTTGATGCTAACTTCAAGAACAAAGGTTCAAAGATAAGCACTGCAAATTTGAAACTATAGTAAACATGACAGGTAAACAATACTCAGCCCAAACTTCATACTGTGATTTCCTTTTTCTCTCTATTACAATACTAAGGCAGCATGAAACGCTTACTAGTGCCAATAAGAAGTCAAGCATCTGAATTCCTTTATCTAAAGGGGGTAATGATCACGACAGTGAAAACGTATCTGTGGCCAGATCTATATAATACCAGATGATCAACATTCTCCCTCCTGGCCTCCGTATAACTTTTTGTGGTTGCGTATTTTTTATCTTGCATTCAATAGAGAGAACCCCTTTCACCCATTCACACCTTAAATTCGAGCCGTTATACAGAATATTTTCGTTCACCATTGCTAAAAGTCCGTTTTTCTTTTGCCACACCCTCTTTTCCCTGCCACCCATCCTACACATCTGCCAAGTGATTAAAAGGCCATTTTGCAATTGTATTCAGTTTTGAAGAATTGTCACACTGGACTGGAAACGCTAACTCTGTTTCTCTTTCTCTGCAGATGTTGAAAGACCTGCTGAGTTTCTCCAGAAATGAATAGGCGCAGAACAAGTTTTCAATTAAATCAATAATTGTGGATACTGGAAATAAAAATAAAAAACCTGTATAGAAGCTTCACTAGACCTGAAAGTTTAACTTTGCATTCACTCCAGAAAATTCTGCAACATCTTTAGCAATTTCTTCAGCAATTTCTGTTTATGAACAACGACATATTGTCAAAGATGCCCAAACATCCTGTCCAACATGGAGCGCCGTACACTGGGAACTGAACAGTAACGCATGGTGACAAGTTCCTTGACTCTGAAACTGCATAAGGCTGGCATCACTGACACTGCAGAGCTCTGAATCATGGTCAGCGAGAAAAACAGAAGGAAACAAATTCACTTCAAATACAGAAGATGGCAATACTGAAAGGAAAAGATTCAGATTAGTACCTTAAATGGGTATTGTTTATGTAACAAATTGGAGGCGTGACACCAAGAAAAGACTTCCACCAGAATGAGAATATGAAAATGGAAGTATTTCCGCATCAGAAACCAGAGGAGGTCACTGAATACAGGGCTGATGAGTGAATGGGTCTCGGTGTGAACTTGGGGGGGGGGGGGGGTGCAGTCAGTAGAATTGAATTGTAGATACTGCAGCTAAAACTGGGTTATCATCTGATGCTGTAGATTTCAATGACAATCTGTACCTTTTCCCCCAGGATAATCCATCCATCTACCATTTCCATCAAGCCGATCCATGGGTCAGTGACGAGTGTGGGTGAACATGGTCGGGTCGGAATCACGTGTACCTAAACCTGATGACAATCCATTAAAGCTACCACACTTGACTGGTTGCACTACGAACAGCAGGACTAACATCTGATACAGAGCGAAATGATCCGAAGACTAACAAATCAGATATAAGCTCTCTCGTCCTGTTAAATCCATGTGTAAAAGTCGATGGACCATTAAACAACTTACTGGAGGAGAGGACTCCACAAATATCCCCATCCTAAATAATAGAACAGCCCTGTGCATCCATGTAAAATATGCAGTATCTACACCATCCTCAGCCAGAAGGGTTGAGTCGATTACCCACCTCACCCTCACTATGACACCTTCATAATCACAGATGCCCGTCTTCAACCAATCCAATTCACTGCAACAGTTGGACACTGTAGATACGACAAAGGCATTTGGCCCTGACACCGTTCCTGCAATAGGACTGAGGACTTTTGCTACAAAACATGCCGTGTACCTTTGGAAGCTGTTTCTTTCCAGCTCCAACTCTGACAACTCCCTGGCAATGTGGGTAATTAGCAACTGCAGTTCTCACTTTCTCCTAATGTGGGTAATTACTCAACTATGTCCCATCCCCTAAGAAGGGAATAATTACAATCTGACCAATTACCACGCCCTCAGTCCCATCACGATAGTCAGATTGGATGGGGTTATTTTTGGCAGAGCTGTCAAACAGCACAGAAATAATCGGTTCAGTGTGGTTTCCGATAGGCCCGCATGTGGAGATGGTGCTGTTGTGGAATTGACATTGGGTTGCTAATCCAGACCAGGATAATTCTCTGGCAACTTGTGCAAGTTAAAAACAATTAATAAAATATTGAGATCTCATACCTGGTGTCAGTAATACTGATCGTGTATTCAATGTCGATTATAGACGTCGATCTCCTTCCCCAGTGTACTTTCAGGAAGTGAATCTCCCGTGCTTTCCTGGTCTGGCCTAAAAGTGACTCCAGACACGCAGACATGTGATACACTCTTCAATGGTCTCTGAAATGGGAAAGCAAAGCACTCAATTGTATCAAACTGCTCCGAGGTCTTAAAGGATAAAGCCGGAGAGAACACCCGTCACCAGCCTCGTTATCAGAAAAGGGAACGGGAAACACAATCCTGTCGACCCTGCAGAGACCTCCTTCCTAACAGCTGAGAGCTTGTGACAACATCTACAGAGCTTTCCCACACACTGCACAGAAGCATCGGGAAAGGAATACGTCATACAACTCATTGAGCTTTCCTTATTCTAGTTAATGGCCGAAAATCTCCTCAACGCAGTTTTCCCCATACAATATTCATATCCCTTAATATGTTTAAACATTGTGAAACATAAAATGAGAACTGCTGTAGTGCATTCAGCCCATCAGTTTTGCGCCTCCATTCAATGTACAGACAGTTCACCGATAACGCGTATTGATTAAATACAATTTGGCTGCAATGCAATTCATGAACCTTTTTCCATAAAGTGAACTGGCGTTCACTGTGACGCGATTCCTTGTCGGGCACCAGCTGAACAGCAAATCCTGCCTCAGAAACCCTCTGTCTACAAAAGGTGCAATCAATGTGTTCAGCAAAAACAGGAATGCAATCGGCTCTGTAGGCCTTGAAACTGAGCCAGAAACTGGGAATTGTAGTCTATATTTAGAAAGCACTTTATTTCAAACTGTGGGGAGAATCTTGGGGAGAATTGGAATTCGGCATCGGCATCACATGGTCAGTCAGCCCCCACGCGCTTTCTGGTGAAGATTGTGGTGAAAGATACAGTGCTCCAGTGAGGGACTGTAGTTTCAAAGCGTTACATTTACGGCACTGTTCCATTACAACATGTAATTTAAAGATTTATTTCGACTGTCCTATTGCGTGTTAGATCAAATTTAATTTTTGGTTTTTACTGATATTTTGGGGTGTTTGCCACTTACCCTCTTTTTTCCATAGACCCCATTATTAATATTGCACGATTTTGTACAACACAGGGTTGCACAGGAACACAGTTATTGCGTTATTGGAGAACAACCTGGAATGTTGGTGATTTTCTATCTTCACACCATACTCCTGCTCTCTCCCTATCCCTTTAGTTTCCAGAAATCCTTATTTATATTCAGCCCCTTGACTTCCACAGCCTGATCTGGGAGAGAGTACCCCTGGTTTGCCAGTCTCCGAGTGCAGGCAGTTATTCTCATGTCAATGCAAAGTGGCCTATCTGTACCGAATATTGTGGTCCCTTGTTTTAGACGTCCCAGCCAGGGGAATTACCATCCCTGCTTCTAATCTGTCTCGCCCTGTCAGAGTGTTATACATTTCACTGACATTTCCACTCATTTTCCTAAACCCCATTAAATACAGGTGCAGTTGCCCCAAACTCTGCTCCAACAACAAGTCTGTCATCCCAGAGATCAGTCTGGTCATCCTTTGCTGCTCTCCCTCAATGTCAGGTTGGTCGTCTGTTAGGAAAAGAGACCAAAACTGCACACAATACTGCACAATGTTCGAGATGGGGTCTCACCAAGGCTCTGTACAGCTGCAGTAAGATACATAGAACATAGAACATAGAAGAATACAACGCAGTACAGGCCCTTTGGCCCTCGATGTTGCGCCGATCCAAGCCCACCTAACCTACACTAGCCCACTATCCTCCATATGTCTATCCAATACCGGCTTAAATGCCCATAAAGAGGGAGAGTCCACCACTGCTACTGGCAGGGCATTCCATGAACTCACGACTCGCTGAGTAAAGAATCTACCCCTAACATCTGTCCTATACCTACCACCCCTTAATTTAAAGCTATGCCCCCTCGTAATAGCTGACTCCATACGTGGAAAAAGGTTCTCATGGTCAACCCTTTTTAACCCCTAATCATCTTGTGCACCTCTATCAAGTCACCCCTACACCTTATTTTCTCCAATGAAAACAGCCCCAAGTGCATCAGCCTTTCCTCGTACGATCTTCCTACCATACCAGGCTACATCCTGGTAAACCTCCTCTGCACCCGTTCCAGTGCCTCCACATCCTTCCGATAGTATGTCGACCAAAACTGCACACAATACTCCAGATGCGTCCGCACCAGAGTCTTATACAACTGCAACATGACCTCCGGACTCCGGAACTCAATTCCTCTACCAATAAAAGTCAGTACGCCATATGCCTTCTTCACCACACTATTTACCTCGTGCCAACTTTCAGAGATATTTGTACATGGACACCAAGATCTCTCTGCTCATCCACACTACCAAGTATCCGAGCATTAGCCCAGTACCCCATCTTTTTTGTTACTCTTACCAAAGTTAATCACCTCAGACTTACCTACATTGAACTCCATTTGCCACCTTTCTGCCCAGCTCTGCAGCTTATCTATATCCCGATATAACCTGACACATCCTTCCACTGTCAACAACTCCACTGACTTTTGTATCATCCGCAAACTTGCTCACCCAACCTTCTAGCCCCTCCTCCAGGTCATTTATAAAAATGACAAACAGCAATGGTCCCAAAACAGATCCTTGCGGAACACCGCTAGTAACTGCACTCCAAGATGAACCTTTACCATCAACTACTACCCTCTGTCTTCTTCCAGCCAGCCAATTTCTAATCCAAACCTCCAACTCACCCTCAATGCCATACCTCCATATTTTTTGCGGTAGCCTACCATGGGAAACCTTATCAAATGCCTTACTAAAATCCATATACACCACATCTACCGCTTTCTCCTCGTCCACCTCCTTAGTCACCTTCTCAAAGAATTCAATAAGGTTTGTGAGGTACGACCTGCCCTTCACAAAACCATGCTGACTATCCTTGATCACATTATTCCTATCCAGATGTTCATAAATCCTATCCCTTGCAATTCTCTCCAAGACTTTGCCCACAGCAGAAGTGAGACTCACCAGGCTATAGTTACTAGAGTTATCCCTACTCCCCTTCTTGAACAAGCGAACCACATTTGCTATCCTCCAGTCTTCTGGCACTATTCCTGTAGACAACGAGGACATAAAAATCAAGGTCAATGGCTCTGCGATCTCCTCCCTTGCTTCCCAGAGAATCCTAGGATAAATGTCATCAGGCCCGGACTGGACCTATTCCTACCCTAGTCATTCCTTTATTCCTGACATACCTATAGAAAGCCTTTGGATTTTCCCTAATCCTACCAGCTAAGGACTTTTCATGTCCCCTCCTTGCTGCTCTTAGCTCTCTCTTCAGATCCTTCCTGGCTACCTTATAACACTCAATCGCCCCAATTGAACCTTCACACCTCATCTTTACATAGGCCTCCCTCTTCCATTTAACAAGGGATTCCAATTCCTTATTAAACCACGGCTCCCTCACACGACCATTTCCTCCCTGGCTGACAGGTACATACTTATCAAGGACACTCAATAGTTGCTCCTTGAACAAGCTCCACATATCAATTACGCCCTTGCCATGAAGCCCACATTTACTCCTGTACTCAAATCCTCCTGAAATGAAGGTGAATATAACATTTATCTTCCTTCCTGATTTCTGCTCCTGCAATATTGCTTTAAGTGATTGGTGTACAGGGAGATCCAGATTCCTTTCAAAGTTACAGATCCCCACGTGCTGGGCCTACATACAATGGTCAGCGTGCCAATGCCATTCCCAGTATTGACTTCTGGCTTCAGAACTCACTGCCACACATGTACTCGAAGTGCTATTCAGAAAAAAAAACAAAAATGCAGCTTTAGTTCATTTATCGTGCAACATTTTTCAACCACTCCTTTTTCAAATGAGAAGCTGCCAGTCCATTGTTCCCATCAAAGTACACAACGTCTCATCTCCCGCATTTCTCTCCACATGCCACATATTTGCCCAGTCACTCCACTTGTCTCAACCACCTTGGAACTTTTTTACATCCTCCTCATCCACTCACAAGCTGACATCTTTTAGTGCTGCCAGCAGACTTGGGAGTATTGCATTAGCGCCCCTCACCCAAAGATATGATGTGTATTGGGAATAACTGGAGCTCAAGACACGATCCTTACAATATCCTCCAAGCCTTCCATTTAAAAATAAAACATTGTTTTATTCCTACTCACTGTTTCCTGCCAGCTCTCCCATTCTAAATCTATGACCATATATTAGACCGAGTCCCATAGGATTCGAATTTGCACAATAGGCATGGGGCTTTATAAAAACTCTTTCTGATAATCCACTCGCATGGCATTAATACCTCCTACATAATTTTACTAAAAGCCACTTTCTCAAATATGATTCCCATTTCATAATTCTCTGTTGACTTTGTCTAATCCCATTAATTTCAGTCCAATGCTTTCTCTAAACTGTTTAGTTGCTATTTTCATTCCAGTCCCTTTTTCTCACAAGACTAAAGTTCCCTAGTATTACTAGGAAGTTTTCTTTTTTGATTTGTTTCCTTCTGTGAAGGCATAACTAAAGTATTTGCTCCATAGTTCTGCTATTTCCCGGTCCTCAATTATCTGGTATCAGACTTAAAGAAATCTGCAACTTTTTTCTCTTAATTTTGCCATTGACATATTTCCAGAAAATATTACAAGTTGTCTCTTATCAACTTTGTTAAGATAATCTTCAGACACCCATCAATTCCTACCTTAACCTACGAAATGATTGACCTTCCACAGCCATACAATCACAGAAGCACAGACTCTGTCCTACCAGAAATACAGCACAGTCTACATTCGGCCCAAGACCTTAGCCGTGAAACTTAAAGCATTTGAAGTGCATAACCGTGTCGTTTGTAATGGTTTGAGGTTAGCATGACAACTCCACTCTCAAGAAGTGCATTCCAGAACCCAACCACGCTCTGGTTGAAAAACAATTCTCAAATCTTCACTAAACCGTAAACCTTTCACTTTAAAAGTGTCTCTCTTTGAGTAAAATCAACAGCTGCTGTCTATCCAACCTGTCCATGTACCTCGTAATCCTATCCTTCTGAATCACAGACCTCTCAGCCTTCTCTCCTCCAAACTAAACAACCTGACCTTATCCAGCCTCTCTCCATAGCTGATATGCTCCATCCCAGGGAACATCCTGGTGAATCTGCTCTGCACTCTCTCCAGTACAATCACAACATTCCTGTAATGTTGTTCCCAGACCTACATACAGTATTCCATCTTGCCCTCCCCAAAGTTCCGCATAGTTCTTATAATCTATGCCTCGATTAATAAAGGCTATGTTTTCATTCCACTATCCTTTCCCAGATTGTGTATTAACCTGTTCAGTCATATTCAGCGATGTGTGGAGAAGCACTCTCTGAACTTTCTAGTGTGTTGCTGCCATTCTTTGAGTACTCCCCTGACTGGTTCCTTCTTCCAAAGTGCATCACCTCATGGTTACATTCCATTGATCCACCCATTTGACCATTCCATCAGTATCTAACTGTAACATAAGGCCTTCCTCCTCACTGCCAACCACCCGGCCAATCTTTGTATCAAATACAAACTTACTTATTACACAACCCACCCCTCGTTCATATTCACAGCTGCATCATTTATGAATACCACAAATAATAAGGATAAAAATCACTCAACATCAGTTACATCACGTGGTTGTGCACGTTGATGAAGAAGCAGCGTTTCGAAAGATAGTGCTGCCGAATAAACCTGTTAGACGATGGTCTGGTGTTATGCTATTTTTAGATTTGTCTACCGCAGCCCAACACTAGCACCTCCGAATCACAAATAATAAGGGAACCAACACTGATGCCCGTGGTACACCATTGGACATTACCCTCCAGGCACACAAACAGCCTTCTACCACTCCCCTCTTTTTCCTACTAGTAAAGTTGATTTAGATGCAACTTGGCAAGTCACGAATGAGTCCTACGTGTTCACTGGTTATTCTGTTCCGCTTGACACACTTGTAGGTTATCTGGGGATTCTCCGTTATCTTGTCCTGCCTTGCCCCTGTGTTCGTCATTCCCCTCCACGCGCAGGATTTCCTCCTTATTGCAGTCTTAAATGGTCTGTCCCTTATTCTGCCATTATGTGCCTTGAATGTGGATTAGACAGCCTGATAAATTTTCTGTTAATTTCCAACTTGCCGTATGTTTTGTGTGTTTTATAAAGTTCACAGTGACCCACCGCTAATTCACTGAAACTCAAGAGAACATAGGCCAAGTTTCCTCATCACGCAATCTCGCCATCTGAGGGATTTATCTGGATAATATCCATTACACTTCCTCTGTTGTCAGTATATTCTTTCTTAGATTTGGTCACCAAAACTGTTCTCAATACTCCAGGTACAGTACTCACCAACACTCTGTGAAATTGCTTCAACATGTCTTTACATCTATATTCTGACTCCCTTAAAGGAAGGCAAACCAAACTTTAAGTTTCCACTAACATATTTTCCTCCAAATACCTTTCACATCATTGCATTTTCAAAGTCACTATGTGAGTTCTTATAGAAAGCCTTCTGATAAGCTAAAATATGCCAATTCTACTGGTACCCCATTATCTATGCTGTAAGAATCAACTTCAAACAATTCCAGTTTGTCAAGTATGATTTCCCTTTCAGAAATATATACTGAGTCTCTCAAAGTTTGCTGTTAATGTCTAAATATCCAATATCACATCCTATATAATAGATTCGAACAGGTTACCGACAAATGTCAAGTTAATTTGTCAGCAGTTCTCCACACTATCTCTTCTTCCCTTTGTAGATGCTTGGATCCCTACCATTCATCTGTAGTGCTTGGATCATATTTACTAATGTGCATTTATGTACACCAGCTTTCAGACTCTGCAGAATGTACAGGAAAATACAACACAGTCATCGACAATGCAATCAATGTTTCTATTTGTGATTTATTTCTGAAGATTTTGATATGAAGTACATCTGGTTTGTCAAGCTTAGCAATACTCAATCCAGCTGCATGTTCAATATTGCCTTGTTACTGATATGAATTGACTTTATGTCTTTACTTCCACAAGTCCTATACGATCACTTCGTATTTCTGGGTGATTTTCTGGATCTTACTCCATTAAGACAGATGTAAAGTAACTGGTCATTTGCTTTGCTATTTCCCTGTTATCCACCATAAACTCGTCTCGCCCGATTGCAAATTTCCACATTTGACTATTATTTTTTATTTTGAAATATCGACCATAGATTTTTGCAGTCTTTGTTTTCCCGTTTGTTTGCATGCATGTTTGCTTTTTGACTTCCTGATCAGTTTCATGGCCCTCCTTTTTCTGGATTGCAATTTTCTGAGAATTCTTAGGATTCCACAATGTGTGGAATTCTTCTGAAGTCACTTCCTGTGATTAATGTATTCTTTAATTTGTTATGCTAATCATCATCAAGTCACTTACTCACTCTTTGGTGTTTTCCCCTGAAATAAGTAGACATATCTTTCAGACTATGCAGTATTTCTATAAATCTCCTGGTCCTGATCAGATATATTCAGGAACACTGCGGGAAGACAGAGAAGTAATAGCGGGGGCCACGGTTGGTACTTTTGTATCATCAGTAGCCAACGGGTGAGGTCCTGGAGGACTGGAGCGTAGCGAATGCTGTGCCCTTATTCAAGAAGATCTACAAAGAAAAACCTGGGACTTATAGACCAGTAAACCTGACATCTCTAGTTTCTTGCAAAGATTCTGAGAGAAACAATATACATGCATTTAGAAAAGCAGGGTGTGATTATGGGCAGTCAGCACGTCCTTGTGCATGGGGGATCATGGCTTAAATATTTGTGAGAGTGCTTTGGTGAAATGACCAGTAACTTTGACAAGGGCATGGTGGTATACATAGTGTATATGGATTTCAGTAAGGCCTTCAGTAAGGTTCCACATGGTAGGCTACTCTGTAAGTTAACATCATATGGAATTGAGGGGGAGCTGGCAAATCAGATCCGAAATTTGCTTGATGGTAGGAAACATAGAGTAATAGTGGAAGCATGCTTGTCGGACTGAAGGCCTGTGATGAGTGGAATGCCTCAGGAGTCGGTTCTGGGACTATTACTGTTTGTTTTATGCATGTATATTGTATATATATTTACAGATAAGTGTCAGTTCTTGCATTTTAGAAAGTCAAATCAAGGTAGGAGTTTCATGGTGAATGACAGGGTCTTAGGAGAGTGTATTGAGACAAAGGGACCTTGGAATTCAGGTTCAAGGTTCTCTGAAAGTGGAGCCACAGGTAGATAGGGAAGTGAAAAAGGCATTTGGCACACTGGCCTTCATCAGTCAGAGTAATGGGTATCGAAATTAGGGAGTTATGTTGCAGTTATACAGGATGCTGGTGAGGCAATACTGGTAGTGTTATGTTCACTTTGCTATAGGAAGAACGTTATTAAACTTGAAATTTACAAGGATGATGCCCAGACTCAATGGTCTGAGATATGGTGAGAGGTTGGGCAAGCTAGGAGTTTATACTTTAGAGTGTATAATACTGAGGGGGATCTGATAGAAGTGTATAGGATCGTGGGAAGCATGGATAGAGTGAATGCACTCAGTCTTTTTTTCCACAAGATTGAGCAACCCACGGACTAGAGGGCATCAATTTAAGATCCAAGGAGAAAGAGCAAAAGAGAATTTCTTTTACACACAGGGTGGTATACACATGGAATGAGCTGCCAGCAGAAGTGGTTGAGGGAGGTACATTCACAAAATTTAAAATGCATTTGGACAAATACACGAATAGGAAAGAATAAGAAGAATATGGGGCAAGGGCAGGGAAATGGGGTTAATGTGAATGGACATTTTGTTTGGAATGGACCAGTTTGGACTGAAGGGCCTTTCTCCGTGCTGTCGGACTCTATGACGCTCACAGCCATTGCTTCTCCCATTGAATGTTATATTATACTTCCCCAATTCCTTGGAGCGTACTTGACCCTCTAGCCTCCAGGCGTCCATAATGTTTGACCAGAATGTTCAAACATTCGATATTGTATTCAGACGCCGTGTAAAAATGCAACACATTGATGTCACTATTCCTCCAAAGCTGCTTCAGAGCAAGGCTATTAATTAGTCCTCCTGACAACACAACACCAAATCTGAAATAACCTGCTCCCTAGTGTGGTTCACAACATACTGTTCAACCTACCTAATACACACTTACGGAAGTTTTTCTTCACAGTATTAGTAGTCACTGCAGTTTCGGTGCAACTTGAGACCATCCATTATTACTGCAGCACCACGATTATTTGTTACTCATTCACAGGATGAGGGCGTCGCTGGATAACTAGTATTTATTGCCCATGCCAGAGGGCAGTTAAGAGTCAGCAGCGTTGCGTTGAGTCTGGAGTCACATGCAGGACACATCAGGTAAGGACAGCAGTATGCTTCCCTCAAGGACAGCAGTATCCTTCCCCCAAGGACATCAGTGAACCAGATGTGTTTTTCCAACAATCGACAATGGATTCCTGGTCATCATAAACCCTTGATTCCAGATACATATTGAATTCAAATTCCACCATGGCAGGATTTGAATTCATGTCTCCAGAATATTACCTGAGTCTCTGGGTTAAGAGCCCAGCGATAATATCACTGGGTCATTGCTCTCTTTTGCATATACTTGCATACCTAATTTCCAGAGCATATGATGTAAAGTATTTGTGTGACAGATTTGGTTTTGATATATAACACACTAATGTTTGCTTCACCTTGCTATTTGTAAAATCCACCCAAACTGATTCTGTTGGATGTGAGGGAAAGGGTCTGTGGCGTTATTAGCGATAGACTTGGACAAGACGTTCAGGGAGACTCACCTCATCGCTGAGATAATCTGAAGAATTGGTCAGCAATACAGGACAAGCATCAATATTCTTTTCCCCCACTTTGCCAGGATAAGTGTCACCATTTTATTCTGCTCCCTCGCACTCACTGTATATCTGTTATAACACCTACACCCGAACAAGGCTCACACTCTATCTCCAAAGAAGGCTCAAGCACGACCACATTCACTGTTGAATTCAGCACCTTCCCTTCCCCACTTTTTCTGTCACTGAGGAAATAGCCCCGCACACTAATACCACTGCATGGATACAACACTGTGGTCAGACTCCCTCCGGACATCTCACCCTTCCCCCTTCCCCTATACCAGCATTAACAGCAGGGACACCCACTCCCACCCTCACTCCGTTCCTCCTCTTCTCCCATTCCAGGAGAAACATCCTGGAATAAGACATAAAAGGTCAAGCCGGGTGTTAGATATCTGTTCCCTCACCCTCTACATGTGGAGAGGATCCTGGTAAGAGCCAGAGAGGACCAGGACACCTTGTGTGGAGATTCTGACGTCCCACCAACCATGTAAGCATCAATGTTCAGTAAAGAGCAATTCTCAATTCAAACTCCCTGTCATTTCCAATCTCATCTCTCTCTCTTTTCAGGCTTAGTTAAAAGCATTAATGAAAGACTAAAAATAAAAATAATGTTTATTCTCTTCAGTAAAAATGTTAAAAAGAAAAAAAATTAAACGATATAAGTTCATTACGAAAAATCTAAAACATGACGTTCATTCAAAATCATGGACAATCCTCGTAAATACTCGACATCATTTCTCTCACTAAAACTTCTTACGAGTATTTGTATTCTAGCATCTGCTTCTTTAATTTCAACGGAATATCGTGCCCTGCTATCAGATGCTCATAGTGAATATCCCTTCCTCTCTGAACTTTTCGTAAACTGTCAATACATTTCCAAATAACTGGATGGCCCACATCAAGGTCGCACTGTCAGCTCCTGTGGGCAGCTTCTGCATTATTGTTTATTCTGTCCTCATTGTTTAAAGTTATTTCATATAAATTCCACATTCCAACTGGAAACAGCAGTGGACGTCGACCATTTCCTCTGCATAATCTTCTACCTCCAAAGTTATCCTCGAACCAGTTCATTTGGAAGCGCATCAGTCAGATGTTCAATAGCTTCAGGAATGTTTTCAATGTGAATAAATGCAAGACCAATTATCATTTTAGCTCTGAAAGAAAACTCTGAGTCAATGTTATACTTACTCAAGTGTCTTTTTAACATTTTTACTGAAGGGAATAAACATTATTTTTATTTTTATTGCTTTGATTAATGCTTTTATCGAAGCCTGAAAAGGAATAAATACGAGCTGCGCTGAAATAGTTCTGCGCCTAAATGGGTCTGCGGCAAAATGGGCTGCAACAAACAGGCCGCACCAAACAGAATGAAGTACTCAGTAAATTACACAGCACAGGGGGGCGCCATATAACCATCCCAGGCTGTTATGCAGAAGCAGGGGCGCCCTGGGTAGCTGTCAGGAAATGCAGAGTAGAGATAATGACTCATTTTGTGTTTGGAAAGCGGTAACGAGTGGAAATCTTCAGGGATATATGCGAGCTCATCAACAAATTGCAATCTGTACTAATGAACCCGATGAAGCGGATGAAGCTCAGTTTGCTCATGCACCAGGATAGTCATTCAATAAGATGTCAAATGGAGACAGAGCGTCTGCAATGGGATACAGATCGGGGAGGTCAGAGCGTCTGCAATGGGATACAGACAGGGGAGGGCAGAGCGTCTGCAATGGGATACAGACAGGGGAGGGCAGAGCGTCTGCAAAGGGATCCAGACGGGGGAGAGCAGAGCGTCTGCAATGAGATACAGACAGGCAGAGCATCTGCAATGGGATACAGACAGTGGAGGGCAGAGCGTCTGCAATGGGATACAGACAGGGGGAGGGCAGAGCGTCTGCAATGGGATAGAGACAGGGGGAGGGCAGAGCGTCTGCAATGGGATACAGACAGGGGAGGGCAGAGCGTCTGCAATGGGATCCAGACAGGGGGAGAGCAGAGCATCTGCAATGGGATACAGACGGGGGAGAGCAGAGCGTCTGCAATGAGATACAGTCAGGGGGAAGGCAGAGCGTCTGCAATGGGATACAGACTGGGGAGGGCAGAGCGTATGCAATGGGATACAGACGGGGGAGGGCAGAGTGTTTGCAATGGGATACAGACGGGGGGAGGACAGAGAGTCTGCAATGGGATACAGACAGTGGGAGGGCAGAGTGTCCACAATAGGATACAGATGGGGGAGGGCAGAGAGTCTGCAATGGGATACAGACGGGGGAGGGCAGAGCGTTTGCAATGGGATACAGACAGGGGGAAGGCAGAGCGTCTGCAATGGGATACTGACGGGGGAAGGCAGACCGTCTGCAATGGGATCCAGACGGGGGAGGGCAGAGCGTCTGCAATGGAATACAGACAGGGGGAAGGCAGAGCGTCTGCAATGGGATACAGACGTGGGAGGGCAGAGCGTCTGCAATGAGATTCAGACAGGGGAGGGGAGAGCATCTACAATGGGATACAGACAACTGACGGCAGAGCATCTGCAATGGGATACAGACAGCAGAGGGGAGAGCGTATGCAATGGGGCACAAACTGGGGGATGGCGCAGCAACAAGCAATGGCATACAGACAGAGGATGGCTGTGTGCAAAGCTTCAGCAGAAAAAAAGCAGTGCAATATATATATGTGCAATATATGTGATGGAAATTTTCTGTTTTGGGGAAAATAGGAAACAGCAGAAATTTATTGAAATGCAAGGAGAATGCAAAACTCAATGGTACAGAGGGATTTGTGTGTCTTAGTACATGAATCACATCAAATTAAGCTGACGATGTTGCAAGTGATTTGGAAGGTAAATGGAATGATCCTGTTTCGTGCAAGGGGTGTTGAGTATGATCTTAGCGATGGTTTCTGCGTTAGTACAGGGCATTGCTGAGATTACATCTGTTATATTATGTGTAGTTATGACTGTCTAAACTGAAAAAAAAAAACAAATTTGCTTTCGAAATCTTTCAAAGATGTTTCTCTTTACTCATTCTTGGGATGAAGGCATTACGTCATGAAGAATTAACAGTTCGGCCTGAGAATGAGGGATGTTTTATTGACCATATAAAATCCTGAGAAGAGTGTAGTTGGTGAATACTGGATGGATATTTCTTCTTGTGTGGGAGAATAAAACTGGGGAAATACTTTAAGAATAAGTCCGGTTCAAAGGAAAGGTCATTGGACCGAAAAACCGAACTCTGAATTCTATTCTTACATGCTGACAGACAGGCTGAGCTTTTCCAGCAATTACTGTATATGTTTTAGAATATTCAATTTAACACAGATATTGTGAAGACATGAAACGCTTATTGTTACATTTATGCAAGCACATATTAACACATCTCCAAAACAAGTAGGACCATTTATTGTTAATGAATTGATTCTGCAATACCGCACTGATCTGGAATCGAGAATGTGATCGAGTAATATTGTTCGGACAATGTTCAAGTAGAGCTCACAGAGTCCAGTGTGGGACTGATAACGTTACTGATTTAACTTACAGATGGAAAATGCAGCCTATCTGTGGAGGAACAGTCTATTGCTCCCTTTCTGTTTCCCTGTCACTCATCACACGAATGTGTGGGAGTGAAAAAAAAAGCCCAGTCTTCCTTCCCAGTAATGAAGGATTCCTGATGAGGATTCATTAAAACGTCCCCCTCCCCCCCGCCTGAAGCAAAGCAATTCAGCTAAATTCAACTGTTTCAGGAATAAATCCCATTGTCAGAAGGTTGTGCGAGCAGAATAACTACAGAAGTAATTATCCGAATCGATAGTGAGGGGAACAGACAGGAGATTCTGTGGCTGCAAATGGGGATCCGGAATGGTGTGTAGCCTCCCACATGCCAGAGTCCAGGATGTCTTATAACGGCTGCAGAACTTTCTCACCTGGGGCGGGGGTGGGGGGAATCAGTCAGAGGCCATTGTGCGCCTTGGTACAAATGACAGAGTGACACAGGTAGAAATAGTGATGACATCCTTGCAGAGTGATCGTAGAGAGATAGGGAGAAGGATAAAAGACAGGACCATGACAGCGGTAATATCCAGTTTACTTCCAGTGCTCCGTGCTCGTGAGGGTAAGAACAGGAGGATATGGCAGATGAAGGGGTGGTTAAATAATTGGTGCAGGGGGCAGAGATTTTTGGATCACTGGGATCTTTTGTGGGGCAGAGGTGACGTGTTCAGGAAGGACGCGTTGTACCTGAACTGAAAGGGGACCAATATCCTGGCAGGCCGATTTGCTACTGGGGCAAGTGAGGGTTTCAACTAGATTGGCTGGGATTGGCGAGGGGTGGGATCCTCATCAGCAGGGAGGCAAGTGCGCGGCTGGAAGGAGATGCAGTAATCAGAAACAGTAAAGTGAAGAGACAGGTCAGGCTGGAACATGATAGGGAGCAAGGAATGCCTGTTGGATTAAATTGCAACTGTTTCAATGCAAGATGGCTGAGAGGTAAGGCTGATGAACTCACAGCGTGGATAGGTAGGTGAAACAGGGATATGATAGCCATTACATATACATGTCTAAGGGAGGGACAGCACTGGCAGCTTAATGTACCAGGGAACAGGTGCTTAATGCGGACAGAGATGGTGGAAGGAGGGGACGGGAGTTTCACTTTTGATTAATGCGAGTATCATAGCAATAATCAGTGATAAAATAAATGATGGATCATCCAATGAGGATTTGTCGGGGGAGCAAAGAAATAAGAAGGGAATGGTGATAGTATTTAAATTGCACTACAGGCCCCCAAATAGTAAACAAGTAATTAGGAGAACAAAAATATGTATACAGACTGGGGAGACTTGCAGGGCCAATAGGATTGCATTAGTAGGACATTTTAATTATCCTAACATAGACTGGGAATGACATAGAATTAACTACTGAGATGGGGTGTATTTATTACATGTGTTCAGAATAGTTTCCTCAAGCAGTAAGTAGAGGGTGTAACTCGGGAAGGGACGAAACTTGACCTACTCTAAGAACTAGGGCAGGACAGATGACTGAGGTGGCAGTGAGGGAGCACTCTGGGAACAGTGACAATAGTTCTATAATTTTTTTAATAGTTATGGAGAAGGATAAAACTGGTCCACACGTTCAAGTTCAAAACTGAGGCAAGGCGAATTTTGATGGAATTAGATAGGAGCTTGTAGCGGTTGGTTGGAGGGGATTACTTGGAGGCGAAGGGACCTCCTGCAAGTGGGAGGCCTTTAAAAGTGAAATGTCTACAGTTCAAGGTCTATATGTTCCTGTGTGGCTAAAAGGCAAGGTTGGTAGGAAGAGGCAACCTTGGATGTCAGGAGATATTGAGGCTTTGACCAGCAAAAAGGAGGCGTGGCTCAGGTCCAGGCAGCTGGGATCGAGGGAATCCCTAGAGGTGTACAGGGGATGCCCGAGTTTACTGAAGAAAGAAATCAGGAGGGCGAAAAGGGGGCACAAGATAGCTTTGGCTGAGAAGATTAGGTTGAATCCAAAGAGGTTCTTTAAGTATATTACAGTAAAATGAATAGCTAAATGCGAATATGACCCCTCAAGGTCCAAAGTGAACATGCATGTCTAGAACCGTAGGAGATTTGCGAGATTCTCAATGAATATTTCTCCTCTGCCTTTACCGTGGATAAATACATGAAAACTTGGGAGGTTAACAAAGGTCGTGGTGTTATCTTGGGTTGAGTCAATATCACAGGAGAGAACGTGTTTAATGCATTAGAATGTATGAAGGTGGATAAATCTCTTGGTCCTAAACAGATGCATCCAAGAACACTGCAAGAGGCGACAGAATAAACTACGGGACCTGGTTGATATTTTTGCATCATCGTTAGCTACAGTTTAGGTTCCAGAATATTGGAGGGTAACAAATGTTGTGCCATTACTCAAGAAGGGAAGCAAAGAAAAATCTGGGATCTATAGACCAGGAAACCTAACATCTGTGGTAGGTAGGTTACTTGAGAATACTCTGAGGGATAAGATATATGTGCATTTGGAAAGATAGGGTTTGTTTAGAAAATTTTTTTTCAGGTTCCCTACAGTATGGAAACAGACCATTTGGCCCAACAAGGCCACACCGATGCTGCGTAAGTAACCCACCCAGTCCCATTCCCCTACCCTATATTTACCCCTGACGAATGCACATAACACTATGGGTAACTTAGCACGGCCAATTCACCTGACCTATGCATCTTTGGATTATGGAAGGAAAATGGAGCACCCAGAGGAAACACACACAAACACAATGAGAATGTGCAAACTCCACACAGAGAGTCACCCGAAGCTGGAATCAAACCCGGATCCATGGCATTATGAGGCAGCAGTATCAGCCACTGAACCACCATGCCAACCTTGCATTTTTTCAACACAGTTCAATGACACAGGGACAAAATCTATTCTGCCCTTCACCCATGATGCATGTTCCAATATCACATACCATGGATAATTTATTCTCCATTGAAAATGTCATCATTTTATTATTTATTAGTTTGTTATTGTTAATTTTAATAATTATTATTAATAGTTGTTTATTAATAGTGGTTTTGTGAGTGGGAGATCATGCCTCTCAAATTTGTTTGAGTTCATTGATGAAGTGACCAGGAATGTTGATGAGGGTAGGGCGGTAGACGTAGTCTGTATGATTTTCAGTAAGACCTTTGACAAGGTTACCATTGATAGGCTAGTCTGGAAGGTTAGAATCGCATGGAATCCAGAGAGAGCTGGCAAATTGGACACACAATTGGCTTCATGGTAATAAACAGAGGGTAATAGTGGAAGGATGCTCTCGGACTGGAGGCCTGTGACACATGAAGTGCCTCAGGGGTCGCTGCTGGGCCCATTGCTGTTTGTTATCTGTATCAATGATATTCTTGCGAATGTACAAGGCATGATTAGGAAACTTGAAGATGACACTAAAATAGGTGGTATCGTGGACAGTGACGAAGTGTATCAGACATTGCAGCAGGACCTAGATCAAATTGGAGAAGTGGACCGAGGAATATTTTGGTAACGTTCGATCAAGGTAGGAGTTTGATGGTGATTGGTAGAACCTTAAGGAGTGTAGTTGGGCAGATGGACCATTCTCTGAAAGTGGGGTCATAGTTAGACATGTTAGTGAAGAAGGCTTTTGCCACACTAGCATGCATCGGTCAGGACATGGAGGAGAGCAGTTGGGAAGTTATGTTGCAGTTATCCAGGATGTTGGTGAGGCTGCACTTGTCGTGTTGTGTTCAGTTTTAGTCACATTGCGATCGGAAGGATGTTTTTAATTTGGAATGTGTGCAGATGGAATTTACAAAAATGTTGGCAGGACTAAACAGTATGAATTATAGGTAGAGGTTGGACAAGCGAGAACATTTTTCTTTAGAGCATAGGAGACTGAGAGGAATCTTATATAGTTTGCATGGATAGGGTGAATGGACCCAGCCCTTTATTTCCAAGAGTTGGGGAATCAAGGAGGAGAGGACATCAGTTTAAGGTGAGAGGGGAAAGAATAAAAGGGAAACTGATGGAAACTGTTTTACACAAGGAGTGGTACATGAAGCTGCCAACGGAAGTGGTTGAAACATTTATATTAACGATGTGTAAACGGCATTTGGGCAAGTACATGGACAGGGAAGGACGAGAATGCTATGGGCCAAGTGCTGGGAAATGAGTGCAAGGTTTGTGAAGGTTTGTAGCTCAGGTTGAGGTTTAGGGTGTAGGTTTGCTCGCTGAGCTGTAGGTTTGATATCCAGACGTTCCATTACCTGGTTAGGTAACATCATCAGTGGCGACCTCCAAGTGAAGCGAAGCTGTTGTCTCCTGCTTTCTATTTATATCTTTCTCCTGGATGGGGTTCCTGGGATTTGTGGTAATGTCATTTCCTGTTCGTTTTCTGAGGGGTTGATAGATGGCATCTAGATCTATGTAGTTGTTTATGGTGTTGTGGTTGGAGTGCCAGGCTTCTAGGAATTCTCTGGCGTGTCCCAGGATAGATGTGTTGTCCCAGTCGAATTGGTGGTTGTTTTCATCCGTATGTAGGGCTACGAGGGAGAGAGGATCATGTCTTTCTGTGGCTAGCTGGTGTTCGTATATCCTGTTTATAAGTGTATAAATTACTTCCTGTTTGTCCTCCGTAGTGTTTGTGGCAGTCCTTGCATGGAATTTTGTAGATGACGTTGGTTATGTCCAAGGGTTGTACTGGGTCTTATAAGTTTGTTAGTTTTTGTTTGAAAGTGTTGGTGGGTTTGTGTACTACTAGGATTCCGAGGAGTCTTAGTAGTCCGGCTGTCATTTCTGAAACTTCTTTGATGTATGGTCAGGTGGTTCGGGTTTCTGGCTGTGTTTGGTCTGTTTGTCGTGGTTTGTTCTTGAGGAATCTGCGGACTGTATTTTTTGAGTATCCGTTCTTCTTGAATACGTTGTATAGGTGGTTCTCCTCTGTTTTCCAAGGTTCGTTTGTGTTGCAGTGTGTGGTGGCTCGTTGGAATAGTGTTCTCATACAGCTTCATTTGGGTGTGTTGGGATGGTTGCTGGTGCAGTTAAGTATTTGGTCAGTGTTTGTCAGTTTTCTGTATATGCAGGTTTGTAGTTCTCCATTGTCCTTTCTTTCGACTGTGACGTCCAGGAATGCGAGTTTGTTGTCGGTTTCTTCGTCCTTGGTGAACATTATGTCTGTGAGGGTGTTGTTGATGATGTTAAATGTCTCTTCTATCTTGTTTCGCTTTGTGATGACAAAGGTATCGTCTACGTAGCGGACCCAGATTTTTGGTTTGATGGTTGGTAGGGCTGTTTGTTCTAGTCTTTGCATTACCGCTTCTGCTATGAATCCTGACAGCAGAGATCCCTTGGGTGTGCCATTGGTTTGTTTGTAGACTATGTTGTTGAAAGTGAAGTGGGTGGTGAGGCACAGGCCCACTAGCTTCATGATGTTTTCGTTGATAATGTGATTGATGGTGGTTGAGGTGTGTGTGATGGTCTCTTCTAAAAGTGTGGTAAGTGTTTCCTTTCCCAGGTCGATGTTGATGGAGTTGAACAGTACTGTTATGTAAAATGAGATCATTGTTTCGTCTTCCTCTATTTTGGTGTTTTTGATGATTTTCAGGAATTCCTGGGTGGAATGGATGGAATGTTGTGACTCTTCTACTAGGTATTTCAGTCTAGCGTGTAGTTCTTTTGCCAGTCTGTAAGTTGGTGCTCCGGGTAGTGAGACTATGGGTCTGAGGGGTGTTCCTGGTTTATGGATTTTTGGTAGTCCGTAGAATCGTGAGATGTTGGTCCGTCTGGTTGCATTATCTGGAATTCCGTTTTGTTTAATTGTCCAGAATTGTGTAATTTTCTTAGGAGATATTTAATTTTGCTTCCTAGATGTGGGGTCGGGTCTAGCGCCACCTGTTGGTAGGTGTTGGTGTCTGCGAGTAGTGCATTGGCTTTCTCCATGTAGTCCCTTCTGTTCAGGATGACTGTGAGCCGACCGTTGTCTGCAGGTCATAGAACGATATTTTTGTCTTTTTGGAGGTTTTCTAGGGGCGGGGA
This sequence comes from Chiloscyllium plagiosum, assembly GCF_037043375.1. Lineage (NCBI taxonomy): Eukaryota > Metazoa > Chordata > Chondrichthyes > Orectolobiformes > Hemiscylliidae > Chiloscyllium > Chiloscyllium plagiosum. The sequence continues at coordinate 50,576,457 of NW_028270178.1, read as the reverse complement.
GGAGCTCCCTATTCATCCTGAACTGAAGGGACTACATACTCCATGCTGTAGGACTTGATGACCCTGCAAATAGAATAGCCTTTGGGTCAAACTCTAATTTTTCCTTTGGTCATGAGTTCAAATCATATTTGGACAATGGTCTTTCAAGTTAACTTTGCAGATATTTGGCTTTCCAGTTTGATATCGACAATACGTGTGTGTGTGTGTGTGTCTGTGTGTCTGTGTACCTGTGTGTGTGTTTCTCAGTATTTTTCAAAGGGAAATATCAATGTACATAATTGCAATAATCTCTCGTCATTTCTCTTTCCATCATAGTTTGAGCAACTTTGTTTTGGTCATAGATGTGATGTTTTAGCAGAGTATAGCAATCTGCCTGACTTGTTCCTAACACTGACCCCAACACACTCTGAGAACTATATCATTGGCCATATCACCAACCTAGTTGTAATTATTTTTTGTGGCCAGTGGAGCAGTGGGGCGAGAATAGGGAGCAGTAAGCCAATAAAACTCAGGTAATTATCGACTCACTCAGCCAACGTCATTGTCGAGGAGTTCGTGGGAGGGGATTCTGAGGGATAGGATTTACATTTACTTAGAAAGACAAGGACTGCTTAGGGATAGTCAATATGGATTTGTGTGATGGAAATCATGTCTAATTAATGTGATTGTATATTATGCAGAGGTGACAAAGAAGATTGAAGAAGACACTGTGGTATACATTGTTTACACAGACTTCAGCAAGGTATTTAATAATGTTCCCCATCGTAGACAGATTACTACAATTAGGTTATATGTAATCTAGGAAAAGCTAACCAATTGGATACAAAATTGGATTGAAGGTAATGGATTGTTTTCTAGACTGAAGACCTGTGGCCAGCAGTGTGCTGAAAGAATCAGTGCTGAGCTCACTGCTTTTTATCACAGATATAATCAACTTTGATGTGATTATCGGAGGCATGGTTCGTACGTTTACAGGTAACATCAACAAAGTGGTGCAGTTGACAGTGAAGAAGATTATCTCAGAATATAACGGGATCCTTGACCATCAATGAGCCAAGGACTGGCAGATGGAGTTTAATTTCGATATTTGTGAGGTTTTGCATTTTGGTAAGTTAAAGCGGGGCAGTACCCTGGGGAATGTTGCTGAACAGAGACCTACGGGTGAAGATTCATAGTTCCTTGCAAGTGGGGTTTAGGTCGGTAGAGTGGTGAGGAACGTGGTTGGAATGCTTGCCTTAATCGGTCAGAGCATTGAGTATAGGAGTAGGGGTAGCGTGTTGCGCTTGTTCAGGATGTAAGTGAGGTCACTTTAAGAATACTGCTTATGTATCAGCTGACTCTGTTAAAGGATGGATGTTGTTAAGCTTGGAATGGCCCAGAAAAGATTTACATGGATGTTCTGGAACCTGAGGGTTTGAACTACAGGGAGATGATGAACAGGTTGAGGCTTTTACCCCGGACTGTCAGAGATTGAATGGCGACATGTCAGAGGTTTAAAAATGTCCTGAGGGGCATGGTTAGTCTGAATGGGCAAGACCTTTTTCCCAGTGTAGGGGCGTCCAGAACTAGACGGCATAGGGTGAAGGTGACAGGGCAAAGACTTAGAAGGGACCTGAGGTGAAACTTTTTCATACAAAGGCTGGTGAGTGTACTGTCAGAGGAAGTGGTGAAAGCGGGTACAATTAAAAGTTTAGGATAGGTACATAAATAGGAATCGTTCAGAGGGATGTGGGCCAAATGCTGGCAAGTGGGGCGAGATCTGATTAAGATGCCTGACTGGCATGGAGAATTTGGACAAATGGACCTGTTTCCACTCTGTATGACTCTCTTATTCTCTCAGCGGGATGAGGAAAAATTCTAAAAGGGCAATTCGAATGGGAATTCTCTTTCCCAGAAGTTTGTGGTGCCTCTCTGATTACAAGTATCCACAGCTGAGTTAAAGATTTGACAGAGAAGTGAGTCACGGATAATGGGACACAGACAGGACGATGAGGCTGAGACCACAATCTGATCAGCCACAATCTTAATGCCTGGTGGAGAAGGCTCAATTTTCCAACGACCCACTCCTGCTCCTCAGTCCCATGTTTCTGTGTTGTATTCAACCCCTCTAACCTGCTAGACAGGAGCAGTTGGAGTCCACTTATTGTTATAGCATGGTGCACAGAAACAGAGGAGACCATTTCGTCCCTCAAGACTGTCCCACACGGTTTGGGAGATTTGGAAAATGTAATTGGAAGGCCCAGGCTTTACAGAGTTTTCCCTCTCTGTAACTTGTGCTTCATTTGTTGATCATGTTGTAGACACAGATTCACTGTGAATACAGCCCGCAAATCTCACCCAGCGATGGTTCACAAATCTCCCTGAGGATGGTCTCCCTGATTACAACATTCCATAAAAGACCTTCCAGGAAAATAACACCTACTAACTTTCCAATAACAGAATGGGAGAACATCAGGAACAGGGGCAGGTCATTCCCATCCCAAGCCTGCCTGGCTCCTCAGTAAGATCAAGGCTGACCTGCTCCAAGTCTCAAATCTTTCTCAATGTCCAAGTCTTCTTGAGCACTTCCACAGAGTACAGAACAAAGAACAGGACTGATTTGGAGATGCTGGTGTTGGCCTGGGGTGTACAAAGTTAAAAATCACATAGCACCAGGTTATAGTCCAACAGGTTTAATTGGAAGTACACTAGCTTTCGGAGCGTCGCTCCTTCATCAGGTGATAGTGGAGTGCTCAAGCCTAACACAGAATTTATAGCAGAAATTTACAGTGTGATTTATACATTGAAAATTATACATTGAAAAATTGATTGTCTGTTAAACCTTTCATCTGTTAGAATACCATGATAGTTTCATTTCTTTCATATGTAAAACAGAAAACTTTTCTTTAAAAAGTTGCAATCTCAGGTTAACTGTTAACAATGATGATAGCTCGACAAACTGATGAAAGTGTTGGCCCCCTGTGTTCTCTGCCTACGCCATGATGTTTAGATTGATTCTAATCTAAAAAGTGAGATATCGGCGTTTTACATGAATTCATGCAGTTTTTGAGCTCAGCGTTTTACATGAATGCATGCAGTTAGGACCTTCAGCCTTCGATGTTGCACCGTTTGTCCTACTTTAAGATCAGACTCACCTTCATGCTTCCATTCACTTTGTTTCATGTGCCTTTCCAAGCGTCTCTTAAGTTTCCCTCACGCATTTGACTCTACTACCACCACTGGCAGTGCATTCGACACAACCACCACTCTCTGTGTAAAGAATCTACCTCTGATATCTCCCCTAAACCTTCTTCCAATTACCTTAAAATTATACCACCTCGTGACAGACATTTCTGGGAAAATGTTTCTGGCTATTCACTCTCTCTGTGCCTCTCATTATCTTGTACACCCCAATCAAGTTACCTCTCATCTATTTTTCCTCCAGTGAGAAAAGCCCTCGCTCCCTCACGGTTTCTTCATAAGACATGCCCTTCAGTCCAGGCAGCAACCTGGTAAATATCCTCTTTACCCTATCGAAAGCTTCTTATCCTTCCTATAATGAGGAGACCAGAACTGAACACAATATTCCCTGTGCGGTCAGAGCAGGGCTCTATCGAGCTGCAGCATAACCTCGTGGCACTTAAACTCAATCCCCTTGCAACTGATAGTCAACACACCATACACCTTCTTAACAACCTGATCAACTTGGGTAGCCACTTTGAGGGATCTGTGGACACGGACCCCAAGATCACCCTGTTCCTCCACACTGCCAAGAATCCTCCCTTTAACCATGTATTCTACATTGACTTTCGAGCTTGCAAGGTGAATTACTTCAGTTGGAACTCCATCTGTCGCTTCTCAGCCCAGCTCTGCATCCTGTCCATGTTCCGTTGCAACCTACAATATCCCTCCACATTCTGGACCACTCCAATCATCTTTGTGTCATCGGCAGACTTACTAGCCCATCTTCAACACCCATATCCAAGTCATCTATAAAATTAACAAAGAGCAGAGGTCCCAGGACTGATCTCTGCGGGTCACCACTGGTCCCTTTCAGTGATTTAACTCCCCCAACTCTCTGCGTAAGAGAAATCCTGACATTCACGACCCTCTGTTTGAAGATAATGTTCTCTACTTCTACACCATGACCTGTTGATATGAACAAAAGAGGCAACACAGGGGCTCAGGTAAGAGAGACTGGCCCTGAACCCAAGGCAGTATTTGACTGAGGATGACATCAAGGAGCCTGAACAAGATCGCACTTAATGAGAATTAATTATGACGTCTACACTGCTTGGAGTCATTCATGGCACAAGGGAAGATGGTTATCATTGGTGGGAATCAATCATCTCAGCCGCGGGAAACATCTGCAGGAGATCCTCAGCGTCGCTTCTTCAGCCCAGGCATCTCCAGTTTGTCATCATAGAATCCCACCAGTGTGGAAGGAGGCTATTCAGCCCATTGAGTCTAAACTGAGCATATGTGCTTCCTCACAATGTGGAAACAGGCCCTTCGGAACAGCCAGCCCACACCGACCCTCCAAATTGTAACCCACCCAGACACAATTCCCTCTGACTAATGCGCCTAAAATAATGGACAATTTAGCATTGCCAATTCAACAGGCCTGCACATCTTCGGACTGTAGGAGGAAACCTGAGCACTCGGGGGAAACTTAGCAGACTAGTGGGGAATGTGCAAACTCCACACAGACAGTGGCCCACGGCCGGAATCGAACCTGGGACTCTGGTGCTGTGAGGCAGCAGTGTTAGCTACTGAGCCACCGTGCCAGTAGAAGAGGGTACATTCACTGAAGTTTACAAAATTTTCACAATAAGTTGTCCCTCTTCAGCTCTTGAAACAGTCGGTGACCATGTGCAGCAAGACCTGGACAACATTCAAGATCGTGCTGTTAAAATCTGGGTGACATTTATGTAACAGCACAGCACATTTCCACAGTAAAAGGAGGAGTTCATTCAGCACCTCAATCTGGTTTCACAAGAATGTGGGAAGCCATTCATCCCATCAAAGCTACTGGGCAAGAAGAGGGATAGCCCATTCAGTCCCTGCTGCCTGTTGCACAGGAAGGTGGGAGTCTGCTCTCTCCCACATGTCACATACAGAACAGGAAGAACCATTTCACACCCGGAGTAACTTACAAAGGAACAGGAAGAGTTATTCAGCTTGTCAAGCCACTAACACAGGAACAGGAAATTGTCAGAGATGCTCCAACATCACAAACAAATGGAGCAGGGGCTGCACAGACAGACTGCTCCAAATTGATCCACATGGCTTAATTACTCATGGTATATATGTGTTACTTTAACTTGGTTGTCTGGCAGTCGGAATGAAACCAATTTCTTTAGCCATTCTCCAAGTTATCTTCCATCTCCAAGAAGGCAGACCCATAGTCTCCGTGGACGTCAGAAGCCTCTGGGAAATAACTAACTGTTTCAGAATGAAGGTAATATGGCTGCAGTCAGGATTGTGTACAAGGTAACATTCAATGCAGTGTCACACAGTAACTGTGCATTCAAGTGTTCAGAGTTCATTCAGAGCCTGTACCTCGCTGTCAATCGATATGGGGGCTCTGCAGATGCATGTAAATGTCATGAATCAAACATCCAATGAAAAGTATGACATTTTCACCGCATTCAGCTGTTTGGGACCTCATGAGTTTCTGGCCAGACCCATGAGGCTTCAACTTCTTATTCTCTCACAGCGCTCCAGATTAAGCAGATAGTTACTGCACGCTCTCCTCATGGTAACATCATGCAAGTGTTTAGTCTGGTCAAACTACTTTCCACTCTCTCAGTGACAAAAGGATGGTTATTTATAAAGCAGACCAAACCTTTACACAATGCACCAAATACTCTCTCAACAAATCACGATCAGTGGGAAAGATAGTCTAACTTTTGTACTTCAATAATTTTGCACGAAGGGCAACATATCATTTACTTACTGCCCCGTATGAATTCTGTCAGTGACTTATGACCAAAGACATCCAGGTCCTTTTCAACAAAAGCACTCGCCAACCTCTCTACCATTTAATAAATATCAATGTACATGATGGTATTTGTTGTTCACATCTGAATCATTTTTATACCTTGTGAACAGCTATTGTCCAAACACTGATCCTGCTGCCACCCATCAATCCTTCAGTCCAGAGAAAAACACTACTCTTCCCCTATCTCCATTATCCATTTTTTAATCCATGTGGTATATATTCCACCTCTATCTACCCATGGACTCTATCATTCCCCATTCTCCTGTACTCAAACATGTCAAGCGTCTTCTAAAAATACAAATACTCCACTCCCATTGGTTCTCGACTGTCGATGTCACAACGGGTAATCTCCACAAACAGGTTTATCAAAGATCATTTCCCTTTCCTGAATCTAGGCCGAACGTACCAAATCATATCATTATTCTCCAAGTAATTATTTGTCACGTTGCTTATAAAACGTTCCAATATTTTGTTCGCACAGCTGACATCAAGCTATTTAGTAATCTGTTTTCCCTCTCCATCCTGTTTTAAATATTTAAGTTTACAATAGTTGTTTTCCAGTCTGCAGCGTCCTTTCCAGAATCTAACTAGCTTTGAAGAATAATTAGTAATACTTTCATTAGCTCTGTTCTCATCTCCATCACTCTGGGATATAGCTCATCAGACGCAGCAACTTATGAAACTTCAACTCAATTAGATTTTCAATAACATATTCTTCAGTAATTCTGATTTCCAGCAGTTTCCCATTTTTACCAGTCATTCTGTTCCCTAATATTTCTGGAAATTAGTTTCTGAACCTTCGTCTGTGGAGATGGAACCAATGCATTCATCTCAGCTGGCAGATGATTTCAGTCAGCTCGTGAATACATTGGAGGATTGCACTTCGGAGATGGTAGATATATTACCCTCTCCGGCCTGCAAAGATCCAGAATCAATCCGGTTTACTTCATCGTGAGTGTCAGCACAATCCTGTCCCTGGTGTGAGACTGCAGGTTATAATGAAGGAGGGGATGCAGCTCAGTGACCACCTCAATTTTGAGACAAGCTGGTTTCACACTTTACACCTGAATGGGTGCAGCTTAGACAAATGTTCCTGGAAATCCCAGAGAGTATAGTACAGTGCCCTGCTCCTCCCTGTTCACACAGCTTCCCTTCTTTGGAGTCTCAGCTCCATTTGTTTCCCATGGACCCAGACACACAGTAAATGCAGTATTCAGAGTGGGGTCCACAGAACCTCGGGGCTCCCTGAATGAACCAAGTAGCTGACATCAGAATCCTGAGAACACCATCCACAGAGCCTCCACTGACTTTCTAGATGACAGCAGTAGTCAATTCCCCACACCCATAGTGCATCCATTCAGTGTTGAAAATGCCTCGGTCTCCTCAGTTTCTCTTCCTAGCTGAGAAAGCTGTTTCATCTCCACACAGTCACACAGTAACAGTTCCTCTCTCCAAAGAAGCAGTTGACAATGGAACATTATGTTTCTCAATATCTCAGCAACTGTAAGTATTGCTGAAGGAGTTGGTCACCACACTCAGAGACGACAGATAGAGGGAACGTCACTCACGTTAAGCAGGAACATCCCGTAATAGCTATGATATTCAGGAATATGTGAAAAGGGGAAATGTTAGAATAACTTCCCATTCTATTTTCCTTCTCGTCCATCATCAGCAATCCTTTTGCTTGCTTTTCTTTTCTCTCCCTCTCTCTTTCTCTCTCTCTTGCTGCACATGATCCACTCACCACAAACCTCCCGCTATCCCGTCCAACCATCCCTGATATAATAATATTACTTCCCAGTTGCATTCAGTTTTGATAGGGTCACTGAACTCGAAACGTTCAGTCCCGACAGATGCCATACCTGCTGAGATTCTCCAACATTCTTTCAGACGGTGGAGAATTTTATTTCAGATCTCCAGCATCCACATTTCCTTGGTTATTTCACCTTTAATGTTGTTGTTTCCCGGGACGCCAGCATCACTGGCAAAGGCAACATTTGTTGTCCATCCTAACTGCCCTTGACCATGCGACCATTTGTCAAGGAAATATGGAGCCAACCACATTGTTGTGGGTCTGACGGGACTCTTAGTCCAAATAGGGCAAAAATGTTAGGTTTATTTACCAAAGGTTATCTATAAAATAATAAAAGAAATTCTGATGGATTATGGTTGCTATGAGTGAAATTAGGTTTCATTCCAATTTTTGTCACTGGAATTAAAATTTAGTCATCAACATTGGTAAGATTTCAAACAATGCTTTTCGAGTCATAACCTGTGCTCAGAGTTACACGGTCAGTGACGTTATTACTCTGATACAGAGTCCCTATTGTGAAGTAACTACAGAGCAAGTTTGTGATCAAACTATTTGTAACTGGAAGAGAAGTCAGATGAGAACTGGAGCCACATAATCTGTCGTTAACGAAGGGGTAGACGATGGCGAAGTCAGCAACAGAACTCAGGCAGAGTTGGAAACTGGGGATATTATGTAGATGGGTGTTGGTAGGTTTGATGACAGAGAGGATATGGGCGGCACGGTGGCCCAGTGGTTAGCACTGCTGCCTCACAGCGCCTGTAGACCCGGGTTCAATTCCCGACTCAGGCGACTGACTGTGTGGAGTTTGCACATTCTCCCCGTGTCTGCGTGGGTTTCCTCCGGGTGCTCCGGTTTTCTCCCACAGTCCAAAGATGTGCGGGTCAGGTGAATTGGCCATGCTAAATTGCCCGTAGTGTTAGGTTAAAGGGGTAGATGTAGGGGTATGGGTGGGTTGCGCTTCGGCGGGTCGGTGTGGACTTGTTGGGCCGAAGGGCCTGTTTCCACACTGTAAGTAATCTAATCTAAAAAATATGGAGACATAAAACAGCTCACAGTAAAAAGGAGACTCAAGGTTCCGAACAGTCTTTTTCCTTCTCAGATTTTTACGAGTAAGTAGGTTGGAAATACATGAAAAGGATGTGCCGCTTGTGACTGAAAGTTTATGTATTTGTTAAAATAATTAACCAGAATAACAATAACAGTCAGCATCATTTATAGAATTGACAGAGATAAGCTTACAGGAACACCAAAAATAGCGAGAATGGGATAGTACCCAGCTTGAATAATCATCAGTCCGGCTCGTATCCGCCATTCTAATACGCCCAATCCCGTGAAAGATAATAAAGACCCCAATATAAACTCCTGTCCATTGTTGTAACATTCCAGTCTAATTATCTCAGATTCTGATCCATTGCTGGAATATTCTAGTCTAATGTTCTCAGATTCTGATCCATTGTTGGAACATTCTAATGTTCTCACATTCAGGTCTCTCTCTCTTTCTCTGTAGCTGCTGATCCAAGTTCTGTTGAGGATGACGCTGCCCCTGATACATGGCGTAACAGGTTGAAAGAAGCCCCTAATAATGGAAGAGGGAAACCCTCCAGTGACCCAGTTAGGCCCAGGGAGACTGGTATTAATCACAGTCACTGAACAAACAGTTTCAATTAACCCCTTTCACGGGAACTCTGACATATCACAATAATACTTGGTGTGGGTGGGATTTTGATATCACTGATTATTGGGCTAATGGCATATCTCCAGCTGTAAATGTAGAGGTGAAGGAGAGAGATAATGCTTTTCTTCAGAAGTTCGAAGATTCTACTGTGTTTTGGCAGGGTAGGAATTGCTGAGCTCCCGAGGCCACTTGTGTCTGATCACCAGGCCTGCTGCATCTTTTCGTTTTATTTATTTATGTTTAACTTTGACATTTATCTGTCGAGCATTAAACGGCTGAGGTGGGTTGAGGCATTTTTCAGAGACACTTACAGTGCCATAGACGGTGTAGATACATTCATTTTCTTGTGGTTCTTGAAGCAGCAGCCTGTTCCCCTGGAGTGATGGTCAAACTCTCACAGAACAAGGATTCTTAGTTTTGCCTTTTGCCAGTTATTGCTCGGGTTTCAGCAGGGTTGGAAGGCAGGAAAACTATCGCAGGTGCAACACACTCTCTCTGTGATTTCTCTCGGAACTGTCTTTTGATGTTCTTTCCTCCTGGATTGGAGAATTGCATGTCAGACAATCTGTTTCCTGAATTTGTTTTTTGACATTTGTGTGCTTATTGTATGATACCATATTGGAACAGTTATTGTATAGTAGTTAAATAAACTATTATTCTGCTAGGTTTTCCAACAGAATTACGTTATTGCAAGTTCGTCTTCCTTTTGTTGTCTTTTGTGTTTGAATAAATTGTGTTTTGCTTAATGTCGAATATTTTGGCCAAGTAAATTCTATCTGAAACACAACTCCTCCTATTTACCAGCGGAATGGGCTGAGCTGGAGGAATGATAATTATGTCAGAAATTATATCGGATACTCAATCCACCTCACAGATCTAGCCCAGACACGTATTCGCCCAGACGAGATACCTGCTCAGCATGAAGCATTGCGTAGACCAGACTAGTGTACTGCTCAGCAATCCATCCAGGATCGAACACTGGTTAAAGCTCACCAGTCCACTACTTATCTGTCCAACAGTGCACCGTTTCAAGGAATGATGGATGAACAGGATATTGGTGTAAGTTAAGATGATGGAGAGGTTTGAATAAGCATTTATCCTGCAGATTTGTAAATGGGAGTACAGTCAGCAGAGTCTTCGCCTCATTGGGCTGAAGCTAACAATAATTTGTCTCCGTGCCATTTTCATTGAGTGTGACAGAAGGAATGTCTGCACGAGGCAGAGTTAGTTTCCTGGTGCTATCTTATCGAACTCACCTCATTAACTACCCACTCCACTCCATGGTATCGCTCTCATTCAATGCCAACCCTTTTCTCTCACCCATCATGGCTGGAGGTACTCACCATCGTCCGTATGCCCATGGATATTCCGTGATCCCTGGCACTGCTGCCATCTTGAAAAGGCCAATGGATATACGGTTGAGCTTTCTCAGTTTGGAGCTGCCCTGCACAGTTTACCCGAGCATGGCAGATAAGGGGAAATTTCACCACAGCTTGTCGACAGGGGCATGGAGATCCTGGTGAATGAGCTAGTACAGAGCGGAACCATTCTCTTCCCAGAGGGGCCGCACCACCAGTCCCACCGAGCATGGTCTGAGCTCACCATCCAGCTTAGTGCAGTATCTGCGGTCTGAAGAAATTTCCAGCAATATAGGACAAGCATCAATAACTACCTGTCAGGATAAGGGTGGCTGTATTCTCTCTGCTCCCTCACGCTCACCGTGTATCTGTAATAGCACATATCCACCAAATAAGACTCCATCACTCTCACTGCTGCATGCAGCACCTTCTCTCACTGTCACCTGTGCAATACTCCCACATGGTGATGAAATGTTCTCATGAGTGCTGTTTCTAGAAATCTCTGGATGATGTCATTTGTACAATGTTCCATTTAATTTTCAAAATAATTCCCAACTTTAGCAAATCCCAGTATGTTCGGCATCAGAGGAAGGAGCAGAGTTTTACTTTTTTTAAATCACTCAGGATGAAAGTGCATCAAGAGGCCATTAATCTTCTCAAATATGCTCCACTGTTCAGACAAAGGGAGCACGAAACACTTGAAGAGTAATTCTGTTCTTGAAGACAGGTGCCATATTTGTGGGTCTCCAGTTTCGCTGGAACACTCCTGTAATCCAGAGAGTTATAGAATATTTCACACAGTGCCACCAAAACACTCTGTAACCACTTCTATTAAGACCAGTTTACTATTGCTAATGACCTGTTTACCCTTGATCTTTTCTGTTTGAGGAAATCTTTGTTCGTTTTGTTAGAGACAGTGCAAGAACTTCCATCCGACTACAATTTTGTTTATACTATTGAACGATTTTGCGCCTTCCTCTGTGAGGAACGATGTAAATTACTGTTTTAAATTCTTTGCCTGTTCCCTGAAACCAAATCCCCAGTCACATCCTCCAGGTGTCCCACATATACACTCCTGCCTTTCTTCCAAGGGTCACACACACATCATAAACGCGTTTTATTCGATAGGGGAAAACTCTTGCGGTTAGTTATTTTTTATATTTCTTGCCAGTTTTGGAATATTGTTCTTTGTATTTTGTTTTATCCAATCTGCTTCTGGTTCCAAAAATAAACTTCCCAAATGTGGCCGACGCTAGTGCTCACCAATCTGAATTCTTCAGTTTGTGAGTGATTAGTATCCTTCACAGCCTTTGTGCATCATGGGTGGTTCCTCTTCACATCTTCATATCATCTTCCTGTTGACCAGAGACCATCATTGCTGAGCGTTATTAAGCAGTATATGCTTAAATGTCTCCCCTACACATCTACTGACCTTCACCTGAGTCTAGTTTCACATTCTGTTTTACACCAAATATAAGACATAAATCAGCAATTGAAATACCTGGCTTTTTTCAACCATTTGGGGGAACCTCCGTATGTGGATGCGCACATGATCAGCTGAGAGTGACTCCATTCTCCCAGTTTCTCTGGCTCTGTGATTTCTGTTTGATGATGCCATATTCCAGTGGGAAGCTTCCTACGTGACCACCTTTTCTCTCAAACAAGAATTCCTCTAACTCTGATGGACTGAGCCTTCAGCTGTGACTGTCCCGCCTCCCTCATTTATGCCTTCACTCCGTCCCCTCCTTCCCAGAACAATGACATATCTCCCCTTGTCCTCACTTCCTACTGCACTCGAATCTGCATTCACAGAATCGTCCTGCGCCACTTCCACCACCTCCAGCAGGACAGCACCATCAAACACATCTTCCCCTCCCGTTCACTGTCAGTATTTCACAGGGACCATTCCCTCTGTGACACCCTCCACCACCCGAACACTTCCACACTGCCCCCCATGGCCCATTCCCATGCAATTACAGAAGCTGCAACACTTGCCCATTGACCTCATCCTTCCTCACAGTCCATGGTCCCAATCCAACTTCCAAGTGAAGCAGCATTTCACTAGTACTCTTTCAATCCAGTCTCCTGTCCTTGCTGCTCACAATGCAGTCTCCTTCACATTAGCAGGCCAATCAGAAACTGCTTTGAGGAACATCTCCACTCTGAATGAATGACCCCAACCTTCTGATTGTTCGCCATTACAATAATCTACCTTGCTCTGAAGCTAATGAGAATTCTTTGAAGAGGTAACAAGCAGGTTAGATAAAGGAGAGCCAATGGGAGTTAACTATGTGGACTTGCAGTAGGCATCTGATAATGTACCACACAGGAGGCTGCAGAGTTAGACAAGGGCCAGTGGTGTAATTGGCCAGGTACTAACATGGATAAAAGGTTGGCTATCTGGCAGGAGGCACAGTGGAGATAAAATGGTCCTTCTCAACGTAGTAGCCGGTGACTAGTAGTGTTCCACAAGGGTCAGTGTTAGGTCCACAACATTTCACTTTAGAGGTTAATGATCTGGATGGCAGAACTGAGGACATTCTGGCTACATTTGCAGATGATGCAAAGATAGTGGAGGACCGTGTATTATTCAGGACGCAGGGAGACTGCAGAAATATTTCGAAAGTTCAGGTGAGTGTGAAAAGGAGTGGCAGATGAAATACAATGTGGGAGAGTGCGAGGTCATGCATTTTGTTATGAAGAATGCAGGCATGGAATATTTGCTAAATGGGAAGAAAATTCCGAAATCTGAAGTGTAAAGGGACTTGAGATTCCAAGTCCAGGATTCGCTTAAGAGAAACTTGCAGGTTGAGTCAGTAGTTAAGAAGGTTAATATGAAGTTCTCATCCATCTCAAGAGTACTATAGTATAAAGGTAAGGTTAATGACGCTTTCTACGTCTCTGGTCAGACAACATCGCCAGCACTTTGTACCTCATTCCTTAGGAAGGATGTATTCAACTTGGTGCGTTTTGAGAGAAGGTTCACCAGAAATGAAAAGCTTAACACATGAGGAACACTTGCGGGCTCTAGTTTATATTCGATGGAGATTAGAAGGCTGGGGGAGGGATCTGATTGAAACTCACAGAATACTGAATGGAATGGACGGAGAGGACATTGGGAGGACGTTTGCACTGGGACGAGAGACAAGGACCTGAGGGAACAAGCTAAGAGCAAACGGAAGACCCTTTCAAACGGAGACAAGATGAAACTTCTTTCAGCAGAGAGTGGTGAAACTGAAATTCCTTACCACCGAAGGCTGTGAAAACCAGATCGTTGAGTATATTTAAAACAGAGACGGATAAGTTTTTGATTGACAACGGGATCAAAGGTTACGGAGATATAGCAGGGAAATGGGGTTGAAAATCTGTCAGCCATAATTGAATGGTGGAGCAGACTCGATGGACCGAATGTCTTCTTTTCAGCTCCTATAGTCTTGTGGCCATATACAATTTCAGTCCTGGAAGGTCCGCTGGCTCAGTGGTTTGCAGTGCTGCTTCACAGCAACAAGGACGTGAGTTCCATTACATCCTTGGGTGACTGCCTGTGTGGGGATTGCACATTGTCTGCGTGAATTTCCTCTGGGTGCACCGGTTTCCTCCCACAGTTCAAAGATGTGCAGGTTAGGCGAATTGGCCATGCTAAATTGCACATACTGTTCATGAATGTGAGGTTAGGTGCAATAGTCATGGGCCAAAGTATAGTTATAGGATAGAGAATGGGTTTAGTTCGGATACAATTTAGATGGTCAGCATGGACACGTTGGGCCAAAGGGCCTGTTTCCACACTGTAGGGATGTTAAGAAAGTGCAGACAGCTGCAGTTTTCCAATGAAGTTCAACCCAAACTCGAGTAACACTTTACTTTACACTTTGGTGCGTTCCAGCTTGTAGGGGTTAATATTCAGTTCCATAAATTCACAACTTGACCCCATTATGGCTGTTCTTCATTTATCATAAACCTACTATAGGAAGGATGTGGAGGCATTGGAACGGGTGCAGAGGAGGTTTACCAGGATGTTGCCTGGTATGGAAGGAAAATCGTATGAGGAAAGACTGAGGCACTTGGGGCTGTTTACACTAGAGAAAAGAAGGTTTAGGGGTGACTTGATGGAGGTGTACAAGATGATTAGGGGGTTAGATAGGGTCGACAGTATGAACCTTTTCCCGCGTATTGAGTCGGGTATTACAAGGGGGCATAGCTTTAAATTAAGGGGGGGTAGATATAGGACTGATGTTAGGGGTAGGTTCTTCACTCAGCGAGTCGTTAGTTCATGGAATGCCCTGCCAGTAACAGTGGTGGACTTTCCCTCTTTATGGGCATTTAAGAGGGCATTGGATAGGTATATGGAGGATAGTGGGTTAGTGTAGTTTAGGTGGGCTTGGATCGGCGCAACATCGAGGGCCCAAGGGCCTGTACTGCGCTGTATTCTTCTATGTTCTATGTTCTATGTTCCCTCCTGGGCTATCTATGATTGTGTCTTGGTTATCTTGCACTCAACAGAAAGAAAATACATTTCTAATACTTGCACATTAATTTTCACTCATTTTGCATCTGTGTCTCTTTCACCACAATTTAAAGCCCCATTTGTCTTTTGCACTGGGCCTCCAAACACTCTTTCCCACCTCTACCAAAGTGGTAAAACGCTCACTTTCCAACTCTTTCTGAAGCAGTTTTACACTGGACTTGAAAGTTTAACATTGTTTCGTTGTCTCTGCAGACGTTGCCAGACGAACTGAGTTCGTTCAAAAGCGAAAGGTCACAGAACGTTTTTTCAATATAGCAAAGATCAGTGGATACTGGAAATAGGAAACAAAAACAAAAATTGTTGCAGACACCAATAGCTTTGAAGAACAGTCACAGGACCCGAAAGATTATCTCTGCTTTCACTTCACAGATGCTGCCAGACCTGTTTAGTGTTCTTGAACACGTTTCAAACACGTGTGTCAAAAGTGCTCAAACGCCCAGTCCAACATGCAGTTCCATGCACCGGGAAGTGAACAATAACGCAAAGTGCACAAATTCATTTGTTTAAAAATTCATAAGGCTGAGTTCTGAATCATGGTGAGGGAGAGAAATACATTCACTTTCAACAGATGATGGCACTACTGGAAGGGAAATGATTCCGATTCAGATGAAAATGTTAAATGCGTTTGAGGAACGCAAACTTGGAGGCATGACATCATGAAGGGACTCTAACAGGACGAGAATTTTTAATAAAGCGTTCCCATATCAGGAATCAGGATAGGTCATGGAGTACAGGGGTGATGGGTGAATGGGTCCCGGTGTGAACTGAGGACTGGCAGCAGAATTGTATTGCAGATATTGCAGCTCAGGCTGGGAATTCATGTGATGCTGTAAAACATAGCAGCAGCAGCAACAACAGAACCAGAATTATATTCAACCACAATCTGTAACATTTTCCCCTGGATAATCCCTCAGTCTAACATTACCATGAAGCTGATCTATGGTACAGTGATGCGTGTGGGAGAACATGCCAGGGTCAGAAACCTATGTACCTGAATCTGATGACAATGCATTAAAACTACTGCACTTACTGCTTACATTAACAAACAGCAGAAATAATGTCTGATAGAGAGGGTGCAATGATCCCAAGACTATGACCACTTCTTTTCAAACCAACTAAGAATTGTTGCTGATCTGTCTACCTTTGTTCTTATCTGATTGTTAGAAACCTTGTTCCTTCTGTTCGAGACGGTTCAAGGACTTCCCTCCTATTACAGTTTTGTTTGTATCATTGATGTACTTACAGTGCCTTTCCCTGTGAGGAATGATGTAAAATACTGGTGTAAATTATCTGCCTATTTCCTATAGCCAGTTCCTCAGTCACACTCTCCAAATGGACTCAGTATGCGTTCCTGACATCATTTCTACCTAAGGTCACACAGTCATCTTGAACAGTGTTTATGTACACAGAAATGTTTGTGATGCTTGTTTTTATATTTCTTGCTAATTTGCTTACATTATATCTTTTCCTCCCATACTTCGCTTTCACGATTCATACGGTCATATCCTGCACAACCAGACCCTTTGGTCCAACCTGACCATGCTGGCCAGGTTTTCCAAAGGAAACTAGTCCCATCTGATTGCATTTTGTCCATGTGTCTCTAAACGTTTCGTATTCCGATGTTTGTACAAACGCCTTTTAAATGTTGTAGCTGTACTTGGATTTACCATTCTTCCTCTGACAGCTCTTTCCATAAACACATCCCCCTCTATGTGAAAACGTAGCTGCTTCGTCCCATTTTAATCTTCCGCGTTTCACCTTAAAGCAATATCCTCTATGTTTGGACTTCCCTATCCTATGGAAAACACCTTGGCTATTCACCCTATCCATGCCTCTCATGATTTTATAAACTTCTATAATGCCACCCCTCAACCTCCTACACTCCATCTGATAATAACTTCAAGAACAAGCATTTAAAGGTAAGCACTGCAAAATTGAAACGATATTCGAAACGACAGGTAAACAACACTCAGAGCAAAACTTCATAGTGTGATTTGTTTTTCTCCATGTTACAATACTAAGGCAGCATGAAACTCTTTCTCGTATCAATAGGAAGTCAAACACCTGAATTTCTTTGTCTAAAGGGGGTGATGATCTCTCCAGTAAAAACGTATTTCTGATCAGATCTATGTAAGAAAGGGAATTCTTAGACCACACGGACAGCGTGCGTTTGCCTTTAGCAGGGTGAGATGAAGTCTGAGTATACCTTTTGAAATTTGGATCACAGTGTGAATTCAGTGCAAAGGGGGAGAGGTGTTTTCAATAAGGTTTACTCCAAGAAGGAAACTTTCCAGAATGAGATGTGAGTGGGAGGTGTAAAGCAGCATGAATGGTGAGGCCGAGCCACACTGAGACTAGAGGCAAAATGGCAGCACAAAACACAGCTTGATGCTAGTGCAGGGAAAGTAGACTCAATCAAAGAGCTTCAAGTGAAGTGGGAGGCATCATAATGTCAGAGAATGTACTCAGTAATTTGAGAGAGAGAACCTGGAATCAGGAAGGGGAGAGGAGCAGCGAAGAGGATGGAGCAGCAATGGCAGGGATTTCTGGGGATAATTCAGGAAGCACAACTTAAAGTCATGCCCAGCATCTGCTTATGGCCCCGAGAATAAACATCCTAATTCTGGCCCTACACTAATGCTCGTCAATAGTATCCTTGCCAACCTTTGTCAACCATGGGTACTTCATCTTCTTATGGAGTCCTTCTTTTTGAAAGAAACAATAATTGCTGAGCATTATGGGATATCTGCTTGAATATCTGCCGACAGAAAAGCACGGACCTTCCCCTCCGTCTATATCCACATCTCGCTTCAAGCCAGATGTGAGACAGAAATCCTCAATTTAAATACATGGTTCTTTTAAATAATTCAGGGGGATCTTCTGCATGTAGCTAAACACATGATCAGCGTAGGCTTATTGCATTCTCCAAGTTTCTCCATCTCTGCTGTTTCAGTTTGATGATGCCACATTCCAGTGAGCTTCCTCTGACGTGACCTCCTTTTCCTTCAAACCAGAAATCCCCTAACTACGGTGGACAGGGCCTTCAGCTGTGACTGCCCTATCTCCCACGCTTCTGCCCTCACTCCATTCCCTCCTTGCCAGAACAATGATAGACCTCCCCTTGTCGTCGCTTCCTACTGAATTAGAATCCACATTCACTGACTCATCTTCCGCCACTTC
Source organism: Chiloscyllium plagiosum (assembly GCF_037043375.1). Classification (NCBI taxonomy): domain Eukaryota; kingdom Metazoa; phylum Chordata; class Chondrichthyes; order Orectolobiformes; family Hemiscylliidae; genus Chiloscyllium; species Chiloscyllium plagiosum. The sequence goes on along the minus strand of NW_028270178.1, from coordinate 50,557,923 downwards.
CACCACCTCCAGCAGGACAGCAACATCAAACACATCTTCCACTCGCGTCCACTGTCAGCATTTCACAGAGACCATTCCCTCTGTGATACCCTCCATCAACCCAAACACTTCCCCACTCCCCCATGACAGCTTCCCATGCAATTACAGAAGCTACAACACGAGCCCATTCACCTCTTCCCTCCTCACTGTCCAAGGTCCCAATCACACCTCCCAGGTGAAGTGGTATTTTATTTTTGCTCTTTCAATCCGGTCTCCTGTCACAATGCAGTCTCCTTTACATTGGGGAGACCAAACAGAGACTGCTTTGAGGAACACTTTCACTCTGTCTGTCGGAATAACCCTGATCCTCTCATTGCTTCCCATTTCAATAATCTGCCTTGTTCCCATCCTAGAATTTCGGTCCTGAGCTGCTGCAATGTTCCAATGAAGCACTACTCAAGCTCGAGTAACATCTCACTTTACACTTTGATGTGTTACAGACTGTAGTTGTTAATATACAATTCCAAATTCACAGTCTGACCACATTATGGCTGTTCTCCATTTTTCATGCATTCTGCTTCCTGGCCTAACAATGATCTTGGCCTCCCAATGATCTCGTCTGTGTCTTGTTTATTCTGCACTCAATAGAGGCAACCCATTTCTCCCATGTACACTTTAATTTACACCCATTTTACATCTGTTCCTCTTTCACCACAATTAAAAGCCCATTCCTCTGTGCCATTGCACTTCCACATGCTCTGTTTCCCATCATCCCTCGTCCACTTTTGCCAAGGCAATAAGGAGCCCTTTTCAGTTCTGAACAAGAGCCACGCTGGACTTGAAACGCTATCTCTGTTTCTCTGTCTCCACAGATGCTGCCAGACCTGCTGAGTTTCTCCAGAAATTTCTGGTTTTGAACATGTTCAAAGATGTGTGTCAAAGCTGCTCAAATGTCCTGACCCACATGGAGTGCCATACACTTGGAAGTGATAAATAACACAAGGTGCACAAATACCTTGGTTCTGAAAATACATAAGACTGGAATCATTGACACTTCAGAGTTCTTAATGAAAGCCTTCGAAAGAAACAGAGGGAAGCACATTCAATTTAAACACCGAAGGTGGTACGACTGGAAGGGAAAACATTCAGATGAATGTTAGAATTAGAGTCGTAGCAGTGTGGAAACAGGCCCTTCAGCCCAACAAGTCCACACCGATCCTCTGAAGAGTAAACCAACCAGACCCATTCTCCTATTTTATATTTACCCCTGGCTAATGCACCTAACCGACATATCCCTGAACATTACAATTCACCTAACCTGCACATTTTTGGTTTGTGGGAGGGAACCAAAGCACCCAGGAGAAACCCACAGGGAGAATGTGCAAGTTCCACATAGACAGTCGCCTGAGGATGGACTCGAACCTGGGTCCCTAGCACTGTGAGGCAGCAGCACTAACCACTGAGCCATGGTGCTGCTTCACGGAATATGTTTAGGAGTTTTGAAAAAAAAATTACAAGAGGTGTGACACCATGGACAGACACTCAGAGGAATGAGAATATTAAAATGGAAGTGTTACTACATCAGAAACCAGAGTAGGTCAAGGGGTGATGGGTGAATGGGTATCGGTGTGAACTGGGGACAGACAGAAGAAATGCATTGCAGAAATCGCAGCTGAAAACTGGGAATTCATGTGGTACTGTAGATCACAGCTGGACAGAAGGAGCATTGTATTGAATCACAATCTGTAACTGTTTGCCCAGTTTAATCCCTCAGTTTATCATCCCCGTTTTTAAATAGATATTTTTATAAGAAACTTAACATTTTTACAAGTTTCCAAAAATAAACAAAACTCTCAAGTACAAACATTGATATACAATTAAATCTTAAATAAATAATAACCAAAATTCAACAAAAGAAAATACCGAGAAAAAAAAAAACTACTAATCTAACCTACAACTAACCCGAGTGTATAATTAAGTCTCTTACATTATTCAAATAAGGAAAAGGAAAAAAAAAACAATGGATAACACAGAAATTGGGTAGCGAGATACATGCTCGGAATGTGTTAACATCAAATGTAACAAAACCCATATTCGTGCGGGATTCCTCTCGCAAGGGGCCCCGGACGAGCCAGGTTTGTAATCTGAATTAAATAAAAGTCCTTGTTAGGATATCCGAAGTATCTGTATTTATGTAATTCAAGAAAGGCTGCCATATTTTATGAAATAATCGGTCTTTCGGTGCACCATATTTGTAAGGATGTCAAGGGCAATACGTTCCATAATTAATCTGTGCCAATATGAAATGTCCAGGGGGGCCCTCAGCCACCCGGTTGACCAAAATATGTTTCCTTGCTCAGAAAGAGAGAATAGAAAATTATCTCTTCCCGTGCATATCCAGGGAGGGTAAGTTTGAAAAGCCCAAAAGGAGAGATACAGGGTCCAGTTTAATTTCCGTTCCTAAAATTTCTCTCAGGGTACTTGCTATTTTAGTCCAGTATCTACGGATCTTATGACAGGTTCATAGGTAATGTACAAGAGTGTCCACCTCCATTTTACATTTGGGACACATTGGAGATGCTCCTGCCTTAAATGTTGCCAATCACCCGGTGCTATATGGGCCCTATGAAGTATCTTCAGCTGGGTAGCCTGAGTTCTGTTGCAGATGGTGATTCTTCTGGCGTTTTCCCAAATGTCATTCCACATTTCTATAGAGACCTCTAGTCCCAAATCCTGATCCCATGTCTTAAGCAGATTGTCCATATCTCCCGATACTTCATCATGTAGTAAATGATGAATAGTACTGACGGAAGATACCCCCATTGGTCGTAGTACTCAACATTCTCTATCTGATTTATAAAGACTATCTAATAACATAGTCTTCTTCTGGAAATAATCTCGAATTTGGAAGTATCAAAAGAGGTTTCCATTCGGTAATCCTAAATTCTGACACAGCTGTTCAAAAGACATCAGGACCCCATCTTTAAATAGGTCCCCTAGACATGAGATACCCTTAGATCTCCAGAGTTTAAAAGTGGCATCTGCAAACCCCGGTTGAATTCCCCATGCTCCCACTATCGGAGCATAGGGGGATGTCTTATGTGAGTTGCCCTCATTTTGCCGGATTATATTCCAAGCTTTAATTGTGTTTAGTATTATAGGGTTTTTACAGTGATCTGTAATGATTTTCCTCTTGTCTGAAAATAAAAGGTTAATAAATGGGCATTTTACTTGAGAAGCCTCGATGTCCAGCCAGATTGATTGAGGGTCAGACAAGACCCAATCAGCTATGTAACTTAATAGGGAACTTAACTGATATTTCGTAAAATCTGGAAAGTCCAATCCTCCCCTTGCCTGTGGAAGTTATAGCTTCTTCAGCTTAATGAGGGGCCGTCTATGATTCCAGATAAAGGTATCCAACCAGCCATATAATTTACGTACTGCCAGCCTCGGCAGCATCACCGGAAGCATTTTCAAAGGATATAGGAGACCGGGCAGGACATTCATTTTAATTAGTGTTATTCTACCTAGCCAGGAAATTGGAAGGTCTCCCCATCGCTGGAGGTCCTGCCTTATCCTTTCCAGTAAATGCACAAAGTTAGCCTTGTATAACTGGGGTAATAAAAATGCTTAAATATAAGAAATCCTCCAGGGACCAACAAAAGGGAAAGTGGGATCAGTCCACTAAGTGGGGTTTCATAGCTAGGCCTTCCATTGGTATAGCCTCCGATTTTGAGAAATTAATTTTATAGCCTGAGAATGCGCTAAGTGTATTAATAACTTGGATTAGGCGAGGTACGGACCTCAGAGGATTACTGACGAATAGAAGAACATCATCTGCATAAAGGGTAATTTTATGTTTACCTGTACCAATCCTCGGGGCCGTTATATTAGGACCAGGCCGTATAGCTTCTGCTCGTGGTTCAATTATTAGCATAAATAACAATGGCGAGAGAGGATATCCCTGACGGCAGCCCCTATCCACACTTAAGCTATCCGAATCTAATCCATTGGTAACCACAACTGCTTTGGGATCACTATACAATGCTGAGACCCATTTGGTAAATACCTTTCCAACGCCAAACCTTTCCAATGTGTAAAACAAATAGGACCATTCAACCCTATTGAATGCCTTTTCTGCGTCTAATGAGACTGCTACTCCTGGTACCTTTCCCTGATCGCAGGCTTGAATCATATTCAAAACTCTTCTAATATTATTGGATGATCTACGGCCCTTAATAAACCACGTCTGATCCTCCTTTATGATATGTGGCAGTACCCTTTCTAGTCTCAATGCTAACGTATTAGAAAGGATTTTAAAATCTACATTTATCAAGGGTATTGGTCTGTATGACGTACAATCTTCTGGATCCTTTCCTTTTTCAAGGATAAGAGAGTATTTACCTCTTTCAACGAAGGCGGGAGACAGCCCTGACTATATGCACAGTTATACATGTCCATAAGTGGACCCGCCAATATTCCTGTAAATTCTTTATAGAATTCAGCTTGAAAACCGTCTGGGCCAGGTGCCTTACCGCTCTGAAATTGCCTGATTGCGTCAAGTATTTCTTGGACTGTTCGGGGAGCATTTAAGACCGATACCTGTTCCGGAGTTAGGCCCGGAAAGGTCAAATTTAAAAAAAAGATTGCATCCTCCTAGTCCTGTCTTCACACTCCTGCGATTTATATAAATCAAAATAAAATTTTCTAAAGATTGCATTAATCCTTTTATGATCATGAGTCAAAATACCCGTACTTTCCTTGATAGATGTAATAGTTTGAGGGGCCTTTTTGTTTCTTTGCAAGAAATGCTAAGTATCTACCCGGTTTGTCGCCAAATTCATATAACCTTTGTTTTGCAAATAATATTTCTCTCTTAGCCATTTGGGTAAGCGTGGTGTTTAGAGCTGTCCTAAAGGCCGGAATCCTTTGCAATTTGATAATAGAAGGTCTATCAACGTATCCTGTTCCAGCTGCTTTTAAGCGAGCTTCAAGCAGATGCTGTTGTTCTCCCTTTAATTTTTTCTGTGTCCCTGAGTAGGAGATGATCAAAACTCACGCGTAAACTTTGATGGTCTCCCACATCATTAATGGGTTGCTAGTCGTACCTAAATTAGATTAGATTAGATTAGATTAGATTACTTACAGTGTGGAAACAGGCCCTTCGGCCCAACAAGTCCACACCGACCCGCCGAAGCGTAACCCACCCATACCCCTACATTTACCCCTTTACCTAACACTACGGGCAATTTAGCATGGCCAATTCACTTGACTTGCACATCTTTGGACTGTGGGAGGAAACCGGAGCCCCCGGAGGAAACCCACGCAGACACGGGGAGAACGTGCAAACTCCACACAGTCAGTCGCCTGAGTCGGGAATTGAACCCGGGTCTCTGGCGCTGCGAGGCAGCAGTGCTAACCACTGTGCCACCGTGCCGCCCACAAATTAATTAGAAATTAATTTCTAAAAAAGTTGTAAATTCTTGAGAGAAGTACTTTACAAATTTACGATCTTTCATCAGGAAGGGATCCATACGCCAATGCGGAGGGGATGTCCCGTCGTTCCTCGCCTTGATTTCCATATATACAGCAGCGTGGTCGGAAATTGCTATACTACCTGTTTTACAGGATGATATGGAATTTAAAAAAAAAAACGAGGGGGCAAAAAACATATCAATTCTGGTATGACATTTATGTGGATTGGAGTAAAAAGAAAAATCTCCGCCCTGTGGATGAAGACATCTCCATACATCTACTAATCCTAATTCTTTGTTCAGATCCACCAATTCTCTAGATCTGGGAGATACTCCTGCAGTACTCTTGGGAATCCTATCTATTTCCAGATCCATCATACAATTAAAGTCTCCCCCTATAATTGTATGACGGGCACCAAGAGCCATCAATTTTGAAAAGGCTTCCTTTATGAATTTAATGGGGTGTGCCGGGGGGCAGTACAAATTTAAAATCCCATATTCCTCTCCATTTATAAGGGCTTTAATCAAAATATATCGTCCAGATTCGTCTTTTATCTGATTTAGGATTTTGAAAGGGAAATTCTTCCGAACAAGAATAACAGCTCCCCTGCTTTTTGAGCTAAAAGAAGAAAAAAAGGCCAGATCAAATCCACCCTGTTCTTTATCCAACAGATGTGTCTCCTGTAGGAGAGCTATATCAACTCTTTCTTTCTTAACATTTGATAATATTTTCTTCATTTTGACTGGGGAATTACTTCGCTTGACATTCCAGGTGCACCACTTAACCAACTGATTAACCATAATCATCCGGGCAAATCCGAGACCCCTCGGGAGGGGAAACCCTATCCAGAACATCCCGAGCATAGAGCATACAAAATTGACAGAAATAAAGGCTCTCTGATACACTCACAACAATATAATAAAAACTATTTCTAAATAATAAAAAAAATAAAACGTATTTAAATGAAGTTTTTCCACCTTGTTCCCAGTGGGTGTCACTTCTTCTCCAAAGGTCCATCGTATCCTCTTCCAACCAAGCCCCACCCTTGACCCAGGCGCTCCTCAATAGGATGAGGAGAATTCAGATATAACACAAAGCTAGAGTTAACAGTGAGTACCCTACTCCCTCCCCCCCCCCCCACACACACACACAGACCAACACCTGGATATATTTGGTAATGTTAATACCATGTATAAACATATATAACTATAAAATTACAAACTCAACAAATAATAATTAAATAGAAAAATACAAAATAACAAGGGAAAACAACCCCGCTCCTAGAGACAGAGGTAAAATAGAATTAGGTAACCATCTCCCCCCACCAACATTAACTAAACATACATACACACACATACATACCCACATACATACATAGAATAATAAAAAAGACAACCGGGGGGGGGGGGCGGGGAGAAAAAAATCGTTAAATAGAGAACAAATAAATAAATCCCTCTCCCCACCCCAAGATAATATTAAACAATAATGTAAGAAAAAAGAAAAAAAATGGGGGGGATATAAACCGGAGTGGGGGTAAGGCAAACCAACATCCATTATCTCGTACAATTTATCTAAGAGAGTCCAAGAATTCCTTAGACTTTTCTGGCGATCTGAAGTTATACACGGATCCTTCATGGTTAAAGTGTAGCCTCGCTGGATAGTGTAAGGAGTACTGAATATTAAAGTCCCTTAAACAGTTCTTCGCCTCATCGAATGCTTTCTCCTTTCGGACCAGAGCTGGGGAAACGTCCTGGAATAACATGATCTTGGATCCTTTATAGATCATGGCTTGGGAATGTTTTCCAAGATTTCTAGAAGCTTCTAGGAGTATCTGCCTCTCCCTATAGCTCTGCAGCCGGAACAGGACCGGGCGTGGGCGCTGGTTCGAGCTGGGCTCACATATTGCGACCCGGAAGGCCCATTCTACCCTTACCAGGCCTGATTCGGCTTCCAGATTTAAAAGCTGTGGCAGCCACTGCTCGAGAAACGCTGTAAGCTGGCCTTCCTCTTCCCGTTCGGGAAGACCCAGCAAACGAATATTTCTTCAATGTGATTCCCTAAGGTCCGGACTCGCTGTTCGAGAGTCCGGATCTGTTCCACGGCCGATTGCGCTGTAGTTTCAGAGGTCGCGGCCTTTAGCTCCGTCCCTCCGACTCGGCGCTCGATTTCTTTAATGTCTCGGTCGTGCTTTTTCAGCGCGGCCGAGAGTGAGTCCCATCGTTTTCGGGATTCTTCAATGAAAGCGTCGATCTTCGCATCGAGTTTAGAGATGATCTCCACAAGGCTTGTCACCGTAAGTAAGTCCCCCAGGGCGGCTGTGGACGCCTCTGCTGCAGCTGGAGAGAGTGGGGGAAGGGGTCCTGCTTGCTGAGAGCTGCGGGCTCCCTTCCCTTTGGTCATTTTTACTAAAGATTAGATTGTTTAAATTTAATACTAAGCAACTAATTAAATTGAACAGCTAATTTAAATGATTTGGTGAGTGTGGTGGGGGGTGGGTGACCCACTTTACCCAAGTCTTGGGAGGACCACTACAGACTCAGACTTGCTGGGTCGCCGCCATCTTGGATCCCCGTGTTGTATTAATTCTGAAGTTCTCTGACCCACAGTAACAAGTTTTGGTGCCTGGAGAGACAAGCTGGTCCAGTGAAGGACACAGTGGACAATTAAACATTATCTCTTCCTATTTTCTGACATGCAGCGACATAGAAATATCTGTTCAAACAAACAGATTCCTCATATTAAAATCAGCACACTTCAGACAGCCAGGCCACTGTGTTCAACACCCTTTTTTTTTTGGTTGGTCTTAGCTGTACTGGGATTAGTCTCCAACTCCCCCTCAGTCACTGGACCTGTGGACCTACTGCTGTGGTTCCATACACCCCTCCCCCACCGCCGCCACACGATAGTTTAAAAACTCGTAAAGGACACTAACAAACCTGCCTGCCAGGAGATTGCTGCCAGTTCAAGTCCATCCCGTCCATCTTGTGTATAACCTACCAACCCGGGAATCCCAATGATCCACATATCAGAGATTGTTATCAGTTCATGTGCATCCCGTCCTTCTTGTGTGTATCCTACTGACCCGTGAATCCCAATAAGCCACATATCGTAAATTGCTGCCAGTTCAGGTTCATTCCGTCCTTTTTGTGTATATCCTACCGACTCGGGAATCCCAATGATCCAGATATCGGAAGTGCGGCCTCCCCGACCAGCACTTTGATCGTGTATTTAACTGTGCTACCTTACGATTCCTAACTTCCCTCGTACATGACATATTCTAATGTCTCCAAAATTCAAATATCCTTTCAGAACAACTCCAGCAAGGCCTTTTCTTTAAACTGGATAGACTTGATAATAAAAACTTAAGTGTGACGTCAGGAAAGTGAGACCACTGAATCAGTCCAATGACTACCCGACCTGATATCTATCCCCGCCACCAAACCTGTTTGACAAGGCATACATATGGACCATCTATTTGCAGATGGACGAGGATAAAAAGAAGATTAGAAAATGTCAGAGCAGATGGATGTAATTCAGCCTGTTTACTCAGCTTTGCTATTCAATTGGATTCTAGTTATTCTATTCCTTTCAATGGCAGAGTCGTTACCCAGCATCCCCAGCGGATCAGAAAGTTCCCAGTGTCGTTGCGTGCACAGTCCTGCGAAGGGAGTATCCAGTGCCAGGCAATGGCGTAGGCGGAGTCCCGGGGTGGCACAAGGAAAAGCTGCATGTAGTGATGATGGACTGAGGGAACTGAGAGAGATGGAATGGGCATCCTGGAACACTGCACTCAGACAAGTGGTCGGGCAAGATTCCTAAACACCAGAGGAACCCGCGAACCACGGCTGCTTTTACAAAAACCTGTCACATTTGCTGCATTTCTCCATCGAACAAAAGCAAAAATACTGCAGATGGTAGAAATCTGAAGCAAACACAGAGACGTACTGTGGAGAGAGAAAAGAGTTAATGTTCCCAATCCAGACACAGGAAGAATGTACAAAGTCCACACAGGCATGGCCCAGAGATTGGAAATGAACCCAAGTCCCTAGCACTGTGAGGCAGCATTGCTGTGTCACTATGCTGCCCAATGATGGATAATTTGGGATAGTATAGTTAAAAAACATAGATACTGCTCTCCGTGATCGGGATTAAGAGTCCTGAAGGTTGTGTTGCCTACATGGTGCTTGGGTTTGGGATATATCATTTGGGTTGCAGAACTTGGAGCGGGAGGGGAATGATCCAGTGGTCAGGGTCCGTGTAGGTCCCAACGGCTGGACAAACAAATGACAATGAGAAGAGCGACGGGTAATACAGGACCGAACTGTTATATCGGAATGCATTCAGTATATGGAATAAGGTAAATGAGCTTGTGACTCATCCATAGTGGGCATTTTTTGACATCGCTGCAAGAGGATCAGGATTGGGAGCTTAATATTCAAGGATATTCATCCTGTCGAAAAGATAGGGAGTTGGGCAGAGAGATAGAGTTGTCTCAGTATTAAGAATGGAATTGAATCAATAATCAATAATGAGAAATGAAATAAGGTAGAATCTGTGTCAGTAGAATTGAGGAATCAAAAATGTGAAAAAATGCAGTTGGAGTTATATACAGGGAACTGGGGTGTAAGATACACCAGGATCTAGAAAGATCTGTAGGAAAGGCAAAGTTACAGTGGTCATGTGGGATTTTACTTTACAGATGGACTGGGAATTCAGATTGATAGTGGTTGATAAGAAAGGGAATTCGTGGAATGTTTACGAGATGGCTTTTTGGAGCAGCTTGTGCAGGCAGACTAGATGAGGGGAGCTGAACCTGACTGTGATCATAATATGATAGAATTTACTCTGCAATTTCAGATGGAGAAGTTAGAATCAGAAGTAACGGTATTACAGCTGAATAAAGACAATTACAGAGACAAGAGTGAGAAGCTGGGTAGAATTGACTGGGAGACGGGCCCAGCAGGAAAGACAGTACAACCGCAATGGCAAGAGATTTTTGGAGTAATTCAGGATACGGCAGAGATTTATCCTGAGGAAAAAGAGGCTTGTATAGGGAGTACGGGACAACCATAGTGACTAGGGAAGTCAGGTATAGCATAAAAGCAAAAGAGAAATGATATAATGTGGCAAAGCGCAGTGGGAAACCTGAGGATTGGAAAGCTTACAAAGACAAGACAGAGGGCAAACAAAATAAAATAAGGAGGGAGATTATTAAATATGGGGGTAAACTAGCCAGTAATGTAAAGGAAGACTATAACAGTTTCTTTCGATATGAAAAGTGCAAAAGAGCGGCAAAAGTGAACATTGGACTGCTGGGAAATGATACTAGAGAGATAGCAGTGGGGAACGAGAAAATAGCCAAGGAACTGAATAATTACTTTGCATCAACTTTCATGGTGGAAGGCACAAGTAATACCTTAAACATTCAAGAGACTGAGGGGCCAGAGCTGAGTATGATGGCCCCCACCATGGAGAACATGCTAGAAAAAAAATGTAATGACCCGAAGCTGTTAAATAACCTTGACCAGATGGACTACATCCCAGTATTATACGGGAGATAGCTGAAGAGGGAGTGGAGGCAATCGTGGAGATCTTTCAGCAATCACTAGAGTAGGGAACGATCCTAGAGCACTGGAAACCCACTAACGTGACACCCCTTTTTAACAATGGAATAAGGAAAAAGACAAAAACAAAACCCATCATGAATAGTTTAACCTCTGTCGTGGGTAAGATCCTGAATCCATTGTGAAAGATGAGATTTCTGAATACGTGAAAGTGTTTGGTAAAATAGAGCAAAGTCGGCATGATTTCATCAAGGGAAGTTAATGTCTGACAAATCTATTGGAGTTCTTTGAAGAGGAAATGAGCAGGCTCGAACAAGCACAGACAATGGATGTTATCCACCTGGAATTCAAGAAGGTCTTTGACAAGGTGTCACACAGGAGATTACTGAGTATGATAAGGGTCCGTGGTGTTAGAGCCAAGGTGGTGGCATGGATAGAAGCTTGTCTGTCTAGCAGAAAGCAGAGAGTGGGGATAAAAGAGTACTTCTCAGGATGGCAGCCAGTGACAAGTGGTGATCCAGAATGCTCAGTGATTGAATCATAACTTTTTACTTGTTACATTAACAATCTAGATGAGGGAATTGAGGGCACTCTGGCTAGGTTTGCAGACGATACAAAGACAGGCAGATTGACAGGTCGTATTGACGAAGCGGAGAGGCTGAACAAGGATTTGGACAGGTAAAGAGATAGTCAGATGCATTCCAACGTTGGAAAGTGTGAGGTCATGAACTTTGACACGAAGAATAGAGGCATGGTCTATTTTCTAATTGGCGAGAAAATTCAGAAATCTGAAGTGCAAAGGGACTTGGGAGTTCTAGCGCAGGGTTCTCTCAAGGTCAGCTTGCAGGTTGAGGCAGTAGTTAAGAGGGCAATTGCAATTATGATTGGGAGCATTTACTACGAGAAGAATTGAATATAAGAACTGACTGTATACGGCTCTGGTAAGACCACATTTGGAGTATTGTGCTCATTTTTGAGCTCCATACCTCAGGAAGGATATACTGGTCCTGGAGCGTGTTCAGATGATTTTCACGAGAATGGTCATAGGAATGAAAAGCTTATTGCATGAGGAATGTTTGAGTACTCTGGGTCTATACTTGATAAAGTTTGAAAGGATGAGAGGGAATGTATTTTTAATAGACAGAATACTGAACGACCTGGAGAGAGTGGATGTTGATAATATGTTTCCATTGGATTAGAATCTGAGGTCACAGCCTTAGATGAAAGGGAACACTTTTTAGAACAGTGATAAGGAGAATGTTATTTAACCATAGAATGGTGAATCTTTGAAATTTATTGCAACAGAAGGCTGTGGGGGAAGGTCATTGAGTATATTTAAGACGGAGATAGATAGTTTTTGATTATCCAGGGGATGAAGGGTTATGGGGAGAAGGTCGGAGAATGGGTTTGAGAAACCTATCAAAAATGATTGAATGACGGAGCAGACCCGATGGACTAACTGTCCTAATTTATGCTCCAATGTCTTATAGGCTTTTGGTCTAAATCTTAAGGAAGTACCTTGCATCTCCGAGAAGATAGATTCATGTTCTTCATGAAGGTCAGAAGCTGTTGGGAATGGTTAACTGTTTTAGAATGAAAGTATTGTGGCTGCTGTCAGGGTGGTGGATAATATGACATTCAGTGCAGGATCACACACCAACTGCACTATATTAATGTGGGGAGAGTTTATTCAAAACATGGACCTCTCCGTCTCTCTCAATGGGGAGTAGGGGTTGGGGTGGGTGGACGTAACGTCCGCCCAGGCACTTAAACTATCCCGAATCATGCATCCTGAGTGAAATAGCAGTCATGGAAATTTATCACCTTCCCATTGTCTGTTTATAATATAAGGAGTGATTGTCCATCCCTCTCGGGTTTCAATGCAATCACATCTTATTCTCTCACAGCTCTGCAGATCAACCTTCATTCACTCCTCATGGTGCCATCATCCCAGGGATTAATCTGGTGGAACTCCTTTTCACTTTCTCTGTGGTAAGGAGATCACTCCATATAAAGGAAATAAAATCTGTCCACAATACCCCAAATACTGCCTCAACAACACTCTCAGGTTTGATCACAATAATTCCTTTCCCTCACTTAGCTGGCTCCATTTCTTTCGTGTGACACAGGAAACAATTCATTTACAATGCACTTCCACTGATGTAGAATTTAAAAACATCCTCTCATCTGTAGGTCAGCATCAATAAAGCCAGCACCAGAGGTGCCCATGGTGATGGACATCACTCAGGCTTGGAAGAGACTCAATCAGAAAGAATACATCTAAAACAGTGAATGGCTACCTACATGAATGGAAATCAGCCGGAAGAATATGGGATTCAGGCAGAGGAAGGGAGCTACCTTTCCTTTTGTTCTGCATTCACGGGATGAGTGCAGCCATGGTCAGGCCAGCATGTTATGCCGGTCTTGAACTGAGTGGCTATTTCAGCTGTTCCACAGGACAATAAATAGTAAAACAAATTGCCGTGGTTTGCAGTTAAACAGAGACATGACCAGAGAAGGATGACCCACTGCCTTCTCTAATGGGCTTAAGGCAAGCCGATATTAACAGATTTTCATTCTGTGGTTCTAGAATACGAGCCAATAGCGTGACAACCATACACTATCTGCCTGTCTTTCAGATTTTGTGCAGGGAACAAGTTAAACATCTCAAGTGCAATTATTTTGTAATGGTCACGTGGTAAGAAGGGACTTGAAGCAGATGTATCTGGAATTAACAAAGGATGGTTTATTCAGGAATTGAAATGAGGATGAGGAGGAGACTGGGATGTCGTAATGGTGGTTCCGGACAGGTTTGGTATGTGGGGAGGATATGGAGATGTACACTCTGCAGGAGAAAATGAATCAAAGAGGTTGAGAACAGTGTGTTTTACCTTCGCGTATTGGTGAGTAATTTGTAAATAATAGTTTGCTAGTTACAATTTCTAAGGAATGAAAATTTGATTGAAGCTGAAAACGTCGGCTTGCACCTTTACAAAATCTGCATATCATGAGCATCGAATCAGTTCAGACCATTTCACTAAACAGACAGAGTGACTTACCAGGAACACCAACTATAGCAAGGATAGGATAGTAACCAGCTTGAATAACCATCAGTACATCTTCAATCCGCGATGACAATGAAATCCAAGGCTGGGAAAGCCAGTAAAGACCATAGGATAAACTCCTGTCCATTGTTGGAACATTGCAGTCTAATGTTCCCAGATTCTGATCCAGTGTTGTAATATTCCAGCCTAATGTTCCCAGATTCTGATCCATTGTTGGAATATTCCAGTCTAATGTTCCCAGATTTCCATTTCTCGTGCCCTTCTCTCTGAAGCTGCTAATCCCTCTTATTGCTGTTGGACATGCTCCCGCTCGCTATGGGATAAAACACTGAAAGCATTCACTTATTGATAGCAGAGAGAAACTCTCTAGGGACGCATACGATCCATGGAGACTGACATAATTACAAACGCTGAACAAATAGCTCCAGTTAACCCCTTTGAATTCAAAGCTACTTTATTAAAATTCAAAATAACGTTGAACATTTATGCAATCTGGGTGTGATATGCGAGTGTGACTGAAGGAAGGGATGTTGAAGATGGCAGATTGATTGTGTGTAATCATTCAGTCAGCCTTGGATATGGAAGCAATGCCAGACGTTTAACGGAACATAAACATGCTTCTTGGTCCATAAATACGGAAATGAATCCCGTAACTACTGACCAGTCATTGCAGTATCTGTAAAACATTGAGAAAACATCTATCATCCATGATATGATAGCAAAATATGCCAAGACAACTTGGGTTACAACAAACAAACGGCATGGATACGTTAACAGAGAATTGCACATGGCAAACACAGTTCAGTTGTTATTGCAGGTTCAGAGAGGGAGCTGTGGGTCATGATGTTGATGTTATCGATAGTAGTCATGATTTGGAGATTCCGGTGTTGGACTGGGGTGTACAAAGTTAAATATCACACAACACCAGGTTATAGTCCAACAGGTTTAATTGGAAGCACACTAGCTTTCGGAGCGACGCTCCTTCATCAGGAGGATGAAGGAGCGTCGCTCCGAAAGCTAGTGTGCTTCCAATTAAACCTGTTGGACTATAACCTGGTGTTGTGTGATTTTTAACGATGTTATCGATGTTAAGGAACTGTCATGAAGTGTCATTGAATGGTCTTCAATTAGATTGTGATTCTGATATTGGGGAAAAGACAGAAGACGGAGAAGACTGGAGGACATGGCTGATTAGACTGGTTGGAGGGACAGTGATGTTCCCCAGTTATCAGAATTGGAATGTTACTTTTTGTAACTCAGATGAAGAACAGATTCAAGAATACCTCTACAATGAGGAATTAGCAGACACAATATTAATGAAATGCGTTTATGCAATATAAAATACAGAAACAAAATGATTTTCTGCACCCACCAATATATGCAAAGTACAAAGAGATAAGGTTGTTAAAATACACTCCTGATATTGAGATATACAAATTGAAATGTGAATTACATAACATGGAAAGTGGTATGCCAACTTTATCAATCATTATTTGACCCACAGCTAAGATCGTGATTTCACCTCTGTCAGTGAATCCTCTCACTGAGATTCTCTGGCCTAGTCTCTCATACAGCATCGGTGTGGGCAGGGAGTGGGGGTGGGGGGGTCGTGGAGGCGGGGTGGTGGTAATCGTTTCCTGCTGCTCTTAGCACAGTCTATTAAAAAAAAACTGTGCCTTCTCCATGGAACCAATCTATTGGCCTAATGGGTTCTATTTAGCTGTCAGTAACCCAGCTCTGTGATATTGTGGGAAATAAATAATTTGGGATGACAGCCAGTATCAGCAAAGTGCTCACAGTGTATGGTGCCCAGGCAAAGGGCTTGCCATCCAGAGGAATTTATCCCTGCAATTAAGAATCTACTGATTGAAATCATTGCCGATTGTCAGACAAATCCATCTGGTTCACCAATATGCAATGAAAGAATCTTCCATTCTCACCTGGTCTGGCTGACATGCAACTCTAGACCTAAAGCAATGTCATTGACTCCCAATCGCCCTCTGAAACGGTCTAATGAGTCATTCAGTTGTACCAATTGCTGCAAAGTTTTTAACAAATGGAACCGGATGGACCACCTGGCATCGAAATGGGCATTGGAAAAGTCAACATTAGAAACATCACTGTAGAACCTGCAAAGTCTTCCTTACTAACATCTGAGGTCTGGTGCCAACATTGGAACAACTACCTTACAGACTAGTTAAGCAACAGCCTGACATAGCCATACTCACGGAATCATACCTTACGGAAATAACATAAATTAAACATGGACAAAGGAGTCTCTTACTGATTACCACGTAACGTCGTTCCTCAGCTGAATCAGCCCTCCTCCATGTTAAACAACACTTGGAGAAAGCATTAACTGTGGCAAAGGCACAAAGTGTATTCTGGCTGGGGGATTTCAAAGCCGACTGTCAAGAGTGGTTTGGCAGCAGTACTACTGATCATGCTGGTCGGCTCCTAAGGACATAGCTACTAGATTGGGTCTGCAGAAGGTGGTGAGGGAATGAACGAGAGGGTAAAAAAAAATACCTGACCTCATCCTTACCAATCTACCAACTGCAGATGTATATGTCCATGACAGTATCGGTAAAAATGACCACCACTCTCTCCTTGTCTCCATAAACTCTATTGTGTTGTGTGACACTATCACCATGCTAAATGGCACAGACTTTTAGCAGATCTAGATTGAGCGTCCATAAGACACTGTGGACCATCAATACCAGCAGAACTATACTCCAGCACAATCTGTAATGTCACGGCCCAGCATGTCCCCCACTCAACCAATACCATCAAACCAGAGGATTATACCTGGTTCAATGGAGAATGCAGGAGGGCATGCCAGGAGCAGAACCAGGAATATATAAAGATAAAATGTTCATCTGCTGAACCTTCCAAACAGAAATACTTGCGTGCCAGATAGCATAAACAGCAAGGGACAGACAGAGCTTAGCGATCACAGAACCAATGCATCAGAATTAATCCGTTCGTAAATGGTGGCAGACGATTAAACAACTCACCAGAGTAGGAGGCTCCACAAATATCCCCAACCTCAATGATGGAAGAGCCCAGCACATCAGTGCAAAATATAAGGCTGAAGCTTTCGTTGCAATCTTCAGTCAGAAGGTTGGAGTGGATGATCCATTTCGGCCTCCTCCCGTGGTCCACATCATTACAGATAGCAGTCTTCAGCAAATTCGATTAACTGATATCGAGAAACGTTTGAAGGCACTGGATACTGCAAAGGTTATGGGCCCTGATAACATGCCGGCAATAGCCCTGAAGACTTGTACTCCAGAACATCCCGCTCCCCTAGCCAACCTGTTCCAGTATATTTACAAACCGACAATGGGGAAAAACTGCTCAGTGACGCCAAGTTTGGGTTTTGCCAGGGTCACTCAGCTCCTGACCTTGTCACTGCCTTGGTTCACACATAGAAAAAGGAACTGAATTCCAGCCCTTGACATCAAGGCTGCATTCTGCCAAATGTGACACCAATGACCCCAAGCACAAACGGTATCGCGGGCCAACACTCCATTATTGGAGTCATACCTGACAGATAGGAAGATGATCATTGTTGCTGGAGGTCAGTCATCTCAGCTCCAGAACATCTCTGCAGTAGTCCATTAGGATAATGCCATAGGTCCAAACATTTTCAGCTGCTTCATCAATGACCTTCCTTCCATCATAAGGTCAGAAGTGGGGATATTCGATGATGACTGCACAATGTTCAGCACCATTCGCAAATGCTCAGATACGGAAGCAGTCTATGCCCAAAGCAACAATATCTAGGCAATATCCAGGCTTGGGCTGGCAAGTGGCAAATAACATTTGCGCCACATAAATTCAGACAATGACTGTCATCAATAAGAAACAATATAACTACTTTGTATTCAGCAGCAGCAGCATCACTAAACACCTCCACTATCAATATCCTGGGCGTACCATTGACCAGAAACTCAACTGGACTCGCCACATGAATATAACAGCAGATCAGAGACTAGGAATACTGCACGAGAAACTCACCTCCTGACTACCCAAAGCCTGTCCATCATCTACAAGGCACAAGTCAGGAATGAGATGGAATATCCTCACTTGCCTGAATGAGTGCAGCCCCAACAACAGAAAAGAAGCTTGATACAATCCAGGACAAAACAGCCCATTTGATTTGCACCACATCCACAAGCATTCACTCCCTTCACCATGGTCAATCAGGAGCAGCAGTGTGCACTATCTACAAGACACAATGGAGAAATTCCCCAAAGATCCTCAGACAGCCTCTTTCAATCTCACAAACACTTCCATCTGAAATGACAAGGGCAGTAGGCTTTTGGGAACCTCACCACCTTCACATTCCCCTCCAAACCAGTCAACATCCTGATTTGGAAATATATCGCCTTTCCTTCACTGTTGCTGCGTGAAAACCCTGGAATTCCCTCTTTAATGAATAGTGGGTCACCGCACAGCGGTAGTTTGCAGCAGTTCGAGAAGGCAGCTCAGCACCAACTTCTCAAGGGCAACTGGGGACGGGCAAGAAATGCTGGGCACATCCAGCGATGCCGACACCCAATAAAATCTTTTTTAAAATTAGTTCCAAGTTGAGCTCCTCGATGGGACAGGTTATCTGATTTGAACATGAACAGGAAAGCAGTGTTTCTAATATTAAACATTTTAGACTTTTCTGTTATTAGAAGGGTGTTCAGTATTCGATGGCATATTGTTGCTGAGTGTTGTGATAAATTGCGTAACAGGGTCAATCCTTCTAAAGTACCAGACAGAAAATGACATTCACCGTAGAGAGAATGTACACCCGCCAGATGAGACTCACTGATAGCAACTCATATTCAAAATATTGATGGAATACTAGTTGACACTGAATCTTCCCACCGTTCATATCACACGGGTTACCATTGTCCAGAACGTGAAGTCAAATCAACATACAAATACAAGGGTTACAAGAGCAGGTCAGAGACTTACAAGTCTATACTGAATAATAGACCCTGTGACCTAAACGGCATGAGATATAGCAATAGATTTAGGCCATTCAGCCCATTCCTTCACTCTGATACTGTGCCATTTTGTCATTGTCTGTAAGAAAAGTGGAAATATCTTCTACATACTGACTGTATCAACTTTGCAGTAATCCATTAGTTGCAATCAGACACCACCCCCCCCCCCCAAACCCCCACAATTCTTCTAAATTCCATGGAGTACACATTGCCGCTCATAAAAACAAGCCGTCATACCCAGGATGGATCACCTCCAACACCAGCAGATCTTTCTCCAGAAATAGCATCCAAAACAGCTCACAATTAGCCAAATGCCGTCTGTCCATAGCCCATTGCATTCTCAGCAATTTGTCTCCCGTCTTGCATTCTTGCTCTCTTGAAATGAATGCGAACATTACTTTTGCTTTCCTAACTGCCAAGTGAACATGCACGTTAACCATAATAGAGGACGAGTTGCTTCAAAATACTTTTGTGCTTCAGATTTAATGGATCCTATTAGAACATAGTGTCTCCTCTATTCCGCCGACCAAAGTGCATATTCTCACACGTTCCCATATTGTGTTCCATCAGCCACGTGTTTTCTCACAGTCCTAAACTGTTCAAGCCTTTCTGCAGCTTCCCCGCTTCCTCAATATCATCTGCAAACTTATCAAAACTACCCTCAAGTCCTTTGTTCAGTTTGTTCATATATAATACACTTCCTGGCTCCCTTAGGACCGTCCACCATCTACAAGGCGCAACAGTCAAGATGCTTGACTCCATTCAGGTTGAAGCAGTGGCTTGACTTGAATTACACCGGTCAAGTCTTCAGTCCCTGCACCATTGACTCTCAGTAGAAGCACAACCTACCCCCTTTTGTTGTGAGTTTACTTCGTTATGGTGCACAATCCCAGTCTATTGATGTCACTCCGTCTCAACACTAACTGAGTCACACCAACCATGTCACTGTGTATTGATGACGATAGAGGGAGGGAGGTCGGCGAGGGGATGTCGATGATGAATAACTGTGTGACTGCCAGTGTGAAACCTGCCCCGACAGACTCGGATGCACCTGTGCCCGCTGTCACCGCTGCAGACATGATCAGTCTTCCTGCAGGTCAAATCAAGGAAAGCGCCGGGCCTGGATAGTTTTCTCAGATCCTGTGAGGACCAACTGGCAGAGGTATTCACATACAATTTCAGCATTTCCCACCCACAAGCTGAAGTCCCAACCTGCTTCAAGAACACCAACATCTACCTTGTAAGTGAGAAAGCTCATGCTTTAATGACTTAATGATTACTGCCCAGAGGCTCTAACCTCAATAAACATGGAGTGATTTGAAAGGCTGGTTATGGCGCACATGAACTCCAATCTCCCAATCGAACTTGATCCCCTATAATATGCCGACTGATGTAACGGGTCCACAACAGATGCCGCATCCCGAGCCCTGCACTCATCCCTAGGACATCTGGACAACAAAGATACCTACACCAGACTCCTGCTCATTGACGACAGCTCCACCTTAAACATCATTGTCCCCTCCAGACTGATCTCAAAATTCCGTGACCTTAGCCGTGGCTCCACCCTCTGCAACTGGGTCTCCCGGTTTCTGACCAATAGACCCGAATTAGTGAAGATAGGTATCTGCACCTCCGCCACATTAACACTCAACACTGGAGCTCCTGGTGGATGTGTCCTCAGCCCCCTACTGTACTCCCTGTACACACACGGCTGTACCCTCAGCCCCCTACTGTAATCCCTGTACACATTCAGCTCTGCCCTCAGCCCTCCGACTGTCATCTCTGTATACCAAAGGCTGTGTACTCAACCTCCTACTGTACTCCTTGTACACACATGACTGTGTCCTCAGCCCCATACTGTACTCCCTGCACACACGGCTGTGTCCTCTGCTCCCTACTGTACTCCCTGTACACATATGGCTGTGTCTGCAGTCCCCCACTGTACTCCCTGTACACATACGTCTGTGCCCTCAGCCCCCTACTGTAATCCGTGTACACCGATGGTTGTGCCCTCATCCCCCTACTGTATTCCGTGTTCACCCATGGCTGTATCTTCACCCCGACTGTACTCCCTGTATAACAAGAGATGTGCCCTCAGGCCCCAACTGTACCCCCTGTACACATATGGCTGTGTCCTCAGCCCCCTACTGTACTCCCTGTATACCAAAGGCTGTGTCCTCAGCCCCCTACTTTACTCCCTGTACACATACGGCTGTGCCATCATCCCCTACTGTTCTCCCTGTACATCGATGGCTGTGTCCTCTGCCCCCTACTGTACTCCCTGTATACCAAAGGCTGTGTCCTCAGCCCCCTACTTTACTCCCTGTACACATACGGCTGTGCCCTCAGCCCCTACTGTTCTCCCTGTACACCGATTGCTGTGCCCTCATCTCCCTACTGTATTCCCTGTTCACCCATGGCTGTATTCTCACCCCGGATTGTAGTCCCTCTATACCAAGAGATGTGCCCTCAGACCCCAACTGTACCCCCTGTACACACACAGCTGTGTCCCTCAGCTCCCTACTCTACTCCCTGTACACACATGACTGTGTCCTCAGCCCCCTAATGTACTCCCTGTACATCCACAGCTGTGTCCAATGCCCGCTACTGTACTCCCTGTATACCAAAGGCAGTGTCCTCAGCCCCCTACTGTACTCGCTGTAACCCATGACTGTGTCCTCAGCCCCATAATGTACTCCCTGTACACACACGGCTGTGTCCTCTGCCCCCTACTGTACTCTCTGTACACATATGGCTGTGCCATCATCCCCCTACTGTATTCCGTGTTCACCCATGGCTGGATCCTCACCCCCGACTGTATTCCCTGGAAACCAAGAGATGTGCCCTCAGGGCCCAACTGTACCCCCTGTACACATACGGATGTGTCATCAGCCCCCTACTGTACTCCCTCTACACCAGAGCTGTGTCCAATGCCCGCTACTGTACTCCCTCTACACCACGGCTGTGTCCTCAGCCCCCTACTGTACTCCCTGTATACCAACAGCTGTGTCCTCAGCCCCCTACTGTACTCTTTGTACAAACACAGCTGTGTCCTCTGCCCCCTACTGTACTCCCTGAACACACACAGCTGTGTCCTCTGCCCCCTACTGTACTCCCTGTACACATATGACTGTCCGCAGTCCCCTACAGTACTCCCTGTACAAACACGACTGCATCATCAGTCCCCTGCTGTACTCCCTGTACACACACGGCTTTTTCATCATCCACCTACTGTACTCCCTGTACACACACGGCGTTGTCATCAGCCACCTTCTGTACTCCCTGTACACACACAGCTTTGTCACCAACCCCCTACTGTACTCCAGTACACCCGGCTGTGTCCTCAGCCACCTACTGTACTCCGGCACACACCTGGCTGTGTCCTCAGCCACCTACTGTACTCCTGTACACACCTGGCTGTGTCCTCAGCCACCTACTGTACTCCTGTACACACCTGGCTGTGTCCTCAGCCACCTACTGTACTCCTGTACACACCTGGCTGTGTCCTCAGCCACCTACTGTACTCCTGTACACATATGGCTGTGTCCCTCAGCCCCCTAGTTTACTCCCTATACACACACGGCTTTGTCATCAGCCCCCTACTGTACACCCTGTACACCAATGGCTGTGCCCTCATCCCCCTACTGTATTCCGTGTTCATCCATGGCTGTATCCTCACCCCCGACTGTACTCCCTGTATACCAAGAGATGTGCCCTCAGCCCCCAACTGTACTCCCTGTACACACACGGCTGTGTCCCTCAGCTCCCTACTGTACTCCCTGTACATCCACGACTGTGTCCAATGCCCACTACTGTACTCCGTCTACACCACGGCTGTGTCCTCAGCCCCCTACTGTACTCCCTGCATACCAAAGGCTGTGTCCTCATCTCCCTACTGTACTCGCTGTACACACATGGCTGTGTCCTCTGCTCACTACTGTATTCCGTGTTCACCCATGGCTGTATCCTCACCCCGACTGTACACCCTGTATACCAAGAGATGTGTCCTCAGCCCCCAACTACTTCCCTTGTACACACACGGCTGTGTTCTCAGCCTCCTACTGTACTCACTGTACATGCACGGCTGTGTCCAATGACCGCTACTGTGCTCCCTCTACACCACGGCTGTGTCCTCAGCCTCCTACTGTACTCCCTGTGCATACACGGCTGTGCCCTCAGCCCCTACTGTGCTCCCTATACACCGATGGCTGTGCCCTTATCTCCCTACTGTATTCCCTGTTCACCCATGGCTGTACCCTCACCCCCGACTGTACTCCCTGTATACCAAGAGATGTGCCCTCAGCCCCCAACTGTAATCCCTGTACACGCACGGCTGTGTCCCTCAGCTCCCTACTCTACTATCTGTACAAACATGGCTGTGTCCTCAGCCCCCTACTGTCTCCCTGTACATCCATGGCTGTGTCCAATGCCCGCTACTGTACTCCCTCTACACCACGGCTGTGTCCTCAGTCCCCTACTGTACTTCCTGTATCCCAAAGGCTGTGTCCTCGGCCTCTTACTGTACTCGGTGTACACACACAGCTGTGTCCTCAGCCTCCTACTGTACTCCCTGTACACATACAGCTATTCCCTAAGCCCCCTACTGCAATCTCTGTACACCCGATGGCTATGCCCTCATCCCCCTACTGTATTCCGTGTTCACCCATGGCTGTATCCTCACCTCCGACTGTACTCCCTGTATACCAAGAGATGTGCCATCAGCCTCTAACTGTACCCCCTGTACACATATGGCTGTGTCCTCAGCCCCCTACTGTACTCCCTGCACACACACAGCTGTGTCCTCTGCCCCCTACTGTACTCCCTGTACACATATGGCTGTGTCCACAGTCCCCTACTGTACTCCCTGTACAAACACGGCTGTGTCATCAGCTCCCTGCTGTACTCTCTGTACACACACGGCTTTGTCATCAGCCCCCTACTGCACTCCGGTACACCGGGCTGTGTCGTCAGCCACCTACTGTACTCCTGTGCACACCCGGCTGTGTCCTCAGCCACCCACTATACTCTGGTACACACACGGCTGTGTCCCTCAGCCCCCTATTGTACTCCCTGTGCACACACGGCATTGTCATCAGCCCCCGACTGTACTCCGGTACACCCGGCTGTGTCGTCAGCCACCTACTGTACTCCTGTACACACCCGGCTGAGTCCTCAGCCACCTAATATACTCCACTACACACACGGCTGTGTCCTCAGCCACTTACTGTACTTCCTGTAAACACACGGCATTGTCCTCAACCCCCTACTGTACTCCCTGTACACACACAGCCCCCTACTGTACTCCGGTACACGCGGCTGTGTGGTCAGCCACCTACTGTACTCTTGTACACACCCGGCTGTGTCCTCAGCCACCTACTGTACTGCTGTACACACACGGCTGTGTCACTCAGCCCCCAATTGTACTCCCTGTACACACCCGGCTGTGTCCTCAGCCACCCACTATACTCTGGTACACACACGGCTGTGTCCCTCAGCCCCCTACTGTACTCTGGTACACATGTTGCTCTGTTGCCAAATTCCAAACAATGCCAACTGTAAGTTTGCTGATGGCATCACCAAAGCAGGAGTGATATCAAACAACGATGAGTCTGAACACAGAAAGGAGACAGTGGGTTTGGTGGCATGGTGGAATGATAATAACCTCCCTTGCATATTCGGCACAAGTAAAGAACTCGTCATTGAGTTTAGAATGAAAGGAGGGGAATAAGCCCCTATCTATATCAACGGTCGAGACAGTGCAGAGCGTCAAGTCCATCGGAGTGATGATAACTGGCAACCTACCCTCGATTTCTCACATAGGTGTGACAGTCAAGATGGTTCAAAAACGCCTCTTCTTCCTCACTTGGCTCAGGATATTTATCATGCGCTACTTCTACAGATGCACTATTGTGAACGTACTGTCCGGGTGTGTAATGACCTGGTATGGCAACGCTCTGCCCAGGACCATCAGAAACTACAGAAGATTGTGTTCACAGCCCAGACTATGACGTGCTCCAATCTCCCAACCATTGACTCTATTTATACGGCTCGTTGCTGCAGAAAGGCTGCCAACATCTATCCAAAATTACTGTGGGAAGGGAGAGAGGAAATATCTGGGGCCTTAACAGATATCTTTGTTACATCCTTTTACAAAACTAAGGTCCCAGAGGACTGGAAAGTTTCTAATCCCCTTGTTTAAGAAGGGTAGCGTGAATAATCCAGTTAATAATAGACCGGTGAGCCTGAAGTCTGGAGTAGGGATGCTGCGAGAGAAGATACTGAGGGATAGGATCTATTCTCATTTGGATGAAAATGGTATTATCAGTGAGAGGCAACATGGTTAGTGCAGGGAAGGTTATGTCTTACCAACTGAATAGAATTATTTGAGGAAGTGACAAAGTTGAATGATGAGGGAGGGGCTGTAGGTGTCATGTACATGGACTTCAGGAAGACGTTTGATAAGATTCCCATGGTCGGGTTATGGAGAAAGTGAAGTCACATGGTGTCCAGGGTGTGCTAGCTGCATGGATAAATAACTGGCTGGGCAATAGGGTACAGAGCGTAGCAGGGGAAGGGAGTTTCTCAAAATGGAGAACTGTGACCAGTGGTGGTCCATTTAAGATGTTTCGGGAAATTTACATGAATGGGCCAGGAGCATAGGGATACAGACCTTTAGAAAATAGGAGACAGGTTGAGATAGAGGATTTGGATCGGCGCAGGCTTGGACCACAGAATGGCCTGTTCCTGTACTGGAATGTTCTTTGTTCTAACATTGCCAAAGACCCATCATATGCCTGGAAGGACCTCCCACAACCTCTTCCATCAGGCTAAATGAAAAAGACGCTTGAACACACAGAGCAGCAAGTTCATGAACAGCTTCTTCCTAGCTGTTATTAGACTGATGAATGAACTCTCTAATCTCAGATAATGCTGATTTTGTTCATATTGATCTCGCCTAGCGCACGCCCTGTGCAGCGTAACCTATATGTCTCTCAGACATGATTTACAGCCATCGTTCAGTATATCCATTCTTACCATGATCTTCCTAGGACAAAATAAATCCTCACCTCTCTCCAGTGCTCACGCCCAGGTCTCTCCGGTCCTCACCCCAGCTCCTCCCTTTCCCCCAGCTCCCCTTGACCCCATCCCCAGCTCCCTGTGACATTTGTCTCTCCCTGTTTCTCTCACACTGTCTGTTTCCCTGTGTTTTCCTTTTCCATGTCTTCTGTTTTTCCCCTGAACCTATTATCTTCCCTTCTCCCTGCACATGTGACTGCTTGTTTCCTTGTTTTGTTTCAATTCTCTCTTTGACTGACTGTCCATCTGTTTCCCTTGCTGTGTTCTCTCGCTCCTTCCCTTTGTTTCTGTCTCTTTGTCCTTCGTTGTGATGGTGTTGGCTTCTCTATTCGTTTGAAGCATGTGATGGTTCATTGGTTCGATTTTGGCAATACAATACACTCAACAAGGTTTTGATATCGAGGACATAATTTAAAATTATTAGTTAAATTTCAATTGTTGTCAAAACAGCAACAGCAACCAGAACGTGGGTATCCATTTAACAGCCAATTGTTACATCTAACGATTTTGAAACCGCCCATCTCCCAAAGTTCCGTACACTGGCAACTCAAAGCATTCTGTTCGGGTGCACAATGACCTGACATGGTAACTACTCTGCTTAGGACCATAAGAAACTACAAACGGAGGTGTGCACAGTGCAGACTATCACAGAAGACAACCTTCCATCCATTTATACTTGTCATTGTCGCAGAAAGGCTGGCAACATCAAAGATCTCTCCCAAAACAGTAATGATCTCCTACAACCTCTTCCAACAGGGAGGAGACACAGAGGCTTGAAAACATGGACCAGCATGCTCAGGAACACTTCCTTCCCTCCCATTATTAAATTGACGAATTGACATCTCTCACTTTTCAAATAATATTAATCTTGCTAATGTCGATTTTACTTTTCACACCTCCTGTGAAGCTATAACCTTGTATACTTCACTCTGTCCAAGGACCCTGTGATCTCTGTTTTCTTGTTTAGGTCCATGTGCCTGCACCACAATAAAAACAAACCTTTCCATTTACATTTGACTAAAATAAACGAAACCAAATCAGATCAAACACGTGGACTGCAGGGGCACAAGGTCTTCTCAAGGGCAACTGGAAAAGTGAACGAATGCTGCCCCAGTCAGAGATACCCATATCCCATTAATGAATATAGAAGATGACCACGTTTAGGAAGGACAGGCAGAGGGAATCAAATCACTTTAAACATGATCTTAGATATATCCAGTTTTCCATCACTATTTGTAAGTAGAGTGCTCCTACAAAACCATTCACAAGCAGATATGGTGTAAAGTGCAGTAGCACTGATTTATATGGGAAAAATTTCGGCTTTCTTCATAAAAGTGAAAATCCTGTTCGGATTTCTTTTGGCTCGCGAAACAAGGTCCCAATGTAAGTCATTCGAAAAGGGGAGTGGCGAAAAGCGAACTTTTGAAAAGTGGGGGATACCTGTATTTACAAGGGCATGATATTCAGGAAGATGGGAAAGGCGAAAAATAAATGAGGTGAATCTCACATAATATTTCCAGCCCAGCTGATCATCATTCTCTTTGTTTACTCTTTTTCTTCTTTATCTCTCTTGCTCTATTGATTCCTCCTCCCCTTCAAAGCAGACTTCCCTGTCAACGGTATTAATCACACTCCTTTCCAGCTGCTTTCAGTTCAGGAAAGTTTCCCAGCACTTTCTGTTCGTTTCTTTGCATTTGTTTCTATAATTTCAGATTTTCAGCGACTTCCTTTATTTGATTTCACCTTCAATTTTGTTAATTCGTGGGATGTTGGCATTCGTGGAAAGGGCAACATTCGGTGTCCATCACTAATTGCTCTGATTATGAGGCCATTCCACAAGCCGATATAAAGTTAAGCACATTGTCATGGGTCTCAAGTCACAATTAACCCAGACTGGGTAATAACATTAGATTTCTTTACCGACGGTGATCAGTGGAAGATGAAGGTTTTCAGACAAAATGTTGCTTTTATGTTTGTTTTTCGTGAAATTCACGTTTATTCCAATTCATTCATTTTTATTTAAGTTTTGCCATCAGCTGTGGTGGTCTTGAAACAAATCACTTGAAACAATATCTTTCGTTTAATAAGCTTAGTTTCTGAATTACATCCAGCGACATTCCTACATTCATACATTGTCCTAATCATGAAGTAACTTCCGAGGCAAGAACAATTTTATGATTGAAATATTTGTAATCGGAAAAGTGGTCAGAAGAGAGCTTGAAACATTAAGTCTGAATTTTACCAACGTTCAGCCAATGGTTTGTTCAGCAACAATACTGACACAGAGATGAAGATTGTGGATATGAGGAGCTGGGAGTGGACAGGTTTGGTGACAGAGAGAACAAGAGGAATAAATCAGTTCAGGGCAAAAAGGGATCTCGAGGTTGTGCACAGTTTTGTTCGCAGATGTTTGTGAGGTAGTGGTCTGCCATTCATGGAGAATGAATGGAGACTGCAATTAAAACTGAAGACAATAGTTTCTTTATCTGACAAATACAGATAACAGACATTGCAACGAAGTTCAAGCTTGTTTATGGAATTAATGAATGGATAGAGGTAGAAAACACCAGCAATAGCGAGAATAGGTGAGTAGCACACCCTCCACCCGGCCAGAATAATCATCAATACTGCTGATATCCGATATTGTAGAAATCCCCAAGAGAGGGAAATCTTGAAAAGACTCAAGGGAAACCTCTCCATTGTTGTAATGTTCCAGTCCGCTATTCTCAGATTCAGATCTATGCAGCTGTTGATCTCTGTTACTGTAAGAGCTGATGCCTCTGTTACTACAGTGGGATAACGCACTGAATGAAGCCTCTTACTAATAGGAGAGGGAAACCCTCCAGTGACGCAGTTTCTTTGCATGGAGACTGACATCAATTACAGTAAGAGCAATACAGCTTTCAACACAGCACATTCGTTCACAATATATCTGGACTGGACTACATGTTGGCATTGCTCGCTATTGGTCACAACTCCAATCACCAATCGCTCTAGTGAAGTCAGTTGTGAGGGATAATAAAAATATTTTCTTTTCGTAGGCTACATGATTCTGCTCTGTTGCCCGTTTAGTATGCTGTAACCATCTCTCCAAAAATCCCTCCACCCCCCCAAAAGAATCACAACCCAGGATGTTGTTACTGTGCTGATCTCTCCTCCACGGGAACAAACGCTAGTGAACAGACTGTCATTGGGAACAGTCGCCCTGAACATAGACAGGAAGTGTGGACTTCTCCGAATGTTCCTCTCACTTCTCTAATAAGGTAACTTTGGAACTTGCATAGAGAATATGCTTCAGTAATTTATTTATATAAATTGACAGACTTATAAAGGCAGTTTCATACTTTTTTACGCATTTTGGCTTCAGTCCAACACTAAAAGTGATAATTACAATGAACGTATATATTTCGACTTATGAATTAATGAGTCAGGTTCGAATAAACATGTCATTGGCTGGGAGATAGGGCGGAATGGGAGCAGTGGCTGAGGAGACTGCATGGGGAGTAAAATGATAGTCCCCAGTCATCATCCCTCTTTCTGACAGACAGAATTAAATCTAATGC
This sequence comes from Chiloscyllium plagiosum, assembly GCF_037043375.1. Classification (NCBI taxonomy): domain Eukaryota; kingdom Metazoa; phylum Chordata; class Chondrichthyes; order Orectolobiformes; family Hemiscylliidae; genus Chiloscyllium; species Chiloscyllium plagiosum. The sequence goes on along the minus strand of NW_028270178.1, from coordinate 50,528,194 downwards.
ATAACAAGGAAACAGCCAACATTTGAGAGATGCAATGCTGAATGACAATGTGAACTAAAAGGATAATATTAAATGTGAAAAAGTGAACTATATGTTATATACATACCATTTTAACATTGGGAATACAGATCGCCACATACCCCTTCTGCTGCTACATACTCTTCCAGGTAGGAAAGGGTCGTGCGAGGGAGCCGTGGTTTAATAAGGAATTGGAATCCCTTGTTAAATGGAAGAGGGCGGCCTATCTCAAGATGAGACGTGAAGGTTCAATTGGGGCGATTGAGAGTTATAGGGTAGCCAGGAAGGACCTGAAGAGAGAGCTAAAAGCAGCAAGGAGGGGACATGAAAGGTCCTTAGTAGATAGGATTAGGGAAAACCCTAAGGCTTTCTATAGGTATGTTAGGAATAAAAGAATGACTAGGGTAGGAATAGGTCCAGTCAAGGATAGTAGGGGGAAGTTGCGTGTGGAGGCGGAAGAGATTGGGGAGACACTGAATGAATACTTTTCTTCAGTATTCACTCAGGAACAGGGCATTGTTGTCGATGAGAATACTGAGGCACAAATAAGTAGAATGGATGGCTTTGAGGTATGTAGAGAAGAGGTGTTGGAAATCCTGGAAAAGGTGAAAATAGATAAGTCCCCTGGGCCTGATGGCATTTATCCTAGGATTCTCTGGGAAGCAAGGGAGGAGATTGCAGAGCCATTGGCCTTGATTTTTATGTCCTCTTTGTCTACAGGAGTAGTCCCAGAAGACTGGAGGATAGCAAATGTGGTTCCCTTGTTCAAAAAGGGGAGTAGGGTTAGCCCTAGTAACTATAGGCCGGTGAGTCTCACTTCTGTTGTGGGCAAAGTCTTAGAGAGAATTGTAAGGGATAGGATTTATGCACATCTAGATAGGAATAATGTGATCAAGGATAGTCAGCATGGTTTTGTGAAGGGCAAGTCGTGCCTCACAAACCTTATTGAATTCTTTGAAAAGGTGACGAAGGAGGTTGATGAGGGGAAAGCGGTAGATGTGGTATATATGGATTTTAGTAAGGCGTTTGATAAGGTTCCCCATGGTAGGCTACTGCAGAAAATACGGAGATATGGCATTGAGGGCGAGTTGGAGGTTTGGATTAGGAATTGGCTGGATGGAAGAAGACAGAGGGTAGTAGTTGATGGCAAAGTTTCTTCATGGAGTGCCGTCACTAGCGGTGTTCCGCAAGGATCTGTTTTGGGACCATTGCTGTTTGTCATTTTTATAAATGACCTGGAAGAGGGGTTAGAAGGTTGGGTGAGCAAGTTTGCGGATGACACGAAAGTCGGAGGAGTTGTTGACAGTGAGGAAGCATGTGGCAGGTTACAGCAGGATATAGAGAAGCTGCAGAGCTGGGCAGAAAGGTGGCAGATGGAATTCAATGTAGCTAAGTGCGAGGTGATTCACTTTGGGAAGAATAACAAAAAGATGGGGTACTGGGCTAATGGTCGGATACTTGGTAGTGTGGATGAGCAGAGGGATCTTGGTGTCCATGTACACAGATCTCTGAAAGTTGCCACCCAGGTAAATAGTGCGGTGAGGAAGGCATATGGCGTACTGGCTTTTATTGGTAGAGGAATTGAGTTCCGGAGTCCTGAGGTCATGATGCAGTTGTATAAGACTCTGGTACGGCCGCATCTGGAATATTGTGTGCAGTTTTGGTCGCAATACTATAGGAAGGATGTGGAGGCATTGGAACGGGTGCAGAGGAGGTTTACCAGGATGTTGCCTGGTATGGAAGGAAAATCGTATGAGGAAAGACTGAGGCACTTGGGGCTGTTTTCACTAGAGAAAAGAAGGTTTAGGGGTGACTTGATTGAGGTGTACAAGATGATTAGGGGGTTAGATAGGGTCGACAGTATGAACCTTTTCCCGCGTATTGAGTCGGGTATTACAAGGGGGCATAGCTTTAAATTAAGGGGGGGTAGATATAGGACTGATGTTAGGGGTAGGTTCTTCACTCAGCGAGTCGTTAGTTCATGGAATGCCCTGCCAGTAACAGTGGTGGACTCTCCCTCTTTATGGGCATTTAAGAGGGCATTGGATAGGTATATGGAGGATAGTGGGTTAGTGTAGTTTAGGTGGGCTTGGATCGGCGCAACATCGAGGGCCCAAGGGCCTGTACTGCGCTGTATTCTTCTATGTTCTATGTTCTACTCCAGGTAGCTGTGGGAGTCGGTGGGTTAATACTGGATATCAGTATTAGGTCGATCCCCAGAAATAGAAGCAGAGATGTGGAGGAAAGGAAGGGAGGAGTCAGAGCTAGAAAGTGTGAAAGTGGGAGAGGGGTGCAAATTGGAAACGATGAACTTTTCCAATTATGGACAAAAGAGAGGAGCAGCAGCGATGATATAATCTACGTATTGGAGAAGGTGTTTTGGATGGGGGTGGAAAGAACTGGAACAAGGAATGGTCTACGTACCCCATGCAGGAGCAGGTATAACTCGGGCCCATGTATGTATCCATGCACCCCCTCTGTATGGCAGGAGCAGGCTGAAGCAATGGGTCTGCATTGGCAGTTCTGTTTGTGGACTTTCAGGAGGAGATAAAAAGCGAACTCTGCTATCAGAGGGCCATCAGCTTCGGGACTGTTAGGTGGGAGTGAGTGGGGGGGGGGGGGGGCGAGTGGGTGTGAATCTCCAGATAAAGTAGTTAATAAAATAGCCTGAAGTGCCATGGTAGGGCTATAGAACAGCAGGTGACATGTGGAGGTATCTGAAAGCTGGCATTCAGCCTCTGAAATGTATAGGTGAGTCCACCAGGCTACAGCAGCACCACCCTTATCGGCACAGGCTGAATAACATAGTCAGGGTTGGATCAAAGCATACAGCATACAGTCTGTTCAGAGAGTGATAGGTTGGATAGGGTGAGGGTGATACAGAGAATTTAAGACAACCAAACTCCCATGGAGCGTTCTCAATGAACAGATTGAGTTCAAGTAAACGCCAGAGGAATGGGTCCAGATGGAGGGAGAGTGTTGGAGCTGGGCGAAGGGGCTATGGGATGGGGAGTGGACTCTTGCCGAAAGAAATGGATACCGAGGAGAAGACGGTGGAAGAGAAGTTCAGCATTATGTCGTTGCAGATATGCATTAAAGTGGGGCACAGAGGGAAAAGCTGAGACCATTGCTGAGTACAGAACATTCAGCATTAGAGCGTGGAAGGTTAGGAGGGATGGTGAATACACGACAGGAAGTGAGCTTGGGGAAGGGGATTGATTCAGATTGCAGGACATGGGTTGGGTGACAGGTTACGGAGGCTCATAGGCATCTCTGAGTTTTTCCGTCTTGTGGGCCTCGTATATCTGGCGAGCATGGCAAATGAGCTGGAGAATGAAGTAGAATTGGGGAATAGTGCAGCCTTGAGCCAATGTGATGTGATGCTGTCGGGCAGAGAAAATGTTGATCTCAGTGGCACTGACATCGCACGATCAGTCCTCATGAAGTAACTCATTGAAAATAATTGGAATCGTTATCTTATTGTAATGCTCTGATTTCATTGGGGTGACACTCAACCAGCAAGGACTTACTTTTCTGAGACTTTAGACCAAACTGTGAAAACAGATGTATTTTGATGTTATTAATAAGACAAATCCATCCATGGTTTTGGAAGGTACTAGCAAAGGCTGAGTTTATTTGTCATTCCCAATAGCTCTAGGGAAGGTTCATTGAGGAAATTACCAGCACAGAATTTCACCTGATTCCCGTTAACCACAGTTTGCTGAGGGTTAATGATGCTACGTGAGTCAAATATTACTTTGATGCGAGGGAAGTTACTCTGATCTCACCTCTAATGACATTGGAAAGTCAGTTAAAATGATAAAGAGCAAAATGATAGAACACGGCTTATTTGAACAATGTGGTCACTGTCCTCACAACGTGTAAGGAAAAACTGATGCATGGACGTCTGATTCTGAGGAGAGGTTTGTCCTATTTGTGATGAGGCTGTTTGGTTAAGCGTTGTGACACAGAGACAGAAAAAAGTTCCACTCTCTATGGGGAACAAAACCACCCTGTTCACGGTGCATTGGACAGTGACACAGACACACTATTGTCTGTTCCAATTGGACATTGATCATCTCAATGTCATCATTCACTGATGACCAATAGCAACACAGAAGCCAGCAGTTCTCATCACCCCAGATGGAAAGCAAACAGGGAAAGGAATGGCCAGTGGAAGTGTGAGTAACTAGTGAACTGGTGTAACTTACAGTGGGAGTGGGAGAAGAAAGATGCGAAGAGATATCATCAGTGGAAGAGTATGTAGCAGCAGAAGGGGTAAGTGCAAGGGAAGTAGGAGTGCAAAAAAGAGTAGGAAGGTGGAGGAAGAATGGCTAATGAAGTTTTAGTGACTGGGAAAAACTTGCTTTTGCAAAAGTGAGGTTGGGTGAAAAACATCACCTTCAGGAAAATTGGGATCTGGTTCCATTGAAAATTAAGTTTTGATGTACTTCATTTTACGGCACTTGATTCTTGTTCAGATTTACTCTGTGTTTCTGTATCTCCATCAATTGCGGATGACATGGTTATTTTCCCCTGGTGTGGTGTCTCAACTTTTTTGAATTTTTAACAGTATGTATTTGCTTCGAATTCAATGTAGACATGAGAATATGATTTGATCTCCTGCAGTTTGTCCATAACATAGAATTTATCCTCATCACATTCACTGATTCAAGCAATGAGTCAGATGAAAATTTCTTCAGCTCTTTCTATTGTTACGAAGAACAGTGCCACACAAAAGGTTCCAGTGCAATGTGCCAAACCCTAGTTCATCCTAAATTAGGTACACGCTTTCTGAATAAGACATGCTGAGTGGTAGAGTGAAAAAAAAGTTAATTCAACTCTGTGTCGAAAATGCTACTTGCAGCTCCCTCATAATAGGTGTTAACTACATCACTCTGTAATTTCTCAAAAATAACAAAAGCAAGAGACTGGAATTCTTAATTCCTCTTCTATGAATAACATCTGGAGAACAGGAAGGAAATCAAGGTTTGTTTGTGATATTCATAAATAATGATGGTGAGAATGTGGAAGATGGACGGCAATGGAATGACAACTAATGTTGGGGATGACAGAAAGATTAATTGGCTAGTTCACACTGAGGAGGAAATGGTTAGCCTAAGGACGATATTAACAGATGATTTCTATACCCAGATTAATGGCCGATGAAGTTTAACACTGATAAATGTGAGATAATGCACATCTGAATTAACAAGACAAGTGTGTTCTCAAACTCTTAAGGGCAAGGGCTAAATTTGCTCCTTTTTTCATTGAAGCAGGGAAGGTTGAGGAGGAAACTTGGTACAGGTATACAAGAGAATAAGTGGAATGGAGAGGATGAACAGGCAGCAGCTGTTTACCTTAACGTAAAAGGCAGGGGATTGAGAGAGGATTTGTGAGTCGGTTTTGAACTGAGAGGGTGGCACAGATATGGAATATAAAATTCCTTCAGTGTGGAAATAGGCTCTTCGGCCCAACAACTCCACACTAACCCTCCAAAGAATAACCCACACAAACACATTCCTCCTATATTTACCCCTGACTAATGCACCTAACCTACACATCCCTGAACACTATGGGGAATTAAGCATGGCCAATTCACCTAACCTGCACATCTTTGGATCGTGGGAAGAAACCGGAGTACCTAACGGAAACCCTGCAGACACGGCGAGAATGTGCAAAATCCATGCAGGCAGTCAGCCGAGGCTGGAATCAAGCCTGAGTACCGCGCTCTAAGGCAGGAATTCTCACCATTGAGCCACCGTTCTGCCCCTGGTGACATGTGTCTGGAAGACAATCCCTCGTCGGGCGATTGAGCAGATAATCCCACAAACATTTAAAAAAGCCTTTGGATATGCAATTGGTGGTGCAGGCTCGCATTTTCCTTCAATTATTCTATGTGGAGACAGCCATGAACTCTGATATATTCTGAAGCAATAGCTAATGGTAGTTCCTGGTTTGTTCCATTGACTGTGTCAGAAAGTGAGCCTCCAGTGAAGTGCTGGTGTTATCTTCCACTTTCTACTTAAGTGTTTCGGTTTCATTGCGTTGGTAATGTAATTTTCTGTGTTGATGATGTCATTTCCGGCCCTTTTTCTCAGCGGGTGGTAGATGGAGTCAAATTGTTTGTTGATGGAGTTCCGGTTAGAATGCCATACTTCTAAGAATTCTTGTGCTTGTCTCTGTTTGGCCTGTCGCAGAATGGATATGCAGACCTAGTCAAATTGGCGTACTTCCTCATCAGAACACAAGAAATTAGTGTTGGGGTCATGTATTTTGTGGCTAATTGATGTTCGTATATCCTGGTGACTAGTTTTCTGCTTGTGTTTCCGTTGTAGTGTTTGTTACAGTTCTTGCAAGACTTATTGTTCCTGGAGCAGAACAGACAATGATATGAATTTATTGCGGTGCTCAAAAGTATGAATAAGCTGTCAGAGTGAAAAGTAATGTTCTATTAGTTGGAATTATAGCGTCAAAGATTCTAATTTCAAGGTTGTCAGTAAAAGAGCTAGGAGTGAAATAAGGACAAGTGTCTTTATTTAGAGAACTGTTACGAATTGGAATTGACTGGCTGGGAAAGTTGTGAATGAAGATTCAAAGGATAACTGGATATATATTTGGAAATTATGAAATTAACGAGCAACAGAGAGAGGGCTGGCAAATGGGAGGTGCTTGGGAGACATGTTTGGAGCTGATTCATACATAATAGCTAATGGCTTACTCCTGTACTTTAAAGTTTTTTACTCTATCATGTGTCAGCTGTGAATAAAAGTCAATATCCAATTATTTCACATGTAAATGCTCGCAAATATCTGATTATTTGGTGCAGCATAAGCATTTAAAATGCAAGTATTGCAAGGTCAGCTTCATTATGAAGTCTAATTATTACTCAGAACATGAATACTTTACGTGTTGTATTCCAATTACTAAAACAAATATATCATTGCTTTGGCACAAAACCATTTGGAAAGCTCTGATATTTCACTGACACTATATTATGTTCGTTGTTTTTTTTTCACTCTCCACATTTCATGTTAAATATCATTCATTCTAAAAATTAGAAGTATTCAAGTTATTGTTCACTGAAATTTGATAACACAAATAATTTATTTTGTTTAATATTCACAGTCCATGTTGAATTATTGCCGTTATAAAATTGCTGGCAAATAGCTGCAGATCGTACATTTCAGTGAGAAATTAAACTGATTGAGATATATAAATGTATAAGAACGTTAATTCTATTTGTATGTTCAATCTTCTGCTCACTCTGAACATGCAATCACTCAGAAGCCAGCCACTTTAAAAATATTGGAGTGGCAAAACATTGCTTTGAATCCTGACATTGAATATCTCATTCTGATCACCACAAGAGTTATGTTCTTTCTTCCATAAAATAAAATGTACGTGCTTCATTTCTGAGTTAGAAAATCTTAACAGGAGTTTATATTTTAGTTCCATAAATATAGAATCAACAGAATTGATTTAAGAGATTATGGTTCAGTTGAATGGTTATCGTTCACATCTTATTGTTGCCCAATTCATGAAATATAGCAAACATCCGATTATTGTTCGGGTCAGTAAAGTCAACACCTTGCAATGAGCTACGCTGAAAATTGCTTCCAATTTATCTGAAATCATTTACAGTGCTATTGGACCTCACAGCTGCCTGTGATACAGAGAAACTCAGTGGCATTTTACAAAATCTCTGCGTAGAGCTTCTAATCTGGTTCAGGGCAGTCAGTCAAACATTACTTCAAAACAAATAATTTGGAATCCACCTTGGGCAGGGGAGAACCCACCAACAGTTATGTACAAATATTGTCCAGGTTAAATGCTAATGGCTGACCAGCAACCAGATTTTGAAATTCATCTTCAGTCAGAGCCTGACCCGGAGAGCAGACGTGTTGACATGGAGAGCCAGACTCACACCATACAAGTTACCTATGGTGGTGAAACCTGACCTGCCTCCCAGACTCCATACTTCTGCATCCTGGACCAGACATGGGTGAAGACGTTAACAAGTTGACAATCTATTGCAGTTCCTTGTGTCTCACAAAGAAACCTCTAAAGCCATATCCAATACATGTCACCTTCACATTCTCCAGTATCAAAGTAAAATTGCAATTCTCTATTAATAGTCAGAGATTACTACATGAATCACACAGTAGAATTGATGTGAAGTAACCAGCAGCAAACGGAAACCAAAAATAACATTAATAACTGAATTTGGCGGATTCTGTCTGGTCCAAGTAACCACACTTATTATACTGGCTTTCAGGTGACTGTAACAATGTACACCATAACTGGAGGTTTTGGCCTTACACCTCGCCAAAACTTCCTGATCTCACACACATCACTCCCTCACACATTCAAAAAATGATGAAAATCCACAAACTGGGTGAAACTGGAAACATAGAATAGTGCAGCACTGTACAGGCCCTTCGGCCTTTGACGTTCTGTCGACCTTTTATCCTACTCTAACATCAGACTAAACTACATAGCTTTCATTATACTATCATTCATGTACCTATCCATTTAAATATCCCTAATATAGCTGATTTTACTACAACTATTGGCTGTTCATTGCACACACCCACCACTGTCTGTGTAAAGAACCTACCTCTGACATCTCCCCTAAACCTTCCTCCAATTACCTTAAAATCATATACCCTCGAGATAGCCATTTCCACCCTGGGAGAAAGTCTCTGGCTATCCACTGTATCTTTGCCTCTCATCATCTTGTATACCGCTGTTAATCACGCTCCATTCCTCTTCGTTACAATGAGGAAAACACACTAGCTCCCTCAAATTTTCTTTGCAAGACATGTCCTCCAGTCCAAGCAGCATCTTGATAAATTTCCTCAGCATTCTCATCAAAGCTTCCACACCTTTCCTATAACGAGGCAACCAGAACTGATCACAATATTCTAAGTGTGGTCTCACCAGGGCTCCATATAGTTGAAGCATAACCTTCCAGCTCTTAAACTCAATCTCTCCCTTTGAACACATCAAACACCTTCTTAACAACCTTACAAACCTAGGTAGAAACTTTGTGGGAGCTGTGCTATGGCCCATATGATCCTCCATTCCTCCACAATGTAAGAATCCTGCCTCAAACCCTGTATTCTTCATTGAACTTTGACCTTCCAAAATGAATCGTATCCCACTTTCCATATTGAACACCATCTGCCACTCAGCAGTTGAGTCCTGCATAATGTCAATGTCCTTTTGCAAACTACAACAGCCCTCCACACTATCCACAATTCCACCAACCGGTGTTACATCATCAAACTTAGCAACTTACCCTTCCACTTCGTCATCCAAGTCATTTATCAGAATCACAAACAGCAGAGGTCCCAGAACCGATCCTTATGGAACACCACTGGTCACCTAATTCCATACTGAATACTTCCCATTTACCACCACCCTCTTCTATGGGCTAGCCAATTCTGTATCCAGACAGATAGATCTCCCTGTATGGCCATGCCTCCTTACTTTCTGAATGAAACTACCACGGGGAAGCTTATCAAACATCTTGTTAAAATCCATGCACTCCGCATTCACTGCTCTACCTTCCTCAGTGCGTTTAATCCCATCCTCAAAGAATCCAATAAGAGTTTTGAGGTATGATCTGCCCCTCACAAAGCCATGCTGACTATTTCTAATCAAACTATGATTTTTCAGAATCCTCTCCAATACTCTTGGCCAATACTGATGTAAGACTGACTGGTCTGTCATTCTCATTCCCTTGCCTGAACAAGGGAGTAATATTTGCCACCCTCCAATCAACAGTCGCTACTCCAATGGAGAGTGAAGACGCAAAGACCATCGCCAAAAGCACAGAAATCTCTTTCCTCTCTTCCTATAGTAACCTAGCGTGTTTCCCGTCTGGCCGTGGGATTTATCTATCCTTATGTTTGTACTTCAATCAGTCTGTATTTCACCTCAACTTGTTTACTCACTGTCCAACCAACTGATTGACTGCTTTCCATTTCAGGGCTCTGTACAGTGCTGCCTTCCTAAGCAAGTATGGTTCCCATTATATTGTGTATTATGTAATGGAAAACATGGGAATGCCTTTTTCATGAAGGGCAGATGCCATAACTTTGACTCTGCTGTTCTTCTGATGCTGCCTGAATGGCTGTGCTTTGCCAGCGCCACACTTTTCGACTCTGATCACCAGGATCTGCAGTCCTCACGTTCTCCATTACTAGGGCTGTCCCCTCTGCACACTGAGCAGGCAATTAATCAGCAGAAACCCGTTGTATTTAGAGTTGACTGTTCAGTTCTGGAAAGCTGCATTTGATGAACACTTTTACTAAAAACGAAATTACAATTCAACAAATTTTCATTCAGTCCCAGAGTTACAGTTTTGGTTCATGAATTGGACAGCTTGATAACGAGCAGTGAATGACTGAAGAACTCCGAAGTACACAGTATTCCAGGTGATATATTCCAGGTCGGATGTGCTTTACCTCAATGCTGCTAATATTATCAGACAGACAAATATGATAAGGAAACGAGGTGACATGTGGAAGTGTGACATTTTTGCCATTACAGAGATGTGTTTCAGGGAGGGCATGGCTAACAACTCAATATTCCGTGGTACCAGAACTTTTGTCAGGACAGGAAAGAGGGTAAAAGAGGAGGTAGTGGTACCTTATTAATGATGGAGTCAGTTACTGGAGTAAGAAGGGACGATATCTTGAAAGGATCTTCTAATGAGGCTTGGTGGTTGGAGCTCAGGATCAGAACCATGACAGAAACACTGCTAGGGATATATGGTAGACCCCCAGATAAAGGGAAGTATGGGAGCAGGTATATAACCAAGTTATTGAAATGTGTAAAAACAATAATAGGCTCATTATATTCAGGCATTTCAATTCCAAACATTCAAATACGGCAGTGATAACTTCTTAAGCGGGGGCAGGTGCTTTGAAATTTATTCCAAACAGCTTCTTCTGTCAACATAGAGCAGATACAACAATGGGCAGTGCAGTGCTTGGCCTCACTGTGGGGAACGAAGCCAGTCAGCTGTTCCAGGCAGAAGTGGGAGAGCATTATAGCAACAGTGACCGTGATATCACACGTTTTGACTTTGCTAAGGAAAAGACCCTAAAACTGTTTGAAACATAAAAGCTTTTTGGATTGGGTAGACAGATGTTATGAAAAAAAAATGACAGGATCTGGCCAAAGTGCAGTTGCTTCTGGGTGAAACTGTTGCAGAACAAGATGGGGCGGGGGTGGAGGGATAATTTGATTAAAATGGAATTGATGAGAGTGTCGGCCCAGCATGTTACACCGAAGATAAAATTTAGGAAAACAAGCCCAGAGAACCTCAGATGTCGACACAAATTCCGAACAGGATGAAAAAAGAAAGAGAAGCTTAAAGAAGATACCAAGTCAGCAGGCCAATGAAGGTCCTCAAAGAATTTCGCAAGTGGAGGGCTAAACTTAAAAAGTCAATGGAAGAGCAGAAGGAGTGTTGATAAAACTTTAGCAGGTAAGATTAGCAAGAATCCACAGTCATTTTTATCTTGGTTTATTAAGGGGAAGACGATAACGTGGGAAAGAATGAGAGTGTTAGGGTCTCAATGGACAGCCTGTTCATAGAGCCAGAGAATATGTTAAATACATTCTACGAATCGGTCTTTAGTTTGGAGAAGCAGTTTCTGGATTCAGGGAGACTGACCGTTTGACTATTGAGCAAATTGACATAGGAGCTGAGAAAGAATTGAAAGTTTATGCAAGATAGAGTGGGCAAATGACCAGATTAAAGACCACCAAGTCTCACATCAGTGAGAGGGAAACAATTGTAGAAAATTCGGAGGGCTGTTGAGGCTGGATCACTAAATATCTTCAAGGCTGAGACAGACAGATTTTTATACAAGTGTTAGGGGAAATCATAGGAAAGTGGAATGGTGGATTAACAAAATAAATATAACCTAATTGAAGGAAAAGCAGACTCAGTGAGAGGATAGATATATTGTTGCCCCTTTGTCTAATGGAGTTCTTTTCCAATAGCCCTGTATTCACAAGAACATCAACCTCTCTCACTATGGAGTGAGACACAGTTTAGAATGCAAACGAGGGATTCAAGGATAGCAATAGACAGAAAGTACGAGAGGACTGCGACAACACGGATTTCCTGTCGGGGTGAGGATCTGCATCGACATAGTCTCCACTACCAGAAGGAAGACCTCAGCAAAACACCCTCCAAGGCCAAGCAGTGACTTGCACTGGGGAGCAGATAGTCAGGGGCCAGGTGTCAAGGAGTGCTGAAGGCCTAATGACTACATCACTATCGTGTCTCCTTCCTTCCCTGACCAAAACTATGTGTGGAAGGGTAGGGAGATATACCATTGTAGCGGAGTTAGCAGGAAGGCTTTCACACGAGGGGCTTCGGACAGCTCCAGCTCAGCAAAATGTACAGGGAAACTGAAATAAAGTCCTTTTAACTTTATTGCTACAGCAGTCGAGATGGCAGTTAGGGCAGTCGCACGTTCCTCGTATGGGATGTGGGAGCTCACGGAGATTTCCACCGTCCTGATGGCTACACGTGTGGACTGTGCACCCAGTTTCAGCTCCTGGGAGACCGTATTAGGGAGCTGGAGCTGGGTGGCACGGTGGTTCAGTGGTTAACACTGCTGCCTCATAGCACTCGGGACCAGGGTTCAAATCCTGGCTCGGGCAATTGTCTGCGTGGAGTTTGCACGTTCTGCCCGTGTCTGCATGTGTTTCCTCTGGGTGATGCGGTTTCCTCCCACAGTTCAAAGACGTGTAGGTTAGGTGCATTGGTCATGCTAAATTGGCCGTAGTGTTAGGTGTAGGGCAGTGGGTCTGGGTGGGCTGGTCTTCGGTGGGTCGATGTGGATTTGTTGGGCCGAAGGGCCTGTTTACACACTGTAGGTAATCTAACTCAGGATGCACTCAGGGTCATCTGAGATACTGAGAACTTCATAGATAAGTGCTTTAGTGTGGTGGCCACACCCAAGACACGCCCCTAGTTATGTTCCTTTAATGACTGTAATATTCCAGTCCAATGTTCATCGTCCTCAGTTCATTAGCATTACCTGTCAGTCCTGTTGTATTTAAATAAACACACTTTAATCCAACAGGCGTACCTTGCTTCCTGTCATGTTCCAGGTAGAGAGTAGCTGTGCGACCACCAGGAATGGCAAAGGGAGTAGTCAGAGAGTACAGAAATCCCCTGTGGCCATTCCCCTCGATAACAAGTAGACCATTTTGGATTTTTGGGGGCGATGCCCGTTCAGGGGAAAGCAGCAGTAGCCAGGTTGGTGGTACTACACTGGCTCTGGCGCACAGCGGGAAAGGGTAAAGGTAAACAGGACGGGAAAGATAGGAGGGTCGATTGTTGTTGGGACAGATCAGAGATTCTGTGGCCACAAACGGGAATCCAGGATGGTGGGTTACCTCCCCGCTGCTAGGGTCCAGGATTTCTCCAAGTGGCTGCAGAACATTCTCAAGGAGTTGGGTGAGCAGCCATAAATCATTATGCACGTTAGCACGAATGATACCCGTAGCAACATGGACGAGTTCCTGCAGCGTGATTGCAGAGCGCTAGGAGAAACATTTTTTTAAAAAAAACCTTGACAGTGGTAATCTCATGAGAGGGAGATTACCATCAGAGACTTGCACTGGAGGGGCAGCAATATCTTGGCGGCCAGTTTTGCTAGTATTACAAGGGTGGGTTTAAACTAGATTGGAAAGGGGTGGTATCCTCCAGAGCAGGGAGGCAAGTGCGAGGCTGGAATGAGATACAGTAATCAGAAATAGTACGATTAGGCTGGAAAACGACAGCGAAATGCCTTTTGGATTAAATTGCATCTATTTCAATGCAAGAAGGCCGACAGGTAAGGCCGATAAACTCAGGGCGTGGATAGGTAGGTGGGACTTCGATATTATAGCCATTACATAAATATGGCTAAGTGATGGATAGGACTGACAGCTTAATGTGCCAGGGTACAGGTGTTTTAGGTGAGACAGAGATGGTGGAAGGAGGGGAGGGGGAGTTGCATTTCTGATTACCACAGCAGTAATCAGAGATAAAATAACTGATGGATCACCCAGTGAAGTTTCCAAGGTGGAGTTAAGAAATAGGAAGGGGTTGGTGAGGTGACTGGGGATGTAATATAGGCCTCCAATTAGTCAACAGGAATGACAGTAACAAATATGCTGGAAGAAAGGGGAGACCTGCAGGAGCAATATGGTTATCATAATAGGGGATTTTAATTTTTAAATCCACACTGGAATGGACAGAGCTAAGGGATTTGATGACATAGAATCTGATAAAAGCGTCAGGAAAGCTTCCTCAAGCAGTGTACAGAGTGTCCTACTCGGGAAGGGGCAAAACTCGAAATTTCCTTAGGAAATAGGGCAGGACAGGTGACTGAGTTAACAGTGGGGGAGCACTGTGGAACCAGTAACCATAGTTCTATTAATTTTCAAATGGTTATGGAGAGGGACACAACTGGTCCACTGGTTCATGTTCGAACTTGGGGCGTGGCTCAGGTCCAGGCAGCTGGGATCAAGGGAATCCCTGGAGGTATATAAGAGATAACGAAGTTTACTGAAGAAGGAAATCAGTAGGGTGAAAAGAGGGCAAGAAAGAGCCTTGGCTGAGAAGATTAGGATGAATCCAAAAAGCTCCTTTAAATATGTTAAAAGAAAAATCAATAACTGGATAGAAAATAGGTCTCCTCAAAGACCAATGTGGACAAGTATGTGTGGAACTATAAGAGACGGGTGAAGTCCTCAACGAATATTTCTACTCTATGTTTACCGTGGAGAAAGACATGTTGACTTGAGAACTTGAGGAAGTTAGTGATGATATCTTAGAGACAATCCATATCATAGTAGAGGAGATTTTGGAAGTACTGGAATGTTTGAAAGTGGATAAATCTCACGGTCCTTACCCGATATATCCAAGAACACCTCAAGGGGCTCCAGAAGAATTTGCGGGAACCCTAGCTTATAATGTTGATCATCATTAACCACAGTAATGTCCCGGAAGACTGGAGGATAGCAAATGTTGTGCCCTTATTCAAGAAGAACTGAATGCAAAAAGCCTTGGGACTAAAGACCAGTAAGTTTCTGAGGGATAAGATTTACTTGCATTTAGAAAGACAGGCTTTGATTAGGAATAGTAAATGTGGCTTTGTGCGAGGAAGTTTGTACCTGACAATTCTCTTAAAGGAATTGGATGATGTGACTGGGAAAATTGACTTAGGTGGGGCAGTAGACTTCAAAACATGTGGTGTTGGAAAAGCACAGCAGGTCAGGCAGTATTCATCAGAAACGGCCAAAACATGGATTCTCCTGCTCCTCTGATGCTGCCTGACCAGCCATGTTTTTGTGCCACACTTTTCGACAATGATCTCCAGCAACTGCCATGCTCACTTTCTCCACGGGAGGTAGATTCAGTCATTATGGATTTCAATTACACCAGAACAGAATGATGATTTTGAGCCCCTGGAGCCTGATATATAGAATTACAGGAGGAGGCCAATAAGCCCCTCGGGCCTATAAAACGGTAACCATATCATGCAGCACCAGTATCCAGTTGCACAGCAACAGGATCAATCTATTCAGTTACTTGAAGTCAGTAACACAGGAAATGGAAGAGGCCATAAAGTGACTGGAATATCGGGTATACTGGAATAAAACCAGGCTAGCCCCTCAGACCTGCCCATCCGTTCAGTAAGTCAAGGCTGATTTGCACTCGGCCACAATTTCTCATTAATGCCCAATTCTTTGTAGCCCTCGACTCTCTGACGGGTCAAAACCCATTGAAACCCACTCGCACTCCCCAAACATTTCAGTGATGTAGCCTCCCCTAACTATCTGGTCTCAACCATCACTACGCCCTAAGAGAAGGAAACACTCCCCACACATATACCTTGGTCAATTGACATGGATAGAAGATATGAACACAGCGTAAAGTGACTGGCCCTGATATCACGGCAGTATTTCATTGAGCGAGATGTCAAGGAGACTGAACAAAATTGAACTTGATGATAATCAGTTGTAAACTCCCCACTGGTTGGATCATTCAGAGCACAATGGGGCTGGTGGACAGAAATCCTCTCAGTCCCTAGATATCTCTGTGGGCAATCCTCAGGGTACCTTCTTTGGCATAAACATCTTCAGCTGCTTCATCAATGTCTTTCGCTCTGTCACACACTCAGAGATGGAGATGTTCTTTGAAGATTATACAATGTTCAGAACAATAAGTAACCTCCTAAGGTACGAAAGTATCAAATCTTAACAACATTCAAGCTTGTGCTGTTAATGTAAAGGTAACATGAATCAAAAGCACTGCTGGACACTAAACATTTCCACGGTTAAAAGAAAGAGGGACCCCTTCAGCAACTCTAGCTGGTTTCACAGTAATATAAGAAAGCCATTTCACCCATCTGATCTACTGGATAACAAGAGGTGCAATGCATTCACTCACTCCTGCCTATTATCCAAGAAGACAACTTAAAATAAAAGCAGGTGTTGGAATCCAAAATACGCACGCAGGAAGCTGGAAGAACAGAATAAGCAAGGCAGCATCAAGACTTTGAGAAGTGAACGCCTTGGATATAACCCTTCGTCAGGACTGTGGATGGAAGTAAGGGGGTCTATAGATAAAGTGGCGGGTGAGGGAGGAGGAGGCAGAGTGGCGAAGTGGGGGATAAGTGAACACAGGTAAAGGGTATTAGCGAGTTGTTGATGGGAGGGCTGAATCCAATTGGTAGCTGGACAAAAGCTTGCTCAGAGGAATGGAAGGGAGGGGAGGGCTTGGGAAGGGAGTCGGGGGATTGGAAGGGAGGTTATTTGAAATTGGAGAATTCAATGTTGAGTCCCCAGGGTGTTGGCTGCACAGGTGACAGATGAGATCTTGTTCCTCCAGATTATGGTTTGGTTCATTGTGACAATGGAGGAGGCCAAGGATGGCTATGTCGGAAAGGGATTGGGAAATAGAATTGAAATAGGAAGTGAATGGGAGGTCTTCCATTCCACCTAACGACCCTACCTTTCAGCTGCCAACCGGATTCCTCACTGCCATCGCCTAACCAGGTTGTACCCACCACTTGTGTCCACATAGCCGTAACTCACCATCCCTCCAATCTCCCCACCCCAACCACTCCCTTCCCTCTTTATCTGCAGCTCCCCCTACCCCCCTCCCCCGTTCTGAAGAACGGTTATACCTGAAATGTTGACTTTCCCAGCTCATAATGCTGCCTGGCTTGTAGTGTTCTTCCAGTTTTCTGTTTGTCTCCTATAAATCAGGAAGTTAGAGTCTAGTCTGCACAGCGTGCTGTTAGGCAGGAACCACGGGTTGCCCACTGAAGTCCTTGAACCTCTGCCCTCGGGCCAGGAGGTAGATATTCAGTTCCTCCAGACACTGACACATGAACAGAAGAGGCCATTCAGCCCCTCCAAACTGTTAGACTGAAATAGGAGGATGTCCTTGTTGCTGCAACACGACAAACCAATGAGGCATAGACTGCACAGACAGACTAATCCATGTTGTTTCTCCTGGCCCCATTGCTAATGGTACACACGTGCTACGTTAACGTGGTTTGCTGACCATGAGGAGGGAAAGTGAATGGTTTGTGCCAAGTCGCAAGGAGGCATCTTCCATCTCCGAGATGTTATGGACTAGGCTAGACCACTCAAAACACTTTTTAGCAGGCAGCCCAGTGCATACCTTTGCAATTTGTTTCGGTAAGTGTACACTGAAAAGTACCGTGGGTAATTTAGTAGGGTTGATTACTAGATTTTGAACAGACAAAAACTTTATTCATAAAATTACACAATGAAACACAAAAAACAGAAAAAAATCACGACAGAATTCAACCTATTCAGCTAGACTTAAGAATGCTATTCCGAATACACACAACTGGCCCAATACGCAAACTCCCAATAATAAAGAAAACAGTATAAATGGAACACAAACTTCCAGGTTGAAGTTGAAGGTCAGAAAAGAGAGAGAGTTTCCACACAGCTCCCAGTTGAACTTTCCAGTTCAAGACTCAAATGAAAACTGCTCAGCTCAGCTAGTTCAGCTAAAATATCTCACCATTCCCCGTTCATTATACTGGTCACTTATAAAGCATGACCACTTTGGCCTGAAGACTCATCTGTTTCCATATAAACAAAAGACCTCTGAAAGTACTTTTCATCTCTGTGCCAAACCAGACTGATTGGAGCTTGGAGAAAGTGAGGAAGGGCTTATGCCCGAAAAGTCGATTCTCCTGCACATTGGTTGCTGCCTGACCTGCTGCGCTTTCCAGCAACACATTTTTCAGCTCTGATCGGAGCTTGGCCCCATTTTATTGTTCCTCTGAAAAAAACCAAGGACAGAATCTCCTTGAGCCAAGGAACAGCTTTTAGACAAAAAGGGAATTGCTTTGAGACACATCTCTCCCCCCTTAAAAAAAAACATCAATGCTAGAAGGTGACTGCATTTTTAACCCTTCAAACCCAGTTAGTAGTCTTAAAACTGACAGATATACTGTACTAATTGTATACATTCAAACATGCACAAACACATGCAAAACCAGGCTGCTGTATACCCACCATCAAACACCTCCGTATCTCATTGTAGTCTCAGTAACTCATCAGCTTTCACGTTTTCACGACCTGCCACATGCACAATGGTCAGATTGAATGGCTGCAACAACAAGCTCCATCTAAACAGTCTGGCATTTTTGTCTTTAATTTTTTCCACAAATGTCAATGTGTTGTGATCAGTGTATACGATTGTCTCAGATGCATTGCTGGTAATATAAACACAGTATGGTGTAATGCCAACACCAAGTTTAAAGTCTCTTTCTCCACCGTTGAACATTTCTGTTGATGTACGTTCGACTTCCCAGAAAAACACCCGATAGGTCTTTCTCTTCCCTCATCATCCTCCTGCAGGAACATCGGACCAATACCCACATCACTGGCATCGATAGCCACCTTGAAAGTCTCCGTGTAATCTAGTGTAGCTAATATTGGGGCAGTGTCTAACACAGTTTTTAAGCTGTAAAATGCTTTTGACAGTCCTCTGTCCACTGAGAGTTCTTGCCCTTGACAATTCGGTGAGTGGAGCAGCCACACTGCTTAAAGTTTGGCACAAACTTTCAGTAAAATCCAGTCAATCCCAGGAAACGTAGTATTACATATTTCTTTTTGTCGACGGTGTGCAACATTCCCCAACAACTTTCGTTTTTGTATCTCATGGGGCCATTGGCCCATGTCCAATAACATGACCCAGGAACGTGACTTGGCTTTCTCAAATTCACTTTTAGCTAGGTTTACCAGCAAGCCTGCCTTCTGAAGTCAATCAAACAAGTCCGATAAATGCTGTAAATGTTCCTTTCATGAGTGACTAAAAACCACCAGGTCATCAATGTGCACCACATAGTTGGGTAATCCGACAATGACCTCGTTATCAGTCTCTGAAATGTGACTGGATCGTTTTATATATCAAATGCCACAACTTTGAACTGATACAATCCATTTAGAGTTACAAAAGCCGAAATTGCCTTTGCTCTCTCTGACAGAGGTCCTTACCAGTAGCCTCTGAGAAAGTCCAACTTAGAAATGTAAGTAGCTTCTCCCAGTTTTTCAACATAGTTCTCAAACATGGAATAGGATATGCATCAGGCTTTGTAACGAAGTTGAGTTTGTGACAGTCCTCACATGTCCACTGGGTAACATTTGGCTTTGGCGCCATGACTATTAATGAGCTCCAAGCATTTCGATTGTGCCATTTGGAGCATGTGCTCTATTTCCTTCTGAACCTGTGCCAACTTTAGAGGATAATGCCTTTAAGGATGTTATTTAGTCAGAACAACATCTCCTGTGTCTACATCATGCACAATTATGTTCGTACTTCCCAGTTTATTTCTGCGTATCTCTCCAAGATATCGTAATAACTCTTTCAGGTCACTATGCTTTTCTCATGGAAGGTAACTCAATAATTTATCCCAATTTTTGACAACTTTCTCATTGTTCAATTTGATATTAGGAATGTCCAATTCAGAATCCTCTGATCGTGAGTCTTCCTTCTGTGCTTTAATCATTAATCCCTTCTCCTCTTGCTTTCCTTCCCTATCAAAATACCTGTTGAGCATATTCACATGACACACTCTGTGAGATTTCTTCCTGTCTGGAGTCCGTACCAAGTAGTTCACCTCATTCAATTTCTTCCCAATTTGATAAGATACACTAACACTTGCTTTTCAAGGCTCCACTGTTACTTGAATTAACACCAATACCTTATTCCCAATTGCAAAATTGCGAATTTGTGATTTCTGATCCACTTCCTGTTTCATTGTATGCTGCGATACTTTTAAATGCTGTCTAGCCAACTCTCCAGCTCTATTTAATCGTTCCCTAAAATTTGACACATTGTCCAAATGGGTGGTCTCTGAATTCTGCCTTATTAATTTCTCCTTAACCAATGTTAACAGTCCTTTTACTTCATGCCCCAAAATTAATTCAAATAGTCTGAATTTGGTCGATTCATTCTGTGCGTCTCTGATCACAAATAGTTCAAAAGTAATTTCCTTATTGCAACTGGATTTTCCTGACCATAAACCCTCAACATGGTTTTCACTGTTTGATGCCATCTCGCTCATGCTCACTGTGATTCCGAATACTACGTAGGAAATTTGAATTGCTTTATTCCCAAATTATCCATCACCTGCTTGAATAGTTCGGATGTGAGGTTTGATCTGTCTGGATCTCTATTGGTAGTCCGTACCTACATAAAAAAATAAGTATTTTTTTCTGCAACTCTTTTAGCTGTGATGCTGCATAATGGGTTTGCCTCTGGAAATCCAGTCGACACATCCATTATTGTTTATAAATACTTATTCTCACTTAGTCTTTGTGATAGGGGACCTAAACAATCTATCAGACTCTTGTGAAAGGTTTCTCAAATGCTGGAATTCGTATTAAAATTGCAGGTTTTATTACTGCCTGTGTGACATGTTTGAGACATTTGGCAATATTCACTACATCTTTGTGCAGTCCAGGCCAGTGAAAATAACTTTGTATTTCAGCCTGTAATGTCCTCACCCTGAAATGATCTCCAAGCTGTAGCTCATGTGCCACTCGCAGCACCTTCTTTCTATATCCAACAGACAAAAGAATTTGATGAATTTCTGCCCACGTCTGATCTGCTTCAATGTGTGGTGATCTCCATATCTGCATTAAAACATCATTTGTTAAGTAATAACACACAGGAATGCATTCATTCTCTTTCTTGCTAAATATCTTTTGATATAACTTCTGTCACTTCACATCTTTCTGCTGTAATTCAATCAGCTTAGCAGAGCTAAAAATACGTTCATGTTTTCCTACTTGCTCCTTCTGTTTTCCACTTATCTGATCAAAAAGAAACTTTCGGATAACTCTAAGTCAGCTTCGTTATCTGTGCCTTTATCCTGCTTAAACTTGTGCTTCTGTGATCTTCTGGTGATGTAATCAGGGGAAGTTCCTGGATAAACCTTCTCCAGGTCTTCAGTTGCCCGCATCTCCACTGGCTTTTCAACTAAAGTAGGCAGCACGCCTACCAGTGAAGCAGCTATATTATTTGCAAGGACAAATTTTATTCCTTGAGCTGAGAGTTAGGGGTCTAGTACACCTACCGCACATGCTCCAATCTTCTCTGGACACTCTCGCCTCACTTTACGTAACTGACCACTTTTTGCCTCACTGTGAATTCCTGTTACCAGCACATTTTCTGGAAATAGTCTCTCAAGGTGCATAAAGCCTCACCCCTCAGCATTACAGACTGCAAATATCCTGTGTCAATTAATATTGAAACCTTCTTACCAATTACTCCTGGCCTATGTGAATAAACTTTACCCTTTCATGTAAGTTTTGTTTGCAGATTTAGTACGTCCACTGATCATCTTGTACACTCTGAGGCAATTGCCTCACTTCCACTATGCTTTTTGTTACGAGTCCAACAAAACTTCCAGGCTTGTCTGATTATCCTACATCTGGTTTTCTCCCAGCCCATCAACACTGGGATTTTGTGAGGCCCTCTTTTTTACAATGAAAACACGACAGGTTTTTAACTTCTTTGTCCCCCTCAAGGTTTCCTTTATTACTGTGGTAAATTATCCTTATGATCTACGCTGTGATCTACCTTTCCCTTTGCACGTGAGGATATCTGTTTGCTCCAATTTCTGTCCCTCAGAGACCAGAACTGGTTCTGGAAGCCAAACCAAGTTTATGGGCCAGTTCATAATCATCAGCCATTTCAGCAGCTAACCTTGCTGCTTACACTCTTTGCTCTTCCACCTGAGTTTGTATTACTTCAGGCAGTAAATTTTTGAATTCCTCCAAGTGCTAACCTCTTTAAGGTCATCATAGCTTTGCTTGAAATTTAAAGCTCTTATCCAACTATCGAAATTAGTCTGTTTGATCCTTACAAATTCAGAGTAGGTTTCACCAGGATCCCTCATTAAATTCCTGAAAGATTGCCTATGCAGACAAAATGTTTTTTTAACCTCCTTATACTCCCCAGATACCTCCTCTGACAGGGATGTGAATACCTCACCAGTCCTACCTACAAGGTTCGTTTTGATCAACAAAACCCACATTGCCTCTGGCCACTGCATTTGTTTAGCCAACTTTTCAAATGAGTTGAAAAGGGCATCACACTCTTCTCATCAAATTGAGGCGATCCTTGAACATACTCAAACAAATTCTCACTAGGCTTCTGACTATCAGGGGCGTGCTCATACCCACTCTCATCCTTACTAAGCACACCCTCAGCCGTTATCTCCAGCATTTTACACTGACTTTTCTTTTTGATTGTCAGTTTTTGTTCTTCAAAAGCTCTCTCTTTTGCCATTCTTTCTTTTTACTCTCTGTTCTGCTGCTTTCATTTTTCCCCCTCTTCTGCATTTTATCGAAAGTCAAATGTTTAATTTTGGGTATTAGTTTGATTGGGTTGAGAAGACTTAGTATAGTAACGGCTATTTCAGTCGCCAAACGTTTTCTGTATGTGTATACAGTGACTTTGGAAATTTTACGAAAAATGAATAAGACCAAGTTGCAAGAATTAGCAGAGAAGCTGGAATTGGAACTGACTGCTTCTGTGAGGAAAGGAGAGATAATTACAGTGGTATCTCGTCAATTAAACTTGCTGGAGAAACCAACAGAATCAGAGATGGCAAGAATTCAGTTGCAAATGAAACATCTTGAGCTAACGGCGAGAGGTAAGGAAAGGGCAGCCAAATTCCTTCACACTCTCCTCATGGTACCATCACCGCAGGGATTAGTCTGGTGAAACTCCATTACACCGTCTCTCTGTACCAAGGAGATCACTGATTATAAATGAAAGAAAATACTGTCTCAAGTATACTCCACAACTGCAGAACGGTGTCTTCATTCTAATTCTTCCATCATTTTGTAAAGAACGATACTACTCAGTTATTGTGCTGATTACTTGCTGAGTCATAGAGTCATAGAGATGCACAGCATGGAAACAGATACTTCGGTCTGATCTGTCCATGCCGACCAGATATCCCAACCCAATCTAGTCCCACCTGCCAGTTCACCACTGCTCTGCATGAATTCTGTTAGTGCCTCATGATCAAGGACATCCAGCTCCTTTTCACAAACAACACTTCCCATCATCTCGTCTTCTCATAAATACAAAATGAGAAGGATGGCATTTTTTGCCAATCATTTATTTGCCTTATGAAGCAAAGTCACACCAACAACAACATCACTGTTGTCATTGGAGTTGATGGGAGATAGTGACGAGGCGATGATCTAGCTGTATTATCTCTGAATATGAATCCAGGGAATCAGGTAATGACCCAGACACCGGATCCGAATCCCACAACGGCAAAGGTTGGAAATTAAATTCAATAAAATATCAGGAATTAAGAATCAACTGAAACAATTAAACCAATGTCGATTGTCCTACCTTGCACCTTCATGCCCTTCAGGAAAGGAAATCTACCATCTTCAGCTTGTCGGGCTTACATGTTACTCCACAGCAAAGTGGTTAACTCACAGTTGCAGTTTGAAACAGCCAAGCCTGCCACTCAGTTATATCAGTCATTTCAAAACCTCAAAGAAATGAAACCGCATGAACCTCAGCACTGACTACTTACTTCCCACAGACTGCAGTGGGTCAGGAAGGCAGCTCACCAAAACCTTCTCAAAACATTCTCAATGAGGAAAGGGAATTAAATACTGGGCCAGCATCCCATTAATGAATAAAAGACGATGATCACACTCAGGGAAGAGAGAAAAACAGACATAAATAACTTTAACAGGGACTTTGACATATACCTTACATGGTCATGATTATCAGTAATATGGGAACAGGACAAACATAAGTAATGTTTAATTTCAGTTTTTATTTCCATCCCAGCTGATCATCAATAAACTCTTTGTTTGCTTCTTTCTCTCTATCTCTCTCTTTTTCCATCTATTCAACTCAGTCCTTCTCCCCTTCATAACAGATGTCGGTGTCAACAACATCAATCACGCTATTTCCCAACTGTGTTCAGTTCTGATGTATGAATCGAATTGCCAATTCTATTTTTCTCTCGACCCGAGAGGGCTGTCAAATCTGCTCAGTTTGTCTGGCACTTTCTCCTTCTTTATTGTTTCTGAACTATTGCATCATTCTTTGCTTTATGTAACCTTTAATTTTGTTATTACTTGGAATGTCTGTATCGATGACAGGGGCAGCATTTGTTGACCTAACCAAATGTAATTTACTGCGAGGTCATTCTTTCAGGCAGTACAGAACCAAGCACCTTGCTGTGGGTCTCACATCAATCTTAAGCCAGACCAGATAGTAACGCAAGATCTATTTACCAAAGGACATCAGTGAAATAGATAAATGTATAGACAAAATTCTGGAGATGTTATGGTTGTTATTAGTAAAACTTGCTTTTTTTCCCCAATTCCTGTCTTGTGTATTTAATTTCTGGCATCGTCTGTGGTAGGATGTGGAACAGTGTCTTTCTGTGTAATAACCTGTGCATCAGAATTACATTTCTTCCGACATTACTGCTCTGAGAGAGTATTCCTGTCATTAAGTTATTTTAGAGACAAGAACAAAGATGTGATCGAAATATTTGCAACTGAAAGAGTGCTTAGAAGAGAGGTGGAACCATAACGTCTGAATTTTACCGAAGCATAGATAATGGATAATTAAGCATCAGCATTGAAGCCAAGATGGTGATTGGGCTTATAATCGAGCTGGTAGTGGGTTGGTTTGGTGATGGACAGAATACCGAGACATAAATGAATTCAGGGAAGAAATGTACTTCGGTATTGTGAACAGTCTTGTTCTCAGATGTTTGTGAGGGCGGGAGTGTGGGCGGTTCTGAAAGTTGTGGGTAATTAATGGAATTTGCATTTGAAACTGAAGACAATAGTTTCCGTCTTTGTCAAACGTGGATAACAGAAATAGCAAAGAAGTTCCCCATGGTTGACGAGATTAATAAATGGATAGAGCTGAAGAAATTTACCAGGAACACCAACAATAGCGAGGATAGGATAGTAACCCGACTGGATAATCATCAGTGCACCCCATATCCGATATGGTAATGTTGACCAAGACCAGGAAAAATAGAAAAGACCCCAGGATAAACTCCTGTCCCTTGTTGCAACATTCCAGTCTAATGTTCTCAGATTCTGATCCATTAATGGATCATTCCAGACTATTCTCAGATGTTTAAATCTCCTTTTTGTGTCTCTGCAGCTGTGTCCCTTTGAGCGTCGGAGTTGATGCATTTGCTGCTACAATGGCATAAACCATTGCAAGTGGCCCCTTCCTAATAGGAGACGGAAAACATCCAGTGACACAACTAGGATCCATGGAGACTGGCATCAATCACAGTCACTGAACAAACAGCTCCATTTAACCCCTTTCAATATGGTTCCTTCAGTTCACAAGAACTACTGGACTGGATTGAATGTTGGCACCGCTGGCTATTGATCACATCTCGCATCAGGCATTGCTCTCGTGAAGTTAGTAGTGAGGGAGAAAGATGCATGTTTCCTTATCGCAGGCTAAATGATTCTGCTGCGTTGTCTGTTTGCAATACTGTAACCGACTGAACCTCCCACCACCACCACCTCAAAAACCACAATCTACATGCTGTTACCGTGCAGATCTCTCCTAGACTAGAACAGGCACCAGCCAATATATTTACAGTGGATATATTTGCACTCCAATACATAGGAAATGTGAATTTGCCTGGGCATTCCTTTAATTGATCTAATAAGGCAATTTTGTATCTTCAACACTCAATGTGTTTCAGCATTTTTTTTAATATAAACTCACAAACACCTTGACACGCTTTATTAAGCACAAGTTTCTTCACTTTCTCCTCATGGCAACATCATGCCAGGGTTTAGTCTGGTGAAACCCCTTTGGACTGAATCACTCACAAGATCATTATTTATAAAGCTGATTCAACCCGTACATAATACACCTAACAGTCTCTCAACAAAACTCTATCATTTGGAAAGATACATTTACTCTGTTACTTTAATCATTTTGCATGAAGACCCACATATCATTTACTTCATGCTGCGTAAAAATTCTGTTTGTGACTTATGACCAAGCACATCCAGGTCTGTTTCAACAACAGCACTTCCCAACCTCTCACTATTTAATGAACATATATGTGAATGATGATATTTGTTGTTCATATCTGAAACATTTTATATCTTGTGAAGAGCTATTGCCCAAACACTGATTCTTCTGATACCCCAAAGTCTTCACTCCAGATAATTATACTACTCTGTTCATTCTCTCGATTATCCAACTTTTAATACATTCGTGTATTCCACCCCAACATGCCCATGGACTCTCACATGCTCTACTCACCTGTAATCAACCATGTAAAACGTCTGCTGAAAATTCAAATACTTCATTCCCACTGGTTCTCAAATGTCGATTTCACAACGGAAAACCTTTACAAAATCCAGCAGGTTTATCAAAGATCAAGATCATTTCCCCTTCCTGAATCGAGATTGACTCTACCGAATCATGTCATTACTTTCCAAGTGTCTAGTTATCACATTCCTCAGAAAAGGTTCCAATATTTTTCTCACAGCTTACATCAAGCTAACCATTGTTTAGTTTGCTGTTTGCTCTCTCCGTCCTGTTTTAAATATTTAGGTTTACAATCGCTGCTTTCCAATCTGGAGGATTCCATCCAGAATCTCACCAGCTTTGAAGAATAATCAGTAATTTTTTCACTAGCTCTACTGCCACTCCTCAATACTCTGGGATGTAGCTCATCAAATGCAGCAATATACAAACCATAAATTCAGTGAGATTTTGAAAGACGTACCTTTTATTCATTCTAATTTCCTGCTGTTCCCCATTTTCACCAGTCACTCTGTTCCCTTGTATTTCTGGAAGTTACTTTCTGTACCTTCCTCAGGGAGATGGACACAATATATTGCTCTCAGCGGACAGATGGGTTCTGTCAGCCAGTGAATATATCGGAGGACTGCACTCCGGTGATGATGGATATGTTACTCACTCTTGCCTGGAAAGTTCCAGAATTAATCCAGTTTAATTCATGGTGAGCATCAGCACAGTCCTGTCACTGGTGTGAGGCTACACCGTATACTGAACAGGGGGCACAGCTCAGTAACAGCCTCAATTTTGAAACAAACTGGTTTCATACCTGACACCTGATCCAGCTTCGACAAATGTCCCAGGAAATCCCAGGAAAGATAATGCACTGTCCTGCACCTCCCTATTTATAGAGCTTCCCTTCTGTGGAGCCTCATCTCCATTTGTTACCATGAACCCAGACACTCTGTAAATGCAGTGTATAGAGTGGGGTCACCAGACACAGCAGCTGACGATGCAAACCCGAGATAATCATCCACAGAAACTCCACTGATTTTCTAATGACAGGAACAAATGAATTCCCCACACGCATGGTGCACGGGTTCAGTGTTGAAAACTGTCTCCACTCCTGAGTTTCTCTACCTGGCTGAGAAAGCCGTTGCATCTCTGCACAGTCCCACAGTAACAGTTTCTCTCCTCAAAGACGCAGTTGACAATGTAACATTACGTTTCTATGTATCTCAGCAACTATAAGGGCAGCACCAATATTGCCGATGGATTTGATCATGACACTCAGAGAAGAGAGACAGAGGGAACCTAACTCACTATAAACAGGGACATATCTAAACGGACGTGATATTCAAGAATATGGGAAATGGGGAAATGTGAGAATAACTTACCATTTTGTTTTCCTTTCAGTTCGTCATCAGCAATCCATCTGATCACTTTTCATTTCTTTTCCTCTCTTTCTTGGCCATTTCTCCATCCATTCTATTTAAAACTGGCCCCCACCTCTCTCTCCAACCTAACCATCCCTGTTTCCATGATAAAGAATATTATTTCCCGGTTTGCATTCAGTTGTGAAACAGTGTCACCGGACTCAAACTGTTATCTGGGTTGCTCCTGACAGAGGCTGCCCTGCATGCTGAGATTCTCCAACACTTGCAGATGCTGGAGAATTTTATTTTCGATCTCTAGCACCCACCGTTCCTTGGTTTATTTCAACTTGAATGCAGTTGTTTCACGGGATGCCAGCATCACAGCAAGGGCAGCACTTGTTGTCCATCAGTAATTGTCCTTGACCACGCGGCCATTTGTCAAGAGAAAATGGAGCCAACAATTTTGTTGTGGGTCTGAAGTCACACTGAGTTCAGACTGGGCAATAATGTTTAGTTCCTTTACCAAGGAATATCAGTGAAATAATAAGAATAAATCCTGATGGTTTCTGGTTTCCATGAGTGAAATTAGGTTTCATTCCAATTTTTGTCATTCGAATTTAATCTCTGACATCGGCTGTGGTAGGATTTTAAACACTACCTTGGAGTCACAGCCCATGCCTCTGAATTACCATCAAGTTGCATTATCACTCTAATAAAGAGTCTTCATTCCCTAGACGGTATTTCCCAGTCCCTGCCAGAGAGAGAGAAATGGCGGGGAAGTCAGTTTAACTACCAACAATCAAAAGGATTTTGGGAAAGAAGTGAAAGGGAGATTGAGAGACAATTTCATGTAAGGTCACAGGTTTGAGAATGCTGAAATGAAGACTGTTCGACTGCATTCTGCAGCATGAGCCAGTATTCCCAGGAATGATAGGTGAAGGGGAAATTGGTGTAAGTACAGATGATGGAGAGTTTTGGATGAGCATTTGTTCTGCAACCTTGTAACTGGGTGTGGGGTTAGCAGAGTCTTCAACACATTGGTCTGAATCTAGCAATAAATAATCTCAGCGCCATTTTCATTGAGTGTGACAAAGGCATTGTCTGTACGAGGCTGAGCTAGTTTCCTGGTTCTATCTTATCGAGCTCACCTCATTAGCTAACCACCCAATCTCATAGTGTTCCTCTCATTCAATGCCAGCCCGATTCTTCAACCCATCATGACTGGAGGTACTCACCATCGCACTGATGCCCCTGGATATTCCGTGATCACTGACATCGGTGCCATTTTGCAATGGTCAACGATCACACTGTTGAACTTTCCCAGTTTGGAGCGACATTGCACAGTTGACCCCGGGCATGGCAGATAAGGGGAACTAACACGACGACTTTTCATCTCTCTACATCTCACTCTCACAATCTCTCTCTCTCTCTCTCTCTCTCTATATATATATATATATATATATATATACATATGCACATATTCTATATCCAATCATAATTAGTTTTCTGGCTATTTCACTTTGTCTCACTTTATTGTACTCATCTAAACACTGCTTCTAAACATTTGGAGAAAGTGAGGACTGCAGATGCTGGAGACCAGCGTTGAAAAATGTGATGCTGGAAAAACACAGCAGGCCAGGCAGCATCCGAGGAGCAGGAGAATCGAAGTTTCGGGCATAAGCTCTTCTTCAGGACGGTTATGAAATACAATTTGAGCAGTTAACTTTTTATCCTCAGCCGTTTTCTTGACCGTTATCTGAATAGTACCACTTTCCTTGTTATGAACGTTCCTTTTGCCCTTTTTCTGTGACTGTTTCTGTCTCTAACAGTTACACAATCTCCTACTCAGTTGGCTGGACGGCTGGTTTGTGATGCAGAGGGAGACCAGCAGCGCAGGTTCAATTCCTCACACTGACAGAGCTGACCATGAAGGGGACCCTCTTTTAACAATGGGCAAACTAGCATGGTCAATCCACTCTAGGCTGCACATCTTTATACTCTGGGAGGAAACTGGAGCATCGGGGGAGGGGGGGAGGGGGGGGGGGACGCGCAAAGATACATGGAGAATGTTCAAACTCCACATAGAGGGTCACCTGAGGTTGGAATTGAACCCAGCTCCTTGGTGATGTGAGGCAGCAGTGCTAGCCACATATCCATCATACTCCTCAGTTGGTTCTATTAATTACTTGCAGCTGATTAAAGAAATCTAACTGACTTGTTCTGATAACTGATCCTGATCCAGTCTTAGATCTTTATCATCGGCCATATCTGGTTTCATTTAAAATATGTTGCGAGGAGTGGAGGAGAGGAACGAGAGAAGGAAACAGTGACACCCTCCAACCCCAGTCAGAACCGGAGTGAAGAGAAATTCACAAAGTGGGAATTCATTCAAATGGGAAATCTCTTTCGCAGAAGTTTGGGATGGCTGAATCTTTATATTAAATCGAGGCTGACTTTGTCTGTATTTCCATCGTCAGGTGAATCAGGGATAATATTGCAATGAGAGAAAAATGCAGCTGGGAACACAATGAGATGAGCCATGATCTTATTGACTGGTGGAATAGTATCAAAGGGTCGAATGACCCCCTCGTGTCCTTCAGCGCTATGTTCTGATGTTCCATCCAGCCCTTTGGTACTGCAGTACAGGAGCAGATCAAGGCCAGTCCGATGGTTAGGCATAGTTTTGGAAAATCCAGGCTGGGTCAGGAAGTGACCCCCACCAAATCCCTCTTTCCAGGCTTCCCTTCTCTGTAACTTCTGCTCCAGGTGCAGGTCGTGTTAGAGACCCAGCTTCGCTGTGAATATAGCCCCCATACCCCACATTAGGTCAACTCTGACAAATCCTCTGCTCTCCCTGATTTAACATTTTGCATCATGACTTCCGGGAAAATAACCAGTTATTTACCAAAAATATAAATAAGAACGTAAGAAATAGTAACGGAGACTGGCTATTCGGCGCCTCAAACTTGCACTATCATTCAATAAGACAATGGCTGATCTACTCCAGGGCTGAGCTCCACTTTCCTGCTAACCTCTTGTATCCCTCAACTCGTTGATATGTCAAAAACCAATCCACACCGTCTGTAAATACAATCAGTGACCCAGCCTCCACAACTCTCTGGGTTAGCGAATTCCAGCCTTCTGAAAGAAGACAATTCTTTACATCTCAGTTTGAAATCGATATTCTTTCTTCTATATCTATGTCCCGGATTGAGACACTCTGCCCAGGTGTGGAACCGCATTCTCAACATTTACTTTGCCAAGCCCCCTCTGTATTTTGTCCATTTCAGTCATGCCACCCTCATTCATTTAAACCACAATGAATAATCGCCTCAGCATTTTTGATGTATTCAATTAATCAACACTTTCATCCCAGGAACCAGTCTAATAAACCAACATTTCTGCATCAGCATGCTGACATTATGTTTCATTCAGATGAACACCTCAATCCGTTGTACTGCTCTTTTATTGGGAGTCCTCTCCATTAAATAACAGCCTGCCTTTTGGTTCTCAGTGTCATTCACAAACTCGGGTGTATATTGCACTCAACTCCCGCCGTCAGGCTATCGGTATAGATTGTAAGCAGCTCTTGCCATCAGACTGATATTTCTGGTACTCCAGTAGATACATTTTTTCATAAAGATCGATGAATCCCGACTCACCGATTTCTAAGTGTTTACCAAGTGTCATCCCATGCTAATGCATCATCCGTCATACTATGAACTTCTGTCTTGTGTAAGATCCTTTATTTTATGATAGCTTGTGCAAAACCTCTGGAATGCCTCGTGTATATCAGTCCCCCTTCATCAAGATCGCTTGATACATTCTCATGGATCTCCAGAAAAGCTTTGCATGATTTTACAGACAAAATATACTTCCCCTTAACAAGACCAAATTGACTCTGTGTGATGCTTTTCTAATTGCCCTGCAGTTCCTTCCTTAATAGCAGACTCTCATAGATTCCCAACAATAATGTTGAGGCTAAATAGTTCCTGCTTTCAGTCTCGCTCCTTTCTTGCAGCAAGACACCACATTGGATGGTCTCCAGTTTCATTGGGTCGCTCCTTTAATCCAGTGAGTTATGGAATATATTCACATAGAGCCACCAGCCACTCTGTGACCACTTCTTTCAAAACCATCTATGAATTGTTTATGATCTGTTTACCCTTGGTCTTATATATTTGAGAAATGCCTTGTTCCTTTTGTTAGAGACAGTTCAAGAACTTACCTCCTATTAACATTTTGTTTGTATCATTGAAATATTTACAACACCTTCACCTGTGAGGAACGATGTAAAATACTGGTGGAAATGATCTGTCTGTTCCCTGTAGCCAGTTCCCCAGTCACATCCTCCAAATGTCCTCAATACACTTTCCTGACTTTCTTTCTACCAAAGATCACACACACCTATTGAACTATTCTTATATAAATGGAAAAGCTTGTGCTGCTTGTTTTTATATTTCTTGCCAATTTGTTTTCATCACATCTTTTCTTTCCTTTTGTTTGCTTTCTATATTCATACAGTTATATCGCGCACAAACACAATTTTTGGTCCAACTTGTCCATGCCGGCCAGGTTTTCCAATATAAACTAGTCCCATCTGCTTCCATTTGGCCCAAATGCCTCAAAAAGGTTCCCATTCATATGTCTGTCCAAATGTCTTTTAAATGTTGAAGCTATACTTGCATCTGCCAGTCTTCCTCTGGCTCATTCCATAAACTTCACTCTCTGTGTGAAAGAAGTTCGCTCTTCCTCCCTTTTAAATCTTCACTCTTAAATCTATGCACTCTATGATTAAATTTTCCTGTCCTGTGGAAAAGATCTTGGCTTTTCATCCTACCCATGCCTCCCATGATATTATAAATTTCTACAATGTCACCCCTCAAACTCCTAAACCCCATCTGATACTAACTTCAAGAACAAGCATTTTAAAATAAGCACGGCAAATTTGAAACAATATTAAAAGCGACTGGTAAACAGCACTCAGCCCAAACGTCATTGTGTTATTTGTTTGTCTATATGTTACAATACTAAAGCAGCATGAAAATTTTACTAGTGCCAATAAGACGTCTAGCTCCCGCGTTCCTTTGTCTGATGGCAGTGATGATCTCTAGAGTGAAAATATATCTCTGGCCAGATCGATATAATACTACATGTTCAACATTCTCCCTTCTGGCCTCCCTATGACCTTGTGTGGTTGTTTCTTCTTTATCTTTCACTCAATAGAGCGAACCCCTTTTCCCCAGTCACATCTTAATTTAGAGTCATTTTATGTCATCTTCTCGTTCACCATTGCTAAAAGCCTGTTCATCTGTTCTCACACCCTCTTTTCCCTGTCACCTACCCCGCACATATGCCAAGGGACTAAAATGCCCATTTTCCAATCGTTTTCAGTTCTGACGAAGTGTTACACTTGACTTGAAATGCTAACTCTTTTTCCCTATATCTGCAGTTGCTGCCAAACTTGCTGAGTTTCTCCAGAAATGAATAGGCAGAGAAAAACAATTCAATTAAACAAATATCTATGGATACTGGAAATAAAAACGCAAATATTTCTGGAGGACATGGGAAGGGTCACTGGGTCTGAAAGATGAACTCTACTTTCACGTCACAAGATGCAGCCAGACCTGCTTAGTTTCTTCAGAAATTTCTGTTTTTGAACAAGTTCCAAAGACGTACGTCAAATCTGCTCAAATGCCCTGTCCAGCACGGAGCGTGGTACATTGGGAAGTGAATGATAATGCAAAGTGCACAAGTTCATTGGCTCTGAAACGACATAAGGCTGGCATCACTGCCACGACAGACCTCTTAATCATCGTCAGGGAGATAAACAGAAGGCAAAACATTCCCTTCAAACACTGAAGATGGCATTACTGGAAAGAAAATGATTCAGATGAATATGTTAAAGTATCTGAGTAATATAACAAATTGGAGGCGTGATATCAGGGAGAGGCCCTCAGCAGAATGAAAATATGAAACTGGATGTGTTCGCTTATCAGAAACCAGGTTAGGTCACTGAGTACAGGGCTGATGGGTGAATGGGTCTCGGTGTGAACTGGGGGAAAGTCAGTAGAATTGGTTTGCAGATATTGCAGCTCACACTGGGTTATCAGTGATGCTGTAGATCACAGCAGCAGTCGCAGCAGAATTGCATTCAATCACAATTCATAACTATTCCCCCAAGATAATCCATCAGTCTACCATTATCATCAAGCCGAGTGGTGGTTCAGTGACGAGTGTAGGTGAACATACCAGAGTCAGAACCTTGTGTATCTAAACCTGATGACAACCCATTAAAGCTACCGCACTTGAC
This sequence comes from Chiloscyllium plagiosum, assembly GCF_037043375.1. Classification (NCBI taxonomy): domain Eukaryota; kingdom Metazoa; phylum Chordata; class Chondrichthyes; order Orectolobiformes; family Hemiscylliidae; genus Chiloscyllium; species Chiloscyllium plagiosum. The sequence continues at coordinate 50,493,615 of NW_028270178.1, read as the reverse complement.
TGGATACATTCCAAATAGCAAAACTACCATCTGATAGAGAAGGGGGAAGTCAGCCCAAGACTAACAGATAGGCTCGAAGCTCTGCATTCTTCCCTCATTCAGTCATCAATGTCGATGGACTATTAAACAACTTACTGGAGGAGGTGACTCCACAAATATCCCCATCCTAAATAACGGAACAGCCCTGAACATCAGTGTAACAGACAAGGATGTGGTATCTGCACTATTCTCAGCCAGAAGTGTTGAGTCGATAATCCACCTCACCCTCCTCATAATACTCACACTTTCATAGATGCCAGTCTTCAACCAATTCGATTCGCTGCACGTGCCATGAAGAAACAGCTGAACACAGTAGATACGACAAAGTCAATGGGCCCTGACACCATTCCTGCAATATGACTGAAGACTTGTGTTGCATAACAAACCGTGCCCTTGGGGAGACTCCAACTCGGAGATCTGCCTGGCCACGTGGAAAATCACTCAGCTATATCCATTGAGTCAGAGAGTCATTGAGATGTACAGCATGGAAACAGACCCTTCGGTCAAGCCTGTCCATGCCAGCCAGATATCCTAACCAAATCTAGTCCCACCTGCCAGCACCCGGCCTATATCCCTCCAAACTCTTCCTATTCATATACCCATCCAAATGCCTCTTAACTGTTGCAACTGTACAAGCCTCCACCACATCCTCTGTCAGCTCATTCCATACACCTAACACCGTCTGCATGAAAAAAATGGCCCTTAGGTCTCTTTTATATCTTTGCCCTCCACCCTTCAGGCTCTCTGCCTGTATTCCTGATGAAGGGTTTTTGCCCGAAACGTCGATTTTACTGCTCCTCGGATGCTGCCTGAACTGATGTGCTTTTTCAGCACCACTCTAATCTAGACTCTGGTTTCCAGCATCTGCGTCCTTGTTTTTACTCTCTCACCCTAAACCTATGCCCTCTAGTTCCGGACTCCCCCACCCCAGGGAAAGGACTTTGTCCATTTATCCTATCCATGCCTCTCATAATTTTGTAAACCTCTATAAGGTCATCCCTCAGCCTCTGACGCTCCAGGGAAAACAGCCCCAGCCTGTTCAGCCTCTCCCTGTAGCGCCAATCCTCTAACCCTGGCAACATCCTTGTGAATCTTTTCTGAACCCTTTCAAGTTTCACAACATCTTTCCGATAGGAAGGAGACCAGAATTGCACGCAACATTCCAACAGTGGCCTAAACAATGTCCTGCACAGTCGCATATTCAGTCCCATAACAAGGGAATGACTACAGTCTGACCATTTGCTATGCCCTCAACCCCATCACGATAGTCATATTGGTGGGAGTTCTTTTTGACAGAGCTGTCAAGCAACACATAAATAACCTGCTCAGTGTGCTTTCCGATAGGTGGAGATGGTGCTGTTGTGGAAATGGCACTGGATTACTAATCCAGACCAGGATAATGCTCTGGCAGCTGGTGGAAGTTAGCAATAATTAATGAAATATAAAGATGTAAAATCTGGCGTCAGTAACAGTGACGTTAAAGCCAATGTCAATTGTAAACACCAATTTGCTTTCCCAATGTACTTTCAAGAAGTGAATCTCCCCTGTATTAATGGTCTGGGCTAAAAGTGACTGCAGACAGAAAGTCATGTGATAAACCTTTCAATGCTTTCGGAAACAGCCAATCAAGACACTCAATTATACCAAATAGCTCCGAAGTCTTTAAGGATAAACCCAGACAGAACACCCAGCACCAGTCTTGGCATTGGAAAAGGGAATTGGAAACACAGTCCTGTCACCATGCAGAGATATCCTTCCTAACATCTGAGGGCTTGTGACAACATTTACAGAGCTTTCCCACAGACTGCACAGAAACATCGGGAAAGGCGGAGGTCTTTAAACACATTGAGCATTCCCCATTCTAGTTCATAGAGAAAATCTCCTCAATGCAGTTTTCCCCACACAAGATTCATATCACTTTGTATGTTTAAACATTGGGACATATAAAATAAAAATTAGTGCAGTCCCTTCGGCCCATTAATTTTGCTCCTCCATTCAATATACAAGCAGTTCTCCAATAATGTATGCTTATCAAACACGATTTGGCTGCAACACGATTCATGAATTGTGCACCATTCTTTATAAAGGGAGCTCCCGTTCACTGTGACATCATTCATTCCCCGGCACCAGCTGAACAGCAAAACCCAACTTCAGGGTCCTCTGCCTACAAAATGCACCCTCAATGTGTTCAGCTCAACCCGGAATGTAATCCGCTCTGCACATTTTGCAAGTGAGCCTGAAACTGGGAAATGTTAGCGAGGTTTGAGAAGATTTGTAGCTCAGGTTGAGATTATGGATGTATGAACCTTCCAGCTCAGCATGCAAATCTACATCCAGAACTGGGAATTGTAGCCGACATTTAGAAGGAACTTCTTTCAAACCAGGGAAATAATCTTGGGGACAAATCTTGGGACGACAGAGTGGCTCAGTGGTTAGCACCACGGACCCGGGTGCAATTTCCACATTGGGTTAATTTATGCGTGGAGTTTGCACGTTCTCCTTGTGTCTGCATGGGTTTCCTCCAGGTGCTCCAGTTTCCTCCCACCGTCCAAAGATGTGCTGGTCAGGTGAATTGGCCATTGTGTTAGGTTTGTTAGTCAGGGATAAATATAGGTTGAGGAATGGGTCTGGGTGGTATGGACTTGTTTTGCTGAAGGGCATCTTTCCTTACTGTCGAGAATCCATTGTAACTGGAATCCCGCAGTAGCGTCATGTGGTCAGTCCGTTCGCGTGCTTTATGGTGAAGAGCTGGTGAAAGGTAGAGTGCTGTAGTCAGTAACGGCTGTGTGGAAGTGTTACATTTACAGCACTATTACATTACAATATATGGTTTAAAGATTTCCATAGACTGTGCTGTTGTTTGTGTTCGGCTGAGTAATTTTTATGTTTTGATTTTTCCTGACATTATTGGGTCTTCGCCCCTTATTCTCTTTTACCCATAGCCCCTATTATTTATATTGCACCTCTTTGTATAATTCAGGAACACAGCAGCCGCATTATCAGAGAACAACCTGTAATGATCGCTGATCCTCTATCTGCACACCATATTCCTGCTCTCTTCCCATCCCCTTCTTGTCTAACAATCATTATTTATATTCAGTGCCTTGTCTTCCACAACCTGATCTGGGAGAGAATTCCCCAGGTTCACCAGTCTCTGAGTGCAGACACTTTTTCGCATCTCAATGCAGAGTGATCTGCCTGTACCTAATACTGTGGGCCCTTGTTTCAAACGTCCCAGACTGGGGAATCATCATCCATGCTTCCATGCTGTCTCCCCCATCAGAGTTTTATATATTTCACTCATTTTCCTACAGCTCATGGAATACGGGTCCACTCGCCCCAAACTCTGATCCCACAACAAGCCTGTCTCCCAGAGATCAGTCTGGTCATCCTTCACTGCTCTCCCTCAATGTCAGCTTTGTCCTTTATTAGGTAAGGACACTAAACCTGCACACAATTCTGCACAATGTTTGAGATGGGGTCTCACCAAGGCCCTGTACAGCTACAGTAAGACGCCCTTACTCCTGTACTTAAATCCCCCTGAAATAATGGTCAACGCACCACTTATCTTCTTAACTGCTGTCACCATCCATAATCAAACAATCACAGAAGAATATAATCTGTACTGTCAGAAAAGCAGTATGATCTACATTAGTACCACTTTCTTACATGAGATCAGAAACCATAAATGTTATGATCCTTCAAGCAGGTTTTAATGGTTGTGCGATTACGCATCACAACTATCTTCTCAGAACGTTTAATCCTGACTCTAATACCCTCTGAGTGAAAAACAATCCTCATATCTTCTCTAAACCTCAACCCCTTCACTTTAAAAGTGTGCTCTCTTGTTCTTGTCCCTTTGACTAAAAGGAGCAGCTGCTGTATAGCCACCCTGTCCATGCCTCTCGTAATGTTACCCTTCTGAATCAAGTCCCCCTCAGCCTTCTCTGTTCCAGTGTAAACAACCCGATCTTATCCAGCCTCTCTCCATAGCTGATATGCTCTAACCCAGGGAACATCCTGGTGAATTTCATCTGCACCCCTCCAGTGCAATCACATCCTTCCTGTAAAGAGGTTCCCAGAACTGCTCACAGTATTCCATCTGTGGCCGAATCAAAGTTTTGTGTAACTGTTATAATCTATGTCTGAATGATTAAAGGCTATGCCGACAGTCGCATGTGACTTCTGAACTAACTTATTACTCTATCTAGTGACATTCAGGGATGTGTGGAGAAGCACCCTATGAGCTTCCTAGTGTGCTGACATTCATTGAGTCCTCCCCTACCTGGTTCCTTCTTCCAAAGTGCATCACCTCATAATTATTCCATCGGCCATTGCTCTGCCCATCTGATCATTCCATCTGTATCTTCCTGTAACTTAAAACCATTCTCCTCACTGTCAACCACCTGGACAATCTCTGTGCTCTGGCAGAAGACAGAGAGTACTGGTAGAAAGCTGTTTGTGTGATTGGTGACCAGTCTCCCCTGCGTATCACAAGGACCAGGGCTGTGTCCCTTATTATTTGTGGTATTTAGAAATGATGTAGATGAGAATGTTGAGGGGGTGGGGTGGGGGGGTGGGGAGGGAGGTTGGGGGAATGGTGAGAGTGTGTTACAGATGCTGGAATCTGTACTGAAACCAACACATGCTGGAGATCACAGTGACTCAGACATCATCTGGAGAGAAAGCACAGAGCCTTTCATCGTCTATATTCTGATTTCCTTCAAACAAAGCAAACTGAAGTTTTACCTTCCCCCGTTCGTGTATGTTCCTCCCAATACAATTTACTTTATTGTTGTAGGGCTAACTTACTGTATGAATTCTTTAAAAGTCCTCCTGATATCCAACTATACCACATCCACTTGTTCTCCATTGTTTAGATCGACAAGGGACATTTCAAGCAAACGTTTTGTAAATGTTGCCTTCCCTTTCAGAAATCTAGCATCATTCTCTCGACGTTTGCTATAACATTCCAAGTGTCCAATATCACATTCTTTAAAATAAATTCCGACAGATTCCCCACTGTGAACACTAAGTTTACTGGTCTCCCTCTTCTTCACTTTGTAAATCCTTAGAATGCATTTATAACCTTCCAAATTGAATATGTAAAGATACAGTGATTCCCAATGCAATTATTATGTCTATTTCTGCTTTCTCTGAAATTCTGGTATGAAGTACATTTGGTCTGTCAGACTTATCAATATCAATACTCAAGGACAGTTTTCAAACTGTACCTTGTCACTGATATGAATGATTTTAGTCTTTAGTTACACAAGTCACTTGATATTCAAGTGGCCTCCGTGAAGACAGATATAAAGTAACTGGTTAGTTTCCCTATCATTTTTCTGTTCTCCACAATGAATTATCCTGTCCACACATTCACTCTTCCATATTTGACCTTGCTTTTATTTTCCTTTCAAATATTCAGAGGTTTTTCGTCAGTCTTTTTGTTTCTGGTTAGTTTGTATTGCTGCTCTCTTTATAAGTTACTTATCTGTTTATCAGCCCCCTTTTGTTGCGTCCACAATTTCAAGGATTCCACTATAGATGACCCTTCTCTAACGCACTTCCATCGATCTAATGCAATTCTTAACTTCTTTTTTTCACCATCGTTGAGTCACCTTTCACTTTTGCGATTTATGCCTTGGATATTGTAGACCTTACAGTGTTTCTGTAAAAAGCAGACATTTCCTGTCTTTCATTAAGTCACTTTAATGTACTTTTCAAATTCACTAAAGCCAAGTTTATTCTCGCATCTTAATGGCTTGCACGATTCAGGTGTATGCTCTTAATATAAGAAAAAAATTGCTTGTATTCAGCCGTCATGGAAATTTCAATATATTAAGATCACTATTCCCCAAAGCTCTTCTGCAGCAAAGTCTTCGATTTGCTCTTCTGATCTCACAACACCAATTCTAAAATTACCCGATCAACAGCTGAGTGCTCAAGATACTACTAAAGCAACCCGTCTCAGACATGCTCATGAAATCCGTTTTCCCAGCATTAACATTCACTTGGGTAAACACTGGTGAGATGTAACTTGAAGCTGTCCATTATTACTGCAGTACTCACAAATCTGGATGTCTAATTTCCTGTTTTATAGCATACGCAACCTTTGTATTGCAGCTTCCACTTTGATACATAACTCTCATGAAGGTTTGTTTCTCCTTGCTGTTTCTGTGGAACCTGAGTGACGTGGGGTCTGACGAGGTTAATGGTAGATTCAGACAAGATGTTTGGCGAGGCATATCTCAACATGGTTATTATCTCACCACATCTTTCCCGTTCTTCTCAAGCGTCATTCTGAGATTTTCTCCAGATCTCCCGTTATGCTGGTGGAATAGAAAAGGACAATGATCTTTTAGGAAAGCTGTGTATTCCCCAGACAGCTGAGACTGCTCTAACCTGGTGGGAACTTTACAGCAGTGTGGTAAAGTGTTCCTGCTGCTGTACAGGGTTTTAGTGAGATCACATCTGGAGTAGTGCACGCAGATTTAATCTCCTCACTGGGTTTCCACAGTGTTGCAATGAATGGATGTTGGAATGAACTCAAAGAATGTTCCCTCAGTTGATTTCTGCAACGAAGGTGTAAATCATAAAGTCCCTGCAGTGTGGCCATTTGACTCATCGACTCCACACTGATCCTCCGAAGACCATCCCATCTAATCCCACCACCCACCTCACCCAATCTTGTAACCTGGCATTTTACATGACTGATGCACCTGGCCTCCACATCCTCGAACGACATGGATAATTTAGCTTGGCCAATCCCCCTTATCTGCACATCTTGGGACTGTGGGAGGAAACTGAATAATGAAATTGTACTAGGATCTCTGGTGCCGTGAGGCAGCAGTGCTAACCTCTGAGCTACCCGGTGTGGGCAACACAACTTGCCTGCATAGTTCAGCCCTTGAAAAGTGACATTTAAACAGGGAGATTTCATAAGTCGCCAAACCTGTCATTGAGCAACAGGAGGTGGACATTGAGATCTTCAGCGGTTTGGTCAGGAACAGGAGCAGGACACGCACGTCCACTGAGACTACAATGTAAGAATACCAGGAAGTGTAAAGCAGGAACAGAATGAGCCGAATAAGACACTTATGCCTCTTACGCAGCAATTGGAGCAGATCTTTTACAGCCTTGTGCCCGTTACACAGGAATTGTGAAAGGAAACATAGAGGTTATAGAAAGGGAAGGACTTCGAATAACCAGCTTCACTGGGCAATGACAAGTAGTGTGAAAACTTTTGGGATTGAAGACACATTATTAGAATCCGTTATGAAGGTATGAATAACAGGAGATTTCCAAAGTCAAGCCACAATCCAGCACAGTCAACATAGTTTTATGAAGGATAAATCATGTTTGAATGTTTTGACTAACTTTCCTTAAATAAAACGTAACAAAAAAGGTGGATAATGGGGATCCTATAGATGTATTATATCTGGACTTCCAGACATCAGTGCATAACGTGTTTCGCAAAAGATTAATATGCAAGACAAGACCACATGGTGTTAGGAACAATTTACTTGCTAGAGGAGAGGATTAGCTAGCCAGTAAAAGCCATGATATGGAGCCGCTGGTTTTGGACTGAGTGGGACAAGATCAAAAAACAAACGATACCAGTTTAGAGTCCAATGGGTTTATATATAAACACAATATTTTATTGCGCTGTTCCTTCATAGGTGTAAGAGAGAGGAGGACATTAAATACAGAAGTTCTATGCACATGAATTGGACACACGTAAGATGGCTCTTAAATACTTAATCAGTTAGAATGGAGGTGCAAGTTTGATTGATTATTATGCAAATCGCAGAATTTATTTCAAGTCACTGCCTGGAGATAATTTCAGGTAAATGAAGTAACACGCGGTCAGACAATGTATTCTAAGCGTGAGGCCTTGTTTGGACGCTGTCTGTGTCTTCACCTGGAGTCAGACTGGTTTTATTTACAACGTAGGAGTTTATAACATATCACATTGACTGACTGTCTACAAATTGTACGTATTTGGAAAAAAATAAAATGCATTTGCAAATACAAATGGTCAAATGCAAGTTCAACCCGCAGATTTATATGTGCATACATGTGTGTGCGTAAGTAGAAGAGAGGGGCGTGTCTGTGTGAAGGGGGGAGAGAGAGGGAGAGAGAGAGAGAGACACTGTGTGTACGTGAGAGAGAGTGAGAGGGTGTGTATGTGTGTGTGAGTGCAGGAGTTAGAGAGAGAGAGGCTGTGTGTGCATGCGTGCGTGTGACAGAGTGGAGTGCCCGTATCCGCATGTGAGAGACGGAGAGTGAGAATGTGTGTGTGGAACGGATAGGGAAAGTGTGCATCAGTGTATGTAAGGGGGAGAGTGAGAGTATGTGCTTGTCCAGATGAAAACACATACACATACAGCAAATCCCTTTCCCCTCACACACTCACTCCGTGTTTTCAGAGTGTCACCTCTATGCAGTCTCTGCTCCATTTGGTGTTCACGTTACAGACCCAGATGCAGTAACTACAGTCCCCATGCTCCATCCAGAGTTGGGTCAGCAAATCCTCAGGTCTCCCTGGATGTCTGACGCAGCTCACAGCTCAACCTCCAGCAAACCATCCTCAGCCCCGCCACTAACTTTTCAATAACAAGAGTTAGTCACAAGCTTTCAGCTACAAGTTAGATGTCTGTTCCTTAACAATTGTACTCTAGGACTTCCCTCATGTTCCAGATGCACGATCAACTGAGAGAGACAAACAGAGGCGTTCCATGGGCAGGCGCAAACCAAGTTTCAACGCGTGACTCAGAGCTTACTGGAACACTCCTGTACATGGAACACGACATGGGACACAATGTGAACTGAACAACAGCCTGACACACACCATTTCAATGGTTCTGAGCTTCACAATGCCAGCAATCGATACAGGAGGAAGTCAAAATCTACGGCCAGGGAAAGATACAGAAAAAAACAAATAATTTATTAACTGATAACTTGCTGAAAATATGGATAAGGAGATGGGGGGATTGGAATAACGGGATAAGTGACAAAATAGTCGGTCCAATCACAAGAAAGCAAACATTGAATAGAGACATTGCCATATCCGCTAGAATGCTCCATTGTCTCAAATTCTGAATCTGCTTCACAGAACCAGCCCAGACACCGTAAATTTGGCTAAGATGGAGAGCTGTACAGGCCGTGCTAGCGGATTACTCAATAAACTGGACTATCTGCCCAGCAGGGGGACCATTGAAAACCTTTGCCAGGATATTGCAACACTCTACCACGACCCTCTGCCTCCTACCTTTGAGCCAGTTTTGTATCCAAATGGCTTTCATATGAACCAACCTTGGTAAACAGATGACCATACACAATGTTATTCAATTCATAAATGAAGTCTGTATTGACAATATACACCACTCTATCTCAATATTTTAGTCGCTTGTTCAAAAAACTCTCAGTCAAGTCAGTGAGACACAATATTGCTTGCACAAAGTCACGTTGACTATCCCTAATTAGTCGTTACCTTTCAAAATGTGTGAAAATCCAATGACTCATAATTCCCTCCATCAATTTTCCCACCACTGATGTCAGACTCACTAACTTTTCCTTATTACCCTTCTTAAATCATTTAAGTAATGGCACCACGTAGCCACCCTCCAGTCTTCCGACAATTTACCTGTGGCTATTAATGATAGCAATGTGCCCAGCAAGCACTTCCCTAGCTTCCCACAGAGTTCGAGCGTACATCTAATAAAAGCCAGGATATTTTCCTGCCTTTGCATGTTTTAAGACCTCCAGCAGCTCCTCTGTAATACAGACACTTTCCTAGATGTCACTACTTATTTCCCAATTTCTCTAGCTTCCATATCCTCCTGCACAGTAAATACTGATACAAAATATTTGTTCAGTACCTCCCCCATTTCCTGTGGTTCTTCACATGGGCAGTTTTGCTGATCTTTAAGGACGTCCTATTCTCGCCACAGTTACTATTTTGTCGTTGACGTATTTGTAGAATTCCTTTGGAATCTTCTTAACTCTAATTGCCAAAGCTATCACATGTCCACTTTTTATGGTCCAAATTTCTCTTAAGTATACTCTTGTTGCCTTCCAACTCTTCTGGTGATTCACTTTAAATCAGGAATTAAGAGGCTAATGATGACCATTCCGATTGATGGAAAAACCGATCTGGTTCACTGACACGCTTTAAGGAAACAAAATGCTATTCTTACCTGGTCTGGCCTACAAGTGACTCCAGACTCACAGCAATGTGGTTGACTGCTAACTGCGCTTTCGGAAATTAGGGATGGGTAATTGATGCTTGCCTAGCCAGGGACGCCTTCATTCCGTGAATAAATTAAGAAAACAACCCTCAATTCCTGCTGTCTCTCCCTGACACACGCTTCCCTTTTATCCGTGACCAGAACCTCAACTTCTCCAATCCTTCAGCACTCCTTACGAATATCATCCTTACCCTTCACCCTAACAGGACGATATTGTCTCTGTACTCCTGACATCTCATTTTTGAAGGCTTCCCACTTCCCAACTGACCCCCCTTTTCTGAGAATATCTGTGCCAATCGAATTTGGAAAATGTTTAGTTAATATCATCAAAATTGGGTTTCAACAATTTCGAACTATAAGTTTTAGACCTGGTTCATCCGTTTCCATCTCTATTTTAAAACTAATAGAATTGCTATAAAGTGCTTCCCCACTGATACCAAAACCATCCCCTCACCGTTGCCTTATTTCCCAAGGGTAAGGTGACGTTTCGCTCCTTCTCTGTGATGGTGAGCATTGGTCAAGCAGGTGCAGCGTTGTAACTGGGGTTGGGGTCAGCAGAGTTTTCGACTAATTGGTTTGAATCGAACAATTATTTGTCTCAATGCCATTTTCATTGAGTGTGACAGAGGGATTGTCTGCACAATGCTGAGTTAGATTCCTCGTGCTATCTTATCGGTGTCACCCTCCCTACCCACCCCATCCCATGGTGTCCCTCTCATTCAATACCAACCCGATTCTCCCACCCCTCAAAGTTGGAGGTAATCACCATCACCCGCATGCCCCTTGGTATTCGGTGATCTTTGGCACTGGTGCCATCTTTAAAAGGCCAATGGGTACATGGTTGAGCTTTTCTCAGGTTGGCACTGCCCTGTAGAATTTATCCCAACCATGACAGATAAGGGGGAATTACACCATGGTTTGTTGACAGGGGCACGGAGGTTCTGGTGGATGGGCTAGTACAGAGGGGGACCATTCTCTTCCCAGCGGGGGCCACACCAGCAGACACAGCGAGCATGGTCTGGGCTCACCACCCAGCATGCAGCACCATCTCTCTCTCTCTCTCTCTCTTTTTCTTTCCTCTCTACTATATCTCCCTCACTTATAGCACTGGATGGATACAACACTGTTAACTGACTTCCTTTGGACACACCACCATCTCCCCACACCGCCCCTCACCCCCCCACATAAATCAGCACTAACAGCATCCTTCACCGTCTCCTATTCCAGGACAAACAGCTTGGAATAGGACACAAAGAGTGAAGCTGGGTGGTGGAGTGCCCGATATCCATTTCCCCCACCCCACCCATTTACCTGTGTGCCTGTATTTGACTCTGTGGGTATCTATACGTGGGTGCAGGTCTGACAGTCTCTGTGGTGTTTAAAACGACACAATCTCTACATTCGCTAGCCTCCTCACTGTACTGCAGTGACAGCGGCAGAGGGTGAAAACCTTCGAGGATTCAGTCTGGGAGGGAGAGAGGGCAGCAGCTCACAGCGCCATCCAAACTGACAACTCCATCAACACGTACACGTTCCCCCAACCCCCTCTACCCACCCAGACACACACACACACACACACACATACACAATGCTGGTAGGTGGAGGGTTGCAAATATACTTAGGCCTATCAGAATAGAAATGCTCGCCTCCGAGTGAATCATTTTGTCAGGAGATTAGATGAATTGACTTCTCATTCTGTGACTTGCAATGCTTAAAAATTATGTGAGAAAGTATTGAAAAGTCCCAATAAAAGGTCCAGTAATGTTGTTAATGACACAGGAACAACATTGTTTAGTATCAGACAAAACTGCTCTGTGCTTCCAAAGATTTTATTTGAAAAATTAAACGGCCATGCTATTTGACAGATTCACAGCAAAGGACTTATTATCTTCTCAGAGTTAAAAAAAATGTGCCACCGATGCAGCGGCGTGGGTAGTCCAGTAGAGGGAGGTATTGCATGAATCTAATCACAAAACTCAGAGGCCAGCACTGCTGCCTTACAGCACCAGGCACCCGCGCTCGTATCCACCCTCAGGCGACTGTCTGTGTGGAGTTTCACAGTCTCGCCGTGTCTGCGTGGGTTTCCACTGGATGCTCTGGTTTCCACCCACAGTCCAACAATGTGGATGTTAGGTGAATTGAACATGCTAAATTGTCCATAGTGCCGAGTGATGTATAGGTTAGGGGCATTAGTCATGGGTAAGCGTAGGATAGCATTTGAACGGGTCTGGGGGTGGGTTACTCTTCGAAGGGTCAGTGTGGACCTGTTGGGTAGAAGGGTCTGTTTCCACATTGTAGCGATTTTATGAACTCTATGAACAACAGGGACAGACGGAGAGAGAGGAGGAGGGACACTTTGATTCCAAGTTCAATCTATTTAGTTCAAAAACAACTTTGCACAGAGATGCAGACAGAGGTACACACAAACTGAGATACTGACATTAACACACACAACACAGGCCCACAGAGATACACACGTAGATATGGACATTTACACACAAACGCACAAACAAAGCCCAACATACAGGAATACACAGTCTTTAATACAAAGATATATATATATACATTTTTTAAATTAATAAGTTATCATTGGTTCATCAGAAAAAGCAGGAGAATGGGTTTCAGAAATATTTTAGCCGTGATCAAATGTCATGGCAGAAAAGACGGGCTGAATGGCCTCATTCTGCTTCAGTGTTCATTGCTAATATGATCTTTCCTGGAATTGTCTTTCCACGAGGTCAGTGGAGACTGAATTTGATAACTGTTTTGTTTAGGAGAGTTAATGGGGATGTGGACAGGTTTGAGGGGCTGAGTGGTCGATATCTGTTTCTAATTGTTGACTCCTTATATATCAAAAGAGTGGTGGTTGGTTTGAGGGGAACACATTTTGAGAATAAGGACGTTCCATTTCAGACTGAGACAGGGATGTTCATTTCTCTTTAGGGTTGCACGATCTGTGATGTTCTCATCCCGAGGGAGCAGTGAAGACTGGGTTACTGAAAACACTCAAGTTTGAGTTCCATAGAACTTTGATGAACTAGAGAATCCATGTTTATTGGGAACAGACAGGAAAGTGATGTTTAGTAACAATCACATCAACAATGCACATTCCGAATGGTGCAGCAGGCTCAAGGGACTGAATGGCCAGCTGCTGCTACTAACCCATATGTTGTTCTCTCAACCACTCACTACTGTTACAGAGGTAAAGAAAGATCCCATTCAGCCTGTCAACATCGTTATAATGAGACAGGCGGAGACCATTCTGCCCTCGAAGGATTTACACAGGAATAGATGGAAGTCATTTAGCCCACTAAGTACATCACACAGTGTAGGATGCGGCCATCCTAGCTTTCCAGCTTGTTGCCCAGCAACAGGGGAAACCAGGTAAACTATCAGGCATAAACATTCAGGATAAATGTTTATATTCAGGTTGTAAAGTTGTAACTTGGTGGAATGCCTCAGAGATCAGTATGATATTATCAACAATTTACAATCTATACCAATGACTTGGATGAGGTGATTGATTGGATTGGAGCTCAATTACTTCATTTACCAAGATAGTCATTTAACAGCATATGGAGACTCTGCAATGGGATACTGACAGGGGAAATTATTGAGCAAAGCTTTGGCAGAAAACAGTATAACAAGGGCTCAGGGAAGTCAGTGCTCAGAACAGACAAAATAACAGTAACCTACTTAAATGGAGAGAACATCACAGAACGCATTGGTCCGGAGGGATGTGTGTGTCTCTGTATATGAGCCGTATAAACCCAGTCAGCAGATTCCGCAAGTGATTAGGGAAGTGTATCGAATGATGCTGTTTCATACAAAGGCTATCGGGTATAATCATCGGGATGTTTTACTGTATCTGTACATGACAATGCTGAGGCTACATCGAATGTAGTGTATGTAGTAATGAACCCTGAAATGGAAAGAAAAGATATGCAATTGTTTTCGAAACTTTTCACAGATGTTTCACTTTACTCCTTGCTAGAATGAAGGCCTGATAGAATCATAGTGTCATACAGCACGGAAACAGACCCTTCAGTCCAGCTCATTTGCACCGACCAGATATTCCAATCTGATGTAAACTTATTTGCCAACAATAACCCATAACTCTCTAAATTTTTTTTTGTATATACCCATCCTTTGCCTCTTAAATGTTGTAACTACCAGCCTCCATCACTTTCGCTGCCAGCTCGCTCCATACACACACTACACTTTGTATGAAAAAGATACCACGCAGGTATCTTTTTAATTTTCCCCTCTCACTTTAAATCTTTTCCCTCTGGTTTGGACTCCTCCAGCCTTGGAAAATAAGCGTGGCCGATCCCGCATCCATGCCCCTCATGGCCTCTACAAGGTCAGAATACTTCAGGCCTGAGAATGAGAGCTGATCATACTGAACCTTATAAGACCCTGAGGAGAGTGTATTGGGGCGGAGCTGAGGACTAGAGAATAAAACTAAGGATTTAGTTTTAGAAAACAGCATACTCATTTTAAGACAGATGCTATGAAGACATGAATTTATTGTACAAAAGTTATGCAGGCACATATAAATATACCTTCAAATTATGAATTACAAATCATTTATAAATGAAACAGGTAACAGGGATGGAGTAATTCAATCAGGAGAATGTTCAACCAGACCTTACCTAGTCCAGGTTGGTGTTTGGGTCACATTATTGCATGTTTCCGATCAGAGAAATGCAACATGTCGTAGAAGCAAAGGCCATTTCTCCATCTCTACTTGTACTTCTGTCCAGCACATATGAGAGCTGAAAACCAATCAGCCATCTTAAGCACTCTTTGAGGGTTCCTGTTGAGGATTCATTAGAATCTCTCCACTGCCTGCAGCAAAGGGAATTCAGCCAAATCCAACATTCCAGGAAGAAACCCCAGTGTTAGCAGCTTCTGTGAGGCAGAACCACTTCAGAGGCAGAATAACAATTGAAACTATCTCAATTTTGCTATTGACAAGAAATTAACTGTTATTTGGACAAAGCTCTTCCAAATTAATATTCTGCAGAGTTTCATTTTTTTCTGTTTGCCTTCAGACGTGTGTGTGTGTGTGTGTCTGTGTGTATATATTTGTGTGCATATTTCTGTGTCTTAGAATTATAGAAAAATAAATGTTGATGTATATATTGTCAATGTTCAAACTCTATATCATTTATGTATTTCAAGTAACTTTGCTTTGGTTTTCGATTGTTTGCAAATTTAAGAAACCTGTCTGACTTGTTCCTAACACTGAACCTGACCCAGTCTGAGACGGATATAATTTATCATATCACACATTTAGTGACACTGACAATTTGTCGTGACGTCTCGAGGAGTGGGATTAGAAAAAGAAGCAATGACTCTCTAACCTCGGTAGGAACAGGGATAAGGAAAAATTCTCAAAAGGCCATTTGAGTGGGAATTCTCTGCCCACAGGTTTGTGTGTTTGCACAAATCTGTGTGTTTGCATTTATTCAAAGGTGTGTTAGTTAAATATTTGACGGGAAAGTGACTCAGGGATAAAGAACTGCAGATAGGACCGAGGGGCTGTGACCACAATCTGATCAGCAACAGCCTTAGTGCCTGGTTGGGCAGGGACCCATTCCTTTTCCTCAGTCATATTTCGCCCTCAATCTGCTACTCAGAAGCAGTTGATGCACAGAAACTGAGGTGACCATTCAGCCCCTGAATACAGTCAAACATGATTTGGTGTGGATTGGAAAACGTTCTTGGGAAAAAGAGTTGGTGTTACTGTGAAACAGTCCCCTCCTCTCTCTTTACAGAACTTCCCCTGTCTCCATTTATTTGTCATGTTGTTGATTCAGATTCACAGTGACTAATGACCCCATACTGCTCATAAATATTGCTCATAAAATCCTCTGCTCTCTTTGACTGCAGCATTCCGTCACAGGACAGCCAGGAAACTAACAACGATTAACCTTCCAATAACAAAATTCAAGAACATGAGAAGCAGAATAGCCCTTGCTGCCTGCCTTTCCCTTCAATAAAATCATGGCTGATCTGCTCTATGCCCCAACTCCTGGAGTGCCTGCCGTGTCAATCATCTATCCATCCCTGTCTTCCAACTATCTCAATGATCTACCTCCCCAATCTCTCTGGGATAGAGAAGTCCCGATGGTCACACCCTATGTGAGAAGGAAAAACGCCGGACACATACACCGTGACCTATTGACATGAACAAAATATATAAAAACCAGGTAATAGTGATTGGCCCTGACAACAAGGCAGTGTTTAACTGACGATGGTATCAAGGAACGTGAACAAAATAGAACTTAATGGAAATCAAGGGTAACCTCCCCACAGATTGGAGTGATTCAGCACAAAGAAGACGTTTGTGGTTTTTTGACATGTACCACCTCAGTCTCGGGACATCTCTGCGGGAGATCCACAGCACAAACATCCTCATTTGCGCCTCGGTATCTTCCTCCCATCAGAATCTCAGAAGTGGTGATGTTGACTGAAAATCATGTAATGTTCAGAACAATGTGCCCCCCTCAGCTCCTGAAGCAGCCTGTGCCCATGTGCAGGAAAACCCGCACTGCATTCAGGCTTGTGCTGTTGAAGTGTCGGTAATATGCATGTAACAGTCCTGCTGGACACTGTGCGTTACCAGAGTAAAGAGAGGTGCTAATTCTTCACAGGAATATGAGGAGGTCATTACGCCCATCAGTGCTATTGGATAAGAATAGGGATAGCCCATTCATTCTCTCCTGACTATTACACAGGAAGATAAGGAGCCCAGTCAAACACATTGAGCTGCTAAACAGGAACCACGGGTTGGTTGCCCAGTCAGGTTCTTGAGCGTCTCCCATGACATCAGGAGGTGGCCATTCAGCCGCTCAAATCCCTTGTATAGATATAGGAGAATGTTATCTACGACCGAACATGACAAACCAATGAAACAGAGACTGCACCGATAGACTGCTCCATGCCGTTCCTCCTGGCTCCATTGCTAATGGTACACAATAGATACATTAATGTGGTTTGTTGACGGTGAGGAGGGAGGATATCTCCGAGAAGGCAGACCGATATTCCCTATGGAGGTCAGAAGCTGTTGGGAACGGCTAACATTTTCGGGTGTTAGGTATTGCAGCTGCTGACAGATTAGTGAACAAAGTGATTTTCAGTGCAGGGTCACATACCAACCGCGTATTGAGGCAATGAGAGTTCATTCAGAGCCTGAAGCTCTCTCCCAACCAACATAGGCGCTTCACAGAGGTACATAAATTACCAAGAAGCACGTATCTTGGGGAACATGTATTTCTTATGCCATGAATGTCTATCTCTGAACATAATGTGTGTTCGTCCATAATCTTCGAGTTTCAATGCAGACACCTCTTATTCTCTCACCGTGCTACAAATTACACATTCATTTCCTTCACACTCTCTTCATTTTACCATCATCCCAGAGATTATTCTGATAAAACAGCTTTGCACTGCCTCTGTGACAAGGAGACCATTGATTTATAACGGTCAGAAATTCTGTCTACAATAGCTCAAATACTGCCTCAACAACACTCCACAACTCCTACACATGATTCATTTTGTAATGAAGGCTGACATTTCATTTCTTGTCCTGGTGAATGGATGCTCGAAATGAATTCTGTTCATGATGTGTGACCAAGGACATTCGGGTCCTTTTTGGCAAAAGCACTTCCCAACCTCTCACCTTCTAATAAATACAACATGAAAAGGAATGTATAAGTTAACAAAAAAGAACAAAGGAAATTTGCAGCCCGGGAACAGGCCCTTCGGCCTCCAAGTCTGAGCCGATCCAAATATACTGTCTAAACCTGTCGGTCAATTCCTAAGCATCTGTATCCCTCTGCTCTCCATCTACTGCATCTGTGCATAAGCATCTTAAATGAATCTACCGTGCCTGCCTCTACTACCTCTGCTGGCAACGCGTTCCAAACGGCCACCACTCTCAGTGTGAAGTACTTGCCGCTTGTATCCCCCTTAATCTTTCCACCTCTCACCTTGAAAGAATGATTTCTCGTTATTGAATCCTTCACACTTGGAAAAAGCTTGTCTCTATCCACCCTGTCTCAACCCTTCACGATTTTGTAAACCTCAATCGGGTCCCCCCTCAATCTCCTTTTTATTAATGAAAATAAACCTAACCTACTCAATCTTTCTTCATAGCTAGCACCTTCCATCCTCGTAAACATTCTTTGTACCCTCCAAAAGGCATCCATATCCTTTTCATAATGTAGCGACCAGAACTGTATACAGTATTCTAAATGCGGCTGAACCAATGTCTTGTACAATTTTAACATGACTTGCCAGCTCATATACTCAATACGACTTCCAATGAAGGCAAGCAAACCATATGCCTTCTTGAATACTCTATCCACCTGTGCAGCAACCTTCAGGGTACAATGGACCTGCACTCCCAGATCTCTCTGGCCAATAACGTTTCTCAAGGCTCTTACGTTCATTGTATAATTCGCTCTAGAATTAGTCTTGCCTACATGCATTACCTCACATTTGTCTGGATTGAAAACCATTTGCCACTTTCCTCCCAAATCTCTAGTCCCTCTATATCCTCCTGCATTCTTTGACAGTCCCTTATGCTTTCTGCTACTCCACCGATCTTCGTGTCATCGACAAACTTGCTTATCATACCAATAGTGTCCTCTTCCAGATCATTTATTTATATTACAAAAAACAGTTGCCCCAACACTGACCCCTGTGGATCACCACTGGTCACCTTTCACCATTTCGAGAAACTCCCTTCAAATACTCCTCTCTGTCTCCTATTTCGCAACCAGTTCTTTATCCACCTTGCTAGAATACCCTGCACACCATATGACTTCAATTTCTCCATTAGTCTATCATGGGAATTCTTATCAAACACCTTACATGTATATGACATGTACAGCCTTCTTTCATCTAGCAAATTACTCGCTTCCTCAAAAAACTCAATTAAGTTGGTAAGGCACGATCTCCCCTGCACAAAACCATTTTGCCTGTCACTGTAAACCCATTATTTTCTAAATATAATTAGATCCTATCCCTCAGTACCTTCTCCAGCAGCTTTCCCACCACTGACATCATGCACACTCGTCTTTGGTTACCCAGAATATCCCTACTACCCTTCTTGTACAGGGGGACAACATAAGCTACCCTCCAATCCTCCGGCACCTCACCTGTATTTAAGGATTCCACAAAGATATGTGTCAGGACCCCAGCTATTTCCCCTCTCGCGTCCCTTAGCAACTTGGGATAGATCCCATCCGGTCCTGGGGATTTGTCCACCTTAATAACCACTAGCCTACCCACCACATCTTCGCTACTTATGTCAGCGTGATCAAGACTAATCAAACTTCTATCTCTAATCTCAGCATTCATCATGTTCCTCTCCTAAGTGAACACTGATGCAAAGTAATAATTCAGAATCTCACCCATTCTCTCAGGTTCGACACACAATCTTCCTTCGTTATCCTTTAGTGGTCCAATCCTTTCTCTAGTTACTCTCTTGCTTCTTGTATAAGAATAAAATGCTTAATGATTCTCCTTAATTCTGCTCGCTAAAGATATTTCATAACCCGTTTAAGCCGCTTGATTCCTCGTTTAAGACTTGTCCTACCTTTCCGATATTCTTCCAGGGCCCGTTCTGTTCTTTGCTGCCTAGACCTTATGTATGCTTCCCTTTTCCTCTTGGCTAGTCGTAGAATTTCTCCTATCATCCACGGTTCACGAATTTGCACTTCCTATCCTTTGCCTTCAACGGACATGCCTATCCTGCACTATCTTTAACCTACCTTTCAAAGCCTCCCACGTCTCAAATGTGGACTTCCCTTCAAATAGCTGTGTCCATTCCACATTTCCCAGCTTCTGCCGAATTTTGATATAATTGGTCTTGGCTCAGTTTAGTACTCTTCCCTTAGGACCACTCTCTTCTTTATCCATGAGTATTCTAAAACTTACAGAATTGTGGTCACTGTTCCCAAAGAAATCCCCCACCGCAACTTCTACCACCTGTCCTGGCTTGTTCCCCAGTACCAGGTCCAATATGACCCTTCCCTCGTCGGACTATTGACATACTGCAGTAGAAAACTCTCCTGGACATTTCTTACAAATTCCACCCCATCCAGACCTCTGACGCTAAGTGTATCCCAGTCAATGTTGGGAAAATTAAAATCTCTCATCACCACTACCCTGTTGCCTCTACATATTACCAAAATCTGTTTACCTATTTTTTCTTCTACCACATGCTCACTGTTGGGAGGACTGTAATACAGCCCAAACAGTGAAACTGCACTCTTCTAATTTCTCTGCTCCACCCATAATGCCTCACTACCCAAGGCCTCCATAGTGTGCTCCTTTAGCACAGCCTTGATATCGTCCTTGACCAGCAATGCAACTCCACCCGTCCCTTTTACTTCCCTCCCTGTCCTGTCTGATGCGTCTATATCCAGGGATGTTTAATTGCCAATCTTCATGCCCTTCCTTCAACCAAGCCTCTGTGATTGCAATGACATGATACTCCCAGGCACCAATCCAAGCCCTAAGTTCATCTGCCTTTCACACTATACTCCTTGAATTAAAGTAGACGCATTTTAGGCTCCCAGTTTTTTTTGTGCTCATCTACTCTCTGTCTACTCTTCCCTTTATGAATGTTATCTTCATAATTCTTACAGTCTCCAGTCTCCACATCACTGCCTACTTGTTTTCTCTTCTGGTTCCCAGTCTCCTGCCACATTAGTTTAAATATTCACAAATGCAGTAGCAAAAAACCCACTAAGGACATTGGTTCCAGTCTGGTTCAGATGTACACCGTCCATTTTGTAATAGTCCCACCTGCCCCAGAACCGGTCCCAATGTCCAACAAATTGAGCCCCCCCCCCCCCCTTCTACACCATCTCTCAAGCCATGTGTTCAACCTGTCTTTTTTTTTTATTTCTACGTTGGCTAGCACGTGGCACTGGTCATAATCCCGAGATCACTACCTTTGAGGTCCTCCTCTTTAACTTCCCTCCTAGCTCCCTGAATTCTTCTTTGAGAACCTCATCTCATTTTCTACTTATATCGTTGGTGTCCATAAGCACCAAGACAACTGGCTGTTCACCCTCCCCTTTTAGAACGCTCTGCAGCTGATCGGTGGCATACCTGACCTGAGCACCTGTGAGGCAACATACCATCCAGAAGTCCCATTCGGCTACATAACCACCTCTCTACTCCCTTCACAAGAAAATTCCCTGTGACAATGATCCTACGAGTCGTTTTACCGCCCTTCTGAACAGCAGTGCCAGCCACGATGCCATGAACCATGTAACTGCTGCCCTCCCCTGGTAAGTAATCTCCCCCAACAGTATGCAAAACGGTATACCTCTTTTGGAAGGAGATGACGGCAGGGGACACCTGCACTGCCTTCCTACTCTGTTTCTTTTGGTTACCCATTCACTGTCTCCCTCAGCAATTCTCAACTGTGTTGTGACCAGCTCACTAAACGTGCTATCCACGGCATCCTCAGCATTACGGAAGCTTCACAGTGAGTCAATCTGCAGCTCCAGAGTCGTCATGCGGTCAAACAAGAGCTGCAGCTGGACACACTTCTTGCAAGTGTAAGAGTCAGGAACGTCAGCCACGTTCCTAAGCTCCCACATCAAGCAAGAGGCACAGGCCACGGGTCTGAGTCAACCATTGTTGTTTTGCGAAAAGGTTGACATAGAACAGTGGAAGTTTATAGTATCCATTTGCCTTACAGACATCTTACATTTCATGATTTTGACTTATCCATGGTGTGTGTGTGTGTGTGTGCGTGAGTGTGTGTGTGTGTGAGAGAGAGAGAGAGAGAGTGACAGAGAAAGAGGGGGGCTGACAAGAATCCTATTGTTATTTTGGTATACTCTAATTACATTCAGGGGTTCAGCCTTTTTTACATGAATGTTCGCGTTTACTTCGGTGTTTGCTTGGAACTGAGAATTAACCGGAGTTCAGAATGGTTAGGATCATATAACTTGAGCAGCTACTTAAAACAAATCTGTATCTGCTCAAATTTTCCAAGTATTGACTCACAGTCCATGACTCACGAAGGAATTAATATCAAGCTGACATGACAACGAAAGGTTAAAAAGTAACTTCAGAGGACATTGGGGCGCTATAGAGAAATATAGGTTAAGTGAGTAGTCAAAGGCCTGACAAATAGAGCTTTACGTGGATAAAAGTGAAGTTGTCCATTTTGACTGGAAGAAAAGCATTTTGTTTTGTTAGAGCGGAGATTCCATAGCTCTGAGATGCAGTGGGATGAGAGTGTAACATTACCTGAATCACAAAGTGCTAGCAGTACGTAATTAGGACAGTGAATAAATGTTTTCCTTTTATCATGGGGGAATTTAAACACAAAAGTAGAGAGCACTGTTGAGCTTGTATCTTGAATGCACTAATTATTATCGGTCACCCTGTTTATGGAAGGAAGTATATACGTTGGAGGCAATTCGGAGAATGCTTACCAGAATAATACTTACAGAATGACTTGCCATACACGGGAATTGGGATAGTCTAGACTTTTTCTCAGTTTGTGGTTAGGAGAGGAAGAGGCAAATTAATTGAAACAAGATGTTCCCTCTGACAGAAGAGACGGGAATGAAGGATTGCTGTCTAAATGTCAGTGGTTGCCCATTTAAAACACATCCAGATGATTTGTTTTCTCTCAAAATGTAGAAACTCTGGCACGCTATTAAAGCAGATTTATAGAATATTTTAAAGGCAAACATAAACAGTTTATTGTTGAGAGAGAGATGGCGAAAGGTTTTCAGGGTAGGCAGGAAGGTGGATTTCAAGTTACAATTAATGAGACATATTCATGTTGAATATCTAACTCATCCCTGTTTGTATGGGATGTGGCAGGTTGATTAAACTGATAAATTGGAGATTCAATGTAAAGATCCAACAAACAAGTTTATAATGCTGAAATCCTCCATCTTCAGAGCTTTTTCAATGGTTGCATTTTTCAAGTGTTTGTTTAAAATCACTTAATTTGTGCTGTAACATTAATTGCCGATATGGAAACTGTGACACTTCCAAGGCAGAAGAGATTCCAGTAATGAATGCAGTGATCACAAAGAAAGTTTTAGTCCAATGTGTGACTTAATTCAGATTCATCTAGAACACAACAATGTGAAAGAAAATTAGTGCCATTTCCTGTAAGTTCTATGGAGGGGCTTCTGTCTGAGTAATGCAGCAAACACCAACCTACGGCAGTCACATTAACAACGTTACTTTAATATGTCTATAATGTTTGCATTTTTCTGAGAGATTAGAGATTTTGTTTGCTTAAAAAATAGTTGCATTAATACAAAACCTTCAAAAGTGGTCAGTGGAAAATTGCTTGCCCATACAATATTCAGATTTCAATTTGTATTCGAACATTTAGATAGCTGAACTCTGAAGAAAGAATAAATATATTGAACAATTAGGTTTCCTATATCCTCTGCTCCCCTCATTCTGCCTGTGATGTCTTTCAAAGCCCCTATGAAAGTTTTAAAGAAAGAACCTACTTTTTTCCATTGTCCCACTACTTCTGGAAGTTGATCTACTTAATAAATACAGTTGATGCAAGAATATAATACTGAATCCCTGAGCATCCAGCAATTTTATACCAGCCATCAGCCAATTATGCATACAAGACCTAGCTGACAATGTTATCTTTCATGACTAATTTCAGCTGCTTACACTGTGAAGAACCGGGAAATCTAATTTCTCCAGGAACAGTTGCAGAAAATAAGTTTGCTCCAGTTTGTGTATAAATGATCCTTGATTCAGAATTCAAAGACGTGAAAGGCAATTGCTGGAGAGTTGTTGTTTAGATTGTTCAGGGGCTGCCGCTTGAAAGCATGTGAGAGCAGTACAACAACCACCTTTGCAGACCAGACCACAGCAATCGCACTAAATTTGCATCTCTAATGCTTGCTTTGTTCCTACTGATTGATGCTCTTATTTAACTAGAACAACAGAAAGCATCCAAATAAAACCCGAAAGAACTGCAAATGCTGTAAATCAGAAAGAAAAACAGAGTTGCTGGAAAAGCCATTGCTTTACAACATCCAAATCTCTTCAGTGAAACGTTTCCCCTTCATCATCCCGGTCCTGAACGTTTTACCTCCCATTGACCTCTCTGGTCTATATTGCAAGGAAAAATTCCATCTCCCCGACATTCTCTGCCTCTCCCCTTACCTGTGCTCTGACTTCTTGCAAACCAGTTATGTAAGTTTGACAAAAAAAATCACCAACTCATGCAGTCATCCTTCTGCACTGTGAGCAGTTTTTTTTTTTTAAAAAAAACATCTGAATAAGTGCTGTAATACTGAATCCAGATCCTTCAGCCATTCCAGCAGCTGGCAAACAATTGTATATGCAGACAAATGCTGATTTCAGTGACTAAACTTGCCTTTTCAATTGCAAGCCTGGTAAACGTGACAGCCTAAACTGTGATGGAGATGGGAAACCGTGCCTTCCAAATCTAAGGCAGTCTCGAAAAAAGATGTTTGATACGATATGTGACCATGATTTTGCTTCATTCAGAGTACAAGAAAGTGAAAGTAAGTTGCTGGTGGGCAGGCAGTTATGGTAAGATAACGTACAGACCCCTCATGAAAACACCACACAGCAGTGCAGAGATTACCATTCCCGATCATAGCAATCACATACTACCTCTCCATTATCCACATTGTTCTTTGGGTCAGAGAGTTCTTTTCAAAACAAACAGTTTTAGGAGAGGACATCAAGGAAGCTTGAATTCAAAATTGCTTGCAAATTTGGGTTACTTATTCCTGATCATTTTAGTCTCTTAAAATGAATATATTCAAGAAATATGTTTCCCATCACACACTCACCCTTATCACCAGCTATAGTGTCCTATGAAAGGGGTTGAAGAATAAAATCAGTATTGATTGCAATCCGTCGGGATTGTAAGAAGTTTAACAAAAGCAGCTGAACTCAAGCTGCACGATTGAATCCAGAGTCTTCAGCCATTCAAGCAGCTAGATTAGATTACTAACAGTGTGGAAACAGGCCCTTCCGCCCAACAAGTCCACACTGCCCCGCTGAAGCGCAACCCACCCATACCCCTAACCTAACACTACGGGCAATTTAGCATGGCCAATTCACCTGACCTGCACATCTTTGGACTGTGGGAGGAAACCCACGCAGACACGGGGAGAAAGTGCAAACTCCACACAGTCAGTCGCCTGAGGCGGAGAATTGAACCCGGGTCTCTGGCGCTGTGTGGCAGCAGTGCTCACCACTGTGCCACGTTCCGCACATCAATAATACTCAATAGCTGGCACTCAATAGTAGCTGGAGGCAAATGCTAACATAAGGATTTAATTTATCTTGCCTGACCAGTTACAGGCATGGCAAGTTTGACAATCCAAACTGCTTGGGATATGGAAAATATAGTTCTCCATGATTGTTTGCAATAACTACAAAATAAGTTTGATCTTTTATGTAATTTGTGTTTCATTTGATATTATATTCTCCAAGTCAATTACTGGAGAACAAGCAGTTCCTGTGAAGTTATGTAGATGTTTCCTTCTGCATCCAGGCCCTAGTTACCACACTCAGCTTAACCCGCAAAATATGTATTACATCCAGAAGTTGGAAGATGGTGTTCTTTCTTACACAAGACCTTTGCAATCATAATTTTATGAATTCTGGTGAAGCCTGCTGGTTGAACTGAGAGCAGGATTATAACGCGATGGTTGGCAGTGCCAAGGGTGGCATGGTACTGACAGTAGCTAATACAGAAGTTGCTGCCTGGTCACAAACCATTATTGAAATGGCATGATCCCCGGAGCTAACAGCAATAACAGAGTGAACGCAGGGCAACGACGTTTCCTTTGCTGCCATTAGTGATGGGTATTGCTGAGCCTGTACTAAAGAGATTTGCAGGCAAAAGCTCACTGTGGGAGTTGAGGAGCTCTATTGTTCACAACACAGACAGACATAAGTGGCTCTCAAATGGTGCCTTCATTTGCCCACCACTGACACGATAATATAATGGTGCAGAAGGGATTGGGCTTTGCTCCTGAACTCCCCTTCCACTTGGCCTGACTCATCAGAATCTGAGCAAGAGCAAGTTGATGTGGAAAATTCAGCCCTGTATGTCGATACAGTGCCAAAGGTCCTCATTGGAGACATTGGAAAATTGGTTGCCTCGTTTCCATTTGGGCCTGGAGCTCTTTAGTTGAGATATATTGAGACGTTTCAACAAGTATAAAGTATTGAGGAAATGAATTGGTTGCATCTTATCTCCCTTTCTTTGCTCCCACACTCCAGCCTCATTACCTTGTCTTGCAAACAGCCAATGAGGGTTTGGGGGTAATAAATCTCCATCTACTGTAATTGTGCCTTGAACTAGATTTACAAAACTAGCTGTCCATGGCTTGAAATACTTGCTCAATGTTTCAGGTTAATAGTGATAATTTTATTGTGGATGTAGATGTATGCTTAAAATGACTGAATAGCACTTTTCTGACTATTAGCAGACCACCTGACAGTCCATAGTACAAGATCGATGGAAAACTGTACACTCCAAAATCCATCATGAAAAAAGTAAGTTTGAAAACAATATGTGATTAATGTTTTGTTTCATTCAGAGTACAGAAAATAGAAGGGAAATTACTTTCTAGGTACTTTTCAGGAAACATCACACAGCAGCGCAGGGAACACCACTCCAGGCAAGAGCATTTGCATTACTGTCTCTCTGTTATCTGCATTAGAATGAGGGCTTCAGAATTTTGGTTCAAAAGTACTGTATTAGGAGAGGACATCAAAGACACTTCATTGTAAGTTTGCTTGCATTTTGTTATTGAAGTTTCTAAACTCTGAATATGAATACATTCAAGAACTTGATATCCCCTTTCTGTCGCTAATCGTTATCACCAGCAACAAAGGTTTTGAAGAACAAATTCACCATCTATTGCAGTGACCAGTTTCACTCAAACGGCTGAATGCAGGCTGCAGTCCTGAATCCAGAATCTTCAGTCTTTCAAACAGCTGGCACACAATTGTGGGATGGAGCCAAATGCTTATTTAAATAACTTCATTTATCTTTTATGACCAATTTCAGGCATGGTAAGTGCGACAATCCAAACTGCGATGGAAATGAAACATATAGTCCGTCAGGAACAACTGAAGAAATTAAAGAGTCAGTTTGATCCAAAGTGCAATTTAATTCCTGATTAATATTGTATTTGGAATAAAGGTTATTGCTGGAGAACCAGCAATTCCTGTGAAGCTATGTAGATATTTCCTCCTGTAGATCCTATGTAGATACATCCGAGAACAATGTCAAGTACGCTAATCCAGGCCATTGTTAGCACATGACGGAAACTGCTGGGCTCTGCCTCCCAAGTGTGTATTTTTTCTAGAAGTTAGATTGTGGTGGTTTTTCTTAAAAACAAGCCATTTGCAGTAATAATGTTGTGAATTGTGGTGGAGCCCTGCTGCTTGGACTGAGAGCTGGACCCAGCGCTGCTGTGAATGATGGTACCACGAATGTTGGCATGCTGCTGATGTGGACTGATCAAGTAGCTGTTGCTGGGTCACTATCCCAAGAAGGAAACGGCCAAATCTAAAGAGCTGATGGATCAATTGAAGCAATAGCAGAGTGGCAAACCTTTCTGTGCCACTATTAATGTTTGCAATTGCTGAGTCAATACCCATTGATGAGGAAAAGTCAATCCTGTATGCAGAGCCAGAATCCAAAACTCTTCAATGGAGAAATTGGACAGTTAGTTGCCCTTCTCTAATTGCCCTAATCTCCTTATTTGAAACTTTTCTAGACTGTGCAACACGTGTAAAGTATTGAAGAAATGAGTTTGTCACATCCTTTATTTCCATGTTCCAGCCTGACTGTCAGTGGCTTGAAATCCTGACACTCCTATTCAAGTTTCTAAAAGTGTTTTTATTCTGAACGTAAATGTTTGCTTCAATTGACTTAATGGCACTTGATGACCATTTGCAGCTCTGAAAACATCAACTGCTGAAAGTGCAAGGGAGCTGGTCTTTCTGCTTCTCCAGAAACTAAGAAGGTCATTGAAAAGTAAGCTGAACACAATGTGTGACTGTCTACTAACAGCTAGCAGATCTGGCTCCATTTGTGGAGTCAAAGCAGAGTTAATGTTTTTCGTTGAATGACTCATGTTCACAACTTCAGATCTCTCTGAAGAAGGGTCACTTGACTCCAGGTGAACTCTGTTTTCTCTCCACAGATGCTGCAAAATCTATTGAGTTTCTCCAGCAACTTCTGTATTTCTTTCAGATTGTCAACTTCCACAGTTTGTTATTTTACATTAAAAAAAATATTGACTGGCATATAATCTTTGCTCTATCGTTTGTCTTGTAAAAAGACATTTTAGGTGGAAGCTTGCAGTGAATGCTGCAGACCTGATGCTGGGACTGAAATCTGGAGGTTTTGGCGTATGCTAAGGATGGTATATTGCCAGCAGTGACCAATGAAGAGATTATTCATTGATGAAGGGCTTTTGCCCGAAACGGCGATTTTCCTGCTCCTCAGATGCTGCCTGACCTGATGTGCTTTTCCAGCTCCATTCTAATCTAAAACGAAGAGATTCTTGCCAGGGTTACTCATCAGTTGACAGCGCAGCTTAGTTTCAAGAGTTACTACTC
The DNA here is from genome assembly GCF_037043375.1 of Chiloscyllium plagiosum. Taxonomy (NCBI): domain Eukaryota; kingdom Metazoa; phylum Chordata; class Chondrichthyes; order Orectolobiformes; family Hemiscylliidae; genus Chiloscyllium; species Chiloscyllium plagiosum. The sequence continues at coordinate 50,464,663 of NW_028270178.1, read as the reverse complement.
CAGTAAGAGGGAGGACAGATCAACACATTTCTGAGCCCTACTGTTCATACTGATCTTTGCTGAGGCTGCAAAGGTGGGCACAATCAGGGAAATGAGGGAGGCAGGCTTGAAAGATCATGGAGAGTCAAGATGTCAAAGAGAACATGTCTATGTCAGCATTGCTTAGAATTGAGAAGGTGCCAGAGTCCCTACCTGCCATTTTCCAAATCCTACCACCTCCCAGTTAAAAGCCAGTGAATAATTGAGCATGCATTAACACAAACTCTTTCAATAATCATTTCCAGACCTTCAATGTTCAGGCCTTCAGTTGTTCACTTCAAAGCACTGGACTGTGCAATGAGGCTAAATATATTGAAAACATATTGACTACCTAACTCTCTGCTTCCCAATACTATTATATCGGCCACCTCCCCTCACCCCATCTCTTCAAAAAGAACTGACCATGGTGTCCTGCAAACCTCTGTGCAAGTTGAAAAAAAGGCAACATATATTGCAGTCATAGCTTTTGGAAGTGGCCTTTTTAACAGAATGTAATGTGAACAGGAATTTCTGGAAAGCAGGAATTTCTGTAAGATTCCTCTTGACAACATCTCCCAGTGCTATAGCAAACACCACAGCCCACAGACCACAGCCCCTCCCAATATTTGCATTACTCCTGGTGAGTAGAGTGATTCCTCTTTTTTTGAAAAACATGTTGTATCAGCTCAATAGAGCCTTTTGATCTTCAGGGTTTATTTCCAAATGTTTGCAAGTTGTTTATAGGTGTAAGCCTTTTGCTTAATTTGTGCTTCATGATGACTTGTGACTGGGGATGTTTTGACAGACCGGATTGTCAGGAGGATGGGAATCAAAGTTTGCCAGACGTGAGGGCAACCCTGAGGAAGCAAGTTTGATTTGATCTGATTTTGATGTGGTTTAATTATGCTTCATTTGGAATACAACAATGTGAAAAGGGAGTGTTGGAGAACCACTGATTCCTTTAAAATGTTTTGTGCAATGCGACAAATGCCAGTTCAGACAACAGCAGCTACATTAAAGAGGCTGCTAGACTGCCTCCCAAGGAATTTAATATTAGTGACAGAGTTGTCTTAAACAGTAGTACCACCAACCTAAATGCTGAGACGGGAAATTCCTTGCTGATCAATATTGAGGTTCTGTTTCTGGCCTTTGGAGCTATAGTGAAAATACTGAAGAATTGGGTTCCTCTCCTTCACCCCACCTAATCGCTTCTCTTTGTTTCTCTTTCCTGCTCATCCTCACTCCCCCACCCACCTTTCCACACTCCCTCCAAAATCATTGCCATGGTCTCCAGACTTTGGTGACATTTGATGAAATATGGCTATGGATTGGGAACAGCTCCTGGTCTCCTCGCCTTGTCTATCTCCCATACAATGTCGCCATTAAATGCTTCGCACTTTTTCTAATTTAAGTTGACCAGAGGCCATGTGTATCCACAGAGTCAGGCACATTCCCTAGTAATAGTTATTTGTTTGAATCAAACTTATAAAGTGCTTTCATGGTGAATTCAATACAGGCAGCATCACATCCACACCGTTTCACTGATGTCATCAATTCATCGAAGCCTAAATACTGAGGTCATTACACTATTCTGGGTCAGAGACCTGTAATTACGTCTGGGTTTATTGTGGTCAGATCTTGCAGTAAACTCCGAATGGATGTAGGAGCAGGAAAGGAAAGGAATATTTTTTTTCAACAATACAGCCAATACTGACTAATATGACATGAACCTTCAGTGAATTGGAAAAATGAGAAATTACTATATTCGGATTCTGAATCAAACATTGAGTTACAAATTGTGCTTGTAAGGGTTAAATTAGCAATAGTATGTGAAGAGCTTGAGTTTCTTTTTCTAAGATCTGGAAGTTAAACTTAAATCCTTGCATTTGGGATGTTTTCCCTCTGTCCCAGTGCAGAAAGTCTTTATTTGACCTCTTTACTCCCCAACTACCAGCTCCTGCACTCACAGCCAAAACTCTCGATGTTGATAAGCAGTGCCAAATATTAACTTGGTGATCATGCACATATTTAAAATGATCTAACTGGTACTTTATGATGAGTTGCAGCTGTGAAAATGTTGACTACTCACACTGTGAATTAGGTGGAAACCTAAGTTTGTCAGAAACAAAAGGAAACAGATTGGCAAGTAAGTCTGGTATAATGTCAGATTTAAATCTGCTATGTTAGGGATCCAATATTGTGAAAGGGAAGTGCTGGCAGTTGTTGTAAGATCATGTCAGGGTTGCCTCACGAAGGCATCCAATGGCAGTGTGGTGAACACTAACAGAGATGAGAACAATCACAGAAAACAACTGCTTGACTGGTTCAGAAATGCTTGGCTTATTTTGAGAGACCAATCTTGAATCAGCATAAAACATCCAAAGTTTTTCAATGGTCGGTTGAATTTAGCTTGTTTCTTAGTATGAAGGTCTTGCATAGCCCAGAAATGGCTATAAACAATGGTGACATACTAAATAAATGATTTTCTCTTCTTTTCACCCTGTACTGTCTGTTCCACATCCCAACCCCAGCATTCCCTCAGTGTGGTGTACTGTAGACATCCTGTGGAAGTCAAAGGAACCACATACCAACACGACCACAATAGTTCATGATGCATCTTGAAAACAAATAAAGTTAGAGCAACATTTTCCAGATCATAGGACAGCATTTCCAATACACTCCAGGGGGATGGGTGGTGATAGCAACAATAACTAATAACATTAGCAAGATTACAAGACTAGGATTCAAGGTATACTGCTTTGTCATTACCCCCTCATTAACTTTACCATTACAAGGCTAAAATCGGGAGCATTGGAATCTTCACTGCTCACCTGGTGATTGGTTTAATTGCAACAATAGTCAAGAAACTCAATTTGATCAAAGAGAGAGCAGTTTGATTGCCTGCCAAAAGAACTAACGTACCTAATTTCCACTCCCTTCACCATCACTGAGCTACGATGTTGGGTTACCTCGCACTGACACTCCACGGAATGGACTACAGCATCTCATTACACTTACACTGAAAGGATCGTTCCTGCCTATAATCACAATTTCTGAACAGAACAACGATCACCTAAAGGCCTGTTACACCTGATTCTCACTTTGCATGGATATCTCTGTTCTTTTATTATCACTATGGCAAAATAATGCGATTTATTAAAATTGCAGTCATTGACTAACTTAAGAAAACTAGTCGATCAGGCTTGGAATATTGAATCTCAAGTCTGCGATTATTTTTTGTTGTTAAATTGCTTTGGACTTAATTCTGGATAAGGTTACTGATGTTAAATGACTGAATTTGTGCTCTTTGATGAATTGCAGTTCTGGAAACATTGTCAGTGCAAACAGTGAGGGAAATGGGAATGCAGGTTCTCCTGCATCAAGTGACGTAATTGCAAAGTAAGTTTAGTTGCAGGCATGACTAAGTTAGTCATTATATCAGAATATGACAAACCATTAGGAAATAACTGGTGAGCTGGTAGTTTGTGCAATGTTATACAACGATCAATGGTAACAGATTGGACGCAATGATTTGATCAGCTCTCAAAGAGGAACTTGCCTATGTTCAATCCTATGTCCTTTTACTATGTGATACTGTAAAACCTCTCCTTATGAAATTTGTAGATTCCTTTTGAAGACCTCAGTTGAAGCTGCCTCCTCCACTATACTATTAGGCAGAACATTCCAGTTTCCGAACTATGCTTTTTTTTTAAAGTATTCCTTGTCACCATTGATTTATTTTGCTGATCATCTTAAATCAGTGTCCTTTTCTTCTCAAGCCGTTTTAAAATATAATCCGCACAGTATAGAAACAGGCCACTTGGCCCAATAAGTCCACACCAACCCTCCACAGAGTAACCAATCTAGATGCATTCTCCTACCCTTTTACTCTACTCTATCCTAATCCCTCATGATTTTTAACACTTGTAAAATGTCTTATTTATCTTCAGTTCTCCAAAAAGAGCAGCCCGAGCTTCTTCAAACTATCCACATAGTTGTCCAGTTACTCAACTCTGGTACCAATTTTGTGTACCTTTTGTGCACCATCTCAAATCCCTTCCTGAAGTGTGCTGCATAAATACTAGACATGAGGGAAAAGCAGGACTGTTTATAACCATTTGTCATAATTTCCTTATTTTGCATGCCACGGTCCTATTTATAATGTTCAGAATCCTAATGATATCTTCAATCTGCACTGCCAACTTCATAATTTGTGTGCATACACGCAATATGTATAAAATGCATTACATATTAGACTGGGGTCATTTAAGGAAGCATTGAAACTTGTATCAAAAGAATTTAGCTTGTGTATAAAATGAACAAGGAACAATCCAGAAAAGTTCTGAGTTGGAGGAGGGCTGAATTCAATGGGCCAAGAGGGCATTTGAGCACAAATCTGGGCAATGTTCAGCTTCAGCTGTACAGTACAGCTGAACATTTCCACAAGCAGGAAATGGTGGCAAAAACAATACTCTAATTCCCTGCATGATGTTGCAAAGGATATGGGATTATTGTTAACCCCAGTGAGAACCATACTAAATATAAGCAGTTCAGAGGGGAAATAAAGATTAAGGGAGACTGACAGCTAACTTTAAAACAGAATCTAAAAGTCATCATTAGTCACAAACAGTGAAAGGGTAGCAAAAGAATGAGTGGGGCCAATGATCATGAATCCCCTGTTTAAAATTCACAGGGGCAGGGGCCTGGTTGTAATATTATGAAGAGGAAGTTCATGCCCAGTTCAGGGTGAAAAAAAGTAGTTGAGACTTGGATGAGATGACGTTTGACAGAATTTTAGAAAGACTAAAATAAATCAAAATTGCAGATGCTGGAAATCTGAAACAAAAATGAAACTGCTGGAGAATCTCAGCAGGTTTGGCAGCATCTGTGGCGGGAAAGCAGAGTTAATGTTTTTGAGTCCTGTGACACTTGAGCATCTCCAGCTATTTCTGCTTCATTTAGAAAGGCTGATTGTCATTGAGTGTTGGTAACTGATAACAACTGAATTGGAGACACCTGAGGATACAGAGAAGAGGAGGATTGAAGCTGCAGCGGTAATATCCACAACAACCTAATCCTGTTCAAATACAGGCATGGAATCAGAGACTGGAGAATCACAACATTTAAAATATTTTTGTTCAAAATTGTCTGGATAAATCCAGCAACCAGATTCATCTTAGTGGTGGGAAAGCTTCTAATGAACTGTAATCTCAGCCTCAAGCAACAATACTGGGAAATCATATGGACTAACTTTATATGCTGACTAGAAAATCTAATGTGTAACCTGTTTACCTAAATCATCTGATGACGGCTTATAATTCTGAATCTTCAGTTTTCTTGGGTATTTAAGCCGGTTTAGAAACGTAGAAAATAGGAGCAGGAGGAGGCCATACAATCTTTCGAGCTTGCTCTGCCATTCATCACGATCATGGCTGATTGTCCAACTCAATAGCCTAATCATGCTTTCTCCACATAACAGTCGATCCCATTTGCCCCAAGTGCTCTATCAAGCTGCCTCTTTAATTGTAGTTGAAAGTGCTTCCTTGAAGTGTCTTAATTTGTCCTTACGTTCAATTGAAGCTGAGAAACAAACATGGAGTCCAAACTCTGTCCAAATTCTGAGGAAGTTGACAATTTAAATTCACGAGAAAAGAAAGTGACAGTCAAAAAGTAAGTTTGATCCAATGTACGACCATGTTATGCTTCAGCATGTGTTCAGTCTCTTTCTGAACCTGTGCCACCCTTCAAAGTTTAAGTCTGCAGGATGTTGCTTGATTGGAACAGCATTTCCTCAATCAATATTATGTGTAGTGAGATTAGTAATTCCCAGGTTATTCCCACATATCTCCCCATGTGATTATACTAACTCTTTCAGGTCATTTCGATTTTCATCTGGAAGTAACTCAGCAGTTTATCCCAGTTTTCCAGAACGTCCTCATTGTTCAACTTAATTTGAGGAATGTCTAATTCACAATCATCTTGATTAACTTTTGAAAAAAATACATCTCTTCAAGCCACAGAATGGTCACAGAAATAGGTGGAGCAGTAAGCCATTCAGCACCTTACGCATGCGCTGCTGTTCAAAATGATGATGGCTGATTAACCAACTCAGTACTCTGTTCCATCATTCTTTGATCCCTTTAGTCCGAAAAAAAATCTATTATGTTTTGGACTCAATCAATTTCTATGACAGTGAATTCCAAAGAGTCACCACTGTCAGGGTGAAGAAAAGTTTCCTCATCTCAGTCCAAAATGCCCGAGTCAGTCTCCTTAGACCGTGAGGCCTGGTTCGGGACTCCACAGTGGAGAACATCCTTCCTGTTTATCTAATTCTGGACATAAACACTGGCTTGTGATGCATCTTGTGATCTTCACCTGGGTCATGTATGGGGAGGGTTGTTCTCTGTATTGCCACACTTTGACAGTGCAAGTTAACCTCTTGCTGATAGCAAGCTGGAAGCAAGGTAGCCATTTGTTGCTAAAAAAAGAGATAGGACTGAGTGCTCACTGCCCATATTCAAAAGGGAAGAATCTGAGGAGAGATATTAGAGAACTTTTTGTAGCTTTAACGGTGGACACTGACAGAAATTACCTTCTCCCGTAGAACACACTGGGGATCAGCAAAGGTGACCCAAAGTGCTGGTTCCTAATTACACATATTGCATTTTCCAAATGACAACAGCCCATTGGTTGAGAGGTTTTCCTTTTTTTAAAATTAAAATGTTCAGCGATGTATGACACACCTCTGGAGTAGGTGGGACAGGAATCCAAGTCTACTAAATCTAATTTAGGAACTTAAGCCTACTGACCAAGGGTAGGGAGACTATCATTCTATCATCAGAGGTCTGTTTTGTATCTCATACAGAATTGATGCAATTGCCCTTAATTGCTTCATTGATCCCTGGGGATGTAAATAATAAGCCACTTGTCAGAGCATTGTGTGTTGCTCAGGTGCCACTGAGTATAATGCTGATCGTTGAGTCGGAGGGTTCAAGATCTACCCTCGGGGTTAGAATACACTAATTGATACTGCCACGGCAGTGCAATCCTGAGACAATCCTGCACATCAGACGTGTATGAGGCATTAAACCAAAGCCACTCTGCACTCTAAAGGGACCCTTATTATTTTGAATTAAAGTGAGATTATATCTGGTGTCCCGGCCAATATTTATCGCTCAATCCCGATGAGCAGACGATCTGGTCATCATCTCCTTCCTGCTTTTCTCACGGTACACAAATTAGATATCACATTTCTGACATGTGACGACATGATCAAAAGTACTTCACTTGTTGTATCGAACATCTCTGATTGAAAATTGGCTTTGTCAGAACCTGCATGTATTATTACTCAGCTTGGCCGTTCATTTTTCACTCTCTTGACCCTCTGTTGTAAGAAAGCACTCCTTTCCAAGTTCCACCAAAGGAGAATGAGACAAAGCTTAGTGCTGTAATATTTCATTTCATACTAACATCTGGATCAAACTGAAATACCATTCAATGCAAATATAAAACGAACTGAACCGGTTTTAAAGGATTAAAACAAATTATATTTTTCACCAAAGGAGTGTATTGAAATATTTCAATAGTTCTCATTGTGTCAAGTACAAGCAAACAGTGGAGTCTGTTGCAATCTATTTTATCTTGTCTACAGAATAGGCTGAGGAAGAGCATTGCAGGCTCTTTAAATTCGAGAATGAGGAAAGGAATACATTGTGGAACAGTGACTAACAGCAGGAAAATTATTCTTCAGATTAGAATAGATATGTAGTGGAATATACTAAAATGATAGAATGAGAGAAGCTAAAGTGGGATATTGTCAGCGGAATGTTTTATAAGCTTGTTAATATCGGGTCAGTCAGGATCTTATTGAATGGTGGAGCAGGCTCGAAGGGCCAAGTGACATATTCTCATTTACTGTTCATACCTCGAAAAAATTTTGTTAGTTATTCGAGCGGAGGTATTAAACACATTTTAAACTGTTACATGGGCACATGCTGATATTTCCGTCTATGATTCCCTGGGTTTGATAGTATGTAGTTGACAGTGGCCACAGGGGTTCTGCACTTGTTTCAGAGATCTGGAAAGAGATGTTTAGAATACTCTGAGGTGGCATTAAGATTAGTTTAGATTACATTACAGTATGGAAACAGGCCCTTCGGCCCAACAAGTCCACACCGACCCGCCGAAGCGCAACCCACCCATACCCCTATATTTACCCCTATACCTAACACTACGGGCAATTTAGCATGGCCAATTCAACTGACCTACACATCTTTGGACTTTGGGAGGAAACCGGAGCACCCGGAGGAAACCTACGCAGACACGGGGAGAACGTGCAAACTCCACACAGTCAGTCGCCTGAGGCGGGAAATGAACCCGGGTCTCTAGCGCTGTGAGGCAACAGTGCTAACCACTGTGCCACCGTGCCGCCCACAAAGATGTTATTAAGATGTTATATAAATGCACAACTTTTCTACTCGGCTAGGGTAGAGAGGATTTTGCTCTCTATCAAACCTGTGCATCATTTGACTTCAATCTGCTTTTCTTTGTTGCATTATTGTATGGAGTTTACTCTCTTCAGTCAATAGCCTGGGCTTTGCCCAAAGTTTAAGGGGTTTTTACTCACATTGGTGAGTTTCTGTATCCCATGAGATAGATTCATTGTAGTCAGTAATGGGAAAGAGAGCAGATCAAATATAATGTTGTTAATTTTTATTACATCTTTTAACATGGATAACTATGTGCTGTTCGAGGAACCTCAAGATTTAAAAGCCTTTTCAGTGGAGCCACTGCTGATTTAACCAATGCGCTATACTGGTGAACTCACTGATACTGAAACCTCTATAATATGGGACAATGATGAAATAGAAACTGACTGGAACTGCAACTTATCAAGAAAACTAGGGATCAGTGAGAGGTTGGGGCCGAAGCTCAGAATACAGAGGCACTGCAAACCCAAACACCCATTGACACAGTTTCTCAAGATGAATTATGATGTGGTTCTGCACTATTCGGTTCTGATCTCTGTGGTTTGTGGAAAAAAAAGATATCTGCTAGAAGACAACTACAAAGCTCTCTTACGATAATGTGACACAGAACCAAGTGAAATTTGGAGTTCTCCTTATGGGGCTTCTTTCATCCTTTCAAGTGGCAGCTGAATTTGGTGATCAGGTATCAGTTACTATCAAATTGGATGAAATCTTGATAGTGATTCCTTTATTTACATTTCCCTATCTCTGAGGTTTGCCCTATTTCTTTATTAAAGGGCCAATGGGTGTTAAATCTCTTTAGTGCTGTCCATAGGAGAGCTGTGCTCCTGCCAACTTCATATTGATATCTGCCTTTAAAAACAATCTGAATCTATGGTCACAAACTGGTGTCGGAACTAACCGAGGTTCATAATAGAATGACTAATTCTTCAACTGCTGCAAACCAATATGGGCTAGATTTTCAAACTGTCATTATCACAAAGGTGCTTTTGGTGCCACATTCAGTATTCAGAATGACAATTAGGTTTTCTGTTAGTGCAGAATTTCTCTCTATTACTTTAAATAATAGTGTGCTATGTGTATGTGCATGTGGTTTGTTTCTATTTATTTCTGTTCCTCAATGGCTTTGAAATTGTTGTTGTATAGTATAAAAGGCAAAGTAATGTCTCCACAAGGACATTGTTGCTGGTTTTCCTCTGGGACCAGTGCAGAACTTTACCAGTTTATTGTAGGCCTGATACATTATAGTTAAGTTTCACCTCTGCCAGCTGGTACAACATGGAAATTTGAGTATTGATGAAAATAACGTTTTTTATTTAAGTCTTTAATATTGTACTTAGCAGGACACTCTCAAGAATTCCAATAGAAAGGGAGAAAGCATTTAATTTGTCTGGGTAATGAGTGCTGATTGATAAAGGCATGGAGAGTGGACCAGGTAATGGTTGGCAGTTAACTGCCAATGCTTGTTGTGATTCGACTAAATTGGTGATGGCCATTCTCTGCCTCATTTCGCATGACAATACCTTGACCACTTAGGCAACCTGCCAATTGAAAACATAACAAAGTTCAGTTATCAATGTCCATCACCATCTGACCAGGCCATTTTTCCATTGGGAACATCTCGATCAATCATTGTGCACTTTCCAAAGCATCAGAACTCTTTTCTTGTTCAGTATAAAATGTTGTTTCCCTTTTTGTCAAAATATTTCTGTATTTGCAAACAATTGCTTGATGTTGGGAACCTTTTGTTAATGGAGTATCCAGCATCCAGCTGATATGATTAAAATGGAATCTAGTTTTCGAATTTGAAATGATTTAACCCCCTGACAAGCCCACTTTGTTCATGAAGATCCTCTTTGAATATTGTATCAGTCTGGCTGTTGAAAGACAGCTTTTGAAAGTTGTTTACTTTGGTCAATTTCTATTTAATGAATTGCTGAGATGGTGCAAAATGCATTCTATTGCATTTACAAAACTAAGACATCTTGTGAAAAACAGGAGATGTGCACAGTGCAAATAAAAATCCCATTTACTGCTGGCCTGGACAAGACTGGTAAACTTAAACTTGTGCTCATAGAGAAAGGACTGAGATCTTAACAGGCTCATTATCATCTAATGTATTGAGTTTAAACTTATGTCGATCTCTAAATTCTTCAAAGCCTTGATCCACGCTGTCTCTTGTACCCCTTATATACACACTCTGTTCTTTGGTTCTCTGATTGCTTCATATCTTTTTGTCCATGAGTATGGCCGAGCCCCCTTAATTAGCTGTACTTTACTGATAAACGTCCTCAGATGCCATCTGGTACTGATTCCCTCTTTAAAAGCTTGCTTAAAAGCCAGTTTCATGTTTTTGGTCTTGGTCCTAACTCTTCTGATACATGCCAATAAACTTCTCCTGTTTGGCATTTGATCCATCCTTTTCTAGTTTGGAAGGTCGAACTCGAATAAATATAGGGTTAAAGATAGGATTCTTGGCAGTGTGGGGGAACCGAGGGATCTGGGTGTGCAGTACATATATCCCTCAAATTTACCACCCAAATGGATAGGGTTGTTAAGAAAGCATTTGGTGTTTTGGCTTTCATTATCAGGGGGATCGAGTTTGAGAGCCGTGAGGTTTTGCGACAGCTCTACAAGTCCCTGGTGAGACCACACTTGGAATATTGTGTCCAGTTCTGGTCGCCCTACTATAAGAAAGATGTATTGGCTTTGGAGAGCATGCAAAGAAAGTTTACCAGGATGCTGCCTAGACTGGAGGGCTTGCCTTATGAAGAAAGGTGGAATAAGCTCAGACGTTTCTCTCTGGAGAGAAGGAGGAAAAGAGGAGACCTGATTGAGGTATACAAGATAATGAGAGGATTTGATAAAGTCAATAGCTAGACACTTTTCCCCAGGGCAGGATTGGCTGGTACAAGGGGTCATATTTTTAAGATATTAGTAGAAAGGTATAGAGGAGACGTCAGAGGTAGGTTCTTTCCACAGAGAGTTGTGAATGCATGGAATGCATTGCCAGTGGTGGTGGTGGAAGCAGAGTCATTAGGGACTTTTAAGCGACTGCTGGACATGCACATGTTTAGCAGTGAGTTGAGGGGTGTGTAGGTTGTTATTATATTTTACATTAGGATTAAACCTTGGCCAAAGGGCCTGTTCTGTGCTGTACGTTTCTATGTTCTATGTTAAAGCATCTCATAAATGTGAGTATTTAATGTCCACTTTGGCAGATTTAATTGATTCTAATTGGAATGTATCTGCCAAAGCTTTAGCAAAACTGAATCAGCAAACAGCTTCAAACTGTGCACACATCCATCATATAACATTGCTGCTCCACATTAACTTTTCAAATGCGCTGCTCCATTCCAAATAGCGGACCACCCGTTCCCATTCATAGAAATTTGTTTCTGATGGATGGAAGTGGTTGTTTCGGTACTTCTGCCATTTTTATTGAACTCATCTCAAGTTACACTTTAGAATTTAACACTCAGGCCAAGACTGTTTGTGTTAAGCTTTATCAATTTTGACCAGTTTGCCAGCTTTTCATGTTCTTGAGTATTGGAATGGGACTGGGTTCTATCAGCCCTCTAGGGACAGGCTGCAAGGTCATTAGGTGGATAATAATAAGGGAAGGAAGGAGTTTCAGTGGCTCTCATATTTCCACCTCCGCAGTATTTTATTGATCCCAAATTAGGGAAAGGATGGCCACTCAGGTGGTCAATGTAGAGTCTGTTCCCGCCAATGCTGGCAGTTTGTTAGCAGTAGGTGGGTCCTCCATTGTGTGGGAGACCTCCTCCTGCATCCTAGAAACACGCCTGCAGGATGTCCCTCCTAATGAAGTACCTTATGGCTCATAACAGGGTATCCCATCTGCATACTGGAACAGTCTTCTGTCCATGGTGGCGATCATTACGGGAACTGGAAATCAGAGTAAGTAAGTGAAAGAATCCGTGAGGGCTACAGTGTTCACAAGATTCCCAGGTCCAGGTTGGCACGTCCGCCTGAGACCATTAATAAGTCATTAAAATCCCCCAATTGGTGCATGGACACTGGGTTACTCCTACTCCTAGTAAGAGTACTGTGATTACTGCTGTTTCAGTGCTAGCAAGCAAATAGTGAAGTGTGGCCATGTGATAAAATCATTTACATTCAGTGCTGAATACTTGAGACTTTTTTGTGAGAAACTTTATAATTCTTCTCGATGTTCTTAATACACTTTTTGTTTCATACAATGGTGATTTTCTACATAGGATTACAGAGGAAATACAGACCATTTGGCACAATCAGTTCATGCCAGCGCTTATGTTCCACTCAAGGTGTTTCACATCTTTTCTCATCTACATCGCCCATTGTAATTCTCTATTCCCATCCCTTCCAAGTGCTTGCCTCGTTTCCTTGAAATACATCTCACCTTTCGATTTCAACTATTCCGTCTGGTCACATATTCTCCATTCTCATCATTCTTTCAGTGAAGAGGTTTCTTCTGAATTCCCTTTTGGATTTCTTGAGGTACCGTCTTATATTGACAACCTCTAGTTATGTTCTACACCATAGTGAAATGTTTTCTCTGTACCTTCTCTTTTCAAAACCTTTCATAATTTTAGAACTGTCATCCTTCTTTTCAAGAGAGAAGTGAACAGCACAACAATTCTTCCTTGATACTCACAACCAGAAACTTGTGTAGCATTCTTATAAATCTTCTCTTCACTCTCTCTCATACATTCTATAATATGTCAACTCGAACTGCAGACTATACTCTTAATTATTGTCAACCAAATTTCTATAGTGACCCTACTTTCAAATCTATCCCTTTCGAGATAAAGCTTAGAGCCTTGTTTGCATTTTTATGGCCTTTGGAACCTATGGTGAAATTGTTAGTGACTGATGTAATTGTCTGAAATCCCTTTGTTTGTCTCCCTCACTTAGACGTGCATCTTTGAATAAATGACCTGCACATTATTCATACCAAGATGTAACACCTTACGTTTATCTGTGTGGATCTTCATTTGCTAATTATTTGAACATACCGTAAATTAATTAATGATCTCTTGCAACTTCTTGTAGTCCTCAGAATTGGCTACATTTCAACATTCCTTTCCAATTTGGTGTCATTGAATTGCTAAATTTTTTTCTCGTAATTAGATACAATATTAATTTGCAGTTTTACTTTATTTTGTTTTGAATTTTTAGAGAGGTGCAGTAATCCACACGGTAACTATAACAACTAAATGTAGAATGACAGATAGATGAAAATTATTACACACACAGGACTAATTAATAGACTCTATTAACTTCAAGGTCAAAGCAGGGAATTATTTTTTACACGAATGATATGGTGAGATTATCCGTAGTGCAATCACTTTTGTCCATTTCTTTTTTGTTGCAGTTTATTTCCCCAGGTCTTTCTGTGCTACTGGTATGAAATTGAAAAGGCACCCGTCCTCCATTTTAAACTAAATGATAATAAAAAAAACAGCGTTTATATAAAATGTAACATGATTTATGAAACCATCCCTCTAGGCTTATACATATTCACAGCCATGTAGAGTTATATAGGGAGAGGCTGAATGAGCTGCGGCTGATTTCCCTTGAGCGTTGGAGGCTGAGGGGTGACTTTATAAAGGTTTATAAAATCATCAGAGGCATGGATACAGTGAATAGACAAGGTCTTTTTCCCTGGGGTGGGTGGAATCTCGTCTGAACCTATACTCGTGAGTATAGGTTTAGAGTGAGAGGGGAATAAGTTGAAAGTAGCTAAGGAGTTACTTTTTCATGTAGGGGATGGTGTGTATGGAATGAACTGACACAGGAAGCAGTGGAGGCTGGTGCAATTTCAACATTTAAAAGGCATCTGAGTGTGTAGACGAATAGGAGGGTTTAGAGGGGTTGGGCCAAGTACTGGCAAAAGAGACTAGATTAGTTTAGGATATCTGGTCAGCATGGGCGAGTGAGACTGAAAGATCTGTTTCCAAGTTGTACAACTCTATGACTCTATGATTCACCTCTTTGCTCTTAATGTACTAGTCGAATCTCTTTGGATTATCTTTAACATTATCTCCCAAGGTTATCTCATTTTCCTTTCTTGCCCTCCTCAGTTCCCTCTTTACAATGTCCCTGCACCTCTTGTACTCTTCGGGATTCACTTGATCTCAGTTCTCTATATCGAATATACGAATCATTCTTAATCTGAACCAGAGCCTCAATATCTTTATTCCTCCAGCGTTCCCTCCTCTTACCAGCCTTATCTTCACACTAACAGAAACATCACGCCTCCTAACTCTCGTTTAGATTAGATTACATTACAGTGTGGAAACAGGCCCTTCGGCCCAACAAGTCCACACCGACCCGCCGAAACGCAACCCACCCATACCCCTACATTTACCCCTCACCTAACACTATGACCTGAGGCGGGAATTGAACCAGGGTCTCTGGCGCTGTGAGGCAGCAGTGCTAACCACTGTGCCACTGTGCCGCCCCTTGAGCTGCAAACAGTCTACTCCAATCAACCCTTGAAGGTTTTTGTCTCATACTATCAAAATTTGCCCTCGTCCAATTAAGAACTTTAACTTATATATAATGCCAATCCTTTCCATAAATATTTTACAACTAATCGAATTATGACCCCGGCCCCAAAAAGCTCCCCTACTAACCATTCAGTCACTTGCCCTGCCTTATATCACAAGAGTAGGTCAGGTTTGCTCCTTCTGTGGTAGTTACATCTGCATATTAATGAAGAAAATTGACTTTAGCACTTACCAAATTCCTCACCATCCAAGCTCTTAAAACCATGGCTGTCCCACTTTATGTTTGGAAGGTTAAAATTTGCTATTATTACAATCCTATTATTCTTACGTATAAATAAGATCTTTCGACATATTTGCTACTCAATTTCACTCTGACTACCGGGGGGACTATTACAATCGAATCAAAGTAATCATGCTTTTCTTATTTCTGAGTTCCATCCACATAGCTTCACTCGACCATCCCTCAGAAATACCTTGTGTTAGAACAGTAGTAATGTTTCACCACAAGAAAAATTGACTCCAATTTCCTTCTAGCTCTTCCTACTTCTGCTGTACCTTTGATGGTGGTAGGGGCTTTGAACATAAATTATTCAATTTACTAGTGATGGTTAGTAGCTGAAAATAAAGATACTATGGGTGACTTAGGTGCTGGGAAATAAAAGGTAACATTGTGTGGAAGGAAAATTCTGGATAGAAACAAGAATTTTAAAAACGAACTCCATTCTGTCTGCCCAGGTCTTGCCTACACCGCTCTACCTCCAGAGTACTTTCCTTTTATTTTGATGAGTTCAAGTTAATCTCATCCGCTGTTTTGTACTTGTTAACCATTTGTGAACGGGTGTTTGCTGTTTCAGAATGTAGATTGCCTTATCGTGTACTTTCTCAGAGTTCAGTGTTTGGAGTCCTTTTTGGTTCAACCTGTGCTTTGGTCTATAATGCAAAATTACAGAAAAATATTAATAGCAATTTAAAATAAAATGTTTGGATATTGGAAGAACAGCTAAGAGCTTCAGATCTTGACAGACGGCTTGTGGGAAAGGACATGGAAAGCAGCAGGGTTTCCAGAACTTCTAATCTCTGCCTTCCCTGATCGAAATCAACCTGTGATTTATAATTGTTGAGGATTGTTATTCATTAATATCGGTGTGTCAGATAGATCTCAGTCTCAGGGAGGTGTAACGTGCTTCTTTGTTTTGTGATGAACTCAGGGGAACATACAATAGTAAGGGGGTAAACCCAAAGGGGTGAAGGAGCAGAAGATCCCCCGTGTATATGAGCACAAATCAGGAAATGTACCATGACACATGGACAGAAGAGCAAATAAACCCGACTTCATCACCCTACGCTGGAGAGAACAAACACAAAGCAATTATGTTAAACTGAAATAAAACAGTCTCTTGTCTCACCTGGAATGTTGCATCTAGTTTCAGGTGCCACGTTTTTGAAAAGAAATGCAAAGTTATGAGATTGGGTGCGTGACTGATTCACAACACTATTCCCGGGATGATACACCTCACCAACTCTGAGAAATTGAGAATGTTCTCCTCTGCTGATAGTTTCCAGACTCTGTGAACAGTTGCTATGATTGGTTCTCAATTCCGTCTTGCGTCATATGGATCTCAATGGCTGAATATTTCAAGTACTCATGAGCTGTGCCTTGCCTGATCAACATCGACCTCTGATTTATTATTTTTGAGGGTTGCTGTTCAGCAATATCTCTTTATCAGACAGATCTCAGTCTCATTCCCTGGGATTTGACAGGTGTGGTTTGTCAAGTAGATCCCAGGAATTGTGCTCCATGAGATTTATGTGTGAGAAAAACTCCAGTTCTGAGAATCTGCCCTTGGATTGTGCACGTGTTGTTGTCTGAATACCTGACTGAACGTTGACATTTTTGGGTGATGAATGTTTCGTTGGGCGATTTCGGTGGCGATTTCTGCATTATTAACCCAGGCTGCCCTGACATTGGGAGTACTTTTAGTTTAGAGAGTGTAGAGTAAATTTTCAAACTCCGTTGTCTGCCTTTTTTCGGCTTCTGGTGGAGCAAAGCTCCTAATTTGTATCATTAGGTGACCCGAGGTCGTGACCCTTGCTGCATAAGCGGAAATGTTCTCTAATCATTCTGCCTCTGGAGTGTTCCATCAGGCATATCGTGTGAAAGATGTATTAACATTAGTGGGCTGCATGGTAGCGCAGCATTAAACTAAATGACTGGATGAAACACAACCAAACAGAACAAGTGAAAGTATTTGGCTGGGAAAGGAGTAGGATGTGGGAAAATGTATTATTACTGACTGGCCTTGGATAAAGAATTGAGCAAACTCAAGGTTAGTGCATATTCATTCGAGATTTATTAACCATTTCAGAAAACATTTGTATCCAAAAGGTTGATGTAAAAGCTAATAGAAGTGAATATAATGGCTGGATGCCACATTGAGACGAGAACACATGCGCTGTGAGCTGGGAATTTTCTGTACATCAGTAACAGTCACAAGAAAGGGAATACAACGGCTCATCAGAAAGGGTAGGCAACCATTCTGAGTAAGGAACAAATAAAAACAAAACAAACGGGCTTCAAACAACTGGGAAGCTACAAATTCTTCCAACTACAACCATCTCAAAGATATCAAAGTAAAAAGGAAAATCCATCAATAATTGTCTCAGTTACACGCTAATACACTGAAATAATCTCACTGTTAGAGTCAGCAACAGGACAGTTTGGAGATTGGGAATTCAGAGACCTTGATAAGCAGATCAGGAAAATCAAAGTGGCCCACAACTCATTCACTTAACCTGAAAAAGAGAGAGAAAGCAATGAAACAGATATTTATGATCAGGGACTTTCAAATATAATGTTTATTCAATGGCACACTTAGAGATTTCACAAAACATATTGGGCTGCTTGGCGTGAGAAAGATGTGATTATTCTCACCTTCACCAGAGTGACGGCAGCGCTGTAGAAAATACTCAGGGAGAACAAGGTGATGAACATGGAAGCAGTTGTCCAAATGTTGCTGTTATCATCCTCATAGTCTTCAATCCAAGTGCGATCTATTGAATATATGAATATAAAGCCGAGAGAACGCATTTAGATTGTTTATTGATCCAGATCGATCTATCTGCATCCAAGTCATGTAATTGGAGACCATTACATCTTCATAAAGCCGTCAGGTATTTCTCAAGTGTGACTCTTATCTGTATCTATTAGTGCATTATTGACTCTCAGCAAGAATTTACAAATACTAACTGCACATGTTCTTTCTTCATTGTCCATGTCAGAACGTTTTAAATTATTTTTCTTTTCATCTATTATTTAAGGATATTATTATTTGAGGAATGCTTATTACGAATGATGATTTTAATTATATCATTATATTTTAAATATAGGCTGTGACAGCACTTTAGTTGAAAATTGTGGCCATCACTGAACAAAAGTTCAAATGTGATTCTCATCTTTTATATTGGTGACCAATTGCTTGGCAAATCATGAATATAAGTGACATCACAGTCAGGACATTGCTTCATATTTTTGTTTGTAGGATCTGTATATTTAGGAATAAGTTTTTGTACGTTTGTCCCTTAATTTATTTGATCTACTGCTTGGTGTGTTTGGTTTTCCTTTCATGTTTGTGTATGTGGTTATGAGAGTCTCTTACTTCACTCTTGCCCATGTTGGAGTCTGTGAATGAATAAACATATTCTTGTTCCTTTACTGCTGGTGTGCTCATGTGTTTGTGCACCTAATTTTTTGTCTTTTCACATTGTGTAAGCATCATCATGCTAATATGCCACTTCGTTGCTGCCTATGCTTATCTTGTAATGCCTTTGTGAGTGTTCACTTTTCATTAGTGCTATCTAAAATGTGTGCTTATGTGTCTGTTTCAGATCCTACCTAAACTAGGTTATTTTCATGTTTATGCTTAATAAATGTTAGCATGCAATGTTATGTTTTTATGGATGTTTATATTTATATGATGATGATTGCTTGTGTGGCAATCTTTCCCAAACCATCTCCTGATAAGCTTGTTTGTGCTATTGTTTGTGTATGCTTGCTGATGCTTGTGCCCATTATCCTTATTTAATAAATGCCCCTCTATTTGTTCATCTATGCACTTGTGTGTCTGCATGTGAGACTCTGAATTTGTGTGTGCGTGTGATATTGTGTCCATGCTGATCAATGTGGTTTAAAAATAACTAATTAAGCTGCTTCTGTCATCGTATGTTTGTGATTCGGAAAATGGGAAAATAATGATGTTAATGTTTATCTCTGTGCACTTACGTGCCTGTCTGAGTTGACATGTGGGAGGACATTTTTCGGAATTTGTATCTGTGTGTTCATGTGTGTATGTCTGTACGCATTGTGCTGTATGAATGTATATGTATTCATGCCCATTTGTGTATTACCGTGTGTCGATGTTTCTCATGGTTATATGTGAGTACTCCTGTTCGTTTGTGCAAATGATTTTCTTTTGGTGTATGTGAGTTTCTGTATGAGCTTAGGTGGGTGTTCAAGTACCATTTGCATGTGTGGCTCGGTGCGAGTATGCGTGTGTGACATCTTATCTATATGCACATTTGAGTATGCACATAAATATGTGTCAATACGTGTGTATTTGCGATCATCTCTCTGCATCTGTTCTTATACCAGACTGCAATTTTCATTATTCTAATTTATTGTTCTAATTTTAATGGATTGCCCATAATTCGATTTGACCTTGGTGTTACAGGAAACATTTCCCATCGTCGTGCAGAGATAAGCGTTTTATGAGCAACTCTTCTGTTGCAGTGATAGAACTTCTGTCTCTGAGAGAAAAGGCGTGAGTTCAAATCCCCACTGCCCCAGAGATAACATTTCTGAATATGTTTATTAGAAAATGTCTACTTGTGTTCCGTATGTGAAACAAAATGATATCAGGTATTCGAATACCAGAATTGATCCCATGTGCTCCAGAAAACTGAGACAAAACTATGGAATTCAAACTGGGACGATGCAAACACCAGTTTTGGATTATGGGAATCAATGTTAATCATTTGTTAACAGAGCCAAGTGTGTCTAACATGCTTCAAAGGTATTGTTTTGCATGGAAATGTTAAATCTTTGGACAGTAAGCAAGAAGCTGACTAATCCTGTTAGCAACTGGGTTACATTACAGAGGACATCTACCATGAAAACTCTGCACAGGGAGCAAGAGGACAGCCCATTCATCGTTCCCCTCCCCTCTGCTCCACAACAACTTGTCTGTTGATTCTCTTTGGTGTGAAAGTGAAGATACATTCTGTCAACTCATGCGCTGGCGCAAAATCCCTGGCAGTTCCCCAGAAACAAAGGCTACATGCAAACTGTTCTGCACTCTTTACGATTGGTATGTTCCAATCAAATTTAATTTTAAAGTGTCTTAAATTTACATTTCCAATTGGTGCAATTTGGCAGTTTAAAACTGACATGAATTTTGTAAGAATGTAAATGGGGGGAATCGAAAACACCAAGTTCAAAACTCGTGCCCTACTCTTGACATAAAATGGACATTGTCAGATTTTGTCACAGAGGGATTTAGGATGAATAACGTCCTTGGCGGAATCCTGCAATGAGTGAGCTTTACTCTATCTCTGACCCAGGGTGTATCTGAGCAGGGAACATTAACTGCACAAGACACTCACTCTAGACCTGTTAATAATCCACTTTAACTACACAGATGGAATGTAAGTCAGAGTGAGAAACAACTAATTCAGTATTTAACTCACAACTGGAGGAAAAAAACCACTTCATTACTTCTGTTGAATTATTAAATGCAACTTTGAGATTTTTATTGACATGAATTAACAGTGTCCATCAGTGCAAGTGAAATGTTTACAAAACTCGGTTTACCGCTGGATTTATCGACTGTTCTGTTGATGATCTTCAATGGAATCGCTTCATGTCCCACCACACAGGAGTAAGAAGCACCGCTGGCCCACTCCTCCGCTGTAATGGATAACAGGCTGTACATGAAGAAGGAGGTGTTGTCACTCTCCGCCATCACCTCGGTGTTCTTGTAGTTACTGGGATTCACTGGCTTGTCATTGTTTGTCCACTTGACGAAGATCTCTCGAGGGGAGAAACCTCTCACTAAACAGGTGAGGGAGAGAAACCTCTGAGAGAACATTTCTTCTGTTGGTGGCAGGAGGACCGACACTGATGGGTCCAGCGGATTAATCACTGCAGAATATTTGAGACAAATATAAATCAACCAAAAAAATCCTGAACCAATATCACAATTTCACTAAATATTAAAATACGCCATGTTTAATTTGGGATTTATTCACTCTCGTTTTCTAAAGGAGCAGAATGGTACGCATACTGTCCAGTAAAACAAGGAAAGTTTAATGTGAATGTTGCCTCCATGTTTCCAGCCCACAACAAGGGCATTCTGTCCATTTGTCATTGCTGATGGTGGCGTCACAACCCAGGCTTCTTCCCACCTTATCTGACTTAATCAGAATACAATATCCTTTGGTCCATCTTTTTCTGAATCAGCTACTTAGCTATCCTGCCTTCAGATGCATCATTAATGCTCCCAACGGTGTTGGTTCATTACCAATCAAAACCTGCCATTGATGTAACTGGATCTGGATTACACATGGGATCCTTTGTGCTTTAATCTCACCGCTCACCTTTCTCCTTGTGGATGGAGTCTCTCAGCAGAGTCGGTAGATTCTGATGGTACACCACACATTCAAAAGTAACGCCACTCAGCCAGGCTTCAGTAGAAATGTCTAATTTGCTGATCACGCTGTCGGGATTCTGTTCAGGCTGCTCAGCAATCTCTGATTTCAGAGGCTTCTTTTCTTGTCTCCAGGTCACGTTGACTCCAGAAGGAAGATTGGACACAACGCAGGTTAACGTCACCGTCGCCTCCAGTAAGACTTGTTATACTGGCGGTGGGAGGATTTTAACGGTGTTAGGGTGGCTCTCGTATCTTCTATGAAACAAAAATCAAAGTCAATGAAAAATGCCCCTTTCTGATACAAACCGCCAATCTTCAGATTACTCCTTCACAGGGTGAAGACACCACCTTCAAAATGGCAACTCCAACTATTCTGAAACGATGCTTACTATTGTTGATGTATTTTGATCTGTGAAACATTTGTGATTACCTATAACATACCCTGTGTAATTATTCCGAATGAACACTGGCTTTGTAACAAGTGAAAGCTGTGAAAAAAGTAAAATCATCGAAGATACCATCATGTAACCCATGGAATGACCTTTCTTTCAGAGTTTGTCTCTCACTTAAGACCATCTATTGATACTTGTGACAAGAGTAATCTGAATATAATGAGCTCATTTCCATGTTCATAACCTTTTGGTACAAGTGCTGCTGGTCACACTGACTGCCGAATCACATCCCAAATTTTGGACAAATTGTAATAAATAATAATTATTCTCTTTGCAGAGTTCTAAAGTGTTACAGGAGCGGTGAACAGCCATGGAAATTCTGTTCATTATATTTAATGTGATCAAAAATACTTTGCGTTATTGGTGTGATGTCATTCTCTAATTTATGTCATTGTTCCTCGTGGGCTGTGTTTGGAGTAGATCTGAAAACAAGACATTGAGTACAGCATTGTATATCGAGAAGGACACCCATCTCCTTAAGTCTTTCGCTCTATTCAGTTAGTTCATAACTGGTCTGTACTTTCACTTTATTTACCAAGCTGCATTTTTTAATTTCTTCATAGAGCAGGGGAGAAAAAAACAAACAAACAAAAGCGTCTTAAATTAATCTACAAACTCGATGGAAATGTGCACTAATTTTGTAGACATCCACGACTCACTGTGTAAACATCATCACCCCAAACCAGGCTAAATCAGCCTGTCTCGAGTTCCTAGTTCATTCATCCCTATATTCCTATTGTCGCATTCCCACCAGAATCTATTCTCCTGCCTCATCCACTAATTACAGAAAGCATCTTAAAGCAGCTCAGTGAGATCATGTTTATCCCAGTTCATCAAATGTGATACCCACTTGGTCTGTGGTCTGATCCCAAAAATGAAGTTAAAGGGCTCAGTACCAGATAAAAATCGATGTCGTACAATGTCCAACCAACAGGTCATTCCTGAGCAGGGAATGAAGCATTGAACGCATTTTGATTTATTCTCAAGTAAGGGTCACTGCATATTTTCACCACGTCAATTTGATAGAGGATCAGAATAAGGCTGTTCGGCCAATCCAAAGTTTAGATCAGAATGATGCTGGAAAAGCACAGCAGATCAGGCAGCATCCGACGAGCAGGAAAATCGACGTTTCGGGCTAAAGCCATTCTCCTGCCTTCTCCCCGTACTAAACAAGAGTGATCTATCTCTGGCTTGAATACACACAATGGCCTGGCCTCCAAAGCTTTCTGCAGCAACATGTTCCACAGACTCATCACCCCCTGGCTGAAGAAATTCCTCCCCATCTCAGTTCTAAACGGTGCCCCTTTGGCCCTGAGATTGTGCCTTTGGGTCCTAGTCTCGCCTACCAGTCAAAGCATCTATTCCACATTCACTCGACCTCAGTCTCTCAGTATTTTCTATGTTTCAATCACATATCTCTCCAATATCCCCCCTCCACCTCCAAACTTATCCTTGAAGCGGCTACCAGGCAAGGATTCAGCACTCTGAATGCCTCTCCCAGCATGGTCAGGCAACAAACTATTTAACAAAGCTCACTGTCTATATATCTATCTTCAACAGAGAGGAAACATGCTTTTCTGACTTGCCAAAATGTTGAATTATGAGCAATGCTAATGTAACACTCAAACTTAAATGAGATACGTGGCATGTTGGGAAACGAGAAGCTGTACTGTGCTGTTTACTACGCCTGATAAATTCGTGTGTTTGATTCACATCAGAGTTCAGAGTGATTTGTAGCTCTCTCAGTCTGTGTCTCTGACCCTGGAGTGCGGTGATGTTTTTACTTTGAGTGTTCTCTCCATGAGTGACCTGGCAGGTATAGACTGCGCTGTTGAACCATTCACCATAAGGGACCATCAGCCGACTCGTCACCGAGAAGTCCCGTTCGCCTCACACACGGGAGACGTGAAGAAGCCAGAATCCAAGGGTCGGCCATTTTTCAACCAACTCACGGAGATTGACTTCGGATGGAAATCGATGATTGAACAGACGACGGTTGCAAACTTGCTGCTTGCGATTTCTTCACTGGAGCTCACAGTTAGGAGAAGGGTTGGTGGGAGAGGACTTGTACCTTTAGGAAACACATCGCATAAATTATCTGATGAATTTCATAACAAATATAATCAGTTCTCATATATCAAGGTTTCTTATGGTTAATGGATACAAGAATCATAATTGTGCAGAGTGCTGGAGAAGCTGGGATCCACACAGAAAGATCAGCAGGACAATGTGAAAGGCTAAAATTATAGGGCACTGCAAGTGAGTCAAAGAGGTCTCGAAACTATCGGCCGGTTGAATCAGAAGGGAGATAGCAACGTTGGATGGTATTCGTTTTAATGACAGAGTCTGATGAACAAGACAGATTAATTACCGGCATAAATGAGGAAATGACGCAGTTGCTATCACGGAGACATATTGAGAGCCAGGCAGGAGTGGCTATTCAATATTCCAGGATTTGGTGCCTTCAGGCGAGACAGGGAAAGATGGAAAATGATGGGGGCGGGGATGTGCGGTACAGAATGTTGTTTCTGTTGCAATTCTGACAAGAATATTTTAGGCTGTAAAGAGAAATGAAATCATGGATACCTCCTTGAACAAAGGCAAATGGACAGTACTTCAAAGCAAAACACAACAAACATAACTATTGGGAGAGCACGATAGACCTTACTATTGGTCCAAAAGACCAAGTGCAAATACATGGGCAAATTTCAGAGACATGTAAATTAAATAGGGGAATGAGAGAAGAGGTTTTTCACTTCCTCAGCATAGGCTTGGATATTCACTTTGTCAAAAATTTAGAGGGAGCACAATTCTGAAAATGCCCCCTGGAGAATATTTGAACAAAGTATGTGTTTAATACAGAGAATTTTAATCCAGACCTTGCAAGAGAGGGGTGAACTGGAACTTAACTTTAGGGAATGAAGTCGACCCAGTGGGTAAAACACCAATGGTGGAGCACTTTGCAGACAGTGATGGTAAATCAGTTGGATTTCAGATTGTACTGCAAAGGAATAGAAATTGGCCCAAAGTTCTGAAAAGGGGAAGGACAATTTTAGTAAGATCAGGTAATGACTTGACCAGAGAGGACTGGAAGCTGACACTTATTGGTAAATCTGAGTTAGAGCAGTGTGACACATTTAAGAAAGAGATAGGAAAATCACAGGGAGGACATTTCCCAGGAAGCCACTGCGTGGGACCAAGAATGCAGCGGGCTCTGGACACCAAAGTGCATGGAGGGGGAGATAAAGAGAAACAAGGGAGGCTTCCGGTCTATACTGAAATCTCAAAACAATAGAAACTAATATGGAGTACAGTACGTGCAACGGGGAGTTTGAAAGACAAAGGAATTAGAAGAGCAAAAAGGACCATGAAAAAATAATAGCAGTCAAAATGAAGGAAAATATTTTTAAAAGTTACAGGCTCATTCATAATAAAAGAATTGTTCGGGAAACAGTAATGCCCATTAAGTGTTATTATTGGAGTGGAGCCGGAGGATTAGGTTGTGGTCAAAACGAATGTGTTGTGTCAGTGTTCACTAGGAAGAGGGACAATGTGGGGTGTTGTGATGTACTTTCAGAAATTAGGACACATGACGTGATGTTCTGTGTTGTCTTGCTGAATGAAAAGTGGTTTTATTTCCAGGGCAGATGAAAAGTATACCGAGCGGTTGAGCGATGCAAATGATGAAATAGTTGGGTCGCTGACAATAATTTAGAATTCCTGTCTGACCACAGCAGTTGTGCCAAGTGAGTGTAGATCAGCCAACGTTGCACTGTTATGCAGGACGAAGGAAGAGATAAATAATGAAAGCACAGATCTGTCAAGCTAGTCTCAGTGGTAAGGAAACTATTGAGAAGTGAAATTAGTCTTCATTTGCAAGATACATCAACAATTTTCAGCACAGTTTTATTGAGAGGAAGTCATGTGTAACAATTTGATAGTAGTTTTCATAGAGATAACTCGATGTCCAGATGATAGCAATAATCAGAGCCAATGGGATCCGAGTTAATTTGACAGATTGGATCTAGAACTGGCTGAGTGATGGGAGCAGGCGATGATAGTCATCGGGTGTCTGCGTGACTGGAAATCTATGTCTCCTGGTGTTCTGTAGGGATTGGTGTTGATTTCCGTGCTATTTCTCTTACATACCAATGATTGAGACTCAACTTTAGGAGGATGAACCAGTGAATTCACAGATGAAATGAAAACTGTCATGTTGGTAAGTCATGAGCATAATGGCTTTAGATTGCAGGAGGATATAAAAGGGTTGGTTGTATGTGAAGAGAAAAGTTGCAAATGGAAATTATTCTGAATAAATGTAAGGTGATGTAATTCGGCAGAAGAATCTGTGAGGTATGACGTTTTGAATGGTGGAACCCTGGAAAGGCCTGAGGATCTTTGGTGCATGTACCCACCGATCCCCTATAGTACTGTGTCGTCTGGATAAAGGGGCTAAGAAAGTGGGAGGATATTTGCTTTTATTAGCCTCGACATTGACAATGAAGAATGGTGAGATGATACTGGAACTTAATAAAACACTGGTTAGGCCATACTGAAGCGTTGTGTGCATGTTATCGAAGGAATGTGATTACACTGAAGGCAGTATTGATGAGATTTGCCAGGATCTTGCCTGGGTTGGAGGGTTTTAGTTAGGAAACTAGATTAGATAGACAGGGGTTTTCCTTGGAGCAGAGGAGAATTAGGGAGAAGATTATCCCATGATGTCTAGAATTATTTTAGGCATAGACAGGGTAAACTGGATGAAACCTTTCCCCTTGTTGGAGAGATCAATGCCTCAGGGGCACAGGGTGAAGGTAAGGCCAGGAGCTTCCAAGTGGATCTCAGGAGAAAACAAAATCAAACAGAGGGTGGTGTTAGCCTGGAGCTCAGCACCTATAAGTCATGTAGAGACTGAGCGCCTCATAATAAGTATGAAGTATCCTTGCAAGGGCAAGTCACACAAGGCAATGGATCATGGTGAGGGTGATAGGTCAGACTGTGGTGGGGGCGGAGAGGTCGGGAAGAAGATTGCAGGTTAGGAAGGCGGTGCTGAATTTGATGGATTTGACTGAGACAGGCTGGGGGGAGGGGAAATGAGGAAACTGGTGAAATCCGAGTTCATCCCTTGTGGTTGGAGGGTTCCTAGCCGGAAGATGAGGCGTTCTTCCTCCAACCGTCGTTTCGCTGTGGTCTGACGATGGAGGAGTCCAATGACCTGCATATCCTTGGTGGAGTGGGAGGGGGAATTGAAATGTTGAGCTACAGGGTGGTTGGGTTGGTTGGTCCGGGTGTCCCAGAGGTGTTCTCTGAAACGCTCCGCAAGTAGGCGGCCTGTCTCCCCAATATAGAGGAGGCAACATCGGGTGCAAAGGATGCAATAGATGATATGTGTGGAGGTACAGGTGAATCTGTGGCGGATATGGAAGTTTCCTTTGGGGCCTTGGAGGGAGGTGAGGGGGGAGGTGTGGGTGCAAGTCTTGCACCTCCTGCGGTTGCAGGGGAAGGTGCCGGGAGTGGAGGTTGGGTTGGTGGGGGGTGTGGATCTGACGAGGGAGTCACGGAGGGAGTGGTCTTTACGGAATGCTGATAGGGGAGGGGAGGGAAATATATCCTTGGTGGTGGGGTCTCCCCTGGAATGGAAGCCGAGTCCCTAGCACTGTGAGGCATCAGCACTAACCACGGAACCAGCGTGCTGCCCCACTTGGTGTCGTGCTGCTGGAAATACCCAACAGCTGGCAGTACCCCCGGAGAGAAATCAGAGTGAATCATAGAACATAGAACATAACAGCGCAGTACAGGCCCTTCGGCCCTCGATGTTGCGCTGCCCTGTCATATTTATCTGAAGCCCATCCCACCTACACTGACCCATGTACGTCCATATGTTTGTCCAATGACGACTTAAATGTACTTAAACTTGGCGAATCTACTACCGTTTCAGGCAAAGCATTCCATACCCTTACTACTCAATGAGTAAAGAAACTACCTCTGACATCTGTCTTATACCTATCTCCCCTCACTTTAAAGTTGTGTCCCCTCGTGTTTGCCGTCCCCATACTTGGAAATCAGGCCCAGTGAGCCTTCCTCACTTATCAATGCAAGGCAGAATGTTCTCTCTGGGAGGGAGGTCACTGCAGCAGCAGCACAGGCAGGAGCTGAGCACTGGGACGGGGAGGATGGCTGTCACGGCTGAACTCATGCCAATTGTCTGGAAGTTGAAACATATCATTTACAATTATCTGAATTCTGGAGGCCTCTGAAAAATTGAGGACCATAAAGGTTCAGAGACTTTGGAGTGTTACAGCTGAGTATTTGCGTAAATATGATTTGAGAAATGAACAAGTAATCTTTAATTTTAAAAGCTATCAAACTGACACACAGTTCACCAGCAAACCTCATCTTTCAGACTAACCACTGCACTTACTCTGTCTAGACCTAAATTCCCACTCACATTGACAAACCCTACCCTGCTATACACCCATTCATGCCCGGAACACACAACCCCTATCACACGGATCACATCCAAGGCAATCCATGTTGGTAGTGTAGCTGAGCAGAGAGATCTCGGTGTCCATGTACATAGATCCCTAAAAGTTGCCAGCCAGTTTGACAGAGTTGTTAAGAAGGTATACTTTGTGTTGGCTTTCATCGATAGAGGAACTGAGTTTCAGAACCACGAGGTTAGGCTGCGGCTGTACAAAACTCTCGTGGGCCGCACTTGGAAGTATTGTGTACTGTTCTGGTCAGCACAGAATAGAAAGAATGTGGAAGCTTTGGAAGAGTTGAGAGGAGGTTTACCAGGATGTTGATTGGTATGGCGGGAAGGTTTAATTAGGAAAGGATGAGGGTCTTGAGGCTGTTTTTATTTGAGAGAAGAAGGTTGAGAGGTTACTTAATTGAGACATAAAAGATAAACAGAGGGTGGACAGTGAAAGTTTTTTTCCTTGAATAGTGATAGCTGGCGGGGGAGGACATAGATGACAGATGTCAGAGGTTGTTTCTTTACTCAGAGAGTAGTAGGGCCATGGAACGAACTGCCTGCAACAGTAGTACACTCGCCAACTTTAAGGGCATTGAAAAGGTCATTGGATAAACATATGGATAAAAATGGAATCGTGTAAGATAGATAGGCTTCAGATTGGTTCCACAGGTCAGCGCAACATCGAGGGCTGAAGGGCCTGTACTGCACCGTAATGTTCTATATTCTATATTCCAGATGGACATATGATCTCAATTCCTTTCACTCATTTACACTCCTGCCGCCCTGCACCTGGCCCATGGTGAATCTGGCCCTGACTGGACCTGGCACCATCATTTTCACAACCTCTGTCAAAAGCCCACTACCCAAGACATGACCTCAGCCCTTGATCACTGACCTCTCACCTTACCCAAGTCAACCTGAGCACATTGCATCCCAGCTCCTTTCACATCTGTCCTTTACCACCCACCATTTTGCCAGACTCCGAGCTTTGCATTTGGACAACACGTCCCCCTGTCACTTCATTACAGTGACCTTCCACCCCCGAAACATCCTGGCACTCTGCCCACCTCTACACTAACCAGCCTGGCACATTGCCCACCTCTGCACTAACCAGCCCGGCACACTGCCCACCTCTACACTAACCAGCCTGGCATCCTGCTCACCTCTCCATAAACCAGCCTGGCAAAGACAGACCTCCTGCATTTCAGCTCAAACTACCCCACACCTACCAAGCACAATTCGACCAAATTATCCTGTGATCATTACCATTTACCTTGATGCCACCTTGCCAGACAGAATGCATGCAAGCTTACCCAGCAGCCAGCCAACTTTTCACAGCCTATCAACTCAAACTCTCCCACATGCCTAATCTACCCCTCACTTGCTCACCACCTTCCAACTTTGAGCCTACTCCACCATAAAGTCAGTGAGTCATAAAGTCGTACAGCACAGAAACAGTTCCTTTGGTCCAGCTCATCAATGCTGACCAGAGTTCCCAAATTAAACTAAT
The DNA here is from genome assembly GCF_037043375.1 of Chiloscyllium plagiosum. Classification (NCBI taxonomy): domain Eukaryota; kingdom Metazoa; phylum Chordata; class Chondrichthyes; order Orectolobiformes; family Hemiscylliidae; genus Chiloscyllium; species Chiloscyllium plagiosum. Next base: position 50,434,497 of record NW_028270178.1, on the reverse strand, counting down.
TCCACTTGCCCGCCTTTGGCCCATATCCATCCAGACCGATCCAGTTCCTGGAGCTGTTCAAATGTCTTCTAAATGTTGGACCTATCTCTGCATTTACCACTTCCTCTGGCAGTACATTCCAATGTTTTGGACAGTTACAACATGAAGCCCCAACTCCTGCACTCAGTGCTCTGACCAATGAAGGTACATGTGCCAAACGCCTTCAACACACTAGCTACTTGAGACAACGCTTTCAAGAATCTTTGAGTCTGAACCCTCAGGGTCCTCAGTGTTCAATATCACTACCTAGTGCCTTACCATGAACTCTGTAAGACTCTATGAGTCTGGACCCTCAGGGCCCTGTGTTCAACATCACTATCCAGTGCCCTACCATTAACTCTGTAAGTTGTGACCTGATTTGTCTTCTCAAAAAGCAACACGTCGTATTCATTTAAATTACACTCAATCTGCCACTCCTCAGCCCATTGGCCCAGCTGATCAAGATCTCATTGTACGTTTAGATAACTTTCACTGCCAATTATACTACCAATGTTGGTGTTACGTGCAAACTTACAAACCATGTCCCATTCAATGTTTTCATGGCTTTCAACCAATATTGTACCCTGTTTGCCTTTCTCCCACATATCCGGAGCATTTTTTTTAAGGATTGAAGGAATCTATCTCCTTATTGAAATCATTTAATGTTTTGTCCTCAATCAATTTCTGTGGTGGAGAATTCCAAAGGTTCACCATTCTTTTGCTGAACAGTAAACAATCAGGTTCAATGTTATCGGTGTGTTGGGAAGACTGATGAGCAGCTAGATTAATGATGATCCCATGAATGGAATAGCATTCTAGAGGGGCCGAGGGGCCTTCTTCAGCTTCCAGTTTGCATGCTGACATGTCCCTTCGGCAGCATGTTCCAAAGCTGTGATCCTTGAGGATAAGGGCGCACATGCATGTAAATGCTTCACCTGAAAGCTCTCCTCCAAATTAGACTTTAACTTGACTCTCAACTATTTCCCTGCTCGTTTCCTCTTCCTCAATCACAGCCATGGGACTCACTTCCTAACAGCGCTGTGAATGTGCTAATACCACACAAACTTCAGCAATTCAAATAGACTGATGATAACTGGTTTCTCAATGCGATATAAAAAGTCTGACACTTCCACACCTGTCTAGAGATTCAAACAACCACTGGAAGAATTGAAAATTATTTGAGGCACTTGTGTGTCTGCACAAGATGACGTGGTTTTCTTTTGTGTGATTTGACTGTGTTTTCACTGAATGAACAGAGCTATTTCTTAATTATATAATAGGAATGAAGCTTCCCTCATTTTTAGCAAGGCAATCACACATTATATTTCTTTATTCCAGGGAAGTATAGTGTTAAATTAAAGAAATATGATGATTGGGATGTTTCAATTAGAAATTGTCAGAGATTTAAATTTTACTTTCATGAGCAATTAATTCCAGCCTCATTGTGTCACAGTACTCACAGGACTGTCTTTCAGAAATGGTGTCTCCCTTTGTTACGGGCAGTGGAATCAGTAAATCTGGGATAGTTTTTGCTTGTTAATAAAAGGTGTTGAAGAGTTTTAGCCAAAGGGTGACCTGTGGATTTAGCTCACAGATGCTCCATGATCTAAGTAAGTGGTGGAACAGCTCGAGGGGCTGAGTGCCCTCCTCTTGCTCCGACCTTCCTATCATTGTGTCATTCATTAAGCTAGCACTGGCGGTGAACACTTTTTATTAAAATATTTCAACAAATTAATTGTTTCACACATGCTTTAGAAAAAACCTTCTGTTGATTATTTGGAACGGGATCATTGACATTCTCTATCTGAGTGATCAAAATAACTTCCACCCAATTACAGCAGCCACTGCGCTCTGGAGTGTGTTGTTACTTCATAATAGTTTCTTGTGAAACTACAACTCGAGATCAGGGCGCTCCAATTCAATGATTCTCTGATATTTAATATCTCTGAACATTCGCAATTTGTTCAAATGCATCTTTTCTCTGAAGAACGTGTTTCATCGAACAGAACTTTTTTCAATGAAACAACAATCTTTAAATGCTAGAAAACCAAAATAAAGACAGAAATTTCTGAAGAATCTCAGCAGGTCTAGCAGCTCCTGGGGAGAGAAGGCAAGGTTAACCTTTCGCATCCAGAGACCCCCTCTTCACCAAATTGTTTTCATGATTTGGCACAAGAGCTCACACCTGTTGAGATAAACAGTGATTACGTTGGCTTGACTCCTGTTGGAAAAATAATTCTTAGCAGAGGTACTGGATGGTCTGAGATAGCAATTGAAGACCAACTGAAAAGCTTTCACCGTCTGCAGCAAGTGTTAGATTCAGCGGAACTCCCACCATACTGAACAATCAAATTCAGCCCCAGCACTGGTTTAATATAAAGTAAAACAGCCTAAGCATAACCTCATCAAATATGCTTCGAAAATGATTCATTCTGGATTAGTTATAAATGATATTGTTAGAACAGCAAGTCAAAAGCTGGGATTTCTTTGAGCACTTACTCCATTAACCCCATCTAGCGATGCCCAAAAGCTTGTGAACAAATATTGATTTGGAAAAAGCTGCTAACCACCAAAGTTCTGTTTAATATCTAAGAGACACAAGTCAGGACAGCGATTGAATAGATTTCACTGGCCTCTGTGAGTGGAATTCCAACAAACACCCAGACATGTCAATCTGCTTTCTTGCACTGACGTAACCTGATAAGAGATTGTGTTACATACCTCTCTAACAGGTTGTAAGTGAACACAGGCCACCTGGCACAGAATCAGGGACTCTAATACAACGTCACAACAGACTTGAACACAATGAGCTTGGCACTATCACGGAGAACACAGCCCACCTGTTTTGACAATACATAAAACATGTTAGTTATTATCACCTTCCAACAACCAGGGATTGTTCCAGAATGTTTGTACAATGAAAGTAACATTTCAACATTTATCGAAGAATGCTTTGACAGCAGCTGCAAATTGTTCAAACTCTATGGGAACTACAGAGGAATAAATCTAGGAATTGCATTGCCATCAATTCACTGTCACTGGATTCCAACCTCGAACTCCCTTCCTCTTTCCCCTGTGAATGTTGCTGTACCAGACGGTCTACTTAGTTTGGAAAAGATTAAAATGTTTTGAAGTGTAATATGACCGTTGCCAGTGACATTAAAAGCTGATAATAGGTTTTCAAACAATAAGATGCAAAAAAATTCTGATTCTACATTGTGTCACGGAACATGTCCTGCATAACTGAGGCACAAAGAAAATATGCAGCATATTTCCCTCTGCCTCACTCAATCAAATATCTCTTGTTGCCAACAACCAATTTCAAAACTCTTGCTATCTGCCTTTTGTTCCTGAAACGTTCGTTCTGATTGGAACAATTTAGTCAGGGCTCTCAATTCTGAGGCACCTAATCGAATATTGTATTTCTGGCTGAAAAAAGTGGTTTTGAAGCGCGAGATGAAATTGAACTGTCTGAGATTCAGGTATCCGAACTGGACAATTTACAAATGGTCAGGACCATTGACAAGTTAGTCAGACACAGCATTGAAACAAACTGCACAACAGACTTAATCCTAGAGGATACATTGCTCAACTCCTCACGTCAAATATATTCACTGTAATTGAACATTCATCAGAGGAATTAACCAGAGGATTAATGTGAACAAGAATGTGTTCACAATGAACATAAATAACCACTGAGTTAATAAACTTAATAAGTCATTGTATTTAACAAAATTATTGAGGTGGGAAATATCGCCAATTAAAGCACAGATCCGGAGGAAATGGATTATTCTCTAAATTATTTTTACATATTCTTAAAACGTTCCTTGAACTGTGGAGATTTTGCATGCACTGCATAAAGTCAATACTGCATTCCAGTGTGGAAAGCATTTCTGTTGAAGGAATTAGGGCAAGGTCATTTTCTTGTTAACTGCTTTTAATGAACGAAACTGTTTAAAAAGGTATGAATTGAAAACATGCTTCTGTCTGGAGTTGCCCGCTTTAGCGGATGTCTAAGTAAATGTGGGCACTGCTGCCTCACAGATCCAGGTACCCAGGCTCGGTTCCAGCCTCGGGTGACTGCCTATGTGGAGTTTTCACAATCTCCCCTGTGTCTGTGTGGGTTTCCTCCCACAATCCAAAGATGTGCATGTCAGGCGAACTGGTCATGCTGTATCGTCCATCGTGTTAGGTGCATTAGTCAGGGGTAAATATAGGGTAGGGGAATGGGTCTGGGTGGGTTACTCTTCAGAGGGTCGGTGTGGACTTGTTGGGCCAAATGGCCCGATACATACTGCAGGAAATCTAATCTAAATGATTGTCACACTTAACTAATGTGAGCAGATTCCTTCCGTTCACTACATTGCAATAAATCGGTCAAGTATATTAATTAAAATAAATATTACTCTATTTTCAGTGTCTGAATAAACAATGTGCTCTGTTATCCTCTAGTTCATGTCTTTTGCAAATTTGTGAACTCTGCATCCGTCTGAACACATCGATGTAATATGAATTCTCTGCGTTTTCAGCAAGCACTCCCATGGTTTTAAAAGTAGGGTTCCTACAGTATAGAAACAGGCCATTTGGCCCAACAATTCCACACTGACCCTCTGAACAGTAAGTAGCTCACCCAGACCCATTCCCCCTAATGTATATTTACCCCTGACTAATGCACCCTAACCGACACATCCCTGAACACTGTGTGCAATTTAGCACAGCCAATCACCTGACCTGCACATCTTTTGGACTGTGGGAGGAAACCAGAGCGCCCTAAGGAAACCCACGCAGACACAGGGAGAATGTGCAAACTCCACACAAGCAGTCACCGAGGGTGGAATCGAATTTGGGACCCTGGCACTGTGAGGCAGCAGTGCCACCCACTGAGCCACCATGCTGCCCTGCGAGGTCATGAGTGGATTATTTTAATTCATTCGAAATTTGGCCTTGGTCACATAATTCACTACAGCAGTTGTTTCGAAAGAATGACTCCTCAGTTGATATTTTGTTGGAAAATGTAACTATTTATTTAAAATGCACAGATTGGGAACACCTAAAGTACTGTGCAGATAAAATAATTCAGTTAATGTTTTATTTTTATCCTGTAAATCCAGTTTAATCAGGGACATAACAATTAATTAACTCAAGTTACGTGTGAAACTGATCAAAGCAGTGAAACTGACCTGTTCTTCATAGAATTGAGCAGAATTTCCAAATGGTCTTTGCCAATGATCTTTTCCAGCCAGAAAAATATGTATGTAGTGTGCAGCGGAATTGAAAGGTGTTTCTTGATCAATTATAACACAGTCATGGCATTTTTGCTCAAGAGCAAGAACTATTGGAACATTAGACTTTTCAAATTCTAATTAATATTTCTCTATGACTTGTAAACTGTTTAAAGACAGACCTTGTGATTGAACCAGATAGTGGAGTTCTGAATTTGGATTGTAAAGCATGGATTAGATTAATCCTTAATTATTACTTTTAAGTAAAAATAGCGCACGAAGGTATCTGTTTTCCCTTCATTTCTAAAACCTTTGCGATTTGTCTTTCACTTAATAACAGGCTTTATGAAATGTCACCTCGCATGATGATTGCATTGAATGAGGAACCAGGAGCGGTTCACTGTCACCAACTGTGTTAACATTGCAAAAACAATGTAGAAACCAAAAACAGTTTCCCAAATATAACATATTTAATGTTACCCAAGCACAGTCCCTCCTCAACAGATCAACGATCACCAGATCACAACACGGTGTGTTTGCAGCAGAACTAGCTCTGCAAACATTTTCAACAGAACCAAGAACATGATGTAACCTCACAAAAAAGAAACAAATTGAAATCTAACAAACCTGCTCAAAATCCAGCAAACTAATGATTAAATTGAATAGAAATAACAAGTCATAACAGCAGCCTTGTTTGTGAGGGGACTTAACACTTAAAGCTGTAACTTTTCTGGCAACAGTTCAATTTATTTCCAACCTGTACACCCTTCCTGATCATGACAATCTTGTGCAGCGCACAGTAGAGCGGTTGAAGGCATATATTGATTAATCACTTCATGGTCAAAACAAAATTACTGAATGGACAAATATTACCACATTATAATTTTAAGTTAGTTTAAATTACATAATATGATCAATTCTGCAGTTTCAGATTTTAGTCCCAAATTTTATTCTGAATGAGGCGACTCAAAACAAAATTCAGTTAGTTTACAATTAGAACTGATTTTTTTTTTAAAAAGTCAATGCATTAAAAACTCGTTTTTTTTCATTTCTCACACTTCCGGGTTTCTGCCTTAAGTTGTTTTTCAGACCGTTACAAATGGATGTAATGTTTTCAATCAAGCAGAGAAAAATGTGTCATATAAGTTTAACAAATGCAGAAATGATTCATGAAAAACCAAAGAACTTCACAAATATTGGTAATGAAAAGTAATCCAGAGAGTCAATCTCCTCACCAGAAAGAAAACACCGATTACAGAAAGCATAAAAACACTGATCAATTTCACAAACTGAATAAGATCCAATCAACTCAATTCAATAGAATCAAAGAAAATAAAATCAGAATCCAATCAACTCAAAACAACAGATTTGAATGAAACATAATCAGAATCCAAACAATTCAATTCAACAGAATCAAATAAAACAATTTCAAAAGCCAATCAACACAATTCACCAAAACCAAGTAAAAACAAAGTCAGAATCCAATCAACACAGTTCAAACCGAATCAACTAAAACAAAGCCAAAATCCAATCAACTCAATTCAACAGAATCAAGTAAAACAAACTCAGAATCTAATCAACAGAATACAATATAGCACCGCAAGAAAATTTTATGACAGTTTCTAACCTGCTTGTCATCAACTAATTAACAAAGTAAATGCGAAAATATAATCAGGGTAAGAACATGTATTCAAGAAATTAATAATGATATTTTAGCATATTTTAATCATGTTTAGTAATGTCTCGAACATCTTTGATTTCTTAGCGTTTGTTGTTGATAATAAAACTCACGGTCAGGGTGTCACTGACATTAAACATTATTTATAGCTGACTGATTAAGAGACATTAGGTGTTTCAAGTGACCCAGCCACACAGAATGCCCATCTGATCAAAAAAACAGATACACCGAGCAACTGACTCCATCATCCCCACTGTAACTATTTGCTGAGCCTTAACTGAAGTCTGTAATCAGTCTGAACAAACATCAATCCGAACCAAACCAAACTCAGCACAAAATCTGAGTTTCATTTAATTCAGAAATTAGTTACATGAATAGAAATTTTTTAAAAAGTCACTAAGAAAGTTCAAGGGTCTTACCTGAAGTCACTGTCACCATGGTCCCTTGGCCCCAGTAATCAAGACCCCAGTTATATCACTGTGAGACACGTTGTGTCAAATACTATGACAGACTGTAAACTGTAAAATGCAGAGAATTTCTTCACTTCCTAGAAAGCAGTGATTCAGACTCCTCTAAAAATGATTCGGTGCATTATTCCAGCTTTTACTATTCATTGTATTTTGAAAGCTTGGAATACTTTTCCAGGTTTGGTCTGCATTTAACTTGACAATCACACGAAGAAGGTAGAAAAAATTATACATTTGTACAAACTAGCACTACTGGATTGCGTTTAAATTGCATCTCACATTATTTCTCGCTCCTGCCATGGTAGAAATCACCGATTTGAGATAAACACTTGTCAGTGGTTATTGTATGAGGATGTCGCTGTGCACAACACTGTGACCCACTGTAATCTCTTGCACAGTAATAGATGGCGGTGTCTTCGATCTTCAGGTTCTCCATGTCCAACGCGAAAATGTTGTTTGAAGTGTCTTTGGACGCAGTAAATCGACCCTTAATCGCTGGTGCATAGTTATTGCTGTTTGAATTATAGTAGTACAGCAGCCACTCCAGACCCTGTCCGGAAACCTGTCGGACCCAGTGCATGGTGTAGCTGCCAAGATTGAACCCGCTGGTTTTACAGGTCAGTTTCAGGCTGCCTGCGGGACGGCCAGTCTCTGCCTCTGGCTGGGTCAAAACAACCTCCGACTGGACACTTTTAAAAAAGAAAACAAATAAACCATGAGCATTAATGTTGGTGAATTGATAGCTGAGTCTTTTACATTCCTGTCGTAGACTAACATTGAGACAGTCACAAAGAGAGACTTGAACAACAAACACTCACATGATAAGAAAGTCAGTAATAAACTGAGAAAAAGTGTCAACACAATCATTCTGATAACTTGTGGGAAGCGGTTCTGCTAAGATCTTTCTAAACAGATCCGACCCAGGAGTGTTGAATTACGGTCCAGTACCCAGGATTTATATGGCCATCGGAAGGGGCAGGCTTGCAGCTTCCACATGTTGGTTTCCTGCTGGAGGCTCAGACTGGATCCTGGTATCAGCTTGCACAGCCCGAACACATGGGATCATGTCTTTACATGAGGTTTTGCTTAAACATGGACACATACACATCTTGGGATATTTCTTTTGCTGAATAGCTTCTTTGGAAGTAAATTTGAGTAGCTTCAGGTCTGTTTCACATGATAGTTCCATGTATTTTGTTTAAAATAAAAACAAATTCAACTGGAAGTTAGCTCCCTTTATTTCTACATTCATTCACAAGCAGATAAAATTAAAATTAAAGTTCAAACATATAACTAGCTAATAAAACAGTTGAGCTTTTCTTCCCTGGATACTGCAAGTCTCTGTCGCACTCAAAATAACATGTAATTCATTCTAAACATTTCAAAATTTAATTTAGGCAACTGAATACAGAGCGTGTTCAAAGTGATTATATTAAGAATATTCAATTAGAAGTTAACTCCCTTTAATCCCACATTCCACCACAAGCAGATAAAGCTAAAAAGAACTTCAATAATATTATTAGCCAACAAAATGAATGACTTTATTTTTGCTGTCACTCAAAGTCTCTCTCACATTACAAAATAACATACCATTTCTAATCTGCGTTTCTAAATTCAGTTTCGGCAATCTAATATGGAGCATGTCTAAAGTGATTATGTTCAGAATGTGAGTGTATGTCACTAAACAGTTTGGACCCGGAGATGAGAAGCACCTCCTTACATTGCAAAATGTTTCTCCCTGCATTTTTTTTTTCAAATTGCTCCGACACTAAAATGCACAGTAAAGGAAAGCTGTGTGCTTGAGAAACAAAATGTGAGTCCGCAGTGATACATAACACCGAGGTAAACTTTTGAAAGAGCATCAAATGAACTAGAACAAGACAGTCCATAACTTTTTTTTAAAATCCTCAACGTCTAAACCATTGCATGTAACAGTCTGGGTACATCAGGAATGTTTGGTTAAGTTAGAGAGTATTACAGTAATAATTACCACGAATGTAGGTTATAAACAGTACATTTCTCTGCTCACTGATAGCTCTGACAGGGCAGTTAACTCATAAAAATCAGCAAAAATTCACGGTTACACTACACCAGTATTAACCATGTATAAAGGGCCCACTCAGTTTTAATGAGATACATGAATCAGAGAATGGTGTAACAAGTGATGTGAGTTTGAACCAATTCAATTTTGTTAATTTACTTTGAGATGATAATAAATGTTACTGCAATGTGGGATTTTGGATCCATTAACTTCATTTTCAGGAGCTTTAAAGATACTCAATAAACAGGCTGAACTAACCAGAACGTCATTGCATTCAATGTTCTGTTTTCTGATAGTCATACAGTGAATGCTGTATTCAGCGACTTTCCTTTTAAAGGGAGAAATGCCAAGTGAAATGCATCCATTGTGAGTAAATGGGAAAATATAGTTTGTTTGGTAGGATTTTACTTTAGTTGATTCATTTTCCCTTTAATCGGCCGGATCCAAGAGTTGGCAGCAATTAAGCTGACTGCAGAAAAGGTCCTTGAGTTCCCAGTTTCATTTACTGGAAGCAGGTGGAGTTTCTGCAGTGGATCAAAGATATTTTGTCTCACGGTTGACCAGTTGGTGGAAAGCCAACTGCAAACTATACCACCGCCTCCGCAGAAACAAAACGACTCAGCAACAATGCTGGAGAAAAGTTTATTTTCAGTTGTGTAACTTGGAGAACTAGTCACTCCTCTCATTGAAGGAAATATTCGCAGAGTCTCAGACACAACCTTAACATCAACAGTTCATTCAAGAATCACTACAGCACTGTTTAGTATTGAGAAAAATTGATAAATAGTCAGAGAGTCATGTAGTGATACAGCATGGTTACAGACCCTTCGGTCCACCCAGTCCATGCCAGTCCTAATCCCAAACTAAACTAATCCCACCTGTGTGTACTTGGCCCATATCCATCCAAACATTTGATATTCATTTACTTATCCAAATGTCTTCTAAAGCTTGTAAGTATCCACCGCCAGATCATCCCACACACAAACCATTCTCTGTGTCTCTTTTTAAAATTTTTCTCCTCTCATTGGAAAAACATGTTCCCTATTGTTGAAATCCCCCACCATAGGGAAAATACACCAATGTCTGGGTCAAAAATTGAAAACAATCCCAGCTCCAAACATTTACAAAATATCTCTATGGATCTTCCTCGAATCCAAAAACGATTGTCCCCTTTGATCAATGATTTATAAAATTTACTCGCGTATCTACTGTGAGAGACGTTTTCAAATAACTTCTTAGGTGCAAATTTTTTTCAGATCAATCGGATTAAAGTAACATTTCGTGCGTTACCCCCACACACAAAAAAACAAGTTTGTTGACACGAATTGCTCTGAGGAAGTCTACGATGGATTCTTTTATCAAACAATAAAATCATTTCCAATGTTGTGAGCGCTCGTCTATCTTCTGTGCAATGGTCTGAATTTTAAGTTGTGTCTGACTGCAGATGAAATTGGCTGAAGTGGGTAAAAGTACAGTTTGTGCCTTTCGCATTGTGAATGTATATTGCTGACTTTAGTTGAATAAAGAGATGTTGTTCCAGCATCGTCTGGCACCATTAATTAGACCATTAATTTCCACATCACTAACCGTAGGGTCAGGTGGGGTTTATTGATTTGTGATATTTTTGAAACGAAAGCTTCGCACATTTCCAGTACGAATCATGTCAATTAGAGCCATTCACCTTTCCACTCGTGGCTTTATAAACTTATATGAAGTCCCCCCCCCGACCCCGAACTCTCACCCTCCAGTGAAACAAGTTACAGTCTATCTGGATTTCCAACATGATTCTGTTCCCTCACATTCTGCTGTGAAAGATCCTCCTGCCACCCCAGGTCCACAGACAGTATCCCTTGTTACTAGTTCAAAGAAATGAAAGTAACTTCTCCTACCATATTGTTCAATTTTAGTTGGCTTCAAACACTATCAGAAATAAATGTTCATGTCATTGTTGATTTTTGGGAGAATTCCGTGTACACAGTATCTGCTGAAATACCTGTAGTACCATCCTGAATCTGGTTCGCAGATTCACCTGTTGCACACAAACGCAACCAGACATCAGGGAATAGTGAACATCGCCCACCCCCACCCCTCCACCCTTCCCCTCTGTACTTTGCACTTTGTGAAATCCGTGTTGTCAATAATCAGTTAAAAGAAAGTTTTGAAAAAACTTTCTTAATTCATGTTGCTGATCTTGGCTGAATAAAGGTATGTTGCTGTCAGCATTTCTGGGGAACATGTCTGCATTTTTTTCATGTCAGTTTACAATGATATTAAGTCAAGAATAGTCAAAATGTCCTGAGGAACAACGTTTAGAAATGGGCCTATTAGCTCCTCAGGGCTGGACCAACTGTTTGAATATTGATACAGTTCTCCCTACGTTTTCCCCATAAGACAGGATTTACAGCATTGGAGATCATATCGATGTTGATAATGGATGAGACCCTACACAATGTTCCCGAATGTTTACAGTGCTATCACCTGCAGGGTTATGGACAACATGCTATAAATGGGGTGTTGGCTGGAAGGCTCTATCTTCACGTGATACAGGTGCGATGGGCGAAGTGATCTCTCTGTCGTGAAAACATCCTACTACTCGAAATTCATCTTTCCTACTTTGTCTCCAGGATGTTGCCTGGAATGGAGAATAGGTCGCACGAGGATAGGTTGAGAGTGCTAGGCCTTTTCTCATTGGAAAGGCGAAGGAAGAGGGGTGACTTGATAGAGGTTTATAAGATGATCAGGGGAATAGATAGAGTAGACAGTCAGAGAGTTTTTCCCCGAGTACAACAGAGTGTTACAAGGGGACATAAATTTAAGGTGAAGGGTGGAAGGTATAGGGGGGATGTGAGGGGTATGTTCTTTACCCAGAGAGTGGTGGGGGCATGGAATGTGCTGCCTGTGGGAGTGGCAGAGTCAGAATCATTGGTGACCTTTAAGTGGCAATTGGATAGGTACATGGATAGGTGCTTAAGCTAGGACAAATGTTCGGCACAACATTGTGGGCCGAAGGGCCTGTTCTGTGCTGTATTGTTCTATGTTCTATGTCTCGTTCAGAGGCTCCACTTCACATGATTCATACCGGAAATATTCCAAGCATTCGTTTCAATGAGATCAATACACCCCACCTGATAGTCTGGCTAGTGATGTGGAAATTAATGGTCTAATTAATGGTGCCAGACGATGCCTGGGACAACATCACGTTATTCAACTAAAGTCAGCAATATACATTAACAACGTGAAAGGCACAAACTGTACTTTTACCCAGATCAGCCAGTTTCATCTGCAGTCAGACACAAAATTCAGACCATTGCACAGAAGATAGACGAGCCCTCACAACATTGGAAATGATTTTGTTTGATAAAACAGTCCATCATAGACTTGCTGAGAGCAACACGTGAATATTGCTTGATTTCTTTTTGTGTGGGGTAACACATGAAATGTTACTGTATTCCGACTGATGTGAACCATTTGCACTTCAAGTTATTTGAAAACGTCCTTCACAACAGATATGTTAGTAAATTTTAGAAATCATTGATCAAAGGGACATTTTTTTTTGGATTCCAGGAAGATCCATAGTGATATTTTGTAAATGTTTGGAGCTGTGATTGCTTTACATTTTGAACTAAGACATTGGCATACAGTGCACAACTTCACAATTTGCTGTAACATGAAACTCGCAACCACTGTGAATCTGGAAGGCGATGGTTCAGAATTTAACAAGGACCTCGCAAGGTTCGTGGAATGGACCAACAAATGATTCATGAAATTTAACAAAGGCATTTCTGAAATGATTAATTTAGCTAGGAAGAATGTCGAGACACAAATTCACATCTCTGTTTGCATTTCAATATACTATAAATTACTTTTCTATTATATCCTAAAATACTTGTGTCTTTGTTCATATTTAATACACTCTATCTTGTTCCGGAGCTAACACAGTTTCTTTATTTATTTCACTCAAGACTGTATGCTGTATTTTTGCCTCAGTATTGACCAAACTCGGTTTGGTGCCAGCTTATACCACTTGAGCTGCTTTTTCAGGAAGTGAATCTCTCCACCTGTTTTGTCAAAATAATCTGTTCATGCTTAGATCAAAATAAATCCTGTTAATATCATCCCAAATTCAGGCTCGGTTATTTTGAATTTATTCATTGGAAATGAACAGAATATGACCAGCCTGTTCTTGGTGGAGTGGGAGAGGGAGTTAAAGTGGTCAGCCACGGGGCCGTGGGGTTGGTTGGCACGGGTGTCCCAGAGATGTTCTCTGAAATGATCCGCAAGTTAGTGTTCTGTCTCCCTGATGTAGAGGAGACCACAGCAGGTGGAACAGACACAGTGGATGACATTTGTGGAAGTATAGACAAATTGCTCCGGGATGTGGTAGGATCATTTGGGGCCTTGTCGGAGGTGAGGGGGGAGGTGTGGGCTGGTGGAGTGGCATGGACCTGATGAGGGAGTCACGGAGGGAATGGTGTCTCCGGAATGCAGATAGGGGTAGGGAGGGAAATATACCCCGAGTGATGGGGTCTGTTTACAGGTGGTGGAAGCAGTGGAGGATGATATGATGCATGCAAGGTTGGTGCGATGGAAGATGAGGGCCAGGAGGGCTCCCTGTTGCGATTGGAGGGTTGGGGTTCAAGGGCATCGTCGACCACATGGGAGGGGAAATTGCAGTCTTTGAAAAAGGAGGTTATCCGGGATGTTTTATGGTGGAACTGGTCCTCCTGGGAGCAGGTGCAGTGGAGGCAGAGGTATTGACAATAAGGGATGGCATTTTTACAGGAGGTTGGGTGGGAGGAGTGTAGCCCAGGTAGCTGTGGGAGTCAGTGGGCTTGCAGTAAATGTTTAGTCGGTCACTGGAGATAGAGGTGGAGAGGTCTAGGAAAGGGAGGGAGGTGTCCAAGATGGTCCCTGTGAAGTTTAGGTCAGGGTGGAAGGCTTTAGTAAAGTTGATGAACTGTTCAATCTCCTTGTGCTAGCATGAGGTGGCGTTGATACAGTCATCAATGTAGCGGTGGTAAAGATGGGCAATGATACCGGTGTAGCTGTGGAAGATTGACTGTTCCACATATCTGACGAAGGGGCAGGCATAGCTGGGGTCCATACAGGTGTCCATGGCTACCCCTTTGGTTTGGAGGAAGTGGGAGGATTGAAAGGAAATGTAGTTGAGGTTGAGCATGTACTGCTTGGTTTGGCGTGACAGGAAGAAACGGAGGGCTTCGAGGCCGACATCATGGCGTTTGGATGTGTACGGGGCCTGGACATTCTGTTCTCTCTGGGGCTTATCAATAGGTTGCAGTTATTATGGAACTGAAAGTGCAATGGCTGGGAACTCGGAGAAACCAATGTTTAACTCTTCTGCTTGAAGCACATTTTGACCAGAACATTTAAACACCACAAAGCTCACTGTAGGAAATGCCTGGGCTGCAACTTTTAATAATGTTTGAAACTTTGTTAAAAATAGGGATTTTTAGTCATAGTTTCTGAAATAATCAAGAAAAGAATTAACCGTTAGAACAAGCTCTTTCAAAGAGAGAGGATTTGCAAAGATTGAAACCATACAGTGCTGTGCTTTATTTGAATTCAATGTCGGTCAGAGTTCGATACAGCCCAGGTGATCTCTCCATATATTGGTTCTGTTAATCTGACACACCAACATACCTGTCTGTACAAAACTGTATTATTTGTTTAGTTGATCAAAATTTAGGAAACAGATCAAACAGAATGTATTCGGCTGGGAAGGTGATGGATACAGAAGACAGAATCAAAAACTGGGAACATTAAATCTGAAAAGAGAGTAACAAGTAGTACAAGATCAAAGACATGACAAGGTGCATGTCGATATGTCCCAGACGTTAGTGAATCGAATGAGCTTGTTAGATGGTCGAGAGACTCGTCCAATGATGTCCTGGAATCAGACCGCGAAACAGAGATCAAAAGGTCAATTTGCAAATGTCACTTCAATGTAATCACTTCACACTCTGTGTCCTGATATAGGCCACATTGGCAGATGTTTCCGCTAGATTGCATCCCCCGGGTTTATTTTCTGATCAGAACGGAGATGTGTGGCTTACTGCTGGCACATAGAAACAGGAAGTTGTGTGCCAGCTGAGAATGATACATCAGGCGTTACTTTCCGTATTATCAGCACAAAGTCTTCCTGCCTCTGAGGGGGAACACACACTGACAGTGTCAAGAACAAACGGATAGATTGCTGTTGATTTCAACACTGTATTCAATTCCATTCCCATTTCCCAGAATGAAACAGAAGAGAGACAAGATTATTTCAGCTAGAGTAAATTATCTGTCAGAGAGATAAGAAGAGTTGTCATCGGGTGAAAGGAGCTAAGTGACAATGTGTCGTTTCACTCATAAACCTATGTTTAAAAGTAGAAAGCTTGAGGGAAGTTAATAAGTAAATCTAAGAGACAGCATTCAGGAAAAGTTGGAATTGTAAGGTTTAAGCAATAAAGTTCAGCATGGCTTTGGTGGAAGTGATATCATATCGGAAGTGGTTGATTCTGTTTTCCGGAGAGGCAATGAGATGTAACATCGGGTGTAAAAAGTGGATGTAATGCTTCTAGACTTCAATCAGGTTTTTGACCAGATCTTGCATCTTTAATATGGTAAGGGTTCATGGGAGCTGGTGCAGTTTGGCAAATGATTCGAAGATTTATTTGTTGGCAGAAGGTAATGGTCGAAGGTAGTCATTGTGAAGACATCTTGTGTCCCGTGGCTTACTACATGACTGGTTGCTGGATCCTTTGATGTTTGCAGCGTATATGAACGGTCTAGTCAAGAATGTAGCAATTTTCATCAAAAAGTTCAAAGATGAGGTGAAAAACGTTTGGTTTTGCAATTAGTGAGGAGGAAAGCCAGTGTGACATCGATGACCTTGTCTGTCGGAGAGAAGAATTGAAAACAGAACATTATATCCTAAAGTCTGTGAAGTAAAGCATTTTCGAGACTAACAATTTAAGCGAATATACGATGCATTGTTGGAATCTACACAATACAAAAGATAAGCAATCTTCTGTTGTGAATATCCACATTATTGTGTGGGGGTTGGAATTATAGTCTGGAGATATTGTGCCTAGACCATTCTTTCAGGAAACAGGGGTCTGAGCCCACAGTGCTGCCACATCAAGACATGAATTAAAGTTGATAGTTAAACAACTCATTGAAGAAATAAGCTCCACAGATATTTCCTTGCTCTGCTTTGGAGAGCACAACACATCAGCACAAAAGTTAAGGCTGAAGCATTCACAGCAATCTTCAGCCAGAAGTGCCAATTGTGTGATCCATCTCGGCATTTTTCATAGATCACCAATATCACAGCTACCTGTCAGCAGGGAATTCGCCTCTCTCCATGTGAAATCAAGACACTATTGGCCGGTGGGGGGGGGGGGGGGGGGGGGGGGGGGGGGGGGGGAAGGGTTACTGCAAATGCTATGGAGCCTGACAAAATTCTGGCAATAATACTGATGACTTGTGCTAGCCAAGCAATCCCGGTACAGCTTAAACACTGGCATGGACAATGTGGAAAATAGGCCAGGCACGTCCTGTGCACAGAAAATAGGTCAAACCACCCTGGCGAATTACTGCCTCATCAGTCCATGCTCAATCATGAGTTAGATGTAGGGAGGTGCTATCAAGCAGCACTAGCTCAGCAATAACCTGTGTAAATGTGGGTTACGCAAGGCCTACTCAGCTCATGTCTGAATTACAGACTTGATTTAAACATGGACAAAGAACTGAATTCCAGAAATGAGGGGAGAGTGACAGCCCTTCACATTAAGGTCACATTCGACAGAGGGTGATATTATGGAGCCTCGCAAAACTGGGTTCAATGGGTATCAGGTGACAACCTCCCTGCTGCCTGCAGTCATACCTCACACATTGAAAGATGGCTTTGCTTGTTAGAGGGCAGTCGTCTCAGCCAAAGCAAATCTCTGTTGGAGTTCCTGAAGAAAGTGTCCTTGGCCTAATCATGTTCAGCTGCTTCTGCAATGACCTTTCCTCCATCAGAACGTCAGAAGTGAAATCTGCATTAATCTCGCACTTTTTTGTGACTCCTCAGTCCACATTCAAACACAGCAAAATTTGGACAATTTCCAGACTTGAGCTGACAAGTGGCACATAGCATTCACACCACAAAGCTGCGAGACAATGACCATTGACAATAAGAGACAACCTAACCAAAACCCCTTGACATTCAATAGTGTTACCATCACTGAATCCCGCACCATCGACACCCTGGGTTTTATTGTTCATTAGAAATTAAGCTGGACACTCCATATAAATACAATGGTTGTACGAGCAGGCCGGAGGCTAGGAATACTGCAGCGAGTAACTCACCCTCCTGACTCGCAAAGCCAATTGACTGTCTAAGATACAGAGGTCAGGAGGCTAATAGCACAGCTCGCCCCTTGCCTGGATAGGAACAGCTTCAACTGCACTCAAGAAGCTTGGCATTGTCCAGGACAAAGCATCCCACTTGATCAGCAACACATCCACAAGCGTCCATTGCCTCCAAATCTGATTCTTAGTACCTGCCATATGCACTATCTAAAATCCTACACTGCAGTAACTTAGCCACTTCCTGAGACAGTACCTTCCCACTACCACTTGCATCTCGAAGGACAGGAGCAACAGATACAAGGGAACAGCACCACTGTAAGTTCCTCTCTAAAACACTCAGCATCCTGACATGGAAATATGTCACCGATCCTTTACTGTAATTGGGTCAAAATCTGGAATTCCCTTCCTCAGGCCATTTTGGAACATGTTATTTCAGAAAGGCAGCTTACTGCCATCTGCTGAAGGACAACTACGGACAACTAAAAGCAACCACCATGTTCCAGGAGTCAATAAAAAACTCACTGAAGCTAACATGACAGTTTGATAAAGTGGTTGAGGAGGCATTCTGAGTATGTAATAAGCAATCAAAAGGTTTGAAGTAAAGTTCCAGAATTAATCCCTACCATGGTAGCTTCAATTAATAAAAGAGTATGAAATGAAAATGCTGGAATAATGAACGATAATCACAGACCTACCAAAGGTTTGAAGCATGTTACATGGTTCAGTATTGTCCTTCAGAGGAGGTCGTCTGACCTTCCTACCAGGCCTGCACTACCCGTTCAACAATAAGGTGATGGTCCTTTCCTGTGCCGAACCTGACTAAGAAACCCATCAGGAGAAAGTGAGGACTGCAGGTGCTGGAGATCAGAGTTGAGAGTGTAGTGCTGGAAAAGCACAGCAGATCAGGCAGCATCCGAGGAGCAGGCTTTCAAAAAGGTAGCTGATGAGCACCTTCTTGGGATATGTGACTAACTTTTTCATAAGTCAGTGAAGAATTCAAAAAATGCAAATTATGGTGAGTCAGGCTCTTCAGACAGAGTCCGGTACACAGTTTAGATTGATGATTGGATGCAAAGTCTCCTGTGATGTTGCTGTGAACAGCAGGAGAGTTCTTGCCAGTATTGCACTCCAATATTTGTTCATGAGGTAAAGTGTCAGATTTATTGCATTTCTGTTTGTGACCGCTTTCTGTGCATTCCCAATATTAGGATCACAGCGGTGACACCATGACACCAATATTCCCAAACTCCAGTTTGATGCTGAATGGACGGCGTTTGGAATACCATTGTTTGCCCAGAGTGAAATTTGAATTCTAAGAAAGCCTGGAATGGGAAAGAAAGCCAAATGGTGACCATGTCACCCGAGTCAATGGGAAAATACAAAAACAGCTGGTTCACGAATGACAAGGCATCTGTCACCTTTCCATGGTCTGGCCAACATGAGATTCCAGACCCACTGTGTTCTGAAGTGGGTTTAGCAAGCGATTGAATGGGCAGTTGGGGATAGGGACTCATTGCTGACCCTTACCAGAAAGTAATACGTGTTACAAAACCTCACAACAACTATATCAATTAAATGTAACTGTTACGCAGTTCCTGATGTCATTTCAAGTATTTCATGTGAATATTCTAAAATGCACTTTGAGTGATGTTGCACCGTCTAAACGGACTACAATATAAATTAGTGGGACATTCAGAGTAGGAGAAAGTGAGGACTGCAGATGCTGGAGATCAGAGCTGAAAATGTGTTGCTGGAAAAGCGCAGCAGGTCAGGCAGCATCCAAGGAGCAGGAGAATCGACATTTCAGGCATAAGCAACACATTTTCAGCAGCAACATTCAGAGTAGATCCAGTTCAACATTGAAGTTTAATTGCAGAATTTTCAGCACTGAATATTTAACCTAAATAAAAGTTTTAAATTGTGTTTATCATTCAGAAATAAATAAAATCTGTTGCAATTCGTCTTCATAAATTGGTATTCACTTCTGAAAATGGTCACCATTCTTAAAATAAACTTGTTTCGATTTGAATCTTACCAACAAATCACTTCTTTCATCTGGCTTTGCTGTCACCATCACTTCATTGAAACCAATTAAGCATTTATGTAAATAAACACAGAAATAGAATTCTCAGAATAAATTACAGAACAACAAAACCGCAATTTATATTTCCCCACAAGCACAACACACGAATTGTGGAAAAAATGCAAATAACTCAATGGATTCCAATACTAATTGATGTTAGGACTTTTTAATACATAATTTGTATAATTGTTGAATGACAGAGGTATCAATTGTCATGTTTAGTAAAAAAAAACTATAATTAAGTAATACATTGGCACAGCTAATATTTCTGTCTCTCTTTTTCTCTCTTCCCCTCCTGCCTCCCCCCATTTTCCTTTATATCTGATGCCTTGTTTTGCCTCTCCACAATCGGACAACGTTTTCCTTAATAACATGAAGCCAACACCTCACCAACATATGCTCTCAGCCAAATTCATCCATTTCTTTTGAGAGATTTGAGTCAGTAGAACCAGATTTTCTCAAAAATCTGTCTGAGTATTGAGTGATCTGGAAATGCTTGATCGGAAAGACTTTACTGTGATAGTGTTTTCATTGTAACTCAGCAGTATTATTCTTGGCTGAGGAATGTTTAATGGTTCAGTGCAATGCATATTTAGTCTATAATTAACTTTTACTGCACATCTCATGGAATGTTTAATATTGTAGAGGGAGATTTATTCTGTGTCGACTCTGTGTTGTACCTGCTCTGGGAGGGTTTTTTTCGGGAATCCTGGATGCGGATCTATACTGTGTCTAAACCAAAATGTATTTGACATGTTTGCATTGGACAGCACAATATAGAGGGAGATTTACCCAGCACATTACATGAGCTGTACAATCACAGAAAACATTTGATGTAGCCGTGTAAAGGGGCTTGAACTCCTACCCACTGTCTTTCTGATTTTGAAATGCTTGATACCAGAATAAAAAGGGAACAACACGATGCATCGAAACTTTGTTATACAAGTAGATTATCATCTACAGGCACAGACATACATACACACATAAGCAAATCATCTATGAACAACCCTTGCAGTGTTTAATGGATAAGTGCAGAAAGACCTTTAATATGCAATGTGTGTATTCCATGCAATGCATACCGACAATGCGTTTGATATGGTAGTTTAAATGTAGTTTTGATCTGTCTTTAACCTTTTCTGTGATAGCTGTGGTTGTGTTTGACAAATATTCAACAGAACTGGAGGAATTTAAATGCAATCACTGCATTAGAGGCAGAATGCCATGCCATCAAACAGGGAGAAAGGCGATCCCTGTCTTTTTTCATGATGAGGAGGCATTGAAGCAGCCGGGCTTCAATCATGAAATGGAGGTTAATTGAAATGAGGCCGAGATAATTCTGAAAAGACTAACTTAGAGCAAAGGTCAATGATAGAGAACCAGAAGCAGCCTGTTCAGCCAATGGGGTTTGGTCTTCCAAACAATGACATTATGGCTGAGCTGCTCAACCTCACCTCCAGTTTTCAGCGTTTTAACTGTCAGCATTGATTCAATTACCAATCAAAATCTGTCCATTTCTGCCTTCAAAATACTGAATGACCCAACCTCGACAGTCTTCTGTGGTAAAGAATTCCACAAATTCTCTACATTCTGGGAGACAAAATTCTCTTCTGCCCGAAATTTGTGACCTCTAATTCAGAGATTCTACTCCCTGGTCCGAAACTCTCCCACAAGGGGAAACAACATTTCTGCATTCACACCATCAAATTTCCTGAAAATAATAGATGTTTCAGAATGTCAGTACTGAATCTTCTATGTTCTAATGAGTATAGGCCCAAACGACTCAATCTCTACTCTCAAGACAGTCCCTCCATCTTCAGGATCAGTCGACTGAACCTCATGTGGATTGTTTCTCTGTCCAGTGTACCTTTTCTTTGTGATATGAGTCCCAAGAACAGGTCACAGTATTCCAGCTGTGGTAAGAATACAGCTTCTTTTCAGTTTTAACAAACATTATATTCATACAGATATCCAGCACAGAAACAGACCCTTCGGTCCAACTGCACTGACTAGATATCCCAATCTGACTGAGTACCATTTGCCAAACATTTGGCCAATCTTCCTCTAAATGTGACCTGTTCATACACCCATCCAGGTGCCTTTTAAATGCAGTAATTGAACCCGCCTCCACCACTACCGCTGGCAGCTTTTTCCACACATACACGTGAAAAGGTTACCCCTCAGGTACCTTTCAAACGTATCTCCTCTCAAGTTAAACCGCTGTCCTCTAGTTTTGGACTCTCCCGCTCGTGGAAAAAGACCTTGGCTATTCACCATATCAATGCCCTGCATGATTTTATAAGTCTTGTTCAGGCCACTCCTTCGCCTCCTTTTCTCTCACTGCAGGGAAAAGAGAAGCCCCAGCCTATTCAGCCTCAGCTTATACCTTAAACACTCCAGTTCCAGCATCATTCTTGGAAATCTTTTCTACATCCTCTCAACTTTCACAAAATCCTTCACAGAACCGGTTAGCCAGATTTGTCTGTAATAATTCTAAATGTGGCCTCACAAATGCTCTGTACAGCTGAGACATGGCATCTCGACTCCTACACTTAACATTATGACCAATGAATGAAATCATGCCAAACACCTTTTTCCCCACCCTGTCTCCCTGCAACTCCACTTTCAAGGAATGCTGCATCTGCACCCTTTGGTTTCTTTGCTCAGCAACACTCCCCAAGGCCGAGCCATTAATTGTATAAGTCCTGCCCTGGTTTGCCTTACAAAAATGCAACACCTACATTTATTTAATGAAGCATTGGTTCATGAAAGGCAAGTCATCTTTAACTGATTTATTGGAATTCTTTAAGATTATAATGAGCGTGTAGACAATGGGGAACTGGTGAACGTGGTGTATCTGGATTTCCAAAAGGCATTCAGCAAAGTGCTGCACAAAAGGCTGCTGCATAAGATAAAGATGCACAGTGTTACGGGCAATGCATAAGCATGGACAGAAGAATGGTTAACTAACAGAACCCAAAAAGTGAGGATAAATGGTGTTTTTCTGGTTGACAATCAGTGGGTAGTGATGTGTCTCAGGGATCAGTGTTGAGAATGCAACTGTTTACAATTGTTGGGACTGCAATTGTTTAAAATTCAGGGAGATTGCTTCGAGTTAGAGACCAAGTGTAGTGTATTGTAGTTCGCAGAAGCCACTTAAATGAGTGATAGAGCAAAGTGTGCAGAAGGATGTAGACAGGTAAAGAGAGTGGGCAAGGATCTGGCAGGTGGAGTACAATGTTAGTAAACATAAGGTCATCCATTTTGGTAGGAATAATAACAAAGTGGTCGACTTTAAAATGGTGAAAAATTACAGAATGCTGCTGTGCAGGGGGACCTGGGTGTTCCTGTGCATGAAACACAAAAGTCTGGTTTGCAAGTCCAGTAACTCATTAGGAAGACAAATGGAATAATGTCCTTCATTGCCAGTGGATAGAGTTTAAAATTAGGACTTTCTGCTGCAGCTGTATAGGGCGCTGGCGTGGCCACGCCTGGAGTACTCTGTACACTTTTCATCGCCTTACATGAGATGGCACTGGGGTGGGGTTTGCTGAGGAGTTTGACTACGTTGATTTTGGAAATGAGGGGGTTGGTAATGAGCAGACTGGGATTATACTCATTGGAATTCAGAAGAATGGGGGAGGGGATTGTAAAATTATAAATGCAATAGATAAGACAGAAGCAGGGAGGCTCAAAGTTTGTGAGAA
Organism: Chiloscyllium plagiosum; assembly: GCF_037043375.1. NCBI lineage: Eukaryota > Metazoa > Chordata > Chondrichthyes > Orectolobiformes > Hemiscylliidae > Chiloscyllium > Chiloscyllium plagiosum. The sequence goes on along the minus strand of NW_028270178.1, from coordinate 50,410,923 downwards.
GATTTGTAGCTCGGGTGCTCGTTGTTGTGGTTCTGTTCACCGAGCTGGTAATTTGTGTTGCAGACGTTTCGTCCCCTGTCTAGGTGACATCCTCAGTGCTTGGGAGCCTCCTGTGAAGCGCTTCTGTGATGTTTCCTCTGGCATTTATAGTGGTTTGTATCTGCCGCTTCCGGTTGTCAGTTCCAGCTGTCCGCTGCAGTGGCCGGTGTATTGGGTCCAGGTCGATGTGCTTATTGATTGAATCTGTGGATGAGTGCCATGCCTCTAGGAATTCCCTGGCTGTTCTCTGTTTGGCTTGTCCCACTAGTAGTTTTGTCCCAGTCGAACTCATGTTGCTTGTCATCTGCATGTGTGGCTACTAAGGATAGCTGGTCAAGCCAACGTCTTCACTCAAAGGGTTGTGAATCTCTGGAATCCCCTGCGTAGTGAAGCAGCTGAGGCTAACCTGTTGAATGTTTTAAAGGTGAAGATAGATTTGTGAACAGTAAAGGAATGAAGCGTTATAGTGAGCGGTGGGTAAGTGAAGTCTCAGTCCATTCAAAGATTATCCCCGATATTATTGAAAGGCAGAGCTGACTCATGGAGTCAGATGGCTTACTCCTGGTCGTATTTCTTATGTTCGGATGTTGTTATGTTCTAACAGGCCTCCAATTCAAAAAGTAATGCTCTCTAACTACTAAAGAAAAACGGAAAGAACTGTGGATGCTGTGTATCAGAAACAAAAGCAGAAACTGCTGGAAATGCTCAGAAGGTCTGGCAGCATCTCTGGTGTGAAAGGCTCACCAGTTCATGGTTCCCTTGCTTTTCCATACCACTTTCTTCAGTAATGCTGCCACATTAGTCACTCTCCAGTCTTCTGGCATCTCATCTATGATTATCAACGATACAAATATCTCAGCAAGGGGTCCAGGAATCTCTTCCCTAGCTTCCCACAAAGTTCTGGGAAATACCTAATCAGGTCTCCAGGATTTATTTCCATTTTTCTACTTTAAGACCTCCGACACCTCCTTTTCTGTAAAATAAACTCATTTTAAGATCACATTATTTATTTCCCAAGTTTCTTAGCTTCCATGCTCCTGTCTACTGTAAATATTGATGAAAAATATTTGCTTTGTGTCTCTGCCATCTCCTGTGGTGAACATGCAGGAAAGCCATGTTGATCTTTAAGGCCTGTATTCTCTCCTTAGTTATTCTTTTAAACTTAAAATAATTTTAGAATATATTCGGATTCTCCTTAATTCTATTTGCCAAAGCAATTTTATGTCCTTTTTTCTCCCTCATGATTTCCTGTTTAAGTATACTCCTACTGCCCTTATACCCTTCTCAGGATCACTCAATCCCAGCTGTCTATATCTGATGAATGCCCCCTTCTTTTTCTGGACAGGAGTTGCAATTTCCCTCATCATTGAGCTTTTCCCATGCCTTGCCCTTCACACAGACAGAAATATACCATCACTGAACTCTCATTGTCTCATTCTTAAAGGCCTCCCACTTGTCAGCCGTCCCTTTACCTGTGAATAACCTCCCTCAACCAACTTCTCAAAGTCTAATACCATCGAAACTGGCCACACTCTAATTTGAAACTTTCATTTTTAAATCAATGTTATCCTTTCTCATCATTATTATTAAACCAATAGAATTATGATCACTTTCCCTGAAGCCTGCCCCTATGGACACCTCAGTCACTTGCTCTGCCTTGGTTCCCAACAGAAGGTCAAGTATTGCGAACTGTCCAGTAGGTGCATCCACATATTGAATAACAACGGTTTCTTGTTCATACTTAACCAATTTCTCCACATTCCAAGATCTTAACACTACTCCAAACTCTGTTTGGCAAGTTAAAATTCCCTACCATTATCCTTTTTTCTTACAGACAGCATGATTGCTTGTAAATTTCCCACTGACTATTAGGAGGCCCATTTTACAATCCCAGCAAAGTCATCACCTCTTTCTTATTTTTAAGTTTCATCCATATAACTTCATTGGGCAGTCTCCAAGAAATATCCTCTCTACATCCAGCTGTAATGTTCTTTCTAACCAAAAACACCACTCCATCTCCTCTCTTGCTCCTCTGTCTATACATTCTACAGCATCTATATCCTAATCATTAAGCTGCCAGTCCTGTACATCCCTGAGCCACGTTTCTGTAATGGTAATGATATCCTTGTCCCACATTCCCAACTATGCCCCATGTTCATCTGTCTCACATGTCAGGCCTCTTGCATCAAAGTAAATGCAGTTTAGCAGCCTTACCTCGCTCTTGCCAAACTGTTGTCTGCCTTGACCCCTAGAATTGCTCACCGCATCTCACCTCAAACATTTCTCTTTTCTCACTATCTTGTTGGTTCCCACCATCCCCCTTACTAGTTTAAAACCTTCAGCATACTGCTAGCAAATTTCCTCACAAGAATATCGGTCCCCTTCCAATTCAGCTCCCTCTTATGCAGGTCATTTCTATCCCTGAAGAGATCCCAGTGATTGAAAAATGGGAATCCTAATCCCTGCAGCAGCTCCTCAGCCACACATTCGCTGCTCTATCTGACTGTTCCTAATATCAATATTCCATTAGTTTTTAAATAAACCCCAACATGACATTTGCCATCCTTATTGACAGTTGAAATTAAAAGCTAACTTTTTGAGGTTCGGAGATGCTGACTCCCTTTGGATTTCTGAATTCAATCTCTATCTTGCCCGTTAAAATGCATAACTTCACTGTTTACGTTTGTTCTCATTTATTTAATCCACATTACATTATTATGCAAAGCTCCTTGTTCACTCTCTTGTCCTATCTGTATCCCTCCACAAACTTCTTTTTGTGTCATACACACCACTTGTCTCTGCTCCAATTTTTGAGTCATTCGCAAACTTGCCTACAATATACTCACTTTCCTCATCTAAGTCATCAAAATACTTTGTATTTTTTTTTTGTCCCCAGAACAGATTTATGTGGTACTCCACAGATTGACATTTTGTAAAATAAAACTCTTAATCAAACTTTTCTGATTGGCATTTCAAAGATCCTCTCTACATGTTAATACAGTACCTCCAAAGCCAAGGCTCCTTTCTTATTCAGTAATCTTATGCATGAGTGCTATCAAATACCTACAGAAAATTAAAACATATTACAATCACGGTTTCCTCCATTTTCTTCAAGAATTCCGATACTTTTATCAGGCAAGATTTACATTTTAGAAAGCCATTCTCAGTTTTCTGCTGTAACATCCTTTTTTAAACACTCGACCATATTTTTCAATAAATGATGTTAAACTAAGTAGCCTCAGTCAATCTTTTGTGTGCCTTAACGTTTTATGAGTGAAGGTGTTGGGTGAAGGATCTACTATCAGCCCTCACTTCCAACTGCTGGAGAAGCACTGTCATCTACTGTGAAAATCTCAACAAAATGTATCTATGTTCATTTACTGAGAAAGCAATTCCACAAATGTTCTAGCTCATCACCTTCTGTTGGCGGCCCCAGATTTTACGAAGCAACTCATTGAAAGTCGACAAGGCTAATTAGCATCAAACCAAGACCAATATTTGAGCAGAAATATCTCAATTCCTGGTCACGTATTTTTGCTTATCTCTTTTTAGGACATTAGCTTCGACAATGTGGAGTTTGTGTGGGCGGAGCTGTGAAATACCAAGGGACAAAAACATTAGTGGGTGTCATACAGAGACGCCCAGACTGCAGTGGTCATGTTGGAATAGTATCAAACAGGAAATTCGACGATGCCCTCCACCGCATCTCCTCCACTTCCCGCTCCTCCGCCCGTGAGCCCCGCCGCTCCAATCGCCACCAGGACAGAACCCCACTGGCCCTCGCCTACCACCCCACCAACCTCCATATACATCATATCATCCGTCGTCATTTCCGCCACCTCCAAACGGACCCCACCACCAGGGATATATTTCCCTTCTCTCCCCTATCAGCGTTCCGAAAAGACCACTCCCTCCGTGACTCCCTTGTCAGGTCCACGCCCCCCACCAACCCAACCTCCACTCCCGGCACCTTCCCCTGCAACCGCAAGAAATGCAAAACCTGCGCCCACACCTCCCCCCTTACTTCCCGCCAAGGCCCCAAGGGATACTTCCATATCCACCACAAATTCACCTGCACCTCCACACACATCATCTATTGCATCCGCTGTACCCGATGTGGCCTCCTCTATATTGGGGAGACAAGCTGCCTACTTGCAGAACGTTTCAGAGAACACCTCTGGGACACCCGGACCAACCAACCCAACCACCCCGTGGCTCAACACTTCAACTACCCCTCCCACTCCACCAAGGACATGCAGGTCCTTGGACTCCTCCATCGCCAGATCATAGCAACACGACAGCTGGAGGAAGAACCCCTCATCTTCCGCCTAGGAACCCTCCAAGCACAAGGGATGAACTCAGATTTCACCAGTTTCCTCATTTCCCCTCCCCCACATTGTCTCAGTCCCAACCCTCGAAATCAGCACCGCCTTCCTAACCTGCAATCTTCTTCCTGACCTCTCCGCCCCCACCCCGGCCTATCACCCTCACCTTGACCTCCTTCCACCTATCGCATTTCCAACGACCCTCCCCAAGTCCCTCCTCCCTACCTTTTATCTTAGCCTGCTGGACACACTTTCCTCATTCCTGAAGAAGGGCTCATCCCCGAAACGTCGATTCTCCTGCTCCTTGGATGCTGACTGACCTGCTGCGCTTTTCCAGCAACACATTTTCAGCTCTGATCTCCAGCATCTGCAGTCCTCACTTTCTCCTTAAACAGGAAATTAGGCAAGCTAATGATATGGAGACATCTGTGATCATGGGTGATTTTAATCTGCATCCAGATTGGACAAATCAAATTAGCCACAATGTCTACTTGGGGGAATTCCTGGCCTACATATGGGATGGTTTTCTTAACCACCATATGGATGGAATGAACTAGAGAGCAGGCCATCTGAGACTGGGTACTGTGTAATGAGAAGGGAATCATTGCCAATCTAGCTGCGTGTGACTCCTTGGGGAAGAGTGACCATGACATGATACAGCGTTTTTATCAGGATGGAGAGTGAGCCAGCTGATTTGGAGACTAGGGTGCTGAATTTTAATAAAGGAAACTATGAAGGTATATAAGGCATGAGTTGGCGTTGATAGATTAGTGGAAGTTGCTTAAAGGTGCGACAGTAGATAGGCATTGGCAAATATTCAACGAAATCATGAGGGAACTGCAACAACTATTTATTCCTGTCTGGTACAAAAGCAAAATGGGTAACAGGGCCAATCCATGGCTTATAAAGGAAATTAGATAGTATCCAATTGAAAGAAGAAGCATAGAGATTGGCCAAGAAGAATAATAGGTCTGATGTTTGAAAGCAGTTTCGAATTCAGCAAAGAAGGACCAAGGGATTGATTAAGATGGGGAAAACACAGTAAAAAGGAAGTAAGCTTGCAGGGAACATGAAGACTGACACTACAAGGTTCTACAGAACGTGAAGAGAAATAGATTGGTGAAGACAAATGTAGGTCCCTACAGATAGAAATGGGGAAATATATAACAAAGGACAAAGGAACAGCTGAGCAACTGAATCCATACTTTAGTTCTGTCTTCACAAAAAAGGACAGTTGTACAGGAGGTTGGTCAGGCTGCAGTTGGTGCATGTGTTCAGTATTGGGCACCTTGCTCGAGGAAGGATGTTATTAAACTGGAAAGAGTGCAGAAGAAATTTATAAGGATGTTGCTCGCACTCAGTGGTCTGAGTTGTAAGGAGAGACTGAACAAGCTAGAACTTCTTTTCTTGGCAGTCTAGGAGACTGAGAGGGGACCTTACAGAACTGTACAAAATTATGAGAGGCATACACTCAGTCTTTTTTGCCAGGGTTGGGGAATCGAGGACTAGATGGCATTAGTTTAACGACGAGTGACGTTAAAACTCGGAACGGACACTCCATCATATATGATGAGTGCAATAAATTAGCAGGGAAAAGTACAAAAGGGAACCTGAGGGCCAATTTGTTTACACAGAGGCTGGCACGTGTATGCAATGAGCTGCCAGCGGAAGTGGTTGACGTGGGTACGTTAACAACATTTAACGGCATTTTGACAAATACATGGATAGGAAAGAGTTAGATGGATGTGGACCAAATGCAGGGAAATGGGGTTAGCATGGGTGGACAATTTGGTCAGTATGGACCACTTTGGGCCAAACGACATGTCTCTGTGCTTTAGGACTCTCTGACTCGAAGATACAAATCAAGTACCAGAAATCCTGGAGAATGCAAGATTTAGTGAGAGGGAAGAACTGAGGGAGGTCAATATTAGTAGAGAAATGGTGCTGGGAAATTGAGGGGATTTAATCTGATAAATCCTCAGGGCCTGATAAATCTGCATCCCAGATCACTTAAGGAAGTGGTTCTAGAAATAGTGGATGCTTTGGTTGCCAGGATTCTTCAGATTTTGGTACAGTCCCTGTAGATTGGAGGGCAGCTACTGCCACTCCAACACTCAGAAAGAGAGATACCGAGAAAGGGAATTCGAGACCAGTAAGCTTCAGATCAGTAGTGGGGAAAATTCTCAAATCCTTTACCCTTTATGACAGAGCATTGAGAAAGCCGTGGCAAAATCAAACAGAGTCGGCATGGAGTTATGGAGGGGAAATCATGCTTGACAAATCTATTGGAATTCTGTGAAGATGTAACTATCAGAGTTGACAAAGGGGAACTGGTCAATATGGTATATTTGTACTTGCAGAAAGCGTTTGACAATGCCCCATTTAAGAGGTCATTGTACAGGATTAAAGCATATGGGGTTGGGGTAAGTGTACTGAGATAAATAGAAAACTGATTGGCAGGGAAGGAACAGAGGAGGGCTGAAGGGGCACGTGTCAAATAGGCAGACAGTAACTAGTGGTGTGCCACAGGGACTCCAGCTATTAACAATATATATTAATGATTTGGATGAAGGAATAAAATGTAACATCTCAAGGTTTGCAGATGATACCAAGTTGGGTGGGAGTGTGAACTGTGACGAGGATGCAGAGACCCTACGGCATGATCTGGACAGATTGGGTGAGCGGGCCAATCAATGGCAGATGCAGTTTATTTTCGATAAATGTCAGGTTATTCACTTTGGAAACAAAAGGAAGGTGGTGGATTACTACCTGACTGGCTGCAAATTGGGAGAGGGGAGTGTGCTGCAGGGGCCACATGTCCTTGTGCACCAGTCGCTGAAGGTACGCATGCAGGTGCAGCAGGCAGTAAAGAAGGCAAATGTTATATTGACTTCATTGAGAGATGTTTCGAGTACAGGAGCAGGGATGCGTTGTTACAGTTAAACAGGGCCTTGGTGAGGCCACACCTCAAACACTGTGTGCAGTTTTGGTCTCCTTTTCTGAGGAAGGATGCTCTTGCTCTGGAGGGAGTACAGCGAAGGTTTACCTGACTGGAGGATGCTCCTGATAGTGGGTGTGTCCAGAATCAGGGGACACAGACTGAGGATTCGGGGTGGATCATGTAGGATGGAGATGAGGAAACATTTCTTCACCTAAAGAGTGATGAGCCTGTGGAATTCATTACCACAGGAACTTGTTAATGCCAAAGCATTGAATATATTGAAGACGCAGCTACATGTAGTACTTAGAGCAAATAGGACCAAAGGTCATGGGGAGTAAACAGGAGCTGGATGATGAGCCATGATCATGATGAATGGCAGAGCAGGCTCAAAGGGCTGAGTGGCCTTCTCCTGCTCCTATCTTCAATGTTTAAGAGGATATTGCCCTGAGAAAACCGTGGACATTATTAGTGCTTTCCCATTTACCTCAAAATATCACTCATCACCCCACCCGAAAAATAATGAGGAGACGTAACCTCTCAAATTTCAATGACACAGCTCCTCCCAAGAGTCAAGGTGTGATGGTTGAGGAGCAGCTTTGTTCATTCTTAACACAAGATGTCATTTTGTTCTGTGAGTGCTTGTGTGTGTCTGTATTTGTGTGTGTGTGTGTATGTCTGTGCATATCCATGGCTATGTGTCTGTCTCTGTGTAGGTGTGTGTGTGTGTGAGTGTGAATGTGAGTATGAGTGTGTGTCACGCTCGCGCGGATGTACATTTCTGTGTCCGTGGCATTTTGAAGCACATCATATTTCCTTGAAACTGCTTTCTTTGTAAGAGGCCACCAGCATGCTCCAGTTGCTGGAAGGTGCTCTGATGTATTTCAGATTGCGTGCCTCTCTGCAATGTAACTTTGCTGCTTGACGAAGATACCAATTCATTACAGACAGCTTTTATCACCAATTTCTCACTAACACTCATATAGTGTCTATTTATGCCTTTAGTGTTAGCGTCTAAGGTGATGTCCGGTCACTCTGATAGCTCATGTCAAACCAATGGAAATCTTCCCATTCATTTCTCTCAGCCAATAGGGTCTCTCTCCATGTCTAGTCGATGTTCAGGGCTGTCATACCATTCTTCAGCATTCCTGAAGCGGACCATTTGGTCCATCACTAGCTGCCTGGCTGTAGGAATCTCACCATGCAGGAAGTAAATTCACACGTCACATGCTTCCATTCTGTTGACATGTCCAAGACACACTTGTTGGATGAGTTAGGAACTCTCCATTTGAGAGGACACAGAATTCAAGAATTTGTCATGTCACTTCCAAATCTCAGCATTTCAACTGGGATACCCTCGCCCACATCTCAATTAAACCCAACAATCCCTGCAAGTCTCCATACAACAGCCTTTTCACTCCTCCCTCTGCATGTTCCAGGACCACAAAACTCCTTGCAAGTGCATCTGTACCTCTCAGCTTACTTCAGACCAGACCAGACATCCGAGGGAAAAGGAGAAGGTGAGGACTGCAGATCAGAGTCAAAAAGTGTGGTGCTGGAAAAGCACAGCAGGTCAGGCAGTATATCCAAGGAGTAGGAGAGTCAACGTTTCGGGCATAAGCCTTTCATGGAGTTTTGTGCCCAAAACACCGACTTCTCGGTCAGGAGTGAAGACTATTGTTGGGACAAGGTCGGCTGTTGGAATTGGGCAGTGAAAATCAATAACTCAGTCATCATTCTAATAGAGCATAATAATTCAATATTCTTGTGGATGGATTATCTCATGTTCTAAATAAAATACAATGAACATCATTGCTATGTGAATCATGAAAGAATTGGAAAACATTAACGGAGAGATAACAAGGTCATAAAGTCACCAGTTGAAACAGGAGAAGAAATCAAAGAATACAGAAAAGCAAGTTGAAACAGAATTATCAGAGCCCACATTTGATTGAATGGCTCAGACAAAACAAGAACAGATGGAGAACAAATTGATTTTTTTTTCAGAGAAATTACATCAGTTACAACAGAAAGATGAAAAACTGAAGCAATTGCATTGAAAAGCAAACACAGAAGAAGAATCTGAGTGCATTCCCAAATGTGACTAACTTAAACATGATGTCTTGATGAGACATTCAGGCAGATGGGAACGTGGGAGAAATTCATTACCAGGGACTTATACAAAGGAGGTGTGGCAGGTAGCACATCAGTCACCTGTGGGTCATTGTGGGAGTGAGAAAATGAAATAATCTTTGTCTCTTATTAATGTTGCAGTAAACTTACAACACGGGTACGTAACCAACAATGCTGAAACTTGCCCAGGGATGTCCTGTACACACAAAGAAAACAGGACAAATTCCACCCAGCCAATTAACGCCCCATCAGTCTATTCTCGATCATAAGTAAAGTGATGGCAAGTATCATGAACAGTGCTATAAAGCAGCACTTGCTCAGCAATAAGCTGCTCAATGATGCCCAGTTTGGGTTCTGGCAAGGCCAGTCAGCTCCTGACCTAATTACAGCCTTGACTCAAATATCGACAAGCTGGGTGCTTCAGGGAAGGTGAGAGTGACAGTCCTTGACATCAAGGCTGCTCTCGATTGAATGTGGCTTCAAGGAGCCATCGGAAATCGGGAATCAATGGGTGCAAACTCTCTGATGGTTGGAGACATATCTGACACATAGGAAGATGGTGGTGGTTGTTGGAGGTCATTCACCTCAGGGCCAGGACGTCTCTGCAGGGGACCCTCAGGGGAGTGTCCTCGGCCTGACCATCTTCAGCTGCTTCATCAATGACCTTCACCTCCATCACAAGGTCAGAAGTGGGAATGTTCGCCAATGATTGCACTATGTTCACCATTCACGACTCCTCAGATTCGGGTATCCATGTTCAAATGCTACAAGATCTGGACAATATCAAGGCGTGGGCTGACAAGTGGCAAGTAACATTTCCATCAAAAATAAAAGACAATCCAACCACTGCCCCGTGGCTTTCAATGGTGTTACCATCACTGAATCCCATAATGTCAACATCCTGCGGGTTATCATTGACCAGAAACTCAACTGCACTTACCACAAACACAGTAGCTACAGTAGCAGGTCAGAAGCAAGGAATACTGCAGCCTATCTACCATCTACAATGTACAAGTTGGAAGTGTGATGGAATACTCCCAACTTGCCTGGATGGGTGCAACCCCAGCAACACTCAAGAAGTTTGACACCATCCAGGAAAAGCAGCCCAATTCCACAAGTGTATACTCCCTCCACCACACATGCTCAGTACACACTGCTGCTACTATCTACATGATGCACTGCATAAATTCATCGAGGATCCTCAGACAGCACCTTCCAAACCCACAACCACTTCCATCTAGAAGAACAAGGGCAGCAGATGTGTGGGAACTGCACTACCTTCAAGTCCCCCCCCCCCCCCCAAGTCATGCACCATCCTGACTTGAAAATATAATGCCGTCCCATCACTGTCACGTTCAAAGTCCTGGAATTCCCTCCCTAATGGCATTTGGGTTAACCCACAGCAGGTGGACCACAGTAGTTCAGGGCGGCAGCTCACCCCCACTTTCTCAAGGGCAACTAGGGAGACACATAAAATGCTGGCCAGCCAGCAACACCCACAACCCATAAAATGAATAAAAGATAATAGTTCATTCTGTGTGAGAGAGACAGAGATAGAGAGATCGAGAGAACGAGAGAGAGAGAGAGAGAGAGATCGAGAGAGAGAGAGAGACAGAGAGAGAGAAAGACCATCTCTCTCTCTCTCTCTCTGTGCGTGCGTGTGTGGGTGTGTGTTAGAGAGAGAAAAATACTATGCCTGAGAGTTTGTGTGTGTGTGAGTGAGTGAGAAAGAGAGAGAGAAAAAGACCATGCCTCTGTGTATGTGTGAGAGAGGGTGACAGACAGAGAAAGACCATATGTGTGTGTGTATAAGAGAGAAACACTATGCCTGAGAGTGTGTGTGTGACTGAGTGAGTGATAGAGAATCACCATGCCTGTGTGTGTGTGTGTGCAAGAGAGAGAAAGACCGTGTGTATGTGTGTGTTTGCGTGTACATGAAAGGGAGAGAAATCATGCTGGCGTGTGTGTGAGAGAAAGAGAGACAGACAAACAAAGACCATGTCTGTGCATGACAGAGGGAAAGACCATGCGTGTGTGTGTGAGTGCGTGTGTGAGGGAGAGAGAGAGAGAGAGAGAGAGAGAAAGAGAAAGAAAGAGACTGTGTGTGTGTAAGAGAGAGAGAAACACTATGCCTGAGAGTGTGTATGTGAGTTAGTGAGAAAGAGAGAGAGAAAAAGACCATGCCTCTGTGTGTGTGAGAGAGAGACAGACAGACAAAGACCGTATGTGTGTGTGTATAAGAGAGAAACACTATGCCTGAGAGTGAGTGAGTGAGTGAGTGAGAAAGAGAGAGAAACACATGCCTGTGTGTGCGCAAGTGCGTGTGTGTGTGTATGTGTGTGTGTGAGAGAGAAAAATCATGCCTGTGTGAGAGAGAGACAGACAAAGACCATGTCTGTGCATGACAGAGGGAAAGACCATGTGTGTGTGTGTGTGTGTGAGAGAGAGAGAGAGACTGTGTGTGTGTGAGACAGAGACTCTGTGTGTGTGTGTGTGTGTGTTTGTGAGTGTGTGTCAGGGGGGCAGGGGGACTGGGGTGTGTGGTGGTGTGAGGATGCTGTCACTTTAAAAAGGTTATTTTGGCCTGTATTTTTTTGAAGAGGGATTGTAAAGGCAGAGGTGCCAAAGAGTCTAGAGTGCCTGTAGGTTTTTCTTAAAAACAGCTTAACAATGGAAAAGGAGTGGCCAGTTCAGGTTCTTCTAGTTTTGGTCTCGCTGCAGCAATTCCAAGATGTTTTGAGTGTCAGAAGGTTGCAAGCTTCAGTAAATGATTCCTAACTGAGCACTCGGGCATTTCTCTGGATGTTGTTCCCTCCGCCTGTAAGAATACGAGTTTGAATTTACCTTTTTGCCAAGGGGTGTGTTCATTAGATGTTACAACATTGGATCAGGAAATGAGTAAGTTACTATAGCAAGTACTTGGTTATGTTTTCCAATCGTTTAATTATTCTTAATGCCACATTCTTTTGTTTGTGTTTCAACCGTAGTGTTTAAATAAGTTTGGCTTAATGCAGAGTGGTTTATCCAACAATCACACCTGGAACATCAATGTTACATTTCCTTTAAACAAAGAAAACCTTATTTGCCCTAACTATGCCCCTCATGATTTTCCAAACCTCTATAAGGTCACCCCTCAGACACCGACGCTCCAGGAAAAACAGCTGCAGCTTCTTCAGCCTTTCCTTGCCGCTCAAACCCTCCAACCCTGGCAACATCTTTGTATATCTTTTCCGAACCCTTTCAAGTTTCACAGCGCCCTTCCTTTAGGAGGGAAACCAGAATTGCACGCAATATTCGAACAGTGGCCTAACCATTGCCCTGTATAGCTGCAACATGACCTCCCAACTCCTATACTCAATGCTCTGACCAACAAAGGGAAGCATACTCAATGCCTTCTTCACTATGCTGTCTTCCTGGGACTACACTTCCACGGAACTATGAACTCCAAGGTTTCTTTGATCAACAACACTCCCCAGGACATGACCATTTAGTGTGTAAGCCCAGCCCTGATTTGCCTTTCCAAAATGCAGCACCTTGCATTTATCTAAATTAAACTCCATCTACCAACCTTTGGCCCATTGGCCCATCTGATCAAGATCCCATTATACTCTGAGGTCACCTTCTTCGCTGTCCATTACACGTACAATTTTGGTGTCATCTGCAAACTTACTACATATACCTTCTATGCTCACATCCAAATCTTATAGCAGTGGATCCAGCACTGATCCTTGTGGCACTTCACTGGTCACAGGCCTCCATCCGATAATCAAACATCCACCACCACCCTCTGTCTTCTAACTTCAAGCCAGTTCTGTATCCAAGTGGCTTGTTCTTCCTTTATTCCATGAGATCTAACCTTGCTAACCAGTCTCCCATGAGGAACTTTGTCGAATGCCTTACTTTGGTTCAAATAAATCACGTCCATCGCTCTGCCTCACTAATTCTCTTTGTTACTTATTCAAGAAACTCAATCAAGTTTGTGAGACATGATTTCACAAGCACAAAGCCATGCTGACTATCCTTGCCTTTCCAAATACATGTACATCCTGTCCTTCAGGATTCCTTCCAACAACTTGCCCACCGCTGAGGTCAGGCTCACTGGGCTGTAGTTCCCTGGCTTGTCCTTAACACCCTTCTTAAACAGTGGCACCACGTTTGGCAACCTCCAGTCGTCCAGCACCACACCTGTGACTATCGATGATACAAATATCTCAGCAAGAGGATTTACCCACCTTTATGTATTTTAAGACATCCAGCACCTCCTGCTCTGTAATCTGGACATTTTTCAAGATGTCACTATCTATTTCCCCACATTCTATCTCTTCCATGTCCTTCTCCACAGTAAACATTGATGCAAATACTTCGTTTGTATCTCCCCCATCTCTTGCGGTTCTACACACAGGCTGCCTTGCTGATCCTTGAAGGGCCCTATTGTCTCCCTAGTTACCCCTTTATCATTAATGTATTTGTAGAATCATTTTGGATTCTCCTTAACCCCATTTGCCAAAGCTATCTCATGCCCCCTTTTTGCCCTCATGATTTCCCTTTTAAGTATACTCCTACTGCCTTTCTACTCTAAGGATTCACTCGATCTATTCTGTCTATACCTAACATATGCTTCTTTCTTTTTATTGAACAAACCCTCAATTTTTATAGTCATCCAGCATTCCCCACACCTACCAGCCTTGCCTTTCACCCCAACAGGAACACTCTGTCTCATTATCACATTTTTGAAAACTTAATCATTTTCCAGCCATTCCTTTACCTGCAAAACTCCGCACCCAATCACCTTTTCAAAGTTCTTACCTAATACTGCCAAAATTGTCCTTTATCCAATTTAGAATTTTAACAGTTAGATCCTGTCTATCCTTTTCCATCACTATTTTCAAACTAATAGAATTCTGGTTGCTGGCCACAAAGTGCTCTCCCACTGACACGTCACTCACCTTCCCTGCCTTATTTCCCAAGAGTCGGTCAAGTTTTGCACCTTCTCTTGTAGGTTCATCCACATACTGAATCAGAAAAACTTCTTATATACACTTATCAAATTCCTCTCTATCGAAACCCTTAACACTACGGCAGTCCCAGTCTACAGTTAGAAAGTTAAAATCCCCGACCATAACCACCCTATTATTCTTACAGATAACCGAGATCTCCTGACAAATTTGTTTCTCAATTTCCCGCTGACTTTGTGGAGCTCTATAGTACAGTCTCGAAAAGGTAATAATCTCTTTCTTATTTCTTACTTCCACCCAAATTACTTCCTGGATGTATTCCCAGAAATATCTTCCTCAGTACAGCTGTAATGCTATCCCTTCTGAAAAACTCCACTCCCCCCTCCTGTCTTGCCTCTTTATCTATCCTTCCTGTAGCATTTGTATCCTCGAACATTAAGCTGCCAGTTCTATCCATCCCTGAGCCATGTTTCTGTAAATGCTCTCATATTCCAGTCCCATGTTCCTAACCATGTCCTGAGTTCATCTGCCTTCCCTGTTAGGCCCCTTGCATTAATGTAAATGCAGTTTGATTTATCGGTCCTACCTTGTTCTCTGCTTTGTCCCTGCCTGCCCTGACTGTTTGACTTGCTTTTCTTCCCAACTGTACCAGTCTCAGATTGATCTCTTTCCTCACTATCTCCCTAGGTCCCACACCCCCACTTTATTACTTTAAATCCTCCCAAGCAACTGCAGCAATCTCCCTCTAATTCCCTTCCAATTCAGGTGCAATCCATCCTTCTTGTATAGGTCACTCCTACCCGAGAAGGGCTTCTAGTGATTTAAAATGTGATCCCTTCTCCCATACACCAGCTCCACAGCTATACATTCATTTGGACACTGCCGTCCCTCCCCTACCTGGGACTCTCCATCTCCATCAACAGTGACCGACTCAACACAGACATCTTCTACAAACCCACCGGCTCCCACAGCTAAACAAGGACAGAATCCCTCTGATCTTCACCTTCCATCTCACCAACCTCCGGATACATTTCATCACCCTCTGCCATTTCTGCCACCTACAAATGGACCCCAACACCAGAGATATATTTCCCTCCACACCCTTATTTGCTTTCTGTAAAAACCATTCCCTCCGCAACTCCCTTGTCAGGTCCACACTCCATACCCCACCAACCCACCCTCCCCTCCTGGCAACTTCCTCTGTTACCACAGGAATTGCAAAACCTGTGCCCCGAATTCCCTCTCACTTCCCAAATGCCCCAAAGGAGCCTTCCACATCCATCAGAGCTTTTGCTGCACTTCCACACGTCATTTACTGTATCCGTTGATCCAGATGCAGTCTCCTTTACATCGGGGATACAGGTCGCCTACTTGCTGAGCTCTTCAGGGAAAATCTCTGGGACACACGCACCAATCAACCCCACCCACCCTGTGGCTGAAAACCTCTCAACTCCCCCTCCCACTCTGCCGAGGACATGCAGGTCCTGGGCCTCTATCACTAAACCCTAACCACCCGACACCTGGAGAAAGAATGCCTCACATTCTGCCTTGGGACATTGCAACCACACACTATCAATGTGGATTGGACCAGGTTCCTCATTTCTCCTCCCCCTCAACATCCCCCCTCCAATCCCAGCCCCAACCTTCCAATTGGCACCACCCTCATGACCTGTCCTACCTGTCAATTTTCCTTCCCACCTATCCACTCCACCCTCCCCTCCAACCTTTCACCTTTCCCCTCAACTCCATCCAGCTAATGAACATTCAGCTATCTTACCCCAGGCCCACCCCCCCCCTTCCATTTATCTCTCCACCTCCTTGGCTCACAGCCTCATTCCTGATGAAGGACGTTTTCCTAAAATGTCGATTCTCCTGCTGCTCAAATGCTGCCTGACCTGTTGTGTTTTTCCAGCACCACGTTCTCGACTCTGATCTCCAACATCTGCAGTCTTCACTTTTTCCTAGACGTTCATCTGCTCGATCCTCCTATTCCTAGCCTCACTAGCTCACAGCATCGGGAGTAATCCAGATATTACTACCCTCGAGGACCTCCTTTTAAAATTCCTGCCTAACTTTCTATCTCCTCTCTTCAGCATCTCATACTTTTTCCTTCCTGTGTCATTCGTTCCAGTGTGCACAGTGACCTGTTGCTGGTCCCACTGCCCTTTGAGAATATTCTGCCTTGATCCTGGAAACAGGGAGACAACACACCATTCTGATTTCTCGCTGTCGGCCGCAGAAACATCTGTCTGTGCCTCTGACTAGAGAGTCCCCTCTCACAATCGATCGCTTGGTACCTGACATACCCCTCGTTACAGTACAGCCTGTCTCGGTCCCAGAAACCTGGCCGTTCATGCTGCTTTCTCCTGAAAGGCAATCACCCCCTACATTTTCCAAAACAACATACTTGTTTGAGATGGGGTTAGTCACAGGAGACACCTGCACTACCTGCCTCCCTCTCCTACTTTTCCTGGTTTTTCTCCCTTCCTTAAAACTACCATCCGTCAGATGCCCCTAGCTCCTGTAAATTCCTCATTGCCTCAAACTGCCGCTCCAACTGATCGATGTGATCTGATACGATTCAGAACCAAACACACTTACTGCTGACATAATCATCAGTATTAAGGAAGCTCTCCCGAATCCCCAACAGCTGACAGGAAGAGCACAACACTCCACTCAAGGCCATCTTTGTACCTTACCAACCTCCAGAAAATAGCATAGTCTTATGCACTAAAAAAAAACACTAATCCAGTCTCACTTAATATCTATGTTTCATATTTTTTAATTTTAATCAAAGTACAGATCTATAAAAAAACAAAAAATAAACAACTCCATTCACTATTAAAAATGACAGCAATATTACACTTAAAAACCATGCACTTATCTGCTCCTGTGCTGTGTGCTCTCCAACATAGTTTCTTCGGATGTCAGCTGTGAATTTTGCTGTTTGTCAATTTTTCTTCAACGCACCCCAATGTCCGGAAACACTTGAACTCAAACAGCAAAGGCAGTAAATGTGCAGATTCACTGCTGTGTCAGTCAGCAGTGTAGGTTTCTTTCTCTCTGTCTCTGTCTCTGTCTCTCTCCCTCTCTGTCTCTCTCCCTGACCATGTGGTCACTACCTTTGTTCACTTCCTCCTTTTTAAAGTGTCATTGTTTTGATCTTTTCTCCCAAACTTCCAAAACAATGCAGCAGCTTAAAATCAGTAATCGTTGCTTGTGGAATTCGATAAATTCACTTCCAACATCTAATATACCCTAAAAGCGAGCAGTTCTTACAGCCAAAGCGTTTCCCATCCTCCATCGTGGATTACCCAAATCCTGATAGCTTTTGCTCCATCTGCATGGCAATCCCTATCACTCATCAATTGGTTCTCCCTGTTTCAGTTTGCTTACTTGTCTTCTAATCCTGACCAGTGTAGGGCAGAAATGTTTAATTTTGTTTTTTCTTTTAGCAACATTTCGGTTTTGTTCAGTTCTATAACAATAATTCACTATTTTTTTTATAAGACCTTTCCACTTCTCTAATGGCTACATTTAATGCCTTCAGTTGTGAGGAATATTTGTCCGTATTCTCGAAGAAACTGAGCGCATCTTGTACCAACCTGGTTGAATGTCAGACAGATCACGGAGTCAGGTATCATTCACCCTAGATGTACACTGTCAAGGAAAGCCCAGACTTCAGTCAGATTTTCTCTTGTTTCTCACCAGCTATTCCTTTAGATACTGAAACTTGACTGTCCTCCAGTCCATTTCTGGAGTTCTGAATCCATGAACCTTCAACCTTCAGTAGGGCCAATGGTGAAATGCCACAGTGGGGGTGATCCCTTCAAAAAGGAACTAACTTGCATCAGAGATGCTAAAATGGCTCAATATATCTAATGCAAAACTAATTTATTTGACTTTTATCCAAAATATTAAACCTGTCTCACACAGGTTAATTAACCTGAGCAGAAACAGACTCAGTGAACATGGCTTGGGCCTGGATGTGGTTAAAAGCACAATCTCATTGCTGGAGTTCGTTATGAACACGTCGATGTCTCAGCAGGTGGAATGAGTGAGCAAATCCTTCTTACACACGGAGCAGGTGAATAGTCTCTCCCTGGTGTGACCTCACTGATGTTTAATGTCAGATGATTGACTGAACCTGGTCCTGCAGTGAGAGCCCCCGAAAGGTTTCTCATCATTGTGAACATGTTGGTGAACATCAGTTTCCTGGAACCTTTAAAGCACTTCCCACAGTCTGGACATTTAAAAGGCCTGGTCTCAGTGTGAACTCACTGGCCTCCCAATAGGGCAGAAGAGTGAGTAAATCCCTCCCTAAACACAGCGCAACGAAATGGTTTCACCCTTGTGTGAACTCACCGGTTCTTGCACATAGGATATACTACAGAATGCCTTCTGATTCGGCTCAGGGGAACAGTCTGGGTTTGGCGATATATCTGCAGCTGGATGGCTGAATGAATGCCTTGCCGCAGTCAGAGCAGGTTCTCAGCCTCTACCCATTGTGATCTCGCTGGTGTGTAGTGAGTTGAAATGATTGCCTGAACTTAATGCCACAGTGAGAACTCCTGAATGGTCTCTCCTCTGTTCGAATACATCAATGGCACATCATTTGCCCAGAATTTCTATGGCATTTTCCACAGTCTTGTGATTTTAAAGGTTCTTTGATCTGGGTGAACTCTATGGTCTGCCTGCAGTTGAGAAGACTGAGTGAATCCCTTCCCACACTTGGAGCAGATGAATGGCCTTTCTTCAGTGTGAGTGCATTGATGATTTTCCAGTTGAGGTGGGGATTTGAATCCTCCTTCACTTTCCTCATATTCCCATCCTTTCTCCCAGCGTGACTGTGATTATATCTTGACAGTTCAGATGATTTCATCCACACACAGGACAGGTGCATAGTTTCTCCTCACTTGATCTTTTCTCCTTACAAGTTCAGAGTTGAACAATATTCCAATCATAAAATAAAAGTCAATCTTTCGAATTCTAATATGATACCTGGTTCTGTTTCCTGACCACAGACTGTCCCCTTCACATATTCTGTGAAGCTAATTAAAGAGAAGGAGAGTGAGTGAGAGAAGCCCACAGTCTGACTGAATGGTCCTCCCTGAGACCTGGCTGCAGGATGAAGGTCTAGGACATTCCTGAAGAGGGCGCGTGATGTCTACTCCAAAGGACACAAGTGCGCAGGCGCCGATTGAGCAGATTGGAGCATGCGCACATTGACTGAAGGCCCCTTTTTCAGTCTCCAGATCATGGCGGGGAGGGGGTGGTTCCGGAGGAATAACAGAGCCAGCGGTGGGAGAGGTGGTGCAATCCGTCTTGGTAATATCCAGTAAAGGCCCCGCGAACCGAATAAGTATTAGCGGGTCCCACGGTTTCAGCCCTGAGTTTAATTCCCGGGACCTGGGCCGTGGCCGCCATTTTGTTAGGGACGAGGCGCATGCGCGGTCATACTGGTGACGCACAACGAGTGGGGGGCCCTACGGCCCCAGTGACGGAGACAATGGAGACTATGGAGATGGGGCGGGGCCTGTGGGACTGACCCGGGGGGTGGGGGAGACAGGCATTCACAGCTCTGGGGGAGGGAGACAGGCATTCACAGCTCTGGGGGTGGGGGAGACAGGCATTCACAGCTCTGGGGGTGGGGGAGACAGGCATTCACAGCTCTGGGGGAGGGAGACAGGCATTCACAGCTCTGGGGGTGGGGGAGACAGGCATTCACAGTTCTGGGGGTGGGGGAGACAGGCATTCACAGCTCTGGGGGTGGGGGAGACAGGCATTCACAGGTCTGGGGGGACAGGCATTCGCAACTCTGGTGGTGGGGGGACAGGCATTCACAGCTCTGGGGGGGCAGGCATTCACAGCTCTGGGGGTGGGGCGGACAGGCATTCACAGCTCTGGGATAGGGGGGCCGGCATTCACAGCCCGGTGGTGGGGGGAGACAGGCATTCACAGCTCTGGGGGGGGTGGCATTCACAGCTCTGGGGGTGGGGGGACTGGCATTCACAGCTCTGGGGGAGGACGGGACAGACATTCACAGCTCTGGGGGGGGGACAGACATTCACAGCTCTGGGGGAGGGGGTGACAGGCATTCACAGGTCTGGGGGGACAGGCATTCGCAACTCTGGGGGTGGGGGGACAGGCATTCACAGCTCTGGGGGGGGCAGGCATTCACAGCTCTGGGGGTGGGGGGACAGGCATTCACAGCTCTGGGGGAGGACGGGACAGACATTCACAGCTCTGCGGGGGGGGACAGACATTCACAGCTCTGGGGAAGGGGGTGACAGGCATTCACAGGTCTGGGGGGACAGGCATTCGCAACTCTGGGGGTGGGGGGACAGGCATTCACAGCTCTGGGGGGGCAGGCATTCACAGCTCTGGGGGTGGGGTGACAGGCATTCACAACAGTGGGGGAGGGGGGAACAGGCATTCACAGCTCTGGGGGGAGGGGCACAGGCATTCACAGCTCTGGGGAGGGACAGGCATTCACAGCTCTGGGCGTTGGGCACAGGCATTCACAGCTCTGGGGGGAGGAGCACAGGCATTCACAGCTCTGGGGGGTACAGGAATTCACAGCTCTGGGGGAGGGACACAGGCATTGACAGTCTGGGGAGGGACAGGCATTCACAGCTCTGGGGGAGGGGGGACAGGCATTCAGAGCTCTGGTGGAGGAACAGGCATTCACAGCTCTGGGGGAGGGGGGACAGGCATTCACAGCTCTGGTGGGGGAACAGGCATTCACAGCTCTGGGGGAGGGGGGACAGGCATTCACAGCTCTGGTGGGGGAACAGGCATTCACAGCTCTGGGGGAGGGGGGACAGGCATTCACAACTCTGGGGGTGGGGGGACAGGTATTCACAGCTCTGGGGGTGGGGGGCACAGGCATTCACAGCTCTGGGGGGGCAGGCATTAACAGCTCTCGTGGCGAGGTGGGATATTCATTCACAGCTCTAGGG
The DNA here is from genome assembly GCF_037043375.1 of Chiloscyllium plagiosum. Lineage (NCBI taxonomy): Eukaryota > Metazoa > Chordata > Chondrichthyes > Orectolobiformes > Hemiscylliidae > Chiloscyllium > Chiloscyllium plagiosum. The sequence continues at coordinate 50,389,571 of NW_028270178.1, read as the reverse complement.
GTGGGAGGGGACAGGCATTCACAGCTCCGGCGGTGGGGGGACAGGCATTCACAGCTCTGGGGAGGTGGGGGACAGATTTCACAGCTCTGGGCGGGTGGGGGGGAGGCATTCACAGTTCGAGGGTGGGGACTGGCATTCACAGCTCTGGGGTTGGGGGTATAGGTATTCACAGCTCTGGGGGGTGGGGGGACAGGCATTCACAGCTCGGGGTGGGGGGACAGGTAATCACAGCTCTGGGGGTGGGGGGAGACAGGCATTCACAGCTCTGGGGGGTGGGGACAGGCATTCACAGCTCGGGGTGGGGTGGGGGGGGGGGAACATGACAGGGACAAATAATTCACCAATACTGGAAATGGTCTGAACTTCTCTCCTGTCCTGACAGTGATCACTTTTATAAACTTCTTTTACAGGGGATCAGGAGAGGGCCAGAGAATGGAAACTCAAACCAAACCAAAAACAGTCAAAATGTGATCCAACACAATGAATCAGGAACTGAATGCTATCGGTCTTTGAACTTGGAAGCAGAATGTTACAACCAGATGCACAGCCTCGGAAAAGCTTTGCACCATCCACAGCAGACAGGACCTGGACAGCATGGAGTTACAGAGATCGACAGCACAGAAAAAAGATCCGTGAGCCCTTCTGCAATTTAAACCAAACGCAGAAAAACTCACCTTGCCTCGTAATCTGGTAAAGGGACAGAGGACTCCCAAATACCACTATTTTTAAAAAATATATCAATTTTATTCTTTAATCCTAAAAGTGAACATTAAACATTTTAAAAAGTGAATATTTTAACTGGGGAAAATGAAATTATGACGCGATCAGACAGGAGTTGGGACGTACAGACTGGGAGCAATTGTGCCATAGAAAGGGCACAGCAGCCATGTGGGGCAGTTGTTGCGAGTGATGCACAAATATGTTCCTCTGAGACGGGTAAGAAGGGGTAACGAGAACAGAGGAGCTTCTCCTCAAAAGGAAGAAGGCAGCTTACGTAAGGTGGAGGAGGCAAGGATCTAGCACAGCATTAGAGGATTACAGGTTTGCTAGAAAGGAGCTCAGTAATGGATTGAGGAGAGCCAGGAGAGGGCATGAAAAAGGCTTGGCAAGAAGGATTAGGGGGAATCCAAAGGCATTTTACACATACGTGAGGAATAGAGAATGATCAGGAGGGAGAAGGTTAGGCCAATCAGGGATAGCATAGGGAACTTGTGCGTGGAGTCTGTGCAGATAGGGGAAGCCCTAAATGAGGTTTTTTGCTTTGGTTTTCACTAAGGAGGGGGGGGGGGGGGGGAACCTTGTTGTGACTGAGAACTTTGAGGAGCTGCGATACAGGCTTGAACTGATCAGGATTGATGAAGTTGATGAGCTGGAAATTTTGGCAAACATTAAGATTGATAAGTCCCCATGATCAGACCTGATTTATCCCAGGCTATTCCAGGAAGCAAGAAAGGAGGTTGCTAAGCCGCTGGTGAAGATCTTTGCATCCTCACTCTCCACGGGAGTCGGACAGGAGGATTGTTAGGAGGCGAATGTTGTTCCTCTTTTCACGAAGGGTAATAGGGAAATCCCTGGCAATTACAGACCAGCCAGTCTTCCGTCTGTGGTCAGCAAGGCTTTGGAAAGAATACTGAGTGATAGAAGTTATGACTATTTGGAAAAGCATAGTATGATTAAAGGCAGTCAGCATGGCTTTGTGAGGGGCAGGTCATCCCTAATAAATCCTATTGAGTTCTTTGAGGAAGTGACAGGACAGATTGATGAAGATCGAGCTAGTGGATGTGATGTATAAGGACTTCAGCAAGGCATTCGATAAGGTTCCCCATGGTAGGCTCATCCATAAAGTCAGGAGGTATGAGTTTTGGTAGATTTGGCTATTTGGATTCACAATTGGCTAGCTGACAGAAGGCAGAGTGTGGTTGTAGATGGCAAGTTCTGCCTGGAGGTCAGTCTTGAGTGGGGTCTCTGCTCTTTGTAGTTTTTATAAATGACTTGGATGAGGAGATTGAGGGGTGGATTAGTAAATTTGCAGATGGCACATAGGTTGGAGGTGCTGTTGATAGTATCGAGGGCTATTGCAGGCTGAAGCACAACATTAACAGGATGCAGAGCTGCGCTGAAAAATGGCAGATGGAATTAAACCTGGATAAATGCGAAATGATGCAATTTGAAAGCTTGAACTAGAATGCTGAATACAGGATTAAAGACCGGATTCTTGGCAGTGTGGAGGAACAGAGTTCAAGTACATAGTTCCCGCAAGTATGCCACCCAAGTGGATAGGATTATTAGGAAAGCAGTTGGTGTTTTGGCTTTCATTAACAGGGGAATCAAGTTTAAGAGACGAGAGGTTTTGCTACAGCTCTACAAGCCCCTCGTGAGACCACACTTAGAATATTGTGTCTGGTTCTGGTTGGCCGACTATAGGAAAGATACAGAGGCTTTGGAGAGGGTGCAAAGAATGTTTACCAGGGCAGCCTGGAATGGAGGGCTCGCCTTATGAAGAGAGATTGACGAAGCTCAGACTTTTCTCTCTGGAGAGAAGGAGGAAGAGAGGAGACCTGATCGAGGTATACAAGGTAATGAGAGTAATACATAGAGTCAATAGCCAGAGACTTTTCCATAGGGCAGGATTGACTGGCACGAGGAGACATAGTTTTAAGTTATTAGGAGAAAGGTTAAATGGGTCGTCAGAGGTAGTTTCTAAGGATAGCTGGTCGTGTCGTTTCGTGGAACACCAACTCGCCACGAAATGACACGACCAGCTATCCTTAGTAGCCACACACACAGATGACAAGCAACATGAATTCGACTTGGACAACACTACCATTATAGGCAAGCCAAACAGAGAACAGCCAGGGAATTCCTAAAGGGATGGCACTCATCCATAGACTCTATCAACAAACATATCGACCTGGACCCAATATACCGGCCACTGCAGCGGACAGCTGGAACAAACAACGGGAAGCGGCAGATACAAACCACTATAAATACCGGAGGAAACAGCACAGAAGCGCTTCACAAGAGGCTCCCAAGCACGGAGGATGTCACCTAGACAGGGGACGAAACGTTTGCAAGACAAATTCCCCGCTCGGCAAACAGAACCACAACAACGAGCACCCGAGCTACAAATCTTCGCACAAACTTTGAACAAGTCTACATGTAACTGCAGAGGTTGGAATATTCCATTACTCCTGTTGCTCGTGACATCCAGCATTGAATCAAGTACATTCTTACAGTTAGGATTTGTTTCTGCTGAAGTTACTTCCTTATCACGAGAGTAGAGTTGAAGATTCTTGTCATTGTAGCTGACAGCTTTCTTCAGGGTATCGCGACCCTTTAAAACCAGCTCTCTGTGATCATTCTGTCAAATTCAGAAAAAATTCACAGGCAATTAGTGTGCAACTAATATTGAATTTCTGCTTCAAATGGAACTTGCTCCCTGGGCAAAGAACTGAAATTTGATGTCTGAAAAATTCCCCAACATTAAAATCTCCGATAAGAAAGTGTTGATGAATCCTTGCTGACAATTCTAACTGACTTGAACATTGCAGACATGGCCCTAATTTCCTACCAGGAAGAATGGGAATCAAAGTTTATGTCAGACCCGAGGAGATTGGTGTCAGTGACTGTGGGGCTGGTTTATATCATACAGGGGGAGATTGGCGTCAGTGACTGTGGGGCTGGTTTATATCAGACAAGGGGAGATTGGTGTCAGTATCTGTGGGTCTGGATTATATCAGACAGGGGGAGATTGGTGTCAGTGACTGTGAGGCTGGATTATATCAGACAGGGGGAGATGGGTGTCAGTGACTGGGGGTTGGTTTATATCAGACAGGGTGAGATTCGTGTCAGTGTCTGAGGGTCTGGTTTATATCAGACAAGGGGAGATTGGTGTCAGTATCTGTGGGGCTGGTTTATATCAGACAGGGGGAGACTGGCGTTAGTGACTGTGGGGCTGGTTTATATGAGACGGGGAGATTGGTGTCAGTGCCTGTGGGTTGGTTAAAATCAGACTGGGGGAGATTGGTGTCAGTGACTGTGGGGCTGGTTTATATCAGACAAGGGGAGATTGGTGTCAGTGACTGTGGGTTGGTTTATATCAGACAAGGGGAGATTGGTATCAGTGACTGTGGGTTGGTTTATATCAGACAGGGGGAGATTGGCGTCAGTGACTGTGGGGCTGCATTATATCCGACAGGGGGAGATTGGTGTCAGTGACTGTGGGGCTAGTTTATATCAGACAAGGGGAGATTGGTGTCAGTGACTGTAGGGCTGGTTCATATCAGACAGGGGGAGATTGATATCAGTGACTGTGGGGCTGGTTTATATCAGACAGGGGGAGATTGGTGTCAGTGACTGTTGGGCTGGATTATATCAGACAGGGGGAAATTGGTGTCAATGTCTGTGAGATTGGTTTATGCCAGACAAGAGGAGACGGGCGAAAGATTTTGTGGGAATGGTTAAAATTGGACTTGGGGAGTTTGATATCAGTCTCTGGGGGACTGGTTTCTATCAGGAGAGATTGGTGTCAGTGAATGAGGCGATTTTTTATATCAGACAGGGGCAGATTGGTGTCGGTGACTGTGGGTTGGTTTATATCAGACGGGGGAGATTGGCGTCAGTGACTGTGGGGCCGGATTATATCAGACAGGGAGAGATTGGTGTCAGTGACTGTGGGGCTGGTTTATATCAGACATGGGAAGATTGGCGTCAGTGACTGTGGGGCTGGTTTATATCAGACAGGGGGAGATTGGTGTCAGTGACTGTGAGGCTGGTTAATATCAGACAAGGCGAGATTGGTGTCAGTGACTGTGGTTTGGTTTATATCAGATAGGAGGAAATTGGTGTCAGTGTCTGTGGGTCTGGATTATATCACACAGGGGGAGATTGGTGTCAGTGTCTGAGCGTCTGGTTTATATCAGACAAGGGGAGATTGGTGTCAGTATCTGTGGGGCTGGTTTACATCAGACAGGGGGAGACTGGCGTCAGTGACTGTGGGCTGGTTTATATCAGACAAGGGGAGATTGGTATCATGACTGTGGGGCTGGTTTATATCAAACGGGGGAGATTGGTGTCAGTCCCTGTGGGTTGGTTAAAATCAGATAGGGGGAGATTGGTGTCAGTGACTGTGGGGCTGGTTTATATCAGACAGGCTGAGATTGGTGTCAGTTACTGGGGCTGGATTGTATCAGACAAAAGTAGATTGGTGAAAGATTTTGTGGGAATGGTTTAAATTGGACTTGGGGAGTTTGGTATCACTCTCTGGGGGACTGGTTGAAATCCGGAGAGATTGGTGTCAGTGAATGAGGGGCTCGTGTATATCAGACAGGGGGAGATTGGTGTCAGTGACTGGTGCTGGATTATAAAGACAGGGGGAGAATGGCGTCAGTGACTGTGGTGCTGGTTTATGTCAGACAGGGGGAGATTGGTGTCAGTAACTGTGGGCCTGGTTTATATCAGACAGGGGGAGATTGGCGCCAGTGACTTTGGGTCTGGTTTATATCAGACAGGGGGAGATTGGCGTCAGTGACTGTGGGTTGGTTTATGTCAGACAAGGGGAGATTGGTGTCAGTGACTGTGGTGCTGGTTTATATCAGACAGGGGGATATTGGTGTCAGTGATTGTGGGGCTGGTTTAATTCAGACAGGGGGAGATTGGCGTCAGTGACTGTGGATCTGGTTTATATCAGACAAGGGGAGATTGTTGTCAGTGACTGCGGGGCTGGTTTATATCAGACAGGGGGAGATTGGCGTCAGTGACTGTGGAGCTGGTTTATATCAGACAAGGGGAGATTGGTGTCAGTGACTGCGGGGCTGGTTTATATCAGACAGGAAGAGATTGGTGTCAGTGACTGTGGAGTTGGTTTATATCAACGCGACCTGTGCTTTTCAATTACCACTCTCATAACCATTTCGTCAACACTCCACAATTGAATTGAATTGAATTTATTGTCACGTGTACTGAGGCACAGTGAAAAGCTTTATCTTGCGATCAATACAAGCAGATCGCAGTGTTAAGTAGCAAAGATGTATCAATAATATGTAAACATATAATAGGTTGGCCTTTGTGATTATCTGGGCCGAGTTCATCACTCGCTGTAACGGTCTCCGATCTTGAATGGTACAGATGCCATACCAGGTAGTGATACATCCAGACATAAAGCTCTTAATTACGCACCTATAAAAGTTGGCTAATGAATTCACAGTGGTGACTAAGTGATCATCGATTTTTAAAAAATTTCGACCACCTCTAGCGAGATGCCATCATGAGACTTATATCCCTCTCCCGTCCCTGTCCACCATCCACAGCGACCATTCAATAGACAATAGACAATTGACTATAGGTGCAGGAGTAGGCCATTCAGCCCTTCGAGCCTGCATTGCCATTCAATATAATCATGGCTGATCATTCCTAATCACTATCCTGTGCCTGCATTATCTCCATCACCCTTGATTCCACTATCTTTGAGAGCTCTATCCAACGATTTCTTAAATGAATCCAGAGACTGGGCCACCACTGCCCTCTGGGGCAGAGCATTCCACGCAGCCACCACTCTCTGATTGAAGAAGTTTCTCCTCATCTCTGTCCTAAATGGTCTACCTCGTATTATAAAGCTGTGTCCTCTGTTTCGGCATTCCCCCATCAGCGGAAATATGTTTCCTGCTGCCAGAGTGTCCAATCCTTTCATAATCGTATACGTCTCAATCAGATCCCCTCTCAGTCTTCTAATCTCAAGCGTATACAAGCCCAGTCGCTTCAGTCTTTCAGTGTAAGGTAATCCTGCCATTCCAGGAATTGACCTTGTGAACCTATGCTGCACTCCCTCAATAGCCAGAATGTCTTTCCTCAAATTTGGAGATCAGAACTGCACACAGTACTCCAGGTGTGGTCTCACCAGGGCCCTGTACAGCTGCAGAAGCACCTCTTTGCTTCTATACTCAATTCCTCTTTTTATGAAGGCCAGCATGTTATTAGCCTTCTGTTTCCCTACAGGAAACTCTGTTGCACTGTGCCATCACTCCCAACACCTCCCCCAACACGCCCCATGGAGTCTTCCCCCTGCATAGCTGCTTTTGTGACACATAAATGCATAGAACCTAAAAGCCCGAGCAGGAGTAGGCTGTCCGGCCTTTCAAGCCTGCTCTGCCATTGAATGACATCATTGCTGATCTTTCTAAAGACTCAAATCCGCTTACACACTCTTCCACTGTATCCCTTTTTTCTTTATTGTTCAAAAGAAGTATCACTCTTATCTTAAAAAAATGGTGATCTAGCGTCAACTTCTTCGCTGGGCACGGTATTCCATATATGAACATCCGTCTGGGTGAAGAAGGTCCTTCTGAACTCAGTCCTGAATCTGCTGTCTCTAATCCTGTGGCTATTCCCTCTTGTCCGAGTTTCACCCACAAGTGGAAGCATCTTTTATAATTCTCTCTAATCTATTCCGATCAATGTTTCATGTTTCAGTGAGATTCCCCCCTCATTTTTCTAAATTCCAAAGAAAATAATCCTAATCCACGTAGTCTCTATTTATAAGCCAACCCCCTCAACTCCGCAATCAACCCAGTGAACCTCCTCTGCACCCCTCCCCCCACCAGTGCCAGTACATCCGTTCTCAAGTAAGGGGACCAAAAGTAAACCAAGGATAGCATCACCAGCACCTTGTACAGCTGCAACATAACATCTCTGCTTGAACCTTCATGAACCTACGTTACATCTGTCTAATTTCTATCGAGATGTCCTGCTATTTCTTCCTTGATAATGCACACAAGCATCATCCTCACTGCAGTAATTAAGCTAACTGATCAATAACTCTCAATCTTTTATCCACCTCCCTTTTTAAACAGTGGTGTCACACTAGCTGTTTTCCAATCTGCTGGGACTGCCAGGCAGTCTAGTGAATTTGAAAATTGCCACTAGTGCACTTGCTGTTTCTCCCGCCATCTCCTTCAATTCCCTGAGATGCATTCCCACACGGCCAGGAGACTTGTCCATCCTCACCTCCATTAGCTTGCCTAACACTACCTCTTCCGTCATCATGTTTGTTTCCAGGACCTCACCTACATTTGTCTTTTGCCACTTACTGGCATGTTATTCGCATCCTCCACTGTGAAGACTGACACAAAATACTTGTTCAATGCCTCGACCATTTCATCACATCGCATAACTAAATGTACTTTCTCATCCTCGAAAGAGCCAACCTTTACTTTAGCCACTCTTTTTTCGTTTTATATTTTTATAGAAACTTTTGCTATCCGTCTTTGTAATCTTTGCTAGTTATTTTTCCTCATGTTTATCTTTAATGTTTTCCCAACCTTTCAGTTTCATGCTGTTCTTGGCCACTTTGTATGCCTTCTTTTTCGCTTTGATCGCCTCCCTTATTTCCTAAGACACGCAGGGCAGATTACCCCTTTTCTGACAGTCCCTCCTTTTCACCGGAATATACCTTTACTGAGCACTTGTACAAAAAATTCTTTTTTGGAAGTCCTCCACTGTTCGATATCTTTCCCACCATATAACCTTTGTTTCCAGTCGACTTTAGCCAGGTGCTCTCTCGTTCCATTGTTGTGCCCCCCTGAACATGCACAGGATCCTGGTATTGGATTTTATCTTCACACTCCCCGTCTGAATTCTAAGTTCTGCCATACTGTGATCCCGAACTATGAGGTAATTAATTATTTCTGTTCCTTTACACAGGACCAGATCGAGGATTGCTTTCTCTCTCGTCGGTTCCATTGCATACTGTTTAAGAAAACTATCACGGGTACACTCAAAGAACTCCTCCTCAAATATACTGTGACTGAGCTGCTTCGACCAAGCTACATGTAGATTAAAATCCCTAATGATAACAGCCGACCCATTTTTACAGGCATTGCTCATTTCTTTGTTTATTGCATTCCCCAATGTGATGTTATTATTTGCTGGCCTGTAGACTATACCTATCAGTGACGTTTTCTTCACAGAATTTCTAGATACCACGCAAATTAATTCAAACTCATTCTCCATCGAACTTATCGTGTCTCTTCACACTGCCCTGATGTCGGCCTTGTATAACAGAGAGACGCCACCTATTTTTACACTGCAGTCTGATCTTCCAAGTAATCTCAAACTCCTGGATATTTAACTCGCAGTCGTGGCCATCCTTTTGCCGTGTCTCTCTAATGTCTACTAAATCATTTTCATTCGTGTTGATTTATGCCATTAGCTCTTCAATCATGTTACAAATGTGATGAGCATTCAGGTGAAGTGCTTTTTGTTAGGTTTCTTGTCCTCATGATTTCTCTAATAATATCTCCTTTTGCTTCTTGTCTCTCGTCACCTATCCATTGACGTCTTCTCTCCTCTATTTCCAATGGCCCAACACATCTTCCAGGTGAAGCGATACATGAACTGCACTTCACGCAATACACTCTATGACAATCACTGCTCGCAATGTGGTTTTCACTATTTTGTGAGACGAAGTTTGGACTGTGTGACCACACTGCAGAACATCCAAGTTCTGTCTTCAAGAGTTACAGCGAACCTCAGCGCATGCTGGAAGCACACCACCTCAGTTTCTATTTGGGGATTCTGGCCTTCCAGGCCCCATATCAATTTAATTTTTTGGGGGGAGCCTGAACTCTCCCATGTCCTATCCCCCTATCCCACACGCCAGGCCTTGTTGTCACGTAGTCTGCCATAACACATTACATATGGATCGCCACTAACAGTCTCCATCAACAGCAATTCACCCTGCCAGCCACATCATCATCCATTCATTTGTCCAACTGTTCTTCTCTTAATTTGAACTCTATCCCTACCTATCGTTTACTCCTTTCCCTCCCCCCAATCCCACTATATCTTCTGCAGATAGACTAACATTTTTCAAGCTATCGTCAGTTCTGCGGAATGGTCACTGGAATCGAAATGTTAACTCTGATTTCTTTTTTTAGATGCTGCTAAACCTGCTGAGTTTTTCCAGCACCATCTGGTTTTGGTCTGGTTAGAGTCGGATACTGTGAATGTTCGAGGAAGAATGACTGTGCATGGCCTGTAGAAGAGTGATACTGTGCTTGTGCAATGATCCCCTGCACAGAAGACAGAACTGTGTTCCTGTTGAAAAGTTCTCTTGTGGGTAGTTCCCATTACAAGGTGACCCATCGGCATCAACTTCTTAGGTCAATGAAGACAGAAATCATTTCTGCCGCAGTTCTCTCCTTGATGTGATGAACAGCAGAGAGAAAAACATTCCTCATTTCAGATGTGAACGGATTGGAGTCCACGCAGGAGATAAAATCAAGTGACTGTTTTTTTTTTTACAGATCGAGAACGCTTGAACGCTTTCTCACTGTAACAATGTGCCATTGGGTATCAGAGATAAAGGGTTTATAGGCGCAAAGGCTGAAAACAGAGTCTTCCAGTTAAAATACGTGCATGTGTTCCCTCCAGTGTGACAGTGCAGTTGAGTATAGTTGTAAACAGGATAACTGGATGAATCACTTTACACATTCAGCTCGCGAACAGTCCTGTTGTGGGAAGACATCTGTATAGAATGCAGGACGATACACTGAGAGGTTCTTGATCAGTTTCATCTAGGGACTGAGACAATACTGGAGGTTTTGAGAATCTTAAACGTGGACAAATCCCCAGCTCAGAGTGAAGTTGTACCTCACGTTGCTCTGTGAGAAAAAGGAGCAATTTAAGGGGTTCGGACCAAAGTTTCACATTCCTCTTTGGCCAAAGGGGAGTTCCGTCGAGGACTGCGGGACTACTAATGGGGTTCCACTTTTTATCAAGACTGATAGAAGCAAAGCAGGGAATCACAGCCAAGTGAGTCTCACAGGAGTGGTCGGGAAACTTTTGTAGAAACCTCTGAAGGAGAGAATTAATTGCTACTTGTCCAGGCAAGATTTGATGAAGGAATCAGCATGGTTTTGTCCGAGGAGGTGATGCCTAACAGATCTGATTAAATGTTTTGAGGAAGTGATCAGATTTGTAAATGAGGGGAGTGAAAATAATGTACTGTATATGGGTTTCAGCGAAATTCCACACGGGAGACTGATAACAGGGTAAATACATAAGCCATTCACGATCACGTGGTGTCAGAGAAATTCATTCCAATGGATCAGAGACCAGATACGAAGCTGGCAAATTGACAAAGTGCAAAAGAAATTGACCAGGCTGACACAGAATTGATTCTCCGCACAGATTGCCAGAATGTTCTCCCATAAGTAATGGGTGCAGACAGATTTCATAGGGGTACATCACAAAGGTGATAATTGTAAAGCAGTAACAGTACAGTGGTGAAAATTGTATAGCGATTAAAACAAGAATAAACTGAATGGAATTTAAACAAACGTCTGGCAGTAATAATTCATTTGTAATTGACATTGGATATTTCAGCCATCTGCTTGAATAGGTGAGAATGTCTTCTCGAGTATTGCCTGTCTGCACGAGTATGTGTACATGTTCGTTTTCCTGGTTTTCAGTTCTATCCATTATGTTCCTCCTGGGAGCAAAGTCTTCCGGGGTCTCTCAGTCTGCCTCTTTGTTTATGTGCCATCAGTTTATATGGGAAACGAGCTTGCGCTTCGGGTATTCGGACTGAAGTGATGATCGAGGCTAGGAGCTTACTGTGAAGACTGTTTGAGAAGTGTATTATCCGGTCTGGGAGTAGATTATAATGTCTGGATTCTATATTCGCCTCTTTGGTCAAGACTGAGGCATTGTTGGTGTGTTCAATGTGTGTTGGCAGGCATGATTTCTATGTTTTGCCGACATGCTTCTGTGTTTTTTATGTGGTTATGCTATGGGTGGACAGTGTAGCAGATTTTCTCCCAAAGTTCGCCCTTCTTTTGTTAAGAGCATTTTGAAAAAGTGCAAAGTAGCCCGGATCGGGGAGGCTATCAGTTGGTCGGGATTTGATGTCAGAGAGGTAGTAGTCAGTGTCTGAATCTGACCGAGGGTAATTTTTGTCAGGGGAGGCGATCTCACTCCAGTGAATTTGTACAAGCTGGGTTGTGAGGAGGGCAGGTATAACAGTGCTGTACAAAACCGGCAGGAGCTCATACGGAGGCCCATGACCAGGATAATGGTACCCACAACCGCAATACGGGATATCAGTTCCTCCAGCAGTTCAGTGCCCCGTGAGCCAAGCCAGGAGGTTGCCCAGGTCCACAAGTCTCAGTGGCACTCCGGTTCATTTGGGACAGCAGCAGCCCGTGGAAAGCGGTGTGTCATGTCCGTTATATTTTCGCTGGGGTCAGGGATGTAGGTACAGCAGTCTCTGCCAATGAAGACGCTAGTGCCCCTTTTGTGACCAGCTAGTATTCCAGGGCCATTCTGTCTTGTAGGGCGACAGTACAAATGGCGACAACCTCTGCATTCAGCTGGGCAAGCACTTCAGCCGTGGCATGTTATCTCCTCTGGCGTGGTGGCCAGCTGATGTGCCTCTATGTCGAGGCGCAGAGTTTCATAAGTGGACACAAAAACCCTGGGGGGAGGGGGCGGTATCTCGTCTAGGGCAGTGAGGGTGCGTTTTCTGTGGAAATAAGCTTCTGGAAGGGAGACGGCTTGGAGTGGTAATGGAGTGGTACCACATACCACGTGCCAGCCCATGACAACGCCAGCCGGGGTATGCCTTGTGGCAGCAGATAAAATAAGTGCCATTGTATGTTCTTAGGTTTGGGTTTCTGTCCAAATATTGTTGAAAATTGAATTGTGGGCAGAAATGTTGTGGCCAAGTAAATCCAGGATGCTGCACTCTGCTACAGACCAGAGTGCTGCAGGGCTCAAGAGCAGTGAGTTAATGCACCAGCTCCATCCAGCCACCCATGCAGATGGCTGGCATCTCGTTCGGCACATGGTTTCTCTGCATGACACCCGTGCGGTGGTGTCAGTGATGGTCAAGGTTGGGTGTTCATGTGTGAGGTTCTGGGCTGCGCGTTACCATCCTGTGAATTTGTCGAGGTGGTATCCTGTGGATTTCCAGCAGGGCACATGAATGGCCGGTCAGGTTAGCAGACTGAGCGTTGTGTCCCCTGGGACATGTCCAGTTTCAGCCACAACTCTGCCATCCCTGCGATGTTAAAAGGGACTGCGCCGTGGGGAATGCCCCCGTGAGAATGTTCAAGAATACGGGCACAGACCCAACAGCTGGTCTGGTTTTCCTTTGGGCACAAATGTGGGTCATGTCAAGGAAAATGCTCACCCATGGCTCACGGTGGATTAAGTGCCCTGTGTGTGCCCTGTTACCGATCAGTGGTGGTGTGCAGGTCAGACCAAGAGTGATGATCCCGATGGTTGCAGCAAGCAGCTGGATCCCTCTGTGGTGTCTGGAGCTGCATCCTGTTCTGCTTGGTTGTCCTTCTGTGGAGGTGGAGCCCTCTTTCACTGGGTCACATTCTGGTCTCCCTTGGAGCGTGACAGCTGTCGTGATCGTGAGACAGACCAAGAGTGGTCCTTTCTATCTTGGGGAGAAAGAATCTTTCGGCAGGGACTGTCTCATTACATAGTGCCCAGTTTAAAGGGGTGAAGTGGTTCGTGCCGTGGTGTGGACATGACAGCTTTATTTTTGTTTGCTTTTTTTTGTACCCCCACACTATTATCTAACAGCTGTAGTGCTTATTGTTTCCTCAGCACCCATGTTGTGTGTATGCAGGTTTGAGACACAGTGAAAGACACAAGGTGCACGAATCTTTATTCAGTTTCCACCAGCAGGACGATAAGTAGCACTCAAGTTCATCGCAGCTTTTAGCAAATCTTGGTTTACAGTGATCCTTCTACTAATGGCTTGAACGTAATCCAAGAGAGTTTCCTGTGTTAAGAGTAGCGCTGTGTCATTGGCTAGTTTTGGGGGTCCGATGGCTGTGGGCATGGGTCGTTCCATTAGCACTTCAAATTGTGTAATTTCCGTCGTTCGGTTTCCCTGTCCACTTACTGTGTGAAGCATCAGTGGCCAGCCGTCAGGCCAAACCACTCCTGTGTCCAGAGTGATTTTGGGGGGTGGTTTTGAGGGTGCTGTTCATTCTGTCCACCATTCCTGATGACTTGGGCGGGGGGGGGGGGGGGGGGGTACAGAATGTGGTATGTCCAGGGTATCCCAAGGGTGTCACACTCAGCAGTAATGAGCTTCGCGGAGAATTGGGCACCATCCCCCGTATGTTTCTTTGTGCCCTGGGATATTAAACTCATGTAATAACGTCCTGCAGGATACACTTTACCACTGCTCTGGCGTCTTTTTTTTTGATGGGGAATGACTCTACCCATTTTGAAAACATGTCGACAATAACTAGGACAATTTTTTATTCTTCCTTCTGAGGCATGAGGCCAAGGTCAATTAGAAGGTGGTTGAATGGACCCTCAGGAACTGGCATGTCGTCACCTTTGGCCATCGGCTTCCCTGCATTTTTCGGTAGACAGATGAGGCACTGTGACAGCAGAGCTTGGGCAGCTGCAGCGACTCCCACTGCATACCAAGAATGGCTGGCAGCATCTTGCCTGTGTGTCCGATTCCGTGTACCAACAGGGCCAGTAAGTGCAGGTGGGCTTTCAGTTAAAAGATGCAGGGGTGGGTAAGAACCTGTAAGAACAGTGATTGTATGGCACCAATGCGGGCCCATGCGGCCCTCACTTCTGGCGTGGTGGCTTGCTGATCTGTTGGTACTGCATCGAGAGAGTCGGGGGACTCTGGCAGTTTCACCACCCTGGGGGCTTGCAGGGCAAAAGTGGCCAGGGGTAGCGCAGATTCCCGGGTGGCTGCATCAGCTGATGCATTTGCTTGGGTGACGGGATCGGTGGCAGAGTTATTGGCGTCACATGTTATAATTGCGACAGTGGCAGGTAGCAGGACTGCTTGTTGGATGTTGGCAATGAGTGCAGCATGTTGGAGTGGTCTCCCTGCTAAGCTGATGAACACCCTCTGTTTCCATATTGTGCTAAAGCCCTGAACGACTCCAAAGACACATCTGGAGTCTGTGTAGATATTGGCTGTGCTACCGTGTGCCAGGAGGCAGGCTCTGGTGAGAGCAAAGAGCTCTGCCGCCTGTGTGGACACCCCATCTGGTAATGCAGCTGATTGGAGAGTGGTGAAGGGGGCGCAGATGGCATGTCCTTCCAATGTGTATTGGTCTGATGGCCAGAAGGAAGAGCTACTGGTGAAAAGAATCTGGTCAGGGTTTTCTCAGGCCGGTCAGGACACCTGCTCAACCAGGCAAAAGTGAGGACTGCAGATGCTGGAGATTAGAGTCAAGATGAGAGTGGTGCTGGAAAAACATAGCAGGTTAGACAGCATCCGAGAAGCAGGAAAATCAACATTTCTGGCAGGAATGCTAAATCAGGTCCAAGATGTTGTGATTGCCTGCAGAATCATGTGAGGTGTGCGGAATTAGTGTGGCGGGGTTCAAAGCTAGGGCGCGGTGTAGGGAAAGGTATGCTGAGATCATAAAGCGGTCTCATGACCAGTTCTCTGAGTTGGATTGCTGCTGAATTAAGCAGCAGGGAGATTGACAGTGAAACCAAAACAGGACACGGGTGATCGAGCACAATGGAGGTGGCCTTATCCACTGTTACTGTGGCTGCTTCCACCGCGCACAGACATGCAGCATTCTCGTAACTAAGCATTATAAAACGCAACAGGGCGACGGAGATCCCCATAAAGCTGTGTTAAAATGCCACACGCGAACCCTTCTGACTTGATTACAAAAAGATAGAAGGCCTGTGAGTAATCTGGGGCTCCCAGAGCAGGAGTGAAGATGAGTTGTTGCTTCAGGTCAATGTATGCCCGTTGCATTTCAGTTGTCCACTTCACTTTGACTGGCTGTTTAGGGGAAACTGCCTCCCACAGAGGTCCATCAATAGCAAAATGGACAGGATTCCAGGGCCTGCAGTAGTGTCTAGCCCCAGAAACACTTGCAGCTGCCTGTTTGTGGCAGGTAGGGGAATCTGGGCAATGACAGCCAGTTGTTCCGTGGACAGTGCTCTAAGGCCATAGGAAAGATTGCACCCCAGATATTAGACATTTTGCTGACACAACTACATTTTCTTGATAGACACCCTATGCCCATCATGTGCCAGACTGCAGAGCAAGGCCACCGGAAACTGCTTGCATGCAGTAGCGGAGGTGGAAGCCAATAGCAGGCCATTCGCAAATTGGAGGAAGGTGCTGTGGCCTGGTAGGTGAAGGGTGGGCAGGGTGAGGAATACTGCAGCAGCATAAGCTGTGGCGGTCTCCGAATACCCTTAGGGAAAACCGGTCTATGTATTTTGGCAGCCGCGATCTGTAAAAACATAAAGTTTCAGGGGCCAACTTAATGGAGAATGAGGCTGAGCAAAGGTCGATTACAAGAATATCAACTGGAGGAGGCGGGGATACTGGTCAGGATAGCATTTGTGTCCGGGACTACTGGGAACAACAATGGCATTGACAGCCCTAAGATCTTGCACAAAACACCATTTTTGTGGTTTTCCAAGCTTCGGGATAGGTAAGAAGGAAGTGTTACATGGGCTGGTTGTGTGCACGAGGATTCTTTGCTGAAAAGGTGATTCAATAACTGGTTTGATTCCCAATACTGCTGCGGGTGATACGGGTGTTGTGTTGATGGCAGGATTTCTCCCTGTCTGAGAGTAACTGAAAGTGTTTGGGAGGACAATAGCTGGCCTGTGTGGTTCTATTGCTGTGCCCACAGTGATTATGGGAGATCAGCTAATAACAGTTGGCTCTCGGAGGAGAGGCAGCGTCTGTGCCTTGTTTTGTAAAAGTAGCTTGTAGTAATGCGGGGGAACAGCGCACACAAAACTCGCCTTGTCCAATTAGTGTAAGCTCTACTAAGGGGTTTGTGTCTTGCCCAAAGTGTGTGAAATGTATTGTTGGTTGTGCGACATGCGACACGCCCTATCATGGTTGTGAGATCTTTGAGGTGCCACGTATTCTTAATTATAAAGGGTCTTTGCAGGCCAGTGCGGCCTCCTCTGCGCTGAGTTGCACGTCTGTTGCAACACCCTGTGGTCTAACTACGTATCTGCCAGTCATGGTTAGTGGGGAATTGAGCTCTAGATGTGAGTCCATGAGTGGAGGAAATGTTGATGCTGGTTCCGAGGGGTGGAAGATGGACAGTGAAATTGACAGACAAAACGGCCTGGCAACAGCACCCACCAGAGAATGGGTGGAGGATGAAGGGGTAGTTGCTATCAAGGAGCGAGGGTCAAGAAAGGCGAAGGTAGGTTCTGACTGGCACAACCACGCGCGTGAGCCATGTACTAATCTCACAACTAAAAGCAGGGGAATTCCAGTCTGCTCTTGCAAACATCCTGGAGCCTTAGTGCACCGCCACTTCCCAGAAAGTGCTGAAAAGAGAGAAAGAAAGAACACAAAAAGAATGGGCCATAAAAAGTGAACTTCACCAATCACATTCTCGATTCGATTAGCTTTCCGTTCCGCCGCCTCCAGGACAGAAATGAACGAAATGGGAGAAATTTAAGAACATATGACATCGAAATTCATTGGAATTATTTTCTCATTCGCCAAAACAGAAAATAATGGTGAGTCGAGTCACCGTAGAACTTTGTTTCACTAGAGCGATGAAATAACAGTCTCTCTTCGGTTCCAGTGAAAACTCAACTTGTCTGGAACAAAACAGCAGCAGTAGAGATGCTTGAGCCTACAAGTGAATCATAAATAAGGAGTTTCACCAGAGCTGCAACTGCCTCACTTTGTTATCCCGCTTCCCCCTCCCCTCCCCCTCCCCGTTTACATTTTCCTGCTCATCTATGATTTAAAGAAAACCAAATGGATGCAATGGCATTCGGTAGCCTGGCTGTTATTTCCGAATTCCCACTTCCAACATGGCTTAGATCTCGGGGCGCACCTTAATACTAGCGACGCGATGAAAGCACAAATCCAGAGGTTACTCTGAGAGTGTAAATTCATTCATTGCTGTTGCTGATGGAATGAGCTGCTAACGTGCAAAAATATGATTCAGGATTTCTGGTGCTAATTCTCGCACGTTGAATAACGGCAGACAGCTTCCAAATGAGGCCTTTCAGAGAGTACTTGGGGGTACATTTGACAGAGGAGCTACATTAGGAATCGATGGTGCACCGTGACACCAGCACATCAGCTTTCTCCTTGGCTTTGAAATGGGCCATCTGCGCAAGGAATGCAAATGTGTTACTGTTTTTTTTGTGGAAGGATTAGAACGCGGGAACTACACTCTTAAACGGAATGGTGTCTGTTCAGAAGCAGGTTGGAGAAACACTTAACAACGTTTCGCCAGGCCTGTTTCTGCCCAGTTTCAAACTGGTGACCTTTTCGTGAGTGAGGCGCATGGGACAACCACTACACTATAGAAACAAGCTGCACTGGAAGCAAAATGCTGGGAAATGGCACTTGTTGAATTTTGGCGATGTGGTCAGCATGGACGAGACGCACCGAAGTCTCTGTTCCCATGCTGTGCACATCAATAACATTGTGTTGCTTACACCCCCTTTAAAGGATTATTATTAGCGGGGATAGCCATCGCTCGCTGTGGCGCAATAGTTTAGTCTATTCGACTGTCCAACGGAACGGTAGCATTGTGAAAAACTGCAGAATTGGAAGACTTTCTTACTTTTGTCCCGACTGACCATACTTCGTGAAATATTCCCGGATCCTCAACTGAGGATTTTTGCTGCAGGAAATTATCTCACAAATTGTGTTATCTCGAAATGTATTGAGCGAATCGCAAAACAGTCACGATTTAACACGGAACACAAACAAAACTGGCAAACCAAATGCATTTTCAGACACAGCGAAGCATGAATGCAGAATTTGAGACAGCCCGTGGGCATGAGCCATAAACTAATCTCACAACTAACAGCAGGGCAATTCCAAATTATTCTTTCAAGCATACTGGAGCCTTAGTGCACCATCACTTCCCAGAAAGTGCTGAAAAGAGAGAAAGAAAGAACATAATAAGAATGGGCCATAGAAAGTCAATTTCATCAATCGCATTCTCGATTAGATTAGCTTGCCCTTCCGCCGTCTCCAGGACAGAAAAGAAGAAAATAGGAGAAATTTAAGAACATATGACATCGCAATTCATTGGAATAATTTTCCTTTGCGCCAGAAAACCAAATAACGACGAGTAGAGTCACCGCAGGACTTTGTTTCACAACAGCAATGCAACAACAGTCTCTCTTCCGTTCCAGTGAAAACTCAACTTGCCTGGAACGCAACAGCAGCAAGAGAGCTGCTTGAGCCGGCGATTTACCGTGTGGAAGACGAACACGTCATGACAGCACGGACACTGACCCCTTGCAGAAAATCTGCACTCTCCCACCCTGCAGTTTACTCTCCAAGAGACAGATCCTCAGTTGTCCTTTGACAACGGCACTTTAAGACACTGCAGCTGATGCGACGGAAATTATAGCAGTGGAATTCCAACCTCCACCACCTGCCAAATTGGAACCTGAATCCTGCGGCTGAGGCTACATGACAGTAAAGGTTTATTAAACTGATCAGACAGATCAGGAACAAGGCTCATAAACTCAGGAAGAAGAAATGTGCTGTGACCTGGGTTCAACAAATGACACTGGGCACAGCACAGGTGGCTGTGTACAGAAGCTGGGATTGCTGACGAACGCTGGTGGACCTTATACAGTTGGCAAGTCAGTGATCACGCTGGATGATGGATCGTTGTACGATTCACACACAGCAGAAATTTGTGCAAGAATGAAGGGTTCGTTTCATTGGAGAAATTTTCTACAGTTCCAATTCCGAGTGACTGTTTGAATTACTGATCAGATCATTGTGTGGAGTGTTAGGTTAAGATACTCATGAACAACCCCACTGGATAAACTTGTGGTCCCGATCTCTTGTTATTTGTTTCTCTTTCTTTTGATGCAAGTTCATAGAAAGACAAGATGAAATGTAGGGCGGAAAGAAAAATGCGTTCCTTCTCATTACACCAATTTCATCTACAATTGAACAGAATGACTGCTCTCACTCTTCATTTCGACTTTAATGTGGTGAATTATTTGTGAATCTCCCGTGCAGTGAAGGGCAAGAACAAGATTCTCTATCCAGTGTATTCCAGAGTGTGAGGTGCCAATAAAAACTGCTGGAGCGGTTTGTGAAGTTAGCAAACAATGTGTATTTCGAACTGGTGAATGTGGAGCACAGCGATATAATAACCCAACACCATAATCGCTCAGTCTTCGCAGCACATTTTGTAGAGGAGTGACATGTCACCTCATCAGGTTGCATGTGGTGAAAGTAAAGGGTGGTTAGCACTGCTGCCTCGCAGCGCCAGAGACCCGGGTTCAGTTCCCACCTCAGGCGACTGACTGTGTGGCGTTTGCACGTTCTCCCCATGTCTGCGTGGGTTTCCTTCGGGTGCTCCGGTTTCCTCCCAAAGTCCAAAAATGTGCAGGTGAATTGGCCATGCTAATGTGCCCGTAGTGTTAGGTAACGGGCAAATGTATTGGTGGGTTGCACTTCGGCGGGTCGGTGTGGACTTGTTGGGCCGGAGGCCCTGTTTCCATGCCATTGTGTTTCTGCTTGCACCAGAATTATCAGAACAGCAAATTCCAATAAATAGCCATGCTTGACAGAATGAATAGCTGTCAGTGATACATTCTGAGTCAGAACTATGTCAGAATGAAACAGGGAACAAGAATTTTCCGTCATATTCACACCTACATTTTTTTCTCATACTTTCTTCAGTCACTTTCTCTCTCACGTGAAGAAGCAGCCATGGAGAGGGAAATAAAGGCAATGTTGTGGCTCAATGGCCTTTCTGATATGGCTGAACCTGAATTGGATTAAATTGCAAGAAACGCTGTTTTGTTCGTTTCATTTTAATTTTGCTGCAAACTCACAATGTTCATTGTAATAATCAGAAGTGAATTAGATAAATCTCATTGTAACGATTAATGTTGTATTCAGATTTGCTCCGACTTTATTTCAGCTCAAGGAAAATATTGCTTAGAAAATCAGAGTGTTAAAATTCAAAAGAAAACCCACCAATTTTGTTGCTCGTTGCTTTGGCCGATTTCACCGACTCTAAAATGGACCAAACATCATGGTGTTTGTCCTCACATCTTTAACGCATATGATTAAAGCCGGAAGTCGATCTCCAAGCAACTGGTCACTTCTTATTCATTATGTAATATCATCCCTTCACAATGAGAAAAATCCACTCAGTTCCATTTACAATGCTTCAGGTAGAATATTATGCCAAATCTTTCAAAATCAAGAGTTTTTGAAACCGAATCTTATTCAGCTGCATGCGTTCACGAAATGTCTTTACATTTAAAGTCAACCCACTTAGACATTGTTTCCCCAAAACTTCCGACCGACTACACCCCACCCCTAGACCTTTACCTAGCCACACGCTGTCTCTCGCCTTGTGAAATTTATTCCTTGTATGTCACCAAATGTGCCTTTCCAAATATTTTGAAAAATAGATTCTCGGAGTGACAGCGATTCTGCTCTCATCATTTTTTGTCCTTCAAAGGTTTTATCAAAGGTATTGTATGCCTGACATCTAGATGTTTACTTACTTGAAAGAGGGAATTTTCCACCTATTTACTCTGTCCAAACATTTCATAACCTGAAAAAACTCCAATTAAGTCTTTCTTGGTTCAGGGATAACTGTTCTAAATTTTCGAAGACAACAAGTGAATAAAATCTCATCCTCAGTATACCTTGTCAGCATCGCTTCTAATGGTTTTACACCCCAGTAAACACCGTCATTATCCTCTCCGATAGATTCACAGAATCCTATAGTGCAGAAAGAGCCTTTCAGTCAATCGAGGCGGTGTCGACACTCTGACGAGCATCTCACCAAGACCTATCTCTCCTCCCCATTCCCTTATACTTCACCAGAAGAAGGGGCAACCCTCCCCATTTTGATGTCAAACAAAGCTGTTGGGCTATAACCTGGCGTCCTGTGACTTCTGACATTGTCCCCGCGTTACCCATGGCTAATTCATTAAACTTACTTAATTCACTCCCTGCACACAAGAGGGCAATTTAACTTGGCCAATCAACATAACCCTCAGACCGAACAGCAATGCGAATTACAGAGCCAATGTTTCATCATAGTGAGCAAAATCTGAATCATTTTTAATGGCTTTATACCCTGGGAACTCAGCTACATCAAAGCAAATCAACCCAAATTCAATGTACCGAAACGCTACTCTGTGCTTTACAATCTGATTCGTGCTGCGGGAAATGTTTCTGCACTCATATTTGAATGATTTTACGCTGTTTATTCCTCAACTTCCTGTTTCCAATAAACACTTCAATTCGGAACAAGTCTGCCGAATGTTTTTCATTCCAACACTGCAACAAGGTGCAGTTTGCAAAGGTCACGTGTTTACGCTTTCACTGACACTCTGCCTCCCTGAGAGCTGCTGTTATTCCCCACTTGATTCAGGCAGCACTGTCCTTCCTGTGACATACCCCATCGAGAATGGAAGGATAAGTATCAATACCCGCACTTGGGAATGGAGCGACAGTTTTAAATAATATTTACACTGACCCCAGTGGAGAATTGAGACCTATGACAGGCGGGGACACTGACCACTATACTTCCCAGAACAAGAGTGTCAAAGGAGGCCCTTCAACTAATTGTGGCGACACTTGTCAAAAACAACTGCCTAATGAACTGAATCCCATTTCACAATGTTTATCCCACAGCCTTATATGTATTGGCATCACAAGTTCAAATCTGAATGTTTGTTCAGGTTCTTAGTGTTTCTGCCACTCTGAACAATGAAGACAGTGTATTCCAAATTGCAACCACCTACTGGCTGATAAAGCAATTTCGCACATCTTCTGAAACCATTCTGCCTTTCTCGTTAAATCTCTGGCCCCTGCTAATCGATCCCTTCATCAATGGGTAACTCGTTCAGTCAACTCTGTCCATACCTATCTCAATCATGTCTCCTTTACATCTCCTTTACACTTGGACAAACACTACACTCTGTCTTGTCTTTCTTCACAACTGAAACTCTTCATCCCACACAATATCTCGGTAAATATCTCCTGCAATTTCCTCAGTGTGATCAAATCCCTGCGATAATGTGACTTGCAAAACTGCACACAACACTCTTGCTTGAGCCTGATGAACATTTGTTTAAAATTTCTATATTAGTATGAGGGCGATTCTGGCTAAGCAGAATTTATTTCACATTCTGAATTGCCCAGAGGTCAATTGAGACTCAACAATATTGTTATGAGTCTGAAGTCACATGGAGGCCAGACCAAGTAAGGACAGCAGATTCCTTCCTGAAATGACATCAGTGAACGAGATGTTTTTTTTTCAACAATTGTCAATGGATACACAGTCATCATTAGATTCTTCATTGCAGATATTTGCTGAATCCAAATTTTACAATATAGCATGGTGGGGCTCAAGCCCGAGTACCCAGATTATTATCTCGGTCTCTGGATTATCAGTCCTATGAAATTACCACAAGAGCAACAGAGAAAGCCACAAAAGCTGATCATTTCCAGTAAAATCTCTTTTCCCCAAAACTGGCCTGGGTCTTTTCCATGAGCCTGACGCTCCAATTGTTTCTGTCCTATGTCAGTAAAAGCAGCTACATGGGGATTGATTTCACAACCGCGGTATTCAAATGGATCGACCTGTTTGGAGGTCCCGAAAGTGGGATTGGGGCACGTTTACCCAGCAAAAGTGACCGCAGCACAGACAGAACAGTATGAATGTGAAAGAGAGTGATAGATTGTGCATTGCCTCAGAGAAATAGGAGGAGGGACGGAAAGGAGTTTTAATGATCGTGGGAAGAAGAGGAATCTCCAACAACGGGTGTGTTTGAATCCTGATATATGAAACGCAGAGATGTGAGAGAGCGGAATTTGAAGGTAAAACAATTAATTTCTTAGCATGTGTCACAAAAAAGACAACGGAGAGAACGCTTAGTGCCGTTTATGATTTCGAACCGAGGTTGCTGTGGTCACAGTGCAAAATACCGACAATCACGATCACAGCAACCACAGAACAGGATGTTTGCAAGCAGCAATAAGAATACGACCAGCGGAAATGTTCGGAAGAACAGCAAATGTACAATATCAGTACTCAGCGAACAGTGGGAACTGAGAATGAGTTGAATCTTTAAGTTCGGTGTCTTCAGAAGCTGTGGAGATCCTTGAATGAGAATGTTAAAAACTGAGATTGATAGATTTCGCCAAAATATCAAAGACTCGGTGGACAGTACAGAATATTGTTGAAATGTATGCTTCAGTAGCATTATAGCTTAACATCGGTGACTTCACCAGCTTCCTCAAGGCAGTAACCAGTGTTGCAGATAATCCCAGTTCACAGACTCGGAATCAGAGAAACTGCGGCACAGCCTCCCAGATCCAACAGGAAATGGGGATGGGATGAGTACACGATGTTACTCTCTGGTTCCAGTGATGCAAGAGGTGACAGTGCGGTTCTTCTATGGATGGTATAGAGGCGCAAGAAATTCCTAGGTTGAGTATGCTCCTGATCAAGGAAATAGTTGTCCCCGTTTATACTATCAGAGCGATTTACAGTGCATCTTGCTAAGACAGCTGAGTGGCACAATTGGAGCGTGTTGAGCCGTTCACTTTGCAGTGGTGGGTTTAACAGATGATTTTGCCATTTGGATCTATGTTTCCGGCACTGGTGGTGGAAGCTGCTTTTGCATGCACCAGCTCAGAATCAGTTTCTTCCACACAGTCAAGACTTCAACCTGGAGAAGGTGGTGTTGGCGGTGATATTTTGAACTGGTTGCCTTTGGAGGCTGGGACACGGAAACGGTGATGTTTAAGTTCGACGAATAAAACCTGGAATGCAAGCCTGATCTCAGAAACAGTGATAATAACTTTAATTTCCTACAATCCCATTCATTCATGTCCCTTATGCAGAATCTTCCCCAGTCCTGCCTACGAGAGACTCAGGGCCAGAAAAACGTGAGCAGGGTAGTCGGCCCTTCCAGTCCAGACGGTCCATCCGAAGCGCATCCCACCAGACCCCACGGCATTCCCTATCCCATAAACCTGCATGTCCCATTGTTGATCCCTAGAACTCTGACATCTTTGGTCAGAGGGAGAAATAAAAACGCAAACACACAGAGAATGTGCAGACTGCCCATTCTGTGTAGACAAAGACCCGAGGCTGGGATCGCACCCGGGTGTGTGGCGTAGCCAGGCAGCAACGAACAAGGGGCGAAGAATAAATGTTGTCCTGTCCAGTGATACTCAAACACTGTGGGTGAATGAGAAAGAATGAGAACATATTAACAAAGGGAAAACAGGATTTGTATATGTGTGGACACAATTTGAAAGGATCGTTCACCCTGGGTTGAAAAATGGACGCCGATACCACAGAGAAAGCAGGGCAATGTGGGAACTGCTGAAAGAGATTCATTTAACCACAGAAATGGAAACTCATTTAATCAGTAACACTGGAGAGAAACCGTTCACCAGTCCCGTGTGTGGGAAGGGATCACTGAGCAAAATAATCTCCGAGACTCCAGTAGGATTACATATCCCAACAGGTGTTCGGTTATGCTGTCAATGTTGCTGTTAATCCCACCAGCTATTTGTTCCATAGCGTCAATCATAGAGTCATACAGCATGAAAACAGGCCTGTCAGTCCAACCAATCCATGCTGAGCATACTGCCAAACTAATCTACTCCCATCTGCCTCCTGCTGGACCGGCTGAGTGGTAAAAATGCCCTTGTAGTTTTACTTCTGTGTTGTTGATCCAAAAACCCAAGTAATATTTTGGGGACAAAGGGTTCAGGTCCTGCCATGACAGATAGTGGAGTTTGAATTCAAATAGCACCTGGAATTTGAAGAGTCTCGTGATGACCCGAATCAGTTGTGTGGAAACTTCCATCTGATTCACTCATGCCAGTTCGGGAAGCAAACTGTCATATTCATCTGCTCTGTCCCACAGGAGACTCCAGATGGATAATATTGTGGTTGACTCTTAACTGTCCTCTGGGAAATAACTGATGTACTAGGCATGAATAAATTTATTTTAAAAATCCCACTTTCCCATTCATGTTTGGATCGAATTGTTCTTTAAATGTTGCAAATGTACCCTCATCCATCACTTCCTCAGCAAGTTAATTGCACACGTAAAACACATTCTCTAAAAAAAAAGCCTCACATGTCTTTTTTTATTAACTCTCTCTCTTCATCTTAAACATATGCCCTCTCGTTTTGAAATCCCCCTCCTGGGAAAAGCCAGCTATCGTTCATTCTAACTTGCCTCTCAAGAATTCATAAATTTCTGACATTTCGCCGCTCAAACCCCGAACCTCGAGTGAAACCAGTCTCAACTAGGAGAAAGTGAGAACTGTAGATGAGGGATCAGAGTCAATCGTGTTGTGCTGGGAAAGCACAGCAGGTCAGGTAACATCTGAGGAGCAGGAGAATCGACGTTTCAGGGAAGAGCCTGATGAACGACACTTGCGCGAAAAAATGATTCCCCTGCTCCTCACATTCTGCCTCACCTGTTGTGGTTTTCCAGCACTCCTATCGGGAATCTGAAAATAGTCTCAGCCTATCCAGCCTTTCATTCTAACGCAAACCTTCCACACACGGCAACATGCGTGTATACCTTTTCGGAACCTGCTCCAGCTGAATAATATCATTCCTACAACTGGGCTAATAGAACTGGACATAATATTCCAGAAGAGGCCTCATCAATGTCCTGCAAACCTTGAACATAACGTCCCGACTACTATACACAAAGGACTGAGCAATGAAGGGAAGTATGTTAAATACCTTTGAACACCTTGTCTGTAGATGATGCAAACTACAAAGAATTATGTAACTGCATCCCTAGCTTCCGTGTTCTCCAACACTACCCAAAGCCCTACTCTTTTTGTTGTACCAAAATGCAATGCCTTCCATTTATCCAGATTGAACTTCATGTTACATTTTTCAGTCCAACGACTCATTGGATTAATATCCTTTTGAATATCATATAATCTTCCTCATTGTCTACAATTCTGATGTCGCCTGCAAACCTACGCAGCATGCCTGCTGTATGTTCCACTGCTTTCTCATATAGATCAATGATTCATATTTACTTGTAATGGCCGTGATTTAGCAGTGTGCAGATCATACAACAGTTAGTCATGCAATTAACCATGAGGAAGAAAGCCGCAGAGTGCAGGGAGATATTAAACAATTGGAAACAAAAATGGTGAAAACAATTCATTCCAGGGAAGTGGGTGATGGTGAAGGAAAATCAAACTTCAAACCAGCCGCCCTCGCTACAGTTGTCGCATTCAGTTGTCTCAGCAAGATACACTGTAGATCGCTGTCATTATAAACGGGAACAAATTTCCCTTCTGCCCTGCCTTTGACCAGGAGCACTCGCAACCACGGAACTGCTTACGTCTCTAAACCGTCATAGAAGTACCGTGCACTCTCCGGTTGTGTCACTGGAGCCATCGAGTATTTCTGCGACCTCATTCCCATCCCGATTTCCAGTTGGATCTTTGTGACTGCACCACTCAGTTCCTCTGATTCTGGGGCTGGGAACTGGGACTCTCTGGCAGCAGTGGTTACTGCCTTGTGTGGGGAGCTGGTGAAGGAGCCGATGTTAAACTGCATTGCTATTGCAGCATACATTTCAAAAAAACCTGCACTGTCCCCGGAATCTTTGATGTTTTGGAGCAATCTATTTATCTCAGCCTTCAGCATATTATTGATGGAATCACCCCAGCCTCTGTGAGCACCAATGTTAAACGGTCAGCCCATTCTGAGTTCCCACATATCTGCCACTGTTCGCTAAGCACTAATATTCTGTGTTAGGTACTCTGCCTAACATTGTCTGTGCTTCCGTACTTATACCGCCGTGGTAGCGTGCTGTTATATGGATGCCACGATCGTATAGTGGTTAGTACTCTGCGTTGTAGCCACAGAAGCCTCGGCTCGCATCCGAGTCACGGCAGTAGTTTTTCTATTTGCCCCAGTTTTTGTGAAGCACACAAAGGTATAAGTTATTTTAACATGGTAATTTTGTCCAAGGCAATGACCTTTTTCCTTCAAATTGTGCTCGCTCACAACTCGGTGTTTCATATGTCAGCATTCAAATCCACCCGTTCTCAGAGATTTCTTCCCTCCTACAATCATTAACCCGACTTTCTGTCCAACACCCCCATTTCATTAATTTTAGGATGCCGGTGTTGGACTATGGTGTACAAAGTTAATAATCACACAACACCAGGTTATAGTCTTACATGTTTAATTGAAGCACTAGCTTTCGGAGCGCTGCTCTTTCTTCATGTGGCTGTGGAGTCATATCCTATTTCATGAAGGCACTGCCGAATCTAACACTGACTCTCACATTGATATCATTCAGTCTGTGCTGCTGAGGTCACTGTTGCTGGGTGAACGTGCCCCAACCCCACGATGGGGACCTGCAGACCAGTTGATCCATTTGGTTACCACTGTTGTGAGATCAATACTCATGTAACAACTTTTACTGAGACGGCCAAGTGATTATTGGAGGGTCAAGCTCAGGAAAATGACACAGGACAGTATCGGGGAAAAGCAACTCCATTGGAAAAGATCAGTTTGACCGGTTTTCTGCACGGCCGAGCGCTCTTACCGCTTGACTGTTAATTCAGACACCAGGAACTCGGGTTTGACGCCGACCATGCTAGGTGGTAGAATTGGGGTTCAGTAAATATCTGGAATTACGAATCTAATAACTCCCATAAATCCATGGTCAATTGTTGAAAAAAAAACCCATCAGTTTCACTGGCGTCCTTTAAAGAAGGAAACTGCCATTCTTATCTGGTAGGGCCTCCATATGACTCCAGACTCACTGCAATATAGTTGAGACTCAGTCCCCGCTGTGTACTTAGATATAGCAAAATATGCTGCCGAGCCAGCGATGCCCTCATACAGTAACAGAATAAAAGATGTTTATTTGGCTCCAGCTCGAGTACTGTGTGCAGTTCTACAATTCACATTATAGCATGGATGTGATCGCACTGGGAACAGTGCAGGAGAGATTCACTGGGGTATTGTTTGGCTGAATAGTTTCAGTTATGAGGACAGACTGGGGCTGTTTGTCGCCGAGCAGCGGAGATTGGGGAATAGATGACTGAGATGTTCAAAACAATCAGGGATACGGATCGGATAGATTGAAAGAAGCGTTTCCTGTTGATGGAGGGATCGAATACCGGGCCAAGAGATGTCGGGAAAAGGCAGAAAGGTATGAGTAGATGTGTGCAAAGTGTCAGAGAGGCGGAAACCCTTTTCAACTGAAAAAAAAAATCAGATGAGACTTTGTGATGCCAAGACATATAAGGCTATGGGCTGAATGATGGAAAACTTGATTCAGGTCGTTAAGCAGTTGTGTTGGACAAGTGTGTCCACAACAGGCTGAAGGGCCTCCTTCGACGTTGTTGTCCTCCACAGTATCATGGTGAGTGTCCCCGCCTGTCACAGGGCTCAATTCTCCGCTGGGGGCATCGAAAAGGTTTTAAACCTGTCGCTCTGTTCCCCAGTGAAGGTTATAAATGTCTGGCCTTCCAATCTCGATGGGACATGTCACAGGAAGGGCAGTGCTGTCTGATTCAGCTGGGGAAGGACAGCAGCTCCTGGAGAGAGTTTGTCAGTGAAAGTGCAAACACGTGACTTCTGCAAACTGTACATTGTATCTGTGTTGGAATGAAAACCATTTTATCGATTTGTTTCTGACTGATATGTTTGCTTAAATCAGGAACCTGAGGAAGACTAAAGGGTAAACCCATTCAGATCTGAGTGCAGAAACATTTCCTGCAGCACGAATGAGGTTGTACAGCGCAGAATCGCGTTTGGACGCATTGAATTTTGGTTGATGGGCGCAGCTTGCTTTCACTAGGCTGAGTTACCAGTGTATAAAGCTATTAAACATGATGCAGATGGTGCTCACTGTTATGATATAATTGCTGAGTGGCTCGCACTAATTTTATATCTGCAGTTGAGGTGGATTGACCACGTTAAATTGCCCTGTCATGTCCAGGGAGTGAAATCACTAAGTTAAGTGAATTAGCCATGGGTAATGCGGGGATAATGCCAGCAGTCACACGATGCAATGTTTTATTCCAGTAGGTTTATTTGAAATCACAAGCCAGAAGGCTGTTCTTTCTTCAGGTGAAATATATGGGATACAGTGGGGGGATAGGTCTGGTTGTTTTGCTCTTCAGAGTGACCCTATAGACTCAATTGGGTGCCTTGTAGGGAATCCGTGATTCTATCAGAGAGGACACTGCCAGCGTTTACTGGGCTACTAAGATATTAGAGACGATGCTGACGGCGTTTAATGGGGATGGGATTTTATTTATTTGTGTGTTGGAAAATTTGGAACTGAACCAAGGAAAACCGAATGGAAATTTTCCAGAGTATGTGAGGTTTGGAGGGAGGAAATAGGTGGCAAATTCACTCTTTCAAGTTACTACATTTCTGAACGTCAGGTATTCAAAACCATTGATGTAGGACAAAGAAATGATGGGAGCAGAATTTCTGTCACTCAGAGAATCCGTTTCCAAAATATTTGGAAAGGCACATTTAGAGACACACAAGCAGTGAGTTTCACCAGGAGAGAGAGACAGCCTGTGGCTGGGTAAAGGTGTAAAAGTGGGGTGTGGAGGATGGAAGGTGCGAGGAAACATTGTCTAATTTGGATGAATTGAAATGTAAAGAAATATCAGAAACATATGTAGCCGAATAAGAGTCAGCAAAAAATGCAGAGTTTTGAAAGATTTGCATTAATATTCCACATTAAACATTATAAATGGAACTGAGCAGATTTTATAGATTGTCAAGGAAAGATATTCCACAATGAATCGGAAGTGACACGTCGCTTGGAGGTCGATTTTCTGCTTTAATTTCATGCCTTAAAGATGGGAGGACAATCACCATGATGTTGGGTTCATTAGATACCCACTGAAATCTGCCAAAGTAACTGAGCATCAAAACTGGCTTTTTTTTTGTAGTTAAACTTTCAGTTTTTCTCATCAGTATTTTCTTGAAGCTGAAATAAATTCGGATCAAAATTGAATACAATATTAAACATTCCAATGATATAAATCCAATCATTGGAATGAGCAGAATGAGGTTGCAGCAAAATTAATAAAATGAAGCGAACAAAACTGCATTTCCGGGAACTTTACCCAGTTCAGGTTCAGCCATATGAGAAAAGCCATCGAGCTAAACCATCACCTTTACTTTTCTCTCCATATATACTTCCTCGCGTGAAGGAGAAACTGTCTGAAGAAATTATGAGTCAAGAGTAAATATGCGTGTGAATGTGACGGGAATATCATGTTCGCTGGTTTATTCTGAGACAGTTCCGACTCGGAATGAATCAAGGACAGCTATTCCTTCCAAAGGTGGTGTCAATTCCCTGTTTTTTGCTGATATTATCATTCCTCTAAAAGCAGAAACATAGTGGCGTGGATTAGATTCCGCTCAAGGAATTTCTCATCCCCTATTAGCACCATATGTAATCTTGACAGGGTCACATGTGAGCTCCTTTGTTATGCGAGGAAAGGGCCCCGAGGTTATGGCGACGGGTTGGCAATTCATTGTTCACATGCGTGTTCAAATCCTACTCTGGTTGTTACTTTTATTAAACGCAGCTGTGGTTTTCCTTTGTGACTCGCATGTTTAGTCTACATTAGATGGAGAATCTTGCACTTGCACTTCATTGCACCGGGGATTTGAGATAAATTGATACCTCACCAAAGTCGAAACAAACCAATTTGATTCTGTTGTAAGTTGAATTGGGATAATGAAAAGGAGTGCGACTTTTGTTTCGTCCCTTCATTCCATCTTGACTTTATATGAATATACATCGAATGAAAGAGAAACAAATAAGGAGAGATCGAGAGCAATAGTTTATCCAGTGGGATTGTGAATGAGTATTTTGATGTAACACTCCACACAAAGGTCTGATCAGTATTTCAAACAGTCAACTGGAATTGGAACTACAGAAAACTTCTCCAATGAAACAAACATTTCATTCTTTCACAAACTATTGCCGTGTGAATCACACTGCGATCGATCATACAGCACGATCACCAAGTTTCAACAGCATTAGATCCACCAATTTTCTTTAGCAATCACAACTTCTGCATATACCCATCTGCGGTGTGCCCAGTGACATTTGTTGTTTCCAGGCCACAACACATTTCTTGTTCGTGGGTTTATCAGCCTTGTCCCTGATCTTTCTGATAAGTTTGAGAAACCTTTTCTATCACTTCATCCCATCCCCTCAGAATTCCAAACTTATCAATAGAATAATACGTTCGACCAAATGATGTAGGATTGGAAGTCGGCCATTCAGCCCATCGAGTCGGCTCCACCATTCAACGAACTCATGGCTGATCTGATAATCCTCAAATCCATTCTCCAGCCTTTCATCGACAGAGCTTCATCGTCTTTCTGGTTATATATCTGTCTGGCACATTTTGAAAATACGCAATAACTCAGCCTAAACAAAAGTTTCTGGAAAGGGTTCCACAGAATCACTGGACCCTGAGCAAAGAAATTACTCCTTATTTCTGAATTAAATTGGCAATAACTAATTGTGACTTCATGTCCTCTGGTGCTCTTCTCATACCAGAGGTCACACTACCTGCCCGTAAATACCCCGTTAAGATCCCATGAATATTGAACGTTTATAAATGTTATTATGTGATAATAGAGCTCCCCTCCGCCTCCTTTGTTTTAAGGAGAATAATCCCAACCTAACCAATCATTCCACGAAGGTCCAGTTTATCCAATGTTGACAACATCCTCGCAAACCTCTGCTGTTCCCTGCAGCGTCCTTACATATTATTTAGGCAAGTAGAGAAATTTATGCGAGGAAACGATTGAAATTTCAAGCACAGATGGGAAATGGAGCTTGAAATCAGATAGCGACTGGAATCAGATCATTCCACATAAGGACGGAATACAGTAATGATAACTCTGACAAATGAGAATCTAAGCACATCCCACTGACATTCAATGGCTTTACTGTAAACAAACTACCCCATGTAATCGTCCACAGAGCTAGTATTTAGGGTAGAAAGGATATGAACTGGCTATATAAACACTTTGACAACAAAAACCTGTCCTTTGGTAGACATTTTTTGATTATAAACTCAACTCGTGTCACCGTGAGTCCTAAATCGTTTGCAACGCACAAATGAGACGTGGAACACGACTCTCTCCATTTGCTTAGATGGGTATAACTTCAATAACATTTTAAGGAACTGGATACCATTTACGACAATGCAGTCACTTGATTGTATCTCCTTCAATGCCTGCAATATTCATTCTCTTCACCACTAAGGCACAATTCAACAGAGTGCACCAACTACAAGATGCACTGGAGTAAGTATTCTGGGCATTTTGACAGAACGTTCAAAGCTCAACAGCTGTACTGACTATAAGAACAAGGTTGGAAGATGCAACGAAACGTCACCATTTGCAAGTTACCCTCCAAGGCGCATAGCACCCTGACTTGGAAAGGAATCAGTGATAAACTCATTGAGTGGTGAAACAGTCTTGATGGGCAACATTGCATATTTCAGCCTTTCACCATTTACCTTACAAATTAAAAAAAAATGTTTATTTAGAGGTGACCTGACATGCGCTCAGTCCTTTAGCTGTTCCCTAAACTGGTGGTCGCTAAAGTTCTACTATCATCCACAGCCTGTGGTCAACAACAGAAAATCTTCGAAAACCCTCTCAAACAACTGACTCTCCTCAAGATTAGAGTGGTGTTGGAGAAGCACAGCAGGGCAGGCAGCATCTGAAGAGCTGGAAAATGAACGTTTCGGGCAAAAGCCCTTTATCTGAAATGGGACTGGAATCATATGGGATGGAGAGATAAATGGGAGGGGGTGTGGCAGGGGAGAAGGTAGCTGAGAGCGCAGTAAGTGGATGGAGGTGGGGGGTGAACGTGATATGTCAGAGAAGAAGGTGCAGTGGATAGGTGGGAATGAGAATGCATAAGTGGGACACGTCAGGAGGACGGTGTTGAGCTGGACGTTGGGAACTAGGGAAAGGTAGGGGAGGGGAAATGAGGAAACTGGTGAAGTCCAAATTGATGCCATGGCGTTGAAGGGTCGCAAGGCGAAAGATGAGGCTTTCTTCTTCCAAACATCGGGTGGTGAGGCAGTGGCGATGGAGGAGGCCCAGGACCTGCATGTCCTTGGGAGAGTGGGTGGAGGAGTTGAAATGCTTGGCCAAGGCACACTGGGGTTGATTCTTGTGGGTGTCCTCGAGATATTTACTGAAGTGCTCTGCGAGAAGACATCCAATCTCCCCAGTTTAGAGGAGACAACATCGGGAGCAACAGATACAATAAATGACAAGTGTGGAAGTGCAGGTGAACCTTTTATGGGTGTGGAATCCTCCATTTGAGCCTTGGACGGAGGTGATGGGGTAGATGTGGGTGCAGGTTTTGCAGTTCCTGCAGTGACAGGGGAAGGTGCTAGGAGGAAAGGGTGGATCATTGGAGGGCGTGGACTTGATTAGGTAGTCACGGAACGAACGGTCTTGGCAGAAAGTGGATAGAGGTGGGATCCGTTTAGAGGTGGCGAAACTGTCAGCGGATGATGTGATTTATGTGGAGGTTGGTGTGATAGAAGATGAGAACCTTGTTGCGGTTGGAGGTGTGGACTTCGTGGGCAGAGGTACGGGACATTGATGAGATGCGTTTGAGGGCATCTTCAACAAGAAAGGAGGGGAAGTTCCGGTCTTTAAAGAAGGAGGACATCTGGTGTGTTCTGTGGTGGAACTGGGCCTTTGGGAGCAGATGCGATGGATGTGGAGGAATTGGGAATACAGGATAACAATTGCACAAGAGGTGGGCTGGAAGGAGGTATAATCCAGACAGCTGTGGGAGTCAGTGGGTTTGTAAAAAGTGTCAGTAATACTGACCTCGAGGGATATATTTCCCTCCCCACCACTATCCACTTTTCACAAAGACTGTTTCCTCTACGACTACCTAGTCAAGTCCACGCCCTCCACTGACCCACCCTCTCCTCCAGGCACCTTCCCCTGCCACCGCAGGAGTTGCAAAACATGCACCCATATTTTCCCCCTCACCTCCTTCCAAAGCTCCAATGGAGCCTTCCACATCTTTCAAATGTGCATCTATACTTCCACACCTCATTTATTGCATCAGTTTCTCACGATGCGGTCTCTTCTACATTGGGACCACCGGACATCGTCTCGCAGAGCATTTCCAGGACACCCGCAACATTCAACCCAACGCTCCGTGACCAAACACATAAACTACCCCTGCCCACCCACTCTCCCGAGGGCATGCAGGTCCTGGGCCTCCTCCACCGCTATTACCTCATCACCTGACGCCTCATCTTCCACCTCGGGACCCTTCAAACCCAGGGCATCAATGTGGCATTCACCAGATTACACCTCTCCCCACGCCCACCTTATCAGAGTTCCAGCCTTCTAGCTTGGCACCATCCTACTGACGTGTACCACCTGTCTATCTTCCTTCCCACCTATCCGCTCCACCCTCTTCTCCAACCTATCACCTTTAACGCCACCTCCTTCCACTTACAGCATTCTCAGCTAAATTCTTCCCAGACCCAGCCCTCCCTTTTAGGTCTCCACCCTCGAGGCTGCTAGCTTTATTCCTGATGAAGGGCTTTTGCCCGAAACATCATTTTTTTTTGCAACTCGGATGCTG
Source organism: Chiloscyllium plagiosum (assembly GCF_037043375.1). Classification (NCBI taxonomy): domain Eukaryota; kingdom Metazoa; phylum Chordata; class Chondrichthyes; order Orectolobiformes; family Hemiscylliidae; genus Chiloscyllium; species Chiloscyllium plagiosum. The sequence continues at coordinate 50,353,892 of NW_028270178.1, read as the reverse complement.
CCGAACCTGCTGTGTTTCTTCAGAACCACTCTGATCTTGATTCTGATCTCCAGCATCTGCAGTACGCACTTCTGTCCAACTGATTCCCCTGTCCATTCATCTTCAGCGATCGTGAGTGTCCACTCCATTATCTGTTTGTCCGTCAACACTACACAAAATACTCACTGTTCTTGTTTCTTCTCTCCAAATTCATTAACACTCATCGATCTGGATTCAATTCCATTCAGCATTTTACCTTTCCACCTGACTGATGCATCCCTGCAGTCCTTGGCATTCTTCACCTTGCTGTGCTCTTCCAGCACCATTGATCCAGAATCTGGTTTCCAGCATCTGCAGTCATTGTTTTTACCTCATTCTTCACCAAAGTCAACTACACGACGAATTGTTGTATCATCAGCAAACTTGCAAATCAAGGCTTCTACAACTAAGTCTAAATCATTGGTCTACATCAGAAACAGTGGCACTCCACTGGAAACAGGCATCCAAACAGGGTTCATTGCTGTTTGGGATTAAAAGCTTCAATAACAGCAGAATCGAAATCCTGCTGTAATTTGTAAACTTCCTGGTGACTCTGTCAGTTGGTCTCCTGAGGGATCACTTCTCACATATGGGAGTGGTGAGTGACCTGTGCGCATTCTGACTGAGCAAGTGAGTTTACACCGCTGTGGGTATCCTTGTGTCTATTCAGTTTGGATGTCAGTTGAATTCGAGTACATACAGACACGATCCCCATTTTCCCCGTTGTTCATGTATTTTTATTATTCCTTAGTCTCCCATGGAATGTGGCTATCATTGGTCTGAAGACCATTTGTTATTCATTCTTAATTCACCTTGAACTGAGTCAGAGGGCATTCATGGGTGAACCACATTGTCGCGGGTCTGGAGTCACATGTTGACAGGACTTGTCACGGTCGGCAGATTCCCCGTTTGAAGGGACATGAACGAATGAGTTTTCAGTATATTAAAGTTATTGTTTCTGTTCCTGTGATTGGGTTTGTTTTCCAGATTTTATTCATCGAATTTAACTAACAGCAGCTGCCACGTTCCAGTCTCCAAAGATTACTTGCCCAATAGACCGCCGCTGCATGAATAACTCCCTGCTGCATTTCTCCATTCAAAGATTGACATTGTCAATTCAGATTATCCCAGATGGAGAGAGAATAGGACGCGTTTCTGTGTTGGAATGAAAGCAATGTACGCTGGATTGGAGTGTTTACTGGAGCAAGAGACTGATGTGGAGACGAAGTGAGCAAAAGCAGTTCTTATTGTCAAAGCAACAAAATATCGCTTTGTTAAGGAAAATCTCTTAGAATGCCTTCAATACGTCGAACTCTCACTTAAGGCTCCAGCACGCTTCCTCTGAGACAATTCTCAGTGCGGGTTAATGCTGCTGCTCAATCTTAATAATGTAATAAATTGAGACCAATATTCATTCCACCCCGCCTTTGCACAGAAGCACTCACAGCCTCAGCATTTCACGCACTTGGATATACAGACAAAATCTTTTCCCTGGGGTCGGAGATTCCAGAACTAGAGGGCATTAGTTTAGGTTGAAAATGGAAAGATATAAAAGAGACCGAAGGGGCTACGTTTTCATACAGAAGGTGGTGCATGTATGGAATGAGCTGCCAGAGGAAGTGGTGGAGGCTAGTACAATTGTAACATTTCAAAGGCATTTGGATGGGTATATGAATAGGAAGGGTTTGGAGGGATATGGGCCGGGTGCTGGCAGGTGGGACTAGATTGGGTTGGGAAAACTGGTCGGCATGAACGGGTTGGACTGAAGAATCTGTTTCCATGATGTACATCTCTATAACTCTATGACTCTATGACCGGGCCTTCACAATCATGTCAATGGTGCCACAGAATAGCTTCACGTGCTCATGTCCACTTCCAGTCGCTATACACATCCATCCCCCATCACAAAGGCCTCAAAGCCCTCCGCTTCTTCCTTTCCCACCGAACCAACCAATACCCTTCCACTGACACCCTCCTTCGACTGACTGAATTGGTCCTCACTCTGAAAAATCTTCTCTTTCCAATCCTCCCACTTCCTCCAAACCAAAGGAGTATCCATGGGCACCCGCATGGGCCCCAGCTATGCCTGCCTCTTCGTTGGATATGTGGAACAGTCCATCTTCCGCAGCTACACTGGCACCACCACCCACCTTTTCCTCCGCTACATCGATGACTGTATTGGCGCTGCCTCGTGCTCCCACGAGGAGGTTGAACAGTTCATTCACTTTACTAACACCTTCCACCCCGACCTCAAATTTACCAGGACCGTCTCAGACTCCTCCCTCCCCTTCCTAGACCTCTCCATTTCTATCTCGGACGACCGACTCAACACGGACGTTTACTATAAACCGACTGACTCCCATAGCTACCTAGATTACACCTCCTCCCACCCTGCCCCATATAAAAACGCCATCCCATATTCCCAATTCCTTCGTCTCCGCGGCATCTGCTCCCAGGAGGCCCAATTCCAATACCAAACAACCCAGATGGCCTCCTTCTTCAAAGACTGCAATTTCCCCTCAGACGTGGCTGATGATGTTCTCCACCGCATCTCCTCAATTTCCTGCTCCTCCACCCTTGAACCCCACCCCTCCAATCACCACCAGGACAGAACCCTACTGGTCCTCACCGACCACCCCACCAACCTCCAGATACATCGTATAATCTTTCGTCATTTGTGCCACCTCCAAACAGACCCCACCACCAAGGATATATTCCCCCCACCACTATCAGCGTTCCGAAAAGTCCACTCCTTCCGCGACTCCCTCGTCAGCTCCACACTCCCCACCAACCCAACCTCCACTCCGGGCAGCTTCCTCTGCAACTGCAAGAAATGCAAAACTTGCGCCCACACCTCCCCCTCATTTCCCTCAGGCCCCAAGGGATCCTTCTACATCCATCACAAATTCACCTGCACGTCCACACACATCATTTAGTGCATCCGGTGCACCCGATGTGGCCTCCTATACATTCGGGAGACAGGCTGCCTACTTGTAGAACAGTTGAGAGAACACCTCTGGGACACCCGCACCAACCAACCCAAACGCCCCGTCGCTGAACACTTTAACCCCCCCTCCCACTCCACCAAGGACTTGCAGATCCTTGGCCTCCTCCATCGCCAGACCATGGCAACAGGATGCCTTGAGGAAGAGTGCCTCACCTTCCGCCTAGGAACCCTCCAACCACAAGAGATGACTGCAGATTCCTCCAGCTTCCTCATTTCCCCTTCCCCACCTTTTCTCAGTCCCTACCCTCAGACTCAGCAATCTTCTTCCCCACCCCCTCTCCGGCCTATCGGCCTCACCTTGACCTTCATCCACCTAACGCATTCCCAAACGCCTCTCCCCCAAGTCCATCCTCCCTACCTTTTATTTTAGCCTGCTTGGCACACCCTCCTCATTCCTGAAGAAGGGCTTATGCCCGAAACGTCGTTTCTCCTGCTCCTTTGATGCTGCCTGACCTGCTGCACTATTCCAGCAACACATTTTTAAGCTCTGATCTCCAGCATCTGCAGTCCTCACTTTTTCCACCGCCACTTCCAGTTTGGTGTTCGCGGCTGTGCCACAAAGTTTGTCTGATTCTGGTTCCAGGAACTGGAGTGATGTGACTGCCTGCAGCAATGTGTACTTCGTTGTGAGGGGAAGTTGGTGAAGAAACTATTATTAACACATAGTTAATAACACATTGTTATTGAAATACACATTGCACCAATATCCCACACCATCCCCTGAAACTTTTTTTTTCTAGAAATCTATCAAACTCAGTCTTCAACATGCAGTATTCGATGAAACCACCACAGCGTCTGGTGATATCGAATTTAAAGATTCAGCTAATTCTGAATTCCCACATGTCCGCAGTCGCTCACGTAATATTCCTGCTGTGTATCTGCTTCTCTTCCTAACACATCCTCTGTCACTATAATTGTTGCTGTTTTTAAACGCGGGTCTTTGCATGACACTGCATTGTGGCCGCAGTAAGATCCGAGTCACTGCATTTTACTCCTTGTGATTAATGCTGAAGAAACACAGAAAGAAACCAGTTGATTTTACATGAAGGCATTCTCTGACATTATGTCTTTTTTCCATCAAACCCCTCTCTCTCACACACATCTCTGCGAGTCATATATCAGGATCCAGACTCACCATTCTCGGAGAATTCCCTACCTCCCGAATCACATACCTCTTTTAAGTTCCCCGTCCCATTTCTCTTACAATCACTTTCACATTCACCTCCTTCAGACTGTGTTGCTGTGCTCACGGTTACAGGGTGACCATACCCAAATCTTACTATCGGGACGTTCAAACCAGTTGATTCATTTCGATACGGCAGTTGTGAGCTCAATCCACATGGCGCAGCTTTTACTGACATGGACCAGCGATTATTGAAACATCAGGCTCAGGAAAAGGGCACAGGGAAGCATTGAGGAAAATAAACTTTATTCAAAAAACACCAGTTTCTGTCGACTTTTGCATCATTTATTTCACTTGTTCATTCGGCTCTAGCGAGACTATTGTGTGTAGTTATGCAGGGGAGATTTGCCCGGATATTGTCTGGCTGAAGAAGAGAGATTGGAAAAACTGGAGTTGTTTTTCTGAGAGAAGAGGAGATTGAGTGGGGCATGATTAAGATGTACAAAGTACTGAGGGATATGAATAGCGTAGACTGAAATACATGTTTCGCTTTGATGGAGATTTCAATCACGGGAGGCCATCGATTTAAGGTCGGAGGTGAAAAGATTAGAGTGAATGCATGGAAAAACGTTTTCAAACAGTGGGTGGTTGAAATGGGGAACACATTGTATGCAAGGGTCGGAGAGCAGAAATCCACATAACTTTCCGAAGTATTCAAATGTGAATTTATGATGCCAAGACATACAAGGATGTGGGTCAAGTGATTTGAAAATGAGTTAGGATAGTTAAGCAATTTTTATTGAGCAATACAGATACTCCGTTCCAAGTACGGATTATTGATACCTGTCCTTCCATTCTCGAAGGAACATGTCACAGGAAGAACTGTGCTGTCTGAATCAGCGTGGGGGAGTACTACTGCTCCCGGGGAGACAGGGTGACAGTGACAGTGCAAACACGTAACTTCTCAAGCTGCACCTGGAGCTGTTGTTGAAATGAAAATCATTTGATGCTTTTGCCCCGTAGTGAGGTGTTTACTTATAGCAGGTAGCTCAGGAAGATATACATTCTACTGCCCTTTCCCCACTGGCCCACACCACTGAATACCGGCACTATGCAGGACAATTGCTCTCTGTACACCATCGTCCAATCCTCCTTGACCCCCAGCACTTCCCCATTTGGCACCATTACACGAAATCCCAGAAGGTGTAATGCTGCCCGTTTACGATGTCTCCCCTCGCTGTGTAAGGTGCCACTGGTTTATCTGCCCATCACTCAATTTAGCAAACTGCATTTCCTGCTCAGAATGTGGTCTCATCGAGACTGTGGAGAGAAAAACAAAGCGGGTGGCAAACATAAGTACACCTACATTCTATCGGCAAGCAAACTAAGACCCTGAGCTTCCAGGTTCCTGTCACTGCAACATCCCACTATGTTCCCATGCCTCCATGTCAGTTTGGTCTGCTGCAGAGCTCCAGCATAGCACAGCGCGAGTTGGAAGAGCACCACGTCATTTCCTACTGAGAGACCATACAATCTTCAGTACCCAACATTGAGTTCAATCATTTTAGGCCCTGCTCCACCCACACATACCATTAGTTCCAAAGGCCGATCGTTTGGCTCGAAAATCTCTTCTCAGATCCACTAGACCTTCTGATTTTGTTCAGATATTTCTGCTTTTCGTTGGATAATTTTGTTCTGTTCTGATCGCCAGCCTTCAGGAAACGTGTGTTTGCAGGGAGGGTGGTCAGAGGAGATTTACCAAGGTGGTACCTGAGCTCGACCATTTCCCCTGAAATGTTAAGCGAAAGTGAGGGCTGCAGGTGCTGGAGCTCAGAGTCGACAGTGCAGTACTGGAAGAGCACAGCACGTTAGACAGCATCTGAGGAGCAGGAGAATCAATGCTTCGGGCACAAGCCACCGCCATTCCATTACCAGCCTATGCCTGGAGGAAGAACGACTCATATTCCACCTTAGGACCCTACAACCACACGTGATAAATGTGTATTTCAACAGCTTCCTCGTTTCACGTCCCCCCCCCCCGCCCCCCCCTCCCCCCCCACATTATCCCAGTCCAAAGCCTCCAACTCAGCACTGCTCTCTGGATCCGGCCACCAATCCCCCTCTGAACTACCACCTTCTCCCTCACCTTCATTCACTTATCGCTTTCCCAGCTACCTGACCATCAACCCCATTCCTCTCCCACAAACCCCACACAAAAGTCTCATTCCTGACGAATGGCTTATGCCCGAAACATCGATTCTCCTGCTCCTCGGATGCTGCCTGACCGGCTGTGTTTTTTAAAGCACTACACTCTCCTCACTGCAAAGATAGATGAGCTCGATTGGGGCTCTTAATCTGAGACCGGAGAAATCTGAGAGAGGAATTGATTAACGTGCACAGAAAGGGAATAGATACGTGTGATAGGAATAAAACTCTAATGGGAAGTGTTAATAACCAGGGATATAGATGAAACGCTAGAGAGAGGATGTTCAGAGAAGATTTAGGAAGAACGTTTGCATCCTGAGAGTGTTGTTTGTCTGGAGCTGTGTGAATGAAAGCCGTGTTGGACTTCTACTGCATTGTTAAGATTGTGATTCAAAGTTTGTGGGTTTGAGTCCCAGCTGAATCGGAGTTTAGTTCAGATTTCAGTTGAATCAATGATTGTTCTGCTGATTCATCATCAGTTCCCATCGTCTGGAGTTCTCGTCCCCGCTACCGACCAGATAATATTCCTCACCTTCTTGGTGGTGAGTTTTGAGGGAATCGCATCATTTGAAATATGATCAGTCCAGAATACGCTGCTCATTGACAAAACCAACTGCTGAAGCCCACTATCTCTAAACACATTTCCCTCCCACGGTTGCACAGAGTTTTTCGGTTTATTCAGTGTCTTTTCGCCTTTGGCCGACAGGTTGATGTGGATGGACTGGGAAAAGACATTGAGGTGTTCGCTCAGCCATAATGATATCAAATGGCGGGGGAGCCCTTGCGGGTGAAATGCCCCCCTCCTATTCCTCTCTGACTGTGCTGCTTCTGACAGAGGGTTTTAAACAATAACATGATGAGGACACTGTGAACCTACACCACGGAATACCAAGGATCTCCCCTTTATCCCACCGCTCTCACAGCTGGAATACACAGCTCCTGTTGTAGCTTTAGATCAGACAGTGGAGGATTCTCCCAGGCGCTCATCAGACTGCATGCTCCTTCACACTGGTTTCCAACTGGACACATGGAGCGAACGGCCGTGTGGATATTGGGGATTCAGGGGCAGATTTCCCCTTTGCCTGGCTAGAGTTCTGGCCACAGTAATAATCATGAATTTTGGGCATTCTGGATCTTACTCTGGATTTTTATCTCTTTCCAATTTAAACTGAAATTCAATTTACTCTTGCATAACATTCTGATATCTTCAGTATTCATGAAACCTTTGCAACATGTCCTTGGATGTAACCATGTTGAATATTGATGATGAGTGCAGTATATTTCTTGTTGTCTGTAGGAACATGCAGAAGGAAGATAGTGAAGTGTCGTTGAATCGAATTCTGTGCCAAATTGAAGCCGACTGAATGAGAAGTCCTGTGACAGCGATAATATAACACTGTCTGTAAACAACGCAGCGACCGATAGAAACCCAGTTTTCAATCAAGTCTGTTTTGCACAACGTTTTTCTATGTCCCATTTCCTGAACCTGATACTCGAAAAGTCACAGGTCCATGTCAGTTCCTCCTCCTCTGCCTTAGCTTTAATTTCAGAACCACAGCAAAAGTAGAACAGGCGGGTCGAAGGTCCCAGTGGTACGATTAGGGCACTTTATAGGCTTGCTGCCGGCGGCTCCAGTGGAGCAACTGATCAGCGCCTGGTACTTAACAGCATGTAAAAACGCTGTTGTAATTCCAATCGTTATCTAAGGCTGCTTTTACTGACGTTCATCAGGAATTATTGGAGCATCAGACTGAAGCATAGTTGAAGAATAATGTCGAATAAAGCAGCATTCTGTGCCAAATTGAAGCCGACTGAATGAGAAGTCCTGTGACAGCGATAATATAACACTGTCTGATTTCTGATTTGGGAAAGGTATCAATTGTTAACTGTAAAACTGCACATATTCCCCAAGTAATTATCCATCTGTGGATCGAGAAACAGAGATGATATTTTAGCTTGATGACCTTTTTCAAATCTTTAACACTGCACTGGATTACATTCTTGAAAAGGCTCTTAAACTCGTTTCATATAATCCTGTTTGCTGCAAACTCACACAGCTCAATTAACCGTTCGAAAGGAATTAGATTTATTTCTTTGCGTAGATTGAATGTTGTCACCGAATCTGGTAAAGTCATGACAAATAGTTTTGATGCTGTGTGGAACAAAGGGTTCAAACAGGAATAAGGATGAGTCTTGTCGCTGGATTTTTCGGACGGAGATGAGTGAGTATTAAAAGGAATCAGTCCCGTTCCTGGTCATTGTGACCAAATGTTCAAGGCAACAGATGGCAAAGATAATTGTGCTTGACATTGACAGGTCCGTTCCTACTCACTATAGTCAACATTGTATTACAGATCACGTGAGCGGAGGAGATGATGATCCTTATAACAAACTGAGACAGTGCGACATTTAATCCCACGTTGTTAGTCTCACTCTATACCATAAACCAGTTATCCAGCAGACTGAGCGAACCGGCTTCCACTTAATGCAAAGCTAAAACAAACAGCTCAGCACATTAACAATCTTTCGTAGTTCACGGAGAACCAGCTGCTACACCTTTCAACACCATTAGATCTTCTTACACTTAACATGCTCAGTTGCAGGTATTTAGCAATTTCTTTCCGATGAACGCTGAACAATTTGTGAGTGCGTCCATTTTGCCTCCCCATTCAGGCAGCTCAGAATCCCTGTCCCTGTTATAGTCGCTCCTTGTGTGTCTGCACGTGGCCTTTCAAATATGCTGGAATCATCTCATAACATGTTTTCTTCTGCTGAAAAATCATCTCCGATTTCAATAACTCACAGAATAAAAGTACCTGCTGTAAACTTCTTTGTCGTTCCTCACTGATATTGAAGCTTTAACCTTTAGTTATACATTCACCTGAACGAGGGAACTTCCCTCCTATTTATCCTTTCCAACCTCACATCAGCTGGAAAAGTTCCAATAGGACACAAATCAGTCATTCCTGATTTGTGTCGCGTGATTCTTCGTCTATTTCACCATCCAATTAAATCCCTTCTTTTCTTTTCTCGTGGCTTTATCTCCCAATAAACCTCGTTTCCGTCATCTCTAACGATTTTGTATCAAGGGAACTCTGGCCATATCCTTTTTAACTATATTACACACCCCAACCCCCGTCTATATCATCATCTCTTTATATCCCAGTAAATTTCGTCCTGAGAAATGAAGCTGAGTCTAATTCAACTCATTAAAATTGACCACTATGCTATGCAGTCTCATTACTGGCACAGGAAAGGAGTGGGCTATTTTGCTTGCACTGAATCGGTTGGCTGCAGCAACATTGTGTCAAATCGCAGTCACACAGGTTACTGTTGTTCTCATGTTAATTTCATCTCAACGGGTGTTGAAGTAACACAGTGAGGAATCAATTAATATAGTAAGACATACATAACCGGGTGTCTTAAATCTAAGGTTATGTGAATAGGGCAGTTTTAATTAACATAGACAAGAGATTGTTCAAATCTCAGGCACATGAGATTGACAGAGAGCGATGTTGAGCGTCATAGACTGTCTTGGCAAATGCCATTGTTATGAAGTTGTGGTGTAATGTACTTTTAATGGCGCTGAAAAGTCTGGCCAGCACAAGGAGTCCAGAACAAGGTAACAACATAACATTAGGTCGAAACAACTAACAGCTGTGTTACATGGATACAAAAACATATTCGAATTCGGCCAATCAGTTTCAATTATGCCCAAATAAAGTTTGGATGTGGTATTTTTACAATGTTAAAACCAATGAAACGACCCGACGTTTTGTGGGACATATATCGGCCATTTTGAACAGTTACCCAGAGCGGCAAAGAACAGCAAAGAGAGCATCTAAAAGACCAACAGATGGAGGATGTTAGTAACATCTCCAAGATGTGCCTATCTGGAGAAATAGATTGCATAGAAAAGAAACATCAATACCGACCTGGAAAAAAAAATCTACAGAGAAAGATACGAAGAGAAGATTCGACAACAAGCTGGTTTGTAAGTTGATTTTTTTTTGTAAATGTTAATGGGGTCGGGGTTGGGGAAGGTATTGTAGAGCACAAGGTTTAGAGAAATGAGTTGTAAGTAGTTATAAGATGATTATTCTCCGTCAAATGTTAAAAAACAATAGAATTGTTATTTTTAACTTTAAATAGTGATTTTTGGAATAGTTTTTTGCCTCTTGAATTTTTACAGAACACAGTACGGGGTGAATCCTTTCTGTTTTGTCGTTTTACATTTGCAGAGGGGTTTATCCCGTCACGTAACACCAATTTCTGTGGTTGCTTTGCTGTTTCACATATTTGTGAATTTTGCAGCACTAACGATTTTGAAGTTGTCCCCTCTACACAAAACGTCCGTGGTTTTGCACCATTGTACAAAAGGTGCAGTGTGTCTAAGCGACAGGGCTCCCTACAATGACATCCGACGCTGTTTCAATCTATCTATCCTGATATCGACCCATGGAAACAGCACTGCGCACTCTCCTCGAGTCTGGAAAACAGTCCCTTCACAGATAATGTTACATCCCGCTCTCAAGCGGCTTTTCATTCCATCGCCTTCAATTCCGCACAGAATCCGTTTCAACAGAATTTGTCACTGAGTCATTTGTTTGTGTTCAAATCCTGTGAGCAGAGGGTCACAGTTGGAGAGTGCTGAGCCCATAACCCAGAGATTAGACCATACTCTGTGGACTGTACTCTGCTGTTCATCATTTCACTAACAGCAGGTAGATGTGTCTATGCTCTGCAAATTTTCACGCCTGTTTTAAGAAGCAAGATAAACATTTCCTGGTACCTGCTCTTGTTGTCACACAGACAACAACAACAGCACTAGTCTAGATTGTCTACACTCCGACATCCGTCTTTTTCCCAGGGGTGTAAAGATGATGGTCTGAAACGATTTCTTCTGTTCACTGTCACTCTGGGATGGTGTAAGCTGTGAAATTTATTCTCTGAGCTTGGGGTAACGTGATAAAGCTTATGCATATCAGGTGCAGTGTGCCTGAGCGACAGGATATGCTGCAGTAACATCCCATGCTGAATCAGACAGCAGAGCCCTCGCTGTAACTTCGAGGAGGACACAGACACCGTTCCCGATGACGGGGAGAGACTCTCTCTTTCCCTGCATTTCTGCTTCAGAATGTTTCATCAGTTTCAGATGGCGTTATTTGCACAAGGTTCCCAAAAGAAAGATGGGTTCCTGTGCATGTGCATTCTCCCTTTTGTACAGCTTTCCAGAATTTGCATAACTCCCAATCCCTCTAGCCTCCTCCCCGATCCCCAAACCCGTGTTTGATATGGAGCTGAAGAGCGCGTTCACGTTTCTCTCCCATGACACTGATTGCCATGCCACACGCCAGATGAAAAGCTGAAGACTGCGGGAACCTGCTGTGGTCAGCGCTAACAGAGCGGCCCAGCGGGAGCGTATTGGGCTCATAACCCCGAAATTAATGGATTGAAAACATCCTCTGCTCGTTGACAATTCCAGGTTTCAGTGTGTGTACTGTCCCCGCTAGAGTTCCTATATAACATAGCTCCATTCTACATATTGCATGTTGTTTCACTTTCCGCTTCCTTTCACTCAATGTATCTGAAATGAATATTTCGAACTGATACACCCGCCAAATTTACACAGGTGAGGAAACACACTTGTGAAGATCTGGAAGCTCTTTCCCTGTTCTCTGTCGGTCTGCTCTGATCTGATTCACAAAATCATTTGCCAGAGCTGGGAATAAACTGGTGAAGGTGAGCGACACCAGTTGTCGAGTGCTCTGTGCGCATGACGCCCTGCAGTTATTCCCTATGCTGGTTCGGACAGCAGTGTCCTCCCCGTGAAATGAAAAGCCGTGAGTGACAATTGGATCAACTTGTTGGAGACAGCATTATGACACTGACACAGTTCCGCATTATTAGGACATAGATGGCCAATTATGAATAACCACAGAGATATACAAGCTACAGAGAGTCGCCATGAACTCGATGGGCTGAACAGCTTCTGTCGGCGCGTGAGTGACGCCACACGTTGATGCTGTCCCTCCTCCTGTCTCTGAGATAGAGTGGCTGATGGTGTAACAATGTTTCATTTTAACCCTCCCTTCCGCGTTAGAATGTCTGCAACCCCGCAGCTCAGGGCCGTGGGGATGACTCTCAGTGACTGAGGGTTTCATTCGCATTCTCTTCATCGAGGGCAGGTGTTAACTGCTGCCCAATTGCAGCATAGAAACCGATGTCACTGTTACAAAAGCCTTTCTGCAGGATTGCTGTGAAGATGGATTCTGAACAGCAAACAGGCTGCACAAAAATGCCCTCACATGAATTTACCTAGTGTAGAGAATCCGGAGTACATTCTGTCTTTCCCAACAGACAACTCTCAGATAAATGATATTTTCAGGAAGTTCCCAAACAAACTTGCTGATTTCCAGCACTTGATGGAACTGGATGTGCCGATCAGAGCGAGCTTGAGAGCACATCCACACTTGCCTCCCCTCACACTGCCTGCCATTGGAGGGAAATAGCTGAATACTCTGCCGATGGGGTCCAAGCGAAAGGGATAAACAGCACTGTCCCGTGAACAAGGAGACGGAATAAGAAGGTGATATTCTTGAAACTCTTTGGAGCTTAGAAATCCGAGAGAAAAGTGTAATGTAGTTAGATCTGAGCGACTTTGAGCTGGTTTGGTGTTGGAAACGTAAGAATGTCGCCTGATCATTGCTTAGTTGCTTGAGTTAATACTGGCATGTGAGAATGTCTTAGTTCAGGTCGCCATCGAGCCTTGGTTGTTTGATTTCACTTTGCCCGGTCGTCCTATCAACTGTTTGATAAAAACAAGGTGTAAATCATGAAAGTTGCACCCCTTGAAATAACGTTGAGTTCAGGGGTAATAAGTGTCATGGTCGTGGGCATTGCACAGTACCACATGCGGTGAATCGGCCAAAGCAACGAGCAACAAAATTGGTGGGTTTTCTTTTGAATTTTAACACTCTGATTTTCTAAGCAATATTTTCCTTGAGCTGAAATAAAGTCGGAGCAAATCTGAATACAACATTAATCGTTACAATGAGATTTATCTAATTCACTTCTGATTATTACAATGAACATTGTGAGTTTGCAGCAAAATTAAAATGAAACGAACAAAACAGCGTTTCTTGCAATTTAATCCAATTCAGGTTCAGCCATATCAGAAAGGCCATTGAGCCACAACATTGCCTTTATTTCCCTCTCCATGGCTGCTTCTTCACGTGAGAGAGAAAGTGACTGAAGAAAGTATGAGAAAAAAATGTAGGTGTGAATATGACGGAAAATTCTTGTTCCCTGTTTCATTCTGACATAGTTCTGACTCAGAATGTATCACTGACAGCTATTCATTCTGTCAAGCATGGCTATTTATTGGAATTTGCTGTTCTGATAATTCTGGTGCAAGCAGAAACACAATGGCATGGAAACAGGGCCTCCGGCCCAACAAGTCCACACCGACCCGCCGAAGTGCAACCCACCAATACATTTGCCCGTTACCTAACACTACGGGCAAATTAGCATGGCCAATTCATCTGCACATTTTTGGACTTTGGGAGGAAACCGGAGCACCCGGAGGAAACCCACGCAGACATGGGGAGAACGTGCAAACGCCACACAGTCAGTCGCCTGAGGTGGGAACTGAACCCGGGTCTCTGGCGCTGCGAGGCAGCAGTGCTAACCACCCTTTACTTTCACCACATGCAACCTGATGAGGTGACATGTCACTCCTCTACAAAATGTGCTGCGAAGACTGAGCGATTATGGTGTTGGGTTATTATATCGCTGTGCTCCACATTCACCAGTTCGAAATACACATTGTTTGCTAACTTCACAAACCGCTCCAGCAGTTTTTATTGGCACCTCACACTCTGGAATACACTGGATAGAGAATCTTGTTCTTGCCCTTCACTGCACGGGAGATTCACAAATAATTCACCACATTAAAGTCGAAATGAAGAGTGAGAGCAGTCATTCTGTTCAATTGTAGATGAAATTGGTGTAATGAGAAGGAACGCATTTTTCTTTCCGCCCTACATTTCATCTTGTCTTTCTATGAACTTGCATCAAAAGAAAGAGAAACAAATAACAAGAGATCGGGACCACAAGTTTATCCAGTGGGGTTGTTCATGAGTATCTTAACCTAACACTCCACACAATGATCTGATCAGTAATTCAAACAGTCACTCGGAATTGGAACTATAGAAAATTTCTCCAATGAAACGAACCCTTCATTCTTGCACAAATTTCTGCTGTGTGTGAATCGTACAACGGTCCATCATCCAGCGTGATCACTGACTTGCCAACTGTATAAGGTCCACCAGCGTTCGTCAGCAATCCCAGCTTCTGTACACAGCCACCTGTGCTGTGCCCAGTGTCATTTGTTGAACCCAGGTCACAGCACATTTCTTCTTCCTGAGTTTATGAGCCTTGTTCCTGATCTGTCTGATCAGTTTAATAAACCTTTACTATCATGTCATCCCATCCCCTTACAAGTCTGAACTTATGAATAAAATAAGGCGTTAGACCAAATGTTAAACCACTGGAAGTTTGCCATTCAGCCCATGGAGTCTGCCCCACCATTCAACGAACTCATGGTTAATATGATAATCTTTAACTCCTTTCTGCTCAGTTACCTCGACAAATTTTCATCATCTTTCTGGCTAACTATCTGGCACAGTTTGAAAATTGTGATTTCCTGAAGAAGGGCTCATGCCCCAAACGTTGATTCTCCTGCTTCTTGGATGCTGCCTGACCTGCTGCGCATTTCCAGTTGAAAAATGCCACAGATGTTTTGGTCCCTGAGCAAGAAATTGCTCCTCATTTCTGAATTAAATGGACAATATCTAATTTTGAGATTATGTCCTCTGGTGCTTTCCTCATAGCACAAGGGCAAACCATTGGCCCGTATCTACCCTGTCAAGACCCCACGAATATTGAACGTTTATAATTCTCCCCTCCACCTCCTTTGTTTCGAGGAGAATAATCCCAGCCTAACCAATCATTCCAGGAAGCTCCATTTTATACAGAGTTGGCAACATCCTCGTAAGTCTCTGTTGTCCCCTCCAGCATCCTTACATGCTATTAAGAAAGCTGGAGAAATTTCGGCGAGGAAACGGGTTGAAATTTCAGGCGCAGACGGGAATTGGAACTTGAAATCAGAAAGCGATTGGAATCGGATTGATCCACAGAAGGACCAAATACAGCATCGATTACTCTGACAAATGAGAATCTAATCATATTCGATTGACATTCAATGGATTCATTGTAACTGAATTCCTCCGTGTAATCGTTCTGAGAGCTAGTATTTAGGAGAAAATTGAACCTCACCGCCCATATAAAGAAGTTGACGACAGAAACATGTCCGCCGGTGGACTTTGTTTGATTACTAACTCAACTCTTGTCTCCGTGAAGCCTACATCGTCCGCAACGCACAAATTAGAGGTTTAACTGAACTCTCTCCATTTGCCGCGGTGGGTGCAGCTTCAACACCATTGAAGGAACTGGACACCTTCCACGACAATACAGTCACTTAACTGTACATTGTTCAGCACCTAAATATTTATTTCCTCAACTGCTGAGGCACAATTGCAGCAGAGTACACCACCTAGAAGATTCACTGAAGTAAGTCATCCAGGCTTTGTTGACAGAACCTTCAAAGCTCAAAAACTGCACCGACTATAACGATAAGGTTGAAGATGCACTGAAACGTCACCATTTAGAAATTACCCTCCAAGGCACATACCAGCATGACTTGGAGAGGTATCAGTGGTAAATTCATTGAGTGGTGAAGCGGTCTTGATGGGCAAAGAGTTATACTTCAGCCCTCCACCTTTTATTTTACAATATTTTAAAATGTTGATTATTGCATTGACCAGATTTGTGCTCATTCCTTTAGTTGTTTCCTAAACTGGCGGTTGCTAAAGATCGAATATCATCCTGAATCTGTGGTCAACAATAGAAAATATATAAAAAGCCTCTCGAACACCTGATCTCCATGTCCAACAATCTTCAAAGATCTATGAATATCTACTCCAAGATCTCTTTGTTACTGTACACCACTCAGAATCCTCACTGTCATTGTTTCAACTCCGCAATTTCGTTACCACTTATTGTCTGGATTGAATTCCATTCGCCGTTTTTTTCCCTTCCACCCGATTGATACATCCCTGAGGTCCCTGATATTGTTCATCACAGTCAACTACACGACCAATTGTTGCATCGTCTGAAAACTTCTAAACATGACTACTACAACTAAGATTGAATTATTGATTTACATCAGGAGACAGTGGTACTCCACTGTAAAAAGGCATCCAAGCATTTTTCATTTTTGGATGGGATGAACACCTGCAATAACAGCAGAATCGGACCCTTGCTATCATTTTTAAACCTAATGGCAAGTCTGCAGGTTGGTCTCCTGACTGATTCCTTCTCAAATATGGGAGTGGTGAATGACCTGTCCATATTGTGACTGAGCAAGTGAGTTTACATTTCAGCGGGTATTTTAATCCCTTCCTACAGACCCCGCCCCCATGGATCTGACTTCATTGCGGCGTGGGTATCCTTCTGTCTATTTAGTTTGGATAATCAGTTGAATTTGAGTCCACGCTGAGACGACTCCCGATATTCCCCATCATCCATGTATCTTTTTTTATTCTTCCTTATTCTCCCACAGCATGTGGCTATCATAGTCTGAACAGCATTTGTTGTTCATCCTTAACTCTCCTTGAACTGAGTCAGAGGGGATTTAGGGGTGAACCGTACTATTGTGGATCTGGAGTTATATGTTGCCAGGTCTCGTTAAGGACCGCCGATTTCCCTTTTGAAGGGACATGAATGAATGGGTTTCGAGCAAATGAAAAATTTTTGTCAATCTTCCTCTGAGCAGGTTTATAGTCCAGATTTTATTCATCAAATCTAACTACCAGTAGCTGCCATGCTCCATTGTCCAAGGGTTGATGGCCCAAATATCGCCATTACATTTGCAGATGACACGAAGATTGGTGGAGTAGCAGAAAGCATCGGGGACTGTCAATGAATGAAGGAGAATGCAGATAGACAGGAGAGTTGAGCGGAGAAGTGGCAGGTGGAGTTGGATCCAGGTAAATGTGAGGTGATGCATTTTGGGAAGTCTAATTCGAGAGCCAAGTAAACGGAAGAGCCTTGGGTAAAGTTGATGAGCGGAGAGATCTGGGAATGCAGGTCCTTTGCACCCTGAAGGTGCTGCACAGGTGGATCGAGTTGACAAGAGGGCATATGGCAAGCTTGCCTTCACCGAACGGGGCATTGAGTTTAAGAGCTGGCAGGTCATGCTAAATGTGTACAAGATTTTGATTCAAACTCATATAGAATGCTGTGTACAGTTCTGGCTCCTAAATTACCAATACGATGTGGACGTTTAGGAGAGTATGCAGAGAAGATTTATGAGGATGTTGCCTGGTCTGGAAGATGCTTGCTCTGCGGAGAGATTGAGGGGGGCCTGATTGATATCTATAAAATCTTGAATCATCAGGGTGGATAGAAATACGGTTTCTTCCCAAGGTGAGGGTTTAAATAATGAGAGGTCACGTGTTCAAGGTGAGAGGTGTAAAGTTTAAGAGAGATAGACGTTGGATGTATTTTTCACAGAGGGTGGCAGGTGCCTGGAACATGTTGCCAGCAGAGGTAGTAGAGGTAAGCACGGTCGATTCATTTCAGGTTATCCTGCACAGATGCATGAGTAGGTGGGGTGCAGAGGAATACAGATGCTTAGGAATTGGATGATAGGCTTAGGCAGTGGATTTGGATCAGCTCAAGCTTCCACTTTCAAAGGGCCTGTTCCTGGGCTGTAAAATCTCTGTGTTCTTTGCTCTTCTTTGTTCACTACACTACCAAATTCATGCTATATTGCTGCATTTCAGAGAATGACATTGTCAATTCCAATTATCACAGAGGGAATGAGATATGACATGTGGCTGTGTCGGAATGAATGTGATGTACGCTGGATTGGAGTGTTTACTGGGAGCAAGAGGCTGATGTGGAGACGATGTGATCAAAAACAGCGCTTACTGTCAAAGTAACAAAACAGCGCATTTGTAAGGAAAATTTCAGAGATTGGTTTCAATTAGTCGACCTCCTGCTTAAGGCTCTAGCACGCTTCCGCTGAGCAAATCTGCAGTGCGGGTTAATGCTGCTGTTGTTTCTTAATCGTCTAATAAACGACGACAAATAAGCTCTTCCTCCCCACCTTTGACCAGGAACGCTCCCAGCTTTGACAGTTCATGCGCCTCTGTGACGTCATAGAAGAACCACGTGCTCACCTTCAAACCAGTCATTCCATTTCGATACCGTGGTTGTGAGATCAATTCTCCTGCAGCAGCTTTCACAACATGGACCAGAGATTATTGGGATATCAGGCTCAGGAAAAGGACACAGGGCAGCACTGAGGAAAATAAAATTTACTGGAAAATACCTCTTTCTGTGGACTTCTACATCATTGATTTCACTTGCTCATTTAGCTCTATCTTGCCTATTGTGTGCAGTTCAGCAATTCGCATGATAGCATGGATATGATAGCACTGGAAATGATGCAGGAGAGATTTACCAGGATATTGTCTGGGTAGAAGAGTTTCAGTTATGAAGAGAAATTGTATAAACTGGAGACGTTGTTCTTAGAGCAGAAGAACTTGAGAGGAAACATGATTGAGATGTACAAAATAATAAGGAATATGGATGGCATAGACTGAAATAAACGTTTCTCTTTGATGGTGAGATCGATCACGGGGGGGGGGGGGAGGGGGAGGGTGGCATAGATTTAAGAATAGAAGAGGAAAGATTTGAGTGAATGTGCAGACAAATGTTTTGAAACAACGGTTGTTTAAATTTGGAATAAGTGCTTGCAAAGGTTGGAGAGTCAGAAATCCTCATAACTTTCAGAGGCATTCAGATGTGAATTTGTGATGCCAAGACATACAAGGCTATAGGCCAAGTAATTTAAAAAAGAGGTTGGGTAGTTAAGCGAATGTTAATTTCCAGTATTAACAAATAGGCTTCTTTTTGCATACAATTCTTGAGTTGTACCACCGCCTGTCACTGCGTGAGATCTGGTTCAATTTACTTCCAGGGTGGGCGCTTGCATATTGGGAGGGCTGAGTGGATAGAACTGCGCCTTTCAGCGCCAGAAACCCGCCTTCGATACCAGACTTGTGTGACTGACTGTGGAATTTGCACACTCCTGTTCTCTCTCTCCCGTGTGAGTTTCCTCTGGATACTCCGATTCCTTCCCACAATGCAAAGTTGTGCAATTGTGATACATGGCAAACAAAATCTGAATGGAATGCAAGTGCTGTAAATCAGAGACAAAAGTCAGAATTGCAGCTCGGGGAAAACTGAATGACCATTTCGGGTCAACAGACCCTTCCTCGGAACTGTTTTTAATTTGCAATGTTAACTCTGATTTCTCTCCACTGATGCTGCCTGACTCGCTGAGCTTTTGGAGTAATTTCTACTTTTGTAGGTGGATCATAAATGCGGGTTTAGAAAGATAGAGTGGGTGTGTGTGTGAATCTCTTCCACGGCACAGTACATACTCATTTGGCCAAATGGTTTCTGTCTGCACTGTATCTAATTCCATTAACTCTAAATCTATACGTTTTTGTCCTTTTTTTAAGTCTTTGGTTTTCACATCTCTCCTGTCATGTGAATTGCAGAGCAGGACAATCGACGTTTCTGGCATAAGCTACCACCAAACCGTTACCACCTGACGCCTGGAAGATGAACGCCTCATATTTTGCCTTGGGACTCTGCAACCATACGGGATAAATGTGGATTTCAACGGCTTCCTCATTTCCCCTCCCCCAACATTATCACAGTCTTAAGCATCCAACTCAGCACCACCCTCCGGACCCATTCCTCTCTCTCCCTCTGACTTATCACCTTCTCTCCGCCTCCATCCACCATTCGCTTTCCCAGCTTCCTTGCACCCAACCCCAACCCCCCCCCCCCCCCCCCATTTATCTCTCAGTCCCTACCCATAAGACTCATTCCTGGTGAAAGACTTATGACAGAAACATCGATTCTCCCGCTCCTCGGATGCTGCCTAACCTGCTGTACTTTTCCAGCACGACAGTATCGCCATGGCGAAGATAGACGAGCTCAGCTCACCCTCTTTATCCTGGAGCGGAGAAGGCAGAGTGAGGAAGTCATTAAGTTGCACATTAAGGGGATAGATATGTGTGATAGGAATAAACTTGTTATGGAAAGAGTTAACAACCAGGGATCTCCGTTAAACACAGGGAGAGGAGATTCAGACGAGATATAGGAAGAACATTTTCACTCTGAGAGTGTTGTTTGTTTGGAATTCAAGTTTTGAACGTGTGGTAAACCTATGAGTCATCAAAATATTTCAGGACTATTTAGCCAAAATCTTGAGAAGCTAGAGCACACATGAATAAAGACCAGGTACTGGAAAGTGGGGTGAAGATAAACAGATGACTGATGAGAGATCCAAACACTGTACAGAAAATACAGAGCATGATAGCATGTGAATGCTAAAGGAATGAAAACTACTGGCGATCTGTTACAAAGGGTCTGTGGAATGCTACACTTGTCGAGAGGTTCCTGGGCAGGATGGGGCCAGCGTGACAGGTTGGGATAAGAATAGTGGAATGGTCCGACACACGTTAGCAGTCAGACTGGGCTGAAAGGTTACTATGGCAGGCGGAGATAATAACAATTAGAAAAGTCAGACTCGTCTACAAAATATCATCATGGCAGATTGGGACAAGTCGTGGCAATAAGTACTTAGGACATGACTTTAAATAATAAATTGATAGTCGTGTCAGCCTGCTTGAGACGCTTGTAGCAAGATACGACATTAAATATCTAATCAGTGGTTAGTAGAGTCAGCTTGGGACAGGAAACATTGTGATAAATGGGGTAGCTAAATATCTAATCATGACAGGTTCGTCTGGTATGGAGGTTCATTGTAGCACAGGTGGCAGTAGAATACCAAATACTGACAGTAGAATAATATTAAATAGAATTAGGAAAAAATATAGTGACAGAAGTAGAACGACAATGGGGACTAGAGTTAGGGAATTCTGACTTACACAGTTGGGCATTCTGATAAGCTAACAAAAATGAATAAAGAAAAGGATGAAGTGATGGAGTTTAATTCAGATCAATGCCAGGTGCTGCATTTTGAGAAAGCATATCTTAGCAGGACCTTTACAATTAATGGTAACGTCCTGGGGAGTGTTGCTGAACAAAGAGACCTTCGAGTGCAGGTTCATAGCTCCTTGAAAGTGGAGTCACAGGTAGATAGGAGAGTGAAGAAGGCGTTTGGTATGCTTTCCTTTATTGGTTAGAGTATTGAGTACAGGAGTTGGGAGGTCATATTGCGGCTGTACAGGACATTGGTTAGGCCACTGTTGGATACTGCGTGTAATTCTGGTCTCCTTCCTATCGGAAAGGTGTTGTGAAACTTGAAAGGGTTCAGAAAAGATTTACAGGGATGTTGCCAGGGTTGGAGGATTTGAGCTATAGGGAGAGACTGAACAGGCTTGGCTGTTTTCCCTGGAGCGTCGAAGGCTGAGGGATGACATTATAGAGGTTTACAAGATTATGAGGAGCATGGTGATGATAAATAGACAAAGTTTTTTCCATGGGGTCGGGGAGTCCAGAACTAGAAGGCGTAGGTTTAGGGTGAGAGGGGATAGATGTAAAAGAAACCTGAGGGACAACCTCTTCACGCAGAGGATGGTACGTGTATGGAATGAGCTGCCAGACCATGTGGTGGAGGCTGTTACAATTGCATCATTTAAGAGGCATTTGGATGGGTATATGAATAGGAAGGATATGGAGGGATATGGGCCGCTTGCTGGCAGGTCGGACTAGATTGCATTGACAGAAGGGTCTGTTCCTATGCTGTACATCTCAATGACTCAATGACTCTATGCCATGGATCCTGAGGTTCGGCAGCATTCAAGAATTTGCTTTCTGAATGTCCCGGTTTTGTTTACAAATAATAGATCTGCTCATTGAAAAACTCTCCGCATCTCCTGTTGATTGTCGACATTTTCTCCACGACAACCACAATTTGGGTGCAGTAAAATTGTGGCGAGCGCAGCTCTGTGGCGCAATGAAAAGCGTGTTAGATTTCTATAACTTTGGAAACTTTGCTATGCAATGTTTGTGGGTTTGAACCACACAAGAATTGGAATTTACTTCGATTTTCAGCTGAATCATTGATTGTTGTGCTGATTCATCGACAATTCCTGTCGTCTGGAGTTCTCATCCCAGATACTGACCAGAGGAAGTTCCTTAGCTTCTTGCTGGTGACTTTTGACGGAATCATATCGCTTGAAACATGAACAGACCTGAATCAGATACTCACGAGCAAAACCTGAAAATTTCGTGCAAAAACCCATTGTCTCTAAACACATTTCCCTCCTCAAGGTACACAGAAATTTTCGATTGATAAAACAGC
This sequence comes from Chiloscyllium plagiosum, assembly GCF_037043375.1. Taxonomy (NCBI): domain Eukaryota; kingdom Metazoa; phylum Chordata; class Chondrichthyes; order Orectolobiformes; family Hemiscylliidae; genus Chiloscyllium; species Chiloscyllium plagiosum. The sequence goes on along the minus strand of NW_028270178.1, from coordinate 50,331,062 downwards.
TTGGTCCCGTTGTGCGACAGGTTGTTGAAGATGAGCTGGGGAAAGGCATTGACGTCTTTGGTCAACCATGAAGATATCAAACGGTGGGTAGGACAGCTGTTTAGGGAGAAAGTGAGGTCTGCAGATGCTGGAGATCAAAGTTGAAACTTTATTGCTGGAACAGCACAGCAGGTCAGGCAGCATCAAGGGAACAGGAGATTCGACGTTTCGGGCACAGGCCCTTCTTCAGGAATGAGCAGAGAGTGTTCAGCAGGAGAAGATAAAAGGTAGGGAGGAGGGACTTGGAGGAGGGGAGTTGGAAATGTGATAGGTGGAAAGAGGTCAAGGTGAGGGTGATAGGTCGGAGTAGGGTGGAGGCGGAGAGGTCAAGAAGAAGACTGCAGGTCAGGAAGGCGGTGCCGGGCTGGAAGGATCCGGCTGAGACAAGGTGGGGGGAGGGGGGATGAAGAAACTGGTGAAGTCCAAGTTCATCCCCTGCGGTTGGAGGGTTCCCAGTCGGAAGATAAGACGCTCCTCCTCCGACCGTCGGGTTGTTGTGGTTTGGCGGTGGATGAGTCCAATGACCTGCATATCCTCGGTGGAGTGGGAGGGGGAGTTGAAATGCTGTGCCACAGGTTGGTTGGGTTGGTTCGTCCGGGTGGCCCAGAGGTGCTCCCTGAATCGCTCCGCAAGTAGGCGGCCTGTCTCCCCAATATAGAGGAGGCCACACCGGCTGCAGCGGATGCAGTAGATGATGTGGGTGGAGGTGCAGGTGAATCTGTGGCGGATATGGAAGTTTCCCTTGGGGCCTTGGAGAGAAGTGAGGGGGGAGGTGTGGGCGCAAGTGTTGCACCTCCTGCGGTTGCAAGGGAAGGTGCCGGGAGTGGTGGTTGGGTCGGTGGGGGGTGTGGATCTGACAAGGGAGTCGCGGAGGGAGTGGTCTCTACGGAAAGCTGATAGGGGAGGGGAGGGAAATATATCCTTGGTGCTGGGGTCTGTTTGGAGGTGGCGGAAGTGACGGCGGATGATGCGCTGTACATGGAGATTGGTGGGGTGGTAGGTGAGGACCAGTGGGGTTCTGTCCTGGTGGCGGTTGGAGGGGCGGGGCTCAAGGGCGGAGGAGCGGGAAGTGGAGGAGATGCGGTGGAGGGCACCGTCGACCACGTCAGGGGGGAAATTGCGGTCCTTGAAGAAGGAGGCCATCTGTGTTGTACGTATTTTGAACTGGTCCTCCTGGGAGCAGATGCGGCGGAGACGAAGGAATTGGGAGAATGGGATGGCGTTTTTACAGGGGGCAGGATGGGAGGAGGTGTAGTCCAGGTAGCTGTGGGAGTCGGTAGGTTTGTAGTAGATGTCCGTGTTGATTCGGTCGCCTGAGATAGAAACAGAAAGGTCTAGGAAGGGGAGGGAGGAGTCCGAGACTGTCCAGGTGAATTTGAGGTCGGGGTGGAAGGTGTTGGTGTAGTGGATGAACTGTTCAACCTCCTCGTGGGAGCACGAGGTAGCGCCGATACAGTCATCAATGTAGCGAAGAAAAAGATGGGGGGTGGGGCCAGTGTAGTTGCGGAAGATGGATTGTTCCACATACCCTACTGTTTAGAATTGCCTCCTCCAGTTTCTCACTTTCTGTGCTGTTTCTTACAGAGGGTTTTCAACAGTAACCTGATGAGGGTATTGTGAATCTACACTACGGAATATCACCACAGCTCTCACATCCAGAATAGAGAGCTCTTATTGCAGCTTTAGATCAGACAATGAAGGATTCACTCATGCGCTCTGTCAGACTGCATGCTCCATCACACAGGTTTCCAACTGGGTACATGGAGGAAGTAAACGTGTGGATATTGGGATTCAGGGACAGTTTTCCCCTCTGCTGGTCTGCAGTTCTGGTCACATGAATGTCTGACATGCTGAGACTTTCTGTGCATTCTTCCTACTTTACACTTTAAGCTGTAATTGAATTTATTCTTGCATAACATTCTTGCATCTTCAATATTCATGGAAACCATGCAATGTGTTCTTGGATGTAGGAATGGTGAATGTTATTGATGAAGGCAATATGTTTCATGTTACCTGTATGAACTTTCAGAAGGAAGTTGGTGAAGTTTCATTGATTCGAATTCTGTGCCGATTGAAGCTGATCGAAGGAAAAGCCCTGCGACAGCAGCAAGGTAGCATTGTCTGTCAACAACGTAGGAATCAACAGAAACCCATTTTTCAATGCAGTCTATTTTTCACGTTTTTGGGTCCCTTTTGTATCCTTTTCGTGAACCTGATGCTTCAATTATCACAGGTTCATGTCAGTTTCAATTGACTGCATTAGCTTTAATTTCAGAACCAGACGGTTCGGGGAAATGAGGCAGGGTGAGTGACTGAGGTGTCAGAGAGGCAGCACATCACCACCAAAGATCACACAATGTTGTGGTTCAGTGGTTAGCACTGCTGCCTGAACAGGGTCCAAAGTTCGATTCCAGCCTCGGTGGACTGTCTGTGTCGAGTTTGCACATTCTCCACGTGTCTGCCTGGGTTTCCTCCGGGTGTTCCAGTTTCCTCCCACAGTCCAAAGATTGTGCAAGTCAGGTGAGTTGGCCATTCTAAATTGCCCATAGTGCATTTTTCAGAGGGGAAGTGGTTCAGATTGGGTTACTCTTCGGAGGGTTGGTGCGGACTTGTCGGGCCGAAGGGTCTGTTTCCATACTGTCGAGAATCTAATCATCACGGCAAAAGTAGAACAGTTGAGTTAAAGTTCCCAAGGTAAGCGTAAGTCATGTGACCGGTTCACTGTCAGCTTCTCTAGTCGCGCAATTGTTCAGCACCCAGCACTTAAAGGTGCATAAAAGGTTGTAAGTTCAATGCACATATAAAGATGATGCTACTGACATTGACCAGGGATTATTGAAGCATCAGACTGAAACGCAATTGAAAACAATGTTGAATAAAGTAGCATTTATTTGAAAACTCCAGTTTCTGACGTGGAGAAATGTTTTGTCTTCAGGAAACACGCCAATTATTAACCAAAAGTCTGCAAATATTCCCCAGGTGAATAACTGTTTGTGGACAGAGAAACAGAGATGAAGTTTGAGCTTGATGACATTCCTCAAATCATTGACCCAGCGCTGGATTACATCCTGGGAAAGTCTGTTTAACTCGTTTCATATCATTCCATTTCCTGCAAGCTGCCCAGCTCATTAAACCAATCGAAGGTATTCGATTAAATTCTTTGTGGAGTTTGAATGTTGTCAGTAAACCTCTCTTCGGACACAACGAAGTCTTTCCTGATTTCTCCCGCCTTATTCTTTATCTATCCCACCATTCCATTATACCCTCTCTTTTCTTTGCGAGTGGCTTTATCTCCCAGTAAACCTCATTTCCATCGTTTCTGTCGACATGGTATCAAGTGAACTCTGGCCGTGTCATTCCGAATGTCCAGTAAATTTCAACCCGAGAAACGATGCTGGGTCCAATTCAATGCATGAAAACTCACCATTAAGCTATGCAATCTTATAACCGACTCAGGAAACATGTAAGCAATTTTAGTTACAGCTGAATCGATCGGCTGAAACAGCATCGAGCCAAATCCCAGTCACATACATGGCTGTTGTTCTTATAGTTATTTCTTCTCTACGTGTGCAGAAGTAACACAGTGAGGGATCAATTGCTATTGCCAGACATACATAAGGGGGTGGGTATGAAATGCTGAGGTTGTGAGATCAGAGCAGTTTTTATTGACATACACCATTCACTGTTCGAATCTCAGACTCAGAAATTAGACAGAGAGCGATTTTGAGCGAAATCTGGGCAGGAAAGCTTACCCCATGACGTAACACCAGTTTGTGTGGTTACTCTGTTGTTTACCTCATTTGTGTGTTTTGCCTCATCGTGGATTTTGAAGTTGACCCCTCTGTACAAAGGTTTCGAACTTTTGCACGATTATACAAAAGATGCAGCACATTCACACCCGACGCTGATTCAGTCTACTTGTACAGCTACTGACACCTGGGAACAACACTATGCACTCTCCTCGAGTTTGCAAAATGATTTGCGACATTCCCATTCTTATGGCTCTTTTCATTCCATCGGCTTCACTTCTTCACGGAATCCAATTCAGCAGATCTTGTCACTGAGTCATTTCTTTGTATGTGTTCAGATCATGTGAGCAGAATATCACAGTCCATAACCGAGAAGTCAGACCATACTCAGTGAACTGTACTCTGCTCTTGATCATTTTATGAACACCAGGTAGAAATATCTATGCTCTTCAAAATTTACTCAGCTGTTTTTCAGAAGTAAGACAAACAGTTCCAGGTTTCTGCTTTTGTTGTCACACGGACCAAGATTGTAAATGCTAGAACCAGTTGAGACTGTCCGCTCACCCACTCATTTTCAACCCAGGAGGTCACAGTCATAGAGTCATAGACATGTACAGCATGGAAACAGACCCTTCGGTCCAATCCGTCCATGCCGACCAGGTATCCCAACCTAATCTAGTCCCACCTGCCAGCACCCGGCCCATATCCCTCCAAACACTTGTGTTGCAATTGTACCAGCCTGCACCACATCCTCTGGCAGCTTATTCCATGCACGTAGCACCCTCTGCGTGTAAACGTTGCCCCTTAAGTCTCTTTTGTATCTTTCCCCGATCAGCCTAAACCTATGCCCTCTAGTTCTGGACTCCCCAACCCCAGGGAAAAGACATTGCCTATTTATCCTAACCATGCCCCTCATAATTTTGTAAACCTCTATAAGGTCACCCCTCAGCCTCTGACGCTCCAGGGAAAATAGCCCCAGCCTGTTCAGCCTCTCCCTGTAGCTCAGATCCTCCAACCCTGGCAACATCCTTGTAAATCTTTTCTGAACCCTTTCAAGTTTCACAACATCTTTCCGATAGGAAGGAGACCAGAATTGCACGCAATATTCCAACAGTGGCCTAACCAATCTCCTGTACAGCCACAACATGCCCTCTCAACTGCTGTACTGAATACTCTAACCAATAAAGGAAAGCATACCAAACGCCTTCTTCACTATCCTATCTCCCAGCGACTCCACTTACAAGGAGCTATGAACCTGCACTCGAAGGTCTCTTTGTTCAGTAACACTCCCTAGGACCTTACCATTAAGTGCATAAGTCCTGCTAAGATTTGCTTTCTTAAAATGCAGCACCTCGCATTTGTCTGAATTAAACTCCATCTGCCACTTCTCAGCCCATTGGCCCATCTGGTCAAGATCGTGTTGTAATCTGAGGTAACCCTCTTCGCTTTCCACTACACCTCCAATTTTGGTGTCATCTGCAAACTTACTAACTGTATCTCTCATGCTCTCATCCAAATCATTTATGTAAATGACAAAAAGTAGAGGGCCCAGCACTGATCCTTGTGGCACTCCAATGGTCACTGGCCTCCAGTCTGAAAAACAACCCTCCACCACCACCATCTGTCTTCTACCTTTGAGCCAGTTCTGTATCCAAATGGCTACTTCTCCCTGTTTTCCATGAGATCTAACCTTGCTAATCAGTCTCCCATGTGGAACCTTGTCGAACGCCTTACTGAAGTCTATATGGATCAATCGGTGTTAAGATGATGGTCTGAATCGGGTTTTTCTAAAAAGAATAATATTTTTATCCATTAATTTCTGGTTTATGTGCCCACCTGTCTCCCGCTGGGCATCTGTCTTAGCGCTGACCACAGCAGTTTCCCGCAGTCTTCAGCTTTTTGTAGCATGCAGCTTCGAGTATGACATCAAAAGATGTTCACAGTTACTGTGTGATACTCTCCAAATGGAGGCAGCTCTAGTTAGATGAACGTGAGGGAGAAGATGATAGGTCAGAAGGAGCAGTGATCAAATGGGTGCAGAGGCCAAATTGGAGGCTTGGGTCTTGAGGGAAGGGAAATGAGGAAACTGTTCAAATCCACACTAATCCTGCGAAGTGACAGAGTTCCAACACTGAATATATAGCCTTCCTCCTCCAGGCATTGGGTGGTTATGGTTTGGCAGTAAAGGAGGCCCAGGACCTGTACGTCTTTGACGGAGTGGGAGAGCAAGTTGAATTGTTCAGTCACGGGTTGGTGAAGTTGGTTGGTGCGGGTGTCCTAGAGATGTTCTCTGAAATGATCTGCAAGAAGGCGCCCTTTCTCTCTGATGTAGAGGAGACCCCACTGGGTGCAACGGATGCCGTAGATGACATTTGAAGCAAGAGGGGTGAATTTCTAACGGATGTGGGCCTTAGATGGAGATAAGTGTGGTGGTGCGGGCGCTGGATTTAGCCTTCCTGCGGTGGCAGGGAAAGATGCCAGTAGTGGGATGTGGGCTTATTGCGATTATAGATCTGACGAGGAGGGAATGGTCTTTTTTGGAATGCTGATCGGAATGGGACGGCAAATATATATCTGATGGTAGGGTCTGTTTGGAGATGGCAGAAGTGGTGGAGTATGATATGCTTTATGCGGAGGTTGGTGGGGTGAAATTTGAGGATCATGCAGTTCAAGGCCGGTGGTGCATGAAGTGGAGCAGATGCACTGGAGCGCATCGTCAACCAAGCGGTAAGGGACTTCGCGATTATGGAAGAAGGGGATCAAACTGGGACTTTTTGAGGTGGAATTGGTCATCCTAGGAAAATATATGGTGGAGGCGGCGGAATTGGGAAAAAGGGATGGCGTTTTTACACGAGGTGTGTGTAATATTGGTAGCTGTGGAAGTCGGTGGGCTTGCAGTATATGTCTGTAAATAGTCGTTCGCTGGCGCGGTGATGGGCAGGAGAGGGACGTTGCCAAGATGATCTAGGTAAATTTGAGGTCGGGGTGAAAGGTGTTGGTAACGTTGGTAAACTGTTCAACCTCGTCGTGGAAGCACGAAGTGACTCCCAATAATGTAGCAGAGGAACAAGTGGAGAGAGGTGCCAGTGTAACTGCGAAAGTGGACAATTCCATACATCTGACAAACAGGCAGGCATCGCTAAGTCATATGCAGGTGCCCATGACTACCCCTTTGGTTTGGAGGAAGGGGTAGGATTGAAAGGAGAAGTTGCTGAGGTTGAGGACCAGTTCAGCCATTTTGATGAAAGTGTCGGTGGAAGGGTTCTGGATGGAATGGGGTGAGATGAAGGAACTGATGGCTTGGAGACCTTCGTCAGGGCAGATGAATGTGTACAGGGACTGGATGTCCAAGGTGAAGATGACGCGTTGGGGACAAGGAAACAAAAATCTTGCAAGATGTGAAGTGCATTGGTGGGGTCACGAACGGAGGTGGGGTTTTCCTGTACTGAGGAGACAGGAAGGTGTTGAGGTAGGAAGAGATGACTCGATTCGGACAGGCACAGGCTGAGACAACAGGTCTTAGGAAGGAGGTAGAATCAGGCAGTGCAGGGTTCTTGGACAGTGAGGTTGGTGGCTGTGGATGGGAAATTCCCCAGAGGTGTTGAGATTGTGATGGTCGAGGAGACGATGGGAGATGAGGCTGTCATCGGGGCAGTAGGAAAATGTGTCAGCGAGTTTGCGCAGGCTTCAGCAGTGTGCCTCAGGCCGACTCACAAGCCTCATTCCTGATGAATGGCTTATGCCTGAAACGTCGATTCTCCTGCTCCTCGGATGCTGCCTGACCTGCTGTGTTTTTCCAGCATGACAGTGTCGACTCATTCATTATTCCGGTTTCATTTCACACTGCCAGGTCCGTGCTGTCTGTTTTCCTCCAGAAAGCACTGTTCTCATAACCTGGTGCAACATCTGCCTGTCTCAGACAAAAACAGAAATTGTTGTAAAACCTCAGCAGAGCTGGAAGCATCTGTGCAGATGAATCACAGTTAAAATTTCAGATCCACTGAGTCCGTCCCCCCACAGATGCTGCCAGACTTTCTGAACATTTCCAGCAACCTCTGTTACTATTTGATTTTCAACATCGGCAGTTCTTTCGTTTCTTTCTTATTTTCAACCAACATGATTTGGCTAAAGATTATGTTAAATGTTTTGAATATGACTGCGATAGAACGGCCAGATTCCACCAGCCCGCTCCTGCTACTTGGTTCACGTGACCAATGCCTTTCCACTTGGTCACCGCGCCCGACAGCTGCATTTCATATAAATTGACAAATTCATGGTACTCTCTCGGATTGGTAATCAGGAGCGAGATTGTTTGAATTGTTGAAAAAGTAAGATAAACTGAGAAAATACAGGCTATTAAATGGGGAACCGGAAGGGAAAGAGAGAATAGTGAATGTTAGTGTTCTGACAAAATTTAAATGTCATTGCTGAAGATGCAGAAAATGCTATCATTCACAAACATAGCACAGTGTGGAATGTAACTTTTGGCACAAGCAATGCAAGCAGATTGAAAAATCTTAGTCTGAAAGTCTTGTTGCAACTGTTTTAGTTTTGATGAACGCACACATGGGTTTCAGTGCTGTTATGGTCTCCTAAACTGCAGAAGGAAATCCTTGCCTTCGAGGATACGTGGGGAGTGTTCACTGATTCATCCCAGTAATGGCAGGACTGTCCTCTGAAAGCATATGAGTACAATTATTCAATGCTCCATGGAGCTTGGAATAAGAGGTGAAGGGAAAGTCTCCATTTACAAATTAATCATTCAGTAAAACTCAATACAAGTACACATGAAGTGATGGAAAAAGTGGGCAAGAACATGGAAATACGATACACAATAGCTCCGATAATTACTGCGTGGAAAGTATTGAATTCAGATCTACAGTGGCCTTTGGTAATGACATTTACTGTCCAGAACTAGTCTTCACTGGAATATATATCGCCCTACTGTGATGTATTTGAACTTCAGTTACCTTCAGAAATAGCTGAGACTCACTCAGGACATGGAGATTTCGAGAAATCATATTTAAAAAGCAAAGAGTTCGTCGTGTAACTGTGAAATCTTTAGGTCACCCTCAGTGTAATCCTTGACCTCGTCCTCCACCAAAGACACGTGAAGAGTTTAGAAAGGGCACAAACGCTGCTTCCTGGATAGCAAGACATTAGGAATCCCTGGGACGGGGTTTACTGAGACATAAAAGCATCAGAAAGGATATAAATTGTTTCATCGTTATGATAGAGAGAATGAAGTAGCTTATTCACGAGATGTGGAAATGCTGGACAAGAAAAATGCAAGCTTAAACCGAAACAAAAGAGATTTTCACATAATGAGAGGTTTGAAGTGACGAGATCGGGGAAGCTCCTTCTTTCGAGTGAATCTACCAATTCAGTTAGAGCTTCAAAACCACTAGTGAATGATTAAGAAAAGATTGAATGAGAGTTTCTTCCACTCAATAAAGTTATTGAAATCCTGAATGACTTTCTGGAAATAAAACGTTTTAAAAGACGCACGAACTAACATACAAGGAGGGAATTTACCATTGAAAGAAAGGAAACGTGGGTGTGGATTAATTTCGAATTTGTTTTTATTTTCAGACACAAAGGCATTTCACGAATACGCACAGCTGAATAAGATTGAGTATAAAAAGTTCATGAACTTAAAAGTTGTAGCGTATTATTCAAGGTGAAGCATTGAAAATTGGGCTGATGTTTTAACATAACTGCAGATGGAAATTACATCCAAATGAGTAGCAATTGAATCATCACTTGGAGACGTAACGCCTACTTTAAAGATTTGACCACACTCACATGATGTTAGGTGCATTTCATGCTTTCTTATCTCCACCAAAAAGTAGACTCTGTCTTTTTTTGTGTGTTTCAACCTCTGTACGTTTCTGCAGCACACCATTTCAGCTGAAAGATGCTCAGACTAAAATTGAATGCAATATTCAGACAGTCCTATGCGACCAATCTTTTTTTATTATTATTACAATGATCTTTGCGGGTTTGCAACAAACTGCATAACATGAAACCAGTTCACCATCTATTTTCCCGGAACTTAACGCTGTGCACATGGGAAACGGCATCCATCTGCTGAAAAATCACCTTCGGCTCTCTCTGCACACATGTCTCTTCACGTTTTAAATATTTGCAGTGTGTTTGTTGATCAAGGAGTCATTATCCAGAAAAGGCCGTTGTTCAATCCACAAAAACGGATACTTTCCCATAAACGTGGCTTTGCTCAATATCACCTACTATCCGTACCCCTCAACAAGACGACAAATTGAAGCTGCTCCATGTGAGGCTCAGACCTAAACCTTTGGCACAGCACAGCCCACTATACTGGCACAGAGGTACCATGCACTGGTGATCTGCAGCACTTTGAGCGACACATTATTGCTTACCGCCACATTCCTGGTTGTACCTTAACGGTTGGGAAACCGAGTTTCTCTGATTCCATGGGTGGTAACTGCGATTACGCGATAATTTTCACCAATGGTTTTGACCCCTTGTGAGGCAAGTGGTGAGCTACTCATTGCAAAGATGGTTACATTGTTAAAATGTACAACTTCAACTTTTACATTCACTAACCCATGAGCCTTTTATTTTGTTTTTGAAATGTAGAAATCTTAAAATCTTCATCTTGAACAGACTCAATGACAGGTCTCCATTGTGTCTCTGGCATCAAATTCCAAAGTGGAAACCCCTCTAAATTCTTCCACCACAGTCCGCTGTTTGGGAAGTGTTCCTGTTTTCGGAAATGCACTTCCCCGTGTGTTAACTGTTGCTCCCAGTATGCGCTCTGGCACTGCACTCATTTTCCTTCTGATACATGCTCACTGTGTTGCTGAGATCATTCAGTGACTAGGTGTTGTACAGACCAGGAAAATGATACAGCTCAAGGTTTTTGCATTGTTGAATTCAATTGTCAGTTTAGCCTTATTTAGGATTTTGAAATTGTCAGTTCTGTGCAAAAGTTTGTGTCAAAAATATCTGAGCGGAAGTAAGGTGTTCCGAATAATGACATTGAGCACTATGCGCTCACCTCCAGTCTGGAAAACAATTCCTCACAGACAATTTTACACCTTCTGCTGTCACGGGCTCTTCATTCTGTTGACTTCAAATCGCCACAGAATTCAACAGACCTTGTTACATTGTCATTTCTTCATTTTTGTTCAGATCATTGCGAGCAGGTTGTCACAGTGGGAGTGTGCTTGCCCCACAACCTAGAGGTCAGACCATACATTTGGAACTGTATTATGCTAATTATCATTTCACCAACACCAGGGAGAAATATCTGCTGCTCTGCATAATTTACCCAATTCAATTACTCATGCAGTCAGATAGGCCATGGCACTGGGACGAGGTGGCTGAGAGGTTAAAGCCGTGGACTGCTAACCCATGGTGCTCTGCACGCGGGGGTTGGAATCCCATTCTCGTCGCTGTTATCGATACTTTTCAGTGTTGCTACTTTTGCATGACCACAGCTGACTTACTGAAATTGGAACTCCAATGGTCAGTTTCTATGCATTACGCCATTATAAAATCTCAATGAATAATTTGAGCCTGTTGCCTAAACTGCATTGAAATGTGGATTGAATTGAAATAATGAAAAGGAACGCGTTTCTCTTTTCCAAGTCAAGTTGCTGTGAACTTTTATCAGGAAAATGAAATAACGAGAGATGCGAAGTGCATGTTTATGCAATGCGATTCTTAATAAGTGATTTGTCAGATGAAATCTGGAGCAGGTTGGGTAGAAGTGATTCACCTTGGTGAGAAGAGCATAGAGAGACAGCACAAAATAATGGTGATATTTCATAAAGGGCAGGGGATGGGTGTAGGGGCACCGAGAACTGGCTGCAAATGCAAAGTCGAGAATTGCCGATGTGGGTGCCGTGCATGGGCATGGACAGACTTACACACTGGACTCGCCCTTTCCCCTTGGTCTCGCCAGTGATGAATGCCGAACATAAGATACAGATAAAGGCAAGATGTGGGAAGCAAGCACCCTCTCGTTTTGCACACACTGGATGCATCACATTGAACTATGAACAACTGGAGAAGTCAGCATGTTAACTGCAGGGAATGAACCCAAACTGTGTATCAACCGCAGATTAATGAAGCATAAGCATGAAAAAATATTTCAAGTGCCTTTATACGCATGTCATTAACAGATGTTTCGTTCGAATACACGTGTGGCTGAAAGAAGAAGACACCACATTTCAAGGTGGATGACAACAGTACCAATTTTGTCTTGAAATTGAGATCTATTTGATCACTTCACACAGTGAACAAGTTCAATTTAAATAATACAAATCACATTCCCTCACCTGGAATAAAAGTATGATTTCATTACAAATATTGTCCTTGCTAAGTTATACTTACTCAACATGAAAAATAGGATGCAATTTTTATTGAACATACGTCAATTAGCACCATTATCTTACTTCGGATTGACTGCAACATGCTAACTAACGTTTAAGAAAGAAAGTCTTTTGGAAATAACGATTCGGTGGTGATTAAGAATAAGATTAGGTTCTCATGATGTGGATATTTCACCAATGTTTCCAGTGGTGGAAATGGTCAGTGGGCAGTCTTTCTATGATGGTATAGAGGTGTGTGAGCTGCCAGGGATGAGAGCTCCCACCTCATCTGGAGCAGCGTCTGTTGACATGGACCAGGGAGCTTTGTGACATCAGTCTGGGAGTTCCAAGCTCACCTGGAGCAGCTTTTATTGACATGAAACCGCAGGGAGCATTGGGACATCAGACTGGTAGATCCAACCTCAACTGGATCGCTTCTATTGACATGGAGCAGGGAGCATTGGGATATCAGACTGGGAGCTGCAACGTCAACTAGAGCAGCTTCTATTGACATGGAGCAGCTAGGAGCAATGGAACGATAGGTTGGGAGTTTCAACCTCACCTGGAGCAGCTTGCATTTACATGGGAGAGGAGGGAGTATTGGGACATTGGGCTGTGAGAAAGGATATTCAACTATTTTAATCTGAAGTAAATTAGGTTTCAACACTTCAGATGTTAATTGATTTATGAAAAATCTCTTCCGGAACCTTAATTAATTCTATAGATATTAAAGACAAGTCCTATAAATGTTCAACTCAGGAAAATGCATTGCTACAGAGAGAAATGGGAGTGATGTTTCAAGTCTTTGACTTTTCTTTTGTGTTCGACTCTGCACCGGATTAAATCACCGGTTTTTCACTCATTTCATGTTATTCAGTTTCCTGCACATACAGAAAGGTCATTAACGTAATCTAAAGCTGAAAATTAATGGGAATATGCAATATTGTGATTAGGCTGGAGTTTACCTCTAATTATGGTGGAAACACAGCAAAGTAAATTGTAATTTCCTCGATCAGCAGTGACCTCACTAATTGGCTGATCAGATTGTGAATGGTAGTTTTTTGAAGGACAATTTAAAGTGAAACAATAATGTTGATTATCTTTGTTCTTTGTTCACCTTGTGACTGTTACTGCTATTGCTCATGTCCTTGTTTGCACCACAGCTGTGCAGCTGGCCAGTGGTACAACCATTCGTATAGCTGGCGACTGATCAGGTGGTTGTAGCTTCGACTTTTACTTGGCGCAGTCGCATTGTGGAGATTCATCACACATCCAAACTAATCTTTCTTGCTACACTGAGGTGGATAATATTTGAAATTTTCATCTCCACGAACGGAAATTCTTTCACTGTCTTCTATCAGTTAAACATTACCAAGAACGATCAGAGTTAAAAATTACACAGCACCAGGTTGTATAGAACAGGCGTATTTGGAAACACCAGTATTCCATGCGGTGCTTCTTCATATGGTAGTTGTCAACTGCGGGACTCTAATCTGGCTTTGTGTGATTTTTAAATTTGTCCACCCCAGTCCAACACCAACAGCTCCAAGTCATGGGTAACATCGACACCACGAACGGACGGTTAAAGTCCAGATGATCTTCCAAAAGATCACGCACGTTGACACACACATCAAGTTTCTGCAGAAAGAACCCACCTGATGAAGGAGCGGCTCTCTGAAAGCTCGTGATTCCAAATGCACCTGCTGGACTATGCCCTGATGTTGTGTAATTTTTAAAAACTTTGTCTACCCAACTCAAACACTGGCACTTCCATATCATAGAGAACATCAGTCATGTCCCAGCGCTGTCAGAGAAGGCAATCCTGGAAAAGCCCCACACATTGCTCATAGGTACGCTTCGTTTTCAGAAACCAACCCACACAATCGCTGCATCTCCTGTGTCTGAAAAGCACAGAAAAGAAATAGCTGAGACTCAGTTTTGACAGTTTTTTGAAACTCTTTGGAAGTGGAATCAGATGAGAATGAAGGATGAACTGTCCGACTGTGCAGGGAGAGGGAAGACACTTTTCCCTTCTTTCAAGGGCTGGGGTATTGACTAATCTAAGGCATTAAACAGCTTCCTGGTAGAGCTGCTCTCTCTGCCTCAGGAAAAAGAAGTCCTGTTTAAAGAAGTCAAGAAGTTAAAAATCGCACAACACCAGGTCATAGTCCAACAGGTTTAATTGGAAGCATTAGCTTTTGGAGAGCTGCTCCTTCATCAGCTGGTTGCGGACTACACAGTTGTAACATACAGAATTTATTGCAAAAGGTTACAGTGTGACGTAACTGATATTATACATTCAAAAATAACTTGATTGTTTGTTAAGTCTTCCATCTGTTAGAATGACTACGTTAAGTTCACTTCTTTCTTATGTATATTGCGAAACTTTCTTTTCATAGTTACATTCTCAGGTGAACTTTAACAATTAATGTCAACCCAGAGAATATGTTGAAGGTGTTAGTCCCTGTGTGCTCTGTCCGTGCCATAATGTTTAGACTGTCGCTAATCTAAAAATAAAACAACACGCTGCAGGCAAGGATGCTTTGAGACATGGTACATTGGTGAAACCGAAAAGAGGCTACAGAACGGATGAATGGCGACTGCAAATCAATCAATAGGCAGGTGTGCCCCTTCCAAGTTGGGGAACACTTCAGTGGTCCAGGACATTCGACCTCGGACATTCGGGTGACCATCCTCCAAGGCGGACTTCGGAACAAGCAGCAGCTGAAAGTGCCCGAGCAGAGGCTGATAGCTAAGTTCGGTACCCATGGTGATGGCCTCAAACGGGACCTTGGCTCATGTCAAAGTACAGGTGATCCCATTACCCTATCTACACAAACAGACCCTCCTACACACACACACACACACACACACACACACACACACACACACACACACACACACACACACACACACACACACACACACACACACACACACACACACACACATGTTTGTGGGGTGAATTTGTACTTACAGATTTGCATTGTACTTTGCTCAAAAACTGTATGAATCCATGAAAGGCTGTGTTAACTCATTTTATAAAATTAGAATCAGTCTAAACATTATGGAACAGACAGCATCACACGGGGACTGACACCAATTGTTAAAGTTCACCTGAGAATGTAACTTTAAAATAAAAAGATTTGTGCTTTACATATGAAAGAAGTGAAGCTAACATTGTCATTCTAACAGATGGGAGACTTAGCAAACAATCAAGGTATTTTTCAATGTACAATTTCAGTTACATCACACTGTAAACTTGTGCTATAAATTCTGTGTCTTACAATTGTGTACTCCACAACCACCTGATGAATGGGCAGCGGTCCGAAAGCTACTATTTCCAATTTAGTCTGTTGGAATATAACCTGGTGTTGTGCGATTTTCAAATTTGCATACCCCAGTGCAAAACCTGCATCTCCAAGTCATTCAATCGAGGCACTCTGGTCACAGAACCAACCTTTGTGCATTCAACTTATTAAATTCCAGAAAAAACCTGAATGTTTCAGGAATGATCATTTTTGTCGTACTGAGCCTGAGCAGGCAAAGGCAACTGCTGTCAGCGTTTAATCCCATTTGAATTCACCTCCGACATGAAATTCTCACTGACTCTGACAGAATTGCAATCTTTGCTGTTTAGTAATGTCAGGAATTCATGTTCAATTTATGACTTTCATAAGGAACAGCAAATATTTTTCCCTTACTGGAAGTCAACATTGGGAAATAGCAGTGAGAGAGCTGAATTTCAACACTTTTGCAACGAGGAAGAAAGATGCAATGCTTGCAAATTTTCTTGGTGACTTTGTTTTTGCCATATTGATTCAGTTGAAAAATGACAGTTATTGAGTTTTTAAAAGTATGGCGAGAGGCCTTTCAGCCTATTGCATCATTATCAATCATCAAACATCTGGCTTGTAAACACAGTTTCCAGCACGTGACTCATCGCCTGGTGTGGTCTAACATTTCAAGTCTTCATTTAAATTGTTATTCAATTTCTTAAGGGCTTCAGTGGAACAGAAACACCTCTGTGAACGAACAGTACTGAGAGAGAAACTCTTTCTCAGAGCCGTTTGTCAGTTTTCCTCATGATGCTGTGGAAAATGTTTCTGCACTCACATCTGAATTGGTTTACCCTGTTTCTTCTTCAGCTTCCGTATTGTTTTTATTAAATGATTTAGATTCCAGTACAGACACAAGGTGCAGGTTGCAGAAGTCACGTGTTTGCACTTTCATTGACACTCTGTCTCGCGGGACCTGCAGTCCTTCCCCACGCTGATTCAGACAGCTCTGTCCTTCCTGTGACATATCCCATGGAGAATGGAAGGACAGGCATTAATAACCCGCACTTCGGAACGTTGCGACAGTTTTAAAACGTTTGCACTGCCCCAGCGAGGAATTAAGCTCCTAACCCCCGCATAACTTGCGGCGACACGCACCACTGGACAACAGTTTCAAAGGAGACCCTTCAATCCGTTGTGGCTCCATTTGTCAAAAACAGCTGCTTAACGACTCGAATCGTTTAGCCAATAGCCTTATAGGCATTGGCAGAACATATTCACATCTGAATATTTCTTCAGGTTATAAGGGTTCCTGCCTCTCTGACCCTGATGGACACAGAGTTGCAAATTCCAACACCGGCCGGCCTATAATGCTTTTCCACACATCGACTTAAACCTTTCTTTCTTTCTCATTAAATTTCTGGCCCCCGTGATCGATCTCTCCGTCGATGGGAAACATTACTTTCAGTCTACCTTAGACATACACCTCATTACTTTGTACATCTGAACCGTGCCTTCTCATAAATGCCTCTGCACCGTGACAAACATTCCCAGTCTGTCCTACCTCACTTCATGACTGAATCTCTTCAGCTTAGACACTATCCGAGTGAATCTCTCTTGCTCCTTTCCCAGAGTGATCACATCCCTGGACTCATGTGAATTGCAGACAATTGTCCAGGTAGAGCCGAAAGAACCTTTTTTTTTACATTCTGCACCAGCATGTGGTGTGGCTCTGCAGCATAATTGCCTAGCGGTCTGGAGTCACATGGAGGCCAGATCAGTTCAGGACGGCCGATTCCTTCCCTCAAGGCCTTCGGTGAAACAGATGGGTTTTTCAGACAACGGATTTAGCATATTCTTACTTGGAGGTATTTCGTGCATTTGTATTCTGCCATCGTCGTGGTGTGGTGAGAATCGAACCCATCTCACCAGAATATCACCTGGCCTTTTGTATTAACAATCCAGTAGGCTATCGCAGAAAGCCGTAATGGCTGATCTTTTCCAATAGAGTCTCTTTTCCCCAATTATTCTCTGTGTTTATTTATTGAGCCACACGCTCCAATAATCTCTGGTCCATGTCAGTGAAAGCTGCTAAAAGAGAATTGATCTCACAGCCACAATATCCAAACGGATCGAATGATTTGAATGTGCCAATAATATTATAGCCATAAGCATTACATGTTGTTGATGCAGCCAACTGGCGTGTCTAAAGCGTGTTGAACCTTTAACTTTGTGGTGACAATGTTCGAAATTTCATTTTCCTATTTGGATCAGTGTTCTTGACATTGGCAGTTGCAGCTGCTTATGCTTGCATCAGCTCAGGATCAGCTTCTTGTTCCCAGTAAATACTGCAACCTGGAGAAGGATGTGTTGTGGTTATATAATAAATGAGTCATTCTTTGGGACTCAGACACGGATCTGGTAATGTTAAAGTTCGACGAGTAAAACCTGGAATGAAAATCTGACCTCAGGAACAGAGAAAATGACTTTAATTTCCTGCAATCCCATTCATGCATGACCCTTATGCAGGGGATGCTACCATCTTTACCCAATCCTGCCTACTTGTGACTCCAGGTGCAGAACAACATAGCTGGCCCTTAATCCGAGAATGCCGACTCTGTGGGTATGCTGGCCATTCGGCCCATTCCAGTCGACACCATCCCTCCGAAGCACATCCTATCAGACCCACACTCCATACCTATTCCATTCTCCTTCATTTCCCATGGCTGATCCCAGTAACCCGAACACATTCAGACTGTGGGAGGAAACTCACACAAGCAAAGAGAGAATGTGCAAACTGCACACAGTCAGACAAGACTGGGATCGAATCCATGTCTCTCATGCAGCGAGGCAGCAGCGAATCAGGATGAGCAACAAATGCTGTCCTGACCAGCGACATCCACACCCTGTGGATACATCAGGAAGAATAAAAACACATTCACAACTTGGTCAACGGGACTTACGTCTGCGTGGACATGCTTTGAACCAATCGTTCACCCCGGGTAGTACAAGGACACCGATATCACAGAGAAACCAGGGCAATGCGGAATTCAAATACCTGCTGTAGTGGAAACTCACTTACTCAGTCAAACTGGGGGCAGACTGTTCAACAGTCCCGTGTGTGGGAAGGTCTCAATGAGCAATAAAAACTCCAGAGTAACCAGCAAGATTACATATCCCAGAAGGAAATCCATTAAACTGTCAACGCTGCTGTTAATCCCAACCAGCTGCCGGTTTCATAGCGTCAAAGTCATAGACTCACGCAGCATGAAAACAGGCCATTCAATCCTACCATCCCATACTGAACATAATGCCAAACTAAACGAGTTGAATCTCACGGTTCCTATAATTGCTGAGGGTTAATAATGCCCTTGTAATAATATTACTGCATTGTTAATATGAATGGCCAGATGTAGTTCTGTGGACACGTGTTCAAATCCTGGCATGGCAGATGCTGGAATTTTATTTCAATAAATACCTAGAGTTGCAGAGTCTAATGATGATGTTGAATCAGTTGTTGTAGGTCTGATTCACGAATGCCTGATAGGGTAGGAAACTGCCATACTTATCTGATCTGGCTGGCATATGACTCCAGATCCAAAATATCGTGGTTGATTCTGAACTGCTCTCTGGGCAATAAGTAATGGACTCGGCATAAATTAATAGCTTTTTTCTAATCCCACTGAAACTTTCCAATTCATTTATCGATCCAAATATCCTGTAAATATTGTAAATGTACTTTCATTCATCACTGTCTCAGGAATTGAATTGCACACATAAACCATCCTCCGTTTTAAAAAAGCCTCTCATGTCTTATTTTAAATATCTCTCTTTTCACCTGAAACATTTACCCTCTCGTCTTGAAGTGTCGCTCCTTGGAGAAAAGACAGTTAAAGCTAACTCTATTCGAACTCTCAATAATTTATAAATTTCTATCAGGTCGCCTTTCAACCTCCAGTGCTCGAGTGAAAATATTCTCAGCCTATCCAGCCTTTCGTTATAACTCAAACCTTCCCCACTACCAATATGCTGGTACACCTCTTCTAAACCTACTCCAGCTGAATAATTTCCTCGCTATTAGTGGGCGACAAGAACTGGGCACAATATTCCAGAAGAGGCCTCACACCATGTCCTATTCAACTTCAACATAACGTACCAACTCCTACACTCAAAGCAGGCAGGATGATAATTCTTTATTAACCATTCTGTCTATATGTGAAGCAAACTAAAAAGAAATATTTAACTGCATCCCTGGCCTCCGTTTTCCACAAAACTATGCAACGCCCTATCACTTATTGTATAAGCCCTACTCTGATTTGACGTAGCAAAATGCAATACCTTCCATTTATCCAGATTGAACTCCATGTGAAATATTTCAGCCCAAATATTCCAGAAGATTAAGATCCTTCTGGAAACTTAGATCACCTTCTTTACAGTCTCCAATTCTGGTGTCCTCTACAAGCTTATGAACCATGGCTTCTATGAGTTCCATTGTTTTCTCATATAGGTCAATGATTTATACTTATTTGTCGGGGTCATCATTTAGCAGTTTGCAAATCAGGTAATAATTAGTCATGTCGTTAACCATGAGGAAGAAAGCCATAGACTGCAGGGAGATTGTAAACAATTGGAAAGAAAATGCGCTGAAAGGAATTCAATCCAGTGAAGTGGGTGGTAATGAATTTGGGGAGGAACAATGTTAAATGTGTGAATACTGAGTGGTTCAAAGTAATTAAAAAATTGGATTAGACATTCACGAATTTTTGAAGTTGATTGGACAAGGGATCAAGTGGTCTCGAGGGGTTGGAGATACTTTCTGTTCTTAACCGCAGGTGGGAATATAAGAGCAGTAAAATAATGCTGGAACTTTAGCAACGGCCTATTCAATGGCCTATTCAAGTTCAATGGACAGGGGAATCAGTTGGACGGAAGTGCGTACTGCAGGTGCTGGAAATCAGAATCAAGATTAGAGTGGTGCTGAAGAAGCACAGCAGGTCAGGCAGCATCCGATTTGCAGAAAAAATAACATTTCGAGCAAAAGCCCTTCATCAGGAATAAAGCTGGGCGCCTCGAGGGTGGAGAGATAAACGGGAGAACTGAGTCTGGGAAGAATTTAGCTGAGAGTGCAAGAGGTGGATGGAGATGGGTTTAAAGGTGATAGGTCGGAGAAGAGGGTGGAGCGGATAGGTGGGAAGGAAGATAGACAGGTGCGACAGGTCAGTAGGATGGTGCCAAGCTAGAAAGTTTGAATTCGGATACGGTGGGTGTGGGAAGATGAGGAAACTGATGAAGACCACGTTGATGCCCTGGGGTTGAAGGGTCCCGAGGTGGAAGATCTGGCGTCTAGTGGTGAGGGAATGGCGGTGGAGGAGACCCAAGAACTGCATGTCCGTGGGAGAGTCGGTTGGGGGGTTAGTTGATGTTTTTGGTCATGGGGTGTTGGGGTTGAATGTTGCGGGTGCCCTGGAAATGTTCTCTGAAGCGCTCTGCAAGAAGGTGTCTGTTGGCCCCAATGTAGAGGAGACCGCTTCGCGAGCAACAGATGCAATAAATGACACGTGTGGAAGTGTACATGCACATTTGATGGATGTGGAAGGCTCATTGGAGCCTTGGAGGGATGTGAGAGGGAAGACGTGGGTGCAGGTTTTGCAATTCCTGTCGTGGCAGGGGAAGGTGCCACGAGGGGAGGGTGGGTCATTGGAGGGCGTGGACTTGACTAGGTAGTCGTGGAGGAAACAGTCTTTGTGAAAAGTGGATAGGGGTGGGGTTGGAAATATATCCCTCGAGGTCAGTGTTGCTGACACTTTTTACAAACCCACTGATTTCCACAGCTATCTGGATTATACCTCCTCCCACCTCTTGCGCAAATTTTACACTGTATTCCCAATTCATCCACCTCAATCGCATCTGCTCCCAAAGGTCCAGCTCCACTACAGAACACACCAGATGGCCTCCTTCTTTAAAGACCGGAATTTCGCCTCCTATGTGGTTGCAGATGCCCTCCAACGCATCTCATCCATGTCCCGTACCTCCGCCCATGAACCCCACACCTCCTACCACAACAAGGACAGAACACCCCTGGTCCTCATCTTGCCCACCAACCGCCGCATAAATCGCATCATCCTCTGACAGTTTCGCCACCTCTAAACGGATCTCCCCACCAGGGATATGTCCCCCTCCCCACCCCATCCGCTTTCCGCCAAGACCATTCACTCTGTGACTACTTATTCAAGTCCACGCCCTCCAATGACCCACTCTTCCCGCTTGGCACCTTCCCCTGACATTGCAGGAATTGCAAAACCTGCACCACATCTACCTCCCCACCTCTCTCCAAGGCTCAAATGGAGGCTTCCACATCCATCATAGTTTCTCCTGCACTTCTACACATGTCATTTCTTGTATACATTCCTCCCGGTGCGGTCTCCTCTTAGTTGGAGAGAGGAGCTGTGTTCTCGCAGGGCACTTCAGCGAATTTCTCCAGGATACCCGCAAGAATCAACCCCAGCGCCCCATGGCCAAACATTTCAACTCCCCCTCCCACTCTCCCGAGGACATGCAGGTCCTGGGCCTCCTGTATCGCCACTGCCTCACGACCCGATGCCTGGAGGAAGAAAGACTCATCATCCGCCTCGGGACCCTTCTACCCTATGGCATCAATTTGGACTTCACCCGTTGCCTCATTTCCCCTCCCCCTACCTTACCCCAGTTCCCATCTTCCAGCGCAACACCGTCCGCCTGATTTGTCACACCTGTGCATCTTCATTCCCACCTATCCACTCCAACTTCTTCTCTGACATATCATGTTCACCCCCGCCTGCATCCACTTAGAGGACTCTCAGCTACCTTCTCCCCAGCCCCACACCCTTCCCATTTATCTCTCCATCCCATATGCTCCGATTCTCATTCCTGATGAAGGGCTTTTGTCTGAAACGTCCATTTCTCCTGCTCCTCAGATTCTGCCGGACCTGCTGTGCTTCTCCAACATCACTCTAATCTTGAAAGGAGTCAGTTGATTGAGAGGGTTTTCGGATATTTTCTATTGTTGACCACAGGCTGTGGATGATAGCAGAACTTTAGCAACAACCAGTTTAGGGAACAGCTAAAGGACTGAGCACAAGTCTGGTCACCGCATAAATCAACATTTTTCTTAAAATTGTTAGATAAAAGATGGAAGGCTGAAGTATGCAACTTTGCCCATCAAGACCGTTTCACCAATGAGCTTATCACTGATTCCTTTCCAAGTCAAGGTGCTGTGGGCCTTGGAGGGGAACTTGAAAATGGTGGCGTTCCGTTGCATCTTCCAACCTTGTCCTTATAGTCAGTACAGCTGTTGAGCTTTGAAGGTTCTGTGAAAAATGCCCGAATGACTTACTCCAGTGCATCTTATAGTTGGTGCACTCTGCTGCAATTGTGCCTTAGCGGTGAAGAGAATGAATATTGCGGGTATTTAAGAGGGTACAATCAAGTGACTGCATTGTCGTGAACCGTGTCCAGTTCTTTAAGGAATTATTGAAGTTACACCCATCTAGGCAAACGGAGAGATTTCTGTTCCTCGTCTCATTTGTGCCTTGCCAACGATGTAGGATTCACGTGGCAATGAGTTCAGTTTATAATCAAAAAATGTCTCAAGAACATGTTGTTGTTGTCAAAGTGTTTATGTAGCCAGTTTCTATACGTTTTTCCCCGAAATAATAGCTCTGTGGCCGATTCCACGGGGTAATTTGTTTACAGCAAAGTTATTGAATGTCAATGAGATATGACTAGATTCTCATTTGTCAGAGTGATCATTACTCTATTTCGTCCTTGTGTGGACCAATCTGATTCCAGTCGCTGTCTGATTTCAGTGCTTGAAATTTCAACCGTTCTTCGCATAAATGTCTCTACCTGCCTTATTAACATGTAAGGACGCTGCAGGGGAAAGCAGAGATTTACGGACATGTTGTCAACACTGGAGAAAATGGTGCTTTGTGGAATGATTGGTTAGGCTGGGATTATTCTCCTTGAAACAAAGGAGGCGGAGTGGAGCTCTATAATCACATAATAACATTTATAAACGTTCAATGTTCATGGGATCTTGACAGGGTAGTTACGGGCAGGTGGTTTCCCGTCTGGTATGAGGAAACCACCAGAGAACATGAACTCAGAATTAGATATTGCCTATTTAGTTCAGAAATGAGGAGTAATTTCTTTGCTCAGGGGCCAGTGAATCGGTGGAACTCCTTGCCGAAACTATTGTTGAGGCTGAGTTGTTGTGTATTTTCAAACTGTGCCAGACAGATATTTAACCATAAAGATGATGAAGCGTTGCCGAGGCAATGCAGGAGAATGGAGTTGAGGATTATCAGATCAGCCATTAGTTCGTTGAATGGTGGAGCAGAGTCGATGGGCTGAATGGCCGACTTCCAATCCTACATCATTTGATCTAACGCTTTATTTTATTGATACCTTTAGAATTCTGTGGGGATGGGATGAAGTGATAGAAAAGGTTTCTCAAACTGATCAGACAGATCAGGAACTAGGCTCATAAGTTCATGACCAAGAAATTTGCTGTGGCCTGGAGACAACAAATGGCACTGGGCACACCGCAGATGGGTATGTGCAGAAGTTGTGTTTGCTAAAGAAAATTGGTGGACTGTTGCCAACTTGGTGATCACGCTGGATGATGGATCGTGGTATGATTCACACAGCAAAAGTTTGTGAAAGAATGAAAGATTCGTTTCATTGGAAAAGTTTTCTGCGTTTCCAATTCAATTGACTGTTTAAAATACAGATCAAAACTTTGTGTGGAGTGTGACATTAAAATTCAAAATCCCACTGGATAAACCATTGCACCCGAGCTCCTTATTTGTTTCACTTTCATTCGATGTAAATTCATAGAAAGTCAAGATAGAATGAAAGGAGGAAAGAAACGTTGCCCTCCTTTTCATTATCCCAATTTAACTTACAACATAAACAAATTGGTGTAATTCTACTTTGATATGGTATCGATTTATCACCAATCTCCGGTGCAATGAAGGGAAAGAGCAAGATTCTCTATCCAATGTATACTAAAGATGCGAGGCACAAAGGGAAACCACAGCTGTGTTTGATAGAAGTAACAGCCAGAGTAGGATTCAAATCCACACATGCACAGTGACAGAGCCTTAACCTCTGGGCCGCTTCAGCTCATTGCAAAGGGGCTCACATGTGACCCGGTCAAGATCACATATGGTGCACCGAGGGGATAAGAAATTCCCTGAGCGGAATCGAATCCACACCATTATATTTCTACTTTCAGTGAATAATACGACCAGCAAAATCCAAGGAATTGACCTCTTCCTTGGAAGGGATACCTTGTCCTTGATTTATTCCGAGTCGGAACTGTCTCAGAACGAAACAGCAAACATGAAATTCCCGTCACATTCACCGCACATTTAGTCTTGGCGCATAATTTTTTCAGACCGTTTCTCTCTCACGTGAAGAAGTATATATGGAGAGAGAAGTGAAGGTGATGATTTAGCTCGATGGTCCTTCTCATATGGTTGAACCTGAACTGGGTAAAATTCCCGGAAATGCAGTTTTGTTCGTTTCTTTTTATTAATTTTGCTGCAACTTCACTCTGGTCATTGCAATGATCGGAAGTGAATTGGATTTATGTGATTGGAATGTTTAATGTTGTATTCAATTTGCTCCAAAATTATTTCAGCTTAAAGAAAATACTGATGAGAAAAAAACAGAAGGTTAAACTACAAAACAAGATGCCAGTTTTGAGGTCAGTTACTTTGGCAGATTTCAGTGTTTATCAAATTGACCCAACATCATGCCGATTATCCTCCCATCTTTATGCCATGGGATTAAAGAAGGAAATCGATCTCCAAGAGACGGGTCACTTCCTATTCATTATTGAATATCTTCACTTGACAATATACAAAATCTGCTCAGTTCCATTTATAATGTTTCATGTGGAATATTAATAGAAATCTTTTAAAACTCTATTTATTTTGCTGAATCTTATTCAGCCGCATTCGTTTCCGATATTTATTTACATCTAAAGTCGTCCAAATTCGACATTGTTTCCTCGCACCTTCCACCCCCCCCCCCCCCCCACCCCACCCCCCACACACCCTACTTTTACACTTTTACCTGACCACAGGCTGACTCTCTCCTGGTGAAACTCACTGCTTCTGTGTATCTAAATGTGCCGTTCCAAATATTTTGGAAACGGTTTCTCTGAGTGACAGAAAATCTGCTCCCATCATTTCTGTGTCCAACATCAATGGCTTTGAAAGCCTGAAGATCAGAAAGTTGCGAACTTGAAAGAATGAATTTACCAACTATTTACTCTCTCCAAACCTCAAATATTCTGGAAAACTTCCATTCGTTTTTCCTTGGTTCAGTTTCAAATTTTCCAAACCACAAATAAATAAAATTCCATTCCCACTAAACGCCGTCAGCATTGTCTCTAATGTCTTAGCAGCCCAGTAAACGCTGGCAGTGTCCTCTCTGATAGAATCACAGATTCCCTACAATGCAGTAAGTACAATTCACCCAATCGAGTCTGTAGGGACACTCTGAACAGCATCTCAACCAGACCTTGCTCCTGTCTCTATCCCCGCAGGCCTCTGGCTTGTGATTTCAAATAAACCTGCTGGAACAAAAACCTCGCATCGTGTGACTGCTGACCTTATCACTGCGTTACCAATGGCTAATTCACTTAACTTACTGAATTCACTCCCTGGACACATCAGGGCAATTTAACCTGTCCAATCCACCTAACATACAGACTTAAGAGCAGTGCGAACCACTGAGCAAATGTACCATCACACTGAACACTATCTGTATCATGTGTAATGGCTTTTCACACTGGTAACTCATCCTTGTGAAAGCAAGCTGCGCCCATCAACCGGAATTCAATGCATCCAAACGCGCTTCTACGCTGTACAACCTCATTAGTGCTGCTGGAAATGTTCCTGCACTCAAGCCTGAATGGGTTTACTCGGTTTTCTTCTTCAGATTCCTGCTTTAAATAAACATATCAGTCAGGAACAACTCTATATAATGGTTTTCATTGCAACACAAACACAATGTGCAGGTTGCAGAAGTTACGTGTTTGCCCTTTCACTGACACTCTCTCTCCCCAGGAGCTGCAGTCCTTCCCGTGCTGATTCAGACAGCACTGTCCTTCCTACATAGAACATAGAAAAATACAGCACAGTACAGGCCCTTTGGCCCTCAATGTTGCGCCGATCCAAGCCCACCTAACCTACACTAGCCCACTATCCTCCATATGCCTATCCAATGCCCCGCTTAAATGCCCATAAAGAGGGAGAGTCCACCACTGCTACTGACAGGGCATTCCATGAACTCACGACTCGCTGATTAAAGAACCTATCCCTAACATCTGTCCTATACCTACCACCCCTTAATTTAAATCTATGCCCCCTCGTATTAGCTGACCCCATACGTGGAAAAAGGTTCTCACCGTCAACCCTATCTAAACCCCTAATCATCTTGTACACCTCTATCATGCCACCCCTAAACCTTCTTTTCTCCAATGAAAACAACCCCAAGTGCCTCAGTCTTTCCTCATACGATCTTCCTAGCATACCAGGCAACATCCTGGTAAACCTCCTCTGCACCAGTTCCAGTGCCTCCATATCCTTCCCATAGTATGGCGACCAAAACTGCACACAATACTCCAGATGCGGCCGCACCAGAGTCTTATACAACTGCAACATGACCTCAGGACTCCGGAACTCAATTCCTCTACCAATAAAAGCCAGTACGCCATATGCCTTCTTCACCGCACTATTTACTTGGGTGGCATTTTCAAATATCTGTGTACATGGACACCAAGAGCCCTCTGCTCATCCACACTACCAAGTATCCGACCATTAGCCCAGTACCCCATCTTTGTGTTACTCCTGTGACATGTCCCATCGAGAATGGAAGGCCAGGCATTAATAACCTTGACGGGGGAACAGTGCGACAGGTTTAAAACATTTACGATGCCCCCAGAACTGAGCCCTGTGACAGGAGGGGACACGAACGACGGTAGTGTGGAGGACAACAAAATCGTAGGAGGTCCTTCAGCCTTTTGTGGCTGCACTTGTCCAAAATAACTGCTTAACGACCTGAATCAAGATTTCCATCATTTAGCCCATAGTCTGATATGTCTTGGCATCACAAATTCACATCTGATTTTTTTTTTTTCAGTTTAGAAGGGTTTCCGCCTCTCTAACCCTTTCCGCACATATACTGAAACCTTTCTGCCTTTTCCCGAAATCTCTTGGCCCCAGTGTTAGATCCCTCCATCAATTAGAAACGCTTCTTTCAGTCTATTCTATCCATATCCCTCATAATTTTGTACATCTCAGTCGTGTCTTCTCCAATCTCCTCTGCTCGGCGACAACCAACCCCAGTCTGTCCAATCTTTCCTCATAAATGAAATCTTCAGCCCAGACAATATCCCATTGAATCTCTCCTGCAACGTTCCCAGTGTGATCACATCATTGCTATACTATGAATTGCAGAACTGCACACAGTAATCTAGCTAGAGCCGAATTAACTATTTTTTTCCTATTCTGTTACAGTATGAGGGCGTCGCTGGTTCGGCAGTATTGTTTGCGATCCCTAATTGCACAGCGAGCAGTTGAGGCTCAATCGTACTGCAGTGAGTCGAGAGTCACATCGAGACCCGACCAGGTAAGAATAGCAGGTTCCTTCCTCAAAGGACGTCAGTGAACCCGATGGTTTTGTTTTTTCAACAATTGGCCATGGTTGTATAGGTGTTATTAGATTCGGAATTCCAGATATTTATTGAATCTCAATTCTAACACCTGGCATGGTTGGAGTCAAATCCGGGTCCCTGGTTCATTTGCTTGGTGTCTCAGTTAACAGTCCAGTGATAATAGTGCTCAGCCATTGCAGAAAACCCGTGAAACTAATCTTTCTCAATGAAGTCATTTTTCCTCGATTTCGTCCTGTGTCATTTTCCTGAGCTTGACCCCCAGTAATCGCAAGTCCATATCAGTAAAAGCTGCTGCCTGAGGATTGGCCTCACAACAGCGGTAACCAAATGGATCAACTGGTCTGCAGGTCCCGATGGTGGGGTTGGGGCACTTTCACCCAGCCACATTGACCACAGCAGCACAGACTGAACAGTATCAATGTGAGAGTCAGTGTTAGATTCTGCAGTGTCTTAATGAAATAGGAAATGACACCACAACCACATGATGAAAGAGCAGCGCTCCGAAAACTAGTGCTCAGTTAAACCTGTTAGACTGTAACCTGGTGTTGTGTGATTTTTAACTTTGTACACCATAGTGCAACACCGGCATCTCTAAATTAATGACATGGGGGTGTGGGACGGAAAGTTCAGTTAGTGATCGAAGGAGGGAGAGATATCTCTGAGAACGGATGGATTTGAATTCTGGCGTATGAAATACAGAGATGTGAGCGAGCAGAATTTGAAGGGAAATGATCATCACCTTGGAGAAAATTACCATGTTAAAACAACTGATTCGTTTGTGTTTCACAAAACTGGGGCAGATAGAGCAATTAGTGCCATGACTTGGATTCGAGCCGAGGTTGCTACGGCCACAACGCAGAGTGCTGACCACTATACAATCACGTCATTCCACAGACGAGCACACTGGCAGTGGGTGATAACTACAATATCATAGGAAATGGTCGGCAGCGTACCAAATCCACAATATCAGTGCTAAGCGAACAGTGGCAGATTTGTGGGAACTCAGAATGGGCTGACCGTTAAATATCGGTTCCCCCAATGGCTGTGGTGATCCCATCATTAATCTGCTGAAGGCTGGGATAAATAGATTTCTCCAAAACATCAAAATCTCCAGGGACAGTGCAGGTGTTGTTGAAATGTATGCTTCAATTGTAATGCAGTTTAACATCGGCTATTTCACCAGTTTCCCCCCACAAGGCAGTAACCACTGCTACCACATAGTCTAAATTCACAGCCCCAGAATCAGAGGAGTTGAGTGGCGCAATCAAGAAGATCCAACTGGAAGTCGGGATGGGGATGATTTCGTACAGATACTCGAGGACTCCAGTGACCCAACCGGTGAATGCACGGTATTTCTATGACGTTTTAGAGGCGGAAGAAATTCCGAGGTTGGGAATGCTCCTGGTCAAAGGCAGGGCAGAAGGGATTTTTTTTTTTCCCAGTTTATAGCAATCAATAGTGCATCTTGCTGAGACAGCTGAGTGCCACAACTAGAGCGTGGGCGGCTGGTTTGAAGTTTGAAATTGCTTCACAATCACCAACTTGCCTGGAATGAATTGCTTTCACCATTTTCATTTCCAATTGTTTAATATCTCCCTGCAGTCTGCTGCTTTCTTCCTCATGGTTAATTACATGACAAACTGTTGTATGATCTGCACACTGCTAAATCACGGCCACTACAGGTAAATATAAATCATTGATCTATATGAGAAAACAATGGAACTCACTGCAGGCATGCTTCGTAGGTTTGCAGGCGATACCAAAATTGAAGACATTGAGGAAGATTATCTAAGTTTCAAGAGGATCTTATTCCAATGATTCGTTGGGCTTAAAAATGTGATATGGAGTTCAATCTGGATATATGAAAGGTATTATATCTTGGTACAGCAAGTTGCGTAGTGTTGGAGAACACGGAAGCTAGGGATGCAGTGGCATCATTCCTTGTAGTTTGCATCAACTACAGACAAGATGATTCAAAGGCATTTCACATACTTCCCTTCATTGTTCAGTCCTTTTTGTATAGTAGTTGGGACGTTATAGTGAAGCTTTGCAGGACATTAATGAGGCCTCTTCTGGAATATTATGTCCAGTTCTGGCCGCCCAGTTGTAGGAATGATATTATTCAGCTGGAGTAGGTTCAGAAAAGTATGCACCTATGTTGCCATGCGTGGAAGGTTTGA
This sequence comes from Chiloscyllium plagiosum, assembly GCF_037043375.1. Lineage (NCBI taxonomy): Eukaryota > Metazoa > Chordata > Chondrichthyes > Orectolobiformes > Hemiscylliidae > Chiloscyllium > Chiloscyllium plagiosum. The sequence goes on along the minus strand of NW_028270178.1, from coordinate 50,300,726 downwards.
GTTATAATGAAAGGCTGGATAGGCTGAGACTATTTTCAGATTTGAGATTGGGGTACTGGAAAACCACAACAGGTCAGGCAGCACGCGAGGAGTAGGAGAAAATCTTTTCGTGCAAGTGTCGTTCATCAGGCTCTTCCCCGAAATGTCGATTCTCCTGCTCCTCAAATGTTGCCTGACCTGCTGTGCTTTCCCAGCACAACACCCTCGACTCTGATCTCTCATCTGCAGTTCTCACTTTCTCCTAGTTGACACTGTTTTCACTTTAGGTTAGGAGTTTGAACGGCGACCTGACAGAAGTTTATGAATAATTGAGAGGCAAGTTAGACTTAACGATACCTGCCTTTTCCCAGGAGAAGGTTTTCAAGACGAGAGGGCATATGTTTAAGATGAAAAGATAGAGATTTTTTAAAAAAAAAGACATGTGAGGCATTTTTTTAGAGAAGGTGTTTTACGTGCGCAATTAACTTGCTGAGGAAGTGATGGATGAGGGTACGTTTGCAAAATTTAATGACAATTGATTCCAAACATGAATGAGAAAGTGGCATTTTAAAAATTAATTTATTCATGCCTAGTACATCAGTTATTTCCCAGAGGACATTTAAGAGTCAATCATGGTATTATCCATCTGGAGTCTCCTGTGGGTCAGAGCAGATGAATATGACAGTTTGCTTCCTGAACTGGCATGAGTGAATCAGATGGGATTTTCCACACAACTGATTCAGGTCATCACGAGAATCTTCAATTCCAGGTACTTATTGAATTCAAACTCCACTATCTGTCATGCCCAGGACCTGAACCCTTTGTCTCCAAAATAATACTTGGGGTTTTGTTTAACAACAAAGTAATAAAACTACAAGGGCATTATAACCACTCAATGGGTACAGGAGGAGGCAGATTGCACTAGATTAGTTTGGCAGGATGTTCAGCATGGATTGATTGCACTGACGGGCCTGTTTTCATGCTGTACGACTCTATGATAGACGCTATGGAACAAATAGCTGGTTGGGATTAACAGCAGCATTGACAGCATAATCGATCACCCGATGGGATATGTAATCCTGCTGGAGTGTCCGGAGATTGTTTTGCTCAGTGATCCCTTCCCACACACGGGACTGGTGAACGGCTTGTTCCCAGTGTTACTGATTAAATGAGTTTTCATTTCTGTAGTTAATTGAATCCCTTCCTGCAGTTCCCACATTGCCCTCCCTTCTCTGTGGTATCGGCGTCCTTTTTTCTACACTGGGTGAACAATCCTTTCAAATTATGTCCACACAGATACAAATTCTGTTTTCCATGTTGTGAATGTATTTTCATTCTTTCTCATTCACCCACACGGTGTGGGTATCACTGGTCAGGACAACATTTAGTATTCGCCCCTCGTTCGTTGCTGTCTGGCTGCACCACAAACCTGGGTGCAAGCCCAGCCTCGGGTCTCTGTCTGTGGGCAGTCTGCACGTTCTCTGCGTGTTTGTATTTTTATTTCTCCCTCTGACCAAAGATGTGAACGTTACAGGGATCAACAATGGGAAATGCAGGCTTATGAGATAGGGAATACCGTGGGGTCTGGTGGGATGCGCTTCGGATGGATGTGTGGACTGGAAGGGCCGACTAGACTGCTTCCCCACACGGTGGGGATTCCTGAATTAAGGGTCAGCTCATGTTTTTATTCTGGTTCTACAGTCTCTCGTAGGCAGGACTGGGTGAAGATGGTAGAATCCCCTGCATAAGGGACACGATTGAATGGGATTGCAGGAAATTAAAGTTATTATCTCTATTCCTGAGGTCAGGCTTGCATTTCAGGTTTTATTCGTCGAACTTAAACATCACCGTTTCCGTGTTCCAGTCGCCAAGGATAACTAGTTTAAAATATTACCCCAACACCATCTTCTCCAGGTTGAAGTCTTGACTGTGTGGAAGAAACTGATACTGAGCGGATGCAAGCAAATGTAGCTGCCACCGCCAGTGTCGGAAACACAGATCCAAATAGCAAAAACATCTTTTAAACTCACCACTGCAAAGTTAAGGGCTCCACACGCTCCACTTATGCCACTCAGCTGTCTTAGCAAGATATACAGGAAATCGCTATGAGAGTATAAACGGGGACAACCATTCCCTTGATCAGGAGCACACTCAACCGAGGAATTTCTTGCGCCTCTATACCATCATCGAAGGACCGCACGCTCACCTATTGCATCATTGTGCCAGAGAGTAACTCTGCACACACATTCCCATTCCCATTTCCGGTTGGATCTGGGCGGCTGTGCCGATATTGAGCTAAAATGCTATTGAAGCATACATTTCAACAATATCCTGTCCCCCGAGTCTTTGATGCTTTGTCGAAATCGATAAATCTCATTTTTCAACATTCTCATTCAAGGGATCTCCACAGCCTTTGAGGATATCGAATTGAAAGATTCAGCTCATTCTCAGTTCCAACATTTCTGTCACTGTTCGCTGAGTACTGATATTGCACATTTGCTGTTCTTCCGAACATTTCCACTGCTATTATACTTATTGCTGCTTGCAAGCATCCTGTTCTGTGGTTGCTGTGATCGTGGTTGTCGGTATTTTGCATTGTGACCACAGCAACCTCGATTTGAAACCAAATCACGGCACTAAGTGTTCTCTCCGTTGTCTTTTTTGTGACACATGTTAAGAAATTAATTGTTTGATCTTCAAATTCCGCTCTCTCACATCTCTGCATTTCATATATCAGGATTCAAACACACCTGTTGTCAGAGATTTCTCTGCTTCCCACGATCATTTAACCTCCTTTCCGTCCCTCCCCCCATTTCTCTGAGGCAATGCACAATCAATTACTCTCTTTCACATTCATACTGTTCTGTCTGTCCTGCTGCTGCGGTCACTGTTTTTGGGTGAACGTGCCCCAATACCATCATCAGGACCTTCAAACAAATCGATCCATTTGGATACCGCGGTTGTGAAATCAATCCCCATGTAGCAGCTTTTACTGACCAGAGTCAATTGTAGCGTCAGGCTCATGGAAAATACCCAGGGTAGTTTTGGTGAAAATACCTTTTATTGGAAAACATGAGTTTTGTGGCTTTCTGCGTTGGTGTTGTGGTAATTTCATGGGACTGATAATCCAGAGACCGAGGTAATAGTCTGGGTAATCGGGCTTGAATCCCACCATGCCATGATTGTCAAATTTGGATTCAAAAAATATCTGCAAGGAAGAATTTAATGACTACTATAGGTCCATTGACAATTGTTGAAAAAAAAATGTTTCGCTGATGTAATTTCAGGATGGAATTTGCTATCCTTACTTGGTCTGGCCTGCATGTGACTTCAGACTCATAACAATATGGTTGAGTCTGAACTACCCTTTGGGCATATCGGAATGGGTAATAAATTCTGCTTCGCCAGAATCGCCCTCATACTAATCCAGAAATATTACAACAAATGCTCATTAGGCTCAAGCAAGAGTGTTGTGTGCAGTTTTGCAGGTCACGTTATAGCAGGGATGTGATCACACTGAGAAAATTGCAGGAGATATTTACCGGGATATTGTTTGGGCTGAAGAGTTTCAGTTGTGAAGAAAGACAGGACAGAGTGAAGTGTTTGTCGCAGTGCAAAGGAGATGCAGACAAGACATGATTGAGTTAGGGTATGGACAGGGTTGACTGAACGAATTTCCCATTGATGGAGGGAACGATCAGCAGGGGCCAGAGATTTAAGGAGAAAGGCAGAAAGGTTTGAGAAGATGTGTGAAAAAGCTTTATCAGCCAAGTGGGTGGTTGGAATTTGGAATACACTTTCTGCATTTTTCAGAGCGACAGAAACCCTTATAACCTTAATAAATATTCAGTTCTGTACTCGTGATGCCAAGACATATAAGGCTGTCGGATAAGCATTGTGAAATGGGATTAAGTTCATTAAGCAGTGTTTTTGACAAGTGTGGCCACATTTGGTTGAAGGGCCTCCTCTGACACTCTTGTCCTCTGTAGTATAATGGTTAGTGTCCTCGCCTGTCTCAGGGCTCAATTTTCCGCTGGGGACAGTGTAAACGTTTTAAAACTGTCGCTCCATTCCCAAGTGCGGGTATTGATACCTGTCCTTCCATTCTCGATGGGGCATATCACACGAAGGACAGTGCTGCCTGACTACAGGTGGGGAAGGACTACAGCTCTCAGGGAGGCAGAGTGTCAGTGAACGGCCAAACACGTGACTACTGCAAACTTCATCTTGTGACTGTGTTGGAATGAAAAGCATTTGACAGACTTTTACAGGATTGAATTATTTACTAGAAGCAGGAAGCTGAGGAAGAAACAACATTAACACATTCAAATATGAATGCATAAACATTTCCCGCAGCAGGAATGAAACTGTAAAGGACAGAGTAGCGTTTCGATACATTGAATTTGGGTTCATTTGTTTTGATCAGTTTTACCAGTGTATAAAACCATTAAAATGATGCAGCATTTGCTCAATTTGATGGAACATTGTGTCAGTAATTCGCACTGCTGTTCAGAGGGAGGGTTAGGTTGATTGTCAAAGTTAAATTGCCCTCTCGTGTCCAGGGAGTGAATTAAGTAAGTTAGGTGAATTAGCCATGGGTAACGCGGGGATAAGGTCAGAAGTCACAGGACGTCAGGTTATACTCCAACAGGTTCATTTGAAATCATAAGGGGGAGGGACTCGCCTTCTTCATGTGAAATATAAGGAAATAGGGAGGGGAGCTAGGTCTGGATGAGATGCGCTTCAGAGAGTGAACACCGGCTCGCTTGACTGAAATGCTCTTTCTGCACTGTAGGATTCTGTGATTCTATGAATTGATGATGATGGTGTTTACTGGGGTGTAAAGCCATTAGAGAAGATGCTGATGGGGGTGTACTGAGGATGAGATTTTATTCAGTTCTCTTCTTGGAAAATTGAGAACATTTATCCCTGAACCAAGGAAGACTTAATGGGGTTTCTTCAGGTTATGAAATGTTCAAACAGAGTAAATAGTTGGAAAATTCCCTCTTTCAAGTAAGTAAACATCTAGATGTCAGGCATACAATACCTTTGATAAAACCTTTGAAGGACAAAGAAATGATGAGAACAGAATCGCTGTCACTCGGAGAATCTATTTTTCAAAATATTTGGAAAGGCAGATTTGGTGACATACAAGGAAAAAAATTCACAATGAGAGAGACAGCGTGTGGCTAGGTAAACGAGTAATGGTGTGGTGTAGTCGGTTGGAAGTTGCGGGGAAACAATGTCTAAGTTGGTTGACTTTAAATGTAAAGACATTTCGTGAAGGTGTGCAGCTGAATAAGATTCGGTTCCAAAACTCTGAATTTCGAAAGGTTTGGCATAATATTCCACCGAAAGCATTGTAAATGGAACTGAGCGGATTTTTTTTATTGCGATAGGAAGATATTACATAATGAATAGGAAGTGATCAGTTGCTTGGAGCTCGTCTTTCTGCTTTAATCGCATGCGTTAGAAATGTGAGGACAAACACCATGATGTTTGCTCCATTTAATACTCAGTGAAATCTGCCAAAGCAACGAGCTTTTCTGAGAAGTATTCTTCTTAAGCTGAAATAAAGTCGGAGCAAATTTGAATATAACATTATTCGTTCCAATGAGATAAATCTGAACATTGTCAGGTTGCAGCAAAATTAAAATGAAACGAACAAAACAGTATTTCTTGCAGTTCAATCGAATTCAGGTTCAGCCATATCAGAAAGGCCATTGAGCCACAACATCGCCTTTATTTCCCTCTCCATGGCTGCTTCTTCAGTGAGAGAGAAAGTGACTGAAGAAATTATGAGTCAAATGTAGGTGTGAATATGACGTAAAATACTTGTTCTCTGTTTCATTCTGACACAGTTCTGACTCAGGGTGTATCAATGACAGCTATTCATTCTGACCAGCATGGCTATTTATTGGAATTTGCTGTTATTATAATTCTGGTGAAAGCAGAAACACAATGGTGTGGATTCGATTCCACACCATGTAACCTGATGGGGTGACATGTCACCGCTCCACACAACGTGCTGAGGAGACCGAGCGATTAAGATATTTGATTATTATACCGTTGTGCTCTGCATTCACGGGTTCGAGTCACACTCTGATTGCTGACTTCACAAACCGCTCCAGCAGTTTTTCTTTGCACGTCACACCTCTGGTATGCACTTTATCGAGAATCTTGTTGCCCTTCACTGCACGGGAGATTGACGAGCAATCGACACCACATTAATGTCGAAATGAAGAGCGAGAGCAGTCATTCCATTCAATTGTACATTAAGTTGTTGTAATAAGAAAGAACGCCACATTCCATCTTGTCTTTCAATGAAGTTACATCTGAAGAAAGAGAAACAGATAAAAAGGGATCAGGAGCACAAATTTATCCAGTGGGCTTGTTCATGAGTATTTTAACCAAACACTTCACACAATGATCTGATCAGTATTTGAAACAGTCACTCGGAATTGGAACCGCAGAAACGAACCATTCATTCTTCCACAAATTTCGGCTGTATGCGAATCGTACAACGATCCATCATCCAGGGTGATCACTGACTTGCCAACTGTTTTAAGTCCACCAACTTTCTTCAGCAATCATAGCTTCAGTACACAGCCACCTGTGCTGGGCGCAGTGTCATTTGTTGCACCCAGGCCACAGCACATTTCTTCTTCCTGAGTTTATGAGCCTTGTTCCTGATCTGTCTGATGTGTTTAAGAATCGTTTGCTATCACTTCAGCCCATCCCCTCACAATTCTGAACTTATGAAAAAAATAAGGCGATGGACCAAATGTTAAACAAGGTGGAAATATGCCACTCAGTCAATTATGTCTGCCCCACCATTCAACTAACTGAGGGTTGATCTGAAAACCTTCAACTCCATTATGCTCACTTACCTCGACAAAGTTTCCTCATCTTTCTGATTAACTGTCTGGCACAGTTTGAAAATACCCAACAACTCATCCTCAACAGTGGGTGCCGCAAAAATGCCACAGACTTTCTGTCCCCTGAGCAAAGAAATTACTCATCATTTCTGAATTAAATGGCAATATCTAATTCTGTGTTCATGTCGATTGGTGCTCTCCTCACACCATAGGGCAGGCCACCTGCCCGTATCTACCCTGTCAAGATACAGTGAATATTGAAAGTTTATAATTGTTATTATGTGATTGTCGAGTTCCCCTCCACCCCCTGTTTCAAGGAGAATAATCACAGCCTAACCAATCATTTCACGAAGCTCCATTTTATCCAGAATTGGCAACACGTTTGTAAATCTCTGCTGGACCTTACAGCGTCCTTACGTATTTATAAGACAGGTGGAGAAATTTCGGCGAGAAAGCGGGTTGAAACTTAATGCACAGATGGGAACTGGAACTTGAAATCAGAAAGTGATTGGAATCGGATTGATCCACAGAAGGACCAAATGCAGCAATGATAACCCTGACAAATGAGAATCTAATCATATTCGATTGACATTCAATGGTATCGTTGTAACTGAATTCCTCCGTGTAATCGTCCTGGGAGCTAGTATTTAGGAGAAATGGAACCTGACCGCCCATATAAAGAAGTTGACTACAAAAGCATGTCCGTCGGTCGATTTTGTTTGATTATTAACTCAATTCTCGTCTCCGTGAAATCTACATTGTCCGCAACGCACAATTTAGATGTTTAACAGAACTCTCTCCATTTGCATAGGTGGGTGCAGCTTCAATACCACTGAAGGAACTGGACACCCTCCACGACAATGCAGTCACTTAACTGTACATTTTTCAATACTTGAACACTTATTCCCTTAACTGCTAAGGCACAATTGCAGCAGAGTGCACCACCTAGAAGATTCACTGGAGTACGTCATCCAGGTTTTGTTGACAGAACCTTCAATGTTCAAAACCTTTACGGACTATAATACAATGTTGAAGATGCACTGAAACGTCACCGTGTGCAAATTATCCTTCAAGGCACATACAGCATGACTTGGAGAGGAATCAGTGGTAAATTCATTGAGTGATAAAGTGGTCTTGATGGGCAAACAGTTATACTTCAGCCCTGCATCTTTTATCATGCAAGTTTTAAAAAATTGACTATTGCATTGACCAGACTTGTGCACATTCCTTTAGTTGTTTCCTAAAGCGGTGCTTGCTAAAGATCGAACATCCTCCTCAGCCTCTGGTCAACAATAGAAATATCCAAAAACCCTCTCGAACAACTGATCTCCCTGTCCAACAATCTTCAGAGATCTGTGAATATCCAGTCCAAGGTCTCTTTGGTCCTGTACACCACTCAAAATCCTCACTGTTATTGTTTCAACTCCCCACATTCATTAGCACGTATTGGTCTGGATTCAATTACATTCGCCATGTTTCCTTTCTACCTGATTGTTACATCCCTGCGGTCCCTGACATTATTCATCATAGTCAACTACATAACAAATTGTTGTATCTTCTGTAAACTTCTAAATCATGACACCTACAACTAAGTTTGAATTATTGATCTACATCAGGAAACACTGGTACTCCACTGGAAACGGGCATCCAAACATGGTTCATTTTTGGATGGGATGAATACCTGAAATAACAGCAGAATCGGACCCTTGCTGTCATTTGTAAACCTGATGGTGACTCTGCAGGTTGGTCTCCCGACTGATTCCTTCTCACATGTGGGAGTGGTGAATGACCTGTCCAAGTTGTGACTGCGCAAGTGAGCTTACACTTCAGCGGGTAATTGAATCCCTTCCTGCAGACCCCGCCCCCATGGACCTGACTTCATTGTGGTGTGGGTATCCTTGTGTCTGTTTAGTTTAGATAGTCAGTTGAATTTGAGTCCACGCTGAGACGACTCCCAATTATCCCCGTCATCCATGTGTCTTTTTTATCCTTCCTTATTCTCCCACGGAGTGTGGCCATCATAGTCTGAACAGCACTTGCTGTTCATCCTTAACTCTCCTTGATCTGAGTCAGAGGGAATTTATGGGTGAACCGTACTATTGTGCGACTGGAGACAAATATTTCCTGGTCTTGTTAAGGACGGTAGATTTCCCGTTTGCAGGGAAATGAAAGAATGGATTTTCAGCAAATTAAAACTGTTTGTCACTCTTTCTCTGAGCGGGTTTATATGCCAGATTTTATTCATCAAATCTAATTACTACCAGCTGCGATGCTCCATTCTCCAAGGCTTACTAGCCCAAATATCGCCATTACATTTGCAGATGACACGATGATTGGTGGAGTCGCAGAAAGCATAGGGGACTGTCAAAGAATGAAGGAGAATATAGATAGACAGCAGAGTTGAGCAGAGACTTGCCAGATGGAGTTGAATCCAGGCAAATGTGAGGTAATGCATTTTGGGAAGTCTAATTCTCGAGCGAAGTGTACTGTAAACGGAAGAGCCTTGGGAAAAGTTGATGAGCAGAGCGATCTGGTAGTTCAGGTCCTTTGTACCCTGAATGTAGCTGCACAGGTGGATTGAGTGGACAAGAAGGCATATGACGTGCTGGCCTTTACTGGACGGTGCATTGAGCATAAGAGCCTGCATGCTAAAATTGTACAAGATTTTGGTTCAACCGCATTTAGAATGTTGTGTACTGTTCTGGTCGCCAAAGTACCAAAACGATGTGCACATTTAAGAAAGAGTGCAGAGAAGATTTATGGGGGTGCTGTCTGGTATGGAAGATGCTAGCTTTGAAGACAGGTTGACTAGGTAATGTTTGTTTTCATTAAAGAAAACAAGATTGAAGGGGACCTGATTGACATCTACAAAATCATGAAGGGTATAGCCAGGGTGGATAGAGATAAGCTTCTTCCCAAGGTGAGGGATTCAGTAATGAGATGTCACACATTCAAGTTGAGAGGTGAAAAGTTTAAGAGAGTTCGACGTTGGAAGTATTTTACACAGAGGGTGGTAAGTACTTGGAGAGTGTTGCCAGCAGAGGTAGTAGAGGCAAGCACGGTAGATTCATTTCAGGTGCCTCTGGACAGATGCATGAGTAGATGGGGTGCAGAAGGATACAGATGGTTTGGAATTGGGTAATAGGTTTTGACAGTGGATCAGCTCAGATTTCGACGTCCAAAGGGTCTGTTCTTGGGCTGTAAATTTTCTGTTTTTTCTGTTCTTCTGAGTTCCCTACACGACCAACTTCATGCTACATTGCTACATCTCAGAGAATGACATTGTCAATTCCAATTATCACAGAGGGAATTCGAATGTGACATGTGGCTGTGTTGGAATAAAAGATATACGCTGGATTGGAGTGTTTACTGGGAGCAAAAGGCTGATTTGGAGACGATGTGATCAAAAACAGCTCTTACTGTCAAAATGACAAAACAGCGCATTGCTAAGGACATTTTCAGAGAATGCTTTCAATTAATCGACCTCTCGCTTAAGACTCCAGCAGGCTTCCGCTGAGCCAATCTGCAGTGCGGGTTAATGCTGCTGTTGTATCTTAATAATCTAATAAACGGAGACAAATATGCCCTTCCTCCCCGCGTTTGACCAGGAACACTCCCAGCTTTGGCATTTCATGTGCCTCTGTGCCATCATATAAGAACCACGACCTCACTTTCAAACCAATCATTCTATTTCGATACCGAGGTTGTGAGATCATTTCTCATGTAGCAGCTTTTACAACATGGACCATAGATTATTGGAACATCAAGCTCAGGAAAAGAACACAGGGTAGCAGTGAGGAAAAGAAAATTTAATTGAAAGTACCTCTTTCTGTGGACTTCTACATCATTTATTTCATTTGCTCATTTGGCTCTATCTAGTCTATTGTGTGCAGTTCTGCAATTCGCATGATACCACGGATATGACAGCACTGGAAATGATGCAAGACAGATTTATCATGATATTGTCTGGGTAGAAGAGTTTCAATTATAAAGAGAAATTGGATAGTCTGGAGGAGTTTTTCTAATAGCAGATGAAATTTAGAGGAGACATGATTGAGATGCACAAAATAATCAATATGGATGGTGTAGACTGAAATAAACGTTTCTCTTTGATGGTGAGATCGATCACGGGGGAGGGGTAGGGTGGCATAGGAAACATTTGAGTGAATGCGCAGACAAATCTAATCTAATCTAATCTAATGTAAAATGTTTTGAAACAGCGGTTGGTTGAAAACTGGAAGTCAGTGCATGCAAAGGTTGGAGAGGCAGAAATCCTCATAACTTTCAGAAGTATTCAGATGTGAATTTTGTGATGCCAAGTCAGACGAGGCTATAGGCCAAGTGATTTTAAGAAGTGTTCAGATAGTTAAGCGAATGTTAATTTCCAGCAATACCAAATAGGTTTCTTTTTGCATAAAATTCCTGGATAGTACCACCGCCTGTCACTGCGTGAGATCAGGTTCAATTCACTTCCAGGATGAATGCTTGCATATTGGGATAGCTCAGTGGATAGAACTGCACCTTTCCACGCCAGGAACCGGCATTCGATTCCAGAATTGTTTGACTGACTGTGTGGAATTTGCACTCTCATGCTCTCTCTCTTCCTTGTGAGTTTCCTCTGGCTGTTCCGATACCTTCCCACAGTGCAAAGGTGTGCAATTCAGGTCAATGGCAAACAAAATCTAAATGGACTGTAAGTGTTGTAAATCAGAGACAAAAGTCAGAATTGCAGCTCGGGGAAAACGGAATGACCGTTTCAGTTCAATAGACCCTTCCGCGGAACTGTTTTTAATTTGCAATGTTAACCCTGATTTCTCTCCACTGATGCTTCCTGACTCACTGAGCTTTTGCAGCAATTTCTATTTTCGTAGGTGGATCACAAATGCGGGTTTAGAAAGATAGAGTGGGGCAGTGTGAATCTCATCCACGGCACAGTGCAGACTCAACTGGCCAAATGGCTTCTGTATGCACTGTGTCTAATTTCATTAACACTGTGTCTATAAGTATTTGTCCTTTTTTTAGTCTTTGTTATTCACATCTATTCTGTCATGTGAAGTGCAGAGCAGGATAATCGACGTATCGGGCATAAGCCACCACAAAACCGTAACCACCTGACGCCTGGAAGATGAACACCTCATATTCTGGCTTGGGACCCTGCAACAACACGGAAAAAATGTGGATTTCAACGGCTTCCTCATTTCCCCTCGCTCCACATTATTACAGTCTGAAGCATCAAACTCAGCACCACGCTCCGGACCCATACATCTCTCCCCATCTGACATATCACCTCCACCCCTGCCTCGCTCCACCATTCGCTTTCCACCCAACCCCAACCCCCACCCATTTATCTCCCAGCCCCAACCAACAAGACTCATTCCTGATGAAAGACTAATGCCAGAAACGTCGATTCCCCAGCATCCCGGATGCTGCCTGACCTGCTGTACTTTTCCAGCACGACACTGTCTCCGTGGCGAAGATAGACGAGCTCTGCTCAGGCTCTTTCTCTGAGAGCGCAGAAGGCTGAGTGAGGAAGTGATTAAGGTGCACATTAAGGGGATCGGTATGTGTTATAGGAGCAAACTTCATATGGGAAGAGTTAACAATCAGGGATCTCCTTTAAACACAAGAGGGAGGGTGCTCAAACGAGATTTAGGAAGAACGTTTTCACTCTGAGAGTGTTGTTTATTTGGAATTCACTGTGTGACCGTGTGGTAAAGGTATGAGTCAGTAAAACATCTCAGGAGTATTTAACCGAATACATGAGAAGCTGGAGCACACATGGATAAGGACCAGGTACTGGAAACTGGGGTGAACTTAAACAGATATCTGATGAAAGAACCCAACACTGTACAGAAAATACAGAGTATGAAAGCATGGGAAGGGTAATGGCATGGAAACTACTGGCGTTTTGTTACAAGTGGTCTGCGTAATGCTACACTCGTCAAAAGGTCACTCGGGCAGAATGGGGCCAGTGTGGCAGGATGGGATAAGAATAGTGTGATGCTGCTACACCAATTAGCAGAGTCAGACTGGGTTGAAAGGTTACCATGGCAGGCTGAGGTAATACCAATTAGTAAAGTCAGCCTCGCCTACTAAATATCATCATGGCAGTTTGGGAAACGTCGTAAATATCTAATTAGTAGTTAGTAGAGTCAGCTTGGGACAGGAAAACATTGTGATAGATGGGGTAGCTAAATATCGAATCATGACAGGTTAGTCTGGGACGGAGGTTCATTGAGCACAGGTGGCAGTAGAATACTTAATAGTTACAGTAGAATAAATTAGGAAAAACCATAGTGGCAGAAGCAGAACGATAATGGGAATTAGCACCATCGGTTTATTGTATAGCTGGAGTGAGGTAATTCTGACTAACACAGTTGGCATTTTGATAAGCTAACAAGACATGATTAAAGAAAAGGTATAAAGAGATGGAGTTTAATTCAGATACATGTGAGGTGCTGAATTTTGCGAAAGCAGGACTTATACACTGAATGGTACGGCCCGAGGGAGTGTTGCTGAAAAAGAAACCTTGGCGTGGAGGTTCATAGCTCCTTGAAAGTGGAGTCGCAGGTAGATAGGATCGTGAAGACGTATGCTTTCCTTTTTTGGTCAGAGTATTGTGTACAGGAGTTGGGAGGTCATGTTGCGACTGTACAGGACATTGGTTCGGCCACTGTTGCAATATTGCGTGCAATTCTGGTGTACTTCCGATCGGAAAGATGTTGTGAAACTTGTAAGGTTTCAGAAAGATTTACAGGGATGTTTCCAGCCTTGGAGGATTTGAGCCATAAGGAGAAGCTGAACAGGCTGGGGTTGTTTTCCCTGGAGCTTCGGAAGCTGAGGGGTGACCTGAAAGAGATTCACAAAATTATGAGGGACATGGAAAGGATAAATAGACAAAATATTTACCCTGGGTTCGGGGAGTCCAGAACTACAGGGCTTAGGTTTAGTGTGAGAGGGGAAAGATATGAAAGAGACCTAAGGGGCAACTTTTTTCACACAGAGGGTGGTACGTGAATGGAGTGAGATGCCAGAGGATGTGGTAGAGGCTGGTACAATTGCAAAATTTGAGAGGCATGTGTATAGGAAGGGTTTGGAGGGATATGGGGCGGGTGATTGCAGGTGGGGCTAGATTGGGTTGAGATATCTGGTTGGCATGGACAAGTTGGACAGCAGTGTCTGCTTCGATGCTGCACATCTCAATGACTCTATGACTCTATGCCATGGACCCTGAGGTTCGGGCGAGTCAAAACTTTATTTTCTGAATGTCACTGTTTTTGTTTGCAAATAAAAGATCGACTCCTTGAAAAACTCTCCGCATCTCCTGGTGATAGTCGACATTTTCTCTACGACAACTGCAACTTTGGGTGCAGTATAATTGTGGTGAGTGCAGCTCTGTGGCGCAATGAAAAGCGTGTTAGATTTCTACAAATTTGGTAACTTTGCTATTCAATGTTTGTGGGTTTGAACCGCACTAGAAGTGGATTTTAGTTCAGTTTTCAGCTGAATCATTGAGTGTTGTGCTGATTCATCGCCAATTCCTGTCGTCTGGAGTTCCCGTCCCTGCTACTGATCAGAGGAAATTCCTTACCTTCATGGTTGTGCGTTTCTACGGAATCATATCATTTGAAACATGATCTGACCAGAATCAGATTCTCATCGGCAAAACCTGCAAATTTCGTGCAGAAACCCACTGTGCAACACGTTCTTGGATGTAGGAATGGTGGAGATTATTGATGAATGCAATATGTTTCATGTTACCTGTATGAACAGAAATTTTCGATTGCTTAACTGTCTTTATCCCGTTGTACGACAGGTTGTTGTGGATGAGCTGGGCAAAGACATTGACGTGTTTGGTCAGCCATGATCATATCACACGGCGGGTAGACAGTGAGAGAATTAATCTCACGCTGTTGGTCTCACTTTTCTCACAAACCAGTTAGTCAGCGAACTGAGCTAACCGACCTCCATTCAATGCAGAGCTAACTCAAACAGAACAGTGCATTTGTATTATATAATATTTCATGTAGAATGAGCTGCTGCACCTTCCAACTCCATTAGCTCTTCTTACACTTAACATTTTCAGTTGCAGGTGTTATGCATTTTCTTTCCGATGAGTGCTAACCACTTCCAGAGTGTTTCCCTTTTGCACCCCCATCCAGGCAGCCCAGAATCACTGTCGCTGTTTAATTCACTCCTTGTGTGCTTGCACGCGCTTTTCGAATATTCTGGAATCAGCACCTAAGATGTTTTTATTTCTGAAAATTCATCTCCGAAATCAATAACTCTCAGAATAAAAAATGCTTGACCAAAATTATTTATCGTGCCCTGTTGGGTTTGAAGTTCTAACGTCTAGTTTCCACTCAACGAAACGAGGAAATTACCCTCATATTTACTCTTAAGATCTTCACATCAGCTGGATAACCTCTATTCGGACACAACTAAGTCTTTCCTGATTTCTCCCGCATTATTCTTTAACTATGCCGTCAGTCCATTAAACCACCTCTTTTCGTTTGTAGTGGCTTTATCTCCCAGTAAACCTCATTTCCTTCGTTTCGAACGACATGGTATCATGGCCGTGTCATTCCTAACGTCTTTGTATTCCAGTAAACGATGCCCGTGTCATTATTCATGTCATTATATCCCTGTAAATTTCAACCTGAGAACGGATGCTGGGTTTAATTCAATGCATGAAACCTCACCACTAAGCTATGCAATCTTATTACCGACACAGGAAAGGTGGAAGCAATTCCAATTACAGCTGAATCGATTGGCTGCAACAGAATCGGTTCAAGTCGCAGTCACAAACTTGACTGTTGTTCTTATAGTTATTTCGTCTCTACTGTGCTGAAGTTATGCAGTGAGGGATCAATTACTATTGCCAGACATATATAAGGGGGCGTATGAAATGCTGAAGTTGTGAGACCAGAGCAGTTTATATTGACGTAGACCATTCATTGTTCGACTCTCAGTCTTAGGAATTAGACAGAGAGCGATTTTGAGCAAAATTTGAGCAGGGACGTTTACCCCATGACGTAATACCAAATTGTGTGGTTACTTTGTTGTTTACCTCATTTGCGTGTTTTGCCTCATTGAGGATTTTGAAGTTATCCCCTCTATACAAAAGTTCCGTGCTTTTGCACCATTATACAAAAGATGCAGTACAATAACATCCAACGCTGTTTCAGTCTACTTGTACAGATATTGACTCGTGGAAACAGCACTATGCACTCTCCTCGAGTCTGGAAAATAATTTGCTCCATTCCCAATCTTATGGCTCTTTTCATTCCATCGGCTTCTGTTCTTCACAGAATCCGATTCAGCAGATCTTGTCACTGAGTCATTTATTTGTATGTGTTCAGATGATGTGAGCAGAATATCACAGTCCATAACACAGAAGTCAGACCATATTCAGAGAACCGTACTCTGCTCTAGACCATTTCATGAACACCAGGAAGAAATATCTATGATCTTCAAAGTTGACTAACCTGTTTTTTCTGAAGCAAGATAAACAATTCCAGATTTCTGCTTTTGTTGTCACACGCACCAAGGTTGTAAATGCTGGAACCAGTTGAATCTGTCCGCTCTCCCACATCCATTTTCTCCCCAGGAGGTGTTAAGATGATGGTCTGAATCGGATTCTTCTATAAAGAATAATCTTTTTATCCATTGATTTCTGGTGTATGGGCCCACTAGGCTCCCGCTGGGTCTCTGTGTTAGCGCTGATCACAGCAGTTTCCCGCAGTCTTCAGCTTTTTTGTAGCAAGTACCTTCGAGGATGACATCAAAAGATATTCGCTGTTACTGTATGATACTCTACCAATGGAGACAGCTCTATCAATGGAGGCTGCTCAGTCCGCTGGGATGGGATAATTTCTGCAGTGTGTCCTGCGGATCAGAGACAGTGCACTTTATCATTCAGATCATACAGAGTGAGAGCGCTCGAAAAGGCCAAGCGAGTTTTCCCCACAGGAGTTTAATGTAGGTGGAACAATACCAGCGGCACCACCCTAACCCAGGAAAGAATTGTCTCAGAAGTCCATTTGGTAAGTTTAATTTCAGAGTCTGGTCACCATTCTCCATGAACCCTGCAGCCTGCGGGCAATGAGCACAATGAAGTTGGTGGTGGATCCCAAAATGAGAGCATAATTCCTCATTAATATCTCCAATAAAATAGGGGTGGTTGTGGTGGGGGGGGAAGGGAGGGGGCACATTGTCAGAAGGAAGACAAAATCAAATACCAAAGCAGGTTATAATCTCCTTGAGTAAAATATTTACAACAGTTTTAGCAGTAGCGTTGGAAGTGCGGTAAGCTTCCACTCATCAAGGAAAAGAAAATCAACAATGACCAAAACATACTTATAGTGCTGACACCTTTGCAACTCGATGAAGTCTTTAAAACTCTTTTGCAGTTGGCATTAGGTGGTCAGAGGGCGGCTCACCCTTATCAGAGAACATAGAACAGAGAAAGGACAGCATAGAACAGGCCCTTTCACCCACGAAGTTTAATCCTAATGTAAAATATAGTAACAACCTACACACCCCTCAATTCACTGCTATCCATGTGCAAGTCTAGAAGTCGCTTAAAGGTCCCCAATAACTCTGCTTCCACCACTACCACTGGTAGCGAATTCCATGTATTCACAGCTCTCTGTGTTTAAAAAAAAAACTACTTCTGACATCTCCTTTATACCTTCCTCCTCATATCTTCAAACTATGAGTTCTCATACCAGTCAATCTTGCCCTGGGGAAAATACTCTAGCTATTGACTCTATCTATTCCTTTCATTATTTTGTAGACATCTATCAGGTGTCTCTCTTCCTCCTTCGCTCCAGAGAGATGTCCAAGCCTATTCAACCTTTTTTTTTCATAAGGCAAGCCCTCGGTCCAAGCAGCATCCTTCTTTGCACCCTCTCCCAAGCCTCTGCATCTTTCCTATAGTAGGGCGACCAGAACTGGACACAATATTTCAAGTATTGCCTCACCAGGGACTTGTAGAGCTGCAGCAAAACCTCACGGCCCTTGAACTCTATCCCCCTGTTAATGAAAGCCAAGACACCATATGCTTTCTTAACAACCTTATCCACTTGTATGGCAACTTTGAGGTATCTATGTACTTGCACATCCAAATCCCACTGTTCCTCCACACTGCCAAGAATCCTGTCTTTAATCCTACATTCAGCATTCGAGTTCCACCTTCCAACACGCATCACTTCGCATTTATCCAGGTTGAACTCAATATGCCATTTCTCAGCCCAGATCTGCAGTCTGTCTATATCGCGCTGCAGCCTGCAGTAGCCCTTTATTCTATTACCGACACCTCCAAACTTTGTGTCATCTGCAAATTTACTAACCCTCCCCTCAACCTCCTCATCCAAGTCATTTATAAAAACTACAAAGAGCAGAGGACCAAATACAGAGCCCTGGGAGACCCCACTCAACACTGTCGTCTAAGCAGAATACTTTCCATCTACAGCCACTCTCTGCCTTCTGTCAGCCAGCCAATTCTGTATATATCTGTTTAATGCCTGGAAACAGAGTGTTGATGGAGGGTTGTCTGTTTATGCCTGATTAATGGTCGGTGATAGGGGGTGGTGCAGGGTTGTGTGCGTTTTTCTGTATATATCTGCTTAATGACAGGAGACAGACTGGTGGTGCTCGAAGGTTGTGTGTGTGTTTTTCTGTGTATATATGCTCAGTGGAAGGATAACAGGGCGGTGTGGAGGGTTGTGTGTGTCTGTCTGTGTATATCTGTTTCATGGCAGGTGATAGGGCTGTCTAGGAGGGGTGTGCGTGTGATTCTGTGTATGTATATTTAAGGGCTGGAGACAGGGTGGTGGTATGTGTACCTGTTCCGTGGCAGGAGACAAGGTGGTCATGGAGGATTGTGTGTGTGTTCCTGCATATATCTGCTCAATGGCAGGAGGCATGTTGTTCATGGAATGTTATGCTTGTGTGTGTGTGTTTCTGCGTATATCTATTTAATTGCAGGAGATAGGGTGGTGGTGGAGAATTGTGTATGCATCTGCATTTTTGTGTATATCTATTTAAGGGCAGTAGGCAGGGTGTTCGTGGAAGGTTGTGTGTGTATATTTCCGTGTATAACTGTTTGGTGACAGGAGACAGGGTGGTCAAGGAGGTTTGAGTGAGTGTGCGTGTGTGTTTCTGTGCATATGTGCTTAATGGCATGAGACAGTTTGGTGTGTGTATGTTATTATGCATATCTGTCCAATTGCAGGAGGCAGGGTGTTCATGGAGTGTTGTGCATGTTAGTGATTCTGCGTATATCCTTTTAATGGCAGGAGACAGAGTGGTGGTGGAGGTTAGATGTCTGTGTTTCTGTGTCTTAATGCTTATGGGTAGGATACACGTTGGTGGTGGACGTTTGTGTGTGTGTGTTTCTGTGCATATATGTTAAAAGACAGGAAACAGGGTGGTGATGGTGGAAGGGTGTGTGTGTGTGTTTCTGTGTATATCTGTTTAATGCCAGGAGACAGAGTGTTGGTGGAGGGTTGTCTGTGTGTTTTTCTTTTCTGTGCCTGTCAGTTTAATGCTGGTGTTAGGGTGGTGGTGCAGGGATGTGTATGTTTTTTTCTGTAAGTATCTGCTTAATGATAGGAGACAGACTGGTGGTGGTGGAGGGTTGTGTGTCTGTCTGTTTCTGTGTATATCTGATTAATTGCAGGAATCAGGGTGGCGGTGGAGCGTTCTGTATGTATGTGTGTTTCTGTGTATATCTGTTTAAGGGCAGGAGACAGGGGGATGGTAGAGGGATGTGTGCGTGTTTCTGTGTATATCTGTTTTAAGGGCTGGAGAGAGTGTGGTCGTGGCGGGTTGTGCGTGTGTGTTTCTGTGTATATCTGATAAACGGCAGGAAACGAGATCGTGGTCGAGGGATGTGTATGTGTGTGTGTGTTTGTGTGTTTGTGTATATACCTGCTTAAAGGCAGGAGACAGGTGGTGGTGGAGAGTATAGTGTCTGTATTCCTGTATCTATGTGCTTACTGGCAGGAGTCAAGGTGGTATGGAGGGTTGTGTATGCATGTGTTTTTGCGTATATCCGTTTAAGGTCAGTAGGCAGGGTATTCATAGAACATAGACCAAAAATCATTACAGCCCAGTACAGGCCCTTCGGCCCTCAATGTTGCGTCGACCTGTCATTCCAAACTGAAGCCTATCGAACCTACACTATTCCATGTACTTCCACATGCTTGTCCAATGACGACTTAAATGTACTTAAAGTTGGGTAATCTACTACCATTGCGGGCAAAGCATTCCATACCATTACTAATCTCTGAGTAAAGGAACTACCTCTGACATCTGTCCTATATCTGTAACCTCTCAATTTAAAGCTATGCCCCCTCGTGCTCGCCGTCACCATACTTGGAAAAAGGCTCTCCCTGTCCACCCTATCTAACCCTCTGATTATCTTTAATGTCTCTATTGAGTCACGTGTCAAACTTCTTCTCTCCAACGAAAACAGGCTGAAGTCCCTCACTCTTTCCTCGGAAGACCTTCTCTCCATACCAGGCAAGATCCTAGTAAAACTCTTCTGCACCCTTTCCAAAGCTTTCATATACTTCTTATAATGCAGTGATCAGAACTGGACACAATATTCCAAGTGCGGTCGCACCAGAGTTTTGTACAGCTGTAGCATAACTTAATAGTTCCAGAATCGATCCCTCTATTAATGACTTCTTAACAAAACGGTCAACCTGGGTGGCAACTTTCAAGGATCTGTGTACCTGGACACCGAGATCTCTCTGCTCATCTACACTACCAAGGATCTTTCATTAAGTCCAGTACTTTGAATTCCTGTTCCTTCGACCAAAGTGCATCACCTCACGCTTGTCCACATTAAAGTGCATTTTGCACCTCTCAGCCCAGCTCTGCAGCTTGTCTATATCTCTCTGTAACCTACAACATCTTTTGTCACTATCCATAACTCTACCGACCTTAGTGTTGTCTGCAAATTTACTAACCTACCCTTCTATTCCCTCATCCAGTTCGTTTATAAAAATGATGAACAGCAGTGGACCTAACACCGACCCTTGCGGCACATCACTAGTAACTGGACACCAGATGAACATTTCCCATTAACCACATCCCTCTGTCTTCTTTCAGTAAGTCAATTACTTATCCAAACTGCAATATCTCCCACAATCCGATTTCTCCGCATTTTGAACAATAGCCTACTGTGGGGAACCTTATCAAATGCGTTTCTGATATCCATATACATCACATCAACCGGTTTACTCTCATCTATCTGTTTGGTCATCTTCTCAAAGAACTCAATACGGTTTGTGAGGCACGAAATCACTTTCACAAAACCGTGCTGACTATCCATTATCATAATATTATTTTCTAGATGATTGCAAATCTTTTCCAACACTTTACAAACAACTGAAGTAAGGCTCACTAGTCTATAATTACCAGTGTTGTCTCTACTCCCCTGCTTGAACAGGGGAACCACATTTGCTATCCTCCAGTCTTCTGACACTGTTTCTGTCGACAATGACGATTTAAAGATCAATGCCAAAGGCTCAGCAACCTCCTCCCTGGCTTCCCAGAGGATCCCAGGCTAAATCCCATCCAGCCCAGTGGACTTATCTATTTTCACATTCTGCAGGATTTCTAATACCTCTTCCTTGCGAACCTCAATCACACCTAGTCTAGTAGACTGTATCTCGGTATTCTCCTCGACAACATTGTCGTTTTCTAGAGTGAATACTGTCGAAAAATATTCATTTAGTGCTTCCTCTATCTCCTTCGGTTCCTCACACAACTTCCCATTAATATCCTTGATTGGCCCTAACCTTACTCTTGTCATTCTTTTATTCCTTAAATACCTATAGAAAGCCTTATGGTTTACCCCAATCCTATCGGCCAACAACGTCTCGTATCTCCTCCTGGCTCTTCTGAGCTCTCTCTTTAGGTCTTTCCTGGCTACCTTGTAACCCTCAAGTGCCCGAACTGAGCCTTCACATCTCATCGAAACATAAGCCTTCTTCTTCCTCTTGACTAGAGATTCCACTTCCTTCGTAAACCAAGGCTCCTGCGCTCTCCAGCTTCCTCCCTGTCTGACAGCTACACATTTATCTAGGACACTCTGGAGCGTTTCCATGAATAAGCTCCACATTTCTAATGTGCCCATTCCCTGCAGGTTCCTTCCCAATTTAATACTTCGTAAATCTTGCCTAATCGCATTATAACTACCGATCCCTCAGCTGTAAATTTCGTGGAAGGTTGTGTGTGTTTGTGTGTGTGTGTGTGTGTGTGTGTGTGTGTGTGTGTGTGTGTGTGTGTGTGTGTGTGTGTGTGTGTGTGTGTGTATTTCCGTGTATGACTGTTTGATGACAGGAGACTGGGTGGTCAAGGAGATTTGAGTGAGTGAGTGTGTGCGTGTGTGTTTCCGTGCATATGTGCCGACTGACATTAAACAGGTAGACACCGAAACCAACACACAACCCTCCACCACCAACCTGCCCCCTGCCTTTAAGCAGATATACACACAAACACACACACATCCCTCAACCACTACCCTGTTTCCTGCCGTTAATCAGATATACACAGTTTGGTGTGTGAGTGTTTCTGTGTATACCTGTTTAATGTTAGGAGACAGAGTGTTGGTGGTGGGGATGTTTGTCTGTCTGTGTGTTTTTTTTCTGTGTATGTTTGTTTAATGGTAGGTGATAGGTTCAGGGTTGTGTGTGGTTTTCTGTATATATCTGCTTAATTACAGAAGACAGACTAATGGTGGTGGAGGGTTGTGTGTGTGTTTCTGTGTAAAATCGATTAATTTCAGGAAACAGGGCGGTGGTGGAGGGTTGTGCGTTTGTTTCCGTGTATATCTATTTAATGGCAGGAGGCAGGGTGGCCGTGGAGGTTTGTGTGTGCGCGTGTTTCTGTGTATATCTGATTAACGGCAGAAAACAGGGTGGTGGTCAAGAAATGTGCGTGTGTTTCAGTGCATTTCTGTTTAATGGCAGGGGATAGGGTGGTCGTGGAGGTGTGTGTGTGCTTCTGTGTATATCTATTTAAGGGCTGTGCGTATATGTTTCTGTGTATATCTGATTAACGGCACGAAACAGAGTAGTGGTTGAGGGATGTGTGTGTGTTTGTGTGTATATCTGCTTAAAGGCAGGAGACAGGCTGATGGTGGAGGGTTGTGTGTTATTTCGGTGTCTACCTGCTTAATGTCAGGAGGCAGGGTGGTCATATTGGGTTGTGTGCGTGTGTTAATATGTATATCTATTTAAGGGCTAGAGACAGGGTGGTGGTGGAGGGTGCTGTGTGTGTTTCTGTGTATAACTGTTTAATTGCAGGTGGCATGTTGGTGGTGGAGGGTTGTGTGTGTGTTTCTGCGTATATGTGCTTAATGGCAGGACACATGATAGTGTGTGTGTCTTTCTCTGTATTCCTGTTCAATGGCAGGAGACAGGATGGTCATGGAGGGTTGTGTGTGTTTCTGCGTATCTCTATTCAATGGCAGGAGACACAGTGGTGTTGGAGGATAGAGTGTCTGTGTTTCTGTTCCTGTGTGCTGAGTGGCAGTGAGAGGGTGGTGGAGGGTTGTGTATGTTTCTGTGTATATCTGTTTAAGGTCAGTAGACAGGGTGTTCGTAGAAGGTTGTGTGTGTGTTTCTGTGTATATCTGTTTAATGGCAGGTGACAGGGTGGTGGTCGAGGTTGGTGTGTGTGTTTTATGTGTGTATATGTTTAATTGCAGGAGACAGGCTGGTGGTGGAGGGTGGTATGTGTTTGTTTCTGAGTAGATTTGTTTCATGGCAGGAGACGTGGTGGTCCTTGAGGGTTGTGCGTGCGTTTCTGTGTATATCTGCTTAATGGCAGAAAACAATGTGGTGGTTAAAGGTCGTGTGTGTGCATTTTTACGCATATCTGTTTAATCGCAGGGGATAGGGTTGTGGTGGAGGGTTGTTTGTGTGTTTGTGTGTGTTTCTGTGCATGTCTGTTTAATGGCAGGAGACGGGGTGATGGTGGAGGGCTGTGTGTGTGTGTTTATGTGTATATCTGATTAATGGCAGCAAACAAGGTGGGGGGTTCTGTATATGTGTGTGTTTCTGTGTATATCTATTTCAGGTCAGAAGACATGATGGTGGTCGAGGGTAGTGTGTGTGTACTTCCGTGTATATCTGCTAAATGGCAGGAGAAATGGTGGTGGTGAAGTGTGGAGTGCGTGTTTGTGTGTATATCTACTTAATGGCGGGAAATAAGGTTGTGGTGGAGGGTTGAGTGTGTGTGTTTCTGCATATATCTGTTTAATGTTTGCTGGCAGGGAGGTTATGGAGGGTTGTGTGTGAAAGTGTTTCTGTATATATATATTGAATTGCAGGAGAAGGGTGGCAGTGGAGGGTTGTGTGTGTGCTTCTGTTTACATCTGATCATTGGCAGAAAACAGCTTGCCAGTGTAGTGGTGTGTGTGTGTTTCTGTATATCCCTGTTTAATGGCAGGAGACAGGATGGTAGTGAGGTTTGTGTGTGTTTCTGTGTATAATTGATTTATGGCAGCAAACAGTGTGGTGGGGGAGGGTTCTCTCTATATGTGTTTCTGTATATACCAGTTTAATTGCAGGAGACAGGTTGGTGGTGGAGGATGGTATATGTTTGTTTCTGATTATATCTGTTTCATGGCAGGAGACATAGTGGCGGTTGATGGTTGTGCGTGTGTATCTGTGTATATCTGCTTAATGGCAGAAAACAATGTGATGGTGTACTGTTGTGTGTGTATTTCTACGTATATCTGTTTAATGGAAGGAGACAGGGTTGTGGTGGAGGGTGGTGTGTGTGTGTGTTTCTGCGTATATCTGTTTAATGATAGGCGAGGGGGTGGTCGTGGTGGTGTGTGTGTATGTTTGTGTATATCTGTTTAATGACAGGAGACAAGGTGGTGGTGGAGGCTTGTCTGGATGTTTCTGTAAATATCTGTTTAATTGCAGGAGACAGGGTGGTTTTGAAGGTTGTGTGTGTGTGTTTCTGTGTATGTCTGTTTAATGGTAGGAGGCAGGGTTGTGCTGAAGGTATGCCATTATGTTTCTGTATAAGTCTGTTTAATTCCAGGAGACAGGGTGGTGTGTGTGTGTGTGTGTGTGTGTGTGTGTGTGTGTGTGTGTGTGTGTGTGTGTGTGTGTGTGTGTGTGTGTGTGTGTGTGTGTGTGTGTGTGTGTGTGTGTGTGTGTGTGTGTGTGTGTGTGTGTGTGTGTGTGTGTGTGTGTGTGTGTGTGTGTGTAAATGTTTAATTGCAGGAGACAGTGTGGTGTTGGAGGAATGAGTGTGCGTGTTTCTGTGTATATCTGTTCAATGACATGAGACTGGGTGGTGGTTCAGGGTTGTCTGTATGTTTCTGTAAATATCTGTTTAATTGCTTAATGACAGGAAACAATTTGCTGTTCAAGGATTGTGTGTGCGCGTGTATGTGCATGCATGTGTGTGCATGCGTTTCTGTGTATGTCTGATTAATGGCAGAAGACAGGGTGTTGGTGTCGAGATGTCTGTGTGTTTCTGTTTATATCTGTTTAATCACCGGAGAGTGTGTGATTGGGGAGGGTTGTGTGTGTATTTATGTGCATATCTGATTAACGGCAGCGAACAGGGTGCTGGTGGAGGGTTCTGCATGTGTGTGTGTTTCTGTGTATACCTGTTTCAGGGCAGGAGACATAGTGGTGGTCGAGGGTTGTGTGTGTGTGTATATTTCTGTTTATATCTGCTCAATGGCAGCAGAACAGGGTAGCGGTGGAGGGATGTGTGTGTGTTTGTGTGTATATCTGTTTAATGTCAGCACACATCGTGATTCTCGAGGATTGTGTTTGTGTTTTTCTGTGTATATCTGTTTAGTGGCAGGAGGCAAGGTGGTGGTGAAGTGTCGAGTGCTTGTTTGTGTGTATATCTACTTAACAGCAGGAAATCAGGTGGTGGTGGAGGGTTCTGTGTGTTTGTTTCTGCATATGTCTGTTTAATGGCGGGTGGCAGGGTGGTAGTGGGGTGGATGTGCGTTTCTGCATATATCTGTTGAATTGCAGGTGGCAGGTTGGTAGTGGAGGGTTGCGTGTGTGCGTTTCTGTATATATCTATTGAATTGCAGGAGACAGGTTGGCAGTGGAGGGTTGTGTGTGTGTTTCTGTGTACATCGAATCAATGGCAGAAAACAGCTTGGTAGTTTAGTATTGTGTGTGTTTCTGTATATCCCGGTTTACTGGCAGGAGAAAGGATGGTAGTGGAGGTTTGTGTGTATGTTTCTGTGTATAATTGATTTATGGCAGCAAACGGGATGGTGGGGAGGGTTCCCTGTGTGTGTGTTTCTGGGTATACCTGTTTAATTGCAGGAGGCAGGTTGGTGGCGGAGGGTGGTATGTGTTTGTTTCTGAGTATATCTGTTTCATGGCAGGAGACATGGTGCAGTTGATGGTTGTGCGTGTGTATCTGTGTATATCTGCTTAATGGCAGAAAACAATGTGGTGGTGCACGGTTGTGTGTTTGTGTATTTCTATGTATATCTGTTTAATGGCAGGAGACAGGATTGTGGTGGAGGGTTGTGTGTGTGTTTGTGCGTATATCTGTTTAATGATAGGCGAGGGGTGGTCGTGGTGGTGGTGTGTGTGTATGTTTGTGTATATCTGTTTAATGACAGGAGACAGGGTGGTGGTGGAGGCTTGTCTGGATGTTTCTGTAAATATCTGTTTAATTGCAGGAGACAGGGTGGTTTTGGAGGTTGGTGAGTGTTTGTTTCTGCATATAACTGTTTAATGAATGTCGATAGGGTGGTCGTGAAGGGTTGTGTGTGCGTTCCTGTGTATATCTGCTTAATGACAGAAAACAAATTGGTTCTCAATGCTTGTGTGTGCGTGTGCGTATGTGCTTCTGTGTATATCTGTTTAATGACAGGAGACAAGGTGGTGGTGGAGGCTTGTCTGGATGTTTCTGTAAATATCTGTTTAATTGCAGGAGTCAGGGTGGTTTTGGAGGTCGTCAAGTGTGTGTTTCTGTATATAACCGTTTCATGAATGTAGATAGGGTGGTCGTGGAGGGTTGTGTGTGTGTTTCTGAGTACATCTGCTTAATGACAAGAAACAAATTGGTTGTCAATGCTTGTGTGTCCGTATGCGTGTGTGTTTCTGTGTATATATATTTAATGACAGAAAACAATGTGATATTGGAGGGTTGTGTGTGTGTGTTTCTGTCTTTGTCTGTTTAATGGCAGGAGACAGGATGGTGCTGAAGATATGTCTTTATGTTTCTGTATTTATCTGTTTAATTGCCGGAGACAGAGTGGTGGAGGAGGGTGGTGTGTGTGTGTCTGTCTGTGTGTGTGTGTGTGTGTTTGTGTGTCTATATGTTTAATTGCAGGAGACAGTGTGGTGTTGGAGGAATGGGTGTGCGTGTTTCTGTGTATATATGTATGATGATGGGATACTGGGTGGTAGTGGTGGAGGGTCGTCTGTATGTTTCTGTGAATATCTGTTTAATTGCTTAATGACAGGAAACAAATTGCTGTTCAAGAGTTGTGTGTGCGTGTGTGTGTGCGTGTGCATGTGTTTGTGTGTGTTTCTGTGTATGTCTGTACAATGGCAGGAGACAGGGTGTTGGTGATGAAGTGTTTGTGTGTTTCTGTTTAAATCTATTTAATCACCGGAGAGTGTGTGATTTGGGAGGATTGTGTGTGTATGTGTATGTTTATGTGCATATCTGATTAATGGCAACAAACAGGGTGGTGGTGGAGAGTTCTGTATGCGTGTGTGCTTCTGTGTATATCTGTTTTAGGGCAGGAAACAGGGTGATGGTCGAGGATTTTGTGTGTGTGTATTTCTGTGTATATCTGTTTTAGGGCAGGAAACAGGGTGATGGTCGAGGATTGTGTGTGTGTATGTCTGTGTATATCTGCTCAATGGCACGAGAACAGTGTGGTGGTGGAGGGTTTTTTTTTTGTGTGTGTGTGTTTCTGTGTATATCTGTTTAATGCCAGGAGACAGAGTGTTGGTGTAGGGTTGTCTGTGCGTTTTCTTTTCTGTGCCAGTCTGTTTAATGGTAGTTGATAAGGTGGTAGTGCAGGGTTCTGTGTGTTTTTCTGTTCTCCCTGCTTAATTACAGGAGACAGACTGGTGTTCGTGGAGGGTTGTGTGTATGTGTGTTTCTGTGTATATCTGTTTAATGGCAGGAGACAGGGTGGTACTGAAGATATGCGTGTATGTTTCTGTGTATATCTGTTTAATGGCAGGAGACAGAGTGGTGCTGAAGAAATGCATGTATACTTCTGCGCATATCTGTTTATTTGCAGGAGACAGGGTGTTGGAGGAGGACAGTGTGTGTGTGTTTCTGTGTATAAATGTTTAATTTCAGGAGACAGGGTGGTGGTGGAGAGATGTGCATATGTGTTGCTGTATATATCTGTTTATGGGTAGGAGATGGGGTTTCGTGAAGGTTTGTGTGTCTTTCTGTGTATATCTGTTTAAGTGCTGGTGACAGGGTTGTGATGGAGGGTTGTGTGTGTATTTCTGCATATCTCTGCTCAATAGCAAGAGAACACGGTAGTGTTGGAGGATTGTGTATGTGTTTCTGTGTATAGTTATTTACGGGCAGGAGACAGGGTGGTGATGGAGGATTGTGTGCATGTTTCTGTGTATATCTGTATAATGGCAGGAGACAGGGTTATCGTTGAGGGTTGTGTGTGTGTTTCTGTGCATATCTGATTAATGGCAGGAAACAGGGTAGTGGTCGAGGGATGTGTGTGTGTTTCAGTGCATTTCTGTTTAATGGCAGGAGACAGGGTGGTGTTGGAGGATTGTGTGTGTATTTCTGTGTGCACCTGTTTAATAGCAGGAGACAGGGGGTTCGTGGAGTGTTGTGTGCGTGTGCTTCTGTACACATCTATTTAAGGGCTGGAGACAGGGTTGTGGTGGAGGGTAGTGTGCGTGCGTGTTTCCGTGTATAACTGTTTAATGACAGGAGACAGTGGTGGAGGAGGGATGTGTGCGTGTTTCTGTGTTTAACTGCTTAATTACAGGAGACAGGGTGATGCTGGAAATATGTGTGCATGTTTCTGTGTGTATCTTTAATTGCAGGACGCGGTGGTGGAGGAGGCTGGTGTGTGTGTGTGTGTGTGTGTTTCTGCGTAAATCTATTTAATGGCAAGACACTGTGTGGTAGTGGAGGGTAGAAAGTCTGTGTTTCTGTGTCTATGTGCTTACTTGCAGGAGACAGGGTGGTGGTGGAGGGTTGTGTATGTATGAGTGTTTCTTTGTATATCTGTTTAATGGCAGGAGACAGGGTGGTGGCCAAGAGTTGCGTGTGCTTGTTTCTGTGTACATCTGTTTAATGGCAGGAGACAGGGAGTTGGTCGAGGGTTGTGTGTGTGCATTTCTGTGAATATCCACTGAATGGCAGGAGAGAGGGCGGTCGTGGAGGGTCGTGCATGTGTGTGTTTCTGTGTATATCTATTTAATTGCTGAGGACAGGGTGGTGGTGGAGAGGTGTGTGTGTGTTTCAGTGTATATCAGTTTAATGACAGGAGACAAGTTGGTGGTAGGGCGATGTATGGGTCTGTGTTTCTGTGTATATCCGTTAAATGGCAGGAGACAGGGTAGTGGTGGAGTGAGTATGTGCGTGTTTCCGTGTATGTCTGTTTAATTGCAGGAGACAGGTTGGTGATGGAGGGTTGGGTATGTGTGTGTTTCAGTGCATATCTGTTTAATGATGGGGGACAGGGTGGTGGTAGAAGGTGGTGTGTGTGTGTTCCTGTGTATATCTGTTTAATGAAAGGAGACAGAGTAGTGGTGGAGGCTTGCTGTATGTTTCTGTAAATTTCTGTTTAATAGCAGCAGACAGCATGGTGGTGGAGGATGGTGAGTGTGTGTTTCTGCATATAACTGTCTAATAGCCGGAGACAGGGTGGTGCTGGAGTTTTGTGTGTGTATTTCTGTATATATTTGTTTAATTACAGGAGACAGGTGGAGGGTTGCGTGTGTGTTTCTTTGTATATCTGCTCAATGACAGGAGAAAAATTGGGTGTCAAGGATTGTGTGTGTGTGTGTGTGTGTGTGTGTGTGTATGTGTGTGTGTGTGTGTTCCTTCGTATATCTGTTTAATTGCAGAAAACAATGTGGTGGCGGAGGGATGTGTGTGTTTCTGTGTATATCTCTTTATTGACAGGATACAGGGTGTTAGAGGAGGGTTGTGTATGTGTTTCTATGTATATCTGCTTAATAGCGGGAGACAGCGTGGTGGTGGAGGGTTGTGTTGTGTGTTTCAATGTATATCTGATAAATGACAGGAAACAGAGTGTGGTGGAGGGTTTTGTGTGTGTGTGTTTCTGTGTATATCTGTTTAATGGAAGGAGACAGCGTGATGGTGGCGTGTTGTGTGTGTGTTTCTGCGTATATTTGTTTAATGGGAGGAGCCAGGGTGGCGGTGGAAGGTTGTGTGCTTGTGTTTCTGTCCATATCTGTGAAATAACAGGAGACAGGTATATAAGATTGGTGTGTATGTGTTTCTGCATATCCCTGTTGAATGGGAGGAGACATGGCGGCGGTGGAGGATTGTGTGTGTGTGCTTCTGTGTATATCTGTTTAATTGCAGGAGACAGGGTGGTCGTGGAGGGTTGTGTGTGTTTCTGTGTATATCTGTTTACGACAAGAAACAAATTGGGTGTCAAGGGTTGTGTGTGCGTGTTTGTTTGTGTGTGTGTGTGTGTGTGTGTGTGTTTCTGCATATATCTGGTTAATGGCAGGAGACAGGGTAGTGGTGAAAGGTTGTGTGCTTGTGTTTCTGTCTATAACTGTTTAATAATAGGAGACAGGTATTGGTGCAGGTCCGTGTGTATGTTTTTCTGCATTTTACGTTAACCGTGCAATTTGCTGCAGACACGTTCACACCTGGACATGAGCAACATGGATACCAACTGAGTTGGAAACATGTTGGAACTGAGTTGGAAGCGTGTCTTTTTTTTAAAGTTTTCAAGATGCCAATTACGCTGGAAAACAGAGAGCTATTGGAAACAGAAAGGGGAAAGGTTGAATGGCTTCAACTTTCAGTGCTGGATACCACTGAGCAGCAGCACGAGCGGCTATGGCTTTTTTCTGTAGTGTAGTGGTCATCACCTGCGCCTACCCTGCGATAAGTCCCCAATTCGAAACTGAGCGGAAGCTGCTTTGCTTTTCAACTGCAGCCTTTTACATGGACAAGAACGGAGCTTAATTGCTTGCTTTCCCATCTGTAAACTTGCCTTCGAATTTGCTTGAACAAACCTGCTCTGGTATTGAAATGTAATGCAATTCCATTTAATTACTGTGCAAAGCATTGTAAAGTTTTTCTCCAACCTGGTTCTGATCATATGCCATTCTGTTTGAGAGTGTCGTTACCGCCTTCTGATCCTTCCAAGAAAAGCAGTACCGCATTTGCATTCGTTGCGCAGGCGGCCGAGTTCAAACACAGGAAAGAAGCTGATGCTCTGGTGTCACAGCGCACCACGGATTCCTGAACTTGTCTGTCTGTCAAATGTACCTCAAAGTCGTCTCTGAAAGGCCTCATTTGGAAGCTGTCTGTCGTTATTCATCGTGCGAGAATTGGTACCAGTGGTCCTGAATCATGTTGTGGAGCAGTTCGCACGTTAGTGGCTCATTCAATCAGGAACAGCAATGAAAGAAATTACACACTCAGTGGAACCTCTGGACCTGTGCTTTCATGGCGTCGCTAGTATTCAGGTGCGCCCCGAGATCTAAGCCACGTTGGAACTGAAATGGAGGAATCGACAGAGAGGCTACAGAATGACATCGCATCCATTTGGTTTTCTTTAAATCACTGACGAGCAGGAAAATGTAAACGGGGATGGCGAATGGAGAAGTGAGGAAGTTGCAGCTCTG
Organism: Chiloscyllium plagiosum; assembly: GCF_037043375.1. Lineage (NCBI taxonomy): Eukaryota > Metazoa > Chordata > Chondrichthyes > Orectolobiformes > Hemiscylliidae > Chiloscyllium > Chiloscyllium plagiosum. The sequence goes on along the minus strand of NW_028270178.1, from coordinate 50,269,000 downwards.
GTGAAACTCCTTCTTTGTGATTCACTCAGCAACAAGAGACGTGAAGGTGAGTCAGGCGTGAGAGCTCTTCACATCGAGAACAAAAGGGCAGTTAGCACGTCTTCCGCAGTGAGGGTGGGCTGAGGTAATTACCTTTTGACTTTTGTTACTATGTTCAGAAACTGCCGTTTTGGTTGAGGTGAACAGAAACTGCATTTCTAAAAAGCACCATGGAATTTAACAAAATTTATTGAGTCGCTTGTCGTCGATTCCCACATAGGTTTCCAACGCAGTTGGTATCCATGTGGCTCATGTCTAGGTGTGAACATCTCTGCAGCACATTGCACGGTTAAGGAAAAAGGCAAGGAAAGTGGCTTCTAGAACTGGCTCCGAGGTCAGAGCATTCTCACAATGTGATCTGTCGTTCTCGGATTTTAATGCGACGTCCGGTTTTAGGGTGGAGAACATTCTTTGGGACTCTTATTCTGAAAAAAAAAACAGACACAGTGACTGAAACGATGCTGCACGGTATGATGTGGAACACGGCCTGCTCAGCTTGATGCATTTTCCCTGTAGTCCGGTGTGTTTCATATTCCGTGTAAACGTGAAAGTCATCCTGTTTCGAGCAATGTGTCAAATCATTTAGCAAAGTGAGAATCGAAATTGCAGTAATGTCAAGCAGCTCATGGTTATTTGACCAAATCATAAGCGAACCTATATTCACACGCACTCACTGTCTCGCATTTAGCATTCATGCATCTCAGTGTCTGAAAATGTATGAGGTATGCCAGTTTTGTTTGTGTTCCGTGTTAAATGCTTTCTGTTTTGCGATTCGCTCAATACATTTCGAGTTAACAGGGTTTCTGAGGTAACTTCCAGCAGCAAAAATCCTCAACTGAGGATCTGGGAAACTTTTACAGAGTATGGTCGGTCGGAGCTAAAGTAAGGAAGTCGTTCGTTTCTGCAGGGTTTCACAGTACTACCTTTCCCGTGAGCAGTCGAACAGACTAAATGATTGTGCCACAGACTGCGACAGCAAACTCCGCTAAAAAGTAATCTTTTAAAGCCGGTGTAAGCAACACAATGTTATTGGGGTACACCGCGTGGAAACAGATACTGCGGTGTATCTCGTCCATGCTCACCACATAACCAAAATTAAACAAGTCCCGTTCTCTAGCATTTGGCCCCAATCCCGCTAAACGCATCCTATCCAGAAACTCACCCATTACCTTTGCAATTTTCTGAGTGTAATAGCTTCCTCCACTTCCTCTGGTAGATCATTCCAAACACGCACAACCTTCTGCGTGGGAAATGTGCCTCAGGTCCTTTGTCAATTTCAGCCCACTCACCTTACACCTATGCTCTCGAGTTTTCAACTCACCCCAACTTGGGTAAAACATGTAAATACGCAGTTTACAACCCTTCCATAAGATCATGTCGCAGCCGTTACGCTGCAGGAAAAGTCTATTCCACCAGCCTATTCCACCTCGCCCTGCGGTACAAACATCGACGACATCTTTGTCTATATTTTTTCATCAATTTAACGTGTCTAGTTTTTACGTTTTCAAGATGTCAATTACGCTGGACAACAACGAGCTATGGGAAACCGAAAGAGGAAAGGTAGAACGGCTTCAACTTTCAGTGCTGGACACCACGGAGCCGCGGCCGGGTCGGGTCTGGCTTGTTTCGGTAGAGTGGTGGTCATCACGTTCGCCTAACACGCGAAAAATCCCCAGTTCGAAACTGGGCCGAAGCTGCTTTGTTTTTCAACTGCAGCCTTTTACATGGACAAGAACGGAGCTTTCCTGCTTGCTTTCCGATCTGCAAACCTGCCTTCGAATTTGCTTGAAATGCAATGAAATTCCATTCAGTTACAGTGCAAAGCCTTGTTAAGTTTTTCTCCAACCTGTTTCTGATCATATGCCATTCTGTTTGAGAGTGTCGTTACCGCCTTCTGATCCTTCCACGAAAAGCAGTACCGCATTTGCATTCGTTGCGCAGGCGGCCTAGTTCAAAGACAGGAAAGAAGCTGATGCTCTGGTGTCACAGCGCACCACGAATTCCTGTACTTGTCTGTCTGTCAAATGTACCCCAAGGTCGTCTCTGAAAGACCTCATTTGGAAGCTGTCTATTGTTATTCAACGTGCGAGATTTGGCACCAGAGGTCCTGAATCATGTTTTGGAGCAGTTCGCACGTGAGTGGCTCATTCAATCAGCAACAGCAATGAAACAAATTACACTCTCAGAGTAACCTTTCGACTTGTGCATTCATAGCGTCGCTAGTATTAAGGGCCGCCCCAAAATCGAAGTCTTGTTGGAACTGAAACGGAGGAATCGACAGAGAGGCTACAGAATGACATCGCATCCATTTGGTTTTCTTTAAATCACTGACGAGCAGGAAAATGTAAATGGGGAGGGCGAGTGGAGAAGTGAGGCAGTTGCAGCTCTGGTGAAATTCCTTCTTTGTCATTCACTCAGCAACCAGAGACGTGAAGGTGACTCAGGCGTGAGAACTCTTCGCATCGAGAACAAAAAACACTCAAGGGCAGTTAGCACCTCTTCTGGAGTGGGGGTGGGGTGAGGTAATTACCTTTTGACTTCTGTTACTATGTTCAGAAACTGCCTTTTAGATTGAGGTGAACGGAAACTGCATTTCTAAAAAGCACCATGGAATTGAGCAAAATTTATTGAGTCGCTTCTCGTCGATTCCCACACAGGTTTCCAACTCAGTTGGTATCCATGTGGCTCATGTCCAGGAGTGAACATCTCAGCAGCAAATTGCACGGTTAAGGTAAAAGGCAAGCAAAGTGGCATCTCGAACTGGCTCCGAGGTCAGAGCATCCTCACAATGTGATCTGTGTTTCTCGGATTGTAATGCTACCTCCGGTTTTAGGGTGTGAATATTATTTGACCAAATCACAAGCGAACCTATATTCTCACGCACTCACAGATACATTTATAGTTGAAAAACGTCTGCGAAGATAGACTCAGCTTACGATTGATTTTTGTCTGGATTGATGGGCTATCAATATCTGCTGCGAAATTGACATTGTAGCCGGGCACATCCCAGCAGCTGTGCGAGTCGGAGAGGAATCATGGAATCCTTTTCATGTGACTTTGCATCTCTTGTTATGCAGGATCACAATTGGAAATGCAAGAAAGTGGGGCACGTTGCCAGCGCGTAGTGTGGCCGAGCGGTCCAAGCCGCTGGATCCAGGTTCCAGGCTCAAAAGGGGCGTGAGTTTGGATCCCAACGCTGCCATTTCAGCTTGTCATCACCAACGCTGCAGCTTGTTAAAATGTTGTTTCGGTGCCCACTGGATGTTGAAAACAAAAGTTTAGTGGGTTTGCTTCCCAGGGAATTTACTGTGGTGTGGGATAGTGCCAAATATTTCAAAGCGTCTCTGCTGTCATGATCGTGTTCGCCTCCCACGCGGTAAATCGCAAACAGTTCTGCCGTTCCAGGCAAGTTGTCCTTTTACTGGAACCGATTGGAGACTGTTATTTCATTGCTGTTGTGAAACAAAGTCCTACGGTGACTCTACTCGTTGTTATTTGGCTTTCTGGCTAATGGGAAAATCGTTCTCATGAATTTCGATGTCGTACGTTATTGAATTTCTCCCATTTCCTTCATTTCCGCCATGGAGACATCGGAAGGGAAAGGGAATCGAATCGAGACTGTGATTGGTGAAATTCACTTTTTATGGCCAATTCTTATTATGTTCTTTCTTTCTCTCTGTTCAGCATTGTCTGGAAAATGGTGGTGCACTAAGGCTGCAGTATGTTTGGAAGAGTAATTTGGAATTGCCCTGTTGTTTGTTGTGAGATTACTTTATGACTCATGCCCTCAGACTGTCTCACGTTTAGCATTCATGCATCTCTGTGTCTGAAAATGCATGAGGTATGCCAGTTTTGTTTGTGTTCCGTGTTAAATGCTTTCTGTTTTGCGATTCGCTCAATACATTTCGAGTTCACAGGGTTTCTGAGGTAACTTCCAGCATCAAAAATCATCAACTGAGGATCTGGGAAAATTTCACAGAGTATGGTCAGTCGGAGCTAAAGTAAGGAACTTGTTCGTTTCTGCAGTGTTTCACAATACTACCTTTCCCGTGAGCAGTCGAACAGACTAAATGATTGTGCCACAGACTGCGACGGCAAGCTCCGCTAAAAAAATAATCCTTTACAGCCGGTGTAAGCAACACAACGTTATTGGGGTACAACGCGTGAAAACAGGTGCTTTGGGGGATCTCATTCATGCTCACCACATAGCCAAAATTAAACAAGTCCCGTTCCCCACCATTTGGCCCCAATCCCTCGAAACCCATCCTATTCAAAAATTCATCCGATTATCTTTGCAATTTTCTGAGTGTAATAGCCTCCTTCACTCCCTCTGGTAGCTCCTTCCATACACGCACAACCTTCTGTGTGGGAAATGTGCCTCAGGTCCTTTGTCAATTTCAGCCCACTCACCTTACACCTATGCTCTCGAGTTTTCAACTCACCCCAACTTGGGTAAAACATGTAAATACTCAGTTTACAACCCTTCCATAAGATCATGTCGCAGCCGTTACGCTGCAGGAAAAGTCTATTCCACCAGCCTATTCCACCTCGCCCTGCGGTACAAACATTGACGACATCCTTGTCTGCATTTTGTTATCAATTTCACGTGTCTTTTTTTTAGGTTTTCAAGATGTCAATTACGCTGGACAACAACGAGCGCTTGGAAACAGAAAAGTGAAACGAAGAATGGCTTCAACTTTCAGTGCTAGATGCCACTGAGCCGCCGCCGCGGTGGTTGGGGCTTGTTTCGGTAGAGTAGTGTTCATCACGTTCGCCTCACACGCGTAATGTCCCCAGTTCGAAACTCAGCCGAAACTGCTTTGTTCTTGAACTGCAGCCTTTCACAGGGACAAGTGCGTATCTTTCTTACTTGCTTTCCATCTGCAAACCTGCCTTAATTTGGGTGAACAAATCTGCTCTCGTGGTGAAATGTAATGCAATTCCATTTAATGACTGTGCAAAGCATTGTAAAGTTTTCCTCCTAACTGGTGCTGATCATATGCCATTCTGTTTGAGAGTCTAGTTACCGCCTTCTGATCCTTCCACGAAAAGCAGTACCGCATTTGCATTCGTTGCGCAGACGGCCCGGTTCCAAGACAGAGAAGAAGCTGATGCTCTGGTGTCACAGCGCACCACGAATTCCCGAACTTGTCTGTTTGTCAAATGCAATAGCTGTAGAAGGAAAAATAAAAAGTGCTCCAAACTTCCCTTTATCATTCATCCCTGGTTTTGAAGTTCTAAACTCTCGATATAGAGCCATACGAATGAGGGAATTTCTCTCCTGTTAACTCCCACCAAACTCACATCTCATGGAACCCTTCCATATGGACACAACTAAGTTTTACCTGGTGTCACACAACATGATCTATTCGTCTTTTCCACCACGCCATGAAACCCCGCCTTGTCTTTTCAAATGTCATTATCCCTCACTGCATCGATGGATTCCTTTCCATTTTATTCTTTCCAAGTAAACACTGTCCATTCTTTCTGACGTCTTTTCATTCCAGTCATCGCTATCCATGTCTTTTATTATCTCTTTATATTCCAGTATTGTTCATGTTGAGAAACGATGCTGGGTCCAATGCAACAAATTGAAGCCCGCTCTAATGCTGTATACTGCCATGACCAACGTAGGGAAAATGGAAGCTAATTCTTTCAAAAGTGAATCCGTTAGTTGTCGCATTATGTATCAATCCCTGACTGGGAAGTGACTGTTTTTCCTCACTTTTCTCTCCTTTCTGAACATTTGCTAAAGCAACACAATAAGGGAACATAGAATGCCTAAAGTTCAGAAACTGACTATTCGCTGCGAGGAATGCACACCAACCTCCAGGGATTAACCCTCACAGAGCAATTCTTTACCCTTTTTTCTCTTCATTTGCTCATGAATAAGGCACCTTACTGACAGTCGACACAGGTGTAAGCAAATCATATCTCTGGCGCAGTGAGGCAGCAGTGATAACCAGTGAGCCAACTTGCGGCCCTGTACAATATTGCAAGGCACATGCGGACGCGTTTGAAATGCAATTCCTGTCAAAGATGCTCTACTTTTGTTGTTGCCCTTATTAGTAACAATAAATCCTGATTCCCTGACCAAGAAATGAACCCAAACCACAGCGGTGAAAGCGCTGCATCGTAACCATTAGTCGACCAGGAAAAACGGCATGTGCAGTTGTATCTTCTCTCAGCAGCACAGCTTTCTTTTCCAGCGATGAGAAATTTCTATCAAAAAAGAATGTTCGTGACACCGTGCTTTTACAGCACAGAATAATACATTATGTCAGTGTCAGTCATTAAACATCCATCCATTCTCGTTTCCAGATATCAATACTTTGCCCACAGCCTGAAGTCTGAAGTGTTCATTTCAATGAGACTTTCTATGCAAAGTTTTAATCTCAAATGAACCAGCGATAGAGACTGAAGTCAGATACCGTCACATTTGTTCCTGACCTGCGGGAGAACTGAACCTCATTTTGACCCATAGAGGGAACTATACAGACACATCTTTTGATAGCGACGAAGGACTCAGGAGAGCCCAATTTCCATAAAATGAAGAATTGAACAGTCTATCCTCTTCTTTGTTCACTATTAGCTTTAAAACCCGTTTCTGTTTACATAGGTAAACTGGCAGGAGGCTGTCCTTCTAAGACTGCCCCAATCGTGAATATTTGGAACCTGCTAAACGTTGATTTCTCCACCTCTGGGGCAGCCTGGCTAGCTAAGCTCTTCCAGCCTCCTATCTGTTTAATTTGGATTCCAGCACATTCCTGTTTCTACAAAAGGAACGGAAGCACACAGCCGCATCCCTGTACGTTTTCGTCCTGCACTGTTTCACCATTACTTTACTGCTTCTATTGAGTCACGTTGTTCTTCCTGCCAAACAAAGGCATTCTTCGCATCAGAAGCTTGTCATTCTCATATTCCTCGAAAGAAAAACACGGATGTGGACTTCCAAACTGAAACAGATGAGGCATGGTCTGCGTAAAAAAAATGACTTCCAGCTGTTCCTTCAAAAATATTTCCTGACAACATATAGAACGCACCTTCGGATGCTTGCTGCAATAGTTGCAAGAAAAGTCAGCAAGACTGCTGTGAGAATGGAGGCTACAACTCCTGGTTTACAAAACCAGGGCTCGAACCACTGAGTGAAGGAAGCACTAACGTCTTTAGACTGACAAAAGATGATGACCTCGAGAAGAACAAATTCTGTCAAATCAGTTTTGTGATAAAAGCTTGGTTTTGTGTGACAAAATACGACTTGAAACCCACTTCTTTGATCAATTGTTTGTTATAACACTTTGTCAGCTTCCCAATATCTCATAATGTGACAGAGATCAACATTTGTTTAAACGCACACAGAGGAAATGTTTTGAAGTTTCTATTATGAAAAAGGCACGTTGTAGTGTTAATACCAATTAATTGTCCTTGATTTCAGCATGTATTACAGTTTTTCTTCATCACTTGGTGAGTAATTCCTTTCCTATAGCCCTGTGTGATTTACATTGCGATGGGATTTTATAATTTATGGCTTTGGCAGATGACGTTTAGGCACCAAACGTGAAACAGTTCAAATCGAACATGCTCTGGATGTTGGAATTCGAGGGAATGCACATATCTGAGAGAGCACTTTAAAACATAATCTCGGGTGTCGTGTTCGCTGGCTGGGTTGGCATATTATTGACCAGCTCTGTTTGTTCTTGGGTGGGCTGGACGACATGACAGTGATACCTAGAGGGAAGACAGTCAAGAGATTTGTAGAAAATGATGAAACCTTTGAAATTTAGCTGCCCAGTGATGTCTGAGCAACCCTTGTTGTGAGTACACCCACATGCAGAGGAGGTATTAGAAGACATCAGAATTACATCATTGGGTGAATAATCTGCAATTCCTTCCCTTCCACCATGAGGGAGCCCGTGTGAAAAGATAAAACTGTGAAGGCCGCATTGCACGTTTGGGAAAATGGGCGTTGGTAAAAATGTCATTCAGATAATGAACAATGAAACAGTGAACAGAACGCAAGTGCACCCTTGAACAGAAGCTGAGGGGGTTAGAGCATAGAACATAGAACATTACAGCGCAGTACCGTCCCTTCGGCCCTCGATGTTGAGCCGACCTGTGTACCGATCTGAAGCCCACCTTACATATATTATTCCATGTACGTCCATATGCTTGTCCAATGACGACTTAAATGTACTTAAAGTTAGGGAATCTACTACCGCTGCAGGCAAAGCGTTCCATACCCTTACTACTCTCTGAGTAAATAAACTACCTCTGACACCTGTCATTTTTCTATCATTCCTCAATTTAAAGCTATGCCCCCTCGTGCTGGTTGTCGCCATTCTTGGAAGAAGGCTCTCCCTATCCACCCTGCTTCACCCTCTGAATCTAATATATGTCTCTGTTAAGTCACTTCTCAAACTTCTTCTCTATCGAGAAAATTACAAGTGCCGCAGTCTTTCCTGGTAAGACTTTCCCTCCATACCAGGCTACATCCGAGTAACTTTCCTCTGCACCCTTTCCAAAGCTTCCATATCCTTCTTATAATGCGGTGACCAGAACTGTACACAATACTCCAAGTGTGGCCGCACTAGAATTTTGTGCATATGTAGCATAACCTCATGGTTCCAGAACACGATCCCTCTATTAATAAAAGCTAAAACACTGTATGCCTTCTTAACAACTCTGTCAATCTGGCTGGCAACTTTCAAGGATCTGTGTACCTGGACACCGAGATCTTTCTGCTCATCTACACTACCAGGAATCTTACCATTAATCTAGTACTTTGCATTCCTCTTACTCTGACCAAAGTGAATCACCTTGTTCGCATTAAATTCCATTTGCCACCTCTCAGCCCAGCTCTGCGGCTTATCTGTATCTCGCTGCAACCTTCTACGTAATTCGTCACTATGCACAACTCCACCAACCTCAGTGTCGTCTGCAAACGTACTAACACACCCTTCTACGCCCTCATCCACGTCGTTTATAAAAGGAACAGCAGTGGACCCAACAGCGATCCTTGCGGCTCAGCACTGTTAAGTGGACTCCAGGAGCAACATTTCCCAACAACTACCACCCCGTGTCTTCTTTCAGCAAGCCAATTACTGACGCAAACTGCTTCATCTCCAACAATCCCATTCCTCCGGATTTTTTACAATAGCCTACTGTGGGGAACCTTATCGAACGCCTTGCTGAAATCCATATACACAACTTCATCTCATCTACCTGCTTGGTCACCTTCTCAAAGAACTCCAGAAGGTTTTTGTGGCACGACGTAACCTTCACAAAACTATGCTGACTATCCCTAATCAAATTATTCTTTTCTAGATGATTATAAATCCTATCTCTTATAACCTTTTCCAACACTTTACCAACAACTGAAGTGAAGCTCACTGGTCTATAATAAACAGGATTGTCTCTACTCCCATTCTTGAACATGGGAACCACATTTGCTAACCTCCAGTCTTCTGGCACTATTCATGTAGACAATGACGATTTAAAGATCAATGCCAAAGGCTCGGCAATCACCCCAATGGCTTCCCAAAGGATACGAGGATAAATCTCATCCGGCCCAGGGGACATATCTACTTTCACACTCTTCAGGATTGCTAATACCTCCTCCTTGTGAACCTCAATCACACCTCGTCCAGTTGCCTGTATCTAAGTATTCTACTCGACAACATTGCCGTTTTCTAGACTGAATACTGTTGAAATGTATTCAGTTGTGCTTCCCCTATCTCCACTGACTCTGCACACAACTTCCCACTATGTCCCTGATTGGCCCTAATCTTACTCTCGTCATTCTTTTATTCCTTAAATACATATCAAAAGCCTTCGGTTTAACCCTGATCCTATCGGCCAACAACTTCTCACGTCGCCTCCTGGCTCATCTGAGCTCTCTCTTTAGGTCTTTCCTGGCTACCTTGTAACCATTAAGCGCCCTAAATGAGCCTTTGCATCTCATTCTAACATAAGCCTTCTTCTTCCTCTTGACCAGAGAATCTACTTCTTCATAAACCACGGCTCCCGCGCTCTACAACTTTCTCCCTGCCTGACAGATTCATACTTATCAAGGACACACAGTAGCATTTCCTTGAATTAGCTCCACATTTCTAATGTGCCGACACTGCAGTTTCCTTCTCCATCCTATGCTTCCTAAATCCTGCCTAATCGCATCATAATTGACGTTCCCCTAGCTGTAACTTTTGCCCAGTGGTATACACCTATCTATATCTATCACAATAATAAACTCAACAGAACGGTGATCTCTATCACCAAAGTGCTCATCTACTTCCCAGTCTAACATTTGGCCGGGCTCATTACCCATTACCGAATCTAATGTGACCACGCCCCTTGTTGGCCTGTCTACATACTGTGTCAGGAACCCCTCATGCACACAGTGGACAAAAACTGACCGATCTATAGTAATCGAACTATAGTGTTTTCTGCCAATATTTGGAAAGTTGTAGCCCCCCATGACAACTACCCACTCTCCCTCACTCCTATCGAAAATCATACTTGCTATCCTTTCGTCTACATCTCTGGAACTATTCGGAGGCCTGTAGAAAACTCCCAATAGGGTGACCTCTCCTTTCCTGTTTCTAACTTCAGCCCATATTACGTCAGTTGACGAGACCCAAACATCCTTTCTGCAACTGTAATACTGTCCTTGACCAACACAGCCACACGTCTCCCTCTTTTACCTTCTTCTCTGTTCATATTGTAATCCTGGAATCTGCAACAACCATTCCTGTCCCTGCTCTGTTCATGTCTACGAAATGGCCACAACATCGAATTCCCAGGTACCAATGCAAGCTGCAAGTTCGTCCACCTTATTCTGGATGCTCTTGTCATTGAAGCAGACACACTCCAAACCAAATTCTTGCTTGCTGGTGCCATCTTCCGCCCCTGAAGCTTGATTCTGGACCTCCCTACTCTCTAAAATTTCTATACTTGAACTGCAATTTTGGTTCACATCCCCCTGCTGGATTAGTTTAAACCTACCCCAAAAACCTTAGCGAATTTCCCGCCCCCACCCAAAGATATTGGTACCCCTCTGGTTCAGATGAAGATCATCCTGCTTGTACAGGTCCCACCGACCCCAGAAAGAGCCCCAATTATCCAAGAATCCAAAAAACTCCCTCCTGCACCATCCGTGTAGCCACGTGCTCAACTCCTCTCTCTCTCTATCCATTGCTCCACTAGCAGCAGAGCAGGGAGGGAATTTGAAAGAACGGATCGAAGTGTATTATGACCGTGTCGTCCAAACGAATGGTTTAGCGAATGAGCTGCAAATGGGCAGAGACGTGGAAGAGTTAATGATGTTAATGAGGTGCAAGTCGGCTGACATGGTGATGATGGGGATATGTGGTTAAAAACACATCAGGAGTTGAACGATGTCACCATGGAAATGACTCAAACCAATGCCAGGGAGAAATTTGAATCAGTGGCGAGGCATTTCCTCCTGTCACGTCGTCGATGATGCCTTCCAGCTCATCTCATCTACTTCCCTCAACCCCACTCCCAAAACCCATCCCTCCAAATATGACGAGGACATAACTTCCTTCTTCAACACTTTAAAATCTAGCAGCCTATGTAGACATCATGTCATCCTCCGGTATTTCCGTCAGCTGCAAATGAACCCCAACAATTAAGATGTGCTTCCCTCCCCACCCCTATCCATTTTCTATAAAGATCATTCCCTTTTCCACTCCCTTACAAAGTGCACGCTACCACAAAACCACCGTCCCCTCCCAGCACCTTCTCATTCCTACACGGGATTTGCAAAACATCCGCCCACACATCCGTCCTCAACTCTGTCAAAGGCCCAAAAGTCCCTTCCATGTCCATCAGAGTTTTACCTGCATTTCCACGCATGTCATTTACTGTAACAATTGCTCCCTTTGCTGTCTCCTCGACATTGTAGAAATTGGATGCCTAATTACAGACCGCTTTGGAAAACATCTCCGGGACACCCGCACCAAACAACACCACTGGCCTCTGGCTGAACAGTCAACTCTCCCTCCCACACAGCCAAGTTCATTCAGGTCCAGGGCCCCCGCCGCTCTCCTGAACTATCCTATCTGTACATCTTCCATCCCACCTATCTGCTCCAGCCTGCGCTGCGACCTTTCATCATTATCCCCACCTCCGTTAATCTATCACACTCTCCGCTACCTTGTCCCACCCCACCCGCTTCCATTTGTCTCTGTACCCCCTCGGTTCACAAGTCTATTTCCTGATGAAGTCTCGTGTCCAAAATATCGATGTCCTGCTCATTTGTTGCTGCCTGCCCTTCTGCGCTTTTCCAGCATCACACTTTCGACTCAGAGGAGAGGTAGTGGATTTTGAGCTAGGGACTGAAGTCAGAGGTTTCAGTTTTGCAATGATTGAATTGTAAGAAATGTCTGCTCCATCAGGACTGTATATCAGGCATGTCAGGACAGTGTTTGACCTGGAGGGAACACGGAGGCGATCGTGTTCATATCCACCTGCTGACCTGCTCGTTCTCTGTGGTGGAAGTTTTGTGCATTAAAGATTCTGACAAAATTCTGGTCAAATTCTTAGTGTCGAAAATCCCTTACCTTCAAACCATATCTTCAGACAGATTCTAGAGTCTTTTGAAAGACGGTTTCACACTCTCATTTTGGGATCACATCAATTTCGCAGGATATTCGAAGGGGAAGATTTAGAAGTCAACCTCTCCATCATAATCTGATGAAGCCACGAATTCTATCCCAAATACAACTTTGTCAGATTTTGAACATGAAAGGAAAAAGCTCTGGTAAGTGTGAGATAAGTCGTTCACTTATTGTGCGTGTGGACCAGGTTTTTATCTATCATCAGACTTACACACCTCAATTGCAGTCATAGTGAGGAATGGCTGTGGAAATGTAGGGATTCATTTCCCTGTCTGAGCTGAATTCCCATGGACGCAATGATACCAGGAACAAGCCATTCACCTGCTCAGAGTGTGGGAAGGGATTCACTCTGTCACTGACCGGCTGCGACACCTGCTCGTTCAAAATGATGAGAAACGATTTCAGTGTCTGAACTGCGGAAAACGCTTTAAAACGTCCAGCGATTGGAGAACCGAACACGACGCTCATACTAATGAGAAACCTTTTCTCTCTCCGGACTTTGGAAAATGTTATCAAACCTCTATGTGTTTCATCTCTGAGAAATATGCCCACATAAATAAGAGTCCATTAAGATATATAGAGACCTGACGTCTGACCCACGTGCTCACCCGGAATAGAGACCTTTCCAATTCCAAATCTGTGGGACCGTGCTGCAAAGTCCGAGCGACCGGATGACTCATCACCTTTCTCGCCATATTAACAGGACTTTCTAAATGCCATGACTGCGGGAAGTGCTGCAGAAGGTGCTAAATACTTGCGTGTGTTCAACGTGTTCACACTGAATAAAGACATTACTCATTATTAACGTTCCTGGGGACAGTTCATCATGAACGTCATCACATTGTGGAGAGGCCTAACAAATATGTAGCCTGTGGGATGTGTTCTCTAGTCTCTGTAGAACTGATTTCCCATCGATATTTTCGAATTGTGAGAGAAGTTTCAAGGAACCTATTCCAGGAATAGGTTTAAGCGATCATCTCAACTCTCAGTACACCATCTGGTTTGCAGTTGGCCGCAAGCATTTACCTGCTCCATGTGAGCAAACCAGTTAAGTCACTCATCGACCCTGTTGAGAGAATAGAGGATCCCACTGAGGGAAGGAATTCACTCACTCATCGACCCTACTATAGGCAGCGTAGTGTTTACATATCGCAACAGCAATTGAACATTGTTGTTCTTCACATTCAGGCCTGGAATCAAAGTAGGAATATTCTCGATAACAATCAAATAAATCAGCTTTGTGTTAAATGCTTTGAGTAGGTAATGAGCAAGTTAGACGAAGTCAAGCCGGTCGGGGTTACAAGCTTGAATTTCCCCAGGCATATGTCAAGGTGCAGTACGGCAAACTGCTAAAGAAGAGGACATGGATTGAGGCTTGGCTGATATCAGAAAGCAGACAGTTGGGTAAAGGGGTCTTGTCCAGGATGGCAGCCCGTGACTCGTGGAGTTCAGCAGGAGTCAGTGTTGGCAACACATCTATTCACATTATGTATGAAGCATCCATTCAAAGGAATTGAGGGTGTTGTTGCTCCATTTGAAGAAGACACAATGATAGGCGTAAGGGCAGATCTTATTGTTGAAGCGGGCATGCGACAGAATGACTTGAACAAACTGAGTGCTTTGAAAAAATAGTTGCAGTTATGGTACTTTGCGGAAAAATGTGCGGTCATATGTTTGGTGGTAAGAGTAGAGGCACAAACAATTTTATGAAAGCAGAAAGAATTCAAAGTTCAATTTTCTCTTATGTTTCACATGCAGTTTCTTTTGGTGTTTTGGAACGCAAATACAATGCAGGTGTTCAGTTCAAGCGAACAGGAAAGCATGGACCTAAGTCAAGAGAAGGCTCTGGACAGATACATTTGGAACATTAGGAGCAGGTCTGGACCCCATATCGAAGTGATGATATGTTTTGAGTGGTGGATCGGACATTTATAATGGCTGCCTCAGTGGCGAGTACCCATGTCTTGCGCCCTCAGCGATGTTGGTTCGATATCTACTTTGGATGACTGTGTATTTGGAGTTTGCACATTCCTCCCCAGACGAAAGATGTGCGGCTGACGTTCTTTGGTCATGGGAAATGCAGAGTTACAGGAATTGAGTAGAGGTGTGAGTTTGGGTGTGATTCCCTTTGCAGGATTAGCGTGGGCTTCTTGGTCCGAATGGCCGGGTTCCACATTGTAGGTATTCCGTCAGAACAATGTTGATTGCTGAGATTTACGCCTTGTCATAAGACTTTTTTTAAAAAAGGGGACAGCTTCCATATAAACACATGGTTTCAAGTGAATCTCTTGAACGATATAAGGAGTGGAGGGGCATTCTTAAGGAGGATATTATAAAGGTCAATCGAGGATATGAGATATCATCAGAACATAAAGCTCAGTGTAGTCTAAAGAGAATCTACAATAATTAAGAACTTGAGACCAAACAGGACTTTAAGATGAAAGAGCTCACGTTTGTCTTGAATCTCAGCAGATGGAGAGACATATAATGTTCACTTCGCGTCAGTTTACACCATGGAGAACGACATAACGGGTACAATTAAATATTGATGTTTTGAAAGTCGTTCACATTGAAACGGGGAAGGGCTGGAGGATCTGGAAAATATAAAGTTTGATATTTCTCTGGGATCTGATCTCCTGTATCCCGGAAACCTTTGGGAATTTCGGGAAAGAAACCTTTGCAACTTTTGTAGAAATATTTTTATCATCTATTATGACGAGTGGGGCGCCGAATGACCAGGGGATGGCTATTGTGCCTTTGTTTAGAAAGGAATTCACGGAGAAGCCTGGGAGCGATAGATGATTGTGTTTGGTTATGGTCGTGGGTAAGTTGTTTTGTGCAATTCTAAATGATAGGATTTATATGAATGTTTAGATACAAGGAATGAATCGGGATAATCGGCATGGTTTTGCACAGAATTGATTGAGTTTTTTGAGCACGTAACCAAGAAGATCAATGAGGACAAAGTAACAGACGTTGCTCACTTTGACTTTAATAAAATATTTTACACGGTTCCACATGGTTGACTAATTCATAAAGTTAGATCGCATGGAGTTAAATGTAAGTTTTCCACTTCGATATAAAATGAGTTTAACAGCAGTATGCTGAGAATGGTGGTGCAGGGTAGTTTTCAGACTGAAGGACTGTTACCAAAGGTGTCCCATTGGCTGAGCGCACATTCATTTCTTTTACATTTAAATAAATGATTTAGGTGACAAGATAGAAGTAAATTTGCAAAATTGGTAGTAGAAGGTTGTGAAGCGATTTTCTCGTCAGGTCAGTTTCTCTCTGGCCTCGAGTTTAAAAAGCGTGTGGGAAAGGGGTGGATAAGGGTCATTCGTCCATCTTCAAGTGCACGATATCAGGCATACATCTATTCTCGTCCCGGTTTGCTGCAGTTACATTCTCCCTGTGATCTTAAATGACATAACAATAGTACTGAAGGTTGACCTGGTCACACTGTTGTAACCCCTTTGACGAGTGTATTCTCATGTTCATATACAGAGGCAGTCACACAGGCACATTCCCCGACAGTGACAGTGTCCTCAGGATTCTCCCCACTCCATGTGCTTTACGTCTGTAAGTTTCTTTAGAGAAAGGCGGCTTTAAGTGGAATACAAGGCACTTCGCCAGAAAATGTGCACCGTTGCGGTGAGCCGCGATATGAAATGGATACTGAGCTGAAATAATCGAACACGCTTCTCATGTGTAACTTTCAATAAACAAATCCCACCAAAAACAAGCCGTCTGCCTCCTGGGACCTGACAGCATAGCGCCTAGCAGACATTCCTCACAAAAACAACGGACCCACTGCAAAATCTAAACACTTTCACGTCTCATCTTGTTCTATTTCTGCCTCTGTCACATCTCTACTTTCCCCTGAAAGTCCCGATGTCAATGAGCTGTTTGATTTAAACACAGGCACATCGAGAAAGAAATCTTTATCTCAAAAGCAGAGCCAGGGAATGTAAGCTGCAAGGGCTTGCTCTCGGCTGGTTAATGAGACATCATGGTCTCATCGTCCTGATTATCAGATAGACTGATTCCACAAATATGCACCGTAATAGTTATTACCAATTGAAATGTGCCAATGAATACCGTGACTGACAGAACTATCGGTGAGAGTAGCTTCGACCTCTTCCTCGCCGAGGTACATTTTGCAAAGGATGTCCTTTTACTTCACAAACTGACCACCTCGCAGGTGGCCATGGAAGTGTCTAGCACAAAAATGCCCTTTGGCCCACTAAGTCTGCAACAGTCCAACACAATTCCCTGAACGGTTCTTATCTCATTTGGCGTCACTTTTGTCAGAGGGGCAAACGTATTCAGTAATGGAAGTGTACAACTAAGTGGTTCTTACCTGCTTTGAAGTTTTCTGCCTTTTCCATCCTGACAGGCGGTTGGTTGCAGATTACTAACGTTCCTTGCCTGAGTTATACACATTTCACCTCATCCTGCGATTTGAATTTGAAACAAGAAAGCAGAGAACAAGCACTCTTCAAGTTCACTCTCGGATCTCAATTACAGTTAGAAAATGCTTAACAGCAATGAGGAATCCACAGTGGTATTAACGCCCATCGCGTCAACCACTTGGCCACAACTGCAGAAGCGCTACTAAACTTGTTTCAAGTTTATTTGTTTGAATTCAATCACCACAGTTTCGATAGGGTTAAATGTCAGGACATGTTTGGACTGTGTAAACAATCTCGATGGTTGAAATGGTCATTCAGTTAAAAAGAAAGGGAGAGATTGCAGGAGAAACTAAACAGATCTGGCAGCATCTGGGGAGAGATAAACAGAGACAACGGTTTCTGTTCTGAACTCGGTAAAATCTCGGAACTGTGCGGACAAAAAAAAACAACAGATTGTGTGAGAACAGCTGTCGCTCTGTTCCTGGGTCGTGGGAGAACAGCAACCTGTCAGTGAAGAGCCGAACGCACTGACTAACATCGCCACAGAGACTGTTGAGCCAATGGCTTCAATGATCCCCGAATGCAAACTGCAGCCTGCTCCTCCCATATTGACAATCATCTTTAATTAGTATGTCGTTTCTGAAATAAATCCTGCGCAATTCACGGTGAAGCCATGGGAATAGTCTGATCCCACCCTTTACAGTCACATGCATGACACCGGAAATCTGTTATCCTCCTACAGAGATCGCCTCATTTCCAGTCTTTCAGTGTCCTATCTGTTCCCGCATTTTCTAATTGCCCCGGAGCTGAGATGAGATTTGACTTCCTGATGTGCAGGAACAGAATCCTTCAATGTCACAGATCAATTCAAGTCCGGAGTACACCAGAGTCAAAATACCGGCCTCCGAAAGAACAGAAAGATTTCTAAACTGTCTCTGCCCAGCCGACCAGTTCACCCCTCATTTTCCACTGAATTCGCGCCCCAAGGAATATCTAAAGATTCACAAAGCTCGATGCTGGGATTTCTGTTTTGCTTGTTGAAAGGTTTCCCACTTGACAATTGGCAAAATTTTCCCAGATTCTTTTCACAATCCTCTGCTGTGCACCATGTAGAGAGATAAATAAACCTCCTTTTGTGGAGAGATTCACGTCTCTGGAAATGTTTTCCTTGGAGCAAGATTCCTGTATGTCAAGAAATAAGCAGACCTGAGAACATATCGAGTTGTTGAGACGGTTTTTCTGGAGTTCCAGAGATAACTCATCCAACAAGAAATCATTTAAAATTAACTGTGAGTGAAACATGCTCGGTATTGATGAGATATTGAATGCATATAAAGGATCTATTTTCATGAGCAGGGGGATATTAATAATATAGCAATGGTCGAGTGAAAAAAGATGCACTTTTATCGCGCCTTTCAGCTCCACTCCAATCATAGGCACTGAAGCACCTGTCAAGCAGATGTGTCATTGTCAGTAATAATGTGCTCATCAGGGCAGTTTGTTCAAACACAGGTTAAAAAAGAAAACTCAGAACTTGCATTGGAGACAGCAATGAGATTGTGTTTTACTTTAAAAGTTTGTTCTGTTCTACTTTATATCCAGAATAGTGAAGGACCGGAGATCCCAATCTCAGGGGAAGGGGTTAGCCACATAAGAAATAAATGAGGAGGATGTTCTCACATTCAGAGGGTAGCAAGTATGTAGAAACATTTACAGCAGAGGCCTTTCAAGACTGAGTATATTCAAGGCTTCAATTATCTCTCTGTTAATAGTATGGAGAAAGGGGCAGTGTGAAATGTGTCCAAATTTGCTGACAATACACACGCGTGGGAGAGCATGTTATGATGAGATCGTGGCAATATGAATAGGCATATAGATAGATTGGGTGAGTGGGCAAAAGCTTGTCAGATGCAGTTACATGTCCGGATTATGAGGTCATGCACGTTGGTCGGAAGATTCAAAAGATAGAGTACCATTAAAATCGAGAGAAAGTAGAAGAAACGTGTGACAAAGTGGAGTCTTATACACGGCACAAACAAAGTTTAGTATCATATTATTTCCATGACAAAAAGGATGGCTCCCTTTACGATTGCTAACAATGAAAGAGATGATTTCCCAGGAAAGAAAAATAATAACTGAAACTTATAGCCGAATCGAAAATTTAGAAAAGACTTGGATCGTTCCAATGGACGACGTTAATGTTTATGGTTCTCTAACATTTGTTTACAATGGGGCTGGGTGTGGGAATTAGGGGAGCTGCGGAGTGGAAGTCTGATTACCCATGATTACTCTCATCCTTCATCTGTCGTCGTCATTTTGTATGTTTCATTTCGCACTTTGCTTCCTATGAGTGCCCTTGTAAACTATACCCTCTGGTGACTTATTTCCCTGGTTGTTCTTCATCACCACCCGAAAGAAATCAACATTCGTTTCTCCTGAATCTCGGTAATCTCTGATCAAATATCACCAGCACCTCGACATGTTCCACGTCGGTCTGTCTTCGTTGAATATTAATTGATCTGTCACTGTGTTACTGTTGCACAAATCAAGAACAAATCAAACCGCACCAATAGCATCTCGGATGTAAACGCAGATAACTGCAGCCGCTCCCCAGACTACCGCAAACTGTGCGATCTCAGAAGCACACCTTGTACAGCCAGGAAACTCAAAACAATAGAAACACTCTTTTGGGCTGCGGACCTGGTTGTATTTATCAATCAGCAATCGAATTTTACATTGGTAATATCAATAGTTCCCGCACACAAGGAACTAACTAATGCTGCAGACGGAGTATAAAGTGCGGACTGTAGATACTGGAGATCAGAGTCAAGAGTGTGGTGCTGGAAAACACAGTAGATCAGGCAGCATCTGAGGAGTAGCAAAATCGACGTTTTGGCCGAATATCTGATGAAGTATTCATGTCAGAACATCCATTCTCCTGCATCTTGGATGCTGCCTAACCTGCTGTACTTTTGCAGCAACACATTCTCCATTGCTGCAGACTGTCACACATTGCGAGATTCCAGCCACGGAATCAGCGACACTCAGTGTCATGAGTCAACCTACTGTGGACACCTAGCAGTGGTGTTTCATGTCAAGTTGATCTTCAAGAATGCGTATCATGAGTTGTCTGTCCTGTATAATGTTTCCTGCAGTCACGACATGCAATATTTTTTTTCCAAATTTGTCTTGCCTATGATGGGTATTTGGTCCATTTTTTTGGTGAGTTGTTGTCAAATATGTCTTTCGGTTTATGCTGTCTCATAACTCCGAGTGGTGCCGAGACATACTTTTACCTATAATGTAGAGAGCTTGGTTTGTTGGGTAATGGCATGTCCCTCTGGCGTTGGTTTTGACAAAGAATCTGCGGAAATATCTATTGTTGCAAAATATTTCTGGAAGATCCACTAAACAATACAACCAGCTGTCCCGAGTAACAATGCACAGCGATGATGAGGACAACAAATTCGACAACAAATTTGGACTCAGCATACTAGGACATGCAAAGTAACGACAAAAAACAGCAACTGAAAGCAGTGGGAAATAAATCAAATCAATTCGAAACGCTGCAGGACAGCAGAGCTTCACATGAGTTTCATCTGCCTTGAAGATATCACCGAGAAAGGGGAGGAAACGGCCGCAAACCAACTTCCCAAAACCACCGAATTTCCCCACACCATCTGCATCTTTCACCTGAACAACAGATCTTTACACAAACCTTGAAACCCTGAAACAGTCAGAGCCGTCCCAGCGGGAAAATGAACACTGGCATCCCACGTGACAACTGAGGTGAACAAATGAAATGCTGCAGGACAGCAGCGCTTCAGACGAATTTCATTTGCCTTGAAGATATCACAAAGAAAGCGGACGAAACGGCTTCAAACCAACTTCAAAAAACCACCGAACATCCCCACACCATCTGCACCCTTCACCGGAACTACAGATCTTTACAGAAACCTTGAACCCCAGAAAAAGTCAGAGCCGCCCCAGCGGGAAAATGAACACTGGTAACCCACGTGACAACTGAGGTTACCAAACGCCACCCGGTGGATGTCCGAGCTAACTGAGGCTGCAAGCTACTTGTGCATGCTCTTGTCAATAACACCTGCTTAATTATCCTTATCCCATTTTCCATCATTTAACGTTGTATGCCTTAAGGATTACAAATTCACAGTTAAGTATTTCTGAAGATTATTAGAATTTCTGCCGTTCTGACTCAAAGGGACAGTGATGTCCAGATTCCAATGACTCGCAAGCTGATAAAGTTTTTTATTCTGTAGAGCTATTCGAACGTTTATGACTCTTATCTTAAATCTATGATCGATTGATCCATCCATCATCGAGAAATCTTTCGTTAAGTGTACCCAATCCATGCCCCTCATTATTTCCTACATCTCAATGCTGTCTCCTCTCAATCTCTCCTGCTCTCACAAAAGCAAGGCCAGTCTGTCTAAACTCTTTCATTGCTGAAGTTCTTCAATCCAGACAATATATTGGCAAATTATTTCTGCACCATTTCCACAGCTGTCATATCGCTTCTTTTATGTGAATTGCAGAATTATACATAACACTCTAGCGAGAGACGAATAAAGACTTGAAATAAATGTGGGGAATTCGCAAACATTGGTCTTTTCCAATTAAGTCTCTTTTCCTCGATACTGTTCTGCGTCCTTTTCATGAACCCAGTGCTCCAATGATATCTGGTCCATGCAAATCAAACACTTTACATGAGGATTGATAACCCAACCACATTATCTGATTGCATTAAGTGGCTTAAAGCTCCTCATGGTGGTATTGGTGCAAGTTCACCTAACAAGAGTGACAGCTGCAGCACTAACTTAACGGTGTCAATGTGAAAGTGAATGTTACTTTGTGCAATGCCCCAGTGGCATGTGAGGAAGGATAGAATGGAAGAATAGTGATTGGGAAAGGGAGGACCATCTCCGAGATTAGGTGCAGATAAAGTTTGAAGCAAAAAAATCATCACCTTCGAGAGCATTTTGACCTTAAAAATTGACTTCTTCCTTTATGCGTTTGTTTTGAAAGGGTTATGTGGAGTAACATGGAACAAATGCGCATTACTGATACTCGGATTTGAATGGAGGTTGCTTCGGCCACAATGCAGAGGACGAGCCACTATACGATCTCATGAAAAAATAACCAACAGTAAAAGCAATAAATGCAATGGCTAAGATTTGCGAGGAACAGCACCGTATGCACAAGAGGGTAACCTATTGAGATTGGGTTGTATCATCATCTTCGATGTCCTCAGTGGCTGTGGAGAGTCCACCATTGAGATTGTTGAAGACTGATTTCGATAAATTTCGAGAAAAGATGAAATGTACAGGCTTAGCAAACAAATTGTTGAAATGTTGGTTTAAATAACAACGAAGTTTCTCATCGTTACTTTACCAGTGCCTCGAGACAAGGTTGTAACTACGATTGCACACTTCAATCCCACCGGTTTCCAGGTCTGGAATCACTGAAATTTAGCGACGCAGTTGTGAAGATCCGATCGGAATTTGAGGGCGGAATGAACGCATGAATCTCTACTCTTTCTGCCAGTGACCAAGTCCGTGAGCATGCAGTTCTTCGATGAAGGCAGAGAGGCGCGTGAAACGCCCAGGATGGGAGCTCAAAACTAGGCTGGAGCAACTGAAATAGAGAGATGTGGGAGACAAGGCTGGAAGTTCTAACCTTATCTGGATACATTTCAATTGACATGGCGCAGTAACCTTTGTGTTGATGGAAAGTATGCTGAGCCATTTTAATCTGAACTGAAATAGTTTTTGGCAGCATACATTTTTGTGGATTGAGGGAGGATCTGCCCCAGGGAATTGTCACAATTATAAATAAACATTTCGCAAAGACTGAACTCGTCTAGGTGTATCTGTGCATTGTGAAATGGGCTAAATATCAGTGCACTCTGACATTTCTCATATTCTGACTTTGCAGTCGGTTAATTTTCTGGAAGGAATTTTAAAAATACTTTTTGTGTTATTCAATTTCCTGCTAGCTTGTTCTGGTCTGATCATTGATGTAACATGAACAACCGAACATTAATATGATTTTGGGATTCGGTTCGACGTTCCCTCGAATTACGGAAGAACAACAGGAGAGCAGAGGTGAAATTTATCAGAATAGCAGTGATCAAATTGAATGAATGGGCAGACAGAGGATGAAAGGAAGCTTCATGGGGATAAATGTTTTTTCTTTGCCAATGAAACTACCCGCGTCACAAAGTGTCTCACCTGGACTTACAGAAATGAAGTGTATAAGTCCTTCTACATTGAGTGAGGCGGGGAGAATGTAAACACAGCAAGCTCCAAAAAAAACAGAAACTTTTGTTCTTTTCTAAACCTCAGTCCCGGCCTGACTAAGATGACCTTTCGAAAATTATTTTGCACAATGTCAGCAGAGGACTTACAGATTCGACCACGAAAATCAAATTAAATATCAAGATAAAATCATACCACTTTATTCGCTACATCCCCCCTTTTGACACATGGTCCTCACTGTGTGTTAATTGGCATGGAATGGGAATAATGATCGCGTTGACAGGGT
Organism: Chiloscyllium plagiosum; assembly: GCF_037043375.1. Classification (NCBI taxonomy): domain Eukaryota; kingdom Metazoa; phylum Chordata; class Chondrichthyes; order Orectolobiformes; family Hemiscylliidae; genus Chiloscyllium; species Chiloscyllium plagiosum. The sequence continues at coordinate 50,245,347 of NW_028270178.1, read as the reverse complement.
TTATCAATGGGGCCACACCACACCCATTCCCTCATTCTGCACCCTGCCATTTTCCATTCATGCTTGTCCTTCGGCGTGGCCTGCGACTCGACCTCCCATAAGTCTGCTTTGGATTACAAATATTTGACATACACATTTCAACTGACCACTTGGCGGCTGCTGGGCTGCCGTCCTTCCGGTGAGTTTGCATTCGCATTGCCTTGAGAAAGGGAATCGTACTTTTTCGTGTGGGCTTCACATTTACACACAACGAATGATTTAGGCGGTAGGACAACTTCCAGGAGGTCAGAAGTCAGGCCATGGTGTATTTTGGACTTTCCAGTGTAGGTCAAGAAGCCCCTGTGTTTCCACAGAGTTCCACAATTATGTACAACCCCGAATGCTTATCTGCTGTCTGTGTAAATATTCACTATCATTCACTCAGCCAATTGACATGCCTCAGTCAAGGCAATTAGCTCTGCTGCTTGAGCTGACAGATGACAAGGGAGTGATTCTGCTTTGACTACCTCGTGGGTAGTTACTACAGCATACCAAACACAATTCTGGCCTGTCCGTTTGCCCCTGAATGCGGACCCATTCACAAAAAAAAACGCAATATCCTGATTCTGAGTTTGTGAATCCTGCACGTCTGGTCTTGGTGAGTTACAGCGACACAGTCATGTGGGTCTCTGTCTCCTGTTGTGGCGAGAAGGCTAGCAGCATTACGGACGTTACATCTCGTTATTGTAATGTTAGGCATCTCCAATAGTACAGTATTGTTTCTGAGCCAACGTGCTGCAGACATGTGTGCTGTGTTTTTCTCGGAAAACAGTAAGGATGCATATGGGACCAGGAGGGTTAATTCTCCAAAGCCAACTGTGTCCCTGGACGCTACAACAAACTTTTTCAGCTGCAGCCACGGCTTGCAGGCATATAGGCAATCCTATAGCCAAAATGTAAGCCTGAATTTTCCCACATTCTCCTGCATCAGCTCAGATGTAATGCATCTACCGTTTGTACAAAAGGCTTGTTTGGATTCGGACGCCCAGTGTAGGTGTGGTTTGGAGCGCCTTTTTAATTCAACTGCAATGGTCTCTGGTTCTGAAACTCTAAGCCATTGGAAATTTCATTTAGTGGCGCCTCAAGTGTTGTGTAATGTGGGATAAAAAATCGACAGTAAGAGTGCATGACCAAAAAGAATAGCAATTGTTACTTCGTGTGAGGCTTTGGAATTTGCTGGATTGCTTGAACTTTGTCTTGACCAATGCCCTTCCCTTGTTCAGACAGGAAATGACCAAAGAACTTCACCTTTGTTGCACAAATTGTAGATTTGCGAAACAAGCTTTGTGCCCATTCCTGGCGAGATGGCAGAGCAACACATGCGTATCTTTCTCACATTGTTCCTCTGTTGGTGCTGCTCTTAAGCATTCGTCTACATACTGCAGAAGCGCTGACCCCGGGGTTAAAACAAGAATCTCCAGACTCCAGCATCGAGCCTCATTAATTATGGTGGGGGACTCACAGTCATCTTCACAAAGTCGCTTGAATGTATATGAATTGCCTTTGAGTGGAAAAGTGAACCAGAATTGACTTTCTGGGTGTACCGGTACACTAAAGAAGACATTTGATAAATCCATAGCAGAGAACCATTTACTGTCAGGTGGAATTTGAACTCATATAGTACAAGGATTAGGAACATTTGGGGCGGGCGGAACAACAGCATAATTGACTACCTGCAGGTCTTGAACAAAGCTCCCCTTCCCCGATTCACCTGGAATGTTTGCCTTTTTGACCAGAAAAATGGGTCTCTCACCGGTGATTATCCACAGGGAATTATCACTAAAGCTTTCAGGAGGGATGCAAAGTAGTATCCTTTGACAGCCTCGTGTTTTAACGGGTCTCGTGCTCTGCATGGACGATACTCAGACTTCCGGGCTCTTCTTATGGGTTCATAGCTTCCTATGAACCCCACATCACGTTTGCCTTTTGCCCTGCACTCAGTAGTGACCCTTCTTAATCTTGGGTCCGAGACATCTATCATACCTAATCGCCAGGCTACCCTCTTTGCGGGGGTTACCTGGACTGCTCCATCTGCCTGAGTTAGCCAATTTAGTTTCTTCATATCTGTCCTTATGTGTACATTGAACCAGGTACGCACATTGTCGCTGAAAACAGAATCTTTCGTTTTTTTGTGCCTGCAGTATGCATCGTCTCAAATTCTGCCACCTCTCGCTGGATGCCTTCGCCAATGGTACGTGAGGAAAGGTGCCTTCCACATCAAAAGGATTTTTTTTCTCATTCCTTGACTGTTTGTCCCTGATATGGTAGTTTACTGGCCTTGTATGTCTGCTATTATTTCGGTTTAACTTTACATTTTTTTCTGTCTATCTGCAACACATGCCTCTGCAAAGTCAGGTAATTACTTATTTGTTTCCCAGTGCTTTTATTGGATTCAAAATAAATGTTAATTTACCATTACAATGGACATTACATTATTTTACAGGTTGTGGCAACAGCGAGGGCCGAAGTGCCTGTACTGCATTGTAACGTTCGATGTTGTCAGTTCCATTTCCTGCTGGTTTCAGATATCTCTCCTCACTCTGGAAGCTCCCGGTCGCATGTTCCAGAGATTTGTCTGCACTTCAGTTAATCTAGGCAACTGTATTTCCTGCTCAGAATGTGATCTCTCTCCAATGGAGAGAGGAAAATAAAGTCGGTGACAAAGCTGAGATCACTTACGATCTGTCCAGACTTAACAAAAACTATCCCGATCTTCCAGTCTCCTATAACTTCAACATTACACTGTGTTCCCACCCTTCAGGCTCTCTGCTTGTATTCCTGATGAAGGGCTGTTGCCCGAAACGTCGATTTCACTGCTCCTCGGATGCTGCCTGAACTGCTGTGCTTTTCCAGCACCACTCAAATCTAGACACTGTGTTCCCAGGCCATCATTTCAGTCTCTGTTCTGCTGCAGTGCTCCTTCAAGACACAACACAAGCTGGAAGACACGCAACTCATTTTCTACCGACAGACCATGAAAACCTTAGGACCCAACATCAAGTTCAATCATTTTAGAAACCGTCCGCCGTCTTACACATTCTTCACCCACCCTCCCTTCCCATTAGTTCTGAAGACGGATCGTTGGACTCGAAGCGTTAACTTTCCTTCCTCATCAGAGATAGACAAGAGCTGCTGATTTTGTTCAGACCTTTTGGCTTTTCTTCTGAGAACTTTGTTTTTCTGTTGTAATCGCCAGATACTGGAAGCGTCTGAATGCAGGAGGAGAATTTCACAGGAGATGAAAAGAATGGAAAGGTTTTGACCACTCCCATTGTGAAGGTACGCGAGCTAGACTGGGGATGTTGCTCTAAGCCCAGAGAAGGCTGAATAAGAAACCGATTAACGTGCTCATTTTATGAAGAGGATAGATATGTGTGACAGAGATAAGCCTGTATTGGGAAGGAACAGAGTAACATAAATGGAAGACAGGAGACAAGGAGGAGATTTAGGAAGAATACTTTCACCTAGAGAGTATTGATTATCTGGAAATCATTATCTGAACATGTGGTAAAGGTAAGTGTAATGAGAACGTTTCAGCAGTCTGTAGCCGAACACTTGATGAGCCAGAGCACGAGTGGATAAGGACCAGGTATCAGAAAGTGTGACGAGGACAGACAGGCGCGAGATGGGTGTCCTGAATGCAATGCGTCAAAGGCAAACTAGTGTGCTTAATGATTACGGCTGGCGCGGCTCTGTGGCGCAATGGAAAGCGCGTTGGACTTCTACATCTCTATTCAGAGTATTATTCAAAGGTTGTGGGTTCGAATCCCATCAGAGTCGAGTTTGAATTTATGTTTTGCAAAGTGGTCAGACCAGACTCGGCTGCTTATCTGCAAAACCAGTAATAATCGTGCATAAACCTAACTGTCTCGAAACGGAACATTTTCCTCCCACAGATTTATGGGCGGCACGGTGGCACAGTGGTTAGCACTGCTGCCTCACAGCTCCAGAGACCCGGGTTCATTTCCCGCCTCAGGCGACTGACTGTGTGGAGTTTGCATGTTCTCCTCGTGTCTGCGTGGGTTTCCTCCGGGTGCTCCGGTTTCCTCCCACAGTCACAAAGATGTGCAGGTCAGGTGAATTGGCCATGCTAAATTGCCAGTAGTGTGAGATAAGGGGTAAATGTAGGGGTATGGGTGGGTTGCGCTTCGGTGGGTCGGTGTGGACTTGTTGGGCCGAAGGGCCTGTTTCCACACTGTAATGTAATATAAAATTCTAATCTAATCTAGATTTACATTATCGATGTCTATTTATGGTAGAGATCGATAAATACCTGTCAGCCAGTAGATGTTGTGGATGGGCTGGAAAAAGACATAAAATTGTTCTGTGAGCCATGATGATATCAAATTACGTGGCAGGACAGGATCGGTGTGAAGAATGACCTCCTTCTGCTCCTTTGTGTCTGTGCCATTTCTGGCCAAGGTTTTTAAATAATCACAATGAGGACAATATGAAGTAAACGCCAAATAATATTTTGGTCTCATCTCCACTTCGCTTCCCTCCCGGCTGGAATAGACAGCTCTTGTTTCAGCTTTAGATCAGACAGCGGAGGATTCTCACAAGTTCTCCTTCAGGCTGAATGTTCCTTCACATAGGTTTCCAAGTGGACACATGGAGCAAGCAATTGCATGGATGCTGGGGATTCAGGGGCATATTTCCCCATTGCTGGGCTGGAATTCTGGCCAAGGTAATGAACGTGAATTTCTGACATTTTGAATCTTACTCTGGATTCTTGCGACTTTACGAATTAAACTGAATTTAATTTGCCCTTGCAGAACATTATTCAATCTTCACTGTGCATAAAAACCATGCTCCATGCTCGTGCACATAGTATGCTGAACATTGTTGATGTTGTGTGTAGTGTGGGTTGATGTCTCAGATGAACATGCCAAAGGAAGTTTGTGAAATGTCAGTGAATCGAGTTCACTGACGAATTGAAGCCGATAGAAGGAAAATCCCAGTACAATGGCCACATAACATTGCCTGTGACCAACGCAGGAAGCCATGGTAAATGTATGCAGTATTCAATAAAACCGATTTCCACCACATTTATCTATGCCATTTTCCTGAAGCTGATGCTTCATAATCGATGATCCATTATCAGTATAGCCACCTCTGCACTGCGTGTCCTTTCAGATACACAGAAAAAAAAATGAGTAATTGGGTTGAGGGGCCCAGTGGTAAGATCAGGAGCCGTTCGTCACCATTAGACGGCAGATCCAGTGGTGCAGTTAGTTAGCTTGCTGTACTTGCATGACAGAATGTCAGCACATGAACTGCCAAAGTTGGATTGCATTAGATTCTCGCCAGGTGTTTGTTTTACTGATACTGACCAGAGATGATTGCAAATTCAAGCTGAAGAACAGTTTAAACCCGAAATATTACATTGCAATAAAGTGCTTTTGGCACTAATGTTATACCGACCTGTAAGACCAATCTGAAGTCCATCTGACCAGCAATTTGACATTATAAGCCGTAGGTTTATCCAATGATCATTTAATTGCCTTGAAGGTTGGTGAGTCTACGACTGTTGAAGACAAGGCGTTCTGCACTTTTACTACTCTCTGAGAAAGGCCGCTACCTCGGCATCTATCACACTCAAATTACATCGATATGCTCTTGTGCCAACCATCACCATTTGAAGAAAATGCCTTCACTGTCCACCTTACGGCAAACTCTGATCATCTTTTATGTCTCTATTAATTCACTTCTCAAACTTCTTATCTCTATCAAAAACAGCCTCAAGTCCCTCAGCCTTTCCTCGTAAGACCTTCCCTTCACAGAAGGCAGCATCCGAGGAAATCTTGTCTACAACCTTTCCAATGCTTTCACATCCGTCCTATAATGTGGCGACCAGAACTCGACAAGTTTGGCCATACCAGACACAATTCTGGAGCTGCAAAGGGATCGTTCGGCCCTGAAACTCAATCCCTCTCCTAATAAAAACTAACACACTGTGCTCATTGCAAACAAATCCATCAACGTGTGTGTTAACTTTCAGAGTTTTATATACATAGATGCCGAGATCGCTCTGCTCATCTAAACTTCAAAGAATATTACAATTAGCCCAGATCATTTTATTCTTGTTGTTCATTCCAAAGTAAATCACCTCACACTTTTCCACAATATCCTCCATATGCCACCTCTGAGCCCCGATCTGCAGATTATTCATGTCCGTCTGTAACCTGCAGCAGACTTCGGCACTGTTGACAACTCCATCGACTTAGTGTGTTCTGCGAATTTACTCATCCATCATCCCATGCTCGAACCCAGGTCATTTATAAAGGTGACAAACAGCAGTGGACCCTAAAAGGAACCTTGTGGTACACCATGAATAACTGAACTCCAGGATGAATATTTTCCATTAACTACCACAGTCTGTGTTCTTTCAGCGAGCCAATTACTGATCTAAACCGCGAAATCACCCTCCATCCCATGTCGCTGTATTTTATGCAACAGCCGACCGTGCATTCGTGAAAATCATATCCAGAATGTTAACCACTTTACTCTCGTCCACTTGTTTGTTGTCCTTTTCAAAGAGCTCAATAAAGTTTGTGAGCGACAACCTGCTATTCGCAAAATCTTATTGACTGTAGCGAATCAACTTCTTTCTGCTTAGGTGATCATAAATCATATCTCTCATAACCTTTCCCAAAACTTCACCTTCAAGGAAATACGGCTCACTGTTCTATAATTTCCAGCGTTCTCCCTACTAATCTTCGTGAAGAAGGGGACAATATTTGCTGAACTCGAGTCTTCTCGCACTAATCACATAGACACTGACGAAATAAAGTTGGTCGTCAAAAGTTCTGCAATCTCCTCCCACGATTCCCAGAGAAACCTATGATACATCCCATCAAGCCCAGGGGACAAATCTATTTTCAGGCTTTCAAGAATTGCTAACAACTCATCTTTATGAATATCAATTTCGTTTATTCTAACAGATTGCATCTCAAAATTCTCTTCGACAGCATTGTATTTTTCATTTGAGATATGATGAAAAATATACATTCAGCGCCTCTCCTATCCTCGGACTCCGTTGACGACGTCCTCCTACTGTTCTTGGCAGGCCCAAATCATATCCTAGATATTCTTTTATTCTTGAAATGACAAGAGAAAGCTTCCGCGTTTTAAATGACCCTGTCAGCTAAAGACTTTTAATGTCCCCTCTTTGCTCTGAGTAGCTCTCTCTTTTGGCCCTTACTTGCTAGCTTTTAATTTTCAAGTGCCCTAACTCAGCTTTCGTATTACATGTTTACATGCACCACCTTCTCCATCTTGACAAGAAATTCAACTTTTTGAGTAAAAATGGCTCCCTGTCTCAACCTCATATTCCCTGCATGACGCACACACACTTATCAAGGACATGCATGAGCGCTGACCTGAACAAGCTCCATATTTCAGGTTTGCAAAACCCTGCGTTTACTTTCCCATCTGGTGCATCCTAACTCTTGCTGATCGCATCATACTGGCCTTTCTCCCAGCGATACCTCATGCTCTGCGATATATATATATTCCTATCCATCACTAAATAAACATACCGAATTATGGTCCCTATCACCAAAGTGCTCAATTATCTCCAAATCGAACAGTTGACTTGCTTCATTACGCAGTACCAAATCCAATATGTTTTTGAATCTTGTTGACCTGTCTCCATGCTGCGTCACGAAACCCTCCTGCCCACATTGGACAAAGACTGACCAATCAGAGTTCCTCAAACAATAACATTTCCAATCAATATTTGGAAAGTTAAACTTCCCCACTACAACGACCTTGTTACTTCCGTTCCTATCCAGAATCATCTTTGCAATCTTTTCCTCCATATCTCTAGAACATTTTGGTGGTGACCTCCACTTGCCTGATTTTAATCTCAGCCCATTCTAGTTCAGCAGATTGAGTCGGGTCCTCACCAAATATCCTTTCTGCTACCATAGCACTGTCTTTGACAAAAATGCCACATCTCCCCCTTTTTAACGACTTCCCTGTTCTTACTGAAAAAATCGAAACTGAGGTGCCAGGAAAAACCATTCATTTCAGTGCTCCATTCATGTCTCTGAAATGGCCACAATATTGAAGTCCCAGTGAACAACCCATGACACCTGCTTTAACCCAGATGCTCCTAGCGGTGAAGTAGACAGACTTCAAACCACCTTCATCCTTGCCAGCATTCACTCGCAAACCCGAAAACCTATTTATGTCCGAACCACTCAAAACTTCCAGCAAACTCCAGCTAAAATTCGGGTTCGCAATCCGCTGCTGAATTCGTTTAAACCCTTCTGAGGAGCTTTAGAAATTATCCACTCAGGATGTTGGTACCCTTCCGGGTCAGGTGAAGACCATCTTGTTTGTAGAGGTCCAGCCGACTCCAGAATGAGCCCCAACTATCCAGATATCCAAATCCCTATCACCTGCACTATCCTTACAACCACGTGTTCATCTGCTCTCTCCCTGTTCTTTCCCTCACTATAACGTGGCATGTGTAACCAATCAGAGAGATCAACTCTGTTTGATCTCGATCTAAGATGTCACCCTGGATCCCTGAATTTCTGCCATACATCCACATCACTTTTATTAAATATGTTGTTAGTGCATATGTGAAACATGACCTCGGGCTGCTCCCCCTCCCCTTAACCATCCAGAAAACGCGCTGCGAGACATCACAAACCTTGGTAACTTGGAGGTATCACATCAATCATGAGCCTGCCCTGTTCCCACTGAAACTGTAATCTGTCCCCCTCAACATGTAGTGCCCAATAACTATTGCTCTCCTCCACTCTCCCCTACCCTTCTGATCACAGGGACAAACACTGTGTCAGAGATCTGTACCCCATGGCTTACCCCTCGTAGGACATCCCCCAAAAATGTAACAAATATGGTATGCTTGTTACAGATGGGCACAGCCAAAGTGGATGCCTGCACTTGCTGCATGTTCCCTTTTCGTCTCCCGACTGTATACCATCGACCTTTTTCTTGTACCTGAAGTGTAACTGCCTCCCTATAACTCCTCTCAATTCACCTCAGATTACCCAAAGATCCAATGTTCAGCTCCAGTTCCATAAAGCTGTTGCCAAGGAGATGGAGTTCGGTGCAATTCCCGTAGATTCAAATGTCACGGACATTACTGTAAACTCTAAGCTCTCACATTCTAAAGAAAGAACATTCAAATGGCCGACCATCCATTTCTAATGTTCGGAATTCACACACACACACACACACACACACACACACACACATATGTGTGTGTGTGTGTGTGTGAATTCAGAATATTTGGAATTGGTTGGTCGGCCATTTGAATGTTCTAGGAGAAAGTGAGGACTGCAGATGCTGGAGATCAGAGCTGAAAATGTGTTGCTGGAAAAGCGCAGCAGGTCAGGCAGCATCCAAGGAACAGGAGAATCGACGTTTCGGGCATACACCCTTCTTCAGGAATGAGGAAAGTGTGTCCAGCTGGCTAAGATAATAGGTAGGGAGTAGGGACTTGGGTGAGGGGAGTTGGAAATGCGATAGGTGGAGGGAGGTCAAGGTGAGGGTGATAGGCCGGAGTGTGGTGGGGGCGGAGAGGTCAGGAAGAATATTGCAGGTTAGGAATGCGGTGCTGAGTTTGAGGGATTTGTCTGAGACAAGGTGGGGGGAGGGGAAATGAGGAAACTGGAGAAATCTGAGTTCATCCCTTGTGGTTGGAGGGTTCCCAGGCAGATAATGAGGCACTCTTCCTCCAACCGTCGTGTTGCCATGGTCTCGCGATGGAGGAGACCAAGGACCTGCATGTCCTTGGTGGAGTGGGAGGGGGAATTAAAGTGTTGGGCTACGGGTGGTTGGGTTGGTTGGTCCGGGTGTGCCAGAGGTGTTCTCTGAAACGTTCCGCAAGTAGGCGGCCTGTCTCCCCAACATAGAGGAGGCCACATTGGGTGCAGCGGATCCAATAGATGTTGTGAGTGGAGGTGCAGGTGAATTTGTGGCGGATATGGAAGTGTCCCTTGGGGCCTTGGAGGGAAGTAATGGGGGAGGTGTGGGCGCAAGTTTTGCATTTCTTGCGGTTGCAGGGGAAGGTGCCGGGAGTGGAGGTTGGTTTGGTGGGGGGTGTGGACCTGACGATGGAGTCACGGAGGGAGTGGTCTTTTCGGAACGCTGATAGAGGAGGGGAGGGAAATATATCCCTGGTGGAGGGGTCTGTTTGGAGGTGGCGGAAATGACGGCGGATGATACGTTGTACATGGTGGTTGGTGGGTAGTAGGTGAGGGCCAGTGGGGTTCTGTCCTGGTGGCGGTTGGAGGGCCGGGACTCAAGGGCGGAGGAGTTGGAAGTGGAAGAGATGTGGTGGAGGGCATCGTCGACTACGTCTGGCGGGAAATTGCGGTCCTTGAAGAAGGAGGCCATCTGGGTTGCATGGTTTTGGAACTGGTCCTCCTGGGAGCAGATGCGGCGGAGACGAAAGAATTGCGAATGTGGGATGGCGTTTTTACAGGGGACAGGGTGGGAGGAGGTGAAGTCTTGGTAGCTGTGGGAGTCGGTCGGTTTATCGTAAATGTCCATGTCGATTCGGTCACGCGAGATAGAAATTGAAAGGTCTGGGAAGGGGAGGGAGGTGTCTGAGATGGTCCAGGTGAATTTAAGATCGGGGTGGAAGGTGTTGGTAAAGTGGATGAACTGTTTAACCTCCTCGTGGGAGCACGAGGCATCGCCAATATAAAGTGGATGAACTGTTCAACCTCCTCGTCGAATGTTCTTCCCGTCGAATGTGCGAGCTATATGTATGTACATATGTGTATGTAAACATATGTATAAATGTGTGTGCGTATGCATGTATGTGTGTGTATGCATATATATTTAATATTTAATATATATATGTTTAAAAGTTGCAAACGAACATTGAGTAAAACAGCATTTATTCAAAAAATATCTGATTTTGTGGAGTGTTCTGTCCTTGGGAAATACCTCAGTCACTTAAGATCAGCCATAAAGACTCCCTGAGTGAATATCCATCACTCACTAGAGATACAGAGGTGATTTTTGAAGTCGATGACGTTTGTCATGTCGCTGATCCTGCGCTGTGTTAAATTCTGGAAAGGATGTTTAGCTCGTATCATATTACTAATTTTGCTGCAAACTCGCACAGTCCATTAAAACAATCCAAAAGTTATTAGGTTTATCTCATTGGACATTTTGCCTGTTATCAGAAAAACTAGAATAGAAATGACAAAATACTGCTATGAAGATTACAGAATTCAAACAGGAATTATTTTCGTGTCTTGTCACGAGATATGGTTGCGGGAGATGAGTGAGCAGCAAATGGACTCACTCCCTTCTCTGTGATTGCAGCCAAAGTTTCTAATGCGACAGATGAAGGAACAAAGGTGCATCACATCGGCAGGTCAGTTCCAACTCACGATAGTGTAGTTTCACTTTGATTGTCGCCATCTCCTAAAGTATTAGCTGAATGGGGAGATCAGGATCCTGAAGGTATGCTGATACATTGCGCGAATTATTCCCACACTGTTGGCATCACTTTATATCATAAACCAGTTATGCAGCAGACTGTGCTAACCGGCTTCCTTTAATGCTGAGCTCACCCAAACAGCTCAGTTCCTTTACATTTTATAGAAGTTCACGTAGAACAAGCTGCTAAAGTTTTCCTCACAATCAGCTCATTCTACACTTAGTCGTGCTCAGTTGCAGGTGTTATGAGTTTTCTTTCCAATTAACGTTAACCAATTAGAGAGTGTGCACGTACCGTGTACCCATTCTGGCCGCCCAGACTCCCTGTCCCGGTGAAATTCACTCCTTGTGTGTCTGCACGAATCTTTACAAATATTTTAGAATCAACTTCTGAATATTTTTTTCCTGAGAAAAAGTAAGCATTTTCGAATTCAATAGCTGTAGAAAGAAAAAGAATGCGAGCTCCAAACTTCTCTTTATCATTCATTGCTGGTTTTCAAGTTCTATACCCTAGATATAGATCCATCCGAATGAGGGAATTTCCCTCCTGTTTACTCTCACCAAATTCACATCGCCTAGAAACCTTCTATACGGACACAACTCAGTTTTACCTAGTTTCACGCCACATGATCTATTCGTCTTTTCCACCATCCCATGAAACCCCGCTTTGTCTTTTCCAATGGCACTTTCCCCCACTACATCGTTGGCTTCCTTTCCATTATTCTGTTTCCAAGTAAACGCTGTCCATTCTTCCTGACGTCTTTTCATTCCAGTCACCGCCATCCATGTCTTTTATCATCTATTTATGTCCCAGTATAGTCCATGTTGAGAAAGGATGCTGGGGCCAAACCAACACATGAAAACCCGCTCTAATGCTGTATACTACCATTACCAATGTAGAGAAAATGGGAGCTAGTTCAGTCAAAAGTGAATCCGTTGGTTGTTGCACAATGGATCAATCACTGATTGGGTCGTGACTGTTTTTCCTCACTTTTCTCCCCTGTCTGAACATGTGCTAAAGCAACACAATAAGGGAACATGGAATGCCTACAGTTCAGAAATTGCCTATTCGATGCAACAAATGCACACAACTCCTCCTGGAATTGACCCTCACAGAACAATTCCTTACCCCTTTTCTCTTCATTTGCTCCTGAATAAGGCAACTTACTGACAGTCGACCCAGTTGTCGGCAAATCATATCTCTGGCGCTGTGAGGCAGCAGTGATAACCAGTGAGCCAACTTGCGGCCCTGCACAATTATTCAAGGCACATTCGGACGCATTTGAAATGTCAAAGACGCTCGACTTGTGTTGTTGCCCTTATCAGAAACAATAAACCCAGATTCCCTGACCAAGAAATTAATCCAAACCACAGCGGTGAAAGCGCTGTATGGTAACCACTAGTCGACTAGGAAGGACGGCATGTGCAATTGCTTCTACTCTTAACAGCATAGGTTTATTTTCCTGCGATGAGAAATTCCTTCCAAAAAAGAGTGTTTGTGACACCGTGCTTTTAGAGCACAGAATAATACATTATGTCAGTGGCAGTCATCAAATATCCAAATATTCTCGTTTCCATTTTCCACTAATTGGCCCACAGCCTGACATCTGAAGTGTTCATCTGAATGAGACTTTCCCTGCAAAGTTTTAATCTCAAATGAACCAGTGAATGAGACTGAAGTCAGATACCGTCAACTTTGTTCATGAACTGCGGGAGAACTGAACCTCATTTTGACCCATAGAGGGAACTATACAGAGACATCTTTTGAAAGTGACAAAGGCCTCAGGAGAGCCCAACTTCCATAAAATGAGGAATTGACCCGTTTGGCCTCTTCTTTCTTCATGACTCGCTTTAAAACCGATTCTGTTTACATAAGCAGAGGGGTAAACAGGCGGGAGGCTGTACCTCAAGGACTGTCCCAATCGGCAATAATTGGTACCTGCTCAACGTTGACTTCTCCAACTCTGAGGCAGCCTGGCTAGCTGTGTTCTTCCAACTTCCTGCCTGTTTAATTGGATTCCAGCAGATTACTGTCTCTACATAAGGAACAGAAGCATTCAACCGCATCCCTGTACGTTTTCGTCCCCCATTGTTTCACCGTTTCTTTTCTGCTTTTCATGAATCACGTTGTTCTTCATGCCAAACGAAGGCATTATTCGCATCAGAAGCTTGTCATCCTCATGTTCCTCGAAGGAAAAAACACGTATGTGGACTTCCAAACAGAAACAAATGGGGCCTGGGGCGGGGGGGTGGGGGAGTGGGGTCTGCCTATAAAATGACTTCCAGCTATTCCTTCAAAACTAATTCCTAACAACACAGAGAACGCACCTTCGGATGCTTGCTGCAACAGTTGCAAGAAAATTCAGCAAGGTTGTAGTGTGAATCGATGTTACAACTCCGGGCTCGAACCACTGAGCTATGGTAGCACTAACATATGAAGCGTTTTGAGACTGACAAAAGATGATGACCTCTAGCAGAAAAACTTCGGTCATCTCAGTTTTGTGATACAAGCTTCGTTTTGTGTGACAAAATACGACTTGAAACCCACTTCTTTGATCACGTGTTTGATATAACACTTTGTCAGCTTCCCAATATCTCATAATGTGTCAGGGATCAACATTTGTTTAAACTCACACAAAGTAAAAGCTTTGAAGCTTCTTTTATATAAAAGGCACGATGTAGTATTGATACCAGCTCATTGCCCTTGATTTCAGCATGTATTGCAGTTTTTCTTAATCACTTGGTGAGTACTTCCTTTCCTTTTGCCTGGTGCGATTTACGTTGCCACGGGAATTCATAATTTATGGCCTTGGCAGGTGACTTTTAGGCACCAAACGTGAAACAGTTCAAATCGAACATGCTCCGGAGCTTGGAATTCGAGGGAATGCAGAATATCTGAGAGTGCACTTTAAAACATAATCTTGGGTGTCATGTCCGCTGGCTGGGTTGCATAATATTGACCAGCTCTATTTTCTCTTGAGTGGGCTGGAGGACATGACAGTGATAGATAGAGGGAAGACAGTCAAGTGATTTGTAGAAAATGATGAAAAATTTGAAATTTAGCTGCCCGGTGATGGGTGAGTAACCCTTGTTTTGAGTACTCCGACATGCAGGAGAGGTATTGGAAGACCTCAGGATTATATCATTGGGTGAATAACCTGCAACTCCTTACCTTCCACCCTGTGGGAGCCCTTGTGGAAAGATAAAGCTGCGAAGGCCGCAGTGCACGTTTGCGAAAATGGGCGTTCGTAAAAATGCCATTCAGATAATGCACAATGAAACAGTGAACAGAACGCAAGTGCACCCTTGAATAGAAGCAGTGGGAGTTAGACCATAGAACATAGAACATTACAACGCAGCACAGGCTCTTCAGCCCTCGATGTTGCGCCAACCTGTCATACCAATCTGAAGTCCATCTAACCTACACTATTCCATGTACGTCCATATGCTTGTCCAATGACGACTTAAATGTACTTACAGTTGGCGAATCTACTACCGTTCCAGGCAAAGCATTCCATACCCTTACTACACTCTGAGTAAAGAAACTACCTCTGACATCTGTCCTATATCTATCACCCTTCAATTTAATTCTATGCCCCCTCGTGCTCGCCGTCACCATTCTTGGAAGAAGGCTCTCCTTGTCCACCCTATCTAAACCCTCTGATTATATTATATGTCTCTATTAAGTCACCTCTCAACCTTCTTCTCTCTGACGAAAACAACCACAAGTCCCTCACCCTTTCCTCGTAAGACCTTCCCTTCATGCCATGCAACATACGAGTAAATCTCCTCTGCATCTTTTCCAAAGCTTCATCATTCTTCTTATAATGTTGTGACCAGAACTGTATACAATAGTCCAAGTGCGGCCGCATTAGCGTTTTGTCCAGCTGTAGCATAACCTCATGGTTCCAGAACTCGATCCCTCAATTAATAAAAGCTAAAACACTGTATGCCTTCTTCATAAACTTGAGCTGAAAATGTGTTGCTGGAAAAGCGCAGCAGATCAGGCAGCATCCAGGGAACAGGAGAATCGACGTTTCAGGCATAAGCCCTTCTTCAGGAATGAAGGGCTTATGCCCGAAACGTCGATTCTCCTGTTCCCTGGATGCTGCCTGACCTGCTGCGCTTTTCCAGCAACACATTTTCAGCTCTGATCTCCAGCATCTGAAGACCTCACTTTCTCCTCCTTCTTAACAAACTTGTCAACCTGGGTGGCAAATTTCAAGGATCTCTCTACCTGAACACCGAGATCTCTCTGATCACCTACACTACCAAGAAATTTACCATTAGCAAAATACTTTGCATTCCGGTTGTTCCGATCAAAAGGAATCACCTCTCACTTGTCCGCATTAAACTCCATTTGCCACCTCTCAGCCCAGCTGGGTAGCTTAACTATGTCTCTCTGTAAACTACAACATCCTTCATCACTATCCACAACTCCACCGACCTTAGTGTCGTCTGCAAATTTACTAACCCACCCTTCTACGCCCTCATCCAGGTCGTTTATAAAGAATAACGAACAGCAGTGGACCCAATACCGACCCTGGCGGTATACCACTGGTAACTGGACTTCAGGATGAACATTTCCCATCAACAACCACCCTCTGTCTTCTTTCAGCAAGCCAATAACTGATACAAACTGCTACATCTCCCAAAATCCCATTCATCCGCATTTTGTGCAATAGCCTACTGTGGGGTACTTTATCGAACACCTTGCTGAAATCCATATACACAACATCATTCGGTTTACTCTAATCTACCTGCTTGGTCACCTTCTCAAAGAAATCAGTTAGGTTTGTGAGGCACGACCTACCCTTCATAAAACCATGCTGACTATCCCTGAACAAATTATTCCTTTCCAGATGGTTATAAATCCTATCTCTTATAACCTTTTCCAACAATTTACCAACAACTGAAGTGAGGCTCACTGATCTAAAATTAACAGGATTGTCCCTACTCCCCTTCTTGAACATGGGAACCATATTTGCTATCCTCAGGTCGCATGGCACTATTCCTGTAGACAATGACGATATAAAGTTCAATGCCAAACGCTCGGCAATCTCCCCCTGGCTTCCCAGAAGATCCTAGGATAAAGCTCATCCGGCCCAGGGGGCTTATCTAGTTTCACACTCTGCAGGATTTCTAATACCTCCTCCTTGTGAACCTCAATCCCACCTAGTGTAGTACTCTGTATCTCAGTATTCTCCTCCACAACATTGTCGTTTTCTAGACTGAATACTGTTGAAAAGTATTCATTTAGTGCTTCCCCCATCTCCTCTGACTCCACACACAACTTTCCAGTGCTATTGCTGATTGGCCATAATCTTACTCTCGTCATTCATGTATTCCTTAAATACCTATAGAAAGCCTTAGTGTTTACCCTGATCCTATCCGCCAAAAACTTCTCATGTCGCCTCCTGGCTCATCTGAGGTCTCTTTTTCGGTCTTTCCTGGCTACCTTGTAACCCCCAAGCGCCCTAACTGAGCCTTCGCCTCTCATCCGAACATAAGCCTTCTTCTTCCTCTTGACCAGACAGTCTGCTTCCTTCGGAAACCACAGCTCCCGCTCTCGACAGCTTTCACTCTGCCTGACAGGTACATACTTATCTCGGAAACACAGTAGCGTTTCCTTGAATAAGCTCCACATTTCTAATGTGCCTATCCACTGCAGTTTCCTTCTCCATCCTATGCTTCCTAAATCTGGCCTAATCGCATCATAATTGCATTTCCCCCAGCTGTAACTCTTGCCCAGTGGTATACACCTATCCATTTCTATGTCAAAAGTAAACATAACAGAATTGTGGTCGCTATCACCAAAGTGCTCACATACTTCCATGTCTAACAACTGGCCGAGCTCATTACCCAGTACCAAATCTAAAGTAGCCTCCCCGCTTGTTGGCCTGTCTACATACTGTGTCAGAAAGCCCTCCTGCCCACATTGGACAAAAACGGACCCATCCATAGTACTCGCACTATGTTTGTTCCCAGTCAATATTTGGAAAGTTGAAATCCCCCATAACAACTACCCTGTCATTCTCACTGCTATCGAGAATCATCTTTGCTCTCCTTTCCTCTACATCTCTGGAACTATTCGGACGCCTATAGAAAACTACCAACAGGGTGACATCTAATTTCCGGTTTCTAATTTCAGCCCATATTACCTCAGTTGACGAGTCCCCAAACATCTTTTCTGCAACTGTCATACTGTCCTTGACCAACACTGCCACAGGTCCCCCCTCTTTTACCTTCTTCTCTGTTCTTACTGAAACATCTAAATCCTGTAATCTGCAGCAACTATTCATGTCACTGTTCTATTCATGTCTACAAAATGGCCACAACACCGAATTCCCAGGTACCAACCAATCCTATAAGGTCATCGACCTTATTCCAGATGCTCCTGGCGTTGAAGTCGACATACTCCAAACCAACGTCTTGCAATCTTGCGACCCTGAAACTTGTTCTGGACCTCCCTACTCTCAAAATTTTCGATACGTGAACTACAATTTTGGTTCCCATCCCTCTGCTGGATTAGTTTAAACACACCCCAATAGTCTTAGCGAATTTACCCCCAGGATATTGGTACCCCTCTGGTTCAGATGAAGACCATCCTGCTTGTACAGGTCCCACCTACCCCAGAAAGATCCCCAATTATCCAGGAATCCAAAACCCTCCCTCCTGCACCATCCCTGTAGCCATGTGTTCAACTCCACTCTCTCCCTATTCCTTGCATCACGAGCACAACAGCAGGGAGGGAATTTGATTGGACGGATGGAAGTGTATTATGACCGTGACTTCCAAACGAATGGATTAGAGTTTGAGCTGCAGAAGACCAGAGACGTGGAAGAGTTAATGATGTTAATGAAATGCAAGTCGGCTGACATGGTGATGTTGGGGATATGTGGTTAAAAACACATCAGGAAGTGAAGTATGTCACCATGGTTATGACGTGTCTGTTCAGACTCAGACAATTACCAGGGAGGAGATTGAATCAGTGGCGAGGCATTTTCTCCTAGGACTTGGTCGATAATGCCTTCCAGCTCATGTCATCCACTTCCCTCAACTCCGCTCCCAAAACTCATCCCTCCAACTGAGACGAGGACGGAACTCCCTTCTACATCACTTTAAAATCCAACACCCTCTGTAGACATCATGTCATCCTCCGGTATTTCCGTCAGCTGCAAATGAAACCCACCAACTAAGATATGTTTCCCTCCCCACCCCTACCCACTTTCTGTAAATATCATTCCCTCTTCGATTTCCTGATGGTGCACGCCCCCACCAAACCACCCTCCCATCCGCTCCCAGCAAACTTCTCATTCCAACAGGGGATTTGCAAAACATCCATCCACACCTCCGCCCTCAACTCTGTCCAAGTCCCCAAAGGACCCTTCCATGTCCATCAGAGTTTCACTGCATTTCCACGCATGTCATTTACTGTATCCCTTGTTCCCTTTGCAGTCTCCTTGACACTGAGGAGATCGGATGCCTAATTACAGACCACTTCTGAAAACCTCTCTGGGACACCCGCACCAAACAACACCACTGGCCCCTGGCCGAACATGTCAACTCTCCCTCCCACACAGCCAAGTTCATTCAGGTCCAGGGCTTCTGCCGCTCTCATGAACTGTCCTGTCTGTCCATCTTCCTTCCCACTGATCTGCTCCACCCTGCGCTGCGACCTATAATCATTACCCCCACCTCCATCCTCCTATCACACTCTCAGTTACTTTGTCCCAGCCACACACGCTCCCATTTGTCTCTCTACCACCTCGCCTCACAAGCCTCTTTCCTGATGGTGCCCGAAACATCGATTGTCTTGCTCATTGGGTGCTGCCTGCCCTGCTGTGTTCTTCCAATGTCACACTTCTAACTCAGTGGCGAGGCAGTGGATTTTGAGTTCGGGACTGAAGTCAGATGCCTCAGTTTTGCAATGATTCAATTGTAAGAAATTTCTGCTCCATCAGGACTGGATGGCAGACAAGTCAATACAGTGTTTGACCTGGAGGGAACAGGGAAGTGATCGTGTTCATATCCACCTGCTGACCCGCTGGTCTCTGTGGTGGAGGCTGTGTGCATAAAAGATTCTGACAAAATTCTCTTCAAATTCTTCGTGTCGAAAATCCCTTACCTTCAGACCTTATCTTCAGACAGAATCTAGAGTCTTGTGAAAGACGGTTTCACACTCTCTTTTTTGGATAACATCAGTTTCGCAGGATTTGAGAAGGGCAAGATTTACAAACCAACCTCTCCACCATAATCTGATGAAGCCGCACACTTCATCCCGAATACAACTTGATCAGATTTCGAACATGAAATGAAAAAGCTCTGGTTACAGTGTGAGATAAATCGTTCACTTATTGTGTGTGTGGACGAGGCTTCCACCTGTCATCAGACCTTACAAAGCTCAATTGCAATCATACTGAGGAAAGACTGGGGAAACGTGGGGATCCATTCCCTGTCTGAGTTGAATTCCCGTGGACGCAATGATACCAAGAAGAAGCCATTCACCTGCTCAGAGTGTGGAAAGGGATTCACTCTGTCTCTGACCTGCTGCGACACCTACTCGTTCAAAATGATGAGAAACTATTTCAATGCCTGAACTGCGGAAAATGCTTTAAAACATCCAGCGATTGGAGAACCGAACACCTCGCTCATACTAATGAGGAACTTTTTATTTCTCCGGACTTTGGAAAATGTTATCAACCCTCTATGTGCTTCATTTTTGAGAAATATGCTCACATAAATAAGAGTCCATTAAGAATCAAAGAGACCTGACGTGTGATCCACGTGCTCACCCGGAGGAGAGACATCTCCAGTTCCAAATCTGTGGGACGTGCTGTTACGTACGAGCGACCGGATGGCTCATCACCTTTCACACAGTATTAACAGGTCTTTCTAAATGCCCTGACTGCGGGAAGTGCTGCACTCTTTCCTGAATAGAAACGTGTCATCAACGTGTTGACACTGAATATAGACATTAATCACTATAAACGTTCCTGGGGACAGTATATCATGAACGTCTTCACATTGAGGAAAGACCTTTCAAACATGTAGTCTGTGGGATGTGCTCTCTAGTCTCTGTAGAACTGATGTCCCATCGATATTTTCGAATTGTGGGAGACGTTTCAAGTGAATCTATTCCAGGAATAGGTTCAAACAATCATCTCAACTCTCAGCACACCATCTGTTTTGCAGTTGTCAGCAAGCATTTACCTGCTCCATGTGAGAAAAACAGTTAGGTCACTCATCGACCCTGCTGAGAGAGTAGAGGGATCCCACTGAGGGATGGAATTCATTCACTCATCGACCCTACTGAGACAGCGGAGAGTTTACATATCTCAACACTGATTGAACTTTGTTCTTCACATTCAGATCTGAAATCGAAGGTCATTGGAAGGATGGGATTACAGAGTACGTGAAGTATTAGCACAGGTTGTCAAGGAGAAATCACATTTGACAAATATATTAGAATACTTTGAGGAGATAATGAGCAAATGAGATGAAGTCAAGCCTGTGGAAGTGACCGGCTTGAATTTCCATAGACATATGTCAAGGTGCAGTATGGCAAACTGCTAAATAAGAGGCCATGGATTGAGGCTTGGCTGACTGGCAGAAGGCAGACAGTTGGGTAACGAGGTCTCTTCCAGGATGGCAGCCCGTGACTAGTGGAGTTCAAAGGAGTCAGGGTTGGCACCACAGCTATTCACATTATGTATGAATGATCCATTCAAAGGAACTGAGGGTGTTGTTGCTCCATTTGAAGAAGACACAATGATAGGTGGAAGGCCAGATCTTATTGATGAAGCGGGCATGCTGCAGAATGACTTGAACGGAATGAGTTCTTCCAAAAACGTTGTAGTTGCCATACTTTATGGAAAATATGAGGTCATGTGTTTGGTGGAAAGAGTAGAGGCATAGACAATTTTCTGAAAGCAGAAAGAATTCCAAGTTCAATTTTCTCTTATGTTTAACATGCAGTTTCAGTTGGTGTTTAGGAAGGCAAATACAATGTCGGCGTTCTGTTCAAGCAAATTGAAAAGCACGGGCAGAGGTTTAGGCCTCAGTCAATAGGAGGCTCTGGACCATTGCATTTGGAACATTGGGAGTAGGTTTAGGCCCCATATATAAGTGATGGCATGTTTTGCGTGGTGGATAGGAGGTTTATAATGGCTGACTCAGTGGTGAGTAGTAATGTCTTGAAGCCTCCACGATGTTTGTTCAATATCTACATTGGACGAATGTGAATTTGGAGTTGGCACATCCTGTCCGTTTCAGCCTGCGTTTCCTCCCCAGACTAAAGATGTGCAGCTGACGTTCTTTCGTCATGGGAAATTCAGAGTTACAGGAATTGGGTAGAGGTGTGAGTTGGGTACGATTCCCTTCGCATGATTAGTGGGGGTTTCTTGGTCCAAATCTCCGTTTTGCACATTTTAGGTATTCCGTTAGAACAACGTTGATCGCAGGGATTTAGGCCTTGTCATAAGAATTTTTTTTAACCGAGGTGACACCTTCCATATAAACGCATGGTTTCAAGTGAACGTCTTGAACGATATAAGGAGTGGAGGGACATTCTTGAGGAGGACATCATAAAGGTCAATGGAGAATATTAAATAGCCTCAGACCATAAAGTTAAGTATAATCTAAAGAGATTCTGCAAGTACATTAAGAAATTGAGACGAAATAGGACCACTTTAAGATGAAAAAGCTCACCTATGCCTTGATCCTCAGCAGATGGAGAAACATATAATGTTCATTTCGCGTCAGTTTACACTGTGGAGAACGAAATGGCGGGTACACCTAAATACTGATGTTTTGAAAGTAGTTCACATTGAAAAAGGGAAGTGCTGGAGGACCTGGAAACTATAAAGTTGGATATTTCTCTGGGATCTGATCTCCTGTATCCCGAAAACCTGTGGGAAGTTAGGGAATGAAACTGTTGGGCCCTTTGTAGAAATATTTTTATCATCTATTATTACAAGCGAGGCGCCGAATGACTGGGGGATGGCTAATGTTGTGCCTTTGTTTAGAAAGGAATTCATGGAGAAGTCTGGGATCGATAGACCTGTGTGTCTGGTTATGGTCGTGGGTAAGTTGTTGGATGCAATTCTTACCGATAGGATTTATTTGAATTTTTAGATACAAGGAATGAATCGGGATAATCAGCATTGTCTTTGCACAAAATTGATTGAGTTTTTTGAAGGTGTAACCAAGAAGATCAATGAGGACATAGTGGTAGAGTTTGCTCACTTGGGCTTTAATAAAAGCTTTTACATTGTTCCACACGGTTCACTAATTCATAAAGTTAAATCGCATAAGTTAAATGTAAGGATTCCAATTAGATATGAAATTAGTTCGATAGCAGGATGCTGAGAATGGTGGTGGAAGGCAGTTTTCGGACTGGAGCACTGTTACCAATGGTATCCCATTGGCTGAGTGCACATTCGTTTTATTTTTCATTTAAATAAATGATGTAGGTAGGAAGATAGAAAGCATGGTAAGTAAGTTTGCAAAATTGGTAGTAGAATGGACAATAATAAGGTTCTGGAAGGTTGTGAAGCGATTTTCTCATTAGGTCAGTTTCTCTCTGGCCTCGAGTTTAAAAAGCGTGTGGGGGAGGAGTTGTGAAGGGCCATTCGTCCATCGTGAACCGTACGTTATCAGGTATCCATCTATTCTTGTCCCAGTTTGCAGCAATGAGATTGTCTATGTGATCTGAAATGACATAACAATGGTACTGAAGGTTGACCTGGTCACACTGTTGTAACCCCTTTGAGGAACGTATTCTCATGTTCAAATACAGAGGTAGTCACGCAAGCTCATTCCCCGATAGTGACAGAGTCCACAGGATTATACCCATTCCATGTGCTTTATGTCTACAAGTATCTCCGGAGAAAGGAGGCTTTAAGTAGAATACAAGGCACTTCCCAAAAAAATATGCACCGTTGCTGTGAGCCGCGATATGAAATGGATACTGAGCTGAAATGGTCCCAAACGCTTCTCATGTGAAACTTTCAATAACACAAATCCCAACAAAACCAGCCCTCTGGCTCCTGAGACCTGACAGGTTAGCGCCCAGCAGACATTCCTCCCTAAAAACCACGGGCACACGGCAAAATCTAAACACTTTCATGTCTCGTCTTGTTCTGTTTCTGTCGCTGTCACACCTCCCGCTTCCACTGAACGTCTAGTCCCAATGTCAATGAGCTGTTTGATATAAACACAGGCACATCGAGAAAGGAATCTTTATTTCAAAAGCAGAGCCAGAGATTGTAAGCTGCAAGGGCTTGCTCTCTGCTGGGTAATGAAACATCACAGTTTCGTTGTCCTCATTATTATATAGACTGATTCCACAAATATGCACCGCAACAGTTATTACCAATTGAAATGTCCCAATGAATACCGTGACGGACAGAAAGATCAGGGGAGAGTAGCTTCGACCTCTTCCTCGCCGACGGACATTTTGCAAAGAATGTCCTGTTACTTGACAAAATGACCTCCTCGAAGCTGGCCATGGAAGTGTCTAGCACAATAATATCCTTTGGCCCATATGTCTGCACCAGTCCAACACAATCCCCCTGAACTGTTCTTATCTCATTTGGCGTCAATTGGTTCAGAGGGGCAAATGTATTCAGTCATGGAAGTGGACAACGAAATGGGTCTTACCTGCTCTGGAGTTATCTGTCTTTTCCATCCTGACAGGCAGTTGGTTGCAGATTCTTAACGTTCCTTATTTGAGTTTACGCAATTCACCTAATCCTGCGATTGAATCTCAAACAAGAAAGCAGAGAACAAGCACTCTTCAAGTTCACTCTCGGCTTTCAATCACAGTCAGCAAAATGCTTAACTGAATGAGGAATCCACATTGCATTTAACGCCCATCGCCTAAACTACATGGCCACATCTGCAGAAGCGTGCTACTAAACTGGTTTCAAGTACTCCCTCCCTGTGGAGCTGAGGGACAGGCAATCATTGTTCGGTTTGTTTGAATTCAATCACCACAGTTTCGATAGGGTTAAATGTCAGGACATGTTTGGTCTTTGTAATCAATCTCGGTGGTTGAAATGGTCATTCAGTTAAAAAGAAAGGTAGAGATTGCAGGAGAAACTAAACAGATCTGGCAGCATCTGGGGAGAGACAAATAGAGACAACGATTCAGAGCTTCTCCAGGAGTTTCTCTGAACTCTGTTTTCTCCGACAGGTACTGGCAAACCTGCCGAGTTCCTTCATCAGTTTCTGTTTTTGTTTTAGATTCCGAGTGTCCACAACCCTTCACTAGCCAGTCAACAATACAGTAACGCATTTGTGGCTCCTCACTGGATTTGCTTTCCGTTTGGATACATATCCTTAACCCTATTAAAAACCCGAAAGTGCACAGCAAATGAGTCGGATGGATAAGAACACCTGCCGCTCCATGCGGGTGTACACTTTCTCGGTTAACAGCGAAACGAGAGGACTAATTGCTCCACAGAGACTAGGTAGTCTCTTGTAGCAGGCCCCTTGCAGGATCTCCTAAAGCAGACTGTCAGTGAATTCAAGCTTTCGCCTGCCCTTCGCAGAATGAAAATTGTCCTCAATTGGTTAAAGTTTCCAAAATGAATCCTGGGGCATTCATTGTGGACAATAGGAACAGTCTGATCTCATGCTTTGCAAACACATACATGTCACCGGGAAACAGCTCTCCTAAAACGGGGAACTTCTCCCTTTGAGCCTACTGAGAAACATTTTCCTGACCTTGGTAAAAACCCAAAACTGTGCGCACAAAAAAAAACAGATGGTGTGAGAACAGCTGTCGCTCTGTTCCTGGGTCGTAGGAGAACAGCAACCTGTCAGTGAAGAGCCGAACGCACTGACTAACATCTTCACAGAGACGAATGAGCCAATGGCTTCAATGACCCCCGAATGCAAGCTGCAGCCTGCCCCTCCCATATTGACAAACATCCTTAATTATCATTTTTCCTAAATAAATCCAGGGAAATTCACGGTGAAGTCATGGGAATAGTCTGATCCCACCCTCTATAGACGCACCCATGACACCGGAACCAGTTATCCGCCAACCGGGATTGTCTCACTTCCAGCCTTTCAGTGGCCTATCTCTTCCCGCGTTTTCGAATTGCCCTGGAGCTGAGATGAGATTTGACATCCTGACGTGCAGGAACGAGAATCCTTCACTATCATAGATCATTTCATGTCCGGAGAATATCAGAGTCAAAGTACCGGCCTCCGAAAGAACGGAAAGATTCCTAAAATGTCTCTGCCCAGTCGGCCATTTCACCCTTCATTTTCCACTGAATCCGCGGCCCAAGGAATATCTAAAGATTCCGAAAGCTCGAGTCTGGGATTTCCGTTTTGCTTGTTGACAGTTTTCCCACTTGACAATTGGCAACATTTTCCCAGAATCTTTTCACAATTCTGCTTTTCACCATGTACAGAGATTCACGACCCTGGGAATGTTTTGATTGGAGCAAAGAAGATTAATGGGAAATTTCTTGGGGACGTTTATAATGATGTGGGAGAAAGAGCTGTGGATGGGCGGATTAATCGTCAGGAGGAACTGCTGCCTCTGACCAAGGTAATTGACCAGAGAACGAGGAGTGAAGACGTTTAATGGAAAAAGACAACTTGTTTCAAATAAAGTCAGTGAAACCTACATATATCCCATGCGTTTGTTTTATCATCTGTGGATAGAGAAACAGGTCCGTTTTGATTGAGGTCCGTTTCTTGTTCAGAAAGCAAGTTTCCTGCATGTCAAGAAATGAGTAGACCTGAGAACATATCGAGTTGTTTCGGCGGGTTTTCTGGAGTTGCAGCGATAACTCTTCCAACAAGAAAACATTTAAAATCAACTGTGAGGGAAACATGCTCGGTATTGATGAGAGATAGAATGAATATGAAGGATCCCTTTTCATGAGCAGAGAGATTAATAACACGGCAATGTTCGAGGAATAAAGATGCACTTCTATCGCGCTTTTCAGCTCCACTTTAATCACAGGCACTGAAGCACCTGTGAAGCAAATGTGTCATTGTCAATCATAATGTGCCAATCAGGGCAGTTTGTTCAAACAGAGGTCAAAAAAGAAAACTCAGAACTTGCACTGGAAACGCCAGTGAGATTATGTTTTACTTTAAAAGTTTGTCCTGCTCTTGTTTATATCCAGAATTGTGCAGGACCAGTGATCCCAATCTCAGGGGAAGGCGTTACCATCTTAAGAAACAAATGAGGAGGATGTTCTCACATTCAGTGTGTAGCAAGTATGTAGAAGTATTTACAGCCGAGGCTTGTCAAGACTGGGTATGTTCAAGGGTTCAATTATCTCTCTGTTAATAGCATGCAGCAAGTGGCAGTGTGAAAAGTGTCCAAATGTGCTGACAATACACACTCGTGGGAGCGCATGTTATGATAAGATCATGGCAATATGCATAGGCATATAGATAGATTGCGGGAGTGGGGACAAACTATTCAGGTGCAGTTTCATGTCCGGATTATTAGGTCGGAAGAGTCGTGTGGGCGGCACGGTGGCACAGTGGTTAGCACTGCTGCCTCGCAGCGCCAGAGACCCGGGTTCAATTCCCGACTCAGGCGACTGACTGTGTGGAGTTTGCACGTTCTCCCCGTGTCTGCGTGGGTTTCCTCCGGGTGCTCCGGTTTCCTCCCACAGTCCAAAGATGTGCAGGTCAGGTGAATTGGCCATGCTAAATTGCCCGTAGTGTTAGGTATAGGGGTAAATGTCGGGGTATGGGTGGGTTGCGCTTCGGCGGGTCGGTGTGGACTTGTTGGGCCGAAGGGCCTGTTTCCATACTGTAATGTAATCTAATCTAAAAAAAACAGATTACTATTAAAATCGAGAGAAAGTAGAAGAAACATGTGACGCAGAAGAATATTATACACGGCACAAAGTTTAGTATCATATTCTTTTCCTGACAAAAAGGATGGCTTCCTTCCCGAATGCTGACAATGAAAAAGATTGTTTCCCAGGAAAGAAAAATAACTGAAACTAATAGCCTAATCGAAAATTTAGATCGTTCCAATGGACGACGTTGATGTTTATGGCTCGCTAACATTTGTTTACAATGGGGCTGGGAGTGGGAGTTAGGGAACCTGGGGAGTGGAAGTCAGGTTACCCATGATTACTGTCATCCTTCATCTGCTACGTCATTTTGTACGTTTTATTTCGCATTTTGCTTCCTGTGAGTGCCCTTGTAAACTGTACCTGCTGGTGACTTATTCCCCTGGTTGTTCTTCATCACGACTCGAAAGAATTCAAAATTCTTTTCTCCTTGATTTCGGTGATCTCGAATCAAATGTCACCAGTACCTCGATACTTTCCACGCCTGTTAGCCTTCTTGCAATATCAGTTGATCCGTCACTGTGTTTCTGTTTCACAAATCAAGGACAAATCACACAGCACCAATAGCATCTAGGTTCCGAACGCAGAGAACTGCAGCCGCTCCCCAGAGCACTGCCAACTGTGCGATCACAGAAGCACACATTGAGCAGCCAGGGAACTCAAAACAACATAAACACTCTTTTGGGTTACGTACCTGGATGTATATCTCAATCAGCAAACGAATTTTACATTGGTGATCTCAACAGTTCCCTCACACAAGGAACTAACTATTGCTGCAGACGGAGGAGAAAGTGAGGACTGTAGATACTGGAGGTCAGAATCGAGAGTGTGGTGCTGGAAAACACAGAAGGTCAGGCAGCATCCGAGGAGCATGATAATCGACGTTTTGGCCGAATGCCTGATGAAGTACTCATGTCAGAAACGTCCATTCCCCTGCTTCTTGGATGCTGCCTAATCTGCTGTACTTTTTCAACAACGCACTCTCCATTGCTCAGACTGTCACACAACCGAACTTCAAGCCACGGAATCAGCGACACTCAGTGTCATGAGTCAACCTACTGTGGACACCTGTCAGTGGTGTTTTGCGTCAAGTTGATCTTCATGAATGCGTATCGTGAGTTGTCTGTCCTGAATAATGTTTCCTGCAGTCACTACGTACAACATTGTTTGTCCAAATGTGTACTGCAGATGATGGGTATTGGGCCATTTTTTGGTGAAATGTTGTCAAACGTGGCTTTCGGTTTATGTTTTCTCCTAAATCCGAGTGGTCAGAGGTGTCTGCCTGTACGTGCCGAGACATTTCTTACCTATAATGTAGAGTGATTGGTGTGTTGGGTCATGGCATGTCCTCCTCGCGTTGATTTTGGCAAGGGATCTGCGGCAATATCTACTGTTGCAAAGTATTTCTGGAGGATCCAGTAAACAACACAACCAGCTGTTCCGAGTAGCAATGAACAGCGATGACGAGGACAACAAATTCGACTGGATCAACACAAAAATAATAGGACAAGCTAAATAAAGTGCAGCCAGAGAATTTCTAGAATGACGAGACTCATCCAATGACTCGATCAAAAAACAGTCGATCTGGACCCAACATACTGGGACATGCAAAGGACGACACGAACCAGCAACTGAAAGCTGTGGGAAGGAAATCAAACCAATTCGAAACGCTTCAGGACAGCAGCGCTTCACACGAGTTTCATCTGCCTTGAGGATATCACCGAGAAACTGGAGGAAACGGCCGCCAATCAACTTCCCAAAACCACCAAACATCCGCAAATCATCTGCACCCTTCACTGGAACTGCAGATCTTAACACAAACCTTGAAACCCTGAAACAGTCAGAGTCGCCCCAGCGGGAAAAAACAACCCTGGCCTCCCACGTGACAACTGAGGTTACCAAACGCCACACGGTGGATGTCAGAGCGAACTGAGCCTGCAAGCTACTTGCGCATGTTCTTGTCAATAACACCTGCTTGATTATCCTCATCCCATTTTCCATCATTTAACGTTATATGCCTTAAGCATTACAAATTCACAGTTAAGTATCTCTAAAAATTGTGAGAATTTCTGCCGCTCTGATACATACAAACAGTGATGTCCAGATTCCAACCACTCCCCAGCTGATAAAGTTTTCTATGTACAGCTACTCGAACATTTATGACCCTTATCTTAAATCTATGTCTTCCGTTTGGTTGATCCCTCCATCATAGGGAAAGTTTTCGTTAAGTGTATCCAACCCATTCCACTCATTATTTCCTACATCTCAATACTGTCTCCTCTCAACCTCTACAGCTCTCAGAAAAACAAGGCCAGTCTAAATGAACTCTATCATAGCTGAAGTTCTTCAATCCAGACAATATATTGGCAAATCACTTCTGCACCGTTTCCACAGCTGTCATATCGCATCGTTTGTGTGAATTGCAGCATTGTACATAATACTCTAGTGAGAGACGAATAAAGACTTGAAATAAATGTGGGGAATTCACAAACATTGGTCTTTTCCAATAAAGTCTCTTTCCCTCAAAATTGTTCTGTATCCTTTCATGAACCCAGTGCTCCAATGAACTCTGATCCATGCAAATCAAACACTGTACATGAGGATTGTTAACCAACCACATTATCTGATTGCATAAAGTGGCTTAAAGGTCCTCATGGTGGTATTCGGGCATGTTCACCTAACAATAGTGACAGCTGCAACACTAACCTACCGGTGTCAATGTGAAAGTGAATGTTAATTTGTGCAATGCCCCAGAGACATGGGCGGAGGGATGGAAAGGAAGAATAGTGATTGTGAAAGAGAGAAAATTCTCCGAGATTCGATGCAGATAAAGTTTGAAGCAAATAAATCATCACCTTAGAGAGTACTTTCACATTAAAATTGATTGTTTCCTTTCTGCGTTTGTTTTGCAAGGGTTTTGTGGAGTAACATGGAACAAATGCGCATTACTGATACTCGGATTTGAATGGAGGTTGCTTCGGCCACAATGCAGAGGATGAGCCACTATACGATCACATGAAATAATAACCAACAGTGAACGCAATAAATACAATGGCTGAGATTGGCGAGGAACAGCACCACATGCACAAGAGGACAACGAACTGAGATTGGAATGAATCGTCATCTTAGATGTCCTCAGTGGCTGTGGAGATTCCATCATTGAGAATGTTGAAGACTGAGTTCAATAGATTTCTAGCAAAGATTAAATGTACAGGCGATAGTACACAAATTGTTGAAATGTAAGTCTCAAAAACAACGAAGTTTCACATCGTTACTTTATCAGTACAGAGGGACCACATAGTAATAACTGTTGAACACTCACATCACACCGGTTCCCAGGTCTGGAATCAGAGAAATTTAGTGGTGCAGTGGCGAAGATCCGATCGGAAATTGGGAGTGGAATGAAGGCGTGGATCTCTACTCCACCTGCCATTGACAAAGTCCGTGAGCATGCATTCCTTCTATGAACGCAGAGAGGCGCGTGAAACGCCCAGGCTGGGAGCTCCAAACTCGGCTGGAGCAACTTCTGTTGACATGGAATAGGGAGCATTGGGAGAAGAGGCTGGGAGTTCTAACGTCATCTGGATACAGTTCAATTGACATGGCGCAGGAAACATTGGGTTGATGGAAAGTACCCTGAGCCATTTCAATCTGAACTGAAATAGTTTTCGGCAGATTACATTTTTGTGGATTGAGGGAGGATCTTCCCCAGGGAATTGTCACAATTTTAAATAAACATTTTGCAAAGACTCAGCTCGTGTGGGAGTATCTGTACATTATGAAATGGACTAAATATCATTTCACTCTGACATTTTTCATATTCTGACACTGCAGTCGGTTAATTTTCTGGAAGGATATTTTTAAATTTTGTTTGTGTGTTATTCAATTTCCTGCAAGTTTGTTCTGGTCTGGTCATTGATGTAAAATAAACAACCAGAAATTAGCATGAAGTTAGGATTCGGTTCGAGGTTCCGTCGAATTACGGAAGAACAACAGGAGAGTAGAGGTGAAATTTATCAGAACAGCAGTGATCAAATTGAGTGGACGGGCAGACAAAGGGTCAAAGGAAGCTTCTTGGGGATAAATGTGCTTTCTTTGCAAATGAAACGTACCGTGTCATAAAGTGGTGACAATTGAAGTCAAGCATTGTGGGTGAGAATATTTGCTGGTTTTGTGAATGTCACACCTGCGCTGACAGGAATGGAGCTTTTAAGTCCTTCTGCACAGAGTGAGGCAGGGAGAATGTAAACACAGCAAACTCCAAAAAAAACCATAAATATTTCTTCTTTTCTGAACTTCAGTCCAGGGCTAAGATGACCTTTGCAAAATTATTTTACACCATGTCGGAGGAGGATTTACAGATTCTGACACGGAAACCAAATTATGTATCAAGATGAAATCATGCCACTTTATTCGCTAAGACAAAAGCAACATGGAAGTTTTACCTTCTGACTCGCAGTAATTCTTGCAAAATATCATAAATTTGTTTCCCATGAAACGGGAACAGCTGCTCTTCCTCTAACTTCCTAAATGTATTAAAACCTTGGTATGTTGAACAAATTACACCTGAATCGTTTTTGATCACTGTAGAACAACTTCAACTTCTCCACCTGATCTTAGATGTAATATTCCGCATTCCTTTGACTGTTCTGATAAATCTCCTTTTCGATTTCTCCACAGACATTCTCATTCTTTGTCGAGATCACCTGTTTGCGCAAACCCAAATGCTGTGTATTCATGTGGGTGATATTATCACACACAGGTAATTGCTCAGTAAGATGACCCTGATTCCCGGATATTTCCTCAAGTGTGAACGTTTGCTTTGACCACAGTGCTTCTGATTTCGTTCGAGCTTCCGGGTCCAACATTTGATTAGCAAGAGGAAATCAAATAAATCACTTCAGTAGTTTTTACTGATAATCTACTGTTACAATCTGACACAATCTTTTGTACTGTCCACTCTACTACCAATCTTGATATCATCTGCAAACTCACTGACCATGTTTTATACATTTTTTATCTAAATCATTTGTATGAATGAAAAACGAAAGTGGGCTCAGTATTGAACCCTGTGGAACACAGCTGGTAACAGTCCTCCAGTCAGAACACTACCTTTCACCACCGTTCATGCATTCTACCATTAAATTAATTTTATATCTAATTGTAAAGCTTGCGTTGAATTCTATGTTAAAAATTAATCAACCTTGTGGAACCATTTAAAAGTATTTATTAAATTCCAACTGAACAGTGCTTACCACTTAGTCATCATCAATATTCTTGGTTACGTCCTCAAAAAACCCAACCACGTTTGTGGGACAGACATTCCCTCGCACAAAACCAAACTGATTAGCCCTATTCATTACTCGTCTCTCAAAATACATAGAAATCCGATTGCTCAGAATTGCTTCCAACAACTTACCCACGACCTTAGCAAGCGTCACAGGTATATCATTTTCAGTTTTCTCCATTCATCCCTTCCTCAACAAAATTACACTCTATTTATTGGGCACATCACTCGCAGTGATGCAAATATTTCTACCAAGGGCCCAACAGTTCATTTCCCTGTTTTCCCACAAAGCCCTTGCTGTACGAGATCAGATCCCAGAGAAATATCCAACTTTATATTTTCCAAGTCTCCGGAACTTCCTCTTTTCAATGTGAACTACTTTCAAAACATAAATGTTTGTAGCCTCCATTTCGTTCACTAATGTGAAATGAACATTTAGTGTCTCTCCCATCTGCTGAGGTACAAGACAAATGTTAGCTCTTGCATCTTCCTGGGATCCGATTTGGTCTCGAGCACTGAATGTACTTATAAAGTATCTTTACTTTATCCTTAAATTTATGTGCTAAGGCTATCTAATATGCTCGCTTTGCCTTCATGATTTCCTTTGAAGAATGCCCCTCCACTCCTCATATTGTTCAAGAGATTGACTTGAGATTGCATGTTTATATGGAAACTGTGATTTTTTAAAATAATAAATTCTTCGACGACAAGTCCTTCATCCCTGCGATCAACGTTGTTCTAATAGAATCCTGACAATGTGCGAAAAGGCAAATCAGCCCAAGAAGAACCCATGAAACATTCGAAGATCATTGCACATAAGCTCACACCTCTACTCGATTCCTCTAACTCTGCATTTCCCATGGCCAAATGACATCAACAACGTATTTTCCTTCTGTGGAGAAAACTCACGTAGACACGGAAAGAACGTGCAAACTGCAGACGGTCACCCGATGAAGAAATTGAACCAGCGTTGCTGAGGCTGCCAGACAGCAGTGCCACCACTGTGTCAGCCATTGTAAACCTCCTATTCACCACTCATAATATATCTCCCCTTAGAAATGATGGCAAAAGCTATTCCAGATAATCCAAATGCGTCTGACGAGAGCCTCTTCTCGCGTCAGTTGCAAACCTCTGCAGTTGGTTCTTAACTCGCTTGAATGAATGCCAACATTGCATTTACTCTCCTAACGGCCAACAGAACCTGCAAGTTAAACATAAGAGAAGCCTCAACTAGGTCTCTCAAGTGCCTTTAACCGAGGGATCTCTGAAGCCTTTCCCCGTCACAAAATGGTCTATGCCTCTAATCATGCCATTACTTTATGACCTCTCTCTTTTCCACACAGTGTTCTAACTGCAACAATTTTTTATGCATGCATTAATCAAGTCCATGTCATTCTGCAGCCTGCCCACTTCCTCAAAACCATCTGTCCTTCCACCTGTTGCTGTGTATTCTGCAAAATATCAACAAAACTCTCAGGTCCTTTGACCCGATCGTTCACGCATAACGGGAATAGTTGTGGTGCCAAAAATGACTCTTGCTGAACCAGACACTGCCATCCTGGAAAAGACCCTTTCACCCAACTGTTTTCAGCCAGTCAGCCAAAACTCAAGCCTTGCCAGTACTTTGCCCCTGACACCATAGACCCTTATTTCGCAGCTTCCGATACTGCACCTTGACAAATGCCAGCTGCGAATTCAAGCTGATCACATTCACAGAATCTCCTGTTTCTCACTTGCTTATTACCTTCTCATAGAATTCTATTACATTTGTCCTTAAGAACCTGTGTTGATGCTTCAAGTACTACGGAACCCCATCCTTATATTGACCTCTCGTACGCTATTGAATAAAAAATTGATTTGTTTGACATTTCTCTAAAATATTAAAACTTTGATTTCAGTCCTGAATGTCACGAACAACAAAGTCCAATCGTATTTGAGAGATGTAAAATCTTCGCTCTCTCAGCAGGCTCGATGAGTGAGTGAATTCCTTCCCCCAGTGGATCTCTCTGCGGTCTCAGCAGGGTCGATGAGTGGGCTAACTGTTTTTCTCAAATGAAGCATGAAAATACGTTCTGCCCACTGCAAACTCGCTGGTGTACTGAGAGTTGAGATGATCGCCCGAACCGAGTCCCACAGTGAAAACAATTGAAGTGTCTCTCAACTTGTGAAAATGTCGATGGAACATCAGTCCTGCAGGGACTGGAGAGCACATCCCGCACACCGGATATTTGATAGTCTCTCCACAATGTGAAGACGTTCATGATTAAACGATCCGAAGGAACTTGTGTAGTGATTACCACAATCTCAGCATTTGAAGGGTATCTTCTTTGTGAATACGTCGATGCCATGTCAGTCCCCAGGAGCATTTGCAACACTCGTCACGGTCTGGGCGTTGAAAAGAGCAGTTAGCAATGTTGATGGGACTTCACGTCGATCGGACATTTGCAGCATGTCCCACAGTTGTGGAATTGAAGATATCTGTCCTCTGAATGAGCACGTGGATCAGAGGCCAGGCCCCCAGAAGTTCTAAAGGACTTTCATGCGTGTGAGCACATTTCCCATGCATCAACTACACAGAGGTATGATAACATTTTCGGAACTCTGGACAGATGAAAGGTTTTTCATGGGTATGAGCATGGTATTGGATAATCCAATCACAGGACGTGTTATCGCATTTTCTGCAATCCAGACATTGAAATGATTTCTCGTCATTGTGATCGAGGAGGTGTCGCAGTGGGTCAGAGAAGGAGTGTATCCCTTCCCACACATTGAGCTTGTTCCTGGTATCATTGCTTTCATGGGGTTTCAGCTCAGATGGAGAAATGAATCATCACTTGTCTACAGTCTCACTTAAATATGACTACAATTGTAGTTTGTGAGCTCTGGTGGGTGCAGAAGCCTTGTCCACACACACAAGTGAACGATTCTCTCCCACTGTAACCGGAGCCTTTTACTTCCATATTCAAACTCTGATCAAATTCTATTTCGGATAAATTGCGCGACTTCATCTTATCATAGTGGACTGATTGTTTATTAAAACTACCCCTTCTAATTTGCTGTGAAATTGATATTATAATTTTTTTTTAATTCAAGAGAATGAGAAAGACTCTCTCACAGACTGTGGATTGTGTCTGAAGCTAGGATTGAAGTTAAAGGATTTAGGCACCAACAATTTGACAGGAAATCTGCAAGCCTCCACCTCTGCGAAGGAGCAGGTCAACAGATGGATGTGATCACCATCAAATCCCTGTTCGCTCGAGGTCAAACACTGTCCGGACTTCTCTGATATCATGTCCTGTTGGAGCAGACATTACCTACAATTGAATTGTGCAAAAGTGAGGCCTCTATCTTCAGCCCCCAACACAAATCAACTGCCTCGCCACTGAGTGGGGATTGTGGACTTAGAAAGGCACAGCAGGGCAGGCAGCACCCGAGAAGCAGGAGAATCGACGTTTCAGGCAAGAGCTCTTCATTTGGAATGAGGCTTTTGAGCCGAGGCGGTACAGAGACAAATAGGAGGAGTCAAGTTATCTGAGAGTGTGATAGGTGGGTTAAGGTGTGGGTAATGGAAGATTGGTAAGATAACGAGGTTTTTTTTTAATCTTTGTTTTTTTTCAACAGTCTCTTTGGGAATTTAGAATCGTGGGAATGGAGGTGAGGGCATTTGAATGTTCCTCCTGCCGAATGTGAGAGGTAAGGGTCATGACTATTGTCCTTGCTGACTACATCTGCGGGAAGTGCACCCAACTCCAGCTCCACGAAAACCGCGTTAGGGAACTGGAGCTAGAGCTGTATGAACTTTGGATCATTCGGGAGGCAGAGAGGGTTATTGAGGGGAGTTACAGGGTGGTAGTCACTCCTCAGGTACAAGTAAAAGGCAAAATGGTTACAGTCAAGGGACGGAAGTGCAACTGGCAGGCACTGCAGAGCTCCCCTGTGGCTATTCCCCTCAACAATAAGTATACCGTTTTGAATACTGTTGTGGGGGACGACTTACCAGGGGAAATCAGTGGGACACCGGGCTATGGCACAGTGTTTATCCTTGCTGGTTAGAAGGGAAGGGGGGAGAGGAGCAGAGCAGTAGTCATTGGGGACTCCATAGATAGGGGACAGATAGAAAGTTCTGTGGGGTCGGAAGAGACTCACCGTTGGTGTGTTGCCTCCCAGGTGCCAGGGTACATAATAGCTCTGATCGTGTTTTTGGGATTCTTAAGTGGGAACGGGAGCAGCCACAGGTCATGGTCCATCGAGCACCAACGATATAGGTCGGAAGAGAGATGGGGATTTAAGGCAGAAATTCAGGGAGCTAGGATGGAAGCTTAGAGCTAGGACGAACAGAGTTGTTGTCTCTGTTTCGTTGCCCGTGACACGTGCTAGTGAGGTGAGGAATAGGAAGAGATTGGAGTTCAACACGTGGCTACAGGGATGGTGCAGGCTGGTGGGTTTTGGATTCTTGGATAATTGGGGCTCTTTCTGGGGTAGGTGGGACCTGCACAAGCAGGATGTTCTTCGTCTGAACCAGAAGGGTACCAATATCCTGGGGATGGGATATTCGCTAAGGCTATTGGGGGTGGGTTTAAACTAATCCAGCAAGGGAATGGGAACCAAAATTGTAGTTCGAGTATCAGGGATGCAAGATGGCACCAGCAAGCAAGGTGTTGGTTTGAAGTGTGTCTACTTCAACGCCAGGGGCATCCAAAATAAGGTGGATGAACTTGCAGCATGGGTGGGTACCTGGGACGTCAATGTCGTGGCCATTTCGGATACATGGATAGAGCAGGCACAGAAATGATTGTTGCAGGTCCCAGGGTTTACATGTTTCAATAAGAACAGTAGGTGACACAGTGGTTAGCACTGCTGCCTCACAGCGCCAGACGCCCCAGGTTCAATTCCCACCTTGGGCGACTGTCTGTGTGAAGTTTGCACATTCTCCCCGTGTCTGCGTGGGTTTCCTCCAGGTGCTCCGGTTTCCTCCCACAGTCCAAAGGATGTGCAGGTTAGGTGAATTGGCCATGCTAAATTGCCCCGAGTGTAAGGTGTAGGGGAATGGGTCTGGGTGGGTTGCTCTTCGGAGGGTCGGTGTGGACTTGTTGGGCCTAACGACCTGTTTCCACACTGTAAGTAATCTAATTTAATCTAAACAGAGAAGATGGTAAAAGTGGCATTCTTGGTCAAGGGACAGCATTGCAGTTGCAGAGAGGATGTTTGGAGAGTCATCAACTGGGGTAGTATGGGCTGAGGTTATAAACAGGAAAGGAGAGGTCACGCTGTTGGCAGTTTTCTATCGGCCTCCGAATACTACCAGAGATATTGGGGAAAGGATAGCAAAGATGATTCTCGATAGCAATGAGACAGAGAATGTAGTTGTCATGGGGGACTTCAACTTTCCAAAGATTAACTGGAAACACTATAGTACGAGTACTATAGTTGGATCCGTTTTTGTCCAATGTGTGCAGGAGGGCATCCTGACACATTATGTGGACAGGCCAATAAGGGGTGAAACCACATTAGATTTGGTACTGTGTAATGAGCGCGGCCAGGGGTTAGACTTGGAAATAGGTGAGCACTTTGGTAATAGCGATCACAATTCTGTTATGTTTACTTTAGTGATAGAAACGGACAGATGCATACTACTGCGCAATATCTACAGCTGGGGAAAAGGCAATTACGATGCGATTAGGCAAGATTTAGGCATATGAGGAAGGAAACTGCAGGTTTTGGGCACATTAGAAATGTGGAGCTTAATCAAGGAAAAGCTCCTGAGTGTCCAACGTAAGTATGCACCTGTCAGGCATGGAGGAAGCTGTAGAGCGCTGGAGCTGTAATTTATGAAGGAAGTTGAATCTCTGGTCACGATGAAGAAAGAGGTTTACGTTCGGATGAGATGTGAAGGCTCAGTTAGGCCGCTTGAGGATTACAAGACAGCCAGGAAAGACCTAAAGAGTAAGCTCAGAAGAACCAGGAGGAGACATGAGACGTTGTTGGTGGATAGGGTCAGCATAAACCCTGAGGCTTTCTACAGGTATTTAAAGAATAAAAGAATGACAAGAGTAAGATTAGCGCCAATCAATGATAGTAATGGGAAGATGTGTGTGGAGAATAGGGCACAGGGGAAGCACTAAATGAATATCTTTCGACATTAATCTCCTAGAAAACGGCCATGTTGTCGAGGCGAATATTGAGATACAGACTACTAGACTAGGTGGGATTGAGGTTCACAAGGAAGAGGTATTAGAAATCCTGCAGAGTGTGAATGTAGATAAGTCCCCTGGGCCGGACGGGATTTATCCTAGGATCCTCTGGGGAGTCAGAGAGGAGATTGCCGAGCCTTTGACATTGATCTTTAAATCGTCATTGTCCACAGGAAGAGTGCCAGAAACTGGAGGATAGCAAATGTGGTTCACCTGTTCAAGAAGGGGAGTAGAGACAACCCTGGTAATTACAGACCAGTGAGCCTTACTTCAGTTGTTCGTAAAATGTTGGAAATGGTTATAAGAGACATGAGTTATAATCATCTGGAAAAGAATAATTTGATTAGGGATAGTCAGCACAGTTTTGTGAAGGGTAGGTCGTGCCTCACAACTTTTATTGAGTTCTTTGAGAAGATGACCAAACAGGTAGATGAGAGTAAACCGGTTCACTTAGTGTATCTGGTTTTCAGCAAGGCATTCGATAAGATTCCCCAGAGTCGGCTGTTGTACAAAATGCGGGGGAATGGGATGAAGGGAGATATAGCAGTTTGGATCAGTAATTGGCTTGCCAAAAGAAGACAGAAGGCGGTAGTTGATGGGAAATGTTCATCCTAGGCACCAGTTCCCAGTGGTGTAAAGCAAGGATCGGTGTTGGGTCCACTGCTGCTCTTCATTTTAATAAACGACCTGGATGAGGGCGTAGAAGGGTGGGTTAGTAAATTTGTAGACGACACTAAGGTCGCTGGAGTTGTGGATAGTGACGACGGATGTTGTAGTTTACAGAGAGACAGAGATAAGCTCCAGAGCTGGGCTGAGAGGTGGCAAATGGAGTTTAATGCGGAAAAGTGTGAAGTGATTCTTGTTGGTCAGAGTAACCGGAATGCAAAGTATTGTGCTAATGGTAAGTTTCTTGGAAGTGGAGATGTTCAGGACCAGAGATCCTTGAAATTTGCTACCCAGGTTGACAGGGTTGTTAAAAAGGCATACAGTGTTTTAGCTTTCATTAATAGAGGGATCGAGTTTCGGAACCATGAGGTTATGCGACAGCTGTACAAAACTCTGGTGCGGCCGCACTTGGAGTATCGTGTACAGTTCTGTTCACCACATTATAAGAAGGATGTGGAAACTTTGGAAAGCGTGCCGATTTCCTTGGATGTTGCCTAGTATGAAGGGAAGATCTTACGAGGAAAGGCTGAGGGACTTGACGCTGTTTACATGGGCGAGAAGAAGGTTGAGAGGTGACTTAATAGAGACATATAAGATAATCATAGGGTTGATAGGGTGGCAATTATTTCTGATGAAAAAGCGTGAAGTAGTTTTCTCCAGGGCTAAGCTGATTGAGTTTGAAATTCCAATTCTGTGTGTCTCCTTCGAGGAACATGTGGATAACAAGCAGCTGACGCGAAGAATGCTACAGTTTGGCAGGAAGAGCATCATGAGAGAGTAGAAGCCGTAGAGTAACGGGGAAACAGTTGGGGAAGAGACGTATGGGAAGCGGCTTAATGCTTCCCTTCCTATGTAACGACAACACAACTAGAGGAATCCAAAGTAAACAGGCAGGATGATGGGAGCTTACAGGAAGCCAGGCTGCCTCAGGAGGTATACATTCAGCGTGTATCAATTCTAAACGGCTTGGCCTGTCCTCGAATGGCAGCCTGCTGCCTGTTTACATCTTTGCTTACGTAAACAGGCTCTGGTTTTCAAGTCTAAAGTGAAGGAAGAAGTAGCCAAATGGTTAAATCCCTAATTTTCTGAAAGTCGGTCTCTACTGAGGCATTTGTCAATCTCACAAGATGTGTCTGTGGTAATAGAAAGAACTAAAATTCCACCGAATCGTTCAAAAGAATTGACGTCTTCATTGGAAGCATCTTGCAAAGCAAGTTGTTTATCTTCTTAAACTCGGTTTTCCTAAATATCTCTCAAAAATGAGCTGCTTCTGAATACTTTGTAGCCAGAACATTTAAAAGAATTTCATTCTGTTTGAATTATTTGTGGCACTTTTTAATATACCGATTAATGTCTCCGATCGATGAATGCAACCGAGAATATCAGAGTCAACCTCACAGCGCTGTCAGAGGAGGGGAAGAGAGGAGCGTCTCGCACGCTGCTCTTGTGCACGTTATCAATTTCAAACCAATCCAATACCTGCAACCCGTGGGAGTTTTAAGAAAACAATTAAAAAGAGCCCCGTTTCAACTCTGTGAATCTTTAGGGGAATGAAGGATGAACTGACCGAATGAGCAGAGACTTTGAAGGAGCAGGGACATGAAGTCTGATGTTCTCGAGGCATGAACTGATCTGAGATATTGAAGCATTCCCATCAGAGCTGCTCCACTGTCGTTGTTGTCACTCTCAGCAACAATATAACCTGATTCCCTGACCAGGCACCCAACCCTGGCCGCAGTGAACAAAACACCAACTCTT
The DNA here is from genome assembly GCF_037043375.1 of Chiloscyllium plagiosum. Taxonomy (NCBI): domain Eukaryota; kingdom Metazoa; phylum Chordata; class Chondrichthyes; order Orectolobiformes; family Hemiscylliidae; genus Chiloscyllium; species Chiloscyllium plagiosum. The sequence goes on along the minus strand of NW_028270178.1, from coordinate 50,204,125 downwards.
AATCAATACACCACCAGTGCTTCCTCGCAAGCTGTTGAACTGCTTTTTAATGCCAAAGCATATGGCGTTTAATTTATCAGTACATAAGTTTGAGCAAGTCATCGACTGGTTACAGAATGGAAAGAGGCCCATCATCCAAGTTTTCAGCTCTTGGCCTCTCCCGTTGTGTTCTCAAAAGTTTCAAGACTTGTCGTAATGCTATCATCCAGGCACGTTTTGCAATGTATCCGACTGAAGTTTAAGATGGATAACCTGTGTTCACACCCCCTCGGTGATCTAAACCCCATTTCACTTACAGAGGCAAACACACAGACACCTTCTGGCGAAATGGCTGTGGCCTTTGGAGAGATCAGCCAGAAAATAGGATTGCACTCAATTGGCTTATTTTGTCCCATTTCAAATTTCAACACCAGAGTTTGATTGCAGCAAAGAAAGGAAGCATTCAGCCATTCCCCTGTCCGTGTTCCTCCCCTATCTAAGCATTGAACTACGGAGGCAGTGTGCTCTGAGAGAAGGATCCTCACTCTTTAGAAAAAGCAACATAATAGATGATTGGATAGCCCATGCATTAGAAACCAATCGGAACAAAACCAAGACAGAACTGAAAGCATCATGAGCAGAAGGATGGGAGACTGTAATGCCGAATCAGACAGGGTCCATGTTGATAGAAACAGCGACTGTCCCTGGAAGTCCAGTCATTTGGATTCCGTGCTCTCACAGCCATGGCCTGCGAATCGTTAGCATTTACTGTTACCAATATGAAATGCTGCCTTCCCCTTAAAAGTAGAATTATGACCTGGACATGCACACATAAATTGTGAAATTGATATAAATTGATGGTTTTTACTTCCATGTTTGGGCTGAAAGTATAAAAGGATGATCATTAATATCCAATATTCAAGCCAGTTAGTGTTGTCACAAAACTACAAAACCAGAGGAAGAGCTGGGAGTTGCATGACTGAAGGAGGTGACTGCTCCTGCTTCCGACCCACTTTTCATCCCTTTTGTCCCAAGTTCAAGTGCAGAATCCAAATACTGGCAATCTGATATATATTTTTAAAAAAAACAGAAAATGCTGGAAGTATTCAGCTTGTCTGGCAGCTTCTGAAAGTGTGGTAGATGTTAACACCATCACAACCTGATTGTCATTACTTTGTATTCACGATAACTAATATCCAAGTCACAACTCATTCAGACACATTTCCTCATCTTTAAAATGTATGCACGCTTTCAGTTTACCATGAGAAACGTGTTGTCAATTAATTCAGTACTGACAGGATAACCGATTTAAGCTGTATGAAACATGTTGCAAACGGTCATACCAGACAAAATGAGGTGCCACGTGAAGAAATATGTGTTTCATTCAGGAAAGTTAAAATAGAATTGTTCATAGAAAATTGTGGTGAACTTCCTGCCGATTTTTTTGATGAGGTAAGAACAAGTCTTGATTATGCTAATCCAAAGCGATCAGATAAATGTAGATTGGCAAAACAAAAGACAAAAGTTCTGTGAGACTGCTGTGCATGAAACCTGGGGATGATGTGCATGAAACCTGGGCGGCACGGTGGCACAGTGGTTAGCACTGCGACCTCACAGCGCCAGAGACCCGGGTTCAATTCCCGACTCAGGCGACTGACTGTGTGGAGTTTGCACATTCTCCCTGTGTCTGCGTGGGTTTCCTCCGGGTGCTCCGGTTTCCTCCTACAGCCACAAAAGATGTGCAGGTCAGGTGAATTGGCCATGCTAAATTGCCCGTAGTGTTAAGTAAGAAGGGGTAAATGTAGGGGTATGGGTGGGTTGCGCTTTGGCGGGTCAGTGTGGAGTTGTTGGGCCGAAGGGCCTGTTTCCAAACTGCAAGTAATCTAATGAAGGAATAGAAGGGATAGTAGCAATATTGATCATAAATTGGCTGCGTGAAAGGTGACTGATGAAGGGTGTGCCTGAAACTTCGATTTTTATGATCCTCGGATGCTGCGTGACCTGCTGTGCTTTCTGAGCACGACTCTAATGCTGACTCTGATCTCTAGCATTTGAAGTCCTCACTTTCGTCTGCGGGAAAGGGAACAGAGTCATCATAAACAATTGTGTTTTGAACTGGAAGAATTTTTCAAGCAAACTTTGATTGAGCATTGGTGTGTGGAAGTTCTGGTTAGATTATTTTAGACAAGCAGCATTCTCTGATTTATCAGACCGCCCATCGAGCCCATGAGATTCTCTGATTGGTTGGAGGACCAGCGCCTCCAGCTTGGTCCTGTAGGACCGCCTCTTCTTCGCTGTTGAACATTATACGTCATCACTTGGGATGGATCCTGCAGGATGCATAGGGTTAACATGAACTGTGAGCATGCTCGCGGCGAGTGCACAATGGAACGAAATGTTGTTGTCTCCAATCGACAATCGTTGAGTGAGGGCTAAAGGGGAGGGAAGCGCCAGATGCTATAGCCCAGTTAGAGGTTACAGGTTTGGTCATGAAATGATTCTGGAACCAAACATAGTTTATCTGGGATCGCCAATTAAGCCACAGAGAGCATGAGTCTTCTTCTCAGAAACAGACCCCCGTCAGCGACCGCTATTCCTGTTTCAGTTTTATTTTTTAATTTATCAGGTTACGGTGGGTTGATCTATCTTTAGTGTGAATAGAGTTGAAAATAAGTGATATTGTTTGAACTGATTGCGGTGGTCCTTGAGGATGTAACGTTGTTGGGAGACGCTTGGTGACTGGAATTGGTGGGAAGGTGTACCCCATGAACACCTCTATCACTGACCTTGCTGTAAATTTGTCAGAGACGGAAAGAATGGAGCAGGAAGTGGAGGGACAGGACTCCTGAGCAGGATAGCGGGTCGCGGGAGTTTTGGAATTTGGGGTCATTCGTGGCCAATCCCTCAACAAAAACCCGACCCATTGTTTTTCTCACTGCTCCCCTTCCCCAAACTTTACTACCACTCCCTCCACCCAGTATTAGCAACATTTTAAAGACGCTTACTTATTTCATACATACTATCTCGGTTTTGTCAGAATATTCAGCAATTTGAGAGCTGAATTGAAATTGAGATATAGAACAGCCAGTGTAAGAATCTCAAAAGTTACTTTGCACCTCCTCGAATTGCTGAAGATCGTATGCTAAAATTGCTCCCCGATTACTGTTTAATAAGTACTTACAGAATTATTCTTTTTAAATCTAGACAATATGTTACTGATATCTGTGTCAGTTCAAACAATTGGTTTTCATATCCCACCTTTAACAGAATGGAAATATGAAATATTAGAACTGGCCTGGCTTGTTGTGATGTTTGATCCTTCTCTATAATTCAGTATGATCTTATATGATCATTCCGCACAGTAACCTGCTACTTCTTTAGGCCTACACCTTATGATTCCTCTTGCCTCAAAACTTTAGATATCTTCATCTTGTCAACATTCCACATTCTGGCTTCAATTACGTTCCATGGCATCAAATTTCACTTAGCAACCAGTCTTTGATTAATAAATAAAATCGTCATCTCAGTCTTAAATGGACTACCCATATTCTTAGAAATGACGCCACCTCCCAACCCTCTATGGTTTGGACGCCCTGGTCATTGAAAGCATCCTTCCTGCATTTACCTTGTTCGTACCTTTTAGCATTTTACTCGTTTCGGTGACATCCTACTTCATCATTCCAAACTTGAGTGATTTTCATCCAAACGAATCCTCATACGTCAGTCCTGTCATCCCATGAATTAGTCTGGTAAACTTTTATTGTGCCATCTCCGAATGGAGAACATCCTTTATTAGATAAGGATCACTAAACTGCACTCTCGGTTGTGCTGTCAACAAGACCCTGCACAATTTCAGCAAGTCTTCCCTGCTTTTGTGTTCAAATCCTCTCAGTCCACAGGCAAACACACCGTTTGGCTTCCTCACCTGCTGCTGCTCCTGCATACTTACGTTCACAGATTTGTGTACAAGAAGACGAGATCTCCTTTCCTATTTTAGTTTCGTAAATTCATGCTGGCTCTGTCCAATCCAATTACTGTTTTCCAGTGTTAGGCTAACTTTTCTGTCATTCCATGTTTTCTCGCTACTTCCTTTTATAAATCGTGGCGTCATATTAACTGACCTCCAAGCCCTAGATATTGTTTCAGAGTCGATAGAATATTGAAATATGACAATTAATTTACTCTATTTAGACTCCACACTCTAGTTACAGAACGCATTCACTGCAATTAGGGTGGCTTGAAGTACACTGCTGTTTGATTCGCAGTTGGTGGAATTTACTGTTTTTAATCTCATCAATTTCCACAACACTATCTCCCTGATAATACTGATTTCTTCCAGTTTCTCTCTCACTTTTTCTTCCAAGTACTTTAGGAATATTACTTTTATCATCTGTGATGACAGAACCAATATACATATTTATTGTGCTATATATTTATCCCACGTTATAACATCCTCTGTTTCTCATTGTAAGGGATTTGTTTTCAATAATCGTTTTTTTATCTCAATTCATGTACCTTCAGGAGCTTTAACAATTCATTATATGCTAACTGTTAAACGAAGTTTTCGTTCTGTATTAATTCTTTCTTCATCTTCTGCTGATATCTGATGTTTGCTGCTATTTTCAGCCAATTTATAAGGCTCCTTGAGTGCAATACTACGCCGAATATCGCTTGTTATGCATGACATGGCCACGTTTCTCCTGTCAGACAGGAGTGATAAGCAGTTGCAGTTCCTGCAAATGTTTTTGGAATGCTTGTCATCCCTTTAGGTTCTGTTCCACAATTCATTGTACCGTGCTCACGCTTTATATCAGTATCATTTCTTCTATTTAGATTTCGGCTCATAATCTGAGTCAACTCTATCACTCTCGACCTTAATGACGAGTTCTCTCACTGACTTCTTCAATCTTCCTGGGGTATACCTTCGAGATAGATTGTCAATTATTCCTTGACATATATACAAATAAAGCTTTCAAATCAAAGTTGACATATTCCCAGGCCTGCTGACTCATTAGAGAGAGAGAGAGAGAGAGGGAGAGAGAGAGAGAGAGAGAGAGTGAGAGAGATCGCGCGATTTGACCGATGGTGCTTTAATCTGAGAGTCGTTGCGCCTCAGGCACAAGGTGAAAATGTGGGGACTTCATGAGACCAGTACGAGAACTGTGCACATGCTGCTGCTGTCATTCTTCATCGAAATTTCGTCGACCAAGCGATCTCTCCAATAGCCATTAAACAGTACGTAATCAAGGATGTTCTGTCCTCCATTTGTGTCCTTAATGTAGCGACTCAGAAAACCATCTCATACATACACCACGTAAGTCTCCTCCATAGTATTGTTACTGATCTGACTTGCTCAGTCTATGGGCAGATTAAAGACACACGCAATAGCGAGAAGGCCACATGATAAAGGAGCAGAATTAGGCCATTCAACCCATCGAGACCTCTCCAATATTTGGTCATGGTTGTTATGTTTCTCAACCTCATTCTTCGGCTTTCTGCCATCTCCTGTAACTGTTGATCCTCTCATCAATCAGGGACCTATCTATGTCTGTCTTGAAAAATTGGAATGACTTGACAACTAAGCCCTCTACGGCAAAGGGTTCTAAAGAATGACTAGCCTCTTGCTGAAGAAATTCCTCCGCATATCACTTCAAAATGGTCACCCTTTCTCTCTATACTGTGCAGTCGGCTCCTGGTCTCTCGTGCTAGTTGAAAAACTTCTCCACAGCCACTTTAATTGCCCCTCTCTGTAAGTTTCAATCAGATCCTCCTCAAACTTCTAAACTGCATCAAGTACAGCCCCCGAGTTTTCAACATTTTATGACAAGCATTTCTTCCCCCCAGGATCATTCTTTTAAACCTTCTTCGGACCCTATCCAATGTCATCATATCTTCTGGAGTATTGTGTACAGTTCTTGTTTCCTCGTTACGAGAAGGATTTTATTATATTGGAGAGGGTTCAGAAAGTATTTACCAGGATGATGTCATGAATGGAAGTCTTCTGTTATAAAAATAGGCTGCGGTTTCTTTTTCACTGGAGCAGAGGACTTCGACGTTTGGCCTTATAGAGATTTGTAAGATCACGAGGAGCATAAATAAGGTTACTATCAAAGGTGAGGGACTTCGAATCCAGGGGCATATGTTTAAAGTACGAGCAGGAAGATTTATAAAGGACATGAATGGCAGATTTTGTTATACACCCTTTGGTCACTGTGTGCAATAAACCGCTAGAGGAAGTGATGGATGCAACTACAGTTAAATTATTTAAAAGTCATTTGGATAAGTAACTGATTAGGAATGTATTGGAAGTTTTTGGGCCAACGGCAGGCAGGCGGGTCTATTTTAATTTGGCAATGAGTTCTGCATGGTATATATGGAGTGAATGGTCTGCTAGACTGCTGTATGACTCTGAAATACCCTTAGATATCGGGGCTAACTTCCTGGAATATTCCAAATGCAGTCTGACCATGACTATGTAAATGCTCAACTGGACATCTCTGCTCTTGTATTCGAGGCCCGTTGATATGAATTATAAAATTGAATTTTCCTTCCTTAATTCCAACTGAACCTGCCTGATCTAGGGCTCCCAAGTCACTTTGTGCTTCGGATTTCCGAAGGCTTTCCATGAACAGAAATTAGTCGAAGCCTGCCTTCTTCCTCTCATACCGCATAAACTGACACATCCCATTTTGTATTGCATTTGCCACTTATTTGCCCACTCTCTGTGCCTGCCTAGCATGTTATGAAGTTTCCCAGCTTTCTTGACACGAAATGTCTCTCCAACTACGTGTAACGTGAATAATTATGCTCCCAACACCGATGGCTGTGCAAGTCTTAAAAAATCAGTAGCTGCCATCCTGTAAAAGATCCCTCTGTTCTCACTCAGCCAGTCAGCCACTCCCCTCCTTATCACTAATAGCATGCTTTTACCTTATTTAGCAGTCTGCTGTATGGCACCTTATTACATGACTTATGAGTTTTGAATTAGATCACGCCCACTGGCTCTGCTTTCCCGAACTGACTTGGTACTTCCGCAAAGAGATCTCGCATAGCTGTCAGACATGACGTCGACTTGATGAAGACATGCAGACTTTGCTGTATTTTACCATCCATTTCCAAATACTGTGCAACACTGTCGTTAGCATGGCCGACAGTAGTCTGTGTCTGCCTCTCCTCTTTCTTTCAGAAGGGGTGTTACATTTAAAAGTTTGCACTCATCTTGGACCCACCCTGACGCCGATGACTTCTGACTGATCACGACCAATGCTTCCACAATCTCCTCAGCAATCTCCTTCAGAAATCAGGAATGCAGTACATCTGGTCTCAGTGACTTAATCCGTTCAGACCTTGCAGCTTCCCTAGCATCTTCTGGTTATTGTTGGCATTTCATTCACTTCTTCCCTACGTGTCTATTAATTCACATATTTTGTTGTTGTCTTCCACTGTGAAAACTGATGCAAAGTACTTGTTAAACTGCACCATTTCGTTTTTCCCCATTACGTCTTCTCCAGTGCACCAATTTGCACTCTTCTCTCTGTTGTCTCTCCACCATTCAGGCGCTCTGACTGAATTGCTGATGAAGGGCTTTTGCCCGAAGCGTCAGATTTTCCTGCTCCTCGGAAGATGCCTGAACTGCTGTGCTTTTCCAGCACCACTCTACTCCAGAATCTGGTTTCCAGCATCTGCAGTAATTGTTTTTACCGAGTTGACTTTAACCTTACTGCGAATCCTCTTGCAAGGATGCCTGCCTTGAAGAAATGTTCCACCTCTCTGTACAAGAATCTCAGGGAGTCCTCTTCCACTGCAACTCCCAGGTCATTTCCTCTGCCCTGAAGCTACCTTCCCCCATTCTCCTCACTGCCCTGTCACCTTCATCCCCACCCACACTCACCTATTGTATTCTATTCTACTTTCTCCCCACCCCCACCCTCCTCACATTTATCTCTCCACCCTTCAGGCTCTCTGCCTGTACTCCTGATGAAGGGCTTTTGCCGGAAACGTCGGAATTTCCTGCTACTCGGATGCAGCCTGAACTGCTGTGCTTTTCCAGCACCAGTCGACTCAAGAATCTGGTTTCCAGCATCTGCAGTCATTGTTTTACCTTACTATTCTCTCTGTAACCTTTTAAATATGTGAACAAACTCTTGCACCATTCTTTATATTTCAAGTTCACACACTTACGTCCTAAATCTTAATAGCTCATCTTGCCATTTCGGTTGTTCTCTGATCGTTATTGAACCCTACCAAATGCTGTAGGTTTCACTAATCTATACCAGATGGTGTGTTTTTCTTTTGTTTCTGCGCTCTCCCTGACTTCTCTTGTCAGTCATGTTTGCTTTATCCTCTCTTAAGTATGTTCAGTTGGCGTGAGCAATGGATCCGGTGTTACTGGAGCTGACGGAGTGCCATTTGGACTTGGGATAACGCCTGCCAACTTTACAGTACAGCAGAGTACATGGAACAAGACTGTGACCAGGACACAATGGTTGTGAATTTCTCTCCTGGACTGGTAGAAAAGGGTTTATGAAACTGCATTTTAGTGAGTTCAGAGGAGAGTATTTACACACACCAAACCCAACCCAAGGTATATTTGTGTCTTCTGAATTTCTTACCTGGATTGACAGTGATGAATTTTAGATACCCCTTTTTGTCATTTTACCATAACTCTTGTCGACTGTGTCTTTATGAGTTTTCCACCAATTACCATCCCCAAAGCCTGTGACTGTCACAAATCAATTCCATTTTCCTTCTGCTTCCCAGATCATAAGGGTGTAGAAAATCTGCTTCATTTTTATTTCCTGATGTCTGTCTGCGCACGCTAAAACATTCATCTACCTTCTTTCCATGCACATAAAACCCGACCAGCTAAGCTATTCCAGCATAGCCTGTTTTATTAAAAAAAAAATTCAGCTACTGCAGTATTTTGCTCTTATTTTCTTGCAGGTGTTTCTCACAGCACTGAGTCTAAAAGTACAGATGTTCCAACGATTAGCTGCTTTCTTACTGAGTGGTGGATACAGAAACAGATCCATGGCCTCCTGTGTGAGTCTTTTTTTCTTTAATTTTAGTCACAATTACCGAATGATTGCAACACAAGGTAATTCGGCGCATCGTGGCCATGCTGGTTTCCTGACCAGATTAGTTCACCCCATTCTCCAGCCCTTTCATGAGCAAGACTGGCTGATATTGTCAATCTCCAACTGGTTATGTAGAAGTCGATGGTTTATCTTATTGAACTGTTGCAGTTCACGTAGTTCACGTGGTCCCAGATTACTGGCAGGTGAGGAGTTACAGGTTAAACACCTGGAAATGATGAAGTAATTGCAATGGATATCCAAATCAACAACATAAGATTATAATTCTACCCCGTCTTCCATCTGTCAAAATGTCCAAAATGATTCACAGGAATGTGAAAAGGCAACACTTGACACTGAGCCACATAAATAGTTGTTTAGGCACTTGACCGAGCATGTTTGAATGGGTTCTCTCACAATTATATGCTTCAAATCAATTTTACACGGTGTTAGAAGGATTGATTTGCACTCAGCAAATTTGGATCAAAGATCACAGCAGAGTCTGACGGAGCCACATCATTTATCCGAACCTGAATAGTATGGTGTTCTGAACAGGAAAGGTACAAAATTCGTTGAAAGTGGGGAGAAGCAGAGCACGTGTGTGTGGGCGAGGCTTCAGCTGATCATTTGGCCTGGCAAGACGCAAAGCGAATCAGCACAGTGAGAAACTTTGCAAATGTCAGGATTGTGGAAAAGGAGAAAGTGAGGATCGCAAATGCTTGCAATTAGTGTCGAATAATGTGGTACTGGAAAAACAAAGGCGGTCAGTCAACATCCAATCAGAAGCCCTTCATCAGGAGATTAAATGTCCCAAAAATATGAAACAAGGGGCAAAACAAATAAGAACAGGAAAGAGGTCGTACTTCAAAAGTTAACTGGACTAAAGTTTGAGTCAATTAGACCAGACAGGCTTCATCCCAAAATGTTGAAGAAAGAGGAAAACAATGAGAGAATGTGGATGCGCTGGGAGTCATCTTTCAAGCTATGCGATGTCTGCAACGTCTCCTGTGGAGTGGAATTCACGTTGGTACCTCACTGTTTTGCTTGTTCAGGAGGCTTTTCACCCGGTCCCACACAACTTCACGAAATACAATGTGGTTGTTGTAAACGTACCAGCATTCATTAAGGATTGTTTACCAGCTGGAAAGCATAGAGTAGGAATAAGCGCACTTTTCTCAGGTTGGTGTTCTGTTACTGGTGGAGGAGCACAAGGATCAGTGACAGCACTGCTGCCTCACAGTGCTAGAGACCGGGGTTCAATTCCACCGTCACGCGATTGCCAACATGAAGTGTACACATTCTCAGTGTCTGCGTGGGATTCCTGCGGATGCTGCTATTTCTGCACACAGTACAAACATTCACGGTTCAGGTGAATTGCCCATTATATCCAGGAATGCACAGGCTAGGTGGATTGGCCATGTGACATGCAGCATTATAGGGAGAGTGGAGCGCCTCATTGCAGCGACTGCATTGCAGGGATTCTATGATTCAATGTTTGAACCAAATTGTTCCCAACTATTATACATGATTTGGACATTTTGACCTGTTGTAATTTTTCCAAACTTGTTGATGACACCAACTGGATCGGAATGTATATTGTGAGTAGGATGGTGGGAGCCTTCAAGTGAGGTTTGACAGCCTCACGAATGGGTCAGTAAATGGCAATTTACCAATAGCACACGATAGCTCCACAAAGAACTTCAATAATCTGGTTAAATCTGACTACCTTTTCGCAAGGTATCTTGAATTTTCGTCATACCCTTGATTTTCTTTCTCCAAGTGTCTTGCTCAACAACTTTATTAAAAAAAAAACATTGAGAAGCTTTCATTTGACAGATGTTAAACTAACTGCTTGTCATTTCCTCCTTGACTTCCCTTCTGTTCTGACTAAATAAAACTCACTGATCTGCATTGGTTCCCAGGATGACTCTCCACTGATTTTATAATTCTCAGATTTGTTTTCAAATCCATCCATGATCTTACACCCCATTAATCCACCACTGCTTCCAGCCCAACATTCCTCTGTGCTCTTCCCACTCCTCTACTTCTTTTCTCTGTATTCGAACGCTCCTTACTCCCCCACTGACAAATATGGATTTTACAGTGAATGAGAGAGTCTGAAGCAGTGTTGCATTTCACTAAACACTACGGGCTACTGCTCTTGGCGTTAATATGGAGTTCTACTACATCACCATGTTATCTAAAAAAATTAGATCAAATCATTCTCATGACTATGATGTAGATTCTTCCAAAATACTTGACTATTTTCTGTGTGCTGGCAAGTCCAGTATCTTTCTCTATCCCCTGTTTCACTTTGATTGTGACATGGCACATTTTACTACTCCTTTATTCACTTATAACTGTCCTTTGTTTGAGGTCTGCATTTCTGGTTTTGCGTGTGGTGGGGCAGTTACAGCCTGATGTGGAATTGCAGAGGGTTATGAAGGTGAAAGTGTGTGGTGTACCTTGAAGAGAGGTAAAATGTTGTTCTACACTGACAGCTTACGAGAGCAGTGTCAGAGTTTACTGGAAAATTGAAAATATATAACATTTGGCTGTGAAATAGGTACCTGAGTTGGTTGCCATTTTGACGAAAATTCAACTTTAACCATCGAGATTCAATTACGTCTCTGTAAACTAAAAGCCAATCGATTTCGAATTTATTATTCTCCCAACATCGAACCAATGAGATAATCTGATTTTGGGGTATAAGAATGGTAGGCATTTTGAACGTCAGACAGAGTTACTGCCATCAAATGAGAACTACAGGAGGAAAAGAAAAGCCAAAAACAAAAAGACAGATTGCGAAATTAAGGGAAATGACTCTGGCAATTTGTGCAGCTAAAACCAAACAAATGTTAGCATGAAAGCTGCTGGGTTGCGCTATTGGATCTTATCATCACCATGATCACATGTGCCCCACACGCTGACATTGATAACTCGTCCGAATCTCATTTCGTCTGCTGCTGAAACTCTCATTTTTCCCCCTTTGATAACATTAGAGGGGACTTTAAATGAAAAGGCTGGCGAGTTTGCTCCATTGAAAAATTGCAGTTCTGAGGAACGATGTCTTAAATGAATATCAAACGCGACTGTAAAAATTCAGCGAAGGAACAAAAAATGCAGTGACAGTGCGGGAAGAATGCCACAGAGACCAGAACAACTTAGCGGTATAGTTGAGCTAATGGCAGTTCATCTATCAATAATGATCAAATAAAAGGGTAGAAATAACAGTGGATTTACACAACTCCAATGTAGTGTGTCATTGTAATGCGAAATGATTTTTGAAGTGATTTCAAGAGCACTGTTTTGATCAGTCATGGCAAGACCAACAAGAGGAGCACAATAGGAGGAATGGCGTCGGGAGAGCATCATGGTAGTAGAGATCACAAAGCAGTCAGCTTAACATCAGATTGAAAGCCACCTAACACAAGAATTAGACTAGTATGGTTGACCTGGTGTGTGTTTATTTTACCATGGCAAACTGGTTAAAAGCTGAAAATGTGTTGCTGGTAAAGGGCAGCAGGTTAGGCAGCATCCAAGGAGCAGGGAAATCGACGTTTCTGGCATGCTGAAACGTCGATTCTCCTGCTCCTTGGATGCTGCCTGACTTGCTGCGCTTTTCCAGCAACACATTTTCAGCTCTGATCTCCAGCATCTGCAGTCCTCACTTTCTCCTCGAAAACTGGTTGAAAGATCACCGGTTGAAAGACTGACTGCGTATTTATTTAAATTGCAGCAAGCTCGTGTAATGATATTACATTTCCTGAAAACGCACGCACATCATTCCAGCAAACTAAACTTCCAATAATTAACGGTATATAACTAGCTCAAAGGGGAGGACCGAGGATGGTGCTGGAGGATGGTTTTTCAGTCTGGAGTCCCGTGACCAATGGAGTGTTACAAGGATCGGTGCTGGGTCCTCTACTTTTTGTCATTTATTTGGAGGTGTAGTGAACAGCGAAGAGAGTTACCACAGATTAGAACAGGACCTTGACCAGTTCGGCCAATCAGCTGAGAAGTGGCAGATGGAGATTAATTCAGATAAATGTGACGTGCTGCATTTTGGGAAAGCAAATCATAACGGGACTTCAACACTTAATGGTAATGTCCGAGGGAGTGTTACTGAACAAAGAGACCTTGGAGTGCAGGTTCATAGAATTCTGATATTTGAAATTTAATTTGAAAGTGGAGTCGCAGGTAGATAGAATAGTGAAGAAGGCGTTTAGTACGCTTTTCTTTATTGGTCAGAGTATTGAATATATGAGTTGGGTGGTAATGTTGCGGCTGTACAAGACATTGGTTAGGCCACTGTTGGAATATTGCGTGCTTGTCTGGTCTCCTTCCCATCGGAAAGAAGTTACGAAATTTGAAAGGGTTCAGAAAACAAATATGAGGATTTTGCCAGGGTTGGAGGATTTGCAATATAGGGAGAGGTTTAACAGGCTGGGGCTGTTTTCCCTGGAGCGTCGGAGGCTGAGGGGTGACTTATTAGAGGTTTTCAAAACTATGAGGGTCAAAGATAGGATAAATAGAAAAAAGGCTTTTCCTTGGGGTCTGTGAGTCCAAAATTAGAGTGCATAGTTTTTGGGTGAAAGGGGAAAGATATAAATGACACCGACGGGGCAACGTTATCACACAGAGAGTGATAAGTACATGGAATGTGCTGCCAAAGGAAGTGGTGGAGGCTGGTACAATTGCAATATTTAAGAGGCATTTGGATGGATATACGAATAGAAATGGTTTGGAGGGATATGGGCGGGGTGATGGCAGATGGGACTAGATCGGGTTGGGATATCTGGTCAAAATGGACGAGTAGGACCAAAGGGTCTGTTTTCATGCTGGACAACTCTCTGACTCTATGACTCTATTTGATGTTGCCATTATGCTCGAGTTTATCTTGATTTATAGAGGAAAAGCAGGAAACTAATGTTGAAATTTATAGGATCACCGATGATCCCATTCAATGGCTGAACAGACAAGAGGCTGAATGAAAGCTTCATCATGACAGATATGTTTTCATTATGAATCGCGCTGAAACACGAAGTGGGGAGGATTGGACTGAAGCAGTGGTGCTGATTTTCTTTCCTGGTTAAATTTTTGAATAGGTCGTCTATTTCTCCTGTCCATGTTAACATCACAACTCCGAAGCGAGAAAGCGTGAAGAACATGTGGGACAAGTGGCGCAAAGTCTAACGTGCCTGACTCCAGATCAGAACATTGCAGGTTTCATTCCTCTCTCGCTCGAGGTTAATGCAGGTATTTATTACACTTACAACCTAATCTTCCTCATTGTTATGAAGCCGAGATGAAGTTTGAGCTCCTGATATGCAGACACGAGAATCTCTTTCAGTACACGTCCAGGAGAACATCACAGTCAATGTCGCAGCGTCATCACAAGTGAGGAAGACGAAATAGTCCCACACACTGCGAATCGGCACTTTTCAATTTCACAGAGCCAAGGACCCAATCGCTGCGGTTCCTCGAATTGGCAAGGAAACAAAATAAATATCTCAGTCTCATGTTGGTTCGTGGAGTGCTGAGGCACTTCTCCTTCTTTAAGAGTCTGGAACATTGAATCTGATGTTCGTGGAGACATTGATTGATTAGAAGCATTGAAAGGAATCCTATCACAGATGCCCATGCTGTTGATGCTGAACAAAATTGCCCTTACTGGGAATTGAACCCGGGCTGCAGTGGTAAAAGTGCCAATTCAGAACCACGACATGACCAGGGACGAGTACAGCGGTCAGACGCACGTAGAGTGACAGCCCTCAAATGTGTTGGACGCGTTCTTTGCAGAAACAACCGCTTCACTATCCTCATTCCATTTTCCATCTCTTTGCCTTGTATGACTTTACATGACAAACACAGACTGAATACCTCAGAAGGTTGTGTTGATTTCATCACAATGAGTTGCAGATTTATCCACCACCACTGGTGGATAAAGTTTTTACTGCTTATCTCCTGAAAATTTCTGTATCTTAAATTTAGTCTCCGCCACATGCCGTTGGACCGAGAGATACCATTTCTTTCAGGCTAATATGCCTTCATCTCTCATTGTTTCGCACATTTCAATCATGTTTCCTCACAATCTCCTCTTCTCCATTGAAATTAGACCAGAGAAACTGATCGTTTGCAAAAAAAACACCCTTTCCCTTTGCTGAATACTGCATTGTGTCCTTTTTCAGAGCATGATGTTCTAGTGATCTCCGGTACATGTCAGTAAAAATTGCTACATGAGCACTGATCTCACAACAGCAGTATAGAAATGGATCGATTGGTTTGAAGGTCCTAATTGTGGGATTTGGTCGCGTTCACCCAACAACATTGACGGCAGCTGCATAGACTGAACAATGTCAATGCGAGTGCTTGATTGCCAAGTGCCTCAGGAAAATTGGAGGAGCGACCTAAAGCAGGGTTACTGATCGTGGGATGGGGAGAAATCTCCCAGAATGGGTGGGTATGAATCCTGAGACATAGACAGCAGAGATATGAAAGGGCGAGGGTTTGAGGGAGCAAAATCATCACCTCGACGAATATTTCCATGTCAAAAAAGATTGATTCGCTCCTACTTTTGTTAAGCATGTCTTACTCTGCATAAAACGGTAACAAGTGACAATACTGGAAGTCAAATTGGAGATGATCTTTCTGCTGCCACTACGCAAAGTGCTAACTTTGCACGATACCGGCACCACATGGAATAGCATGATGCTAAAAGCAGCAAAGATAGTGGCAGAGGATATGTTAGGAACAGGACTACATGAACAGTAGTAATACTTGACAAACAGTAACTGAGACATGCAAACTCATGGTGGGCTGAATGGTTAACTTTGGTATCTCCAGAGCCGATGGATATTTCATCACTTAGTTTGTTGAAGGCGAAGATTGATATAGTTCTCTAGAAAATGAAAGCGTCAGGGAATAGTGCAGGGAATTGCTGGAATGTATTTCTGCAGAAGAAATGTAGTTTACCTTCGGTTTCTTAACCCCGACTTCGTCATACAAGCAAGTGACCACTGCTGTGGAATATTATATAGTGCCAGGTTTCAGGCCTGGAATGTGAGAAACTGTATGGTGCAACAACGAAGATCAAACTAGAAATGGGAATGGGGATGAGCCAGCAGATATGGGTTCAGTAATGAAATCAGTGAGTGTGAAGTATTTCGCTGAAAGTATAGTGAATTGAAATGCCGGGAACTGGGAGTTCCAGCATTGCGTGGAGCAGATTCTATTGACGTGGTATACATGGCATCAGGTGGGAGCTCCAACGTGAACTGCAGCAGCCTCCATTGACACGAAGCTGGGAGCATTGGGACATCAAACCGGTAGTTCCAACTTTACCTGGAGCAGCTTCTACTGACATCTGCACTGAGAGAAACGGAGGTAATGTTTTCGCTCTCTGACCTTTCTAAAATAGCTAACTCTGCTCTGGCAGGAAGGGTTTTTTTGCTCATTACATTTTATCGAATTTCTTGTAAACTTACACAGGTCGTTAAAGTACTTTCAAACTTCGAAAATTAGCTTGAATACGATGTTGTGATTAGGCATTGGTTTATCAAAAGTGATGGAGCAAAATCAGTGATGTGTATTTGAAATTCATCAGATGAGCGGAGATACCATTGAATGGCTGAGTAGACACAAAGTGAATGGAAGTTTCATGAGGATGAATGTCTTTTTGTTACAAAACCTCCCGCTGCGCATGAGTGGATCATTGGAATGAAGCAGTAACAGTGGTTATCTTTCCTGGTTATTCAACTTGTGAACATGAGTACGATTGTCATGTCCATGTTTAGATCACAATTCTGCAGAATACCCACCTCAAGCACGCGCAAGCGCAGTGTCACAATGGATAATACGCTTGGTTGCGGTACAAAAATCGTAGTTAAGGTTTCGACTTGGTTTAAAAGCAAGACTGGCAGGCTTCAAATTCACATACAAGCTAATTTACCGCACAATGTAGCACATACAACGGGCTAGTGGCACAAATGGTTGACATGCCTAACTACAGATCTGCTGAGTGGAGTTTCGATTCCAACCTGGCTTGTGGGCAGCGCTGACTTTATTGCACTAATAACTGACTGTTCTGAAGCCGAAATGAGGTTTGCACCTTGAACTGCAGGGACAAGAGTCCCTTCATTAAATGCCCCTGTGAACTTCAGAGTCAATATCCCAGAGTCATCACTGGAGGGGAAGCTGAATTCGTCACTCACGCTGCCCTTTACACCTGTCAACCTTCCAAGGTTCACTGTGGCACCTGCGATTGTGAAGGAAACAAGACACAGAGCCAAGTCTCAGCTTTGACATTTTTGGGAAAATCGTTCGGAATCAGAATCTTAGGAGATTGAAAAGTGAACTGTTTGAATGAGCAGAGACTGCCGAGGCACCGCCCCCTTTATTGAAGAGGCTGGGACGTCGTCTCTCATTTCTCGATGTCATTAATTGATCCGAGGTACTAAAAACACTCCACTTGCAGGTGGTCTGCTTTTGCTGATGTCGTTGTCAGAATCGAAACAAACCCCAATTCACGGACTGAGAATCAAAGCCGGGTCACAGCGAAGGAAGCAAAAAAAAAAGGAACTGCTAGCCCCCGACGGACAGCTACACGAATACCACGTATGTGTAGAATGACAGCCCTCAAGGTCGTTATACATGCTTTCGTCAGATGCAATCGCTTGACTATCTTTATTCATTTTCATCACTTGCCCTTGTTTGCATTCACAACTCAAGTTCAGATCCGTGTATTTCTGAAGGTGATGTGAGTTCGCCTCTGTGCATCTCTTCATACAGTGAATCCCGATTCTACCATACGCTTGCTGATGAGATTTTTCTGCATATCTCCTCAACCCTTTCCACCTCTTAACTTCAGACTATGCCCCTGTTGATCGGTCAAGAGGAAACGTTTCTTTTAGTCTGCATTGTCCATGTCGCTCATTATTTAGTGCATATGAACCATGTATCCTCACAGTTTCCTCTGCCTTAAGAAAACAACCACAGTCAAAACAATCTTTCTTCATAACCTACACTTTTCAACTTGGTCAATTTCTGCACGGTTTCCAGTGCGATCACATGACTACTGTAATGTGAGTTGCAGAACTGCACGCAATATTTCGGGGGAACCGAATGAACAAATGAAATAAACGACTGGAGAAAGCCACAGAAACTTGCCGTTTCCAATAAAACATCTTTTGCTCAATCCTGCGCTGTGCACTTATACTGATCCCGATGCTCCAGTAATCTATTGTCCGTGTCAGTAAAAGCTGCTCCACGAGGATTAATTATAGAAAACCTGCATTTACATGGATTGAATTGCTTGAAGATGCCGAACATGGGATTGAGCACTTTCACCCAAAACAGTGACCGCAGCAGTACAGAATGAACAGTGTAAATGTGAGTATTATATTGTGCAATACCTCAGTGAAATGGGAGGGTGGACGTTTAGGTGAGTTAGTTATTGTGGGAGGGAGAGATTCCTCCGATAAAGGGTGGTTATGATATGTTAAACGCAAAGATGTGAGACAGCGGGTGTTTGAAGAAGGAAACTTATCACCACAAAGATTATTTTTATGTAAAAAAAAAGATTGATTTTCCCAGCGTTAGCTAAGCACATATTACATGGAGTAAAACGGGAAAAATGCCGATTGGTGTCACAGTGATTCGAGCAGGACTTGCTGTGTTGACAATGCCAAGGAAGAACCATTTTATGATCCTGGCGCCACATGCAAAAGCACGATGCAAAATGCAATAAGGATCGTGGCAGAGGTTATGCCAGGAAAAGAACCACTCGCACAAAGGAATACTTGTCAAACAGTGACTGAGATGTGGGAACTCAGATTCGGTTGAATCTTTAGCTTCTTTGTCCCAAGAGACTGTAGAGATTGCAACACTGAGGTTGTAGGAGATCACGTTTGCCAGATATCTATAAAACTTCAAAGGGTCATGGGATATTGCTGAAATTTATTTCTCAATAACACTGTATTTTAACATCGGTTACTTCACCAATTTCCTCATTCATTGATGTGCTCATGTAATGGCATATCATATAATCCCAGTTCAAGGGCGTGTAATCAGAGAATTTGAGTCGCACTGCACCCAATACGAATTGGAAATGGTGATGGCATTGAGCGCGAGCATGTGGCTGCGAAAATGCAATTGGTCAGCGGAATGCCATTCTCTGATGATACAAAGACACGTGAAGTATGGAGGCTAAAGGCTCTCGCCTTAACGTCAGCGGCTTCAATTCCCACTTATCAAGAAGCTGTGGGACATCAGACTGGGAGCTCCAATTTCACCTGCAAGAACTTGTATTGACATGGAACAGGGAACATTGGGACAACAGCTGGGCGAAAAGATAGTCACCTATTTTAATCTTGAGTGAAGTAGTTTTCAGCAGGATACTTGTTTGTGGATTGAGGGAATATCTGCAACTGGGAAAGTCTAAAGTACAAAGAAGAATTCTTCAAAGAGTCAATTCTTGGAGAAACATCTGTGCAAAGAGAAGCAGAGGATTTTTTTACGTCATCCGCCCATCCTTATATTTTTGACTTTGCACTGGATTAATTTCCATGAAGAGATTTTTTTGCTCGGTTCACAGTATTCACTTTACTGCATACTCGCAAAGGTCGTTACTGTAATCGCAATCTCTGAAAGTTAACTGGTATATACAATGTGGTGATTAGGCTCACGTTCACGTCAGTTATGCTGAAGAAGTAGATTCGAAATTCATCAGATCAACAGTAAATTACTGAGCAGACAGAGTGTGAATGGAAGCTTCATGAGGACGTATGTGTTTTTTTTGGAAAATTCACTGCTTTGAAAGGTGAAGAAGATTGGACTGAAGCAGTGACAATGATTATCTTTATCGCTTGTTCAACTGGTGAACATGACTGCTATTAGCCGTGTCCGTGTTAACATCATGGCTCTTAAGGTCACCCCCATGCATTGGGCCAGTGGCGCAATGGATGACGCGACTGACTACAGGTCAGGAGATTATAGGTTTGAATCCTACCTGGCTTGGGAATAGCGCAGACTTGTAATAAGCATGAAAACTGATTTTTCCGAAGCCAAAATAAGGTATTAGTTCCTTATCTGCAGGACCGAGAATGCCTTCCTTAAGTGTCTCCGAGAATATGAGAGTCAATATTCTAGCGTCATCACTGGAGGGAAGCCGAATAGTCACGCGTGTTACTCATGTGCACAATTCCATTTCATAAAGCCACCGATCGAATAACTGTTGCTCGCGGGAATGCTCGGCTTTGAGAACTTTTCGAAACTCTTTGGCCAGTGGAATCAGAGAAGAATGAAGGGTTAACTGTCCAAATGATCTTTATAGAGAGTCAGTTCCAGACTCTAACACCGCTGACTGATAAAGTTTTCCTACCAGTCTATTCAAAGCTTTCTGCATCCTATCTGAAATCTACAAACCCTGGTGATCGATCAAGAGCTAATGTGTCCTTCAATCTGTCATTCCATGCTCCTCATTATTTCGGACACGTCGATCATGTCTCCTCACAATCAGCTCTGCTCTGAGAAAAACAACCTCCGTTTTGCCTAGGCCACACCACTCAAAACATTCTTATGCAGGCAATCCAGAGCGTAACTTCGTTATTTGTTTTGGTGAATATATAGTAAAATTTACTCGGAATACTTTAGCTAGGTTGACTTCCAGTTTTTAAAACAGAGAGATAATTATTCACAATATTAAGCGATGAAACACAGTGAACAGAATATAGAATACCCACAGAACTCAGCTATCCAAAATAGATTTAATTATGCTTTTCCAAAAATACACAACAGTCCTGATAATTAAACCCCATAAACACAGAGGAAAAATGAAACAGGTTTACAGGTCGAAATTAAAGGGGCAGAAGAAGAGAGACACGCACATCACTGGCATCGATAAGCACCTGGAAAGCCTTCGTGTAATTAGATGTTGCTGACACTTTGGCAATGATTTACAAAGTATTTAGGCTGTCAAATACATTTTGAAAGTCTTGTGTTCACTGAAATTTATTGTCTGTTTTTAACAATTCGGTGAGTGGAACAGTCCCATTGGTATCATTCAGCACAAACTTTCAGTAAAAGCCACTCTATCCGGGAACCGTAGTACTACTCTTTTCGTCAACAATGTGTAAAAGTCCCCTGTAACTTACGATTTCGCATCCCGTGGGGCTATTTGCCCGTCTTCAATGACATATCCCAGGAAGGTGACTTTGGCTTTGGCAGATTCACTTTCAGTTAGGTTTACATACCAGTTTGACTTCCGAATTCGATCAAACAAGCCCTATAAATGCTGTAAATATTCAATCCATGAGAGACTCTTAGTCACGAGGCACAATATACACCACACAGTTGCATATCCGCCAATTAACCTGTCAGTTAACCTCTGAAATATGACTGGTGGTTTCTGTACAAACGGCATTAGTTTACATTTCTGCAGGCCTTTTGGCGTTATAAAATTGCCTTTGATATTTCTGACAAAGTTCACTGCCAGTAACCTTTGAGGAAGTCCAACTTGGAAATGCAAGTTGCTCCTCCAATCTTTTCCACACAGTCTTCCAGCTGCAGATATGTATCTGCATCAGTCTTTCTAACAACATTGATTTTGTGGTAGTCCACACATAACTGTTGGGTCTTTTCTGCCTTTGGCACCATGATGATGGGTGAACTCTATTCATTGACACTCACTTCGGTTATGCCATTTTGGAGCATACGTGATATCTCCTTATGAACTTGTACAACTTTAAAGGGTTATGCCTGCAAGGATGTTACAAAGTCAGAACAGCATCTCCTATATTTACATCATCTACAATTAGATTATTAATACCCAGTATATTTCAACAGATCTCCCCATGCAAGAGTAATAACTTTCTATTTTCTTCTGGAAGATAACTGAATAACTTTACCAATATTAGACAACTTTTGCATTGTCCAATTTTATTTCAGGAACGTCCAATGCAGAATTCCCTGACATTGGTTCTTCCCAGTGTGTCGTAGTCAATAACACATTCTCCTCTTGTGTTCGTCCTCTGCCAAAATACCGTCAGAGTATATTCCCATCGCACATTCTGTGAGATTCCTTCATGCCTGGAGTCCCTATCAAGTAGCTAACCTCACTCAAGTTCCTCTCAATTAAATAAGGTCTTCTAAACCTTACTTTAAAGTTTCACCGATTAATGAAATTTAAATAAATACATTATTCCGAGTGGCAAAATTGTGATTTTTTGATTTCTCATACACTTCCTGCTTCACCATTTGCTGTGATACTTTTTAATACTGTCCTGACAACTCCCCATTATTTAGGCCAACTCTAAAATTTGACACATCGTCCAAATGCGTGGTCTCTCTAATCTGACTTACTAATTTTGCCTTAATAAATTTTAATGGTCCTCTTACTTTATGCCCAAAATTGGTTTCAGACGGACTTAGTTTGGTGGATTCTTTTGGTGCATCTCAGATCGCAAACAGCACTGACGCAACTCCCTTATGGAAATAATCTGGCTCCTCCGAACCATAAACCTCAAAATAGTCTTTAATAATTGACTTCACCTTTCCAGTGCACCCTGTGATTCTGGATGGTACACAGTAGATTTGAATCGTTTTATTTCCAAGCTATCTATATACTCCTTGAAAAGTTTAGATGTGAAGTTTGACCCTTGAGCTCATTGTATCTCTGATGGTAGTCTTAATCTCGTTTGTAAAAAAAATCGTACCTCTTCCACAATCCTTTTAAATGTCATATTGTACGATTGAACAACATTTGGAAATCTCGTCAATACATCCATTACTGTTAATTAATACTTATTCCATCGCTTATTGGATGTAGGGAACCTACACAATGAATGAAGTCACTTAAGAAAGATTCCTCGAACGCTGGAGTAGGTATTAAAGGTGCAGGCTTTGTTATTTCCCATGGATTTCCTATTAGCCGAAATGTATGACACGTCTGGCAAAATTCAAATGCATTCCCCTGCAATCCAGGCCAGTAAAAATGTCTTTGTATTTTAGCCTCCGTTTTCCTCACGCCTAAGTAACCTCCAATTTGTGGCACATGCGGCACTCGCAGCTCCACTTTTCTGTACCCTACAGGAAAATAAATTCTGCCCATTTCTCACTTGCTTGAATATGTGTTGCTCTCCATTTCCTCCTTAACATATCATTTACTAAGTAATATCACACGGGGATGAATTCACTCTCCTTCCAGGTACAGGTCTTCTGATCCAACTGCTTTAATTTTTCATCTTTCTGCTGTAAGTCAGCAGCACAGCAGAGCTGAATATACTTGCATTTATAACGCTTGTCTCCTGCTGTGTCCCACTGATCTGATTTTAAAAATATTTTGTAATCATATTTCAGCTTCCTTATCCCTGCCTTTTGATTTATCCTGCTTCAGCTTGTGACTCTGTGATCGCGTTCAGACACAATCTGGGAAAATTCCTTGATAAACTTCCTGCATGCTGCACTTGCGGACATCTCGACTGATTTTTCAACTGGATTAGGCAGCACGCTTACCGGCGATTGAGCTATATCATTTGCAAGCACAAATTGTATTATTGGAGCTGAGAGTTTTTCCAGAACTCCCACCACAAATTCTCCACTCTTTTTTGCCCACTCTAGCCTCACTCTACATAACTGAGAAATTTTTCGTCCCACCATGAATTCCCGTGCACATAGTGCTTCAGGACCACATATTTTCCGCTCCTTCAGCATCACAGACAGGCACGATCCTGTGTCCCTGAATATTGTTATCTCTCTATCTGCTACTCCTGGCCAAGGTAAATAAACTTTACCTTTGCAGGTATATTTTTAAAGCAGATCTGGCACTTTCCCCTTTCCAACCTCCGATCGGCTTGTGCACTCTGATGCAGCTTTCCACCCTCCACTGTGCTTTCTATTGCCAAGCCAAAAAAATCCAGGCTTGTTTCGTTTTCCTGCATCTGACTTTCCAGTGCTTCCCCTAGTCCTCCAAAATTGATTTCATGTGGCCTACTTTATTGTAATAAAATCCTCAGATCTAGTTCCCTTCAAGAGTTCCCTATTTAACCTGTGATAAGTTATTCTAATGATCTTCACAGAGATTTAACTTTCCCTTTCCACGTGAGGATTTCTCTTCGCCCCAATTTCGATGCCTCAGACTTAAAATGATTCTGGAAGACCATCCTTGTTTTATTGACCACTTCATAACAATCAGCCATTTCAGCTGCTAGCCTTGCCGTTTGAACAATATGCTCTTCCAGATTAAGCTTATCTTCAGCCTTTTAAGGTGAATTCCTTTAATAATTGCCAATTTCTGAAGTTCAAACCCTGTGTCCCTTTCTCTGTGCTCTGCTGCTTTCTCTTCTTCCCTCTCTCTCCTTCGAATCGTATCTCAAACTGCTTCAAATCTGGTGTCCTTTCCTTATCTCTCGCGTCTAACTCAAGCTGCTTCATTTTCAAATAAATGTTAACCATCTCTACAGATTCTTATGGATTTTCCAGCTTAGTTAAATTCTGAGCTATTGCGGGAATTATCTCTCCTTTCCTCACAGAAATCCAAATACAACCCCAGCATATCTGCTAATTCCAGACGCCAGGCCTGAATTATTTAATGTAAGATTACCAACTTTACATCGTCCATAGCCAGACAACTCTTTGTACCTAAATGAGACATTGCTTTCCTCGGCAATGTCTACCCCAATCCAAATCAACACCCGAAATAAAGACGCAAGCATCTATCAGTTAATCTTGTAATCCATCAACTACCTCCCAATTTATTATGGACGAGGCTAAACGATTCAAAATGTTATTAAGCAGACAACCCAGACCGTAACGTTATATTTTTTTCTTTAAGTGTATAGTGAAAATTACTCGAGGAAGCTAGTTACAAAAATTATTCACAAAATGACGGATTGAAAAACAAAAAACTGAATATAGAATACCCACAGAACTCAGTCTATCCAAAGTAGACTTACTTGTGCTGTTCTGAAAATACACAACAATCCTAAAAAAACAAGAACCTTAAACACAGTAAAAATGAAACAGAAGCTTATAGGTAAAAACTAGAAGGGCAGAAGGAGAGAGATTATTAGTTAGTGCACCACTGCTGCAGGATCTCAAAACCGGAATTCAGCTTTCCAGAATGACCACTCCTATTCTATTAGACAGTTCATTTCTAAATCATAAAATCTTTGGCCTTAAGCCTCAGCTGTTTACGGAGAAACGAAAGGCCTCTCAGCGAACACTTTTATCTCTGTAACACTTCATCCGATTCGGAGCCTGAACTGTTTTACAACGCCTTTGATAAAAAAAGATATCAAGTCACATTATCCTTGAGGAAAAGAACAGCTCCGTTTTTCTTAAAGAAGAGAACATCTTTGTGAGAGCCCAGTCCGTCCAAACTATCTTCATAAGTGAAACTCTTCGAACAGACAATATCCTGGTAAATCTGTTCTGCACCGTTACCAATGCAATCACATCCCTGCTGTAATGATAATTGCAGAAAGCCACACAATACTCCAGCTCGAGCCGATTGGGCAAATGTAATTAACAACTTAGAAAACCACAGAAACTGCACTTTTCCAATAATATGACTTTTACACAATACTGCCCCGTGGAGAAAGTGAGAACTGCAGATGTTAGAACTCAGTGTGGACAGTGTGGTGATAGAAAACACAGTAGGTCAGGCAGCATGCGTGGAGCGGGAGAGTTGATGATTCGGGCATAAACCCTTCATCAGGAATGATGTTCGTGGCCGTGGGGGCTGAGTGATAAATGGGCGGTTTAGGGGGTTTGGGCGCATGATAGCTGAGAATGCGATGAGAAGATAAAAGTGGCGAATAAGATACTGGTTCTGACACGAGGTGGAGCGGATAGGTTGGAAAGGTGATGTGCAGGTCATGAGGGCAATGCCGAGTTGGAATCATGAAAGTAGAATAATATGAGGGAAGGGCGAATGAGAAAACTGGTGATCCCATGTGTCATCAAGGTCCCAAGAGGAAGATGAGGCCTTCTTCTTTCAGTCATCAGGTGTTTAGGGAATGTCAATGAAGGAGGAGCAGGACCTGCATGTGCTTGGCAGATTGGAAGGGGGAGAATGAATTGCATCAATGATGAGCTCCCAACCACATATCAAACCTATAATTACGAACATGTTATTAGATCACAGGAACAATATCCAAAACTATCACACCTGAGGAGAAGGCGAGGATTGCAGATGCGAGAGATTACAGTCAGGAAGGATGGCGCTAGAAAGCACAGTGGTTAGGCAACATCTGAGGACCAGGAGTGTCAATGTTTCCAACATTCCTGACGAAGAACTTATGCTCGAAACATCGACTTTCCTACTCCATGGATGCTGCCTTACCAGATGCCCTTTTCCGGATCCACGCTTTTAACTCGACACCACCTCAGCTCAACTGCATAGGAAAATTAAGCTGCACCTGTCACCACTCAGTTGATTCTTCTGTCGCATGTGAGACAAACTGCAATATTCATTTCCCCATAAATATCAGGTTATTCAGATCACTAAAGAAATGAAAACTGCAGAGACTGAATGTCTGAGAGAAAAGAAATAATTTTTGCAGAATTCAGCATTCTGTCAGTTCAACTGAACGTTTGAATATTAATCATGGTAAAGGAAAAGAGAAAGCTGCAGTTTAATAACTGCTACATTCTGATTCTGAAAAGAAAAACGAGTTTCATGAACTAGAATGTTTCGATCGGGCAATGCATGCTCACCTTGTTAATTGCTGATAGGAATGGAGGAATATATATTGGCTCCGCCACTGCTGAACAGATGAAACATATCATGATGCCTTCCGAATCAGTTGATGATCCTGCAGACAAGTCAATGTGACTCATATCCCAGCACAGCCAGTTCGGTGTTTATTTCAGAGTCCTGCAACATCACATTTAATTTAAATGATCGTTATTGATTGTTCCTTATAAATATGGCATTCTCCATTTCAAAGTGCATTGGACAATATTGTACACACTCACTTATTCATCGGTACATCACTCAATTTTAGTACCCCTAATGTTCAATTCACGACTTCACTACCAAATGACTTTCACGGAAAAGAATGTTTATTTTTAAAACCGAAGACTGACCTGAAGCAATGCCTGTTGGAAATCAACCATCATTCTGTCACGCTCTATAACTGATTTAGTGTGTCTCAGTGCCTGTCACCATAAACCTGTGCCCTTAGTTTTTAACTTCACCATTCTGCGCAAACGATTTAGGTCAGTTGTCTATCCATACCCGTCAAGATTTTATATACGGTGAGAACGTGACGCGCTGCCTGGAACATTCCAGCTAAAACGCTCCTGCCTACCCCATCTCCACGCTTAAATCCAGCCCTCAGGTCCCCGCAACATCCTTGTAAATCATTCGTGTACAGTTTCAATTTTCACAAAATCCTTCCTGTAGAAGTTGACCATAATTGCAAGCAGTATTCTAAGTGTGATCTCACCAATGCGCTATATCGTCACAACATGACATTCCAACTTGGATAATCGACTTTCTGACGAATGACAAAAAGCTTGCCAAGTACTTTCTTCACCATCTTGTCGACTTGTATAAATTTTGCCTTGACTGATAAAGTTGTGATTGTCACGATGTTCTGCTGCCTTGACGGACATGTGGCCCAACATGCAAAATCTCTCTGTTCCTCTGGGTTTCCACGTGTCCTGCCTTTCATTGAGTCATCCGTTGAAGTGTTACTTCCAACGTGCATCACCTCATGTTTTTCATGGTTAGTTTCAACATCCCCTATCTGAATTTGACATTTGACAAATCCATCTCTGAGCTCCTCCATCCTATGACCTTCTTCCTCACTATTAACCACTTTGCTAATATTCGTATCATGGACAACTCTGCTTCTCATTTCCCGATAACCTGTTCTATATTCTTTACACACATTCACAAACGACATGGGACCCAGCATTCATCCTTGTGTCACACCATTGATTACCAGTTCCAATCACACAAAAAGCCTTCATCACCATCCTGTGTCTCCTACCACCACCAAATGAAGTTTGGCTCCAACTTGCCAGGGGACCTTAAATCCCTTTTCACTTTTATCCTCTTACCAGTCTCCAGTGTGGTGTCGTGTTAAAGGCTATGTTGAAATCCACACAAACAACATCAACTTTACTGCCCTCGTTAAAAACCCGATCACTTGCCAATCAAATAGACTTCATCCAATCTGTTAGGCATGACATTCTGTAACAAAACCGTGATGACGCTTCCTGATGAAACCTTGCCTGGACAAGTGGCAGTTAACGCTCTCCTTCAGGATTTGCTCCAAAAGGTTCCCTTTAACTGATGTGAGATTCACTGCTGTGTGAATCTCTGGTCTATCTCTCCCAATCTTGCTGAAAAGTGGAACTGCATTAGTCCAATCCAGTACAAACCGAAAGGGGAATGTAAAACATTGCTCAGAACACCTGTAATTTCCACCCTTGTCACAGAGAGGAACATAAGGTGCAAGTGCGTCATGAATTGGGAATATGCCCACGTCAAGTCGGTCAGAACCACGAACACTTCCTCAGTCCCTATGTCAAACTTCTTCAGAACCTTTCCATCCCTATTCCTGCATTTTGCCCCTATATCTTCACACAAGAGGAATGTTCGGTAGCTGAAAAATTAAAGTGATTCACTCAGTTATCCCATTTGCTAACACAACTGTACTGTCACACTGGAAGGAGATCATTCAGATATTTTAACACGAAAACGCTGTATTCAGCCTTTGTGGTTATAAAACATTGTGCCTTGATAGCCACAGACTATTACAGTGAGAAATGGTTTGAATTTTCTCTAACTGAAAAACATTCTTTTTATTCCTCCTCTTGTGGAGATTCCTATCTGTTCACATCTGACATGACGGAGATTTTTCTCTCTGTTGTTTATCATATCCAGAACAGAACTCCGGCACAAATCCCAAGCACATGATTTCTATATTTATTGACCTACGAAGTCGATGCCAATGCCTCACATTGTAATGGGATTCATCAAAAAGAAAACTTTTCAGGATTAACACAGTTCTGTCTTATGTGCAGGGGGTCATTACACAAGCACAGTATCAAGCTTCCTCAGGGGCAAGACCAAAAGATGCTGGAAAGACAAATCGGAGTTAATATTTTAGGTCCAGTGACGCCGTCCTTAGCACTGATGGTTTCCAGTAAAAGTTTCGTATACATGCAGAAGATATGTGGGGGCGCAGTAATTAGGAGGAAACAAGATGTTGGGATAGAGCCGAAAGAGAGAAACTAACAGTTGGGCATAGGAATTGATAATGATTTGTTTGGAGCATTAATAACTGTTCACGGAGACTGTTTATGACTAACCATAGGTAGTGTATAATGACTGCTTTGCTATAACTAGGCCTGGGGGTGTGTCGGGGGCCAGGAAATGGGAGACTTCAGGCCTCTAAAATGACTGAAATTGATATGGAGGGTTGCGGGGTCCTCAAGCAGAATATCGTCTGTTGCTTTTACAGCATGCGCTGAGCTCTGGTGGAACACTGCAGTAAGCCTGAGATAGAGACGTTGTCTAGGAAACATGGTTCTGTGCGAAAGGAGCAGTCAACTTGAAGCTCAGGGACATATTTGGCGATAGAACTTTGTATTCTGCAAAACGGTCATTCAGTCCACACTTCATTTCCCAAGGTAGTGGCGACCACAATAAGAGCAGTGAATCTATTAGACTGGATTGTGCAAAGTGTAGGGAAAGTGTTGCTTCACCTGGAAGGTGTATTAGAGCACTTGTGTACTAAGCAAGGAGGTCAGAAATGGACAAGTGAGAAGAAGCAAGAAGTAATAAGAAAGGATAGCGTCGAAGATATTATCAGATATGTTGTTAATCAATGGGTAAGAAAGCGACCATAACGGCACTGTACCTGAATGCTCATACATTTTGGAAGAAGGTTGGGGATATAACGGCATAAATTATCACGAACAAATACGATTTAGTAGACATTGCAGAGGCATGGAGACAGCATAGTCAAGACTGGGAGGTAAATATTCACGGGCATGAGACAATTTGGAAGGACAGAAAGGATGGTAAGGAAGGTGGTGAAGCTCAAACATTCAAGGACAACCTCATACCAATGCTGACAGATGATATACGTTCTATGGAGAATAAGTTTGAATCCATTTGAGAGGAAATTAGAAGTTCTAAGAAGAAAATGTCACTGATTGTCTGAGTCTATCCGCCTCCATATTTTAAGATCACATTGGGGAGGGCAGTAAACAAAGGCATAAATAACACCTGAAAAACTGGTATGGCAATTATCATGCGGATTTTAATCAACATGCCAATCGGTCGAAGCAGCTCAGTCAGGGTAGCCCTGACGAGGAGAGTATTTAGTATCTGCGATAGATTCCTCAAATACTGTGCAATGGAACAGGCCAACAAAGGGAGAGGCCAAATTAGATTTGATACTGGGTAATGAACACGGCAAGGTGTTAGATTTGGCGGTAGGTGAGCACTTTGGTAATAGTTACCAAAATTCAGTTATGTTTACTTGAGTTTTTCAATGGGATAGTAATACACCGGAGGACAAGCGTTTCTGCTGGGGGAAAGAAAATTGCAATGCGATTAGATAAGATTACGCATGCACTGGTTGGGCAAGGAAACGGCAGGGAATGGCCAGAATAGAAATGTGGAGCTGATTCAAGGAGCAGGTTCTGTGTGTCTTTAATAACTATATACCTGTCAGACAGGGAGGAAATTGTCAAGCGCAGGAGTCATGATTACTAAGGAAGCCGAATCTCTTGTTAAGATGAAGAAGGCTTGTGTTAGCAAGAGTTGTGAAGGCTCAGTTCGGGCCATTGAGAGTTACAAGTTAAACAGGAAAATCCTGAGGAGAGACTGAAGATGAGCCAGGAGGGGAGCTGAGAATTTGTTAGCAGATAGGATAAGGGGAAATCCTAAAGTTTTCCATAGGTCTGTAAGGATTAAAACAATGAATGGAATAAAATATGGCCAATGAAGGACAGTCTTGGAAAAGTAGTACCTGGAGTCAGAAGCGATGGGGGAAGCGCTAAAGCAATATCTTTCGTCAGAATTCGCACTGGAAAAACAAAATGTTGTCGAGGACAATACTGAGAAACAGGCTACTAGACGAGATCGGATTGAAGTTCCCAAGGGCGAGGTGTTACAAACTCTGAAAATGTGTAAATATATATATTCCCGTGGGCCAGATGGGATTTATCCTCAGATTCTCTGGGAAACCAAGAATCTGATTTCCGAGCCTTCGACTTTGATATTTATGTTGTCATTGTCCAAAGGTATAGTACCAGAACACTACAGGATAGTAAAAGTTATTCCCTCATTCAAGATGGGAAGTAGAGAAAACCATGGAAATTATAGACCATTGACCCTCCCGTTGGTTGTGGGTAAAGTGTTGGAAAAGTTCTAAGAGATAAGATTTGTAATCATCTCGATTGGAATAAGTTTATGAGGGAAAGTCAAGCCGGTTTTGTGAATGTAAGGTCGAGACTCACAAACGTTATTAAGTTCTTTGAGTAGGTCATTAAACTAGATGTCGGTTTGGTCATTGAACTGGAAAGTTCATTACCAGACGTTTCATCACCCTACTAGCTAACAATTTCAGTGGGTCTCCAGGCGAAGCACTGTTCATGATTCCTGCTTTCTATTTATATGTTTGAGTTTCTTTGCCTTGATGATGTCATTTCCGTTGGTGATATCATTCCTGTTCTTTTTCCTCAGGGGGTGGTCGATGGCGTCGAGATCGAAGTGTTTGTTGGTAGAGTTCTTGTCGGAATGCCATGCTTTGACGAATTCTTCTGGATGTATCTGTTTGGCTTGTCCTAGGATGGACATGTTGTCTCAGGCCATTGTTGTGTTTGTCGAATGCAATGTTTGTTACAGTTCTTGCACAGTATCTTGTAAATGTCATCATGTTTTGCATGTGGACAAATAGGTAGAACACGAGACACCAGGATATATGAACATCAACTAACCACAAAACGACGTGACCCTTTCTCACTGGTATCCTTACATACAGATATGGAAAGGCACCACTTTGACTTGGACAACGCATCCATCCGTGCACAAGTGAAACAGAGACAGACACGAGAATTCCGAGAAGCATGGCATTGCAACAGGAAATCTATCAAAACGAGGTAGACCCCGTCTACAACCCCCTGAGAAAAAGAACAGGAAATGAAATCACTACAGGAAATTACACGACCAACCCAAAGAACCCCAAACATATAAATAGAAAGCAGAAATCATGAACAGTACGTCGCCCGAAGGCACAATGAAGATGTTACCCAGCAGGGTAACGAAACGTCTGGAAATGAGAAGGAATTTCTTCAACCAGAGGGATGTTACTCTATGGAACTGCTTGCCCAACGAAGTAATTGATGCTACATCAATAAATGTTTTTTTTTAAGCTAGGGCTGATTTTTGTTTGAACAATAAAGGAAGTAATGATTATCTTCAGAGGTTGGTTAAGTGGATGTATGTCCATGGAAATATCAGGCATGATCTTATTGAACGGCGAAGCAGTCGCTAAGGCCCGCATGACATAGTCTTGCTCCTCGTTCTCATGTTCTATGAAAGGAACAGTCACATATTCCGCGATTTTAGGGAAAGGTTCCATGGGGCTGTTGGGGGAGGTGTTGAGAGAGAAGGCACACTGCACCACAGTGCCACGGAGGGAATGGTTCCTGGGAAAGGCGGACAAGGGCGGGGAGGAGAATATATGTTTGGTAACAGTATTTCGTTGGAGGTGGTGAAATTAGGAAAATATTTCGTTGATCACTTGGAGTACCATAGCGCTTAAGGATCCAGACCAAGTTCTGAAAAACACGGGATGAGAATGGATCGTTGCTTCATGATGGACATTTGCAAGATGGGCCGAAAGTCCTTCTTTGGTGCAGTGAAAGTCACAATGTCTTTGAGAAGCTAACTTTAGCAGCCATATAGCATTGTGGCAAAAAAAGGGACATAATCAGGGATTTTCATGACACTCTCAAGCCTGTCTGACACATAGCCTGCGATTACACGCCACCTATGATTTGGCACCGGCAGTCTCCATTAACAGTTGTTCACTCTCCGAGCGACAGCGTTATTCTCCTAATTGACCAAATGTTCTTCTCTTTCTTTTGTTCTTTCCCGACCAACTGTTTACTCCTTTACAATACAGAACGAGACATGATGGGATAGTTCCTGTTCGTCTGGATGATTGCAGTGTTAAAGAAACAATGCACAGGAGAAGCACAGTAGATTAGTCCGCATCTGAGTTGCAAGAGACATTTAAACCACAACCTTCTTGACGATTCCTTACTTCAGTTGCAGCAATACTGAAAAGCTCAACACCGTCCAGAACAGAGAAACTGAATTGAGCAGCAAGACACAACTAATAAAACGTCGACAAACATCCTTTCTCTCCACAACCAAACACTCAGACATGCAGTCTGCACCATCCATAAGATGCACTGCAGATATTCACCAAGGATCCTTAAACAATACATTACAAACTCACAACTACATCCATCTAAAAGGAAAGGGGTAGTAGATAGATAGGAAAGATCTCCAACCCACCTACCATCCTGCTCTGGAAATATATTGCCGTTCCTCCAGAATCACTGGGTCAAAACTGTGGATTTCACTTCCCTATAATTTGGGACTACCGACAGCACACGGAAACGATGGTTCAAGAAGGCAGGTCATCATCACCTTGTCCAGTCAAATCATAAATGAACAATAAATGCTGACCTGTTCTGGAATACCCACATCCGACGAAGAATGAAAAATCATACGCTTTGGTGTTCGAAGGAGTTCTCTCTTACTGAGATATTTCTGGATTTATTTGACGGGTATCAAAGATGAGGATTTGCATTTGGGAAACTGAAACGAAGCATCACATCAGAATTTGATGGAGTTGCTTTGTTCCATGTAGCCTGAACCTCACCGGCCTTTGAAAATGAAAGCAGAAAGTTACATTCACAGTGGAGTGGAAGCATTCACATTCTGAACTATCGAGACATAATTGGAGGGGCGCTGGAGAGAAACTGCGGGAATGAGGTGACGACTCAATTACTTGTCTGCCCTGAAAATTCATCAGTGCAACCACACCGGGGAAAAACCATTCAACTGTTTTGAGTGTGGAAAGGGAGTTACTCAGTTTTCTAACTTGCTGACTCACCAGTGGGTTCACACGGAGAAGAAACCATTTAATGATGCAGAGTATAATAAACGCTTTAAAAGTTTTGACGATCTGCTGTACCATCAATGTGTTAACGTTGATGAGAAGCCATTCAAGTGTTCTCACAGAGGGAGTGGGTTCAGGCCGTCATTTGATCTCACTTTACATCTGTGAACTCAGTGGACATAGACCGTTCGCCTGTTCGAAGAATGGGAAAGGATTCATTCAGTCATTCAGTCTGCTGAAACAACAGTGAGTTCATACAGCGTGGAGATCATTCGTCCGCTGTGATTTGAAGTCATTAATTGATTCAGGCAATCTGCTGGAATACAAGAGAGTTCACACTGGAAAGAGACTATTCACCTGCTCTTTCATTTCTCAAACTTACTGAAAGACGAGCGAATTCATATTGGCGAGAGGCCATTCATTTGTTCTGAATTGGGGAAAGGATGCACTTCAGCCATCCATCCTCCTGGTACACCAACGGGTTCACTGTGACAATAATTTGTTTTAATGACACAGTGTGGGAAATGCTTTATAAGGTTCCATTAATTGAGGTCCCATCAACATGTTCACGCTGATGAGAACACAATCTTGTGCTCTCACTTTAGGACTTTTGTTTCTCGGATATAAGTGAACACACTTCACACGGTCTTCATTTCGACGTGAAGAGC
The DNA here is from genome assembly GCF_037043375.1 of Chiloscyllium plagiosum. NCBI lineage: Eukaryota > Metazoa > Chordata > Chondrichthyes > Orectolobiformes > Hemiscylliidae > Chiloscyllium > Chiloscyllium plagiosum. The sequence goes on along the minus strand of NW_028270178.1, from coordinate 50,169,241 downwards.
ATTCAGAAATGCTGAATGCATCGAAATATTTTTAAGTACAAATCCACACTTAACAATAAAGAAAAGTGTCAAGAACAGGGCAGTTACTGGATATCTACCAGGCTCCTCTAATTGTACCGAATCAGGGGAAAAAGTCTTTGAATTTGATGTGATTGAAAACTGAACAATTAAACACCAGATCAATTAAAGAGATTAAACACATCCAATGAAGTAAACGCCTACTGACAGAAAGAACACAGTTCAATTCTCGATGCAATAACACTATATCGCATTCACATGCGACCTCACTGGATTGTTTGCACTATTACCATCTTACCAGGCCGCAGAGGCTGCTGCCTTCATTTGAGAAAGAAGAGGCTGGTGGTGATTTAACCAGAGCACCACCAGCCCACCGGTCAGAGAATATTTAGTGAAGAACAACCTTTAAATTAACCTCAAAACAGTGATAGGAATTGGAAACACACTGCGAGCATCACACTGCTTTATAAGCCAACAATGCAGACAACTAAGCGAAACAGATTCCACCTGAATGGGCTGTCACACGTGCGAATGAGTAATTGAATCCCTTGCTACCCACAGTGCAAATTAACTGCCTCTCCACGCACGGTGGCTCAGTGTTTAGCAGTGCTGCCTCAGAGCACGAGGGGCTGGCGTCGATTCCAGCCTCGGAGGCCTCTCTGTGTGGAGTTTGCACGTTCTTCACGTGTCTGCGTGAGTTTCCTCCAGGTCCTCAAATTTCATCCCACAAGACAAAACGGGACGCCTGTTAGGTGAACTGGACATGATATATTACCCATACCGTAGGTTAGTAGTTGGGGTAAATATAAGGGAGGGTAATGGGTTTGAGTGTTCTTTGGATGGATTGTGTGGACTTGTTGGGCCGAAGGGCCTGTTGTTTCACTGCAGGGATTCTCATGTGTTTTCTGGTGTTCCATCACATCATTGCTACTCCTTAAGCTCTTTTCAAAGTCAGACCATTAAAATTTTCTGTCATTTGTGGGAACAAGTCCATATCAGCTGAGATTGGAGACACGAGTGAATCACTTCCCAGGTAAGGAGCAAGTAAATGTTTCTCGCTCGTGTGAATGTGGTCGTGCTCACTGAATAGAGATGACCAGGTGAATCTCTTTCCACACTCAGTGCAGGCCTCTCTACAGTGTGCCCATTCTTCTTTATCTGAAGCTTTGCTGATTTAATGAATTCCTTTTCATACACAGAGCAGACGAATGGTGTCTTTCCAGTGTCATGTCGATTGGGTGACATTAGGCGGGGTTGTGAAGATAATCACTTACCAAACAGAGCAGACATATTTTCTCTCCCTTTGTTGAAGTCGTTTGCTTGCCATTAGGATTGATCCCCGAGTGAATACCTTCCCGTCCATGGAACAGCTGAGTGGCTTGTCCCCATGTGAACAGGTTGATGTTGAATTAAGATTTTGAATTTAAAACCTTTGAAGATCTTAAAGTTTATTTTTCAACAGTATGGGAAATGACTTGCAAACCTGCCTACAGACAGCATGGCCAATAAGAACACAGAAAATCAAGCCTGTCCAAGCCATACAAGGAACACCGAAAATGCCTCAGCATTGACCAAACAGGCTGACCACACTCATTCACAAACCACCGAATACACTTCCCAAGACAAACTACCAATAAGCTTCCTCGACCAGATAAATAAAGCTGTCCCCAAGGCTGAAGTGTAATCTAATACCCCAGTGATATCAAAGCGACATGAAGCTCAGGTCAGCCAGTGAAGCACCAGAATACCTTGCTCACCTCAGGAGAGCAACAATGGTATCACCTCACAGCCAACGAAAGGGACATTCTCAAATATCCACGAAGAGAGCTGGAACCCCCTGATTCCATTCTAGAACTGATTAATGCTGCTGGATGCTTGATTGAGTCCAGATTGTATTAAGCACGTCCAGAGCTTGTGCCGCGATCCGGATCAAGCCAGGGGAGAGCCGGACGGGCAAGGGAAGCCTGGCAAAATAGAATGAGAGACTGCTGATTAAATTTTTCCCATCAATCCTAAGAGATTCCTCAGCTCGAAGGAAATTGACCGGGGCTCCACCAGTTCACTTTTTTCTCTGTCTTGTGGTTTCTGATCATTTGCTTTGGATGTGTCTGTTTGTTTTGCGGTTGCTGACTGTATGTATTGTCAGTTTCAGGTGTCTCATCTAAGTGTGTTTATCCATCAGACAAGTGTTTGTTTACAGTGTGGTACGCGATAGTCCTTTATTGCTTGACCTGTCAATCATTCACTGCTTGTGTGTTCTGTAAGTACTCCCTTTGTCTTTCCTCGAAAGTTGAAGTGCAATGCGTAGCAGTCAACGCAGGACGTCCAGTACGCCATGGCGGCAGGGAATTCCACCCACTGCTGGGATGTGCTCGCTGGACAACCCCAACTATGTGGTGAAAACAGCCAAGGACCGTAATTGTCCAAGACGATATTGAGGAGGCATGGAAGTTTAGATTCCCTTCAATGTCGAAACAGGCCCGTCGACCCAACCAGTCCACACCGACCCTCAGAAGAGGAAGCCACGCAGACCCATTTCCCTCCCACGAATGCACCTGACACTATGGGCAATTTAGCACGGCCATTTCACCTGACGTGCACATCTTTGTGATTGTGTGACGAAACCGGAGCACGTAGAGGAGTCCCACGCAGACATGGCGAGAATGCGCAAACTGCAGACAGACAGTCGCCCAAGGCTGCAATCGAACCTGGGACCCTGGCGCTGTGAGGTAGCAGTGACAACCACGCCGCCCTGTAAATGCGTGAACTTCCAAATAAAGATATGAGATTCTCTTGTTATTCCTGGTTCACTGGCAGACACTGTGCTGAAAGAGACAAGGGATGACTGTTACATTACCCACTTTACTTTACCCGCCTCCACCACTACCGCTGGCAGCTTTTTCCACATATACGTGAAAAGGTTACCCCTCAGGTTTTTTTTTCAAATGTTTCTCCTCTCACGTTAAACTGCTGTCCTCTAGTTTTGGACTCTCCCACTCGAGGACAAAGGCCTTGGCTATTCACCATATCAATGCCTGCATGATTTTATAAGTCTTGTTCAGGCCACTCCTGAGCCTCCTTTTCTCTCACTGCAGGGAAAAGAGAAGCCCCAGCCTATTCAGCTTCGGCTTATACCATAAACACTCCAGTTCCAGCATCATTCTGGGAAATCTTTTCTACACCCTCTCAAGTTTCACAAAATCCTTCATAGAAACGGTCAGCCAGATTTGTCTAAAATAATTCTAAATGTGGCCTCACAAATGTTCTGTACAGCTGAGACATGACATCTCGACTCCTACACTTAACATTATGACCAATGAACGAAAGCATGCCAAACACCTTTTTCCCCACCCTGTCTCCCTGCAACTTCACTTTCAAGGAATGATGCATCTGCACCCTTTGGTTTCTTTGCTGAGCAACACTCCCCAAGGGCCCAGCCATTAATTGTATAAGTCCTGGCCTGGTTTGCATTACAAAACCGCAACAGCTACATTTATTTAATGAAGCATGGGTTCATGAAAGGCAAGTCATCTTTAACGGATTTATTGAAATTCTTTGAGGTGATAATGAGCGTGGTAGACAATGGGGAACTGGTGAACGTGTTGTATCTGGATTTCCAAAAGGCATTCAGCAAGGTGCTGCACAAAAGGCTGCTGCATAAAATAAAGATGCACAGTGTTACGGGCAATGCATTAGCATGGACAGAAGAATGGTTAACTAACAGAACGCAAAAATTGGGGATAAATGGGTGTTTTTCTGGTTGAAAATCGGTGACTAGTGATGTGTCTCAGGGATCAGTGTTGAGAATGCAACTGTTTACAATTGTTGGGACTGCAATTATTTACAATTCAGGTAGATTGCTTCGAGGTAGAGACCAAGTGTCGTGTGTTGTAGTTCGCAGAAGCCACATAAATGAGTGATAGAGCAAAGTGTGCAGAAGGATATAGACAGGTTAAGGGAGTGGGCAAGGGTCTGGCAGATGAAGTACAATGTTAGTAAACATGAGGCCATCCATTTTGGTAGGAATAATAACAAAGTGGTGAAAACAATGACTGCAGATGCTAGAAACCAGATTCTGGATCAGTGGTGCTGGAAGAGCACAGCAATTGAGGCAGCATCCGACGAGCAGCAAAATCGACGTTTCGGGCAAAAGCCCTTCATTGCTGTGCTCGTCCAGCACCACTGATCCATCATAACAAAGTGGACTACTTTAAAATGGTGAAAAATTACAGAATGCTGCTGTGCAGGGGGCCCTAGGTGTTCTTGTGCATGAAACACAAAAGTCTGGTTTGCAAGTCCAGTAGCTAATTAGGAAGACAAATGGAATAACGTCCTTCATTGCCAGTAGATAGAGTTTAAAATTAGGACTTTCTGCTGCAGCTGTATAGGGCGCTGGTGTGGCCACGCCTGGAGTACTCTGTACACTTTTCATCGCCTTACATGAGATGACACTGAGGTGAGGTTTGCTAAGGAGTTTGACTACGTTGATTCTGGAAATGAGGGGGTTGGCTTATGAGCAGACTGGGATTATACTCATTGGAATTCAGAAGAATGGGGGAGGGGATTGTAAAATTATAAATGCGACAGATAAGACAGAAGCAGAGAGGCTCAAAGTTTTTGAGAAGATTTGTAGCTCGGGTGCTCGTTGTTGTGGTTCTGTTCGCCGAGCTGGGAATTTGTGTTGCAGACGTTTCGTCCCCTGTCTCGGTGGCATCCTCAGTGCTTGGGGGCCTCCTGTGAAGCGCTTCTATGACGTTTCCTCCCGCATTTATAGTGGTGTGTATCTGCCGCTTCTGGTTGTCAGTTCCAGTTGTCAGCTGCAGGGGCCGGTGTATTGGGTCCAGGTCGATGTGCTTATTGATTGAATCTGTGGGTGAGTGCCATGCCGCTAGGAATTCCCTGGCTGTTCTGTGTTAGGCTTCTCCCAATAGTAGTTTTGTCCCATTCGAACTCATATTGCTTGTCATCTGCGTGTGTGGCTACTAAGGATAGCTGGTCAAGCCAACGTCTTCACCCAAAGGGTTGTGAATCTCTGGAATCCCCTGCCTCGTGAAGCAGCTGAGGCTAACCTGTTGAATGTTTTAAAGGTGCAGATAGATTTGTGAACAGTAAAGGAATGAAGGGTTATAGTGAGCGGTGGGTAAGTGGAGTCTCAGTCCATTGAAAGATGATCCACGATGTTATTGAAAGGCAGAGCTGACTCATGGAGTCAGATGGCCTACTCCTGATTGTATTTCTAATGTTCGGATGTTGTTATGTTCTAACAGGCCTCCAATTCAAAAAGTAATGCTCTCTAACTACTAAATAAAAACGGAAAGAACTGTGGATGCTGTGTATCAGAAACAAAAGCAGAAACTGCTGGAAATGCTCAGAAGGTCTGGCAGCATCTCTGGCGTGAAAGGCTCACCAGTTTATGGTTCCCTTGCTTTTCCATACAACTTTCTTCAATAATGCTGCCACATTCGTCACTCTCCAGTCTTCTGGCATCTAATCTATGATTATCAACGATACAAATATCTCAGCGAGGGGTTCAGGAATCTCTTCCCTCTCTTCACACAAAGTTCTGGGAAATATCTAATCAGGTCTCCAGGATTTATTTAAATTCTTCTACTTCAAGACCTCCAACACCTCCTTTTCTGTAAACTGAACTGATTTTAAGATCACATTATTTATTTCCCAAGTTTCTTAGCTTCCCTGCTCCTGTCTACTTTAAGTATTGATGCAAAATATTTGCTTAGTGTCTCTGCCATCTCCTGTAGGAAAGCCATGTTGATCTTTAAGGGCTGTATTCTCTCCTTAGTTATTCTTTTAACCTTAAAATAATTTTAGAATCTTTTCGGATTCTCCTTAATTCTATTTGCCAAAGCAATTTTATGTCCCCTTTTTCCCCTCATGATTTCCTGTTTAAGTATACTCCTACTGCCCTTATATCCTTCTCAGGATCACTCAATCCCAGCTCTCTATATCTGATGAATGCCCCCTTCTTTTTCTGGACAGGAATTGCAATTTCCCTCATCATTGAGCTTTTCCCATGCCTTGCCCTTCACACAAACAGAAACATACCAACACTGAACTCTCATTGTCTCATTCTTAAAGGCCTCCCACTTGTCAGCCATCCCTTTACCTGTGAATAACCTCCTCCAACCAACTTCTCAAAGTCTAATACCATCGAAACTGGCCGCACTCTAATTTGAAACTTTCATTTTTAAATCAATGTTATCCTTTCGTATCATTATTATTAAACCAATAGAATTATGATCACTTTCTCTGAAGCCTACCCCTATGAACACCTCAGACATTTGTCCTGCCTTGGTTCCCAACAGACGGTCAAGTATTGCACACTGTCGAGTAGGTGCATCCACATATTGAATAACAACGTTTTATTGTACACACTTAAATAATTTCTCCACATTCCAAGATCTTAACACTACCCCAAACTCTGTTTGGAAAGTTAAAATTCCCTACCATTATCCTTTTTACTTAAAGATAGCATAATCGCTTGTAAATTTCCCACTGACTATTAGGAGGCCCATTTTACAATCCCAGCAAGGTCATCACCTCTTTGTTATTTTTAAGTTTCATCCATATAACTTCACTGGGCAATCTACAAGAAATATCCTCTCTACATCCAGCTGTAATGTTCTGTCTATCCAAAAACACCACTCCACCTGCTCGCTTGCTCCTCTTGTCTATACATTCTATACCATCTATATCCTGGAACATTAAGCTGCCAGTCCTGTTCATTCCTGTGCCACATTTCTGTAATGGTAATGATATCCTTGTCCCACATTCCCATCTATGCCCTTTGTTCATCTGTCTCACATGTTAGGCCTCTTGCATCAAAGTAAATGCAATTTCGCAGTCTTACCTCGCTCTTGCCAAACTGTTGTCTGCCTTGACTCCTAGAATTGCTCACCGCATCTCACCTCAAAAATTTCTTATTCTCACTATCTTCTTGGTTCCCACCATCCCCTTACTAGTTTAAAACCTTCAGCATACAGCTAGCAAATTTCCCCACAAGAATATCGGTCCCCTTCCAATTCAGCTCCCTCTTATACAGGTCATTTCTATCCCTGAAGAGATCCCAGTGATTGAAAAGTAGTAATCCTAACCCCTGCAGCAGCTCCTCAGCCACACATTAGCTGCTCTATCTGACTGTTCCTAATCTCAATATTCCATTAGTTTTTAAACAAACCCCAACATGACATTTGCCATCCTTTTTGACAGTTGAAATTAAAAGCTAACTTTTTGTGGTTCGGAGATGCTGACTCCCTGTAGATTTCTGAATTCAATCTCTATCTTGCCTGTTAAAATGCATAACTTCACTGTTTATGTCTGTTCTCATTTATTTAATGCACATTACATTATTTTGCAAAGCTCCTTGTTCACTCTCTTGCCCTATCTGTATCCTTGTAAATCCTTTCTGAACCCTTTCCAGTTTCACAACATCCTTCCGATATGAAGGAGACCAGAATTGCACGCAATATTTCAGCAGTGGCCTAACCAATGTTCTGTACAGCCGCAACATGACCTCCCAACTCTTGTACTCAATATTCTGACCAATAAAAGAAAGCATACAAAATGCATTCTTCACTATCCTATCTACCTGCGACTCCACTTTCAAGGACCTATGAACCTGCAGTCCAACGTCTCTTTGTTCAGCAACACTACCTAGGAACTTACCATTAAGTATATAAATCCTACTAAGATTTGCTATCCCAAAATGCAGCACCTCGCATTTATCTGAATTAAACTCCATTTGCCACCTCTCAACCCATTGGCCCATCTGTTAAGGATCCTGTTGTAATCTGAGGTAACCCTCTTCACTATTCACTGCACCTCCAATTTTGGTGTCATCTGCAAACTTACTAACTGCACCTCTTATGCTCGCATCCAAACCATTTATGTAAATGACAAAAAATAGAGGGACCAGCACCGATCCTTGTGGCACTCCAATGGTCACAAGCCTCCAGTCTGAAAAACAACCCTCCACCACCACCCTCTGTCTTCTACCTTTGATCCAGATCTGTATCCAAATAGTTCTCGCTGTATTCCATGACATCTAACCTTGCTAATCTGCCACCCATGGGGAACCATGTCGAACACCTTACTGAAGTCCATATAGATCACATCTACTGCTCTGCCCTCATCAATCTTCTTTGTAACTTCATCAAAAAACTCAATCGCGTTTGTGAGACATAATTTCCCACGCACAAAGCCATGTTGACTATCCCGAATCAGTCCTTGCCTTTCCAAATACATGTGCATCCTGTCCCTCAGAATTTCCTTCAACAACTTGCCCACTGCCGAGGTCAGGCTCACCGGTCTATAGTTCCCTGGCTTGTCCTCAACACCCTTCTTAAACATTGGCACCACGTTTGCCAACCTCCAGTCTTCCGGCACATCACCTGTGACTATCGATGATACAAATAACTCAGCAAGAGGCCCAGAAATCACTTCTCTAGCTTCCCACAGAGTTCTCGGTACACCGGATCAGTTCCTGGGGATTTATCCACTTTTAACCGTTTCAAGACATACAACACTACCTCCTCTGTAATCTGGACATTTTGCAAGATATCACCATCTATTTCCCGACAGTCTATATCTTCCATATCCTTTTCCACAGTAAATACTGATGCAAAATATTCAATTAGTATCTCCCCCATTTTCTGTGGGGAGATTGCATTTTTGGATTGGGATCCAAAAGGGAGGGTGTGTGTGAGGTGTTGTCTAGAGTTCAGTCAGGGAGGGGGTGATTGCAGTGATGAGCAGGGATCAGTCAGGGAGGGTGTGTTTGCAGTGTTCAGTAGGGATCAGTCAGGGACGGGATGATTGCAGTGTTGGATAGAGATGAGTCAGGGAGTGGATGCGTCAGACGTTGTGTAGGGATCATTCAGGGAGAGCGAGAGTGCAGTGTTGGGTAGGGATCAGAGAGGGACGGAGAGATTACACTGCTGAGTAGAGATCAGTCAGTGATTGGGAGATTGCAGTGTTGGTTAGGGATCAGTCTGTGAGAGGGCGATTGCAGTTTGGATAGGGATCAGTCAGGCAGGGGGTGAATGCAATATTGGGCAGCGATCAGTCAGGGAGGTGGAGACTGCAATGTTGTGTAGGGATCAGTCAGGGAGGAGAGTCATTGAAGTATTCGGTAGGCATACGTCTGGGAGCGGATGATTACAGTGTTGGGTTAGGGATCACTCAGGGATTGGGAAATTGCAGTGTTGGGTAGGTATCAGTCAGGGAGGGGGTGAGTGCACTTTTTGGTAGCGATCAGTCAGGGAGGGGGAGATCACAATGTTGGGCAGGGCTCAGTCAGAGACGGGGTGATTACAGTGTTTGGTCAGGATCAGTCAGGGAGGGGGTGATTTCTGTGCTGTGTAGGGTTCAGTCCGGGTGGGGGAGATTGCAGTGTTTGGTCGGGATCACTCAAGGAGGGGGAATTTGCAGTGTTGAGTATGAAACAGTCTGCAAGTGGGAGATTACAGTGTTGGGTAGTGATCAGTCAGGGAGGGAGAGATTGTGGTTTTGGGTAGGGATCAATCGGGGCGGGGGAGACTGCAGTGTAGGGTAGGGATCAGTCAGGGAGAGGGAGATTGCAGTGTTGGATATTGATCAGTCAGGGAGGGGGAGGTTAATTGGGTAGGGATCAGTCAGCGAGGAGAAAATTGCAGTGTTGTGTCGAGATGAGTCAGGGAGGGATTGTTGCAGTGTTGGGTAGGGGTCAGTGAGGGGGGAGATTGCAATGTTGGGTAGGGATCAGTCAGGGATGTGGGAGAATGCAGTTTTGGGTAGAGATCAGTTTGGAAGGGTGTTTATGAGTTGTTGTGTGAGGTGTACATTTAGAGAGGGGGAGGTTGTTGTGTTGGGTAGTGATCAGTCAGGGACTTGGAGATTGTAATTTTGCCTAGGGGTCAGTCAGGGAGTGGGAGAATCCAGTTTTGGTTAGGAATCAGTCAGAGATATTGGAGTGTTGAATAGCTTTTAGTCAGGAAGGGCGTGTCTGAGTTGTTGTGTACGGACCATTGAGGGTGACGGTGATTGCAGTGTTAGTAGGGGTCATTGAGGGAGGGGGAGAATGCAGGTTTGGGTAGGGATCAGACAGGGAAGGGATTATTGCTGTGTTGGATAGATCAGTCAGGGCGTGGATGAATGCAGTGTTGAGTCGGGATCAGTCAGCGAGGGGAAAATTACGGTGTTGGGTAGGAATCAGTCAGGGATGGTGAGATTTCAGTGTTGGGAAGGGTTCAGTCAGGGAGGTGGAGATTGCTGTGATGGGTAGGATCAGGCAGGGAGGGGGAGATTGCAGTGTTGGATAGTGATCAGTCAGGGAGCGGGAGATTGCAGTGTTGGGTAGAGATCCGTCACGGTGGAGTAGATTGCAGTATTGGTTAGGGATCAGTCAGGGAGGGGGTGTTTGCACTGTTGGGTGGGGATCAGTCAGGGAGGGGGTGATTGCAGTGTTGGGTCAGGATCAGTGAGGGAGTGGGTGTGTAAGACGTTGTGTAGGGATCGGTTAGAGAGAGGGTGCGTGCAATGTTGTGTTCGGATCAGTCAGGGCAGGGATGATTGTTGTGTTGGGTAGTGATCAGTCAGGGAGGGGGATATTACAGCTTTGAGTAGATATCAGTCATGGAGGCGGAAATTGGAGTGTTGAGTCGGGATCAGTTATGGAGAGGGAGGGGGAGAGTGCAGTGTTGGATAGGGATCAGTCAGGGAGGGTGTGAGTGCAATGTTGTGCAGCGATCTGTCAGGGAGGTGGAGACTGCAGTGCTGGGTAGGGATCGGTCAGGGAGGGGTGTTTGCACTGTTGGGTAGGGATCAGTCAGGGAGGGGGAGATTGCAGTGTTGGGTAGGGATCAGTCAGGGAGGGGGAGATTTCAGTATTGGGTAAGGTTCAGTCAGGGAACTTGAGATTGCAGAGTTGGGTCAGGTTCAGTCAGGGAGGGGGAGATTGCAGTATTGGGTAAGGTTCAGTCAGGGAGCTTGAGATTGCAATGTTGGGTCGGGTTCAGTCAGGGAGGGGGATTGCTGTGTTGGTTAGGGATCAGACAGGGAGGGGGAGATTGCAGTGTTGGGTACGGATCTGTCACGGAGGGAATGATTGCAGAGTTGGGCAGGGATCAGCCTGGGAGGGGGTGTGTGAGGTGTTGTGCAGGGATCTGTTAGGGAGAGTGAGAGTGCAGTGTTGTGCAGGGATCAGTCTGGGAGGGGAAAATTGCAGTGTTGGGTAGGGATTCATTCGGGAGAGGGAGAGTGCAGTGTTGGACAGGGATCAGTCTGAGAGGGGATAATTGCAGCTTTGGGTAGGTATCGGGGTGTGTGAGGTGTTGTGTAGGGATCGGTTAGGGAGGGGGAGAGTGCAGTGTTGGTTAGGGAACAGTCAGGGAGTGGGAGAATCCAGTTGAGGGTAGGGATCAGCCCCGGGGGTTGTGATTGCAGTGTTGGGTAGCGATCAGTCAGGAAGCGGGAGAATGGAGTTTTGGATAGGATTCAGTCAGAGAGTTTGCAGTGTTGAGTAGGTATCAGTCAGGAAGGATGCGTGTGCGGCGTTGTGCACGGATCAGTGAGGAAGACGGTGACTGCAGTGTTGGGTAAGGATCAGTCAGGGAGGGGGAGATTGCTGTGTTGGGTAGGGATCAGTCATGGAAGGGGTGATTGCTGTTTTGGATAAATCAATCAGCGAGTGGGTGATTGCAGAGTTTAGTAGGTTTCTGTCAGGGAGGGGGTGATTACATTGTTGGGCAGGGATCAGTCTGGGAGGAGACAATTGTAGTGTTGGGTAGAGATCAGTCAGGGAGGGGGTGATTGCAGTGTTGGGTAGGGATCAGTCAGGGAGGGGGTGAGTACAGTGATGGGTATGGATCAGTCGGGGAGGGGTGATTGCAGTGTTGGATATGGATTAGACAGGGAGGGGGTGATCGCAGAGTTGGGTAGGGATCAGTCATGGAGATGGTGATTGCAGTGTTGGGTAGGGGTCAATCAGGGATCGGGAGATTGCAGAGTGGAGCAGGGATCAATCAGGGAGAGTGTGATTGCAGTGTTGGGTAGGCACCAGTCAGGATGGGGGTGTGTGAGGTGTTGTGTAGGGATCTGTTAGGGAGAGGGAGAGTGCAGTGTTTGACAGGGATCAGTCTGGGAGGGGATAATTGCAGCTTTGTGTAGGGATCAATCCGGGAGGAGGAGATTGCAGTGTTGGTTAGTGATCAGACAGGGAGGTGGTGATTGCAGTGTTGGGTAGGAATCATTCAGGGCGGGGGAGGGGTGTGAGGTGTCGTGTAGGGATCTGTTAGGGAGAGGGAGAGTGCAGAGTTGAGTAGGGATAAGTCAAGGATGGGGAGATTGCAGTGTTCGGCAGGGATGAGTCTGGGAGGGAGAGATTGCATTGTTTGCTAGGGATCAGTCAGGGAGGGGGAGATTGCAGTGTTGGGTCGCGTTCAGTCAGAGAGAGGGAGATTGCAGTGTTGGGTCATGGTCAGTCAGTGGGGTTGATTGCAGTGTTGGGTATGAGGTCAATCAGGGAGGGGGATATTGCAGTTTTGGTAGGGATCAGTCAGGGAGGGGGTAATTACAGTGTTGGGTAGGGATCATTCAGGGAGGAGAAAGTGAGGACTGCAGATGCTGGAGATCAGAGCTGAAAATGTGTTGCTGGAAAAGCGCAGCAGGTCAGGCAGCATCCAGGGAACATGAGAATCGACGTTTCGGGCATAAGCCCTTCTTCAGGAATGAGGCCTCATTCCTGACGAAGGGCTTATGCCCGAAACGTCGATTCTCCTGTTCCCTGGATGCTGCCTGACCTGCTGCGCTTTTCCAGCAACACATTTTCAGCATCATTCAGGGAGGGGTGCTTGCAGTTTTGGGTAGGGATCAGTCAAGGAGGGTGTGTGTGAGTTGTTTTGTAGGGATCTCTTAGGGAGAGGGAGAGTGCAGTGTTGGGCAGGAATCAGACTGGGAAGAGGTGATTGCAGTTTTGGGTAGGCACGGGTCAGGGAGGGGGTGAGTGAGGTGTTGTGTATGGATATGTTAGGGAGTGGGAAAGTGCAGTGTTGGGCAGGGAACAGACTAGGAGAGGAGAATTGCAGTGATGGCTAGGGATCCGTTTTGGAGAGGGAGAGTGCAGTGTTGGGAGGGGATCAGTCTGGGAAGGGATAATTTCAGTTTTGGGGAGGTATCAGTTCGGGAGGTGGAGATTCCAGTGTTGGTTAGTGATCAGTCAGGGAGGTGGTTATGGCAGTGTTGCGTAGGTACCAGTCAGGGAGCGGGAGTGTGAGGTGTTGTGTCCGCATCAGTTCGGGATAGGGAGAGTGCAGTGTTGGGTAGGGATGGGTCAGGGAGGGGGAGAGTGCACTGTTGTGTAAGGATCATTCAGGGATGGGGAGATTGCTGCGTTGGGCAGGGATCAGTCTTGGAGCGAGAGATTGCAGTGTTGGGTAGGGATCAGTCAGGGAGGGGGAGATTGCAGTGTTGGGTAGGGATCAGTCAGGGAGGGGGAGATTGCAGTGTTGGGTAGGGATCAGTCAGGGAGGGGGAGATTGCAGTGTTGGGTAGGGATCAGTCAGGGAGGGGGAGATTGCAGTGTTGGGTAGGGATCAGTCAGGGAGGGGGAGATTGCAGTGTTGGGTAGGGATCAGTCAGGGAGGATGAGATTGCAGTGTTGGGTATGGATCAGTAAGGGAGTGGTGAGTGCAGTGCTGGGTAGGGATCAGTCAGGGAGGGGGAGATTGCAGTGTTGGGTAGGGATCAGTCAGGGAGGGGGAGATTGCAGTGTTGGGTAGGGATTAGGCAGGGAGGAGTAGATTGCAGTGTTGGGTTGGGTCAGTCAGGGAGGATGAGATGGCAGTGTTGGGTATGGATCAGTAAGGGAGTGGTGAGTGCAGTGCTGGGTAGGGATCAGTCGGGGAGGGGAAGATTGCACTTTTGGGTAGGGATCAGTCAGGGAGGGGGTGATTGCAGTGTTGGGTAGGGATCAGTCAGGGAGGGGGTGAGTGCAGTGTTGGGGAGGGATCAGTCAGGGAGGGGGTGATTGCAGTGTTGGGGAGGGATCAGTCAAGGAGGGGGATATTGCAGTGTTGGATATTGATCAGTCAGGGAGGAGCAGACTAATTGTTGGATGGGGATTAGTCAAGGAAAGCGCGATTGCTGTGTTAGGTAGGAATCAGTCACGGAGTGAAAATTGCAGTGTTGGGTAGGCATACATCTGGGACCGGATGATTGCAGTGTGCGGTTTGAGGTCAATCAGAGAGGGGGGTATTGTAGTTTTTGGTAGGGATCATTCAGGGAGGCGGTGTTTACAGTGTTGGAAACGGATCATGCAGGGAGGGGGAGATTGCAATGTTGGGTAGGTATGTTTCAGGGTTGGGGAGAATGCAGTTTTGGGAAAAGCACAGTCGTGGAGGTGGAGACTGCAGTGTTGGGCAGCGATCAATCAGGGAGGGACGACGTGCAGTGTTGTGTAGAGATCAGTCTCTGAGGGGTGTGTGAGGTGTTGTGTAGGGATCAGTTCGGGAGTGGGTGAGAGCCGTGTTTGGTAGGGATCAATCAGGGAGGGGGTTATTGCAGTAGCGGGTAGGGACCTATCAGTGACGGGACAATTGCTTTGTTGGGTAGGGATCAGTCAGGAAGGTGTCGATTGCTGTTTTAGATAGGAATCAGTCAGGGAGAGTCGGACTGCTGTTTGGATAGGGATCAGTCAGAGAGGGTGTGCGTGCAATGTTGGGCAGTGATAGTGAGGGTCGGGATCAGTCAGGGAGGGGAGATGGCAGTTTTGGGTAGGCATAAGTCTGGGAGGGGATGATTACAGTGTTGGGTAGCGATCAATCAGGGAGGGGGAAATTACTGCGTTGACTAGGGGTCAGTCAGGAAGGGGGAGTTTGCAGTGTTGCGTAGGGATCAGTCAGGGAGGCGGAGAATGCTTTTTTTGACTAGGAATCAGTGAGGGATGGGGAGATTGCAGCCTTGGGCCGGAATCAGTCAGGGAGGGGTGAGTTCAGTGTTGGGTAGGAATAGGTCAGGTAGGGGTAATTGCAGTGTTGAATCGGGATCAATCAGGGAGTGGGAGATTGCAATGTTGGGTAGGGATCAGTCAGGGACATGGAGATTGCAGTGTTGGGTAGGAATCAGTCAGGGAGGGTGAGATTGAAGTGTTGGTAGGATTCAGTCAGTGAGGGGGAGATTGCCGTGTTGGGTTGGGATTAGACAGGGAGCGGGTGATTGCATTGCTTGATAGGGATCAGTTAGGGAGTGGGAGAATGCAGTTTTTGGAAGGGATCAGTCAGGGAGGGAGTGATTACAGTGTTGGGTACGGATCAGGCAAGGAGGATGAGATAGCAGTGTTGGGTAGGGATGTATCAGGGAGGGGGAGTTTGCAGTGTTGAATAGTGATCAGTCAAGGAGGGGGAAGTTAATCTTTGGGTAAAGATTAGTCAAGGAGAGGGCGATTGTTGTGTTGGGTAGTAATCAGTCAGGGAGTGAAGATTGAAGTGTTGGGTAGGCATAAGGCAGGGACCAGATAATTACAATGATGGGTTTGAGATCAATCAGGGAGGGGGATATTGCAGTTCTTGGTAGGGATCAGTCGGGGATGGGGTAATTACAGTATTGGGCAGGGATCAGACAGGGAATGGGAGATTGCAGTGTTGGGTAGGGATGTGTCAGGGAGGGGGGAATGCAGTTTGTATAGGGATCAGTCAGGGTGGGGTTGAGTGCACAGCTGTCTGGAGACCTGTCAGGCAGGGGGAGATTTCAGTGGTGGGTAGAGACCAGTCAGGGAGGGGCGAATGCAGTGTTGATTTGAGATCAGTCAGGGAGGTAGTGATTGCAGTTTTGGGTAGGGATCCGGCAGGGAGGGGGAGATTGCAGTGTTGGGTAGGGATCAGTCAGCGAGGGTGTGATTGCAGTGTTTGTAGGTTTCAGTCAGGGAGGGGGAGATTGCCGTGTTGGGTAGGGATCAGACAGGGAGCGGGTGATTGCATTGCTTGGTAGGGATCAGTCAGGGAGTGTGAGAATGCAGTTTTTGGTAGGGCTCAGTCAGGGAGGGTGCGATTACGGTGTTGGGTACGGATCAGGCAAGGAGGATGAGATAGCAGTGTTGGGTAGCGGTCAGTCAAGGAGGGGAAAGTTAATATTTGGGTAAAGATTAGTCAAGGAGAGGGCGATTGCTGTGTTGGGTAGGAATCAGTCAGGGAGTGAAGATTGAAGGGTTGGGTAGGCCTAAGTCAGGGACCTAATTATTACAGTGTTGGGTTTGAGATCAATCAGGGTGGGGGTATTGCAGTTTTTGGTAGGGATCAGTCAGGGATGGGGTAATTACAGTGTTGGGCAGGGATCAGGCAGGGAGTGGGAGATTGCAGTGTTGGGTAGGGATCAGTCAGGGAGGGGGAATGCAGTTTTGGAAGGACACAGTCAGGAAGGTGGAGATTGCAGTGATGGGCAGCGATCAATCAGGGAGGGGCGACGTGTATTGTTGGGTAGGGATCAGTCACTGAGGGTGTGTGTGAGGTGTTGTGTAGGGATCAGTTAGGGAGGGGGTGAGAGCAGTGTAGGGTAGGGATCAGTCAGGGAGGGGGTGTTTGCAATAATGGGTCGGTATCTGTCAGGGACGGGGCAATTACTGTATTGGGTAGGGATCAGTCAGGGATGTGGCGATTGCTGTTTTAGATAGAGATCAGTCAAGGAGGGGGTGAGTGCAGTTTGGATAGGGATCAGTCAGGGTGGAGATGAGTGCACAGCTGTGTGGAGATCTGTCAGGGAGGGGGAGATTGCAGCGTTGGGTAGGGATTAGACAGGGAGTGGGAGCCTGCCGTGGTGGGTAGGGACCAGTCAGGGAGAGGCGAATGCAGTGTTGATTTGAGATCAGCCAGGGAGGGGTGATTGCAGTTTTGCGTAGAAATTAGTCAGGGAGGGGGAGATTGCAGTGTTGGGTAGGGAACAGTCTGGGAGGGGGTGAGTGCAGTGTTGGGTAGGGATCAGTCAGGGAGTGGGAGATTGAAGTGTTGGATAGGGATCAGTCAGGGAGAGGGAGGTTACAGTGTTGGGTAGGGATCAGTCAGGGAGGGGGTGAGTGCACTGTTGTGTGGGGATCAGTCAGGGAGTGGGAGATTGAAGTGTTGGATAGGGATCAGTCAGGGAGGGGGAGGGTACAGAGTTGGGTAGGGATTAGTCAGGGAAGGTGTGTGTCAGGTGTTGTGTTGGGAACAGTTAGGGAGAGGCTGAGTGCAGTGCTGGGTAGGGATGAGTCAGGGAGAGGGACGGTACAGTGTTGGGTAGGGATCAGTCAGGAAGGGTGAGATTGCTGTGTTGGGTAGAGATCAATCAGTGAGGGGGTGACTGCGGTTTGGATAGGGATCAGTCACGGAGGGGTTGAGTGCAATGTTGGGCAGGGAATAGCCAGGGAGGGGGTGATTACAGTGTTGGGGAGGGATCAGTCCGAGAGGGGGATATTGCAGTGTTGTGTAGGGATCAGTCAGTGAGGGGTTGAGTGCGATGTTGTGCAGCGATCAGCCACGGAGAGGTTGGTTGCAGTGTTTTGGAGGGATCAGTCAGGGAGGGGGTGAGTGCAATGTTGGGTAGGGATCAGTTAGGGAGGCGGTGAGTGCAATGTTGGGTAGGGAATAGTCAGGGAGGGGGTGGTTACAGTGTGGTGTAGGGATTAGTCAGGGAAGAGGAATGTGCAGAGTTGTGTCGGGATCAGTTCTGGAGAGGGAGAGTGCAGTGTTTGGAAGGGAACAGTCAGGGAGGGGGAGGTTACAGTGTGATGTAGGGATTAGTCAGGGAGGGAGTGTGTGAGGTGTTGTGTTGGGATCATTTAGGGAGAGGTTGATTGCTGTGTTGTGCACTGATCAGTCAGATAATGGGCGATTGCTCTGTTTAGTAGGGATCCGTCAGCGAGGGGGCGATTGCAGAGTTTGGATAGGGATCAGTCAGGGAGCGGTGACTGCAGTGTTGTGTAGGGATCAGTCAGGGAGGGGGAGATTACAGTGTTGGGTAGGGATCAGTCAGGGAGGGGAGTTTGAAGTGTTGGATAGTGATCAGTCAGGGATGGGGAGGATAATTTTTGGGTAGGAATTAGTCAAGGAGAGAGCAATTGCTGTGTTGGGCAGGAATCAGTCAGGAAGGGAAGATTGCACTGTTGGGCAGAGATCAGTCAGGGAGAGCGAGATCGCAGTTTTTGGTAGGGATAGGTCAGGGAGGGGGACATTACAGTGTTGGGAATGTATCAGGCAGGGAGAGCGAGATGTCAGTGCTGATAAGTGATTTGTCAGGGTGGGGGAGAAAGCAGTTTTGGGAAGGGCACAGTTAAGGATGTGGAGATTGCTGTGTTGGGCAGCGATCAATCAGGGAGGGACGATGTGGAATGCTGGGTAGGGATCAGTCACTGAGGGAGTGTGTGAGGTTTTGTCTACGGATCAGTTAGGGAGATGGTGAGATCAGTGTTGGGTAGGATTCAGTCAGGGAAGGGGTGACTGCAGTTTGGATACAGATCAGTCAGGGAGGGGGTGAGTACAATGCTGGGCAGTGATCAGCCAATGAGGGGATGATTACAGTATTGGTCGGGATCAGTCAAGGAGGGGTGATTGCAGTGTTGAGTAGGGATCAGTCAAGGAGAGGGAATGTTCAGTGTTGTGTCGGGATCAGTTCGGGAGGGGGAGAGTGCAGTGTTGGGTAGGGATCAGTCAGGGATGGGGAGCTTGCAGTGTTGGCCCGGCATCAGTCAGGGAGTGGGTGATTGCAGTGTTGGTTAGGGATCAGTCAGGGAGGGGGGAGTTCAGTTTTGCGTAGGGATCCGTCAGGGATGGAGAAATGGTAGTGTTGAGTCTGGATCAATCAGGGAGGGGAAGATTGCAGTATTGGGTTGCGATCAGTCAGGGCGGGGGAGATTGCAGTTTTGAGGAGGAATCAGACAGGGAGGGGTTGATTGCAGTGTAGGGTAGGCTTAAGTCAGGGAGGGGGAGACTGCAGTGTTTGAAAGGGAACAGTCTGGGAGGGTGAGATTACAATGCTGGGTAGGGATTAGTCAGGGAAAGGATGACTGTAGTGTTGGGTAGGGATCAGTCTGAAAGGGGGAAATTGCAGTGTTGTGAAGGGAACAGTCTGGGAGGGGGTGAATGCAGTGTTGTTTGGGGATCAGTCAGGGAGTGGGAGATTGAAGTGTTGGATAGGGATCAGTCAGGGAGAGGGAGGTTGCAGTGTTGGGTAAGGATCAGCCAGGGAGGGGGAGATTACAGTGTAGGGTACGCATCAGTCAGGGAGGGGGAGATTGCAGTGTTGGGAAGGGACCAGTCAGGAAGGGGAGAATGCAGTGTTGGGTTGGGATGAGTCAGTGACCGGGTGTTTACAGTATTGGGTAGAGATTAGTCAGGGAGGGTCAGATTGCAGGATTTGATAGTTATCAGACAGGGAGGGGGATGTTACAATGTTGTGTTGGGATGAATCAGGGAGGGCGTGATTACAGTGTTGGGTCGGGATCAGTCAGGGAAGGGAAGATTGCTGTGTTGGGTAGAGATCAGTCAGGGAGAACGTGAGTGCAATGTTGGGTAGGGATTACTCAAGGAGGGGTTGTGTGCAGTGTTGGTTCGGGATCAGTCAGGAAGGAGCAGATTGCAGTGTTGGATAGGGATCAGTCAGGGAGAGGGAGGTTACAGTGTTGGGTAGGGATTAGTCAGGGATGGTGTGTGTGAGGTGTTGTGTTGTGATCAGTCAGGGACAGACGGAGTGTAGTGATGGGTAGAGATCAGTCAGGGAGGGTGAGATTGCAGTGTTGCATATGGATCAGTCAGTGAAGGGGCGAGTGCTGTGTTGGGTAGTGATCGGACAATGAGGGGTTGAGTGCAATGTTGAGCAGCGATCAGTCACGGAGATGTTGATTGCAGTGTTTTGGAGGGCTCAGTCAGGGAATGGGTGAGTGCAATGTTGGGGAGGGAATAGACAGGGAGGGGTGGTTACAGTGTGGGGGAGGGATTAGTAAGGGAGGGGTGTGTGAAGTGTTGTGAAGGGATCAGTTAGGGAGGGGAGATCGCCGTTTTGGGTAGGGATCAGTCAGGGAGGGGGGGAATGCAGTGTTGGGTAGGGATCAGTCAGCGAGGGTGTGATTGCAGTGTTGGGTAGGGATCATTCTGGGAGGGGGATGTTACAGTGTTGGGTCGGGATCGGTCAGGAAGGGGGAGATTGCAGTGTTGTGAAGGGACCAACCAGGGAGGGGGTGATTGCAGTGTTGGGCAGAGCTCAGTCAGAGAGGGGGAACTTGCAGCGTTAGGTAGGGATCAGTCAGGGTGGGGGTGATTACTGTGTTGTGCAGGGATCAGTCACGGAGGGGGAGGTTGCAATTTTGAGTAGGGATCAGTCAGGGAGGCGATATTTCAGTGTTGGAAAGCGATCCGTCAGGGAGGGGGAGAATGGTATGTTGGTAGAGATCAATCAGGGAGGGGGTGAGTGCAGTGTTCTGTAGGGAATACTCAGGGATGGGGTGATTACAGTGTGGGGGTGGGATTTGTCAGGAAGGGTGTGTGAAGTGTTGTGTAGGGATCAGTTAGGGAGAAGTTGAGTGCAGTATTGGATAGGGATCAGTCAATGAAGGGGCGATTGCAGTGTTGGGCAGGGATCAGTAAGGGAGGGGTTGACTGCAGTTTGGATAGGGATCAGTCAGGAAGGTGATAATTGCAGTGCTGTCTAGGGATCAGTCAGCGAGCGGGAGATTGCAGTGTTAGGCAGTGATCGTGACAGAGAGCGGGTAAGTGCAGTATTGGAGAGGGATCAGTCTGGGAGGGTGTGAGTGCAATGTTGTGCATGGATCAGTCAGTGAGGGTGAAATTGCAGTTTTGACTGGGATCAGTCCGGGAGCGTGTGCTTGCAGTTTTGGGTAGGGATCAGTCAGGGAGGGGTTGATTGCAGTGTTGTGTAGGGATCAGTCTGGGAAAGGGCCATTGCAGTTTTGTGTAGGGATTAGTCATGGAGGGGGTGATTGCAGTGTTGCATAGCGATCAGTAAGGAAGGGGTGAGTGCAAAGTTGGGTAGGGATCTGTCAGGGCGGGGGTGATTGCATTGTTGGGGAGGGATCAGTCAGGGAGGAGGTGAGTGCAGTGTTGTGTAGGGATCAGTCAGGGAGGGGGTGATTGTAGTTCTATGTAGGGATCAGTCAGGGATGGTGTGATTGCAATATAGTGTCGGGATAAGCCAGGGTGGGGTGATTGCAGAGTTGGGTAGGGATCAGTCAAGGAGGGGGAGATTGCAGTGTTGGGTAGGGATCAGTCACGGGGAGGGGGACCGCAGTATTGTGTACTGATCGGTAAGGGAGGGGGTGATGGCAGTGTTGTGGAGGGGTCAATCAGGGATGGTGTGAGTGCAGTGTTGGGTCGGGATCAGTCAGTGAGGGGCAGATTGCCGTCTTGGATAGGGATCAATCAGGGGGAGGTTCCATTGTTGGGTAGGGTTTAGTCAGTGAAGGGCTGATTACAGTGTTGGTTATGGGTCAGTCAGGAAGTGGGTGAGTGCAATGTTGGGTCGTGATCACTCAGGGAGGGGGTGAATGCAGTGTTGTGTTGGGATCAGTCAGGAAGTAGCAGATTGTGTGTTGGATACGGATCAGTCAGGGAGGGGAGGTTGCAGTGTTGTGTTGGAATCCGTTAGGGAGGGAGTGTGTGAGGTGTTGTATAGTTATTAGTTAGGGAGAGTTTGAGTGCAGTGTTGGGTATGGAACAGTAAGGGAGGGGCGGTTTGCAGTATTGGGTATGCATCAGTCACTGAAGTGGCGATGCTGTGTTGGGTAGGGATCAGTCAGGAAGGGTCCGATTGCAGAGTTGGATAGGGATCAGTCAGCGAGGGGGTGACTGCAGTGTCGGGCAGAGTTCAGTGAGGAAGGGGGTGACTGCAGTTTGGTTAGGGATCAGTCAGGGTGGGGGTGTGTGCAATGTTGGGCAGGGGTGAGGCAAGAAGCGGGAGATTGCAGTGTTGAGTGGGGATCAGTCAGGGATTAGGAGAATGCATTATTGGCTCGGGATCAGTCAGGAAGGGTGAGATTGCAGTGTTGGGTGTGGATCAGTCAGGGATGGGGAGAATGCACTGTTGGGTAGGGATTACTCAGGGAGGGTGTGATTGCAGTGTTGGATAGGGATAAGTCAGGAATGGGGAGATTGCAGATTTGGGTAGGGATTAGAGAGGGACCGGTTAATTGCAGTTAGGGTGGGGATCAGTCAGGAAGGGGGAGATTGCGGTATTGGGTAGGAATCAGTCACGGAGTGGGAGATTGCATTTTTGGGTAGGGATCAGTCAGGGTGGGAGAGATTGCAATGTTGGATAAGGATCAATCAGGTAGCGGGTGATTGCAGTGTTGGGCAAGGATCATTCAGAGAGGCTGTGAGTACAATGGTGGTTTGGGATCAGTCTGGGAGCGGGAGATTGCAGTGTTGGGTAGAGATCAGTCAGGAAGGGGGAGAATGCAGTGTTGGGTAGGGATCAGTCAGGAAGGGGGAGATTGCAGTGTTGAGTGGGGATCAATCAGGGATTGGGAGAATGCACTATTGGGTAGGGAACAGTCCAGGAGAGTGTGATTGCAGTGTTAGGTAGGGATAAGACAGGCAGGGGAGTTTGCAGTGTTTGGTAGGAATCAGTCAGGGAGGGGTGATTGCAGTGTTAGGTAGGGATAAGTCAGGGAAGGGGAGTTTGTAGTGTTTGGGAGGAATCAGTCAGGGACCGGTTGATTGCAGTGATGGGCAGGCATCATTCAGGGAGAGGGTAATTGCAGTGTTGAGTAGTGATTACACAGGGAGGGGGTGAGTGCAGTGTTGAGTAGGGATCAGTCAGGGAGGGAGTGTGTGAGGTGTTGTGTAGGGATCAGTTAGGGAGAGGGCAATGTTGGGTAGGGATCAGTCAGAGATGGGGAGATTGCAGTTTTGGGTAGGGAACAGTCCGGGAGGGGGTGACTGCAGTTTGGTTAGGGATCAGTCATGGTAGGGGTGAGTGCAATGTTGGGCAGGGGTCAGTCAGGGAGGGTGTGATTACAGTTTGGGTAGGGATCAGTCAGGATGGGGGTGATTGCAGTTTTGGGTAGGAATCAGTCAATGAGTGGGAGATTGCAGTGTTGGGTAGGGATCAGTCAGGGACTGGGTAACAGCAGAGTTGGGCAGCAATCATTCAGGGAGAGGCGAGTGCAGTTTTGAATAGGGATCAGTATGGGACTGGAAGATTGCAGTGTTGGGCACGGATCATACAAGAAGTGGATGAGTGCAATATTGGGTAAGGATGAGTCAGGGAGGGGGTGACTGCGATGTTGTGCAGGGATCAGTCAGGAAGGGGAGATTGCAGTTTTGGATTGCGATCAGTTAGGGAGTGGGTGAGTTTTATATTGGGTATGGATCAGTCAGGGACGGGGTGATTGCAGTATGGTCAGATTAGATTACTTACGTTAGATTACTTACAGTGTGGAAACAAGCCCTTCGGCCCAACAAGTCCACACCGACCCGCCGAAGCGCAACGCACCCATTCCCCTACATTTACCTCTTTGACCTAACACTACGGGTAATTTAGCATGGCCAATTCACCTGACCTGCACATCTTTGTGACTGTGGGAGGAAACCGGAGCACCCGAAGGAAACCCACGCAGACACGGGGAGAATGTGCAAACTCCACACAGTCAGTTGCCTGAGTCGGGAAGTGAACGCGGGTCTCTGGCGCTGTGAGGCAGCAGTGCTAACCACTGTGCCACTGTGCCACCGTGCTGCGTGGTGAAGGGATCAGTCAGGGAGGGAGTGAGCGCAGTTTTGTGTAGGGATTACTCAGGGATGGGGTGAGTGCAGTTTTGCGTAGGGATCAGTCAGGAAGGGGCAGATTGCAGTGTTGGGGGGGGTTCAGTCAGGGAGGAGGCGTATGCAATGTTGTTTAGGGATCAGTAAAGGAGGGAGTGGTGAAATTGTTGGGTAGGGATCAGTCAGGGAGAGGGAGATTGCAGTGTTGGGTAAGAATCAGTCAGGAAGGGGCAGATTGCAGTGTTGGGTGGGGTTCAGTCAGGGAGGAGGAGTATGCAATGTTGTTTAGGGATCAGTAAGGGAGGGAGTGGTGAAATTGTTGGGTAGAGATCAGTCAGGGACCGCGTGATTGCAGTGTTGGTCCGGGATCATTCAGGGACGGGGTGTGTGCAATATTGGGCAGGGATCTTTCAGGTAAGGGATGATTGCAGTGTTAGGTAGGGATCAGTCAGGGAGGGGGAGATCGCAGTGTTGTGTAAGGACCAGTCTGCGAGGGGTGAGTGCAGTGTTGTGTAGGGATCAGTCAGGAAGTTGGTGACTGCAATGCTGGGCAGGTCACAGTCAAAGAGGGGGGAATTGCAGTATTGTGTTGGGATCAGTAATGGAGCGGTTAATTACAGTGTTGGGCAAGGAGGGATCAGTCAGTGAGGGGGAGATTGCAGTCTTGGGTAGCGATCAGTCATGGAAGGGGTGAGTGCAGTGTTGGATACTGATCAGTCAGGGAGGGGGTGATTGCAGTGTTGTGTAGGGATTAGTCAGGGAGGGGGTGATTGCAGTGTGGTGTAAGGATCAGGCAGGGAGGGGTGATGCTGTGTTGGGTAGGGATCAGTCAGGGAGGGGGAGAGTGCAGTTTTGCATAGGTATCAGTCAGGAAGGGGTGGATTGCAGTGTTGGATAGGGATCAGTCAGGGAGGGGG
The DNA here is from genome assembly GCF_037043375.1 of Chiloscyllium plagiosum. Lineage (NCBI taxonomy): Eukaryota > Metazoa > Chordata > Chondrichthyes > Orectolobiformes > Hemiscylliidae > Chiloscyllium > Chiloscyllium plagiosum. The sequence continues at coordinate 50,144,574 of NW_028270178.1, read as the reverse complement.
AGATTTTAGTGTTGGGTAGGGATCAGTCAGGGAGGGGAAGATTGCAGTGTTGGGTAGGGATCAGTCAGGAAGCAGGAGATTGCAGTGTTGGGTAGGGATCAGTCAGGGAGGGGGAGATTGCAGTGTTGGGTAGGGATCAGTCAGGGAGGGGGAGATTGCAGTGTTGGGTAGGGATCAGTCAGGGAGGGGGAGATTGCAGTGTTGGGTTGGGATCAGTCAGGGAGGGGGAGATTGCAGTGTTCGGTAGGGATCAGTCAGGGCGGGGGTGATTGCATTATTGGATAGGGATCAATCAGGGATGGGGAGGTTGCACTTTTGGGTCGGCATTTGTCAGGGAGGGGGTGATTACAGTGTTGCGGAGGGATCTGCCAGGGTGGGTGATATTGCAGTGTTGTGTAGGGATCAGTCAGGGAGGGGGTGAGCGCAATGTTGGGTAGTGATTACTCAGGGAGGGGGTGAGTGCATAGTTGGGTAGGGATCAGTCAGGAAGGAGCAGTTTGTGTGTTGGGTCGGGATTAGTCAGGGAGGTGGTGTGTGAGGTGTTGTGCATGGATAACATACGAAAAGGTTGAGTCGGTGCAGCGTCGTGATTAGTCAGGGAGGAGTTGGTCGCAGTGTTGGGTATGGATCAGTCAGTTAAACGGCGATTGCTGTGTTGGGTCTGGATTAGGCAGGAAGGGGGAGATGGCAGTGCTGGGCAGAGATCAGCCAGGGAGGGGGAAATTGCAGTGTTAGGTAGGGATCAGTCAGGGAAAGGCAGATTGCAGTGTTGGGTAGGGATCAGTCAGGGAAGGGGAAATTGCAGTGTTGGGTAGGGATCAGTCAGGGAAGGGGAAATTGCAGTGTTGGGTAGGGATCAGTAAGGGAGGGGAAGATTGCAGTATTAGGTAGGTATCAGTCAGCGAGGGGGAGATTGCAGTGTTGGGTAGGGATTAGTCAGGGAGGGGGAGATTGCAGTGTTTGGTAGGGATCAGTCAGGGAGGAGGAGTATGCAATGTTGTTTAGGGATCAGTAAGGGGGGGTTGCAATGTTCGGTAGGGATTAGTCAGGGAGGCGAGATTTCAGTGTTGGGTGGGGGTCTGTCAGGGAGGGGGAGAGTGCATTGTTAGTTTAGGGATCAGTAAGGGAGGAGGTGATTGCAGTGTTGGGTAGAGATGACTCAGGAATGGGGTGAGTGCTTTATTGCATAGAAATCAGTCAGGAAGGGGCAGATTGCAGTGTTCGATAGGGAGCAGTCAGGGAGGGGTAGGTTACAGTATTGGGTCGGGCTTAGTCTGGGAGGGGGCGATTGCTGTTTTGGGTAGGGATCAGTCAGGGAGGGGGAGATTGCGGTGTTGGGATGGGATCAGTCAGGGAAGGGGATTGCAGTGTTGTGTAGGGATTAGTCAGGGAGGGTGTGAGGACAATGTTGGGTAGTGATTACTCAGGGAGGGAGTGAGTGCAGGGTTGGGTAGTGATCAGTCAGGAAGGAGCAGATTGGGTGTCGGACAGGGATCAGTCAGGGAGGCAGAGGTTGCACGGTTGGGTAAGGATTAGTCAGGGAGAGAGTGTGTGAGGTGTTGTGTAGGAATAAGTTAGGGAGAGGTTGAGTGCAGTGTTGGGTAGGGATCAATCAGGCAGGGGGAGATTGCAGTGCTGGGTAGGGATCAATCAGAGAGGGGTGAGTGCAGTGTTGTGTAGGGATCAGTCAGGGAGGAGGAGAGTGCAGTGTTGGGTAGGGATCAGTCAGGGAGGGGGTGAGTGCAGTGTTGTGTAGGGATCAGTCAGGGAGGGGGTGATTGCAGTATTGGGTCTGGATCAATCAGGGAAGGGGACATTGCAATGTTGGGTAGGGATCAGTCAGTGAAGTGGAGATTGTGGTGTTGGGTAGGGATCAGTCAGAGAGGGGATGAGTGCAGTGTTAGGTAGGGATCAGTCAGGGAGGGGTTGATTGTAGTGTTGCGTGTGGATCATTCAGTGAAGTGGCGATTGTTTTGCTACATAGGGATCAGTCAGGAGATGCCGATTGCAGAGTTGGACAGGGATCTGTCAGGGAGGGGGTGACTGCAGTTTGGATAGGGATCGGTCAGGGTGGGGGTGAATGCAATGTTGCGCAGATCTCAGTCAGAGGGGGGAATTGCAGTGTTGGCTAGGGATCAGTCAGTGAGCGGTGATTACAGTGTTGGGTAGCGATCAGTCAGTGAGGGGGTGTTTGCAGTTTTGGGAAGGGATCAGTCAGGGAGGGGGTGAGTGCAGTATTTTGTTGGGATCACTCAGGAAGGGGGTGAGTGCAGTGTTGGGTAGGGATCAGTCAGGGAGGGGGTGTGTGAAGTTTTGTGTAGGGATCAGATAGGGAGAGGTTGAGTGGAGTGTTGGGCACGAATCAGGAAGGCAGGGTGAGATTGCAGTGTTGGGTCGGGATCAGTCAGGGAGGGGGAGAGTGCAATGTTGGGCAGGGATCAGTCAGAGAGGGGTGAATGCAGTGTTGGAAAGTGATCAGTCTGGGAGGGGGAGATTGCAGTGTTGTGTAGGGATCAATCAGGGAGGGAGAGATTGGCGTGTTGGATAGGAAGACGTCAGGGAAGAGGACATTGCAGTGTTAGGTAGGGATCAGTCAGTGAGTGCGGTGTTGGGTAGGGATCAGTCAGGGAGGGGGAGATTGCAGTATTGGGTCGGGATCAATCAGAGAGGGCTGAATGCAGTGTTGTGTAGGGATCAGTCAGGGAGGGAGGGAGTGCAGTGTTGGATAGGGATTAGTCAGGGAAGGGGACATTGCAATTTTGGGTAGGGATCAGTCAGTGAGGTGGAGATTTTGGTGTTGGGGAGGGATCAGTCAGGGAGGGGGAGATTGCAGTATTGGGTCGGGATCAATCAGAGAGGGGTGAATGCAGTGTTGTGTAGGGATCAGTCGGGGGGGGGTGAGTGCAATGTTGTGTCGGGATCAGTGAGGGAGGGGGTGAGTGCAGTGGTGGGTAGCGATTAGTCAGAGAAGGGGACTTGCAATGTTGGTAGGGATCTGTCAGTGAGGTGGAGATTGTTGTGTTGGCTAGGGATCAGTCAGAGGGGATGAGTGCAGTTTTGGGTAGGGATCAGTCAGGGAGGGAGTGAGTGCAGAGTTGGGTAGGGATCTGTCAGGGAGTGGTTAATTGCAGTGTTGTGTAGGGATCACATCAGTTCAGGCAGTATCTCTGGAGCAGGAGAATCGACGTTTCGGGCATAAGCCCATCTTCAGGAAGGCCTTATGCCCGAAACGTCGATTCTCCTGCTCCTGAGATGCTGCCTGACCTGCTCTGCTTTCCAGCAACACGTTTTCAGCTCTGATCTCCAGCATCTGCAGTTCTCACTTTTGCCTTGTGTCGGGATCAGTCAGGGAAGGAGAGATTGCAGTTTGGGACAGGGATTATTCAGAGTGGCGGTGATTGCAGTGTTGGGTAGGGATCAGGTAGGGAGGGGGACATTGCAGTGTTGGGTCTGATCAGTCAATGACGGGGAGATTGCAGCGTTGGGTAGGGATCAGTCATGGAGGGTGAGAATGCAGTGTTGTATAGGGAACAGTTAGGAGCGGTGAGTGCAGAGTTGGATAGGGATCAGTCAGACAGTGGGAGATTGCAGTGTTGTGTAGGAATTATTCAGGGCGGGGGAGATTGCAGTGATTGGTCGGGATCAGTCAGGGTGGGGGAGATTGCAGTGCTGTTTAGGGGAGGGGGAGACTTCAGTGTTAGGTAGGGATCAGACCCCTCTCGCTCTTCCACCCCTCTCGCTTGCCCTCCCCACTCTCTCGCCCTCACGTCTCTCACGCCCTCCCCCCTCTCTCGTCCTCTCCTATCTCTCGCCGTCCCCTCTCTCAAGCCCTCCCCTCTTTCGCTCACCACTTTCTCGCCCTCCCCTCTCTCGCCGTGCAGTCTCTCTCGCCCTCCCCACTCTCTCTTGCTATCCCCCTCTCTCGACCTACATTCTCTCACCGTCCACTCTCCTGTCCTACTCTCTCACTCCATCCCCTCTCTCTCGACCTCCACTCTTTCTCACTCTCCCCTGTCTGTCACCCTCCCCTCTCTCTCGCCGGTCTCTCGCACTCACCTCTCTCTTCCCTCTCCCCTCCCGTCTCTCTTACCCTCCCCTCTCTCTCACACTCCTCTCTGTAGCCCTCCACTCTCTCTCGCCCACCCCTCTCTCGCCATCCCCTCTCTCTCGTCCTCCCCTCACTCTCGCCATCCCCTCTCTCGCCCTCACTCTCTCTCTCCCAATTCTATCTCTCAAACCTCTCTCCCACTCCCCTCTCACTCTCTCTCCCCTCTCTCTCGCCCTTCCCTCTCTCACTCTGGACACGCTCGCCCAGGCTTCACTCGCTCTCCCCTCTCTCTCCGTCCACTCTCTCACCCTCAACTTCCTCTCTCCCTCCCTCTCGCTCTATCTCCCCTCCCTTCCTTCCTCCTCCTCTCTCTCCCTCTCTAACTCACACCCACCCCTCGCTTTCCCTCCCCTCTCTCCTTTCCCTCTCTCTCTCTCCCACTTCCCCTCTATCTCCCTCACCTCTATCGAGCCCTCCCCCTCTCTCGACCTGCACTCTCTCCCCTCCCTAGTCTTTCACCCTCCAAACTCTCTCGGCCTCCCATCTCACGCCCCTCCACACTTTCTCCCTCCGCTCTCTAGCACTCGCCTCTCTCCCCCACACCTCTCTCGTCCAACCCCTCTCTCGGACTCAGCTCTCTCGACCTCCCGTCATTTGCCCTCCCGTCTCTCTCATCCTTCCCCCCTCTCTCTCTCTCCCTTCTCTCATCCTCCTCTCTCTCGCCCTCCACTCCTCTTCGCCCTTCCCTCTCTCTTCCCCTCCACTCTCCCACACTCACCACAATCTCTCACCCTCCCCTCTCTTGCCCTCCACTCACTCTCTCCACCCTCTTTCTCTCCCCCTCTCTCACACTCCCATCTCTCTCACCTCCACACTCTGACCCTCCCATCTCACGCCCCTCTGCTCTCTCACCCTCCGCTCTCCAGCACTCTCGTCTCTCGCCTATCCCTCTCTCGCCGCGCCTCTGTCTCGCACTCCGCTCTCTCTCCCTACACTCTCTCTCCCTCCCCTCACTCAACCACTCCTCTCTCGCCCTCCCCTCTCTCGCCCTTCCGTCTCTCGCACACCCCTCTCTCTCATTCTTCCCTCTCTCTCTCCCTCCCTTCTCTCATCCTCTGCTCTCTCGCCCACACCTCCCTTACGCCCTCCCCTCTCTCTTCCCCTCCACTGTCCCTCGCTCTCCCCATCTCTCACCCTCCCCCTCTTGCCCTCCCCTCTCTCTATCTCCACCCTCTTTCTCTCCACCCTCCCTCGCCCTCCTCTCTCTCTCCAACCGCTTTCTCCATCCCCTCTCTGCCGTCCACTCTCTTGCCCTCCACTCTCTCTCGCCATCCCATCTCTCCCCGCCCCTCTTTCTTGCCCTCCGCTCTCGCTCTCCCCTCTCCTGCCCTCCCTTTTCTCCTGCATTCCCCTCTCTCCCCATCTCCTATCTCTTGCCCTCCCCTCTCTCGCACTCCCCTCTCTCTCGTCCTTCCCCAATCTATTCCTCCCGTCTCTCATCCTCCTCTGTCTCGCCGATCCCCTCCCTCTCGCACTCCCCTCTCTCTTCCACTCCACTCTCCCTTGCTCTCCCCTAACTCTCACCCTCCCCTCTCTTGCCCTCCACCCTCCCTCTCTCTACCCTCTTTCTCTCCACCCTCACTCGCCCTCCTCTCTCTCTCCACCCTCTTTCTCCCTCCCGTAACTCCCCTCCACTCTCTTACCCTCCACTCTAGACCTCCCCTTTCTATCGCCCTGTCCGCTCTCTCGCAATCTCCTCGCTCTTGCCCTCCCCTCTCTTGCCCTCCCCTCCCTCTCGCCCTCACCTCTCTCTTCCCCTCCACTCTCCCTGGCTCTCCCCTATTTCTCACTTTCCCCTCTCTTGACCTCCCTCTCTCTCTCTCCACCCTCTTTCTCTCAACCCACTCTTGCCCTCCGCTATCTCCACCCTCTTTTCACCCCCTCTCTCCCCTCCACTCTCTCGCCCTCCCCTCTGTCTCGCCGCCGCTCTCTCGCCATCCCCTTTCTCCCGCCCTCCACACTCTTCCCCGCCCCGGTCTCTTGCCCTCCCCTCTCTCTCGCCTTCCCCGTCTCACAATCCCCTCTCTCCCAGACTCTCCCCTCCCTCTCACCCTCCCCTCTCTTTCGCCCTCCCCTCTCTCTTGCCCTCCCCTCTCTTTCGCCCTCCCCTCTCTTTCGCCCTCCCCTCTCTCTTGCCCTCCCCTCTATTTCGCCCTCTCTTCTCTTTCGCCCTCCCTTCGCTCTTCCCCTCCCTTCACCTGCCCTCCCCTCTCGCGTGGTCCACTCTCTGTCGCCCTCTCCTCTCTCGTTTTCCCCAATCTCTCACCCTCCCCTCTTTCTCTCCTCTCTTCCACTCCCCTCTCTCGCCCTCCCCTCTCCCGCGCCTTCCCCTCTCTCCCCCTCCCCTCTTTCTTGCCCTCTCCACGCTTTTGCCCAACTCTTTCTCGCCCTTCCCTCTCTGTATCCCTCCCTTCTCTCTCGGTCTCACCTCTCTCTCGCCATCCCCTCTCTCGCCCTTATCTCTCTCTCGACCCCCTCTTTCTCGCCTTCCCCTCTCTACCCCTCCCCTCTTTCTTGCCCTCCCCACATTCTCGCCCACCTCTTTCTCGCCCTCTCCCTCTCTCACACTCGCCTCTCTCTCGCCATCCACTCTCTCTCGCCCTCCCCTCTCTCTCTCGCTGTCCCATCTCTCACCCTCCCCTTTCTTGCCCTCCCCTCTCTCTCCACTCTCTTTCTCTCAACCCGCTCTTGTCCTCCTCTCTCGTCAACCTCGTTTCCCACCCCTCTCCCTTCCACTCACGCCCTCCCCTCTATCTCGCCCTCCCCTCTCCCACCATTCCCTTTCTCCCGCCCTCCACACTCCCCCGCCCGGCTCTCTTGCCCTCCCCACTCTCTCGCCTTCCCCGTCTCACAATCCCCTCTCTCCCTCACCCTCCCCTCCCTCTCACCCTCCCCTCGCTTTCGCCCTCCCCTCTCTCTTGCCCTCCCCTCTCTTTCACCCTCTCTTCTCTTTCGCCCTCCCCTCGCTCTTGCCCTCCCTTCGCCTGCCCTCCCCTCTCGCGTGCTCCCCTCTCTGTCGCCCTCTCCTGTCTCGTCTTCCCCACTCTCTCACCCTCCCCTCTTTCTCTCCTCTCTTGCATTCCCCTCTCTCGCCCTCCCGTCTCCCGCGCCTTCCCCTCTCTCCGCCTCAGCTCTTTCTTGCCCTCCCCACGTTCTTGCCCAACCCTTTCTCCCCCTCCTCTCTCTGTATCCCTCCCTTCTCTCTCGGCCTCACCTCTCTCTCGCCATTGCCTCTCTCTTGACATCCCCTCTCTCACCCTCATCTCTCTATCGCCCTCCCCTCTCTGTCGCCTTCTCCTCTCTCCCCCTCCCCTCTTTCTTGCCGTCCCAACAATCTCGCCCACCCCTCTCACTCTCATCCTCCCCTCTCTCGCGATCCCCTCTCTCGCACTCCCCAGTCTCACGCCCTCCCCTCTCTGTCTTCATCCCTTCTCTCTCGACCTACCTTCTCTCGCCCTCCCTTTTCTTATCCTCCACTCTCTCGCCCTCCTCTCTCTCCATCCCTTCTCTCTCGCCCTCCCCTCGGTGTTATCCAACCTTCCCTCACGCACTCCCCCTCTCTGACTTTTCACCCTCCCGTCTCTCACCCTCCTCTCTCTGTCTGTCCCCAATGTCTCACCTCTCTCTCCCGCCCTCACATCTTTTGCCCGCCCCTTTCTCTCTCCCTCCCTTCTCTCTCGCCCTCCCATCAGTCACCCACGACTCTCTCCGCCTCGCCTCACCCGCTATCTCGTCCTCTCCTCTCTCTTCCACCTCTGTTCTCTTGCGCTCCGCTCTCTCGCTCTCCCGTCTCTCGACCCAACTCTCTCGCACTGCCCTCTCTCGTGCTCTGTTCTCTCGCCCTCCCTTCTCTCACCAACTCATCTCTCGCCCTCCCGTCTCTTGACCTCCCCGTCTCGCACACAACGCACTCACGCTCCGCTCTCTCGCCCTCCACTCTCTCGCACTCTACTCCCTCTCGCTCGGTTCCCTCACGCTCCGCTCTGTCACCCTCCTCTCTCTCGCCCTCCCCTCTCTCGCACACCCCTCTCTCTCACCTCCACTCTCTCGCGCTCCGCTCACTCACCCTCCCCTCTATCGCACTCCGCTCTCTCGTGCTCCACTCTCTCGTGCTCCGCTCTCTTGCCCTCGTCTCCCTCTCCCACCCATCTATCGCACTCCCCTCTCTCGTAATCTGCTCTCTCGCGCTCTGCTCTCTCGCCCTCCCCTCTCTTTCACTCCGTGCTCTCACACTCCCCTCTCTCACGTTCCGCCCTCTCTCGCCCACTCATCTCTCGCACTCTCCTCTCTCGTGCTCCACTCTCTCACGCTCCGCTCTCTTGCCCTCCCCTCTTGCACTGCCCTCTCTCACGCTCCGCTATCTCGCACTCCGCTCTCTGGCCTTCCCATCTCTCGCCCTTCCATCTCTCACCTTCCCGTCGCTCACCCTCCCCTCTCTCGTCCTCCACTCTCTCGCCCTCCCCTCTATTGCCCTCCCCTTTCTCGCCCTCTCCTCCGTTGCACTCCCCTCTCTCGCGCTCCGCGCTCTCGCCCTCCCGTCTCTCGACCTCCCCTGTCTCGCACTCCTCTCTCTCGCGCTCTGCTCCCTCGCTCTCCGCGCTCTCGCCCTCCCATCTCTCTCCCTCCCCTCTCTCCTACCCCTCACTAGCCCCCTCCCCTCTCTCTCTCACCTCCCTCTCACCCTACCCTCTCGCTAGCCCTACCCTTTATCGCCCTCCCCAGTCTATCGCCTTCACCTTTCTCTTCCGCCCTCCCCGCTTTCTTACTGTCCCCGCTCTCTCGCCCTCTCCTCTTTCGCCCTCTCCTCTCTCGCCCTCCCCTCTCTTGCACCTCTGCTCTCTTGCGCTCCGCTCTCTCACCCTCCCGTCTCTCGACCTCCCTCTCTCGCACTCCCCTCTCTCATGCTCCCCTCTCTCGCGCTCTGCCCTCTCTCGCCCATTCATCTCTCGCACTGTCCTCTGTCGTGCTCCGCGCTGTCGCGCTCCGCTCTCTCGCCTACCCTTCTCTCGCCCACTCATCTCTCGCCCTCCCCTCTCTTGCACTGCCCTCTCTCACACTCTGCTATCTCGACCTCCCCTCGATCGCCCTCCCCTCTCTCGCACGCCCCTCTCTCGCACGCCCTAGCTCACGCTCTGCTCTCTCTCGCCCTCCCGTATCTCGACCTCCCCTGTCTCACGCTCCGCTCCCACGCAATCCGCTCTCTCGTCCTCCCATCTCTCGCCGTCCAATCTCTTGCCTTCCCGTCTCTCACCCTCCCCTCTCTCGCCCTCCCCTCTCTCGCACTGAACTCTCTCACATTCCCCTCTCTCGCACTCCCTCTCTCGCGCTCCGCTCTCTCGCCCTCCCGTCTCTCGACCTTCCCTCTCTCGCACTCCCTCTCTCGCGCTCCGATCGCTCGTCCTCCCGTCTCTCGACCTCCCCTGTCTCGCACTCACCTCTCTCGCGCTCCGCTCTCTCGCCCTCCCCTCCACCACCCACTCATCTCTCACACTCTCCCCTCTCACGCTCTGCACTCTCGCGCTCTGCTCTCTCGTCCTCTTGTCTCTCTACCCACCACTCTCGCGCACTCCCCTCTCTCGCACTCCCCTTTCTCGCCCTCCCCTCTCTCGCGCTCCACTCTCACGCACTCTGCTCTCTTGCGCTCCCCTCTCTCGCCCTCCCCTCTCTCACCCTCCTGTCTCTCGCCCTCCCGTCTTTCACCCTCCCCTCTCTCGCACTCCCCTCGCTCGCACTCCGCTCTCTCACGCTCCGCTCTCTCGCACTCCCCTCTCTCTCACTCCCCTCTCTCACACTCCGCTGTCTCGTCCACCCCTCCATCTCTCCCATCTGTCACACCCTCCCCTCTTTCGCCCATCACTCTCTCTCATCCTCCCCTCTCTCGCCATCCACTCTTACACACTCCTTTGTCTCCCGCCCTACCCGCTCTGCCATCCTCCCCTCTCTCTCGACTTACCTTCTCTCACCCTCCCTTCTCTTATCCTCCGCTCTCTCGCCTGCCCCTCTCTCCATCTCTTCACTCTCGCCCTCCCCTCTGTGTCATCCAACCCTCCATCACGCACTCCCCCTTTCTCACTTTGCCCTCTCTCCCATCCTCCCCCTCTCTCGACCTAATTCTCCCCGTCTCTTCTCTCACACTCTCTCTCTCCTCTCCCCATTCCTACTCTCTAGCGTTCTCCCCTCTCTCACCCTTGCCTTTCCATCGCTATTAACTCTGTCTCGACCTCCTTTCTCTCACTCTTCCCTCTTTCGCCCTCCCCTCTCTCACCCAACTGTCTCTCTCCCTCCACTCTCTCTCGCCAACCCCTCTCTCGCCCTGCCCTCTCTCTCCCGCCGCGCTCTCGTACTCCCCCCTCTCTCCCCTCTCCCGCTCCCCACTTCCTCACCCACACGTCTGTCTTGCCCTCCCCTCTCTCGCCCTCACCTTTCACCCTGCCCTCTAACGCCCTCCCCTCTCTCGCTCTCCCCTCTGTCTCCCTCTAGTCTCTCGCCCTCCCTTCTCTCACTCTCCAGTCTCTCGCCCTCCCGCCTCATGCCCTCCCCTCCCTCACCCTCTCGTCTGTCGCCCTCCGCTCTCTTACCCTCCAACTCTCTCTCGCCCTCCCGTCTCTCGCCCGCCCCTCTCTCGCCCTCACCTCTCTCGCACCTCCCCTGTGTCGCAGCACCCGGATGTCACCCTCCCCTCTCTCACACCAACCCTCTTTCACCCTCCCCTCACTCTCTATCTCCTCTCTCGCCCTCCCCTCTCTCGCCTTTCTCTCTCTCTCCAGCTCCACTTTCGTGTCCTCCTCTCTCTCTCGCCCTCAACTCTCTCTTGCCACACTCTCTCTCACCACTCTCTCACCGCTCTCCCCGCCCCACACTCTCGCCCTCCTCTCTCTCAACTTCCCCTCTCTCTCGCCCTCCACTCTCTCTCGTGCTCCCGTCTCCCGACCTCTTCTCTCTCACATTCCCCTGTTTCTCGCCCTACAGTCTCTCTCGCCCTACTCCTCTGTCCACCTCCCCTCTCTCGTTGTCCCCTCTCTCGCCCTCCCATTTCCCGCCCTTCGCTCTTGCACCCTTCACTCTGTCTCTCATCTCCCTCTTGTACTCCAATCTTTCGCCCTCCACTCACTCGCCCTCCCAGCTCGCTCGCCCACAGCTCCCTCGCCCTCCTCTCTCTCGCTATCCCTCTCTCTCACCCTCCCCTCTCTCTCGCCCTCCCCTCTCTCGCCCTCCCCCTCTCTCTCACTCCCCTATCTCTCCCTCACCTCTCTCATCCTCACCTCTCTCTCTCCCTCCGTGCTCTCTCTTGCTGCTCTCTCCCCCTCCCCCTCGCTCACCCTATCCCTCTCTCACACTCCCCTCTCTCTTGCTCTCCGCCTTCTCGCCTTCCCTCTCTTTCGCCCTTCGCTATCTCTTGCCCTCCCTCTCTCTTGCCCTCTCCTCTCTTGACCTCCCGTCTCCCGGCCTTCGCTCTCGCACTCTCCTCTCTGTCTCTCCACTCCCTCTTGTCCTCCCCTTTTCGCCCTCCCATCTCTCGCCCTCCCATCTCTCTCGCCCTTCCCTCTCTCACACTCCCATCTCTCTCGCCCTCCCATCTCTCTCATCCTCTCCACTCTCTCGCCCTCTCCTCTCTCACACCCTCCTCTCTTTCGCCCTCCGCTCCCTTGCACACCACTCTCTCGGTCTCCTCCCTCTCGCCCTCCGTGGCCTCTCGTCGTCACCTCCCTCTTGCCCTCCCATCTCTCGCCCCCCTCTCTCCCTCCGCTCGCTCGCCCTCCCCTCTTTTGCCATTCCGTCTCTCGCACTCCTGTCTCTCGCTCGCCCGTCTCCCGACCTCCCCTTTCTCGCCCTCCCATCTCACTCGCACTCCCCTCTCTCTAGCTCTCCCCTCTCTCGCCCTACATTCTCTCTCGCCCTACTCCTCTCTCCTCCTCCCCTCTCTCGTTCTCCCATCTCTCGCCCTTCCATCTCTCTCACCCTCCGCGCTCTCGCCCTCCTCTCTCTCGCTATCCCCTCTCGCTCAATCTCCTTTCTCTCTCATGCTCCCCTCTTTCGTCCATTACTCTCTCTCTCTCTTTCGCCCTCGCCCTGCCCTCTTTCTCGATCTCCTCTTTCTCGCCCTCCCCCCTCTCTCCATCCCCTCTCTCTCTCCCACACCTCTGTCATTCTCCCCTCTCTCTCTCTCACTCCCCTCTCTCTCTCTCTCGCCAATCTCTAGGACTCCCTCTCTCTCCGTCTGCACTCTCTCTTGCTTCTCTCTCGCCCTCCCCCTCGTTCGCCCTGTCGCTCTCTCACCCGGCCCTCTCTCTTGCTCTCCCCTCTCTCTCGCCCTTCACTATCTCTCGCCCTCCCTCTCTCTTGCTCTCCCCTCTATTGCCCTCCCGTCTCCCGGCACTCGCTCTTGCACCCACCTCTCTGTTTCTCCCCTCTCTCTTGTCCTCCCCTTTTTCGCCCTCGCATCTCTCTCGCACTCCCATCTCTTTCGCCCTCCCCTCTCTCTCGCCCTCCCCTCTCTTACCCATCCCTCTCTCTCACCCTCCCCTCTCTCGCCATCCCCTCTCTCTCATCCTCCTCACTCTCTCACCCTCACCTCTCTCACGCCCTCCTCTCTTTCGCCCTCCCATCCTTCGCACACCACTCACTCGCCCGCTCCTCTCTCGCCCTATGCTCTCTCTCGTCGTCAACTCTCTCTTGCCCTCGCCTCTCTCGCCCTCATCTCTCTCGCTATTCCCTCTCTCCCTCCACTCGCTCGACCTCCCCTCTCTTGCCTTCCTGTCTCTAGTCCTACCCACTCTCGCCCTGCCATCTCTCGCGGACCTGTCTCTCGCTCTCCCGTCTCTCGCCCTCCCGTCTCTCGTGCTCCCATCTCCCGACCTCCCCTCTCTCGTCCTCCCATCTCACTCGCACTCCCCTCTCTCTCACCCTCCCCACTCTCTCGCCGCTCTCTCGCAATCCCCTCTCTCTCCCCCTCCTCGCTCTGTCTTGCTGCTCTCACCCACACCCTCTCACCCTCCCTCCTCTCGCCCTCCCCTCTCTCGCCGTGCACTCTCCCTCGCCAACCCCTCTCTCGCCCTCCCGTCTCTCTGTCCGTCCCCTCTCTCTCCCATTCCCCTCTCTCTCACCCTCTCATCTCACGCCCTCCCGTCTCTCGCCCACATTCTCTATTCCACCACTCTGTCTGTTCTCTCTGCTTCGCTGGCCCCGCATTCGCTCAAACCTCTCTCTACCATCCCATCATTCGTCCCCCCTCTCACCTCCCCTCTCTCTTACCTTCCCCACTCATGCACTCCCATCTCTCTCGCCCTCCCTTCTCTCGCCCAACTTTCTCTCTCCCTCCCCTCTCTCTCGCCCCTCTCTCGCACTACCCTCTCTCTCTCTCCCCTCTTCCCCAACCAACACTCTCACCCACACCACTCTTTCGCCCTCTATTCGCTCGCTCTCCAGTCTCTTGCCCTTCCCTCTCACCCTGCTCTCTAACACCCTCCCCTCTCTCGCCCTCCCTTCTCTCTTCCTCTCATCTCTCGCCCTCCATTCGCTCGCTCTCCAGTCTCTCGCCCTCCCGCCTCATGCCCTCCACTCTCTCGCCCTCCCGTCTCTCGCCCTCCACTCTCTCACCCTCAACTTCTATCTCGCCATCCCCTGTCTCACCCTCCCATATCTCTCGCCCTCCCCTCTCTCGTTCTTCCCTCTCTCGCCCTACACTCTCTCTCTCCCTCCCCATCTCTCCCCATTCCTTCTCTTTCGCTCTCCACTCTCTCGCCCTTCAGTCTCTCACCTGCCCCTCTCTAGCCTTCCCCTCTCTCGCCCATCCCCACTCTCGCACCACCCCTCTCTCACCCTCCCCTCTCTCTCGTCCTCCACACTCTCTCTCGCCACTGTCTCGCACTCCCCTCTCTCACCCATCGCCCCCTCCCCACTCTCTCTCCCTCTCCTCTCACTCGCCCTCCGTGCTCTGTCATCTTCGCCACTCTCTCGCCCTCCACTCTCTCACCGCCCTCTCTCGCCCTCCCCCCATCTCTACGGTCGCTCGCCCTTCCCTCCCTTGCCTTCCAGTCTATCGTACTACCCACGCTCGCCCTACTGTCTCTCGTGCTCCTGTCTCTCGCGCTCCCGTCTCTCGCTCTCACTTCTCTTCCTCTCCGCTCTCTCGCCCTCCCGTCTCTCGACCTCCCATCTCTCGTATTCCCCTCTCTCATGCTCCCGTCTGTCGACCTCCCCTCTCTCGCCCTCCTCTCCCTTGACCTCCCATCTCAATCGCACACCGCTCTCTCTCCCTCTCCCCCTCTCGCCCTCCCGTCTTTCGACATCCCCTCTCTCGCCCTCCCCTCTCTGACGACCTCACCTCCCTCCCGCCGTCCCCACTCTCACCGTCTCCGCTCTCTTGCTTTCCTCTCTCTCCCACTCCCCTCTCTCTTGCCCTCCCGTATCTCGCCCTCCTGCCTCTTCCCCTCATTCTCTCTTCCTCCCCTCTATCTGTCCCATCTCCTACGCCGTTCCCTTTTTCACCCAACCCTCTCTCTCCATCCCATCGCTCGCCACCGCCCTCGCTACCTCACCTCTCTCTCGACTTCCCCAATCTTGCAATCACCTCTCTCACCTTCTCCTCACACGTCATCCCCCTTTCGCCCTCCCCTCGTTCTCGCTCTCCCTTCTCTCACCCTCCCGTGTCTCGCCATCCCGTCTCTCTCGCCGTCCCCTCTTTCCCCCACCACTCTCTCTCCCTCCCATCTATCGCACTTCCCTCTCTCACCCTCCCCTTTCTCGACATACTTTCTCTCTCCCTCCCCTTCTCTCCCCTCCCCTCTCTCTCGCCAGTCACTCGCACTCCCCTCTCTCTCTCCCTTCTCCCCTCTTCTCTGTCTTGCACAGTTCTCTCTCTCTTTTCCCTCGCTTCCTCCCGTCTCTCGCCGTCCCCTCTCTCTCTCCCTCACCTCTCTATCACCTTCACCTCTCTCACCCTCCTCTCTCTCTCCCTCCCCTCGCTCACCCTCTCTCTCCCTCTCCCCTCTCTCGCACTCGAAACTCTCTCTCTCCCCTCTGCCCCACTCCACTATCTCGCCCTCTCTCCTCTCTCACCCTTGCATCTCCATCTCTATCCCCTCTCTCTCGACCTTCCTTCCCTCCCTCTCCCCTCTCTCGCAATCCCCTCTCTCCCTTCCCTCTCTCTCGCCCTCGCCATCTCTTCCTTTCCCCTCTCTCTCTCGCTGGGCTCTCGCACTCCACTCTCTCGCTCTCCCCCTCCCCTTCCCCTCAACCTTGCCCACACTTCTCTCTCGCCCTAACCTCTCTCGCCCTCTCCTCTCTCGCCCTCCCCTCTCTCGCCCTCCTGTCTCTCTCGCCCTCCCCTCTCTCGTTCTTCCCTCTCTCGCCCTACAATCTATCTCTCCCTACCTCTCTCTCCCCATACCTTCTCTCGCACGACCCATTCTCTCACCGTCCACTCTCTCTCACCCTCCCCTCTCTCTCTCTAATACGTCGTCCCTTCCCCAATATTGCACTCTCCTCTCTCTCTCTCCCTCCCCTCTCTCTTGCCCTCCCCTCTTTCGCTCGCCCACTCTCTAGCTCTCCCGTCTCTCACCCTCACGTCTCCCTCGCCCTCCCCGCTATTTTGACCTCTGTTGTCTCGATCACCTCTCTGTCACCCTCCTCTCTCACTGTCACTCCCCTCTAACTCTACTTCCTCTCTCTTTCCCGCCTCGCCCACCCCTCTCTCTCACCGCTCTCTGACACTCCCCTCTCTATCTGCCCTCTCCCCCTCCCCACTCCCTCGCCCATCCCTCACTCTCTCCCTCCCCTCTCTTGCCCTCCCCTCTCCCTCGCCCACCCTCTCTCCTTCAACTCTCTCTCGTCATCCCCTCCCTCACCCTCCCCTTTCTCGCCCTCCCCTCTCTCGCCCTCCTGTCTCTTGCTATCCCTTCTCTCGCTCTCCCTTCTCTCGCTCTCCCGCCTCTCACCCTTCCCTCTCTCGTTCTCCCTTATCTCGCCCTCCTGTCTCATGCTCTCCCCTCTCTCGTCCTCCCGTCTCTTGACCTCACCTCTCTCACCCTCCCCTCTCTCTCGTCATCCCCTCTCTCGCCCACCCATCTCTCTCGCCCTCCCCTCACTCTCGCTCTTTCCCCTCTCGCCCTATACTCTCTCTCCCTCCCACTTTCTACCCATTCCTTCTCTCTCGCCCTCCGCACTCTCGCCCTCTCATCTCGCGCCCTTGCCTCTCTCGCATCGTCCCTTTCTCGCCCTCCCCTCACTCTCATTCTGCTCTCTCGCCCTCCCTTCTCTCTCTCGCACTCCCCACTTTCGCCCCCCACTCTCTAGCTCTGCCCTCTCTCGGCTACCCCTCTCACTCGCTATTCCCTTTCTCTCAACATCTCTTCACTCGCTCGACCTTCTCTTGCCCTCCCCACTCACTATCCCTCCCTTCTAACTCTTCCTCTCGTCTATCTCGCCCTCCTCTCCGTCGTCCAACATTTTATCTCCCTTCCCTCTGTCTCGCCCTCCCCATCTCTCGCCCTCACCTCTCTCTCGCCACTCTATCACACTGCCCTCTCTATCCCCTCTCCCCCTCCCCACTCCCTCGCCAACCACTGTCTCTCGCCCTCCCCCTGTTGACCTCGCCTCTCTCTATCTCACCTCTCTCTCGCCGTTCACTCTCTCGCCCTCCCCTCTCACTGTCCCTCCCCTCTAATTCTCTCCCCTCTCCCTCGCCCTCCCCTATCTCGCCCTCACCTCTCTCTCGCCACTCTCCCACACTGCCCTCTCTTTCCCCTCTCCCCAGCCGCACTCCCTCACCCACCACTGCCTCTCGCCTTCCCCTCTCTCGCCCTCCCCACTTTCGCCCACCCGTCTCTCGCCCTCCTGTCACACGCCCTCGCTTCTCTCGCATACCTATCTCTCAACCTCCACAATCTCGCCCTCCGCTCTCTCGCCCTCCCCTCTCTCACCCTCCCCTCTTTGTCGCCATCCGCTCTCTCGCCCTCCCATCTCTCTCGCCCTCCCCTCTCACTCTCCATCCTCACTAACTCTCCCTCCCCTCTCTCTCGCCCTCCTCTCTGTCAGCCTCCCCTCTTGTGCCCTCCCCTCTCACTCGCCCTCCCCTCTCTCTCGCCATCCCCTCTCTCTCGCCAGCCCCTCTCTCTCGCCCTCCCCTCTCTCTCGCCCTCCCCTGTTTCTCCGACCACTCTCTCGCCCCCCATCGCCCTTCCGTCTCTCTTCCTCCCCCTCTCTCGCCCTTCCCTCTCATTTGCTATCCCCTCTCTCGGGATCTCCACGCTCACTCTTCCACCCCTCTCTCTCACCCTCCCCTCTCTCGGCCTCCTCTCTCTCCATCCCAACTCTCGCCCTCCCATCTCTCGCCCTTGGCTCTCTCACCCTCCGCTCTCTCCGTGAACCCACTCTCTCACCCTCCCCTCTCTCGCCCTCTGATCTCCCTCCCTCCGCTCTCTCGCCTTCTCCTCTCTCATCTTCCCCTCTCCCTCGCCCTCCTCTCTCTCTCGCACATCCCACTCTCTCGTCCGCGCCACTCTCTCCCTCTCCTCTCTCGCCCTCCCCTCTCTCTCACCCTGCCCTCTCACCCTCCCCCTCTCTCCCCTCTCTCCCCGTTCTCTCTCCCTCCCCTCTCTCTCGCCCTGCCCCCTCTCTCACCGTGCCCTCTCTCTCTCCCTCCCCTCTCTCTCGCCATCCCCCTCTCTTGCCTACCCTTCTCTCTCGTCATTCCCTCTCCTTCGCTCTCCCCTCTCTCTCGGCATCCGCTCTCGCCCACCTATTTCTCACCCACTACTCTCTCGCATTCCCCTCTCTCTCCCTCCCGTCTCTCACCCTCCCGTCTCTCACCCTCCCGTCTCTCTCACCCTGCCCTCTCACCCTCCCCTCTCTCTCTCCCCTCTCTCCCCGTTCGCTCGCCCTCCCCTCTCTCTCGCTCTGCCCCCTCTCTCACCATGCCCTCTCTCACCACCCCCCTCTCTCGCCTTCCCTTCTCTCTCGTCATTCCCTCTCCTTCGCTCTCCCCTCTCTCTCGCACTCCCCCTCCCCCTCGCCCTCCACTCTCATGCTCTCCCCTCTCTCGCCCTCCCCTCTGACGTTCCTCCCCTGTTTCGCACTCTATTCTCTTGTCCTCCCCTCCATCGCCCTTCCCTTTCTCTTCCTTCCCCCTCTCTCTCCCTCCCCTCACTCAGCCTCCTGCATCTCGACATCAACTCTCTCACCCTCCCCTCTCTCGCCCTCAGCTCTCTGACTCTCTGCTCTCTTGCTTTCCCTTCTCTGCAGCCCTCAAATCTCTCTCACCCTCCCATCTCTCGCCCTCCCTTCTCTCTCGCCTCCCCACACTCTCGCCCTCCCTATCTCTCGGCATTCCCCTCTCTCACAGCCTCCCCTCTTTCGCCAACCACTCTCTCGCCCTCCCCTCTCTCACCCTCCCATCTCTTTGCTATACCCTCTCTCTCGTCCTCCCTTCACTCACCCTCCCCGCTAACTGACCCTCCCCTCTCTCTCGCCCTCTCTTCTCTGAGCCTTTATTTCTCTGTCGCCTCTCTATCGCCCGCCCCTCTCACTCCTCACCCCACAAACACTCCCTCTCCTCTATCTCGACCTCCCCTCTCTCGCCCTCCGCTATCTTTCCCGCCACTCTGTCTCTCACCTCTCTCTGTCCCTCCCCTCTCTCTTGCTCTCACCTCTCTCGCCATACACCCTCTCTCCCCCTCTCCTCTCTCTTACCCTCCATTCTCTCTCCTCCCCCTCTCTTGTCCTCCCCTCTCTCGCCCTCCCGTCTCTCGCCCTTCCCTTTCTCGCCATCCCTTCTGTCGTTCCTATTGCTCACGCTCTCCCCTCTTTCGACCATACCTCTCTCTCACCTTCCCCTCTCTCACCATCCCATCTCTCTTGCCATCCATTCTCTCCCCTCCCCTCTCTCTCTTGCCCTCCACACGCTCCTCCTTCCCTCCCTCCCGCACATCCCACTCTCTCGCCCGCCCGCACTCTCCCTCCCCTTTCTTGCCCTCCCCCTCTCTCACTCTGCCCTCTCACACTCCCCTCACTCTCTCGCCCTGCCCCCTCTATCAAAATGCCCTCTCTCTCTCCCTCCCCTCTCTCTCGCCACCCCCCTCTCTCGCCTTCCCTTCTCTCTCGTCATTCCCTCTCCTTCGCTCTCCGCGCTCTCTCAGCATCCACTCTCGCCCACCTATTTCTCACCCACTCCTCTCTCGCATTCCCTCCCTCTCCTCTCTTTCGCCCTCCCCTCTCTCGCCCTCCACTCTGTTGCCCTCACCTCATTTGCCCTCCCCGCTCACGCCTCCCCTCTGTCTCGCACTCCCCTCTCTCTCGCCTTCCCACTCAGTCTCCCTCCCCTCATGCCCTACCCATCGCCCTCCCCTCTCTGTCGCCCTCGCCTCCCTCGCCCTCCCCGCTATCTCGTCCTCCGCTCTCTCTCGCCCTCCCGTCTCTTGCTCTCACCTCTCTCAATCTCTTCTCCCTCGCCATCCTCTCTCTCGTCCCTCTCTCTCGCCCTCCCCACGTTCTTCCTCCCCACTCTCTCGCCCTTCTCTGTCTCTCGCCCTCCCCTCTCTTGCACTCCCCCCCGCCGCCTCTCTCGCCCTCTCCTCTCTCCAGCCCTCCACGCTCGCTCGCCATCCCCTCTCTCTTTCCCAACCCACTCTATTGCCCTCCAATCTCTCTAGCCCTCCCCTATCTCCTACCCTCTCATTCTCCACTTTCTCTTGTCTTCCCCTCTCTCTCGGGCACCCCTCTCTCTCGCCCTACCTCTCTCTCACCATCCCCTCTCGTCCTTCCCTCTCTCACCCGCACCTCTCTCTCTCGCCCTCCCCTCTCTCTCACCCTCCCCTCTCTATCTCGCCCTCTCTCTCGCACTCCCCTCTCTCGCTCTCCCACTCCCGCTTCCCCTCTCCTGCTCTCTCCACTCTCCCGACCTCTCCCCTCTCCCGCTCTCACCCCACTCCCGCCCTTTGCACTCTCTCGCCCTCCCCTCTCTCGCCCCCTCAACTCTCGCCCTCCCCTTTCTTGCCCTCCCCTCTCTCGCCTTTCCTATCTCGCCCCCATCTGCCCCCCTCTCTACAGCTCTCGCTCCCCCTCTCGCTCCCCTTCTCTCTGCCCCCTCTCTCTCCCCTCTCTCTCCACTACACTCTCTCTCCCTCAGCCTCTCTTTGCCCCACTCTCTCTTCTCCCACCATCACTCACCCACTCTGTCACCCAGCCTCTAACTCTCTCACCCATTCCCTCCCATCTTATCACTCTCTCTCTCTCTCACTCTCCCCCTCCCTCATTCTCCCCCCAACCCCCTTCTCCAACCCTATCTCTTCTCACCTCTGTCCCCACTCTTTCTCTCATCTGTCTTCTCCCCTCACTCTATCCCGTCTCTCTACACCCTCTCTCTGCCCCCCTTATCCCCTATCTCTATCTCCCTCTCTCCTCCTTTTTCTCTATCTCTGTCTCTCTCTATCCCCCTCACTCTCTCGCCCTCGCACCCTTCCACTCTCTCACGCCCTCCTCTCTCCACCCTCCTCTCTCCCCTCCTGTCGCCACCCTCCTATCTCTGCCCTCCTCTCTTCACCCTCCTCTCTCTTCCCTCCTCTCTCTCTCTTCCCCTCTCTCTCCCCTCCCCTCTCTCCCCTCCTCTCACTCCCTTCTCTCTCTCCCACCGTCTCTCCTACTCTCTCTCTCCCACCCTCTCTTTCCCCTCTCCCTCTTTCCGCTCTCTCTCTCCAACTCTCTCTCCCACACTCTCTAACTCTTTCTCTACCCTCTCTCTCTTTTCCTTCTCTATCTCTGCTCTCTCTTCCGTCTCTCTCTCTGTGCTCTCTCCCCTCTCTCACTCCCCTCTCTTTCCCCTTTCTTTCTCTCTCTCATCTCTCTCCCCTCTTTCTTTTCCCTCTGTCTCAGTCTCTCTACCTCTGCTCTCTCTTCTCCCCTCTCTGTCCCAACAAGCTCTGTCCCCACTCTCTTACTCCTCTCTCCCCTCCCTTCCCTCTCTCTTCCAACCCTCTCTCGCCCTTCTCTCTCTCTCCTCTCTCTTCCCACCCTCTCGCGTCCTCCCCTCTCTCAAAACCCTCTCTCTCCACCCTCTCTCGTCCCCTCTCTCACGCCCCCTCTCTCTGAACCCCCTCTCTCGTGCCCCACTTTCGCTCGCTCCCCTCTCTCTCGCCCCCCTCTCTCGCCCCCTTTCTTTTGCCTGCTCTCTCTCGCCCGCTCCAACTCCAAATCTCTCACCCCATTTCTCTCACCCCATCTCTCTCGCACCCCTCTCGCCCGTGCTCTCTAACCCCACTTTCTCTCGCCCCCTTGCTCCCCCACTCTCTCTCCCCTCTCTCTCTTCCATCTCTCTCTCCCCTGTCTCTTTATCCCACTCTCTCTCTTTTCCCTCTCACTTTCTCCATCTCTGCTCGTCTCGCCTCCTCCCTCTCGCCCCCTGTCTCGCTCCCTCTCTCTCACCCCGTTCCTCTCGCCCTCTCTCCCTAACCCCCTTTCTCTTGTCCCCTTTCTCTCGCCCACACTCTCTCTCGCCCCCCTCTCTCGTCCCCCCTCTCTCTCGCATCGCCCTCCCCTCTATCTCGCCCCCTCACCTCCCCCTCTCTCTCTCGCCCCTCCTCTCTCTCATTTCGCCATCTCCTCTCTGTCGCACCCCTTTCTCTCTCGCCTCTCGCCCCCCTCTCGCTCGCCTTTCTCTCTCGCCCTCCTCTCTCTCTCCACTCTCTCTCGCTCCCTCTTCTCACCCATCTCTCAAATTATCTCCTCCCCGTCTCTCTCTCTTTTTCCCTCGCCCTATCTTTCCCTTGTTCCTCTCTCTCTCCCTGCTCCTTCATTCTCTCTCCACTTTATCTCACTCTCGATCCCCCTCCCTCTGTGTCTCTCTCCCCCCACATCCCTCTGTTTCTCTTTGACTGAATCTCCCTCCCTCCCTCCCTCCTTCTCTATTTTACACACTCTGTCTCCCTGATCCTTTCCTCTCCATCTGACTCAGAGACTGGGGGGTTGGTGGTGAGGCTGCGTGTGGGGTTGAGATGATAGAGAGATGTAGGAGGTGGGAGAAGGGGGAAATGGGGTAGAGGCGGAATTGTGGGAGGGAGACAGAGACGGCAGGAGAGAGAGAATGAAGGGGAGGGGAGAGGGAAGAGTGGTGGCAGGTGGAGAAACCGGGGTTGGGTGTGTGTGTGTGAGAGAGAGGGGGGGAGGGGGGAGAGTGAAAGGGAGAGGTGGTGAGAAAGAGAGTGTGCAGAACGAAAGAGAGAGAGTGGGAGAATTGAGGAGAAAGAGTAGGGGAGAGGAAACTTGGAGGTCAGGTTGGAGTGGGGGGGCAGAGGGAGTTTAACCCAACTCCTGATCTCAGGGCGCGATGCCCTCCCCTTCCCTGAGGACCAGGACTTGGGGCTGAGTCTGTCTCTCTCCAGCTCAGCTTCTCCAACACAAAGACACACAACAACTTCGGTCACTCTGCTGCTCGGCACGCTTTAATCAACATTTTTATTGTTTAGAAATGGAAGTGATGGATACAGTCAGTGGGATGGTGCCTTTTCTCACTGGCCCCTGAGTTGTGAAAAACATTGATATGTTTCCCTGTAACTCCTCAATGGGATAAGAATGGACAAACCCGCGCTACCCTCAGTCTGTTACCATAGCGACAGGCTGCCCCATTGCTGAAACACTGAACTGAAATGAGAAAATCCCGAATGTATTTATTAATGAGGGAATTTGATGGATGGAAGGATTTGGGTGAAGGGATATTTCAGCACATTCTTCAGCTGCTGCCTGAACTTAGTCTGGGTCACGGCATAAATCGCGGTGTTTGTGCAACAACTGAGGAGCTGCAGCATGAAGCCCAATTCCCGCACAAAGAGATGAAGAGACACAGGGGAATACACAATCCAATATATCCGGTACCATATAGAATACAGCATTAATATTGACCATAACAGGATGAAATTGGCCGAGATCATAAACAGTAAAATGATAGATTTTTTTCGGTTTCTCATTTCTGTGTCAGACTGAACGTCCCCATTGGTGTGAGCGCGGAGTCTCCTGCGGGCTCTGCTGGTAACTACAATGTGTCTGACGGTGAGAACATTGAGCAGCAGAATCAGGAGAAATGGGACACACGGGGTTAGAATGTGGTGGAGGAACTCGATTGTGACCCAGACACTGGAATAACGAACAGCATCTGTTACATCACAAAACCAGGGTATGTTCCACAGCCGATATCGAGCCATGAGCATAAAAAACCAGGAAATGTTCTTTAAACAGCTCAGCACAGTCACTGCTCCCAGAACCACAGCCGCCGTCTTCTCACTGCAATATTTACTTTTCAGCTTCTGGCAACAAATGGCCACAAACCGATCAAAGGTGAAAGTGACGGTGAACCAGACAGAGCAGTCAGTGGCTGCATAAAGCAGGGCGGCGTGGATATTACACACGGGGACGGAGTCCCTCAGGAAATAAAACTGTTTCCGATAAACAATGGGAATGTGTCTCAGGATCAGGTCGAGGATAATGACCAGGAGATCCGCCGCTGCCATGGCCCCCAGGTAACGTCTGACACATGGAGACAATCCACAATCTTTATAAAGCAGGACGTAGATGGTCACTACGTTAACTGTAAGGAAGGAAAACAAACCCATTATCCATCAGCCTGGAGGCAAAGGGACCCGTTTGATTGGGGACCCAGTGAGATTTTAAAATTGTCCCTGTCTTCAGGGATTTATTAAAATATTTGGAACTGGAATAGCAAATGGGAAGGTCGGAATTACTGACAAAAATGTGACATAAACCACAAGAAACCCTCCCTCCCCAAACGCACAGAGATACGTCCATAAGGACAGATGGTTTCTAGAACATTCCCACACACTCGATCACTCGAGAGCAGACACAGGTCACTCCTTCCCAGTTCCTAAGACGGAGGGTGGAAACGTTGCTGTCCTGAAGGATTCTCTCCCAGTTTCCTGAGTTTGGGAATTTCTGTATTTTGGTCTAAATTGTGGCCGATCCTGTGTCGTGAAGAAATGTAAACGCTGGGAAAAGGTATTCACCGCTTTAACTGCCTGAGGGGCCTTCGGAACAGTGTCTCCTTCTCTCGCAAACGGGATCTCTTCCCTCGGGATCTTATCGATTGTTCAATTCACTGACGTCCAGCCGTTCACAAACAATATCAGGGACAGAACGTTCCGGGGAATGTCAGTTATAAAATGTCAGGGACAGAACGTTCCAGGGAATGTCAGTTGTAGAATGTCGGGGACAGAACGTTCTGGGGAATGTCAATTATATAATGTTGGGAACAGAACGTTCCGGAGAGTGTCAGTTATAGAATTTTGGGAACAGAAAGTTTCGGGGAATGTCTGTAATAGAATGTCGAGGACAGAACTTTCTGAGGAACTCCTTGACGTGTCCATCACCTGTCCCACTATGTCCACTCTACCCTCCTCTCTGACCTATCACCTCTCCCCCACCTCTATCTACCGATCACATTCCCAGCTTCCTTCCACCCAGCCACAGCCTTACCCACCTCCCATTTATCTCTCAGCTCCCCGGCCCAAAAGCCTCATTCCTGATAAAGGGATTATGCCGAAACGTTCATTCCCCTGAACTTCGGATGCTGCCTGACCTGCTGTGCTTTTCCAGCACCACCCTCCCAGTCAAGAAACAGTCTGATACCGTCATACTCACGGGACCAGGTCTGATGGGTCATGTTTCGTGAAGCCCCATCACCATCCCTGGGTATATACTGTCCTACCGGCAGGACAGACCCACCAGTGGTGGGGACTCCCTGGGATACAGTCAGAGAAGGAGTTACCCTGAAATTCCCCAACATTGATTCCAGAACCCAGGAAGGATCATGGTAACAGATCACAAATGATCAAGGAAATCGCCTGAGGATGGTCATCTCCTGCCCCTCACCTGTCCCTCGGTGATAACTTGGTTTCTCTCGATTTTGGAAACAAATCAGAGGAAGCACTGAGGGTGATAAGGACACAGACCGTCCTCTGGGTGTGGGACTTCAAGGTCCATCACCAAGAGTGTCCCCATAGGCCCACCGCTGACTGACCAGGGAAAGACCTCACATACACAGCAGCCAGACTGGGGGAAGTGATGGGGGAACCAACAAGAGGGAAACATTCTCACCAAACCCTTTGTCTCACATCAATCTGTCGCTAACAGTATTTGTAGGAACACCCAGCACACAGTCCTGGTGGAGGGAAATTCTCAGCCTCATATAAAAGACCCTGCCCACTGTTTTATGTGGCACTCCCTCCTGTGAAATAGGACATACTTCTCAAGGACCGTGCTAATGGAAACTGGCTATCCATGAGGCACTGTGAGCTCGCAACACTGCAGCATCAATGGCCTTCCCTCCATGGTAAAGTCAGAAGTGGGCTGTTCACTGATGGTTCCAAAACATTCAGCATCATTCCCAACTACACCTGTATTGAAGCAGGCTATTCAGCCCATCTAGAGATTTATCTAGGAAAGAATGTGGCCATTCGGCCATTGGAGTCTGTTACTCAGCAATTGGAGCAGATCTTTTAATCTCTCATACCTGTTACACAGGAAATGGAAGGGAATATTCAGCATTTCAAACCTGCTACACAGGAATCCGCGGGGGACGGTATACTGAGCCAGAGCAGGGATAAATTAGGAAGCAATCAGTCTCTATCATTTTAACACAAACACCGACTGCAGTGACACAGTGACTAGTGCTGGGACCTCAAATATTTGCAAACTATATCAAGGCTTTCCAGAAATGGAACAAACATGTTCTAACTAAATTTATGCTGACACTAAGATTGAGAGAAACTGAAGTTAGCGAGGGAGGTAATGGGTGGCACGGTGGTCCAGGGGATAGCACTACTGGCTCACAGAGCCAGAGACCCGGGTTCAATTCCTGCTTCAGGCGACTGACTGTGTAGAATTTGTACGTTCTCCCCGTGTCTGCGTGTGTGTCCTGCGGGTGCTCCGGTTTCCTCCTACAGTCCAAAGATGTATAGGTTAGGTGAATTGGCCATGCTAAACTGCCCGTAGTGTTCGGTAAGGGGTAAATGTAGGGATATGGGTGGGTTGCGCTTCTGCTGGGCGGTGTGGACTTGTTGGGATGAAGGGCCTGTTTCAATATTGTAACTAATCTAATCAGAATCTGTAAATGGATAAGTAACGCACAACGACTTGGTAGATTGAATATAATGTGGGTAACTGCGAACCTGTGATTTTATTTTTCAGGGAGAATAACAGAAATGGAGAGGGATTACAGGACTTTGTGATACCATGTGTACTGGAGGGTTCACTCTGACCTGTCCAGACATTGGAAGTGTGGCCCCATCTCTCTGATGGTCTGCTCACTGATGTTCACAGTGGCCCCATTATTCTCTGTACACACCGGCTATTTTGATGTGGTTGTTTGTTGGTGGGACTTGGTGAGGGGGAGGATGCTTTGCGCCCTGTACCAACTGGACAGCCTTTATCTGAAAGGCCATTATTCCTTTCTCCGTGGAGACCCGAGGACAATGTGAATGGCTGCCTGCTTCTGAATGAAGAGGCTGGGGCTGCTGCCAGGAGAGTGGGTATTCACCAACATGATGTACTGTGCCTGGGCACACTGTAACGTTATGGGGTGAGAGGCGGAGGGTTCAATTAGAAGAATGGGAGCTAAAGACCTTACTTGATCAGTTGAAATGTTGCGATATAAGACATTCTCAATCCACCTCACAGAACTAGCCCAGAGGAGATATCTGTTCACCCCAGAACACTGTGTAGTCCAGGCTAGTGTACTGTTCAGTCCAACCCAGCAATCTGTCCAGAGTGCAACACTGCACAGATCAGATCATGGCATTTATCTTTAAACCATCTGTCGAGTATGGGAAGCTGGGTTAGAGACAAAAAAAACTGCAGATGCTGGAATCCAAAGTAGACAGGCTGGGGGCTGGAAGAACGCAGCAAGCCAAGCAGTATCAGCAGGTGGAGAAGTCGACGTTTCGGGAGTAACCCTTCCGCATGAATCCTGAAGAAGGTTTACACCGGAAATGTCAAACTCCACACCTCCGGATGCTGCCTGGCTTGCTGTGTTCCTCCAGCCTCCTGTCTGTTCAGTGTGGGAAGCATTGGACACCACATCCATGCATTGATCAATAAACCCGGATTAGATATCTGTACAGCACAGAGAGCTGTCCAGTGATCACCAATTTGTAACCTGGAGCAGTTAGCCTCCTCGCCTGCAGAGTTATGTATTCCACCCAGTGCATTGGTCAGTAACATTGTGTTAGATTCCTGCCCAGCGTGGGGAAACGTGCAGCCCATGCTGACCGTGACAGGATGTACAGGTCCCATCCATTTCACAGCTCCTTCTCTCCATTGTGCCCTGACAAGGGGATGCTGTGGGTGTGAACATCACTTCTAGAGAGATGGAGGGGAATCAGTTTAAACAATAACAAATGGGAGGAGTATGGGAAATAGACAGAGAGGGGGAGACCGAGGCACAGTGTCATGGGAGGATGTGTTCCCAGTTTTCATAATGGTGAAATGAAAACATTTTGACAGAATTCTGGACAGAATCAAAGCACATCGACCTGGATCCAATGTACCGGCCACTGCAGCGGACAGCTGGAACTGACAACTGGAAGCAGCAGATACAAATCACTATAAATGCCGGAGGAAACATCACAGAAGCGCTTCACAGAAGTCTCCCAAGCACTGAGGATGTCACCGAGACAGGGGATGAAATGTCTGCAACACAAATTCCCAGCTCGGCGAACAGAATCACAACATGTGTTATAGCAGCGATCCCCGATAAAGGCTCATGATCCATCTATCTCTCTGCTGCATGAACCACCTTCCCCCCAACCCATATCTCTCTCTCTCTCTGTCACCCCTTCCATTACACTAATAACACTGCCTGGATACAACACTGTAGACTGACTCTCCCTGGACACCTCACCATGACCCTGTCCCCCACCTACAGCAGCACTAACAGCAGTGCCACGCACTCCCTCCCTCTATCCCTCCATTGCTCCCATTACAGGAGACACAGCCTGGAATAGGACAATAGGGCCAAGCCGGGCGGTGGAGTGCCCGATATCCGTTCCCTCCACCCCCCCTCCCCCGCCATGTGGGGAGGAGCCTAGTATGAGCCGGAGAGGACCGGGATGCCTCGTGTGGAGATTCTGAAATATCCACGTCCCACCGACCGTAAGGAGCAATATTCAGTGAAGAGCAATTCTCACTTTAAACCCACTGGCAGCTCTCCCCCCTCTCCCCCCCCCCCTCCTCCCGGCACAACTTAGAAGCCGTGGCCCTGATGCCATCTCCCTTTTGTGTCGAGCTGGTAAAAATGGAATCCCCACGGTCTCGGTGGGCAGGAGGGTGGGCTCACAACACATAGTCACCACCAACTCCCAGGAAGGGAGCACCGAGACTCCCTACAACACCTCATCCTGTAAACAGCTCAGATACTGAAACTAATCTGTAAAAGTTACTGCTCTCCTCACTTGTCCTGACATCTTCAACAATCTGTGCTCATATACAGACCCTCTGCTCCTCCACCCCCATTATAATGGTGCAGCCTGTTTTACACTGTCTTTCATTGTCGTTCCTACCAAAGTGCATCACCTCACACTGCTCTGCACTGATCCCCATCTGACATACACCTGAACAATACACCAGCACGTCACTGTCCTGTTAGAGTTCCTCACTGTCCTCCATAGACTTTACAATTCTTTCAGTTTCAAAACATTGAGATTATTATAGCGTCACAGTCCCCATGAAACAACTGAAATCCTGCCCCACACATATGAGTGTTACCAAGTGAAATACCGCTATATTCCCACGGACAGAGTCGAACAATCCGATGCTGCCAATGGAGCAACAAAAATCCTGTCTCACACGAGACGTAGTGGATGGAATATTGAAAAACCACAGAGCAAGATAAATCCGGATAGGTTCCACTTATCTATATTCATCAGGTGATCAAGTTGAAAACGTGAACTGTACCTTTAAGAGAGGGTGAATGCTGTTCTGAACTGAGAGCTTACAAGCACCTGTGATATGAGAGGATGGCAAACCCAGAAACAGTATATTGCTAGAGAACTGGAGTCGGGTAATAAGCAGTTAAGAGATATCGGATTTCTTTCAATTCACTTTCAGTGTCAAAAAATACATTGTTGTTTTTATTTAAACAATGGAATTTGGGAGTTATCTATCACTCATATTTTGTCAGTTTACAAGGCAAATTGAGCATTTATTTATGTTTAGTTTAAATTACCAGATGAGCTCAATGTTGTGTCCTAACAATTCCCGTGTGTGTGTATCTGTGTCTCTGTGTTGGGCAGGTCTGGCAGTCTCTGTGGTGCTTAAAGTGATGCAATGCCACCCGCTGCTGGCGGCCCCATGCCACTAAACAGGCATTGGTAGAGGGTGAAAACCAACAGGGATTCATTCAGAGAGGGGGAGGGAGAGGGCAGCTGCTCACAGTACCATCCAAACTCATGTCTTATCCATGTACTGATCTAAATGTCCTTTAAACGTTGTAACTGTCCCTGCTTTCATCACTTCCTCTGGAAGTTCATTCCACACACAAGCCTGTTAGCTTCTGTCTAACATAATTACCTCTCATGACTTTTGTAAATCTTTTTCCTCGCACCTTAACATATCACTCAGTTTTGAATCCCCAACTCTAGGGAAAAGACATCAGTCCTTCAGCTTATCTGTACCCCTTATGATTTTGTAAACCCCTCCATCTCCTACTCTCCAGTGAAAAAGGCCACAGCCTATCCAGCCTCTCCTTATAGTTCAATCCCTTCATTCCCAGTAATATCCAGGTTAATCCATCTTATTAACTGCACTAACTACATGAGATGCAATTTTAAAGAATTATACGTGACGGCCGAGGTCTCTGTCCTTTAACACTGCCAAAAGCCCTACGTTTAATTGTGCAGGTCCTGCCCTTGTTTGATTTACCAAATCCAATATCTCGCATTAATCAAAACTAAACTCCATCTGCCACTCCTCGGCCCTTTCCCGTTTAAATTTAAAATGCCCATCCCTTCTCCAGGAAGCCTGCACACTCCAGCCTTGATTTTCACAAAGACTTTGAGCTTGGTTTGCCTTGTGTGGTTAGAGAGAGGTGGGACAGCTTGCAGACCCAGTCAGTGGGGAGAAGAAGCTGGACAGTAATCAGTGGCCTGGTATCATGTCATGGTTTTAGGCAGAGGGCAGACACACGTGAGAATTGGGTTATACTGATCGGTGTTTTGGAACCAGAAATTATGGTCTTTCTCCGTCACTGGCGTTCAGTAATAAATATCTATTTGAGACCCTTAATTGGGCAGAGTGTGTCTGCAGGATTTCTTTCACTAATTTTGCAGACTACAGAT
Source organism: Chiloscyllium plagiosum (assembly GCF_037043375.1). Lineage (NCBI taxonomy): Eukaryota > Metazoa > Chordata > Chondrichthyes > Orectolobiformes > Hemiscylliidae > Chiloscyllium > Chiloscyllium plagiosum. The sequence goes on along the minus strand of NW_028270178.1, from coordinate 50,114,136 downwards.
AATAGCAATTGAAGATATTCATAGTTAACTTCGATCTTGCACTTGTTTAATAAACCAAAGTGTTTTGTGTAGTTCAGTAATGGTAACCTGATTATAATAAATCCTCACCGAACTGAACGTTGGCCCTTAAAATATGACCCAACATCTTGTTATACTAGTGTGGTTGGTAGTGTCCCTGTCTATGAGCCATGGCTCTGGGTTTGATTCCAATTCCTGAACTTGTTTGATAGTGTTTCTAGCTCTGGACCAGAAGGTGTGGATTCATGTCCTGCCCGTTGCAGAGGTATGTCACAGCATGTCATAACAGGCTGCTGAACAAAGACACAGGAAAAAAATGTTACAGCTTTATGGATATTGACAATTGGTGCTCGTGTCCCTACCTCCAGGCAGAAAGGTCTAGGTGTAAATCCCACAGACGTTTCTCCTAACATATCTGAACAAACTGATTAAACTGTTTTTAGAATTGTGGCTTGATGGAGAAAGAACAGGCGTCAGTATTTAATTTCAGCATTTAGGCCCAGGATTATTGAAAGTACAGTCATTCATGTTGATTGGAGTCACATTTCGCAGCAATAGCGGTTTATAAAATCAGAACGGTCATGGATAGGGTGAGTAGTCAAAGTTTTTCCCCAGGTTAGGGGTGTCCAAAACTAGAGGGCAATGGTGGAAAGTGAGAGGGGAAAGGTTTTGAAGAGGCCTAAGGGGCACCTTTTCACACAGAGGATGGTGAGTGTATGGAATGAGCTATCAGATTACTTACAGTGTGGAAACAGGCCCTTCGGCCCAACAAGTCCACACCGTCCCACCGAAGCGCAACCCACCCATACCCCTACATTTACCCCTTACCTAACACTACGGGCAATTTCGCATGGCCAATTCACCTGACCTGCACATCTTTGGACTGTGGGAGGAAACCGGAGCACCCAGAGGAAACCCACGCAGACACGGGGAGAACGTGCAAACTCCACACAGTCAGTCGCCTGAAGCGGGAATTGAACCCAAGTCTCTGGGGCGGTGAGGCAGCAGTGCTAACCACTGTGCCACCGTGCCGCCCACAAAGGAAGTGGTGGAGGCTAGTACCTATGTCCCTTTGATCCACGACAGGACCTGACAATTAAGTGTGTAATTTCTGCCCTGATTTGCCTTCTCAAAATGCAACAGCTCGTATTTATCTAAATTTAACTATATCTGTCACTCCTTGTCCCTTTGTCCCATCCAGTTGTGGTCTTGTTGTACTCTGAGATAATCTACCACACCACCTTTCTGATGTCATCTGTAACATTACTAACTATGGTCCCGATATTCACATCCAAATCCTTTACATAAATGATGAAATGCAGTGAACTCAGTAGTGATTCTTACAGCGCAGTGCTGCTCACAAGCCACCAGTCTGAAAAATACCCCTCTTCCTTAAAGACAATTGTGACTAGTTTCCTCTGTATCCCATGTGACCGAAACTTCCTAATCTGCCTACCAATCGGAATATTATGAACACCTTGCTGAAGTCATATAGACAATGTCTAACAAACTGTTTTCATCAATCTTTTTTGTCACCTCATCATAAAACTCAACCAAATTAATGAGACATGATTTCCCATGCAGAAAGACACGTTGCCTACCCCGATCAGCCCTTCCCTTTCCAAATGCATGTAAATGCTAACCCTCAGAATCCCCTCCAACAACAAACCCATCACTGACATCAGCCTCACCAGTCAATAGATCCCCGGCTTTTGGGGTCAATGTTTCCTTTTGTAGTACCACTGCTCCACTGCTCCCAACAAATGATAAACACGTTTATGATCCAGAACAATGTTACTCAAACCATGATGACAAACTCTTTGGGTATTGCAAATAAAGAATTGATATTTCCCTTTCTAAAAACACTGACACACACACACACACTCAGATAAACAAAATCTCTGCAATTTCACGTTGAAAGAACTTTCTCCAAATAGTGGTGTAACTCATGACAAAAGGAAAAATTGAGAGATTGTCCAAAATGTTATTCTGCTTCTGGAGATATTATACTCACACAGCTGCTAGCAACGGGATTTCATCATGCGAGAGTTGGATTTGGCTGAATTCCCTTTGCATTAGGCAGTCAGGGGGTTCCAGTGTAGCACGGTGGTCCAGTAGCTAGCAATGCTGCCTCACAGCATCAGGAATTTGGGTTCAATTCCAGCCTCGGGCGACTATCTGTGTGGCGTTTACACCTTGTCTGCGTGAGCTTCTGATGGGTGCTCCAGTTTCCTCCCACAGTCCAAAGCTGTATAATTCAGGTGGATTTGTCAAAGAGTCCATAGTGTTCAGCGATTTCTACTTTAGGTGCACTAATCAGTGGTAACTGTAAGGGCATGGGAAAGTTGGTAAGGACTTGTTGGGCCGAAGGGCCTGTTTCCACACTGCAATGTGGTACAACCACATGTTGTACAATGCTAGTACAACCACAACATGTAAAATGCATCTGGATGCTGACGGACCTGCCAGACTTTTTCAACAATTTCTGTATTTGTTAAAAAAAATCCTTTCAAAACAGTATTTTTAATACATTTAACTTTTTTTTCATAACGCAGGGACATATAAACATATTTTCAAATCGACCGAGACCATTTTTCTGCTTAGGGTATGGCTCTGTGTATGATAGCAGCAATGATGCACCGACATGGAGCAAGGAAAGTGATGGAGACATAGTTTGGACAATGTACAAGGTGACATCACATGATCCAGTTTGGGAGAGAATGACATTAAAGTGTGATACAACTCAGAGAGGGAGAAAATGCCATCTGCCCGAGAAGAAACGGCCTATTGCATTCTCTCTCCTTCATTATTCCTCATCACAGTAATGCGTACGAGCTAAAACAAAACTCTACTGTCATTGTTACCATTCTTATTTTTATAGAATCATTGCAGTGTGGAAACAGGCCCTTCGGTGTAGGTAAGTGTCGGTGTGTGTTAGTCTGTGTCCTTGTCTGGGTGAGTGCGTGCCTGTGTATCTGTATACATCTGTATCTGTGCATGCGTGTGCATCTGTGTGAGGAATGTGGGTGTCTGTGTAAGGGTGGGTGTGGGCATCTGTCTGTGTGTGATTGTGTGAGTCTCTGTGTGTTTGCCTGTGTGAGAGTGTATGTGTTATATGTGTGGGGATTGTGGGTGTCTGTGTGTTGGGGGGAGTGTGGATGCCTGCGTGGCTGGGAAGTGTGACTGTCTGTGTGTTTGTGTGTGTGTCAGTATGTGTGTGTGTGTGTCTATCTGTCTGTGTCTGTGTCTGTGTGTGTTTCTATGTCTGTGTGTGTGTGTGTGCCTGTGTTGAAAGTGTGTGGTGCTGAAAAAAAACACAACGGTTCAGGCAGCATCCAAGGAGAAGGATAGTCGAAATATCGTGCATAAATATTCATTCGGAATGAGACTTGTGGGCTAAGCGATAAATATGAGGGGGTGGTGCTGGGGGGCAAAATAGCTGGAAAGGCGATTGGTAAATGAAGGTTGGGTTAAGGTGATAGTTCCGAGTGGTGGGTGGAGTGCATAGGTGGGAAGGAAGATGGACAGGTAGGACAAGTCAAGAAGGAGGTGCCGAGTTGGAGGATTGGACCTGGAATAAGGAGGGGGAGGGGAAATGAGGAAACTGGTCAAATCTGTGGCTGTGTGTGTGTGTGTGTGTGTGTGTGTGTGTGTGTCTATCTGTCTGTGTCTGTGTGTGCGAATGTGCATGTGTATCGGTCGGCGTGTGTACGTCTCTGTGCGTCTGTTTGTGCGTCTGTGTGTCTCTCTGCCTCTAGGTTTGTGTGTGGATGTGTTTGTGGGTGTGTCTGTGTGGGTGCACCTGGGTGGGTGTGGGGTTTCTGTGAGTATGCGTGTGTGTGTGTGCAGCTGTGTGTGTGTATGCATGCGTGTCTGTTTCCGTGAGTGTGTGTGCATCTGTGTATGTATCTGTGTTTGTCTTCGTTTGTGTGTGTCTGCATCTGTTTGTGTCTGCTCCTGTGAGTGTGTGTCTATGTCTGACTCTATGTGTGTTTGTGTGTGTGCCTGCATCTGTGTGTGCCTGTTTCTGTGAGTGCGAGTGCGTGTCTGCGTGTGTGTGTGTCTGTGAATGAGTGCGTGTGTCTGTGGATTTGTGTGTGCCTGTGGGTGCGTCTTTATGTCTGTGCCTGTGTGTGTATGTGTCTGTGTCTGTGTGTGTCTATGGGTGTGTGTGTGTCTGTGTGTGTGTGTGTGTGTGTGCGAATGCGCATGTGTATCGGTCAGCGTGTGTACGTCTCTGTGCGTCTGTTTGTGCGTCTGTGTGTCTCTCTGCCTCTGGGTTTGTGTCTGGATGTGTTTGTGGGTGTGTCTGTGTAGGTGCACCTGGCTGGGAGTGGGGTTTCTGTGAGTACATGTGTGTGTATGTGTGCACATGTGTGTATATATGCATGTGTGTCTGTTTCCGTGAGTGTGTGTGCATCTGTGTATGTATCTGTGTTTGTCTTCGTTTGTGTGTGTCTGCATCTGTTTGTGTCTGCTCCTGTGAGTGTGTGTCTATGTCTGACTCTATGTGTGTTTGTGTGTGTGCCTGCATCTATGTGTGCCTGTTTCTGTGAGTGCGAGTGCGTGTCTGCGTGTGTGTGTGTCTGTGAATGAGTGCGTGTGTCTGTGGATTTGTGTGTGTCTGTGGGTGCGTCTTTATGTCTGTGTCTGTGTGTTTATGTGTCCGTGTCTGTGTGTGTCTATGGGTGTGTGTGTGTCTGTGTGTGTGTCTGTGTGTGGCTGTGGGTGTGTGCGTCTGTGTCTGTGTGTGTCTCTGTGTGTGTGTCTCTGTGTGTGTGCCTTTGTGTGTGTTTGTGTGAGTGTGTGCCTGTGTGTCTGTGTGTGTGCGTGTTGATGGTGCTGAGAGCTGCTGCCCTCTCTCTCTCCCTCCCAAACTGACTCCCTGAGGATTTTCACCCTACGCCCCTACTGTACAGTGGTTTGGGTAGGCTAGCAGAGACTGACAGCAACAGAAAGCTCAGCAGGTCTGACAGCATCTGTGAACTGAAATGAAAGGACCCGTCCTCGGATCTCGTATCAGAGGGATATTATATCAATTTAAGCACCATAGAGATTGCCAGACTCGCTCCACATTGATCTACACAGATAGATGCACACTAATACAGAGACTTATTGACACTCACAAATACACAGAAACCAAGAAAGACATGGAGTGTCTATCAGTATTTCTTTTGCTCCATGGTAAACTTGCCAATCATTCAATCATTCTGTCTGATGTGTGTTATTATTTAAGTCTGTTCTCAGGGAGTGTATTAGTATTGCAATTGCTCACAATAGTGACTGAGTCAGAATTTCTGTGTGGAGTGTGGCTGTAGGACAATTTCAATATTTGTAGAGACCAAACCTGGAAGTATTATAAAGTGTGTGGAGGACACTGTGGGTCTTCAACAGGACAGTGACACGTTGCTGTAGTTTTCAGGTTTATGGCAGATCAGGATCAATGAGGCGATGCACCTTGGTCGGAATAACTCTAAAAGTCAATATAAAACATTCTGTACAATTATAAAGGGAGTGTAGGAGCATAGAATGCTGGGTGTATGTAAGCACAGATAATTGAAGATGTCAGGACAAGTTGGCAGAGCAGTAACTATCAAAGATTAGTTTCAGTATCTGAGCTGTTTACAGGGCGAGGTGTAGGAGGGAGTTTCCGTGCTCCCTTCCTGGGAGGTGGTGGAGACGATGTGTTGTGAGTCCACCCTCCTGCCCACCGAGACTGTGGGTATTCCATTTGTACCATCTCGACACAGAAAGTAGATGACACCAGCGCCACACCTTCTAAGTTGTGCCGGGGAAATGGAACAGACAGTGAGTTTACAATGAGAATTGCCCTTCACTGAACACTGCTCCTGATCGGTCAGTGGGACGTGGATGTTTCAGAATCTCCATCCCTGTCCTCTCCGGCTCGTACCAGAGTTCTCCCCACATGGCAGGGGAGAGGGGTGAGCTAGCGGACTTCGGATACTCCACCACTCGGCTTGGCCCTTTCTGTCCTATTCCAGGCTGTTTCTCCTGGAATGGGAGAAAGGGAATGAGAGACGGAGGGTGGGGGTGGTTGATCTTGCTGTTAGTGCTGGTCCAGATGGCGAACGGGGACATGGTGCGGTGTCCAGAGGGAGTCAGTCGGCATTGTTGTATCCATGCAGTGTTGTTAGTGTCGGGGGTAAAGTGGAGCGAGACAGCGAGCGAGAGAGAGAGACAGACAGAGAAGTAAAGCGACCACAATTATATTCGTTTTAAAATAGTGATGGAAAAGGATAGACCGGATTTAAAATTTGAAGTTCTAAATTGGAGAAAGGCGAATTTTGACGGTATTACGCAAGAACTTTCGAACGCTGATTGGAGGCCGATTTCACGGTTAAAGGGATGGCTGGAAAATGGGAAGCCTTCAGAAATGAGATAGCAAGAACCCAGAGAAAGTATATTCCTGTCAGGGTGAAAGGAAAGGCTGGTAATTATAGGGAATGCTGGATAACTAAAGAAATTGAGGGTTTGGTTAAGAAAAAGAAGGAAGCATATGTCAGGTACAGACAGGATAGATCAAGTCAATCTTTAGTAGAGTATAAAGAAAGTAGGAGTATACTTAAGAGGGCAAGCAGGAGGGCAAAAGGGAGTCATGAGATAGATTTGGTAAATATAATTCAGGAGAATCCAAAGGGTTATTACAAATATATTAAGTACAAAAGACTAAGTAAGGAGAGAATAGTGCCCCTCAAAGATCAGCAAGGTCGTCTTTGTATGGAGCCACAGGAAATGCGGGAGATACTTAATAAATATTTTGCATCAGTATTTACAGTGGAAAACGCTATGGAAAATATAGACTGTAGCAAAATAGATGCTGGCATCTTGCAACTTGTCTAGATTACAGAGGATGAAGTGCTGGATGTCTTGAAACGGGTAAAGATGGACAAATCCCCAGGTCCTGCTTAGGTGTATCCGAGAACTCTGTGGGAAGCCAGGGAATTGATTGCTAGGCCTCTTGCTGAGGTACTTGTCTCATTGATAGTCACAGGTGAGGTGCCAGAAGACGCGTAGTGCCACTGTTAAAGAAGGGTGGTAAAGACAAGCCAGGAAAATATAGACCAGTGAGCCTGACCTCAGTGGTGGGCAAGTTATAGGAGGGAATCCTGAGGGACAGGATGAACATATATTTGGAAAGGCAATGACCCACCCCGATTAGGAATAGTCAACATGGCTTTGTGCTTTGGATATCATGTCTCACAAACTTGATTGGATTTTTTGATGAAGTAACAAAAAAGATTGATGAGGGAAGAGCAGTAGATGTGATCTATATGGACTTCAGTAAGGCGTCCGACAAGGCTCCCCATGGGAGACTGATTAGCACGGTTAGATCTCATGGAATACAGGGAGAAGTAGCCATTTGGATACAGAACTGGCTCAAAGGTAGAAGATAGAGGGTGGTGGTGGAGGGTTGTTTTTCAGACTGGAGGCCTGTGACCAGTGGAGTGCAACGAGGATCAGTGCTGGGTCCTCTACTTTTTGTAATTTACAGAAAGGATTTGTATGCGAGCAGAAGAGGTACAGTTAATAAGTTCGCAGATGACACCAAAATTGGAGGTGTTGTGGACAGCGAAAAAGATTAGCTCAGATTACAACAGGATTTGAACCAGATGGGCCAATGGGCTGAGAAGTGGCAGATGGAGTTTAATTCAGGATGTGAGGTGCTGCATTTTGGGAAAGCAAATCTTAGCAGGACTTATACATTTAATGGTAAGGTCCTAGGGAATGTTGGTGAACAAAGACACCTTGGAGTGCAGGTTCATAGCTCCTTGAAGTTGGAGTCGCAGGTAGGTAGGATAGTGAAGACGGCGTTTTGTATGCTTTCCTTTATTGGTCAGAGTATTGAGTACAGGGGTTGGGAGGTCATGTTGTGGCTGTACAGGACACTGGTTAGACCACTGTTGGAATATTGCGTGCAATTCTGGTCTCCTTCCTATCGGAACGATGTAGTGAAACTTGAATTGGCTCAGAAAAGATTTACAAGGATATTGCCAGGGTTGGGGGATTTGAGGTACAGGGAGAGGCTGAACAGGCTGGGGCTGTTTTCCCTGGAATGTCGGAGGCTGATGGGAGACCTTATAGAGGTTTACAAAATTATGAGGGGCATGGATAGGATAAATAGGCAAAGTCTTTTCCCTCGGGTGGGGGAGACAAGAACGAGAGAGCATATGTTTAGGATGAGAGGGGAAAAATATAAAAGAGACCGAGGGGCAACTTTTCACGCAGAAGGTGGTACGTGTATGGAATGAGTTTCCAGAGCAAGTGGTAGAGACTGGTACAATTGCAACATTTAAGAGGCATTTGGATGGGTATATGAATAGGAAGGGTTTGGAGGGATATGGGCCAGGTGCTGGCAGGCGGGACTAGATTGGGTTGGGATATCTGGTCGGCATGGATGGGTTGAGCCAAAGGTTCTGTTTCAATGCTGTACATCTCTATGACTCTATGAGTCATTGAGAGAGAGAGAGGGTGGGTGAGGGGGGAACATGTTGCCTGCAGTAGCGAGAGTGGTGGAGCATGAGCCGTATTTGGGGTTAGATGCTATAGCAGATATGCAGTGAGTGTGAGGGAGCAGGAAGAATATGGTGATCCTTATTTTGACAGTGTGGGGAAGGTTATTGATGTATTGCTCGACATTTACTCAGACCGCAGATACTGCACGAAGCTGGGTAGTGAGCTCAGACCATGCTCGGTGGGTCTGGTATTGTGGCCCACTCTGGGAAGAGAATGGTCCTCCTCTGTACTAGCTCATTCACCAGGATTCCCTTGTCTCTGTTGACAAACCGTGGTGTAATTTCCCCTGAACTTCCATTGTCTGGGTAAACTGTGCAGGGCAACTCAAAACAGAGAAACCTCAACCGTGTGCCCATTGGCTTTTAAAGATGGCACTTATGTCAGGGATCATGGAATATCTGGGGTCATGCGGGCGTTCGTGAGTATCTCCAGCCATGATTGGCTGGAGAATCGGGCTGACATTAAATAAGAAGGACACCATGGGCTGGGGTGGGTAGTTAATGAGATGAGTTCGATAAGATAGCACCAGGAAACTAGTTCAGTCTCATACAGACAATCCTTCCGTCACACTCAATGAACTCACACCAATACCCTGTTCACCCATCATTCCTAAACAGTGGCGCATGTTGCAGCATACTGTTGAAATGTCTTCAATTCAGCATTCTGGAACTTGGGAACAAAACCTTCCATTACATTTTCTCTCAGTATCCCCCACTCTGTCTATTCCCCAAACTCCTCCCATTTGATGATTCCCCCGCCATCTCTCTCTGGCAGTGATGTTCACACCGACAGCACCCCTGTGTCATGCCGCAATGGAGATTTGGAGCAGTAAATGGATGGGAGCTGCCAATCCTGTCACTTCCAGCATGGGCTGCATGTTTTCCTACGCTGGGCTGTGATCTCACACAATGTTACTGAACAATGCACTGGGATGATGGACACAGTTCCACACCCCCGTCACGTATCTCATCTGGGTTTATAGATCAATGCACTGCTGTGGTCAGCATACCTTTCCACATCGGGTAGATTGTGGTTTGCGTTGTACTGAACACCATTCCGGTATGCACAATGCTCCCTGCTGAACACATATCTCATCTAGTTTTATAGGTCAATGCACTGTGGACTGATTGCAGCGTGGTTTTCAGCAGTACACTAGTCTGGACTGTGCAGTGCTCCATGCTGAAAACATATCTCCTCTGGGTTTATGGTGTCTAGTCTGATTCTGTAAGTTAGATTGAGAATGTGATACAACTGATCATTTCAGTTGAAATGGCAATGCCTTTATTTTTGTTCTCAATCATGTGATTGGAGCCTCCAAATTCTGACTGTTCCTGCTAGTCCCATTCTTCAGTCTACCGACAAAATTCATTAAGTTGTTCTACCATGCGTAACTGTCCGGTTTCAATGTGAATAACTGTTCCGTCTATTTCCCTGGCCTTTGGCTTTGATCACCCTGGAGCATTGGGATTCACTGTGATAAACCTCAGCAAGGTGACTCCTCAGAACCAACGCTCCGGGGAACATAGCCCCAGCCCATTCATACTCTCCGTGTAGATCAACATCACTCGCCACCACCACCCTACACAAAACTGTCAATATACTTGGAAAACCTTTCAGCACGCTTTAAGGTTTAACAACATCGTCCCTACAGCAGTGAGAACAGAATTAAAGGCAGTATTACAGAAGTGGCTGAACCGAGCGTGTCGGCGAAGGTGAGTATTGCAGACGCGGGAGATTAGAGTCAAGAGTGTGGTGCTGGAAAGGCACAGCAGGTCAGGCAGCATCCGAGGAGCAGAAGAATCGATTTTCTGAAAAAAGTCCAAATTCTGATGAAGGGCTTTTCCCGAAAACGTCGAACTTTCCTGCTCCTCAGATGCTGCTGGTCGTGCTGTGTTTTTCCAGCAGCACACTCTGAACCCAGTGTAATCCCCAGATGGCCTCCTTCTTCAAGACAGCAATTTCCCCTCGCACACGGCTGATGATGCCATCCAGAGCATCTCATCCACTTCCCTCACCTCCACCTTCGAATCCCACCCCTCGCAATGCAACAGGGAAAGAACACCGTGTTCCTCACCTTCCACCCCACCAAACCTCCAGATGCAATGCATTATCCTCCCCCATTTGTGCCACCTACAAACAGACTCCACCACAAGGGATATACTTCCCTCCCACCCCGATCTGCTTTCCATAAAGAATATTCGAAGCGTGACTCCTTTATCAGGTCCACGCCAAACACCAATCCACTCCATTGCACCTTCCACTGTCACCGCAAGTATTGGAAAAACTTTACCCTCACCACCGTCCGAAATCGCAAAGTATACTTCCACATTACTTGGAGATTTACCTGCACGTCCCCAGACATCGCCTGCAGTATCTGTTGCTCCTGATGACTGCTTTACATTAGGGAGACTGGACGCCAATGTACGGAACACTTCAGAGAGCATTGCTGGGGCACCCGCACCAACCAACCCCACTACCGCGTGGCTGAACACTTTAACTCCTCCTTCCACTCCGCCATGGATATGCAGGGACTCTTCCACCGGCAAACATTAACCACCCAACGTTGTAGGAAGAGAGACAATCTTCTGGCTTGGGACCCTGCAACCACATGGGATCAATGTGGATTTCACCAGCTTTCTCATTTCCCCTACCGCCACATTATCCCATATCCAACCTTCCAAATCAGCAGCATCCATGAACTGCCCTACCTGTCAATCATCCTTCCCAACTTTCTGCTCCACCCTCCTCTCTGACATATCACCTCCAACCCCAACTTCATCTACCTATCACATTAACAGCTACCTTCCCCAACCCCATCCCCTTCCCATTTATCTCTCAGTGCCCTTGGGCCACAAGTCTCATTCCTGATGAAGGGTTTACACAAGAAATGTCGATGCTCCCCTGATGCTGCTTGACATGCTATGTTATTCCAGAACCACATTCTCGACTATGATCTCCAGCATCTTCAACCCTCACTTTCTCCCTTGAGTTAATGTATCCAGAAAATTCCCCACCAGATATTTTAGGCAGCTGGTCTGTTGTTTTATCCCTGTCTCATTTATAAACAGAGTGGGGCATATGCAGACCTGCAGTGCTCTGGCAATACTTCCAAGTACATGGAAAAAGTTAATAAAATTGAAAAAATTGAAGTCCGTCCTTCAGTCACCTTCATCCATTCAATCGAGACTGAGTAAATGTTGCCTTTTATTATGACATGAAATGTTATGTAAGGAAGGAGTTAACTGAAAATGTTTGTTCGGAGACTGTAATCAATGTCAGTCTCCATGGATTCTAATTATCCCAGTGGAGAGTTGCAATCTTTTAATGATAAATTGGCACCGTTCAATGTGTTACCCCAAAGTATGAGCAGGAGCATCATTGACAACCCTAACAGAGATCAGCAGCATCAGATAGAGAAGAGGTGGAGAGATCATAATCCGAGAACATTAGACTGGAATGCTGCAACAATAGAACAGAATCTGAGAACATTGGACTACAATGTTCCAACTATAGATCAGAATCCGAGAGCAATAGACTGGAATGTTCCAACAATGGACAGGGGTTTATCCGATTATGTTTGGTTTCTTTCTACATATTATGATTGGTTGTCATTATATTCACGGATCTGTTATGTCCTTCGGATTATTCAATATTTTTATTATCCTCTTCTGTCGATCGTTGGTGTTCCTGGTAGGTCACACCATCCAGATTTTTTTTTCTATAAACCAGTTTTGACTGTGTTTCTTTTCTCTCATGTAGTCTTCATTTCTTGCCATTATAATTCTTCATGTTGAGTCTCTGAATCCAGATATTCACTCTGAGGACCACTACTAACTGCATCAGGGAACGTGTTCAATTACTGTCTCCCTCCCTGATTCTGGCAGTGTTACTCATGGGTCTCTATGTTGACCTACTCACTTCCAGATGTGAACCATCGTCTCAGTGTCCTTGTTATTTAAATATTGGGAGTGGGGAGGTTATTGCCCTCCATTAAGTTTACAAACTCTGTTTCCTTCCTGGGACTCCATCCCATCCCTGGCCATTATCTTTTATTTTTAATCATTTATGGGGCTAGGGCATGGCTGGCTAACCAGCATTAATAGCCCATTCCTATTTGCCTTGAGAAGCAAGGTGGTGAGCTGCATTCTTGAATCGCTGCCGTCTCCTTGCTGTGGATTGACACACAATGCCATTAAGAGGGCATTCCAGGATCCTGATCGTACGGGCGGAAGGTATGAGAAGGTGAAGAAAGCCATCTGAAGTGCACATGAGCTTGTGCCAGAAGCCAACAGATAGTTTTTCAGGAATCTAAAATAGCGTCCCTGGTTAAACGAGTTTGAAAAAATCAAACAAAGCAAGTTTGAAAGGTGGATAAGGGCATTAAAAACCTACGACACTCTTAAAGAGATTCTTATTTTGTAGTAGTTCAAAACTTTACTTCCTGCAGTCGTGAGAACTCGAGTGGCAGAGCAGAGAGTTAAACTGACACGACTAGAAGCTGAAATGGCTGATGATTATCAGTTGGTCCATAAATCAAAGTTTGGCTTCTGGAAGGGATTGAGAAGAATGTGCGAGATCTTCTTAAAACATATACCTGAGAGCAAGGTTTACTGGCGTAGGCCAGGACTAGCAGATAAACAGGTTACAGCATTAAGAGGTGCAGAAGCATGTAATTCTTTTATGCTGAGACAAAAGGTGATATGTCATTCAGAGGGACTATTGGAGAGATGAGAAGTGCTCCATTATGTAACGTGTGGTTGGAGTGCCCGCTGAAACCATCAACAAAAATATTTCACAATTGGGAAGGAGGCCTTGAGCTTGGTGTTGGCGTTGCAACATTTCAGCATTTACATTGCCAATAACATGCCTGAGCAAAATCTATATACTGATCATAACTTTTACAAGTTTTTGGACAAATTTAGGGAGAATTCTTCCAGTCTGTTCAGATGGAGATTACTATTGTTGCCATTCAATTTGTAAGTTATACAGGTGACAGGACGGAAACTGTACTTGCTGCCAAGTTGTCGAGACGTGGATGAAGAAAGACAGAGGTATTCTGTGGCAGGACTAAACTGACTGAAATAGAATGGAGTTGTGAATGTTTGCATGCTTAGTGTCAATATCATATATACGTATTGTAGTCTACTAATAGAGTAAGAATAAGAGGCTTAAAATGAAGCTACAGTTGTATCTTGGTGGTTCACGTTTTGTCAAAGGGGGAGGTTTGACGATACTGTCACTTTAAAAAGATTATTTTCTCTTGGTCGTTTTTGAAGACAGGTCTTAAAGGCTGCGATGCCGAACTGCCGCCTGAAAACGACTGGAGTAAATAACTGAGGAGGCCTTTAGGTTTTATTACCAGCTCTCCCAGCTCTCCCAGACCTCGTTTTCTCGGTTTGTTTTTAGCTGCAGCATTCAGCGGCTGCTTGGGGTCCCAGAGGGGTGGAAGTTTTATTACATGATCCCCAGCTGCTCTTCTCTGTGAGAACTGTTCTAATATTACTACTTTCTGGATTGAGAAGCTGTACATAATAATCTGTATTTGAGTTTATCTTTGTGCCAGGCGGTGTGTACCACGAAGGTACAGCATCTACTTTTGTGTGTTCCAACATATAAACTAACGCAATTGTTCCTTCCTCTCACTGAATTTTAACTAAAGCGTTTGAAAAGATTGTATTTTGCTTCAAACTTCATATCTACGTTTAAAATAAGGAAAAGTTTGGGCTGGAGCAACCTTCTTAAAATATTTCACGGGGGTTTCGTCTGATCCATAACTCAGGGGCTTCTGATTAGCTCCTGTTATTGAAAAGTTAGTGGAGGTGTTGGGGATGGTTTGCTGGAGGTTGTTCTGTGACCCACCTAAGATATTCTGGGAGACCTGAGTATTTGCTGACCCAGCTATGGATGGAGCATGGGGACTGTAATTACAGCATCTGACTGTGTAACATGAACAAATGGAGCAGAGGATACAGAGAGGGAAAGCTCTGAAACCACGGAGTGAATGTGAGGAAAGGGATTTGCTGCATCCACCCCTGGTTTTCCAGGAACAGCTTCCCAAGCCCCACTTAAACCAGGAGCAGAGTGTGAGGGGACCCTGTGAGCGATGTCCCCTCCTTCAACACGACCTTCAGCTTCATACCGGGGGAGGACGGTGCTGTCAATGGCTGTTAGGGTCACAGTTGTATTCAGCTTCTATGATCCGGAATTTTCCAGGCAGGAGAGGGTGACATATCCATCATCTCGCAGTTTGTCTACATCACTGGTAACGTTCTGTCAAACTGATTTAGACTGATTTATCAGGAGTGCCTGTTTCCTGTTTGATAACCAGTCGTCCCCATTCCTGTGTAACATATTCGAAGGGCTAAATAAGAACAAGGAACATCAGTCAGTAATCCAGCCCCTCGAGTCAGCTCCAACATTGAATACAATCATGGCTGATGTCATTGCAGCCCCTGTTCCACTTTCCTACCATCTCCATCGTGAAACTCTGGTCTCTTGTTGTCGATTGCAGCACATGAAAAAAATATCCACTCCACAACTACACTTTCAATTACTTTTAGCATTTTACAGACGTTAATGAGATCTCCTTTCACTATTATAAAGTTGAGGGTATAGGCCTGGACTGACCAATCTCTTTATAATACAAACCCCTTATCTCTGGAATCAATCTAATGAACCTCTTCTGAATTATCTCCAACGCGATTGCGTCCTTCCGCAAGTCAGGGCACACAAACTGTAACCAGTTCCAGCATCACTAATGTCTTGTATAGCGACAGCAATACTCCCTACCTTTCTACTCTATCCTTTTACAAATAAAACCTGAAACTACGCTTGCCTTTCCGATTTCTTGCCGTACCTCGATGCAGGTTTTCTGTGATATACACGTGAACACAGAGAGCCCTCTGCACTTTAGCACTTTGAAGTTTCTCTCCATTTAGATAACAATTTGTCTTTCTATTTTGCTGACCAAATTGATAAATCTCATAGTTGTCCACTTTAATTTTCATTGCCAAATGTTGGCCCATTCACCCAACCTATCCATATTCACTTTTAAACCTCTTTCATCTTCATTCCGAAGTAATTTCTCACCGATGGCAGTGTCATCTGAAAAATTGGCTATAGTATTTTCTATCTTGTCAACAAGTAATAATATTGATGGCAAACAGTTAAGGCATGAGTATTGAAATCTGTGACACCCAACAATTTACATTTGCCAAAAGAAAATGACACATTTATTTCATCTGACTGCATTATGTTAATGCACGAATCCTCCATCGAACCTAATGAATTACTTCTAAACACATGTTGTCTGATCTTACTGCTTACATTTTGGAGAAGCGATATATCCAAACCCGTCTTGAAGACCAGATATATTCCATCTTCAGGGTTCCCACGATCCACCATGTTTGTGACATCTTTAAACAAATGAAGTAAACAATTCACACACGATTTAGCCTTCGTAAAACCCTGTTGACACTGTGGTTTAACTTTGCAAATGTTCTGAACAATGCATTCTGACAACTTGCCTCAACTTACTATAGTTTATCTTTACAATTTAGTCACTAATGTATACAGTTATTATAAGTTATTCCCTTAAGAAAACCTTTGCATTTTCTTTGAATTCCTATTTAACGGGCACAAGGCTTCAGGAAATCTGCTCCAATTGCTGTGTAAGACCCATGTGTAGCTCAAGGGACTCATCATCCTGCTGGTGTACAAACTCGATGGACTAACCTCTTTCTGGTGTTCTCATATTGTTGTCTCCAAGGCCAGAATGATCTTCTCCCGTTGATATGTTAGAGGGTTGGGGGATTATGGAATCTTCCTGTTGTTGTGTAAAGGCTCGAGGAGCTGATGGGTCTTCTCATATTCCTCCATAACAGGCTGGAGAAACTGAACGGTCACCTCATGCATCCCTGAGATGGGATTGAGGGAGTGATTGGTCTTTTCCCGTTCTCTTACAACAGACAAATGGCTGACTTACCTCTTCCTTTCTCATAAAAAGTCTCAGATAGTTTGTATCCTTCTCCAATTCACTTGCAATAGGCTCAGTAGGGCTCAATGGCCTCCTGTATCCCAGTGTAACAATCTCCTGTCACTGTGTGGCCTCTTCCAGTTCCTGTGTAACAGACTGAGGAGGCTGAATGGACTGATTTTGCAATAGGATACTGGTCCGTTATCGCCTACTCAGGGTCCATGGTTATAGGCTCGAGGGGCTGATTGGTCTCCTCCGGTAACCGCATATCAGGCTCTAGGGTCTGAATAGCTTCGTCATGTTCTGGTGTAACAGTGTTGAAGGTCTGAATATCCTCCTGTTGTTCCTGTGTAACAGGCTGGAGAATTTCTCCATTATGTGTGTAATTGGCTTCTGTGGCTGACTCCTTCTGGTCACCTATGCTGAAATAAGATAATCTCTCATTCTTGTAAAGTCCAATGTGTATTGGATCAACGTGACCATCCTTTCCGTATAAACTAACAGCTTCATGACACAAATCAGTTGAGGGAACCAATTCAGAACTGCTTCCAATGTAACAATATCCTTTCCTCAGTGAGGAGATTAAATCTGTACATACTACTCCAGATGTGAACTCATTAAGATCTTATACAGCAGCAGCTACGCTTTACTAGCCTGCTGTAAGGCATCAGCTGTCGCGGGGATTACACAGCATTGTTGAAAGATCATTGTCCTTCTCCACGCCACCAGCATAACAGGAGATCTGGAGAAAAACTCAGAATAAAACTTGAGAAGATCATAAATGATGTAGCAGGATAATTTCTACCATTAGTCTCCCCAGAACCAACTTCACTGAATCCTGAAAGGTGAAGCTCAGAAACAGCAATGAGAAGCAAATATTGATGGGAGTTATATATTAAAGTGAAAGCTGCAATACAAATGTTAGGCATGTTATAAAGTAGGAAATGGTATATATACGTTTCTGAGTACTGCAGTAATAATGTATTGTTTAAAGTACATCTAAGCTTTGTTAACCTAACTGAATGCTAATGCTGGGAAAAATGGATTTCATGAGCATGTGGGAGATGGCTTACATTAACATTATTTCGACCACCGAGGTCGAGATCAGGTTATTTAGGAATTGGTGTTGGATGATCAGAATAGCTAATTGAAAACTTGCTGTAAGTGACCTTTTGGGAACAGTGACCACAACTTTTGATCTGAGATTAGATTCTCTACAGTATGGAAATAAGCTCTTCGGGCCAAAAGGTCCACATCAACCCTCCAAAGAGTAACTCACCCAGTCTGGTTTCCCTCTGATTAATGCACCTACCACTATTGGCAGTTTAGAATGGCCAATTCACTTGACCTGCACATCTTTGGACTATTGGAGGGAATCGGAGTCCCCGGAGGAAACTCACCTGGACACGGGGAGAATCTGTAAACTCCACACAGACAGTCACCCGAACAGGAATAGCTGTCCCTGTTAATGTTAGGCTGCAGTGCTCGACAATGAAGCATGGTGCTGCCTCTATTGGTTTCTGATGTTTGTGTATGCAACAGATTTTGCTTTTTTGAAGTAACGGTTATGAATCTGAGTCATACAAGCCATTAAGGTGTGAGGAGAAAGTGGGGACTGCAGATGTTGGAGATCAGACTCGAAGAATGTTCTGCTGGAAAATCACAGCTGGTCCGGCAGCATATTAGTGGCATGGGAATCGACGTTTCAGGCATTAGCCCTTCATCAGGAATGGGGCTTGTGGGCCAAGGGGGGTGAGAGATAAATGGGAGTGGGTGGGGTGTCGGGGGGAGGAAGCCTGGAATGTGCGAGGTAGATGAAGGAGAGGTTGAAAGTGATAGGCGCTGACGGGAGACAGAACGCCTCATCTACTGCATCCATTAAACCCAATGTGGTCTTCTCTACATTCGCACGACAGGACGTCAACTTGTGGATCGTTTCAGAGACCATCTCTGGTACAGCCATACTGACCAACCCCACCATCTTGTGGGTAAATACTTTAATTCCCCTTCCCACTCCAACAAGGACATGCAGATCCTGGGCGTCCTCCATCATCAAACCCTAACCACCTGAGTAATGGAGGAAGAACGCCTCATTATCCACCATGAGACCCTTCAACCACAGGGGATCAATGTGGATTTCACCAGTTTCCCCATTTCCCCAAACCCCACCTTATCCCGTCTAACCTTCCAACTCAGCACCGCCATCTAGAATGTTCCTATGTGTCAATCTTACTTCCCAACTCCCACTTATCCACTCCATCCTCCTCTCTGATCGATCACTTTCACCCCACATCTACCTATTAGATCAAAGGAAGCAGCTTAGAAAAATGCGAAGTGTAATAGTAAACCAATGGATTCAGAGAAATGTAGGACCCAGCAAAGGAGGACCAAGAGACTGAGAAAGAAATCAAAAAGAGATAAAGCATGCAAACCAAAAACAATGTAAAAACTGCTATAAAGCTTCTAACAATGTATGAAACAAAAATAAAAACACGATCAAACGTGGAACAGTGAGTGTGATGACAGAGTAATTTATTGTAAAGGACAGAAAAGTCGCAGGGAAAAGAAACAGTTTATTTCTGTCTGTCTTCATGGAAAAATATCCAGAAGTTCTCCCAGATATCCCAAGTGACCATGGGACTTGTGTAAGTAAAGTCTAAGATCATTCATATCAGTGATGAGGTAGCATTTGAAAAGAGAGCTGGATTGAGTGTTGATAAATCTGACAGGTCAGATTGACTTCATACAAAAGTTTCAGTGGAAGCAGCAATAGTCATATTGATTGCATTACGGATTTTCACATTATTTTCCGACACATTCCTGAAAGGTAGGTAGCCATTAGGGATAAGGGATAAGGGTCGGTTATAAATATTATCCGCCAGTTTAAGAAAGGATGAAGATGGAGAGTGATGATCGACAGACCAGTTAACTTGTCATCCGCAGCCGGGTGTCTGTTGGACTCGAAAGAACAGAACATGCTACTAGATATATAGAATGTAATGGCAAAACTGGGGAGTGTGATAATGCATCGATGAAAGGAAAACCAGAAGTGGCAAACAACTTTTTGGAATGGTTTGAAAATGATTCTTGTCGACATCAGCAATGAGGAACCAATGGATAAAGTATAGTTCGATATTCAGGAGCATTTTTAAAAGAACTTACATACTAATATCATAACAAAAGTTAAATTGAAAGGTGTTGGTCAGAACATATGCAAATGGAAAGTAAAATTAGGTTGCTGAGACAAAACTGAGAGTATTGTGTACTGCTGTGGAGTCCCCATCTAAAAGAGAATATATTGAGAACAGAGGAACAGCAAAAGGCATTCTCCAGATTAATCCCTAAAATGGCAAGATTGTCTGACTGGGAAACTCAGCCTGTGATCTCTAATTTCAAATAATGAGAGGTGGTCGTAGTGAATCTTAGAATCTTAGAAACATAGAGGGGACGGAATAACAGAGGATCATGGAAAACTGCAAGCAGGCACGAATAGGGAGAATCCCATGATAGTCTCCACGGACAACAAGTAGAACAGAATAATCAGTGAACAGTTAGTGTTCATCAGAAATCAGACGGGCAAACTGTGTGTGAAGCTGGAGAACACTGAGAGATGGTGACATGAGAGCTTCACATCTGTTTTACTTGGGAGAAGGAGCAGGCAGCTACAGAATTCGAGAAGGTGGATGGGGAAGTTCTTGAACAGATTGATGTAAAATGAGAGCAGGAATTTGAGGCTTTAGCTGGTAGAAAACTGGACTGATTGCCAGGTCCGAATGAGTTGTAACACAGGCTGTTGTTGGAGTCAAGGGAGGAAAGGCCCTGAATGAAAAATTGAATTTGAATCTGACCATAGGGGAGGGGCCAGAGGACTGGAGAACCGCTAATTCGATTCCATTTCACAGTGAAGATTGTAGAGAAAGACCAGGGAACTATAGACAAGCAAGTATTAGATCACTGTTAGGGAAATTACTGGAGAAAATAGGGAAGGAGAAAATTGAATTCCAATCAGAGTGGCAAGGCTTGGTCAGGGATAATCATCATGACTTCATTAGAGGTAAGTCACATCTAATTAATTTAAATTAGTTTGAGGAGGCCGCTTAATTAGTTTTGCAGCAAGGTCTTTGACAAAGTTCCACATGTCAAAGTGACAAATAATGTAAAATTTCATGGAATCAAGGATTACTTGACAATTTACAACGAAAACTGTCTTAGTGGCAGGAGAGAGAGGTGGTGGATAAGGCTGTTTGTGTGACTGGAGACCAGTGTCCCCTGTACCACAGAGATCAGTGCTGCGTCCCTGTTATTTATGGTATTCACAAATGGTGCAGATGTGAATGGGGGGAGGGGGGGGGTGACATTGAGTGGATGGGGTGGAAGTTGTGATAAGTAAGTTTGTGTTTGCCTGGTTGGTTGGCAGTGAGGTAGACGGTCTTATATTACAGAAAGATACGGATAGATTGGATCAATGGCAGATGGAACATAAACCAGATAAATATGAGGCGATGCAGTTTGGAAGAAGGAACCAGACAAGGAAGACTCAATGAATGGCAGCACACGAGGAAGCTTAGATGGTGGCCCTGCATGCATCCCTGAATGGGAGTGGACAGGGTAATAGGTTAGTTAAGAAGTGGACCTTGGATGTATCATTCATTAATCGGGCCGTAGATTATAAGAGCTATACAGGGCTTTGGTTAGGTCAAGATGGAGAACCGTGTGCAATTCTGGGAACTACATTACAGGAAGGATCTGTGGGGGTGTAGAGGAGATTCACCAGGAGGTTCGCTGGGATGGAGCATATCAGCTTTGGAGAAAGGCTGGGTAAGATCGGGCAGTTTAGTTTGGAGCACAGAAGGCTGAGGGGGATGTGATTCGGAAGGATAAGATTATGAGGGGCATGGACAGCATGGATAGACAGCAGCTATTCCTTTTAGTCAGAGGGTCAAGAGCAAGGGAGCACGCTTTTAAAGTGAAGGGTTTGAAGTTTAGTGAGAACTTAAAGATTGTTTTTTTTTTCACCAGGAGGGTGTTGGGGTCAGGAATTTACTTCCAGAGAGGAGATTTATCACGGGTATCCTCACAACAATTAAAAAGTGCTCGAACGAGCACTTGTAAGTGTAATAACATTCCCGACTATGGGCCTGGTGTAGATCGTGCTGTATTTCTGATTGCACAAAATATATACTCCTGTAAGTGTATGGCTATGCAAGGTCAATCATTGAGCAGCTAAGGCAGGAATTGATGGATTTCTGAAAAGTTTATTCACAAGGGTTATACGAGTGAAATGTAATAGCTCGTCAAATTATGTCAATGTGAGAAATATCAGAAAACGACTGCAACTTCCTAAAAATGTGAAATCAGAGAATGGAGAATGGGGAACAGGTCAGAACTATGTCAGAACTATGAAATAGCTACTTCAGTTCTGTCTTCACAGAACTTTCTAACAATACAAGGAAAACCAAGTCTGGTATGATAAACTATATAGTACTTGTAACATAGAACATAGTAAGTGAATGGTTGAGGAGAAATTATTGGGGCTGAAATAATGGTTATAGACAACACTAACATAGATTCTCTGAAATGGGAATTATTTTGGAGAAGCAGACTGAGAGACAAATGAAAGAGAAGCAATGGATGTAATTATTTGGATTTTCAGAAAAAGATTGTTTGTTAAAGCTCCAAGCCTAGTTTAGAAAATTAAATCTGAGTGGATTGGGGCGAATATATGGCCATGTTTCTAGAATGGGACAGCTGGGAGGAAACATTGAATTGAAAAAAACAGACTCATCAAGCAACAGCCTGATAATATCTGTAAGGTATGATTCTGTAAGTATCATTATATCCCAGACACTCCATCACCTTCCCCGGATATCTCCCAACTCACCAGTAGGACAGACACAGCAGAAATGACGGTACAGTGGGATACAGTTGGAAGTGAATTGCTCTGGGTGTCTTCAACAATGACTCCGTACCCCACAAAGTCTCATGGCGTTAATTTACACATTGGAAAGGAAACCTCATGCTGATTAACATGTACCAGTCTCTCCAAACTGATGAGTCAGTACTCCTCCATGCTGACCAACTCTTGGAGGCAGCACTAAGGGTGGCAATGGCGCAAAATGTACTCTGTGTGGGGAATTTCAATGTCCACTCACCAAGAGTGACTCGGCAGCAGCATTACTGATCGAACTTGTCGGGTTCTAAAGGATATAACTGCGAGACTGGGTCTGTGGCACTTGGTGAAGGAACCAACAAGAGGAAAATACATACTTGACCACATCCTTACTAATCTGCCAGTTGCAGAAGAATCTGCACATGACGGTATCGTGAAGAGTGACTACAGCAGAGTCATTCCAGAGACAAAGTCACACTTTCACATTGAGAATAACCTCCACCATTTTGAGTGGCACTATCACGATGCTAAATAAGACAGACTTAAACAGATCTAGTGGCTCAAGTCGGGGTTTCCATAAGGTGCTATGTGTTATCAATAGCAGCAGAATTGTATTCCCGCACAACCTCATGGCGTGGCATACCCCCTCACAACAATTACCATCAAGCCAGAGAATCAACCTTGGATCAAAAGAGCGTGCAGGAGGGCAGGAGAAGCAGTAGGCATTCCTGAAAAAGAGGTGTCAGCCTGGTGAAGCCACGAACCAGGACAACTCACGTGCCAATTGGCATAAGCAGTAACTGAAGACAGAAATAAGTGATCCCACAAGCAACGGTTCAGATCTAAGCTCT
Source organism: Chiloscyllium plagiosum (assembly GCF_037043375.1). Lineage (NCBI taxonomy): Eukaryota > Metazoa > Chordata > Chondrichthyes > Orectolobiformes > Hemiscylliidae > Chiloscyllium > Chiloscyllium plagiosum. The sequence continues at coordinate 50,090,867 of NW_028270178.1, read as the reverse complement.
GCAGTCCTTCCACTTCTAGTTGAGAATAGTTATGGACAATTAAACAAGTCATTGGAGGAGGAGATTCTACAAGTATCCCCATCATTAATTTATAAGAGCCCATCACTTCAGTGTAGAAGATAAAGCTGATGCATTCGCAACAACCTTCAGCCAAAAATGCTGAGTGGCTGACCCATCTCAGCCTCCTCTACTGGTCCTCAGCAATTCAGTTGCCGGTGTTCAGCCAATTTGATTCACTCCACGTGATATCCAAAAACGGTAGGAGACATTGGATACTCCAAAGGAAACTCATGCTGACAACAGTACTGGAAACCTGTGATGTAGAACTTGTCACTGCCCTAGCTAAGCTGTTCCAATATCATTACAACAACGACATTTCCCCGATTAAGATTAGATTTGATTACGTTACACTGTCGAAACAGGCCCTTCGGCCCAAAAGGTTCACACCGCCCCGCCGAAGCGCAACCCACCCATACCCCTACATTTACCCCTTATCTAACACTACGGACAATTTACCTGAGCTGCACATCTTTGGACTGTGGAAGGAAACCTGAGCACCCGGAGGAAACCCACACAGACACGGGGAGAACGTGCAAACTCCACACAGTCAGTCGCCTGAGGCAGGAATTGAACCCGGGTCTCTGGCGCTGTGAGGCAGCAATGCTAACCATTGTGCCACCGTGCCGCCCACAGTGGTTAAGTGGAAAACTACCCAAGTACCTCCTATACATAAAAGCAGGACAAATCCAATTCGGCCAATTACCACCCCATCAGTCTACTCTCGATCATCAGTAACGTGATGGAAGGAGTCTGTGCTTTCAAGCAGGACCTGCTCAGGAATAACCTGGTCAACGACGCCCAGTTTGGGCTCCACCAGGGTCACTCAGCTCCTGACCTCATTACCTTGGTTCAAACATGAACAAAAGAGTTGAATTCCAGAGGTGGAATGAGAGTGACAGCCCTTAAAAACAAGATTGCCTCCGACCAAGTGTTGCATCGAGGGGTTTTAGCAAAACTGGAATCAATGGATATCAGGTAAAATCTCCCCGCGGGTTAGAATCATACGTGACACGTAGGATGATTGAAAAAAGTGAGTCAACTCAGCTCCAGGACAAGTCTGTAGGAGTCCCTCGGACAGTGGCCTAGTCCCAAACATCTTCAGGGCTGCTTCATCAATGACCTGCCCTTTATTATAAGGTCAGAAGTGGGGATGTTCGCCAATGATTGCACAATGTTCAGCAACATTTGTGGCTCCCCAGATACTGAAGCAGTCCATGTCCAAATGCAACAAGATCTGGACAGTATCCAGGCTGACAAGTGGCAAGTAATATTCACGACACACAAAAGCCAGACCGTGACCATCACCACTAAAATACAATCTAATCAGTGCCCTTTGGCATTCAATGGTGGTGCCATTGCTGAATCCACATTGGAATGCAGCAGTTCAACAAGGCAGCTCACCGCGACCTTCTCAAGGGCAACAAGGGACAGCCAATAAATGCTGGCCCAGCCAGTCACACCCAGATTCACGACATAAATGGATTGAAAAGCAAATTTTTTCACAGAGGAAGGTTGCTGAGATATCACAGGGATCGGTGCTCAGGCCCCAGGTGTTCACAATACCCATTAAACATTTGCGGGAATCAAATACAATAGATATCAACATGCTGACAGAACTAAAGGATTTTGGATTGTGAGTGGGTAAGGAGTTTGTAAAAAAGCTTCAAGGTGACTAAGACAAGTGAAGTGAATGGGCAAATACGTAGCAGATGGAGAGCAATGTGGGTAGAGGTGACGGTGTGCCCTTTGGTGGAAAGAAGAGATTCGCAGCCTACCGTTTGAAAAGGGATTATTTGAACCATGTTGATCTACAAAGGGACGTATGGCCCCTTTTTTGTTTCCTTCTGCGCATCCCTCCAAGATCCCTGCAGCACAGTTAGTTCTGAATCCAGAAGTCAATATTGGCACGCTGACCAGTCTATATAGATCAATCCAGTGGGGAGCTGTGACATTGTAAAGGATCTGGATCTCCCTGAACACCATTCATTAAAAGCCATATTGCTGGAACAGAAAGCAGTTAGGAATATCAACGATGTGCTGAATCCAGGAGTAAAAGTGTCTTACTGCACCTGTACAGGGCCTTGGTGAAACTCCATCTCGAACATTGGGCAGTATTGTCTGAAGTTTTGGTCTCTGTATCTAATAAAGAGCAAACCTGACATTAAGGGAGAGCAGCGAAGGATGACCAGATTCATCTCTGGGATGACAGTCTTGTTGTGGGAGCAGAGTTTGGGGCGACTGGGCTTGTATTCCACGGGCTTTAGGAAAATGAGTGGTGATCTCAGTGAGATATATAACACTGTGACAGAGCGAGACAGATTGGAAGCAGGGATGATAATTCTCCAGGCTCTCGTGACTAATACAAGGGACCACACTATTAGGTACAGGCAGGCCACTCTGCATTGAGATGATAATAAATCTCTGCACTCAGAGACTGGTGAACCCGAAGAATGCACTTGAACCTGGAAACCAAGATACTGAATACAAATAAGGATTTAGAGACAGTAAAGAGATGGTGGAAAAGCAGGAGTACGGTGTGGAATTAAAGGGCCATCCATCATTATATTGAATTGGGTGGCAAGCTTGATGGACCAAAGGAACCACTGCACATTTTACTTTATGGCTTCCCAAGGTTAATCATACTAACGCATATATTCATTGTTTGGGATAAGTGCATTGTGGAGATGTTTGAAAATGAACAACAATGAGGAACGCTCAATGTGTCCTTTCCCGCTGTTTCTGTGCAGTCTGTGGGAAAGCTCTGTAAGTGTTCTCACAAGCACTCAGATGTTAGGAAGGAGGTCTCTGCAGGATCAACAGGACTGTGTTTCCTGTTCCTTTTTCTGATACCGAGACTGGATCTGGGTGTTCTGTCCAGGTTTATCCTTTAATACCTCGAAACAGTTTAATACAATAGAATGTCTTGCTTGGCCGATTCAGAGACAATTGAAGAGTTTATCACATGTCTGTGTGTCTGGAGTCACTTTTAGGTCAGACCAAGAAAGTACAGGAGATTCACTTCCTGAACGTACATTGGGGAAGGAAATTGGTGTTTACAATCGCCATTGGCATCAAGGTCACTGTGCATTTTAATATTTTATCAATTGTTTTTAACTTCCACCAGCTGTCAGAGCAGTGGCCTGGTCTGAATTAGTAATCCAGTGGCATTTCCACAACAGTACCATCTCCACATGGGGAACGATCAGAAACCACACTGAACAGATTATTTATGTGCTGCTTGACAGCTCTGTCAAAAGTATCTCCCATCAATGTGACTATCGTGATGGTACTGAGGGGGTGGTGATTGATCAGATGGTAATTATTCGCCTTTTAGGGGACCGGGCATAACTGAGTAATTTTCCACATTGCCAGGTAGGTTTCAGATTTGGAGCTGGATGAAACAGCTTCCCCAGGGACACGGCTTGTTGTGCAGCACAAGTCTTCTGTCCTATTGCAGGAATGGGGTCAGGACCCATTGTCTGTGACGTATCAATTGTGTTCAGCTGTTTCTTCATGTCTCGTGCAGCGAAACGTCTTGGTTGAAGACTGGCATTTGTGATCCTGTGGACATCATGACGAGAGAGAGGTGGATTATCATCTCCACACTTCTGGCTGATACTAAATTCTTGTGTTTTACACTGGTGTACAGGGCATTTCTGTTATGTAGTATGGGGATATTTATGGAATCCTCTCCTCCAGTCATTTGTTTTATGGTCCCTCATCATTTATGACCGAATGTGGCAGGACTGCAGAGCTTCAATCAGATCTGTTGATCAACTGAGGTAGCTTTAATGTGTTGGCATCATGTTTAGGTTCACATGGTTCTGACCCTGACATGTTCACCCACAGTCATTACTGAGCCATAGATCGTGTTGATTGTAATGGCAGACTAACGAGATTATCCAGGGCAAAAATGTTACAGATTGTGGTTGAATGCTGTTCTGCTTCTCCTGCTGTTGTGGTCTATACCACGACATAAATATGCAGTTTTGAGCTGCAATATCTGCAATGCAATTCTGCTGTCTGTCCCTTAGTTCACATCGAGACCCATTCACCCATCAGCCCTGTACTCAGTGACTTTCTCTGGTTTCTAATGTGGACCTACTTCCATTTTCAAACTCTCATTCTGCTGATGCTCGGTCCCTGGGTCATACTTCCAATCTCACACATTCTGCAAAACCAATTAACTAATTTTAATTCAATTGTTTAATTAATCTAAAACGTTTTTTTTTCCTTGAGTAATAACATCTTCTGTGTTAAAAATGAAAGTCTTTCCCTCTGTTTCTCTCCCTGACCATGATTAAGAGCTCTGTAGTGTCAGTGATTCCAGACTTATGTAGTTTCAGAGCCAATGAATTCTCTGAACCATCATCACCAAATTGTATGTTTCCTCATTTGGTTTGATGCCTTATTCATCATTGCTGCCTTGTCCTCCCATGAGTACGTTTCATCTTCTTTAGGATGAATTTCTGATATCCTCCGAATTATCCCCAGAAACTCCTGCCATTGCTGCTTCATGGCCTTTCCTGCTCAGCTCCCCTACCAATTAACTCTGGACAGCTCCTCCCACATGTCTTTGTCGTTACATTTCTCACTTCTAATCACAGTACATCAAGAAAAGAGCAATTTTATATATAAACCAAAAGAAGGAGTTTTGAGAGAAGGATGTGAAGAATAATTGTTAAATTTCTTAAGGAAGGATGTGTGAGACCTGATAGCATTCTGAAAAGATTTACAAAGATATTACCAGGGTTGGATGTTTTGAGATTTATTGAGAGGCTGGATCTGTCAGGGTTATTTTTCCTGGAGCATCAGCGGTTGAAAAGTGATCATAAAGGTTGATATACTAACATGTGGAACGGATAGTGTCAATATCCAAAGTCTTTTCCCCTGGGTAGCACATTCCAAAACTAGAGGACATAGGTTGAAGTTCAGAGGGGAAAGACTTATAGAGGGATCTAAGGGGCAGCGTTTTCAAAGAGAGGGTGCTTTATATGTAACGAGCTGCTAGAGGAAGTTGTGGGTGGGGGGGACAAGTACAACATTTAAAAGGCATCTGGATGGGCACATGAATAGGAAGTGGTTCGGTGGATATGGGCCAAATGCAGGCAAATGGACCCACATTAATGTAGGACACCTGGTCAGTCTGGACGAGTCGGATAGAAGGGTCTGTTTCCATGCTGAACAGTTCTATGACACTATGTCTTGTGTAAAACGTTCTCCTGTCATCTTAAAATTACCCACAGTCCTGAAATCCAACACCCTAAGGAAAGGACATCTGCCATTCAACATTATCTATACCCGTCATTGTTTTATAAACCTCTATAAGGTTGAAAAGGTCTTAACCTCCAAAACTTTAGTAAATAAGGTCCCAGTCCATCGAGTCTGTTCTTATAACCTAAACACTCCATTCCCAGTGAAAATCCGGTAATCTTTTCTGAACCATCTCCAGTTTAATAATATCGTCAATGTGACTGGGTGACCTGAACTGCACACAGTACTCCAGGAGAGATCTCACAAATGTCCTGCACAACCTGAAGATGATTTTCCAGCTCCTGTACTCAAAGGTCTGAGCAATGAAGGCCATCAATCCAAACTCCTAAATACCCACCCTGCCTACACATGATGCAAACTTAAAAGAAATATACGAGAACCATAGATCCCTCTGCTCTCCAATGATTCCAGTGGCCTAACATTTATTGTGTATGTCCTCTCCCTGTTTGTTTTATCAAATTGTGATACCTTGCATTTATTGAAGTTAACCTCCATCTGCGACTCTTCAGCTGAATGACTTCTCGTACTGGGGAAGAAAGGCTGGAAAGTAATCTGCTGCCTCAAATCATTTCGTGGTTTTATGAAAAGGGCAGTCACATGTTACACGCGGGAAAGATAATAGCCACTTAAGGTGGAAATCATTTCCAAACAATTAAAGATCTTCATAGTTTATCATGAAGGCAGAGCACATGACTCAATATCGTTTATTTGAGGTGAGTACCTTTCATCTGTTGAAAAATGTAATTCTTTCAACTGTATAATTCAGTAAAGTGAACCAAATTTTAATTACTCCACACCGAGCTGAAAGCTGATATTTAAAATGTGACCCATAATCTGGGAATGGTTGAAGTCATGTGTAGTGGGTAACGCCCGTGCCTCTGAGCCAGAGCTCTGGGTTATATTGCAAAACCTGAACTCACGTGGTAATGTCTCTCACTCTGGACCAGAACTTTTGGATTAAAGTCCCGTCTGTCACGAAGGTATGTCACAGTATTTCAAAACAGGCTGATGAATAAGCACAAAGATGAATGATGTTGCAACTTTAGGGAATATTGCCAAGTGGTGTAGTGTCCCTACCTCTGAGCCCAAAAGTCGAGATTCAAATCCCACAGAAGTGTTTCATAATGTGGCTGAACAAGTTAATTAAATTATTTTAGAGTTGTGATGTGTTAGAGAATGAAGAGGTGTCAGCATTGAATTTCAGAATTTAAGCCCAGGTTGACCGAAAACACAGCCATTCGTGTTGATTGAAGTCACATTTGCACATTCTAGAGGTTTATAAAATCATGAAGAGCATGGATAGGTTGAATAGTCAGGGTCTTTACCCCAGTGAATGGGAAGTCAGAAACTAGAAGACATAGATTTAAGGTGAGATGGACAAGATTTAAAAGGAACTTAAGAGGACTATTTTCACACAGAGGGTGGTGTGTGTATGCAGTGAGCTGCCATACGTAGCGGTGGAGGCTGTTACAATTACAACATTTAAAAGTCATCTAGATGGGGAGATGAATTGGAAAGGTTTAGAGGGACATGGAACAAATGGTGGAAAATGAAATTAAGTTAATTTAAGCCATCTAGGTGTCACGAAAGAGTTGGACCAAAGGGTCTGTTTCTGAGCTGCGCAACTCTTGGAATCATCGATCTAATTTGTCAAGTTCTCTTTATAATCGTATGTAACCTTCTTCACCTTTCACTATATAACTAATCTTGGTGTCAGCTGTAATCTTGCTCACCATGCCTTCTATACTTCTCATCTAAATCATTGCTACAAATGACACCAAAGATGGATCCTGCAGCAATCCCTGTGGAACGCCGCTCTTCACTGGCCTCCAGTCCCAAAGACAACCCTTCTCCACCACCCTTTGCCTCCTGCCAATAACCCAAAACACACACACATACAAACATACAGAGACACAGACATAGTTCTGTGTTTAAAACAGGGATAGATATATTCTGACAGATAAGCAGAGCAAAGGTTACAGTGAAAATGTGGGAGAATTTTGTTGAGACACATGTCAGCCATGATCGAACAGCAGATCAGGCTCGATGGACCAAATACTATGGTTCTGCATCAATGTCATATGCTGTATGGTTTACGCTGCATGAAATGTCAACCCAAAAGAGCAGTGGAGACTGGGTCATATTAAAACTTTACTGAACAGAGTAAATGGGAATATGGGATAGGTTTGAGGGGCTGAATGGGCTATGTATTTCCTATTGGCTGTGCCTTCATTTTTTAAAAAAAGAGAAGCTGACTGTGAGGTTCATACACTTTTAAATTTAGATGTTCTACCATTTAAGATTGAGATTAGGATGTTCCTATCTTCTTAGGCTGTCTGTGGTATTCACAACCCCAGGAAACTGTGAAGACTGTGCCATAGAGTCATAGAGATGTACATCATGGAAACAGACCCTTCGGTCCAACTCATCCATGCCGACCAGATATCCCAACCCAATAGTCCCACCTTTCAGCTTATATCCCTCCAAGCCCCTGCTATTCATATAGCCATTCAGATGCCTCTTAAATGTTGCGATGATACCAGCCTCCATCACTTTCTCTGGCAGCTCATTCCATACAAGTACCGCCCTCTGTGTGGTAAAAATTGTCGTTTATGCCTCTCTTACGTTTTTCTTCTCTATGCCCTACTGCACTGGAAAAGACTTTCTCTATTTATCCTATCTATGCCCCTCATGATTTTGTAAACCTTCATAAGGTCACCCCTCAGCCTCCGATGCTCCGGGAAGATCAGCCCTAGCATAATTAACCTCTCCTTATAGCTCTAATCCTCCAACCCTGGCAACATACTTGTAAACCCTTTCAAGTTTCAAAACATCTTTTTCGATAGGAAGGAGACAGGATTGCACGCAATATTCCAGCAATGGCCTAACCAATGTCCTGTGCAGCTGCAACATGACCTCCCAACTCCGGTACTCAGTACTCTGACCAATAAGGGAAAGCATAACCAAACGCCTTCTTCACTATCCTATCTCCTTGCGACTTCACTTTCAAGGAGCTATGAATCTGCACTCCAATGTCTCTTTGTTCAGCAACACTCCAGAGGACTTTACCATTAAGTGTATGAGTCCTGCCAAGGTTTTCTTTCCCAAAATGCAGCACCCTACATTTATCGAAATTAAACTCCACTGCCACTTCTCAGACCATTGGCCCAACTGATCAAAATCTCATTGTTATCTGAGATAATATTCTTCGTTGTCCACTACATCTCCAATTTGGATGTCATCTGTAAACCTATTAACTATACTTCATATGCTAACATCCAAACCAGTTATGTAAAAGACGAAAAGTACTGGGGGGTCATTCAAGATATTACCGGCTCACCTTTACTGACTTTTGTTGGACAGGGGAGTCAGTCTTTATAGGAAATAGACAGGAAAGGAGTTTTCAGCCGCAAACAGACCAGCCATGATCTGTATAAACTGCGCATCTGTCTGGAGCTCCTATCCCATATTGTTCTCTCACTTCACCCGTTGAGGCTGTGACAGAGGGAGAGGAAGACCCCATTCATCCAGTCAGTATCACTGCAATAATGTAGGAGGAACACCATTTCGTCCCTCTAAGGAGATAGCCGGGAATAGAATGAAGTATTCGGTCACAGTGCAATAGAGATATACATCAAGGAAACAGACCCTTTGGTCCAACTCATCCATGCCAACCAGATGTCTTCATTTGTCATCATTTCGTCCATATCCCTCTGAATCATTCCTTGCCATAAATACATCTGGTTGACTTTTAAATGGCGTAATTTTACCAGCCTCCAACATTTCCTCTGGCAGCTCATTCCACACACGCACCAGACACTGTGTGAACAAGTTGCCCCTTACATCCCTTACATATCTTGCTCCTCTCACCTTAAAACTATGTCCTGTAGTTCTGGACTCCCTTCCCCAAGTGAAATAACCTTGCCTATTTGCCCTATCAGTGACCCCGTGATTTTATAAACCACTATATGGTCACCTCTCAAAGAGAATCGTTTATTTTAATGTGAAGTGACTGCTGCAATTATTCAACACAGCAGCAACAACCAACAATGAATTTAATGATGAGGATCATGAGTTGTGTTGTTAAGGGGACACATGTTAGTCAGGCTGTAGGAAAGCTCCCCCCCTCCTCAGTGTCTGTCTGGTGAAAATTGAGCACGTGCCCGATATTGCAGAATGGCTATATTGCTGCATCTGAAAGACCACATTTCCGACCGGGTAGCGATCCCCCCAAATGTTAGTCTATATTCTGTGCTCATCTTTTAAATTCTCAGGGATTAGGAACATTTAGAGTAGGAACTCCACCTGATTATCTGATAACAAATTGCCGGAAGGAGGATCACTGAGTTCAGAAACAAATCGGCAACCAGCTACACAGCATAGCAGGAGGCCATGCAACCTTTCTGGGCAGGTACACAGGAACAGGGAGTCCTGATCAGCTACGAGGAAATACAGAATTTAGATAATTATTTATTTTCAGGTTGGAAAGCTGTCACTCGTGAAATTCCTCGGGGATCAGTGTGAGTTTATCAACAGTTTACAATCTAGAATAATGATTTGGATGACATGGCTAAATGGATTGGTGCTCAATTTTCCCTCACACCAGGATAGTCATTCAATAAGATGCCAAGTGGAGACAGAGTGTCTGCAATGGGATACAGACAGGGGAGTGTCGTGAGCAAACCTTCAGCAAAAAAAATGTACAAGGTGGGTGATGGGAAGTTTGTGTTTTGGACGAAGCATAAAACAACAGTAAAATATATAACTGGAGGCAGAATGCAGAACTCGGTGGTGCAAAGGGATTAGCCTGTCCTGATCCATAAATCACATCACGTTAGTCTGTAGATGCAGCACGTGAATATAGAAAATAAATGAAGTGATACTTTTTTTCTTGATAACGAGTATTGCGTCTGATCTTAAGGATGTTTTACTGCATCTGTACAGGCCGATTTGAGACGGCATCTGATGTACTGTGTGTGGTTGTAATTCCACTGAAGTGAAAAACAAATTGCTTTTTAAATATCTCAAAGATGTTTCTCTTTACTTGTTCTTGCAATAAAGGCATTATGTGTGTACGATTCGAAGTTTCGGTCTGAGAATGAGAAATGTGCTAAGTTACCATATAAGATTCTGAGCTGGTGAATACCTGATGGATATTTTATCTTCTATGGGAGAATAAGACCTGGAGCAAATTTAAGAATAAGATGCATTCATTGAAATGCAGATATTGTGAAGATATCACAAGTTGTATTATAAAAGGAAAGTGGAACATATAAGCACATATTCAATCTAGTGGTGCTATTTGTTCCGAAATAAATGGTTGGGTATCCAACTGCAATAGCGATGTACCTACATGGAGTAGGGAATGCGACGGAGTCAACAGTTGAGTCACTGTTCAAATTGATCTCATTTCGTCCAGTTTGGGGTAGGATAACGTTATTATGTGATTCAGCACAGGGAGGGAGAAAATGTAACCTTCCTGAGAAGGAACAGCCTGTTGCTCCCTCTCTCTGTGTTCCTCTTCCCAGCAATGTGTGTGAGCTGAAAACTTCACAGTCATCTTTACCACTCATGCAGGGTTTCTCCGAGGATTCACTGGAATCGGCACACTACCTGAAGTAAAGGGAATTCAGCTAAATCCACTGTTCCAAGAAGTAATCCCATTGCCAGTAGTATGTAAGAGCAGAATAGCTATATAAACTGAATGATATTTGGAACAATCCCTCATGTTTCCTTTCGTCATGAGTTCGATTAATATTTGGGCTCAGTTCTTCCAAGTTGACGTTCTGCAGAGATTATATTTTTCAGTTTGTCATCAAACCTGTGCATGTGTCAGTATTTTGAGAGAGGGAAACATCGACATACAGATTTACAATATTCAAACCGTTTGTCATTCATCTTTCCATCGTAGTATGAGCAACTTTGTTTCGGTCATAAATTCGTAAATTTTAGCAGATTAAAGAATCCTGCCTGACTTGTTCCTCATCCTCACACACTCTGAGACCTATATTATTGATCATATCACCAACCCGGTTAGATTATCATTTGCAGCGAGCAGCGGAAGTGTGGGACGAGGAATGGGGAATAATGTCCTGAACTATCGATCAATGAGCCTGCCGACATTGGTGGCCATGTTGTTGGAGAGCATTGAGAGGGGCAGGATTTATATGTATTTGCAAATGTAACACCTGATGAAGGATAGTCAACATGGCTTTGTGCGTGGGAAATCATTTCTAACAAAGTTGATTGCATTTTCTGAAGAGATGATAAAGAAGATTGGTGATGGCAGTGTGGTAGACGCCGTCCATCTGGACTTCAGCAAGGCATTCGACAGGATTCCGTATGGCAGACAAGTTAGTAGGGTTAGGTCATAAATAGAGCTGGAAATGTGTTGCTGGAAAAGCGCAGCAGGTCAGGCAGCATCCAGGGAACAGGAGAATCGACGTTTCGGGCATAAGCCCTTCTTCAGATTCCTGAAGAAGGGCTTATGCCCGAAACGTCGATTCTCCTGTTCCCTGGATGCTGCCTGACCTGCTGCGCTTTTCCAGCAACACATTTCCAGCTCTGATCTCCAGCATCTGCAGACCTCACTTTCTCCCCTAGGTCATAAATAGAACCAAGATATGATAGCCAAAGGACTACACAATTAGAGTGAAGGTAGGAGACAGAGTGTGGTAGACGACAGCTTTTCAGACTAGAGGCCTATGACCAGTTATGTGCCAAAAGGAGCACTGCTTTTCATTAATTGTATACATTATTTGAATGTGAATACTCACCTGTTTATTATGTTTACAGATGACATTAAAATTGGAGGTGCAGTGGCCAGCAATGTTTACGTCAGTGTACAATGGGACCTCGATCAGATGGGCCAATGTACCAAGGAATGACAGATGAAGTTAAATTTAGGTAAATGTGAAGTGTTGCATTTTGGTAAGGTAAAACAGGGCAGGACATATACAATTAATGGTGAGGTCCTGGGGAGTATTGTTGAACAAAAAGTGTGCAGGCTCATAGATCCATGAAAATTGTGTCACAGAATGACAGGGTGGTGAAGGTGGTGTTTGATATGCTTGCATTTATTGATCAGTACATTGAGTATGCGAGTTGGGAGCTCATGTTGCAACTGGACAGGATGTCGGTGAGTCCAGATCTAGAATACTGTGTTTAATTCAGTTCGCTCTGCTACAGGTAGGATGCTGTTAAACTATAGAGGGTGCAGAAAAGATTTACAAGGATATTGCCGGACATGGAGTGATGAGCTATAAGGAGAGGTTGGACAGACTGGGGCTTTTTTACTCTGGAGCATCGGAGGCTGAGACGTGACATTATGGAGGTTTATAAAATCATGAAGGAAATAGATCATCTGAGTAGCCAAGCCTTTTTTCCAGGATAGGGGAGTTCAAAACTATCCGACAAAAGCTAAAGGTGAGAGGAGAAAGATAGTAAAGGGACAATATTTTCATGAAGATTGTGGTGTGTGTATGAAATGAGCTCTTAGAGATGGTGATGGAGGCTGGTACAGCTACAACATTTAATAGGCATCTGGATAGGCATATTAATAGGAAGGATTTAGAGGAATATGGGCTTAATGCTGACAAATGGGACTCGATCAGATTGGGATGTCTGAGATACGTGGACAGTTCTCCGTGCTTTATGACATTGTAAGAGAGATGAGGAGAAATTCTTAAAGGACTTTTTGAGCGAGAAGTCACTTCTCCAGAGGTATGTGGTGCCTCTTTATTCACCTTTATCCAAAGATGAGTTAGTTAAATATTTTATGCAGAAGTGAATCACAGATAATGGGATACAGACAGGAAAGTGGGGCTGAGACCATAACCTGATCAGCCACAATCTTAGTGCCTGGTGAAGAAGATTCATAGTGTGTAACGATCTAACCCTGCTCCTGTTCTGATGTTCCATTCAGACCATCCAACCTACAAGACAGGAACAGTTGGAGGCCACTTACTGCTATAGCTCCCCTGACTCTCTGGAATAGAGAATTCTTGACATTCACTACCCTCTGTTTGAAGAAATCACTGCCTGCTCCTGCACCATGATCTATCAATATGAGCGATAGAATGCAAGGGCCTACCAAAGAGTGACTGGCCCTTATGTCAAGGCAATATTTAATTGAAGATGATATCAAGAATCCTGAGTAAAATTGCACTTCATCAGAATCCATTGCAAACTCTCCAGTGTTTGGAGTAATTCACAACACAATGGAACATGTTTATCATCTCAGCCGTGCAACATCTCTGCAGGAAATCCTCAGGGTAGTTACCTCAGCCCAGGCAAACACAGTTTGGCAGCAAGCAATCCTTGCTGTGTGGAAGCAGGCCATTCATCCCATTGAGTCCACATCAATCAGAAGTGGGGATATTTACTGAATGTTACACGATATTCAGAAAGATTCGTCATCCCTGACCTCCTGATGTAGTCTATGTCCATGTGCAACAAGACTGAGACAACATTCAAGCCTGTGCTGTTAAACTGTCGGTAACATTCATGAAACAGCGTTGCACATTTCCACAGTAAATGGAGGAGGTCACTCAGTACCTCAATCGGGCTTCACAGGAATATAGGAAATTCATTCAGCCCATCAAAACTACTGTCAAGAGGAGGGACAGCCCATTCAGTACCCCCTGCTGTTGCACAGGAAGAAAGGAGTCTGCTCACTCCCACACGTCGCTAACACGAGATCAGTAAGTGACCATTTCACACGTGGAGTCAATTATAAAGGAACAGGAAGAGGTCATTCAGCTTGTCAAGTCACTAATGCAGGAAGAGGAAGGTGTCAGAGATGCTCCAACATAACGAACAAAATGGAGGAGGGGCTGTACAGACGGACTGTTCCATGGTATTCCTCGTGGCTTCTTTATTCATATTACATCCGTGTGATTGTTGTGGTTCTGTTCGCCGAGCTGGGAATTTGTCTTGCAAACATTTCGTTCCCTGTCTAGGTGACATCCTCAGTGCTTGCGAGCCTCCTCTGAAGCGCTTCTGTGATGGTTCCTCCGGCATTTATAGTGGCCTGTCTCTGCTGCTTCCGGTTGTCAGTTCCAGCTGTCCGCTGTAGTGGCCGGTATATTGCGTCCAGGTCGATGGGTTGTTGATAGAGTCTGCGGATGAGTGCCATGCCTCTAGGAATTCCCTGGCTGTTCTCTGTTTGGCTTGCCCTATAATGGTAGTGTTGTCCTAGTCGAATTCGTGTTGTTTGTGATCTGCGTGTGTGGCTACTAAGGATAGCTGGTCGTGTCGTTTCGTGGCTAGCTGGTGTTCATGGATACGGATCGTTAGCTGTCTTCCTGTTTGTCCTATGTAGTGTTTTGTGCAGTCCTTGCATGGGATTTTGTACACTACATTGGTTTTGCTCATGTTGGGTATCGGGTCCTTCGTTCTGGTGAGCTGTTGTCTGAGAATGGCTGTTGGTTTGTGTGCTGTTATGAGTCCTAGTGGTCGCAGTAGTCTGGTTGTCAGTGCAGAAATGCTTCTGCTGTGTGGTCCATCAGCTGGAACAGACAACTGGAAGTGGCAGAGACAGGCAACTATAAATGCCGGAGGAAACATCACAGAAGCGCTTCACAGGAGGCTCCCAAGCACTGAGGATGTCACCAAGATAGGGGACGAAACGTTTGCAAGACAAATTCCTCGCTCGGCGAACAGAACCACAACAACGAGCACCCGAGCTACTAATCTTCTCCCAAACTTTGAACATCCGTGTTATGTTAGCATGGCTTCCTGGTAGTGGGACTGAAATGATATTTTAAACCAGTTTCAAAGGCATCTTCCATCGCTGAGAGAGCAGACCTACATCCTATCTGAAAGTCAGAAGCTGTTGGAGAATAGCTAACTGTTTCAGAATGAAAGTATTGTGGATGCTGACAGGATTATGAACAATACAACGTTGAGTGGAGGGTCACACAGTAACTATGTATTATAGTGTTCAGAGTTCATTCAGAGGCTGTATCTCTCTGTTAATAGAAATAAGGTCTCTGCACGGGCACGTAAATTATTAGGAATCTAGTATCCTATGGAAAGTATGGAATTTCCCACCTTATCAACCTTTTTTTGGACACAATGAGTGTCCGTCCATAACCATTAAGTTTCAACTTCGTAGTCTCTCACAGTGTTACAAGTTAAACACATACTCACTAAATTCTCTCCTGATAGACCATCATGCCAGGGTTCAATGTGTTGAAACTCCTTAGCACTGTCTCGGTGACGTGGAGATAATTTTTATAAACAGACTCAGTCTGTATAAAATGCCCCAAATACTCTTTCAACAAAACACTACCATTGAGTAAGGTATATTTACTATGGTACTTCATTTATTTTGCATGAAAGATATCATTTTCAGTTATAATTACTTCTGTCCCATCCGAATTTTGTTAGTGACTTATAGCCAAGGACATCCAAGTCCTTTTCAACAACACCACTTTCCAAACTCTCACCATTTCATAAACTTAAATGTGAAACATTACATTTGTTGTTCCCATCTTAATCATGTTATATCTTACGAATAGCTATTGCCCAAGCATTGATTCTTCTGATTCCCCACAAGCCTTCTACCCAGATAAAAACACTATTATCTTCATTTTGTCCATTATCCATTTTTTGATTCATTCTGTGTGTTCCAATCCTACCTACCAAAGGACTCTAACATTACTCACTCACCAGTATTCAACTGCATCAAACTTTTTCTGAAATTTCAAAAACTCCACTCCCACTGGTCGTCAATTGTCAATGTCACAACGGAAAATCTCCACAACTACAGCAGGCTTATCAAAGAACATTTATCTTTCCTGAATCTCGGCTGAATGTAATCATATCATTATTTTCCAAGTGTCTAGTTGTCACATTCATTTTTAAGGTTATAATGTTTGTTTTTCTCTCACAGCTGACATCTACCTATTTAGTTTTCTGTTTTCCCTCTCCGTTCTGTTTTGGATATTTAGGGGAACCATAGCCGCTTTCCAGTCTGCAGGATCCCTCCAGAATCTAACCAGCTTTGAAGAATGATCAGTAATTCTTTCAGTAGCTCTGTTGCCACCTTCTCAATACTCTGGAATGTAGCTCATCAGATCTAGCAACATACCAAGCTTCAATGCGAATAGATTTAAAAGACATACTCTTCATTAATTCTAATTTCGTGCATCCCCTAATTTTCACCAGGGCTCCTGATCACTAGTATTTCTGGAAGTTAGTTTCTTCCTCCGTGGAGAAAGAACCAATATATTCCTCTCGGCAGGCAGATAGCTTCTGTCAGCTCGTGTTATATAGGAGGACTGCGCTCCAGGTATGTCACTCACTCCTCCTGGAAAGTTCGAGAATGAATCCAATACACTTCATGGTGATGTATATGTCTCGCTCTCTTACCTGGAAAGTTCCAGAATCAATCCAGTTCACTTCCTGGCGAGTGTCAGCACAGTCCTATCCCTGCTGTGAGTTTACAGGCTATATTGAAGAAGGGGAAACAGCTCAGTGACCACCTCATTTTTGAAAGACTCTGGTTTCACAATTTACAATTGGAATGGGCCCAGTTTTGACAAATGTTCCTGGAAATCCCAGAGAGGGTCATGCAATGCCCTGTCCTCCCTGTGTACGGAGTTTCCCTTCTGTGTAACCTCGACTCCATTTGTTTACCATGGACCCAGAACACTCTGTAAATGCAGTGCTTATATCTCTTCCAGAGTGAGGTCACCAGACTCTTGGGTCGCTCTGAATGGACGCGGCAACTGATAATACATACCCGAGAAAAGTGTACACAGAAACTCCCTTTATTCTGTAATGACAGGAGAAGTCAAATCTCGACACAAACGGTGCACCCATTCAGTGTTGAAAATGTTTCTGTTCTTAGCAGAAAAAACAGTTACATCTCTGCACAGTCCGACAGTTACAGTTCCATTCTTCAAAAAATCAGTTGACAATGTAACATTTCGTTTCTTTGTATCTGAGCAACTATAAGGACAGCACCAGTATTGCCTATGGAGTTGATCATCACACTCAGAGGAGAAAGATAGAGGGAATATAACTCAATGTAAACAGAGACACATCTAAATTGATATGATATTCATGAATATGGGAAAAGGGGAACACCAACTTTATTTTCCTTCTGGTTCATTATTAGCAGTCTCTATATTTGCTTTTCATTTCTCTCTCTCTCTCTTTCTCGCTGGAAATTTCTACATCCACTCAACTAATGTCTCCCTCACTCATACAACCATTAATATTATTTCCCAGTTGGTTTCAGTTGTGATATAAGGTCACTAGGTTCTAAACTTTATCTGTTTTTCTCTTTACAGCGGCTGCCATACTTGCCGAGATTCTCCAACATTTTCAGACGCTGGAGAATTTCATTTCGGATCTCCATCACCCACAGTTCATTGGTTTATTTCACCTTTAATGCTGTTGTTGCACAGGATGTCAGCATCACTGGTAAGGACAGTATTTGTCATCCGTCACTAATTGCCGTTGACTGCGAGAGACCATTTGTCAAGACAATATGGAGCCAATCATTTTTGTCGCACTCAGTTTTTTTTACAAAAGGCTATCAGTGAAATAATAAAAGAAATCCTAATGGTTTATGGTTGTCGTTTGCAAAATGAGTTTTCATTCCAAGTGTTGCCACTCGAATTTAACTTCTGTCATCGGCTGTGGAAGGATTTGAAACATGCATTTAAAGTCATAACTTGTGTCTTTGAATTACACGGCCACTGACATTTTTACTCTGAAAAGAGGTCCCAATTATGAAATAGGTAGAGTGACAAGAATAAGTTTGTGGTCAAAATATTTGTAACTACAACAGTGGTCAGAAAAGAAGTGGAGCCATAAAATCAGATGTCAACAAGGCGTAAGATGATGGCTAATTCAACAACAGCATTGAGGCAGAGGTTGAGACTGGGGATATTATCGAGGTTTGATGGCAGAGAGAATATCGAGACTTAAAACCGTTCTGGGCAAAAGGAAAACGGAAGGGTCGGAACAGTCTTGTTCCTTCTTAGACGTTTATGAGTGAGTAGTCTGAAATTGTTGGAAATAAAGTGGAGTTTGTGACTGAAACTGAAGATAGCAGATTATGCAATAGTTAAATATAAATAACAGAAATAGTAATAACCTTCACCATCATTTATCAAGTTGAAAGAGATAGGCTTACCGGGATCACCAACAATAGCGAGGATGGGATAGTAACCTGCCTGAATAATCATCAATATGGCTCGTATCCGCAACTCTATCCATGACCAATCCCGGGAAAGATATAAAGACCATCAGATAAACTCCTGTCTGTTGTTGTAACATTCCAGACTAATGTTCTCAGATTCTGAGCCATTGTTGGAACATTTCAGTCTATTGTTCTAAGATTCTTTTCCTTTCCCTCTCCCTGTAGCTGCTGAGCACAATCGTCTTTAGGATGACGCTGCCACTGATACTATGGAATAACAGTTTGAATGAAGCCCCTTACTAATAGAAGAAGGAAACCCTCTCATGACACAGTTAGGATCTATAGAGACTAACATCAACCACAGTCACAAATAGTTCCAGTAAACCTTTTTCACTACAACTCTCATACGTCATAACAATAATTGGTCTGGTTGGGATGTTGACATCGCTAACTATTGGGCTAATATCACGTCTCCAATTGTAAATTTAGAGATGAGGCAGAATGATGATACTTTCTATTCACTAGTTCGATGACCCTACTATATTTTGGCAGCATGGGAATAGCTGGTGTCTCAAGGCCGTCTGTGTCTGATCACCAGGGCTTCTGCATCCTTTCGTTTCAATATTTATGTTTAACTTTGACATTTATCTTACCATCATTTAACGTCTTAGGTGAGATTAGGCATTTTTAAGAGGCTCCTACAGTGTCATAGACGGAGTATGTACAGTGCATTCCTTCTGGTCCAGCTGCGGCCTAGTCATGTGGAGTGTTGGTCAAACTCTCATTGAATCAGGATTCTTAGTTTTACCTTTCACCAGGTATTGCTGGGGTCTCAGCAGAGTTGGACGGTTGGAAATCTTTCCTGGCTACTGCACTCTCTCTCTGAGATTTCTCTCAGAATTGGCTTTTGATGTTCTTTCCTGCTGGATTGGAGAACTGCATGTGAGATGATCTGTTTCCTGAATTTGTTTTTCACAAGTGTATGCTTATGGAAAGTTACTATATTGGAGCAGTTACTGTATAGTAGTTAAATAACCTATAATTCTTTTAGGTTTTCCAATAGAACTAAGGTATACCAAGTTCCTCTTGTTGTTGTTATATTTGAATAGATTGTGTTTTGCTTAAAGTCAAATATTTTGACCAAACGAATTATATCTGAAACACAGCACCTCACATTTACCTTTAAAATAAGAAAGCGTTCGGGTCGAGACTACCTTCGTCATATATTGTGAGGGGCGGTCTGCTCGGATCCATAGCATAAAGGGAAGATTTTCACGTTTTAATTGGAGAATTACTTAAAGGACAACATGTTGCAGAAATACGGGCTTTCACAGCGGAATGCACCGACGTGGAGGAGTGATAGCTCTATCAGGAATTAGATTGCATACACAATCCACCTCACAGATCGAGCCCAGACACGTGTAAGCCCAGATGAAATACCTGCTCAGCATGGTGAACTGTGCAGACCAGGCTCAGTCCAAACCAGCAATCTGTCCAGAATGGAGCACTGTACAGACAAGGATCAGTACAATCAAGCAATCTGTCCAGGATGGAATACTGTGCAGTCCATGTTCAGTACAATCCAGCAATCTATTCAGGATGAAGCACTCTGCACGTGTCACCGGCCCACTAGCTATCTGTCCAACATAGGGAGCAGTGCAGATCAAACTGGTGCATTGATTCAGAAACCTGGAGGAAACTTTCTGTCCAGCATGGGGTGATATTCAGCCCACACAAATAATTTGTTCTATAAACGTGAACAAAGAACCTGTTCAGTATGGGGAGCTGTGCAGTGAAGAGCAATGAAGAGAAATGAATTGATCTGCAATCCAGGAGCAGTTACCCTCCCAGCATGTAGATCTGTGGACACCGCCCCAGTGCATTGCTCAGTAACACTGTGTTAGATCCCTGCCCAGTGTGGGGATACTTGCAGCCCATGCTGGAAGTGACAGGATGTAAAGCTCCCATACATTTACAGCTCCATATCTCCATTGTACCATGACAAGTGTGTGCTGTGGGTGTGAAAACTACTGCCAGAGAGAGATGGTGAGGGAATTCCAACAAACAAAAGGATTTTGGAAAAACGGGAAAGGAAGATTGAGAGACAATTTCCTGTAGATCACAGTTTTCAGAATGCTGAAATAAAGATATTTCGACAGACTCCTGCAACGTGAGACAGTATTCCCAGGAATTATTGGTGAATAGGATACTAGTGTGGGTTCAGATGATGGATTTTTGGATGAGCATTTATTCTGCAGCTTTGTATCTGTGAGTGGGCACAGCAGAGTCTATGACTCGTTGGGCTGCGTGTAACAACAATTTATATCAACGACATTTTTATTGAATGTGACAGAGGGATTGTCTGCACGAGGTCGAGCTGGTTTCCTGGTGCTATCTTATCGAACTCACGTCATTACCTATCCACCCGACCCCATGGTGTCCCTCTCATTCAATACCAGCTCGATTCTCCCACCCATCATGGCTGGAGGTACTAACCATCGCTCGGATATCCCTAGTTATACCATGATCCCTAGGCCTGGTGCCAAATTCAAAAGGCCAATGGGCACACTTTTGAGCTTTCTCAGTTGAGAGCTGCCCTTTACAGTTTACCGCTAGCATGGCAGATAAGAGGCAAATACACCACAATTTGTCAACCTGGATATGTGGATGGGCTAGTACAGATGGGCACCATTCTCTTCTCAGAAGTGGCCACACTACAAGACCCATCGAACGTGGTCTTAGCTCACCACCGAGCTCAGAACTGTATCTTCAGTTTGAAGAAATGTCCAGCAATACAGGACAAGCATCAATAACCTTCCCTGCTTTGTTAGGAAAAGGGTCACCGTATTCTCTCTGCTGTAGCAACCACCCCCAAACAAGGCCAATGGTCTACCATGCTCACTGCGGCATGCCGCACCTTCCCCATCTCTCTTTTTCTCTCTTTCCCTCTTGCCTTTGCAATACCCCCACATGGCAATAGAATGTTAAAGATAATCTTTCAAATCATTCCAATTTTCAGGAAAGTGTCAATGTCCAATGAATAGCGTTGCATGTTTTTCAATACACAGACAATTCAAATCCATCATGAGGCCCTTCAGCCCTTCAAATGTGCTCCATCATATAATGAGCTCGCAGCTGGTCGGTTCGTTCTCCCAGCTCCATGTTACAGGAACTTTCAGTCATTCAACTCCCTGGGTTTCTGTCACTGAGCGGATGACACTCAGGCACATTTACCCTGGTGTTCTTCAAGCGTCTGTTCGAGGGCATTTCCCATACAGACGGACTCCCCTCACAATATATTCCATCAGTTTTATACTTGTATGTAATGATCAGCACATTTTACACAGAACAATAAAAAATGCACTTATTTTATGTGCATTTTAATTAATAATTCTGGTTATTTCACTTGGCTCATCTTATTGCTTTCAGCCAAAGACAGCTTCTAACCACTTGCCTCGTTATAAAATACAATTTCTAGCAGAGAACGTTTTCATCCTTAGCCGTTATCTTGATTGTTATCTCAATTGCACCTTTACCTTGTTATGGAAGTTTCTCTTTTCCTTTGTCTGTGACTGTTTCTGTCTGTAACAGTTACACTCTCTCCCACTTAGTTGGCTGGACGGCTGGTTTGTGATGCAGAGAGAGGCCAACAGCGCAGGTTCAGTTCCCCACACTGACAGAAATTACCATGAAGGGGACGCTCTTGCAACCTCATCCCATCTCCCGACGTGTGGTGACCCTCAGGACAAACCACCACCCATATCCTCTCTCTAATGACAGAGCAGCCCCATGGTCCTTTGATACTGTATTGTGGCATTTTAAATTTTTACCTATTTTATCATTTCGTTTTGCATTATATTCCTGGATGTTCTGGACAGTTTCATTTGTACCACTGTTAGAATTTCCCACACACTGCACGTTCCTGCCCAAACTTCAATAATCCTTGACTTTGTTGTTATTTGTGAACCTTCTGCCTGTGCCTCAAAAATATTGAATATCTCTGCCCCCAGTGTTCGGCGGGGAAGAGTGTTACAGAGACTCATAACACTGAGAAAACAAAAATGAAACTCATCTGTGTGTAAGATTTTTTTTTTTGTCTCCTTACCTAAGAAATGATATAATTACATTGGAAGCAGTTGAGAGATGTTTCACTTCACGTATTCTAGGGATGAAGGGCTTATATTGGAATGAGAGCTGATCCTATAGAAACATACAAAACCTTGAGGAGAGTGGATCAGGTCGATACCCACTGTGTGTTTGCATAGTCCAAACTTGTTATCATTGTCATACAACCTCTACAGAGAGGAAGCAGGACATTCTGCCCATTGAATCCACATCTAACCACTGAACAGCATCCAACACAGACCTGCCCTCCATGTAACCCTATATTTCCCATTACTAACCCACCTAACCTACACATCTCTCGGCACTGTAGCATGGCAAAACCATTCTAAGCTGCAAATCTTTGGCCTCTGATACGAAACTGGACCATTGGGAGGAAACCCACACTGACACAGGGAGAATGTTCAAACTCCACATACAGGGTTAACCAAGGTTGGAATTGAAACCAACTCCTTGGTTATATGAGGCAGCAGTGCTAACCACAGATTCACCATGCTCCTCTGTTAGTTATATTAGTTACATACGTCTATGTTATATTATATCGAAGATGGCTTCGTCCGATTATCCATAGACAGGTGAATGAGGGATAATGGTGCATGGAGAGAAAAGTGCAGCTGGGACTACAATGACCATCTTTACTGATGGAGTAGTTTCAAATGTCCGAATGGCTCACTCGTGTCTCTCAGCCCTGTGATCTGGCGTTCTATTCAGCCCTTCAGACCTGCTACAAAGGAGCAGATAGACACCACTCCAATTGTTAGGTGTAGTTTTGGAAATGCACTTGGAAAATCCAGGCTGGGTCAGGAAATGACCACGACCCACAATCCCTGTTTCCAGGCTTCCCCTCTCTGTAACTTCTGCTCCAGATGGGAGTCATGTTACAGACCCAGATTCGCTGTGAATACAGCCCTCATACCCCACTCAGGGTGAACTCAAACAAAGCCTCTGCTTGCCCTGAATGCAACATTGTACAACACAATTTCCAGGAAAATAACCAGTTACTTTCCAAAAGCTTAAAATGTGGAATTAATAAGTCGGAAGAGGAGTTGGCCATTCGGCCCCTCAAGCTAACCCTGCCATTTAATAAGAACATGGATGATCTACTCCAGGGCTCAACACCACTTTCTTGCTGACTCCTTGTATCCCTCCATACCTCTCTGGGTTAGGGAATTCCAGACATTCATTATCTTCTGAGAGTAGACATCATTCTGCATCTCAGATTAACATCAATGTTCCATATTCAGTATTTATGTCCTCGAGTTCGAGACTACCCTCAGGAGAGGAAACGACTTCTCAACATTTACCTCCTCAAGGCCCTTCTGTGTCTTGCATTTTTCAGCAGTATCACTCCTCATTCATTTCAACCCAAATGAATGATCGCCTCACCATTTTAGAGGTTGTCAATAATTCAAACCTTTTATCTCAGGAAGCTGCGTAATGAACCAACCTAGTTACTTGATGCATCAGCGTGCTGATTTAACGTTTCACTAACAGGAAGACTCCAATCCCTATGTACTGCTCCTTTTCTGGAAGTCGCTTCCATTAAATAACAGCCTGTCGTTTGGTTCTCAGTATCGTCCACAAACTCGGATGTATGTTGCACTCAGCTCCCGCCATCAGGTCATCAGTATAGAGTGTAAATAACTGATGCAATCGAACTCACACTGTGGTACTCCAGCAGATGTACCTTTATCATGAATATCCAGTAATCCTGACTCTCCGATTTCTATGTGTTAACTAATCATCATCCCATGTTAGTACATTATCCATCATCCTACGAGCTTCTGTCTTGTGTATGAACTTTTATTTGGTAATACCTTATGGAAAATCTCTGGTAAGCCTCTTGTCTACCAGATCCCCTTTATTAAATCCGCTTGTTACATTCTCAGGCATCTCCAGAAACACTTTGCATGATTTTACAGGGCATAATATAATTTCCCTTTCAGAAACACACACGAACTCTGCGTGAAGCTTTTCTAAATGTCCATGCTGACCAGGTTTTCCAAATTAAGCTCGTCCTATCTGCTTTCATTTGGGCCATACGCCTCCAAAATGTTTCCCATTCATATGTTTGTCCAAGTGAGTTTTAAATGTTGTAGCTGTACTGGCATCTACCACTCTTCCTCTGGCAGCTCATTCCATATCCACACCGCCCTCTGTGTAAAAAGTTGCCCCTTCGTTCCTTTAAAATCTTCCCTCTTTGACCTTATGCCTACTATGGCTGTGGGAGAAATCTTGGCTATTCACCCTCTCCATATCTCACATGATTTTAGAAACTTTTACCATGTCACCACCCAACCTCCCACACTCAATCTGATACTACCTTCAAGAACTAGCATTTAAAAATAAGCACTACAAATTTAAACAATATTAAACATGACAGGTAAACAATACTCAGATCAACTTCATATGGTGATTTGTTTTTCTCCATGTTACAATACTATGGCAGCATGAAATGCTTACTAGTGCCAATATTTGGTTACAAACGTGTTACTGGAAAAGCGCAGCAGGTCATGCAGCATCAAACGAGCAGTAGAATCGATGTTTCGAGCAGAAGCCCTTCTTCAGGAGGGTGTGCCAAGCAGGC
This sequence comes from Chiloscyllium plagiosum, assembly GCF_037043375.1. NCBI lineage: Eukaryota > Metazoa > Chordata > Chondrichthyes > Orectolobiformes > Hemiscylliidae > Chiloscyllium > Chiloscyllium plagiosum. The sequence goes on along the minus strand of NW_028270178.1, from coordinate 50,065,665 downwards.
TACAATAAAAGGTAGGAACGAGTGACTTGGGCGAGGGGCGTTAGGAATGCGACAGGTGGAAGGAGGTTAAGGTGAGGCTAATAGGTCGGAGAGGGGGTGGGGGCGGAGAGGTCGGGAAGAATATTGCAGGTCCAAATTCACTGTAGATGTCTTGACACTCTAGCCTCCTGACTTCAATGATGTTTGACTGGACTATTCAAGCATTCCATATTGTATGTAGACACCTTGTAAAATGCACCTTTTAAATGCCATTATTCTTTAAAGGCTGCTTTTGACCAAGGTTAATAATTCGTCCTTCTGACCACACAACATCAAATCCGAAATAACCTGCTCTCTTGTTTGCTTCACAACATACTCTTCAACCCACCTCATATAAACTTACGGAACTTATTTTTCACAGCTTCAGCAGTCACTTTGTTTACGCAGTTTAGATACAACTTGAGATCATTCAATAAGACTGCGGTATACACAATACTTGCCTATCTAATTTCCAGATCATATGATGCTCAGAGTTTCTGCTACCGTTTTGGTTTCGATATTTCACACACCGATATTTGCTTCTCCTTGCTATCTGTAAACTCTACCTCAAGTGATTCTGAGGGACATGTCTGTGTCGTTATCAGTGATAGACCTGGACAAGACATTCAGGTCGGCTCACCTCGACGCTGAGATGATCTGAAGAAATGTCCCACAAAACTGGACAAGCAACAATATCCTCCTCGCTCTGTTAGGAAATGAGTTTCCATATAATCTCTGCTCCCTCATACTCACTGTACATCTGTTGTAGCACCTAACCCCGAACAGGATTCACGCAATGTCTCCAAATAAGGCTCAGGCACTACCACTCTCACTATTGAATTCAGCAACTAATAATCCTATATGGATTCAAAACTGTCAGCTGACTCATTCCAGACACCTCACATCTCCCCCCACCTACACCAGCACAAACAGCAGGGTCACCCATTCCCACTCTCCCTCCATCTCTTTCGTCCATTCCAGGAGAAACAGCCTGGAATAGGATAGAAAGGGCCAAGCCAGGTAATATAGTGCCCGATATCCGTTCCCTCACTCCCCTTCTCCCACCATGTGGGAAGGACTCATAAAGAGCTGGAGAGGACCAGGAAGCCTCGTTTGGAGAATCTGAAACATCCACGTCCTACTGACAATGTTAAGGACCAATGTTCAGTGAAAGACAATTTTCAGTTTAAACCCACTGTCAGTTCCAACAACAGTCCTTTCACTTCCAAACAAAACACAGCTACCTCCCTGCACAGAGACGCAGACACAGAGATACATAGATGGACACACACAATACTTATCAGGAGAGAGGTATACATACACGTATAAAGACATATACAGTCACATACAAATCGACATAAATACAGATAGAAACACAGGCTGATACACAGACAGATGTAGACACGCAAACACACAGATAACAAGCGCATGGACACGGACACACAGGTACACACACACACAGACACAAACAAACAGAGGCACAGACACACACACAGACACACGCACAAACACTTACTCACATACAGATACACAGAGGCACAGACACTAGTGTCATTAACACACAATTCGATATGTTTTTGATTTGTAAGGGGATCAAGGATTCCAGGGAGAAGGCAGTAGAATGAGGTCGAGGTACATATAAGAAATTATTGAACGGAAGTTCCGAATCGATAGGCTGAATATCCTCAATCTGCTTATTCCCTTGATGCTCCTGCGATATTATGCTATCACGCATTCTCTTCCTGAGACAGCAGCAGAGGCTGGGTATGATACATATTTGATTGGAAAGGGGCAGTGGGAATGCGGGATAGGTTTGGAGTCCGGAATGGATTATGTTTCAAATTATTCCTAATTTTTCTGTCCTTATGTCTGAAAAGAGGTGATGATTTGATGTTCAGTTAACACAGTCTTAAAATAACAGCCCCACAATGAAATAAGGATGTCCCTTTCACTTTAGTGTTGTGCTACCCGTGGTGTCCTCATCCTCAGGGAGCAGTAATGACTCGGTTATTGAAGATATTCAAGGCTGAGCTCGACTGATCTTTACTGGACTGAAGGGTCAGTGTTTATTGGGAACAGACAGGAAATGGATGGTCAGACACATTCGGATCAGTCATGAACATTCTGAATCTTGCAGCCGAATGGGCAACTTCTTCCCCTATCCCATGTATTGTTCCCTCAATCCACCCTCGAGGCTGTAACAGAGATATACTGCTGTCCCTACCCCATGTGTTGTTCCCTCAGTCCACCCTTCGATGCTGTTGCAGGGTTGGGGACCACTCCATTCTGTCAGACAGGATCGTTACAATGACACAGAAGGAGACCAATCTGTCCCTCTAAGGAATTGCACAGGAATATCGAATGAAGTAATTCAGCTCGTTCAGTACACTACACAGTCCAGGAGGAGGCCATTAAACCCACCGGAGTCGCTACACAGGAAGAGGGAAGCTGTTGCTAACAGGAAATAGAGAATAGAGATAAATGTGTATTTTCAGGCTGCAAAGCTGTAACTGATGGAGTGCCTCAGAGATCACTGTGGGGTCATCAATGATCAACAATCTGTATCAAAGATTTGGAGGAAGGGGAGGGAATAGCTTGGAGCTCAATTAGCTCATAGACCAAGATGGCCATTCAATGTGTCGTCAAGTGGAGGTAGTGAGTCTGCAACGTGATACAGACAGGGAAGGTTCGTGAGCAAAGCTTCAGCAGAAATAACGTAAGGTTAATTGACTGTTTTGGCATGAAAGACGAAACAATGATATACAATTTAAACGTAGAGAGATTGCCAAACTCTGTGATAGAGGCAGTTTCCATGTTCTGCAACATAAATCATATGAAGTCAGATGCAGAAAGTGTTTTGGAAGGTAAGTGTTTTTGGCAAAAGATACAAGTTTTATTGCAGGAATGTTTTACTGCATCTGTACAGGGCATTTCTAAGACCAGACCTGATGCACTGTGTGCAGGATTGATCCCCTAAATTAAAATAAAAAAAGATATTATTATTTTCGAAGATTTTCAAAGAGGTTTCTCTTTACTTATTCCTGGAATGCCGGCCTTTTGTTATGGGGAATTATCAGTTTCGATCTTAGCTGAGAAATAGTATTGAACCATCCATGACTTTCTGAGAAGTATATGAGCTGGATGTATATTATCTCCTGTCAGAGAAACTAAAGCTAGAGAACAAACTTTAAGAAAAACATGCATTGATGTAAACACACATACTATGAAGATACCTACTGATATTTACAAAATGCACATACACATGTAAGCATGTCTTCAAATTGCAAAGTGGGGACATTTTTTGTGATTTAAAGAAATTGTGTACAACAAGAGCAATGACGCATCTGCATATAATCCATCATCAGGTGTTCCAGGGAATATTCCAGGAGATCGCACATGGTCGAGTTTGATGATCAGTTGACATTATTATATGTTCCAACACAGAGAGGGAGAAAAAAAGTATTCCCTGTCTGAGAAGCAGCAGCCGATTGACCCCTCTCTCTTACTTTGTTCCGCCAGATAGCAAAGTGTGAGGCCATACAATCCTTGCGTCACCTTTACCACTTGTGAAGGATTCCTGGTGAGGATTCATTGGAATCTCACCACTGCCTAAAACGGAGGGAATCCAGCCAAATCCCAGTGCTCCAGAAAGAAATCCCACTACCAGTAGCTTGTGTGAGCAGAATAACTTTAAAGTCAGAATAACATTTGGTGCACTCTATCATTTTACAATTTGTTATGAGTTCAACATTCTGTGTCTTACATTTTTCTAGAAAATAGCCCAGTCTGAGACCTCAATCATTGGCCACCTCACTAAACTGGTTGCATTTAAACTGGATGTAACCAGTGGAGAAGTGGGACTGGAAAAGGACACAGTGACCCTCCAACATTTGCTGGAAGACAAAGGAGGAATTTTCAAGTGGAAATTCCTTTTCCTAGAGGATTGTGGTACCTGGATGTTTGCATTTATTTAAAGTTTTTTTGATATGGAGTAAAATGGTATACAGACAGAAACGTGCTGCTGTGACCAAAAGCACATGGAGCGGTGACAAAGTATCTAATGACCCACTCCTGCTGCTCAGTCCTGTGTTGCTATGTTCTATTCAACTCCTCACAGCTCCTGCAAGGAGCAGAAGGAGGCCACTTGATCCAAATACCTGTTGAACAGTAATCCAGGATCTCGTTCAGTCCCTCAAGACTGTCACACATGGCTTGGTGTCGGTTGGAAAATATTATGTGGTTTGAAAGACGCCTCTGGTCTCTTTACAGAGTGTTTCCTCTCTGCAACTTGGGGTTCATTTGTTGGGGATATTATAGACCCAGATTCACCGTGAATACAGTCACCTCAACCAGAGATGACTCACGAAATACTTTACTGTCTCTAACTGCAACGTTTAATAAAAGAACATTCAGGAAAATTACAGCTATTAACTTTGCAATTACTGAATATGAGGACAAAAGGAACAGGATCAGGTAATTCGGATGCTCAAGACATTGCATAACATAATGGCTGATCTACTGTTGACAATAACTCCTCTTTAATGCCTAACTCTTCACCCCTTACCTCTCTGACTGGTCAAAAATCCATCTACCTCCTCGTTAAATGCTTTCAGTGATATAGCCCCCCTAGCTCTCCAGCCCAGGTAATTCCTGACATTGATTACTTCCTGTGAAAGGAAAACACTCCCTACACATACACCGTCACCTATTGACATGAAAAAGATTCGAACACAGGGGCTCAGGAAAGAGCGAATGGCTTTGATATCAAGGCAGTATTTAACTGATGATGGCATCGGGACCACCTACTTGTTTAGCTGAATATAGACCAGGTGTAACCTTCCACTGGACGGGGTCTTTCAGAACACACATAAAGAGGTTTCGGGTCAGTCGCAAACAATCCTCTCAGTCCCAGGACATCTCTGCAGGAGATCCTCAGGTTAGCCTCCTCAGCACAAACATCATCATCAATGTATTTTCCCATCATAAGGTCTGAAGTCGGCATGATGATTGAAGATCACAGAATGTTCGGCACAATTTGTTCCTCATCAGCTCCTCAACCATTTTGTGTCCATGTGCAGCAAGATCCAGGCATCATTCTGGTTTGCGCAGATAAAGTGTCCGTAAATTTTATGGAACAGCACGGCCATACACTGCACATTTCAACAACTAACAGAGGAACACATTCAGCATCTCAAGCTGGTTTCACACTGGTATGAGCTGGCATTCAGGAACAGAAAGAGTGACAGCACATTCACTATTCCTGGCTGTTACAGGGGAAGAAGAGTAGTCTGTTTAGTGCATCGAGCTGTTAGACAAGAGCAGGCAGAGCCCGATCAGAACCTTAAACGAGTTCCATGCGACCAGGAGGAGGATATTCATCCCCACGAGACAGTTAGACAGGAACAAGAGGAGTTCATTGATATTCCAACATGACACACCAATGAAATTGAGAATACACTGATAGAGGACTCCATGATGTTAATCATGGTTCTATTGTTTGTTGGCAATGGAACATAGTTTGCTGGCAATGAGGAGGGAAGCCAAATGATTTATGCCAAGTCTCAAGGAGGCATTTGTCATCGCCGAGAAGACACACACATGTTCTCCAAGGAGGTCAGAATCTGGTGGGAATAGTTAACTGTTTTAGCATGAAGGTATTGTGGCTGCTGTAGGGATTGCAGATAACGAGACTTTCAGTGCAGGACCATGCACCAAATGCGCTGTATTAATGTGGGGGGAGTTTGTTCAAAGACTGGCCCTCTGCTTCTCTCATGCGACATGGAGATTGGGTCTGGAGTGAGGGGAATATTCTCAGACGATGTTAAACTATTGACAATCATGCAACCCGAATAAAAAAAAGAAGCCATGGAATCATTTACCGTATCATTGTCTATTTGGAACATCGTGAGTGACTGTCCCTCACCCTCAAGTTTCAATGCAATCGCCTCTCATTCTCTCACAAAACCAGAGAATAATCTTCAGTGCCTCCTCATGGTACCATAATCCCAGGGATTAGTCTGGTGAAACTCCATTGCACTCTCTCTGTGGCAAGGCGATCATTCCTTATAAAGTTTGCTGACAATGAGGAGGGAAGCCAAATGACTTGTGCCAAGTCTCAAGGAGGCATTTTCCATCGCCGAGAAGACACACACATGTTCTCCAAGGAGGTCAGAATCTGGTGGGAATAGTTAACTGTTTTAGTCTCTCCGCAATATCCCAAATACTGCCTCAACAACACTCTCAACGATGATCACATTTACTCTTCTTCCTCTTAGACATCTCCATTTCTTTCCTATGGTGTAAAGAGACTTTCCTTCTCTCCGCACTGCTGGAAAGAGTTAACTCTTTTATAATGAAGGTATTGTTGCTGCTGTCGGGATTATGGATAACATTACGTTCATTGCAGGATCACGCCCAATTGAACTGTTGATGTTGGGAGAGTTTATTCAAAAGCCTGAACCTCTCTCCCTCTTTCTCTTCCTCTCTCTCTCTCTCCCCTCTCTTTCTCTCTCTGTCTCAGTTGAAATAGGGAGTCGGAGTGGTTGGGAACGTTCTCAGAGAATCTTAAACTATCTAGAATCATATAATCTGAGTGAAAAAATGCCATGGTTTTTATCACCGTAGAAGTGTCTGTTTAGAACATCATGAGTGATTGTCCATTCCCTTAAGGTTCAATGCGATCACCTCTTATTCTCTCACTGAGCTTCACTCAATGCTCATGGTGCCATCATCCGAGGGACTAGACTGGTGAATCTTGAGAGAAAGACTATCCACAGTACCCCAATAACCCAAATACTGCCTCAACAACACTCTCCGGCATTATCAAAAAACACCTAATCTCTCACTCAGACATCGTAATTTCTTTCCTGTGCCACAAAAAAACCATTCCTTCTCTATGCACTACGACTGACATGGAATTTATAAGTCCCTGACATCTGTACGTCAGCATCAATAAAGTCAGCACCAGAGATACCTATGGAGATGTGCATCACTCTCAGGGAGAATTTCAATGAGATTGAATATACCTAAAATAGTGGATGATCAAGTATCTGAATGAAAATGAGATGTAGCAATACAGAAAACAGGCAGAGAAAGGGAGCTATCTTTACCTTTGTTCTTTTCTCACAGGATGTCTGAATCCCTGGTCATCATGTTATGCAGGTCTTGAACTAAGTGGCTGGTTCAGCTGTTCCACAGTACCGTATAGAGTAAAACGTATAGCTATGGGTTTTGTAGTGTTACAACACAGGATAAATCTTCCTGCTTAATTAAAACCAACAACACAGAAAAGATTTATCTCATTCTGTGATCTGTGATAATTCTAGAGTCCAAATCTATTTAAAGTAAAAATCAAAAACTTTATTTCTTAAAGTATAACAGAGAAGAATAAACGAACGACTATATATAACTTCTTCTTCTAACCTGTCTTTTACCTTCCCCCTCCACAATACTCGTCCGTTAAGACTCCTAATTAAGATTTACGAGACAAAACTTCTTATCTCAAAATCAGGAAGCTTTCGGTTCTTCTCCATATTCCTGTCTTCTTTCTTCTTGGGGACTCTGCTTCACCAGTTACTAATCAATAAAGGTATCCATAGGAGAGCTATTTTTCAGGCAATCTTTGCATGTTGGCAGCTTGGCAGTTCTCCTCTTAACTGTTCAATTTTCCGTGGTCTTGTACCACCCAAATATTGGATTGTATCATTGGCTGTTAAGATTGTCAATATAATAAATTGAAACTTGTTTGGACGTGGGTACTTTGGGGTATAATTTAAAATGTCTGGTTGAATTTGTTTAAAGACAATGAGCTAATCAGGAGTTCGACCAAATGTTACATTATAACTTTTTCAGAACTCTTGGTGCTGTCAGGTAGTAATTGTTGGTTTTTAATTCTCTCAAAGGTACAGTGCACCCACGTGTTCATCACAAAAGTCACACGGAAACCTGACGAGGGAAGCATGACACATTGACTTCCCTAAATGACTTAAGGCAAGCAGATTCATTTTTAAAACAAATGATAATGGTTGCTTATAATTTCCTTCATGAGATATCAATAGACCATTATTCTGTGGCTGTAGATTATGAGTCAATAGCTTGACCACCATAAACTGTTTTCCCTTATGTGCAGAGAACAAGTTAAACATTCTCAATAGCAATTATTTAGTAACGGACATGTGGTTACAAGGAACGTGAAACTGTTGCATCTGGATTGAACAAAGGCAAAAATGGTTTATTTTGATATTGCACTGAGAATGAGGACGAGACTGGGATATATTGATGGTGGTATTTGACAGGATTGGTGAGTGGGGAAGACATGGAGATGGAAATCTGTGAAGGACAAAATGGATTATGGAGTTTGAGAAAAGTCTGGTTCCTTCTCGCATATTAGTGAGTAACTCATAAATCATAGTTTGATAGAATGAATGTATAAGGAATTGATTGTTTGTTTGGAACTGAAGATATTTACTTGCACGTTCCAAAATGTGCATATCATGAGCAGAGATTCAGTTCAACCCGGTTTTGTAGACAAATATAATTACTTACCAGGAACACCAACTATCACGAGGATGGGATAGTAACCATCTTGAATAATCCAAAGGATATCCTGGATCCGATATGCTAATGATATCCAAGGCTGAGAAAGCCAGTAAAGACCCCCAGATAAACTCCTGTCCATTGTTGGAATATTCCAGTCTAATGTTCTCAGATTCTGATCCACTGTTGGAACATTCCAGTCTAATGTTCTCAGATCCTGATCCATTGTTGGAACATTCCAATCCATGGTCCTCAGATGATGAACAATTATTGTAACGTTCCTGTCTAATGTTCTCAGATTCGGATCTCTCCTCTCCCTCTCACTGAATAGAGCCCAATTATCTTTCAACAATGTAAACTCTCGACTATGATAATTAGGACATCCACGGAGATGGACATTAATCACAGTCACTGAACAAATAGCTTCATTTAAGCCCTTTGAGTTCAATATTGATTTCATTAAAATCCAAACGAACGTTTAAAATTTACCCATTTAACCAGGGATATGTGTGGCTGGCTGAGGAAAGAAGTATTGGAGATGGTAGATTGATTGCGTTTTATCATTCAATCTGCCCTGGATATGGGAGTAATGTCAAAGGATTGTCAGAACATGAACAAGTTTCTCCGTTTATAAATGGAAACATACAGTCTGTAACTACTGATCAGTGATTATAATGTCAGTAAAATATGGAGAGAACTTTTCTAGTCCATAATCTGACAGGCAAATGTGCCTACGACAACATGAGTTAGAACAGGCGGCACGGTGGCACAGTGGTTAGCACTGCTGCCTCACAGCACCAGAGACCCGGGTTCAATTCCCGCCTCAGGCGACTGACTGTGTGGAGTTTGCACGTTCTCCCCGTGTCTGCGTGGGTTTCCTCCGGGTGCTCCGGTTTCCTACCACAGTCCAAAAGATGTGCAGGTCAGGTGAATTGGCCATGCTAAATTGCCCGTAGTGTTAGGTAAGGGGTAAATGTAGGGGTATGGGTGGGTTGCGCTTCGGCGGGGCGGTGTGGACTTGTTGGGCCGAAGGGCCTGTTTCCACACTGTAAGTAATCTAATCTAATCTAAACAGACAAATGGCACGGATATGTTAACAGATAATATGATGTGACACACAATTCAGATGGTTAGTCGAGGATCAGAGAGGGCAGGTGAGGGTCATGCAGTTAGTGTTGTTGATGTCAATCAACTGTGATTAATTACCATGCACTGGTTTTCAATTTCAGTGTGATTATGATATTGGGGACATGGCTGCAGAGACTGCAGTATAACATCAGTATTGGGATGTTAGTCTTTATAAATTATAAGAAGATCAAATTCCAGGATACATCTCCAATGAGGAATGAGGAGAGCCAATATTAATCATACGACCAGAAGACATTGGAGCAGAAATTTAGTCTTTCAGCCCATTGAGCCTGCTCCGCTATTCAATGATGGCTGTTAACTTTCTCAACCCCATTCTTCTGCTTTCTATCGGTAAACATTCATCCCCTTTACAATCAAGAACCTATCTGTGTTACTCTTAATTATACTCAATTACCTAGCCTCGACAGCCTTCTGTAGCAGTGAATTCCCTGGATTCACTACTCTCTGACTGAAGAGGTTCGTCTTTATCTGTGTTTGAACCAGTCTTCTCTTTACCTTGTCCCCCTTGGTCCTAGTCTCCCCTCCATTGGAAATATCTTCCAAAATCCACCCTGTCCATCCAGGTCATTCAATATTCTGTAAGATTCAAATAGACCTTGAACTCTATCAAATATAGACCCAGAGCCTTCAGATCTTCTCCATATCAAAGTTTTTTAATTCCTGAGACCACTTTCGTGAATCTCATCGGAAAATGCTCCAGGGCCAGTACATCCTTCCTGAGATATGGGACCCCAAACTGTAATTATCCAAATGCAGCCTGACCAAAATCTTATAGAGCGTCAGAAGTGCATCCCTGCATTTATATCCAAGCTCTCTTGAAATAAATGGAATCATTTTATTTGCCTTCCTAACTGCTGACAACCTTCAGGTTTACCTTTCATGATCCTTGACTAGAACCACCCCCACCACCGACACACACAGTCTTCTGAACTTGCTCACTATTTAGAAATAATTCCATGCCTTTATTTTTCCTGGCAAACTGCATGACCTCACACTTGCCCACGTTATACTCCACCTGCCATTTCTTTGCTCACTCCCCTAACCTGTGCAACTCCTTCAGCAGGAGAAAGTGAGGACCGCAGATGCTGGAGATCAGAGTCAAAAAGTGTGGTGCTAGAAAAGCACAGCCAGTGAGGCGGACTCTGAGGAGCAGGATATTCGACGTTTCAGTCATCAAACCTTTTTCAGGAATGAATTGGGTGGGCGGAAGGGGTTTGAGAGATGAATGTGAGGGGTTGGGAGTAACGTAGCTTAGAAGGCGATGGCTAAATAAAGGTGAGCGGAGAGAGTGGAAGATGGAGTGGACAGATGCGAAGGAAGATAGAAACGTAGGACAGTTCAACAGGCTGTGCTCAGTTGGAGGGTTAGATCTGGGATAAGGTGGAGGGAGGGGAGATAATTAAACTGGTGACATTGCGCTGGATACCATATGGTTGGAGGGTCCAAAGGTGGAAGACGATGCGCTCTTCCTCCAGAGGTCTGGTGGCTAGAATATGGCAGTGGAGGAGGCCAAGAACTTGCATGTCCATGGAGGAGTGGTCGGGGGCGGACAGCATTTAGCCACAGGGAAGTGGGCTTGTTCTTTTTGTGATGGAGAGTGTTCCCTGAACCATTTGCAAGTTGACGTCCTGTCTCCCAAGAGGAGACGAGGAGCAATCGACAGAGTGGATGAGGTGTCTGGATGCACAGGATATAATCTGCCTAATGTAGATGGATCCTTTGGGGCCTTGGATGGAGGTGAGGAGGAAGTTGTTGGCACAGGTTTCATACCTCTTGTAATGGCAAGGGAATGTGCCGGGAGTGGAAGGTGGCTTGTTGGGTTGTGGGAGGCGAGACGCGTGAACCTAACGAGGGAGTCGTGAAGGGAATGGTCTGCAGAATGCTGATAGGGGTGGGGAGCAAAGTATATCTCTGGTGGTGTGGTCTGACTTCTGGTGGCAGAAATGGCGGAGGATGATGCGCTGTATCCTGAGGGTGGTCTGAAAGGCGAGCATCAGAAGGATGCTAAAGGGTGCTACTGCACGGTCCTGCAGCCAAACCACCTCTTCGATGCTACCTATCCCTCTATTCCATCGCTGCACTGTTTGGAAACTTAGCTAGAATGCCGTCAGTTCCTTCATGTAGACCATTAATGCACAAACCGAATTTTGTGGTCCCAACACTGAATCTTGAGGAATAACACCTAAGAAGGACACTTTTATCCCCGCTCTCTGCTTTCTGTCAGACAGCCATCCATCTATCCAAGCTAGTACCTTGCCTATAACACCTGGGACCCTGATCTTTCTCAATAGCCTCCTGCGTGGCACCTTAACAAAGGATTTTAGAGAAGTAGGTGGATAACATCTACTGGTTCTCCTTGGTCAAATCTGCTAGTTACTCCCTCAAAGTATTCCAGCTGGTTTGTCAGCCATTGATGAAACAATGCTGACTTTGTACTATTTTACTAAATACTTCCAAGTATTCAGAAATCCAATTCTTCACCCTGGATTCCAGGATGTTACCCACAACCAAGGTTAGGCTAATCAGTCTGTAATTTACCATCTTCACCCTAACTTCCTTATTACATGGAGTGTCACGTTAGCATTTTTCGAGCCTTTCCTGAGTTTAGGCATTCCTGAAAGATTACCACTTTCACTTTCACTACCTCTTCAGCTATCTCCCTTACAATGCTAGGGTGTAGTCCATATGGTTCAGGTGATTTATCCAGATTCAGGCCATTCAGTTTTCTAACATGTTATTCTTGGTGATGACCACCATACTAAGCTCTGCCCTCTCACTCGCTTCAATTTTTGGGAAATTATTCGTGTCTTCCACCATGAACATTGATGCATAGTTCCTCATTCATTTCTTTGTTTTCCACTCCTGTCTCTCCAGCATCATTTTCCAGTGGTCCATATTCACTTTTGCCTCTCCCCTTTATATATCTAAAGAACCTCTTACAGTCTCCTTCTATTACTGGTTATCTTACCTCCATTTGTAATCTTCTCTGTCTTCTTTTTTGCACTCTGTTAGTCTTTGTAAGTTTCCCAATTCACTAGTTTCCCACTGTCCCTCACCACATTATACGCTTGCTCTTTTGCTTGTATGCAATCCCTGACTTCCCTCGTCAGCCCCGGCTGTCTCATCCTCCCTGTATCATGCCTCGATTCCTCGGCAAGAATCTCTGCTGTGGCTCCTGAATTAATATTGGAATCAGCTGCCATTGCTGTTCCCCTGTCTTTCATGCTTGACCCCTTTCCCAGTCAATTCTACCCAGCGTCTCCCTTATGCCTCTGTAGTTGCCTTTATTCAGCTGAAATACAGTAACCTCTGATTCTATCTTCTCTCTCAAATTGCAGAATAAACTCAACAACGTTCTGATCATTACTTCTGAAGGTTACCTTCACCTTAATCTCTCTTGCGAATCCTGCGTCATTAAATCCAATATCATCTGTTGGCGAGTGGGCTTCACGAGAAGTTGCTCGAAAAAGCCATCTCATAAACATTCCTAAAATTCCTTTTATTGTGAACCACTACCCATCTGATGTTCCCCATTCCCCTGCATACTGAAATCACCCATGATTACTGTACTTTGCCTTTCCTACACATCTTTTCTAGCTCCTGGTGTATCTTGTGCCCCAGCTCCTGAGTCCACTTTGGAGCCCTGTGCAAGACTTCAACTGTGGTTGTCTTACCTTTGTGGTTCCTCAGTTCTACCCACGCAAATTCTATACCATCGGACCTTACTTCCTTTCTTACTGTTGATTTAATTTCATTTCTTACTAATAATTCAAACCCACTCCCCCTGCCCACCTGCCTCTCTTTTCGATAGAATAAATATCCTTAAATATTCAGATCACCTTGCAGCCACATCCCCGTGATGCCCATCGCTTCATACCTGCTAATTTAATTCTGTGCCGCAAGTTCATTTACCTTATTCCTTATACAGCATGCATTCAGTTGTAACCCCTTCAGTCCTGCATTGACCGTCCCTCTTCTTATTGTCATTCATTTGTGCAGTGCGCTTGAATTTTGATATGTTAAACATTTCCAGATGGTCTATCTTATTTGTGTCTGTGCTGGAGATTTTAATAACCTCTCCTGAGTTCTGTACTCTTACCTCCTCTTTTAATTCGGCTTTTCTAATTAAACCCTATAACTGCACCCCCACTCCGCACATACACACACACACACACACAGACAGACAGAGACACACACACACACACACACACACACACACACTTAATCAGTATAAACTTTGTCTCCAGCCCTGGTTAGGATTCACACGGACTCTGGTCCCAGCGCGGTTCAGATGACGACTGTCCCATCGGAGCAGGTCCTTTCTTCCTCAGTAATAAAATGTATTTATTCAACACAAAATACAAGGATAAGAAAGCTTTTCAGTGCATACCAAAATATTAAAATGGAGCTATATAAATTGTAATGTGAATTACAAAACCATGGAAGTGGTGTGCAGACTTTATCAATCATTATTTGACCCAAAGCTGAGATCCTGATTTCCCCTCTGCCAGTGATTCCCTTCACTGAGATGCCACCCTGCCTATCACCCAGTGTCTAGAGGGGCTACAAGTTCTTGTTAGCCTAGAACATTTCACCTTCTCCCTGGAACCAATCTATTGGTCTATTGGATTGTGTTTATCTGTCAGCAACTCAGCTCTGGGATGTTATTGGCAATAAATGATCTGGGATGAAAGCCAGTATCAGCATGGTACTCACAGGGTATGGCACCAGACAAAGGGCTTACAGTCTGTGAGAGTTTCTAAGAAAGGTTTCTGTGTATTTCTCTTCATGCTGTCTCCTGATCTAACTTCACATTCGTTTGACACCCCTTGCTCTCACTTACTCTGTCGCTGTTTTTTTTTTCACTCTCTTTATCTCACTTTACTGTCTTTCTCTCTGTTTATTTCTCTCCCTCACAGTCTGGCTCCGAACAGTCCTTCTATTTTCAAGTTGTCAATTTGGAGAGCTCATGGACGCATGGTGGGCTGAATGGCCTCCTTCTGTGTTGTATTAATTCTGACGTTCTCTGACCCACAGTAACAAATTTTGGTGCTTGGAGAGACAAGCTGGTCCAGTGAAGGACACAGTGGACGATTAACCATATTCTCTTCCCATTTTCTGACATGCAGTGACATCGATTTATCTGTTCAAACAGATTCCTCATATTAAAATCAACACACTTCAGACTGCCAGGCCACTGAACACAGTGGTCTATGTTGTTTTATTGTTGGTCTTAGCTGTACTGGGATTAGTCTCCAACTCTTCCTCAGTCCCTGTACCTGTGGACCTCCTGCTGTGGTTCCACACACCCCTCCCCCACCGCCGCCACACACTAGTTTAATCCTTGATAAAGGACAATAGCAAACCTGCCTGCCAGGAGATTGCTGCCAGTTCAAGTCCATCCGTTCATCTTGTTTATATCCTACCAACCCGGGAATCCCAATGTTTCACATATCAGAGATTGTTATCAGTTCATGTGCATCCCGTCCTTCTTGTGTGTATCCTACTGACCCGTGAATCCCAATAATCCACATATCGTAAATTGCTGCCAGTTCAGGTTCATACCGTCCTTTTTGTGTATATCCTACCGACTTGGGAATCCCAATGATCCACATATCGGAAGTGCTGCCTCCCCGACCAGCACTTTGATCGTGTATTTAACTGTACTACCTTACAATTCCAAACCTCACTCGCACGTGACATATTCTAATGTCTCCAAAATTCAAATATCCTTTCAGCACAACTCCAGCAAGGCCTTTTCTTTAAACTAGATTGACTTGAAAATAAAAACTTAAGTGTGACGTCAGGAAAGTGAGACCACTGAATCAGTCCAATGCACCGGATCTGATATCTAATCCCCGCCACGAAACCTGCTTCACAAGGCATATATATGGACCATCTATTTGCAGATGGACGAGGATAAACAGACGATTAGAAAATGTCTGAGCAGATGGATGTAATTTAGCCTGTTTACTCAGCTTTACTATTCAATTGGATTCTAATTATTCTGTTCCTTTCAATGGCAGGGTCTTTACCCAGCATCCCCAGCGGTTCAGAATGTTCCCAGTGTCGTTGTGTGCACTGTCCTTCGAAGGGGGTATCCAGTGCCAGGCAATGGGGTGTGGGGAGTCCCAGGGGTGGCACAAGGAAAGGCTGTTTGTCGTGACGATGGACTGAGAGAACTGAGAGAGAAGGAATGTGCATCCAGGGACACAGCACTCAGATAAGTGGCCGGGCAAGATTCCTAAACACACAGAGGAACCCGCGAACCACGGCTGCGTTTACAAAAAACTGTCACATTTGCTGTATTTCGCCATCGAACAAAAGCAAAAATGCTGTAGATAGTACAAATCTGAAGCAAACACAGAAACGTACTATGGAGAGATAAAAGAGTTAACCCTCCCATTGCAGACACGGGAAGAATGTACAAAGTCCACACAGACAGTGTCCAGAGATTGAAAATATACCAAATGTCCTCAGCACTGTGAGGCAGCATTGTGTCACCACGTTGCCCAATGATGGATAATTGGGGATAGCATAGTTAAAAGCATAGATAGTGTTCTCCGTGATCGGGATTAAGAGTCCTGAAGGTTGTGTTGCCTACATGGTGCTCGAGTCTAGGTGGCACGGTACCACTGCTGTTAGTACTGCTGCCTCACAGCGCCAGAGACCCGGGTTCATTTCCCGACTCAAGCGACTGACTGTGTGGAGTTTGCACATTCTCCCCGTGTCTGCGTGGGTTTCCTCCGGGTGCTCCTGTTTCCTCCCACAGTCACAAAGATGTCCAGGTCAGTTGAATTGGCCATGCTAAATTGCCTGTAGTATTTGGTAAAGGGGTAAGTGTAGGGGAATGGGTGGGTTGCACTTTGGCGGGTCGGGATGGATTTGTTCGGCCGAAGGGCCTGTTTCCACACTGGAAGCAATCGAATCTAATCTGGGTTGCAGAACTTGGCGCGGAAGGGGAATGATCCAGTGGTCAGGGTCCATGTAGAAACCAATGGCTGGGCAAACAAATGACAATGAGAAGAGCGATGGGTAATACAGGGCTGAACTATTATATCGGAATGCATACAGAATAAGGTATATGAGCTTGTGACTCATCCATAAATTGACAGGTACGATATAGTGGACATTACAGTGACAGAGTTGTCTCAGTACAAAGAATAGAATTGAATCAATAATCAATAATAAGAAATGAAATAAGGTCAGATGGTGTAGAACCTGTGTCATTAGAATTGAAGAATCAAAAAGGTGAAAAAATGCAGTTGGAGTATATATATAAAGGGACCCGGTGTGTAAGATGCACAGGAACTAGAAACGTCTGTTGGAAAGGCAAAGTTACAGTGATCATGTGAGATTTTATTATGCAGATGGACAGGGAATTCAGACTGATAGTGGTTGGCAGGAAAAGGATTTTGTGGAATGTCGACGAGATGGCTTTTTGGAGCAGCTTGTGCAGGCAGACTAGATGAGGGGAGCTTAAGGTGACTGTGATCATAATATGATTGAATTTACTCTGCAATTTCAGATGGAGAAGTTAAAATCAGAAATAACGGAATTACCGGTGAATAAAGGCAATTGCACAGACATGAGTGAGGAACTGGGTAGAATTGACTGGGAGACGGGCACAGCCGGAAGGACAGTGCAACAGCAATGGCAGGAGATTTTTGGAGTAATTCAGGATACAGCAGAGATTTATCCTGAGGAAAAAGTGGCTTGTATAGGAAGGATGGGGCAACCATAGCTGACTAGGGAAGTTAGGTAAAGCACAAAAGCAAAAGAGAAATGACATAATATGGCAAAGTGCAGTGGGAAACCAGAGGATTGGGAAGCTTACAAAGACAAAACAGAGGGCAAACAAAATAAAATAAGGAGTGAGATTATTAAATATGGGGGTAAGCTAGCCAGTAAGATAAAGTACGACTGTAACAGTTTCTTTCGATATATAAAGTATAAAAGTGCGGCAAAAGTGAACACTGAACTGCTGGAAAATGATAATGCAGAGATAGCAGTGGGGAACGAGAAAAAGACCAAGGAACTGAATAATTACTTTGCGTCGAATTTCATGGTGGAAGCCACGAGTAATACCTGAAGCATTCAAGAGACTGAGGGGCCAGAGCTGAGTCTGATGGACCCCACCATAGAGAACATGGTAGAACAAAAATGTAATCGTCCGAAGGTGGTTAAATAACTTTGACAAGATGGACTACATCCCAGTTTTATAAGGGAGATAGCTGAAGATGGAGTGGAGGCAATCGTGGAGATCTTTCAGGAATCACTAGAGTAAGGAACAATCCCAGAGCACAGGAAATCCACGAACGTGACACCACTTTTGAACAAGAGAGTAAGGAAGAAGACAGAAAAAAAACACCATGAATACTTTAACGTCTGTCGTGGGTAAGATACTGGAATCCATTGTGAAGGATGAGACTTCTGAGTACTTCAAAGTGTTTGGGAAAATAGGCAAAGTAGGCAT
This sequence comes from Chiloscyllium plagiosum, assembly GCF_037043375.1. Taxonomy (NCBI): domain Eukaryota; kingdom Metazoa; phylum Chordata; class Chondrichthyes; order Orectolobiformes; family Hemiscylliidae; genus Chiloscyllium; species Chiloscyllium plagiosum. The sequence goes on along the minus strand of NW_028270178.1, from coordinate 50,047,487 downwards.
GATTTCATCAAGGGATGTTAATTCCTGACACATCTATTAGAATTCTTTGAAGAGGAAATGAGCAGGCTCGACCAAGCATAGACAATGAATGTTATCGACCTGGAATTCAAGGTGTCTCAGAGGAGATTACTGAGTATGATAAGGGTCCATGGTGTTAAAGGCAAGGCAGTGCCATGGATAGAAGCTTGCCTGTCTGGCAGAAAACAGAGAGTGGGGATAAACTAGCACTTCTCAGGATGGCAGCCGGTGACAAGTGGTGATCCAGAATGCTCAGTGTTGGAATTATAACTTTTTACTTGTTACATTAACAATCCAGATGAGGGAACTGAGGGCACTCTGGCTAGGTTTGCAGACGATACAAACATAGGCAGATGTACAGGTCGTATTGAGGAAGAGGAGAATCTGAACAAGGATTGGGACAGGTAAAGAGGTCGTCAGATGCATTCCAACTTTGGAAAATGTGAGGTCATGCACTTTGGCACGAAGAATAGTGGCATGGTTTATTTTCGAAATGGCGAGAAAATTCAGAAATCTGAAGTGCAAAGGGAGTTGGGAGTTTTAGTGCAGCGTTCTCTCAAGGTCACCTTCCAGATTGTGGCAGTAGTTAGGAGGGCAATTGCAATTATGATTGGGATCATTTACTCCGAGAAAAATTGAATATAAGAACTGACTGTATACGGCTCTGGTCAGACCACATTTGGAGTATTGTGCTCATTTTAGAGCTCCATACCTCAGGACGGATGTACTAGTCCTGGTGCGTGTTAAGATTTTCACGAGAATGGTCATAGGAATGAAACGCTTATTGCATGAGGAAAGTTTGAGTACTCTGGGTCTATACTTGATACAGTTTGAAAGGATGAGAGGGAATAAGACAGGATACTGAATGACCTGGAGAGAGTGGATGTTGATAAGATGTTTCCATTGGACTAGAATCCGAGGGCGCAGCCTTAGATGAAAGGGAACACCTTTTAGAAAAGTGATAAGGAGAAAGTTATTTAACCATAGAATGGTGAATCTTTGAAATTTATTGCGGCAAAAGTCTGTGGGGGCAGGTCATTGAGTATATTTGAGACGGAGATAGACGGTTTTTGATTATCCAGTGGATGAAAGGTTATGGGGAGAAGGTTGGAGAATGGGTTTCAGAAACCTCTCAGCGATGATTGAATGACGGAGCAGACCCGATGGGCTAACTGCCCTAATTTATGTTCCAATGTCTTACAGTCTTCTGGTATTAACGTTAAGGAAGTATCTTGCATTTCTGAGAAGATACATTCATTCTGAGAAGATACATGTTCTCCATGAAGGTCGGAAGCTGTTGGGAATAGTTAACTGTTTTAGAATGAAGGTACTGTGGCTGCTGTCGGGATGGTGGATGATATAACATTCAGTGCAGGATCACACACCAACTGCATTGTATTAATGTGGGGAGAGTTTATTCAAAACTTGGACCGCTCCGTCTCTCTCAATGGAGAGTAGTGGTTGGGGTGGGTGGGCGTAACGTCTGCCCAGGCACTTAAACTATCCTGAATCATGCATCCTGAGTGAAATAGCAGTCATGGAATTTATCACATTCACATTGTTTGTTTAGAATATAAGGATTGATTGTCCATCCCTCTCAGGGTTCAGTGCAATCACCTCTTATTCTCTCACAGCGGAACAGATCAACCTTCACTCACTCCTCATGGTCCCATCATCCTAGGGATTGATCTAGTGGTACTCCTCTTCACTCTCTCTGTAATAAATAGATCACTCCATATAATGGAAAGAAAATCTGTCCACAATACCCCAAATACTGCCTCAACAACACTCTCAGGTTTGATCACAATAATTAATTTCCCTCAATTAGCTGGCTCCATTTCTTTCGTGTTATACAGGAAACAATTCATTTACAATGCACTGCCACTGATGTAGAATTTAAAACATCCTTACATTTGTCGGTCATCATTCATAAAGCCAGCATGGAGATGGACATCACTCTTGGGAGAAACCCAGTCACAAAGAATACATCTAAAACAGTGCGTGGCTACCTATCTGAATGGAAATGAGCCGTTGGAATATGGGATGCGGGCAGAGGAAGGGAGCTACCTTTCCATTTGTTCTGCCCTCACTGGATGTGTGTAGCCATGGTCAGGCCAGCATGTTAAACCGATCTTGAACTGTGTTGCTGTGTCAGCTGTTCCACAGGACAATATATAGTAAAACAAATTGTCGTGGGTTTGCAGTTAAACAGAGACTTGACCAGGGAAGGATGACCTACTGCCTTCTCCAATGGGCATAAGGCAAGCCGATATCAACAAAGTATCATTCTGTGGTTCTAGAATACGAATCAATGACGTGACCCTCCATACACTGCCTGCCCATCTTCAGATTCTGTGCAGATAACAAGTTAAACATCTCATGTGCAATTATTTTGCAATGGACACGTGGTTAGAGGAGACATGAAACAGACGTATCTGGAATTAACAAAGGCACAAAATTTAGTTTATTCAGGAATTGAACTGAGGCTGAGGAGGAGACTGGGATGTCTAAATGGTGGCACTGGACAGGACTGGTATGTGGGGAAGATGTGGAGATGTACACTCTGCAGGAGAAAATGAATCAAAGGGTATTGAGAACAGTGTGTTTTACCCTCGCGTGTTGGTGAGTAATTTGTAAATAATTGTTTGCTAGTTGTAATTTCTACGGAATAGAATCTTTGATTGGAGCTGAAAACGTTGGCTTGCACGTTTCCAAAATCTGCATATCATGAGCATCGAATCAGTTCAGGCCATTTCACGAAACAGACAGAGTGACTTACCAGGAGCACCAACTATAGCAAGGATAGGATAGTAACCAGCTTGAATAACCAGCAGTACATCTTCAATCCGCGATACTAATGATATTCAAGGCTGGTAATGTCAGTAAAGACCATGGGATAAACTCCTATCCATTATTGGAACATTCCAGTCGAATGTTCCCAGATTTCCATCTTTCCTGCCCTTCTCTCTGAAGCTGCTGATCCCTCTTCCTGCTGTTGAACATGCTCCCGCTCACGCTATGGGGTAAAACACTGAAAATATTCCCTTATTGATAGAAGAGCGAAACTCTCTAGGGACGCATACGATCCATGGAGAATGACATAATTACAATCACTGAACAAATAGCTCCAGTTAACCCCTTTGAATTCAATGTTACCTTATTATAATTCAAAATAACGTTGAACATTTATGCATTCTGAGTGTGATATGCGAGTGTGACTGAAGGAAGGAATATTGAAGATGGCAGATTGATTGTGTGTACTCATTCAGTCAGGCTTGGATATGGAAGCAATGCCAGAAGTTTAACGGAACATAAACATGCTTCTCTGTTCGTAAATACAACAATAAAACCTGTAACTACTGATCCGTCATTTGAAAATCAGTAAAACATTGAGAAAACATCTATCATCCATGATGTGATAGCAAAATATGCCAAAAAAAACGTGGGTTACAACAAACAAACGGCACGGACACGTTAACAGATAATTGCACATGGCAAACACAGTGCAGATTGTTATTCCAGGATCAGAGAGGGCAACTGTGGGTCATGCTGTTGATGTTACCGATGTTAAGGAACTGTCATGAAGTGTCATTGAATGGGCTTCGATTACATTGTGCTAATGATATTGGGGAAAAGACAGAAGACGGAGAGGACAGGGGGACATGGCTGATTAGACTGGGTGGAGGGACAGTAATGTTCCCCATTTACCAGAATTGGAATGTTACTCTTTATAACTCATATGACGAACAGATTCAAGAATACATCGACAATGAGGAATTAGCAGATACAATATTAATGAAATGCGTTTATGCAATGTAAAATACAGGACCAAAATGGTTTTCTGCACACACCAATATATACAAAGTACAAACAGGTAAGGTTATTAAAATACATTCTTGATATTGAGATATATAAATTGAAATGTGAATTACATAACTAATAAAGTGGTGTGCAAACTTTATCAATCATTATTTGACCCACAGCTAAGATCGTGATTTCACCTCTGTCAGTGACTCCCCTCACTGAGATTCTCTGGCCCACTCTCTCATACAGTATCGATGAGGGGTGTGTGTGTAGGGGGCGGGTGTCGTGTAGGCGGGGTGGTGGTTATCATTTCCTGCTGCTCTTGGCACAGTCTATTTAAAACCTCTGCTTTCTCCATGGAACCAACCTATTGACTAATGGGTTCTGTTTAGTTGTCAGTAACCCAGCTCTATGATATTGTTGGAACAACACAATCTGGGATGACAGGCAGTATCAACACAGTGCTCACAGTGTACGGCGCCCAGACAAAGGGCTTGCCATACGGAAGAATTTCTGAATAAAACTTCTTCAGTCTGTCCATATTTATCTACCATAATGCAGCAGAACCAAGAATATATAACGATAAAATGTTCATCTGCTGAAGCTTCCAAACAGAAATACTTGCATACCAGATAGCATAAACAGCAAGGGAGAGACAGAGCTTAGCGATCACAGAACCAATGCATCAGAATTAAGCTCTGCTGTCCTGCTAATCCGATCGTGAATGGTGGCGGACGATCAAACAACTCACTGGAGTGGGAGTCTCCACAAATATTCGAGGAGAAAGTGAGGTCTGCAGATGCTGGAGATCAAAGTTGAAACTTTATTGCTGGAACAACACAGCAGGTCAGGCAGCATCCAGGGAACAGGAGATTCGACGTTTCGGGCACATGCCCTTCTTCAGGAATGAGCAGAGAGTGTTCAGCAGGAGAAGATAAAAGGTAGGGAGGAGGGACTTGGAGGAGGGGCGTTGGAAATGTGATAGGTGGAAAGAGGTCAAGGTGAGGGTGATAGGTCGGAGTAGGGTGGAGGCGGAGAGGTCAAGAAGAAGACTGCAGGTCAGGAAGGCGGTGCCGGGCTGGAGGGATTCGGCTGAGACAAGATGGGGGGAGGGGGGATGAAGAAACTGGTGAAGTCCAAGTTCATCCCCTGTGGTTGGAGGGTTCCCAGTCGGAAGATAAGACGCTCCTCCTCCGACCGTCGCGTTGTTGTGGTTTGGCGGTGGATGAGTCCAATGACCTGCATATCCTCGGTGGAGTGGGAGGGGGAGTTGAAATGCTGTGCTACAGGGTGATTGGGTTGGTTCGTCCGGGTGGCCCAGAGGTGCTCTCTGAATCGCTCCGCAAGTAGGCGGCCTGTCTCCCCAATATAGAGGAGGCCACACCGGCTGCAGCGGATGCAGTAGATAATGTGGGTGGAGGTGCAGGTGAATCTGTGGCGGATATGGATGTTTCCTTTGGGGCCTTGGAGAGAAGTGAGGGGGGAGGTGTGGGCGCAAGTGTTGCACCTCCTGCGGTTGCAAGGGAAGGTTCCGGGAGTGGAGGTTGGGTCGGTGGGGGGTATGGATCTGACAAGGGAGTCGCGGAGGGAGTGGTCTCTACGGAAAGCTGATAGAGGAGGGGAGGGAAATATATCCTTGGTGGTGGGGTCCGTTTGGAGGTGGCGGAAGTGACGGCGGATGATGCGCTGTACATGGAGATTGGTGGGGTGGTAGGTGAGGACCAGTGGGGTTCTGTCCTGGTGGCGGTTGGAGGGGCGGGGCTCAAGGGCGGAGGAGCGGGAAGTGGAGGAGATACGGTGGAGGGCATCGTCGATCACGTCGGGGGGGAAATTGCGGTCCTTGAAGAAGGAGGCCGTCTGTGTTGTGCGTATTTTGAACTGGTCCTCCTGGGAGCAGATGCGGCGGAGACGAAGGAATTGGGAGAATGGGATGGCGTTTTTACAGGGGGCAGGATGGGAGGAGGTGTAGTCCAGGTAGCTGTGGGATTCGGTCGGTTTGTAGTAGATGTCCGTGTTGATTCGGTCGTCTGAGATAGAAACAGAAAGGTCTAGGAAGGGGAGGGAGGAGTCCGAGACTGTCCAGGTGAATTTGAGGTCGGGGTGGAAGGTGTTAGTGTAGTGGATGAACTGTTCAACCTCCTCGTGGGAGCACGAGGTAGCGCCGATACAGTCATCAATGTAGCGGAGGAAAAGATGGGGGGTGGGGCCAGTGTAGTTGCGGAAGATGGATTGTTCCACATACCCTACGAAGAGGCAGGCATAGCTGGGGCCCATGCGGGTGCCCATGGCTACTCCTTTTGTTTGGAGAAAGTGGGAGGATTGGAAAGAAAAGTTGTTCAGGGTGAGGACCAGTTCAGTCAGTCGAAGGAGGGTGTCGGTGGAAGGGTACTGGGTGGTACGGCGGGAAAGGAAGAAGCGGAGTGCTTTGAGTCCTTCGTGATGGGGGATGGAGGTGTACAGGGACTGGATGTCCATGGTGAAGATGAGGCGTTGGGGACCGGGGAAGCGGAAATCCTGGAGGAGGTGGAGGGCGTGGGTGGTGTCACGGACGTAGGTGGGGAGTTCTTGGACTAATGGGGACAGGACCGTGTCGAGGTAGGAGGAGATGAGTTCGGTGGGGCAGGAGCAGGCTGAGACGATGGGTCGTCCGGGGCAGTCAGGTTTGTGGATTTTGGGCAGGAGGTAGAAACGGGCGGTTCGGGGTTGTGGTACTATGAGGTTGGAGGCGGTGAATGGGAGGTCCTCTGAGGTGATGAGGTTATGGATGGTCTGGGAGATGATGGTTTGGTGGTGGGGGGTGGGGTCATGGTCAAGGGGGCAGTAGGAGGAGGTATCTGCGAGCTGGCGTTTGGCCTCAGCGGTGTAGAGGTCGGTCTCCACAAATATCCCCATCCTCAATTATGGAAGAGCCCAGCACATCCGTGCAAAATATAAGGCAGAAGTTTTCGTTGCAATCTTCAGTCAGAGGTTTTGAGTGGATGATCCATTTCGGCCTCCTCCAGTGGTCCCCATCATTACAGGTAGCAGTTTTCAGCAACTTCGATTAACTGATATCAAGAAACTGTTCAAGGCACTGGATACTGCAAAGGCTATGGGCCCTGGTAACATGCCGGCAATAGTACTGAAGACTCGTGCTCCAGAACACCCCGCTCCCCTACTCAAACTGTTCCAGTACGTTTGAAAACACACAATGGGGAAAAACGGCTCAAGTGTGTTCTGTACATAAAACGCAGGACAAATACCCGTCCAAATACCGCCTCATCACTCTACTCTCCATCATCAGCAAAGTGATGGAAGTTGTCATCAACAGTGCTATCAAGCAGCACCTGCTCAGCAATAACCTGCTCAGTGACGCCCAGTTTGTGTTTTGCCAGAGACACTCAGCTCCTGAAATCGTCAAAGCCTTGGTTCAAACATAGAAAAAGGAACTGAATTCCAGCCCTTGACATCAAGGCTGCATTCTGCCAAATGTGACATAAAGGACCCCAATTGAAAACGGTATCACGGGCCAACACTCCATTATTGGAGCCATACCTGACAGATAGGAAGATGGTCATTGTTGCTGGAGGTCAGTCGTCTCAGCTCCAGAACATCTCTGCAGTAGTCCCTTGGGATAATGTCCTGGGTCCAAACACCTTCAGCTGCTTTAACAATGACCTTCCTTCCAGCATAAGGTCAGAAGTGGGGATGTTCAATGATGATTGCACAATGTTCAGCGCCATTCGTAAATGCTCAGATACAGAAGCAGTCCATGCCCAAAGCAACAGTGTCTGGGCAATATCCAGGCTTGGGCAGGCAAGTGGCAAGTAACATTTGCGCCATATAAATTCAGACAATGACTGTCATCAATAAGAAACAATATAAGCACTTTGTATTCAGCAGCATTATCATCACTAAACTCCCCCACTATCATTATCCTGGGGGTATCATTGATCAGAAACTCAACCGGACTCTCCACATAAGAGCAGATCAAATGCTAGGAATATGGCACGAGTGACTCACCTCCTGACTACCCAAAGCCTGTCCAACATTTACACGGCACAAGTCAGGAATGAGATGGAATAGCCCCAACAATACTAAAGAAGATTGACACAATCCAGGACAAAACCGCCCATTTGATTTGCACCACACCCACAAGCATTCACTCCCTTCACCATAGTCACTCAGAAGCTGCAGTGTGCCCTATCTACAAGACAAAATGGAGAAATACCCAAAGATCCTCAGACAGCTCCTTCCAATCTCACGAAAACTTCCATCTGGAATGACAAGGCCAGTAGACTTTTGGGAACACCATCTTCAAATTCCCCTCCAAACCAGTCAACATCTTGATTTGGAAATATATCGCGGTTCCTTCACTATTGCTGAGTGAAAACCCTGGAATTCCCAACTTAATCACTAGTGGGTCACTGCACAGCAGGTAGTTTGCAGAAGTTCGAGAAGGCAGTTCAGCACCACCTTCTCAAGGGCAACTGGGGACCGGCAAGAAATGCTGGGCACATCCAGCGAGCCCACATCCAAAAAAGATTTTTTTTAGAAATATTTGGAAGTTGAGCATTTCGATGGGACAGGTATCTAATTTGAACACGAACAGGAAAGCAGTGTTTCTAATATTGAACATTTTAGACTTTTCTATTATACAAAGGGTGTTCAGTATTCGATGACTTATTGTTGCTGAGTGCTGTGGTAAATTGCATCTGTTTTATTTAAATCAACAATACTGGCATAACAGGACCAATCCATCGAAAATACCAGACAGAAAATGTCAATCATCGTAGAGAGAATGTACTCCCGCCAGATGTGACTGATAGCAGCTCATTTTCAAAATATTAATGGACTACTGGCTGACACTGAATCATCCCACCGTCCAGATCACAGGTGTTACCATTGACCATAACGTGAAGTCAAATCAACATACAAATACAAGGGTTAAAAGAGCAGGTCAGAGACTTAAATTCTATACTGAATAATAGACCCTATGACCTAAACGGTGTGAGATATAGCAATAGATTTAGGCCATTCAGCCCATTCCTTCGCTCTGATATTGTGCCATTTTGTCATTGTCCCTATGAAAAGTGGAAATATCTTCTACACACTGACTGTATCAATCTTTGCAGTAATCCATTAATTTCAATGAGATACCCCCCAAAACCCCACCATTCTTCTACATTCCATCATTTACACACACTGCCGCTCATATGACAAGCCGTCATCCCCAGGATGGATCATCGCCAACACCAGCAGATCTTTCTCCAGAGATAGTGTCCAAAACAGCTCACAATTGACCAAATGTCGTCTGTCCATAGCCCATTACATTCTCAGCAGTATGTCTCCCGTCTTGCATTCTTGCTCTCTTGAAATGAATGCGACCATTGCTTTTGCTTTCCTATCTGCCAAATAAACATGCACGTTAACCATAAGAGAGGACGAGTGTTTCAAAATGCATATGTGCTTCAGATTTAATGGATCCTATTAAAACAAAGTGAATCCTGTATTCCGCCTACCAAAGTGCATATTCTCACACATTCCCATATTGTGTTCCATCAGCCACGTGTTTTCCCACAGTCATAAACTGTTCAAGCCTTTGTGCAGCTTCCCCACTTCCTCAATATTAACTGCAAGCTTAGCGAAACTGACCTCAAGTCCTTTGTTCACTTTGTTCATGTATAATACATTTCCTGTCTCCCTAAGCACCTTCCACCATCTACAAGGCACAACAGTCAAGGTGCTTGACTCCATTCAGGTTGAAGCAGTGGCTTGACTTGAATTACACCTAAAACGTCTTCACTCCCTGCACCACTGACTCTCAGTAGAAGCACACATTACCCCCTTTTGTTGTGAGCTAACTTCATTATGGCGCACAATCCCAGTCTATTGATGTCACTCCCTCTCAACACTAACTGAGTGGTGCTCACACCAACCAAGTCACGGTGTATTGATGACGATGGAGGGAGGTCGGCGAGGGGATGTCAATGATGAATAACTGTGTGACTGCCAGGCTGAAACCTGCCCCGACACCCTCGGATGTGCCTGTGCCCGCTGTCACAACTGCAGGTGTGATCAGTCTTCCTGCAGGTCAAATCATGGAAAGTACCGGGCCTGGATAGTGTTCCCGGCTGAGCACTCAGATCCTGTGACGACCAACTGGCAGAGGTATTCACATACAATTTCAGTCTTTCCCTCCCACAAGCTGAAGTCCCAACCTGCTTCAAGAAGACCAACATCAACCTTTATCATTGTGCTTCCAATTAAACCTGTTGGACGAGCACCTGGTGTTGTGTAATTTTTAACTTTGTACACCCCAGTCCACACCGGCATCTCCAAATCATAACATCAACCTTGTAAGTGAGAAAGCTCATGCTTTAATGACTTAATGATTACCGCCTAGTGGCTCTAATCGCAATAAACATGGGGTGATTTGAAAGGCTGGTTATGGCCCACATCACCTCCAATCTCCCAGCCTAACTTGATCCCCGAGTAAATGCCGACTGATGTAATGGGTCCACAACAGATGCCATATCCCAAGCCCTGCACTCATCCTAAGGACATCTGGACAGCAGACACCTACACCAAACTACTGCTCATTGACGACAGCTCCACCTTGAACATCATTATCCCCTCCAGACTGATCTCAACATTCCGTGACCTTAGTCGCGGCTCCACCCTCTGCAACTGGATCCCCTGGTTTCTGACCCACAGACCACAATCTGTGAAGATAGGTATTTGCAACTCCGCCACAATAACACTCAACACTGGAGATGCTGGAAGATGTGTCCTCAGCCCCCTACTGTACTCCCTGTACACCCACGGCAGTGTCCATCAGCCCCCAACTGTATTCCCTGTACACGCATTGCTGTGTCCTCACCCCCGATTGTTAGCCTGTATACAAAGAGATGTGCCCTCAGCCCCCAAATGTACTCACTGTTCACACACGGCTGTGTTGCTCAACCCCCCACTGTATTCCCTGTACAATCAAGACTGTGTCATCAGCCCCCTCTGTATTCCTGTATAAATACTGCATTGTTATCAACCCCCTACTGTATTCCTGTATAAACACGGCTTTGTCATCAGCCCCCTACTGTACTCCTGTATAAACACGGCTTTGTTATCAGCCCCCTACTTTACTCCTGTATAAACACGGCTGTGTCGCTCAGCCCCCTACTGTACTCCCTGTATACACACGGCTGTGTCATCAGCCCCCTACTGTACTTCCTGTATACACACGGCTGTGTCATCAGCCCCCTGCTGTATTCCCTGTAACACACGGCTTTGTCATCAATCCCCCACTGTACTCCTGTATAAACACGACTTTGTCATCAGCCCCCTACTGTATTCCGGTACACACGTGGCCTTTTTGCCAAATTCCAAACAATGCCAACTGTAAGTTTGCGGATGACATCACCAAAGCAGGAGGGATATCAAAGAACGATGAGTCTGAACACAGAAAGGAGATAATGGGTTTGGTGGCATGGTGGAATGATAATAGCCTCCCTCTCAAATTTGGCAAAAGTAAAGAACTGCTCATTGAATTTCGAACGAACGGAAGGGATCAAGTCCCTATCTGCATCAACGGTTGAGTGAGTGCAGAGCATCAAGTCTCTCGGAGTGATGATAACTGGTAACCTACCCTGAACTTCTCACATAGGTGTGACAGTCAAGATGATTCAAAAAGTCTCTCCTTCCTCACTTGTCTCAGGATATTTAGCATGCACTACTTCTACAGATGCACTATTGTGAATGTACTGTCCGGGTACTGGCCTGGTACAGCAACACTCTGCCCAGGACCAACAGAAACTACAGAAGATTGTGTTCACAGCCCAGACTATGACGGACTCCAATCTCCCAACTATTGACTCTATTTCCACGGCTCGTTGCCGCAGAAAGGCTGCCAATATCTATCCAAGATTACTGAGGGTAGGGAGAGAGGAAATTGGGGCCTTAACAGATATCTTTGTAACATCCTTGACCACAACTGAGATCCCAGAGGACTGGAAAGTTTCTAATCGCCTTGTTTAAGAAGGGTAGCATGAATAATTCGGTTAATAATAGACCTGTGAGCCTGGCGTCTGGGGCAGGAAAGCTGCGAGAGAAGACACTGATGGATAGGATCTATTCTCATTTGGATTAAAATGGTCTTATCAGTGATAGGCAACATGGTTTAGTGCAGGGAAGGTCATGTCTTACCAACTTAATAGAATTATTTGAGGAAGTGACAAAGTTGATTGATGAGGGAGGGGCTGTAGATGTCATGTTGGGACTTCAGGAAGACGTTTGATAAGATTTCCCATGGTCGGGTTATGGAGAAAGTGAACTCACTGTCCAGGGTATGCTAACTACATGGATAAAGAACTGGCTTGGCAACAGGGGACAGAGCGTAGTAGGGGAAGGAAGTTTCTCAAAATGGAGAACTGTGACCAGTGGTGCTCCATTTAAGATGTTTCCGGAAAGATACATAAATGGGCAGGGAGCATAGGAATACAGACCTTTAGTAAATGGGATACAAGACTGAGATAGGGGATTTGGATCGGCCCAGTCTCGGGCCGCCGAATGGCCTGTTCCTGTACTTGAATGTTGTTTGGACTGACATTACCGAAGACCCATCATATCCCTATAAATATAGCCCACAACCTGTTCCATCAGGCTAAAAGATACAGACGCTTGAACACACAGAGCAGCAAGTCCAGGAACAGCTTCTTCCTAGCTGTTATTAGACTGATGAATGGACTCTCTAATCTTAGATAATGCTGACTTTGTTCATATTGATCTCGCCTAACACACGCCCTGTGTAGCGTAACCTATCTGCCTCTCAGACATGTTTTACAGTCATCATTCAGTGCATCAATGCTTACCTGGATCCATGATCTACCTGGACATCTTGGCGCAGGACAAAATAAATCCTCACCTCCCTACCCCAAGCTCCCTACCGTGCTCACGCCGAGGTCTCTCCAGTCAGCACCCCCACCTCCTCCCATTCCTCCCAGCTCCCCTTGACCCTACCCCCAACACCCTGTGACCTTTGTCTCTCACAGTTTCTCTCACACTGTCTATTTTCCTGTGTTTTCCTTTTCCCTGTTTTCTGTTTCTTTCCCTGAACCTATAATCCTCCCTTCTCCCTGCATATATGACTGTTTGTTTCCTTGTTTTGTGTCCTTTCTCTCTTTGACTGACTGTCCATCTGTTTCCCTCGCTGTGTTCTCTCTCTCCTTCCCTTTGTTTCTGTCTCTTTCTCCTTCGTTGTGATGGTGATGGCTTCTCTATTCGTTTGAAGCAGGTTCATTGGTTCGATGTTGACAATACAATACACTCAACAGGGCTTTGGTACAGAGGATATAATTTAAAATTATCAGGTAAATTTCAATTGTTGTGAAAACAGCGATCAGAATGTGGGTATCCATTTAACAGCCAATTCTTACATCTAACTATTTTGAAACCGCCCGTCTCCCAGTGCTCTGCATATTGGCAACTCAAAGCATTCTATTCAGGTGCATAATGACCTGACATGGTAATTGCTCTGCCTAGGACCATAAGAAACTACAGACGGTTGTGTGCACAGCCCAGACTATCACAGAAGACAACCTTCCGTCCATTTGTACTTGCCATTGTTGCAGAAAAGTTGGCAACATCAAAGATCTCTCCCAAAACAGTAATGATCTCCTACAACCTCTTCCAACAGGGAGGAGACACAGAGGCTCGAAAAATGGACCAGCATGCTCAAGAACACTTCCTTCATTATTGGACTGAAAAATTGACATCTCTCACTTTTTAAATAATATTAATCTTACTAATGTCGATCTTACTTTGCACACTTCTTGTGAAGCTTTAACCTTGTATGCCTCACTCTGTCCATGGACCCTGTGATTTCTGTTTTCTTGTTTAGGGTCATGTGCCTGGATTACCCGTGAAACAAACCTTTCGATTGTACATTTGACTAAAATAAACGAAACCAAATCAGATCAAACACGTGGACTGCAGGGGCTCAAGGTCTTCTCAAGGGCAACTGGACAAATGAACTGATGCTGCCCCAGTCAGAGATACCCATATCTAATTAATGAATATAAGAAAATGACCACACTTAGGGAGGACAGACAGAGGGAATCAAAACGCTTTAAACATGATCTTAGATATATGCAGGTTTTCTTCACGATTTGTAAGTAGAGTGTCCAACAAAACCGTTTGCAAGCTTATATGGTGTTAAGTGCAGGAGCACTAATTTGTATGGTAAAATTTCGGCTTTCTTCGTAAAAGTTAAAATCCTGTTCGGATTTCTTTTGACTAGCGAAACAAGGTCCCAATGGAAGTCATTCAGAAAGGGATGTGGCGAAAAGCGAACTTTTGAAAAGCGGGAGATACCTGTTTTTACAAGGGCATGATATTCAGGAAGATGGAAAAGGCAAAAAATAAATGAGGTGAATCTCACATTTTATTTCCAGCCCAGCTGATCATCATTGTCCTTGTTTGCTCTTTTTCTTCTGTATCTTTCCTTCTCTATTGATTCCTCCTCCACCTTCAAAGCACACTTCCCTGTCAACGGTATTAATCACACTCCTTTCCAGCTGCTTTCAGTTCAGGAAAGTTTCCCAGCACTTTCTGTTCGTTTCTTTGCATTTCTTTGCATAATTTCAGATTTTCAGCATCTTCCCTTATTTGATTTCACTTTCAATTATTTTAATTCCTGGGATGTTGACATCTCTGCCAAGGGCAGCATTTGGTGACCATCACTAGTTGCCCTGACTCTGAGGCCATTCCACAATCCAATATAAAGTAAAGCACATTGCCATGTGTCTAAAGTCACACTTAACCCAGACCGGGTAATGACATTAGATTTATTCACCGAGGCTGATCATTGAAAGAAGAACATTTTCAGACAAAATGTTGCTTTTATGTTTGTTTTTCGAGAAAATCACTTTTATTCCAATTCTTATCATTTTTATTTAAGTTCTATCATCAGCTGTGGTGCACTTGAAACAATATCTTTCGTTTAATTAGCTTTGCTTCTGAATTACATCCAGTGACATTCCTACATTCATACATTGTCCTAATCATGAAGGAACGTCCAAGACAAGAACATTTTTGTGATTGAAATATTTATAATTGGAAAAGTGGTCAGAAGAGAGCTTGATACATTAAGTCTGAATTTTACCAATGGTTTGTTCAGCAACAATACTGACACAGAGATGAAGATTGGGGATATTAGGAGCTGGTAGTGGACAGGTTTGGTGACAGAGAGAACACGAGACATAAATCAGTTCAGGGCTAAAAGGGATCTCGAGGTTTGGCACAGTTTTGTTCTCAGATGTTTGTGAGGGAGCGGTCTGAAATTCATGGGTAATGAATGGAGACTGCAATTGAAACTGAAGGCAATAATTTCTTTCTCTGACAAATATAGATAACAGAAATTGCAACGAAGTTCAAACTTTTTTATGGGATTAACGAATAGACAGAGGTAGAGAACACCAACAATAGCGACAATAGGTTGGTAGCACACCCTCCACCCCGCCCAGAATAATCATCAGCATTGCTGATACCGAAATGGTAGAAATCCCCAAGAGGGGGAAATCTTGAAAAGACTCAAGGAAAACCTGCTCTCCATTGTTGTAATATTCCAGTCCACTATTCTCAGATTCAGATCTATGCAGCTGTTGATCTCTGTTACTGTTGGAGCTGATGCATCTGTTGCTACAGTGGGTTAGCGCACTAAATAAAGCCTCTTACTAATAGGAGAGGGAAACCCTTCAGTGACACAGTTGCATTGCACGGAGACTGACATCAATCACAGTCAGGCCAAACATTCCCAGCTTTCAATACAGCACATTCAGTTCACAATATATCTGGACTGTACTACATGTTGACGTTGTAAAAACAATGACTGCAGACGCTGGAGACTAGATTCTGGATTAGTGGTGCTAGAAGAGCACAGCAGTTCAGGCAGCATCCGAGGTGCAGCAGCAAAATCGACGTTTCGGGTAAAAGCACTTCATCAGGAATAAAGGCAGAGAGCCTGAAGCGTGGAGAGATAAGCGAGGGGAGGGTGGGGGCGGGGAGAGAGTAGCATAGAGTACAATGGGTGAGTGGGGGAGGAGATGAAGGTGATAGGTCAGGGAGGAGAGGGTGGAGTGGATAGGTGGAAAAGGAGCTAGACAGGTCGGACAAGTCCGGACAAGTAATGGGGACAGTGCTGAGTTGGAAGTTTGAAACTAGGTTGAGGTGGGGGAATGGGAAATGAGGAAGCTGTTGAAGTTCACATTGATGCCCTGGGGTTGAAGTGTTCTGTGGCGGAAGATGAGGCGTTCTTCCTCCAGGCGTCTGGTGGTGAGGGAACGGTGGTGAAGGAGGCCCAGGACCTCCATGTCCTCGGCAGAGTGGGAGGTGGAGTTGAAATGTTGGGTCACAGGGCGGTGTGGTTGATTGGTGCGGGTATCCCAGAGATGTTCCCTAAAGCGCTCTGCTTGGAGGCGCCCAGTCTCCCCAATGTAGAGGAGACCGCATCGGGAGCAACGGATACAATAAATGATATTAGTGGATGTGCAAGTAAAACTTTGATGGATGTGGAAGGGTCCCTTACGGTCTTGGATAGAGGTGAGGGAGGAGGTGTGAGCGCAGGTTTTGCAGTTCCTGCGGTGGCAGGGGAAAGTGCCAGGATGGGAGGATGGGTTGTAGGGAGGCGTGGACCTGACCAGGTAGTCACGGAAGGAACGGTCTTTGCGGAAGGCGGAAAAGGGTGGGGAGGGAAATATATCCCTGGTGGTGGGGTCTGTTTGGAGGTGGCGGAAATGTCGGCGGATGATTTGGTTTATGCGAAGGTTGGTAGGTTGGAAGGTGAGCACCAGGGGCGTTCTGTCCTTGTTACGGTTGGAGGGGTGGGGTCTGAGTGCGGAGGTGCGGGATGTAGACGAGATGCGTTGGAGGGCACAATTAACCACATGGGAAGGGACATTACTGTCTCTAAAGAAGGAGGCCATCTGGTGTGTTCTGTGGTGGAAGTTGTCCTCCTGGGAGCAGATCCAGCAGAGGCGGAGGAATTGGGAATACGGATGGCATTTTTGCAAGAGGTAGGGTGGGAAGAGGTGTAATCCAGGTAGCTGTGGGAGTAGTTGGGTTAGTAAAAAATGTCAGTGTCAAGTCGGTCGTCATTAATGAAGATGGAGAGGTCCAGGAAGGGGAGGGAGGTGTCAGAGATGGTCCAGGTAAATTTAAGGTACGGGTGGAATGTGTTGGTGAAGTTGATGAATTGCTCAACCACCTCGCAGGGGCACGAGATGGCGCCAATGCAGTTATCAATGTAGCGGAGGAAGAGGTGGGGAGTGGTGCCGGTTTAATTACGGAAAATCAACTGCTCAACGTAGCCAACAAAAGACAGGCATAGCCTGGGCCCATACATGTGCCCATGGCTACACCTTTGGTCTAGACGAAGTGGGAGGATTCAAAGGAGAAATTGTTAAGGGTGAGGACCAGTTCGGCCAAACGAATGAGAGTGTCGGTGGAAGGGTACTGTTGGGGACGTCTGGAGAGGAAAACACGGCGGGCTTGGAGGCCCTGGTCATGGCGGACGGAGGTGTAGAGCGATTGGATATCCATGGTGAAGATGAGGCGTTGGGGGCCGGGGAAATGTAAGTCTTGGAGGAGGTGGAGGGCGTGGGTGGTGTCACGAACATATGTGGGGAGTTCCTGGACTAGGGGGGATAGGACAGTGTCGAGGTAGGTAGAGATGAGTTCAGTGGGGCAGTAGCATACTGAGACAATGGGTCAGCCAGGGTGGTCAGGCTTGTGGATCTTGGGAAGGAGGTAGAACCGGGCTGTGCGGGCCTCCCGGACTATGAGGTTGGAAGCTGTGGGTGGGAGATCTCCTGAGGTGAAGAGGTTCTGTATGGTCTTGGAGATGATGGTTTGGTGATGGTGGTGGGGTCATGGTCGAGGGGGCAGTAGGAAGAGGTGTCCTCAAGTTGACGGTTGGCTTCAGCGGTGTAGAGGTCAGTGTGTCAGACTGCCACTGCGCCCCCTTTATTGGCTGGCTTGATGGTGAGGTTGGGATTGGAGCAGAGGGATTGGAGGGCTGTGCGTTGTGAGGGTGAGAAGTTAGAGTGGGGGAGGGAGGTAGACAATTTGAGGCGGTTAATGTCCCGGCAGCAGTTGGAAATGAAGAGGTCAAGGGCAGGTAATAGGCCAGCGCGGGGTGTCCAGGTGGATGCAGTGTGTTGGAGGTGGGCAAAGGGGTCCTCGGAAGGTGGGCGAGAGTCCTGATTGTGAAAGTCAGCTCGGAGGCGGAGGCGACGTAAGAATTGTTCGACGTCACGGTGTGTATTAAATTCATTGTTGCGTGGACGGAAGGGGATGAAGGTGAGTCCTTTGCTGAGAACTGATCGTTCGTCCTCAGTGAAGGGGAGGTCTGTGGGATGGTGAAAACATGGTGACATTGCTGGCTATTGGTCACATCTCCCATCACCAATTGCTCTAGTGAAGTCAGTTGTGAGGGAGAATAAGAATATTTTCTTTTCGTAGGCTGCATGATTCTGCTCTATTGTCCGTTTACTATGCTGTAACCATGTCTCCAAAAATCCCTCCACCCGTCGTTGTCCGTTTACTCTGCTGAAACCATCTCTCCAAAAATCCCCCCATCCACCAAAACAATCACAATCAGGATGTTACTGTGCTGATCTCTCATCCATGGGAACAAACACTAGCAAACTGACTGTCATTGGGCACAGTCACCCTGAACATAGACAGGAAGTGTGGACTTCTCTGAATGTTCCTCTCACTGCTCTAATACGGCAACTGTGGAACTTCCAAAGGGAATATGCTTCAGTTATTTATTTATATAAATTGACAGACTGCTAAATGCAGTTTCCTTTGCTGTAAACGGTATTTTTAGACGCATTTTGGCCTCAGTCTGACACTAAAAGTGATAATTACAATGAACGTATTCATTAAGATTTACGAATTAATGAGTCAGGTTCGAATGAACATGATATTGGCTGGGCGATAGGGCGGAATGGGAGCAGTGGCTGTGGAGACTGCATGGGGAGTACAATGATATTCCCCAGTCATCATCCCTCTTTCTGACAGACAGAATTAAATCTAATGCATAACAAGGAAACAGCCAACATTTGGGAGATGCAATGCTGAATAACAATGTGAACTAAAAGGATAATATTAAATGTGGTAAAGTGGATACACTCATTTACTGATTGGAAATACAGATTGAGTAGGGTCACCGGACCTTAAACATTAACTTTGATTTCTCTTTACAGGTCCTGCCAGACCTGCAGAACTTTCCCTCTAAGTTCTGTTTTTCCTTTTGTTTGAGATTGATCATATTGTTCATATCTGGCAGGATACTTAAAATTAAAAACAGACACTAATAACAAAATGTGAAGAGAAATGGGGACAATGCAGGAGACTAACAGTCAAGCTGGAAGAGACAATGGGCTGAGTTTCCCCTACGTTTGCTGAAAGAATTCTGTGATATGTAATCAAAACATTTGGAGAGGGGGTAGACAAGCCGGTTCAACGAAGGACACAGAGTGCTCCACCATCAATAATATATTCCTATTATCTCATGAAATTTCAGCTGCCTCTAAAATGTCTTTTCAATCAAATTGGAGTTCATGAGATTTACAGGATAATCAGAAAAATATTTTTTCTTCCTTTGAATCTGAAAAAAAGAAACAGATTTCGTCCGTAACACAGGTGTCCCAGACACATCAACTATAATATGAACAGGAAAGGACTACATTGTCCATATACAACAAAATTAAGCATGTAGCCCTGTCAAGAAACATGAAATATAGTGATACAGAAACATGAAACACAAATGAAAAATGATGGTAGAAGCGCAACAGATGAGGAAGTATCTGCAGAGAGAAACAGAGTTAATATATCAAATATCATGTAACACTGTTCTGAAAAAATAATATTGAAATCAAAGGTTAATTCCATGTATCTCTACTCAGAGGGTGACAGACCTGCTGAGTTTCCCTCTATCGATTAATTTTTCTTTCTGATCTGTGACAAATTGACTGATCTGAATGATATAAGCAAAGCTGCTATCTTAGTTGAATCTAGAGTATTTTTATGGATTTTTAATGAGACATTACAAAGTTCCTAAGTTTGGCAGAGCTCTAAATATCCATGATGACATCGATTGTGATAATAAAATCATTGTGAGACATTGTTGAAACAAAAATCGAAGTTGCTGCAAAAGGTCTGCAGCATCTGTGCAGAGAAATCAGAATAAACGTTTCTAGTTCAGTGGCCCTTCATCAGAACTGATGGTAGCCCTGAAAATGTTGATTAATATACAGCTGAGCCTGAATAGCTGTTGTTGGAGACTGTTAGTAGCTAACAATAGGGGGTGAGTAATGGAATACCACGTGAGAACGAGGCCTGGTGCATGCGTATGGGGCATTGAGGAGTTCAGTCCCTGAAATTATTGAACATTATTTTGAGTCTGAATGGCTGCAGGGTCCAAACGTGGAAAATGAGGTGTTGTTCTTCCAGCTTGCGGTGAAATGTCCTGGAACACTGCAGCAAGCCTGGCGCAGAGATGTTGGCCAGGAAACAGGATGCGATATTAAACTGGCAGGCAATTGGAAACTCAGGATCCTTTGCATAGTTACAGCTTGGTTATTCTGTGACGTAGTCACCCAGTCTACCTTTAGTTTCACCAGTGTAGAGCAGACCACAATGTGAGCAGCTAATGTAGTAGACCGGATTGAGGGAAAAGTTGGTAGGATGCTCTTCACCTGGAAGGTATGTTTGGCCCTTGGATAGTGACGAGGGAGGAGGTAAATGGGAAAGTGTTACACCTCCGGCAGGGGAAAGCGAAGTGGACCTGTGGTGGGGGCTGGGGAGGTGGGGGGAGGTGTGGGCAGTGAATAACGAGTGAACCAGCATGTCCTGGAGGAAATGGTCACTTCAAAAAGCGGAAAAGGGAGAGGAGTCAAATATGTGTCTGGTGGTGGCATCTCGTTGGAGGTGGGGGAATGCAGAGTGATGATCTTCTGCATGTGAATGCTGGTGGGTTGGTAGGTAAAAACAACGAGAAGTCTAACACTGTTGCAGGAGGGAGGAGAGAGGGTGAGGGTAGAAATGCAGGAGATGGATCATAACTGGTTGAGGGCCCTGTCGAGAACAATGCTGGGGAATTCTCGGTTGAGGAAGAAGGTGGATATTTCAGCGGCCAAAATTTTGAAATTGCCATCATCAGAACCAATGCGGTGGAGATGGAGAAACTGGGGGAATGGAATGGAGTCTTTGCAGGAAACAGGGTGTGAGGATGTGTACTCTAGGTATCTGTGGGAGTCGGTGGGTTAATACTGGATATCAGTGACAGGTCTATCCCCAGAAATAGAAGTAGAGATGTCGAGGAAAGGAAAGGTGGAGTCAACGGTAGACGAGGTGAAAGTGAGGGAGTGGTGCAAATTGGAAACGATAAACCTTTCCAATTCTGGACAAGAGAGAGGAGCAGCAGCGATGATATCATCTACGTATCGGAGACAAAGTTGTGGATGGCGGCTGAAATAGAAGCGGAACAAGGAATAGGAGACATACCCCATGAAGGAACATGAGCCCACGTATGTATCCATGCATCCCCTCTGTATGGCAGGAGCAGGCTGAAGCAATGGGTCTGCCCAGGCAGTTCTGTTTGTGGATTTTCAGGAGGAGATAAAAGCGAACTCTGCTAGCAGAGGACCATCACCTTCGGGACTGTCAGGTTGGGGTGAGTGGGGAGGGAGGGACGACTGGGTGGGAATCTCCAGATGAAATGTGGTCAGATTTAGTTAATAAAATAGCCTGATGTGCCATGGTAGGGTTATAGAACAGCAGGTGACACGTGGAGTTATCTGAAATCTGGCACTCAGCCTCTGAAATGTAGAGGTGAGTCCACGAGACCACAAAAGCACCACCCTTATGGGCACAGGCTGAATAACATAGTCAGGGTTGGATCGAAATATACAGCGTACAGTCTGTTGAGAGGGTGATAGGTTGGATAGGGTGAGGGGGATACAGCGAATCTAAGACAACCAAACTCACATGGAGCGTTCTGAATGAACAGATTGAGTTCAAGTAAACGCCAGAGGAATGGGTCCAGGTGGAGGGAGAGTGTTGGAACTAGGCGAAGGGGCTCTGGGATGGGGAGTGGACTCTTGCCCAAAGAAATGGACACCGAGGAGAAGACGGTGAAAGAGAAGTTCAGCATTCTGTCGATCCTGAAATTCATTAAAGTGGGGCGCAGAGGGATAAAGCAGAGACCATTGCTGAGTACAGAACATTCAGCATGAGAGCGTGGAAGGTTCGGAAGGATGGTGAATACACGACAGGAGGTGAGCTTGGGGGAGGGGATGGACTCAGATTGCAGAGCATTGGTGGAGTAGCAGGTTCCAGAGGCTCATAGGCATTTCTGAGTTATTCCTTCTTGTGGGCCTCGTATATCTGGCGAGCATGGCAAATGAGCTGGAGAATGAAGTAGAATTGGGGAATGGTGCAGCCTTGAGCCAATGTGATGAGATGATATTGGACAGAGAAAATGTTGATCTCAGCGGCACTGACATCGCACGATCAGTCCTCAGAAAGTAACTGATTGAAAATAATTGGTTCGTTATCTTATTGTGATGCTCTGATTTCATTGGGGTGACATTCAACCAGCAAAGTTTACTTTTCTGAGACTTGAGACCAAACTGTGAAAACATATGTATCTTGATGTTATTAATAAGACAAATCCATCCATGGATTTGGAAGGCACTAGCAAGGGCAGAGCTTTTTTTTATTCCTAATAGCTCGAGGGAAGGTGTCATTGTTCATTGAGAAAATTACCAGCTCCTCTGATTTCCATTAACCACAGTTTGCTGAGGGTGAATGATGCTACATGAGTCAAATATTACTTCGATACAAGGGAAGTTACTTTGATATCACCTTAAATGATATTGGAAAATCAGTTAACATGGTAAAGAGCAAAATGATAGAACACGGGTTGTTTGAAAAATGTGGTCAATGTCCTCACAACGTTTAAGGAAAAACTGATGCATGAACTTCTGATTCTGAGGAGAGGTTCATCCTCTTTGTAATGAGGCTGTTTGGTTACGCACTGTGACACAGAGACAGAAGAGAAAAGTTCCACTCTGTATGTGGAACAAAACCACCCTGTTCACGGTGCATTGGACAGTGACAGACACACACTATTGTCTGTTCCTATTGGACATTGATCATCAAAATCTCATCATTCACTGATGACCAATAGCAGTAAAGAAGGCAGCAGTTCCCATCACCCCAGTTGAAAAGCAAAAAAAGGAAAGGAATTGCCAGTGGAAGTGGAAGTAACTAGGGGACGGGTGTAACGTACAGTGGGAGAGGGAGAAGAAAGATGTGAAGAGATATTAGATTAGATTAGATTACAGTGTGGAAACAGGCCCTTCGGCCCAACAAGTCCACACCGACCCGCCGAAGCGAAACCCACCCATACCCCTACATTTACCCCTTATCTAACACTACGGGCAATTTAGTATGGCCAATTCACCTGACCCTGCACATCTTTGGACTGTGGGAGGAAACCGGAGCACCCGGAGGAAACCCACGCAGACACGGGGAGAACGTGCAAACTCCACACAGTCAGTCGCCTGAGGCGGGAATTGAACCCGGGTCTATGGCGCTGTGAGGCAGCAGTGCTAACCACTGTGCCACCGTGCCGCCCACTGGAAGAGTATGTAGCAGCAGAAGGGGGAATGCAAGGGAAGGTGGAGTGTAAAAACGAGTAGGAAGGTGGAGGAAGAATGGCTAATGAAGTTTTAGTGACTGGGAAAAACTTGCGTTGGCAAAAATGAAATAGGTTGAAAAACATGACTGTTCAGGAACATTGGGATCTGGTTCCATTGAAAATTAAGAGTTGATGTACTTTTTTTTCTATCACTTGAACCTTGATCAGTTTGCACATTCACTCTGTATTTCTGTATCTCCATCAAATGCAGATGACATGGTTTTTTTCTCTCTTGGTATGGTGTCTGAACATTTTTTGAAAATTTTAACAGTATGTATTTGCTTCCAATTCAAGGTAGACATGAGAATATGATTTGATCTCCTGCAGTTTGTCCATAACATAGAATTTAATTGAGTATTTATTCTCATCACACTAGCTGATTCAAGCAACGAGTCTGTG
Source organism: Chiloscyllium plagiosum (assembly GCF_037043375.1). Lineage (NCBI taxonomy): Eukaryota > Metazoa > Chordata > Chondrichthyes > Orectolobiformes > Hemiscylliidae > Chiloscyllium > Chiloscyllium plagiosum. The sequence goes on along the minus strand of NW_028270178.1, from coordinate 50,023,522 downwards.
TCCATCCTGCAGATTAAAAATTTCTTCAGTTCTGACTATTGTGACGAAGAACAGTACCACACAAAAGGCGAATGTTCCAGTGCAAGGTGCCAAACCCTTGAGCAGGTAATCTCACAAACTTTCTAAAAAGCCTTTGGATATGCACATGGTCGTGCAGGCTCGCATTTTCATTCAATGGTTCTATGTGGTGGCAGCCATGAACACTCTGATATATTCTGAAGCAATAGCTAATGGCAGTTGTTGGTTTGTTCCATTGACTGTACTCAGTAAGTGAGACTCTAGTGAAGTGCTGGTGTTATCGTCCACGTTCTATTTACGTGTTTCGGTTTCCTTGAGTTTGCAATGTAATTTCCTGTGTCGATGAAGTCATTTCCGGCCCTTTTTCTCAGAGAGTGATACATGGAGTCAAAATTCATGTGTTAGTTGATGTAGTTCCGGTTGGAATGACACGTTTCTAGGAAGTTTCGTGCTTGTCTCTGTTTGGCACGTCTTAGGATGGACATGCAGACCTAGTCAAAGTGGCCTACTCCCTCATCAGTAGGTTAAAAATTAAGGTGGGGTCATGTGGCTAGTTGATGTTCATCTATCCTGGTGACTAGTTTTCTACTTGTTTTCCGTTGTAGTGTTTGTCATTAGAATTCATTGATGCTGTAATGCCAACTAACAGAGTATTATTTTACTGAACAACTTTTTTCATACTTTTGAGCACCGCAATAAATAGCCCTTTATTGCCTGTTCTGCTCCAGGATCAACTAGCCTTGCAAGGTTGTCAGCAAAAGAGCTCAGAGTTAAATAAGGAAAAACGTCTTTATTTAGAGAGTTGTTACGAATTGGAATTGAATGGCTGGGAAAGTAGTGCATGAAGATTCAAAAGAGAACTGGATATATATTTGGAAATTATGAATGTAACGGGCAACAGAGAGAAGGCTGGCAAATAGGAGGCGCTTGGGAAACATTATTGGAGCTGATGCATACAATAATGGCCAATGGCCTCCTCCTGTACTTTAAAGTTTTGTACTCTATCAAGTGTCAACTGTGAATAAAAGTCAGTATCCAATTATTTCACAGTGTAAATGCTCGCAAATATCTGATTATTTGGTGCAGCATAAGAATTTAAGATGCAAGTATTGCAAGGTCAGCTTCATTATGAAGTCTAATTATTACTCAGAACATAAACATTTTACATGTCGTATTCCAATTCCTAAAACAAATATATCATTGCTTTGGCACAAAACACTTTGGAAAGCTCTGACATTTCCCTGACGCGATATTATCTTCGTTGTTTTTGTTTTCACTCTCCACATTTCATATTAAACATGATTCATTCTAAAAAATTGAAAGCTTTCAGATTATTGTTCACTAAAATTTGACAACAAATAATTTATTTAGTTTAATATTCACAATAAGTGAAATTGCTGCCTTTTTAAAATTACTCGCAAATAGCTGAAGATCGTACATTTCAGTGAGAAATTAAACTGATTGAATATATATAATGAATAAGGACGCTAATTCTATTTGTATGTTCAATCTTCTGCTAACTCTGAACATGGAATTATCCAGAAACCAACCATTTTAAAAATATTGGAGTGGCAAAACATTGCTTTGAATCCTGACATTCAATATCTAATTGTGATCACTGCAAGAGTTATGTTCTTTCTTCGCGAAAGTAAAATATACGTTTTATTTCTGTGTTAGCAAATCTTGACTGGAGTTTATATTTTAGTTCCATAAATATAGAATCAATATAATTGATTTAAGAGATTATAGTCCAGTTGAACGATTATCGTTCACATCTTAGTTTTGCCCAATTCATGAAATATAGCAAACATCCGATTATTGTTCTGGTCAGCAAACTCAACACCATGCAATGAGCTAGGCTTAAAATTGCTTCCAATAGATCTGAAATCATTTACAGTGCGATTGGACCTAATAGCTGCCTGTGATATAGGGAGACTCAGGGGTCTGTCCCAAAATCTGTGCATAGATCGTCTAACCTGGCCCAGGGCCAATCAAACAGTACTTCAAACAAATATTTTGGGATCCACCTTGGGCAGGGGAAGAACCCATCAAAAGACTATCACTGGTCTCAGTGTAGGTACACATATTGTCCAGGTTAAATACTAATGGTGGACCAATACACAATAGACAATAGGTGCAGGAGTAGGCCATTCAGCCCTTCGAGCCTGCACCGCCATTCAGTATAATCATGGCTGATCATTCCTAATCAGTATCCTCTTCCTGCCTTATCTCCATAACCCTTGATTCCACTATCTTTGAGAGCACTATCCAACTCTTTCTTAAATGAATCTAGTGACTGGGCCTCCACTGGCATCTGGGGCAGAACATTCCACACTGCCACCACTCTCTGGTGAAGAAGTTTCTCCTCATCTCTGTCCTAAATAGTCCACCCCGTATTTTTAAGCTGTGTCCTCTGGTTCGGCACTCACCCATCAGTGGAAACATGTTTCCTGCTGCCAGAGTGTCCAATCCTTTCATAATCTTATATGTCTCAGTCAGATCCCCTCTCAGTCTTCTGAACTAAAGGGTATACAAGCCCAGTCGCTTCAGTCTTTCAGTGTAAGATAATCTCGCTATTCCTAGCGTGAACCTACGCTGCACTCCCTCAATAGCCAGAATGTCTTTCCTCAAATTTGGAGACCAGAACTGCACACAGTACTCCAGGTGTGGTCTCACCAGGGCCCTGTACAGTTGCAGAAGCACCTCTTTGCTTCTATACTCAATTCTTCTTGTTATGAAGGCCAGTATGCTATTAGCCTTCTTCACTACCTGCTGTACCAGAATGCTTGCCTTCATTGACTGTTATACAAGAACACCCAGATCTCTCTGTACTGCCCCTTAAACTAAATTGATTCCATTGAGGTAGTAAATGGCTTCCTGTTCTTGCCACCAAAGTGGATAATTATACATTTATCCACATTAAACTGCATCTGCCATGCATCTGCCCACTCACCTAACTTGTCCAGGTCACCCTGTAATCTCCTAACGTCCTCATCAGATTTCACCCTGCCACCCAGCATTGTATCATAGCAAATTTGCTAATGTTATTGCTGATACCATCTTCTATTTCATTAACATATATTGTAATAAGCTGCAGTCCCAGCACGGATCCCTGCGGTACCCCACTGGTCACTGCCTGCCATTCAGAAATGGAGCAATTTATCACTAACCGTTGTTTCCTATCAGCCAACAAATTTTCAATCCAATCTAGTACTTTGCCCCCAATATCATGCACCCTAATTTTACTCACTAACCTCCTGTGTGGGAATTCATCAAAAGCTTTCTGAAAGGCCAGGTGCACTACATCTACTGGATCTCCCTCGTCCATCTTCAGAGTCACATCCTCAAAAAGTTCAAGATTAGTCATGCATGATTTCCCCTTCATAAATCCATGCTGACTCTGTTCTATTCTGTTACTACTATCCAGATGTGTCGTAATTTCATCCTTTATAATAGACTCCAGCACCTTTCCCACCACTGAGGTCAGACTAACTGGTCTATGATTTCCTGCTGTCTCTCTCCCACCTTTCTTAAAAAGTGATATAACATTAGCCACCCTCCAATCCTCAGGAACCGAACCCGAATCTATCGAACTCTGGAAAATAATCACCAACGCATCCATGATGTCCCGAACCACCTCCTTCAGTAGACCATCAGGCCCCGGAGACTTATCAACCTTCAGACCTAACAGTCTCTCCAACACCAAATCATGGCAAATATAAATTCCCTTAAGTTCAGGTCCTTCAGCCACTGTTACCTCAGGGAGATTGCTTGTCTCTTCCCCAGTGAACACAGATCTGAAGTACCCATTTACTTCTTCTGCCATTTCTTTGTTCCCCATAATATATTCCCCAGTTTCTGTCTTCAAGGGCCCAATTTTAGTCCTAAACATTTTTTTGCCTTGCACATATTTTAAAAAAAGCTTTTACTATCCTCCTTTATATTATTGGCCAGTTTACCTTCGTACCTCATTATTCCTCTGCGTATTTCCTTCTTAGTTATCCTCTGTTGCTCTTTAAAAGCTTCCCAGACCTCAGTTTTCCCACTTGTCTTTTCTGTGATATACATTTTCTCTTTTAACTTTATATGTTTCTTAACTTTCCTCGTCAGCCACGGCCGCCCATGCCTCCTCCTAGGATCTTTCTTCCTTTTAGGAATGAACAGATCCTGCAACTTCTGCATTTTTCACAGAAATATCCCCCATTGTTCCTTCATGGTCATCCTTGCTAAGTTATTGCACCATTGAACTTTGGCCAGCTCCTCCCTCATAGCTCCATAGATCCTATCTATGCCTCTCCCTATCATAGTTCTCTATCTATGCCTCTCATCATCTTGTACGCTCCAGTCAAGTCACGTTCCATTCTTCGTCGTTCCAATGAAGAATACACCTTAGCTCCCTCAAATTTTATTTTTAGGCATGCCCGCTACTCTAGGCAGCATCTTGATAAATCTCCTCAGCACCCTCACCAAAGCTTCCACACATCTTTCCTCTAACGAGGCAAACAGAACTGATCACAATATTCTAGGTGTGGTCTCACCGGGGTTCCATAGATTAGCAGCATAGCCTCGCAGCTTTGAAACTCAATCCCTCGGCTAATGAACACATCAAACGCCTTCTTAACAACTGTATAAACCTGGGGAACAACTTTGTGGGAGCTATCCCATGGACCATATGATTTCCCCCGTTCCTCCACAATGTAAGAATCCTGCCTTTAATCCTGTATTCTGCATTCAAATTCGACCATACAAAATGAACCGTATCCCACTTTTCCATATTGACACCATCTGCCACTTAGCAGCAACCACGTTTGAAATTAATCTTCAGTCAGAGCCTTGTCCAGAGAGCAGACTTGTTGCTATGGAGATCCAGAATCTCACCATACAACTTACCTATGTTGATGAAACCTGACCTGCCTCCCAGACTCCACACATCTGCACCCCGGACCAGACATGGGTGAAGACGTTAACAAGTTGACAATCTACTGCAGTGCCTTGTGTCTCACAAAGAAACCTCTAAAGCCATGTCAAATAAACGTCGCCTTCACATTCTCCAGTCTCAAAATAAAATTTTACATCTCTGTGAATGGTCAGAGATTACGACATGGATCACACAGTAGAATGTATGTGAAGTAACCAGCAGCAAACGGCAATCCACAAATCACATTAATAACTGAACTTGGTGGATTGTGTCTGGGCTAAGTAACCACACATATTATACTGGCTTTCAGGTGACTGTAATAAAACACACCATAACTGGAGGTTTGTCCTTACACCACTCAAAGCTTCCTAATCTCACGCACATCACTCCCTCACACATTCAACAATTGATGAGAATCCACAAGCTGGGTGAAAATGGAAACATAGAACAGTGCAGCACAGTGCAGGCCCTTCGGCCCTTGAGGGTCTGTCGACCTTCTATCCTAGTCTAAGTTCAGAGTAACTTAAATACCTCTCAGTATACTAATATCCATATGCCTATCCTATTAAATATCCCTATTATAGCTGACTTTACTTCAACTGCTGGCTGTTAATTGCACACACCCACCACTCTCTGTGTAAAGAAAGTAACTTTGACATCTCCCCTAAACCTTCCTCCAATTACTTTAAAATCATACCCATTTCGAGATAGTCATTTCCACCCTGGGAGAAAGTCTCTGGCTATCCACTCTATCTATGCCTCTCATCATCTTGTACGCTTCTGTCGAGTCACGTTCCATGCTTCTTCGTTCCAATGAAGAAAACACATTAGCTCCCTCAAATTTTATTTTAAGACATGCCCGCTACTCTAGGCAGCATCTTGATAAATCTCCTCAGCACCCTCACCAAAGCTTCCACACATCTTTCCTCTAACGAGGCAAACAGAACTGATCACAATATTCTAGGTGTGGTCTCACCGGGGTTCCATAGATTAGCAGCATAACCTCGCAGTTTTTAAACTCAATCCCTCGGCTAAAGAACACATCAAACGCCTTCTTAACAACCGTATAAATCTGGGGAGCAACTTTGTGGGAGCTATGCCATGGACCATACGATTTCCCCTGTTCCTCCACAATGTAAGAATCCTGCCTTTAATCCTGTATTCTGCATTCACAATCGACCTTCCAAAATGAATCCTATCCCACTTTTCCATATTGACACCATCTGCCACTTAGCAGCCGAGTGCTGCATCTTTTCAATGTCCTGTTGCAAACTACAACAGACCTCCACACTATCCATAATTCCAGGTGTCAAGTAGTGCTGAAGGCGTAAACACTACATCACTCTAGTGTCTCCTATCTTCCATGACCAATACTAAATGTGGAGGGGTGGAGAGACATGCCGTTGGTAGCAGAGTAGCCAGTAAGGCTTTCAAACAAGAGGCTTCGTACAACAGTCAAGAGGAGATTTTGGACTTATTATAATGTTTGAAAGTGGATAAATGTCGCGGTACTTACATTTTACAGGAGGAGACCAATCAGCCCTCAGGGCCTATAAAACTGTAACTAGTGTAGATCATGCAGCACCAGTGTTCAGTTACACAGCAACATGATCAGTCTATTCAGCTACTTGATGTCAGTAAGACAGGAAATGGAAAAGGCCACAAAGTTACTGGTCTATGGGGTATACTGGAATTACACCAGCTTACATCGCCCCTCAGGCCTGACCTTCAATTCAGTAAGGTCGGGGCTGATCTGCACTCGGCCGCAATTTCTCTTTCGGTGCCGAATTCTTTGTATCCCTCGACTGTCTGACGTGTCAAAAGCCATTGACACCCACTCCCACCCCTAACATTTCAGTGATGTAGCCTCCCCTAACTGTCTGGTCCCAACTGTAATAACCCTCTGAGAGAAGGAAACACTCCACATACATATACCTTGGCCTATTGACATGAACAAAAAATGTGAACACAACGTGAGAGTGATTGAACCTGATAACACAGTAGTATTTGATTGAGCAAAGTGTCAATGAGACTGAACAAAATTGAACTTGATGGGAATCAGTTGTAAACTCCCCACTGGTTGGATCATTCAGAGCACAATGGGGCTGGTGGACATCAATCCTCCCAGTCCCTGGATATCCCTGTGGGCAATCCTCACGGGAGCTTCTTCGGCACAAACATCTTCAGCTGCTTCATCAATGTCTTTCCCTCTGTCATACGATCAGAGCTGGTGGATATTCTGTGAAGATTATATACTGTTCAGAACAATGAGTCAACTCCGAAGGTATTAAAGTATCAATTCGGACAACGTTCAATCTTGTGTTTTTAATGTATAGGTAACATTAGTCAAAAGCACTGCTGGACACTAAACATTTCCACTGTTAATAAAAAGAGGAACCCCTTCAGCAACCCTAGCTTGTTTTACAGTAATATAATAACATCATTCAGCCCATCAGACCTATTCCATAACAAGAGGCTCAACACATTCACTCTCTACTGCCTATTACACAAGAAGATATTTTTTATTTTAAAAAATCAGCAGCTGTTGGAATCCAAAATAGTCACGCAGGAGGCTGGAAAAATAAAATAAACAAGACGACATCAAGACGTTGAGAAGTCAACGCCTTGGATTAACCCTTCGTCAGGACTGTGAGTGGAAGTAAGGGGTCTATAGATAAAGTGGCGGGTGAGAGAGGAGGAGGTAGAGTGGCGAGGTGGGGACAAGTGAACACAGATAAAGGGTATCAGCGGGTTGGTGATGGGAGGGCTGAATCCAATTGGTAGCTGGACAAAGGGTTGCTCACAGGAATGAAAGGGAGGGGAGGATCTGGGAAGGAAGTCGGGGGTTTGCAAGGGAGGCTATTTGAAATTGGCGAATTCAGTGTTAATTCCCCGGGGTGTAGACTGCACAGGTGACATTTGGGATCTTGTTCCTCCAATGAATGGTTTGGTTCATTGTGGTAATGGAGAAGAACAAGGATGACCATGTCAGAAATGGATTGGTCGAGAGAATTAAAATAGGAAGTGACTAGGAGGTCAGGTCAGCAATGACACGCCCGACTGAGATACTCAGCAAAACATTCACTTCATTTGCATTTGGTCTTCCTGATGCAGTGAAGACCACATCGGGTGCACCAGATGCAGTAAACTAGGTTTGGATCCCACCACTGGGCCCATCTCCGACCAATCACGACAATAACCCCCAGGTACCTTCTCCTACAATTGTAAAAGATGCAATCCTTGCTGGCACACCACCTCCTCCACCTCCTTATAGGGCTATAAACAGTACTTCCAGCTCAGAAAGAGGTTCACTGACCTCTCTTCCAACCTATTTCTCTGCATCAGGCGCTCCAAATGCCGGTATCTCTACATTGCAGAGACCTAATGTAAACTAAGGGCACATTTCACCGAGCATCACAGTCCGGGCCTGCAGGGGCTGACCTGATCTTCCAGTCACCGCCCTTTGACAATGCAGCACTCCCTCCATACCGATCCTCTCGTTCACCCGTTGTACTATTTGCTGCCTTCCCCCGCCCTCCTCTCTGACTTATCACCTCCATCACCACCCCATTCACCTATTGTACTCTATGCTACTTTTCCCATCCCAGTCCCCTCTTACTTATCTCTCCACTCTGCAGCCCCCCTGCCTTTATTCCTGACCGCCTCGTCCAGGAACTCCCCACATACGTTCGAGACACCACCTACGCCCTCCACCTCTTCCAAGACTTCCGTTTCCCCGGCCCACCATACCTCATCCTCACCATGGATATCCAATCTCTCTACACGTCCATCCGCTATGACCAGGGCCTCCAAGCCATCCGTCTCTTCATCTCGCGATATCCCCAACATTACCCTTCCACCGACACCCTCATTCGTTTGGCTGAACTGGTGCTCAGGTTTAACAATTTCTCTTTCAAATCCTCCCACTTTCTCCGGACCAAAGGACTAGCCATGGGATCCCGTGTGTGCCCCAGCTATGCTTGTCTCTTTGTTGGCTACATAGAACAGTCCATCTTCCGTAATTGCACCAGCACCACTGCTTCCTTCGCATTGGCGCCACCTCGTGCTCCAGCGAGGAGGTTGAGCAATTCATTAACTTCACCAACACTTTCTATCATGACCTTAAATTCACCTGGACTATCTCTGACACATTCCTTCGCTTTCTGGACCTCTCCATCGCCATTAATGAAGACCGAATTGACACTGATATCTTTTACAAACCCACCGACTCCCACAGCTAACTGGATTACACCTCTTCCCACGCTACCTCCTTTAAAAATGCCATCCATATTCCCAATTCCTCTTCCTCTGCCGTATCTGCTCCCATGAGCACCATCGAACACACCAGATGGCCTCCTTCTTTAGAGATCGTAATTTCCCTTCCCACGTAGTTAAAGATGGCCTCCAATGCATCTCGTCCACACCACACCGCTCTGCCCTCAAACCCCACCCCTCCAACCGTAACAAGGACAGAACCCCATGGTGCTCACCTTCCAACCTACCAACCTTCACATAAACCACATCATCTGAAAACATTTCCGACACCTCCAAATGGACCCCACCACCCGAGATATATTTCCCTTCCCACCCAGTTCCGCTTCCTGCAAAGACCATTTGCTCCGTGACTAAATGGTCAGGTCCTCGACCCCAACAACCCACCCTCCCTTCCTGGAACCCTCCCCTGTCACCACAGGAATTGTAACCTGCGCCCACACCTCCTTCCTCACGTCCATCTAAGGCTCCAAAAAAGCCTTCCACATTCCCATTCACCCGTTGCACTCCTTGCTACCTTGCCCACCCTCCTGTCTGACCTATCACCTCCATCCGCACCCCTATTCACCTATTGTACTCTATGCTGGTTTCCATTCACCCCCACCCCCTCTCATTTAACTCTCAACTCTGCAGGCATCGTGCCTCTTTTCCTGATGAAGAGATTTTGCCCGAAACGTCGATTTTTCTGCTCGGATGCTGCCTGACTGCTGTGCTTTTCCAGCATCACTTATCATCTGCCTGTCAAGCCTACAGCCTGGAGGACGCAACGTTGTCTTCTCCAATTTGAAATAGTATTTCTACCCATGCCCCTTCTCCCTTTCCAGACCATCTCGCTTTGTGCATAAAATTACACAATGAAACACAAACAACAGAATAAAGAACCCCGACAGAATTCAACCCATTCAGCTCAATTTAATTATGCTGTTACGAATATACACAACTCTCCCAATAAGCAAACTCCCAATTAAAACCAGTTTCAATGGAATACGTGCTTCCAGTTTGAAGTTTAAGTTCAGAAAAGAGGAAGAGTTTCTTCACAGCACTCTGTTGAACTTCGCATTTCAAGGCTTAACTGAAAACTGCTCCGCTTAGCTCAGCTAGGACAGCGAAAAAAGCTGTCCACTGCCCGTTCAGTATTCAGGTCAGGTCACAAATAAAGCATGGCCACTTCGGCCTGAAGTCTCATCTGTTTCCATATAAACAAAAGGCCTCTGATAATCTTTTTCATCTCTGTAACAAACCAGACTGATCGGAGCCCGGCCCCGTTTTATTGTCCCTCTGAAAAACATCAAGGACATAGTCTCCTTGAGGCAAGAAACAGCTTTTGAACAAAAAAAGGGACTAGCTTTGTGACATCTCCCCCTCCCTCAAAAAGATAACCAGAATACAAAACGATTGTTGCATTTTTATCCTTTAAAACCCAGACATATACACTATACTAACTAAACATGCAAGCATGCACAAACCCATGCAAATTCAGGCCGCCCCATACCCACCAGTGAACGCCTCCATTACTCATTGGAGTTGACTAACTCATCAGCTTTCATGTTTTGGCGAACTGCCGCATGCATAATTGTCAGATTGAACGGCTGCAACAACAAGCTCCATCTAAACAGTCTGGCATTTTTGTCCTTGAATCTTTCCACAAACGTGAATGTGTTGTGAACAGTGTCTATGATTGTCTCGGATGCATTGTTGATAATATAAACACTGTGATGTTTTAATGGCAACACCAAGCTTAAAGTCTCTTTCTACACCATTGAACATTTTTGTTAATAAACGTTCGACTTGTTAGAAAAATACCCGATGGATCGTTCTATTCCCTCGTCATTCTCCTGCAGGAACACCAGACTGACACCCACATCACTGTCATCGATAACCACCTTGAAATGGTTGCGTCGTCCTGTGTAGCTAATACTATGGGCAGTGGTTAACACAGTTTTTAGGCTGTCAAATGCCATTTGACAGTTATTTGTCCACTGAGAGCTTATGCCCTTGACAATTCAGTGAGGGGAGCAGCCACACTGCTTAACGTTTGGCACAAACTTTCGGTAAAATCCAGTCAATCCCAGGAACCGTAGTAGTGTGTTTTTTTTTTCTCGACGGTGTGGAACATTCCCCAACTATTTTTATTTTCATATCTCATGAGGCCATTTGTCCAAATCCAATAACGTGACCCAGGAACGTGATTTGGGTTTTCGCAAATACACTTGTAGCTGGGTTTACCACCAAGCCTGCTTTCTGAAGTCGATGGAAAAAGTCCGATAAATGCTGTAACTGTTCCTTCCATGAGTGACAAAAAATCATCACGTCATCAATGTACTACTCATAGTTGGGTGATCCGGCAATGACCCTATTATCATTCTTGGAAATGTGGATGGATCGTTTCTCATACCAAATGCCACGACTTTGAACTGATATAGTCCATTTGGCGTTACGAAAGCCGAAATTGCCTTTTCATTCTGTGACAGAGGTCCTTGCCAGTAGCCTCTGAGCTTGTCCAACTTAGAAACATAAGTAACTTCTGCCACCTTTTCTACACAGTTCTCCAAACATGGAATTGGAAATGCATCAGTCGTTTTAACAGCATTGAGATTGTGATAGTCCACACATGACCCTGGGTGCCATCTGGCTATGGCAACATGACTATACGTGATGTTCAGTCATTGTAACTCACATTATTTATGCCATCTTGGCGCATGCGCTCTACTCCTTCTGAACCTGTGCCAATTTTGGAGAGTCATACCTATAAGGATATTGCGTAATCAGAACAGCATCTCCTGTATCTACCTTATCGGCTTGCTTTCCTTCCCTGTCAAAATACGTTTTGAGCATATTCACACGACACACTCTGTGAGATCTCTTCCTGTCTGGAGTCCGTATCAAGTAGTTTACCTCATTTAATTTCTTCCCAATTTGATAAGGTACACTAAAACCTGCTTTTAAAGGCTCAACTGTTACTGGAAGTAAAACTAATACCTTATTCCCAATTGCAAAATTCTGAATTCGTGATTTCTGATCCACTTCTTGTTTCATTGTATGCTGCAATACGTTTAAATGCTGTCTACCCAAAATCTCCAGCTCTATTTAATCGTTCCTAAAATTTGTCACATCATCCAAATGGGTGCTCTCTGAATTCTGACTTATTAACTTCTCCTTAATCAATGTTAATGGTCACTTTACTTCATGCCCAAAAATTAATTCAAATTGTTTGAATTTGGTCGATTTGAATTGCTTAATTCCCAAGTTATCCATCACTGCGTTGAATAGCTCGGATGTGATATTTGATCCTTGATCTGCCTGGATCTCGATTAGTAGTCCTCATCTAGTAAAAAAAAAAATACGTATTTTTTTCTACAATTCTTTTAACTGTGATGCTGCATAATGGGATTGCCACCAATAATGGGACATCTAGTCGACACACCCATTATTGTTAAAATAATTGTTGTTCGCACTTTTTGTTTGAGGTAGGGGAGCTACGCAATCTATCAAGACACGTGAAAGCTTCCTGAAATGCTGGAATAGCTATTGAAGTCACAGATTTTATTACTGTCTGTGTGACATGTTTGAGACGTCTGGCAAAATTAAACTACGTCTTTGTGTTGTCCAGGCCACTGAAAACATACTTGTATTTCAAACTGTATTGTTCTCACCCTGAAATGATCTCCAAGTGGTAGCTCATGTGCCATTCGCAGCACTTCCTTTCTATACCCAACAGGCAAAACAATTTGATGAATTTCTGCCCACGTCTGATCTGCTTCCATGTGCGCTGATCTACATATCCGCATTAAGACATCATTTGTTGAGTAATAACACACAGGAATGCAATCATTCTCTTTCTTGCTAAATGTCGTTTGATTTAACTGTTTTCATTACCCATCTTTCTGCTGCAAATCATTCAGCTTAGCAGAGTTAAAAATACTTGCATGTTTTCTTACTTGCCCCTTGTCTGATCCATTTATCGGGTCAATAAAAACGTTTCGGATAACTCTATGTCACCTTCCTTATATGTGCCTTTTGATCTCTCCTGCTTCAAACTGTGCATCTGTGATCTTGTAATCACAAAATCAGGGAAACTTCCTGGATAACCGTTCTCCAGTTCTCCACTGGCTCTCCAATTAGAGTAGGCATCACTCCTGCTGGTGAATCAGCTATGTCATTTGCAAGGACAAATTTTATTCCTGGAGCTGAGAGTTTGGGGTCCAGTTCTCCTACAACACATTTTCCACTCTTTTCTGGACTCTCTAGCCTCACGTTACATATCTGAGTACTTTTTGTCTCACCATGAATTCCTACTACCCGCACATTTTCTGGCAATAGTCCCTCAGGAGTACAAATCCCCTCATCCCTCAGCATTACAGACTGAGAAGATAATGTGTCCCTTAATATTGGATCCTCCATATCTATTACTCCTGGCCTATATAATTAAACTTTACCATTGCATGTAGATGTTATAAGCAGATCTGGCACGTCCTCCTTAATCAACCTCTGACCATCTTGTATACTCTGCGGCAGTTGTCTAACTTCTCTTGAGCTTTTTGTTACTTTCTGACAAATCTTACATTCTTCTCTGGTGTTCTCTTCGCACAACAACTCTGTGATTTTGTGTGGCTCACTTTATTATAATGAAAACGCCTGGGTCTCTTATCTTGTTTGTTCCCCTCAAGGGTTTCTTTTTTGACCCTGTGGTAAATTCGCCTTATGATCTTCACTGATATCTACTTTTCCCTTTCCACGTGATGACATCTCTTTGCGCCAATTTCTATTTCTGATGGACTGAATTTGATTCTGGAAGCCAAACTGAGTTTATAATCATCGGCCATTTCAGCTGCTAGCCTTGATGTTATCACTCTCTGCTCTTCAACATGAGTTTGCACACCTTCAGGCAGTGCATTTATCAATTACTCCAAAATAATTGCCTCTCTAAAGGCATCATAGGTTGCTTGATTTTTAAGGCTCTCATCCATCTGTCGAAATTACTCTGTTTGATCCTTTCAAACTCAATGTAGGTTTGACCAGGGTATCTGTTAGATTCCTGAAATGTTGTCTATAGGCATCTGGTACAAGCTCATATGCAGTTAAAATGGCTTTTTTCAGCTCCTCATATTCCGCAGGTACCTCATCTGATAGGGATGCAAATATCTCAACAGCCCTACCTACAAATTTCGTTTGGAGCAACAAAACTCTTGTTGGCTCTGGTCACTGCATTTCTTTAGCCACCATTTCTAATGAGTTGAAAATGACTTCCACATCCTTGCCATCAAATTTAGACAATGCTTGTAATCGGCTAGGTTTCAGACTACCTGGAGAAACTCAGGACTGCAGATGCTGGAGATCAGAACTGAAAATGTGTTGCTGGAAAAGCGCAGCAGGTCAGGCAGCATCCAAGGAACAGGAGAATCGACGTTTAGGGCATGAGCCCTTCTTCAGGATTGAAGACGGGCTCATGCCCGAAACGTTGATTCTCCTGCTCTTTGGATACTGCCTGACCTCCTGCGCTTTTCCAGCAACACTTTTCAGTTCTGACTACCTGGGGCTTCTTCATCCTCACTCTCGTCATCACTAACAATACCCCCAACCTTTATCTCCCGCCTGCTACGCTAACTTTCTTTTTTTAAGTGTCAGCTTTTGCTGTTCAACAGTTGTCTCTTTCTTTCTCCTCTTCTGCTCTCTCTTTTTCTCTCTCTTCCACTGCTCTCTATTTTCCATCTGTTCTGCTTTTAATCGTAACTGAAACTGTTTCATTTCTGCTGCCCATTCCTTACCTCTCGCCGCTAAGTCAAGCTGCTTCCTTTGCAATTGAATTCTTACCATCTGTATAGATTCTGATGGTTTCTCTAGATAGTTTAATTGATGACTTACTACTACAACTAACTCTCCTTTCCTCACAGAAGCTGTCAGTTCTGATTCCAGATTCTCTGCCAATTCATGCAACTTGGTCGTATTCATTTTCTTCAAAACTTCCAGTCACTGCATCCACATGCAGAAAACGTTTTGGCGACTAAACAAGCCATTGCTATCCCAAGATTTGTCTACACAACAAAAGAAAAACCCGAATTCAAGACACGAGCACCTCATGCTTGCTGTTTAAAATCCCGCAAATACCCCCTAATCTGTTATGGACTAGTCTAGACCACTTAAAATGTTCTTAAGCAAGCATGCTTAAGAACATTTGTTTCGGTAAGTGTACAATGAAGATTGCCAAGAGTAACATAGGGAAGTTGTCAACTAAATTTTAAAACAGACAAAAGCTCTATTCACAAAATTACACAATTAAACATAAAGAACAGAATAAGGCCCCCGACCAAACTGAACTTATCCAGCTAGACTTAATTATGCTGTTCCAAATATGCACAACAGTCCCAATATGCAAACTCCCTTTAAAAACCAGTAGAAATGCAACACATGCTTTCAGGTTGAAGTTGAAGGAGAGTTTCCACACAGCTCCCTGTAGAACTTCCCAGTTCAAGACTCAACTGAAAACTGCTCAGCTCAGCTCAGCTCAGCTCGTTCAGCTAAAAAACAAGCTGACCACTCCCCTTTCATTATCCAGGTCCCTTGTCAAGCATGACCACTTTGGCCGGAAGTTTCATCTGCTTCCATATATCATCTCTGTACGAAGCCAGACTGATCGGAGTCATTTTAATGCCCCTCTGAAAACAATCAAGGACAGACTCTCCTTGAGCCAAGGAAAAGCTTTGAGAAAAAAAAGCGAGTAGCTTTGTGATGGAGAAGACGGGCTAGTTTTCTGTACGGAGTTCAGAAGCTGGTGGAATTGGCTAACTCTATCAGAGTGTGATTGCTGACAGGTTTGTGAACAACAAGACGTTCAGTGCAGGGTCACAAACTAACTGCACATTGAGGCGGTGAAAGTTCATTCAGAACCTGGCGCTCTCTCTAACCATCATGTGGCTCCACAGAGCTATGTAAACTATCATAGAATCATAGAGTCCAACACCACGGAGACAACCCGTTTAGCCCAAAATGGTTCATGCTGACCAAAATATACATCCATGCTCACCCACTTTTCCTGCACTTGGCCAATATCCTTCTCAAAGTTTCCTATCTATATATTTGTACAAACGTGAACACGTGTATCGCAGAAAACACGTTATATATCAAGACATCAAAGTTTTGTTTTGGAAATACTGAGTGTTAGTGCATAACACTCAAATTTTAATGCAATCAGTTTTTTAATATTATGAAGCAATACACATTAAGCAGTGTTCTCCTTCACAGTCTCCTCATGGTACCACCACTGTAGGGATAGTCTGGTGAAACTCCATTACACTGTAGCAAGTAGATCATTCATTATAAAGGAGAGAAAATCCGTTCACATTGTCCCAAGTGCTGTCTCAAGAACACTTTACAATTGCAGGATGGTGCCTTCACTATTAGACTTAATCATTGTGTAATGAAGGACACCACTCATTTACTGTGCTGATTAATTACTTATCCATATCAATTCTGTCAGTGACCCATGACCAAAGACCATTTCGCCTTCTCATACATACAAAATAGAAGGATGATATGTTTTACCAAATCACTTCTTTGCCCTATGAAGCAAAGCTAGACCAACAGCAACATCAATATTGCCATTGCAGATGGTTGGAAATGCTGAGGAGGCAATGGCCTATGCTGTATTATCTCCGGAATATTAACCTGGGGACCCAAGCAATGGATTTGAATTCCACCTCAGCAAATATTGGAATTTTAATTCAATAAAATATGAAGAATTAAGAATCAAATTAAACGATGAAGCCATTATTGATCGTCCTACCGGGCACCTTTATTCCCTTCAGGGAAATCTACCATCTTCACCTGGTCAGGCTGATATGTGACTCCAGACCTACAGAAATATTGTTAACTCTCAATTGAAGTTTCCATTGGCCAAGCCATGCACTCAGTTATATTACTCACTACAAAGTCTCAAAGAAATGAAACTGGATGGACCTCAGCACTGACGACTTACAGGCCACAGACTGCATTGGCTCAGAAAAGCAGCTCACTAACATCTTCTCAAGGACAATGAGGAAAGGGAATACTAACCCAGCATCCCATTATTGAATAAAAGTAGATGATCACACTTTACCAAAGAGAGACAAAGAGACATAACTCACTTTAAACAGGGACTTTGATGTATGCCCTAAATGGGCGTGCTTTTCAGTAATATGAGAACAAGAAATAAAAAAGATAAGGTTAATCTCATTTATATTTCCATTCCAGCTGATCATCAACAATCCCTTGGTATGCTTCATTCTGTCTACCTCTCTCTTTCCACATTTATTCAACTCACTCCTTCTTCCCTTCACAACTGACGTCTCTGTCACCAACAGCAATTACACTAATTACCAGCAACGTTCAGTTCTGAAGTTTGGTCAGTGGACTTGAAATTCCAATTCTGTTTTCCTCTCGACCCGAAGCTGCTAATGCTGCTCAGTTTCTATGGCAATTTCTCGTTATTTTTGTTTCTGATCTCTAGCATCATTCTTTGTTTTATTTAACCTTTCATGTTGTTATTACATGGGATGTCTGCATCACTGGCAAGGAATTGTTGGCCATCACCAAGTGTCTTTTCCTGTGAAGTCATTCTTTCAGGCAGTATAGAGCCAAGCACATTGCTATGGGTCTGAGTCAGACCACGTTATTATGCTAGACTTCTTTACCAAAAAACATCAGTGAAATAGATAAAATTATAGATAAAATGCTGGTGATGTAATGCTTGTTATTAGTGAAACTCGCTTTTATTCCCAAATCCTGCATGTGAATATGTGTTCTGGCATCATCTGTAGCAAGATGTCATACAGTGTATCTCTGAATGACATTTCTTGCGACATTACTACTCTGACAGAGTGTCCCTGTCATGGAGTTACGTAAGAGACAAGAACAAGGTTGTTATCGAAATATCTGCAACTGTAAGAGTGCTCGCAGGAGAGTTGGATTCATAAAGTCAGAATTTTACTAAAATAGATAATGGCTAATTAAACATCAGCATTGACGAGAAGATGGGGCTGGGGGTATAATCGAGCTGGAAGTGAATAGGTTTAGTGATGGACAGAATACCGCGACATAAATGAATTCAGGTCAAAAATGTACATCGGGATTGTGAACAGTCTTGTTGTCAGATGTTTTTGAGCCCGCAGGTATGGGGTTCGGAAATGTGTGGGTAATGAATAGCATTTACAGTTGAAACTGAAGACAACAGTTTTTGTCTTTGCTAAATATAGGTAACAGAAATAGCAATGAGTTTCACCATGGCTAATGGGCTTTATAAATGGATAGTGATGGGGAGACTTACCAGGAACACCAACAATAGCGAGAAAGGGATAGTATCCTGCCTGGATAATCAACAGTCCACCGTATATCCAATCTGGCCATGTCATCCAAGAGAAGTAAAGATAGAAAAGTCCAAGGGATATACTCGTGTCCGTTGTTGCAGCATTCCAGTCTACTGTTCTCAGATTCTGATCCATTAAGGGAACCTTCCAGACTATTCTCAGATGTTTATCTCTCCTCTTCCTGTCTCTGCAGCTGTTGATCCCTGTCAATGTGGAGGTGATGAATCTGATGCTACAAAGCATTGGAGATGCCCCTTACTAATAAAAGAGGGAAACCATACAGTGACACAATTAGGATCCATGGAGACTGTCATCAATTACAGTCACTGAACAAACAGATCCAGTTAACTCATTCCAGTGTATTACCTTCAGATCACAATAACATCTGGCCTGGATTGAATGATAGTATCGCTCGCTGTTGGTCACATCTACCATCACCAATTGCTCTCATGAAGTTAGTTGTGAGGGAGAATGATGGATGTTTTCTTATCGGCGGCTAGATGATTCTGTTGTGTTGTTTGTTTGAAATGTTGTAACCGCCCGAACCTCCCACAACTATCAACCCCAAAAACCACAATCTAGATGTAGTTACCGGGCTGATCCCTCCTCGACCATAACAGGTGCTAACCAGTAGTTTTAAAGTAGACATTTGCTCTGACCATACACAGGAAGTGTGCATCTATCTGGGCATTTCTCTCATTGCTCTAATAAGGCAATTTTGTAAATTCAACACAGAATGTGCTTGAGCACTGTTTTATGTAAACTCACAAACACTTTAATACACTTTACTGGCTTCAAAGCAATAAGACTAACTTTTTTTTATTCCAGAGCTAAATGTGGCATGTTGTCACAAAATCGGTCCCTTTACAAGGTTACATTCTCCTTGATCTTTCTTTAGCCAGAGAGGGTCTAACCGATCCAAGATTCCAATATGTCTGACTTTTGAAATGTTCATTTGGTCTCTTTTATTTATACCTAGCAGTAGGCTTTCAAGTCTTAAAAAAAAGACTTGTATAATCAATTGAATGAGGTCAGCTCTTTATCTGGGAAGGTTGGTTCAGTTTGGGGGTTAGTTGCGTCAGGGTCATTGTTGAAACTGGATGCTCTCCCTCTTCTTCTGCTCTTCTGACCTCATAACCTGTAAAATGTTTTTTTTTTGTAAGATTTACTCCATGTACTAAGGTCTTGTTTATTGGGATTTCTCAAGCATTGGTAACAGCATCCTTAAGTCGGGATACCCTGTCGCGTTTGGATAGGATAAGTTATGCAGGTGTTTTTTTTTTTGGTTCCTTGTGTTTCATTCGGTAATTTGGAATATAAAGTCTGTTTGTTCAAAACTCGACATTCTGACCAGTTAATTCACTGCGGGAATATCCGTGATACAGTAACCTTGAACAAATAGCAAAGTTACTCTCTGGGATACCTGCTTAAAAATGTGTTGGGGGGGTCGGGCCTGGTCCATAACTTTGGATAGCAATGGCTCTTGCAGTTAGCACGCATGTTTTGGAGGTGGAAGAATTAACTTTGGGGTTTTTGCTAAATGCACATGAAGTCCAAGCTGTGGGAATTAGTGGACGAGCTGGAGTTGAAGCTAACTCCTAATTTGAGGAAAGATGAGATGATTGCAGCAGTAGCTCACCATTCCAATTTGTTGGAAACTCCAACAGGATCTGTAAAGGTGACTAAACTTCAATCGCAAATGAATCAGTTAGCGTAATGACTAAAATCAGAAGAGAAAGAAAGATAATGGATAGGTTTAGCAGAGGAAAGAGAAAAATATCAAATAGCTTTAGCAGGAGAGAAAGAAATATAGGGAGCATTTGTGCTTCAGAGATTGACACTTAGAATGGAAAGCCAGCTTAAAAGGATGGAGATGATTGTTAAAGGTAACCTTAGTGAGGAACAGAGTGAAGATGAGCAAACCCATGGTGGTCCAAAGCCTGGTCAGAAACCTTTTAGGTATATTCTCGCAGAAAAAACCACTGGAGACAGAGCAGGATATACAAAATACAGGATATACACGGTATATTCATGGAAACCATTTTGATTTCAATTGAAAAAGTAGCTAAACAATTGCATTGGCCAGTGAGCATGTGGGTGTGTTGATCCAAACACAACCTGTGGGTAGAGCTCGTGAGGTATTCGCAACACTATTAAAGGAGAGATCGGGGAAGTATGAGGAGGGGAAAAGTGCACATGAGCTTGTGCTAGACAGACAACTTTTCAGGAATATAAGGCCGAATCTGGTCAAACCGATACTGTGTTTGAAAGGATCAAAAAAGTAATTTTGATAGATGGATAAGAGTTTTAAAAATAGAGCAAATTTATGATGTTCGTCGAGAGACAATTAATTTGGAAGAGTCTAAATCTTCACTGCCTGACATAGTACAAACTCAATCGGAAGAGCAGAGAGTTAAAACGGCTAGGCACATACATGAAGTTGCTTATGAATGTAAGTATGTCTCGTGATTAATGATTGTAAAACCTGTTTGGCTTCAAGAATCAATTTCAGTCCATGAGGGATAGAAACTGGGGCAAAGAGAAATTTTCATATGGAAAGGGAAAGGTATATCTTGATGAAGATCATAATGATAACTTATCATTGGGTGAAAGGAAGATACTTGAAGGAGACAGAGAAGTTCAAAAGTGTTTTCACTGCAACAATTAGGTCATATGAAATCACTGTGTTGGTGGGTTCCAAAAAAAAACCGAAGATGCAGGAAACGAAGATAAGCCTAGGAGTTTTGTTCGAGTGGTAACAGAAAGCACAGTGGAAGCTAGAACGCTACATCAGAGTGTACAAGCTGATTGGAGGTTTGTTGAGGAGGAAGTGATAGATCTGCTTAGAAAATATACCTGCAAAGGCCAAATTTATTCAAATAGGGCAGGTAAAGAGGATGCAATATTAAGGGACACATGATCCTCTCAGACAGTGATGCTGAAGGATAAGGAGATATGTACTCCTGAAGGACTATTTCCATAAAAGGTACTGCTAAAGGAAATTCACCGAGAGACAAAAAGTGCAAAATTATGTAAAGCGATGATAGAGTGCCCAGAAAGGTGTGGAGAAATTGTGGTCGGAAAATTGGAAAATCTCTCAGTTCCAGGAATACAATTTGTCCTTGTGAAAAATATAGCTGTTTCAACGGCAGGAGTGCTGCCTGCTCTGGTTGAAAAGCCAGTAGAGTCATAGGCAACTGAAGCAATGCAGGAGCCTTATCGTGGAAGCTTTCCTGATGGTGGGGTAACAAGTTCCCAATGTCACCAATTAAAACAGGAGAGATCAAAAATGTAAAAATGAAGAAGCTTAAGTGGCATTAACAGAGACTGTGTTCCATCAGATAGTTGCAACAAAACGGGAGCAAACAGGTGATCATGCAAATATTTTAGCTCAGCTAAACTAATGGCGTTGCAGCAGAAAGATTAAATTTTAAAGCAGTTGTGTCAAAAAGCCTATACTTTAGGAATTCTGAAGGTATTCTTCAGTATTATTACCTTAAAAATGAGGTCTGAATGAGGAAATGGCGACGATCACACATTCAAGGAAATGATAATTGAGCAGAGGTTCGTCAAATGGTATTGCCAATGGGGTACAGAAAGAAGGTGACGCGAATGGAACATGAGCTACTAACTAGAGGCCACCCAGGATTGAGGAAAACACAGGCTGAAATATATTTTACTGGCCTGGACTGCAACAGGATGTCGTTGAATTTTGACAGAATTCTCATACATGTCAGGTAATTGGAAAAACACAAGCAATAATAAACCCTTCACCTTTCTTAACTATTCCGGTGTTTCAGGAACCTTATAAAAGAGTCTTAATTGATTGGCTAGGTCCCCGAACTCAAACAAAAATGTGGGCACCAGTATTTGTCAACAATAATGGATGCATCGACTAGAGTTCCATAGGCCATTCCAAGATGCAATATCACAGCTATACGAATTGCACAGGAATTAATCTTTTTGTAAAATAGATAGGGACTACCAATAGAGATACAGAGAGATCAAGGTTCAAAATTCACGTCCAAATTATTCACTATAATGTCACAGGAATGAAGCAATTCAAATCTTCTGCGTACCATCCAAAGTTGCAGGGACCGCTAGAAAGGTGACATTAAACATTAAATACCATGCTGAGGAATGATGGTCAGGGTTATCCCGATGATTAGGGTAAGGGAATTCCATTTGTGTTTCATGTGATCAGGGATGCACCAAATTAACCCAGAGCAAATTCCATCAAATTGAATTAGTTTCGAAGGCATTAAGTGAGAGGAGCATGAAAATTGATTAAGGAGAAAATAGTAAATCAGAATTCAAAGGCCACACATTTGGACTAGGTCTTAAATTTTAGGGAACGATTAATAGCGCTGGTGAGTTGGGTAGACAGAATTTAAAAGTATTGCAGCATGCAATAAAGCAGGAAACCAAACATTTGCAATTATGCTATCAGGCATAAGGTATTACTGTTACTTCCAGTGATAGGTGAACCTTGGAAAACAAGGTTTAGTTGACCTTATGAAATACAAAGAACATTGAGTGAGGATTAACTACTTAATAAGGACTCCAGAAAGAAATAACTCTCACGGTGTATGTCATGTGAAAATGCTCAGAATGTGCTTTAATATGGATGGACAGCAAGAGGACAAGGTATTAATGATGACAGCACAGAAGGAAGAACCAAGTTCAGAGGATTCTGAATCAGACATTCTTCAAATTAATGTGGACAATGAGGTATTGTCAAAAACTGGGATAAATTATTGTGTAACCTTCCTGAGAAAAATTGAAATGACAAGAAAGAGTTATTATTATATCATGGGGGGATATGCAGATATTAACTTGGAAGTACTAACATAATTGTGCATAATGTAGCTATAGGAAATGCTGCTATGATCAAGCAACATCCTTTAAGGCATAATCCTCTAAAGTTGGCGTAGGTACAGAAGGTGGTTGAACGCATGCTCTAAGGTGACATAATCAGGATGTGTTAGAGTGACTGGAACTCATCCATAGGTATTGTGCCAAAACAAAATGGTACCCAACGATTATATGTGGACTATCATAACGTCAATGCAGTTAAAAAGAATGATGTATACCCAGTTCTATGGTTGGAAGACTGTGTTGAAAACGTGGGAGAAGCAACTTACATTTGGTATGAAAAAGATGCCGACCACATTTCACATGCCGACTAACCAGTAAATTCCCAGATTATCCAATCCTGTGGTGTACATTGATGACCTGGTGATTTTTAGTCACTCATGGAAGGAACACTTACAGCATATATCAGACTTGTTTACTGACTTTGGAAGGCAGGCTTGGTGGTAAACATAGCGAAAAGTGAATTTGCCAAAGTAAAAGTCACCATCCTGGGCCATGTTATAAACGGTGCCATGAGATGTAAGTGTTTAGGTAATAAGGGAATTTCCCGTACCGGCGACAAAAGGACAGTTCCTGGGACTGAGTGGATTTTATCGAATGTGTGTGCCTCATTTTCGTAGTGTGACTGCTCCAGTCACCGAATTGTTAAAGAAAGGGAAAGAATTTCAGTGGAAAGAGGACTGTCAAAAGGCATTTCACGGCATGAAGTAGGTGTTAGTCACTGCCCCACGATCAGACACACCTGATTATGTAAAACCATTTAAGGTGGCTTTAAATGCGAGTGATGTGGGTATCTTTGCTGGGCTCTTGTAGGAAGATGACAACAAAACAGAGACCAATTGGGTAATTCTCCAAGAACTTCAGCGTTCATTGGCAGAAATATTCAACAGTTGAGAAAGAGACTGTGAGCTTTGTGCTGGCACTACAATATTTCAGTATATATATTACCAGCAAAGTATCTGAGACAACTGAGCATAACGCATTGAAGTTTGTTTGGAGAAATTTAAGGACAAACATTCTGGACTGTTAAGCTGGAGCCTCTTGTTACTGCAATTCAATTAGAAAACTGTGTACGGGGAAGGTCTTGAAAACATGATTGCCAATGCATTGTTGAAACTTGAGTGACAAACAAATGCACTCAATTATGGGAGTACAACACACTGAATCCAGATGTAGTTGTGCACGTTCGCATGTTTATAGTAAACGAATGTACACGCACATTGTAAAGTACGAACCACTATTTTTGGGAGTTTTGAAAACCGAAGCCATCTTTGGATATTGATGATTCAATTATATATCAGGGGAGCTGTCACCCAGGCGGTCTCTGTACACGTTTATATTATACTTGAATTGTTTTCAGAGAGGTTCTAACCGACCCAATTTTCCAACATGTCTCAATTTTGAATGTTTCATTGAGGTGCATTTCTTTTTTACATAACAGATAATGCCTCGGGAAGAAGGTTTTCATGTCTTTAAAAAAAAAAACTGGTGTAATCAAAGGGATGTGGCCAGCTCTCCACCTGCACGGGTCAGTTCAGTTGGAGGGTTAGTTGAGTCAGGATCACTGTTGAAACTGGATGCTCTCCCCCTCCTTCAGACGCTGAAAAAACAAGTTTAGACATAAAACCCAGAATGTCATAATTCATAAACTATTCCTATTTTTACATCAAGTGTAGTTGTCTCTGAAAGGCCTTTTAAATCAAAATCACTTTAATGAGATCTGCACATTTATTTTTAGAACTTAAAGAAGAAACAGACTCGAGTATAATACATGTGTCACTGGCACAGGGGATGGGAACAGGAATGGAGCATATTGTCCAAACATAACCAGGGTCAACATCCAGACCAATCAAGAAAAAGCAAAATATGAGAGACAGTGGAAATCTGAAATACAAGTGCAAAATGAAGACGCAGAATCTGGGCAGACAAACAGAGTTACATATCAAATCTTATATGAACTTGTTCTGAACCAATTATGTTGAACACAAAAAGACTTAATTCTATTTTTCTCTGCTCTGATACTGCCTGAACTGCTGGGTTTCTCTCTAGTGCTTTCAATTGTTGCAATGTCAGGAAACAGAGAGTAACAGTATGCAGTTGCTTTTTTTGGCTGAATGCTTATGCCCAGCAGTGTTAGACAGAGGTTGGTTCTGGGTATTCATTGTTTGTCATTGATGGAAATGATTTGCGTGAGACTATCGAAGGCATGGTTCGTAGGTTTGCAGATGACACCAAAACTGGTGACACAGTGGACAGAGAAGAAGCTTTTCTAAGAATACAAGAGGATCTTGACCAAATGGGTCAATAGACTGACAAATAGCAGATAGAGTTCAAGCTGGATGAATATGAGGGGCAAGCAATTGTGTGTGTTTGCTGGTATCTGATGCACCAGGAATGGGATAATTTTATTTCCCATCTTCTGGGTTCAAGACATCAATATCCATCATGATCTTTGAGAGGCCTTACCCTCCCTGTGGTTACCCTCTTGTTGTTAATGTAGTTGCACAATATCTTTGGATTATCCTTAACCTTATCTGCCCATACTATCGCATATCTCCTTTTTGCTTTTCTGATTTCTCTCAAAATGATGCCCCACACTCTTTATATTGATTAATTGGTTAAATTGAATAAAGTTGTCTATATCTAAACTAAGGTTTTCGTTGATTCTTGGAAAAAGCTCAATAACTGTAGTTGTCCATTGTGCCTTAACCTTACCAGCCTTACCCTTCACTCTAACAGGAACATAATGCCTCTCAGCTCCCGTCGTCATACTGTTGAACGCCTCCCACTTGACAGACAGCGTTTTACCTGCTAACAGTCTACTCCAATCAAACTTGGTAAGTCCTTGTCCCGTGCCATTAAAACTTACGGTACTCCAATTTAAAAAAAAAAAAAAATTTCATAAAAAAAGGCTTATTCTTTTCCATAACCGTTACGAAACTGATAGAGTTATGATTGCAATACCCAAAATATTGTCTCACGTTTACTTCAGTCATTTGCCCTGCCTATTGCACAAAAAGAAGGCCTAGTTTACTTCCTGCTCTGTTGGCATCATCCACATATTGATGAAGAAAGTTTTCGTGAACATATTTGACAAATTCTTTGCCATCCAACCCTTTAACACTGTGGTTGTCCCAATTAATTTTTAGAAAATTTAAATCTCCCATTATTGCAAACTTATTAAGCTTACATGTATCTCCCAACGTGTTTGTTTTTCAATTTCTTTCTTACTGTTGGAGATCATATGGTACAGTACAATCAACGTACTCTTTTCTTCATTATTTTTAATTTTGACCAATATATTTTATATGGACGATTTGTCACAAATGAGCATTTAGTGCAATCTGTTCAAAGTGAACTTTATTTTCTTAGTTTTGATACTACCTGCATATTTTAACTGGATAAATTTTCAGAAATATCTTCCCTAGTTAAATCAATAATTTATTCCTTAATCAAAAAGGGCAGATCGCCCCCTCCCTACCCTCCACATGTGGTTTTTCCATCCTTTCCATGACACTTAAGACCTGGAACATTGAATTGCCAGTCTTGACCATCTCTCAGGCGAAAGTGAAGATTGCAGATACGGGAGTTTGGTGCTGGAAAAGCACAGTAGGTCAGGCAGCATCAGGAATGGGCTGATGAAGGGCTTTTGCCAAAAACGTTGATTTTCCTGCACCTCGGATGCTGCCTTAAACATGTCCAGAGTTCATCAGCCTTCCCTGTAAGACCTCTTACATTGAAATAAATGCAATTTCGTGCTTCAGAATTACTGTATACTCTTGATTCTTTCGTTTTTCTTTTCTAATTGACGTGCTGTCCTCACATTCATAAACTTCTCCATCCATCCTACCATTTGTATTGCTTCTTGGAATATCTCCCTTGCCATCTCTATCAACATAAAGTCTGCATACAGAGAAGGAGCAAACCTCCCTGCTAAGATATTTGTTACTTTCCAGTTTCGATTAGACCAATCCTTTCTTTACCGGTCATTTCTATTCTAAAATAGTTTCCAATTTCCCAAAAATCTAAATACCTTAACAACACAGTAACTCTTCAGCCGTTGATGTTTCCCCTATAAAACTTTGTTCCTTCCCAGTTAAATTTGGCATTGGGAGTAAACCATAAAGTATTGCTTTAAAGGTTTTATTTTCAATAATCTACCTCACGTCTTAAATTCACTCTGTACTACTTTAATCTTTCCCTAAATAATGTCATTCCTGCCAATATCTACAATAATGTTTGGCTACTTAATCTCACCTTGAACAAAGTGCTTGAAGTGTTTCGAGACATTCTTAATCCTAGCACATGGAAAGCAACAAACCGTCCTAAATTAACGGCCACTGTCACAGAATCTCCTGTTGATGCCCCGATAGAAAAGTCCACTGAAGCAATAATTCTCCTAAATCTTCTCAGACGCTGCTGAACATAAGAATCATTCCAAGAGTCCAATAATTGATTGCTCTTCCATTTTTCTCAGATAGACAATCCTTTTTAGCTATTCTAAAAGCTGAAAATCATTTTGATAGAGGAATAGCCACTGGAGAATTTTGAACTACCTTCTTATCTTTCCTTACAGCCACACATCTAAATGACTGATTTGCTGAATAATATTTTTTTCTAAATTATCCAGCCATCCTTTCTGTCCCTTACATGTGACCTTAATAATGATATGCATAAAAGTAGGACTTTTTAATGACGCCTTCTGTTAACTTGCATTACCTACAGATAATAATGTTAAAATTGAAAAATATATACATATATGTATCAAACATCGAAACATTAAATAAAATCAACCATTTAGCTAACTAAATGAATAAAAATATGCCTCTTCAATAAATTCTGAAAAGGAAACATTCTTCTCCGGTGCTGAAAATATGTAGGACTCTCCAGAAGGAAGATACAACTCCTTATTTTTGAAAAAAAGAAACTGATCAATTTTACAAAACCAAAAAATGATTTTACAGTGTCATAAAAGAAAAGTTTTAAAACATAAATAGACTTTTTCTTTTTTTGTAAACCACCTTGAAAAACTCTTTTAAAAATTGTTCATTTGAAAGAAAATCGTGAGTTTGTTTTGCTTTCTTTTGTTTGTTTTTGAATGTTTATAAAACAAAATAGAGAAAAAAGTTATAAGATGATCAGGGGAATAGATAGAGTAGACAGTCAGAGACTGTTTCCCCGGGTACAACACAGTGTTACAAGGGGACATAAATTTAAGGTGAACGGTGGAAGGTATATGGAGGATGTCAGGGGCAGGTTCTTTACCCAGAGAATGCGCTACCTGTGGGAGTGGCAGAGTCAGAATCATTGGTGACCTTTAAGCGGCAATTGTATAGGTACATGGATAGGTGCTTAAGCTAGGACAAATGTTTGGCACAACATCGTGGGCCGAAGGGCCTTTTCTGTGCTGTATTGTTCTATGTTCTATGTTCTAATGTTAAATAAATAAACTATAATATCAACTGCAAAAATGACTACATCAAATATTTAACTGCCTGCTATCCCAGGAGCAGCTATAAGATCCATGCTGCTCTAACAACATTTTTTGAAACTGTTCTTACAATATGAAGAAAAGTGGGCGTATGTTTTAATAATTTGTTTCTAAGTAAAGGCGGACTTACCCATATGATTTGATCTCCTGTTGTGAGTCTACATGTAGAATTCAGTTGAATCTCATCACTCCAGCTGATTTAAACAAAACTATGAATTTGGGTCTATCGTATAGCGGAAAGTTTCTTAATCTCTGACTATTGCAGGGAAGAATACAAAGAAAATTATCCAAAACCACGTGGAACACGAATGTTGCAGTGAAAGCCACCTAAACATAATCGAATACTAATTACGTACAAGCTTAATTAATAAAACATACAGAGGCGCATAGTATAAAAGGAGAATTCGGCTCCATGTCAAAAATGCAATTTGTGGTTCCGTCGTAAAATAAAACTCAACTGCATCACGCTGTAAATTCACCAAAATAGGTTAAAAAAAAGAGAGTGGAATTCTCAATGCTTTCCCTG
The DNA here is from genome assembly GCF_037043375.1 of Chiloscyllium plagiosum. Taxonomy (NCBI): domain Eukaryota; kingdom Metazoa; phylum Chordata; class Chondrichthyes; order Orectolobiformes; family Hemiscylliidae; genus Chiloscyllium; species Chiloscyllium plagiosum. Next base: position 49,994,084 of record NW_028270178.1, on the reverse strand, counting down.
TGAACAACATCTGAAAAACAGGAGACAATCAAGGCCCCGTTGTGAACTTCATAAACGATGATGGTAAGAATGGGAGGGATGGAGTTTGAGGTAAGGATAAATAATTTTGTGGATGACACAAATATGATCGGGTAGTTCACAGTGAGTAGGAACGTGTGAGGGTACAGGAGGGTATAAACTGGTTGTTCAGTTGGACAGATCAATCGCTGAATAAATTTAACACTGATAAATGTGAATCTTTTCAGAAGTAACCAGACAAGAGTGTACTCAAACTGTAGAAAGGCTAGATTTACTTGATTTTATTTTAAGCAAAGAAGGTTGAGAGGTGCTCCTGATGGAGGTTTTTAACAGCATGGGGGGTATGCACAAGGTGAACAGAGAACAGTTCTTCCCCTACTCGAAGGCTCAATAATAAGGAGACACACTTATAAAGTCAAAGAGGTCTCACCGTTAATCTGTAAATTGTAGTAAAACTTTCCTATTTCTACATGAATTTGGTTTTAAAATACTTCAAGATTTATATTGCCTCCTAAAAAATATGATGCTGAAGCAGAAGTTTTGTTTTGTTACCCAGGTTCCCTGTTCCTCGTGCCTCAGTTTGGTAATCAGTTCATTGAACTAATACACTGAATTTCCATTCAACTCGCCACTGCCCTAACACACAGGCACATTTTACCAACGATGATCCAATGGCCAATATTTGTCCGTTGCCTTCAAATGCATGGATATATTTAAAGACTTATATCCACTTCACATCTTCCTTTTCTACCTTTTACAATGTTTGTGTTCTCCCACAATGCATTCGAAACATTTTTCATAAGATATAGATTATGGACACTTTCTAACAGAATTGATAATGTAATATTTTCACTAAATATCTAAACTATAAAGTTGCAACAATGCTGACGTGTTTTGTTGTCCCATCAGCCCATCTCCAGGCTACAGTTGCAGCAAATAGCTATCAAATCTCAAACGAATTGCCAAGCCTTTACTTCTGATCTAAATGGTCATTTGTCCCTTTATTATGAAATGGGCATGTTAATTACGGACTGTCTGTATGACTGCAATATTTTATTGTTGTTTATTTCAGGCAAATTAAACATCAGGAGGTAAGAACAGAGATAGGCCAGCTGGTTGCCAGTCCTGCTGTCGTTATCAACAATGCCTGACTGCGGTATTTTCTCCACACTGATGTCATGTTCCCCACACCCAGAGCAACCTGCATCTCCCTCAACCAAAACACTCGACCCCTGTTACCCCAGCCACCAATGGTGAATAAAATCCAAAGAATTGTAGATGGACCAAACAAAAAAATAGATATTAGGAGTGGCGGTAGGAAGTTCAACTGTGCAGTTATCCACATTAAACACCGTCTGCAAGATACTGCAATCTGCCCCATTTCCTAAGCCTATCTATATTCAGCTGTAAACTCTATAGCTCTTCATTACAGCCTGTTTGAAAACCTAGTTGAATACCATCTGTGAATTTAGTTACTACACTCTGTCTCTCCTTCCAGGAAATTTGGGCAGATTGCAAACAATTGAGGTTTGACAACGGAATCCTCACTAGTTTTTGTTCGCCAGAGAAAGACCATTTATCCGAATGCTCTGCTTTCTGTTAATCAGCCAATCCTCCATCCAATTCAATACTCTACTCTTCAGCCCTCAGATCCAACCTGCTAGATCAGTCCTTTACGCAGTACCTGGTCAAATGCCTCTGAAGTTTAGATGTACAGCATTTGCTGCATCCCCATTTACCAGCTTGTTGGTTACATTCTCAAAGCACCCCAGCAGGTATGTCAAGTACAACCTGCCCACCATGAAACCGTGCTGACACGGTGAATTCATCTTTGTTTTTCCAAATGTACAGTTATTTCCTACTTTATGGTTGACTGAAGAAACTTCTCCACTACAGAGGTTGAAGTCACTGGTCTATAGTTTGTGAATTTTTGCCTATCTCCTGTTTGGAGTACGTGTACTATATTATTACTTTTCCAATACTTCATACCGTTCCAGAATCCAAGGATTTTTTGAATATCCTAACTAATAATGTCCACTGTCTCTGCTGTTTCCTCCTTTAATACGATAGGCTGCAGGCCGAGGGTCTGAGCTGCCTATAATCCCATCAATGTATTTAATATCTTCTTCCTCGTCATCGTACTTCCATCGTGATCCTTTGCAGTTGTCTTAAATTGTGGGAAGAAATTATTTTGCACTGTGAAAACAGCAAGTGTTGGTTTTACCTCTGCCATTTCTGAATTTCCCAATATTACTTCGCCATGTTCATCCTCTCTAGTCCAATATTTACTTTCAGCATTCGGTTACTTTTTGTCTGCTCGGAGAAGTGTTCTTTGTTATTTCTTAAGATTGCTACTCATTTTCCTTCGCAGCCATTTTGATTTTGTTTTTAGTAACTGTTTGCTGACAAGTAAAGTATTTTTTCTTTAATTCAATAAAGGATGAGGGTGTCGCTGGTTAGACAGCACTCATTGTCTGTCCCTAATTGCCCAGAGGGCAGTTAAGCGTCAACCAAAATTGTATGGGTTGGAGTCACATATAGGTCAGACCAGGTAGGGATGGTGGTTTCCATCCCTGAAGAACATTCATTAAACATATGGGTGTTTCCAGCAATGGCCAATTGATTAATTATCATCAATAGACTCTTAATTGCAGATTCATATTGGATTTAAACTCCACCATCTGCCATAGCGGCATTTGAACCTGAGTCCCCAGAACATTATCTGGATCAGCAGTCAGCGATAATACCACCAGACAAGAACCTTCATGTTATTGTTGACTTTCGTGTTAAGACATGGATCGCATTTACAATTCCTCTTCCACTCAGGATTACACTTTATTTGAGGGGGTTTGACTATCTCCCTAAGTAGTTGCCACTGTTCTTCAAGTGGCCTGCACTTTAATCTTTATGACATGTGCACTCAGGCCAAGCCCTTCCTCTGGCCAGTAAAATTATCATTGTCCAACACTAAGCCTCTCCTTTGTGACTGTATCCTCACTGTTAGTCTGAATGTGAAAGTCCAACATGTTGTGGTCCTTCTACAACAAGATGATCCTTCTACCACAATATGATTTATCACTCCTTCCTCATTACATAATACCAAAGCCAGTTCACTGGTTAGTGCCATGACATGTTAATCAAAGAAATAATCTGTCATATATTCGACGCATCGTTCTTTGAGGCTGCCTTGCCAAATTGATTACTCCAGTCAATATGCATGCTCAAATTTCCATAATCACTCATGTGCCCTGGTCTCAAGTCATTGTTTTTCCCTGGTTCGTGCTGTTCCCTACACTGAAAGTAATTTGTGAGGAGGGGGGAGTGGTTTATGGGCTGGAAATGCTCATACCAATGGGTTTCCTTTTATGTGTTTTATTTCAAACCAGACTGATTCATCAGTTTTGTCCCACGTGCTAATATCATTTCTTAAGACAGCCTTGACATAATTCTTAACTAATACAGGCACTCCACCTGCTGTTACTTCTTGTCTGAATACTGAGTAGGCTTGGACATTTAACACCCCAGTTCTGACGTTCATGTAACCGCATTTCAGTCATGCCCACCATGCCATAATTTATTTTTTCTCTGTTTGCGCTATCAGCTCATTCATTTTATTCCAAGTACTGCACAAATTTAGTTTAAAACATTTTCAGCATAAATTCTATTGATTTATTTTTCTCTTTTAATACTTCCGTTCACAGGCTCTCCATCCTTATTTATTGATCCACGATAATCGTGAGCCTATCATATACTCCAACTTTCAACTCACGTTGTTTTTAAAATTGTTATGATTCCTTCCCTCAGCATGGTCATTAAAATGGCTCTGCTTGTTTATTTGACAAACCTTTACTTTCTGCTCATTTTCTGACCTGCTGCTTTGGTTCCCATCCTCCTGTATCATTAGCTTAAATCTACGTGACCACATCTCCCTTCCAGGATGTTGGACTCCCTCCAGTTAAAGTGCACACTTTCCTTTTTGTACAGTTCCCACCTGCCGTGAACGCGATCCGAATCATCCAAAAATCAGAACCCTCCTTCCAAACTAGTTCTTTGCCACATATTCAACTCGACTATTTTCCTCTTTCTTGTCTCCATTCCAGGTGCCCGGGGAATAATCTCAAGAATACAACCCTGGAGATCCTGCTTTTAAACTCACTCCTAACTCCCTGAACTTTCTTAGCGGGGCATTTCAACCTTTCATTCTTCTTACCGACGTCATTGGTGTCAAAGTGAACCACGACCGCTGGCTGTTTACCCTCCCACTTCAATATGCCCTGAGCATCCTCGGAGACATTCTTGATCCTGGCACCGACCACCCTTTTTATGAAGAAATCATAGAAACATAGAATCCCTAGGGTGGGAAAGCAGGCCATTTCAAACAGCAGGCCCACGTTGACCCATTGAAGAGTAACCCATTCCGACCCATTTCCCTCCTCTGTTATTCTGCATTTACCCCTGAGTAATGCACATAAGCCGCACATCGCTGACCGCTACTGACAAAGCACAAACAATGCAGACCCATTCCTCTACATTATGTTGAATCTGCTTTCTCACAAGAGATAATGACAGAACTACTGAGCATTTCCAGCATCTTCTGATTTTGTCACCGATGGTGATTGCATATTGATAAAAACGTATGCAACACAGGAATGAAAAAAAAACAAGGTGAATTTAAACTCTCAAGAGAAAACTAATTATTTGGTCGTTCAATGATCCCTGTAAAGGTTCATTACATTACTGCTGTTCGGTCCATGGACACTTTGTTCACTTTCCCAATCCATTAATAAAGGAGGTTTTTACATTTCTTTGATATCAGAAAGCTTGGAAATATTGCACATTTACTCTTTCATATGGGAATGTGATAACATTGCATTCTTTCATCTCAGTCCAATTACAGCGAATTATTCACAAAACGCACACACACATACACACATACACGGATATGCATACACACACACATGGAAGCACACACACACACACATACACACACACATGCAAGCACACACACACACACATACACACACACGCATACACACAATGTAATTCTTTGTCGAAGAATACCAGTAACAATGTAAATAATTAGAATGATAACTGGAAATAAGGATTTAGGTAAAGGAAGGATGAGAGAAAATGGGGCTTTTTGGAACAGAAAAGACTATCATGTGAAATTACAAAGTTGATAAAATTGAAGGAAAGCTATGCAAGGCAGATAAAAGTTACTGTTATGAAGCTGGAGACATATATGTTACATTTAAGAGAGATTGGAAGCTGGCACAAACTGTTCTGAAAGAAGTTAAATGTTACATTTGACTGTGAAATCAATAGCTGAGTCGCCACGAAACGCAAACCAATTCAAATTCGGCCAGTTTAAATTTTGCCCCAACAAACTGAAATCAAATTGAGTTTGAAATACTTGATGACTTCAAAATCAATGAAATGGTCCGATGTTTAGAGGTATAAAACTGGACATTTTGAACATTTATGGGGAGAACTGCGAAGGACATCCAGAAAGATAGACTGCGAGTTGAAAGACTTTCTGAAAGGTACCTGTCCATAAGAGGTTTGCATAGCAGATCATCGATGCCAACCGAGAGAAAGCTCTACAGAGGAAAGTATACAATGGAGAATCGACAAAGCTGACAGGTTTTGAAATGTGTTAATTTTTTGTAAACCTTAATCTTTTTTTTTGTTTTATCGGACCTGTATTGTCGAGTGGGAGGTCAAAGATACGTTTAACCGAAGGGAGTTCTAAATAGTTGTTTGTTTTATTATTCTCTGTTGGACTTAAATAACAAAATTGTTAATTTTACTTTAAATTGTGACCTCTGTAAATGGATCTTTGCGTCTCGAAATTTAACAGATTATGGCATAAGGTGAACTTTTTCTGTGTGGCTGGTTTAATTTAGGAGAGAGGTTCACCCTGTGTCGTAACAGCTTGGGGGCTTTCGTCCACGATATGAACAGGTTTAGATAGATCCAGTCTGAGATTTGAGCAGATTTGTATAGATTTGTGGGATGAAAAGTAAACAAAGTATATTTAAACATTTGCACGTTCATGTCTGAGATCTTCAAATAAAACATCAGTGAGACAACGTGTTTAATTCCGATGTCTTGTGTCTGTTTAAATTAAAAGTGAGAGAAATGGCTGTTAAAAAAGTTTATAGGGGTTTGAAGATGATTCTCAAATTTGCCACGAAATCTTAGAAGGAAAGATAAAGGCCAAACTTTTAGAATTAGCAAGGAAGTTAGATTTGGATTTAACCAAGGACAAAAGTAAAGCTGAAATTGTCCGGGAACTTCTCACATTCTAAGGTGTGTCAGGAACACAGACAGGTGCAGTGGAGTGAGAAAAACAAAACTTAAATTCCAATTGAGGAAAATACAGTTTAAAGATGAACAAAGGGAGAGAAACAGAGAGAGAGAGAAGAAACAGAAAGCAAGACGGAACAGAGTGAGAAAAAAGAGAGAAGGAGAAGGTTCTTAGCTGACAAAAAAGAGAGAGAATTTGAACTTGAGAAGTTGCGATTTAGTCAGCAAAGTCACATTAAAAAGTTGGAGATTAAAAGAGATGGTCGTGTTATATGCAACTATGTCAATACTCTGCAACATTTTAATGAGAAAGATGTTGATGCCTTCTTTATCTCGTTTGAAACATTGGCAAGGCATTGGGAGTGGTCCAAGGATTTACGGGTAATGCTAGTTCGGATTAAAGTGGTAGGCAAGGTGAATGAGGTATTTTCTCCGCTGTCAGATGAGGGTCACGAGATTCTCAAGACGCCAAACAGGCTCTTTTAAGTGCTCACAAATTGGTACCAGAATCATATAGACAGCAGTACAGAAACATAAAGACTTATGTTGAGTTTGAAATAATTAAACATAGGCATTTTGATAGCTGGATGCTTGCTTTAAAAATAGATATGACCCATGAGGCTCTAATGGAGATTATTCTGCTGAACGAATTGAAAAACTCACTTCCAGAGATGATAAGAATTCACGTGAAGGAACAGAAAGTTCAGAAATTGAGAAGGGTAGTAGAATTAGCAGAAAAATACATGTTGCTGCATAAGACATCTGTGCAAGTTAAAAGGGAGTTGTGTCAGATAAGTTTCTTTTGCAGAAGGTGGTCAGTGACTAGGATGTACTTGCCTGAGAGATGGTAAAAACAGAAACAATCACAATGTTTAAGAGACATTTGGACAGACAGATAAGCAGGCATGGGTTGGCAGGGATATGGATCATGTACAGGCAGATGGAATCAGTTTGGAATGGCATCATGATCCGCACAGACATGGTGGGCCGATTATTCAGGTGCTGTACTGTTCTGTTTTCCAGGGGGTAGAATGATAATATTTTGAGTATAATATATCTCTTCTTTAGAACACACAGTAAGTTGATGTATTTTGAGAGAAGCAATGTAGAAAGGGAATATATGTTTGAATGGCACAGACACAGGGAGCAGGAGAGCAGGAATGCGGGACAATGTGTACAAATCCTTAAAGGAGAGAGAACATAAAGTGTTTTGAGTAAACGTATAGGATGCCGGGCTTCATTAATAGAGGGAATGATAACATACTCATGGAAAGGATGCTGACCATTGGCAAAGTTCTAGTTAGGTCACAATCAATCATTGCATCCAATTGTGGTCAACAGATTCCTGGTCAGGATGAGGAAGTTAAAATACCACAGAGGGGTCTGTTCCATACTTTGCTTCTCTTTCAGGATGCATTGGTCAGTCAAGGGTTAAATATTCTCCTGCCGAAGGTCTTACTGCCGTATTGTAAGAGTACAAGGCCTGTACTCTTCCAATACAGACTGAACACCTCAGTAGGCGTGAGGCAGACCGTATCTTCGAAATAGAACCTCTTGGAGCCACACATGTGGATTCCACCATAACCCCAGACAGAGCAATTTACCCTTTCCAGACAAGACTGAGAGCCCTGGGCACAACCCTGTTAAACTGCCTCCTGCTGTCATTGTCTCACTTCCCCTCCATATGAGCAGAGGTAAGTGAATCCCCCATTTACTGAAAGAAGAACTCTTCTGCCTTAATCTCTTCCCATCAACATATAATCATGGACAATACGATAATCAGTTTCTGTAATCCATCACACATTATCACAGGACATTGGCATTCACCAAGATTTGTAAATTCATAATTACCAGCTTTAAACAATGTAGTAGCAATCGCCCATGTGACTGATATGCCTTTGTCTAATTCTTATTAAATATACTGTCTCTGTGGGTAAGGCAGAGGTTCGTGAAGATGAGTCTACAGATAGACACTCAGCTACTTTAGAGATGCTTTGAAACTCTTGCCAGCTGTCCGATAATAAAGCTACTGCTGTTGTACAGGAAAATTGTGTCGTCTGGATTTGTGGAACAAAACAGACATTAACAAGGAAGAATATGAGTGATCTTCAGGGTGTGGAGTACAGACTTACTGGAGTGGTTCACTGATGAAGAAAATGCAGTCACTGGATTGATTTGAAGAGATTGCTATTTTCTTTGAAATAAACAAGTTAAATACATTTTTGATAAAGCCGTATAAGATTATAATAGACCTAGATATAGCAGACAAAAATATCTGTATTTGATAGGTGATGGCACAAGAATTAAGACCAGATGTAAGGTTTTGAGACAGCGGAAGATGAGCAAGTGTTTCTGTTGACTGTATTGGCTGGAAGTATGCAGAACATGTTGCCTTTTATGGTGGTGCAAGTAGAGAAGATCAATGATTGATAAAAACAATTAGATCAATTCTGAGGGAAATAAACTTGCAGAGTTTGGGGTACGTATGGGGAATGAGAATATGGGATTCTGCTACAAAGAGCCAGCTTGGATTTGATGGGCCTCTTTCTGAGCTATAATGATTTTATTTGGACTTGCTTAACTTGCTCTGGTCACCAATTAAGTTGTCATTTAGGTAAATCTGCTCAGTGTTCCTACTCAGACCAATACAGGCTGTCCCTCCACAGCAGGAGATAATGTTTACTACTTTATACTGACTTCTTTTGGTGTGTGTGGGGGAGGGGGTGGGGGGCAAATGGTGTGTGTAACAGTCTGCTCGCATTTATCTGAAATGGCAAAACACCAGTGCAGCCAGACTAGGGATCGACTCTGGAAATGTGGGGAATGCCAGAAGTGAATTCTTTACCCATCCCACCTGGAAACTGGTCAAATCAGTCAGACTGGGGAGAAGCTGTTCATCTGGTGTGTGTGTGTGTGTGTGTGTGTGTGTGTGTGTGTGTGTGTGTGTGTGTGTGTGTGTGTGTGTGTGTGTGTGTGTGTGTGTGTGTGTGTGTGTGTGTGTGTGTGTGTGTGTGTGTGTGTGTGTGTGTGTGTGTGTGTGTGTGTGTGTGGTGGTGGGGGGTGGGGTGGGGGCGGTGGGAAGGGATTCACTCAGGCATCCATCCTGCTGAGACACCAGTCAATTTACTGATAGCCACAGTTGAAAGATTGTTTTCTCTTTTTCACGCCAAGTAATGAACAATGGTTTTGGCAGCTGATAAAGTTGTGCACACAGAGATCTTAGCTTTGGAAATGTTCACAACATTGTTGAACATGTACAGATTCACACTGGGCACAGATTTTTATTTTCCTTTATTCATTCACAGGATGAGGGTGTCGCTGGCCCGGCAGCATTTACTGCCCATCCCTAATTGCACAGAGGGCAGGGAAGAGTCAACCACATTGCCGTGGATCTGAGGTCAAAATGTTGGCCAGACCAGGTAAGGATGGCAGCTTCCTTCCTGAAAGGGCATTAGTGATCCAGATGGGGTTTTCTGACAATTGATTAATGGTCATCATTAGACTCTAAATTCACAAGTTCTTTTTATTGAATTCAAATTCCCCCATCTGCTGCAGCAGGCTTTGAACCCAGAACACTATCTCGGGTTTTAGATTAACTGTCTCGCGACAATACCACTCGGCCAATACTTCCCCACATCGCTGTCCATCTGCACAGTGAACAGCGGTTTTCTGGGTAATCACACATCCGTTTGCTCAATGATTGCAGGAGTTGGATGTTGATGGGCTATTGACATCCATCTCGGAACCATGTATTCTGGGGTTTGTTTCTGATGGTGATTGGAAACACCATCAGTCTTGTTATCTTTTGGGGATAAAAACAGTTTCAGTTAGCTTTCTGTTTAATGCATCACAATCAAGCCGCTCCCAAAACTCTCAGGCAGATTAGTTTCTTTTGAAGGACTCTCCATCTCCCCAACCACTCCATCCTCACTTCAACAATACAATAATCTCACAGAGTCTCTTTATGATTACGAATGAGACAATCTGATCAGCTGCTTCTTCCCCAACTCCTATGTCAAGTTGGATCTTAATCTCCTCTTGCTGCAGTTGTGATCCTGCATTATTGTACAGTGTTGCTTGTATTTCATGTCTTGGCCTAATAGTGATCATGATACTGCATGTAGCTTCTTGTGTATGGGGCCGACAGTGTAAGAGTTTAGCTCTTTCCTTCCACCAGCAGCAGTAGAATTGTACTCCAACAAAACTTACAGAATCACGGCCCCGCATATTCCCCAACTTACCTCTTACCATCAAACCAGAGGATCAATCCTCGTTCAACAGAGAGAGTTCAGGAGGGCATGTCAGTAACAGCAGCATGAATAACTAAAAATGAGGTGTTAACCTGATGAAGTTACCAAAGAGGACTACTTGTGTGCCAAACAGCATAAACAGCAAGTCATAGACAGAGTGAAGCAATCCGGGAAACAACAGAACAGATCAAAGATCTGCAGTCCAACCAAATCTAGTTGTGAACGAAGTCAGAGCACAGCTGGAGTTCGGAGGACAGTTCTCTTCAAGATATTAACCAACAAGAATGTCAGACTGGATTAATTATCATAAAACTCAAGTCCGTTTGATATTCATACATTTACAATCAGTGTTCAATTCACCAAAAGTAGCTGAATGTAAAGATAATCTTCAAGTGATTGTAACAGTGGAGACATCTGAATACTTGATCAGCAAAATAAAGCCTGTTGTGTTAAGATAGTAATAATTTTAAAGATATTTTTTAAAAGTAAGGTGACTTGAGTATAATGGAGGAAGTTGATTGGTCGGTAGCTGATAATCTTGTTTTAATCTGAAGTTAATTTAGGATTAATTAACAAATAAACATAAGGTAGGGAATCCCAGCCCCATGGAGTGCACATCCAGTTCCATGTGGGAAAACCAGGACACTTCTTGTGTAAGCGACAACCACACAAGAGGGGACACGGGAAATGTCAGGGACACTCGTTTGACCACGGTTAAAGTATAGCACACACTTCTGATCCCCACATTCCAGGGTTGATGTGATCACACCAGAGAGGGTACAGAGGAATTGATCAGAATGTTTCTACAATTGGAAAATTTCTGCTCTGAGGAAACGTTGGATAGGCTGGGGATGATTTCCGAGGAGGATGAGCTGAGATTTAATTGAAGTGATAAAATGATGAGGAATCCAGCTCGAGTGGATAGGAAGGAGCTATTCATAACAGAGAGGTCAGAAACTGGAGGCTTTAGCTTGAACTAATTCTCAGAAAGAAGGGGAGGGGAGAATTCATAACATGCAAAGATGGTGGGGAGCAGGAACTCACTGATGGGGTGGTAGAGGCAGTAACCAGCATCACATTAGAATAAAAGGACATAGATGTAACTGAAATGCTGGAACATGCAGAGCAATGGACTAAAGTCTGCAGAATGGTATCAATGTGATTTATTTGACATTTCTCCAGAATATTAAATTCAAGTCTAATTTGTGAATTTATGAGCATCATCAGACTTGATATCCAAATGTCGGAATAAATTTATCAGAAAGTTGCAGCACAAATATAGGGCACTTGACCCATCCTCTATGTGTTGGCTGCAATAGAACTATCCAGGCTTTCTGTACTCACCAATTGCAGAAACAATGTCAGACTCTGAACTCGGCCCTAAGTGTTATAATCTGTTTTTTTTTTCATTGACAGCTGCACTCCTTGTTTCCTTGTATCTTTCCCAGCCCTAACTCATTCCCCGTGGCCTTGAGGGACTACCATTTCTGCTGTTTAATCTCTCGTGCCTTCCCCCGTGTGACAGACTGCCTTTTTGTCCTTGTCTGACCCCCAACTTCCTCACAACCTGTTACATTTCTGATGGGTCAACGGCCTCTGTGACTTCAATGTATCCCCTGGGTCAGTGGCACGAGTTTTGAATTCTCTTCCTCCAGAGATAATTGAAAATCTTTCTGGTTGCAGTTTCCCCCAGATTTTATTTTTAAAAGCAGGGCATTTGTGTCAGAGTCAAATATTCGTGAGACATCATCCACAATTCCAAGCATTTGAATGTAATCTGTGACCCTCCCACAGATGTGCAGGTTTGCTCTATTGGACGTGCTAACATGGCCTGTAGTGTGCAAATTCGGCGGGTTGGGTTAGCCATGGTAAATGTGGGGTCATGGAGGTAGGGTGGGAAAGCAGGTCATTGCAGGCTCGATGGATCGAATAGCCTCTTTCTGCACCTACGGGATTCTGGAATCCTAACTAGTTGTGATTGTCGTCACGTTTTCCTCATGCCAGGTTCATTCAACTCAGGAACACACGCTGCCTGTGTGTTTCTGTGGGTTCTCACATTATCCTTTCCTTCTGTTTTACAGCAATTTCACACTGTACGTGAGGGTGGGAATTAGTTTGTAAATACAAATACTTCAACCAAAATCCGCACAGGTCAGGAACTGTTTCTGCTGCTGGCATCACTCACAAGGAACAGAAAAATAATAACGGATTCGTCACAAATCTTACAGGAACATAGAGATTATAATTACCAGGAAAGGCTTAACAGCTCAATATGTTTTTCTCAAGAAAAGAGGAGGCTGAGGGACAACCTGGCATAAGTAGGAAGCTTTGTTTTTGTGGGTTCAGAGATTTGAGGTTGGAATCGTTGGGTCTGAAGTGTGGTTCATTGCCCCAGGTCAAAGTTGCGATCTAAATGTGTATCTTTCTTTTGTCTTTATGTCTGAGTTAACAATCAGATGGACAGGTCAGTCAGTGTCTGAGTGTTTTTCCAAATCCCTGATCCCAAATCTGCCTCCCCCCACAATCTCAAGTGCCTCACCACTCACTGGGTCACGGAGAAACTCTGCAGTTACAATGAGAGCTTTCTTTGCTGTCACCGCTCCTAGTGCTTCCCCTAATCCCCACTTCCCTTCATTAAATCCCAGATGCCTCTCGTCCAGCCTCATGGGCATGTTGAAGAGCATGACAGAAGATTGGATTGAAACCGAGAGTTCAATAGCCAGAATGAAAGAGGAAGAAGGAAATAAACGGGGTTTGTAGATCCCAGGGAATACAGACTCCAGGCTGAGTCCTTTGTGGGCATTCCCGCAGTAATACGAGACAGCATTCCATGATGAGAGTTAAATCCGGGTGGCAAGACAGGGAGCCACTAAACTTAGCAGGTTTAGTTCAAACATAGGAGGTTTGTTCAGTCAGTAACAGTGTGTTAGACGTGGATGTGAAGTGCTGAAAATGTGTTGCTGGATAAGTGCAGCAGGTCAGGCAGCATCCAAGGAACAGGAGAATCGACGCTTTGGGCATGAGTCCTTCTTCAGGAATGAGGAGAGTGTGTCCAGCAGGCTAAGATAAAAGGTAGGGAGGAGGGCCTTGGGGGAGGGGCGTTGGAAATGCGAGAGGTGGAAGGAGGTTAAAGTGAGGGTGATAAGGTGAGGGTGATAGGCTGGAGTGGGGGTGGGGGCGGAGAGATCAGGAAGAAGATTACAGGTTAGGAAGGTGGTGCTGATTTCGAGGGTTGGGACTGAGACAATGTGGGGGGAAGGGAAATGAGGAAGCTAGAGAAATCTGAGTTCATCCCTTGTGGTTGGAGGGTTCCTAGGCGGAAGATGAGGCGCTCTTCCTCCAACTGTTGTGTTGTTATGGTCTGGCGATGGAGGGGTCCAAGGACCTGCATGTCCTTGGTGGAGTGGGAGGGGGAGTTGAAGTGTTGAGCCACGGGGTGGTTGGGTGGGATGGTCCGGGCGTTCCAGAGGTGTTCTCTGAAACGTCACCTCTACTAGTGCTTCCGTGTAATCCCCACTTCCTTTCATTAAATCCCAGCTGCCTCTATTCCACGTACATGGGCATGTTGAAGAGCATGACAGGAGAATGGATTGAAACCGAGAGTTCAATAGCCAGAATGAGAGAGGAAGGAGGAAATAAACGGTGTTTGTGGATCCCAGGGGATACAGACTCCAGGCTGAGTCCTTTGTGGGCATTTCCGCAGTAGTGCAAGACAACATTCACTGATGAGTGTTAAACCCGGGTGGCAACTGAGGGAGCCACTGAATATTAGCAGGTTTGGTGTAAACACAGGAGGTTTGTTCAGTCAGTAACAGTGTGTTAGACATGGAGGTGAAGTGAAAGTGAGGGGAAAAGTTGCCAGAAGCTGCAGATAGACAGCTTTCATTGGAACAGGAGGAGACCATTCAGCCCCTCAACCCTGCTCTGCCATTCAATGGATCATGGCTGATTAGTGGCTTAACTTGCAATTTTCAAAACCTGCTAAATTAATCAATAAACTCCTCTGCAACAGACAAGATGCATATTGAAAAACTAACCATCTGCAAATGCTGGGAAATCAGAAACAAAAACAGACATTGCTGGAAAAATTCAACAGATCTGGCAGCATCTGTGGAGAGTGAACCTGTCGGAACCAGTGACCGGTCAGGTGACCAGCTGCAGCTGACCATTCTGCCTTTTCTGTAACACTCTCTGGAACAGGTTCTGGTGCGAGGGGAATGAGACTGTCAATAACAACTGAGAAAACAGGAGGACGTGCTCAATCAGAATAAAACCCATTTTGGTCTTGCACTTTTAATTCAACTACAAACATTATTCATTATTATTTCTGAAATATGATAATAGACCAGAAATCAACTCTTCATGTTATTGGGCCTGTGAAACTATTAATTCTGACCTTGACCAGCCGATATGTGAATCCAGGCCCTGAATAACGTGGTTGACTCTGAACGATCTCTTGGGCAGTCAGAATGGATGACAAATGCTGACCCAGCAAGTGATGCCGTGATCCCATGAACAAACAAAACAAATCCAATCGCTGTGGTTACTTGTAAACTCGCTGGTGTTTCATCAAGCTGGATATCTGAGTGAATTTCTTCCCACACTCAGAGCAGGTGAATGGCCTCTTCCCAGTGTGTATTTGCTGGATGGTGTACTGAACCCAGTCCTACAGTGAGAACACCTAAATGGTCTCGCACTGGTCTCCTGTGACAGGAAGAGGTGATATTTACGATCCTGGGGTGGTGAGTGGCATGGTGGCACAGTGGTTAGCGCTGCTGTCTCACAGTGCCAGAGACCCTGGTTCAATTCCCGTCTGAGGCGACTGACTGCGTGAAGTTTGCACATTCTCCCTGTGTCTGCGTGGGTTTCCTCCGGTTCCTCCACAGTCCAGGTTAGGTGAATTGGCCACGCTATATTGCCCGTAGTTTTAGATGTAGGGGCATGGGTGAGTGCGCTTCGGCGTGTCGCTGTTGACTTGTTGGGCCGAAGGGCATGTTTCTACACTGGAAGTAATCTAATCTAATCATACTGTGTAAAGATACCTCCAAGAGGTGCGAGTTGATTGGGACAAACTGTTCGCATGCATGAAAGAATCAAGAATGAGGAGGCACCGATGTCAAGGGATTGACAAAAGAAGCGCATGTGACATGAGACAAAACATTTGCATGCAGAGAAAGTTTTATGGTCAGAAATGCACTGCCAAAGAGTGTGGTGGAACCAGGTACAATGAAGAGAATCGAAGTGAACAGTTATTGGAAGAGGACGAATGGGAAGGTTTATGGGGTTAAGGTAAAGAATGGCATTCAGTGAGGTGATGAGCCAATCAGCCTCTTTCTGTCCTTCTGTGAACATTTAATTCTGAGCCCTCGAAGGAAATATCAGAGCAGGGATTGTGAAGGGGTCAGATTGAATGACGGTCTCTGTGAACAAAAGTGAGACACAGACACAGAGGGGTTTTGGGATGGATTGAATCAAATGTTATCAATTTGAATGGACCCCAACACTACAGCAGTTATAAACGGGAGTGATCAAGACAGTGGAATGAGAGCAGCAAATACATCTTAAACATTTATACAGCTAAAGGGGATGCTGGGTAAAGATGCCATAGTTAGTGCTGATTTCATTCCAGATACACCAGCCAGGGAGCACATCTTCCTGTATCTGTCCTATCGAGCTCTTGAAGAATTTTGTTCATTTCAAGTGTTTCATTTTGGATAGTCCAGAGAAGACAGTTTCATGCACTTCAATCTCTCCAGCCAGGGCAATGCTGTCGTCAGAATTCAAGTCACTGGTGCATGTAACTGGCTGCTTCATGGACTGGAACTGGCAATTGAGACTGTAAGGTTACTATATAAAATATCTTCAACTGTATTGCCAGATTGCCAGACACATGAGGGGCTTTAAGTAAAAAACACAACTTACGGGCATTGAGTGTTAGAGCACTTCCTGTTGTGGAGACATCCTGTTCAGGTACAATTTATTGATAACTGTTAGAATTAACCTGCACTGGCTCCGTAGAAGTGGTCAGAGCATTATAACTGTCATTGGAGTAGGTAATAAATTTCTCATGGGTTAAAACTTGCAAATGATAGAATCGGTGTGGGTTCTTCTGGTAAAGTGTGCAAAGTTATTCAAAATGTTCCTAATTTACTTTCAGAAACAAGTGAGAGAAAGGCACATTACTGAGGTCATTGAATTAGTCCAAATTTAGAAGTTCAGGAGAACTGATGGGAAAGCTGGTTTTGGGAGTTGTAATAATGACAGGGAAAAATTGTTTTACAGAGAGAGAGAGTTGATAGATGGGAAACTCAGCTTTAACATCACATCAACTGCAGAGTCATCCAATTCTGCAGGTCCTGATCCTTATCGTTAATAAGGAAGGGGAAAGCGGCATTCCCAGCCCAGAGAAATCATTCCCATGTTTCGCATGTGGTCGAATATTTAACCGGTCATGTGAACTGGGAAGACACCATTATGATGAGAAAATACCTGAGCATAGACTGAACTGCTTTTCAAAACAACATGAAATATACTTTAATCTGCTGTGCATTTCAGTCATCACCATATCTATTACTTATTTTCTTCAGGTCACTAATAAAACGATGCATCTAATTCTGCTGGTTCGACATTCCTTGAAAAAGTTATTAACGATGTTGCAATCTTAAAGTTAGAAGAGTCTAAGAAATGATACTCACTGATTTTTTTTTCTGTTTGAAAGAACCTAGTTCAGACATTTCAAGCACATAAATCCTTATTCTCCAGTATTATAAAGATGAAAAAATAAGCAGTCGAAATTCCTCTTCAGCAAAATAACCAAATGCAACTTCATATTATTCATTGGTCAGTTAATCACCTACAATTGTAACTAAATATTGCAATTCATCTAAATATTGTGATGTGCTTTGAACAAATTAAATTTCTTATTACTATTCATTCTTGAATTGTCAGGAATTTGTTTTTATTTTACATCCACCTATTCATAATTCATAAGATTGATATACTTTCAAAATATCGACATGTTCATTTGAACATTTAATTTGTCTCTCTCTCACTTATCTCACTTCATGCATGATAGCTTTAATACATTTTGCTAATTAACTCTACGAAACTTAAAATGTTGTTGACTTTACTTCTTTTGTATGCAAGAAAACAATGTAGGTACACCCATTTGTTCTTTAGCTCAAATAACATTAAATTTTAAATTATTGAAAAGACTACGCTGGGTGAAAAGAACGATTCTTCATCTCAAATATCACATTAAATGACACTTTTTCAAATCATGTGACCTCTAAAATGATTTGTATTTTAATTTCATTATAAGAAAAAAAACCTGCTTTGGAAATGTTAGAATCTGTTTTTTTTACTTCCAGCATTAGTTGTCAACGAACAATAATCACATAATTATCAGTCATTTTGTGCAAAACGATTTTCTGTACCAAATGTCATTTATTCGACCTTTTGTTCACAATAGTCCTCACTTTCCCGGTCTAATTATTTTCTTCCTTATTCTGACATAGATGTCTAAACATTTATCACGATAAAAATTTTAAAAATCATGACTCAACAAAAAAAACCCAATTTTGAACTGTGTCAATTGTTGCTGAGTATTTTTTTAGAATTATTAAAGCGACTTTTTTATATATTAATTTTCTGTTTATCAATCTTAATTATTACACAATCGACATCAGAGCAAAGTGCTTTCAAAATATTAAGTTAATTTATCTATCAATATTCTAGAAACAATTAACAATTACAATAATTAAACAGCACTTTGTGCTTGTTATGAAGTCTAAGTTAATGTGTTTTAAGATTTTCCATATTTCTTATTGTGAATGCTACAATATAAAAACCTGTTTGGTTGGGCCAATACACCCAGAAAAGACCAATAACTGCCCTTGCGACATCCTTTGTAAATATCTGACTTTTGTTCATTTGAAAGATCACAGTCATCACAATCATTGATATTCAGAGAACACCAGTTACTTTACACTACATTATTTCTCTTCATTTCTGCACATTACTTGGTGGAATAATAAAATGAGATACCTCATTATTCTTAAATTCATTAATAGTAGTTTTAAAATCAATTTGTTGCTAATATTGAATAATTGTTCAATTTGGTAAAGAATGTAAATGTGGAATTATGGTTCCATATAATAACTATTGCAAGGAGTTAGCAATGTACAATCTCTCAATCATTGTGAATATTGCTTTTCATTTTAAACTTGGAAACACTTTTGAAATGATTTGATTGTAATTCACTTCAATATTAACATTTATTGTGCTTCTAATCACAATAATAGTTGAATAATTTTCTTGTGCAAAATTATTTAAATTCCGATGAAAATTTTTGATTTACACAAAAAAAAAAGGATTGGCATCTTTCTTGTTTCATTAAACAATCACAAGAAATGGTGGCTTCTTAAAATCAGACATTTTCAGAAAGAATGAAAATTGTCTTCACCTGAAGAGTCACATTGACTGACCAATTCATCATTTTGGTCCAATTTACGTGTAGAACAAAAAAAAAATTACATTACATTTTATAAAATGAGAAAATATTATGAACATATAGAATGATTGTATTCATTTTTATTTATCAATTTACAGTAATCACACAAATCTGTCAAGTTGTCATTCCACAAATTATCATAAAAATCATATTTAATTAAGACATCTGTTAACTCCCATCATTATTGTAAAATACTATTTAATTTTAAGTAGGTTACACACAGGATCCATCCATTTAATTCCAATCCAATTATCACAATAAACATCTGATTAATTTTCACTTGAGTAACCGCAGTGAGCATGTGATTGTAGACCTGCCCAGCCTGGTTGGGAACATTATGAAGGAATGTTGTGCAGCTCTGGTAGTATCTCTGTTACCAGACCAGGAGGTACAGCTTCAATTCCCACCTTGCACAGAGTTGTTCCAGAGCAACTCTGAATGTTGATTAGAAAATATCTAAGCATCAATTGAATTGCCTTTCAATTCAACATTAGAGATGCTTCCACCTGTTGTTCATTCCAATAATCACAGTATTTGCTATTTATTTTCTTTAGGTCACTAAAAAAAGAATGTATGTAATCAATATCCGTTAGAAAATATTTGAGAATGTTGCAGTCATACAGATGAAATATACAAAGTAATGATATTAATTGATTTTCTTTTGTTCTGAAGAGCTGAGTTCAAACAGCACATAGAACTTGATGCTCCAGTGCTATAAAAATGAGGAGAAAAAATAAATTTATTGTTCAGTCAAATAAACAAATGCCAATTCCTTTTATTTATCAATTTATAATTATTGATCTGTTTATGAATTTTGTGAAATTTGTTTTTCGTTTTCCACTCACCTATTTGTATTGAATGTGAGATTAAACTGCTGTAGAACATAGAACATAGAACAATACAGCACAGAACAGCCCACGATGTTGTGCCAAACATTTGTCCTAGCTGAAGCACCCATCCATGTACCTATCAAATTGCCGCTTAAAGTTCGCCAATGATTCTGACTCTGCCATTCGCACGGGCAGCGCATTCCATGCCCCCACCACTCTCTGGATAAAGAACCCACCCCTGACATCTCCCTTATACCTTCCACCCTTCACCTTAAATTTATGTCCCCTTGTAACACTCTGTTGTACCCGGGGAAAAATCTCTGACTGTCTACTCTATCTATTCCTCTGATCATCTTATAAACCTCTATCAAGTCACCCCTAATCCTTCGCCGTTCCAATGAGAAGAGGCCTAGCACTCTCAACCTATCCTCGTATGACCTATTCTCCATTCCAGGCAACATCCTGGTAAATCTTCTCTGCACCTTCTCCAAAGATTCCACATCTTTCCTCAAGTGAGGCGACCAGAACTGCACACAGTACTCCAAATGTGGCCCAGCCAAAGTCCTGTACATCTGTAACATCACTTCACGACTCTTGAATTCAATCCCTCTGTTAATCAACGCTAATACACCATAGGCCTTCTTACAAGCTCTATCCACCTGAGTGGCAACTTTCAAAGATCTATAAACATAGACACCATGATCCCTCTGATCCTCCACCTTACTAAGAACCCTACCGTTAACCCTGTATTCTGCATTCTTATTTGTCCTTCCAAAATGGACAACCTTACACTTGGCAGGGTTGAACCCCATCTGCCACTCCTCAGCCCAGCTCTGCATCATATCTAAGTCCCTTTGCAGCCGACAACAGCCCTCCTCACTATCCACAAATCCACCAATCTTCGTGTCATCTGCAAATTTAATGATCCACCCTTCGACTCCCTCTTCCAAATTATGAATAACAATTACAAACAACAGAGGACCCAGAACTGATCCCTGCGGAATTCCACTTGTAACTGGGCTCCAGGCTGAATGTTTACCATCTACCACCACTCTCTGACTTCGACCGGTTAGCCAGTTTTCTATCCAACTGGCCAAATTTGCCTCGATCCCATGCCTCCTGACTTACCGCATCAGCCTACCATGGGGAACCTTATCAAATGCCTTACGGAAATCCATGCATACTACATCCACTGCTCTACCCTCATCCACATGCTTGGTCACCTCCTCAAATAATTCAATAAGACTTGTAAGGCAAGACCTACCCTTCACAAATCCGTGCTGGTTGTCCCTAATCAAGCAGTGTCTTTCCAGATACTCATAAATCCTATCCCTCAGTACCCTTTCGATTACCGAAGTAAGACTAACTGGCCTGTAATTCCCGGGGTTATCCCTATTCCCTTTTTTGAACAGGGGCACAACATTCGCCACTCTCCAGTCCCCTGGTACCACCCCTGTTGACAGTGAAGACGAAAAGATCATTGCCAACGGCTATGCAATTTCCTCTCTTGCTTCTCACATAATCCTAGGATATATCCCATCAGGCCCGGGGGACTTGTCTATCCTCAAGTTATTCAAAATGTCCAACACATCTTCCTTCCTAACAAGTATCTCCTCGAGCTGACCAGTCCGTTTCACACTCTCCTCTTCAACAATACGGTCCCTCTCGTTCGTAAATACTGAAGAAAAGTACTCATTCAAGACCTCTCCTATCTCTTCCGACTCAATACACAGTCTCCCACTACTGTCCTTGATCGGACCTCCCCTCGTTCTCGTCATTCTCATGTTTCTCACATACGCATAAAATGCCTTGGGGTTATCCTTGATCCTATCCGCCAAAGATTTTTCATGCCCTCTCTTCGCTCTCCTAATCCCTTCTTCAGCTCCCTTCTGGCAATCCTGTATCCCTCCAATGCTCTGTCTGAACCTTGTTTCCTCAACCTTATATAAGCCTCCTTCTTCCTCTTTACAAGACATTCAACCTCCCTCATCAACCAAGGTTCCCTCACACGACCATCTCTTTCCTGCCTGACAGATGCATTCATATCAAGGACACGTCGTATCTGTTCCTTGAAAAAGTTCCACATTTCCACGACATCCCTCCCTGACAGCCTATGCTCCCAACTTATGCTCCTCAGATCCTGTCTTACAGCATCGTATTTACCCTTCCCCCAATTGTAAAACCAACCCTGTTGCATGCACCTATCTCTCTCCATAACCAATGTGAAAGTCACAGAATTTTGGTCACCATCACCAAAATGCTCACCCACGAACAAGCCCATCACTTGTCCCGGTTCGTTACCGAGTACCAAATCTAATATGGCCTCCCCTCTGGTCCGACAATGTACATACTGAGTTAGAAAAGCTTCCTGGACACACTGCACAAACACCGCCCCATCCAATATACTTGATCTAAAGAGCTTCTAATCAATATTTGGGAAGTTGAAATCGCCCATGACTACTACCCTGTGTCTTCTGTACTTTTCTAAAATATGTTTCCCAATCTGTTTCTCCACATCTCTGCTGCTATTGGCGGGCCTATAGTAAACACCCAACAAGGTGACTGTTCCTTTCCTATTTCTGACTTCAGCCCATACTACCTCCAAAGGCAGATCCCCCTCGAACTGCCTTTCTGCAGCCATTATACCATTTCTAATTAGCAACGCCACACCCCCTCCTTTTTTACCACCCTCCCTAATCTCAGTGTAATATTGGATACACTGAGCTGCCAATTTCTAGAGCGGCCTGCAGTAGATAATTTCAAATATTCAGTCGGCTCGAAGAGAAAGAAATTCCTCCATATCTTTCTTAAATAGGTTACTACATCCTCTGAGACTATGTTCTCTGGTCTTTGATTCTCAGACAAGGCGAATCATTCTCTCCTAAATTATCCTATCATGTCCCTCATAATCTAATGTATCTCAGTAAAGTCTTGTTACATTATTCTACACTCCAATGAGTACAGGGGCATTATTCTCAGTTTCATCTCCCGAGAATATCCTCCAATATCCAGGATGATTTGTGTTAAATCTCCCTGAACTGCTATTCCTAAAATAGGGGTACTAAATTTGTTCACATTAATCCAGCTATGATCTGACTAATGCAATGTGTATTTTGAAAAAAAAACATATGTCCCCATTCCGTTTAAATAAAGTGAAACAAAATTATTTGACTTCCCGATTACCTGCTGAAACTGGATGCTAACTTTTCATATTTCAAGTACAAGGACGCGAAGTGCTCTGTATGCTGATGCTTTGTGCTATGTATTTCCCTACTTAATACTTATATCTGCCAAAACGCATAAACATCTTTTTTGCATGTTATATGCTGCTACGTTTTTGTCCACTTGTTTATCCTGATTCTGTCGTCCACAATGTTGCTGTGCCGCCCTCATTACTTGCATCCATATCTATTTTGTGTCATCTCCAAACTGAGCAACAGTACATTAACTTATGTTGTACAGGTGATTAGTACATGTTGTCAACAGCTGTGGCACCAATATTGTTGGCTCCGAGAATCTGCAAGTTACAGTTTACTACCATGAAAATGCCCTCATTACCTCGCCTCTCCATTCATTCCCCTATCCTCGACTAATACATACCCCCAACTGTGTTGGTTCATGCTTCTTTGCTTGTGAAGTGCTATCGTATAAAACACCGTTCTGAATAATTTTAGAAATTCAGATATATTCTATTTACTGCATTCCCCTTTGTGTATTGTGCTTGTTACGATCTGAAAATACTTGTAAACGTGTTAGGTCTGATTTCGTCTGCACAAAGCCATGCGGAATCCATTTTATTCTGTAATGCATTTCTAATACTCTCTTATTCCAAATTTAATAACAGACTAACATTTTCCCAGTGGCAGATATGCTGTCCACCTGAGCTGAATTTCTCAGGCTGGACACTCACAAGACGTGACCATTGTTGAATAAAGGTGTGCTGGAACAAATCAAAACGAAAGAGTATCCTATATCAGACAGACAACAGGGTTCAAGTGAATTTCTTGTAGGGACTTCAATAAAGTGCAGACCAAGAAGGAAAGAGGGGATATGAAATAATTTAATCTGCCAGTGCTGAAGATAATCCAAAGAGGGTCTACAAGTACATATCTGTCAAGATATCAACGCGAGAAATATTACTTGAAAGATCAAGAAGGTTGACATTGCTTTTGAGCTCATCAGATGGAAGAGGCAATAAACGGATTTTTCACGTCATTTTTTATTGTGGAGACAGTGAGACCAAATGTTCACTCTCCATATGTGAAGAGGACGATACCTTTTCCGAAACTATTTGACCAAGCATCAAGAATTTGAGAGTCGGTGATGTTTCTGGCGGCTGGATTACATTCGACTCTGTCTGGCCTCATGCAACAAAGAGTCGACATGTTCTCAGGACTGGATTTTTAATATAACGAGCAGAGACTGTGTCGGCTTTGCCTTGTCGTACTGCAGCGTCGGAGGTCGAAGATGACTTTATAGAGATTCATAAAATCAAGAGTGCTCTCGATAAGGCGAACAGCAAAGTTCGTTTTCCCTTGGATATGGGAGTCCAGACCTCGTAAGATTTACACCGAATGACAAGACATCCTTTTCACAAAGAGGATGGCTTACACATGGAATCAACTGCTAGAGCAACTGGTGCGTAGAGGTACTGTTATATTATTTTATAAGACATTTGGACGTTTAGACGAAGAGAAAGTGTGTAGAGGGATTCAAGCAAGGTGGAACAGCTCAGTTTGGGAAGTCTGTTCGCCAAGGATATGTTAGACTTAAGGAGACTACAGAAATCATGGAAATACATACTGACAAACATTTCATATTACAGGAAAATAATTGCTGGATATCTCAGAAAATGTAAAAGGCGTATAAAACTCCAGACACTGGACTAGTGTACGTGGTGTGAAAAAAAGAGTTGAAAAGCTTGCAAGGACACAGAACAATCTGTTCTGACCAAGGGAACAATGTGACATTTGTTCGAAACAGCCAGCAGAGCTGGATTGCCATCAGCTTAAATTATGAATCAAGATCCGAAATCAAAATCAGGTGTGAACTTCACGTTTTGATAGTATGAAAGCCAATGAAATAATCCGATGTTTTGGGGTATTAATCAGGACATTTGCAACAGCTCGGACTGCGTCAGTGACGTCCAGCTCAAGAGATACTACAAATGTACCTTCCTGGAAATGTGTTCGCATGGCAGAACATCGAGGAAAACCTGGAGAGAATCTTCCCAGAAAAATCCACAAATGACACTTGAAAAAGCTGAGTGGTTTTGAACCATGATTACTTTTTAAGTCATTATTGAATCGGAATTTGTGCGGAGTGGAAGATAAAAGATGGGTTTAAGAGAAACTAGTCATAAATAGTTGTTAGTTTTCATACTCTGTTAGACATAAAGAAAAAAGTTGATATTTTCCCTTTAAATCGTGACCATTGCGAAACGTTTTGACCATCGAATTTTCACAGATTAGAGCACTTGGTAATTTTTTTTTTCTGTGTTGCTGGTGTCAATTAGCATCGGTGTTTACCCTGTGTTTGTACTGAATCCCAGAGCATTATGGGAGATAAGCGCGGAAATTGCAAGACTCCTTGCTGAAATAATTGTGTCATCTCTAAATATGGGTGTGATTTAAAATGACTGGATATTGACGAACCTTGTTGAAGAATGGATACAGGGAAAAGACTGGAATCTCCAGGCTTGTGAGTTTGAAATTGGTGGTTCGTAAGTTTTTTGAATTGGTTTTGGAAGATAGCATTTTCAGAGTCCAGGAAATATCGGGGATCATTAGCATGGTTTAGTGAGGTGGAAACTGGGTCTCACAAAATTGCGAGGTTTTGATCAAGTAGACAAGAGGATTGATGAGGCAAGAACAAATATTTTTGCTTACTTAGGCTTTAGGAAAGCGTTTAACTAGATTCAACATGGAAGACTAACGAGTAAAGTTAGATCAGATGTGGTTCACAGTGAGTTTGCAAATTGGATACAAAATTCAAGAGAAAGGGTGAGGTTTTGGTGTGTTGTTTATCAGACTGGAGGCTAGTGACCGGCAGTGTTCCACAGGGATCAGTGATGGCTCCTTTGTTTGTGACTGATGTAAATGTTTTAGATGACAATATGGAAGGCAGAGATCATCAGTTTGTGGTTGACACCAACATGAGCGACATGCATTTCATGAGGTGACAGCATAAGTCTTTGCGTGTACGCGAAGAACATTTAAAAAGGCTTTTGGACAAATACATGGATAGTAAAGGATTAGAATGATATGGTCCAAGTGCAGAGAAATGCGGTTAATGTGGACCGGCATTATGATCAGTATGTACCAGTTTGCACCAAACGACCTGTTTCTGTGCTGAGGGACGCTACAACTCTCCATGGTGATACAGTCCACAGAGAAGAAGGTTATCTGAGGTTATAGAAGATTAAAAGAGACATTGATCATTCGGGTATATGATTAAATGAATGGTAAAGAGAAATTATCTTGAACAAATGTAACGTACTGCAGTTTGAGTCATAAATGGATGTAGCCCTTGCACAATTACAAGTGCTGCTTTGAATAGTCCTGCGCAATAGACACGTGAATAGGTCACGGAATGGTCTTTGGAAGTCGTGTCACATATCGTCAGCTTCGTTAAAATGCTGTTAGAACGCTTTCATGCGTTGCTCTGTTTTTAGTGTTGAAGTTGGGACGTTATCCTGAGGTTGTACAGGATGTTGGCGAGGCATCTTCTGTAGTATTGTTTCTATGTTCTGGTTTCCAAGTCAGATAAAGAAGAATATTAAGCTGGACAGAGTTAAGAAGAGATTTACCAATATGTTGCTAGGAATGAAGGGATTGAGCTGTAAGGGGAGGCTGGATAGGCTGGGACTTCTTTCAAAGGAGCATAGGAGGTTGACATTTACCGTATAAATGTTTTTAAAATCCTGAGGGGTACAGATTAGCTCAACTGCAACGGTGTTTTCCTTCTTTGGGGTATTTCAGGATGAGTGGGCGTATTTTTAAGGTATGAGGACAAAAGTGAAAAAAAGACATGAGGTTCACTTTGTTTTACTTTACACTGTATGTTTCCTGTGCAAAGTTCTAGAGGAAGTAGGAATGTGGATAAGGTTACAACATTTAAAAGACACTTAGATAAGTGCATGAATAGGACATGTTAAGAGAGATATGGGCCCAGTACACGTAGTTGGTACTATGTTAGTTTCGGTAAATGGTAGCATGGACTGATTGGAACAGCGGTCTGTTTCAATGATGTCTGAGTCAATGACTCAGTTTATTTGAAATTTACAGAGTGCTGAGAGGCCTGTGCAGAGCCAATATGGCAAAGATGTTTCACCCACTATGACACACTAGAACCCGAGGGCACAGAGACAAAGTGAAGCGATAACAATTTGGAAATGACACGTGGAGGAATATCTTCCGTCAGAGAGTGGTGATTCTTTGGAGATAGTTGCTGTAGAGGGCTGCCGGCGCCAATTCAGTGAGCAAATGTGTGGCACGTTAGCTCATTGGTTCACACGGCTGCCTCATAGCACCCGGGTCCCAGGTCCGATTCCAGCCTCGGGCGACTGTCTGTGTGGAGATTACACGTTCTCCCTGTGTCTGTATGTGTTTCGTCCGTGTACTCCGGTACTCCTCACAATCTAAAAGATATGCACATCACGTGAATTGGCCATGCTAAATTGTCCATAATGTTCGGTGCATTAAGCAGGGGTAAACGTACAGTTGGGATGGGTTGATCTTCGGAGGGTTGTAGTGAACATGTTGGTCCGAAGGGCCTGTTTTCATCGTGCAGGGAATCTAATCAAATCATTTCAATTCAGATTAAAATAGCTCAGGATCTTTTCCCACGACCCAATGCCCTCTGCGCCATGTCAACAGAAGTTTCACCGAGCGAGTTTGGAGCTCCCAACCTCGGCGTTTCACGCGCCTCTCTACCTTCACAGTAGGACTGCATGCTCAAGGAGTTTGTCACTGGCAGGCAAAGTAGATATCCACTCGTTCATTCCACTCTCAATTTCCAATCGGATCTTCGCCACTGCGTACATAGTTTCACTGAGTCCAGGCCTGGGAACCGGTGCGATGTGAGTGTGCAATAATAGTTTCTTCCTTGTCTCACGGCACGGGTAAAGTTACGATGTGAAACTTCATGTTTATTGAAATCGATATTTCAACAATATTTGTGAACTCTCGACTGTACATTTCATCTTTTATTGAAATCTATCGAATTCAGTCTTCAACATTCTCAATTATGGAATCTCCACAGCCATTGGGGACATTGAAGGTGACGATTCAAGCCAATCTCAGTGGGCTTTCCTGTTGTGCATGTGATGCGGTTCCTCGACTATCTCTGCCATTGCATTAAAGGCTTTTTGTATTGTGCTTTTTCATGTAATCGAATAATGGTTCGTCCTCTGCGTTGTGGTCAAGCAACCTTCATTCAAATCCGAGTATCTGTAATGAGCATTTGTTCCATGTTACTCCACATAACCTGTGCAAAACAAACGCAGAAAGGACACAATCAATTTTAAGATGAAAATACTCACTCAGGTGTTGATTTTAATGCTTCAAGCTGCCACTCTCAGCACCCAATCTCGGAGATTTTTCTCCCTTCAACAATCACTATTCCCCCTTCCCATCCCTCCTCCCATGTCACTGGGGCATTGGAAAAATTCACATTCACTTTCAAATTGACACCATTAAGTCTGTGTTGCAGCTGTCAATCTTGTTAGGTGAACGTGACCCAATATCACCATCAGGGCCATTAAGCCACTCAATGCTATCAGACAATGTGGTTGGGTTTTGAATCCCACGTATAGTGTTTTATTTGCATAGATCAGAGATCATGGGAGCATTGGGTTCATGAAAAGGGCACAGAACATTATCGAGGGAATGACTTTATTGGAAAAGACCAATATCTCTGCTCTCCCCACATTTATTTCAAGTCATTATTTGTCTCTCGCTAGAGTATTGTGTATAATTTTGAAATTCACATTATAGCAGTGATATGACAACTGTGAAAACGATGCAGGAGTGATTTGCCAATATATTATCTGGATTGAAGAACTTCAAATATTAAAGAGTTTGGACAGACTGGCGTTATTTTTCTGAAAGCAGGGGAAATTGAGATGAGACAGTATTGAGATGTACGAACTGATAAGCGGTAAGGAATATGTGCACTTAACGAAACATTTGTTGAAGGGATCAATCACCAAGGAGCCATAGATTTAAGATAAGAGTAAAAAGGTTTGGGTAGCTGCACATAAAAAACGTTATCAGACAACGAGTGGTTGGAATCTGGAACTCACTATCTCTAAGTGTTGGAACGGCAGAAATTCTCAGAAAATTCAGTGATATTCAGATGTAAATTTGTAATGCAAAAAACACACAACGTCAAACGATGAAAAATTGTATGAGGAGAATCAAAAAGTGATTTTGACAAGAGCACGCACAAGTAGCTTGCAAGAGCAGTTCGCTCTGACGTCCACTGGAGTATGGCGTTTCGTATCCTCAGCTGTCATGTGGGATGCAAGGGTTCATTTTCCCGCTGGGGCGGCCCTGTCTGTTTCAGTGTTTCAAGGTTTGTGTAAAGATTTGTAGTTCCAGTGAAGTTTGCAGATGGTGTGTGGATGTTCGTTAGTGTTGGGAAGTTGGTTTGCAGCATTTCCTGCCCTTTCTCGGTGACATCCTCAAGCTCTGCTGTCCTGTAGCGTTTCGAATTTGTGTGATTTCCTTCCCACTGCTTTCAGTTGCTGCTTCTTGTCGTTCATTGCAGGTCCCGGCATGTTACGTCCAGGTCAACATGTTCTTTGATGGAGTCATTGGATGAGTCTCGTCATTCTAGAAAACCTCTGGCTGCCCACTATTGTCCAATTATTGTTGTGTTGTTCTGGTCGAATTTGTTGACCTCGTCATGTCTGTGCTTTGCCACTCTGTACAACTGATTGTGCTGTTTACTGGATCCTCCAGAAATGCTTTGCAACAATAGATATTCCCGCAAATTCCTTGCAGACAAACAACGTTAGGAGGGCATGCCAAGACCCAACACATCAAGCAAAAATGTCTCGGAACGGACAGCCTTTGACTACTCGGATCTATGAGAGAATATAAACCGAAAGCCATATTTAAACAACAACTCAACAGAACAATGGACCCAAACCCCATCATGTACAATACAAATATGGTCATACAATGTTGCACGTAGTGAGACCAGGGAACGTTATACAGGACAGACAATTCACGACACGCATTCATGAAGATCTACTTGACACTAAGCACCACTGCCGGTGTCTTCAATCGGTTGACTCATTACACTGAGTGTTGCTAATTCTGCGGCTGGAAGCTTGGATTGTATGACAGTCTGCAGCAATGGAGACGGTGTTGCTGGAAAGGTACAGCAGGTTAGGCAGCATCCAAGAAGCAGGAGAATGGACGTTTCTGGCATGAGCAAGTCATCAGGCACATGCCCAAACCATCGGTTCTCCTGCTCCTCAGATGCTGCCTGAACTGCTGTGTTTTCCAGCATCGCACTCTCGACTCTGATGTCCACTATGTAAAGTCCTCATTTTCTCCTCCGTTTGCAGCAGTTGTTGGTTCCTTGAGTGAGGGATCAGTTGATATAACCAATGTAAACTTCGATTGCTGTTTGAGAAATATAACCAGGTCCATAGCTCAAAAGAGTGTTTCTGTTGTTTCTCAGGTGCCGTTCCTGGCACGGCCTCTGGCACTGTAATTATTTTGAGTTTCCTGCCTGTTCAATGTGTGCTTCTGTGATCACACAGTTGCCAGGACTCTGGGGAGCGGCTGCAGTTATCTGCGCTCGCAGCCTCGATGCAATTGATGCGGTTTGGGTCGTTCTTGATTTGTGCAACAGGAGCACAGTGATGAATCAATTGATATTGCAAGAAGGCAGACAGGCGTGGAAAATGTCGAGGTTCTGGTTGCACAGTTTTATAGATTACCTAGATTCAGGAGAAAAGAATGTTGAATTCTTACGAGTCGTGTTGAAGAACTGTCTGGGAAACAAGTCACCAGCAGTGTGGTTTACAAGCGCACTCACAGTAACCACAATGAAAAATATAACATACAAAACAATGAGGAAGACAGACGAAGGAGGACAGTAATCATGGGTGACCTGACTTTCACTCCCCAGCTCCCCCAATTCCCACTTCCAGCTCCATTATAAACAAATTTTACAGAGCCATAAGCATCAAGGTTGTCCGTTGGAACGACTCAATTCTTTGCTTTGTTTTCGATTAGGCTATTTGTTTCAGGATGTTTTACTTTCCTTGGAAACCATCTCTTTCATTGTGAGCATTCGGAAAGGAAACCATCCATCTTGTTAGGGAAAGAATATGATCCTAAACATGTTTGTGTCAGGCATGAGATTCCTCTGTCTCACACGTTTCTTCTACTTTCTCTCGGTTTTAATAGTGTTCTTTCTTTTGACTTCTCCGACCAAAGTGCATGACCTCATAATGCCAACATGAAACTGCATCTGACAAGTTATTCCCCATTCATTAAACCTATCTATATGCCTCTGGGAAATGCCACGTTCTCAACATAATATGCGCTCCCACGAGTGTGAATTGTCAGCACATTTGTGCACATTTCACTCTGCCACTCGCTCCATGCTATTAATAGAGATATAATTGAAGGCTTAAATATACTGAGTCTTGCCAGACATCTGCTGTAAATATTTGTACATACTTGCTACCGCCTGAACGTGAGAACATCCTCCTCATCTGTGTCTTCGTGGGTAACACCTTCCCCTGAGATTAGAACCTCCAGTCCTGCACTATCCTGGAGAGAGACCAGAGAGGAACAAACGCTTAAAGTAAAGCATAATCTCACTGGCGTCTCCAGGGCCAGTTCTGAGTGCTCTTTCTAGACCTCTGGTTGAACAAACTGACCTGATTCGCACTTTAGTTTTGACAATGACACATCTACTTCAAAGTTACTTCAGTGCCTGTGATTGAAGTGGTGCTGAAAGGCGCTGTAAAAATCCAAGAACATCTTTGTTACTCGACCATTGGCGTATTGTTAAGCTCTCTGCTCATGGAAATGGATCCTTCCCATCCACCCTATCTCTCATCAATGGGAGTTATCCCTGCAACTCCAGAAAATCCGTCTCAACAACTTGACATTTTCTCAGGTCTGCTCAATTGTTGACATGCAGGAAACTTGTGTTCTGAATGAGAAACGGATCTGACTCAAAACGTTAGCTCTGTTCCTCTATCCACAGATAATAATAAACACATGGTGTATAAGTAGGTTTTACTGAG
This sequence comes from Chiloscyllium plagiosum, assembly GCF_037043375.1. Taxonomy (NCBI): domain Eukaryota; kingdom Metazoa; phylum Chordata; class Chondrichthyes; order Orectolobiformes; family Hemiscylliidae; genus Chiloscyllium; species Chiloscyllium plagiosum. Next base: position 49,961,885 of record NW_028270178.1, on the reverse strand, counting down.
TTTATTTGATACAAGTTGTGTTTTCCATTAAACGTCTTCACTCCTCGTCCTTTGGTCAGTTGGCCTGGTCAGGGGCAGCAGTTCCTCCTGACCATCAACGCGCCCATCCACACCGCTTTCGCCCACATCATTATAAACATTCCCAAGAAATCTTCCATTAAACGTCTTTGCTCCAAACAAAACATTCCCAGAGTCGGGAATCTCACCACAAAGTGAGATTTATTTATCTCTGGACATAGTGCAAAGCAGAGGGTTGTGAAGAGATTCTTGGAAAATTTTGCCAATTGGCAGGTGGGGAAACTGTCAAGAAGCAAAGCAGAAATCTGCGTCTCGAGTTTTTTGAATCTTTATATATTCCTTGGGGAGGGGATCCAGAGGCGAATGAACGATGAACTGTTCGACAGAGCAGAGACAGGTTAGAAATCTTTCCGTGCTTGTGGAGACCAGTGCTTTGACTCTGATGCCCTCCGGACATGAACTGAACTGTGACATTGAAAAGATTCTCGTTCCTGCACGTCAGGACGTCAAATCTCATTTCAGCTCCGGGACAATGAGAAAACACGGTCACAGACAAGACACTGAAAGGCTGAAAGAGACAAGGTCCCTGTTGGAGAACTGGTTCCTGGAGTCATGGTTGTGTCTTTCGAGGGTGGGAGCAGACTATTCCCATGTTTTCAGAATGAATTTCCAAGGATACATTTTCGAAAGGTAAAGCTAATTAAGGAGTATTTTCCATGGGGGAGGAGTAGACTAAAGCTTGCATTCAGAGATCATTGACGCCGTTGGCTCATCAGTCTATGTGGTGATGTTAGTCAGTGCGTTCGGCTCTTCCCTAACAGGTGCCGTTCTCCCACGACCCAGGAAGGGAGTGACAGTCACACCATCCTTTTTTTCTTCAGCTGCACAGTTCCGGGGTTTTCCCGTGGTCAGGAATATGTTCGTCATGAGGCACGAAGGGAGTAGGTCCCGGTTGTAGGAGAGCTGGTTCCCGGTGACATGACTGTGTCGGCAAGGCGTGGGATCAGACTGTTCCCAGTTTCCACAACGAATGCCCCAGGATTCATTTTGGAAACATCAAACCAATCGAGGGCAATTGTCATTCTATGAAGGGCAGGCGAACTCTTGAATTCGCTAAAAGTCTTCTTTATGAGATCCTGCAAGGGGCTTGCTACAAGGAACTCCCCAGTCTCTATGGAGCAATTAATTCTATAGTTCGGCTGTTAACCGATAGGGTTCCCATGCATGGAGCAGTCGCTGTTCTTATCCATCCAAATCCTTTGCTGTGCAGTTTCGTGTTTTTAGTAGGTTCGGGAATATGCTCCCAATCGGAAAACCTATCCAGTGAGGAACGACAAATGTGTTTCGTTATTGTTTAATGGCTAGTGAAGTGTTGCGGATGCTGGGAATCTCTGACAAAAAACAAAAACTGCTCAAGGAACTCGGCAGGAATGGAAGACCCTGTGAGAAAAACAGAGTTCTGATAAACTCCTGAAGAAGCTCTGAATCATTGTCTCTGTTTCTCTCTCTCCAGATGCTGCCAGACATGCTTAGTTTCTCCTGCAATCTCTGTCTTTGCTTTTAAATGAATGATAATTTCAAATATCGAGATTGATTACACAGACCAAACATATCCTGACATTTTACCCAGTCGAAGTTGTGGTGATTCAATTCAAACAAACCTAGCAATGATTGCCTGTCCCTCAGCTCCACAGGGAGGGAGAACTTGAAACCAGTTTAATAGCGTAATTGGCAGGTGTGGCCAAGTGATTCAGGCGATGGGCGTTAAATCCACTGTGAGTTCCTCATGCAGTTAAGCATTTTGCTGACTGTGATTGAGAGTCGAGAGTGAACTAGAAGTGTATTTGCTCTCTGCTTTTTTGTTTGAAATTCAAATCGCAGGATGAAGTAAAATGCATTTAACCCAGATAAGGAAGCTTGGGAAACTGCAACCAATCGCCTGTCATGATTGAAAAGGCAGAAACCTCCAAAGCATGAAAGACCCATATAGTCGAACACTTACAGTGCTGAATTCGTTTGAGCCTTTGAGCAAAGTGCTGCCAAATGAGGTAAGAACAGTTCAGGGGATTGTATTGGAATGTGCAGACTTAGTGGGCCAAATGGCATTTTCTGTGCTTGACGCATCCATGGCCAGCTGAGAAAAACTCAGTTTGTGAAGGAACAGGACATTGTTTGCAAAATGCCCCTCGGCGAGGAAGCGGTTCAAACTACTTCCTGACAGTCAAGGTATTCATTGGAAGATTTTAATTGGTAATATCTGGTATGGTGCCCATTGGTGGAATCAGTCTATACGATAATCAGGACACGAAACAGTGGTGCCTTATTGCTCTGCCGTGAGCAAGCCATCGCAGCTTACATTCCCTGATTCTGCTTTTGAAATAAAGATCACTTTCTCAATATGTCTGTATTTGTATCAAACAGCTCATTGATCTCGGGACTAGACATGAAGAGGAATCTGGAGGTGTGACAGGGACAGAAACAGAACGAGACGAGACGAGACGTGAAAGTGTCTAGAGTTTGCCGTGTGTCAGTAGTTTTAGTGAGCAATGTTTGCTGGGCGCTATCCTGTCAGATCCCAGGAGCAAGATGCCTTGATTTGGTAGGATTTGTGTTACTGAAAGTTACACATGCGAAGCGTGTGGGACTATTTCAGCTCAGTATCCACTTCATATCGCAGCTCACAGCAACGGTTCACATTTTTTGCAGAAGTGGCTTGTATTCCACTTAAAGCCGCCTTTCACCAGAGAAACTTGCGGACGTAAAGTACATGGAGTGCGTATAATGATGAGGACTCTGTCACTGTCGGGGAATGTCTCTGCGTGTCTGCCTCTGTGTGTGAACATGAGAATACGTTCCTCAAAGGTGTTGCAACCCAGTCAACCGTCAGTACCATTGTTGTTTCATTTAAGCTCACAGAGCGAATCTCATTGACATTTTCCCTGGAAAGTCAGAACATTCAAAGTTATGGGGCAAATGCTGCAAACTGGGACGAGGATAGATGGACGTCTGATAACCTGCTCTGTACGATGGACGGATGGTCCTTCACTGTCCCTCCCCAACCCCACTCCCCCACGCTTTAAAATCTCGAGGACAGAGAGAGGAATTGACCTGATGAGAAAATCTCTTCACAATCTTCCATCACCTTTTTATTGTCCCTTTTCCGACAAATTTTGCAAATTAATTACCATGCTTTTTATATTCTCACCTAAATCATTTATTTAAGTGAAAAAAAAAATGAATGTGGGTTCAGCATCGATCCTTGTGGGACACCATCGGTAATAGTCCTCCAGTCTGAAAGCTACTTTCCACGGCTATTCCCAGCCTCCTGCTGTTAATCTAATTTTATATCGAATTGGAAATCTCACCAAACTGTCTGTGATCTCACTTTTTCAATCAGGCAAACATGTGGAACCTTGAAAAAGGTTTTATTAAAGTTCAAGTGAGCAATATCTACCACGTTGTCCGGATCAATCATATTAGTTATGCCCTCAAAAACTCAGTCATGTTTGTGAGATACAACTTCCCTCGCGCAAAAACATTCAGGCTATTCCCATTTATTCCTTGTACCTCCAAATGCATTTAAATCCTATAGTTTATAATTGCATCCAACAACTTACTTAAGACCACTGTCAGAAACACAGGTCTATCGTTTCCAGGATTCTCCATGTAACCCTTTCTTAACAAAAGCACAAAATTAGCCACTCCCCGTTTTTTTCGGCGCCTCACTCATAGTAATAGCTTACACAATTATTTCTACGAAAGGCCCAATAGTTTCATTCCCTAACTTGCCACAAAGTTCCAGAATACGTGAGATCAAATCCCAGAGAAATATCCATCTTCATATTTTCCAAGTCCTCCAGCACTTTCCCTTTACAATGGAAACGACTTTATAAACATCAATATTTAGTTGTAGGGTCCATTTCGTTCTCCACGAAGTGAACGTTATATATCTGTCCATCGGCTGTGGTTAAAACAAAAGTGAGCTCTTTCATCTTAAAGTGGTCCTATTTCGTCTCGAGTTCTTAATGTACTTGTGGAATCTCTTTAGGTTATATCCTTAACTTTACGTGCTAAGGCGATCTGACATTCTCGCTTGACCTTTATGATGTCCTCTTTAAGAATGCCCCTCCCCTCCTTATATCGTTCAACAGATTCAATTGAAATCATATGTTTATATGGAAATTATGACCTTTTTTAAAAAAAGAAATTCATATGACAAAAGCCTTAATCCCTGCGATCAACCTTGTCCTAATATAATACCTACAATGTGGAAACAGGCCATTCGGCCCAGGAAGATTCCTTTAATCCTGCAACGGACATCACACCCAAACTCACACCTCTACCCAATTCCTGTAACTCTGCATTCCGCATGGCCAAAGAAGGTCACCGACGCATCTTTCGTCTGGGGAGGAAATCCAGGCAGAATCAGAGAGGATGTGGAAACTCCAAACACACCGTCGTCTAAAGTAGAAGTTGCCCATTATTGAGCAGTTTGTCATACTGCACCTCGCCAAAAGCCTTTTGTAAATTACATCTGGTCACCTCTACAGGCTAGACTTCGTCTTACTTGCTCATTACCTCCTCACAGATGTCTAATATATTTGTCAGACATTATTTCCCCTTGAGAACCTGTACTGATGCTACATGCACTCGGTAAACCCATCCTTCCAATGACATTTGACAATGAATTTAATACAAAGCTGATTTATTTGATTTTTATCCAGAATATCAAAACTTTGCTTTCAGATCTGAATATGATGAACAACAAGGTTAAATCGCTGTTGAGATATGTAATCTCTGCACTGTCTCAGCAGGGTCGATGAGTGAGTGAATTCTTTCCCTTAGTGGGATCCCTCTTTTGTCTCAGCAGGGTCGATGAGTGAGCTAACTATGTTTCTCACATGGAGCAAGTAAAGGCTTTCTGCCCACTGCAAACTTGCTGGTGTACTGAGAGTTGAGATGAACGCTTGAACCTATTGCTGGAATAACTACACTTGAAACATCTCGCACATTGTGAAAATATCGAAGGGACATCAGTTCTACAGAGACTGTGAAGCACATCCCACAGACTATACATTTGATATGTCTCTCTTCAATGTGAAGACGTTAATGATAAACTGTCCCCTGGAACATTTAGAGTGAATAATGTCTTTCCACAGTGTGAACGCGTTGATGACACGTTCGTCTCCAGGAAATTGTGCAGCACTTTCTGCCGTCGGGGCATTTAGAAAGACACGTTAAAATTGTGAGAAAGGTGATGAGCCATCCGGTCACTCGGACTTTTACAGCAGGTCCCATCGATTTGGAAACGAAGATGTCTCTCCTCCCGGGTGAGCACGTAGATCAAACGTCACGTCTCCAAAATTCTTAAAGGTCTCTCATTAATATGAGCATATTTCTCAGAGATGAAGCACACAGAGGTTTGATAACATTTTCCATGGTCTGACGAGATGAAAGGTTTCTAATCAGTATGAGCGTTGTGCTGGACGTTTTAAAGCATTTTCGGCAGTCCAGACTTTGAAATGGTTTCTGCTCATTTTGAACGAGCCAGAGACAGAGTGAATCCCTTTCCACATTCTGAGCAGGTGAATCGCTTTATCCTGGAACCTTTGCCTCCATGGGAATTCAGCTCAGAAAACGAAATGAATACGCACATTTCCATAGACTTTCCTTAGTATGACTGCATTTGTGGTTTGTGAGCTCTGATGATGGGTAGAGCCATTGTCCACACACACAATAAGAGAACGATTTCTCTCTCACTGTAACCAGAGGGTTTTTTTTCCTTTCATGTTCTCTATCTGATCAAGTTCTACTTGTGATAAAATGTGCGACTTTATCAGATCACGGCGGAGAGATTGGTTTGTAAATCTTCCTCTTCTAATATCCTGCGAAATTGATGTTATCCAAAAATGAGAGTGGGAAAGGAACTTTCACAAGACTCTGGATACTTTCTAAGATATGGTCTGAGGGTGAGGGATTTTCGACACTTAGAATGTGACCAGAAGTTCGTCAGAATCTTTCATGCACACAGCATCCACCACAGAGAACAAATAAATCTTCAGGTGGATATAATCACGATCACCTTCCTGTTCCTTCCAGGTCAAACGCTGTCCTGTCTTGTCTGACATGCAGTTCTGTTGGAGCAGACATTTCTTACAATTGCATCATGGCAAAGCTGAGGCCTCTGTCTTCAGTCCCGAAATCAAAATCCACTGCCTCGCTCCTGAGTCGAAACTGTGCTGCTGGAAAAGCACAGCAGGGCAGGCAGCATTCAAGGAGTCGGAGAATCGACGTTTCAGGCAAGAGCTATCATCAGGAAATAAGCTTGTAAACCGTGGGGGAAGAGAGACAAATTGGTGTGGATGGGGCTGGGGCAAGGTAGCTGAGAGTGTGATCGATGGATGGAGGTGGGTGTAGTGGTGATTGGTCGCAGAGCAGGGCTGAGCGGATAGGTGGGAAGGAAGATTGATACATAGGTCAGTTCATGAGAGCGATGGAAGCCCAGGACCTGCATGAACTTGGCTGATTGGGAGGGAGAGTTGAAGTGTTCGGCCACGGGTCAGTGATGTTGTTTGTTACGGGTGCCTGTGGGTGTTTTCTGAAGGGAACTGTAATTAGGTATCCTGTTTCACAATATAGGTAGACTGCACCGGGAGCAATGGATACATTCAATGACATGTGTGGAAGTGCAGGTAAAACTCTCATGGATGTGGAAGGCTCCTTTGGGGCCTGCGACAGAGTGGAGGTGTGGGTGGAGGTTTTGCAAATCCCGTGTTGGAATGAGAATGGAGCGGAAGGGGAGGGTGGTTTGGTGAGGGGCGTGCACCTGACAAGGAAGTCGTAGAGGGAATGATCTACATACAAAGCGGATAGGGGTGTGGAGGGAAACACATCTTAGCTGGTGCGGTTCATTTACAGGTGGTGGAAATGTCGGAGAATGACATGATGTCTGCGGAGGTTGCTGGAATTTAAAGTGATGAATAAAGGAGCTCTGTCCTTGTTGGAGGGATAGGTTTTGAGAGTGGAGTTGCGGCAAATGGATGAGATGAGCTGAAAAGCATCATTGAACATGTGCGAGGAGGAAATGCCTCGCTACTGACTCAATCTTCTCGCTCGCAACTGTCTGATTCTGAACGAGACACGTTATAACCATAGTGACATCCTTCACCGCGTTTTGGACATTCAACCACATATCGCCATCATGACCATGTCAACCTACTTGCACCTCATTACATCATTAACTCTTCCACGTCTCCGCTCTTTTGCAGCTCAAACTCTCATCCATTCGTTTGGATTAAACGGTGGTAACCCACTTCCATCCGTTCTCTCAAATTCCCCCTCTGCTCTGGCCTAACTCCCTCTGCTACTATTCAAGGGTGTACTTCCGTTTTGTTCAGTGTTTCATTGTTCCTTACCTGAATGATATTTTTACCACTGCACATTTTCCCAAACGTGCACTGCAGCCTTCGCAGCTTTATTTTTCCACACGGGCTCCCACATGTTGGAAGGGCAGGGATTGCGGGTTATTCGCCCAAAGATGTAGTCCTGAGATCTTTCAACAAATCGGCTGCACGTGGGAGTATTAACAACAAGGGTTGTTCACCCATTACCGGGCAGCTAAATTCCAACGTTTTTATCATTTCTGCAAATCTCTTGACTGTCTTCGCTCTGTCTATCACTGTCATGTCCTCCAGCCCACTCAAGAGCAATTAGTGTTGTTCAATAAATGCCAACCCACCCAGTGAACATGACACCCAAGATTTTGTTTTAAAACACACTCTCAGATACCTGCATAGCCTACAATTCCAATCTCCGGAGTATGTTCGATTTGAACTGTTCCACGTTTGGTGCCTGAACTTCATCCACCAAGGTCATAAATTGTGAAATCTCTTCACTACGTAAATCGCACAATAGTATAGGAAACGAATTAGTCAACAACAGAAGAAGAAAAGCTGTAATCTTTGTTGAAATGAAGGGCAATTAATTGATATCAATACGACATCGTGCCTTTCACATAATGGAAACTTCAAAGCTGTTCCTCTGGAGGGAGTTTAAACAAATTTTGATCCCAGTCACTTTATGAGATATCGGGAAGCTGACAAAGTGTTATATCAAACAAGTGATCAAAGAAATGGGTTTCAAGTCGTATTTTTAAACAGAAAACGAAGCTTGCATCACGAACCTCGGACGACGGAATAGGCTGTGCTCGAGTTCATCATTTTCTGCTAGTCAGAAAAAACGCTTCCGTGGCCGGTGGCTCCATAGCTCAGAGGTTAGAGCATTGGTCTTATCAACCATTGGTTGTGTATCCGAATCTCGCTTGGGCCTTGCAGAATTTGTTTACAACTGTTGCAACAAACATTCACAGAAGCATTTTCCATGTTGCTTGGAATTATTTCTGAGGGAATATCATGAAGCCATTTTCCCCATGGACCATGCCTCATCTGCTTGACTTTCCAAATCCCCATCTGTGTTTCTACTTCGAGGAACAGAAGGACGACAAGCATCTGATGCCAAGAATGCTCTAGTTTAGCCGGAAGAACAACGTGATACAGTCGAAGTAGTAAAGTAACGATGAAATAGTGGGAGAGGAAAACATACAGCGAAGCGGCTGAATGCTTCCATTCCTTATGTAGAGGCAGGAATCTGCTGGAATCCAAATGAAAGAGGTAGGAGGCTGGAAGTGCACAGCTAGCCAGACTACCACAACAGGTGGATAATTCAACGATTAGCATGCACCAATTATTCACGACTGTGCCAGCCCTCGAAGAACAGTCGCCTGCTTGTTTACCCCTTTGCTTATGCAAACAGAATCGGGTTTTAAAGCCCGAAGTGAAGAAAGAAGAGGCAAACAGTTCAATTCCTCATTTTCTGAATGTTGGCCTCTCCTAAGGCCTTTGTCATTCTCACAAGATGTATCTGTATATTTCCCTCTTTGGTTGAAAATGCGGTTCTGTTCTCCCGCAGCTCATGATCAAATTTAATGGAATCTGACTTCAGTCTCATTCGCTTCTTCATTTGAGATTAAACCTTTGCAGGGAACGTTTCTATAAGATGGACACTTCAGGCTGCGGGCTACTGGAAGCTGTAAATGAGAATGGATGGATGTTTGATGGAATGGCATTGACATAATGCATTATTCTGTGCTGTAAAAGCTCGGTGTCACGAATAGTATTTTCGAAGAAACGTCTCATCGCAGGAAAAAAAACTATGCTGTTCAGAGAAGATGCAATTGCACCTGCCGTCCTAAATGTCAGCTAATGGTTACAATTCAGCACTATCTCCGCTGTGGTTTGTTTTCAATGCCTGGTCAGGGAAGCAGGATTATTGTTCCTGATAAGGACAACAACAAAAGCGGAGCATCTTTGGCGGGAAACGCATTTTACACGCGTCCGCATGTGCCTTGAAATATTGCTGCAGGGCCGCAAGGTGGCTCACTGGTTAGCACTGCAGCCTCACAGAGCCTGAGAAATGGCATGAAGCCAAATGGGTCGACTGTCAGTAAGGTGCCCTATTCAGGAACAAATCAAGAGTAATAGGGTAAGGAATTGTTCTGTGAGGGTTAATCCCTGGAAGATCGGTGTGAATTTGTTGCATCAAATGGCCAGTTTCTTAACTGTCGGCATTCTATGACACCTTACTGTGTTGTTTTAGCACATGTTCAGAGAGGGGAGAAAAGTGAAGAAAAACAGTCATTTCCCCAGTCAGTGGTTGATCCATTGTGTGACAACCAACCGACTCACCTGTGACTGAACTAACTCCCATCTTCCCTATACTGGTAGTGACAGTGTACACCATTCGAGCGGGTTTTCATTCGTTGCATTGTAACAGCATTCTTTCTCAAGATGGACTTCCCTGGAATATAAAAGAGATGATAAAAGACATGGATGCCGATGACTGGAATCAAAAGACGTCAGGAAGAATGGACAGCGTCTACTGGGAAACAAAAAATATTGGAAAGGAAGCCAACGAAGTACTGGGGCATAACACCATTAGAAAAGATAAGGCGGGGTTTCATGGGATGGTGGAACAGATGAATAGATCATGTGGCGTGACACCAGGTAAAACTGAGTTGCGTCCATATGGAAGTTTCCCTGATGATGTGAATTTGCTGAGAGTAAACAAAAGGGAAAATCTTTCATTCAGATGGATCTATAACTAGACTTTCGAACTTCAAAACCAGCAATGAATGATAAGGAAAAGTTTGGAGCCCTTTTTTTTCATTCTACAGTAATTGAAATCGAAAATGATTATTTTTCAGGAAAAATGTGTCAGAAGCTGATTCTAAAGTATTTGTAAAAATGCGTGCAGAAACATAATGAGTGAATTTCACCAAGACAGGGAGTCTGGTCGCCCGGGTCGGGTAAGCGTTCGGTTCACAATTTCTAATTTTTTAACGTTAAATGGAAATATACCACCTATCACCTCCAACTGAGTACTACTAAGTGTAGGAAGCGCTGGTTGTGAAGAAAAGTTTAGCAGCTTGTTCTACGTGAACTTCCATAAATTGTAAAAGAACTGAGCTGTTTCTGTTAGCTCAGCATTAAAGGGAAGTCGGTAAGCTCAGTCCGCTGCATAATTGGTTTATGATATAAAGTGATGCCAACAGTGTGGGATTAATTATCGCAATGTCTCAGCTTACCACCAGAATCCCGATCTCCCCACTCACCTAACCCTTTATACGATGGCGACAATCAAAGCGAAATTATACGAGAATGAGTGGGAACTGACCTGTCGATGGAATGCACCATTTTCTTTTCATCTATTGCCTTGGACATTTGGCTGCAATTATAGAGAAAGGAGTGAGACCATTTGCTGCTCACCCTCTCTCCCCAAAATATCCAGTGACAGGACTCGAAAAATGTTCCTGTTTGAAACCTATAATCTTTAAAGCAGCACTTCAAACATCTTTATCATTTCGGTTCCAGTTCTGCTGCCAACATTGTCCAATGAGATAAATCTAATAATTTTTGGATTGCTTTAATGGTCTGTGCGAGGTTGTAACAAAATAAATAAAATGAAACGAACTAAACATCCTTTCCAGAATTGAACAAAGCACAGGATCAGCGATATGAGAAACTTCAACATCTTCAAACGTCACTTCTGTATCTCTATTGAGAGATGGATATTCACTCAGGGAGTATTTCTGCTGATTGTAAGTAACTGAGGTATTTCCCAAGGACAGAATACTCCACAAAATCATTTTTAAAAAAATAAATGACGTTTCAATCAACTTTCTTTTGCAAATTTTAAATATATATGCGCACACGCATACATGCAAGTGCACGCACATTTATATGTACATGTATATATGTTCGTGCATATATATATATGTGTGTGTGTGTGTGTGTGAGTGAGTGTATGTGGACAATATTAGGAATGGATTGCCGGACATTTGAAAATTCTTTCTGTAGAATGTGAGAGGTTAGGGTCTTCAATAATGTCCAGGATATCCACATCTGCAGGAAGTGCACCCAACTCCAGCTCCTTGGCAACTGCGTTCGGGAACTGTAGCTTGATGTCAGATCATTTGGAGTCTGCGTGGAATTGAGCGAAGTTATAGGGAGTCAGTAACACTTCAGGTACAAGAGATAGATAGATGGGATACAGTCGGTAGCCGAAACGCAAACAGGCAGACAGTGCAGGCATCTGCTGTGACCGTGCCCCTCAGTAAAATGTATACCATATTTGTTATTTTTGGGCGGGATGACTTACGAGAGGAAAGCCATTGGGTATAGATCTTTGGCACAGAGTTTGCTCCTTTTTCTCAGAAGGGTGGGGGAGAGAGGAGGAGAGCATTTGTTATTGGGGACTCCATATCGATGGGAACAGATTGAGATTCTGTGGATATAGGGCAGACTCATGATTGGTGTGTTGTCTCCCAGCTACCAGGGTTTGTGATGTCTCACATCGTGTTTTCTGGGTCCTTAAGGGAGAGGGTGGGCAACCCCAAGTCATTGTCCACATATGCACCAACAACATCACAAATAAAAGTGATGTGGATGTATGGCAGAATTTCAGGGATACGGTTTTCAGTAAGGCTCTGTCGGCTGTTGCATGAAATACAGAGTCATCGGATTGAGGATGGTTTAACGGTTTGGATCAGAAATTGGCTCGCTGAAAGAAGACAGAGTGTGGCAGTTCATGGGAAATGATAATCCTGGAGTTCAGTAACTGATTGTGTACTACAAGGTTCCTTTTTGTGTCCACTGTTGTTTGTCATTTTTATAAATGATCTGGATTAGGGCATGGAATGATGGATTCGTAAATTTGCAGAAGACATTAAGATCGACGATGTTGTCAATAGTGCCAATATCTGCTGAAGGCTACAGAGTGGCATGGATAATCTGTCGAGCTGACCTCAGAAGTGGCAAATGCGTTTTTATTTGGAAATGTGTGAGATAATTTACTTCGGAGGAACAACAAGAATAAAGAGTTCTTGGCTAATTATAAATATTTGGGAATTGAATGGAATTGTTACCAACAGTGGATCAGCCATCATGGTATACAATGGCACAGCAGGATTGACTGGCCGAAGTAACTCATCCTGTTCCTTATGTTCTCATATCCTGTATCTGGAAAGTTAATGGTTGTAATTTTCCTGAATGTTGCAGTCAGAGAGCGCAAATTATTTTGTGTATCATCTCTGTGGGCTGTATTCACAGTGAATCTGGGACCACTACATGACCAACAAATGAACCACAGGTTGCAGAGCGGAAACATTCTGTAAAGAGACCAGAGGTGTCTTTCGAACCCAGCTTGTATTACCCGATAACAGTTTCCAACCCACACCATACTGTGTGTATCAGTCTGGAGGAACTGAATGATAGCCTATGTTACTATGGACCAGGTATTTGGCGCAAGTGGCCTCCATCTGCTCCTGTGCGGTGCTGAATAGAACATTGGAACATTTGAGTGAGAGCTGGAGTGGGTCATTAACCACTTGGCCACTGCTGTACCAGGCACTAAGTTCGTCGCTGATCTGGTTGTGTTCTTAGCAGCACTTTTCTGTATGCACCATTTCCATTCATTCATTTCTCTGGCCAAAACAAACACTAAGTCATCACATACTTCTGGGAAAGGGAATTCCCACTTTTACAGCTCTTTCAGAATTTCTCATTCGTGTTCCAACCAATGTTACAGGGTCACTGATTCCTTTTGCAGTCACACTCCTCCACTGGTTACAAGAAATTTCAAAGTTTAGTGATAAGGCCAATGATATAAGTGTCAGCCTGGCTCGTCTTCGAGAAAAAAATGTGACTGCAGCTGCATGCACACGTGAACACACACATTTTAATACAAAACAAAAAAATGAAAGCTATCCAGAGTTCTTTATTAGCTGAACTCTTAACAAATGGAAAGATGATAGAATGTCCCAAATGTTTTTCGGTCCTCTGAAGTTCTTCCGCTCACACAAGCTGCTTGTAATGGGCAATTTCCCCGGAACAATTGGATTTGGTTCAATTCACTTTACGTCAGATAGTGGAAAGATGCCAAAGACACTTTCATCAGGAAACCTACACGATTGATAACGGTGATGCAGGATTTTTTTCTCTTGTCAGGTGGAAGAAAATGAGAGAGGGGGGCACTAGGCTGCTGCTTCTGTGGCAGGTAACATTTTTATGCCTCCCTGTGTTAAAATATGCAACAATGCCAACTGAACACCAAAAAGGACCACGTGTGATTTCCTTGAAAATTCTCCGCAATGGATGATAAGATCCTATATACAAATGCATCATTACTGCTGTTGTACACAGTGCCTTTTCTGAGCAAAAAAAAAACAAAATCCCAGCTGCATAATTTCATGGCATGTTTACATGTGTCTGCATAATTTTAAGAAATCGGTTGATGTCTTCATTATATCTGCGTTAAAATCAATGTTACGACAGAATGCGAAGCCCTTCTGCTCATTTAAACCAGACACACAGGAAAAAAATCACCTCGCCTCAGTCTGTAAAAGTGTGAGTGACAAAGAACGACCAAATCCCACTATCTATAGAAAGCAAGAATAGTTTATTCTTTAACTCCAAGAAAAAAAAGAGAATACTAAACAACAACTTTCTACACTGTACTCATCCCGGTCTGATCAGTTTATCTACTTCCCACTCTACAGCAATGTCCTGATCGAATAAAACCACCCGATTAAGATTTACAAAAAAAAATGAATTTCAAAATCCCCAGCGAGTTATGTCGATTTTCCTATGAATCTTCATCTGTAGGTTTTCCCGAGTCTTTTCTTCTGTCTTCTACTGCACAGATTTCATAGAAACAGGTATCTTTCAAAGAGCGATTCTGCAGGCAGTCTGCATTTATTAGTGTTTTTTGCCGCCCTGGCTAACTGTTCAAAATGCCCGATTTTATACCACAAAACACCAGATTGTCTCATTGGTTTTACAGCATTAAAATTCAAATTCGTTTGGATTTTGGTTTCTTGGGGCGTAAGTTAAACTGATTGGCCTAAATCGAATTTTTTGTATAACATAGCAGTCAGCTCAACTGTTTCTTTCAGTCAAATGTTACTTTTTAAAAAAAAAAACAGCACGCTCTGTGTTTGGTAAGTCCTTGCCAACTTTTACTCTCTATAAAAGGTGCAGTACACGCCTATGCATTTTTATCAATCAACACATTTTATTCTTAACATTTATTCTGCAGTTTCAAACACGCTAACAAGACAAAATATGTGTCCACCTAATTTTTCACAAAATCGTGTATGGTTCAAAAAGATTTCGCATCCAAAACCTAAAATGGCAATGCTTCTTATCAAAAGGCCTCCCAGGAACGTGTGTACAGGGAGAAAGAGAGGCATGTTTCGGGCACATTCCTGATGAAGGGCTTTTGTCCGAAACATTGACTTTCCAGCTCCTCGGATGCTGCTTGACCTGCTGTGCTTTTCCAGGGCAACACTTTTCGACTCTGACCTCCTGTATCTGCAGTCTCGCTGTCCAGATGCAGGAAAACATTGCTACGATTAAACCCGCTACCTTTTCCCAGAAACAACATCACTTCATACCACTTGCTACATCTGCAGACTAACTTAATGGATCGGAGCAGAAGTTGGCCATTCGGCTGCACCATTCAGAATACTCATGGCTGATCCGAATATTCTGACCATCTGTCTCTCGTCTGTTCCCAATAAACATTGACCCTCCTGTCCAGGAAAGATCAGTCGAGGTCAGCGTTGAATATCTTAAAAAAACGCGTCTTTACTGCTCCCTGAGGAAAAGGGCACCACAGATCGCACAACACGAAAGGGAAAGGAACGTCCTTATTTCATTGCAGGACCCATTGTTTTAAAACTGTGTTAAACTAACATCAAATTGTCACTTTTTTTGAAACAAAAGGACAGAATAATTAGGAATAGACTTATACAGCCCCCTAAACCTGTCCAACATTAACACTGACTTTTTCCAATCAAATATGTATTAAACTCATTCTCTGCTCTTGTCCCAGGAAGAGATTACCAGATAGCATAACACCACACGAGCATTAAAACAAAAAGGAGCAAGATTAGGCAACTCGGCCCATCGAATCTGAATGTCATTTAATATTGGCTTAGAAGTTTCTCACCATCATTCTAGTGACTTCTTTCGGTAACCCTTCGTACCCTTATTCATCAAAAACCTATCTATCTTTGGCTTATAGACACAAGTGCCCGTGTTTCTGTGTACCTGCATGCGTGTGTGTGTGTTTGTTCAAGTGTTTGTGTGTCTGCGTATTTGTGTGAATACATTTGTTCTTCCGTGTATTACCCTCTTTATTTTATCTGTTTAAGTCTGTTTGTGTGTGACTGTGTATGTCTCTGTATGCCTCTATGAGTGTGCGGGTTCATCTCATTGCATGTGCTGTGAGTGTCAGTATATTGTGGCGTTTACATATTTCTTTCAGTATTTCTGTTTCTGCATATTTCTGCAATGAGATATTTGTTGTTTTGGGAGGGAAAGAAGTAGCGTAAAAGACAGAGCAGTTAAAGTGAGTATTGCCCTCCACAAAACATTGCTTCTTACTCAGTTGGTCGGAGGTGGATATTACAGAATCTCCATACAATTCACTCGGCCCTCTCCGGCTCGTGCAAGGGTCCTACCAACATAGCGGGGAAAGGGGAGGGGGAAAAGGGAACAGATATCGGAGACTCCACCACCCGGCTTGGCCCTTTCTGTCTTGTTCCAGGCTGTTTATCCTGGAATGGGAGAAAGGGAAGTGGGGGTATGAGCTGTTCGTACTGTTGTAGGTGGTGGTGGGTGGGGGGTGGGGGTGGGGAGGCTTGCTGAATGGTGAGGTGTCTGGAGGGAGTCAGTCCACAGTGCAGAATCCATAAGGTGTTATTGGTGTGGGTGTATTGCTTAGGCGACAGACAAAATGATGGAAGGAAGGTGCTGAATTCAACAGTGAGATTGGAAGTACATGAACTTTATTTGGAGATAGAGCATAAGCCTTGTTCGGGGGTAGGTGCTATGACAGATACACAGTGATTGTGAGGGAGCAGAGAGAATACGGTGATACTTATCCTGGCAGAACGAGGATACAGAACGTCCTGGACATTTCTTCAGATCATCTCAGCGTCGAAATGAGCCTCAATGAACGTCTTCTCTAAGTCTGTCACTATTAATGCTACCGACCCTGTCCCTCAGATCCCACAGAATCGGTTTGGGAGGATCTTAGCAATGATCTTAACAAGCATTGGTATGTTCTGCCAGGCAAATTTTTCGTGCAAATTTTGTATATCTTATGAGTGGAAATTTGGTATTGTTGGTTCTGCAGTAATTCTGAATTATCTCACGTTACATCTAAACTGCGTAAACTAAGTGACTGCTAATGTTGTGAAAAGTAAATTACAGAAGCGTGTATCAGGTAGCTGGAAGAGTATGTTGTAATCCAAACTAGAGACAAGGTTAGTTTGGATTTGGTGATGTGTGCTCAGAAGGACTAATTAATAATCTTGTTCTCAGGAAATGTGACATTAATGTGTTGCATTTTACACGGTATCTGCATATAATATCGAATGTTGAACATGGTTGTCAAACATTAGGGAAGCCTACAGGGTCGAGGGTCAAGTTTGCTCCAGTGAATTGGGAAAGTACATTCAGTGGGAGACAAGCAATGGTTGTGAGAGTCACAGAGTCCTAAAGCACAGAGCCAGACCCTTTGGTCCAAACTGGCCCATTCCGACCAAAATGTGCAATCAGACTAACCCCAATATCCTTCTAATCCTTTCCTATACATTAAACTCTTTGGAACAGCTCCACAGTAAGCTGGAATTCAAACCAAAACTTTTGGTTAAGACTTTGGCACACGATGAAGCACAGTAAAAACCAGGCACTTTGTTCACTTGTGAACTTGCTGCTGTTTCAGTAGGTTGGATTTCACATCAAATCTCCTGCCACACTAGTGCAGGGGAACAGCCTCTCCCCACAGTGAGATGGCGCGTGCACAGAAAGTCCAATTAACCACTTTAATCCAGGCCCAGTTTGGGAGTTTATCATCAGTTTCAACATATTGATGGGTCAACAGATTCTCAGAGATGTTAAGCCGCTTCCCACGTTCAGGGCATTTAAAAGACATTTCCGCTATGCGGACTTGTTGTTGTTATAACAACGGAGTGGATCAAGTGAAATCTGTCCCAGACTCGAAACAGACGAATAGCCTTTCCCTCGTCTGACTGTATTTATGTTCTGACTAGGCAGATTATCTGGTGAAGCCCTGCCCACACGTCAAACACGTGTACAGTTTCTCCACACTGTGAATGATGCTTTTCCCTTTCATGTTCAAAAGCGAATCATATTCAGGCAACAATCAACTGGACAACACCATCAGATACTGAAGTGATATTTGGTTTTAAGCCTTCGCACTGTAAATCTTCTTCTTCTAATGCCCGGTAAACGAAAAACAGAAGCAATTGAAAGTCCAGAAAGAAAAGAGAATAAGATGCAAGAGCAGAAGTCGTCAATTCAACCTATGCAATCGGCTCTCACCATTCAGTGAGATTACAGCTGATCTGATAATCTTCAGATTCACGTTCCTGCAATAGCACCTAACCTTTGAATATCTTGCTAATTAAAAGCTGTTTCTCACAGTCTTAGAACATAGAACATAAAACATAGAACATTACAGCATAGAACAGGCCCTACGGCCCACAATGTTGTACCGAAGCTTAAGCACCTATCCATGTATCTATCCAATTGCCGCTTAAAGGTCACCAATGACTCTAACTCTGCCACTCCCACAGGCAGCGCATTCCATGCCCCCACCACTTTCTGGGTAAACAACCTACCCCTGACATCCCCCCTACACCTTCCACCCTTCACCTTAAATTTATGTCCCCTTGTAACTCTCTGTTGTACCCAGGGAAGAAGTCTCTGACTGTCTACTCTATCTATTCCCCTGATCATCTTATAAACCTCTATCAAGTCACCCCTCATCCTTCGCCTTCCCAATGAGAAAAGATCTAGCACTCTCAACCTATCCTCGTACGACCTATTCTCCATTCCAGGCAACATCCTGGTAAATCTCCTCTGCACTCTCGCCAAAGCTTCCACATCTTTCCTAAAGTGAGGCGACCAGAACTGTACTCCAAATGTGGCCTTACCAAGGTCCTGTGCAACTGCAATATCACCTCACGACTCTTGAAGTCAATCCCTCTGCTATTGAACGCTAATACACCATAGGTCTTCTTACAAGCTCTATCCACCTGAGTGGCAACTTTCAAAGATCAATGCACATAGACCCCAAGATCCCTCTGCTCGTCCACGTTGCTAAGAACACTACCGTTAAACCTGTATTCCACATTCTTATTTGTCCTTCCAAAATGGACAACCTCACACTTGACAGGGTTGAACTCATCTGCCACTCCTCAGCCCAGCTCTGCATCATATCTAAGTCCCTTTGCAGCCGACAACAGCCCTCTTCACTATCCACAACTCCACCAATCTTCGTATCGTCTGCAAATTTACTGACCCACCCTTCGACTCCCTCTTCCAAGTCATTAATAAAAATTACAAACAGCAGAGGACCCAGAACTGAACCCTGCGGCAATCCACTTCTAACTGGGCTACAAGCGGAATATTTACCATCTACCACCACTCTTTGACTTTGAGCGGTTAGTCAGCTCTCTATCCAACTGGCCAGATTTCCCTCTATCCCATGCCTCCTGACTATCCGCAGATGCCTGCAATCGGGAACCTTCTCAAATGCCTCACTAAAATCCATGTACACTACATCCACTGCTCTACACTCATCCACATGCTTGGTCACCTCCTCAAAGAATTCAATAAGACTCGTAAGGCAAGACCTACCCCTCACAAATCCGTGCTGGCTGTCCCTAATCGAGCTGTGTCTTTCCAGATACTCATAAATCCTATCCCTCAGTGCCATTTCCATTACTTTGCCTACCACCAAAGTAAGACTAGCTGGCCTGTAATTCCCGGGGTTATCCCTATTCCTTTTTTTAACAGGGCCACAACATTCGCCACTCTCCAGTCCCCTGGTACCACCCCCATTGACAGTGAAGACGAAAAGATAATTGCCAATGGCTCTGCAATTTCCTCTCTTGCTTCCCACATAATCCTAGAATATATCCCGTCAGGCCCGAGGGACTTGTCTGTCCTCAAGTTTTTCAAAATGCCCAACACATCTTCCTTCCTAACAAGTATCTCCTCTTGCTTACCAGTACATTTCATATTCTCCTCTTCAACAATACGGTCCCTCTCATTTGTAAATACTGAAGAAAGAAGTATTAATTCAAGACCTCTCCTGTCTCTTCCGACACAATACACAGTCTCCCACTACTGTCCTTGATCGGACCTAACCTCGTTCTCGTCATTCTCATGTTTCTCACATACGTATAAAAGGCCTTGGGGTTATTCTTGATCCTACCCGCCAAAGATTTTTCATGCCCTCTCTTAGCTCTCCTAATCCCTTTTTTCAGCTCCCTTCTGGCTATCCTGTATCCCTCCAACGCTCTGTCTGCACCTTGTTTCCTCAACCTTATGTAAGCCTCTTTCTTCCTCTTTACAAGACATTCAACCTCCCTCGTCAACTGAGGTTCCCTCACACGATCATCTCTTTCCTGCCAGACAGGTACATACATATCAAGGACACTTTGTATCTGTTCCTTGAAACAGTTCCACATTTCAATGACATCCTTCCCTGACATCCTATGCTTCCACCTTATGTTCCTCAGATCCTGTCTTGCAGCATCGTATTTACCCTTCCCCCAATTGAAAAACCTACCCTGTTGCATGCACCTATCTCTCTCCGTAACCAATGTGTAAGTCACAGAATTGTGGTCACCATCACCAAAATGCTCACCCACTAACAAGCCCATCACATGTCCCGGTTCGTTACCAAGTACTAAATCCAATATGGCCTCCCTCTGGTCGGACAATGTACATACAGAGTTAGAAAAGCTTCCTGGACGCACTGCACAAACACCGCCCCGTCCAATCCACTTGATCTAAAGAGCTTCCAATCAATATTTGGGAAGTTGAAATTGCCCATGACTACTACCCTGTGGCCTCTGTATTTTTCCAAAATCTGTTTCCCAATCTGTTTCTCCACATCTCTACTGCTTTTGCTGGGCCTATAGTAAACACCCAACAAGGTGACTGTTCCTTTCCTATTTCTGACTTCAGCCCATACTACCTCCAAAGGCAAATCCCCCTCGAACTGCCTTTCTGCAGCCATTATACAATTTCTAATTAGCAACGCCACACCCCCTACTTTTTTTACCACCCTCCCTAATCTCAGTGTAATCTTGGATACAATGAGCTGCCAATTTCTAGAGCAGCCTGCAGTAAATACTTTCACATAATCAGTCGGCTCGAAGAGAAAGAAATTCCTCCACATCTTTCTTAAATAGGTTACTACTTACTCTGAGTTTATGTTCTCTGGTGTTCGATTCTCAGACAAGGCGAATCATTCTCTCCTAAATTATCCTATCATGTCCCTCATAATCTAATGTATCTCAGTAAAGTCTTGTTACATTATTCTACACTCCAATGAGTACAGGGGCAATATTCTCAGTTTCATCTCCCGAGAATATCCTCCTATATCCAGGATGATTTGTGTTAAATTTCCCTGAACTGCTGTTCCTAAAATAAGGGGACTAAATTTGTTCACATTAATCCAGCTCTGATCTGACTAATGCCATGTGTATTTTGGAAAAAAAAACATATGTCCCCATTCCGTTTAAATAAAGTGAATCAAAATTATTTGACTTCCCGATTACCTGCTGAAACTGGATGCTAACTTCTCATATTTCATGTACAAGGAAGCGAAGTGATCTGTATGCTGATGCTTTGTGCTGTGTATTTCCCTACTTAATATTTATATCTGCCAAAACGCAGAAACCTCTTCTTTTTGCATGTTATATGCTGCTACGTTTTATCCTGATTCTGTCCGTCCCCAATGTTGCTGTGCCACCTTCATTTCTTGCATCCATATCTATTTTGTGTCATCTCCATACTGAGCAACAGTACATTAACTTATGTTGTCCAGGTGATAAGTACATGTTGTCAACAGCTGTGGCACCAATATTGTTGGCTCCGGGAATCTGCAAGTTACGATTTACTATCATAAAAATGCCCTCATTACCTCGCCTCTCCATTCATTCCCCAATCCTCGAATAATTCATACCCCCAACTGTGTGGGTTCATGCTTCTATGCTTGTGAAGTGCTATCGTATAAAACACCGTTCTTAATAATTTTAGAAATTCAGATATATTCCATTTACTGCATTCCCCTTTATGTATTGTGCTTGTTACGATGTGAAAATACTTGTAAACGTGTTAGGTCTGATTTCGTCTTCACAAAGCTATGCGGAATCCACTTTATTCTGTAATGCATTTCTAATGCTCTTTTATTCCAACTTTAATAACAGACTAACATTTTCCCAGTGGCAGATATGTTGTCAGCCTGAGCTGAATTTGTCAGGCTGGACACTCACAAGACGTGACCATTGTTGAAAAAAATGTGTTGAGGAACAAATCAAAACGGAAGAGTATCCTATATCAGACAGACAACAGGGTTCAAGTGAATTTCTTGTAGGGACTTCAATAAAGTGCAGACCAGGAAGGAAAGAGGGGATATGAAATAATTTAATCTGCCAGGGCTGAAGATAATCCAAAGAGGGTCGACAAGTACATATCTGTCAAGAGAACAGTGCGAGAAATATTACCTGAAAGGTCAAGGAGGTTGACATTGCTTTTGAGCTCAGCAGATGGAAGAGGCAATAAAAGAACTTTTAACGTCATTTTTTTTATTGTGGAGACAGTGAGACCAAATGTTCACTCTCCATCTGTGAAGAGGACGATACTTTTCCGAAACTATTTGACCAAGCATCAAGGATTTGAGATTCGGTGATGGTTCTAGCGGCTGGATTACATTCGACTCTGTCTGGCCTCATGCAACAAAGAGTCTACATGTTCTCAGGACTGGATTTTTAATATAACGAGCAGAGACTGTATAGGCTTTGCCTTGTCGTACTGCAGCATCGGAGGTCGAAGATGACTTTACAGAGATTCATAAAATCACGAGTGCTGTCGATAAGGCGAACAGCAAAGTTCGTTTTCCCTTGGATTCGGGAGTCCAGACCTCGTAAGATTTACACCGAATGACAAGACATCGTTTTCACACAGAGGATGGTTTGCACATGGAATCAACTGCGAGAGCAACTGGTACGTAGAGGTACTGTTACATTATTTTATAAGACATTTGGACGTTTAGACGAAGAGAAAGTGTTTAGAGGGATTCAAGCAAGGTGGAACAGCTCAGTTTGTGAAGTCTGTTTGCCAAGGATATGTTAGACATAAGGAGGCTACAGAAATCATGGAAATACATACTGATAAACATTTCATATTACAGGAAAATAATTGCTGGACATCTCAGAAAATGTAAAAGGCTATAAAACTCCAGACCCTGGACTAGTATATTGCTATGAACGTGGTGTGAAATAAAGAGTTGAAAAGCTTGCAAGGACACAGAACAACCTGTTCTGACCAAGGGAACAATGTGACATTTGTTCGAAACAGCCAGCAGAGCTGGATTGCCATCAGCTTAAATTATGAATCAAGATCCGAAATCAAAGTCAGATGTGAACTTCACGTTTTGATAATATTAAAGACAATGTAATAATCCGATGTTTTGGTGTATAAATCAGGACATTTTCAACAGCTAGGACTGCGTCAGAGACGTCCAACTCAAGAGATCCTTCAAATGTACCTTCCTGGAAATGTGTTTGCATGGCAGAACATCGAGGAAAACCTAGAGAGAATCTTGCCAGAAAAATTCACAAAATGAGACTTGAAAAAGCTGAGTGGTTTTGAACCGTGATTACTTTTTAAACCATTACTGGGAATCTTTTAGAATCGGAATATTATTCCGGAGTGGAAAGTAAAAGATGGGTTTAAGAGGAACTAGTTGTAAATAGTTGTAAGTTTTCATACTCTGTTAGACATGAAGAAAAAAGTTGATATTTTCCCTTTAAATCGTGACTTTTGCGAAACGCTTTGACTATCGAATTTTCACAGATTACAGCACGGGGTAAATATTTTTCTGTGTTGCTGGTTTCAATTAGCATGGAGGTTTACCCTGTGTTTGTACTGAATCCCAAAGCATTATGGGAGGTAAGCGCGGAAATTGCAAGTCTCCTTGCTGAAATAATTGTGTCATCTCTAAATATGGGTGTGATTTAAAATGACTGGACATTGACGAAGCTGAAAATGTGTTGCTGGTAAAGCACAGCAGGTCAATCAGCATCCAAGGAACAGGAGAATCGACGTTTCATGCATAAGCCCTTCATCAGGCTGATGCCTGAAACGTTGATTCTCCTGTTTCTTGAATGCTGATTGACCTGCTGTGCTTTACCGGCAACACATTTTCAGCTCTGCTCTCCAGCATCTGCAGACCTCACTTTCTCCTTGAACATTGAGGAACCTTGTTGAAGAATGGATACAGGGAAAAGACTGGAATCTCCAGGCTTGTGAGTTTGAAATTGATGGTTCGCAAGTTTTTTGAGGCGGTTTTGGAAGGTAGCATTTTCAGAGTCCAGGCAATATAGGGGATCATTAATATGGTTTAATGAGGTAGAAACTGGGTCTCACAAAATTGTGAGGTTTTGATCAAGTAGGCAAGAGGATTGATGAGGCATGAACAAATATCTTTGCTTACTTAGGCTTTAGGAAACCATTTAACTAGATTCAACATGGAAGACTAACGAGTAAAGTTAGATCAGATGTGGTTCACAGTGAGTTTGCAAATTGGATACAAAAATCATTTAACAACAAGAGAAAGGGTGAGGTTTTGGTGTGTTGTTTATCAGACAGGAGGCTTGTGACCGGCAGTGTTCCACAGGGATCAGTGATGGCTCCTTTGTTTGTGACTGATGTAAATGTTTTAGATGACAATATGGAAGACAGGGATCATCAGTTTGTGGTTGACACCAATATGAGCGACATGCATTTCATGAGATGACAGCATAAGTCTTTGTGTGCACACGAAGAACATTTAAAAAGGCTTTTGGACAAATACATGGATAACAAAGGATTAGAATGATATGGTCCAAGTGCAGAGAAATGCGGTTAATGTGGACCAGCATTATGATCAGTGTGTACCAGTTTGTACCAAACGACCCTGTTTCTGTGCTGAGGGACGCTACAACTCTCCATGGTGGTACAGTCGACAGAGAAGAAGGTTATCTGAGGTTATAGAAGATTAAAAGAGACATTGATCATTTGGGTATATGATTAAATGAATGGTAAAGAGAAATTATCTTGAACAAATGTAACGTACTGCAGTTTGAGTTATAAAAGGATGAAGCACTTGTACAATTACAAGCACTGCTTTGAATAGTCCTGCGCAATAGACACGTGAATAGATCACGCAATGGACTTTGGAAGTCGTGTCACATATCGTCAGCTTCATTAAAATGCTGTTATAACGCTTTCATGCGTTGCTCAGTTTTTAGTGTTGAAGTTGGGACGTTATCCTGAGGTTGTACAGGATGTTAGCGAGGCATCCTCTGTAGTATTGTGTCTCTGTTCTGGTTTCCAAGTCAGATAAAGAAGAATATTAAGCTGGACAGAGTTAAGAAGAGATTTACCAGCATGTTGCTTGGAATGAAGGGATTGAGCTGTAAGGGGAGGCTGGATAGGCTGGGACCTCTTTCAAAGGTGCATAGGAGGTTGACGTTTACCGTATAAATGTTTTTTTTAAATCCTGAGGGGTAGAGATTAGCTCAACTGCAACAGTGCTTTCCTTCTTTGGGGTATTTCAGGACTAATGGGCGTATTTTTAAGGTGTGAAGACAAAAGTGAAAAAAGGACATGAGGTTCACTTTGTTTTACTTTACACGGCATGTTTCCTGTGCAAAGTTCTAGAGGAAGTAAGAATGTGGATAAGGTTACAACATTTAAAAGACACTTAGATAAGTGCATGAATAGGACATGTTAAGAGAGATATGGGCCCAGTACACGTAGTTGGTACTACTTTAGTTTCGGTAAATGGTAGCATGGACTGTTTGGAACAGCGGTCTGTTTCAATGAAGTCTGAGTCAATGACTCAATTTACTTGAAATTTACAGAGTGCTGAGAGGACTGTGCAGAGCCAATGTGGCAAAGATGTTTCAACCACTATGACACACTAGAACCCGAGGGCACAGAGACAAAGTGAAGCGATAACAATTTGGAAATGAGACGTGGAGGAATATCATCAGTCAGAGAGTGGTGATTCTTTGGAGATAGTTGCTGTAGAGGGCTGCGGGCGCCAATTCAGTGAGCAAATGTGTGGCACGGTGGTTCATTGGTTCACACGGCTGCCTCATAGCACCCGGGTCCCAGGTCTGATTCCAGCCTCGGGCGACTGTCTGTGTGGAGTTTACACGTTCTCCCTATGTCTGTATGCGTTTCGTCCGTGTACTCCGATACCCCCCACAATCTAAAAGATATGCACATAACGTGAATTGGCCATGCTAAATTGTCCATAATGTTAAGTGCCTTAGGCAGGGGTAAACATAGGGTTGGGATGGGTTGATCTTCGGAGGGTTGTCGGGAACATGTTGGTCCGAAGGGCCTGTTTTCATCCTGCAGGGAATCTAAAATAATCATTTCAATTCAGATTAAAATAGCTCAGGATCTTTTCCCACGACCAATGCCCTCTGCGGCATGTCAACAGAAGTTTCACTGAGCGAGTTTGGAGCTCCCAGCCTCGGCGTTTCACGCGCCTCTCTACCTTCACAGTAGGACTGCATGCAATTGGAGTTTGTCACTGGCAGACAAAGTAGATATCCACTCGTT
Source organism: Chiloscyllium plagiosum (assembly GCF_037043375.1). NCBI lineage: Eukaryota > Metazoa > Chordata > Chondrichthyes > Orectolobiformes > Hemiscylliidae > Chiloscyllium > Chiloscyllium plagiosum. Next base: position 49,935,582 of record NW_028270178.1, on the reverse strand, counting down.
CATTCCACTCTCACTTTCCAATCGGATCTTCGCCACTGCGTACACAGTTTCACTGAGTCCAGACCTGGGAACCGGTGTGATGTGAGTGTGCAATAATAGTTTCTTCCTTGTCTCAAGGCACTGGTAGAGTTACGATGTGAAACTTCATGTTTATTGAAACCGATATTTCAACAATATTTGTGAACTCTCGACGGTACATTTCATCTTTTATTGAAACCTATCGAATTCAGACTTCAACATCCGCAAAGATGGAATCTCCACAGCCACTGGGGACATTGAAGGTGACGATTCAAGCCAATCTCAGTGGGCTTTCCGGTTGTGCATGTGATGCGGTTCCTCGACTGTCTCTGCCATTGCATTAAATGCTTTTTGTATTGTGGTTTTTCATGTAATCGAATGATGGTTCGTCCTCTGCGTTGTGGTCAAGCTACCTCCATTCAAATCCGAGTATCTGTAATGAGCATTTGTTCCATGTTACTCCACATAACCTGTGCAAAACAAACGCAGAAAGGACACAATCAATTGTAAGATGAAAATACTCACTCAGGTGTCGGTTTTAATGTTTCACGCCGCCACTCTCAGCACCCAATCTCGGAGATTTTTCTCCTTTTAACAATCACTATTCCACCTTTCCATCCCTCCTCCCATGTCACTGGGGCATTGGAAAAATTAACATTCACTTTTGCATTGACAACGTTAGGTCTGTGCTGTAGCTGTCACTCTTGTTAGGTGAACGTGACCCAATATCACCAATAGGACCATTAAGCCGCTTAATGCTATCAGACAATGTGGTTGGGATTTGAATCCTCATGAAAAGTATTTTATTTGCATGGATCAGAGATTATTGGAGCATTGGGTTCATGAAAAGGGCACAGAACAGTTTCGAGGGAATTACTTTATTGGAAAAGGCCAATGTCTCTTGTCTCGCCACATTTATTTCAAGTCATCATTTGTCTCTCGCGAGAGTATTGTGTATAATTTTGCAATTCACATTATAGCAGTGATATGACAACTGTGGAAACGATGCAGAAGTGATTTGCCAATATATTATCTGGATTGAAGAACTTCAACTATTAAAGAGTTTAGACAGACTGGCGGTGTTTTTCTGAAAGCAGGGGAAATTAAGATGAGACAGTATTGAGATGTACGAAATGATGAGCGGTATGGATTATGTACACTTAACATTTGATGGAGGGATCAATCACCAAGAAGCCATAGATTTAAGATAAGAGTAAAAAGATTTGGGTAGCTGCACATAAAAAACGTTATCAGACAACGAGTGGTTGGAATCTGGAACTCACTGTCTCTAAATGTTGGAACGGCAGAAATTCTCAGAAAATTCAGTGATATTCAGATGTAAATTTGTAATGCAAAAAACACACAACGTCAAACGATGAAAAATTGTATGAGGAGAATCAAGCAGTGATTTTGACAAGAGCACGCACAAGTAGCTTGCAAGAGCAGTTCGCTCTGACGTCCACTGGAGTATGGCGTTTCGTATCCTCAGCTGTCATGTGGGATGCAAGGGTTCATTTTCCGCTAGAGCGGCCCTGTCTGTTTCAGGGTTTCAAGGTTTGTGCAAAGATTTGTAGTTCCAGTGAAGTTTGCAGATGGTGTGTGGATGTTCAAAGACGGGTTGGGAAGTTGGTTTGCAGCAGTTTCCTGCCCTTTCTCGGTGACATCCTCAAGGCTGATGAGACTCTTATGTAGCTCTGCTGTCCTGTAGCGTTTCGAATTTGTGTGATTTCCTTCCCACTGCTTTCAGTTGCTGCTTCTTGTCGTTCATTGCAGGTCCTGGTATGTTATGTCCAGGTCAACATGTTCTTTGATGGAGTCATTGGATGAGTCTCGTCATTCTAGAAAATCTCTAGCAGCCCACTATTGTCCAATTATTGTTGTGTTGTTCTGGTCGAATTTATTGACCTCGTCATGTCTGTGCTTTGCCACTCTGTCCAACTGATTGTGGTGTTTACTGGATCCTCCAGAAATGCTTTGCAACAATAGATATTCCCGCAAGTTCGTTGCAGACAAACAACGTTAGAACGGCATGCAAGACCCAACACATCAAGCAAAAACGGAACGGACAGCCTTTGACAACTCGGATTTATGAGAGAATATAAACCGAAAGCCGCATTTAGACAACAACTCACCAGAACAATGGACCCAATACCCATCATGTACGATACAAATATGGTCAAACAATGTTGCACGTAGTGAGAGCAGGGAACATTGTACAGGACAGACAATTCAGGACACGCATTCATGAAGATCTAATTGACACTAAACACCACTGCCAGATGTCCTCAATATGTTGACTCATTACACTGAGTGTTGCTGATTCTGTGGTTGGAAGTTTGGATTGTATGACATTCTGCAGCAATGGAGACGGTGTTGCTGGAAAGGTACAGCAGGTTAGGCAGCATCCAAGAAGCAGGAGAATGGACGTTTCTGGCATGCGCAAGTCATCAGGCACATGCCCAAAACATCGATTCTCCTGCTCCTCAGATGCTGTCTGACCTGCTGTGTTTTCCAGCACCGCACTCTCGACTCAGATGTCCAGTATGTAAAGTCCTCATTTTCTCCTCCGTTTGCAGCAGTTGTTGGTTCCTTGAGTGAGGGATCAGTTGATATAACCAATGTAAACTTCGATTGCTGATTGAGAAATATAACCAGGTCCGGAGCTCAAAAGAGTGTTTCTGTTGTTTCTCAGGTGCCGTTCCTGGCACGGCCTCTGGCACTGTAATTATTTTGAGTTTCCTGCCTGTTCAATGTGTGCTTCTGTGATCACACAGTTGCCAGGACTCTGGGGAGCGGCTGCAGTTACCTGCGCTCGCAGCCTCGATGCAATTGATGCGGTTTGGGTCGTTCTTGATTTGTGCAGCAGGAGCACAGTGATGGATCAATTGATATTGCAAGAAGGCAGACAGGCGTGGAAAATGTCGAGGTTCTGGTGATATTTGCACAGTGTTTAGAGATTACCTAGATTCAGGAGAAAAGAATGTTGAATTCTTACGAGTCGTGTTGAAGAACTGTCTGGGAAACAAGTCACCAGCGGTGTGGTTTACAAGCGCACTCACAGTAACCACAATGAAAAATATAACATACAAAACAATGAGGAAGACAGACGAAGGAGCACAGTAATCATGGGTGACCTGACTTTCACTCACGAGCTCCCCCAATTGCCACTTCCAGCTCCATTATAAACAAATTTTAGAGAGCCATAAGCATCAAGGTTGTCCATTGGAACGACTCAACTCTTTCCTTTGTTTTCGATTAGGCTATTTGTTTCAGGGTTTTTTACTTTCCTTGGAAACCATCTCTTTCATTGTGAGCATTCGGAAAGGAAACCATCCATCTTGTTAGGGAAAGAATATGATACTAAACATGTTTGTGTCAGGCATGAGATTCCTCTGTCTCACACGTTTCTTCTACTTTCTCTCGGTTTTAATAGTGTTCTTTCTTTTGACTTCTCCGACCAAAGTGCATGACCTCAAAATGACGACATGAAACTGCATCTGACAAGTTATTCCCCATTGATTCAACCTATCTATATGCCTGTGCGAAATGCCACGTTCTCAACATAATATGCGCTCCCACGAGTGTGAATTGTCAGCACATTTGTGCACATTTCACTCTGCCACTTGCTCCATGATATTAAGAGAGAGATAATTGAAGGCTTAAATATACTGAGACTTGCCAGACATATGCTGTAAATACTTCTACACACTTGCTACCCTCTGAACGTGAGAACATCCTCCTCATCTGTGTCTTAGTGGGTAACACCTTCCCCTGAGATTACAACCTTCAATCCTGCACTATTCTGGATATAAACCAGATAGGAACAAACGCTTAAAGTAAAGCATAATCTCACTGGCGTCTCCAGGGCCAGTTCTGAGTGCTCTTTTTTGACCTCTGGTTGAACAAACTGCCCTGATTCAAAACTTTAGTTTTGAAAATGACACATCTACTTCAAAGTTACTTCAGTGCCTGTGACTGACGTCGTGCTGAAAGGCGCTGTAAAAAAACAAGAACATCTTTGTTACTCGACCATTGCCGTATTGTTAATCTCTCTGCTCATTGAAATCGATCCTTCCCATCCACTCTATCTCTCATCAATGGGAGTTATCCCTGCAACTCCAGAAAACTCGTCTGAACAACTCGACATTTTCTCAGGTCTGCTCAATTGTTGACATGCAGGAAACTTGTGTTCGGAACGAGAAACGGATCTGACTCAAAACGTTAGCTCTGTTCCTCTATCCACAGATAATAACAAACACATGGTGTATAAGTAGGTTTTACTGAGTTTATTTGATACAAGTAGTGTTTTGCATTCAACGTCTTCACTCCTCGTCCTTTGGTCAGTTGTCCTGGTCAGGGGCAGCAGTTCCTCCTGACCATCAACGCGCCCATCCACAACGCTTTCGCCCACATCATTATAAACATTCCCAAGAAATCTCCCATTCAACGTCTTTGCTCCAAACAAAACATTCCCAGAATCGGGAATCTCTTCACAAAGTGAGATTTATTTATCTCTGGACATAGTGCAAAGCAGAGGGTTGTGAAGAGATTCTTGGAAAATTTTGCCAATTGGCAGGTGGGGAAACCGTCAAGAAGCAAAGCAGAAATCCGCGTCTCGAGTGTTTTGAATCTTTATATATTCCTTGGAAGCGGATCCAGAGGCGAATGAACGATGAACTGTTCGACTGAGCAGAGACAGGTTAGAAATCTTTCCGTGCTTGCGGAGGCCAGACTCTGATGCTCTCCGGACATGGACTAATCTGTGACATTGAAAAGATTCTCGTTCCTGCACGTCAGGACGTCAAATCTCATTTCAGCTCCGGGACAATGAGAAAACATGGTCACAGACAAGACACTGAAAGGCTGGAAGAGACACGGTCCCGTTTGGAGGAGAACTGGTTCCTTGTGTCATGGTTGTGTCTTTAGAGGGTGGGAGCAGATTATTCCCTTGTCTTCAGAATGAATTTCCAAGGATTTATTTTCGAAAGGTAAAGCTAATTAAGGAGTATTTTCCATGGGGGAGGAGCAGACTAAAGCTTGCATTCGGAGATCATTGACGCCGTTGACTCATCAGTCTCTGTGGCGATGTTAGTCAGTGCGTTCGGCTCTTCACTAACAGGTGCTGTTCTCCCACGACCCAGGAAGGGCGCGACAATCACACCATCCTTTATTCTTACGCTGCACAGTTCCGGGTTTTTACCGTGGTCAGGAATATGTTCGTCATGAGGCACGCAGGGAGTAGGTCCCAGTTTTAGGAGAGCTGGTTCCCGGTGACATGAATGTGTCGGCAAGGCGTGGGATCAGACTGTTCACATTGTCCACAACGAATGCCCCAGAATTCATTTTGGAAACGTCAAACCAATCGAGGGCAATTGTCATTCAACGAAAGGCAGGCGAATTCTTGAATTCGCTAACAGTCTTCTTTATGAGATCCTGCAAGGGGCTTGCTACAAGGAACTCCCCAGTATCTGTGGAGCAATTAATTCTCTCGTTCGGCTGTTAACCGATAGGGTGTTCCCACGCATGGAGTGGTCGCTGTTCTTATCCATCCGAATACTTTGCTGTGCAGTTTCGTGTTTTTAGTAGGTTCGGGAATATGCTCCCAATCGGAAAACCTATCCAGTGAGGAACGACAAATGTGTTTCGTTATTGTTTAATGGCTAGTGAAGTGTTGCGGATGCTGGGAATCTCTGACAAAAACAGAAACTGCTCAAGGAACTTGGCAGGAATGGAAGACCCTGTGAGAAAAAACAGAGTTCTGAGAAACTCCTGAAGAAGCTCTGAATCATTGTCTCTGTTTCTCTATCTCCAGATGCTGCCAGACATGCTTAGTTTCTCCTGCAATCTCTGTCTTTGCTTTTAAATGAATGATAATTTGAAATATCGAGATTGATTACACAGACCAAACTTATCCTGACATTTTACCCAGTCGAAGCTGTGGTGATTCAATTCAAACAAACCTAGCAATGATTGCCTATCCCTCAGCTCCACAGGGAGGGAGAACTTGAAACCAGTTTAGTAGCGTACTTCTGCAGGTGTGGCCAAGTGATTGAGGCGATGGGCGTTAAATACACTGTTAGTTCCTCATGCAGTTAAGCATTTTGCTGACTGTGATTGAGAGTCGAGAGTGAACAAGAAGTGTGCTTGTTCTCTGTTTTTTTTTGTTTGAAATTCAAATCGCAGGATGAAGTAAAATGCATTTAACCCAGATAAGGAAGCTTGGGAAACTGCAACCAATCGCCTGTCATGATTGAAAAGGCAGAAACCTCCAAAGCATGAAAGACCCATATAGTCGAACACTTACCGTGCTGAATTCGTTTGAGACTTTGAGCAAAGTTCTGCCAAATGAGATAAGAACAGTTCAGGGGATTGGATTGTGAAGGAACATGACATTATTTGCAAAATGCCCCTCGGTGAGGAAGCGGTCGAGCTACTTTCTGTCAGTCACGGTATTCATTGGAAGGTTTTAATTGGTAATAACTGGTACGGTGCCCATTGGTGGAATCAGTCTATACAATAATCAGGACATGAAACCGTGGTGCCTTATTGCTCTGCCGTGAGCAAGCCCTCGCAGCTTACATTCCCTGATTCTGCTTTTGAAATAAAGATCACTTTCTCAATGTGTCTGTATTTGTGTCAAACAGCTCATTGATCTCGGGACGAGACATGACGAGGAATCTGGAGGTGTGACATGGAAAGAAACAGAACGAGACGAGACGAGACGTGAAAGTGTCGAGAGTTTGCCGTGTGTCAGTAGTTTTAGTGAGGAATGTTTGCTGGGCATATCCTGTCAGATCCCAGGAGCAAGATGCCTTGATTTGGTAGGATTTAAGTTACTGAAAGTTACACATGCGAAGCGTGTGGGACTATTTCAGCTCAATATCCACTTCATATCGCAGCTCACAGCAACGGTTCACATTTTTTGCAGAAGTGGCTTGTATTCCACTTAAAGCCGCATTTCACCAGAGAAACTTGCGGACATAAAGCGCATGGAGTGCGTATAATGATGAGGACTCTGTCACTGTCGGGGAATGTGCCTGCGTGTCTGCCTCTGTGTGTGAACATGAGATTACGTTCCTCAAAGGTGTTGCAACCCAGTCAACCGTCAGTACCATTGTTGTGTCATTTAATCTCACAGAGCGAATCTCATTGACATTTTCCCTGGAAAGTCAGAACACTCAAAGTTAAGGGGCAAATGCTGCAAACTGGGACGAGAATAGATGGACGTCTGATAACCTGCTCTGTACGATGGACGGATGGCCCTTCACTGTCCCTCCCCAACCCCACGCCACCACGCTTTAAAAACTCGAGGACAGAGAGAGGAATTGACCTGCCGAGAAAATCTCTTCACAATATTCCATCACCTTTTTATTGACCCTTTTCCGACAAATATTGCAAATTAATTACCATGCTTTTTTTCTTCTCACCTAAATCATTTATTTAAATGAAAAAATGAATGTGGACTCAGCATCGATCTTTGTGGGACACCATCGGTCATAGTCCTCCAATCTGAAAGCTACTTTCCACTGCTATTCCCAGCCTCCTGCTGTTAATCTAAATTTATATCGAATTGGAAATCTCAACGAACTCTCTGTGATCTCACTTTTTGAATCAGGCAAACGTGTGGAACCTTGAAAAAGGTTTTATTAAAGTTCAAGTGAGCAATATCTACCACTTTGTCCGGATCAATCATATTAGTGATGCCCCCGAAAACTCAGCCATGTTTGTGAGATACAACTTCCCTCGCGCAAAAACATTCTTGTTATTCCTATTTATTCCTTATATCTCCCAATGCATTTAAATCCTATCGTTTATAATTACATCCAACAACTTACTTAAGACCACCGTCAGAAACACAGGTCTATCGTTTCCAGGATTCTCCATGTAACCCTTTCTTAACAAAAGCACAAAATTAGCCACTCCCCATTTTTTTGGCGCCTCACTCATAGTAATAGTTTACACAATTAATTCTACAAAAAGGCCCAGCAGTTTCATTCCCTAACTTGCCAAAAGGTTCCGAGATACATGAGATCACATCCCAGAGAAATATCCATCTTCATATTTTTTAAGTCCTCCAGCACTTGCCCTTTACAATGGAAACGACTTTATAAACATCAATATTTAGTTGTAGGGTCCATTTCGTTCTCCACGAAGTGAACATTATATATATCTCCATCTGCTGAGGTTAAAAATAAAAGTGAGCTCTTTCATCTTAACGTGGTCCTATTTCGTCTCTAATTTCTTAATGTACTTGTGGAATCTCTTTAGTTTATATCCTTAACTTTACGTGCTAAGGCGATCTGACATTCTCGCTCAAACTTTATGATGTCCTCTTTAAGAATGGCCCTCCCCTCCTTATATCGTTCAACAGATTCAATTGAAATCATATGTTTATGTGGAAATTGTGACTTTTTTTAAAAAAAAAGGAATTCATATGACAAAAGCCTTAATCCCTGCGATCAACCTTGTACAAATATAATACCTACAATGTGGAAACAGGCCATTCGGTCCAGGAAGATTCCTTTAATCCTGCAACTGACATCACACCCAAACTCACACCTCTGCTGAAGAAGGGCTTATGCCCGAAACGTCGATTCCCCTGTTCCCTGGATGCTGCCTGACCTGCTGCGCTTTTCCAGCAACACATTTTCAACTCTACAGGGTAGACGTCGTCTTACTTGCTCATTTCCTCCTCACAGATGTCTAATATATTTGTCAGACATTATTTCCCCTTGGGAACCTGTGCTGATGCTTCAAGTACTCGGTCAACCCATCCTTCCAATGACATTTGACAATGAATTTAATACAAAGCTGATTTATTTGATTTTTATCCAGAATGTCAAAACTTTGCTTTCAGATCTGAATATGATGAACAACAAGGTTAAATCGCTGTTGAGATATGTAATCTCTGCACTGTCTCAGCAGGGTCGATGGGTGAATGAATTCTTTCCCTGATTGGGATCCCTCTTTTGTCTCAGCAGGGTCGATGAGTGAGCTAACTGTGTTTCTCACATGGAGCAAGTAAATGTTTTCTGCCCAATGCAAACTGGCTGGTGTACTGAGAGTTGAGATGAACGCTTGAACCTATTCCTAGAATAACGACACTTGAAACGTCTCGCACATTGTGAAAATGTCGAAGGGACATCAGTTCTACAGAGACTGTTAAGCACATCCCACAGACTATACATTTGATATGTCTCTCTTCAATGTGATGACGTTCATGATAAACTGCCCCCTGGAACTTTTAGAGTGAATAATGTCTTTCCGCAGTGTGAATACGTTGATGACACGTTCGTCTCCAGGAACTTGTGCAGCACTTCCTGTAATCAGGGCATTTAGAAAGGCACGTTAATATTGTGAGAAATGTGATGAGCCATCCGGTCACTCGGACTTTTACATCAGGTCCCATCGATTTGGACACAAAGATGTCTCTCCTCCCGGGTGAGCACGTAGATCAGACGGCACGTCTCCAGAATTCTTAAAGGTCTCTCATTCATGTGAGCATATTTCTCAGAGATGAAGCACACAGAGGTTTGATGACATTTTCCAAAGTCTGGCGAGATGAAAGATTTCTAATTAGTATGAGCGTTGTGCTGGACGTTTTAAAGCATTTTCCGCAGTCCAGACTTTCTACTCATTTTGAACGAGCAGGTGCTGCAGCAGGTCAGAGACAAAGTGAATCCATTTCCACACTCTGAGCAGGTGAATCGCTTTTTCCTGGAATCTTTGTCTCCATGGGAATTCAGCTCAGACAAGGAAATGAATACACACATTTCCATAGACTTTCCTTAGTATGATTGCATTTGTGTTTTGTGAGCTCTGATGATGGGTAGAACCATTGTCCACACACACAGTAAGAGAACGATTTCTCTCTCGCTATAAACATAGGGTTTTTTTCCTTTCATGTTCTCTATATGATCAAGTTCTACTTGTGATAAAATGTGCGATTTTATCAGATCATGGCGGAGAGATTAGTTTGTAAATCTTCCCCTTCTAATATCCTGCGAAATTGATGTTATCCAAAAATGAGAGTGGGAAAGCAACTTCCACAATACTCTGGATACTTTCTAAGATATGGTCTGAGGGTGAGGGATTTTCGACACTTAGAATGTGACCAGAGTTTCGTCAGAATCTTTCATGCACACAGCATCCACCACAGAGAACAAATAGATCTGCAGGTGGATATAAACACGATCACCTCCCTGTTCCTTCCAGGTCAAACGCTGTCCTGCCTTGTCTGACATGCAGTTCTGTTGGAGCAGACATTTCTTACAATTGCATCATGGCAAAGCTGAGGCCTCTGTCTTCAGTCCCGAAATCAAAATCCACTGCCTCGCTCCTGAGCCGAAAGTGTGCTGCTGGAAAAGCACAGCAGGGCAGGCAGCATTCAAGGAGTAGAAGAATCGACGTTTCGGGCAAGAGCCATCATCAGGAAATAAGCTTGTAAACCGAAGGGGTAGAGAGACAAATTGAAGTGGATGGGGCTGGGACAATGTAGCTGAGAGTGTGATAGGTGGATGGAGGTGGGTGTAGTGGTGATTGGTCGCAGAGCAGTACGCAGCGGATAGTTGGGGAGGAAGATTGATACATAGGACAGTTCATGAGAGCGATGGAAACCCAGGACCTGCATGAACTTGGCTGATTGGGAGGGAGAGTTGAAATGTTCGGCCACGGGTCAGTGATGTTGTTTGTTACAGGTGTCCGGGGGTGTTTTCTGAAGCGAACTGTAATTAGGTATCCTGTTTCCGCAATATAGGTAGACTGCACCAGGAGCAATGGATACATTCAATGACATGTGTGGAAGTGCAGATAAAACTCTCATGGATGTGGAAGGCTCCTTTTGGGCATGCGACAGAGTGGAGGTGTGGGTGGAGGTTTTGCAAATCTCGTGTTGGAATGAGATTGGGGCGGGAGGGGAGGGTGGTTTGGTGAGGGGTGTGCACTTGACAAGGAAGTCGTGGAGGGAATGGTCTTTATAGAAAGCGGATAGGGGTGGGGAGGGAAACACATCTTAGCTGGTAGGGTTAATTTTCAGGTGGTGGAAATGTCGGAGAATGACATGATGTCTGCGGAGGTTGCTGGAATTTAAAGTGATGAATAAGGGAGCTCTGTCCTTGTTGGAGGGATGGGTATTGAGAGTGGAGTTGCGGCAAATGGATGAGATGAGCTGGAAAGCATCATTGACCATGTGCGAGGAGAAAATGCCTCGCCACTGACTCAATCTTCTCTTTCGCAATTGTCTGAGTCTGAACGAGTCACGTCATAACCATAGTGACATCCTTCACCGCGTTTTGTGCTTTCAACCACATATCGCCATCGTCACCATCCTCACTTGCACCTCATTAACATCATTAACTCTTCCACGTCTCCGCTCTTCTGCAGCTCAAACTCTCAGCCATTCGTTTGGATTAAACGGTGGTAACACACTTCCATCCGCCCTCTCAAATTCCCCCTCTGCTCTGGCCTAACTCCCTCTGCCTCTATTCAAGGGTGTACTTGCGTTCTGTTCAGTGTTTCATTGTTCTTTACCTGAATGATATTTTTACTACTGCACTTTTTCCCAAACGTGCACTGCGGCCTTCGCAGCTTTATCTTTCCACACGGGCTCCCACATGCTAGAAGGGCAGGGATTGTGGGTTATTCACCCAGAGATGTAGTCCTGAAATCTTTCACCAACTCTGCTGCACGTGGGACTATTAAAAACAAGGATTGTTCACCCATTACCGGGCAGCTAAATTCCAACGTTTTTATCATTTCTGCAAATCTCTTGATTGTCTTCGCTCTGTCCCAGCCCACTCAAGAGCAATTAGTGTTGTTCAATAAATGCCAACCCAGCCAGCGAACACGACACCCAAGATTTTGTTTTAAAACGCACTCTCAGATACCTGCATAGCCTGCAATTCCAATCTCCGGAGTATGTTCGATTTGAACTGTTCCAAGTTTGATGCCGAAACTTCATCTACCAAGGTCATAAATTGTGAAATCTCTTCACTACGTAAATCACGCAATGCTATAGGAAACGAATTAGTCAACAACGGAAGAAGAAAAGCTGTATTTTTTTGTTGAAATGAAGGGCAATTAATTGCTATAAATACTACATCGTGTCTTTCACATAATTGAAACTTCAAAGTTTTTCCTTTGGAGGGAGTTTAAACAAATTTTGATCACAGTCACATTATGAGATATTGGGAAGCTGACAAAGTGATCAAAGTGATCAAACAAATGATCAAATAAATGGGTTTTCCAATCGTATTTTAAAACAGAAAACGAAGCTTGCATCACGAACCTCGGACGACGGAATTTGCTGTGCTCGAGCTCATCATTTTCTGTTAGTCAGAAAAAGCAGTTTCTTTGCTGGTGGCTCCATAGCTCAGAGGCTAGAGCATTGGTCTTCTCAACCATTGGTCGTGTATTAGAATCTCGCTTGAACTTTGCTGAATTTGTTTACAACTGTTGCAACAAACTTTCACAGAAGCATTTTCCGTGTTGCTTCGAATTATTTCTGAGGGAACATCGTGAAGTGATTTTCCCCAGGAACAAGCCTCATCTGCTTGACTTTCGAAAACCACATCTGTGTTTCTACTTCGAGGAAGATTCGGACGACAAGCATCTGATGCCAAGAATGCTCTAGCTTAGCCGGCAGAACAACGTGATACATTCGAAGCAGTAAAGTAAAGGTGAAATAGTGGGGGAGGAAAGCATACAGCGAAGCGGCTGAATGCTTCCATTCCTTCTGTAGAGGCAGGAATCTGCTGGAATCCAAATGAAACAGGTAGGAGGCTGGAAGAGAACAGGTAGGAGGCTGGAAGAGCACAGCTAGCCAGGCTACCTCAACAGGTGGAGAATTCAATAATTAGCATGTACCAATTATTCACGACTGTGCCAGTCCTCGAAGGACAGTCGCCTGCCTGTTTACCCCTTTGCTTATACAGGCAGAATCGGGTTTTAAAGCCCGAAGTGAAGAAAGAAGAGGCAAACAGTTCAATTCAACATTTTCTGAAGGTTGGCCTCTCCTAAGGCCTTTGTCATTCTCACAAGATGTGTCTGTATATTTCCCTCTTTGGTTGAAAATGCGGTTCAGTTCTCCCGCAGCTCATGATCAAATTTAATGGTATCTGACTTCAGTCTCATTCGCTTCTTCATTTGAGATTAAACCTTTGCAGGGAACGACTCTTTGAGATGAACACTTCAGAAGTCAGGCTGCGGGCTACTGGAAGCTGGAAATGAGAATGGATGGATGTTTAATGGACTGGCATTGACATAATGCAATATTCTGTGCTGTAAAAGCTCAGTGTCACGAATAGTATTTTGAAAGAAATGCCTCATCGCAGGAAAAATAACTATGCTATTAAGAGAAGATGCAACTGCACCTGCCGTCCTAAATGTCAGCTAGTGGTTAAAATTCAGCACTATCACCGCTGTGGCTTGGGTTCATTGCCTGGTCAGGGAAGCAGGATTATTGTTCCTGATAAGGACAACAACAAAAGCGGAGCATCTTTGACACGAAACGCATTTTACACGCGTCCGCATGTGCCTTGAAATATTGCTGCAGGGCCGCAAGGTGGCTCACTGGTTAGCACTGCTGCCTCACAGAGCCTGAGACATGGCATGAATCCAAATGGGTCGACTGTGAGTAAGGTGCCTTATTCAGGAACAAATAAAGAGTAATATGGTAAGGAATTATTCTATGAGGGTTAATCCCTGGAGGATCGTGTGAATTTGTTGCATCAAATAGCCAGTTTCTTAACTGTCGGCATTCTATAATACCTTACTGTGTTGTTTTAGCACATGTTCAGAGAGGTGAGAAAGGTGAAGAAAAACAGTCATTTCCCAGTCAGTGGTTGATCCATTGTGTGACAACCAACCGATTCACCTGTGACTGAACTAGCTCCCATCTTCCCTATACTGGTAATGACAGTATACACCATTCGAGCGGGTTTTCATGTGTTGCATCGGAACAGCATTCTTTCTCAAGATGGACTTCCCTGGGATATAAAAGAGATTATAAAAGACATGGATGCCGATGACTGGAATCAAAAGACGTCAGGAAGAATGGACAGCGTCTACTGGGAAACAAAAAACGAATGGAAAGGAAGCCAACGAAGTACTGGGCATAACGCCATTAGAAAAGACAAGGCGAGGTTTCATGGGATGGTGGAACAGATGAATAGATCATGTGGCGTGAAATCAGGTAAAACTGAGTTGCGTCCATATGGAAGTTTCCCTGATGATGTGAATTTGCTGAGAGTAAACAGGAGGGAAAATCCTTCATTCAGATGGATCTATAACTAGACTTTCGAACTTCAAAACCAGCGATGAATGATAAGGAAAAGTTTGGAGCACTTTTTTTTCATTCTACAGTAATTGAAATCGAAAATGATTATTTTTCAGGAAAAATGTGTCAGATGCTGATTCTAAAGTATTTGTAGAAATGCGGGCAGAAACATAATGAGTGAATTGCACCAAGACAGGGAGTCTGGTCGGCCGGGTCGGGTAAGCGTTAGGTGCACAATTTCTAATTGGTTAACGTTAATTGGAAATACACCACATATCACTCCAACTGAGTAGGACTAAATGTAGAAAGTGCTGGTTGTGAAGAAATATTTAGCAGCTTGTTCTACGTGAACTTCCATAAATTGTAAAAGAACTGAGCTTTTTCTGTTAGCTCAGCATTAAAGGGAAGTCGGTAAGCTCAGTCCGCTGCATAATTGGTTTATGATATAAAGTGATGCCAACAGTGTGGGATTACTTATCGCAATGTCTCAGCTTACCACCAGAATCCCGATGCCCCCACTCACCTAACCCTTTATACGATGGTGACAATAAAAGCGAAATTATACTATAGTGAGTGGGAACTGACCTGTCGATGAAATGCACCATTTTCTTTTCATCTATTGCCTTGGACATTTGGCTGCACTCACAGTGAAGGGAGTGAGACCATTTGCTTCTCACACATCTCCCCCCAAAATATCCAGTGACAAGACTCGAAAAATGTTCCTAATTGAATCCTATAATCTTTAAAGCAGAACTTCAACATCTTTATCATTTCGGTTCCAGTTTTGCCGACAACATTGTCCAATGAGATAAATCCAATAATTTTTGGATTGTTTTAATGGCCTGTGCGAGCTTGCAACAAAATCAGTAACATGAAACGAACTAAACATCCTTTACAGAATTTAACAAAGCACAGGATCAGCGATAAGAGAAACGTCAACATCTTCAAACGTCACCTCTGTATCTCTATTGAGAGATGGATATTCACTCAGGGAGTAATTCTGCTGGTTGTAAGTAACTGAGGTATTTTCCAAGGACAGAACACTCCACAAAATCATTTTTTAAAAAATAAATGCCGTTTCAATCAACTTTCTTTTGCAACTTTTAAATATATATGCACACACGCATACATGCAAGTATGCCCACATATGTATATACAGTATATATGTTCGCATACACACACACACACACACACACACACACACACACACACACACACACACACACACACACACACACACACACACACACACACACACACACACACACACACACACACACACATATATATATATATGTGTGTGTGTGTGAGTATGTGGACAATATTAGGAATGGATTGCCGGACACTTGAAATTTCTTTCTGTAGAATATGAGTGGTAAGGGTCTTCAATAATGTCCCAGATATCCACATCTGCGGAAAGTGCACCCAACTCCAGCTCCTCGGCAACTGCGTTCGGGAAGTGGAGCTTGAGGTCAGATCATTTGGAGTCTGAGTGGAATTGAGCGAAGTTATAGGGAGGCAGTAACACTTCAGGTACAAGAAATAGATAGATGGGATCCAGTCTGGAGCCGAAACGCGAACAGGCAGATCGTGCAGGCATCTGAAGTGCCGTGCCCCTCAGTAATATGTATACCATATTTGTTATTTTTTGGTGGGATGACTTCCGAAGGGAAAGCCATAGGGTATAGTTCTTTGGCACAGAGTTTGCACCTTTTTCTCAGAAGGATGCGGGGGAGGAGCAGGAGAGAATTCGTTATTGGGGACTCCATATTGATGGAAATAGATTGCGAATCTGTGGATATAGGGCAGACTCGTGATTGATGTGTTGTCTCCCAGCTACCAGGGTTTGTGATATCTCGCATCGTGTTTTCAGGATCCTTAAGGGAGAGGGTGGACAACCCCAAGTCATTGCCCACATATGCACCAACTTCAGTAATAAAAGTGATGTGGACATATGGCAGAATTTCAGGAATCGAGGGTGATATCTTAAATCTAGAACAAACAGAGGTGTTCTCTCTGATTTGTTGCCTATTCTACGTCGTAGTGAGGTGAAGTGCAGGGAGAGAGCATTTGAAAATGTTGTTGCAAGGATGGTGCAGGAGGGAGAGATTCCGATACCTGGATAGTTGGGGGTTAAACTGGAGTCGATGAACCTTTATAAACAGGATGGTCTTCACCTGAACTAGAAGAGTTCCAATACCCTGAGGGGATAATTTGCCCCAAAGCTCTTCATGAGGGTTTGAATGAATTTAGCCGCGGAGTGGGAAACTGAATTGTAGCTCCAGTTTGCAAGTGGTTGTGAGTGGTTTTGTCATAAATAGCGTTTCATGTTTACAAGAGTGTACTGGCAAGGATGAAGGTGGCTTGAAGTGTGTTTGCTTCAACGCCAGAAACATCTGGGATAAGGTAGGTGCCATGGGTTGTTACCAGGGACTTCGATGTTGTGGCCATTTCAGAGACATGAACGGAGGACTGAAGAGAATGGTTGTTCCTGGTACCTCAGCTTCGATTTTTCAGTCAGAATAGGAGGGTCGTTTCAGAGGGGGAGATGTGGCACTATTCGTCAAGGACAGTATTATGGTAGCAAAAAGGATATTGTTGAGGACGCGACTGAATTTGCTGAGGTAGAATGGACTGAGAATAGAATCAGGAATGGAGAGCTCACCACAAAAATGCTCTAGATTTATGGAAGAAAAGATTGCAAAGATGATTCTGGATAGGAACAAAAGTGACAGGGTAGTTGTTATGGGGAGCTTTAACTTTCTAAATATTGATTGGAAATGTTATCGGTTCAGCAACTCGGATCGGTCAGTTTTTGTCCAATGTGTGCAGGAGGGTTTCCTGACGCAGCAAGTAGACAGGCCAGAAGACACAAAGCCACATTGGATTTGCTTATGGGTAATGAACTCAGCCAGCTGTTCTCTTTGGAGGTAAGTGAGCACTTTGTTGATAGTGACCACAATTCGGTTATGTTTATTTAGTGATGGATAGGAATAGATATTTATTGCAGAGCATGAGGTATCGCGGGGAGAAAGGCCATTATGATGCGATTAGGCAAGAGTTAAGATGCACCGCATGTGGAAAGTAACTTCAAGGGTTGTGCACACCTGAAATATGGAGCTTGTTCAGGGAAAAGTTACTGCATGTCCTTGGTAATTATGTATGAGTCATGCAGGGAATATGAGGTCGACACAGAGAGCTGGGTTTACTGAAGAAGTTGAATCTCTTGAGAAGAAGGAGAAGGAGGCGTATGTAAACATGAGATATGAAGGCTGAGGTAGGACGCTTGGGAATTAAAAGCTAACCAGGAAAGGCCTAAGAGAGAGAGCTACTTCGAGCGAAGAGGAGGCATGAGAAGTCTTTGTCTGGCAGAAATAATCCTGAAGCTTTCAATTGATAGTTCAAGAATAAAAGAATGTCTAGCATATGATTATGACCTGTCAAGAACAGAAGTATGAAGTTGTCAGCGGAGTCCAAGGATAGCAGAGACGCTGAATGTTTTTTTTATCACATCAAAAATGAAAAAGACAATGTTATCGAAGAGAGTATTGAGATGCAACCTATTAGAATAAACGACATTGACATTCATAAATAGGAGTTGTTAGCAATTCATGGAAGTCTAAAAATAGGTTTGTCCCCTGGACTTGATGGGATGTATCCAAGGATTCTCTGCGAATCGTGGGAGGACATTGCAGAACTTTTGACTATAAGCTTTATTTCGTCAGTGTTTATGTCATTAGTGCTAGAAGACCCGAGTTTAGCAAATATTGTCCCCTTCTTCACGAAGGCGAGTAGAGACAATGCTGGTAATTATAGAACAGTGATCCTTAGCTTTCTTGCAGCTAACGTTTTGGAAAAGATTATGAGAGATAGGATTTGTGATCATCGAAAAAGGAAGAAGTTGTTTTGGGATAGTGAGTACGATTTTATGAATAGCAGGTTGTGCCTCACAAACCTTATTGAGGTCTTTGAGAAGGTGAGCAAACAGGTGGACGAGAGTAAAGAGGTTGATGTGGTGGATATGGTTTTCAGTAAGGCACTGTCGGCTGTTGCATGAAATTGGATCGGATTGGATCAGAAATTGGCTCGCTGAAAGATGACAGAGTGTGGCAGTTCATAGGAAATAATAATCTTGGAGTTCAGTAACTGATTGTGTACTACAAGGTTCCTTTTTGTGTCCGCTGTTGTTTGTCATTTTTATAAATGACCTGGATTAGGGCATGGAATGATGGATCCATAAATTTGTAGATGACATTAAGATCGACGATGTTGTCAATAGTGCCAATATCTGCTGACGGTTACAGAGCTGACCTCAGAAGTGGCAAATGGATTTTAATGTGGAAAAGTGTGAGATAATTTGCTTTGGAAGGAACAACAAGAATAAAGAGTTCTTGGCTAATAGTAATATTCTTGGAAGTGTAGATGCGCCGAGCGATCTCGGTGCCCATGTATATAAAACTCGGAAAGTTACCACCCACGTTGACAGGTTTGTTTGCAAGGAGTACGGTGTGTTAGCTTTTCTTCGGAGAGTGATTCAGTTTCAGAGCGAAATTATCACTTTGCAGCTCCAGAAATTAACTGGTGTGGCCGCAGTCGTAGAGTTGCGTGCATTTCTGGTCGCCACATTATACGATGGATTTGAAAGCATTGGAAAGGGTACAGAGGACATTTTCTAGGATGTTGCCTTCTATGGAGAGATGGTCTTACGAGGAAAGGTTGAGGGACTTGAGGCGGTTTTTGATAGCGACAAGAAGTTTGAGGGGTGAATTTAGAGAGACATTGAAGATGATCAGAGGTTGCCAGAGGGTGGACAGTGCAGGCATTTTTCTTCAAATGGTAATTTTGGCACAAGGGCACATCGATGTAAATTGAGGGTGATAGATACCGAGGTAGGTTCCTTTATCAGTGAATAGTAAGGGTGCTGGACGGCTTGCCTTCAACACTCGTAGACTCAACAACTTTCAGGTCAATGAAATGGTCATTGTATAAACTGGCGGATTATGATGGTAAAATACTAGTCAGATTGGTCTCACAGGTCGGTGCAGCGTTACGGCCAAAATGAACTTTATTGCGGTGTAATATTCGGTGTTTGAACTGTTCTTCAGCTTGAAGTTGCAATAATCTCTGGTCACTATCAGTAAAACCAACACCTGGTGAGAACCGAATGTGCAACTTCGGCACCTGACGCACTTCCAGTCTGTCGTGCAATTACATCAAACTGACGAATTGCACCACTGGAGCTGCCGTGTACTGATGACCAATGGTTACTGATCTTACCACTGGGCCCCTCAAACCAATTACTCCTTTTTTGCTGAAGATCTGAAATGAAACACAGCGCAGAGGAGGTTATACTGATGATGGATCATCGATTATGGAGCATCAGGTTCAGGAAAATGACATAGTAAAATGTGGTGAAAATAGGCATTATTGAATTCGGTGTTCGTTTACCGTGGCTTCCTGCGTTGATCACAGGCAATGTTATGTCGCCACTGTACTGGGATTTTCCTTCTGTCGTTATCAATTCGTCAGAGAATTCGATTCACTGGTACTTCACCAGCATCCTTTGGAATGTTCATACGGCACAATGACCCTCACTGTACACAACGTCAACAATCCTCTGCATTACTACATCCAAGGACACGTGGCATGGTTTTTTATCAATAGTGAAAAAATGATCATGTCATGCAAGGGCAAATTGAATTTTTGTTTAATTAGTAAGTCGCAAGAATCCAGAGTAAGTTTCAAAATGTCAGAAATTCACGTTGATTACCTTGGACAGAATTCTAGCCCAGCAAGTGGGAAATCTGTCCCTCAATCCCCAGCATCCATGTAATCGCTTGCTCCATGTGTCCACTTGGAAACCTATGTGAAGGGATGTTCAGCCTGACAGAGAACTTGTGAGAATCCTCCACTGTCTGACCTAAAGCTGAAACAGGAGCTATCTATTCCAGCTTGGAGGGTAGCGAAGTGGAGGTGAGACAGAAAATATTAATTGGTGTAGATTCACATTGTTCTAATTGTGTTTGTTTAAAAACCTGGGCCAGAAAAGACTCAAGCAGAAAGGAACAGAAGTAGGCCATTCTAAACACCGCTCCTGCCCCTCCACGCCATTCTGTACCATCATAGCTCACACAGCACTTTTATGTCTTTTTCCAGCGTATCCATATCATCGTGTTGCCAAGTCGCTAACACATATTTATCGATCTCTACCATAAATAGACATCGAAATTATTCATCGCTGAGAGGAAAATGTTGCATTTCGAGACAGTTGGGTTTTGCATGAATGTTATTGGTTTTGCAGATGAGCAGCCGAGTCTGGTCTGAACACCTTTCAAACCATAAACTAAAACTCGACTCTGATGAGATTTGCATCCACAACTTCTGAATGACAGTCTTAAGAAAGGCGAAGAAATTCAACGCGCTTTCCATTGCACCACAGAGTCGCGGCCTCACCCAGTTTTCAGCACAAAAGTTTGCCTTAGAACGATTTCGTTCGGGACACCCATCTCACGTCTGTCTGACCTCGTCACACTTTCCAGTATCTGGTCCTTATCCACGTGTGCTCTGGATCTTCAAGTGTTCGGCGACATACTGTTGAAACATCCTCATAACACATAGCATTACCACACGTTCAAATAAGAAATTCCAGACGAACAACACTCTATGGGTGAAAGCGTTCTTCCTAAATCTCCTCTAAACCGCTTTTCTCCTGCTTTTCATCTATGTCACTGGTTATTATTTCTTCCCAAAAAGCCTTATTCCTGTCATACATATCTATCTTCTTCATAATATGTGCATGTTAATCAGTTTCTCACTCAGCCTTCTCTGTGCTTAGTTATACAGCCCCAGCTTAGCTCACCTACCTTCACAATGGGAATGGTCCAGCCCTTGGCATTATTTTCATTTCCTGTGAACTTCTCCTCCTGCAATTAGACGGTTCCTGCAGTCATGCGATTACAACTGAACGATAAATGTTCTTTGAAGAAATGCCAAAATGTCTGAACAGAATCAGCAGCTCTTGTCCATCTATGATGAGAAAGGACAGTTAACGCTTCGAATCCAATGATTCGTGTTCGGAACTGATGGGATGTATGAGTGGGTGAAAAATGTGGAAGAGAGCGGACAGGATCCAAAATGATTGAACTCGATGTTGGGTCCTGAAATCTGCATGGTCTTTCAGTAGAAAATGAGTTGCCGATCTTCCAGCTTGCGCTGTGCCTTGAAGAAGAACTGCAGCAGATCAGAGACTGGTATGATGGCTTGGGTACACAATGCAATGTTAAAGTGACAGGACACTGGAAGACCGGGGTATTTTTTGTTGATTCTGCACAGAACTTAAGTGATCTCAGCTTTGTCACCGACTCGTTTTTCCTCTCTCCATTGTAGAGAGATCACATTCTCAGCAGGAACTACAGTTTTCTGGATTGAATGAAGTGCAGACAAATCACTGGAAGATGTGTCTGGAAGTTTCCACAATAAGGAGAGACATCGGAAACCAGCAGGAAATGTATCTTACAACAGAGAACGTTACAGTGCAGTACAGGCATGTCGGCCCTCGATGGTGCACCGACCTGTGAAAATAATGTGATGTCCATTATAATGGAAAATTCACATTTCTTTAGAAACCAATAAAAGCACAGGGAAACAAAAACAGTAAGGGCCTCACTTTTCAGAGGGCAAGTGTTGCAGACAGAAAGAAAATCTATGTATATTTAAACCGAACTAATAGCAGACGTAAAAGGCCAACAAACTACCATATCAACAGCCAAGGAAGTAGAAAAAAACAACTCCATATCTGGAAAGGATCTCGAATGTTTCAGGCCACTGACCTTGAAGCGTTGTTAAGAAGAAACGAATTGTGCTTTAAAGGAAATATGTGAAAGCTATCAGGCACCCATGACATGAGGCGTCTTGCCAATGTATTACCTGGGACACGGAAAAACCTGAATTTGATGGAACTCCACGCGTTACATGCTGAAAACTTTCTGGCCCAAGAGAAGGAAAAACGGAAATTAAAGATGAAACAGTAAACACATAAAGCTCAGCTGACTATGATATAAATGGTCGCCCAGCTTTTGGAAGGAGGTTCTGCGTGAAAAGAAGGGCTGGCAGAGGTAAATCTGGCGGGTGCTTTGTTTGCAGAGCAATGAGTGAGACAGTGCACGCCCAGACAGTCTCAATCGGCCGTGGAGGCTGGGCAGCAGGGTGACTAATGGAGGAAGGTTGAGGTGGAGGTGGGCAGCCCCAAAGTTACAGGTAAACCTCTTTGCTTTATGCTTGCAAACGAATAATCGCTTATGCTCATCTCTACTACTAACCTTACTGGCGCTGAAACATGTCCCACCTCTACACTGAGCATTGAGTTTGCGAAGCATGAACTATATTTTCAGTACAACGATGATGCATATAAGTCAATGCTTACATCTATGTTATATGTGGAAGGTGCACCTCTTACTTTTTTGGAAGATACAAGGGCAACATATTCAGGTCATAAATCAAGGCAGTTCAGAGAGTCGACGCAAATAAAGATGAACGGAAGCTTCCTGAACTTAATCGGTGCATCAGGAGTCATGACACGAGAGAGTTTTACCGCACCCCTATTGTGCGAAACCAGTAATGGGGAAACATTCCAATTCTCATTTCTGTTATCGCAATTCTGTTCTTTAAATCTGATGTCTCGGAATCTCATAGTGAGACTGGGGTCGGATTTGCGCAGTACCCCGACGGGCTTGCAGGTAAAACAAAAAGAAGATTTAACAGTGCAGGCTGGAAAATACGAATCACGACCCCTGATGCAAGTCAGAGAGCGATAGGCTCCATGAGCGATTCACTCACCCAGGAAGCAAGTAGCCATGTTAATCCCATTAACACCGATTTTCTTGCTGGAGATATGCTGCACTGCACAGCACACATACACCGCGATGGTCCTGACAAATCATAAGAGAAGGATTGGTTCAGGAGATTGGTTAAACCAGATCAGTTGTTATTGTGCGAATTTTATTGGAATGATCACAGATGTGCTGTCACTTTAAACGTTTTTAAGTATCTGTGACGGTAAGTAGACCCTGTTTTTTTGATGTGGAAGGCTTTTTTCCTCACGGATCATTGGCAAAGGCATCCAGCGACAGGTGTCAGAATTTGGGACCATGGGTACGACAGGCACAAAAAACGAAAGATTGTACCTTCAGAGTCGGTGTGGGTATCTGCTTCAATGCAGTTATAAGGACGTATAGGAAGATACTAAATCGGCTAACTCAGGCAGACAGGGCAGTCCAGGTAATCCCCGCCAGGAGTGTCGTCTGGCGTTTACCTATGGTAGATGTCTCGGACCCAAGATTAAGAAGGGTCCCAACTGATTTCAGCGCTTCTGCAGTATGTAAGCGAATGCTTAATCGCAGCATCAACAGAGAAACAATGTGAGAAAGGTAGGCTTGCGATGCTCTGCCATCTAGTCTCGCAAAATTACAACTTGTGGAACAACAGTTGAAGTTCTTAGGTTTGAAGCCCGAGACCAGACGTGTTAGGATTCACCAATTTAGAATCTGGATACGGCGTTTTATTGTGGATAGGTCAGCATTCAGAAGCAAAGAGATAGGCCAGTGTCTGGTATGTTGTAGCAACTACCCACGAGGTAGTCAAAGTGGGATCACTTCCTTCTCATCTGTCAGCGCAAGCAGCAGAGCTGATTGCCTTGATTGAGGCATGTAAATTGACCGAAGGCAAAACAGTGAATATTTACATCGACAGCAGATATGCATTCGGGGCTGTACATAATTTTGGATCCTTGTGGAAATACAAGGGCTTCTTGACCTCCACTGGAAAGCCAATCACATAACATGGCCAGATCTCTGACCTCCTGAAAGCAGTTCGATTGCCTAAATCAATCGCTGCGTGTCCATGTGAAGCCCACAGGAAAAATTATGATTCAATTTCTCAAGGCAATGAAGATGCAGACTCAGCGGCAAGGACGGCAGCCAATCAGCCGCCAAGTGATCAGTTTGACATGTGTATGTCAAATATTTGTAATCCAAAGCAGGCTTATGGGAGTTACAGTCGCAGGCCACATCGAAGGAGAAGCGTGAATGGACAAGGGCAGGGTGCAGAATGAGGGAATGGGTGTAGTGTGGCCCCAATGGCAAACCCTGTCTACTACGATCTTTATTCCCTTTTTATGCCAAAGTAACACACGGTAAGGACCATGTGTCAAAAGTGGGGATGTACGACAATATTTCAGCATGCTGGTACAGAAAGGGATTTACTCATTACACATAATAAAAATGTGAATAATCTGTTATCTATGCCACTATAAATGTGGGGTGGGGAATACAAATGAATCAGGCAGAACACCCCCAATCCCAAAGACCCTTTGAACATTTACAGATGGATTTTATTGAACTAACACCCAGCGAAGGGAAAATGCATTGTCTGGTAATAGTTGATGTTTTCCCAAGAGGTGGAAGTGCTCCCAAGTCTAAACAGGATGCCAGTGCGGTAGCCAAGGCTTTGCTAACTGAAATAATTCCGAGATGGGGCTTCCCTGAACGGGTAAGCAGCGACAATGGAATACTATTTATAAATATTGCCCTACAGTAGATCAGTGATTACTTGGGAATAAAGGTGAGGCAACATTTTGCCTATCACCCAGCGAGCGGTGGGGTAGTGGAAAGAGAGAAAACTACCCTTAAAATAAATTGGCAAAATGTTGGGAGGAACTAGAGGTGACATGGACAAAGGCATTTCTAATTGTGCTAATGTATATGAAGGAGAGGAAGAGTAAATCTTAGGACGTTTGAGATTTTGTTTGGAAGGTGGCCCAATACAGGAATTGGCCCAAGACCGATTGTAAGACAGATAACAGAGCACTGTGAGGACGAGATGGTATGTTCCGGTATAAAACTCTCCACACTTCTGTCTCAAATACAGTATCAAAAGAAGGGCAGCACTACCCCAATCAGCAGAAGGGAAGATGCACAATCTCGAACCTGTAGACTGGATAGTGGTGAAAGACTTCAGGAGCAAAAGCATGAAGGCGAAGAGCTGGCTGGGACTGTTCCAAGGGCTCCCTACAACACAGACAGCTGTTAAGTTCGCGAAAGCGCCACGTTGATACACGCCAGCCATTGCAAACGTGTAGCTTACCTTGAGGAGACATCGGACAACACCGGATCCAAATAAGTGTAAGTAGTGATTAGAAGACTCATAGAAATATGGGGCTGCATGGCAGGATGAGTCGTGAAGGCAGGGCTGTCTGGGATACAACCGCAGACGGCAATCTTAACCAAGGATGTTAAGTTGACATTTACATGCCACCCATGCCCGTTTGGTAACCAGGACGACTATAAATATGTCAATAAATATTTACGCAGAGATCCTTGTGTATCCAGTTACTGGCACTTAGTAGTATCCACCACGGCTGCAGGTACACCTGACACGGGATATCGGTTTTCTTTTATCAATGAAGGAGGTTCCATGGCAAGGGTAATAATAACCAAGATTCAGAAGAGCGATGAGGAAGCCTGGTGGTGTGGAATAGATAGATCCTTCTCCGATATCTATAGACAGGTGAATATAGTGGTACAGCCTCGCACCCACCCCACCCGAGATGCAGTGCAGAAGGTCCTCCAAGAAATAGTAGTTCCTGGACTCGAAAAGATGAATATCCAACAACCCGCACTCCAGATGAGTGGAAAGGCCTTTTCCAATCTGACAGAAATGGAAGAAAGAAAGAAACTGATGTGCAGCTAAAATGATCACAAATGAAAAAAGCAAAAGTGGATTCATTGAGAAAACTTACAGCGCCATAGTATTCATAATAGACCAGAATAAAAAAAAAACAGTTTCACTCCAATTATAGGATTACTATGATGCCATTGCCGTTTGCCTAAAATCAATGAATGGTGACAGCAGACAATGAGAGCAATTATCTCATTGGATGCGTTATTATTACAACATCTTCCTGCAAGTCTGCAGTGTCGCCTGCGTCTGTTTCATTATTCCCAAAAAACTTGAAAAGACGGACAGAGAATAATAGTAGAAGAGATAGACAAATCCTTGTCGAACAGACTAAAAAGAACTCTGCGTTGAATTAGCAGGATAGAACATAGATTAATGGGTCCACATCAGGCGGTAGGGCTTGGTAACACGAAATAACAACGGGCTGAGCTCAAACACAAGAAGCATGCTGAGCCGTCACTTTCGCGATGTTGGATAAACAATACGGCTTTTACAAGAAGTTTAAACAATGAACTTTCAATGTACAGAACATTTGACAGCATTTGACACCATTAACGCCTGGTTATTACCATATGCTTTAACTGACGAAACCACAGACACTGTTCTTCAAATCAATAAGAGCATTTAATGAAGTATTTGATCACAGTTAAACGGACCACCTTTCTGTAATAAAGCTGCTCGATGAGAATTTATATCAACGTCCGCTTGTGCAGGAAAGAAGTTCACAGCTGGTGACTCTCCACTGAAAATGTACAGGAAGAGGCAATCTCTTCTTGCTTTGATTTCAAACTGATGCCTTCACCTCTTCAACCTGACAGGATAAACAGTATGCGTTTATCCTCTCGGGGCCGATTTACTGCGTGAATATGCACAGAGGGAAACTCATACCAAGAGACCAGGGTAATTTTGGTGAATTTACCAGGACTGGTGTGTGAGTCGATGTTAACAGTTGGCAGTAAGGGCTAAACCATTAGCACTGACATTGATCCTTGTACCAACAGCTCCTCACTCAGTTTCTGCCTCATTCATCCCAGTCCTCATTGACTTTCAGTTTATCCTACTTTCCCTTCGAAATTTTACACTTGTTCCGGACCACTTTCGGGTGTCCACTTGGAAACTGCAGCTTTTTCAAACGAAATTCTGGATAATGCACGTCACTCTTTGGGATAGGCTTCACTGCCCAACCATAATTACTCAAGAGATTGAGATGGTAAGTTACTTCACTTCGTCCTCGAAGTGCTCAACACAGTGATACAGCCATGATGTCGATAGGGAGGGAGTTCCAAGAATTAGACATAGCGACATTGAATGAACAGCGAGTTAGTTTCAGCTCAGAAAGGCGAGATCCTTAGAGGGGATTTGCAGTGACAATCTATTCATGTATGTACTGCCATGGCTGCCAGAGACTCGTACAATTGCAACATTTAAGAGGCATTTGAAATGGTATATGAGTAGGAAGGGTTTGGAGGGATATGGGCCGTGTGCTGGCAAGAGGGACCAAATTGGGTTGGGATTTCCGGTCAGCATGAACAGGTTTGAACTAAGGGTCTGTTTCCCTGCAGTACATCTCTATGACTCTATGATTCCAGTTGGATGCAATCAATCACTGGATTCCTTCTGGCAGAACCGGGTCTGTGCTCTCTGTGGAAGCAGAAAATGGTTTTCGTTCAGATTAGCCACAAGAAGAAAAGATATAAATCTTCATTTCCTGACTTGCATTTTTATCCAGGCCTGGGCGATTCAAACCCAGACTCTGAAGCAGGGACTCCACTGATGTTGACAATAACCCTTTCGACCTAACCTGTACAAACTCTTGTGCCTATCGTTCATTGTCCCCACATTTTGAAGCACCGGTCCTTGCCGTGGTTGGTGAAGGAGCTAACTACTGCCTCGCAGAAAAACCGTGGGGTCAGAGACCCGATCGATCCGTCATGCAACGGGGATTGCATTGCTCAGAACAGACGTGTTTGCTGTGTGGGACTGAAACTGAGCTCGATCACACACAGATACGGTGTAACAGCTGCCAGCAGATGTGGAAACGGTTGGTTCAGTTTCATTCGCACTCTGGGAAAAAGACTGGATCCTAAATTCAGGGGAGCTAAGTGTCACAGATAGAAGGCTGAAAATTGGTTTGGGAATGATATGAGTCATGACCGAATGGCGGGCAGACCAGATGGGCTGAAAGCTCTAACTGTCCTCCGATGCCTTCTGGTCTCTGGCCATCCAGTATCTAAGGAAATAGAAATAGAGTTAATCATGCATTTCGAAGTCCTCCTCTCATAACTCGGCGAGGTGAGAGATGAAACAGTTCTGCTATTAAATTTTTAGACTGGGAGAATGTTTGGAGATGGAGTAATAAAAGACAAACTGAGTATAAAGTTGAGAGTCAGGAGATATTCAATAAAAAGGTAGACGGAGATGGACATGGAGAAATAAGTGTCACTGGTCTTGAAGACTTAACTCGGTTTTCCATTCCAAGTTTCTAACAGAACTGCTGAGATTTTCCCGTAATTTCTTTTGTTGGTACTGAAACAGAAGGGAGAAGTGTGATCCTGGACCAATCAGCCATGTCTGCTCTGTGGACGTTTGAATTCCCTGTTCGAACAAATCACTTCGAAACCTCACTATCCTGCATCACCCCACCCGTGTTACTGACAATAAGCTGTTCATGACGTAAACCCATATGGGTACACAACAGCATCCTTTCCCGAGTGAACTGGGAAAATTTCAGGGAGAGTTCCATTCGGTTTCCATCAGAGCATTCTCATTCAGTTAATTCTGTTGAAGCACCATTTGACATTCAGCTGTCACTGACATGTGGCCATTCGCATTCGACGTCTCTGCTCATTTGGGTTGGGGCACGTTTGGAATGGAACCTCACGTTTTAGAAGGGACATCGTTTATAGCATATTCGGCTGAACTGAGAACCTTGTCTCTTGCACCTGCAGTACAGTGGAGACAGTTTTCACTCAGAAACCAAGAGATGATCAAAAACGGAGGAAAAAAATGTGTCAACAAAACCTGCCTCAGCAAGCGAATTCGCTCTTGCAACATTAATGGAGACCGGCAAACCTATTAAGAAACAACAGCGCCCTGTGTCGGTCTCGACCCCACACCATTGAGATTAAAGGTTTCAAGCTCTACCGACTGAGCGAACCAGGACATGATTGGTGTTGGTTAATTTATCATTTCATACTGAGTTGAATTCAGCTGACATAGCAATTTTCAAAAATCTCGTTCATTACTCCCCATTGCAAATAACATGATTCAAGTCTTTCAATGCTCAGATTTATTCCTTCAGATCATTAGGCCTTGCCCCGAGATTTACCATTCTCTGTTAATATTTTCATATTTTGACCCTGATCCTTTGGTCGCCGAAGTGACTCCCAGATACTCTGGCAGACTGCAAATCAATCGGGAAAATGCCTCAGGAAGCCAAATCATTTCTGATTACAGTGTAGGGAATCCCATCTGCTGAAGAGACAGAGTCCTCACAATCAACACTTTCTTTGTTCTACCTGCCTACAAAGTTTACCACTTCCAATATTCGAGACAGGAATTCTGATTATAAAATGTTTTAAAAACAGGAACAATCTTCTGAAGCCATTTCCAATTTGAATTAGAATTTTTTAACCTTTCACACGGTAACAGCCGTTCCTGAGGAAGGAGTTTCCATGAGCTGTGGCCCAGGGCTGGGGAGCAAGCCGCTGATTGAAACTGCCGTGGCCCCTTTCTGTTGGCAGCGGTGGCTTGTAGAGAGTGGGGTCACATTCTGCTGCATGTGATCGTCTCAATCACTGCGGACTCAGGGTCAAACATGGATAAGTATTCGTGGTTGTATTGTTCGTACATGGTCGGTCTCAGTACTTGATGTGAAATATTTGAGGCTCTGTGCTCTTTTTGGGCTAGGACAACCAACTTTTCAGCCAAATGCTCTGACCATTTGAGACACAGCAACTGGCAGCAAAATTGTGCGTGTACACATCCAAACCCACAGTGCTCGATAGGATGTGGACAGCAGTAGTTCTCATTATTTTAAGAATCAGTTGCTCATGTTCCCGTGTTTATCGCAGAGAGGGTGAGAGACCCGAGGAGAAACAAACACACCCATAAAGCAATATCAGGACCTGTGTAGTTCTGTCATAAAAAGCTGCTTGCAGTTGTTCTATTGCAAAGTTGAGTTTCAAACCAACGACGCAATAGAGACTGGACCCTAAACCCAGCACATTAAACCTCTCAGGATTAGTGGTGCTGGAAGAGCACAGCAGTTCAGGCAGCATCCGAGGAGCAGTAAAATCGACGTTTCAGGCGAAAGCCCTTCATCAGGAATACAGGGTTTCGCCCGAAACGTCGATTTTACTGCTTCTCGGAGGCTGCCTGAACTGCTGCGCTCTTCAGCACCACTAATCCTCAATCTTGTCTCCAGCATCTGCATTCATTGTTTTTACCTACATTAAACCACTCAGCGACACTCCCTGACGATAACTAAGCGCCAAACCTGTCAAGATTAATTTTCGGCATCGCCTCACTTCAGGCAATTTCCCCTAGCACTTTCTATGAATACCTTCGCATAATTAAAAAAATACTTACAACTATTAGAAATTTTGCACGGTGTGGACATTAGTGAGAAGCTGAATATTCTTCGACAGTTTTCCCCGGAGCTTCAGGCCTGAGGGATGTCCTTAGAAAAGTTTACAAAATCATGAGGTAGACGAGCAGAGAACATCGTCAATCTACACTTTCTCAGAAGTCACGTGAGTTTAAAGCGAGATAGCATAGGTTTAATGTGAGAGCAGTACAATTTGAAAGGATGTGAGCGACACTTGTTTTTAATACAGACATTTTTGTGCGTGTGGAATAAATTGCCACATTTAGTGGCAGAGTTTGGTGCACTCACAACACTTCAAAGGCATGTAAATGGGTATGCATACAGGAAGTGTTCGGAGATATAAGGGACAAATATTGGCAAATATGTTTCGATTAGTTACGGTCATCTGTTCAGCAGGTGCACGTTGGATAGGAAGGTTTGCTTCCGTGATCAGCAATTCTGTGACACTCCAGTACCTGACAACAGTTTGAATAGACCACTTGCAAAAACGCATGCTGTTTGTTACTAAGTCAGCGTGTTTGAATTTTATTTTTTCTTGAGGCGTAATGTTTTGAAATGACACAGAGAGGAATGTTTTCCAGACATTTACAGACAATGACCATTCTCCTTGTTACATTCCCAAGTTCTCCATCAAATAATTTCGTTGACTAAAAAAAACCTCACAAATGGTGTTATCCCCTCAACTCTCCAGTGAATCCAAAAATTGACAGCTCTTAACGTGGACAAGGTGCAGAACTCAAAAGGTAGAGTCATTATTAGACACAGAAACTCATTACTTCTGTCTGTGAGGAAGTGCGAGACGTGTATGTCAAGAACTGCTCACACAAATACCACCGAAGCAATTCCTAACGGAGCTTCCCGACATCCTGGAGATTTAGTGCATTGACAAGTAACAGAAAGTGCTCAAGTAACATAAAACAAAACAGAAAAATGTACCATACAAAGTGAATATTACCAATTATATTCTCGATTAAATTAGGTCAACAATACGTTGGTGCCTCCATCTGATCGAGCGAGCCAATCTCCAGCCTCCCTCACCAGGACAGTAATGAAGGAAATGAGAGAAATATAACAAAGTTTCACGTTGCGGTTGCCCACATTTTAGCAACAACAACAAAAAACGAGGGAGCAGATTCAGTGCAGGATCTGGCTTCACAACAGCGGTGAAATAACGACGTCCACTCACTTTCAGGGAAAGCTGTGAACAACTCACATTGTCCAGAACATGTATACACAGCGCAGGCTGTTTAGTTCCCATATTCTACTGCTGCCCCGACGTTCATACGAAAATGTACCTTTCAAAGAGAGCGTTAGTAGCTGTGGAATGACAGTGGCAGCTGTTTCCCCTCGCTCTTACTGCCGCCCTTGGTAGTGTAGAGGCTGGTATTCTCATCTTACACGCGGAAGTTGAGTGTGCAATTCTCTGTTGTGGAAAAGCGGAGTGTTTTGGAGCAGAAAGATGTGAAGTTCGGATGCTTCTGGAGTTCTTGTTGAAAAGTTCGGTGACGCGAGGAAGATGGTTTGCAGACTTTTCCTCGCCTGTCTGGGTGACATTCTCAGCGCTGCAGAGGTTCCTGTGAAGCGCTGCTCTCATGTTTTGGTTCGAATTCATTTGGTTTCATTCCCGCTGCTTCCGTTTGTTGTGATTGCAGATTGGGTCCAACGGATGGAATCCGTGGATGAGTGCCCTGCTTCCAGGATTTTCTGGCTGTCTTCTGCTTGCCCTGTCCTATTATTGTTGTGCTATTCTCATCGAATGTGTGGCCCTTGCCGTTTGTACGTGTTGCTACTAGGGACTGCTAGACTGACGCTCACACAAATTATTTGCCAAGAACCAATATCCATACACCTTCATTCGCAGATGCATGGCACACGAAGTTCGCAAGGAGGATATGCTTTGAGGTAATTTTTAAATCATGCTTCCCTGTATTAAAAACAAATTCTGGAAAACGATATCCAGACTCCTCCGAGCACTCGGTCTTATGACAGCACAGAAACCGAGAGCCTCACTCAGACAACAACTCATGAGAAAACAAGGCCCAATACGCATCATGTGCAGGTCAAACGTCGTTGACGAGATTCCACGCTGCGATTGCACGAAACACGACATAGGAGAAAGAGGCTGACAACTAGAGAGCTGCACTCATAATTTCATCTGGACTGTAAACGCCTCGGACAGCTGTTCCTTGCAGTTATGCACAGAATATTGAATGTCTCTGATTCCAGGGCTTAGAACTCGGATGATATGACCGTCTGCAACACTGGTCACTTCCTTGTGTGAGGTAACTCCTGATGGAACACATGTAACACTCTATTGCTCATTGAGAAATATATTCAAAATAGGAGCTCATAGCAGCATTTCTGTTGTCTTTCTGGTGCTGTCCCTGACATGCCCTGTGGCACTGTACTTATTCTGTGTTTCCTGAGGGTTCGGCACATGCTTCCACGATCGTATTATGGGCAGTAATCTGCATTTTCGCTTCAATAACGGGTGTGTGAAGCGGAGGTCCACCATTCTCGATGCTATTGTTCTCTTCTTATGCGCAACTGCAATACAGTAAAGGATCAATTAATATTGTAAGATGATACACAGAGGCCTGTGAAATATCGAAGTTTTAATGACATTTATGCAATGGTTAGAGATGACCTTGATTCAGGAAATAACGATGTAAAGTCTGTTTGGCTGGAGTTGAGGAACAGTGAGGAATGAACTCACAAGCATGTGTAGTTTACAAGCCCACTCGCAGTAACCACAAAGCGAAATAAATCATACAAGGAAAAAAAAATTGAGTGTGAGTGACAAAAATGGCAATAGTCATGCGTGATCTTAACTTCCCATCTAAAACTCTCGGTTCCATTGTAAAAACGTTTGGAGAACCATAATCAAAAAAATCCCACATGTCCCATAAAACATCACGAGGGATATCTTGGTAATTGATTACTCTACTGGTGACTTAATTTTCTTATTTTCTTGGAAACCATCTCTTTAATTGTGAGCATCAAGAAAGGCTTTCTTTTGCCAGCAAGAAATAAATATGTGATTAACCTTTGTTCGTTTCATGTATAAGAACACTGTGACTCCTCTGCACTGCACATCTTTTGCGTTTCTATCGATTTTAATAGTAGCGTGTCTTTTGATTCTTCCCAACAAAATATATGACCTCGCATTCCCGACATGAAGCTGCATCTGCCAAGAATACTCCAATTGTTGGAAGGAATCCTGAGGAACAGAATGTACATGTATTTGGAAAGACAAGGACTGATTCGGGACAGTTAACATGGCTTTGTGCGTGGGAAATCATGTCTCACAAATTTGATTGAGTTTTTTGAAGAAGTAACAAAGAAGATTGATGAGAGTAGAGCAGTAAATGTGATCTATATGGACTTCAGAAAGGCGTTCAACAATGTTCCCCATGGGAGACTGATTGGCAAGGTTAGATCTCATGTAATAGCAGTGGACCTAACACCGACCCTTGTAGTACGCCGCCAGTACCTGGACACCAAGAAGAACTACAACAATGTTTTCTATTGGCAAGCCAATTTCTGAACAAAGCTGCAATCTCTCCCACAATTCCATTCCACTGCATTTTGTGTAATATCCTACTGTGGGGAACCTTATCGAACAACTTTCTGAAACCCATATACACCACATCAACTGGTTTACTGTCATCTCCCTGTTTGGTCACTTTGTCAAAAAAGTCAAGAAGATTCGTTCGGCAAGGCCTACCCATCACAAAACCGTGCTGACTGTCCCTGATCAGATTATTCTTTTTAAGATGGTCATAAATCCTATCTATAATAACCTTTTCCAACACATTACCAACAACTGCAGTGAGACTCAATGGTCTGTAATTACCAAGGTTGTCTCTACGACACTTTTTGAACACGGGAACAACATATGCTATGCTCCATTCCACAGGCACTATTCCTGTAGACAACGATGATTTAACGATCGCCGCCAAAGGCTAATCAATCTCTTCCCTTGCTTCCCAGAGGATCCTAGGACAGATCCCATCCGGCCCAGGGGACTTGTCTGTTATCTCACTCTCCAGTATTTCTATCATCTAATCCTTGTGAACCTCAATCTCTACTAGTCCAGACGCAAGTATCTCTGTACCTTACTCGCCAACATTTTCATTTTCTATAGCGAACACTGTCGAAAAATATTTATTTAGCGCTTCCCCTATCTCCTCTGACTCCACACACAACTTCCCACTATTATCCTTGATTGTCCCAAATTTAACTCTCGTCATTCTTTTATTCCTGACATACCTATGGAAAGCCTTAGGGTTAACCCTGATCCTATCTGCCAACAACTTCTCATGTCTCGTCTTGGCTCTTCTCAGCTCTCTTTATCCGTCTTTCCTGATATCGTTGGAACCCTCGAGCGCTCTAACTGAGTTTTCACATTTTGTCCTAACATAAGACGTCTTGTTCTTCTTGACCAGGGATTCCACTTCCTTAGTAAACCACGGCTCACGCGTTCTATATCTTCCTACTTGCCTGACAGGTACATACTTATCTAGGACACACAGGAGCTTTTCCTTGAATAAGCTCAACATTTTTAATGTGCTCACCCCCTGCAGTTTCCTACCACATTCTACGCTTCCTAAATCTCACCTCGATACATCGTAATTTCCCTTCCACCAGATGAAACCCTTGCTCCGTGGAGTACACCTATCCCTTTCAATCACGAAAGTAAACCTGAGAGAATTGTGATCGCTGTCTCCAAAGTGCTCACCTACTTCCGAATCTAAAACCTGGCGAGGCTCGTTTCCCAAGTCTAATCAAATTACCGGCCTGGTTTGCAAAATAGGTTTTCTGAACTTTGAGCGAAAACGGTTCCAGCAGGAAAGCATTCATAACGTAGCCAGCAGGATTCGAACCTGCATGGGGAAATCGCAATGGATTTCTGATCCACCGCCTTTACCACTCGACTACAGACAGCGCAGCATGTTTGAGCAATGACCAAATCAGTCGTGATCTCATTGAAAGCTCTTGCTGACTTGAGCTAAATGCTTCCATCTCCTTTCATACCTTTGCTGTCATTTGTAAGGTGCGAGACACCAATGTAAAAGAAGGAAAGCACAAAGGTAGGAAAAGATATTTGCAGCCAAACTGAGTCAGAATTATTTATTGAAAGGAAAATCACACTTGGCAATTTGCTAGATCTCTTTGCGAACATGACCAGCAGAGGTTAGCAAGGGAGCTATTGATCTGAGTATTCTTGGACCTGAAGCAAACAAAGGTTAGTGACATATTCATTTCTTTTTCTGGCGAACGAAATGTTCTTTCCTGATGGTTACAATGAAAGAGACGGTTCCCAATAAAAGACAAAGATTCAGTCACATCTAGATATATTTCAATGTGACACGATTCATTTTCCGTCCCAAATTACCCCAGAGATGGAGAGGGTGAGTTACTTTTCTTCACTCTTCAACTCCTCAGCACGGAGGTACAGACATGAAACCGCTAGAGATGGAGTACTTGAATTGGGAACCAGCGACACTGAAGGAACTAGGCAAAAGTGAGGACTGCAGATGCTGGAAACCAGATTTTAGATCAGAGTGATGCTGGAAAAGCACAGCAGGTCAGGCAGCATCCGAAGAGCAGGCAAGTCGACGTTTCTGTTGCCAGTCCTGCTGCGTTCCTCAAACAATTTTCGTTTTTGGCTCAGATTTCCAGAAGCTGCAGCTATTTGTTTTATGTTAACCTTCATAATGTTTTGGACAAAACCAATGACCTGCCAGCATCGGAAAATCGGCAGAAGTACTGATACACCGATATGTTTGCTGAACAATACAACCATTCCATGAGCGGGAATACGATCCGGGCCACGGTGCTGAGAGTACCGAATCCTCACAAATAAATAACAAGACAAGGCGATAGATACTATAGTATTTGGTGTAAATAAAACACCCTTTCTGAACATTTTCGTGGCAGATTATTTTCAACTTGTCTTCGAAGGTTTACAAAGTGGGAAAAGGCCATTCCGTCCGTGTGCATTGCGGCTAATCAGAGAGCCATCTATTCTAGTCGCAGTTTCCAACTTTAGCTCAAAGTCTCGTGTGTTCTAATGTTTCCAGGGCAAATGTCAATGAGGTTATCCTATGTTCTTAAATGGCACAATAACGGGGCAGAAGTATGACACTTCCACAACGAATTGTAAGTCTTTTGAGGAACTCATGCTCATTTTCACCCACAGAGGGAGACACACAGTAAGATACCCCCAAACTGACGGAGGTGTCCGTTGTGGAGAGTTGGAATTTGAAATGGACAACAGGACAAATGCAAGTTTTAAATGCGGAAGCACAGAGGCGACGTCCCGCCAGGACTTCACAGGGGAGCGTCAGTTTTAGCTGTCAGAACGTAGACCACGGTTAAAGCGAAACAAGTCAGACGTGTTATCCATTACGCCACTGGCCCAAGAGACAAGCCTGCACTTGGCAGAATGTCGATATGTAATGCCATGGACTTTCACGGAATCAGAATTAAAAAGGTGAACAAGCAGCGAAGATAATCACCAACATTGCTTCACTTCGAAGTTTCCAATTTGTGAAGCAGTGCCTTTCACTGGCAAAGGAGAAACATTTGTCCTCAGCTGCCTGCTTCAGGGTCGCCTCCTTCTCTGCTGGAAGTTTCCATCGTTTTATTCACAGTCACGACGCGATTTCATGATCCACTCCAGTGAAACAGTGTCATGGTGTCGTCCAAGCAAGACCCTGCAGATACTCAGCGAGAGACATCCGGTCATTTCGAGCTCTGGATGTGGAATTAGACGAGATGCGTGACACCTTTTATTGGCGCCACCACTTCACTGCAAATTAGCGGCTCAAAACGAGCCGTTGTTGCATCAGCTTGATTTGTACCTTCCTCTAGTGCTTTTGCTAAACAACATCAGATAGATCCCATCCGGCCCAGCTGACTTATCTATTTTCACACTCTGCAGTATGTTGTGGTACTGTTCGCCCAGTTGGAAGTTTTTGTTGCAAACGTTTCGTCCCCTGGCTAGGGGACATCATCAGTGCTTGGGAGCCTCCTGCGAAGCGCTTCTTTGATGTTTCCTCTGGTGTTTATAGTGGTCTATCCCTGCCGCTTCCGTTTGTCAGTTTCAGCTGTCCGCTGTAGTAGTTGGTATATTGGGTCCAGGTCGATGTGTTTGTTGATGGAGTTTGTGGATGAATGCCATGCCTCTAGGAATTCCCTGGCTGTTCTATGTCTGGCTTGCCCTATGATAGTAGTGTTGTCCCAGTCGAATTCATGTTGCTTGTTGTCTGCGTGTGTGGCTACTAAGGATATCTGGTCGTGTCGTTTCGTGGCTAGTTGATGTTCATGCATGCGGATTGTTAGCTGTCTTCCTGTTTGTCCTATATCGTGTTTTGTGCAATCCTTGCATGGTATTTTGTACACTACATTAGTTTTGCTCATGTTGGGTATCGGGTCTTAAACTACTGGACTTGTGCCTCACAACACATTTCACATTCAACAACCAGACATACGAACAAATCAACCACCCATGGGATCACCAATCTCGGGACTCATAGCAGAGGCAGTTATGCAAAGGTGAGAACAAACAGTCCTACCACACTTTCAACCTAAACTCTGGGTCAGATACGTCGATGACACGTTTGTAATCATTAAAAACACGGTAATAGAAAAAAAAAACACACCGGATCATCAACGCCACACTCACAGGAATCCGATTCACGAGAGAAGAAGAAAAGGATAGCCAACTCCCATTCCGAGACGTGATGGAACAGAGAACACCGATTGGAGAATCCCCTACAAGGTATACAGGAAAGCCACACACACAGACGAAGTCCTAAACTATGAAAGTAACCACCCCAACACACACAAACGAAGCTGCATCAGGACACTATTCAAAAGGGCCACAACACACTGCAGTACACCAGAACTGCAAAAAGAAGAAGAGGAACACCTATACAAGGTATTCGCCAAAAACGGATACCCGCTCAAATTCATCAACAGATGCCTAAGAGAATGACCACGGAACGAGGACATACCACAACCAAAAGGACTAGCCACACTACCATACATCAGGAACATCTCAGAACTGACAGCCAGACTACTGCGACCTAGGACTCATAACGGCACACAAACCAACAGCCACGCACAGACAACAACTCAACAGAACGAAGGACCCGATACCCAACATGAGCAAAACTAATGTAGTGTACAAAATACCATGCAAGGACTGCACAAAACACGATATAGGACAAACAGGAAGACAGCTAACAATCCGCATACATGAACATCAACTAGCCACGAAACGACACAACCAGCTATCCTTAGTAGCCACACACGCAGGCAACCAGCAACATGAATTCGACTGGGACAACACTACTATCATAGGGCAAGCCAGACAGAGAACAGCCAGGGAATTCCTAGATGCATGGCATTCATCCACAAACTCCATCAACAAACACATCGACCTGGACCCAATATACCAACCACTACAGCGGACAGCTAAAACTGACAACCGGAAGCGGCAGGGACAGACCACTATAAACAACGGAGGAAACATCAAAGAAGCGCTTCGCAGGAGGCTCCCAAGCACTGATGATGTCACCTAGCCAGGAGACGAAACGTTTGCAACAATAATTTCCAGCTCGGCGAACAGAACCACAACAACGAGCACCCGAGCTACAAATCTTCGCACGAACTTTGAACTCTGCAGTATTTCGAATATCTCTTCCTTGTGAACCTCAATCTCTTCTAGTCGAGACGCAAGTATCTCTATACCTTCCTGGCCAACATTTTCATTTTCAATAGCGAATACTGTCGAAAAATATTTATTTAGTTCTTCTCCTATCTCCTCTGACTCCACACACACTTCCCACTATTATCCTTGATTGTCCCAAATGTAACTCTCGTCATTCTTTCATTCCTGGCATACCTATGGAAAGCCTTAGGGTTAACCCTGAACCTATCTGCCAACAACTTCTCATGTCTCCTCCTGGCTCTTCTCAGCTCTCTTTATAGGTCTTTCCTAATATCGTTGGAACCCTCGAGCGCTCTCACTGAGTTTTCACATTTTATCCTAACATTAGACTTCTTGGTCTTCTTGACCAGGGATTCCTCTTCCTTAGTAAACCACGGCTCACGCGTTCTATATCTTCCTCCTTGCCTGACAGGCACATAATTTTCTAGGACACACAGGAGCTTTTCATTGAATAAGCTCCACATTTTAATGTGCTCACCCCCTGCAGTTTCCTACCACATTCTACGCTTCCTAAATCTTACCTCATTGCATCGTAATTTCCCTTCCACCAGCTGAACCTTTTGCTCCGTGGAGTACACCTATCCCTTTCAATCATGAAAGTAAACCTGAGAGAAGTGTGATCGCTGTCCCCAAAGTGCTCACCTACTTCCGAATCTAAAACCTAGCCAGGCTCGTTCCCCAGTACTAAATCGAAAGTGGCTTTGTCCCTTGAAGGCATGTCTACATACTGAGTCAGGAAGCCCTCCTGCACACACTGGGCAAAAACTGACCCATCTATTGTACTCGTATGTCGTGATCCCAGTCAATATTTGGATTTTTTCTTGAGTGTTCCAGAGTTTTTCATTGTACCAGAGTCCAGATGAAGTTTGCATTCCTCACGTACGTGAGCGAGAATTCTTTCAATGTCTCAGATCAGTTCCTGTCCCGAGAACATCAGAGTCAATGTCCCGTCCTCGACTCGGTCCGACAGTTCACACTTCTTCATCCTCCTCTGATTCCATTTCCCAAAGAGTTTCTCAAGATTTCCAAAGCTGCAGCCTAAATTATATGGTTTGCTTCTTAAACATTTTTCCAACTGCGAACTGAAAATATTTTCACAGTATCGCTTCACAATCCTCTGGCTTGCACCATGTCCAGGGAGAAGAAGTCCCGTTTGGTGGAGAGATTCCCGAGGCTGGTGAGTTTCACTTTGGAACAAAGATGGTTAAGTGGCAATTTCCTGCGGTTGTTTGTAATGACCGGAGAGGGAGCGGTGGGGAATGAGCACTTTGACGAGCAGGAGGAAGTGTTGCCACTGACCCGAGTCAGAGAACAGAGGACAGGGATTAAAGGAATCTAATGAAAAGCAGCACTTCTGCTTAGGTCGTTCAATAAAAACTGCAGAAACCCGTTGTGTCGAGCAGTGTATCTGGAAAGAGAAACAGAGATAATGATTTAAATATGGAACGTTTCTGATGAAGAACTCGAGTTTCCCAAGTCTAATCAAATTACTGGCCTGGTTTGCAAAATAGCTTTTTTGAACTTTGTTCGAAAATTATTCCAGCAGGAAAGTAATCGTACGTAGTCAGCAGGATCCGAACCTACGTGGGGAAACCCCAATGGATTTCTAATCCATCGCCTTAACCACTCGGCCATGACTACAGACAGCGCAGTAGGCTTGAGAATTGACTAAATCAGCCGTGATCTCATTGAAAGCTCTCGCTGACTTGATGAGCTGAATGCTTCCATCTCCTTTCATACCTTTGCTGTCATTTGTAAGGTGCGAGACACCAATGTAAAAGAAGAAAAGCACAAAGGTAGGAAAAGATATTTGCAGCCAAACTGAGTCAAAATTATTTATTGAAAGGAAAATTGCACTTGGCAATTTG
The DNA here is from genome assembly GCF_037043375.1 of Chiloscyllium plagiosum. Lineage (NCBI taxonomy): Eukaryota > Metazoa > Chordata > Chondrichthyes > Orectolobiformes > Hemiscylliidae > Chiloscyllium > Chiloscyllium plagiosum. The sequence continues at coordinate 49,894,336 of NW_028270178.1, read as the reverse complement.
CTAGATCTCTTTGCGAACATGACCAGCAGAGGCAAGCAAGGGAGCTATTGGTCTGAGTATTCTTGGACCTGAAGCAAACAAATAGTGACATATTTATTTCTTTTTCTGGCGAACGAAATGTTCTTTCCTGATGGTTACAATGTAAGAGATGGTTCCCAATAAAAGACAAACATTAAGTCGCATCTCGATATATTTCAATGTGACACGATTCATTTTCAGTCCCTAATTACCCCAGAGATGGAGAGGGTGAGTTACTTTTCTTCACTCTTCAAATCCTCAGCACGGAGGTACAGACATGAAACCGCTAGAGATGGAGTACTTGAATTGGGAACCAGCGACACTGAAGGAACTAGGTAAAAGTGAGGACTACAGATGCTGGAAACCTGATTTTAGATCAGAGTGATACTGGAAAAGCACAGCAGGTCAGGTAGCATCCGATGAGCAGGAAAGTCGACGTTTCTGTTGCCAGTCTTGCTGCGTTCCGCAAACAATTTTCGTTTTTGGCTCAGATTTCCAGCTCTGCAGCTATTTGTTTTATGTTAACCTTCATAATGTTTTGGACAAAACCAATGACCTGCCAGCATCGGAAAATCGGCAGAAGTACTGGTACACCGATATGTTTGCTGAACAATACAACCATTCCATGAGCGGGAATACGATCCGGGCCACGGTGCTGAGAGTACCGAATCCTCACAAGTAAATCCTCACACGAACATTTTCGTTGCAGATTATTTTCAACTTGTCTTCGAAGGTTTACAAAGTGGGAAAAGACCATTCCGCCCATTGTGCATTGCGGCTAATCAGAGAGCCGTCTATTCTAGTCGCAGTTTCCAACTTTGGCCCAAAGTCTGGTCATGGTGTCATGCAGAAACTCAGCGAGTTCACTCAGACATTTTTGTGTGTGCAGAATGATTTGCCACATTTAATGCAAATTCAATGGCATCCCGAATGGATATATACACAGGAAGCGTTCGGAGAGATAAGGAACACATTTTGGCAAATATGGTTCAATTAATTTCGGTTATCTGTTCAGCAGGGACATGTTCGATAGTAGGGTATTTTTCCGTGCTCGGCATCGTTGATGTGCTCCCGCAGCTGACACTAGTTTTAATGGACCATTTGCAAAAAATGCACTCTGTTTGTTAGGCAGTAAGCGCGTTTGCCTTTCTTTCTGGAGGGTGGATGGGACGAGTTGACCCAGCGATGAGGGTCTTTCCGGACTTTTGCTGCCAATGACCATTCGTTTGGCATCTTCCCAACTTTGTCATCAAAGAGTTTGGCTGAAGAATAATACCGCACGGATAATGTTACCCCCCTCAGCTCTCCAACGAATCCAGAAACTGACAGCTCTTCATGTGGAACAGAAGCAAAACAGAAAGGGTGGACCGTTGTCAGACACACCGAAGCATGCATGCTGCCTTTGTTACAGTGCAATCCGATTATGTCATGAACTGCTCAGAGAAACGGCAGCGAGGCAATTCAGGACATACTGGAGATTTAGTGCATTGCCAAGTCACAGGAAGTGCTCAACAAACATAAAACAAAACGGAACAGCAATAATCCATGAAACATGAAGTTTACCAATTGCACTCGTGATGAAATTAGGTCAACAATGCGCTGATGACTCCATCTGATCGAGAGGACCAATCGCCACCCCCCTTCACCAGGACAGTAATGAAGGAAATGCGAGAAATGCAAAAAACATTTCTCATCGCGATTGCCAACCTTTTCGCCACTGCAACAACAAAAACGGCGAGCAGATACAATGCAGAATCTGGTTTCGTATCAGCAATGAAATAGTAATATCCATTCACTTTCTGTGAAAACGGTGAACAAAGGAAATTGTCTGAAATATGAATACCCAGCGCAGGCTGCTTGGTTCCACGATTATACTGCTGCACAGACTTTCATATTTAAAGGTAGCTTTCAAAGACAGTGTTTGTGGCTGTCCATATGACAATGGAAATTGTTGCCCTCGCTCTCACTGTCATTATTGATCGTGTTGGGTTTGGCATCCTCACCTTGCACGCGGGAGTTCAGTGTACAATTCTCTGCTGTGAAAAATCGGAGTGCTTTGTAGCAGAAAGATGCAAAGCTCGTGTGCTTCATGGAGATATTGTTGGAATGTTTTGCGGTGCTGGGAAGTGGGATCCTCACAGTTCTGGGTAACATCCTCAGGGTTGCAGAGCCTGTTGTGAAGCATACTGGCCTGTGGCGGTTGGAATTGATTTAGTTTCAGTGCCGCTGGGTCCAGTTGTTGGTGTTGCAGATTGGATTCTGATCAATGTGTTTATTGATGGAATCCATGGATGGGTGCCCTGCTTCTAGAAAATCTCTGGCTGCCTTCTGATTGCCATGTTCTATTACTGTTGTGCTACTCTCGAGGATGCTTTCTGTCTGTACGTATAGCTACTCGGGACAGCTGGCCGTGCCAATTAGTGACGGCCACACAAATTCTTTGCCTAGAATATGTATCCCACAACTGCATTCCCAGATGTCTGGCACAATAAATTGTCAACTAGGATATGCCATAAAGCAATTGAAACAGCTTGCTTCCCTTTAATAAAATAAATTTCTGGAAACTGATAGCCAGACTCCTCTGAACACACGGATTTAGGACAGCACATAAACCAACAGCCTCGCTGAGGGAAAGCTCACCAGAAAACAATATCCAATGCCCATCTTGTGCAGGACAAATGTGGTTGTCAAGATTCCACGCAGGGACTGCACGAAACACTATATCGGAGAAACAGTCGGACAACGAGCGAGCTGCAATCATGAACTTCAGCCAGCCCGTATACGCCACGGGCAGATGTTCTTGTAGTTGTATGTAGGGCATTGAGTGTTTCTGATTCAGTGTCTGTAGCACTGGTTAATTCCTTGTGTTGTAACTACTGTTGGAACATATGTAAAACTCGATTGCTCATTGAGATGTACATCCAAAATATTAGCCGAGAGAAGGAATTTGGTGGTTTTTCTGGTGCTGTTCCTGTCATACCCTATGGAACTGGACTTATTGTGTGCTTCCTGACGGTTCGGTGCATGCTTCCGTGATCGTATTTTGGGCAGAAACCTACGTTTTAGCTTCAATAGCGTGCGTTTGCAAACCTGGTAAAAACCTCCCTGTATTTTGTTATCTCTTATTGTGTGCAATTGCAACATGGAAAATTATTAATTTACATTGGAAGGTGACAAACGGAGGCGTGTGAAATGCCAAGGTATTAGTAACATTTATTAATTGGTTGCATATTACTTTGATTCAGGAGATAAGGATGTAAAACGTGCTTGTGTAGAAATGAGGAGCAGTGAGGAAAGAAGTCATCCGCAGGTGTAGTTTACAAGTGCACTCGCAGTAACCACTACGTACAAGAAACAAATACTACATGTGAGTGATAAAAGATGGCAATAGTTACGGGTGATCTTAGTTTCCAATCTCCCACTCACGGTTCAATGGTAAAAAAAAGTTTGGATGACAATAATCAATAAATCATATCTGTCCCAGAGAACAACGCGAGCCATATTTTGGTCATCGATGAGTTTACAGCTGACTTAGTCTCTGTCTTTTCTTGGAAAGCATCTCCTTTGTTGTGACCATCAGGAAAGATATTACTTTTGACATAAAGAAAATGAAGATTATGTCACTAATCTTTGTTTGTTTCATGCCCAAGTACAGTCAGACGACCTTGATCAACTCTGCTAGTCATGCTAGCAAAGAAATCTGGAAACATGCCAAGTGTGATTTTTCGCTCAATAAATAATTTTGATTCAGTTTGATTGAAACCACCTCTCCCTAAACTTGTGCTTTTCTTCTTTTAAAATGGTGTCCGGTATCTTCCAAATGACGGCAAAGATACGAGAGCAGATGGAAGCAATTTAGCCTATCAAGTCTGCGACAACATTCAATGAGATCATGGCTGATTTGGTTAATTCTCAACCCTCGTTTTTATCCTCATCTCCGTGATGCTCCATGTCTGTCTATCACAGCCTTGAATACACCTCGCCTTCACAGCCCTCTGTTCTTGGGAAACCCACAGATTTGCTACCCTCTGAAAGAGTGAATATCCTCCTTATTATTTTCTTAAATATTTGATCCCTTCAGCTGTGAGAACGCACTCTCGTCCCAATTTCTCGGGGGTGTACATCAGAGCAGAATAAGCTCCTGAAGGTAGGTATGCACTCTCCAGTGCATTTCCGTGTATTTGAAACATTTTCATATTTTGACCTCTGATTAACAATAGTAGACCGAATTTGCACATCAGATTTGCCAGTGGTGAATCTTTTCAAGAAGACTTCAATGAGCGTAATTCTACTGGCAGTGAATAGGGCTAGACAAATTAGATTACTGACAGTGGGGAAACAGGGCCTTCAGGCCAACAAGTCCACACCGCCGCGCCAAAGCACAACCCACCCATACCCCTACATTTACCCCTTACTTAACACTACGAGCAATTTAGCGTGGCCAATTCGCCTGACCTGACCTGCACATCTTTGGACTGTGGGAGGAAACCGGAGCACCCGGAGGAAACACACGCAGACACGGGGAAGCGTGCAAACTCCACAGTCAGTCGCCTGAGGCGGCAATTGAACGCGGGTTTCTGGCGCTGTCAGCCAGCAGTGTTAACCACTGTGCCACCGTGCCGACCTAATGCAAGGACATTTTTCTTTCGCGATCCAGTTCTGTGTTTATTCAACTCTCTGCGCATGAAAATGGATCCTACCCATCCACTTTATCTCTCATCAATATGTGTGCAATTCAAATTGCTGCGGCCATGACTACACGCGCGCAATGCTGTCTTAGTATGTCTTATGTAATGGAAAGTTCCAAACTGAAACACCAGGGTTTGGCTTTTCTTGGCACCCAGCATCCTCCTCCTTTCGAAAGCAAGATAGTCTGACAGCGAATACTGGGGTACCAGGAAAAGCCAAATCCTGGTGTTTCAGGTTGGAACTTTCCGTTACATAAGACATACTAAGACAGCATTGCACGCGTGTAGTCATGGCCGCGTGATACAGGTGATGGATTAGAAATACATTGGGGCTTCCCTCCGCAGGTTCGAATTCTGCTGGCTCCGTTTTCAGTGATGTCATGCAGGACGAGTTTTCACTCACTGTTCAGAAATGTCGTCTCAACAAACAAGACCAGTCAGTTGATTAGACTTAGCAAACACAAGTTATTAATCAAAAATGCAGCACAATTAAAACATTATCTCCGTTTCTCTTTTCACAGTTACTGCCAGACCCATTGAGATTTTGCAGTATTCTTTGAATGTACTTTGCAGAAGTGCTGCTTTTGAATAGATTCCTTTTACTGCAGTCCTCCGTTCACTAACTCTGGTCAGTGGCAACACTTCCCCCCGCTCGTCGAAGAGCCAATCCCCACCACTAATTTTCCCATCATTACAAATAGCCGCAGGAAATTGCTGACAAACCATATTTGCTCCAAAGCGAAACTCACAAACATCGGGAATCCCTCCACAAAACGGGACTTCTCATCCCTGGACATGGTGAAATACAGACGATTGTCAACAGAATTTGGGAAAATATTGTCACTTGTCAGGTGAAAAAATGTTAAGAAGGTAAAGCACGTCACCCAGTCTCCAGCTTTGTGAATCTTCAGAAACTCTTTGGGAAAAGAACTCAGAGGAGAATGAAGTAGGGTGAATTGTCAGACTGATCGGAAACAGTCAGGACAACTTCCCGTTCTTTAAGTGGACGGGACATTGATTCTGATGTTCTCAGGACAAGAACTGATTGGAGATATTGAAGTAATTCTCGGTCCTGTACATGAGGAATACAAATCTTATATGGACACTGGGACAATGAAAATACTCGATACCACACAAGATACTGAGAGGTTCGAAGAGAGATGTTCCCGATTGGAGCAGAGCTGGTTCCCAGTGACATGGGTGTGTCTGTCGTGGATGGGATCAGACTGTTCCCATGTCGCCATTATGAATGTCCCAGTCCTTATTTTGGAAAAGTAAAACTGATAGAGGACAGTTGTCGTTCTGGGAATGACAGCCTGAATTGGGAGCTAATCACAGACTGCTTTCGAGGATCGTCCAGGGTGTTAGGTTGGAAGTATCAGCTCATTCGACTGTTAACTGAAATGTTACTAGTTCAATAGCCCCAGGGCGACAGCGATTGATATTCATAATGCATCTGTTTTCTGTGCAGCATCGTTTCGTGTTTCTAATGGGGTCAGGGAAATGTTTTCCAAACAGAAACCATTGGAATGACGAACGATAAAAAAAGTTTCTGCATTGCTTTAATGGTTAATGTAAAGAACTGTGGATTCTGGGAATCTGAAGCAAAGACAGAAACTGCTGTCGAAACTAACCAGTTTGGCAGTGCCTGTGGGAGATTACCGAGTTCTGATGAAGTTTTGAAATATTTGTCTCTGATTCTCTCTGAATAGACGCTGTAAGATCTGCTGAGATTCTCCTGGTATTTCTGTTCGTGGTTTTAACTGAATGCCTATTCCATTTATAAGGATGATACAACCAAAACCATCACAAACCAAAATTAAGAAATAACACCTCAGCATCTCACTCCACCGCAAGCCCAAGGATAACTACACGATACTGCACTTCTCCAGCTTCCACCCTAAATATATTAAAGAAGCCATACCGTAAGGACAAGCGCTTCACCTGCACAGGAACCGCTCAGATGAGGAATAATGCGACAGACACCTAAAGGTTTTGAAGGATATCCTCATGATGATGGGGTACATGTTGAACTGATTGATCGCCAGTTCCGGTGTGCCACAGTGAAAATATGCTGCGAACTCATCAGAAGACAGACAGAGGATGCGACTAATAGAGTATCTTTCATCGTCAGTACTTTCCTGGAGTTCAGCACGTTCTTCACAGGATTCAGCATGTCACCGATGATGATGAGCATCTCACTAAGAATATCCCCATGGCTTCAATTCTCACCTTCAAACACCCAGCAAAATTATAACATACGACCGTTTACAGTGAACTACTCAGCCTTCACATAGCATTAACCACAACACCACAGCACCATGCCTTCGCAACCTTTGCAAGACATGGACACTACCATCACCCGTTGGTACACCACCCACCACGTACACGACAGGTACTCATGTGACTCAGGCAATGTTGTTTGTCACATATGCAGCAGGCAATGATACCACAAGATACCACAAGATACCCAGTAATGGTATATTGGCGAGACCATGCAGATGGTGTGCCAATGCATAAATGGTAACGGCATAACAATTGCCAGACAGGGTCATTCACACCCAGTCGGGGAAGAGTTCAGCAATCAAGGACATTTGGTTTTCAATCTTCGACTAAATGTCGGCCAAGGCGGCTTTCGAGGTACGCAACAATGCACAATCGCCAAACAGAATTGGATCGCCAACTGCCTTCGTTGTGATGATGGCATCAACCATGATATTCGTTTAATGTCACACCATATGTAACCCACCACACTGTTCTGTATCTGTGAAATCTTCCTTATTGTTCTGTTTTCACACAATCACCGTGACAAGTTGTTATTGTCTCTCTCCCTTAATCACTTTGTTCAATATTGGCTAACTGATAATTTGGGTCAGACTCGCGGCATGCGACTCTAGCCAAAGAAAAATCAGAAGAACTGGGAATGCTGTAAACCAAGAGCAAGAGCAAGGGTTACTGGGCGGGGTGGGGGAACGGGACTGGGGCATCGTGGCGAAGGGGGCAGGTGTTTCGCTGGTCTGGGGACATCTGTGGAGGAACATGAGAGTTAATGTTTCGGAGCTGGTGACCCTTCCTCTGGTGTTTTTGTTGTGGAGCGGTTTTCCAGTTGCTTCTGTTTCTGCTCCATGTCATTCCAGTGCCTTGTTTTGTCTCCAATACGACATTATTTTAACGGTTTGTAATTACCTCTCTGCCTCACTTTGTTGGATCATAGGTCAACCATTCTGTTGGCACTCAGTTATTGACACAGTACTCACACTGTCTGACACTCTTGTTCACTTGCAGAGACTAAGTCTTTGACACTCCGCTCCCACAATATGCCTGATATTTTGGTCTCTCTTCCTTTAAATTCTGTGTTCTGTGTTATTTCCTCCCACTTCACCTAACGAAAGGGTTCTGGTCCGAAATCTTGTTATTTCAAATAAACATGTGCATCGATAACCTGGTGTGATTTCTGAATTGGTCCATCGCAGTCCAAAACCGCAACCTCTACAGGTACATGGAAACACCACCACACGCACTTTCCCCTCCACACTATGTTCAAGCTCATTTACTCCTGTTGCCATATGTAATTCTGAACTTGTTGTTGTTCGTGATGAAATCTTAAGGTTCAAGCGGTTCTTTTGCAATGTATGTACTTTGGAATGTGGTTCAATTTCAAAGAACAACATACTTCAAGGGATGATATATGCTTCAAAGCTTTGCCTGAGTTGTTTAAATGTCTTTTATCTTGAACCCAGTGAGCTGACGGAAGAATAAACATGCTTCGCACCTCTGCCACACGGTGCCAGGGACCCAGTTCAATTCCAGCCTGTGGCGACTGTCTGTATGGTGCTTGTACTCCTCCCATGTGTGCGTGAGTTTTCCTCCCACATTATGAAAGCTGTGTAGTTTCGGTGGATTGCCAAATGGAAAAATACCCAACTTGTCCAGGTATGTGAACTTCAGGTTATTTCGCTGTGAGAAACTGGAAGGGGATCGATTAGGAAGTGGTTTTTGTTGGGATAATCTTCACTGCTTTGGTGTGGGCTTGATAGACCGAACGGCCTACTTCCCACAATTAGGATTTTACGAAAATTATTGCCTTCGTGCGATTTTCCAGACAGTCCGAAAGATAAATAATGTTTCCAGGTGTCGTTTTGCATGTCTACAAACGATATTCCAATTCTCACACAGGAGCTACACCTCGAAGTCTGCACTTATGCAATTTAAAGTTGTGCATTCAGTGTTCACGCTTCGGAAATCACAGCTTTTTACCATTAAGATCAAATCTTGTGTTTCGTAATCTATATCATAAACAGTCGAATTAGTCTCATTTATCTACATTTAATGCATGTACTTCAAACTGATTGGAATGGTAACTTCTCAGATTCAGGTTCATTTTGATCGTGGATAGGTAGATGACAACCACTCTTCCCATCATCCCAAGTGGATTTGCAAGGCATCGATCACCAACGCTGAGCCATGCTGCTCCCTGGGAGAGAGTGAAGCGCGGTGATGGCCTGTTCGGTGACATCATACATGTATTTGTCTCCAGTTAGTTTCTATGGAGTAGGACTGACAATGAGGGGAAGTTCGAAGGCAAGAGCTGATTCTGGGAGGGGAAGCCTCTTGAAGAGGTTTTGGCAGTATCTGAGAGACTTTCCAAACTTCCAACAGGCAGAGTCATTGAATAAAATCTCAGGGGATGCCATCGAACAGGAGAATGGTGTAACTGAAAATATATAATGAATATAAATACCGCAGTCTTCGTAGGACGAATGGTAAGAAGAACATATTTGATTGAGGACTTCCTGCTGCAGCCTTAAGTAGCGCAGCTTACTGAGCTGCTCATAAATAATGATAAAACATCTATCCTTTAACTGATCACCTTCAGCCACGTGCTGGAGTATGTCTAGTCTACTTATGTCTACCTTTTGCTGCAAAATGGCTATGGAGACGTGTATGTCTTTGTAAACAGGCTTATTCGGAAGAATGGCTCCACTAAGGTTTGAAGTTAGCTTTTGTGATACGTTGGTTAGCACTGCTGCCTTACAGCACGAAGGACCTGGATTCGATTCCAGCCTCAGGCGACCGTTTAGAGTTCGCATATTCTACCTGTGACTGCATGGGTTTCTTCGGGTTGCTCCAGTTTCCTACTACAGTCCAAAGATATGCAGGTTAGATAAACTGGATATGCTAAATTGTACCTCGTTCTCCAGAATGTGTTGGTCAGGAGCAGTGCAAAGTAGTAGGGAAGGGAAATTGCTGTGGGTGGAATACTCCTTCGAGGTTGCATGTGAACTTGTTGTAAAATGACCTGTTTACACACTGTAGGGATGGTATGATTCTATTTCATAACGTCAGTACATTAGCAGCGTAAGGCATGGTACAACTCAGCAGCTTGCTAGTAAAATGGTGAATGGTGGATTCACGCTGATTATCTGTGTCAAAGTTAACTGGCAAGTGTTCATCTCAATTCGAATTGACGACTATGCAAATTTCATTGAAACAGAATCATGGCTGGAAAATACCTCCAGTGAAAATGCATCACCAAATTCAACATTTCTATTCATGGCAAGTTGCTGACTCAGCCTATCTCAAATGTCTGATTACATGAATCTGCTGTAAGAACACAGGGATACATATTTCCAAACTGCTCCTCTTAACTCTGTAGCTTAAGCGTTACATTTTTGTGAAGGTTTTCTCACCTCCCAGTAAGTGTTGGCCTTCTAACAATTGAGTTTGACAAAGTTTATTTGAACAGTTCATTAATCGATTTGGATGTGTTGAAGTGGGGGAGGAGAGCAACCGTCTGATCCACTGGGACAGTGAAGGACTGATTGAAGGAATACCTATCCAATTGTGATGTTTAGTAGCTTGGAAGGGAACATACAGATAATGATTTTCCCATTCGTTAACTTCCTTTGTCTTTAGGACGATAGTAGTACTAGAGTTGGAGTGTGCTGTCAAATGGAAATTGTTGATGAATCAAAAAGCTGCGACAGTGGTGAATGGATTGAAATTATACATAAAGTGCCAATCGAACTGACTCAATTGCCATGGAATGGAACGTTCTGAAGAAACTCAGCCGACCTGGTAGCAACTGTGAAAAGTGTCAGAGAAGTAATGTTTCTTGTCCTACATGTCCTCTCTCTTCAGTGCTGTTCTGAAGAAGAGTCATTTTGGCCTCAAAAAGTTAACTGTATTTCTCTCCAAGTATGCTGTTAGACTTGCTGAATTTCTCCAGCACTTTCTAGTTTCATTTCAGTTATTAAATGTACGCAGCATTATTCTATTGTACGAATGTTTCATAATGGCGCTGTCCAACATCTTGAGGTATGTTGTCGATATATTTGTTCAGTCAATCGGGGAGTATTCCATCACACACTTGACGTGAGCCTTCTCGGTATTAGAGAAGCGATTGGAGTCAGAAATCCCATGACTGATGGCAGTTTTCTTGTAGTCACTTTATTTATGTAGGGAGGACAGTTCATTCTGGGGTTAATAGTAAATCCCAGATTGTTGATCGTTGAAGACTAGGTAATGGCATCACCATTGAATTTCCAGAGGTGTTGATTAGATTATCTCAATCAGGATGTGTGAAATTCATTTCACTTGTCTGCCCAGGCCTTCACATTGCCAGAATTCTGCTGCATTGTGAAATGGAATGCTTCAGGATTTGAGGAGTTAAGAATGCGGCTGAACTCTGGTCATTTATTAACGAACAGAACCATGAATAATTCCTGAAGTGAGGTCCTGAGGTTTAGATAACTGACCTGCAACAACCAATCCAGTTTCTGTGCGTCTGGAGTCACATGTGTCTTGGAGCAAATAAAAATAGCAGCTTTAATTCTCTAAGGGGTAGAGGCGAATCGGAAGGGATTTTCCATGGTAAGTTGTAATGGGTTAAAGGCATTAGACACAGAATTTCAACTTAGAATTCATGGCATCTATTGTTGCAGGGTTTGAATTAGGTCTCTGATATCAATTCTGGAATATCTTCACTCACTTCCACAAACGACAGTAGATGCAGGGCTTTTATGTTGGTTGCCAGAATCAATCCTGTGATTGTTTATATCTATCTCTAAGGACAATAGCAGCAGAAACAAGAGAAAACTGTGACCGCAAATCACCTATCAGGGATCTCGCCTTTCTGAGTTGGAAGTATCTGGCTATTCCTAAATCCTGGAATTCCCTCGATAACAGCATCTTGGCTGTACCTCTATGTTAAGTTCGCTCATGTTTCTGTACAGTAGCTCATCAACTCAATCACTGGAGTAATTAGGGATGGGCAGTGAATCCAATGCCATTGAGTGACATCTATATGCCACGAATGAGTTTCGAACATCTGCAGGTTCTACGTGGACGCCCGCAAGCGATCGGGAGAAGGGAGGAGTGGAGCAGGGCTTTTGAGTAAAGTGAAAGGCAATGATGACTGGAGGGCGTGAGGCTGTAAGTGAGAGAGGAAGTGGTGAGGCAAGGCTCACTGTTGGTATTAATGGGTCAACCTATACTGGCCACTGTTTACACTGACTTACACAACACTGCTGATCAATTCACCACAATGATACTGTTCTCTTAGGCGTTGTATTCCCTCTGTGCATATTAACGTGGTTAATGGTCCCCGAGAGGATGAACGTATCTTCTTTATCCTGTCGGCTTAAACAGATGAATATATCAGTTTGAAATGAACGCAATACGAGATTGGCTCTTTCTGTGCATTTGCACTGGAGAATGTCCAGGTGTGAACGTTCCTTTTCTGTATCAGCAGAGGTTATTTTAAATTCTTATGGAGCAACTTTAATCAAGTAACAAATGTCCAAGTTACTGTGACTGAACAGCTAATTAAATACACATATGGATGTGAACAGCATCTTCTGCGCTGACACCGTTGATGAATTAGTTAAATCGCCTGGTAATAACGAGATTAGTATGGTGCCAGATCCTGGCGTTGCATGTCCTGTACATTGAAGGATCGTTGCTTAAACTTTTTTTAAAATGCTGTATTGTTGATCCACCATACCGAAAAAGCATGCTTCTTGTATTTGAGCTCAGCGCATTTTTATTTCGTGTTACCACGTCCTGCCGCCTGCTGTGGCCCCATCAGTCAATACTAGATCCTGCTCATTCAACGGAAAGATTCTTTACTATGTTCCACAAGGACGTTTCAGTTAACAGTCGAATGCACTGAAACTTCCAACCTAACAAATTCGACGATCCTCTAAAGCAGTCCGTGACTGAATTCCAAATTCAATGTGCCATTCCCTGAACGACTACTGTCCTCTATCAGTTTTACTTTTCCAAATGAAAGACTGAACCATTCATTATGGAGACATTTTAACAGTCTGATACCCCCAAGACAGACACACCCATGTCACTGGGAACCAGATCACCTCCATCAGGGATAATCTCCTTTTTTGCCTCTCAGTGCCTTGTGTGTTCCAGAGATTTTCATTGTCGCAGAGTCCAGATGAAGTTTCTATTCCCCATGTACAGGGGTGAGAATTTTTTCAATGTCTCAGACCAGTTCCTGTCCCGACAACATCAGAGTCAATATTCTGACCTCTGCTCGGTCCGACAGTTCACCCTTCTGCATTCTCCTCTGATTCCACGTCCCAAAGAGTTTCTCAAGATTCCCAAAGCTGGTGCCTGGATTGGTTTGGCTCCTTAACATTTTTCCAACTGCCAACTGACAATATTTTGACAGTATCTCTTCACAATACTCTGGTTTGCACCATGTCCAGGGATGAGAAGTCCCGTTTGGTGGAGAGATTCCCGAGGCTGGTGAGTTTCACTTTGGAACAAAGATGGTTAAGTGGCAATTTCCTGCGGTTGTTTGTAATGATGGGAGAGGGAGCGGTGGGGAATGAGCACTTTGACGAGCAGGAGGAAGTGTTGCCACTGACCCGAGTCAGAGAACAGAGGACAGGGATTAAAAGAATCTAATGAAAAGCAGCACTTCTGCTCAGGACGTTCAATAACAGCTGCAGAAACCCGATGTGTCGAGCAGTGTATCTGGAAAGAGAAACAGAGATAATGTTTTAAATATGGAACATTTCCGATGAAGAACTCGAGTTCCAAAGTCTAATTAAATTACCGGCCTGGTTTGCAAAATAGGTTTTTTGAATTTTGAGCGAAAATTCGCCCAGCAGCAAGTCATTCAAAGCGGAGTCAGCTGGATTCGGACCTATGCGGGAAACCTGAATGGATTTTTAACCTATCACCTTAACCACTCGGCCAAGGGTACTGACTAAAAAGCAGAGTTGATCATTAACCAAATCAGCCATGATCTCATTGAAAGCTGTCGCTGACTTGATGGGCTAAATGCTTCCATCTTCTCTCCTAACTCTGCTGTCAATTGTAAGGTGCGAGACACCAATGTAAAAGAAGAAAAGCACAAAGTTAATAAAAGATATTTGCAGCCATACTGAGTCAAAATTGTTGATTGAATGGAAAATCAAACTTGACAATTTGCTAGATCTCTTTGCAAACATGACCAGCAGAGGTTATCAAGGGAGCTATTGATCTGAGTGTTCTTGGACCTGAAGCACAACAGAAATACGTCTCTTGGGTGCTATTATGGATGTATTTCTCAATGAGCTATCATGTTTTACATATGTTCCATCGGGAGTTACCTCACACAAGGAAGTAACCAGTGCTGCAGACGGTCATATAATCCGAGTTCCAAGTCCCTGAGTCAGAGACACTCAGTGCCCTGTGTGTACTTGCAAGGAACAGTTGTGCATGGGGTTGACAGGGTAACAGAACTGCATGAATGCAGCTGATGGTCGTCTGCCTGCTTCTCCTCTATAGTTTTCTGTGCAGTCCCTGCGTGCAATCTTGTCAACTATGTTTGTCCGACACAAGATGGGCATTGGTCACTTGTCTCTGAGAGAGGCTGTTGGTTTATGTGTTGTCATAATACCGAGTGTAAGGAGGAATCTGGTTGTCAGTTCCCAGAAACTTACTTTAATAAATGGAAGCATGCTTTGTAACTTGCCACGTGGCATATCCTCGTTGCGAAGTTCGTTCACTGCGAATCACGTTGCGGATATATCCAATTTTGGCAAAGTATTTGTGTGGCAGTCACGAGTTGTCACGACCAGCTATCCCTAGTAGCAATACGGACAAATGGCAAGAACTACAAATTCGATTAGAACAGCACAAGTTTAATGTGACAGGGCAAACAAAAGGCAGCCAGAAGATTTCTGGGTGTAGGGCAATCACCCAAGGTACCATTTCATATGAAAGTCTGTGCATCAGTAGAATCAGGGACCCAAGTAGTCTATGTTGGTTATTCATATTCCAGACAACTTGTGTTGTTCCCCGTTTACTCTGAAAGTGAATAGACATAGTTATTTCACCGTTATTTCGAAAGAAGATCCTGCATTGAATCTGTTCGCCGTTTTTTGATGCTGTGTCGAAAATGTGGGCAATCGCGATGTGAAACGTTGCTATACCTTCATTCCCTTCATTACTGTCCTGGTGAGGGAGAAAGGTGATTGGCTCTCTCGATCAGATGGGGGCACCGGCGCATTGATGGCCTAATTTAATCACGGATATAATTGGAAATGTTCACTTTTAATGGTTCGTTGTTGTTCTTTTTTATATATGGTACTTGAGCACTTTCTGGGACTTGGCAATAAACTAAATCTCCAGTAGGTTTGGAATTGCCTCGCTGTTACTTGTGCGAGCGGTTCATGTCAGAGACGACTCACAGTGCCTCACAGACAGCACTTAAGCTTCGGTGTGTCTGATCATCGTACTGCCTTTTCAATTTTGATTCTGTTCCACGTTAAGAGCTGTCAGTTTTTGAATTCGCTGGAGAACAAAGTGGGTAATGCAATATGGGAGGTATTTTTCTTCAGCCAAAATCTTTGATGGCGAACTTGGGAAAGTGTCAAGAAGAATGGTCATTGGAAGCAAATATCTGGAAAACATTCATCTCTGGATCGGTTGGGCCCATCCACCCACCAAACAAAATAGCCAAACTCGCTGACTGAGTCACAAACATCATGCGTTTTTTTTTTTGCAAATGGTGTATTCAAACCGTTGCCGGTGGCTGGAGCATCTCAAAGTTGTCGAGCATGGAAACAACTCTCGCGATCCAACTTGCCTTTGCTGAATAGATATCCGAAATTAATCCATACATATCTGTCAATATTTTTGCCTTATCTCTCCGAGGTCTTCCTGTCTATACACCCATTCAGATGCCTTTGAAATGTTGTGAGTTCACCAGACTCTGCCACTAAATGTGGCAATTCATTCCACACAAACAAAAGTGCTGTGTGAAAAACATGTGTCCCTCACATCCCTTTTAAATGTTTCCTCTTTCGCATTAAACATTTGCTATGTAGATTTGAACTCGCGTATCTTGTGAAAAAGTGCTCCCTGACTATTTACTTTGTCTGTCTTCCTCATGATTTTATAAGCTTCTGTGAGTCCATATCTAAGCCCTGAAGCTCCTGGGAATCTGACGAAGCCTATTCAGTTTCGTTCTCATGTCCAAGCAGTGCAAACCTTGCAAATCCTTGTAAAGGTTTTCTAAACTTACTCTTGCAAGAAGTGTGTCCAGGTGCAGCACTTGTTTGACTGCGTGGTCACTCTGGAACTGCGGGTGGACTCACTGTGGAGCATCAGCAATTCTGGAGAATTGTGTTGCCTCCCAGGTGCTCAGGCCAGGGATGTCGCCCATTGGCTGAAGAGCATTCGAAAAGGGGATCGTGAACAGCCAGTTGTCTTGAGGACGAGATGAGGACCTGCAGGGATAATTCAGGGAGCTAGGAGAGAAATAAAAGAGGAGGACCTCAAAGGTAATAATCTCGGGATTACTGCCGGTGCCATGTGACTGCCAGCGTAGAAATGAATAAAAAAAAAGGCACGATGGACACGTGACTTGAGGAATGGTGCTGCAGGGCGGGTTTCGGACTTGTTGGATTTGCGACCAGTTCTGGGGAATGTGGGACTATAAGAAAATTAACGATCTACATCTGAACCAGACAGGAACGAAAGTCCTTTCGGGAGTTTTTGCTACTGCTGTTGGGGAGGTTTTATACTAATGTGGCAGGGCGCTGGGAACCACAAGATTAAACAAGTCGGCAGTGAGGTGGAAACTGGAAACGCTAAGAATCAGGAAGATAACATTAAAAATGGGAAGAGTAGGCAGAGAGCAGATGAATGCAAAAGAACTGGTGGCCTGAAATGCATCTAATTTAATGCATGGAGTATAGACAGATGAACTTATGGTTTAGGTTGATGCCGGGGAATATGACGTTATTGCGATCACAGAGATTTAGTTGAAGGAAGGGCATGGTTGGCAACCAAATGTTCTAGGATATAGATGCTTCAGATGGGACAGGGAGGGAAGAAAAAGGAGAAGGAGTTGCATTGCTGGTCAGGGATGATATCATGGCTGTGCGAAAGGAAGACACCATGTAAGGCTTGGGTCGTGAGACACTATGGATGGAGCAGTGAAATAAGAAGGGTGAGGTTAGATTTTTGGGGCTGTATTACAGTGAACGTGAGGTGTAAGAAAAACATAGTTAAACAGATCATGGAAAGACGTAGAGGCAATTCTTTTAGTTTTGATTGGAGATTTCCGTTTTCCCAACATTGTCCGGGATACTCTTAGCGTCAGAGGTCTGGATGGTATACCATTTGTAAGAAGCCTCCAGTCTGAGGAGGGAATAGGCCATATTGGAACTGATATTGGGGAATAAGCCAGGGCTGGCGATAGCAGTTGCCGTGGGTGATTTCTTTGGGAAGTGTCCAATATTCGTAAGTTTTAGAATACTCATTGACAAAGATGAGAGTGGTCCTGAGGAAAGAGTACTATCCTGGGCCAAAGCTAATTATATCAAAATTATGCAGGAGGTCGGAAATGTGGATTGGACACAGCTATTTGTAGGAAAGTCCACAGTTCATATGTGGCAGGTTTTCAAAGATAGGTTAAATATAGTGCAGGATAGGCATGTCCCGTTGAAGGCATAGGATTTGAAAGACAATATTCGTGAACTATTGATGACAGGACAATTGTACGACTCGCCAAGAGGAAAAGGGAAGCATACATAACGCCTCAGCAGCTAAGAACATAATGGTCCCTCGAGGAACATGAGAAGAGTAGGGCAAGTCTTAAATGAGGAATCAAGGGGGTTAAAAGGGGTAATGAAACAACTTCACGCTAGCACAATTAAGGAGAATCCTAAAGCCTATTATTCATATATAAGAAGCAAGCGGGTAACCAGAGAAAGGATTGGTCTACTAAAGGAAAATAAAGGAAGGGTGTATGTCGAATCTGAGAGACTGGGTATGATTCTGAATAATTATTTTGCATCAGTGTTCACTGAAGAGAGGAATATGATGAATATTGAGTCTAGAGTAAGACATTTGATTAGTCTGGATCATGTTGACGTAAGTAGAGAAGCTGTGCTGGGCAGGCTAGGGGTACTTAATGTGGACAAATCCCCAGGAACGGATGGGATCTATCCCTGGTTCCTGAGTGAGGTGAGACAAGAAATAGCTGGGGCCCTGACAGATATCTTCTTGGCGAACTTGAGCACAGGTGAGGTTCTGGCCGACTGGAACGTTACTCATATTGTCCACTGTACAAGAAGGATAATAGGGATATTCTGGATAACTACAGAACAATGGGCCTAACATCAGTGTTGGGAAAGTTGCTGGAGAAGGTACTGAGAGATAAGATCTATTCATATTTAGAAAATAATGTGCATATCAGTGAGAGGCATAGAGTTTTTGGGAAAGTGCCCAAGTTGATAGATGAAGGAAAGGCTGTTGATGTCATATACATGCACTATAGTAAGGAGTTAGATAAGGTTCCCCATGGTAACCAAATACAGTACGTAAAGTAACATGGTGTGCAGGGTGTTCTAGACAGGTGGATAAAGAAATAGTTGAGCAATAGGAGACAGAGAGTGGCAGTTGAATGGAGTTTCTGGAAATGGAGAAAGATGACCAGTAGTGCTCCACAGGGGTCAGTGTTGTGGCCACTGTTGTTTGTGATATAGATAAATGTTCTGGAAGAGAGCACTGTTGGAATTATCAGAAAGTTTGCAGATGACACGAACATTTCTGGACTAACAGAAAGTATAAGTGACTGTTAAAGAATACAGGACGATACTGGAAAGTTGGGCGGAAAAGTGGCAGCTAGAGTTCAAACCAAACAATTGTGAGGTGACGCATTTCGGTCAGTCTAACTCTAGATGGGGTTATACAATGAACGGAAGAACGTCGGGGGAAAAAAGTTGATGGACAGAGAGATCTGTGAGTACAGGTCCATTATACACTGAAGGTCGCTGCACAGGTGGATAGAGTGGTCAAGCAGGCATATAGTATGCTTGGCTTCATTGGATGGGGTATTGAATAATATGTCTAGCAGGTCATGTTAAAATTGAACAATACATTGGTCTGGCCACACTTAGGATACTGTGCAAATTTCTGGTCGCCACATTACTAAAAGGATGTGGACGCTTTGGAGAGGGCACGTAAAAGGTTTAAGCGAATAGTGCCTCGTATGGAAGGTGCAATCTAGGAAGAGACGTTGAGTTGTTTTGTTTTCATTAGAAAAAAGGAGTTTGAGTGGGACCTTTTTGAGGTTTACAAAATCATGAAGGGTACAGACAGGATAGATAGAGAAAAGGTTTATGTCCCAGATTGAAGGATTAAATACCGAGAGGTCACGCTTTCAAGGTGAGAGGTGAAAAGTTTAAGAGGGATACAGTGGGTGGTGGGTGTCTGGAACGCGTTCCCAGCAGAGACGGGAGAGGTAATCACGGTAGATACATTTAAGATGCGTCTGGACAGATGCATGAGTAGGTGGGGAGCAGAGGGATGCAGGTGCTTAGGAATTGGGTGACAGGTTTAAACAGTAGATTTGGATCGGCTCAGGCTTGAATGGATGAAGGGCCTGTTCCTTGTCTGTACATTTTCTTTGGTCTTTCTTCTTAAATTACGCCAATTTCATTCCATAATCTGCGAGGTCTAAGTGCCTGAAGTGAATCGATGCTGAAACACTAGTCATAAAAATTCTGAGTGTGGGCTTTTGTGTTGTAGCGGGATCGAGGGTTTTAAGATGCTGGATTTTAAGCTTCAGTTTCTATCGAATCGTGGCTTCAAATACCAGCATCGTAAGTGAGCTACTATGTGGAGATGTATGCGAGAGAACTGCGCATGTGTGGATGCCTTTTAATTTGAGTGTTTGCAGCTCCTCAGTGTGCTTCCCCTCTCGGTGATAAAATCAGTGACCGTCTCTGAAAACAACGCAAGTTCCTGCTGTCCGACGTATCCTCATATCCCGTCGATAGCTTTACTTTTGGATATCTGCGTTGCCAGTTTCTGTATCTCAAATGGTTAGCGCAGTTGGCTGAAATGTTGGTGGTTCGAGCCCACCCAGGGAATAAGCCTCAAATATTTCAGCACAAGCATTCACCCCGACCATGTATTGGAACCGGGAAAACTCATCCATGATTCACCCCAAGTCCGCAGGGAGTGAGACGTTTACACGCAGCAGAATACGACATCACTTTCTCCAAGCTCCCGATGCCAACAGAGACCGGCCACTGCAGCTTCAATCAGCGACTTTCTGCCAAGCCATGGGAAACAACTCGTGGAAACTCTTTCCTTAGTAACAGCTCTTTCCGTGAGAAAGGAGAAAAACTTTCACTTTAAATTGGAAAGGGCTTCAGGACATTGGAATGTTGCTCCAGTTCTTGGAACGTGTTATAAATAAAACTCCTGCCTTGAAAATAGGAAGTGGTAAAAGGTTTTAGGTAGAAAGAACAAAGAAAGTGTTGATTGAGACGACTCTGTCTCGTCAGCAGATAGGAAATGCCCAACACTGTAAACGGAAATGATTGGATTTCCTTAGGTAACGTCCCGACTGATTTATGGCGTGCCAGAGTGATTGGAAATCACATCAGCGATATAAAGGTGAGGGTAAAATATGAAGATATTAAGGTTGAACCTTAAATCCTGGGACAAGTGCTGAATAGATTGTAATGCTTTGAAGGAATAACTGAAGTGAAAGGTGTGAATCATATTGTGATTAAGAGGAATGAACTGGATCCTAACAAAGTGCTGATGAATTATGCTCGCAATGTAATAGCAAACTAATCCACAGTGCACCGTGCTTGGCTAGCTCAGTCGGTGCAGTGTGAGATGCTTAATCTGTGGTTGGTGGGTGCAATCCTCACAATGGGCGCTTTCACCGCTTAATACAATTCCGGCTCTTCTTTCCACGTGCAGTATTGCAACCCTTCGCAGGGGAATGTTCTTGCTGCTTTCATTGACACATCTGTCCGCCTGCTTTTGATCACACGTCGGTTTCTGAGTGAACACTGTTTCCATTTTACTGGAGGCGCCAGAGACAACTTTATCAGTGCAGCCGAAAATACGATGAATGATGTCCGTTTCAAAACGTGAGGTTCCAAAACAACCGTGCACCACCCAAAGTGTTCAAAGGCACGGAAAGCGAATGGCCACTTGCGAGGGGTCGGACAGAGACGGATCAATGTCACATGGGTCCTGAACCAATTTTCAGTGATTCAGATTGTTCTGATGGAAACCGAAGGGAACTCTCCCTCAACGTTTTGCAATTGTTCTTCTTGTGTTTAACGTAATGAACAGTATATTGCCAGTAACGAGGGTGGAGGTGCGGCAGGATCGTGAGGTTTCAGTGTGGGACATAGACACAGTAAGTCAAATATCCCCAGAGCACGGGAGAGCTGTTTGGTCCAGGATCACTGCCATCTTCTCCTACTAAACCAACAAATGACATTATTGGAAAATGCTGGTAGCATCTTGGAAATATAAATCGATTTAAGACTTCAGGACTAGTGACACTCCTTTTCCATGTGCATCTCCACCTGCGTTTGCACACTCTTCCTTTTTTATTGAATGTCTCCTGACTTCCAACGTTATATTCAGCTTCTCTTTTATTACTTCCTCTCCAACCATTTTCCCAGTCTCCGATTTTGTATCAGAACTGTTCCATCTTTCACATTGCCCAGGACTTCGAACTGAACAAATAACTCTGTTTCTATTTCCTTAGATAGCAGATGACCAGAGACTGGAAGGCAGTGTTGTTCCGAAATCTCATCCATGATTCACCCCGAGTCCACAGGGAGCAAGACGCTTACACGCAGCAGAATACGACACCATGTTCTCCAAACCGCCGATGCCAACTGAAAGCGGCCACTGCAGCTTCAATCAGGGCTTCCTGCCAAACCCTGGGACACAGCTCGTGGAAACTCCTTTCTCATTAACTGCTCTTCCCGTGGGAAAGGAACAAAACTTCCATTTTAAATTGAAAGTTCAGGAGATTGGAAGGTTGTTTCTGTTCTTGGAACGTGGTATAAACAAAACTCCTGTCTTGAAAATAAGAAGTGGTAAACGTTTTAGGCCGGAAGAACAAAGAAAATGTTGATTGTGAGGACTCTGCCTTGTCAGCAGATGGGAAATTCCCAATACTGTAAACAGAAATGGTTGGGTTTCCTAAGGTAATTTTCCGACTGATTTACTGCTGCCAGAGTGACTGGAAATCACTTCATATGAAAATATTCGGGTTGAATCTTAAATGCCGGGACCAGTGTTAAATAGATTGTAATGTTTTGAAGAAATAACAAAAGTGAAAGATGTGAATGATGTTCTTTGTGTTTGGGAGGAATGAGCTGGATCTTTGCAAATTGCTGTGCCAGGTGAATTATGCTCAGAATGAAATTGCAAACTAATTCATCGTGTCCCAAGCCTGGATATCTCAGTTCGGTGCAATGTGAGGTGTTTAATCAGGGAGCCGTGCGTTCAAGCCCCATAATAGTCGTTTTCGCTGTTGAACAGAGTTCCAGCTCTTCGTTCCACATGCGGAATTGCAAGCCAACGCTGGTGGAGCATTCTTGTTGCTTTCATAGACACATATGTCCTCCTGCTTTGATCACATGTCGGTTTCTGAGTGAAAACTGTCTGCACTTTACTGGAAGCGCCAGATACAACTTTATCAGTGCAGCTGAAAATGCTATGAATGATGTCCATTTTACAACATGAGATTCCACTACATCCGTGCACCAACCAAAGTGTTCAAAGACACAGAACGCGAATGGCCATTTGTTAGTGGTCTGACAGAGACGGCTTAATGTCTCATGGGCCCTGAACGACAATTAACTGATTCAGAATGTGCTGATGGTACGGAACGGAGCTCTCCCTGTACATTTTGCAATTGTTCTTGTTGTCTGCTCATGTAAGTTTATGTAATGAACAGTTTAGCGCCAGTAACGAGGATGGGGGTGGGGAAGGATTCTGAGGTTTCAGTGTGGGACAGACGTGATCTGATCGAACGGGTAAGTCAAATATTCCCAGAACATGAGAGAGCTGATTGGTCCAGGATCACTCCCATCTTCTGTTTCAGAATCAACAAATAAAATTGCTGGAAAATGTCAGCAGGTCCGGTCGCATCTTGAAAATGAAAACCGAATGAGATTTCGGGACTGGTGACACTTCTTTTTCCATCTTCATGTCCCTCTGTCATTCTACAAACTTCCTTCTTATTGAATATGTCCTGACTTCAAACTTTATATTCAGCTTCACTTTCATTGCTTCCTCTCCAAACATTTTCCCAGTCTCTAAAATTGTATCATGCTTGTTCTATCTCTAACTTTGCCCAGGACTTACAACTGAACAAATAACTCTGTTTCTATTTCCTTCGATACCAGATGGCCAGAGATTGGAAGACATAGGAGGATGGTTAGCGCTTTCAGAATATCTAGTCTGCTCCGCCATTCGATCTTGGCTAATATCGTTCTTAACTCCATTCTCCAGTCCTCTACCTGAACACTTAATCCCCAGTCTTAGGATCCAGTCTTTTACCCAGAGTGGGTCCTAATCCGTCCCAAAACCCCCCACATGTGTTGGCAGCTGTTACACCGTGTCTACGTGTCATCAAACTCAGTTTCAGTGATTCTGGCAAACACGAACAGTTCTGAGCAGCTCGATCGGGTCTCTGGCCCCACTGTGATCCTGCGGGGGAGCAGTAATCATCTTCATCTCCTCCGGAAAGGATCGGCGCTTCTAAACAATAAATGGACAGAAAGAAAGATAGGCTTGTGTGTCAAGATATGTGGAGGTAACTGCTTTCTGACCTGGTCAGTAAACCTGACTCTGTATATCCCCGCAAATTCTAGCTGTCGTGATGAAAGGGAATACATGTCCAATTTATTGCCATTTACACTTTTATTCGATATGTATTCTTCCTTGTTTTGAATATGCAGGGAGTTTCCAGCACTGATGGTCACCATTTCTAAGAGTGCATGCCGCGGGTCCTGATCTTTTCTGGAGAGTAGCAGTATCAGTTTGTGCGAAAGTGGCCCAGTACAAAGCTTAGAAGAAACATTATTGTTCCCTCTTTCTGGGCGACAGTCTTTCATATCATGATCGATGGGGCTTTATTGCATTCTCATCAGCAAACCTTGTTTTGAATTTACTCGCCCAATACTACTGTAGCGGTAAAAAATAATATAATTCCGAATACCTGCTGCGTGAATTTCATTTTCAAATTTCTATTAGCAGTGGTCCTTCATATGTGGTGATGTCTATATCACTGCTGGCCATCCTGTTTAAGAGTGCCGTTACATATGTTCCTCTGTCTTGGCGCTGCAGGGAAAATTGTCTGCGCCGTTTCAGCCAATATTTCTTGGATATTTCAACATGGTATTCTTTATTTTTTCAATCATGTCCTCTTTAAGGACACAGTTACCAGGCACTGATCCTTTTTGTAACAACAGTACCGCATTTGCTTGACATGTGAAGGTGGCCTGGATCAGTAACAAGGAGAGCATTCATTTCCTTCTGTCACAGCGAACACTGGATTCATGATGTTAATCTCTGTCAAATTCATCCGAAAATGTGCTCTGAAAGCTTCATTTGAACGCTGTCTGGCGTTTCTCAACGTGTGTCAACCAAAAGCAGAAATCCTCAATCATAGTTTGAAGCAGTTCACATATTCGAGTTTCGAAGCAGCAGACACGGATACAGTTCATTCAGTCAACCACGGGAATGAAACGATTTACAGGCACAGATGAACTATAGACACTTGTTCTCATACTGATAATAATATTACTGTGTGGCCTGAAGTCTAAGCCTTGTTGTCACTGAAAATGAGGAAATCACAGACAGGCTGCCGAATGACGCAGTATGTATTTTGTTTTCTTGTTATCACAGAGTTCCAGGAAAGTATGACAGCGAGGGAGAGGAATGCAAGTCAAGTGCAGCTCTGGTGAAACACCTTCTGTCTAATTCAGTCATCAACAAGAAACGTGAATGCGACTAAAGTGGGAAACCTTTTCACAACTCGAACAAAGAGCAATCATGAACAGTGACCACCTCTTTGACATCTTAGATCGCCTTTGACCTTCCCTGAATATGTATAGAAACTAATTTTGTACACCTCAAAGTGAGAAGTGTTTGATTTACCGACAATAAGTGAGTCGCATGTCCTTGATTGCCACATAGGTTTCCAACTCAGCTTGCAGCCAGGTGGCAGTTGCTCATGGCTCTGCTGGATAATGCACTATTATGAAGAAAGAAAAGGAAAGTTGGAAGTCTTATTGGCTCTGGGTTTCGAATAATCTTGCTACGTGTTCTGCCATTCTCGGATTCCAGTGCTAAACCAGTTTTTCAGTTCATCCGAGCAGCAGGAGAGTCGGCGTCTCTGGCAGGAGCAGAATTCATCATCTCCAGTGATCACTTTATCTGAAGAGAGAAAATGAACAAAGTTTCACACAGCAACTCATCAGAATTGCATTCCGTTTCAGCATGGCAGCAGATATGGGCTAGCAAATTCAAAGCCAGATTTGCTGATGAGAACAACAAGCACGACCGCTCAGGTAGAGCAATTCCTTCCCACCGCTTATTCTGCAGAACTGGTGCAGTTGCTGTGAGTATGCTGCAGGGTATCATCAGGTACATGCTCTTGGGTTTCCGGTTTTGGCCTGTGTGCTCGCGTGGCTGAGCAACCTGAGACTCTGATTTCAGATTCCAAGCTCCATGGAAAATTTTCACATCCTATTCAGCTTTACGCTACAGTCCAAACACTGTAAGCCTTGCAACATCCTCATAAATATTATCGAACTTACGCCAAGTTGGCCATTGCAAGTGTGTGTGGGTAAGTGCCTGAAGTGAGGCGATGCTGAAACACTAATCATGAAAAACGTGGTTGCGGGGTTTGTGTGGCAGCGTAGCAGAGATGTCGAAGGAGCTGTCTTTAAACTATAACCTCGATCCAGTCATTGATTTGAATTCCCACCACGACCAGAACCACAGGTGAAGTCGGGAACTCTGTTTTTCATGAAAAACCTATAAACATTGAGATGTCAGGATTTGATCCCATATTCGGCTGTTTTTTCACAGGAACTTTCACTAACTAAGGCTGAGGGACTGCCCAAGCTCAACGATTCAAAACTATGCGTGCATTTACTTGACTATTCGAACACAGGAACTCGGACTCATTTTTTGTGTGTTTCACAGTTACTCGGTATAAATTTACAACAGCCTCTGGTTATGCAAAAGAGTTAAAAGCTGGATATTCTCCACTGAAAATGC
Organism: Chiloscyllium plagiosum; assembly: GCF_037043375.1. Lineage (NCBI taxonomy): Eukaryota > Metazoa > Chordata > Chondrichthyes > Orectolobiformes > Hemiscylliidae > Chiloscyllium > Chiloscyllium plagiosum. The sequence goes on along the minus strand of NW_028270178.1, from coordinate 49,868,045 downwards.
ACAGGAAGAGGCAATCTCTTATTACTTGTGTTGTAAACTGATAACTTAGACTGTTTAAACTGACAGAATAACGCGGATCCATCCATCCTCTTGGGCACCTTTAACCGCGTTAATATCAGCAAAGGTAAACTCACACTAAGAGGAATGGGCTCATTGCGGTGAATTGTTAAGGAGTGGTGTGTGAGTCAGAGTGAATAGTGGTCAGTAAATACTGACACTGACATTGAACGTTGCAACATCAGCTCCTCACTCACTTGCTGTCTCATGCCTCCCAGTCATCATTGCCTTTCACATTTTCCTCTCGTCCGTTCCACTTCTCAACTTATTCCCGACAGCTTGCAAGTGTTCCCTTAGAAACTGCAGCTTTAGGAAACGTATTACTGGGATAAAGTCATTGCTCAATGTGATGGGATGCACCGTCAATCCCTAATTACTCGAGAGATTGAGATTATGAGTTACTCTGCATAACCCTGGATGTCCTCAGTTGCGGGGTACAGGCATAATGCCATGAGGCAAGGGTTTCGACGTAGTGTCATTGAAGGAACAGCGAAATATTTTCAATTGGGAAACGCGAGAACCTTAGAGGGGTAATTGCGGTGATAGCTTTTGCTTGTATTTGCTGCCATTGTCCTTACAGATAGATGCTGATCGATCACTGAATTGTTCTGGCAGGATCCGTGTGTGTGTTCTGGGTGCAGCCAGGATTTAGTTTTCATTCGGATAATTCACAAGAAGAGAATTAAATCTACATCTCCTATCTGAGAATGAAAGCCTGTTCTGGGCAATGCAAAATCAGACTTGTATGCAGGGATGTCCATTGATTCTGAAGAAGCCTTTCGGACCTGTACAAACTCTAGTGCCTGCTCTTCACGTCATAATCGTCTTCGTCAGCAGTGTTTCTCTCTCCATGTTTCCAAGTCGGTTCATATTATCACCCTTGGTTTCAATGTGAAAAAAGCAATGATGTGATAATCTGATGTTGTTCAGGAGATATGCTGCAGCAAGTTAAGTAACGACTGATGCTAACACGAGCTCGTTTTGAGCTGCGCTGATGTTTTGGCAGCAAGGAAGGCATCGTTCAACTCGCCTCATTCCGGCTGACGGGCTCGAAATGACCAGTGGTTTCTCGCTGAATTAGTTCAGGCTCTGGAAAGTAAAAAACTTCAAATATGAAAGTACAGCGAAAGGTAACGGTTCACAGAGAGGGGAATTCCAAGTGAAACAGTGACGGAGATTATGTTTGCTGATTTTTCACCTTGTGAATGCTGTTTCCCTGATGTGGACGTTTACATTCCCTATAGACAAACTGTCACAGCCAAACCTGGTCTTTGGATCAGTGACGGAATTGGTAACATGCCTGACGTCGAGTTAGGGAATTGTCGGTTCGCATTTAAAATCACGAGGATGCAGCGTGCTAGTCTCTTCCTGTTGTCTGTCAGGAAAGGAAGGGTTTGGTTTTGTTGAATTTACAGTTTCTTTCGTCCACTTCAAATTCTAGCTCAGATCAACGTCTCTCATTGTCGGTAGAACTGGCTTTGGTTTAACCAAAAGCTGCCTTTTAGCGGTTGAACTTGCATGTTGGAGCGGACAGCTGAAGTGAAGCACAAGGAGCTGGTCAAATCCTGAGAACTCTGCCACTCTTGTGTGTCTCTTTCTGTGGAAGACACGACGTGGGTAATAACACAGTGTGACTATGTCAAACTTCAATCCCATTGTTGTGTCATCTAAGATCAAAGTGAGAACCTCACTGCCATTTGCACTGGAAACATCAGAACACATAAGGTTATGGACCAAAGCTGGAAACTGGGAATAGAGTAGATGAATGTCTTTAAACCAGACTGCACCATGGGCCAAATGGGATTTTCCATTCTGCAAAACGTGAAGACGAGTAGAAAACAATCTGCAGTGAAACTGATCAGAAATGAAAGGGAAAAGCCATTTCATTGAGAATAAGTGCAAGAGCGTCTGTCTTCTTTCAGTGTAATCTCGTAGGTAGGATTTGGAACTAGAACTGCCATGGCATTAGTTCTATTTTCGGACAGGGAATGAACGTTTTATTGTGCAAATATATCGTGGTACCAGTATTTCTGACCACTGGTGCGAACCTGGTCATGCTTGGTTTTGTGCTAGGTTATCAAAAATCAAAAAGATGCAGGTTTTAGAAAGCTGAACTAAAAACTAGAATTGATAGAGAAACCCGCTACACCTGGCAACATCAGTGGAGAGAAGCGGATTTTTTTTTAGATGGACAGGAAACAAGTTAGTTATAGATTTCTAGATTATACTGTTGGGAAAATGATAATTTTACCTGTCGAATTAGTATATTTATCAAAATCACTCTTGAGCTTACAAACGTCAAATTTACGATCTTAAAAGGACTTAATCAGCTGTCATGCTACTTTCCTTTTCCTGAACTGGTGGAAGGCTGTGTTTTAATGGCTACATTTCCTTTTGCTTTCTGTTATTTAGCAGTCACGTCGAATGGAGAATTTTTTCTTTCAGTGTCTGTCTCAATATGTGTCTTTTTTTCTATATTTGTCTCTGTATCCTCCTGGGCCTTTTTCACATTCTTCGATTCTCTGGCTGTCCATATCCCTCATTTCCTATTTCTGCTCTTGAAAATGCCTGACATTCAGAGACAGCTTGAGATTCGAACTGCTGAGAGGCTTTCTGACGCCTGGCTGAAGTCGGTTGAAGTAGTATCACATTCTCTGGATAATGCGCCTGTCACTGAGACCTGAGGCAAGGAGACATTTCTTCCTCAAAATCTAAAGACCCTTTCGATGTTAAAGTTGAATTCCTTATCCAACAGAAAAAGAAAGTAATTCCATGATAGCTGAAGAAGAACAAGGATGCATTTAATATTGGTGTACAACAAATGAATGGTGACAGCAGAGAATGAGGGTGATCATGTCGTGGTGTCAGTGCCATTACAACAACATTCCCCGGGAATGCTGCAGTGTCTCCTACCTCACCACTTATTCCACAAAACTGGGAATGAAGGAATGAGAATAAGAGGATGAGAAGCAGAAGTGCTTGTGGAACTGCGGGAAGAATCTCCAGGTTAAAATAGTAGTTAAAAAGAGCAACATACACTACTGGATTTAAACCAGGAAAATGAAGCCAGAACTCGAAATCAGAATATATAGCAATTCAAACAGGACACTGAGTTTCTCGATCAGCAACACAATACTTGTGATAAATAACAAGCTTTCAATACAATGAGCAGGCACCAGTGTGATGGGAGGTGCTTTCACCAGCAAAGCCACGGAGCCAAGTTAAAAGGCAGATTTGTCGTCCATATGTGCAATGTCTGAACCACTTGATCACAGGAATTCGAAAACGTGTTTTCTGTATTAGCGTTGCTCAGTATGAATGGCAATCAAATTCTGCTTGTGCAAAAACTGACATTTCAATGCTGAGCATGCCCCACTGAAAAGGCACAGAAAAAGACAGCATCCTCTTGCATTGGCATCCAACAGATATTTTCATATTTTAAACCGACAGAATAAACAGGATGTGCTCATCTCCTCTCGCGTCCCATTAACCACGTTAATACACACGCAGGGATTTTCAAACCAAGATGAACAGGCTCATTGTTGTGAATTGACAGCAGTGGTGTGTGAGTCATTGCGAACAGTGAGAAATAAATGCTGAACCAATAGCACTGAGCCTTGCACCATCAGCTCCACACTCACATCTTATGTCATGTCTCCTCGGCATCAGTGCATTTGACTTTAATTATTCTACCCTGCATCTCTCCTCAATTATTAGAACATGCAATTATTAGAAATGCATTTCTGGGACACAGTTGTCTTTCAATGAGATAAGATTCACTGCCCATCCCTAATTATCCCAAAGATGTAGGGGACGAGTTACTTTCGTCAACTCCTCAAAGACGCCACTCCTGACGCCACTCTGTCAATGTAACTCACTGAGGGAAGAGCAAACTGACGCCACTCAGTCAGTGTTACTCATGCAGGGAAGGGCAAACTGACCCCACACTCTCAGTGTAACTCAGCAGACTGATCCCACACTGTCAATATAAGTCATTCTCTGAAGAGCAGTCTGACCCCACTCTATAAATGTAATTCCCTCAGGGAAGAGCAGACTGATCCCATTCTGTCTATGGCACTCACCCAATGAATGAACACTAACCCCACTCTACCAATGTAACTCGCCAGGGAAGAGCAGACGGAAGCCAGACTGTCAACATAAATTATCGAGGGAAGAGAATACTGACCCCGCTCTTTCTATTTCACTCAGACAGGGAAGAGCAGACTGTCACCACTCTGTGAAAGAAATTCGCCCAGGGAAGGGCAGACTGACCCTACTGTATCTGCATGACTGACACAGGTAAGAGCAACTAACCCAACTCTGTCAACGTATCTCCCTCAGAGAAGAAGATCCTGACCCCTCTCTGTCCATGTAGCTCACCCAGGAAACAGCAGACTAACCCCACTCTGTCTATTTAAGTTCACGAAAATCTTCTGAAGTACGTCCTATCCAGACACTCCTATTACAGAGACTTCACTGTCTCTGTAACCGTGTGCGTTCAATGGCGATTCCAAGTAACCTGCAAATGTTGAGAATGTGGCAGCAAACCAGAGCAACCACACAGAAATTGGGTGAATGTGCAAACTTCCCTCAGGCTGTCACCTAAGCCTGGAATGGAAACCAAACCCGACAGTGTCGTGATTATAAAATGGCAGAACAGAAACCTAGCAAAAAGAATTGCGTCCCTGTGTGTTGCAACGATGCTGAGTATTAATTAAGCTCCCCTCACTGTAGTAAATTTCCATTTTCATCACTGCCAACCTTCTTCAAAGCAAAGCACGCACTTGCTTTTTTCAGACTTCCTATATCCAGCTTTCATCCCGATTTTTACCTCATCATATTTCTGACTTTACAAACTACGTCATAACAGGTTGACAACTGCAGAATGAGCTTTGTTCCGTTCTCCACTGATGTTGATGGTAGTAATCCGGCATATTCGAGTAGGACTTGAGGCACTTGCGGGTGGTGTATTCGCGGCATTTTGGCTTCTTTTTTCATTTTCGGTCTACTATTTCGAGTTCATTGCGCAGACTTCTGAAGAAGACTTTTTGGAGTCGAAATGGTAACAGTGTTTTCTCTCGAAAGACAGACGCAGCTTTATTTCTGTTCTCTTATAAATTGATCTTCTTCTGATCTTTGCAAGTGAAATAGGGTGCACTACTATTGCTCGGTTTTAGTTTTAAAATCAAGAGAAACATGAAGAAAGGAATATCAAAGAACATAAAGTTCTGAGTTGTTAAGATAATGTTTGCAGCAATTGTGGACAGGAAGGTCAAATTAAGATAACGGTACAAGAACATTTAGTCTGTGAAAGTGGTATGTGACTTTAGTTCCAAATATATGTTTCCGTTCTTCCACTACATCTTTTTGACTCCCAGAAAACATTGATTGTTTTCTGTATTCACTTTGTTTCGCGATATCTGTCTTCTGGTCGACCAGGGACAACTTGAATTTGCGTCTGCATTGAATAAGATTTCGGTCTTTCTTTCCAGAAGCGAACCTGTGCATTATGTACCACTTATCATGCTGATGGCTAAGAAGTTCAAAATGAATTACGGTTTATGGATTGTGAGCAAGAATGAATTGATCCACTTGCGAACAGATGTCACCACGCCCTATTCCTACATCGGGCCTGAACGGTCCATTGGCAGAGTCTGCAGACAGGAAATGTCTAAGTGACTAGTCCTTTGTTCAGTTTGATTTGATACCAATGGTAGTGCTGTTTTGGTGCACAAATGTGTCAACATCTCTGACATTAGAGTCAAAATTTAAGTCACATCTACTCCATGGAGTGTCTTCTCATATCGGAACATGCTGACATGAAAACATCCAGCTCTGATAGCAAAGGTTTTTTCATTAAACAGGGAGAATGCTTAACTAAGCAATTCAGACAGCTAAGATGAATAATTGGCATTTGGTTCTTCAAGCTGAGCTCTCCACACCAACTGCTCCAACGAAGGCCGTGGATAAGATCCCCATCGATTATTTTGGTCAATGTTTGCCTCAACAACAACCTATTGTTCTGAACAATGCTACACCACAAGCAGAGGGCTAAGTCTGATTTTCATCGTAAATTTTCAATTTCAGTTCTTAATGCACAGTTTCTTATGAATGTGGACAGCAGAAGACCGTTAACATTCCATTTCTAATATTTCCAGAAAATTCTACTCCGCTGATATCGCCTTGCCTTATCACACCTCAAGCCAGGAACCTGGATCAGTCGAGTTCCTTTCCACACATGGAGTTGCTTTTTCTAATTCATTGACTGCTGATATAATAGATTATTGGCCTTGAGAGTCAGCTGTAAATTAGGTTGAACTTTCTCAGCTTGACTTTCAACTGATCCTAAAAAAAAAACATCACCTGCAGGTAAGTGTATTGCATTGCTTCTTGTTTTGCTTAATTCCACACCCCCCGCCTCGAACATCCAAACTTCACGATAGTTCGACAAACGCGTTGAAGCTGATTCGTATTGGAAGTTGGTGGCTTTTTGTGTCTCGACATATAAAGTATTCAATTAGATGACTGAGTCAGTCTTGAAATTACTTCGGATTCTTCACAGTTGACTATTTACTTTCGATTGAATGCAAAGCTCAAGCTCTACGAAATCCGAATCCTGCAAAGGAATTCATGACTTTTAAAGGTATCTACGCTGATGAACAGGATTCGAACCTGCGCAGGGAGACCCCATTGGTTTTCAAACCCAACGCCTTAACCTCTCGGCCATCACAGCTGTAACAAGATTGCCAATTTTCATAGTAAAACAACTGAATTCATTTGTTGGAAGAACAAATTGTCAAGACCCAACGATTTCGCCAAATCCTTTGCAGAGACCCAGACGAACCCTTAAAAGATTGACAGGCTTTCACCGCAAACTAGATTCTGACACAGCTGAGGTTGTGGGAATGATTCTTCGTCGAATTATAGAGTCACGGATGCACACCACACGAAGAGAGGATCATTGTCTCACTGCGTCCGATCGAATTTGACTCAATTGCTCATCATCTGGTGCCAAATTAGCTATGCTGTTGTGTTTTAATATTCATCGAAATATGGTATTAGAAAAATTGATGCTAAGTCCATAAACACTAGCTACATTCGTAAAAAAATCGGAATTAGAAAGAATGCAGAAGCAATTTACAGGAATGGATTCAGCAACTAATCCGTAAGTTCTGACATCAGGCAATGAACTTGTGAGCACAAGAGAGGAAGATTAACCGAAGATTTGGAACTTGAAATCTTCTTGATGGAATTATTTGCAAAGTTTTTGCGGTCGTTCTAGAGTCATCAAGTCGTTGAACAATACAACACTGAAAGTGGCCCTTCTTTCCAACATGACCATGGTGGACAGATATCCTAAATTAATAGGTCCCATTTGCCAACATTTGGCTCACATCCCTCTAAACCTTGTTACTCATATATCCATCCAGATGCCATTCAATGTTACAGTTGTACCAGTCTCCACCAATTTCTCTGGCAGCTCATTCTGGACACGTCTGAAATCCATTTAAATCCTTACCCACTAATTTTAAACCGATGTTTTCTAAATTTTGACTTCCTCACCAGCCGGAAAACACCTTGACGAGTCAACCTATCTATGTCCCTCAGATCTAATAAATAGCAACGATTTGACTTTATCATACTTGTGAAGAGGGAAATGTGTGGAGATTATTTGTCGAAGGTTTGAAGTAGAAAGTCTGATGTCCAGAGTTTTAGAAATACATCTTGGAGAAGTTTTTAATAAGTCATTGAAGTCTAGTAGCAGTTGTAGAAGTCTGTTGTGAAAGCTGCAGAAGGATTTCAGGGTACGAGAATGAAGCATTATTTCCAATGTATGTTAATCTCATTGAGAGTTGCAAAATATTTGAAGAGATAAAGAGGGTGGTGCAATTAAATTTTGTTCCCTCATTGGTAAATCTAGAAGCAGGAGAGGACAATTTTAAAATGAAGCATTGTGATTTATGACCAGGATGAGAACTATTGATTTTTGTCTTCGCCTTGAGAAGTCTCGCTGTTCAGCACTACAGTGAGCCTTGGATATTTGGTCTTTGAATGCATTACTATCAGCCTGACCCGCCGACACTTACTGCATCACTATAGAACTGACCTCACACTTACCACCTTAATATCAGCGTGAACCCCTCAAACTTACTGCATCACTATCCATCTGGCGCCCTCACATTTACTGCGCCACTTTCACTTCGAGACCCTCAGTTTGACTGCGTCACTATTAGCCTGATTGCCAAACACTTACTTTGTCACTATCAGTCATGCCCTTACAATTCCTATGTTACTATCAGCCTGACTCCATCACACTTATGACGTAAGTATCAGACTGACGCCTCACATTTACCGTGTCACTACAACACTGTCTCCTCAAACTTACTATGTCACTATCTCCTTGATCCTCTCACATTTACTGCGCCACAATCACACTGGTCACCTCACACCTACTGCTTCACTATGAGCGTCAACATTCACACTTACAGCGTTACTACCAGCCTGACTCACTCACACTTATCACTTGACAATCAGCATTACTCTCTCAAATTTATTTCATCATTATTAGGCTGAGGCACTCACACTGACAGTGTCACTAACAAACTGACCCCCTCATGCTTACTGCGTTGGTATCTCTCTGATCCCCTCAGAATTATTGCGTCACAACCACTCTGATCCCCTCATACTTAATGTGTCCCTCACTGTCCCTCTGACACCCTCATACTTCCTGCATCACTCACTCCCTGACACATGCGCACCTACTGCATCCCTATCAGCCAAACCCCACTCACTAACGGCGTCACTCTCTATCTAACCTGCTCACACCTTGACACTCTCTCACTTCGCGCATCAATATCAGCCTAACCCAGTCACGCTTACTGCATCACTACCAGCCTGATCCCTTAAAATGTACTGTGTCACTCTCAGACTGACCCACTCATACTTACAGCATCACTATCACCTTGACCCCCAAACCTAGTGCGTCCAGATCACCCTGAACCTTTCACTCTTCTTGCGTCACCTTCAGCCAGAACCTGCACACTATCACTCTGACCTCCTCATACTTGCTGCATCACTATAACTCTATCCCACTCACACCGTGTGTGTCACTATCACCCTGACAACGAATACTCACTGCACCACTATTATCCTGACTCCATCACAATTAGTATATCATTATCAGCCTGACCCCTTACACTTACTGTGTCACTATCAACCTGTCCCCTCACATTTCCTGTGTCACTCTCAATCTGACACCCTCAAAGTATCTGCGTCACTGTCACCCTGAACACGTCACACTTACCACATGGGTGTCTACCTGAAACCTCACACTTATTGCGTCACTATCATCCTGAGCGGCTCACACTTACTGCGTCACTAGCACACCAACACTCTCACCTTTACTGCGTCACTATCGGCCTGACACCTCACACGTACCTCATCACTATTAGCCTGACCCGCTCACACGTTTTGGGTCACTACTACCCTGACCCCCTCACAATTGCTGTGTCGCTATCAGCCTGAGCTCCTCACTATCACCCTGACCAAGCTCACAATTACAGCATCACTATCAACCTGACCCCCTCACACTTTCTCTGTCATTATCACCCTGACTCTCTCACACGTAATGAGTCACTGTCACACTGAGACACTCATATTTTCTGCGTCGTTATCAGCCGGACCCGCCGGCACACAGCGTCACTATCAAACTGGCTCCTCACACTTGCATGCCTCAATATCAGCGTGAACCCCTCACACTTACTGCATCACTGTCCATCTGCCATCCTCATACTTACTGCACCAGTTTCACCTTGACATCCTCATTTTTACTGCATCACCATCAGCCTGACAGCCACACACATATTGCGTCAGTGACGCCCTCGCACTTCCTATATTAATATCACCCTCATTCCTAAAACCTAGTGCGTCACTATCAGCCTGACTCCATCACACTTTTTGTGTCAGTATCAGACTGACGGCTCACGCTTACCGTGTTACTAAAACTCTGCCCCATCACACTGATTGCGTCACTATCAGCCTGACCCCTCAGACGTACTGCGTCACTATCACCCTGACCCACTCACACTTTTTGTATCAGTTTCAGTCTGATGCCACGCACTTACTGTGTAACTAAAACTCTCCCGTCACACTGACTGTGTCACTATCAGCCTGACCCCTTCATACTTACTGTGTCAATATCAGTCTGACCCATCAGACTTACTGCGTCACTCTCACTCTGATCCTCTCTCATTTACTGCGTCACTCTCACCATGACCTCCTCAGATTTAGTACATCACTATCACCCTGACCCACTCACACAGTATTTGCCATTTTCACCTTGCCGGCCTTATTTTAATGCATCACCATCAGCCTAACCGCCACACACTTATTGCGTCACTTTCAGTCAAGCCCTCACACTTCCCATGTTACTCTCACCCTGAATCCTTACACTTATTGTGTCACTATCAGTCTGACACCTCACACTTACTGTGTCACTATTAGCCTGACTCCATCACATTTATTGTGTCAGTATCAGACTGACGTCTCACACTTATCTTGTCTCTAAAACAATGCCCCGTCACATTGACTGTGTCACTATCAGCCTGACCCCCTCACACTTACTGCTTCACTATCGCAATGCTCCTCTTTCGCTTACGACGTCATTTACACCCTGACACCCCACACTTGCTGGGGCACTATCACACTGAGGGCCTTACACTTGGTGTCACTGTCATCCTGATTCCTTACACTTACTGCGTCACTATCACACTGGTATCTCACACCCACTGTGTCACTATCATCCTGAACCGCTTACACCTATTGCGTCACTATCACTTTGACCCCAACACACTATCTGCATCAATATCAGGCTCACCATCTCACACATACTGCGCCACTACCTGGCTGACTCCCTCGCATATCATGCCTCACTATCAGACTTACCCACTCATGCTTACTGCGTCACGATCACCCTGACTCCCCACTCTTACTGCGTCAAGATCATTGTGCTCCCATACACTTACAGCGTAACTATCATCTTGACAACGTCACACTTACTGCGTCAAGATCAGCATGATCCCCTCAAACTTAATGCGTCACTGTCAGCTTCAACACTCACATTTACTGCGTCACTTCTAGCACTACCCCTGCACACGTACTACATCCCTATCTGCCTTAGCCCCTCGCATTTACTTCATCACTATCAGCCTGAGACACTCACACTTACAGCTTTACTACAACCTGGCCGTGTGAATGCATCTACATCACTGTCACCCAGACCCCTTGCCCATACTGCATCACTATAAGCCTGACCCCTCAAATGTTATGCCTCACTATCAAACTGACATCGTACACTCACTGCGTCACTATCACCCTGACCCCTCACAATTACTGCATCACGATCACTATCAGTCTGACTCCTCACATTTCCTGCATCACTATCACCCTGTCGCTTAACACTTACTGGCCAGTATTATCCTGACGCCCTCAACTTACTGCATCAATATTAGCCTAAACACTCACACTTACTCCGTCACCATCACGCTGACCCCCTCACACTCACTGCTTCACTAACACCCTGTCCCCTCTCACTTCCTGCGTTAGGATCACTCTGACTCACGGACACATACTGCATCACTATCAGCCTGACCCCTTACACATACTGTGACACTATCAGCCTGGCCCACCACAAAAGCTGCGTCTCTATCAGCCTGACCCCCTCACACCTACTGCTTCACTATCAGACTGACCCCTCACACTTACCACATCCCTAACAGCCTGACACCTCACACTTACTGCGACACTATTCCACTAACACCTCACTTTTATTGGCCACTATCAGCCTGACGCTCTCAACTTACTGTGTCACTTCCAGCCTGAACGCACACACTTACTCCCTCACTATCACCCTGACTGTCTCACACTCACTGCGTCAGTCTCTGCCTGACCCCATCACACTTACCGCGTCAGTATCATCCTGTCCCCTCCCACTTTATGCGTTGGAATCAGCCTGACACAGTAACACTTACTGCATCACTATCAGCCTGATCTCCTTGCAATTACTGCGTCACTATCAGCCTGACAATTCACTCTTACTGCGTCACTGTATTACTGACCCCACACACGAAGTGCTTCACTATCACCCTGACAACCTCACACTTACTGTGTCACTATCGGTCTGATCCCTCAGACTTACTGAACCACTATCACTCTGACCCCCCCTCACTGCGCAACTATCGTCCTGATCCACTCACACAGTCTGCGTCACTACCACGCTGACACCTCACCCTCATTGTGTCACTATCATCCTCACTCCATCACACTTATTGAGTCACTATCAGCCTGATCCCCCATAATGGAAAATGATCATTTATTGTGAAATCTGTGAAAGCATGGTTGAAACAAAGAAGTATAGACCTAACTTTGTAAAATGTCAGAAAAAATGTTAAGTTCACCCTATTTTACAGCTGACTCTCAAGGCCAATAATCTATTATATCAGCAGTCAATGAATTAGAAAAAGCAACTCCATGTGTGGAAAGGAACTCGACTGATCCAGGTTCCTAGCTTGAGGTGTGAGAAGACAAGGCCATATATAGTATAAAGGGAATATGTGAAAACCGTCAGGCGTCCATTTTATGAGGCGTCTTGCAAGTGTGTCGGGTCAACTCTGCAAATTTCAAAAATAAACTTTTTCTTTGCCCTTGATATAGAGAAGCTGCAGAGCTGGGCAGAAAGGTGGCAAATGGAATTCAATGTAGCTAAGTGTGAGGTGATTCACTTTGGGAAGAATAACAAAAAGATGGGGTACTGGGCTAATGGTCGGATACTTGGTAGTGTGGATGAGCAGAGGGATCTTGGTGTCCATGTACACAGATCTCTGAAAGTTGCCACCCAGGTAAATAGTGCGGTGAGGAAGGCATATGGCGTACTGGCTTTTATTGGTAGAGGAATTGAGTTCCGGAGTCCTGAGGTCATGATGCAGTTGTATAAGACTCTGGTGCGGCCGCATCTGCAATATTGTGTGCAGTTTTGGTCGCCATACTATAGGAAGGATGTGGAGGCACTGGAACGGGTGCAGAGGAGGTTTACCAGGATGTTGCCTGGTATGGAAGGAAGATCGTATGAGGAAAGACTGAGACACTTGGGGCTGTTTTCATGAGAGAAAAGAAGGTTTAGGGGTGACTTGATTGAGGTGTACAAGATGATTAGGGGGTTAGATAGGGTTGACAGTGTGAAACTTTTCCCGCGTATGGAGTCGGGTATTACAAGGGGGCATAGCTTTAAATTAAGGGGGGGGTAGATATAGGACTGAAGTTAGGGGTAGGTTCTTCACTCAGCGAGTCGTAAGTTCATCGAATGCCCTGCCAGACTCTCCCTCTTTATGGGCATTTAAGCGGGCATTGGATAGGTATATGGAGGATAGTGGGTTAGTATAGGTTAGGTGGGCTTGGATCGGCGCAACATCGAGGGCCAAAGGGCCTGTACTGCGCTGTATTCTTCTATGTTCTATGTTCTATGGTCGCATTTGCGTCGAGTCGATGAAATTCCATGGCAGTAAACTAGGGGGCTCGCCTGGGACCCTGCGACTGGGTAAGATTTTGAAGATTCCCAGCAGGTGTACGCACCACTGCCTTGAAGGTCTTTCACTTCATCTCGAGCGCTGAATTGGCCCCTTTGCGTGAGTGGACTGGGAATAAGTGGATCGCCCCAGAGTCGCGTTCCAAATCGAATAGGGTCGGGGTAGGAGTTGTAGCTAAAGTATTCCGACATAGAGACTCGTTCGAAGAGAATAAATGAACCAGGAAGAGGTGCCAGTGAACTCGCGCGGTATTCGAGTCAAACTCAAGGGAAAGGATTGCCGTCTCTCGAGAGTTTGAGAGACAGCAAGATTAACGGTGGTTTGAGACTTGGAGCCACCATGGGCAGCGTTGGAGTCGCTAAAGCTGTACCGGTTACATGGGTTCTTGGTTTGTGAAACCCAAGGCAAGGAGGCGGTCGCGCCCAATGAGAGGGGACCTCCGGAGGTAAAAGTAAGTTATATTGGCAAAGAGAAGATTATGGCATTGAGAGAGAGAGAGAGAGAGAGACAGAGAGAGAGAGAGAGAGAGAGAGAGAGAGACAGAGAGAGAGAGAGAGAGAGATACAGACAGAGAGACAGACAGAGAGAGATGAACACTTTTCCAATATCCATGAAAATCGGCTCCAGCAAGGGCGAACAAAAAGAGGGTCGACAGACAACTCGAATGGTCAAGAAAAAATACAATATATGCTAAATAATTATGGCCCAGTTTCTGTAAAGCAGTTAAAAATGTAAATCAAGGAATGTGTTTTTCTGGAGGAAGGAAGTTTTAGTAACATGCAGTTGCAAATGTTGAGGTCACCGTTGGAGGAGAGAGAGAGAGAAGGAGAAACGGAAGGGTAAAATAGAACCTGTGAATTGGAGTGCTTATAACATGTTGAAGGCTGAGCCTGATTTAAGGGAAAGAAAATCTCGAATAAAAGATAGATCAAGTACAGGTACAAACACCAGCGCACATGCACACACACAAGGAAAACAACCTAATGAAGCTGTACAGTGTCTTAAGACTGGATCAGATCCTGACCTTAATGGGTGCCCTCGAAGAGCTACAGCCCCCCTACGAGATCCACTTCGCGAAGATTCCAAGTCAACGGTCGCCGCCTCAGGTTCTGCTGAATCATCAATAGCATATCGTACCCACAATCAATTGAAAAGAATCCCTAAAGAAGTCGAGACAATGTCCCAGTACCTGAAGCACCTCACGAAAGTCGATAACGTCCATTGTGGACTGATACCTCCCAAGGACTTAATGACGGCAGAGATCACACAATATGAGGCACACCTGAGGAGCAGTTTCATCAATGGAATGAAGTACGAAACAACAAAATAGGTAATAATATACGTGTAGTACCTGGGACACGGGAAAGCTGGATTAGATAGAACAATACGTAATACATGCTGAAAAATTGCTGGCTCAAGAGAACCATAACCAGAAATTAAAGATGGAACAGCAATCACATAAACCTCAGCTTATTATGAGGCAAATGTTCGTTCAGCCGTTGGAGGGAGGAACTGCGGGAAAAGAGAGAGGAACAGGTGGAGTTCGCAAAAGAGGAAGGGATCGCGGAAGTGCGCTTGCAGAGATAGATCTGGCTGGTGCTTTGTTTGTGGAGCAATGGACCACTCGTCGAGACAGTGCCCGCACAGACAGCCTCAATCGGTCCTGGAGGCTGGACAGCATGGTGACTGACAGGGGACGACTGAGGTTGAGGTGGGCAGGCCACAAGGTACAGGTAAACCTCTTTCCTTTATACTTGGCAACGAATAATCCCTTATGCTAATCACTTCTACTAACCTAACGGGCACTGAGATGTGTTCCAACTCTATATTGAACATTGAGATTGCGAAGTGTGGACAATATGTTCAATATAACAATGATGTGTATATGTCGATGCCTACCTCTATGTTATATGTGGAAGGTATACCAGTTACCTTTTTGGTAGATACATGGCCAGCACATTCACTCCTCAGATCAAGACAGTTCAGAGATTTGACGCCAATAACGATGAGTGGAATGTTCCTGAACTCAATGGAGGCATCAGGCGTCGTGAAATGAGAGAGTTTTACCGCACCCATATTGTGTGAAATCAGTAATGTGCATACATTCTAATTCTCAATTTTGTTAGCGGAATTCTGTCCTTTACATTTGATGGCTCGGGATCTCATAGTGAGACTGGGGTTGTATTTGCTCAGTACTCCGACGGGTTTGCAGGTAATTCAAAGGGAAGATTCACAAGTGTAAACTGCAAAATACAACCCACGACCCCTGGTGTATGTCTATGAGTGGCGATTAAGCCAGAGAGCAATGAGTTCATTGAGCAATTCACTCGCCCTGGAAGCAGGTAACCATGTTAATCCTATTAACACCGATTTTTTTTGCGGGAACATGCTGCACTGCACAGCACACATACACCACGATGGCCCTGAGGAACCATAAGAGAAGTATTGGTTCAGGAGATTGGTTAAACCAGGTCAGTTGTTATTGTGCGAATTTTATTGAAGGGATGGCAGATATGCAGTCAGTGTGAACTTATGTCAAGTACCTGTGACAGCAAGTAAACTCTATATTTTTGATGTGGAAGGCTACGCTCCTCGCGTGTCACTGGCCAAGGTGTCCAGTGACTGCTGGCAGGATTTGGAGCCATGGGTACTAAAGGCATAAAGAACGAAATGTTGGGTGTTCTGGGACGATGTGGGTATGTGGTTTAATGCAGATGTGCGGACATATAGGAAGAAATTAATTTGACCAACTCAGGCAATAGAACATTCGAGGTAACCCCCGCTACCCCTGAAGAGCCGAGAAGGCTGGCCTGGCGGTTCCCTAAGATAAATTCTCAGACTCAAGATTAATAACGGTCCCTACTGAATTATGCGTAAAAGGAAAACATGCTTTGGGGCTTATACGAGGTTGTGAACCAATACGAGTAACCACGAAGTCGGAGTATCGTCCTTGCAGGGCACAATACCAGTTAAAACCCGAGGCCATTGACGTAGTTACTCCAGTCTTTCAATCCTTCCCAAAGGCTAGAGAGATAATCCCCGATGTAAACTCACCGGTGAGAACTCCAATTTTTCTGATCAAAAAGGCAAAAATTCCAAGTGAACCGGAGGAATGGAGGTTTGTTCAAGACCTATAGGCAGTCAATAACAGTGTTGTCCCACGCGCATCAAATGTTCCCTAACCCTATACTGTATTAGTTCAATTTAGACCGGATAGTAAATGGTTCCCTGCTGTGCATTTAGCAAATACATTCTTTAGTGTAAGGGTGGATCCATATAGTCAATTCTGGTTCGCTTTTTCATTCAAAGGGAAATCCTATGACTTTGTCAATGCTACTGTGAGTCACCCACCATATATAATGAGTCTCTATGCAGGAGTCTGGAGACTCTTGTTTTAACCCCTGGTTCTGCGCTTCTGCAATCCGTAGACGATTGCTTAATAGTAGCACCGACAGAGAAACAATGTGAGAAGGATTCTTTTGCATTGCACGAGGGAAGGGCATAAAGTCAGTCTCGCAAAAGTTCGATTTATGTAATAACAGGTGAAGTTCTTCAGTCACTTAATATCTGAACAAGGGAAGGCCATTGGTCAAGACAGTGTGCAAGTAATTCAGCAAATTCCAAGGCCTCACATGAAGAAACAATTGCTATTCTTTTTGGGCATACGCTCCTACTGAAGAACGTTTATCCCACGTTACACAAATCTTGAGGCGCCCTGAAGTGACATGACCCATGGAAAAGGGTAGCAGAACCCAGGTCCGTTGCAATGGATCCCAGCGGCCGAGTTGAATTGAAAAAGACGTTTCAAAGTCTACCTACACTGGGGATTCCGAATCCAAACAAGCCTTCTGTCAAACGGTAGATGAGAAACATGGCTGCATGGCATCTGTGTTGTTGCAGGATCATGGGGGAAAATTCAGGCTGGCAGCTTATTTTTCGGCTAAGCTGGACCTCGTAGCGGCAGGATTGCGTAAATGCCTGCGAGCTGTGGTTGCAGCTGAAAAGGCTGTTGCAGTGTCCAGGGATATAATCGGCTATGGCGACTTAACCAAACTGATCGCACATGCAGTATCCTTACTGCTTTCCGAGCAAAAGACAGCACTTACGTCGGCAGCACGTTGACTCAGATACAATACTGTGTTATTGGAGAAGCCTAACATTGCAATAAAACGATGTAATGACCTTAATGCTGCTAATCCTCTCACTAGAGAAGGAGACCCACATGATTGTATCGCTGTAATTAATTAAATGTGCTGCCTAGACAAGACTTGCAGAATTCACCACTCCAGAATCTAAATATGGCTGTTTTTTTTTGTGGATAGGTCAGCATTTAGGAGCAAGGAGATAGGCCAGAGTTTTATTGGACATGCTGTAGTAACTACCCATGAAGTATTCAAAGCGGGATCACTCGCTTCTCAACTGTCAGCGCAAGCGGCGGAGCTGATTGCCCTGACTGAGGCATGTAAATTGGCTAAGGGAAACACAGCCAATATTTAACCGATAGCAGATACGGATTCGGAGTTGCACATGATGTTGGAACCCTGTGGAAATAGAGGAACTTCTTGACCTTCACCGAAAAGCCCATCACACACCGTGATCAGATTTCTGACCTCTTGGAAGCAGCCGTATTGCCTAAATCAATCGCTGTGTGTAAATATGAAGCCCACACGAAAGATAACGATTCCGTTTCTCAAGGAAATGCAAGGGCAGACTCAGCGGCAAGGACGGCAGCCCAGTAGCCGGTAAATTATCAGTTTGACATGGGAATGACGAAAATCCTTACCCAAACAACAGACGTACGGGAGTCACAGTCGAAGTCCAGGCTTGAAGACACGTTTGAGTGGGAAAAAGCAGAGTGCAGTTTGAGGTAAGGGGTATGGTGTGGCCCCAATGTTAAACCTTTTCTACCACGATCACTATTTCCAATCTATGCCAAACTGACACACGGTAAGGAACATGTGTCAACAGTGGGGAGATATGACAGCATTTCAGCACAGTGGTACACTGAGGGATTTACTCATTACTTCCAGAAATATTGTGAACGATGTGTTATCTGTGCCACAATAATGTGGGGAGGGGAATACAGATGAGTCATGTAGCACTTCCGAAACTCCAAAAACAATTTGAACATTTACAACTGGATTTTACCAAACTAACACCCTGAGAAGGAAAAAGTATTGTCTGGTAATAGTTGATATGTTTTCCAAATGGCTACAAGCGTTCCCCACGGCAAAACAGAATGCCAGTGCCGTAACCAAAGCTTTCCTAAATGAAATAATTCCGAGATGGAGCACCGCTGAGAAGCTTAGTAGTCCCAAGGTTTGTGAAGGTTTATAGCTCCGGTTGAGGTTGAGGGTGTAGGTTTGCTCGCTGAGCTGTACTTTTGTTATCCAGACTTTTCACTACCTGGCTAGGTAACATAATCAGTGGCGACCTCCAAGTGAAGCAAAGCTGTTGTCTCCTGCTTTCTATTTATATGATTGTCCTGGATGGGGTTCCTGGGGTTCGTGGTGATGTCATTTCCTATTCGTTTTCTGAGGGGTTGACAGATGGTAAATAGATCAATGTGTTTGTTTTTGGCGTTGTGTTTGGAGTGCGACGCCTTTCGGAATTCTCTGGTGTGTCTGCATATACAGCAAACCGACAAACACTGACCAAATACTTAACTACACCAGCAACCATCCCAACACGCAAAAAGGAAGCTGTATCAGAACACTATTCCAATGAACCATCACACATTTCAGCACAGACGAACTTCAGAAAACAGAGGAGAACCACCTATACAATGTATTCAAGAAGAACGGATACTTAAAAAATGCAGTCCACAGATTCCTCAGGAACAAACCACGACAAGTAGACCGAAAACAGCCAGAAACTCTATCGATCTTTCCATACATCAATGAAGTCTCAGAAGTGGTAGCCAGACTCTAAGACCCCTCGGAATCCCACCAACACTCTCAAACAAAACTAACAAATTTAAAAGACACAGTACAACCCATGGACAAAATAAATGTCATATACAAATTCCATGCAAGGACTACCACAAACACTACATACGACAAACAGGAAGAAAGTTAGCCACCAGGATACAGAACACCAGCGAGCCACAAAAAGACACGACCCTCTCTCCCTCGTAGCCCTTCACACGGATGAAAGAAAAACACCATTTCGTCTGGGACAACACATCTATCCTGGGACAGGCTAAGCAAAGACATGCCAGAGAATTCTTTGAGACCTAGCACTCCAACCACAACGCCATAAAAAAGACATATATCTCGATAGCATCTATCAACCCCTCAGAAAACGAACAGGAAATGGCATCACCACAAACCCTGAAATCCCATCCTGAACAAACATATAACTAGAAAGCAGGAGACAACAGCTTCTCTTCACTTGGAGTTCGTCACTAATGATGTTACCTAGAACAAAGAACATAGAAAAATACAGCGCAGCACAGGCCCTTTGGCCCTCGATGTTGCGCCGATCCAAGCCCACCTAACCTACACTAGCATACTATTTTCCATATGCCAGGTAATGAAACGTCTGGATATCAAACCTACAGCTCAGCGAGCAAACGTACACTCTAGGCTTAGTAGTGACAGTAGGACACCATTTGTCCATAATGCCCTACAGTCGATTCGTGAGTATTCGGGAATAAACATGAGATAACACTGTGCCTACCACCAAACGAGCGGTAGGGCAGCGGAAATAGAAACTTCTACACAAAATATAAATTGACAAAATGCTGTGAGGAACTAGGGATGACATGGACAAAGGCACTTCCAATTGTGCTGTTGTGTATGAGATCTAGGAGGAGAGGGAGAGCTAATCTTAGCACGTTTGAGATTTTGTTTGGTAGGCCGCCAAACACAGGAATTGTCCCGAGACGTAAGGGAAGCCAGAAAACAGGCCACTGTGAGGATGAGATGTTGTGTTACTGCATGAAACTCTCGACACTTCTGTCCCAAATACAGAATCAAGTGAAGACAGCACCTCCCCAATCAGCAGAAGGGAATATGTACGATCTATAACCTGGAGCCTGAATAGTGGCAGAAGACTTCAGGAGGGAAAACAGGAAGGCGAAGAGGTGGCTGGGACCGTTTCAAGTACGCCTTACAGCACAGATAGCTGTTAAGATCGCCGGAATAGCCACGTGGATACACGCCAGCCATTACAAACTTGCAGCTGGGACTGAGGAGACATCACACAACACCAAAACCTATTTAGAGCAAGTATTTATTAGAAGACTTAAGCAAATGTGGGGCTGCCCCAGTTCACACTGTTGGCAAGCGCCCTGGTAGGAGTTTTCATAAGGGCAGGGGCGTCTGGGATGCAGCAGCTGACGTTTATCTTAACTGATAGGACGAAGTGGATTTTTACATGCGACCCATAGCCGTTCAGTAACAAGGACGACTATAAATTCGATCATTAAGATTTATGCAGGGATCCATGCCGCGCCAGTGACTGGCACTTAGTAGTAGCCACCACGGCAAAAGGAGCACCTGACATGGGAAATAGATATTCTATGATCAAAGTAAGACTCAGAAGACCAATGAGGGAGTCTCGTGGTGTGGAATAGATAGATCCTTCTCTGACTACTGTAGACAGGTGAATATAGTGGTGCAGTCGCCCCACCTCCGCCCTCCGAGATGCAGTGCAGAATGTACTACAGACGATTGGAGCACTGGAGCATGGCAATCAATCAAACTAGACCATGGACTTAACCCCAAGCCGGGCAAAGGTCATTAATGACACACCCGAACCCGAAGGGAGACGGCCGTGGCTAGAGGGCAAATTTAAAGCAGGAGGGGAATTTGCCTGTTGGAGCTAAATGGCGTAAATGCGACGCCAGTAGGTTGGGAGCTGCGAAGGGCCATTGCTAGATGTGAAGGGAACAGAGCATGTGCTTTGGTCATAAGACAAAACGAGAGATTAGACGTTGGCTACACTTGTTGGATATGTTTGCACACAGCCCAAAGGTAGTCTGCCCAGCAAATTACTGAGAGCCTGGCGAGAAATGCCAGCTGTCTGCTTCCACGGGAGGCGACTAGCCTGACCCTGATAGTGGGGGGCAATTTGGGCAAATCTCGTGTCACCACCCGAACTCCAGGCTAACTGCAGCCCCAAGCCTGACACGCTACCGACCACAGCATTCCAGATAGTGGATTGCAGGGGAGAAACGTGTATTTGCACCAATCGGGGGAGACTAATTTTGGGTATCTCCCAGTGTACTTGAACAATGACTCTTGTACAGCAACATGCACAAATGATACGACCATAAATATTGCTTGTTCCTTTATCAATGGTCAGACCATGAGCGGCACGGTGGCACAGTGGTTAGCATTGCTGCCTAACAGCGCCGGAGAACCCGGTTTAATTCCTGCTTCAGGCGACTGACAGTGTGCAGTTTGCACATTCTCCCTGTGTCTGCGTGAATTTCCTCCCACAGTCACCAAGATGTGCAGGCCGGGTGAATGGGCCATGCTAAATTGCCCGTAGTGTTAGGTGTTAGGTAAATGTATGGGTGGGTTGCGGTTCGGCTGGTGTGTGTGGACTCGTTGGGCCGAAAAGCCTGTTTCCACACTGTAAGTAATCTAATCTAATCAGGATGGCAGGTATAATATGGGCAGGTGGCGAGAAAGGATCCCACCACTCCCCCGGGGAGAAAGGGGTGCTGCTACACCGCGATACTGTCCACCAACACAACAGCATTCGCCCTAAAAGGTAGCAATTGCTGAACTCGAAGGGACATCCTCCTGCATTGGAATGGGTACACACTCGCAGAACATCCTCGCATATGGTGTATTCGCAAATGAGACGGAGGAAGGCCTAGCACTCATTAACACTGAGTTAATGGCGGTTAGGAAGCAGTGACACAAAATCGATTAGTACTAGACGTCCTGACGGCCGAGAGAGGGGGCGTCTGCAAAACGTTAGGTACCTCATGCTGTATTAATATTCCTGACGACTCCCAAAATATTACTGGTTTAATGAATGATATGAAGGCAGCTAAATGGCGGCCTCCAGAGCAGATGAATCCTGATCCCGATGGCTCACGTCCCTGATGGAGGATGGGGGCATTGGCCTCTATCGTTCTACTAGTTGTAGGACTGGTCTTACTCATACTGCTTTGAATAAGACCCTAGTTGTGTACCTGCCTACACACTTGCTCATGAATGCAGTAGGATACAAAATGTTAAACTATCCGTGGCCCCAAAGAAGGAAGATCCGATTGCTTGTCCACACCCTACAGCGACGTTGACGAATGTGACATGTGAAGATGGGCTGTGTATCGGACAAACCAGGGAAGTGGAAAAACCACCACAAAGCTTTATTAGAGTAAGGTGGTGTATGAGGAAATGCCTGGTGTTCATAAATTATTTTTGATGTATAGCTATCTGGCTTTTTTTTGGTTGTTGTCCTTGTAAAATGACAAGAATTTGGAAAATGTAATGGAAAATTGACAAAATTAACGTTTACTGTGAAATCTGTCAGAGAATGTTTTGCAAAATTTAATACTTTGCTGAAATATGCAAATACTTTGCTGAATTCTGCGTCGAGGAATCAGCTTGTCTTTGTGGAACTTTGCAAACATTTCACCTGGCCTTGCGAGCAGCCGAGTTCATAAAAAAGCTTCGGAAAACATAAAGACAATTATGTCCAAGGCATGGGAATGAGAAAATATGAGCTCGTATGTTTCCCAACACTTGTCCTTCAGCATGTGATAAGAATAGTTTAAAAATAATATGTGAATTTTGTTCACAGCCATTACATAAGACACTTTTGCCAAGTATATTGGCCGCCCTGCATGCAGAGGTTGAAAAATAAAGCCTTTCCTTTGCTCTTGCTAGCAGTTGATTCGAGTCGATTAAATTTCCATGACAGGCGTCAGGGTGTCAGGGTGTCAGGCAGTGGGAGAATTGTTGGGTATCACTAAATGGGAGAATTGTTGCACAGTGCCATTACATTGGAAAATTAGTACAAATTGTCTATTCATTAAAGAATTTGAGCAGAACACCTCTAATTGGAAGAATAGGGGCAGGGAATCATGAGAAGAAAAATTTTGCAAGCAGCAGTAAAGTCGAGTGTCGAGTCCGCCCTCCAAGAAATGAAAAAAAATAACCTTTGGAGCAGGGAATCAATACGTGGAGGAAGTGTATCAGGAAACAACGCAATGGGACAATTGACGCAGGGCATCAATAGGAGAGTTGGTGCTGACGTCACGAAAGTAGAGAATTGGTCGAAGACGTGGGAGAACTGGTGCTGAATAATATTAAATGTGGTGGAGGTGCAGAAGCTGACGAAAAGAAGATTCGCGCAGGATTCGAAAGTGGTAGAATGGTGCACGGAAGTGAAGCTGTATTTGGGACTATTGTTGCACGAACCACAAAATGGAAAAATTGGACAGTGGAACTTTAACAGCGAATTGGGGTAGGGCAGCACTATCTCAGAGAGACAGAGTTGCGTTCCCCACACTGGGAGAAGTTGGTTTGGGTATCAATGGACATGAGAATTGTTTCAGGGCAATAATGAATTCGAGAATTGGTGTGGGGTGCTTAAAGCATGCAGACTTGGAACAGAGCATATTTAAATGGGAGAACACGGGCAGGAATCAGTAAGTTCGAGAAATGTTGTAAAGTGCAGGAAAGTGGCCATTCGATGCAGGGCGACAATAATGAAAAACCTTTGAGCAGTAAACCATTATGTGGAAGGTGTATGTCAGGAAACAGCAAAGCAGGAGAGTTGGGGCAAGGCAATACTCAGTGGGAGAGTTTCTTCAAATCATGACGAAAGGGTGCATTAGTGCAGGATTGGCAATTTGAGAATTTGATGCAGTAAACGCCAAAATTGGAGAATTACAGTAGTGGACCACGACATGGGAGAATCATTGCAGCTACATAGTTAATGGAAGAAGTGGTGCGGAGTGGACCTAAATTAGATATTTGATGCAAGTCACCATGAAAACGTAGAATTAGATTAGGGCTCTCTTAAATGCGAGATTTGAACTTGGGCATCAGAAAATGAGAGAATCTTACTGGGATATGATGAAATGGCAGAATTAGTATCATTATAAGAAAAAGCAGGTGAATTTAGTGTCGGAGTATGAAGAAATGGGAGAATAAGTATAGGGGTATGGTAAATGGGATAATCCGTAAGTGCGAAATGACAAAATTGGTGGGAGTGCCAAAATATCAGAGAATTAGAGCAGACCACGTCGAAATAGGTGAATCGGGGCAGGGAATTAGTGTAAAGGAGAAATGTTGGAAGCAACAGCAAAATAGGTATTCGGGTCAGAGCATCACGAAATGAAAATAAAAACTGAGCAGGGCACCCATACGTGCAAGAGGTGTACAGGGAATAACTGAAGGGAAGGATACAGGGCATCAAAATTTGTAAAATTCACGCAGGTGCTGTTAAATTCGAAGTGGGAGAACTGGGGCTGGATAATATTAAATGGAAGAATTGATGCTTTTCCAGAATTTGTGCAGGATTGATAAATGGGAGAACGTGTGCAGCGTGGTGAAACACTGAATACAATGATGGAGAATCGCTGCAGAGAAACAGACACTCTGTCCAACTTGTGCATCCCTAATATTTATGAATTTAACAGTGCACCAATGAATGGGACAATAATTGCAAGGAATGACGAAATGGAACCATAGCCAAGCGTTTATCTCAGTAAGAACATTTGGAACTGGGGGTCAGATAATGGGGAAAACGGTTAGGTACAGCAGCGAATGGGAGATTTGTTTCAGGGCAGGAGTAAATCGGAGATTTGGTGCAGTGCAGCAGTAAATGGAGCAGGACATACTGTATTGGAGGATTAAAGGAGGGAACCCATAAATGGGAGAATGCAACTAGGGCACTCCACCGGTTCTCAGACAATATCACAGCTCTGAATGATTTGGAGATGCCACTGTTGGACTGGGGTGAACAAAGTTAAAAATCACACAACACCAGGTTAAAATCCAATAGGTTTAATTGGAAGCACACTAGCTTTCGGAGCGTCGCGATTTTTAACACAACTCTGAATGTTTGACAAGTCACTCGCTCAGGACTCAATCGCAGACAATAAGGCACGTCTCATCACTGACCCTCCTAAAACGAAGCATTACCCCGCTCCAAACCTCCAAGCATCTCAGAATACTTCAGTACTGCTCCCCCCGAACTGCAGTGAAAAGAGCCACTGGCTGTGTCTTAACTCTTTGTTAATAGTTCAGTTCCGCAGTTGCAAAGTGCAACAAGACCAGAAACTAGGGATTTCATACTATTGGAGTGTGAGATCAGAGGCAGTACAAAAGCGCCGTAAAACGGCCAGTATCGTGTGAGTAAGCCCGCACTTTCAGATGGCCAGAACTGAGGAAGTGCACTATTCCTGGAGATTCTGTCTGACACTTTACTGTGAAAGGAGTCAGTCAAAATGAGAGGATCAGCACTGCAGTTATTGCAGATCGATAATGAGGGCACTCCTGAAGGAGGACTGCAATTTCACTCCTGAGGCGGTGTCTCGCCGTTAGAGTTGCAGCCTGGGAGAATGCCTCATCATCAGAATGTCAGCCTGTGGCAGTGTCTCACGATCAAAGATCGGCCTGAGACAACGCAGCACCGCCAGAGGGTCAGCGTAAGACAGTGCCACACGGTCAGATGGTCAGCATGAGGCAGTGCCTCTTTGTCAGAGGGTGGGTCTGAGAGGGCCTCAACGTCAGATGAAGTGCCTCAATGTCAAAGGGGCAGTGTAGCATTAAACAGGAACATTGGTGCAGTGTAGCACTGAATGGGAGACTTGGGCAGTGCAGCACTAAATGGGAGAATGTGGGCAGTGTAGCTCTGAACGGGAGAATTGGGGAACTGTCACTCGAAATGGGAAAACACGGCGAGCACAAAACCAAAAGGGAGAAATGGGACAGAGAATGTTGAATAAGAGAATTGGACTGGGGCACCAGTAAATGTGAAAATTGTACAGGGCAATATTGAGTGGACAACCTCTTCCAGATATCAGGAAATGGGAGAAATGGTATTGTACAACACTGAACTGGAGAATTAGTGCAGGGCATCAGTAAATGACCGAATTGGTGTAAGACAGTAATATCTTCAAGACTTGCAGCAAATTGATGAACAGAGGCACCGAATCAGGAAATCGGATAAATGCTGAGGGTTATGATGGAGATTAACTAAAGGAAAAAACGGACCGTCTGGATTCAATTTTAATAAGTTTAAAATCACACAACACCAGGTTATAGTCCAACAGGTTTACTTGGAAGCACACTAGTTTTCGGAGCGACGCTCCTTCATCAGGTGATTGTGTAGGGCTCGATCGTAACACAGAATTTAAAGCAATAATTTGCAGTGTGATGTAACTGAAATTATATATTGAAGAATTGATTGTCTGTTAAGCCTTTCATCTGTTGGAATACAGTGATAATTTCAATTCTTTCATGTGTAAATCACAAAACACTTTTTTTAAGTTGCATTCTCGGGTTAGCTGTTAACAATGGTGATAGCTAGACAATATTAGAGAATTTTTGCAGGAAGTGGGAGAAATGGTGCTGAATCATACTCAATGCAGCTGAAGTGCAGTTGCTGACTGAAAGAAGATTTCTGCAGGATTCGAAAATGGGACAATGGTGCACGGAAGTGAAGCTGTGTTTGGGAAAATTGTTGTACGAACCACGAGAATGGAAAAAACTGTGCAGTGGAAGGTTTACAGCGAATTGGAGTATGGCACCACTAACTCAGCGAGTCACAGTACGGCACCCCTCGCTAGGCGAATTTCGTTTGATTATCAATGCATACGATAATTGTTTCGGGTAACATTGAATGGGAGAATTGGTGTGGGGTACTCACAGCATAGAGTATGGGAACAGAGCATGTGTAATGGGAGAACACGGGCAGGGAATGAGTAGGTCAGAGATATGTTATAAAGAGCAGGAAAGTGGAGATTCGATTCTGGCAACACTAAATGAATAGAATTTGAGCATGGCACGATTATGTGGAAGATGTATATAAGGAAGTAACCAAATGGGAGACTTCGGACAAGATAATACTCAATAGAAGAGTTTGTGCAGTTCATTATTAAAGTCAGGATTTGTTCAAGTTTGCCAATTTGGAGATTTTATGCAGAAAAAAAAACAAAATTGGAGAACTCTGGCAGTGGAGCACCACATGGGAAAATCATTGCAGAGAAATAGTTAATGGAAGAATTGGTGCAGAGTGGAACTAAAGCAGAAAATTCGTGAAAGGCACATTTAAATGCAAACATGAGCGTAGGGCACCCTTAAGTGGGATATCTGAACGAGGGCAACAGGAAATTAGATTATTTGTATCGGGATATGAGAAAATGGGAGATTTATTATTGGCGGTTTGAGGACGTGAGAGACATAGCGTCGGGGTGTGGGGAAGTGGGATGATGAGTGTAGGGATATGCATAAATGGATGAATTGGTGGGCATCAGTAAATAGTGAGATTAGAAAATTGGTGGGAGTGCCAATACATGAGAGAAATGGAACAGAGCACATCAAAATGCAAAATCGGGACAGGGAATCAGTGAAAAATAGAAACCCTGCAAGCATCAGTAAAATAGACAATCGGATCAATGCACCACGAAATGAAAAATAAATGAGAAGGGCATATGGAAGAGTTGTATCAGGGTACAACTAAATAGAATGAGTTGATGCACGATATCAATAGTTAGGGAATTCAGGCAGGTGCTATTAAATGCTAAATGGAAGAACTGGATCAGGACGATTTTTAATTGGAGAGTTGGTGCAGTTCCATGATTTATGCACGATTGATAATTGGGAGAATTGGTGCAGAGCAGTGAAACACGAAATAGAATCATAGAGACGTGCCCCAAATTACAAATCAAACTTGTCAATGCTTAAAATTTAAGAATTTAACAGCGCACCAAGCAACAGGAGAATCACTGCAAGGGATTACTAAATGGAAGAATTGTGCAAGGGTTTATCTCACTGAGAGAATTTGGAACAGGACATCAGATAATGAGGGGATTGGTGTAGTGTAGCAGAAAATGGGAGATTTGGTGAAGTTTAGCAGTAAACTAGGTAGGAAAATACCGGATGGGAGAATTAGAAGAGGGCATTCGAAATGCGAGAATGGAGTGAGCGCACTCCGTCAGTTCTCAGACAATGCAACATCAATGTCTCCGTGAAAAATCAATCCCTCAGGACTGAATCTCAGGCAATAAGACATTTCCCCAACTCTGACCCTCCCAAAAAGGGAGCCCTTCCCCGTACCAACACTCCAACAGTGTTGGAATACCACAGCACTGGTCCCCCCAACCTTCAGTACAAAGTGTCACAGGCTGAATATTGCCGCTGTGTTCCTAATGCAGTCCCCTAGTGCCTCAGTGCAGTGAGGCAAAAACGGAGGGCTGCCACACTACAGCAGGGTGAGAACGAAGGTCTTACAAAACCTTATTAGATGGCCAGAAACGAATGTTAAGCACAATCCTGCCAGATGGCCAAAACCAAAGAAGTGCCCCATTCCTGGTTATATGCTTGCCGCAAGAGAATTAATGGAGATCCTCACGATGAGAGTTCAGCACTGTGGGTATTGCAGCTCGAGGATAAGGATTCTCCTGAAGAAGGACGGCAATTTCAGTCCTGAGGCAATGACTCACCACCAGAACCTCATTCTGAGGCACTGCCTCACCGTCAGAGAGTCAGCTTAAGGCAGTGCCTCACCGTGAATGTGTCAGCCAGAGGCAGTGCCTCTTTGGCAGAGAGTCAGACTGAGACCGTGTCTCATCGTCACAGTGTAACCCTGAGGCAGTGCCACACCGTCAGACGACATTTGACAATGTCAAAAAGGCAGTGTAGCACTAAACGGGAGAACTGGGGCAGTGTAGCAGAAAATGGGAGAGTTGGGCCAGTGTCGCTCCAAATGGGAAAACAAGGGAAGTACAAATCTGAGTGGGAGAATTGGGGCAGGACAACACTGAATTGGAGATTTAGCTTGTGCACTAGTAAATCTGAGAATTGGTACTGGGAGTCACTGATTGGAGAACCTCTTACAGAAGTCAGTAAATGGGAGAATTAGTATTGCAGTAACCTGAAATGGAGAACTGGCACAGGGCATCATAACATGAAAGAATTGGGACTTTATCTTCGAGAATTAGAGGAAATTGGAGAACACGGTCTGTGAATCTGGGCATAGGACAAATGTTACAAAGGAGTAATGATGGAGATTCAATAAATGGAACAACTGACCGTCCAGGTTTAATTTTAATCGATCTGTTCTGATGTATTATGACACACCGTGTTTGAGCAGTGCACCCCTCACTAGGAGAATTGGGTTGGGGCATTAGTGAATATGAGAATTGGTTTACGGAGAGAGAATTAGTGTGGGGTGCAAATAACATAGAGAACTACAACAGACCATATGTAAACGAGAGAACTCGGGCAGAGAATCAGTATGTAGGAGAATGTTGGAAAGAGCCGGAAAGTGGAGATTCGATACAGGGCACCACTATATGAAAATAATTTTGGCAGGGTACCATTATGTGGAAGATATATACCAGGAAACAACCAAATTGGAGAGCTGGGGAAAGACAACACCAAATGTGCAAGTTTGTTTCGTTCATGACGAGAAGGAGCATTTGTACAGGTTTGCAGATTTGCTGCAGAAAACACCAAAATTGGAGAAATCCAGCAGTGGACCACTATATGGGGGAATGATTGTAGAGACATAAGTCATAGAAGAATTGGTGTAGCGTGCATCTAAATTAGAGAATTCGTGTTGAGATAATTAAATTAGGGAACCCCAAAATGGGAAATTTGGTCTAGGGCATCAAAAAATGAGAGAATTCGTGTAAGGGTATATGGAATCGGAAGAATTATTATTGTCCTATGAGGAAGTGGGAGAATTAGTATTCGGGTATGAGGGAATAGGAAAACTGCATGGAGTTACCAGGAAATGGGCGAATGGGTTTGCATCATTTATTGGGAGATTAGAAAATTATTGGAAGTAGCAACATGTTATAGAATTGGAGCAGTTCATATCTTCATGGAAGAATCGGTGCAGGGAATCAGTGATAACAGGAAATGTTGGAAGCATCAGAAAGTTAGAGATTTGGATTAGTGCACCACGATATGAAAACAAAAATGAGCAGGGCACCCCGATGTGGAAAAGAACAATTAAATGGAATGAACTGATACAGGAGGTCAATAATTGGAGAATTCAGGCTGTTGCTACTGAATTGTAAATGGGAGAACTGGGGCGTGTTAATACACAATGGGATAGTTGATGCAGCTTCAGGATTTGTGTAGGATTGATAAATGGGAGAGTTGTTTCAGAGCAGTGAAACCCTCAATAGAATCATAGAAATGTGTTGCACAGAAACAGACCATTCGTTCCACCTTATCCATGCCTACATTTAAGAATCCAACAGAGCAGCAATGAATTACAGAGTCATTACAAAGAATGATGAAATGGAGGAATCGGGTAAGTGTTTATCTCAGAAATAACAGTGCATCAGATAATGTGGTAATTGGTGAAGTATCGCAGTAACTGGGAGAAATTGTACAGTGTATCATTAAATGGATGAGAGAATTAGAGGAGCGCACCCCTAAGTGGGAGAATGAGGCTAGGGCACTCTCTCACTTCTCAGATAATCCCACAGCACTGACCTTGTGACAACCCGCTGGCTCAGGAGTGAACCTCAGACAATAAGACACTTCCTCACTTCTGACCCTGCAAAACGGAAGCACTCTTCCGTACCAACCCTCCGAAATTTGCTGAATACTCCCCGTGAGTACTGCTCCCCGTGAGTACATTCCAAATAGCCACTGGGTGAATATTCATCCTTTGTTCCTAATGCATTCCCCCAGTGCCTCATTGCAATGAGACCAGAACCGAGGGCTGCCACACGACTGGAGGTTGAGGACAGCGGTAGTACAGAAGCTCTGTCTGAAGACCAGAACCGACTGACTAACACCCTCCTAGCAGATACCCAGAACCTAGGAAGTGCCCCATGCCTGGAGATCTTGTCTGGCATTACATAATTAAAGTAGGCCCTCACATTGAGAGAATCAGCACTGTGGGTATTGCAGCTCGATGGTTAGCGCACTCCTGACTGAACACTGCAATGTTAGTCCTGAAGCAATGACCCACTGTCAGATGATCAGCCTGAGGCAGTGACTTACCATCAAACGAGGTATGTCAATGTCAAATGAGCAGTGGTTCATCAAACTCGAATAGTGCGCCATGCAGAACTAAATGGGAGAATTTGGGCAGTATCGCTCGAAAGGGGTGAATTGGACAGTGTTTCACAAATTGGGAGAGTTGGCGCAGTGTAGCATTAAATGGGAGACTGAGGGCAGAGTAGAACTAAATGGGACAATCGGGGCAGTGTGGAAAAAACTGGGATATTTGAGGCAGTGTGGCACTAAATGGGAGTTTTGGGGCAGAGTAGCAGTAAACGGGATATTTGTGGCGGTGTACATCTTAAAGGGAGATTTGGAGATGCGTCACACTAAATTGGAGATACGGGATAGTGTTGCACTAAATGCGAGATTTGGGGGAGTATAGATCTGAAAGGGAGAGCTGGGACGGTGAAGCTCTAAATGGGAGAATTGGGACAGTGCAGTACTAATTGGGGAACTGTAGCAGTGTAGAACATTGGTAGAATTGGGGCAGTGCAGTGCTAAATGGGGGAGTTGGAGGCGTGTAGTACTAAGTGGGAGAATTGGTGCAATGTAGTACAAAGAAATCTTCGTACAGGTGCAGATTCATAGCACATTAGAAATGGAGTTACAGGTACCTAGGACAGTGAGAAGGTGATCATTATGCTTGCCTCCATTGTTCAGTCCATTGTGCTTCGAAGTTCGGCGGTCATTGCGGTTGTACAATACATTGACGCGTCCAGTTTTCGAATACTGCGTGCATTTCTGTTGACCCTGCAACCTATCGGATGTTGTGAATATTGAAATTTCACATGTAAGCTTTACAAGGATGGCGCACCGACTGGAGGATGTGAGCTAGAGGTAGGGGCTGAATAGATTCAGGCAATTTCCTCGAAAAATGGGATGCTGAGAGGTGACCTTGTGAAAGTTTTTGAAGTCATGTGGGATGTGTAGGATAAATAGAAAAGGTCTTTTCTCGGACTTGGGGGAGCCCAAGACTTCAGGGCATATGTGCACGATGATATGGGAAAGATTTAAAAGGGAAATAAGGAACTTTTTCACACAGATGGAGATGCGTGCATGGAATAAGCTGTCAGAGAAAGTGTTCACGAGAGCTAGATGTACCTAGCTTGCCTATTGCCCCTCCCCTCGCTTATATTTTACAGCTCTACTGTGATATAAAGGAATGATGATGGATGCAATGTCATTCGGCAGCCTGTCTGTCTTTTCCTCAGTTTCATTTCCAACATGGCTGAGATTTCTGAGCACAAATTAGTATCAGTGAGTATATGAGGTCACGAGTCCAGAGGTTCATCTGATTGTACAAATCCATTCATTCAGGTTGTTCACTGAATGAGCCGGACATTCTCACAGTGCTTAGACACTTGAATATGTGAACTGTTCCAAAACATGTTTGAGGATTTTTGATTCTTATTCCGGTATAGAAACGACATACAGCATTCAATGAGGCCTGTCAGAGGCGACTTATTTCGTAGAGAGCGTAGAGAAGCAATTCGATGTTCACTGTGATACCAGTAAATGAGGGATCTCCTTGACACTGAATAGGTCCGCCTTCACACAGAATGCAAATGCGGTACTACTTTTACAGAAAGGATAGGTGCACGGTCACTGCACTCTCAAACAGGATGGTCATCAGTACTGTACACATTGGCGGATGTTGAGGACCAGGGTGGAGAGAAGCTTCGAGCACTTAATCGAAATTCTATTACTTTCAGCACTACAGCAGATATGGACGAGCAAGTTCAAAGTAGATCATGTTGTCCAGGGTTATTGACATTAATGAAAAACAAAGAAAATCACTTGAAATTGCTGAGGAAATATTTACAAGGATGTTGATATGTCTGGAATAGGATGGCCAACGGTGCGGCAGACATGTATACACAGAGCAATTAATTGGAACTGTATTCCGTTTCAACACGGCAGCAGTTTCGAGGGGCAAAATTCCAAAAACAACGTTTGCTGATGGGAACTACAAGAAAGCCCGAGGCACGACAGACCTTAAATCTGTCGTAAGTAACAAGGGGATACCAATGTTTCTGCCTGAATCTGACACGGGCCGCTTTTGCATAGAAGGCAAACTGATAAATCTCCTCTGCAGAAAAAAAGTGGCATTGCCGACTTCACTCTGAAAAAGAATGAATGCAGGTTTTGGAAACATGCTTGCATATGCAGGATGAAGAAAATGGGAAATCTGACAAAATCGTTCACAGCAATTTATTGAATTTGCATTCCCTCTTGCGCCAACAGTCGACATGTTCGGGAACATCGTGAGCAAGGTTTGCTGACAAGAACTGAAAGCAATAAGCTCAGCCACGTTAACACTCGTTTTTTTCTCAACGGCTATTTGAAGCAGCGATCCATTCCGTGAGAGCTGAACATGATAATCACGACTTCATACAAACACAGTGGGGCCACAGCCTCGATCGAGTTGTCCCCCAGCAGGGGTGGTTTTGCTGAAGAGGGATCGGAATGTCAATGCGGTACTGAAATGGAGCTCGGTCAAACACAGAAATGGTGTAACAGATGTACGTATTGTGGATGGAGCCGGATTCAGATCGTCGCTGTGAAAGAGATGGATCACGTGTTACAGTGAGAATACTGGAGAATGGGTTTGAGAACCACATGATCGATTGGCAGAGCAAGATACAGGGGCTGAAAGACCTAACCATGCGACGATATCTTACTGTCTGTGGCCTCTGCTATTTGGAGAGATAGAAACAGAGTTAATTGTTTGACTCAATGACCTCCAGTCAGAACTTGGCAGTTTGACAGATGGCACAAGTCTGAAACAAATCTAGACATTAAATTCTAGTGGCAATCATTGAGAAAGTGCAAGAAACCATTCAGTGTTTCTTGCACTTTCTCAATGATTGCCACTAGACTCACATCTGTTCCCCCATTCTCTTGTATGTTTGGGTATAACTCATGTCTTCCACTGTGAAGACCGGCACAATGTAATTTTTCAGTTCCTCAAATATTTCCTTGTTCCGCACTACTGTCTGTCAAGTGTCATTTTCCAGTGGCCTATTGTCCACTTCTACCTCTCTTTTGCGTTTATATGAATAAAGAAACAACTGTAGTCTTCCTTTATATTAGTAGTTAGCTTACATTTAATCTTCTCCCTCCTCATTGGTTTTGTTATTGCCCTTTGTGCGTCTTTGTGAGATTCCCAATCCTCTGATTACCCACTGCCCTTCGCTAATTATATGTTTTCTCTTTTGCGTTTGTGCTATCGATGACTTCCTGAGTCAGTCATGGTTGCCTCAACCACTTTGCACCATACCTCAATTTCCACAGGATGTGTCTCTGATGTGTCTGCTAAATTACGCTCAGACTGTCCTGCCATTGCATTTCCACTTTCCTGCTTTCTTGCTAGTCTCCTTTCTCACCAATTTCATCCAACTTCTACCTCATGCCTCTGCAATTGCCTTTGTTCAACTTTAGTACCGTTACCTCTGATTGTATATTCTCCCTCTAAAATTGCAGAGTAAATTCAATCATGTTATCACCACCGCTTCCTAAGGGTTCCTTCATCTTCATCTCCCTTGTCACGTCTGCCTCATTGCACAACTCTAAATCAAGTGTTGCCTGTTCCCTACTTGGCTCCACCACAAGCTGCTCCAAAAATCCATCGCGTCGACATTCCACAATTGAATTGAATTGAATTGAATTTATTGTCACGTGCACTGAGGCACAGTGAAAAGCTTTATCTTGCGATCAATACAAACAGATCTCAGTGTTAAGTAGCATAGATGTATAAATAATATGTAAACATATACTAGGTTGGCCTTTGTGGTTGTCCGGTTCGAGTTCACCACTCGCTGTAGACATCTCCGATCTTGAATGGTACAGGTGCCATACCAGGTACTGATACATCCAGACATAATAATCTCAATTGCGCACCTATAAAAGTTGGCTAATGTATTCGCAGTGGTGATTCAAGTGATCATCGAGTTTTTTAAAAAATTTAGAACTCCTGGAGCGAGATACCATCATCAGATATATATCCCTCTGCAGTCCCTGTCCACCATCCACAGGGACCATTCCCTGCAGGAAACTCTGTTGCACTCTGCCTTCACTCCCAACATCTGAACCAACTGGCCCCATGGAGTCTTCCCTCTGCATCACTGATTTTGTGACACATAAATGCATAGAGCATAAAAACCCGAGCAGGAATAGGCTGTCCGTCCCTTCAAGCCAATTCCACTGTTCAATGACATCATTGCCGATCTTTGTAAAGACTCAAATACACTTACGCGCCCTCTCACTGCATCCCTTATTCATTTATTGTTCAAAAGAAGTATCGCTCTTAAAAAATTTTGTTGCACGAGCGTCAACTTCTTCGCTGGGCAAGGTATTCCATATATGAACATCCGTCTGTGTGAAGAAGGTCCTTCTGAACTCAGCCCTAAATCTGCTCCCTCTAATCCTGTGGCTATGCCCTCCTGTCCGAATTTCACCCACAAGTGGAAGCATCCTTTATAATGCTCTCTAATCTATTCTGTTCAATGTTTTATGTTTCAGTAAGATTGCCCTTCATTTTTCTAAATTCCAAAGAAAATAATCCTAATGTATGCAGTCTCTCTTTATAGGCTAACCCCCTCAACTCCAGAATGAACCCAGTGAAACTCCTGTGCACCCCTTCCTCCACCAGTGCCAGTATGTTCGTTCTCAAGTAAGAGGACCAAAAGTGCACACAGTACACCAAGGATAGCGTCACCAGCATCTTGTACAGCTGCAACATAACATCTCTGTTTGAACCTGCATGAACCTACGTTATATCTGACCAATTTCTATCGCGATGCCCTGCTATTTCTTCCTTGATAATACACGCAAGCATCTTCCCCACTGCAGAACTTAAGCTAACTGATCAAAAATTCCCAATGTTTTATCCATCACCATTTTTAAACAGTGGTGTCACACTAACTGTTTTCCAACCTGCTGGGACTGCCAGGCAGCTTAGTGAATTTGAAAATTGCCACTAGTGCACTTGCTTTTCCTCCTGCCATCTCCTTTAATACCCTGAGATGCATTCCATCACGGCCAGGCCAGTCTACTTTAGCCAGGTGCTTTCTCGTTCTATTGTTGTGCACCTGCACATGCACAGGACCCTGGTATTGGATTTAATCTTCACACTCCCCATCTGAATTCTACGTTCTGCCATACTGTGGTCACTCGTTCCAAGAGGATCCCTAACTATGCGATGATTAATTATTTCTGTTCCAATACTCAGGACCAGATCGAGGATTGCTTAATCTCTCGTCGGTTCCAATGCATACTGTTCAAGGAAACTATCACGGGTACACTCAAAGAACTCCTCCTCAAAGGTACTGTGACTGAGCTGCTTCGACCAAGCTACATGTAGACTAAAATCCCTAATGATAAGAGCCGACCCATGTTTACAGGCATTGCTGATTTCTTTGTTTATTGCCTTCACCAATGTGATGTTATTATTTACTGCCCTAGAGACTGCACCTATCAGTGACTTTTTCTTCAGAGAATTTCTACTTTCCAAGCAAATTAATTCAAACTCATCTCCATCGAACTTATAGCGTCTCTCCACACTGCCCTGATGTCGGCCTTGTATAACAGAGAGACACCATCTTCTTTACACTGCTGTCTGACCTTCCAAGTAATCTCGTACTCCTGGATATGAATTTGCAGTCGTGGCCATCCTTTTGACGTATCTCTCTAATGTCTATTAAATCATTTCCATTCGTGTTGATTTGTGCCATTAGCTCTTCAACCATGTTACAAATGCGACGAGCATTCAGGTGAAGTGCCTTTTTGTTAGGTTTCTTGTCCTTATGATTTCTGTAATAATATCTCGTTTTGCTTGTTGTCTCTCCTCACCTATCCATTGACGTCTTCTCTCCTCTGTTTCCAATGGCCCAACACGCCTTCCAGGTGAAGCAACACATGAACTGCACTTTACGCAATCCACTCTACTGCAATCACTGCTAGCAATGTGGTTTCCACTATTTTGGGAAACGAAGTTTGGACTAGGTCACCACACTGCAGAAAATCTAAGTTCTGTCTTCAAGAAGAGTTACAGTGAACCTCACCGCGTGCTGGAAGCACGCCACCTCAGTTTCTATTTGGGGAGTCTGCAGCCCTCCAGGCCTCATATCAATTTATGTTTTTAGAGCCTGCACTCTCCCTTGTCCTATCCCCCTATCCCAAACGCCATGCCTTGTTGTCACATGGCCTTCCATAACATATTAACTGGAAAACGCTGTTTTCAGCCTTTGCGCCTATTCTGTTTAGCTTTGATACCCAATGGCACATTGTTACAGTAACAGTCCTCTAGATATGGTTCGCCACTAACAGTCTTCATTAATAGGTATTCACCTTGCCAGCCAGATCATCATCCATTCCTTTGTCCAACTGTTCTTCTCTCTATTTGAACTCTATCCCTACCTATCGCTTACACCTTTCTCTCCCCCAACCCCCACTATTTCTTCTGCAGATAGACCAACATTTTCCAAGCTATCGTCAGTTCAGAGGAATGGCCACTGGAATCGAAATGTTAACTCGGATTTCTTTTTTTAGATGCTGAGTTTTTCCAGCACCATCTGGTTTTGGTCTGGTTAGAGTCGGATACTGTGAATGTTCGAGGAAGAATGACTGTGCATGGCCTGATAGAAGAGTGATACTGTGCTTGTGCAATGATCCCCTGCACAGAATACAAAACTCTGTTCCTGTTGAAAAGTTCTCTTGTGGGTAGTTCTGAATACAAGGTGAGCAATCGGCATGAACTTCTTCGGTCGATGAAGACAGCAATCATTTCTGCCACAGTTCTCTCCTGGATGTGATGAACAGCAGAGAGAAAAGCAACCCTCGTGTCAGATGTGACCGGATTGGAGTCCACGCAGGAGGTATAATCAAGTGACAGTTTTTTTTTCAGATAGAAAACACTTTCTCACTGTAACAATGTGCCATTGGGTATCAAAGCTAAACAGTTTATAGGCGCAAAGGAAGAAAACAGCGTTTTCCAGTTAAAATGCGTGAATGTGTTCCCTCCAGTGTGACAGTACAGTTGTGTATAGTTGTAAATAGAATAACTGGATGAATCACTTTACACATTCAGCTGGCTAACAGTCATTTTGTGGGAAGACAACTGTATACAATGCAGGAAGATGCACTGAGAGGTACTTGATCAGTTTCATCTAGGGACTGAGACAATACTGGAGGTTTTGAGAGTCTTTAACGTGGACAAATACCCAGCTCGGAGTGAAGTTATATCTCACGTTGCTCTGTGAGACAAAGGAGCAATTATAGGGTTTCGGACCAATGTTTCACATTCCTCTTAAAATGGACTGCGCCCTGGGGACTGCCGCTGTGGGAATGTCCAGGGATACGGGCACAGACCCAGTAGCTGGTCTGGTTTACCTTTGGGCACAAATGTGGGTCATGTCAATGAAAATGCTCACCCACGGCTCACGGTGGATTAAGTGCTCTGTTCTGTGTGCCCTGTTACCGAACAGTGGTGATGTGCAGGTCAGACCAAGAGTGATTATCCCGATGGTTGTAGCGAGCAGCTGGTTCCCTCTGTGGTGACTGGAGCTGTATCCTGATCTGCTTGGTTGTCCTTCTGTGGAGGCGGAACCCTCTTTCACTGGGTCGCATTCTGATCTCCCTTGGAGCGTCACAGCTGGCACCGTCGTGAGACAGATCAAGAGTGGTCCTTTCCATCTCGGGGAGAGAGAATCTTTCGGCAGGGACTGCCTCCTTCCACAGTGCCCAGTTTAAACTGGTGAGGTCGTTCCTATCGTGGAGTGGACATGGTAGCTTATTTTTGTTTGCTTTTCTTTTGTTGTATCCCCACAATATCGTCTAACTGCGGTAGTGCTTATTTTTTCCCCAGCACCCATGTTGTGTGTGTGCAGGTTTGATACACAGTAAAAGATTGAAGGTGCACGAATCTTTATTCCGTTTCCACCAGCAGGAAGATAAGAAGCACCCAAATACATCGCAGGTTTTAGCAAATCTTGGTTTAAAGCGATCCTTCTACTAATGGCTTGAACGTAATCAAAGATAATTTCCTGTGTTAAAAGCAGCGCTGTGTCATTGCTAGTTTTGGGGGTACGTTGG
Source organism: Chiloscyllium plagiosum (assembly GCF_037043375.1). Classification (NCBI taxonomy): domain Eukaryota; kingdom Metazoa; phylum Chordata; class Chondrichthyes; order Orectolobiformes; family Hemiscylliidae; genus Chiloscyllium; species Chiloscyllium plagiosum. The sequence goes on along the minus strand of NW_028270178.1, from coordinate 49,828,150 downwards.
CTGTGGGCATGGGTCGTTCCATTAGCACTTCAAATGGTGTAATTTCCGGCGCTCGGTTTCCCTGTCCACTTACTGTGTGAAGCACCAATGGCTGGCCGTCTGGCCAAGCCAGTCCTGTGTCCCGAGTGATTTGGGGGAAGGTGGTTTTGAGGGTGCTGTTCATTCTCTCCAATATTCCTGATGACTAGGGGGTTGTACAGAATGTGGTATCTCCTGGGTATCCCGAGGGTGTCATAGTCAGCAGTAATGAGCTTCGCGGTGATATGGGCCCCATCCCCCGTATGTTTCTAAGCGCCCTGGGATATAAAACTCTTGAAATAACGTCCTGCAGGATACACTTTATCACTGCTCTGGCGTCGTTTTGTTTTGATGGGGAATGAGTCTACCCATTTTGAAAACATGTCGACAATAACTAGGTCAAATTTTTATTCCTGCTTCTGAGGCGTGAGGGCAAGGTCAATTAGAAGGTGGGTGAATGGACCATCAGGAACTGGAATGTAGTCACGTTTGGCCATCGGCTTCCCTGCATTTTTCGGTCGACAGATGAGGCACTGTGACAGCAGAGCTAAGGCAGCTGCAGCGATTCCCGCTGCATACCAGGAATGGCGGACAGCATCTTGCCTGTGTGTTCGATTCCGTGTACCACCAGGGCCAATAAGTGCAGGTTTGTTTTCAGTGAAATGATGCAGCGGTGGGTAAGAACCTGTAAGAATGGTGATTGTATGGCACCAATGCGGGTCCATGCGGCCCTCTCTTCTGGCGTGGCGGTTTGCTGTGCTGTTGGGACTGCATCGAGAGAGTCAGAGGAATCTGGAGGTTTCACCACCGTGGGGGTCAGCAGGACATAAGTGGCAAGGAGTAGTGCAGATTCCCGTGTGGCTGCATCAGCTGATTCATTTGCTTGGTTGACGGGATCGGTGGCAGGGTTATTGGCGTCACATTTTATAATGCGACAGCGGCGGGTAGCAGGCCTGCTTGTTGGATGTTGGCAACGAGTGCAGCATGTTGGCGTGGTCTCCCTGCAAAGCTGATGAACATCCTCTGTTTCCACATTGTGCCAAAGTTCTGAACGACTCCAAAGGCACATCTGGTGTGTGTGTAGATATTGGCTGTCCTGCCCTGTTCCAGGAGGCAGGCTCTGGTGAGAGCAAAGAACTCTGCCGCCTGTGTGGACACCCCATCTGGTAATGCAGCTGATTCGAGACTGGTGATGGGGGTGCAAATGGCTTGGCCTGCTATTGTGTATTTGTCTGATGGCCGGAAGGAAGAGCCACTGGTGAAAATAATCTGGTCCAGGTTTTCTCAGACTGGTCAGGACACCTGCTGAACCAGGCGAAAGTGAGGACTGCAGATGTTGGAGATTAGAGTCAAGATGAGAAAGGTGCTGAAAAACACAGCAGTTAAGACAGCTTCCGAGAAGCACGAAAATGAACGTTTCTGGCAAGATCCCTTTGTCAGGAATGCTGAACCAGGTCCAAGAAGTTGTGGTTGTCTGCAGAATCATGTTAGGTGAGCGGAATTAGAGTGGCGGGGTTCAAAGTTAGGGCACGGTGGAGGGAAAGGTATGCCTAGATCACAATTCAACTTCATGACCAGTTCTCTGAGTTGCAGTAAAATGTTTGATTGTTGCTGAATTAAGCAGCAGGGAGAGTGACACTGGGACCAAAACAGTACAGGGGTGATCTAGCACAATGGAGGTGGCTTTATCCGCTGTTATTGTGGCTGCTTCCACCGTGCACAAACATGCCGGCCTTCTGCTCATAACAGATGGTAACTAAGCATTATAAAACGCAACTGGGCGACGGAGATCCCCATGAAGCTGTGTTAAAATGCCCGACGCGAACACTTCTGACTTGGTTACATTAAGATAGAAGGGCTGTGAGTAATCTGGGACTCCCAGAGCAGGAGTGAGGATCAGTTGTTGCTTCAGTTTAGTGAATGCCCGTTGCATTTCGGTTGTCCACTTCACTTTGGCTGGCTGTTTAGGGGAAGCTGCCTCCCACAGAGGTGCATCAATAGCACAATGGACAGGAATCCAGGGCCTGCATTAGTTTACCAGCCCCAGAAACACTTGCAGCTGTCTGTTTGTGACAGGTCGGGGAATCTGGGCGATGACAGCCAATTGCTCCGTGGACAGTGCTCTGAGGCCATAGCAAAGATCGCACTCCAGATATTAGACATTTTGCTGAGACAACTGCATTTTCTTGATAAACACCCTATGCCCCCATCCTGTGCCAGACTGCAGAGCAAGGCCACCGTAAACTACTTGCATGCAGTAGCGGAGGTGGAAGCCAATAGCAAGCCATCCGCATATTGGAGGAAGGTGCTGAGCATGGTATGTGAAGGGTGGACAGGGTGAGGAATAACGCAGCAGCATAAACTGTGGGACTCTCCGAATACCCTTAGGAAAAACCGGTCTATGTATTTTGGCAGCCGCCATATGTAAAAACATAAAGGTTCAGGGGGCAACTTAAAGGAGAATGAGGCTGAGCAAAGGTCGATTATAAGAATATCAGCTGGAGGAGGCGGGGATACTGGTCAGGATAGCATTTGTGTCCGGGACTACTGGCAAGCAGGGAGTAACAGTGGCATTGACAGGCCTAACGTCTTGCACAAAACACCATTTTCGTGATCTTCCAAGCTTTGGGATAGGTAAGAAGGGAGTGTTGCATGGACGGGTTGTGGGCAGGAGGAATCCTTGTTGAAAAGGTGATTCCATAACTAGTTTGATTCCCAATACTGCTGCCGGTGAATCGGGTATTGTTGTATTGATTGCAGGATTGTTCCCTGTCTGAGAGTAACTGTATGTGTTTGGGAGGACAATAGCTGGCCTGCATAGTTCTATTGCTGTGCCTACAGTGATTATGGGAGATCACCTAATAAGAGTTGGCTCTCGGAGGAAGAGGCAGCGTCTGTGCCTTGTTTTGTAAAAGTAGTTTGTAGGAATGCGGGATCACAGCGCACACACAACTCGCCATTCCCAATCAGTGCAAGCTCTACGAAGGGGTCTGTGTCTTGCCCAAACGGTGTGAAATGTATTGTTGGTTGTGCGACACGCCCTATCATGGTTGTGAGATCTTTGGGGTGCTGTGTATTCTTAATTATAAAGGGTATTTGCAGGCCAGTGCAGCCTGCTCTGCGCTGAGTTGCACGTCTGCTGCAACACCCTGTGGTCTGAAAAAGTATCTGCCCATCTGGTGATGGTTAGTGGGGAGTTGAGCTCCAGATGTGAGTCCATGAGTGGAGGATATGTTGATGCTGAAACCGGGGGGGGGGGGGGGGGAGGTGAAAGCTGGGCAGTGAAATTGACAGACAAAACGGCTTGGCAACAGCACCCACCAGAGAATGGGTGGAGGATGAAGGGGTAGTTGATATGCAGGAGCAGAGAGGGTCAGGAAAGACGAGTGTAGTTTCTGGCGGGCACAACCAGGCGCTTGAGCCATATACTAATCTTACAACTGACAGCAGGAGAATTCCAGACTGCTCTTGCAAACATCCTGGAGCCTTAGTGCACCGCCACTTCTCAGAAAGTGCTGAAAAGAGAGAAAGAAAGAATACAAAAAGAATGGGCCATGAAAAGTGAATTTCACCAACCACATTCTTGATTAGATTACCTTTCCCTTCCGCCGTCTCCAGGACAGAAATGAAGGAAATGGTAGAAATGTAAGAACATATGACATCGAAATTCATTGGAATCATTTTCCCATTCACCAAAACAGAAAATAATGGCTAATAGAGTCACTATAGAACTTTGTTTCACTACAGCGATGAAATAACGGTCTCTCTTCGGTTCCAGTGAAAACTCAACTTGTCTGGAACAAAACAGCAGCAGTAGAGATGCTTGAGCCTACGATGTATCGTGTGGGCGGCGAGCACGATCATGACAACATGAACACTGATCCCTTTGAGAGAGTCTGCACTCTCCCACACCGCAGTTAATTCTTCAAGTAGCAAACCCACCAGTTCTGGGTTTTTTTTTGTTTGCTTTGAACACGGCAGTTAAACATGCTGTAGCTTTGTTGTTGGCCCACAGAAATGGCAGTGGTGGGATTGGAAGCGACGCCCCCTCAGAGACTGGAACCTGGATCCAGCGCCTTAGACCGCTCGGCCACGGTAACACCCGAAAGCGTGCCATCTATATTCATACATTTTCAATTGTGCTCCTGCAAAATAATAGAAGTAAACTCACAGGGAAAGCATTCCGTGATCCCTGTCCTGCTCGCATCGCAGCTCGGATATGCCCGACTACAAGATCAATTTCGCAACAGATAAAGGTAGCCCATCAATCCACACAAAAATCAATGGAAAGCTGAATCTATCTTCTGAGACTCTTTTCAGCTACAAATGTATATGCGAGTGTGAGAATGCATGTTTTGATTTGATAAAATAGCCATGACATTACTGGAATGTCGATTCTTGCATTAGGAAATAATTTCACCCATTGGTCGAAACAGAACAACTTTCACATTAACACGGAACATGAAACACACTGGACTTCAGGGAAAATGCACATAAGTGAGTATGCCGAGTTCCACATCATACCGTGCAGCATAGTTTCAGTCACCGGGACTATTTTGCAGAATAAGTGTCCCAAAGAATGTTTTCTACCTGAAAAGCCGCGGTAGCAGTCTAATCCGAGAAGATAGATCACAATGTCAGCATGCTCATACCTCGGTGCCAGTATGATTTGGCACTTTCCTTGTCTGTTACATTAACCGTGCAACTTGCTGCAGAGATGTCTTCACCAGGACATGAGCGACATGGCTGCCAGCTGAGTTGGAACCCTGTGTGGGAATCGATCAGGAAGCGACTCAGTAAATTTTACGAAATTCCATGGTGCTTATTATAGATGCAGTGTCTGTTCACGTCAATCTAAAAGGCAGTTTCTGAACATAGCAACAGAAGTCAAAAGGTGATTACCCCACTCCCCACTCCAGAAGATGTCAAAGAGGTGCTAAATGTACGTGAGTGCTCTTTATTCTCGATGTAAAAAGCTCTCCCGCCTGAGTCACCTTCATGTCTCTAATTGTTGAGTGAATCACAATGAAAGAGTTTCACCAGAGTTGCAACTGCCTCACTTTGTTATTTGGCTTCCCCCCTCCCCTCTGCCACTCACTCCCCGTTTACACTTTCCTGCTTTCTGTGATTTAAAGAAAATCAAATAGATGCAATGCCATTCGGTAACCTGTCTGTTATTTCCGCAGTCTCAGTTCCAACATGACTTAGATCTCGGGGCACACCTTAATATGAGTGACGCTATGACAGCACAAGTCCAGAGGTTCCTCTGAAACTGTAAATTCATTCATTGCTTTGCTGACGGAATGAGCCGCTAACGTGCGAAAGCATGATTCAGGACTTCTGGTGCTAACTCTCGCACGTTGAATAACGGCAGACAGCTTCAAAATGAGACCTTTCAGAGACTACTTTGGGGTATATTTGACAGAGAGGCTACATTATGAATCCATGGTGCACCGTCACACCAGCACATCAGCTTTCTCCTTGGCTTTGAAAAGGACCATCTGCGCAAGGAATGCAAATGCGTCACTGCTTTTTGTGGCAGGATTAGAACGCGGGAACTACACTCTTAAACGGAATGGCGTATGTTCAGAAGCAGGTTGGAGAAACACTTAACAACGTTTCGCCCAGTACTTAAAATGGAATTGCATTATTTTTCACCCTGAGAGTCGATTTGCGCGAGTAAACTCAAAGCTGATGGGAAAGCAAACAGGAAATCTCCGTTCTCGTCCATCAAGCAACGTTGTGTTGCTTGCACCCGCTTTCAAGGATTACTATTAGCGGGGGTAGCCATCACTGGCTGTGGCGCAATAGTTTAGTCTATTCGACTGTTCAACGGAAAGGTAGCATAGTTAAACACTGCAGAACTGAAAGACTTCCTTACTTTTGTCCCGACTGACCATACTTCGTGAGATAGTCCCGGATCCTCAGTTGAGGATTTTTGCTGCTGGAAGTTATCTCACAAACCGTGTTATCTCGAAATGTATTGAGCGAATTGCAAAACAGAGAGTAGTTAACACGGAACACAAACAAAACTGGCATACCTAATGCATTTTCAGACACAGAGATGCATGAATGCTAAATGTGAGGGCATGAGTTGTAAAGTAATCTCACAACTAACAACAGGGCAATTCCAAATTATTCTTTCAAACATACTGGAGCCTTAGTGAACCACCACTTCCCAGAAAGTGCTGAAAAGAGAGAAAGAACGAACACAATAAGAATAGGCCATAGAAAGTCAATTTCATCAATCACAGTCTCGATTAGATTAGCTATCCCTTCCGCCATCCCCAGGACAGAAAAGAAGGAAAAGAGAGAAATTTAAGAACATATGACATCGCAATTCATTGGAAACATTTTCCCTTGCGCCAGAACACCAAATAACGGCGAGAAGAGTCACTGCAGGACTTTGTTTCACAACAGCAATGAAACAACAGTCTCTCTTCAGTTCCAGTGAAAACTCAACTTGCCTGGAACGAAACAGCAGCAAGAGAGCTGCTTGAGCCCGCGATTTACCGTGTGGAAGGCGAACACGTCATGACAGCACGGACACTGACCTCTTGGAGAAATTCTGCACTCTCCCACACTGCAGTTTACTCTCCAAAAGAGACAGACCCGCAGTTGTCCTTTGACCACGGCACCTTAACACGCTGCAGCTGATGCGACGGAAATTGCAGCAGTGGGATTCAAACCTCCACCACCTGCCAAATTGGAACCTGAATCCTGCGGCTGAGGCTGCTTGGCCACGCTACAGAGCCCTGACCTTCTCTGAGGAATGAAGGGTGCTGTGTCTGCTCTGCAGGACACCCTGCAGGATTATCAGGCAGCGCAATCCTCCCTGTGACCTGTACGTTCTGGATAATATTATGTCGTGCAGATGTGTCCCGGCTTTGCCAATATCATCGTTGTTTAACTCCCTACATTCTGTTGGTCTAACTGTGATTCCACTCAGAATCACAAATGTGTCACAAACCATCTTAGCTGTGCTGGTTCTCCACAGAGATACATGTGTTTCTTTTTTGGTATCATTCTCTTGCCTTCTCCCTGTAACTCTCCACACGTTTACTTTCAACATAAACATAAAAATGTTTTTAAATAACTCGATTGAAACTGCGTCTTTGTCAATGTCAGGCAGTGGTTTACAGATCCTAACCACTCCCTATGTGAGAACGGTTCTCCTCATGTACATTTTTCTACGTTTACTAATGACTTTAAATATCTGCCGAATCATTCTCGACCCTTTCAGGCGTGGGGAGCATTCTCCCTTCCTTATTTCCTCTGTCTATCCCACTCATGTCTTGGAAAGGTTTAACAAGGCCAGCTTTTGACCTTCTACTCTCCAAGGAAAACTGTCCCAATTTTCCAAATAACCTTTATTGTTGATATTCCTCAGATACCAGACCATTCCCATCAACTTGTTCAGCGCTGTTTCCAATCCTTTCCCGTCCCCACTTCCGAAAGGTTCAAACCCAGAACTGTGCAAACATCCAGATGGTGGAATTATTCAGAGTGAGATTGTGTGGGTGAGCATCCTGAAACACTTGTTTCACTTTTACCGCATGTGGTACTGTGCCATGCCCACTACAATGACACTTATTACCCCAGAACTCGACGTTATTTCAAGGGGTGCAACTTCATGATTTACACCTTATTTTTATCAAACAGTTGATAGGACGACCGGGCAAAGTGAAATCAAACAACCAAGGCTCGATGGCGACATGAAGTAAGAAATTCTCACATGTCAGTATTAACTCAAGCTACGAAGCGACGATCATGCCCCTAAACACGTGACATTCTTACGTTTCCAACACCAAACCAGCTCAAAGTCGCTCAGATCTAACTACATTTCACTTTGCTCTCGGATTTCTAAGCTCCAAAGAGTTTCAAGAATATCGCCTTCTTATTCCGTCTCCTTGTTCACGGGACAATGCTGTTTATCCCTTCTGCTTGGACTCCATCGGCAGAGTTTTCAGCTATTTCCCTCCAATGGCATGCAGTGTGAGGGGAGGCAAGCGTGGATGTGCCTCAAGCTCGCTCTGATCGGCACAGCCAGTTCCATCAAGTGCTGAAAATCTGCAAGTTTGTTTGGAAAATTCCTGAAAATATCATTTATCTGAGAGTTGTCTGTTGGGAAAGACAGAATGTTCTCCGGATTCTCTACCATCAGGTAAATTCATGTGAGGGCATTTTTGTGCAGCCTGTTTGCTGTTCAGACTCCATCTTCACACAGCAATCCTGCAGGAAGGTTTTTGTAACAGTGACATCATTTTCTATGCTGCAATCGGGCAGCAGTTAACACCTGAGCCCCAACTGTCCCAAATGAAGAAAATGCGAATGAAACCCTCAGTTTCATCCCCACAGCCCTGAGCTGCGGGGCTGCAGACAGTCTAACGCAGAAGGGAAGGTTAAGATGAAACACTGTTTCACCATCAGCCACTCTGTCCCAGAGACAGGAAGATGGACAACATTAACGTGTGGCGTCACTCATACGCCGACTGAAGCTGGTCAGCCCATCGAGTCCTGGGCGACTCTCTGTAGCTTGTATATCTCTGTGGTTATTCATAATTGGCGATCTATGTCCTAATAATATGGTATTGTGTCAGTGTCATAATGCTGTCTCCAACAAGTTGATCCAATTGTCACTCACGACTTTTCATTTCACGGGAAGGACACTGCTGTGCGAACCAGCATAGGGAATAACTGCAGGGCGTCATGCGCATAGAGCACTCTACAAGTGATATAGCTCACCTTCACCAGTTTATTCACAGCTCTGGCAAATGATTTTGCGAATCAGATCAGAGCGGACCGACAGACAACAGGAAAAGAGCGTCCAGACCTTCACAAGTGTGTTTCCTCACCGGTGTAAATTTGGCGGGTGTATCATAACGAAACATTCATTTCAGATACATTGAGTGAAAGGAAGCGGAAAGTGAAACAACATGCAATACGTAGAATGGAGCTATGTTATCGAGGAACACGAACGGGGACAGTACACACACTGACACCTGGAATTGTCAACGAGCAGAGGATGTTTTCAATCCATTAATTTCCGGGTTATGAGCCCAATAGGCTCCCCCTGGGCCGCTCTGTTAGCGCTGACCACAGCAGTTTCCCACAGTCTTCAGCTTTTCGTTTGGCGTGTGGCATGGCAATCAGTGTCGTGGGAGAGAATTGTGAACGTGCTCTTCAGCTCCATATCAAAAACAGGTTTGGGGATCGGGGGAGGTGGCAAGAAGGAGTAGGAGTTATGCAAATTGTGGAAAGCTGTACAAAAGGGAGTTCGCGATGCACAGGAACCCATTTTCTTTTGGGAACCTTGTGCAAATAACGCCATCTGAAATAGATGAAACATTCTGAAGCAGAACTACAGGGAAAGAGAGTATCTCTCCCAGTCATCGGGAACGGTGTCTGTGTCCTCCTCAAAGTTACAGCAAGGCCTCTGCTGTCTGAATCAGCATGGAATGTTACTGCAGCATATCCTGTCGCTCAGCCACACTGCACCTGATATGTATAAACTTTATCACGTTACCACAAGCTCAGAGAATAAATTTCACAGCTCAAATCATCACAGAGTGACAGGGAACAGAAGATACCGTTTCAGACCATCCTCTTAACACCCCTCAGAGCAGACAGTCTTGACCAGTGCATGTTCGCAACATTTACAATCTTGGTCTGTGTGACAACAAAAGCAGGAACCAGGAACTGTTTATCTCGCTTCTTAAAACAGGCGTGAAAATTTTGCAGAGCATAGATACATCTACCTGCTGTTAGTCAAAAGATGAAAAGGAGACTATAGTTCACAGAGTATGGTCAGCCCTCTGGGTTATGGGCTCATCATTCTCCAACTGTGACGCTCTGCTCAGAGGATTTGAGCACAAACAAAGGAATGACTGAGTGACAAAATCTTTTGAAACCGATTCTGTGAGGAATTGAATGTCATGGAATGAAAAGCCCCTTGAGAGAGGGATATAACATTTTCTGTGAAGGGATTGTTTTCCAGACTGGAGGAGAGTACGCAGTGTTGTTTCCATGGGTCAATATCAGGATAGATAGATTGAAACAGCGTCGATTGTTATTGTATGGAGCCCTGTCGCGTTGACACACTGCACATTTTGTGCAATGGCGCAAAAGCACGGACCTTTTGTGTAGAGGGGACAACTTCAAAATCGTCAATGAGGCAAAATGCACAAATGAGCGAAACTACAAAGCAACAACAGAAACTGGCGTTGCGTGACGGGGTAAACCCCCTCTGCTGATGAAAACCATCAAAACAGAAAGGATTCGTCCGTGCTGTCTTCTGTTAAAATTCAATAGGCAAAGAATTGTCTAAAAAATCATTATTTAAAGATAAAAATAACATTATATTTTGATATTTGAAACAGAATAATCAACTTACAGTTACTTTCAACGCCTTTCTCTAAACTGGTATTTAACCTTCTCCTCTACAATACCTTCCCCAAACCAGATTTCATTAACATTTGCAAAAAAATTACAATTCAAAACCAGTCAGTTGGCGAATCTTTTCTTTGTATCTTCCTCTGTAGATTTATTTCTCCAGGTCGGTGTTGATGCATTTCTTCTATGCAATCTATTTTTCCAGATGGGCACCTCTTGAAGATTTTACTAACACCCTACAACTGTTGGTCTTTCAACTGCTCTCTTTGCTGTTCTTTGCCGCCCTGGGTAACTGTTAAAAATGTCCGATATTTGTCCCACAAAACGTTGGATCGTTTCATTGGTTTTAACATTGTAAAAATACCAAATTGTAACTTGATTGGGGCATAATTTAAACTGATTGGCCAAATTCGTATTTTTTTTGTATCCATGTAACACAGCTCTTAGTTGTTTCGACCAAATGTTATGTTGATACCTTGTTCTGGACTCCTTGTGCTAGCCAGACATTTCAGCGCCATTAAAAGTACATTACACTCACAACTTCATAACACTGGCATTTGCCAAGACAATCTATGTCGCTCAACATCGCTCTCTGTCAATCTCATGTGCCTGAGATTTGAACAATCTCTGGTATGTTCATCAAAACTGCACTATTCTCATAATCTCAGATTTAACACACCGCTTATGTATGTCTGACAATATTAATTGATTCCTCACTGTGTTACTTCAGCACACGTTCAGAAGAAATAAAAATAAGAACAACAATCATCTATGTGACTGCGATTTGAGCCAATGTTGCTGCAGCCAACAGATTCAGCTGGAAATCAAATCGCCCTCATCTTTATTGTACAGGTAATCAGATTGCATAGCATAGTGGTAAGTTTTCATGAGTTGAATTGGACCCAGCATCATTCCTCAGGACGAAATTTAATGGTATATAAAGACATGATGAAGTACACGTGGTTTGGGGGGTGGAATATGGTTAGGAAGGATATGGTCAGAGTTCCCTCGATATAAAATTGTTAGAGATGACGGAAATGAGATTTCCTGGGAGATAAAGCCACGAGAAAATAAAAGAAGGGGTTTAAAGGGATGGGGGAATAGATGAAGAATCACGCAACACAAATCGGGAATAACTGAGTTGTGTCCTAATGGAGGTTTTCCAGCGGGTGTGAGGTTGCTAAGGGTAACTAGGAGGGAACTTCCCTCGTTCAGGTGAGTGTATGACGTTAGAGCTTCAAAACCAGCAAGGAGCGACAAAGACGTTGACAGCAGGTAATTTTTATTCTGCCAGTTATTGAAATTGGAGATGATTTTTCAGGAAGAAAAAAAAACATTTCAGAAGATGATTCCAGCATTTTGACAGGCCACGTGCAGACACACAAGGAGCGAATTTAACAGGGACAAGGATTCTAGAGTGCCTGGATGAGAAGGCAAATGTGACACACTCGCGAATTATTTAACGTTCATCAGAAAGAAATAGCATAATACCTGCAACTGAACATGTTAAGTGTAAGAAGAGCTAGTGGTGTTGAAAGGTGTAGCAGCTGGTTCTCCATGAACTACTATAGATTGTTAATGTGCTGAGCTGTTTGTTTAAGCTTTGCATTAAATGGAAGCCGGTTATCTCAGTCCGCTGGCGAAATGGTGTATGGTATGGAGTGAGACAAACAATGTGGGATTAATTGTCGCACTGTCTCAGGGTGCCAGAAGGATCATCCTATCCTCTGCTCACGTGATCTGTAATACAATGTGACTCTAGTGAGTAGGAATAGACCTGTCAATGTCAAGCATCATTATCATTGCCATTTATTGCCTTCAACATTTGGTCACAATGACCAGGACCGGGACTGAGTCCTTTTAATACTCACTGATTTAATGGGACAGAGAAAAATGTTGTGCAAATTAGACTTGATTGAAAACTGGGTTTCCGTGGTTCGCTGCGTTGTTTACAGAAAATGTTACATTATCGCTATCACAGGGCTTCTCATTCGGTTGGCTTAAATTTAGCACAGAACTTGATTCAAAGACAATTCACTAACATCCTTCTGCAAGTTCCTACAGACAATATGAAACACACTCTACTTCCAAGGACATGTTGCACATTTTTCATGAATATTAAAGATATAAGAATGTCATGCAAGAGGAAACACCACAGAAGCGCTTCACAGGAGGCTCCCAATCACTGAGGATGTCACCTAGACAGGGAACGAAACGTTTGCAACAAAAACTTCCAGCTCGGCGAACAGAACCACAGCAACAATAAGATATTTACTGTGATTATTCCACTGAACAGTAATTAGATGGTCATGAAGATCTTTGTGTGGCTTTCTGTGCAGTGTTTTGTTTGAACACTGATTTCAATAACATTGAGATAGTTTACAAGATTGACAATTGACAGTTAAAGATAAGTTTTAAAGGTCACATTTTTAAAAAAAATGTCAGTTTTGTTTAACGAAACACAATTCTAAGTTTACGGAATCCCGACTGTGTAGAAGTAGGCCATTGGCACAACAAATCTATGATGACATTTCAAAGAATAATCCACTTAGAACCATTCTGCTCTCAAATTACTGGACATTTACCCTTGACTAATGCACCTAACCTACACATCCCTGAACAGAACATAGCCAATTTACCTAACCTGCTCATCTTTGGTTTGTGGGAGAAAACCAGAACATTGCAAACTCCACACAGACATGTGACCGAGGATAGAATTGAATCCCAATGCATAACGCTGTAAGACAGGACTGTTAACCACTGATCATCTGTTCTCAACCCCCAGCCCCCATGCAACAAGTGAGATAAGTGAGAGACGTGCAAAGTCAAATTCCAAATCAATAATCTCTGATATTGCCAAAGCGTCTTAATCTTACATTCAATATGAATAGGTGAATGGAAAACAAAAAAAAAAAACTCCCTGACAAATCATGAATGAACAATAATTAGAAAATTATGATAGTCAAAGGACACAACAATATTCAGGTGAATTGCATTGTTTAACACCAAATTTGGGAAATAGCTAACTAATGAATAACTGGAAGTGGCATTTGTTTATTTTACTGATGAAGATATAGACTTGCTTTCCATCTTAGTAACACTACAGAATAGCGATTTATGTGTCTAAAATGTTTGAATTACGCTCTTTACAATTAAAAAAAAACAGTACGTTCACATAGACTGCTTCATCTTTAAGACTGCAACACTCTCAAATACTTTCCAGGAATTTAGAACCAGCAGAATTAGTTAATTTGGTTTCTTGGGAACTCGAAGAGAATAAACAGCAGATTCTGTGAATTAGTCATTCAATGCGATTATTCAGTTGAATCAACATCACTTATTTGCAAAAATGCTCAACTTTGAAAAATTTAAAATGCATTGTCATTGTTTAATGAAACAATACAGATATGTTAATTCTTTTTCATTTGACTTAACAAAACTCAGGAATTTTACATGATTTTGTTGCATGAAAAATACTTAAATCTTATTGTAATTAAAAATACAATCAGTGTTCGCATCGAAGTGAAGTGTATTGAAATGAATTCAACTATGTTTCCGCGGGTAAAATAAGAATTAATATTAACAATGATTGAGAGATTGTACACTACAATATATTTAGTTATTCATATAAAGAGCCGAAATTCCACATGTACGGCACGTACTGGATCGAATAATTGTTACGTATGAGCAACAACTGGATTATAAAATTCGATCAATGAATTTAGAAATAATGAGTAATCTCGTTTTGCTATGTGACTGAGGAATATGTGCAAACAAACAGGAATTATTGCAGTGAAAAGTAATTGCTGGTCTGTGAATTTAAAGACTGTGATTATGGTGATCATTCAGGTAAGCAACAATTAGACATTTACAATTAATGTTGGATGGGAAGTCCTTGGATCCATTGTGGGATACTTGACCTGAAAAAAAAGTTTCATATTGCAGTGTTGGTACTCAGAAACAATTGGTTAAATTAAAATGTGAATCTCATTTTACTTGTTCAAAAGACTTTCTTAAATAATTGCTCAATTATTGTCATGACAGTGACTTGATAATTAATGTTGTAATATTGGCTGGAATGCTAAATGTCTTCAAGGCAGAAATTGATAAATTCTTGATGTCACAAGGAATTAAGGGCTACGGGGAGAATGCGGGGAAGTGGAGTTGAAATGCCCATCAGCCATGATTGAATGGCGGACTGGACTCAATGGGCTGAATGGCCTTACTTCCGCTCCTATGTCTTATGGTCTTATGAGCAATTAACATGATTCAACATTTCAAAAACACTTTGCTGTGATGTTGATTGGATATTTAATAAAATTGGTAAATTTGGAATAAAATATAGTAACTAGCTTTATGAATTGAAAAAAAAGTGAGCCATTCAGTGATTATAGAACAATGTTTTCTTTCTTTACTAAAGAATACAGATAACACAAGAAATATGAATTTCCATCAAATGGTTTCGTGATAGAGTCATGTTATTTTAATTTAGATGATTAATATTATGATCAGAGTTCAGGCATTTAAATTTGGAAGAAAATTGATAGATAATGAAAGTGAGCATGAAAGTGAACAAATGATGCAATGACATTTGGTATATAAAGAAATTCTAATAATTGTGTCATTATTGTACAATGATGAATAATGTTGGAATAGAAAAGACAAAAAAAACAACATGTTCAAATCAGTTCTTTCCTTACAATGAAATGAAACCAATAATCATTTTGCAGAGAGCATGATTTGAAAATAAAACAGTCATTTTATGTGTTATATAAACTGAAGACTACTTCCATTTTGCAAAAACGGATACTTCCACAAATTCAAAATTTAGGTTTGCTGAATTATGCAACAAAAATGGTTGTAATTTGAAATATCTCTTGCACACAAATTTAAAATAAGTACACTTAAAGATTTTTAGAATGACAAAACGTTTGTTGTTTACATGATTGTATTACAGTCAATATCTGTGATAAAGTAGAAGCATTGTTTTAAGCAACATAAATCATCTTTAACTACTGAACTGAAATAGAAGATATCAATTGCTCTTGTTGCGTGGAATAGTAAACAAACGCTTGTCATTGGTTTCAGGAGCAAAAAGGATCATACTCTGGTTATTCTACTGAACAATAATCAGATGGTGATGAAAGTCTTTGTGTAGCTCTATGTGTACTGTTTAGCATGAACACTGGTTTCGATAAAATTGAGATATTTACATGAATTAGGAACAGATTGATAATTGGGTGTGAATGAAATTATTTAAAATCAGACAGTTTTTTTATATTTACTAGGATTGCTGAGTGAAACTTTCTTAAACCATTATGCAATCAATGGGATAAGTGAGAGTTTGCAAATCCAATTTTCAAATGAACACAACCTGATATTTTCACACCATTTCAATGTCACATTCAATATAAATAGATGACTGGAAAGCTAAAATCAAATCTCACACAATTCATAAACTGACCAGTAATTTAAAAAATGATAAATAATATCAAGTGGCATTTGTTTATTTTACTAAAGAAGTAATTGATCTTTTCTCATATTTATATCACTGGAACATAAAATTCTATGTGTTGTTTTAACTAAGATCTACAGAACAAGAGAAACTTAGTGACTATCATGACTTTGTATATTCCAGCGTTATGACTGCAACATTCTCAAATATTTTCCGAGGAATATTGATTGAATGGAATTAGTGTCCAGAAGAAAGTATATAGCAGATACTGTGTTTATTGGATTAAACGATGATACGTCCATATAATCTACTGATATTGTGATTGGATATACAGTAATTGTCAGCATCGAAGTAAGTTATAAACAAATCAATTTAATTTTTTTCCATGTTTAAAATAAATACAATATTCACAATGATTGAGAGATTGTACTTTGCAATGTCCTTGCAGTACGGAAGCATAATTCCACATTTGTATCCCTTACTGGATTGCAAAATTATTTTGAATAAGATCTATTAACAACAAAGGGATTTTAAAAATCATATTCATGAATGTGAGAATAATGAGATATCTCAACTTGATATTAGACTGAGTAATATCTAGAAATGAAGAGTAATATTGCAGGGAAAGATATTTGGAGCTCTCTGAATTTGAAAGGGTAAGATAATTGTTATCTTTCAAATGAGCAAAAATCATACATTTACAAAGAATTTTGCAAGGGATATTATTGGTCGTTTTATTTTTGGATTGGCCTGAACAAATAGGTATTAATATCGTAGCATTGACAATAAGAAATAATGAAAGAAATTTTAAAAATCACTGCATTTTTACAAAGTCTAAGTAAAACTGTTGTGTAATTATTGTATTTGATAAATGCCTTTATAATCCTGACAGATAAATAGACTTAATACTTTGAAAGCACTTTGCTCTGGTTTTGATTAGATATTCATTACAATTAAGAAACTGAAAATTAAAGCATAAAACTTAGCTGTATAATGTGAAAAAAATCATTCAGCAACAATTGAAAAAAAATGATTTCGTTCAAAAATGCAGGCAATGCAAGCGTTATATGCTTCCAATAGCTTTCTTGAAGCGTCATGTCAATTTTATTAATGTAATTTTTATCACAATAAATGTTTCGATATTTATTTCAGAATTAGGCCATGAAAGTGACTATTATTGTGAACAAAGTATAGTGTTAATGACATTTGGTACGGAAAGGAATTCTCATAATTGTGTGATTATTATTCACTGACAACTAACATGGAAGGAAAAGGAAAATTGTCAACATTTCCAAGCAATTGTTTTCTTATAATGAAATGAAAATAAAAATCATTTTGGAGGGCACATGGTTTGAAGAAAAGAAACAATCACATCATGTGACATTTGAGCTGAAGACTAGTTTCCGTTTCCCCCATTGTGATCTTCACAATAATTTAAAACGTATTGTTGGTTGAACTAAAGAACAAATTGACATAATCAAATTGTTTTCTTGTACACCAAAAAAAGGCAAATGTAAAGTAATTTTATCATGAAAATTATATCGCTCTGAATTTAATCATTTCACACTCAATAAATGTATTTATTGAATTGAAATGTCATCATAACTGTCGAAGTGTTTCACCCGACAGGGAATGAGGACTCAGGAGGCAGGCTGAGCTCAGGCATGTAGAAGATGCTTACTCATGCAGCAATCAGTTAACAAAGGGATCATCCCCCGAATCTCGGAAGGGAGATCCATGACACACTGTAACATGTACAATAAAAATCAGCATTTTTATGGACTTTCTGCATCACAATGGCCACGTGCAATGTGGTTACAACCCTCTCCTCCTCATCCAGAGACCCAATTCAAACACATAATCGCAGATGGACATTCTAATGGACATTCCCAAATTCCTTTCATCTCATGTTGTTTAACAGGTACTATAATCTCCAGGCTTTGGGATCTTTCCACGCATCTTATTAATTCAGATTCCAAAGTTATTCCTGCACTCCCTCGGGCCTCTCAGGATGCCTTATCAGTTGGAACGTTTTGAATTCTGCTATTCATTATATTTTATTTTATCAACGTCAATTACTCCTCATATTCTTCACTGTCCTAATTATATATGTACAAAGAAATACAAAAGACAGTTAGTTTTAACTTACTTGCTATAAGATTAGCAATATGACTTGTGTTATAAAGTTCGTTACAGTGTGTAAAATTATACAGCTACTCTTCCTGTCAGGACTTTATAATTAATGGGCAGTCAACATCATACCTTGAAGTTAATTCCTAAAACTAGCTAACTGCACATCTCAGTCTAAATGCTTTTCTGTAATGTTTTTGATAGTGTGGGATATAGGTAAATTAATGTTATTTCTGCAATTATAATTTCTGATACAGAGTAAATGAACTCACATCAGTGTGTAATTGTTTCAGCCAAGAGCTGAGTCAACAAGAATGGAAACTACGTGGAGGAAATACATAATTGTTTTTGTATTAGCTAATATTATATGTCAGCATGAAACGTGATTGCAAAACAATGGTAGATATTATGGGCAAATAGATAAGATGCTGTGAGGGGATGCGGTCAAGCTAAAAAGCCTGTACAAACAGTAGGTTTCCCACTTTTACAGAGACACAGGAACAAACCCTAATTAAAGAGGTCATAGAGATCAGAGTGGTCTCGGCAGAAGCCCAGATGGAAAGAGTAGATATTGATGAAGAAAGAATATGCCTAACAATGACCTGCAGTGGGATAAGGTCAAACGGCCTTGTAAGGTCAGATTTAAGCATTTTGTCACAGACAATGCCAGATAAGATAAGAGATAAGCAGGAGTGGTGGGACCAGTCTAAGGGAAATGGAGGATGTAAACAGGGGGAAAAAACAATGAAATAAGAAAAAAAATGTAAGAACCAAATCATATAAATATCAAGAGTTTGTTGAATTTGGTGTGTTTTGTCCTCTGCCTTGCTTGGCACTGGACATCGCACCCACTTGCAAGTGTAAAAATAAAGGATACTACTGATTCAGATTTTGTCTCGGACTGCAATTATTGAAGTGTGTGAGCTTTGTTTCTTACAATTGGGGGCTGTCCGGGATTTTCTTCCATCGCCGGGGGGAGTGGCTGGCCTTGGACACTGGGAAGACGCGTCCCGTTCCCCATTGAGGAGAGGTCTCGTGTCCCGGTTTGGTCCGCTCCCTTGGGCGACTGGTACGGATCCCACAAGGGTGACATCTGAATCAGACAGTGATAGGAGGTCGATAGAAAATACAGCGAAAAGGGACCAGGCAACTCTGTGCACAGACCATGGTAAGAAAACTGACCTTTAAGTACTGCCTTGGTGGCCGGGATTGAGTTTTAGTAGTTAATAAGGGACTAACGAAGGAACTCAATATGGGTTGTGCCGAGGGTAAGGAAAAAGCCTCCGGGAAAACAAAAGAAGAAAATGGCAATAGAAATGGAGGCGGGGTCCCTTACAACATACCTCCAGAAAGTCCTTTGGGCAGGATGTTGTGGAATTGGCAAAATAATACTTGTACAAGGGAGACAGATGATTAAATATTGTTTCTTTGTATGGACTAAGGAATCCATTCTTCGTCCCGCCGTCTTCTGGCCAAAGTACAGGTTGGATGAAGACTGGGTTTGTAAATAATTGAATTTATATGTCAATGTGTGTGAGAGAGAGAATGAAAAGAGCTGTACAGCTGGTAGAAAGTTTAACCCTTTGTGATTTGGTTTGAATGAACATTTGTTTGTTGGTGATTGAATGTTTGCATTTTATTCCCTGGAGCTTGAGTTCCAGGACTGTTTTGAATCTGACTTTTATTATGGAAACTTAACATGATTTCTTTTAAGGTTAAGGATTCTATAGAGATTATGAAAAAAAAAGAATGATAACTCCTGTTCTTTTTACAGGTCATGACTGCCTTAATGTCAGTTTCTAACTAATCTCTTTTATCTTTACATAAAAGCGATTTATGGAGGACAGTTGAAGTTTCAGTTCAACATTAGATTGTAGTAAAAACAAAATTCTATGGTTAATATCTGTGACGTGGGATTCAGCCATTGTTCGTGCATTCGAAGTTTTTTTTTTAAACTTGAATAGACAAATTATTTTAAGGCAGCTCTGATTATTTTACGACCTATAGTATTGTAATTGAGCAACGATTGGTCAGGACTACTTAAGAAAACTAATTTTGGATTTAAATTAAGGGACTAAAACTGGGTGGTTACAGTGGATTTCAAAATTGGGAACTGTATGCATTTTACATTTTAAATATTAAATACTGAATAAATGAACGTAAATCTATAAATATATTTACAAGTTAGGTACAGGCTTTAAAGTTAGTCCAGCATGAATTGATGAATTGGTATTTGAAGTTATAGGGAGCGAGAAATATTGCAATATTTCTTTAAAAAAGAAAAAGTGGAAGAACGTAACGACTTATCCCCTTCGGGAGGTACAAATAGGGGACAAAGAGATTGGGTTTGTAAGTGCCCACCTCACCAGTGGGGAGATCAGAGCATTTAAAAAGGGAATGAAAGTCCTGGTTGATGGTCCGGTGGGGTTGTCTGAACAAATTGATCAATTCTTGGGGCTAAGCCTGTATACCTGGGCGGAGTTAATGCCTATTTTGAATATACTATTTACTGGGGAAGAAAGGGGACTTATACGAGGAGCCGCCATTAAAATATGGGACAGGGAACACCCGATTGGAGATGGGGATGCTGGACAGGGAGAGGTGAAGATTTCCCTCAGAGACCCCCAGTGGGAAAACCAAAACCCGGAGCATAGAGAAGAAATGAGGGAATTGAAAGACCTGGTTCTAAAAGGAATAAGAGAGGCAGTTCCGAAGTCACAGAATTTGACTAAAACCTTTGAAGTTAGACAGGAGAAAGATGAGACGCCTTCAGCTTTCTTGCAGAGATTAAGAGACTCAATGCGGAAATATTCTGGAATGAACCCTGAGGACCCAGTGGCACAGGGTCGTTTGAAAGTACATTTTGTGACAAATGCATGGCCAGACATACAGAGAAAGATACAGAAGATAGAAGGGAGGAGTGAAAAACCATTAGATGAATTGTTAAGAGAGGCACAGAAAGTGTTTGTAAAGAGAGAGGATGAGAGACAAAAACAGAAGGTGAAAATGATGGTAGCTACAGTTGATGAGGTAGTTAAGAAAAGAATGGAACCAATAGTAAGCAACCGGAGTGGCAGGTGGCAGCATGTAGGACAGAGAGGAAGAGGGAGAGGGAGAGGACAAGGGGGAGCATTTGATAGAAGGTTTGAGCGACAGGGGCAGAGATGGAGGTCTCCACAGGCAGGATGCTATTATTGTGGGAAGATAGGGCATTTTAAGCGGGAGTGTCCTGATCTAAAAAGGGAAGAAAGGGCAATTTCGCTAATGAATTTTGATGAATAATAGGGTGTCGGGGGTTCCTGCCCTCGGCGGGGGGGCCCACCAGGAACCCTTGATAAACCTGAGGGTGGGACCCGATAGGGAAGAGGTTGTCTTCCTAGTAGATACGGGGGCAGCACGGTCATCGCTGAATTTTAAACTAAAGAAAGTAGAAATGTCGACACCGCCAATTACTGTTTCAGGGGTAAAAGGGGAAGGATTTACTGTTCCAGTATTTGAACCTATGATGATAGAAGGTCCTAAGGATAGGGTCACAGTGGAATTGTTGTATATCCCTGATATAAGAAGTAACTTATGAGGGAGAGACTTAATTATCCTCTTAGGACTGGAGATTGGAATTCAGGAAAAAGAATTAGTTGTACAAATGACAATGTTGACAGAGGATGTGGAGAGAGAGATAGACCCTATTTTATGGGCTAGGGAAGGGAATCATGGAAAACTACAGATCCCTCCCCTTCTAATAAATTTTAAAAGGAAAGGGGACATTGTCTGTGAGCGACAATATCCCATTTCCATAGAAGGTACACGAGGACTGCAACCAGTAATTGAGGGACTGATTAGAGATTAAGTAAGATCCCTCATGACCACAAATGGTTTAGTGTGATAGATTTTAAGGCTGCCTTTTGGGCTTGTCCCTTCGCGGAGGAAAGATTTAGGACTATCCCCCTATGAAATCTTATTTGGATTACCTTATCTGGGAACGAATGGAGAATTGCCAATTCCCGAAACTAAAGATTTGTTTTTAAAGAAGTATATACTGGGATTGTCTTCCTCTCCGTCTTTCCTCAGGGAACAAGGTTTATTGGCACAGACTCCACCCCTTGAATTCACCGTTCATCCCATCCAGCCGGGTGATAGGATGTTAGTAAAATCATGGACAGAAACTAAATTGCAGCAGGACTGGGAAGGGCCGTACCAGGCTCTTTTGACTACCGAGACGGCAATAAGAATGGCGGAGAAAGTCTGGACTCATTACACTCGGATCAAAGGGCCAGTGGACCCTCCAGTTGAGGAAGAAGTCTGTACAGCCGAATCAAGGCAACACCCGCTGAAACTCAGACTAAAGAGACTTTGAGTAACTGATTATACAGTGGCGACGCGAGCGTGGGATTATTTCTGTAAGATTGTATATTCTGTCTTTTTGTGATTCAGCATGATGTTTAGAATACTGGGAATGCTAAGAGTTATGATGCTAGCCCTCTTAGTATTGGGATTTTGTCAAATACCATTTTCATATGTATTATTAATGGTTCCTGAGTCTGATAATCCACAAGTAATAGACGCTGATGCATGCAGCTTAGTAAATTGTGGGGATGTAGATAATCAGAGACAGTACCGCAGCTCTGAGATACATCTTAAGTTCTATGGGGATGGCCTCGGGGATGGTACTTGGTATAATGGTCTCGTCACAGTACACCGGGCCCCCTTCCGACCAGCTCGCGATTGTCCCGATAAAAAGTGTAACCCAATATACCTAACAATAAAGAAAACCACATGGCACGAAGCAATTCTGGGTTGGGGGAGGGGGGGTGGGGGCATCTATGAGATACAATTAAATGAAACATTTGGGATAGAAATGAAAACAAACGGGAATGATTTCTCAGGCTGTTGTTTTCGAAATAGCGTAGGACAGGGAAAACGGGTAGAACTATTGGATAATAAGGTACAACCTTTCACCCCTCCCAATGACCCTAAAGTAGTAAAAATTACAGAGGTAAAGGCCTTAAAACAGACCATTGAAATAGAAACGGGGTATGGGGTTGCAAATGCCTGGGTTGAATGCGTAAAGTATACTGTAAAAAGTCTGAATAAGAGAAATTGCTATGTATGTGCCTCCGGTAGGCCAGTGGCCCAGATGGTTCCCTTTCCGCTCGGGTGGAAGCGAGACAGGAAGGGCATGAAACCTCCCTATCTCTGATGTTCCCTTCCTTGGAGAAAGAAGATTCAAAAGCCACCCCCCCCCCCACACGTTTTCAGCTGCAGTCGGAAATCACACGTCATGTGTGCGTAGACAAGGTACAAGTCGATCTAGAGATTTGGGGGAGCTGAAATTATGGACAGAGATTAAGAATGTTACCGAAACGGAGAAGGGAGGGAACTACTCAGCACTAAAGGTTCCCCGAGCGGATCTGTGGTGGTACTGTGGAGGCAAAATACTGAGACCCACCCTCCCTCCGGATTGGAGAGGGATATGTGCAATTGTACAATTGGCAATTCCATTTACCCTGGCAATTGAGAAGGAAAAGATAGTAGGGAAAAAGGAAAGGAGTAAGAGACCACTGTTAGACACTTCTTTCGATGACAAGATTTATCTTGATTCGGTTGGAGTCCCTAAGGGAGTACCTGATGAATTCAAAGCTCGTAACCAGATTGCAGCAGGCTTTGAGTCAGCTCTCTTTTGGTGGGTAACAATTAATGAAAATGTAGATTGGATAAATTCCACTTTCTATAATCAACAGCGATTTATAAATTATACAAGAGATGCGGTTAAAGGAAGATCAGAACAGCTTGATGTGACAAGTAGGATGGCATGGGAAAACAGAATGGTCCTTGGTACAATTTTAGCAGAAAAAGGGTGTGTGTGTATGATGTTAGGAGGAAGTTGTTGTACCTTTATTCCTAATAACACTGTGCCTGATGGTTCAATCACCCGGGCCTTAAGGGGATTGACTACCTTAGCAGAGGAACTGGCTGAGAGTTCAGGAGCAGACACATCTCTCACGGGATGGCTTGAATCATGGTTTGGAAAATGGAAGAGGGTGGTGGTTTCCATCCTTACTTCCCTGATAGTAGTTGTCAGGGTATTGGTGGCCATTGGCTGTTGTATCACACCCTGTATACGAGGGCTCACCCAAAGACTGATTGAAACAGCCTTAATGAAACAGATGCCCCTAAAAGGGAATCAGGCAGAGGAACTTTATCGACTAAATAATGAGGCGATGAGTGAGACCAAGATGGGTGAAATCTCCGGAATGATGCTTGCGAATTTTGGGGGCGATGCTTAAAAGAAAAATGCAGAAGATAACAAATGGTAATTAAAGAAAAAGGGGAAAATTGTGGGATACGGGAAAAATAGTGTTACTTCTGCAATCATGATCAATTATGCAAGGTAAATGAAATTGTTTCAACGAAGAGCTGAGTCAACAAGAATGAAAACGATGTGAAGGAAATATATAATTGTTTTTGTATTAGCTAAATGTGCATTCAAGAATGAAACGTGCCTGCAAACAATGGTAGATGTTACAGACAAATAGATAAGGTGCTGTGAGGATGTAGGCTAAGCCAGATATGCTTTTACAAACAGTAGTTATCAGCATCTGTTTCCCATTTCTGCAAAAACAAAAGCAAACCCCAATTAAAAGGTCATAACGATCAATATGGTTGGGGAAAGGGAGGAAATGGCACAGGCGGAGGAAGTACATAATAGTGAAGAAGGATATACCTAACAATGGGCCACAGCAGGATGTGGTGAAAAGGCCAAGTAAAACTTGTACTTTGTTATGCATAAGGCCGGATAAGGCAAGAGATAAACAATAGTAATGGGCACCGGTATGGAGTAGTGAATCCTATATAAGATACGTACTTGCTAAACTCTGGGTGCCTTACTTCAGGCACCACGCTTGTAAGCGTATAGTAAACATACTGATTGCTTCAGATCTTGTCTCAGACTGAAATTATTGAAGTGAGGGAGCTTTGTTTCTCACATACTGATACTGATTTTTAACATTGGAACTGTTGTACTCGGAACAGCATAATTAAGTGTAGCTGGATAGGTTGTGTTCTGTAGGGTTTCTTTGTTCTTTGTGTAATTTTGTGAATAATGTTTTTGTCTGTTTAAAATCTAGTCATCAACCTAGATATCTTACTCCAGGTAATTTTCACTGTACACTTAACGAAGTAAATTGCGAAGTTATGCTCTGGGCTGCCTGCTTAAGAATGTTGTGAGTGGTCTAGCCTAGTCCATAATATTAGTCATTGCAATGTTAATGTAGTTGCAGTTCCCTAAGTTTTAAACAACTTTATAATAGTCTTAGCTTCACAGTTCCAGTAAAAATTATGAAAAGGTATGCATTATTTATTGGATTATGTTAGTTACTGGAAGTAATTATTGAAAGTCACAATTATTTCCTTAGCTTTTAAGATGATGTATATTCCCATTTAAAGGTAGCTGATACTTTGCTGTGAAGTGAAGGCTGAATCTGCTGAGATCATTTTGAGTCTGGCCATTTGCAGAGAAACACCTTTAAATTCAATGTCAAAGGAAAACTTTATTGTTTGAGGGCTTGGACTTCGGAGTAACCTAATTAAGATGTCACTGAGCAACTTCCCAGTTGGTATATCTCACAAAACATGAGTGAAATTCAACAGACCGGTTGACGAGAGATGGACGTATAGGTGACAGTCTCTAAATATTGTAACAATAAATTCAGAACATGGTCAAACTCAGATTACTATGTATTATGTTATGTCATAAATAGATTAGATTCCCTACAGTGTGGAAACAGGGCATTTGACCCAACCAGTCCACTCCGACGCTCCGAAGAGTAACCCACCGAGGCCAATTTCCCTCTGACTAATGCACCTAACACTGTGGACAATTGAGCATGGCCAATCCACCTGACCTACACATTATTGGACTGTTGGAGGAAACCGGAGCACCCAAAGGAAACCCATTCAGAAACGCGGAGAATGTGCAACATTCTGGTATCCAACTCAGAGATAAGTGGGCAACATTAGCACACTGGTTTGTACACGGAGCAAATCCTTTCAAGTGCTGTCTTTCACAATAGCAGAGACAGACCTGCCATTAGATAGCAACTTGAAACGCAAGAAATTCCAACACTATCTGTAGTTGTGACCGGATAATCTATTATTTCCTTTAAAAAATCATAGAATCAATCCAGTGTGGAAACAGGCCCTTCGGCCCAACAAGTCCACACCGAACCTCCAAAGAGCAACCCACCCAGACCCATTCTTCTACCCCATTACTCTTCATTTTTCCGCTGTCTAATGCACGTAATTTACACATCCCTGAACAACTCTGGGCAAGTTAGCACGGCCAATTCACCTCACCTGCACATCTTTGGGCTGTGGGAGGAAACTCACGCAGACACGGGGTGAATGTGCAAACTCCACACAGACAATCTCCTGACTGATCCAGCACACCGCCCAAGCGTTTTAGCAAAAACAGAAACCGTAAAACACTTCCTTATAGTTGGTGCTATCTTCCATCCTGTTTAACTAACAAATGGTATTGTTGTTGGAGTGAGGTCGATGGAAAATAAAGACCATGAAAGCATGGGAAGGGTTAAAGCATGAAGACCACTGGGAATCTGTGGTCTGTGGAAGGCAGGGGCAGGATGGGATAACCATAGTGGAACATTCTTACACCAATTAGCAGAGTACAGTCACTATGGCCAGATGAGATAACACAAGTAATAAAGCAAGTTTCTCTGTTAAGTGTTATTATGACAGGATTGGGACCGTAAATATTTGGGACATAACATTAAAATATCTAATTAATAGTTAGTAGAGTCAGCTTGAGACAGGAGACAATTGTAATAGATGGAATAGCTAAATATCTATCAGGACAGGTTAGTCTGCAATGAAAGATCACTGCAGCAGAGTTAGCAATATATATCTAATCATGACATTAGAATGTACAACTAAAGAGGTAATGGGAACTAACATCACTGGTTTATTGTGCAGCTGGAGTGAGGTAAGTTGATTAATATAGTTGGACATGCTGATAAGCTCACAGAAACATGATAAAAATGATATAAAAATCCACAGACCCTGAGGTTTCGCGGCATTCGAGAATCTGCTTTCTCAGTGTCACGGTTTTTTGTTTACAAATAAAAGACCTATTTCTTGAAGAACTCTCTGCGTCCCCTGGTGGTTCTGTATATTTTCTCCGCAATAGTACCTGACCCAGTAATGCAGGGTCCTGGTCTCTGTCTCTGTCTCTCTCAGTCTCTCACATATGCACGCATGCACACACACAGAGTTACTGAGGGACAATGAATGACAGAATAAAAGAACCATTTTCAAATATCAAAGCTCCGTTCAACAATCCTGGGATGTGTTGATGGGGACAGTGTAGAGGGAGCTTTACTCTGTATCTAATCCTGTTCTGACCCTGCCTTGGGAAGGGTTGATGGGGATATAGTAAAGGGAGCTTTACTTTTTATCTAACCCCATCCTGTCCATGCCCTGTGAGGGGTTGATAGGGACAGTGCAGGGAGATCGTTATTTTGGAACATAGGAATAGGAGGAGGCCATTCAGCCCCTCGAGCCTGTTCCATCATTTAATGGCATCATGACTGATCTGTGGCCTAACTCCACATTCCTTTCTTTGGCCCATATCCCTCAATATCTTCACTGAACAAAAATGTATCTCTCTCCGATTTAACCTGAACGATTGATCCAGCATCCACTGCTGTTTGTGGAAGAGAGTCCCAAACCTCTCCCAGCATTTGTGTGTCAAAGTGCTTCCCACCATCTCTCCTGAACGCTCTGGGCCCTCATTCTCTGACTCTGCTCCCTCTCAGTCTAGAATCTCTTACCAGTGGGAATCGTTGATCTTGATCTACCTTTTCTTATCCTGTTTTATCCTTGAAAGCTTTGATCAAATCACCCCTTAACTTTCTCAATTCTGGAGGAAAACGGTCTCATTTGTCGAGTGTCCCTCAGAACGTAACCCCTGAGGTTCAGGATCATTCTTGTAAACCTCCTTTGTGCTCCCTCTCTGTACTCCAACCTGATACCCACACACTTGCTTGCACTAAACCCATCTAACACAGCTTTGCCCATTCACCCAGTCTATCAATAACCCTTTGTAATGTTAAGGTACCATCTGCACTGTCTACAATGCTGCCTAACTTTGTACCTGACCCCATGCTGTCCCTATCCTGTGTGTGTTTGATAGGAACAGTGCAGAGGGATTTATACTTGTATCTGACCCCATGCTGCACATGTCCTGGGAGTATTTGATGCAGACAGTATGGAGGGAGATTTACTCTGTATCTAGCCCCGTGTTGTCTATATCCTGGGAATGAAGACACCATTGGCTCAGAGACAGGAGAGAGGGGAATGAGGGTTTCAGACTGGAGGGAGCTACAGGCACGTACAAGTTGGGAACTGTTTTCAGTAAAAGGCGATTGATCCCAGGTCACTGCAGAGTGTAATAAACTGATGCCTTTCCCTCACTATCCTCCTCCAATCCCTGGTAAGATCTGCTCTCACACCATGTTCCTTCCTAACTGCTGACTGTGTTAGATACATTAATACATTGGCAATGGGCAGAGGTGCTTTTAAATATGGCTTCTTGCTGTGTAACTTGCCTTCAAAATGCTTTCGCTCTCCCTTTCAAGTAATCTGTTCTCTCTTTTATCCGGATGAACCTTTGTTGGGAAAGCTGCAACATGAAGATCCAAAATGTTCAGGCCGAGGAAAACCTTGGCCAAGCTCCAGAGGGGGACAGGTTCTGAGGTCTGAGGCCTAGTCGACAGAAGGGAGGCTGGCCAGAAAAAAGACGGATGGGTGATAAAACGGAATGGAAAGGGAGGTGGAACAACGGAGAGAGGGATCGACAGAAGGAGAGGGAGGAAGGGGAGAAGGAGGCAGTGGGGAGGGAGGGAGAGTGAGGGGGAGGGAAGACTAAGGGGGAGGGAGGGAGGACAAAGTGGGGAGGGAGGACGAAGGAGGACAAAGTGGGAGAGAGGATGGGGTGGGAGGGCAAAGGGGAGGGGTAACGGATAGGGAGGGAGGATGGGGTGGGAGGGCGATTGGGTGTGAGGGTTTGGGGAGGGAGGATGGGGTGGGAGGGGAAGGGAGGGTGAGGGAGGACGAATGAGTGGAACAAGCCAGGGTGGGGGGAAACGAGAGCGAAGGGGTGAGTACAGGTAGAGGGTCACACTTGGTTGGTCAATGGGAGGAATGAATCCAATTGGTGAGAGAGAGCAGTGGAAGGGAGTCAGGGATGGCGAGGGAGGTTATTTGAAATTGGAGAACTCAGTGTTGAGTCCTCCAGGCTGTAGGTTGCCCAGGCGGAGGATGAGATGTTTCTCCAATTTGTGGTGTGGTTCATTGTGGCAATGCAGGAGGTCAAGGATGGTCATGTTGGAAAGGGAGTGGTTGGGAGGAATTGAACTGGGCGGTGACTGGGAGATCTGGTCAGTCCCTGGGGCCCGGCTGTGATGCTCGGAGAACCGTTCCCTAAGTTTCCGTTGGGTCTCCCTGATGTAGAGAAGACCACATCGGGAGCACCTGATACTGGAAACACGGTTGGAGGAGAGGCAGGTGAACCTCTGTCTCCCCTGGAAGGAGGGTTTGGGGGCCCTAGAGGTGAGGGGGATGGGGGTGTAACAGCAGGTTTTGCATCTTTTCCGGTGGCAGGAGAACGTACCTGGGGGTTTGGAGGGTGAGAGTGGAACAAACCCATGGAGTGTCGAAGGGAACGGTCCTTGTGGAAGGCAGAGAGGGGGGAAGGGGAAGGTGGTCTTGGTGGGAAAGCAAGTTCCTGATCCCAAAACAAATGGTCCCATTCATTCCAAGCTCTGGTCCTGGATTATAACGCTAATCGGGGCGGGGTGGTGGGGTGACCATGGGACTGTTTTGACATTGGTACAGGGTCGAGGGAGATACTCACTGCAGAATCCTCCCCATTCGCCTGGTCCTGGTTGTAATCTCAGGGTTCGGTTTACTCCAGTTATATTCAGTGAGAACTCTCAGGATTTGATCGGGACAGATGGGGCCAGACGGGGCTGGGCAGGGACTGACTGGGGACCGATGGGTATAAGTGGGGACGGTCGGGGACTGGCGGGGGACAGGTGGGAACTGATTGGGAACAGGTGGGAACTGATTGGGGACAGGTGGGGACTGATTGGGGACAGGTGGGGAATGATTGTGGACAGGTGGGGACTGATTGGGGACAGGTGGGGAATGATTGGGGACAGAGGCAGAGATGTCTCCCGCCCTCCTTCACTCCCTTTCCTTCCCCCTCCTTTACACACTTCCTTCCAACCAATCTCCTCCCCTCTAAACTTCCCCTTCTCCTGCCCATCTCCTTCCAGTCCTCTCTCCACCACACCCCTACCCCCTCCTTCCTCCCCTCTCCACCTCACCCCCATTCCCCCTTCCCCTTTCTCTTCACCTCTCCTCCCCCTACTCCTCACTCTTTCCAAACTCCCTCCTCCCTCTGCCCCCTCTCCTTCCCGTCCCCTCTCCTTTCCCCTCCTCTCCTTCTTCCCCTCTTGTTCCCCCATCTCCTCCCCATTCCAACCCCCTCCTGCCCTTCTCCTCGCCCCACTTCTCCTTCACCCCATTTCTCCTTCACCGTTCCTTCCCCCACCTTTCCTTCTCACCTGTCCTTTGCCCCCCTCTCCTTGCCCCTCTTCTCCTTCACCCCCTCCTTCCTCCCCTCTCCTTTCCCTCCTCTCCTTCCCCAAATCCTTCACCCTCCTCTCCTTCACCCCCCTCCTTCCCCACCTCCTTCACCCTCCTCTCCTTCCCCACCATTTTCACCCTCCTCTCCTTCCCCATCTCTTCCACCCTCCTCTCCTTCCTCCCCGTTCTTCCTCCCCTCCTTGCACTCCTCTCCAACCCCTCACCTCCTTCACACACACTCCCCTTCTTCCACTCCCCTACTCTTCCTCCTCCCCTCCCCCCTCGCCCTCTCTCTGTCCCCCCTCCTATCCTCCCCTCTCCACTTCTCCCTCCTTCCTTCCCATCCTTCGCCCACTCTCCTCCTCTCCTTCCCCCTCCTCTCCTTCCCCTTTCTCTCCTACCCACTCCCTCCGTCCCCACAATTCCTCCTCTCCTTGCCACCCTTTTCTCCTTCCCCCCTCCTTTTCCATCCTCTCCTTTCCCCCTCTCCTTCCCACCCTCTACTTCACCCTTCCCCCCTCCCACCAGTCCTTCCCACCCACTCATCTTCTCCTTTCCCCTTTCCTCCACTCCCACACTCTCTTTCTCTCTCTCTGCCTCTCCCCTCCATTCCCCTTACATTCTCCCTTCTCCGATCCTACCAATTGCTTCCCCCCTACTCTGCCCCCTTCTCCTCTTTCCTTCACTCCTTCCATCCCTGCTCTCCTTTTCTCATTCCATCCCTGTTCTCCTTCCCTATCTCCTTCCCTCCCCTTCCACTCTCCATTCGCCCCTCCTTCCCCGTCTCCTTCCCCCTCCACTCCGTCCTTCCCCCTCTTAACCCCTCTCCATCCCACCTTCCTTCCCCCTGTCCTTTCCCCAACTCTCCTTCCCCTCCAATCCTTCCCCCCGCCATTCCGTACTCCTTGCATTCCATCCCCGCCTCCAATTCTCCTTCCCTCCCTCTCCTTTCCCCCTTCAATCCCTTCCCCCACGCCTTTGCCCCCTCTCCTTTGCCTTTCAACTAATGTTGTTTCTTTCCTTCCAAGGGATCTTGCTGTCCGCTTGAAGATTCAAAGAGTGAAACTTTGGGTTCAGGAGGCCTTTGAGCAAAAGCTTTCTCCAGAGGGGACACGGTCCTGGGGGCCTGGTCGACAGGCAACTCCCCGTGGGGGCCCACGTGAGTTGTGTGTTTATTTACCCCGAGGTTTAACCTTCTGGGGACACTGAGTTTTAGGGGCCTCTGGTTAACTGGCTCCTGTCAGATTGCGGCCCTGTCATTTTTAAAACAGATTTGAACCTGGGGTAAAAATAACCGGGGCCTGGGATTTGACACAAACACATCAATCCCCAGTGAGTGTCTGACAGACAGGACTTCCCAAGGAAGGAATTAAAACCTTAAATGAGAAACTCGATCCAAAGACTTGTTCTAATATCAGAGTAATACTACTTGTGGGATCTTACTGTGTCTCAAATTACCTGCAGAGTGCCCTACACTACAACAGTCTCTCCCCCCGAGGAGGAGATTTGATTTGGGAGTTGAAACTCGGACGATGAAGAGACAGACAGAATCCAAGCATTCTGCCGTGAGGAATCATCAGACAAGAGCTGGAACCAGAGAGAGAGAATAATCAGAAACCGTCCTGTCTCCTTGTTGTTCATTTACACACAGACACACAGACACAGACACAGACACAGAAACACACACACACACACACACACACACACACACACACATGGAAAAGAATTGTGGGGTTCAGGCTATCTCTGTGATTTTTACCATAAGGGGCCAGCTCTGGGCTGGAGGGGGTGGGGGAGACAAAGGGGCAGAAAGGGGAAGAGAGGGAGTTGCTGCACAGTCTGATCCCACAGATGATACTGCCTCTGTCACTCACTGCAGCTTTCATCTTCATTCCCGTGTTCCCTCTCTCCCTTTCCTACATCTTTCCTTCAATCCCCATCTCTCTCCATCCTTCCCATCTCAATCCTGTTCACGTTCCCCTGGAGATTCCCTTCCTATAACTCTCTGCCTCCTCACTGTTTAATCGTTTAATTTACTGCAATTATTTAATCGTTCAGCCTTTCCCAATTTCTCTCTCGCTCTCCCTGGGCTTTTTCTCTCTCCCTCCGCCTGTCGTTTTTCTCTCTCTCCCTGTCAGTTCTCTCTCTCTCTCTGTCCTTCTGACTCCCTCCCACCAGGTATTTGTTTATTCTGCTTTCGGTCTTTCATTCTCTTTGTCTTGTTCTCTCACTGGGTTTTATTCTCACCACCATCCCCCCTTCACCCCAACCTGTCCCTCACGCTCTCTCTCTCTTCTCCCCCCCCCCCTCCCTATTCCCCACTCCCTCCCTCTCCACCTGTCCCAGAGGGTGACTTGGACTCCGTGCCATGTTGGGAGTGGGAAGGCGATGGGTTGGGAAGGCGATGGGGTGGGAAGGCGATGGTGTGGGAAGGCGATGGGGTGGGAAGGCGATGGGGGAGAAGGCGCGAGTGGGAAGGCGATGGGGTGGGAAGGGCGATGGGGGTGGGAAGGGCGATGGGGGTGGGAAGGACAATGGGGGAGGAGGCGATTGGGGGGTGGGAAAGCGATGTGGGTGGGTAGGAAATGGGGTAGAAGGCAATGCGTTAGAAGGCAATGGGGTAGAAGGCAATGGGGGTGGGAAGGCGATGGGGTGTGGGAAGGCAATGGGGTGTGGGAAGGCAATGGGGGTTGGGAAGGCAATGGGGGTTGGGAAGGCAATGGGGAGGAGGGTGACGGGGGTGGGGGAGGAGGGTGACGGGGGTGGGGGAGGAGGGTGACGGGGGTGGGGGAGGAGGGTGACGGGGGTGGGGGAGGAGGGTGACGGGGGGGAGAAGAGTGACGGGGGGAGAAGGGTGACGGGGGAGAAGGGTGACGGGGGGGGGAGAAGGGTGACGGGCGGTAGAAGGGTGACGGGGGGAGAAGTGTGACGGGGAGAGAAGGCGACGGGAGGGGGAAGGTGATAGCGGGGTAAGCATGGGTGTGTACGAGCAGGGAAGGGAATAGTGTGTGTAAGAGGGAGCATGAAGAATGAAAGCAAAAATAGAGCATAGCAGGGTCTGAGTGATGTTTGTGAGGGAGGCTGCACATACGAGTGGAATAAATTAACAGCACATACCTCAGGGACCTGCAGTGACGAAGCTCTCATTTGACCATAACTAGAAGAAATAACAATAAGCTGTCACAGAGAGTTAAAATACTCATTATTAAAGGTAGCGCAGGTTGGACATTGGCAAAGAGATTGTCATGGAGGACAGGGATTCAGATCCACGGTGAAGAGATCACACCAGGGCCTAACCAATGAACCACAGCAAAGCATGTTAACTACTGAATTATAGATGAAAGCTCAAAAACATTCACCTCTGAATCAATGTCGTTGTACTTCAATGTAAACTCTCTAGCCGGAGCTTGGAGCTGAGAAGTTAGCACAGAACTTGCATCAGAGAAACGCTTCAGTTTTCATTCCTTCTACTACTCTGCAAAATGAGATGACAAAAGAAACATGTTGAGAGACATTCAGAATAAACAAATGTATCTCTTGGCTTGAGTATTAAACATCCACCTGTTAAAGGTGTTTCCAAAATCGACCACCATCAGTTCAGGACGGGAATTTACAAAATGATTTGAGAGATCTAGTATTTTAATGACAAGATTATGTTGTAGAGATGATTTGAGAGATGCATCCAATTTTAAGATGTTTTTCTAACCGCCAATTTTGTTCTTCCAAAGATTATTTGGATAGCAGAAGATTGGAATTCAGGAAAGAGAAAATTATTAATGAACAGATTCAATCTTCTGTGTGAATCTCCTCAATGGCGGAGTAGCTACCCAGCATTCTCCGCGGGGATGCATACTCTCTATACTCACTACAGGGACGGCGGCGCAGCCGCAGTGCTGTGTTTGTCTCCGTGTGAAATGGCGAGACGCGCTTTTCCAAACGGTAAGGCTGCAGGAGCTGGAGAGAGGGATTCAGACCGAGAATAAACCCTTCCAGCGAGAAGCGAGCACGTTGAAAAATAACTTGTGGCTAAGTGTTTTACAGTTCCGAGGTGAACAGCCGCCATCTTGGCCGGAAATGTGGACGCATGCGCAGAGGGATGCGTGACGTCACTGGGCGGGGCCTAAGGGAGATTCATGCAGATGCTGAAAATCTGAGACGAGAGTCAGAGATGTACAGCATGGAAACAGAGCCTTCGGTCCAGCCCATTCATACCGACCAGATATCCCAACCCAATCTAGTCCCACCTGCCAGCAACCGGCCCATATCCCTCCAAACCCTTCCTATTCATATACCCATCCAAATGTCTTTTAAATGTTGCAATTGTACCAGCCTCCACCACTTCCTCTGGCAGCTCATTCCATACATGTACCACTCTGTGCGTGAAAGAATTGCTCCTTGGGTCTCTTTTATATATTTGCCCTCTCACCCTAAACCTCTGCCCTCTAGTTCTGGACTGCCCCACCCTAGGGAAAAAAAAAACTTTGTCTATTTATCCTTTCCATGCCCCTAATGATTTTGGAAAACCTCTGTAAAGGGAGGTTTAAAGGGAGGTTTTATTATTTATTATATAATAATAAATTTGATATAATTTATTATTATATTGTCACGTTTACCTCGGTATTGTGGGGAAAAAAAAACTTGTTCTGTTTGCAGTGCAGTGAATATTCCATGGAAAGACATAAAGGCCACCGGGTGATTGAACAGAGTGAGGAATACAGAGGTACAGCTACAAGGAAGGTGCACAAGAAGCAAGATCAACATGAGGTTTACAATTTTAGCGGTCCATTCCGAATTCAAATAACAGTGGGGAAGAGGTTATTCTTGAACATGTTGTTCTGTGTGTTTATGGTTTTTATCTCCTGACTGACGGAAGAGATTGGAGGAGAGTTTAACCGGGGTGGGAGGGTCTTTAATGGTGTTGGCTGGCTTTCTGTGGCAACAAGAAATGTACATTCAGTCAATGGATGGAAGGTTGGCTTGTGTCTGATCTAGCCTGTGTTCACAACTCTCTGCAGTTTCTTATGGTCCTGGTCTGAGCAGTAGCAAAGCACTTTGTACATTTCTGTTTGATCACATGAGTTTCATTCCCTCTTTACTTCCTTCCATCTACTCTTAAAGCACTACACAAACATATGTAGGTGGGACTGAATCTAATGTTCACTTCTTTCAATTTCGGTACCTGTCAAGAAGAAATCTTCTTTAACACTGAAGTTACAGTGTTACAGTGTATGCCTGGACAGTTTATTTTTGCTGAAGGTGCACTGGGGATCCGACCGAGTTTCTCCACAACACCCAGTTTAACTCGATTTTCCGCCTTCACAAACGTCCTGTACATGTTGAGTGCTCAACCGTGCAGGTACCCATTGAAAGTAAAGAATCCAGTGTCAATTCACTGCAGTTATCTTCTTGGATGTTATGTGTTGATAACTGAGGAGAATTAGTGTAGCTTTGCCGGGGTTGGCAATGGTATCTCGTTACTGTTCCCTCTATCTCCGTGCATCCACAATGTTGGTTCAACCAACAGGTTCTGCCCTTCATTCCCCATCATATTTACAGATGGTTGGGATTGACCAGATTTACAACAATCCCACTCCCCTCATCTTTCATTGA
Organism: Chiloscyllium plagiosum; assembly: GCF_037043375.1. Lineage (NCBI taxonomy): Eukaryota > Metazoa > Chordata > Chondrichthyes > Orectolobiformes > Hemiscylliidae > Chiloscyllium > Chiloscyllium plagiosum. The sequence continues at coordinate 49,791,879 of NW_028270178.1, read as the reverse complement.
ACTTATACAGTCAGCATTTACTTCTGTCTGGAATTCACATTTTAACACCATGCATTTTCACTGCCGAGGATTATCATCCCTTTGTAGTTGAACCGCATCTGCCCTCAAACCGACCATAAAAACTTTTCCCTCCCTTCCCCAATACCCCTTTTCACTTTCATGACAATTGATTTAAATCTGCCCTGTTTTGATATTTCAGCACTCTGATGATTTGTTTTCCTCCTCATAAATTAATGCAAGGACTCGCTGTAGAGAGTTACCTCACTTTTCAGAAGATAGGGTATGGCGTACAGGTGACTCCACCGAAGGGTAATTGAATCTGAAATGTCCCTTCGCAATTAGCAATGGGTAATAGATGCTGACCTCACCAGCAATGCCCACATCACATGAATGAAAAGAAAAGAGTGGTCCAACTTTTAGTACATCCCTATCATGTGGAGTCATCCAATTCATATTATCCAGCTGTGTGGACTGTTCTTCAGGGAATCATTGCTGCATGTGGTGTAAATTCACCCTTCGAAATGTTACATGTTTTGTTGGTAACTTTCATGACTGGTATCCTGGATTCCATCTGCTATGCACCATCTGACTGTTTCTATTCAAGCTAGAAACTGGCAAGTTACAGTTTTGCGATTTACATCACAATTTTTTTGTGATGACTGGCTGATCTTTATTGCTGTTGTAGCAACAATGCAGATTGCTTGTAAACTTATACAGAAAAGAGTGATCATTCATATTAAGCCATTTACCTGTTATCCTTCTGCTTGCAGTGAATTTCGTGGCTATCATGATCCTATCCCAGGGAGAGTGTGGCCTCGCTACCTGCACAACACGCTATCTGGCGGCCATGGCAGCAGCAGATCTACTGGTCATTATCAGTGAGGTCATACTGAAGCAATTTCGTTATTATTATTACCCAGTATGTTTCCTGGACATCACTCCTGTGTGCAGTGTTATCAATGTCCTGATCCGTGCGTCCATAGACTGTTCTGTCTGGTTCACCGTCGCATTCACCTTCGATCGGTTTGTCAGCTTTCGTTGCCACAAACTGAAAACTAAATATTGCACTGGGAAAAATGCATCCACAATTCTCTCAATAACAAGTATTCTGCTTTGTTTAAAAAAAATTTCCTTGGTATTTTAGATTCGAGCCCAAAACGATAATCAGGAACATACCATTTTACTGCAGGAATAAGGGAAGCTGCTTCACTGACTCTCGCTGGATTGGCTTCCGCTCATTTGCTGTGGCTCTAACCCCACTGGGGCCATTCCTTTTCGTTGTGTTCCTCAATGTTCTGACAATCGCACGCATTTTATTTAAGTCAAGTCAAGTCCGTAAGGGACTGAGAGGTCAGAGTAAGGAAGGGAAGCAGGTTGACCCCGAGATGAAGAGTAGAATTAAGGCAGAGATTTTACTCTTCCCCATATCCGGAAACTTCATCCTTCTCTGGCTGGTATATGTTTTATATATCTCAGATGCACTTAACTAGTAATGACTATGACATCTTTGAACAAGTTGGGTACATGCTGCGCAATGTAAGTTGCTGCACAAACACCCTTTTTTATGTGGCAACTCTGCCCAAGTTCAGGGCTCAGTTCAATAGAGCGGTGAAATATCTAGTTTCCAGGCTTATTGAACTATTCACTGCATAAATCTGACAAAAGGTCAAAATCCCGTGGGATTTTGAAATCCCATGGAAATCCCGTGGAAATTACCACGGTGTACCAAAGGCAACCCTTCTAGAGATGCAAATCTGTCAGAGAGATCAGAGAAGATAGACTATTTAGCAGACTTCAAGAGAACCGAAATAAGATGAGAGTAAGGACACAGGTTTCCCAATTCAGGGAGCAGAGGTCATATTTCTGTCCTGAAAGAAGGTCACTGGACCCGAAGAATTAACTCTGATTACTCTCCCACAGATACTGACAAACCTGCAGAGTCTTTGCAACAATTCCTGTTCTGTTTTGGTTTAACATTTTGGGAAACAGTGTGAATGAGCTGGAGACACTCTCCAGACTAAAGGTCAGTGGAGAAAAGGAAAGAGCAATGATTTTCTCAAGACAACGAGGGGAAAGTAGCAGGAGCAGGGTCTCTGTTTCCTCTGTGTCAGATGAATTGATCCAGAGTGTCAACTCCAGCTCTGCTGCTTCAGTTTTCAGCTCTTTGCATCCGAGAAAACAAACAACATTTCTGTTTTCAAAATGAGAATCCATGTAGATGCTGGACTGTTTTATTATGCTTCAATAAAACCATCCCAATTATTCATGTCATTCTGATTCTCCCAACAGTAGCTGGCACTGGGGGTATTCTGTTCTCCAGCTGCCTCGTGAGAGTGCTCGGGTGATTGGGAAGTGGGGGAGATGGGGAGGTGGAGTGGGATAATCTAGACAGATTATATCCATAAACATGATGATTGCTGTCATTAAGTAAATCAGTCCAAGGAGCCTGTCTAAAGTATTGGGAGAAAAGCTGGAGACAGTTCCAGGAACTGAGTCTACATTCAGCACAGGGGTCAATGTCATTGCTTGACAGCAGATCACCTACTGGACACCTTCCCGGGAATTGTCTCAGAAAGTTCCCAATCTCAGTTTTAAATCCGAGCTTTTGGATAACTTCGAACCAGGTCTCAGCATCAAGTGTGTTTGTTTGTGTTTAATTACTGCGTCAAGCCACATGCTGTTTAAATCTTCCTACACCCTGTTCTTACACCATTACTGGAAATTTCAGAGTCAGACTTGACATGTTAACCATGGTTTTATTGTCAGTCGGCTTCATGTCGCTGAAGTGTCTGCTATCCATTAGGTAACTCCATGTGTTTTCCATCTGAACTGCGCTGTCTCCAGCAACATCTGTGTTTCATATTGGTGTTGCCTTCAAATCTGTATTTTAAAGTTATCTTGCTATAAGATATGTCAATGATTTCACCCAACCTGAAGCATCCATGAGTGTGTATGGTCTCTATCTCTGTAAGTACCTCCAAACCGGAAACGTTCCCTGTTTCAGGAATCCATCCCAATAAGCAGCATTGGTCTGTACAGCCACCTAGCAACTCATTCAGAGTGGAAGAGAGTCAATGTGAGAGACCCCAGTGATGCTGTGTGTAGAATGTGTTACAGAGTGATTGTGTGACAGAGGATCCAAAGGGATATTAATATCTTCAATGAAAGGGAAAATCTGGCCGAGAGAGTTTCACAGCAGACTACCTCCCTGTCCTTATACGGTCTGCTGGAAATATCTGACAGTGTATCATGTGCCCTCCTCCTCATTGACTCCACTATCAGTATCTGATACCAAAAATCCCTCTGGATAATGATATTAAATAACTTCTCACTATTTTCAACCGAATCATTCTATTTATTAATTCTGTTCCTCCTACAAACGTGAACCACATGTTGTCATTGTACCATCCTCCACCACTTCCTCTGACAGCTCATTAGCTTCACTCAGCAAGTCCCGGGGATGACAGGGCTGTCCCATGAGAGGTTGGTTTATCTGGGCATGTATTCAGGACAATGAGAGGGGGATCTGATGGAAATGTATCCAATTCTAATGGTTGGACAGACTAGATACAGGGGGTTGGCTATATCACCTGGGCGGGTATTCTCAGAACAAGCATCATAGTCTCTGGACATGGGCTCACCCATTTCTAATAGAGAGGAAGAGAATTATCTTCACACAGAGTGATCAACCTGAGGAATTCTCTCCCACAGAAGGCTGTGGAGCACAGGTTACTGGGCATATTCAGGAAAGAAATTGATAATGTATTTTTACAGGTTAAAGATATCACAGCGTTTAGAGCGAAATTGGGAATGTAGCAATGAGATAGAGACTCAGACATGATCACACTGAATGGGAGAGCAGGCTGGAAGGGCTGAATGTCCTCTTCTTGCTCCTGGTTTCTGTGTTTCTGTCAGTTTAATGTCCTCCTGAAAAGCTCATCCTGAAAATTTTCAGGGATTACATTGGGGAAGCACATCAGGAGGTGCTGCATCTTGACATTTTTTTGCAGAGAAGATGAACAGTCAGTCTGTGGGTCAACGTGCTCCACAGGATTCCTGATACCGTCTCAGTGAAACAGTCACAGGAGCGTGGAGTCAGGAGCATTTTATCCAGAAAACAGACTTTTACTAAGTGTCACACTAACAAACTTCGGATTCAAAGTTTGCATTCTCTAGAAATAAAGAAATAGATTTACACTTAAGCAAACCTCCTGGACCTTGTGTTGTTTGTGTGTATTTGTGAATGAGTGACTGTGTATGTGAAGGAGCAAGTGTGACTGTTAGGACGTGAGTGTGACTGAAGAACTGAAAGTCTGTGGTTGAGTTTGTTTGATTGAGAAATTGTGCTTGAGTGTGAGATTCTGAGAGATAGGGAGTTTGTAACGCTCTTCTGTCTCTGTGTGTGTATGTATGTGTGTCAGACTGAACATGTATGTGTGCATGTGTGTGTGAGCACATGTTCATGTAAGAGTTTGTGGGAGAGACTACAGAGGTAGCTTTAATTTGCAATCTGACCCAGGGTTTCCCCTGATTTGGGAATGTTTGTGGACAGATCTGTATGCTTTAAATAGCCATATTCTTCCTAGACCCTGGCAGTTGTGGGTGAGAAAGTGTACAGGAAAATGTACTCTGCCTCTAACCCAGTGATAGAACTACGCTGTGTGTGTTTGATCGAGACAGTGTTGGGAAAGGGGCTGATTTAGTCACTATGTAACCCCATGGTAAACATGGCCTGGGTGTTTGAAAAGCTGCAGTGCAGACAGAGTTTTACTCTGCACTCAACCCCATTCTCTACCTAAATACAACCTGAAAGTTGCTGGAAACGCTCAGCAGGTCTGCCAACGTCTGTGCAGAGAAATCAGCGTAAAGGTTTCAGGGCTGGTTCTGAGAAAGGATGAGCGGATCTGAAGCAGTAACTCTGATTTCTCATTCACAGATGCTGCCAGATCTGCTGAGCTTTTCCTGCAACTAACTGCTGGGGTTTCCTCCATCCTCTCCCTCCTCTATAAACTGCTCTTCTCAATGAGCGTACAGTCTTTGTTATACTGGCATCAGCTTGCTGACAACATATGAAAGTTTAGTTTCTCACTCAGTCGCAAGTAAATGAACACAGAATCCCTCCAGTGTGGAAACAAGCCATTTGGCTCAACAAGTTCTCATCAACACTCCAAAGTGCTTCCAACCCAAGCCCATTCCCTTGTTCAATTACTTTACATTTTAGAACATAGAAGAATACAGCGCAGTACAGGCCCTTTGGCCCTCGATGTTGCGCCGATCCAAGCCCACCTAAACTATACTAACCCACTATCCTCCATATACCTATCCAATGCCCGCTTAAATGCCCATAAAGAGGGAGAGTCCACCACTGCTGCTGGCAGGGCATTCCATGAACTTACAACTCGCTGAGTGAAGAACCTACCCCTAACTTCAGTCCTATATCTACCCCCCTTAATTTAAAGCTATGCCCCCTTGTAATACCCGACTCCATACGCGGGAAAAGGTTCACACTGTCAACCCTATCTAACCCCCTAATCATCTTGTACACCTCAATCAAGTCACCCCTAAACCTTCTTTTCTCTAATGAAAACAGCCCCAAGTGTCTCAGTCTATCCTCATACGATCTTCCTTCCATACCAGGCAACATCCTGGTAAACCTCCTCTGCACCCGTTCCAGTGCCTCCACATCCTTCCTATAGTATGGCGACCAAAACTGCACACAATATTCCAGATGCGGCCGCACCAGAGTTTTATACAACTGCATCATGACCTCAGGACTCCGGAACTCAATTCCTCTACCAATAAAAGCCAGTACGCCATATGCCTTCCTCACCGCACTATTTACCTGGGTGGCAACTTTCAGAGATCTGTGTACATGGACACCAAGATCCCTCTGCTCATCCACACTACCAAGTATCCGACCATTAGCCCAGTACCCCATCTTTTTGTTATTCTTCCCAAAGTGAATCACCTCACATTTAGCTACATTGAATTCCATTTGCCACCTTTCTGCCCAGCTCTGCAGCTTCTCTATATCCTGCTGTAACCTGCCACATCCTTCCTCACTGTCAACAACTCCTCCGACTTTCGTATCATCCGCAAACTTGCACACCCAACCTTCTAACCCCTCTTCCAGGTCATTTATAAAAATGACAAACAGCAATGGTCCCAAAACAGATCCTTGCGGAACACCGCTAGTGACGGCACTCCATGAAGAAACTTTGCCATCAACAACTACCCTCTGTCTTCTTCCATCCAGCCAATTCCTAATCCAAACCTCCAACTCACCCTCAATGCCATATCTCCGTATTTTCTGCAGTAGCCTACCATGGGGAATCTTATCAAACGCCTTACTAAAATCCATATATACCACATCTACCGCTTTCCCCTCATCAACCTCCTTCGTCACCTTTTCAAAGAATTCAATAAGGTTTGTGAGGCACGACCTGCCCTTCACAAAACCATGCTGACTATCCTTGATCACATTATTCCTATCCAGATGTGCATAAATCCTATCCCTTACAATTCTCTCTAAGACTTTGCCCACAACAGAAGTGAGACTCACCAGCCTATAGTTACTAGGGTTATCCCTACTCCCCTTTTTGAACAAGGGAACCACATTTGCTATCCTCCAGTCTTTGGCACTACTCCTGTAGACAAAGAGGACATAGAAATCAAGGCCAATGGCTCTGCAATCTCCTCCCTTGCTTCCCAGAGAATCCTAGGATAAATGCCATCAGGCCCAGGGGACTTATCTATTTTCACCTTTTCCAGGATTTCCAACACCTCTTCTCTACATACCTCAAAGCCATCCATTCTACTTATTTGTGACTCAGTATTCACATCCACGACAATGCCCTGTTCCTGAGTAAATACTGAAGAAAAGTATTCATTCAGTGTCTCCCCAATCTCTTCCGCCTCCACACGCAACTTCCCACTACTATCCTTGACTGGACCTATTCCTACCCTAGTCATTCTTTTATTCCTAACATACCTATAGAAAGCCTTAGGGTTTTCCCTAATCCTACCGACTAAGGACCTTTCATGTCCCCTCCTTGCTGCTCTTAGCTCTCTCTTCAGGTCCTTCCTGGCTACCCTATAACTCTCAATCGCCCCAATTGAACCTTCACGTCTCATCTTGAGATAGGCCGCCCTCTTCCATTTAACAAGGGATTCCAATTCCTTATTAAACCACGGCTCCCTCGCACGACCCTTTTCTCCCTGCCTGACAGGTACATAATTATCAAGGACACTCAATAGTTGCTCCTTGAACAAGCTCCACATATCATTTACACTCTTGCCTTGGAGTCTACTTTTCCAAGCCACACATCCTAAGTCATGCCTCACCGCATCATAATTTCCCTGACCCCAGCTATAACTCTTGCCCTGTAGTACACACTTATCCCTCTCCATCACGAGAGTAAAAATCACCGAATTATGGTCACTATCCCCAAAGTGCTCACCTACCTCTAATTCTAACACCTGGCCTGGATCGTTACCCAGAACCAAATCCAGTATGGCCTCACCTCTTGTTGGCCTGTCTACATATTGTGTCAGGAAACTCTCTTGCACACATTGAACAAACACTGACCCATCTAACGAACTTGAGCTATAGCTTTCCCAATCAATATCAGGAAAGTTAAAGTCCCCCATAACCACCACCCTATTACTGTCACTCATCTCCTGAATCACCTTCCCTATCCTTTCTTCTACGTTTCTAGGACTATTGGGAGGCCTGTAAAAGACTCCTAACAGGGTGACCTCACCTTTCCTATTCCGAACCTCAGCCCAAACAACCTCAGATGGCAAGTCCTCATCCATCGTCCTTTCCACCACTGTAATACTATCTTTGACAAGCAATGCCACACCTCCCCCTCTTTTACCCCCACCTCTGACCCTACTAAAACATTTAAATCCTGGAACCTGCAACAGCCAATCCTGTCCCTGTTCTAGCCATGTCTCCGTAATAGCCACAACATCGAAGTCCCAGGTACCAACCCACGCTGCAAGTTCACCTACCTTATTTCGTATACTTCTTGCATTGAAGTATACACACTTCAAGCCACTTTCCTGTTTACAGACACCCTCCTTGGAAATTGATGCCATGTTCCTAACCTCCCTACACTCCAGGCCCTGCACCCTGAAGCTACAATCTGGGTTCCCATGCCCCTGCAGAGTTAGTTTAAACCCCCCCCCAAGAGCACTAGCAAACCTCCCCCCAAGGATACTGGTGCCCCTCAGGTTCAGGTGTAGACCATCCTGTTTATAGAGGTCCCACCGTCCCCAGAAAGAACCCCAGTTATCCAAAAACCGGAATCCCTCCCTCCTGCACCATCCCTGTAGCCACGCATTTAAGTGTTCTCTTTCCCTATTCCTCGAATCTCTATCACGTGGCACGGGTAACAAACCAGAGACAACAACTCTGTTCGTTCTAACTCTGAGCTTCCAACCTAGCTCCCTGAAAGTCTGTCTAACATCCTCGGCACTCCTCCTACCTATGTCGTTGGTGCCAATATGGACCACGACTTCGGGCTGCTCCCCCTCCCCCTCCAGGACCCGGAAAACACGATCAGAGACATCACGTACCCTTGCACCTGGGAGGCAACATACCAATCGTGAGTCTCTCTCGTTCCCACAAAACCGCCTATCTGTGCCCCTAACTATCGAGTCCCCAATTACTACTGCTCTGCTCTTCTTCACCCTTCCCTTCTGAGTAACGGGGACAGGCTCCGTGCCAGAGACCTGAGCCCCGTTACTTACCCCTGGTAAGTCATCCCCCCCACAAGTATCCAAAACGGTATACTTGTTCTTGAGGGGAATGGCCGCAGGGGGTCCCTGCACTGGCTGCTTCCTCCCAGTCCCCCTCACTGTCACCCATCTATCTGCCATCTTTGGAGTTACTACTTCCCTATAACTCTGATCTATGACCCCCTCTGCCTCCCGAATGATCCGAAGTTCATCCAACTCCAGCTCCAGTTCCCTAACACGGTCTTGGAGGAGCTGGAGATGGGTGCACTTCCTGCAAGTGTAATCGGCAGGGACGTCGATGGCATCCCTCACCTCATACATGTTGCAGGAGGAACATTGCACTGCCTTCACTGCCATCCCTCTAAAGCTAACTTTTATTTTTAAAAAAACTGGGTCTAAAGAATACAACAAGCAAAATTCAGCACTTACCTACTTACCACAACAGGTGTTATTATTAGGTTAGAGGAGGAGGGCGGGTGGGAGGCACTACCCGTGTAGTGCCTCGGGTTCCTCTCCTTCGCGCTTTTAAAGGGGGAAAAAACCTACCCAGGTAAGCTTACACTAACTGCTTCCGGGTCTCGGCTGCCCCTCTGGTCGTCGTCACTTCCCCCTGGTGCTCCCGCTCTTTCTGTGAAGAGAGAGAAAAAAAACACCGCTGCCCGCTACCGGTAAGCACTTTTAAAACCAAACGGTCTTACCTTCGCTGCTGCTCGCACTGGAAATGACCGACGGCTTCGAAGGGTGAGTATAAATACTCACCGCTTTCCTTCCCGGCTGCCCCTCTGGTCGTCGTCACTTCCCCCTGGTGCTCCCGCTCTTTCTGTGAAGAGAGAGAAAAAAAACACCGCTGCCCGCTACCGGTAAGCACTTTTAAAACCAAACGGTCTTACCTTCGCTGCTGCTCGCACTGGAAATGACCGACGGCTTCGAAGGGTGAGTATAAATACTCACCGCTTTCCTTCCCGGCTGCCCCTCTGGTCGTCGTCACTTCCCCCTGGTGCTCCCGCTCTTTCTGTGAAGAGAGAGAGAAAAAACACCGCTGCCCGCTACCGGTAAGCACTTTTAAAACCAAACGGTCTTACCTTCGCTGCTGCTCGCACTGGAAATGACCGACGGCTTCGAAGGGTGAGTATAAATACTCACCGCTTTCCTTCCCGGCTGCCCCTCTGGTCGTCGTCACTTCCCCCTGGTGCTCCCGCTCTTTCTGTGAAGAGAGAGAAACAAAACACCGCTGCCCGCTACCGGTAAGCACTTTTAAAACCAAACGGTCTTACCTTTTCCTGACTAATGCACATCCCGGAACACTATGGGCAACTTAGCATGGCTGATATTAGCTAAAGTGCAGGAGGAAACCACAGCAAGCCCATGAAGACACAGGGAGAACAGGCAAACTCCACACAGACTGGCCCCACCAAAGGCTGGAATTGAACCCAGGTCCCAAGTCCCATGACACAATCGTGTTAACCACTGAGCCACCGTGCCTCTCCAATACTCATGCCTGGGATTGGGAGCAGGAATAGAGAAAGCTTCAGTTTACTTTCTGCTACATTCACTTTCACCAGAAATAAAGATTTATGCAGTGCAGCGGTTCCATAAGGCAGCTCCTTCCCAACTTCTCAAGGGCTGAAGGGAATGGGGGATAAATGCTGGACCCAGCCAGTGATGCTCACATCCAGTGAATGAACGAAAACAACATCACTTTGCCTTCCTGATAGTTTGCTGCCCCTGCAGACTAACTCAATGAGATTTGATATCCCAGGACACGCAGATCCCTCTCTAACTCAGAGTCCTATAGTATCTTCCCATTTAAACTAAAGTCTCTGTCGATTCTTCCTGACAAATATCACACTATTCACCTTATAATGTAATGGATAATGCTTTACCCACTCACTTACCGTCTCTGCATCGCCCTATGTGAGGGCAGCTTACTTCTCCTTCACAATTTATTTCACCAAGAAAATACTCAATTTTAAAATCAAAGACGGTCTTGAACTGATGCCAGTTGGAAATCCCAATATCCTTTCGTCACTCTCTGTCCCTTGGTCAGTGTGTGTCTGCCTGACCCTCTCTGCTCACCCAGTAATCTGTAAATTGCCACGTTCATCCTTTTGGAGTTGCTTCACGGTGTCCATACCCCCCTGTACAATCACAGCAAGGCTTCCTTACCTCCCTAGTCCCACGCCCTGATCATAAGTGGCAAACCATCTGAATATTTGGAGACAGCATCACATTAGCTTTCTGTGATTTGCGTACAAGGATCAGGAAAATCATGTTGAATACTGAATAAATACTGGAGTAAAGGAAGAATTCAACCCAAAACACATACAGAGTTATGGGGCATGGAGTGACAAAATAGTTTTTCAAACATTAAAGCTCTATTTGTCAATCCCTGGATGTCAGGTGAACACACAGGACATTCACATACCTGAGTCAGGCTGAATGCTCACCTCCCCCCAGACACTGAGAGGCTCCTGTGTCACACTCTGGATTGGAATCAAACACTGTGTTTGGGAACATGCCATGGCACATGGGATTAGGACGACTGTCCATGTGGATGTTCAGAGCCAGCAACTTACAGGGAATCAAATAAAGAACTTGGTGATGAATTTTCTGGAGTTGTTCTGTTTTCTTTTAAAATGTTGACGCTATTGCATCACAGTCGAGAGAGAGAGAGAGAGAGAGAGAGAGACACAGAGAGAGAGAGAGAGAGAGAGAGAGACAGAGAGAGAGACACAGAGAGAGAGACAGAAACAGAGAGAGATAGAGAGAGAGACAGAGAGAGAGACAGAGAGACAGAGAGAGACAGAGAGACAGAGAGAGACAGAGAGAGAGAGAGACAGAGAGTGGTGACAGTTCAGAGTGAGTTAAATTTGGATCACTCCTCAGATTACCCATCCCTTCAAATGTTTGGTAGGGACATCATCGAGGCAGCTTTACACACTGCATTTAACCCTTTGCTTTCACTTGAATTCACAGCTTCCTGTGTTCTGTTTTCAAGGCTCCATTTGTCAACTCAGCTTGTAATTGCTGGTACCCCTTTCAGACTGTCCTTCAGCCACTCAATGACATCCCAGACCCTGGAACCAATGAGCAATACAGTGCAGTACAGGCCCTTCAGCCCTCGATGTTGTGCTGACTTGTGAAACCAACCTGAAGCTACACTAGTCATCTAAACCACACTACTCAATTAATATTCATATGTTCATGAAATTACCATTTAAATGCCTTAAAGTTGGCGAGTCTATTACTTTGATATACACTTTTTAAATACAGAATCCCTGTGGAAACAGGCCATTCAGCCCAACAATTCCACACCAACCCTCCAAAGAGTAACGGATCCAGACCCATTCCCCCTACCCTCTATTTACCACTGGCTAATGCATATGAACTACACATCCCTGAACACTTTGGGCAATTCAGCATGGTCCATTCGCCTAATCTACAGATCTTTGGATTGTGTGAGGAAACCCACGCAGACACGGAGAGAGTGTACAAACTCCACACAGACAGTTGCCTGAGGTTGGAAACAAACCCGAGTCCCTGGCGCTGTGAGACAGCAGTGCTAACCACTGAGCAATGACACCACCCTGGGGCGTTCCACGCTCTTACTACTCTATGTAAAGAAACTACCTCTGACATCTCTCCTGTATTTATCACCCGACTGAAAGCTATGTCCCCTAGGGCTACCTATCACCATCCGAGGAAAAAGGCTCTCACTGTCCAACGAATCACATGTTTCTATTAAGACATCTCTCAACCTCTCCTCTCTCACAAAACAGCCTCCAGTCCCTCAGCCTTTTCTCATAACATCTTGCCTCCATACCAGGCAACATCCTGGTAAACCCTGCCTGCACCTGTCCAATGCTTCCACATACTTCCTAAAATGTAGCAACTAGAACTGTAAGCAATACTCTGCAGCCATACCAGAATTTTGTACCGCTGCAACATGACCTCATGGCTCTGAAACTCAATCCCTCTACCAATAAAAGCTAACTCACGGTATGCCTTCTTAACAACCCTGCCAACCTGGCTGGCAACTTTCAGGGATCTATGTACATGGATCTCTCTGATTATCCACACTACCAATGTAGTTAACATTGGCTCAGTACTCTGTATTCCTGTTATTCCTTCCAAAATGATTCAGCTCACACTTTTCGGCATTAAACTCAATGTGCCAGCACTCAGCACAGCTCTGCAGTTAATCTAAGTCCCTCTGTAAGATCTGACATCCTACGACACTGTCCACAACTCCACTGACCTTCGTGTCATCGACAAATTTAGTAACCCAAACTTCTACACTGTCATCCAGGTCAATTATAAAAAAGACAATTAGCAGTATCCCCAAAACAGATCCTACTAACTGAGCTCCTGGATGAACATTTCACATCAACCACCACCGATCTTCTTTCAGCTAGCCAATTTCTGATCCAAACTCTAAATCCCATATCTCCGTAGTGCGTCACAGGTTGCTTTGTTTATGAGAAAGAATTAGAGAGGCCACTAGCAGGTGGATGCTGGTATAGTGCTTAGCATAGCTGCCTTATAGGCAGCTCATGTGATTTCGATTTCCGGCCATCGCAGTGATGGGGTTACCGAAGAGAATTTTAAAGGTAAGGCCCCAGGATAAAACCAGAACATAAATGTATCACTCTGTGGTAAAAGTGATCTGTCAGATTGCTCTTTGCTTTTCCTGGCAATTATTTCTGTGAAATGCAGTGTGGAACCGGGCAGCATTGCTCGGCATCTAGGAATATTTCCCCTCTGCTGCTTCCCATTTCCTATTGAAATATTGGGTGCAGAACAAAGATGGGTTTCTTTTGTTCGAAAAGTGAGAGAAAAAGGGGTCTAGACCATTTTCTTAAGGCAGAGGAGTTTGGTCTGGTTCATAACATCTCAATGTCATCAATACATGTCCCTACAGCCCTGAGCAATGATGTTTACAGATTAATGGAGGATACGCAGACACATTAATCGTTATTGTCTTGGACAGGAGTCATTTGGGAATGACATTCCTCAGACCATCAACTTTCAGCTCGGCCAAGGATAAAGGCCAGAAATCCGGCACAATTGGGAAACAGCCCGTTTCCCGGGAGGCTGATAGGTCACTAACAGAGCGAGAGCTGGAGAGTCAGGAACAGAAAACCAGGGACAGTCCGCTCTGTTCACTGACCCTTCACTCCTCAGTGAATCCAGTGCCAGGTATGACTGCTATTAGTCAGACTGACAGAATGTGATCAGATGCACACATTGTCCTTCCACATCATCAATCCCGCCCAGCTCCCACCCTGTCTCAGCTCATCTGCCCCTCTGCCATCTTCAATATTTTAATCGGGGCAGCATTACTTGCCGTGCTTTGAGCTGAGCTGTCTTACCTTCTGTACTCTCTCTCTCTAAACGGCTCCAATTCCGCACGATCCCTCTCCGGTTTAAGATGCTCCTTGACATCTGCCCCAATGAATGAGGTAGACCGTCACCTGACTCAATATCCCCTTCCGTGGGTCAACATCAACTGTATTTAAAACAAGGAATTGCAGACACTAGAGTGCTGACAGATAACACAGATATTACTGGCGAGATTTAGTAGGAGAGGCCTCATTTGTGAGGAGAACTTCTAGAGTCCAAGGATTGTCCTTCAGAACGGAAGGAATCTGATGCTGATGCTGTCAGACCTGCTGAGCTCCCCCAGCAGTTTCTGTTTGTATTTCAGTCCAAATCCATTTGGTCCTGATCACGGCCTTGGGAATAGCTTGACAATTACTGGGAAAGGGTTGGACATGTCTCCTTCCCACCAGTTAACCCGGGCTCGAACCCCTGCCATCGCACTGTTGCACTTTGAAAGCAATCGTAAACGGGGAAAAACGCCGAGATGGAATGAATGAGATTGAACTCTCCAAGGTTTCCCAAACATGGCCATATTAGGAGGGCAGAGTGGGTCCCACCTACTATTACATTCTCAGAGCTGGGGAAAGGAGGTTTAAACGCTCGGGGGGACCATATCAATCATCATTTGAAGATGGATTGATAAACCACAGGCCAGTGAGCATGGACCTAGTCAGGGAAAAACGTGTATGATGATCTTGACAGATGCCCTCCAAAGGAAGGCGATGACCGATGGAAGGAGTCCTTGTGATGTAAATCCACTGGATTACAGGATTAGTGCTCATGTACCTGACTGGGATAGTTCAGCTGAGACAAGATGTACTGGAGAAATTCCCCAAGGTTCTTTCCAGAGCAGCTTCCAGACCCACAGCACTATCTTGTGGAACACTGAACGCAGCAGATACACGGGAACGCCACCTGTTGGCAATTCCACATCAAGTCACTCCCCACCCTGGCTTGGAAAAACATCTCAGTCCCACAAGTGCCATTGGTTGGAAATCCTGGAACTCCCTCCCTTACATCATTGTGGGTTTATCTGCACCAAATAATTGGCAGCAGTTCAAGGCAATAACTCATCGTCACCTTCACCAGAGCAATTATACCTGTGTAATCCATGGTGACTGAGCGGCACTGCCCCAAACACATTAATGAATCACAAAATAAAGCTCAGTATTTGGGACCCGTGTGCTCCAGTGCTGAGCTTCTGAATCAGTTGGGTCTATATTCTAGAAAATTGAAAGGCGACTTCGTTTCAGTGTCTCAGATTGTGAAGATGCTTGAGAAGGTAGATGCTGAGAGATTAATCCTGTGGGTCTGGGAATCTGAAACACGATAATACAGCCTCAGGAGTTGCTGGAAAAGCTCAGCAGGTCAGGCAGCATCTGTACAGAGAAATCAGCGTTAATGTTACAGCATCCACAGTTCATTCGGGTTTGATTGACACCCTCTCAGAGTAAGGGGCAGGTTATTTGGGACTGAGATGAGGAGACAGGGCTTCACTCTAAGACCTCTGGGTCTTTAATATTCTCTCTCCCTGAGGATTGTGGATGCTCCCTCACTGAGTACATTTCAGATTGGAATATACAGATAGCCGGTGTCTCAGGGAGTCACGGGGTATGGGGAGTGGATAGGAAACCGGATTTGAAATCTCAAACCAGCTATGATTGGATTGACTGCCAGAACAGACTGAACAGTTTAAACAGGCTGTATGGTCTCCTCCTGCTCATATTACCAGAGCTCTGAGATGTTTACTGAACTTATTCCCAATCCCTTTGGATTTGGTTCCATGACACCGTTTATGATTAAATCTCTGCAGCCCCCACCCTATTACAAACCATCTCATTCCTTCTTCACCGTTACCCGCATTCCAATTTTTCAGAAATCATTACTTTTCTAACTTCCTTCCGCTCTGCTGAATCCCCTCACCCACATAACACACGGGTTAACCTTTCCCTTCTCCCTATAGATGCTGCCTGACCTTATCAGATTTCTCAGCATGGCCTGTGTTTATTTTAGAGGGTATGACATCTCCCTGTTCCAGTTCCTGTGAGAGGATACATTCCCCAATCCGACTTCTTGATATTCCGTTTGTTCACAGAGAAAAGGAGGAACGCTCTGTCCAAATTCATAATATGCACAGAAGAGCATCAATATATTGTGGTGGTATAAATAATAAAACATCTTAAACCAAATGAAATCCCTGAAGAAATGGAATGGTGCAATGGGATCTGTAAGGGGCAGGAATTCAATACGCCCTCCCCCTGTTGTTATTCGGTGTGATGCTCCTGACCCACCAATACACAGATCTGATTGAATGCACAAACAAACCCTTTCCATCCATTTCATTCAGATTAAGGTCAATAACAGGAACAGATTAAACAAGATGTAAACTGTGATGAATGTTGCATGTAGGGAGACATGTTACAGTAGTGTTTTTACAGCACTGAAAGTAGGCTGATCGGCCCATCATTCAAACGCTAGTCTCACCACCTGGACTTCCTCTCTAAACCTCTACAATTTCCCAGATCCCTGTCTGATTGAAGACTGTCTGTGTGGAGTTTGTGCATTCTCCCCGGGTCTGTGTGGGTTCCCTCCGGGTACTCCAGTTTCCTCCCACAGTCCTGAGATGTGCAGGTTAGGATGGATTGGCCATGCAAAATTGTTCATAGTGACCAGGGATGTGGAGGTGAGATGGATTAGCCATGGGAAATGCGGGGTTACAGGGAGAGGGTAGCGGGGGTGGGTGGGGGTGTCTTGGTGGGGTGCATGATGGGCTGAATGGCCGGTTTCCTCACTGTAGGGATTCTATGATTCCATGCCCCTTCCCATCTGCCTCTATGGATGAGGGAGACTATCACCTTACCCAATATCCCCTTCGGTGGCTCAACGTTTGCTTTGTTTCCAACAAAGAGCTGCAGATGCTGCAGATCTGAGAGACAGCACAGAAATTACTGGGGAAACTCAGCAGGTCTGGCAACATCTGTGGGGAGGGAACCTTTCAGATCCAGTGATTGTTCTTCAGAACTGAAGGCTTCTGATTCTGGTGCTGTCAGACCTGCTGAGCTTACTCAGCAATTTCTTGTTTGGATTTCAGCCCCAATCCAGTTGGTGATGATCACGGCCTTGTTAAGTGTGTTTGGGAACGGGGAGGGAACTGCTAGCAGGATGATGGTGCGATAGTGGTGAGCATCGCTGCTTTCCAAGCAGTTAACCCGGGTTCGATCCCCGGCCATCGCAGTGTTGTGGTTTCTAAATCGATTTTTAAAGGAAAGCCACCGGGATATAACCGGGTCTGTCAGATTGCTCCTTGCTTTTCCTGGCGATGGTTCCTGTGAATTGCAGTGGGAAACGGGCAGCATTGCTCGGCATCTCGGAAGCTTTCCCCTCTGCTGCTTCCCATTTCTTACTGAAATCTTGGTTGCAGCACAAGGATGGGTTTGTTTCATTTGAAAAGTGGGAGACTGCTCCCCTCAGGAACCTGAAATAATTACAGAAGCCGCTGGAAACACTGAACAGTTCCAACAGCTTCTGTACTGTTGGGGAGGGAGGATTAATGTGTCAAATCTACACAAGGATAAACTAAACTCCAGCCACAAAACAGTCAGAGATCCTCAGTTTTACAAACATTCATATAACATTTTTCTGAACCATCAATTCACCTTAAACCCATTCAATGTGGAATAGCATCTTTCTGATTCTCACTTTGAGAGATGACCCTCAGTGAGCTCCTCCACCATTCTTTCCATTTCACTGGGGAGCCACTATCCACAGTCTCCAATCAAATGACCTGAACTCAGACACACAGAGATCTTAAAGAGTGATACAATGCAGATAGGAAGTTTATTCCATTTCTGTTTCTGAGTCCAACCTTCACTCAGTTGAGACAGAGTCAGGTATTCAAGGCTCAAACAAGAGCTGGATTCTGCTTCTGGTGATTGTCTTCATTCAGTGAGAAGGAGGGCCGTGGGCCGGAAGGAGCTCATCATTGTGCTTCGGGTTTTCTGCTCAGTCTGCAGCATTGCAGGCATTGGGAGCAGGGCAGCGGGAAAGGTACCTCGTGTGGACTGAAATAGGAATTTCCACACATTGTTCCAGGCCAGTTACAGAGCTCCAGGAATTCTGAATGAGGATCTGAACAATGCATTGATTGAAGGAGGAGGATCAGGGCAACAGGATAAAGCTGATGAGATTAGCAGGATTTCTCGGTCTAACTCTGTGCCATACTTTATTTTCTGCTTCACAAATCTACAATCCGGAGCTGAACCCACTCAGAGCAACATAAGCTCAGAAACAAATAATTCAGTCCAACACATCCATGCCGAACTGATATCCGATGTTAATCTCATCCTATTTGTCAGAATTTGGCCCATGTTCCTCTGAACCCTTTTTAATTCCTACACCCACCCAGATACCTTTTAAATGTTGTAATTGTACCAGCCTCCACTACTTCCTTTGGCAAATCATGCACACAGTGCCCTCTGCGTGAAATATGTTCCCCTTAGGTAACTTTTATGTTTCCCCTCTCAACTTTAACATATGCCATCTGCTTCTGGACTCCACCACCAGAGGGAGATCACCTTGCCTATTTACCCTGTTGAGGCCCTTCATGGTTTTGTGAACCTCTAAAAAGTTACCCCTCAGCCACTGACGTTCCAGGGATAATAGCCTCAACCTATAAAGTCTTACCCTCCAGCACAAACCCTCCAACCTTGGCAACATCCTGGTAAATCTTTTCTAAAAACTTTAAAGTTTCACAACACCCTACTTACAGGAGGGAGTCCAGAATTTCACATTATATACCAAAAGTGGCTAAACCAATCCCGTAACATGACCTCCCAACTCCTTTACACAATTAACTGAGTAATAAAGACAAAAATGCCAAACACCTTCATTCTCCTATTGAAATGTTAGTCCACCTTCAACGATCTATGAAGCTGCACTCCAGGTCTATTTGTCTAGCAACACCCCCAGTACCTTGTCATTCAGGGTATAAGTCCTGCTCTCTTTTGCTTTTCCAAAATGCAACACCTCATATTTATCTAAATTAATCTCCATCTGCCACCCCTCGGCCCATTGGCCCATCTGATCAAGATCCCGTTTTAATCTGAGGTAACCATCTTCACTGTCCTCCACACCTCCAATTTTACTGTCATCTGCAAACTTACGAACCATTCGTCCTATGGTCACATCCAAATCCTTTATATAAATGACAAAGCAACAGTGGACCCAGCACCGGTCTTTGTGGCACACCGCTGGTCACAGGCGTCCAGTCTGAAAAGCAACCCTCCCCCACCACCCTCTGTCTTCTACCTTTGAGCCAGCTCTCTACCCAAAGTGTAATTCTACTGCCCCAACATACAAGTTTGACAATATGACACCAGTCTCAAAAGTACAACGAGAATCTATTCCTGATGACAACAGGCGGGTCAGTTTCCCACCGGTGCTGTTTACACTTGGAATATACCTGGAGCAGAGCAACACAAACCAACTAGAGAGAGTGGCTTTGTGTGAGGAGAGTCAGTGTGGAGCTAAAATTCAACAAATCTGGTGGAATAAAATAAAAGATTAATGAAGGTAAGGACCTTCAATCTGGTTCACAAATTATTACTTAAGAGGCTGGATAAAAACTGAAGTTATTGGAAGAAATGGCTCAAGCTCACCATGGAGAATTAATGTGCTAAGATGGAAAAGTGCTGAGTGATCATAAATTACTGCAACTTGCAAACAGCAGAATTAAAATCCAATTTCCTTTTTTCTGCAAGGATGAATATTTTAATCATATTGTTCTCTATATATGAATGATACAGACGGTTATTTATTATCGAGACAGAAAAGACAATTAATATTTTCTTTGACATCTAACTTGGATTTGGAGAAGATACTGTGGATGATAACGGCCAACAGGATTGTTTGCACGAACAGGCGAATAATCATGTCTCCAGTAAATAGCAGAAGGTTGTGGATGGAAATGAACAGACTGAATCCCGCTGTGATGGAGTTTGGCATAAAAGACTAAAGAGAGACAAACTCGCCCGAACTACAGAGTTTGAAATGTGAACATGGATCGAGTTGCCTTGGTGTTCATGTGCACAGGTCTTTTACTGTGACAAGATCTGCTGAAGGGGGAAATAGAAAACATGTAGGATCTTAAGCATCACAAATGACCCATTGAATAAGGAGAAAGAAAATGCATATAGGGAAAACTCTGCTGTTCCTGGGGATCTTAAATCTAACCTCAGCAGGTCAGGCAGCATCTGTGAGAAGGGAACCAGAACCCATTTCTCCCACAGCAGTCTGCAAGGCACCAAGTGAGCTCCCTGATCTGATTAGGCCTGTGCTAATTAACACTGCACACAGATATTAATCCAGTGGGTCAGTTTCTTAGTTAAACGCGAGGTCCTGAGAGTAACGAGGCAGAAGCTTGTATGTTGTTCACACCTACATGATCCGTAAAATGGTACCCTGCCCGTACCATTGCAAACTCAGCTTCAGCTCTGACCATATTTCCTGAAACCCAGCATGGGGAGGAAACACTGCCTCCTGGTCTTAGGTTCTTTGCTGTAGGATAAGGTGTCACTTCCTGTGAGCTCCCTCTGACAACTCCATTGCTTTTAGTTTCTCTCACATTATCGGCTTTCTGCTCCTTCTGGTTTCATGGTCTAGTCACACTTACCAAAGCTGAGGCTCCTGCTAAATGGTAAAATCTGGTTCGGGCATCATTAAATAGAAGAATTAATACAGGGGTATGAGTAAATGGGAGACTTGGTGGGAATCAATAAATGGGAGATTCAGTGCACAGTGCCATTACATTGGAAAACTGCTGTGAGTGTCAATATATTCGGAAATTAGAGCAGAGTATGTCTAAATTGGGGAATAGGGGCAGGGAACCAATAAAAAAAATTGCAAGCATCAGTTAATCAGAGATTCATTTCAGTGCATCACTAAATGAAAAAAATGCAGGACATTAATAATTGGAGAATTCATGCAGGTGCCATTAAATTCGAAGTGTGAGAACTGGGGCAGAATAACACTCAATGGGAAAATTGGTGCAGTTCCAGGATTTGCACAGGATTGGAAAATGGGAGAAATAGTCATACAGTTGTCGAGATTTACAATACACAAACAGATCCTTCGATCTAAGTTGTCCATGTGTCTATTTAAGAATTCCGGCAGCGCTCCACTAAATTGGACAATCATTGCAAGGGACTACTTAATGGGAGAAGTGGGCAAGGGCTTATCAAAATGTGAGAAATGTAACAGGGAAATAGTCAATAGAAGAATTAGTACAGGGGTATGAGTAAATGGGAGATCTGGTGCACAATGCCGTTACATTAGAAAATTGGTGGGAATGCCGATATATTGGAAGATTGGAGCAGAGCATATTTAAATTGGGGCATAGGGGCCAGGGAATCAATGAAAAGAAATGTTGCAAGCATTGGTAAATTGGAGATTCAATTCAGTGCATCACTGAATGAAAACAATTCACCAGGGCATCCGTACGTGGAAGAAGTGTTTCAGGGAACACTAAAATCGAAGGAATTGATGGAGGACATTAATAATTGGAGAGTTCATGCAGGTGCCTTTAAATAGGGCAGGATAATACTCAATGGGAGAATTGGTGCAGTTTCAGGATTTGTGCAGGATTGGTAAATGGGAGAAATGGTGCCTCGCATCGCAGCCATAAATTGAGTCGTACAGTCATAGAGATGTATAACATAGAAACAAATGCTTAAGTCCGACTTGTCTATAACTCAATTTTAGAATTCTGGCAGCGCTCTACGAAATTAGAGAATCATTCCAAGGAAATACTAAATGGAAGAATTGGACAAGGGCTTATCGAAATAAGATAAATTGGAACGGGGCATCCGATAACGGCAAATTGGTGCAGTTAGCACCAAATGGGAGAGTTTCAGTTTAGCAGAAAATGGGAGAATTGATGCATTGTAGGACTAAATGGGAGAAATGGGACAAGACAATACTTGATTCGGGAATGGGAGTCGGGTACCCATTAATTGGCGAGGGCATCATTCAATATGAGGATTGGTGTAAGGCAAAACTGAATGGAGAACATGTTCAGGACGTCAGTAATTGGGGGAAATGGTGCTAAGCAACACTGAATTGGGGAATTGGTATGGGGTAACAGCAAATGAAAGCCCTGGTGCAGGGTGCTGATAACTTCGACAATTGGAGTAAATGGGAGAATATGGGCAGTGAATCAGTAACTAGGACAAATGTTGCAAATGATTAGTGGTCCAGATTCAATACAGTTTATGATGAAATGTGGGAGTTGATGCAGTTCACCACGAAAGGGAAGATATGTGCAGGATCGGTAATTTGGAGATCTGCTGCAGGGATCGCAAGATTAGAAAGTTCTATCAGCTGACTATTAAATGGGAGAATTGTTGCAGGGAAATACTGAATGGTAGACCTGGTGCACAGTGGAGATAAATTGGGGAATTGGTATATGGCAACAGTAAATGGGAGAATTAGAGTAGCACACCCTTAAATGGCAGAATCGGGCTCGAGCATCAGTACATGGAAGAATTAGTACAGGGATATGAGTAAGTGGGAGATTTGGTGGAAACAATAAATGGGAGATCTGGTGCACAGTGCCGTTCCATTAGAAAATTGGAGGGTGTGCCAATATTCTGGAAAATTGGAGCAGAGCATATCCAGATTGGGGAATAGGGGACAGGGAATCAACAAAAAATAGAAATGTTGCAAGCATTGGTAAATTGGAAATTCAGTTCAGTGCATCACGAAATGAAAAAAATAATATCAACAGGGCTTCCGTACATTGAAGATGTGTATCAGGGAACAATTAATGAAAGGAATTGGTGCAGAGCAATATTAATTGGAGAATTCATGCAGGTGCTATTAAATTATTAGTGGGACAACTGGGGAAGGATATCCTCAATGGGGGAGTTGGTGAAATTCCCGACTTAGTGCGGAATTGGTAAATGGGAGAATTGCTGCAAGGAAGCGGAGCACTAATTACACCCTTAGAGATGTACACACGGAAAAAGACTCTTCAGTCCAACTTGACCACGCCGAAAATTAAGAATTCTAGCAGCTCTGCGCTAAATTGCACGAAACTATTAAATGGCAAAGTTACAAAAGGGCTTATCGAAATGTGAGAATTTGCAACAGAGCATCAGATAATGGATGAATTAGTGCAGTTCAGCACTAAATGAATGAGTTATGCTGTGTTGCACTAAATGGGAGAATTGGGGCAGGACAATTTGGGAGATATAGAGTAGGGTATCGCTAAATTGGGCGAGGGCATCAGTCACTGTGCAACACTGAGTGGAGACATTGTTCAGGAAATCAGTAATTGGGGAAATGGTGCTAAGCAACACTGAATTGGAGAATTGGTGTGGGGTATCAGTAAATGAAAGACCTGGTGCAGGGTGCTGATAACTTCGAGAATTGGAGCAAATGGGAGAACACGGGCAGTGAATCAGTAAATAGGACAAATGTTGCAAAGGACTAGTGGTCCACATTCAAAACAGTGCACCACGAAATAGGGGAGTTGGTGATGTTCACCACTAACTGGAAGATATGTGTAGGATCGGAAATTTGGATATATGCTGCAGGGATCGCAAGATTAGAGAATTCTGGCAGCGGACTACTAAATGGGAGAATTGTTGCAGGGAAATACTGAATGGAAGAACTGGTGCACAGTGGAGCTAAATTATAGAATGGGTGCATGGCACCAGGAAATGGGAGAATTAGAGTAGGGCACCCTTAAACGGTAGAATGGGGCTCGCGCATCAGTAAATGGAAGAATTAGTACAGGGATATGAGTTAGTGGGAGATTCGGTGCACAGTGCCATTAATTAGAAAACTGATGTGAATGTCAATATATTAGAAAATTGGAGCAGAGCGTGTCTAAATTGGCGAGTAGGGGCATGGAATCAATAAAAAGAAATGTGCAAGCATCGGTAAATTGGAGATTCAGTTCAGTGCATTACTAAATGAAAACAATTCAGCTTGGCACCCGTACGTGGAAGAGGTGTTTCAGGTAACAATTAAATGGAAGGAATTGATGCAGGGCAACAATAATTGGAGAATTCAGACAGGTGCTCTTAAATTGGGCAGGATAATACTCAATGGGAGAGTTGGTGCACTTTCAGGATTTGTGCAGGATTGGTAAATGGGAGAAATGGTGCAGAGCAGCGGAGCCATAAATAGAGTCATACAATCATAGAGATGTACAACATGAAAACAGACACTGCAGTCCAACTTGTCTATGACTCAATTTTAGAATTCTGGCAGCACTCCACGAATTTTGAGAATCATTCCAAGGAACTACTAAACATAAGAATTAGGCAAGGGCTAATCGAAATAAGATACGTTGGAACGGGGCACCCGACAATGGCAAATTGGTGCAGTTAGCAACAAATGGGACATTTTCAGTTTTTCAGGAAATGGGAGAATTGATGCAGTGTAGCACTAAATGGAAAAATTGGGACAGGACAATAGAGTCATAGAGTCTTAGAGATGTAAAGCATGCAAACAGACCCTTCAGTCCAACCTGTTAGTGCCGACCAGATATCCCAACCCAATCTAGTCCCACCTGCCAGCACCCGGCCCATATCCCTCCGAACCCTTCCGATTCATATACCCATCCAAGTGCCTCTTAAATGTTGCAATTGTACCAGCCTCCACCACATCCTCTGGCAGCTCATTCCATACACGTACCACACTTTGCGTGATGAGGTTGCCCCTTAGGTCTCTTTTATATCTTTCCCCTCTCACCCTAAACCTATGCCCTCGAGTTTTGGACTCCCGGACCCCAGGGAAAAGACTTTGTCTAATTATCCTATCCATGCCCCTCATACTTTTGTAAACTTCTATATGGTCACCCCTCAGCCTCCGACGCTCCAAGAAAAACAGCCCCAGCCTGTTCAGCCTCTCCCTGAAGCTCAAATCCTCCAACCCTGGCAACATCATTGTAAAACTACTTGATGTGGGAATGACAGTAGGGCACCCTTAAATCGGGCGAGGGCATCATTCAATATAAGGATTGGTGTAAGGCAAAACTGAATGGAGAACTTGTTCAGGACGTCAGTAATTGGGGGAAATGTGCTAACACTGAATTGGAGAATTGGTGCTGGACATCAGAAATGAGAGTCCTGGTGCACAGTGGAGCTAAATTAGAGAATTGGTGCATGGCACCAGGAAATGGGAGAATTAGAGTAGCGCACCCTTAAATGGTAGAAACGGGCTCGGGCATCAGTAAATGGAAGAATTAGTACAGGGGTATGAGTAAATGGGAGATTTGGTGGAATCAATAAATGGGAGATCTGTTGCACAGTGCCATTACATCAGAAAATTGGTGGGAGTGCCAATATATTGGAAAATTGGAGCAGAGCATGTCTAAATTGGGGAATAGGGGCCAGGGAATCAATAAAAAGAAAAATTGCCACAAGCATCGGTAAATTGGAGATTTAGTGCACTGCATTACTAAATGAAAACAAAAATCCGCAGGGCATCCGTACGTGGAAGATGTGTATCAGGGAACAACTAATTGGAAGAAATTGATGAAGGGCAACAATAATTGGAGAATTCATGCAGGTGCCATTAAATTCCAAGTGGGAGGACTGGGGCAGGATAATCTCAATGGGTGAGTTGGTGAAATTCCTGAATTAGTGCAGGATTGGTAAATGGGAGATTTGGTGCAGTGAGGCGGGGCACTAATTACAGCCTTAGAGATGTACAGCATGGAAAAAGACCCTTCGATCCAACTTGTCCATGCTTAAATTTAAGAATTCTGGCAGCTCTCCACTAAATTGGAGAATCATTGCAAGGAACTACTAAGTGCAAAAATTGGGAAATGGCTTATCAAAATGTGAATATTTGCAACAGGGCATCAGATAATGGGTGAATTAGTGCAGTTCAGCACTAAATGGGTGAGTTATGTTGTGTTGCACTAAAGGGAAAATTGGGGCAGGGCCATACCTTTTGGGAGAGTTAGAGTAGGGCACCCCTAAACTGGGCGAGGGCATCAGTCAGTGTGAGGATTGGTGTAAGGCAACACTGAGTCGAGAACTTGTTCAGGACATCAGTAATTGTGGGAAATGGTGCTAAGCAACATTGAATTGGAGAATTGGTGCGGGTCATCAGTAAATAAGAGACCTGATGCACAGTGGATCTAAATTGGTGATTGGCAACAGTAAATGGGAGAATTAGGGTAGCGCACCCCTAAATGTTAGAATCAGTAAATGGATGATGAAGAACAGGGATATGAGTAAATGGGAGCTTTGGTGGAATTTGGGCAAGGGCGTCAGTCAATATGAGGATTGGTGAAAGGCAAAACTGAATGAAGAACTTGTTCAGGGCGCCAGTAATTGGGGGAAATGTTGCTAAGCAGCACGGAATTGGAGAATTGGTGTGGGCCATCAGGAAATGAGACCTGGTGCATAGTGGAGCTAAATTACAGAATTGGTGCACGGCAACAGTAAGTGGGAGAGTTCGAGTAGCGCACACTTAAATTGTAGAATCGGGCTCGGGCATCAGTAAATGGAAAAATTAGTACAGAGATAAGAGTAAATGGGAGATTTGGTGGAAACAATAAATGGGAGATCTGTTGCACAGAGGAGTTGCATTAGAAAATTGGTGGGAGTGCCAATATATTGGAAAATTGGAGCAGAGCATGCCTAAATTGGGGAACAGGAGCCAGGGATTCAATAAAAAGAAGAAATGTTGCAAGTATTGGTAAATTGGAGAGTCAGGACACTGCATTACTAAATGAAACAAAAAATCAGCAAGGCATTCGTACGTTGAAGACGTGTGTCATGGAACAACTAAATGGAAGGAATTGATGCAGGGCAACAATAACTGGAGAATTTATGCAGGTGCCTTTAAATTCTGAGTTGGAAACCTGGGGCAGGATAACACTCAATGGGAGAATTGGTGCAATTCCCGGATTTGTGCGGGATTGGTAAATGGGAGAGTTGGTGCAGGGAAGCGGAGCCCTAAATAGTGCCTTAGGGATGTACAGCTGCTAGATCTCCCACAACAGTGACTACACCTCACAAGGACTTCAGTTGCCATGAAGCACATTCAGAAATCCTGAATGTGTGAAAAAACATTTATAAATACAAATCAAGCCTTAGCAATGAATAAAAGACCCAAGAACAGGGCAGGAAATGGTAATCTATCGGTCTCATCTCACCGGAGAGAAATCAGGGGGGAAAAAACTATGTTTTTGATGTGATTGATACATGAACAATTAAAGAGATAATTTACACCGAATGAAGTAAGCCACTGCTGACAGAATGAACACAGTTCAGTTCTGGATGCAATAACAGCAGAATACTATCACATGTTACCTCACTGGAATGTGTGTGTCACCATAGTCTTACCAGACCATGAGGGCTGCTCTCTTCATTCCAGAGAGAAGTGACTCATGGTGATTTGACCAAAGGTCCAGACCTCGGGCTAGGGAAGAATTTTGAGAACGAAAGTCCTTCAGGGTAATCTTACACTGGTAATGAGAACTGAACTCACGCTGTCCACATCACACTGCTCTGTAAACCAACAATACAGCCAACTTAGCTAAACTGATTCCCCCTAACTGGAGTGTCACATGTGGGGATGAATAATTGAATCCCTTGCTACACACAGTGCAGGTGAACGGCCTCTTCCCACAATGTGTTTGTTGATGTTTCATCAAATCATTGCTACTCATAAAGCTCTTCTCACATTCAGAGCATTGACATGTTCTCTCATTGATGTGAACAAAGCCATAGCTGCTGAGGTTGGAGAACTGAGTGAACCCCTTCCCACACAAGGAGCAGGTACAAGTTGTGAATGTGCTGGTGCTCACTGAGTACAGATGACGAAGTGAATCCCTTCCTTCACTCAGTGCAGGCGGACAGTCTCTCTCTCTAGTATGGCCACGCTCGTGTATTTGAAGCTTTGCTGATTTAATAAATCCCTTCTCTCACACAGAACAGATGATTGGTGTCTCTCCAGTGTCAACTCAACGGTTGACATTGGGCTGAACTGGGAATTTTATTCCTTCCCAAACAGTGCAGACAATGCTTCTCTCCCGATGATGAAAACGTTTGTCTGACATTAGGCTGGATCCCCAAGTGAATACCTTCCCACACATGGAACAGCTGAATATCTTTTCCCCCATGGGAACAGGTTGATGTTAAATTATGGCTGAAAAATGTGTTGCTGGAAAAGCGCGGCAGGTCAGGCAGCATCACAGGAATAGGAGAATCGACGTTTCGGGCATCAGCCCTTCTTCAGGGATGAGGAGGGTGTGCCAAGCAGGCTAAGATAAACGGTAGGGAAGAGGGACTTGGGGGAGGGGCGCTGGGAATGCGATAGGTGGAAGGAGGTTAAGGTGAGGGTGATAGGCCGGAGAGGGGTTGGGGCGGAGAGGTCGAGAATAAGATTGCAGGTCAAGAAGGCGGTGCTGAGTTCGAGGGTTGGGACTGAGATAAGGTAGGGGGAGGGGAAATGAGGAAGCTGGAGAAATCTGCATTCATCCCTTGTGGTTGGAGGGTTCCGAGGCGGAAGATGAGGCGCTCTTCCTCCAGGTGTCGTGTTGCTGTTTGAGGACGTGGCTGAAGAGCTTCAGGGCAGAGGAGATGACCTGTGGGGGGGGGGGGGGTGTGCAGTTAGAGAGGGACTCACTGAGATCCTTGTAGAGGGAGGAGGACTGCTTCTTCAAGGAAGGCATCCTTGCAAGAGGATTCGCAGTAGGTTAAAATCAACTAGCAGAAAGTGAGGACTGCAGATGCTGGAGATCAGAGCAAACAAATGTGTTGCTGGAAAAGCGCAGCAGGTCAGGCAGCATCAAAGGAACAGAAGAATCGACGTTTCGGGCATAATCCCTTCTTCAGAAATTTGGAGGGTGTGCCAAGCAGGCTAAGATAAAATGCAAGGAGGAGGGACTTGGGAGAGGGGCGTTGGGAATGCAATAGTTGGAAGAAGGTTAAGGTGTTAAATTATGACCATTGAGTTGAAGATCTTTACACATCTTAATTTTTTTTTCCCCCACAGTCAGGGGAAAGGTCTCTTGTCAGTGTAAACCCACTGGTGTTACATGAAGCTGGATGACAAAGTAAATCCCTTCCCACACATAGAGCAGGTGAACAGTCTCTCCCCAGAATGTCTGTGTCGATGAGTCTCCAGCTGGTCTGGGGATTTGCAATCCTTCTCACAATCCAGACATTTCCATGGTGCTGATCTCCTCACATATCTCCAAGTTGGATAATCTGTTGAATCCTTTCCCATAAACACGACATATTTATGGCTTCTCTGTCTGTGGATTTTTAAAGAATGTTCACTGGATAATGTTAAATAATTTCTGCAGTCAGTTCAGTGGAACACTCACACTGTTGTGTGTGCGTCTCTGTGTGTGTCTGTGTGCGTCTGTGTGTGTGTGTGTGTGTCTGTGTGTGCGTGTGTGTCTGTGTGTGTGTGTGTGTGTGTCTGTACTGGCACTTTACCACTCACAATGTTTTTTTGAAATCTTTGCTTCCAGACATACCAGATAAACATGTTCCCTTTATGTCCAAATGAATTAAGTGACTCTTTTGGATCTATATATCATGTTTGATTTGACTCAATCATCTTCAATTCGTTCAATCTATTTCTCTGTGAAATGATTTTCAAATATTATTGTGGTCCATACAGGGTAAAATCTCAGAACAAACAAAGCCAATTTCAGAAAGACATCCTTCCTCTATTCTATTCCTCCTTCCAAAGAAATGATCCAATCACATCAAAAGATGCAAGAAGTCCCATCAAAAGCAAAAAGGAACCTTCCTGAATAAATCAGGTTGTTGTTCCAACATACATGAGACAATGTGTGCCCTGAGGTACAAACCTGTTGTGGGATGTACCTCGCCAACTGGTGGACAGTACAGTCCTCTATCCAGAAGGATGTTACACAAGAGATGATCCCCTTTGCTGCTACTGTACATCAGTGGGGAAGAAAGGGAATGGGGAAGGTTGTTGGCAATCAAGAATGCTGTTTTGTCCCACATGTTGACAAGCTTCTTGTTGTTGAAGCAGCTTTCAACCAGGCAAGCGGAGAGGATTCTGTAACACACCGGACTTACGTCTTGTAAGGTGGGCAGTCCGGAGGGGAGTTGAGTGCTGCAAGACTTTTTGCGTCTGCCCTGATGCTGTATCAACTGTAGTTATATGGTTAGTTCTGTTCAGTTTCTGGTCAATATTACACCCCCGGAATGCTGCTCATGGAGGATTCAACAATGGTATTGCTGTGGATTTTCAACAAGGGATACTCGGATTTTCTCTTGTTGAAGAGGGTCTTTGCCAGGCACGGGTGTGATACGGCTATCACTTGCCACTTGTGCAGATTTTAGATCCTGGCCATGTCTTGCTACATATGGATGTGCATTTTTTTAGTTACGTTCAGGTTCAGGTTGTAAGATTGTCCTCAATGAAAACAAACCTACCAGCTCAGCGAGCAAATTTACAACCTGAACATGTGGATATGTGCTACATCAGTATCGGAGCAGTTGAAAATGATGCTGAATATTGTCCAATCATCAACCAACAACCCCGCTTCTGAAGGGAAAGTAACTGACAAAGCAGCTGAAGATGGTTGACCCTGAGACTCCATCCTGAGGAACTCCCCTCGAACTAACAAGGCCGGTATTCTCAAGGCCCACCTGCTTCACAAGTGGGACATGACACGTTTGAACAGGTTGATTAAAAACGTCACCAGCAGAAAAAAACAGGGATTCATGTAGACTGCTGTTTGTTTCAAAGATCACCTGAGGGTGAAGCTGTTATAAAGCTATCACCCAGGGCACTGGGTCTGAAGGAGATGCACACAGGACTGGAATGGTTCACTCTGTTTCTCTGCTCACATTCCTGCCAGGCCTGCTGACTTCCTCCAGCAATTTCTGATGTGATTTGGATGTGAGCATAAGAGGTACAGTTAGTAAGTTTGCAGATGACACCAAAATTGGAGGTGTAGTGGACAGCAAAGTAGGTTACCTCAGATTGCAACAGGATCTTGACCAGATGGGCCAATTGGCTGAGAAATGGCAGATGGAGTTCAATTCGGATAAATGCAAGGTTCTGGATTTTGGGAAAGCAAATCTTAGCTGGACTTACACACTTAATGGTAAGGTCCAAGGGAGTGTGGATGAACAAAGAGACCTTGGAGTGCAGGTTCATAGCTCCTTGAAAGTGGAGTCGCAGATAGATAGGATAGTGAAGAAGGCGTTTGGTATGCTTTCCTTTATTGGTCAGAGTATTGAGTACAGGAGTTGGGAGGTCATGTTGCGGCTGTACATGACATCATTTAGGCCACTGTTGGAATATTGTGTGCAATTCTGGTGTCCTTCCTATTGGAAAGGTGTTGTGAAACTTGAAAGGATTCAGAAAAGATTTACAAGGATGTTGCTAGGATTGGAGGATGTCAGCTATAGGGAGAAGCTGAATAGGCTGGGGCTGTTTTCCCTGGAGTGACGGAGGTTGAGGGGTTAACTTACAGAGGTTTACAAAATTGTTAGGGGCATGGAAAGGATAAATAGACAAAGATTTTTCCCTGGGGTGGGGGAGTCCAGAACGAGAGGGCATAGGTTTAGGGTGAGAGGGGAAAGATATAAAAGAGACCTAAGGGGCAACCTTTTCACGCACAGAGTGGTACGTGCATGGAATGAGCTGCCAGAGGAAGTGGTGGAGGTTGGTACAATTGCAACATTTAAGACGCATTTGGATGGGTATATGAATAGGAAGGGTTTGGAGGGATATGGGCCGGGTGCTGGCGGGTGGGACTAGATTGGGTTGGGATATCTGGTCGGCATGGACGGGTTGGACCGAAGGCTCTGTTTCCAGGCTGTGCATCTCGATGATTCTCGTCTCAGGTTTTCAGCATCTGCGTGAATCACCCTCAGGCCCCGCCCCGTGACGTCACGTATCCCTCTGCGCATGCGTCCACTTTCCCGGCCAAGATGGCGGCTGTTCAACTCAGAAGTGCAAACCATTTACCCACAAGTTATTTTTCAACGTGCTCGCTTCTCGCTGGAAGGGTTTATTCTTGGTCTGAATCCCTCTGTCCAGCTCCTGCAGCCTTACCGTCTGGAAAAGCACGTCTCCCCATTTCCCACGGAGACAAACCCGGCACTGCGGCTGCACCGCCCTCGCCTGTAGTGAGTATAGAGGGTATTCATCACCGCGGGGAACGCTGGGTAGCTACTCCGCCATTGAGGACATTAACACAGAAGATTAATTCTGTTCATTAATAATTTTCTCTTTCCTGAATTCCAATCTTCTGAGATCCAAATAATCTTTGGAAGAACAAAATTGGCGGTTAGAAAAACATCTTAAAATTGGATGCATCTCTCAAATCTCTCAAATCATCTCTACAACATAATCTTGTTATTAAAATACGAGATCTCTCAAATCATTTTGTAAATTCCCGTCCTGAACTGATGGTGGTAGATTTTGGAAACTCCTTTAACAGGTGGATGTTTAATACTCAAGCCAAGAGATACATTTGTTTATTCTGAATGTCTCTCAAATGTTTCTTTGGTCATCTCATTTTACAAAATCGTAGAAGGAATGAAAACTGAAGTGTTTCTCTGATGCCAGTTCTGTGATAACTTCTCAGCTACAAGCTCCAGCCAGAGAGTTTACATGATTCAGAGGTGAATTTTTTTGTGCGTTCATCTATAATTCAATAGTTAACTTGCTGTGGTTCATTGGTTAGACCCTAGTGTGATCCCTTTACTGTGGATGTGAATCCATGCCCATGCATTATTCTGTTTCATCCCTGTCCTCCATGACAATCTCTTTGTCATTGTCCAACCTGCGCTACCTTTAATAATGAGTATTTTAACTCTCTGTGACAGTTTATTGTTATTTCTTCCAGTTATGGTCAAACGAGAGCTTCATCACTGCAGGCCACTGAGGTATGTGCTGTTAATTTATTCCACTCGTATGTGTGGCCTCCCTCACATACATCACTCAGACCCTGCTATGCTCCTTTTTGCTTTCATTCTTCATGTTCCCTCTTACACACACTATTCCCTTCCCTGCTCATACACACCCGTACCTACCCCCCCATGGCCTTCCCCCTCCCGTCGCCTTCCCCTCCCGTCACCCTTCTACCCCCGT
This sequence comes from Chiloscyllium plagiosum, assembly GCF_037043375.1. Lineage (NCBI taxonomy): Eukaryota > Metazoa > Chordata > Chondrichthyes > Orectolobiformes > Hemiscylliidae > Chiloscyllium > Chiloscyllium plagiosum. Next base: position 49,758,633 of record NW_028270178.1, on the reverse strand, counting down.
CACTCTTGTACCCCTGTCACCCTTCTCGCCCCCGTCACCCTTCCCCCTACCCCGTCACCCTCCTCCCCATTGCCTTCCCTCCCCATCGCCTTCCCACCCGCGCCTTCTCCCCCATTGCCTTCCCCATTGCCTTCCCACCCCATCACCTTCTGTGATAACTTCTCAGCTACAAGCTCCAGCCAGAGAGTTTACATGATTCAGAGGTGAATTTTTTTGTGCGTTCATCTATAATTCAATAGTTAACTTGCTGTGGTTCATTGGTTAGACCCTAGTGTGATCCCTTTACTGTGGATGTGAATCCATGCCCATGCATTATTCTGTTTCATCCCTGTCCTCCATGACAATCTCTTTGTCATTGTCCAACCTGCGCTACCTTTAATAATGAGTATTTTAACTCTCTGTGACAGTTTATTGTTATTTCTTCCAGTTATGGTCAAACGAGAGCTTCATCACTGCAGGCCACTGAGGTATGTGCTGTTAATTTATTCCACTCGTATGTGTGGCCTCCCTCACATACATCACTCAGACCCTGCTATGCTCCTTTTTGCTTTCATTCTTCATGTTCCCTCTTACACACACTATTCCCTTCCCTGCTCATACACACCCGTACCTACCCCCCCATGGCCTTCCCCCCCCCATGGCCTTCCCCCTCCCGTCGCCTTCCCACCCCCATCGCCTTCCCACCGGCGCCTTCTCCCCATTGCCTTCCCCCCATCGCTTTCCCACCCCCCATCGCCTTCCCACCCCCATCGCCATTCACCCCCATCGCGTTCCCACCCCCTATCGCTTTCCCACCCCCATTGCCGTTCCCCCATCGCCCTTCCCCTCCATCGCCTTCCCAATCGCGCCTTCTCCCCATCGCCTTCCCACCCCATCGCCTTCCCACCCCATTGACTTCCCTCCCTATCGCCTTCCCACCCCCCATCGTCTTCCCACCCGCGCCTTCTCCCCATTGCCTTCCCTCCCCATCGCCTTCCCACCCCCATCGCCTTCCCACCGGCGCCTTCTCCCCATTGCCTTCCCCCCATCGCTTTCCCACCCCCCATCGCCTTCCCACCCCCATCGCCATTCACCCCCATCGCCTTCCCACCCGCGCCTACTCGCCCATCGCCTTCCCACCCCATCGCCTTCCCACCCTATTGCCTTCCCTCTCCCCCCCCCCACATGGCATGGAGACCAAGTCACCCTCTGGGACAGGTGGAGAGGAAGGCAGTGGGGAAAGGGGGAGAGAGAGAGAGAGAGAGTGTGTGAGGGACAGGTTGTGGTGAAGGGGGGATAGTGGTGAGAATAAAACCCAGTGAGAGAACAAGACAAAGATAATGAAAGTCAGAAAGCAGAATAAACAAATACCTGGTGGGGGGGGGGGGGGGGGGGGAGAGACATAAGGACAGAGAGAGAGAGAGAGAGAGAGAGAACTGACAGGGAGAGAGAGAGAAAGGAACAGACGGAGGGAGAGAGAAACGGCCCAGGGAGAGCGAGAGGGAGAGTGATAGAGAGATTGGGAAAGACTGAACGATTAAATAATTCCAGGAAAGAGAGTGAGGAGGCAGAGAGTTGTAGAAAGGAAATCTCCGGGGGAACGTGAACAAGATCGAGATGGGAAGGATGGAGAGAGATGGGGATTGAAGGAAAGATGTAGGGAATGGAGAGAGGGAACACGGGAATGAAAATGAGAGCTGCAGTGAGTGACGGAGGCAGTATCATCTGTGGGATCAGACTGTGCACCAACTCCCTCTCTGCCCCTTTGTATCCCCCCCTCCAGCCCAGAGCTCACTACTCATGGAAAAATCACAGAGACTGCCTGAACCCCACAATTCTTTTCCGTTTGTGTCTGTGTCTGTGTGTGTAAATGAACAAGGAGACAGGACAGTTTCTGATTATTCTCTCTCTCTGGTTCCAGCTCTTGTCTGATGATTCTTCACGGCAGAATGATTGGATTCTCTCTGTCTCTGCATCGTCCGAGTTTCAGCTTCCAGATCAAATCTCCTCCTCAGGGGGAGATACTGTTGTAATGTAGGCCCCACTGCAGGTAGTTGAGACACTGCAAGATCCCACAAGGAGCATTACTCTGATATTAGAACAAGTCTTTGGATCGAGAAACAAAGCTCACACACTTCAATAATTGCAGTCCGCGACAAAATCTGAATCAGTAGTGTCCTTTATTTTACTCTTGCAAGTGGGTGTGATGTCCAGTGTCTATGCGAGAAGGGACATACACACCCCAAATTCAATTAATACACAATATTTGTATAATTTGGTTTCTTTTGTTTTTCATTTCTCCTCCCCTGTTTACATCCTCCACTTCTCTAAGACCGGCACCCATTACTCCTGTTTATCTCTTGCCTTATCCGGCCTTTGTCTGTGACAGAATGCTTACATCTGGCCTCACAATGCCGTTTGACCTCATCCCGCTGTAGGTCATTGTTAGGCATATTCTTTCTTCACCATTATCTACTCCCTCCATCTGTACCTTCCCCTACCATACTGACCCTTATGACCCTTTTAATTGGGGTTTGTTCCTGTGTCTTTGTAAAAGTGGGAAACAGATGTTTATACCTACTTTTTGTACAGGCGTATCTAGCTTAACTTCCTCCCCTGACAGCATCTTATCTATTCGCCTGTAATATCTACCATTGTTTTGCTGTCACGTCTCATTCTTGCATACAATTTTAGCTAATACAAAAACAATTATGTATTTCCTCCACATTGTTTCCATTCTAGTTGACTCAGCTCTTGGCTGAAACAATTACGCACTGGTGTGAGTTCATTTACTTTGTATAAGTAATTAGAATTGCCGAAGTAACACTATTTTTCCGACATCCCACAATTTCCCCTTTTTCTTTAATTACCATTTGTTATCTTCTGCACTTTTTCTTTTAAGCATCGCCCCCGAAACTCGCAAGCATCATTCTGGAGATTTCATCCATCTTGGTCTCACTCATCTCCTCATTATTTAGTCGATAAAGTTCCTCTGCCTGATTCCCTTTTAGGGGCATCTGTTTCATCAAGGCTGTTTCATTCAGTATTTCGGTGAGCCCTCGTATTCAGGGTATGATACAACAGCCAATGACCACCAATACCCCGACTACTACGATCAGGGAAGTAAAGATAGAAACCACCCCCTTCCATTTTCTAAACCATCTTTTCCTTCTCAAATGCCAGGGTAAATGGAATTGCCAATTGTACAATTGCACATATCCCTCCCCAATCCGGAGGTAGGGTGGGTCTCAATACTTTGCCTCCACAGTACCACCACAGGTCCGCTCGAGGAACCTTTAGCGCTGAGTAGTTCCCTCCCTTCTCCGTTTCGGTAACATTCTTAATCTATGTACATAATTTCAGCTCCCCCCAAATCTCTCGACCGATTTCTACCTCGTCTATGCACACACGATGTGTGATTTCCAACTGTGGTGGAAAATGTGAAGGAGACTTTTGCATCTTTCTTCTCCAAGGGAGGGAACATCAGAGCTAGGGAGGTACAATTCCTGTCATTCCATGCAGTCTCATCCTGATAGAGGGCTATCATATATTTCATGCCCTTCCTATCCCAAATGTTTCATTTAATTGTATCTCATAGGTGCCCCCCCCCCCCCCCCAGAATTCCTTCGTGCCATGTGGTTTTCTTTATTGTTAGGTATATTGGGTTACACTTTTTATTGGGACAATCGCGAGCTGGTCGGAAGGGGGCCCAGTGTACTGTGACGAGACCATTATACCAAGTACCATCCCCAAAGCCATTCCCATAGGACTTAAGATGTATCTCTGAGCTGCGGTACTGTCTCTGATTATCTAAATCCCCACAATTTACTAAGCTGCATGCATCAGCGTCTATTACTTGTGGATTATCAGACTCAGGAACCGCTAATAATACATATGAAAATGATATTTGACAAAATCCCTCATAAGCATTCCCAGTATTCTAAACATCATGCTGAAGCATAAAAAGACTTAATATACAACCTTACAGAAATAATCCCCGGATCGCATCACCACGGTGTAATCAGTTACTCAAAGTCTCTTTAGTCTGAGTTTCAGCGGGTCTTGAATTGATTCAGCTGTCCAGACTTCTTCCTCAACTGGAGAGTCCACTGGCCCTTTGATCCGAGTGTAGTGAGTCCAGCTTTCCTCCGCCATCCTTATTGCCGTCTCGGTAGTCAAGAGCCTGGTGTGGCCCTTCCCAGTCCGGCTGCAATTTAGTCTCTATCCATGATTTTACTAAGACCCAATCGCCCGGCCGGATGGGATGAACGGTGAATTCAAAGGGTGGAGTCTGTGCCAATAAACCCTGTTTCCTGAGGAAAGACAAAGAGGAGGACAAGCCCAGTATATACTTCTTTAAAAACAAATCTTTAGTTTCGGGAATTGGCAATTCTCCATTCGTTCCCAGATAAGGTAATCCAAATAAGGTTTCATAGGGGGATAGTCCCAAATCTTTCCTTGGGACCGTTCAAACTCGTCAGAGAGCTATAGGTAAACATTTGGTCCAAGGGAGTCTGGTTTCTACTTTCAATTTAAAGAGCTGTAATTTGAGTGTTTGGTTCATTCTTTCTTTTCCTGAGGATGGCAGGTGCCATGGAGTATGGAACTCCTAGGAAATTCCCAACCGTTTCGTTATCCCCGTAACACTTTGGAGATAACATGAGTTCCTTGGTCAGAATCTATATTGTTCACGAGCCCATATCGGGGAATTATGTGCTCAAATATTGTTTTAGACACCCCACTCGCAGTGGGGGTAGCTAGGGGGTATGCTTCAACCCAACGAGATAGATGATCTACTATGACCAGCATATATTTTAGTCCTCCTACTCTGGGTAGTTCCGTATCATCTACTTGTATACTCTGGAAGGGTCTCAATCCCGGGTCTCTTCCTCCCGGGGTCTGTTTTCTCAGGACTTTCTTATTTACCTTTGTGCATATTATACATCCCTCACATATGTGTTTAGCAATTGTAGATATTCCTTAACATCCATATTCCCTAAGAACTAAATCACACATTCCTTGTACTCCCCAATGGCTGCCTTGATGTAGGACAGCCATAATCTCTCGCATCATCATTTTGTTTAACATTTCCCTTCTATCAGGTAACATCCATTGCCCGTCTGCTGTTTTTACAGCCCCAAACACTTTCAATTCTTTTTCTTCTCTTTCAGTAAATATAGGAGCTTCCGGGGATCAGGAACAGTAGGTATTAGGGAATGAATCAGCACTCCTTGTGGGTCCAGGCCTACTTCCTTAGCCACTTCATCAGCTAATCTATTCCCGCTAACTTCTGGTTCATTTCCTTTCTGATGACCATTTCCATGAACTACCACTATTTCTCAGGGGAGTAATAGGGATTCCAAGACCCGTTTAATCAACTCCTCATGTGCTAATTTCTTTCCCCGGCTATTGATCAGTACTCTTTCCTGCCATATCTTTCCGAAAGTGTGCACAACACCAAATGCATATTTAGAGTCACTATATGCTGTTCCCTCTTTATTTTCTAATGCCCTAAGGGCTCTTTCCAATGCATAGAGTTCGCAGGTCTGAGCTGACCACCCATTCGGCAACCTTCCTGCCTCCACCACACTATCTTTCGTCCCGTCTACAACTGCATACTCATTATTTCTTTTCCCTTCAGTCTTCCGGGATGATCCGCCTATAAAAAGTCAGGTTCCTGCATGAAGTGGAACATCACTCAGGTCCATGCAGACCTTATTCTGGTATTCTATAATGTCAAGGCAGTCGTGCCCTGGATTCTGAGGAGAGTCTCCTTCCCCTTTCCAAAGAAAGGCAGCTGGATTTAAACAATTGTCAGTTACCAACACTAGATCATCCTTTTCTATTAATATTGCCTCATATTTCAGAACCGGCGAGTCTGTCAACCAACGCCCAGCTTTTTGATTTAGGATCGTTCTCACTTGGTGTGGGGTGCTTACTATTAGGGCTCCCCCAAATGTAACCTTCCTGCTTTTCTCCACCAAAAGTGCAGTGGCAGCCCCAGCCTGCACACACTCATGCGACCCCCGGGATAATGGATCCAATAGTTTCGAAAGATAGGCTACTGGCTGTTTCATTCCTCCCCACCTCTGGGTTAATACTCCCAAAGCCGCTCCCTGATCTACGGAAGCAAAGAGGTGGAAAGGTTTATCTAGAGAAGGTAAGGCTAACATGGGGGCATGGATCAGATCTCTTTTGAATTCTTAAATAGTTCTTTTTCCTCTTCTTCCCAACTCAGACACTTTGGCTCCTCCTCTAATAGTTTGAGATATAATTTATTCGTCTTTTGAGCATAAGAATCAATCCACAATCTGCATAATCCCGTTAAACCCAAAAAAATACGTAATTCCCGTTTGGTCCTGGGCAGTGGAATCCCCAGTATTCCCTCGAACGTTTTCGGGCTTATCTTTCACTTTCCCTCACGAACTAAATGTCCCCAGTATTTCACTTCTCGCTCCACATATTGTATTTTGTTTTTAGATACTCGCAGTCCCTGCTGACCCAGGGAATTCAATATTTTTAGTGGCTTCTACTACTCTTTCTCTTATCTTTCCTGTTACTAAGAGGTCGTCTACATACTGCAAGAGGATAGTTCCCTTGGGGCTGCTACATTTCTCCAATATTTGTTCTAACATCTGTCCAAATAAATTCGGGGATTGCATAAACCCCTGGGGGAGCGCGGTCCACCGGTATTGTTGTTTCTGTCCTGTCTTGGGATCTTCCCATTCAAAGGCAAAAAAATTCCTACTTTCCTCCGGCATGCGAAAAGCCCAAAGGGCATCCTTTAAATCTATCACACTAAACCATTTGTGGTCATGAGGGATCTTACTTAATAACGTATTTGGCACCGCTTGGTGCCTGACCTGTTCTATTCGATTCAATGTTCTCAAATCCTGCACCAATCGATAAGTTCCATCGGTTTTTCGCACTGGTAGAATTAGGATATTGTGAGGAGACATACATGGCTCCAACAGTTCATCTCTAGCCCCTCAATTACTGGCTGCAGTCCTTGTTTACCTTATATGGAAATGGGATATTTTCGCTCATAAACAACGTTCGCTTCCATTTTTAAATTTATTTCTAGGGGACGGATTTGTATTTTTCCACGATTCCCTTCTCTAGCCCATATAATAGGGTCTATCTCTCTCTCTCTCCAAATTTTCTGTCAACATTGCCATTTGTACAACTAATTCTTTTTCCTGAATTCAAATCTCCAGTCCTAAGAGGATAATTAAATCTCTCCCGAGTTCGTTACTTCCTATATCAGGCATATACAACAGTTCCCCTGTGACTGTGTTCTTAGGACCTTCTATCATCATAGGTTCAAATACTGGAACGGTAAATCCTTCCCCGTGTTGACATTTCTACTTTCTTTGGTTTAAAATTCAGCGATGACCGTGCTACCCCCGTATCTACTGGGAAGACTACCTCTTACCTACACGGTCCCACCTTCAAGTTTATCAAGAGTTCCTGGTGGGTCCCCGGGGGCAGGAACCCCTGACAACCCTATTCTTCATCAAAATTCATAAGCGGAATTGCCCTTTCTTCCGTTTGTAGATCAGGACACTCCCGCTTAAAATGCCCGAGTTTCTGCAATAACATCATCCTGCCTGTGGAGACTTCCATCTCTGCCCCTGTCGCCCGAACCCTCCACCAAATGCTCCCCCTTTTCCTCTCCCTCTTCCTTTCTGTCCTACATGCTGCCACCCACCGCTCCGGTTGCTCACTATTGGTTCCATTCTTTTCTTAACTACATCATTAATCGTAGCCACCATCATTTTTTGCCTTCTGTTTTTGTCTCTCATCCTCTCTCTTCGCAAACACTTTCTGTGCCTCTCTTAACAATTTATCTCATGGTGTTTCGTTCCTCCCTTCTATCTTCTGTATCTTTCTCTGTGTCTGGCCATGCCTTTGTCACAAAATATACTTTCAAAAGACCCTGTGCCACTGGGTCGTCAGGGTTCATTCCAGAATATTTCCGCATTGAGTCTCTTAATCTTTGCAAGAAAGCTGGGGGTGTCTCATCTTTCTCCTCTTTAACTTCAAAGGCTTTAGTCAAATTCTGCGACTTCGGAACTGCCTCTCTTATTCCTTTTAGAATCAGGTCTTTCAATTCCATCATTTCTTCCCTATGCTCCGGGTTTAGATTTTCCCACTGGGTGTCTCTGAGCGGAAACTCCGTTTCTCCCTGTCCAGTATCCCCATCCCCAATGGGAAGTTCCCTGTCCCATATTTTAATGGCTGCTCCTGGCATAAGTCCCCTTTCTTCCCCAGTAAATAGTACATTCAAAATAGACATTAGCTCAGTCCACGTATACAGACTGGGCCCCAAGGATTGATTAATTTGTTCAGACAGCCCTACCGGATCCTCAACCAGGACCTTCATCTCCTTTTTAAATGTTCTGACCTCCCCACTGGTGAGGGGGCACTTACAAACCCAATCTCTTTGTCCCCTATTGGTACCTCCCGAAGGGGATACGTCGAAATTCGTCCCCTTTTTTGTTTTTGTTTTTCCCCCTTAGTCTTTCGTTTAGATACTCCAGAGGCCTCCTCTACATCTACTTTATCTTCCCTTCCTTTTGTTGCGGATTGAGGGTCGGGAACAACAACATCCCCGTCCACCGCCCCTTCGTTCTCCTCTTGTGGGTCATCCGTTCCCTGTCCCTGTCTGTCTGTCTCTCCTCCTTCCCTATTTTCACCTAATCTGATTTTATGGTACGGGGGGCGGGAGGGCAAGCAGGCAAAAGGATCCCAGGGACTGGGTGGGGCAGAGGGGGAATCCTTTGTCTTTACTACCATCATTCCCAAACTGCCCTTCCAACAGGACGCATAGTCCGCCTATTCTTGACTAAAAGTTTTTTTGTATTCACGTACAAATCTAAATACTGACATACCCAATCCTCATCCAAATCATACTTTGGCCAGAAGACAGCTGGATGAAGGATTGGTTCTTTGGTCCATACTAAACAACAATATTTAATCATTTTCTTTTTATCATTTTCCCTTGTACAATTGTTACTTGTCCATTCCCTCAACATCCTCGCAAACGGACTTTCAGGAGGAATGTTACCAGGGACTTTTTCTTCCTTTACTCCGTGTCAGTTCAACTTACTCTGCCTACCCCCCATTTCTCGGGGCCCTCACCAGTCCCTCAGCGATTAAATACCCCTTTAACCGGCCACCAAGTTAATACTTGAAAGTCAGTTTTCTGACGTTGGTCTGTGCACATAGTTGTCTGGCCCCTTTTTTCCATGTTTTTTATCGACCTTCTTTCACTGTATGATGCAAAAGTCTCTCTTGTGGGATTCGTACCAGGCGCCCAAGGGAGCGGACAAAAACGGGACAAGAAACCGCTCCTCAATTGTGAATGGGAGGCATCTTCCCATTGTCCAGGGCCAACCACACCCCCCGGTGATGGAAGAATATCCCGGACCATCCCCCAATTATGAGAAACTAAGCCTCGTCACTTCAATATATTCAATGCGAGACAAGATCTGAAGCAATCAGTATGTTCATTATATGCTTGCAAGCGTGGTGCTTGAAATAGACTCACAGAGTTTAGCAAGTACATAGGATTCACTACTCCAAACCTGGTGCCCAATACTATTGTTTCTCTCTTCCCTTATCCGGCCTTGAGCATAACAAAGTACAGGTTTTACTTGGCCTTTTCACCACATCCTGGCTATGGTCAACTGTTAGGTATATCCTCCTTCACTGCGATCTATTTCCCCCACTTGTGACATTTCCTCCCTTTCCCTAACCATAATGAACCTTATGACCTTTTCATTGGGGTTTGTTTTTTGTTTTTGCAGAAATGGGAAACAGATGCTTATAACTACTGATAGTACAAGCATATCTGGCTGAACCTACATCCTCACAGCACCTTCTCTATTTGTCTGTATCATTTACCATAGTTTGCAGACACCTTTCATTCTTGTATGCACATTTTAGCTAATATGAAAACAATTATATATTTCCTTCACATAGTTTTCATTCTTGTTGACTCAGCTCTTGGTTGAAACAATTGTACACTGGTGTGAGTTCATTTACCTTGCATAAGTAATTATGATTGCAGAAGTAACACTACTTCACCTGTAACCCACAGTTGGTAGTTTAGTGAACAAAGAAGAACAAAGAATACAGAAAATGTGCAGACCAGGAACATGCCCTTTGGACAGCCGAGCCTGAGCTGGTCCAAATAAACTATCTAAACATGTCGCCCAATTTCTAAGCATCCGTATCCCTCTGCTTCTCACTTACTCATGCATCTGTCCAGGCGCACCTGAAATGAATCTACCATGCCTGCCTCTACTACCTCTGCTGGCAACGCATTGCAGCACCTACCACCCTCTGTGTAAAATACTTTCAATGTCTATCTCCCTTAAACGTTTCACCTCTCTCATTGAACGCGTGACCTCTCATTATTGAATCCCTCATCTTGGGAAAAAGCTTATCTCTATCCACCCTGTCTGTACCCTTTATGATATTGTAGACCTCAATCAGGTCCCCTCAATCTCGTTTTTTCTAATGAAAGCAGAAGTAACCTACTCAACCTCTCTTCAGAGCTTGCATCTTCCATACCAGGCAACATCTGCGTAAACATTCTCTGCATTCTCTCCTAAACGTCCACATAATTTTGGTAATTTGGCGACCAGAACTGTACAGAGTATTCTAAACGTGGCCGAACCCAAACTCTTGTACAATTTTAGCAGGAATTGCCTGCTCTTATACTCAATGCCCTATCCGGTGAAGGCAGGTATGCCATATGCCTTCTTGACCACTCTATCCACCTGTGCAGTCACCTTCAGGGTATAAAGGACCTGAACTCCCAGATCTATTTTCTCATCAAGTTTGCCCAAAGCTCTTCCGTTTACTGTATACTTGGCTCTGGAAGTAGACTTCCCAAAATCATCACCTCACAATTGCTTGGATGGAACTCCATTTGCCATTTCTCCGCTCAACTCTTCTGTCTATCTATATTCCCCTTCATTCTTTGACAGTCCCCTATATTTTCTGGCTACTCCAGAAAATCTTTGTATCATCTGCAAATGTAGTGGCGCGATACTGGGCAAGCAACCCTTGGAGATTGGAACATGGCAGGTGTTCATACCATGCAGCAAGGAATCATGTTTGGATGCTTGTTTCCATTGAAGTACCACTGTTTCCTTATGTAGATCAATAATTCAAACTTTTTTATTCGGAGTCATGATTTAGAATTTTCTGACGATACATAGTCATGTTGTTGACTATGATGAACAATGTCAGGGACCGCAGGGATGTTTCCATCAGGTGGAAAGGAAAAATGGCGAATGGAATTGAATCCAGACCAATGAGTGGGAGTGAATTTGGGGAGTTGTAACAAAATCAGTGAGGATTCTGAGTGGTGTACAGGAACAAAGAGATCTTGGAGTGGACATTCACAGATCCCTGAAGGTTGTTGGACAGGGAGATCAGTTGTTCGAGAGGCTTTTGGATATTTTCTGTTGTTGACCACAGACTGTGGATGATATTCGATCTTTAGTAACCGCCAGATTAGGAAACAACTAAAGGAATGAGTACAAGTCTGGTCCATGCAATAATCTACATTTTTAAAAATTGAAAGATGAAAGCTAGAGGGCTGAAGTATAAATCTTTGCCCACCAAACTACTTCACCACTCAATGAATTTACCATTGATTCCCCTCCAGGTCATGCTGGCATGTGCCTCAGAGGGTAATTTGCAAATGGTGAAGTTTCAGTGCATCTTCAACCTTGTCCTTATAGGCGGTACAGTTTTTGAGCTTTGAAGGTTCTGACAACAAAGCCTGGATGACTTACTCCAGTGAATCTTCCATGTGGTGCACTCTGCTGCAATTGTGCCTTAGCAGTTAAGGGAATACATATTCAGGTGTTGAACAATGTACAGTTAAGTGACTGCATTGTCGTGGAGAGTGCCCAGTTCCTTCAGTGGTATTGAAGCTGCACCCACCTAGGCAAATGGAGACAGTTCTGTTAAACATCTAATTTGTGCGTTGCGGACGATGTAGGCTTCACGGAGACGACAGTTCAGTTAATAATCAAACAAAGTCGACCCACGGACAGGTTTTTGTCGTCAACTTCTTTATATGGGCGGTCAGGTTCCATTTCTCCTAAATACTAGCTCCCAGGACGATTACACGGAAGAATTCAGTTGCATTGAAGCCATTGAATGTCAATCGAATATGATTAGATTCTCATTTGTCAGAGTTATCTTCGCTGCATTTGGTCCTTCTGTGGGTCAATCCGATTCTAATCGCTTTCTGATTCAAGTTCCAATTCCCATCTGCGCCTGAAATTTCAACCCGTTTCCTCGCCGAAATTTCTCCACCTGTCTTCATAATATATAAGGACGCTGTTAGGGACAGCGCAGACTTACTAACATGTTGCTAACTCTGTATACAGTAGAACTTCGTGGAATGATTGGTGAGGCTGGGATTATTCTCCTTGAAACAAAGGAGGTGGAGGGGAACTTTATAATCACATAATAACATTTATAAATGTTCAATATTCGTGGGATCTTGATAGGGTAGATACGGGTAGGTGGCTTGCCCTATGCTCTGAGGAGAGCACCAGAGGACATAATCTCAGAATTGGATATTGCCCATTTAATTCAGAAATGAGGAGTAATTTCTTTGCTCAGGGGTCAAAGAATCTGTGGCATTTTCCAGTAACCGCTGTTGAGACTGTGGTTGGGTATTTTCAAACTGTGCCTGGCAGTTAATCAGAAAGATGATTAAACTTTGTCGAGCTAAGTGAGCAGAAACGAATTCAAGATTATCAGATCAACTATGCTAAAAATCACACAACACCAGGTTATAGTCCAACAGCTTTAATTGGAAGCACACTAGCTTTCGGAGCGACGCTCCTTCATCAGTTGATAGTCAGGTAACTATCACCTGATAAAGGAGCGTCGCTCCGAAAGCTAGTGTGCTTCCAATTAAAGCTGTTGGACTATAACCTGGTGTTGTGTGATTTTTAACTTTGTACACCCCAGTCCAACACCGGCATCTCCAAATCAGATCATCCATGAGTTCGTTAAATGGTTGAGCAGACTCCTTGGGCTGAATAGCATACTTCCACTTGGTTTAACATTTCGTCTAACGCCTTATTTTATTCATAAGTTCAGAATTGTGAGGGGATGGGATGAAGTGATAGAAAAGGTATATTAAACAGATCAGACAGATCAGGAACAAGGCTCATAAACTCAGGAATAAGAAATGTCCTGTGACCTGGGGATAACAAATGACACTGGGCACAGCACAAGTGGCTGTGTACAGAAGCTGTGATTGCTCGATCTTATACAGTTGGCAACTCAGTGATCATGCTGGATGATGGATCGTTGTATGATTCACACACAGCAGAAATTTGTGAAAGAACGAAATGTTTGTTTCATTGGAGAAATTTTCTGCGGTTCCAATTCCGAGTGGCTATTTGAAATACTAATCAGATCTTTGTGTGAAGTGTTAGGTTAAAATACTCATGAACAACCCCACTGGATAAACTTGTGCTCCCGATCTATTGTTATTTTTTCTCTTTCTTTCGATGTAAATTCATAGAAAGACAAAATGGAATGTAGGGCATAAAGAAAAATGCGTTCCTTCTCATTCCACCAATTTCATCTACAATTGAATAGAATGACTGCTCTCACTCTTCATTTCGAATTTAATGTGGTGTCGATTATTTGTGAATCTCCCGTGCAGTGAAGGGCAAGAACAAGATTCTCGATCCAGTGTATACCAGAGTGTGAGGTGCAAAGGAAAACTGCTAGAGCGGTGCGTAAAGTTAGCAACAAGAGTGTGATTGGAACCCGTGAATGTGGAGAACAGCGGTATAATAACCCACCACCATAATCTCTCGGTCTCCTCTGCACATTTTGTAGTGGGGTGACATGTGACCTCATCAGGTTACATGTGGTGAACGTCATGGATGAGAAAGTTCCAGAGTGGAATCGAATCCACACCATTGTGTTTCTGCTTTCACTAGAATTATAATAACAGCAAATTCCAATAAATGGCCATGCTGGTCAGAATGAATAGCTGTCATGAATACATTCTGAGTCAGAACTGAGTCAGAATGAAACAGGACAAGAATTTTCCGTCATATTTACACCTACATCTGACTCATAATTTCTTCAGTCACTTTCTGTCTCAAGTGAAAAAGCAGCCATGGTGAGTGAAATAAAGGCGATGTTGTCGCTCAATGGCCTTTCTCATATGACTGAACCTGAATTGGATTAAATCGCAAGAAATGCTGATTTATTCGTTTCATTTTAATTTTGCTGAAACCTCACAATGTTCATTGTAATAATCAGAACTGAATTAGATATATCTCATTGGAAGGATTAATGTTGTATTCAAATTTGCTCCGACTTTATTTCAGCTTAAGGAAAATACTGCTTAGAAAAACAGAGGGTTAAAGTGCAAAAGAAAACCCACCAGTTTTGTTGCTCGTTGCTTTGGCAGATTTCACCGAGTATTAAATGGACCAAACATCATGGTGTTTGTTCTCACATCCTTAACGCATGTGATGAAAGCAGGAAGTCGATCTCCAAGCCACTGGTCACTTCCTATTCATTCCGTAATATCTTCCCTTCACAATAAATAAAAATCCACTCAGTTCTATTTACAATGCTTTAGGTGGAATATTACGCCAAATTTTTCAAAATGCAGAGTTTTGTAACCGAATCTTATTCAGCTGCACACATTAAAGAAATTTCTTTACATTTGAAGTCAACCAACTTAGACATTGTTTCCCCGCAACTTCCGACTGACTACACCCCGCCCCTACACCTTTACCGAGCCACACGCTGTCTCTCTCCGTGTGAAATTTATTCCTTTTATGTACCAAATGTGCCTTTTCAAATATTTTGAAAAACAGATTCTCGGAGTGACAGCGATTCTGTTCTCATCATTTATTTGTCCTTCAAAGGTTTTATCAAAGGTATTGAATACCTGACATCTAGATGTTTACTTACTTGAAAGAGGGAATTTTCCACCTATTTACTCTGTCCAAATATTTCATAACATGAAAAAACGCACAAAGTCTTCCTTGGTTCAGGGATAACTGTTCTCAATTTTCCAAGAAGACAAATGAATAAAATCTCATACTCACTACACCCCCATCAGCAACTTCTCTAATGGCTTTACACCCCAGTAAACACCGTCACTATCAATTCATAGATTCACAGAGTCCTACAGTGCAGAAAGAGCATTTCAGTCAATCGAGCCGGTGTCGACTCTCTGAAGAGCATCTCACCCAGACCTAGCTCGCCTCCCTATTTCCTTATATTTCACCAGAAGAAGGGGAATCCCTCCCCCTTATGATTTCAAATAAACCTGTTGGAGTATAACCTGACGCCCTGTGACTTCTAACTTTATCCCTGCTAATTCACCTAACTTACTTAATTCACTCCCTGGATACGAGAGGGCAATTTAACTTTGCCAATCAACCTAACCCTCCCTCTGAACAGCAGTGTGAATTACTGAGACAATGTTCCATCATACTGAGCAAATGCTGTATCATTTTTTTAATGGTTTTCTACCCTGGTAAAACTGATCAAAACAAATGAACCCAAATTCAATGTATCGAAACGCTACTCTGTCCTTTGCAATTTCATTCGTGCTGCGGGAAATGTTTCTGCACTCATATTTGAATGCGATTATGTTGTTTCTTGCTTGGCTTCCTGCTTCTAGTAAACACTTCAATCCTGAACATGTCTGTCAAATGCTTTTCATTCCAACACAGTCACAAGGTGAAGTTTGCAGAAGTCACGTGTTTGGCCGTTCACTGACACTCTGCCTCCCTGAGAGCTGCAGTCCTTCCCCAACTTTATTCAGGCAGCACTGTCCTTCGTGTGATATGCCCCATCGAGAATGGAAGGACAAGTATCAATACCCGCACTTGGGAATGGAGCGACAGTTTTAAAACGTTTACACTGTCCCCAGCGGAAAAATTGAGCCTGTGACAGGCGGGGACACTAACCATTATACTACCGTGGACAAGAGTGTCAAAGGAGGCCCTTCAACCAAATGTGGCCACACTTGTCAAAAACAACTGCCTAATGAACTGAATCCCATTTCAGAATGCTTACCCCACAGCCTTATATATCTTGGCATCAAAAGTTCACATCTGAATATTTATTCAAGTTATAAGGGTTTCTGCCGCTCTGAAAAATGCAAACAGTGTATTCCAAATTCCAACCACCCACTGGCTATTAAAGCTTTTCCGCACATCTTCTCAAACGTTTCTGCCTTTCTCCTTAAATCTCTGACCCCTGCTGATCGATCCCTCCATCAATGGGAAACTCGTTCAGTCAACCCTGTCCATACCCTAACTCAATCATGTCTATTATACATCTGCTTTGCACTGCGACACACATCACTCTGTCCTATCTTTCTTCACAACCTTAAATTCTTCATCCCAAACAGTATCCCGGTAAAAATCTCCTGCAATTTTCTCAGTGTGATCACATCTCTGCTATAATGTGACTTGCAAAACAGCACACAACACTCTTGCTAGAGCCTAATGAGCATTTGGTTTAAAATTTCTGGATTAGTATGAGGGCGATTCTGGCTAAGCAGAATTTATTACCCATTTCGAATTGCCCAGAGTGCAGTTGAGACTCAACCATATTGGTATGAGTCTGAAGTCACATGCAGCCCAGACCAAGTAGGAATAGCAAATTCCATCCCGAAATGACATCAGTAGAACAGATTTTTTTTCAACAATTGTCAATGGATCTATAGTAGTCATTAGATTCTTACTTGCAGATATTTTTTAAATCCAAATTTGACAACCATGACATAGTGGGATTCAAGCCTGAGTCCCCAGACAATTACCTCGGTCTCTGGATTATCAATCCTATGAAATTATCACAAGACCAACGCAGAAAGCCATAAAAGCTGATATTTTCCAATAAAATGTATTTTCACCAAAACTGCCCTGGGTATTTTCCATGAGCCTGACGCTCCAATTGTCTCTGGTCTATGTCAGTAAAAGCTGCTACATGGGGATTGATTTCACAACCGCGGTATCCAAATGGATCGACTTGTTTGAAGCTCCCGATGGTGGGATTGGGGCACGTTCACCCAACAACAGTCACCGCAGCAGCAGCACAGCAGAACAGTATGAATGTGAAAGAGAGTGATAGATGGTGCATTGCCTCAGAGAAATGGGAGGAGGGACGGAAAGGAGGTTTAATGATCGTGGGAAGGAGAGAAATCTCCGACAACGGCTGTGTTTGAAGATATGAAACGCAGAGATGTGAGACAGCGGAATTTGAAGGTAAAACAATTAATTTCTTACCGTGTGTCACAAAAAGGACAACGGAGAGAACACTTAGTGCCGTGATTTGGTTTAAAGTCGAGGTTACTGTGGTCACAATGCAAAATACCGACAACCACGATCACAGTAACCACAGAACAAGATGCTTGCAAGCAGCAATAAGTATACTAGCAGAGGAAATGTCCAGAAGAACAGCAAATGTACAATATCAGTACTCAGCGAACAGTGATAGACATGTGGGAACTGAGAATGAGCTGAATCTTTCAGTTCGATGCCCTCAGAGGCTGTAGAGATCCCTTGAGTGAGAATGTTGAAAGATGAGATTGATCGATTTCGACAAAATATCAAAGTCCTGTGGGACAGTACAGGATATTGTTGAAATGTATGCTTCAATAGCATTTTAGCTTAACATCGGCACAGCCGCCTGGATCCAACCGGAAATGGGGATGGGAATGAGTGCGCAGAGTTACTATCTGGCTCCAGTGATACAATAGGTGAGCGTGCTGTCCTTCTATGATGGTATAGAGGCGCAAGAAATTCCTCGGTTGAGTGTGCTCCTGCTCAAGGGAATGGTTGTCCCCGTTTATACTACCATAGCGATTTCCGGTGCATCTTTCTAAGACAGCTGAGTGGCACAAGTGGAGCGTGTTGAGCCCTTAACTTTGCAGTGGTGGGTTTAAAAGATGATTTTGCTATTTGGATCTGTGTTTCCGACACTGGCGGTGGCAGCTACATTTGCTCGCATCAGCTCAGTATCAGTTTCTTCCACATAGTCAAGACTTCAACCTGGAGATGATATTTTGGGGTGATAGTTGGGGTGATATTTTAAATTAGTCATCCTTGGCGACTGGAACACTGAAACGGTGATGTTAAAGTTCGACGAATAAAACCTGAAATACATGCCTGACCTCAGGAACAGAGATCATGACTTTAATTTCCTGCAATCTCATTCATTCATGTCCCTTATGCAGGGGATTCTACCATCTTCACCCAGTCCTGCCTACGAGAAACTCCAGGACCAGAAAAAAAACATGAGCTGACCCTTAATTCAGGAATCCCCATCATGTGGGGAAGCATGCTTGTCGGCCCTTCTAGTCCACACGGTACATCGGAAGCGCATCCCAACAGACCCCAGGGTATTCCCTGTCCCATAAGCCTGCATTTCCCATTGTTGATCCCTGTAACAGGCACACCTTTGATCAGAGGGAGAAATAAAAACGCAAACACACAGCGAATGTGCAGACTGCCCACAGACAGACACGCGAGGCTGGGATCGCACCCAGATTTGTGGTGTAGCCAGGCACCAACGAACGAGGGGCGAAAAATAAATGTTGTCCTGACCAGTAATGCTCACACCCTGTGGGTGAATGAGGAAGAATGAAAACACATTAACAACATGGAAAACGGGATTTGTACCTGTGTGGACACAATTTGAAAGGATCGTTCAGCCTGTGTAGAAAAAAGGACACTGATACCGCAGAGAAGGCAGGGCAATGTGGGAACTGCTGGAAGGGATTCAATTAACCACAGAAATGGAAACTCATTTAATCAGTAACACTGGGGAGAGACCGTTCACCAGTCCCGTGTGTGGGAAGGGATGACTGATGAAACAACCTCCGAGACTCCAGCAGGATTACATATCCCATCAGGTGTTCGATTATGCTGTCAATGCTGCTGTTAATCCCAACCAGCTATTTGTTCCATAGCGTCAATCATAGAGTCATACAGCATGAAATCAGGCCCGTCAGTGCAACCAATCCATGCTGAACGTACTGCCAACTAATCTAGTCCCATCTGCCTCCTCCTGTATCCGTCGAGTGGTTATAATGCTCTTGTAGTTTTATTACTGTGTCTTTAATCCAAAAACCCAGGTAATATTTTGGGGACAAAGGGTTCAGGTCCTGGCATGACAGATAATGGAGTTTGAATTCAATAAGCAACTGGAATTGAAGAGTCTCGTGATGACCCGAATCAGTTGTGTGGAAAATCCCATCTGATTCACTCATGCCAGTTCGGGAAGCAAACTGTCATATTCATCTGCTCTGTCCCACAGGAGACTCCAGATGTATAATGCCGCGGTTGACCTTGAAATGTCCTCTGGAAAATAACTGACGTACTAGGCATGAATAAATTTATTTTAAAAATCCCGCTTTCCCATTCATGTTTGGAATCAATTGTCCATTAAATGTTAGAAACGTACCCTCATCCATCACTTCCTCGCAAGTTAATTTTACATGTAAAACACTTTCCCGAAAAAAAATGGCTCACATGACTTTTAAAAAACATCTCTCTCTTTTCGTAATAAACATATGCCCTATCGCCTTGAAATCCTATCCTGGGAAAAGGCAGCTATCGTTAACTCTAACTTGTCTCTCAATAATTCATAAACTTCTGTCAGTTCGCTGATCAAACCCCTAACCTAGAGTGAAAACAGTCTCAACTAGGCGAAAGTGAGAACTGCAGATGAGACATCGGAGTCGAGAATGTTGTGCTGGGAAAGCACAGCAGGTCAGGCAGCATTTGAGGAGAAGGAGAATTGACGTTTCGGGGAAGAGCCTGATGAACGACACTTGCGCGAAAAAAAATATTCTCCTACTCCTCGGATACTGCCTTACCTGTTGTGGTTTTCCAGCACCCCGATCTCGAATCTGAAAATAGTCTCAGCCTATCCAGCCTTTCATTATAACTCAAACCTTCCACACACGGCAACATGCGTGCATACTTTTCTGAACCTACTCCAGCTGAATAATATCATTCCTACAACTGGGCGACCAGAAGTGGACGTAATATTCCAGAAGAGGCCTCATCAATGTCCTGCAAAGCTTCAACATAACGTCCCGACTCCTATACACAAAGGACTGGACAATGAAGGGAAGTATGTTAAATGCCTTTGAACCATCTTGTCTGTAGGTGATGCAAACTACAAGGAATTATACACCTGCATCCCGAGCTTCCGTGTTCTCCAACACTATGCAAAGCCCTACTCTTGCTGTTGTACAAAAATGCAATACCTTCCATTTATCCAGATTGAACTCCATGTTACATTTTTAAGTACAACGACTCATTGGATTAAGATCCTTTTGAAACTTAGAAAATCTTCCTCACTGTCTACAATTCTGGCGTCGCCTGCAAACCAACAAAGCATGCCTGCAGTGAGTTCCACTGTTTTCTCATAAATATCAATGATTCATATTTACTTGTCGTGGCCGTGATTTAGCAGCGTGCAGATCATACAACAGTTAATCATGCAATTAACCATGAGGAAGAAAGTTGCAGATTGCAGGGAAATATTAAACAATTGGAAATGAAAATGGTGAAAGCAATTCATTCCAGGCAAGTTGGTGATAGTGAAGCAAGTTCAAACTTCAAACCAGCCGCCCTCGCTCCAGTTGTGGCACTCTGCTGTCTCAGCAAGATGCACTGTAGATTGCTATAAACGGGAAAAAAAATTCCCTTCTGCTCCGCCTTTGACCCGGAGCACTCCCAACCACGGAATTACTTGCGCCTCTAAACCGTCATAGAAATGCCGTGCATTCACCGGTTGTGTCACTGGACTCCCCGAGTATCTGTGCGACCTCATTCCTATCCCGACTTCCAGTTGGATGTTCGTAACTGCGCCACTCAATTCCTCTGATTCTGGGGCTGGGAATTGGGGCTATGTGGCAGCAGTGGTTACTGCCTTGTGGGCGGGGGGGGGGGGGGGACTGGTAAGTAGCCGATGTTAAAATGCATTACTATTGAATCATACATTTCAACAACACCTGCACTGCCCCCGGAGTTTTTGATGTTTTGGAAAAATCTATTTATCTCAGCCTTCCCCATATTAATGATGGAATCACCACAGCCACTGGGGGAACCGATATTAAACGGTCAGCCCATTTGAGTTCCCACGTATCTGCCACTGTTCGCTTAGCACTGATATTGTGCATTTGTTGCGCTGCCTAACATTTCCTATGATACTGTACTTATTGCGCGCTGTCAATGTGTACGTCTATGGAATGTCGTGATCGTATAGTGGTTAGTACTCTGCGTTGTGGCCGCAGCAACCTCGGTTCGAATCCAAGTCACGACAGTAATTGCCCCAGTTTTTGTGAAACACAAAGGAATCAGTTGTTTAAACATGGTAATTTTCTCCAAGGTGATGATTTTTTCCCTTCAAATTCTGCTTGCTCACATCTCTGTGTTTCATACGTGAGAATTCAAATCCACCCGTTCTCAGAGACTTCTCTCCCTCCTTCGATCACTAACTGAACGTTCCGTCCCACACCCCCATTTCATTAATTTAGAGATGCCGGTGTTGGACTATGGTGTACAAAGTTAAAAATCACACAACACCAGGTTAGAGTCTAACAGGTTTAACTGGGCACTAGTTTTGGGAGCGCTGCTCTTTCATCATGTGGTTGTGGAGTCATTTCCTATTTCATTAAAGCACTGCAGAATCTAACACTGACTCTGACATTGATATCATTCAGTCTCTGCTGTTGCGGTCACTGTTGCTGGGTGAACGTGCCCCAACCCCACCATAGGGACCTGCAGACCAGTTGCTTCATTTGCTTACCGCTGTTGTGAGGCCAACCCTCAGGTAGCAGCTTTTACTGATATGGACTTGCGATTATTGGGAGTCAAGCTCAGGAAAATGACACAGGACAATATCGAGGAAAAGTGACTTCATTGAGAAAGATTAGTTTCACGGGGTTTCTGCAATGGCCTAGCGCTATTACCACTGGACTGTTAATTCAGACAGCAAGCAAACGAACCAGGGACCCAAGTTTGACTCCAAACATGCCAGGTGTTAGAATTGAGATTCAATAAATATCTGGAATTACGAATCTAATAACACCTATAAATCCATGGTCAACTGTTGAAAAAAGAAAACCATCGGGTTCAATGACGTCTTTTGAGGAATGAACCTGCCATTCTTACCTGGTCGGGCCTCAATGTGACTCCAGACTCACTGCAATACGGTTGAGTGTCAACTGCCCGCTGTGCAATTAGGGATCGTAATCAATACTGCCGAGCCAGCGATGCCCTCATCCTGTAACAGAATAGGGGAAAAAAAAAAAGTTAATTCGGCTCTAGCTAGATTACTGTGTGCAGTTCTGCAATTCACAGTATAGCAATGATGTGATCGCACTGGGAACATTGCAGGAGAGATTCAATGGGATATTGTCTGGGCTGAAGAGTTTCAGTTATGAGGAGAGATTGGACAGACTGGGGTTGTTTGTCGCCGATCAGAGGAGATTGGAGAAGATATGACTGAGATGTACAAAATAATGAGGGATATGGATAAGATAGACTGAAAAAAGCGTTTGTTATTGATGGAGGGATCGAACACTGGGGCCAAGAGATTTCGGGAAAAGGCAGAAAGTTTTGAGTAGATGTGAGGAAAGGGTCAGAGAGGTGGAAACCCTTCCAACCTGAAAAAAATTGAGAAGTTAATTTGTGATGCCAAAACATATAAGACTATATGCTAAACAATGAAAAACTTGATTCAGGTCGTTAAGCAGTTGTGTTGGACAAGTGCAGCCACAACAGGCTGAAGGGCCTCCTTCGATGTTGTTGTCCTCCACAGTATCGTGGTTAGTGTCACCTCCTGTCACAGGGCTCAATTCTCCACTGGCGGCATCGTAAAAGTTTTAAACCTATGGCTCTGTTCCCCAGTGAAGGTTATTAATGCTTGGCCTTCCATTCTCGATTGGATATGTCACAGGAAGGACAGTGCTGTCTGAATCAGCTGGAGAAGGACTGCAGCTCCTGGGGCAGAGAGCGTCAGTGAAAGTGCAAACACGTAATTCTGCAAACTGCACATTGTGTTTGTGTTGCAATGAAAACCATTATATAGAGTTGTTCCTGACTGATGTGTTTACTTAAAGAAGGAATCTGAGTAAGGAAAAAGAGTAAACTCATTCAGATCCGAGTGCAGAAACATTTCCAGCAGCACTAATGAGGCTGTACAGCGTAGAACCGCGTTTGAATGCATTGAATTCGGGTTGACGGGGGCAGCTTGCTTTCACTAGGCGGAGTTACTAGTGTGTTAAAAAGTTACACATGATACAGATAGTGTTCAATGTGATGGTACATTTGCTCAGTGGTTCGCACTGCTGTTAAGTCTATAGGTTAGGTGGATTGGAAATGCTAAATTGCGCTGATGTGTCCAGGGAGTGAATTCAGTAAGTTATGTGAATTAGCCATGGGTAACGCAGTGATAAGGTCAGCAGTCACACGATGCCAGGTTTTATTGCAGCAGGTTTATTTGAAATCACAAGCCAGAGGCCTGCGGTGATAGAGAGGGGAGCTAGGTCTGGTTGAGATGCTGTTCAGAGTGACCCTGCAGACTCGAATGGCTGAATTGTACTTTCTGCCTTGTAGGAAATCTGTGATTCTATCAGAGAGGACACTGCCAGCGTTTACTGGGGAGATTAGGCATTAGAGATGATGCTGACGGCGTTTAGTGGGGTTGGCATTTTAGTTATTTGTGTTTTGGAAAACTTGAAACTGAACCAAGGAAAACCGAATGCAAGTTTTCCAGGGTATGTGAGGTTTGGAGAGAGTAAATAGCTGGTAAATGCACTATTTCAAGTTCCCAAATTACTGAACGTCACGGTTTCAAAACCATCGATGAAGGACAAAGAAATGATGGGAGCAGAATTTCTGTCACTCAGAGAATCCGTTTCCAAAATACGTGGAAAGGCACATTTAGAGACACACAAGCAGTGAGTTTTACCAGGAGAGAGACAACCTGTGGCTGGGTAAAAGTGTAAAAGGTGCGAGGGAACAATGTCTAATTTGGACGACTTCAGATATAAAGAAATATCGCAAACGTATGCAGCTGAGTAAGATTCAGCAAAAGAAAACCTCAGAGTTTTGCAAGATTTCTATTAATATTTCACATGAAGCATTATAAATGGAACTGAGCAGATTTTGTATATTGTCAAGGAAAGCTATTCCATAATGTATAGGAAGTAACCAGTCTCTTAGCGATCGATTTCGTGCTTTAATCCCATGGTTTAAATGTGAGAGGACAATCGCCATGATGTTGGGTTCATTTGATATCCACTGAAATCTGCCAAAGTAACTGAGCATCAAAACTGGCATCTTGTTTTGTAATTTAAACTTCTGTTTTCTCATCACTATTTTTTAAAGCTGGAATGAATTCGGAGCAAAATTCAATACAACATTAAACATTTCAATCATGTAAATGCAATTCACTTCCGATCATTGCAGTGAACAAAGTGAAGTTGCAGCAAAATTAATAAAATGAAACGAACAACACCGCATTTCCGGGAATTTTATCCACTTCAGGTTCATTCATTTGAGAAAGTCCATCGATCTAAAACATCACCTTCACTTCTCTCTCCGTAGAAACTTCTTCACGTGAGAGAGAAACTCTCTGAAGAAATTATGCGTCAAGACTAAATGATTGAATGTGTGGGGAATTACATGTTTGCTGGTTCATTCTGACACAGTACCGACTCGGAATATATCAAGGACAGGGTATTCCTTCCAAGGACGAGGTCAATTCCTTGGATTTTGCTGATATTATTATTCCGCTGAAAGAAGAAATATAATGATGTGGATTCGATTCTGCTCAGGGAATTTCTTCTCCCCGAGGTGCACCATATGTAATCTTGATGTGGTTATATGTGAGCCCCTTTTCCATGGACTTAAGTGGCCCAGAGTTTAACGCGACAGGTTGCTCTTTCATTGTGCATGTGTGGATTTGAATCCTACTCTGGCTGTTACTTCTATCAAACGCAGCTGTGGTTTCCCTTTGTACATCGCATCTTTAGGATACACTGGATGGAGAATCTTGCTCTTGTCCTTCATTGCATTGGAGATTTGTGATAAATTGATACCTCGTCAAAGTCGAAATAAAGCAATTTGATTCTGTTGTAAGTTAAATTGGGATAATGAAAAGGAGTGCAAACGTTTCTTTCCTCCTTTCATTTCATCTTGACTTTCTATGAATTTACTTCGAATGAAAGTGAAACAAATAAGGAGAGATTGGGTGCAATAGTTTATCCAGTGGGATTGTGAATTTTACTGTAACATTCCACACAACTTTCTGATCAGTATTTCAAACAGTCAATTGGAATTGGAACCACAGAAAACTTTTCCAATGAAACGAAACTTTCATTGTTTCACAACCTTTTGCTGTGTGAATCATACCGCGATCCATCATCCAGCATGACGCCAAGTTGGCAACAATATAAGATCCACCAATTTTCTTTAGCAATCACAACTTCTGCACATACCCATCTGCGGTGTGCCCAGTGCCATTTGTTGTTTTCAGGCCACAGCACATTTCTTGTTCATGAGCTTATGAGCCTAGTTCCTGATCTGTCTGATCAGTTTGGAAACCTTTTCTATCACTTCATCCCATCCCCTCAGAATTCTAAATTTATCAATAAAGTAAGGCGTTAGACAAAATGATGTATGATTGGAAGTGGGCCATTCAGCCCATCGAGTCTACTCCACCATTCAATGAACTCATGGCTGATCTGATAATCCTCAACTCCATTCTCCTGCATTGCCCCGACAAAGCTTCATCGCCTTTCTGGTTAAATATCTGTCTGTCACAGTTGAAAATACAGAGCAACTCAGCCTCAACAACAGTTTAGGTCAGGAGTTCCACGGATTCAGTGCCCCTGAGCAAAGAAATTACTCCCCATTTCTGAATTAAATTGGCAATATCTAATTCTGAGTTCATGTCCTCTGCTGCTCTCCTCATACCATAGAGGAAACCACCTGCCGGTAACTATGCTGTCCAGATCCCATGAATATTGAACATGTATAAATGTTATTACGTGATTATAGAGCTGCACTCCGCCTCCTTTATTTCAAGGAGAATAATCCCAGCCTAACCAATCATTCCACGAAGCTCCATTTTCTCCAGTGTTGACAACATGTTCATTAATCTCTGCTGTCCCCTGCAGAATCCTTACATATTATTTAGGCAGGTGGAGACATTTGTGCGAAGAAACGTTTGAAATTTCAAGCACAGACGGGAATTCGAACTTGAAATCAGACAGCGACTGGAATCAGATTGGTCTACACATGGACGAAATAGAGTAATGATAACTCTGACAAATGAGGATCTAATCATATCCCACTGACATTCAATGGCTTTACTGTAACCAAATTATCCCGTGTAATTGTCCACAGAGCTAGCATTTAGAAAAATAAACAGATAGAAACTGGCTATACAAACAATTTGACAACAAAAACATGTCCTTTGGTAGTCATTTTTTGATTATAAACTCAACTTGTGTCTCCGTGAATCCTACATCGTTTGCAAGGCACAAATGAGACGTGGAACATAACTCTCTCCTTTTGCCTCAATGGGTGTAACTTCAGGAACACTTAAGGAACTGGACAAGGTCCACGACAATGCAGTCACTTGATTGTACCCTCTTCAATACCTGCAATATTCATTCTCTTCATTCGAGGAACAATTGCCACAGAGTGCACCAAATCCAGGATGTACTGGAGTAAGTCACATGGTCATATTTGACAGAACCTTCAAAGCTCAACAGCTGTACTGACTATAAGGACAAGGTTGGAAGATGCAACGAAACGCCACCATTTGCAAGTTCCCCTCCAAGGCCCATAGCACTCTGACCTGGAAAGGATTCAGTGATAAACTCATTGGTGAAACAGTCTTGATGGGCAAAGTTGCATACTTCAGCCTTCCATGTTTTATCTTACAGTTAAAAAAAAAAATGTTTATGTGGTGACCTGACTTGTGCTCATCCTTTAGCTGTTCCCGAGACTGGTAGTTGCTAAAGTGGTCAACAATAGAAAATATCCAAAAACCCACTCAATAAACTGATTCCCCTCAAGATTAGAGTGGTGTTTGGGAGAAGCACAGCAGGTCCGGCAGCATTTGTGGTGTAGTGGATAGGTGGGAATGAAGATGCACAGGTGTGACAGGTCAGGAGGACGGTGATGAGCTGGAAGGTGGAAACTGGGATAAGGTAGGGAGAGGGGAAATGAGGAAACTGGTGAAGTCCCAATTGATGCCATGGGGTTGAAATGTCCTGAGGCGGAAGATGAGGCTTTCTTCCTCCTCGCATCGGGCGGTGAGGTCGTGGCGATGGAGGAGGCCCAAGACCTGCATGTCTTCGGGAGAGTGGGAGGGGGAGTTGAAATGTTTGTCCATGAGGGCACTGAGGTTGATTCTTGTGGGTGTCCTGGAGATATTCTCTGAAGTGCTCTGTGAGAACACATCTGGTCTCCCCAATTTAGAGTAGACTGCATCCGGAGCAACGGACAAAAGAAATGACATGTATGGAAGTGCAGGTGAAACTTTGATGGATGTGTCAGCCTCCATTGGAGCCTTGGACAGAGATGAGGGGGAAGATGTGGGCGCAGGTTTTGCAATTCCTGTGGTGGCAGAGGAAGGTGCCAGGAGGGAAGGGTGGGACATTACAGGGCGTGGACTTGACTAGGTAGTCACAGAGCGAATGGTCTTGGCGGAAAGTGGATAGGGCTGGGGTGGAGAACCTATCCCTGGTGATGGGATCCGTTTCAAGATGGCGAAACTGTCAGCGGATGATGTGATTTATGCAGAGGTAGGTGGGATAGAAGATGAGGACCAGGAGGTTCTGTCCTTGTTGTGGTTGGAGTTTTGGGGTCCGTGGGTGGAGGTACAGAATATGGATGTGATGCGTTGGAGGGCATCTTCAACCACATAGATTGGGAAGTTTCGGTCTTTAAAGAAGGAGGCCATCTGGTGTGATCTGTAGTGGAACTGGTCCTTTGGGAGCAGAGGGTAAAATCAATGACTACAGTTGCTGGAATCCAGAGTTTTGATTAGAGCGGTGCTGGAAAAGCACAGTAATTCAGGCAGAATCCGAGGAGCAGAAAAATTGACGTTTCGTGCAAAAGCTCTTCATCAGTAATACAGGCAGAGTGCCTGAAGGGTGGAGAGATAAATGAGAGTAGACTGGGGGTGGGGAGAAAGGAGCATTGAGTATACAACACACCAGATGGCCTCCTTTCTTGTAGACCGCAATTTCCCTTCCCACAAGGTTAAAGATGCCCTCCAATGCATCTAGTGCACATCCCGCACCTCCGTCCTCAGACCCAACCCCTCCAACCGTAACAAGGACAGAAGGCCCCGGGTGCTCACCTTCCACCCTACCAACCTTCGCATAAACAAAATCATCCGCTGACATTTCCACCACCTCCAAACGGACCCCATCACCAGGGATATATTTCCCTACCTATCCCATTCCGCATTCCACAAATGACTACCTGTTCAGGTCCACAACCCATCCACCCATCCTGGCACCTCCCCCTGCCACCGCAAGAATTGCAAAATCAGCGTCCACACCTCCTCGCCTCGCCTCCATCCAAGGTCCGAAAGGAGCGTTCCACGTCCATTTATTGTATCCGTTGCTCCCGATGCAGTCCACTCTACATTGTGGAGACAGGACACTTCCTAGCAGAGCGCTTTATGGAACATCTCTGGGCCACCTGCACCAATCAACCACACTGCCCTGTGGCCCATTATTTCAACTCCCCCTCCTACTGAGCCGAGGAAATGGAGGTCCTGGGTCTCCTACACCGCCGCTCCCTCACAATTGACGCCTGGAGGAAGAACACCTCATCTTCACTGCAACCCCAGGGCATCAATGTAGACTTCACCAGTTTTCTCATTTACTCTTCCCTACCTCACCCCAGCTCCAAACTTCGAGCTCAGCAATGTCCCCATGACTTGTCTTACCTGCCTATCTTCCTTTCCAACTATCCATTCCACCCTCCTCCCTGACCCATCACCTTCATCTCCTCTCCCACTCACCTATTGTACTCTATGCTACTTTCTCCCCACACCAAACCTCCTCTCATTTATCTCTCCAGCCTTCAGGCTCTCTGACTGTATTCCTGATGAAGGGCTTTTGCCCAAAATGTCGATTTTACTACTCCTCGGATGCTACCTGATCCACTGTGCTTCTCCTTTGGGAGCAGATGCGGTGGAGGTGGAGGAATTGGGAACATAGGATCACATTTGCGCAAGAGATGGGGTGGGAAGAGGTATAATCCAGATAGCTATGGGAGTCAGTGGGTTTGTAAAAAGTGTCAGTAACACTGAACTTGAGGGATATATTTCTCTCCCCACCCCTATCCACTTTTCACATAGACTGTTTCCTGCACGATTACCTAGTCAAGTCCACGCCCTCCAATGACCCACCCTCCCCTCCCGGCATCTTCCCTTGCCACCACAGGAATTGCAAAACCTGCACCCACATCTTCCCCATCACATCCTTCCAAGGCTCCAATAGATCCTTTCACATCCATAAAATGTGCATCTGCAATGCCACACATGTCATTTATTGCATCTGTTGGTCTCCTTTACATTGGGGCCAACAGACACCTTCTCGCAGAGCGCTTCAGCGAACATTTCCAGTACACCTGCAACATTCAACCCCAACTCTCCATGACCAAGCACATCAACTCCCTCCCCCTACTCTCCTATGGACATGCAGTTCCTGGGCACCCTCCACCGCCATTCCCTCAACACCCGACGCCCCATGTTCCACCTTGGGACCCTTCAAACCCAGGCCATCAATGTGGTCTTCACCAGCTTCCTCATCTCTCCACGCCCACCTTATCCGAGTTCCAACCATGTAGATTGGCACCATCCTGTTGACCTGTCCCACCTGTCTATCTTCCTTCCCACCTATCCGTTCCACCCTCTCCTTCGACCTATCACCTTTAACCCCACCTCTATCCACCTATTGCACTCTCAGCTAAGTTCTTCCCAGACCCAGTCCTCCCGTTTATCTCTGCACCCTCGAGGCTCGCAGCTTTATTCCTAATGAAGGGCTTTTGACCGAAATGTCATTTTTTTCTGCAATTCAGATGCTGCCACGCCTGCTGTGCTTCTTCAGAACCACTCTAATATTGATTCTGATTCCCAAAATCTGCAGAACGTACTTCCATCCAAATGATTCCCCTGTCCATTGATCTTTCGCGTCGTGACTTCCTACTCCATGATCTCTTTGTCCGTCACCACCACACAGAATACTCACTATTATTGTTTCTTCTCCCCAAATTCATTAACTTTCATTGATCTGGATTCAATTCCATTCGGCATTTTACCTTTCTACCTGATTGATACATCCCTGCAATCCCTGGCATTCTTCACCATTGTGAATTATTGCATCATCAGCAAAGTTCTAAACCATGGCCCCTACAACTAAGTCTAAATCACTGATCTACATCAGAAAACAGTGGAACTCCACTGGAAACACGCATGCAAACAGGTTTCATTGCTGGTTGGAATTAACGGCTGCAATAACAGTAGAATCGAACTCCTGCTGTCATTTATAAACTTGCTGGTGACTCTGCCAGTTGGTCTCATGAGGGAACACTTCTCACATATAGGAGTGGTGAATGACCTATGCGCACTGTGACTGAGTAAGTGAGTTTACACCTCAGAGGGTAATTGAATCCCTTCCTGCAGTCACCCCATGGCCCTGACTTCTTGGCGCTGTGGCTATCCTTGTGTCTATTTAGTTTGATAATCAGTTGAATTCGAGTCCACACAGACACGATTCCCACTTCGCCTGTTGTCCATGCATTTTTATTCTTCCTTAATATCCGACGGAATGTGGCTATCATTGGTCTGAAGTGCATTTATTTTTCATTCTAATTCACCTCGAACTGAGTCAGAGGGCAAGCATGGCTGAACCACATTGTTGTGGGTCTGGAGTCACATGTTGACAGGACTCATTACAGTCGGCAGATTTCCCTTTCGAAGGGACATGAATGAATGAGTTTTCAGCAATATAAAGTCATTGTCTCTGTTTCTGAGATTGGGTGTATTTTCCTGATTTTATTCATCAAATTTAACGAACAGCAGCTGCCACGTTCCAGTCTCCAACGATTACGAGCCCAATAGATCACCGCTGCACTAACAACTCCCTGCTGCATTTCTCTATTCAAAGAATGACAATGTCAATTCAGATTATCCCAGATGGAGCGAGAATAGGACGCATTTCTGTGTTGGAATGGAAGCAATGAATGGTGGATTGGAGTGTTTACTGGAGCAAGAGACTGATGTGGGGACGATGTGAGCAAAAGCAGTTCTTACTGTCAAAGTAACAAAATACCACTGTGTTAAGGAAAATCTCTGAGAATGCTTTCAATACATCGACCTCTCACTTGAAGTCCAGCACACTTCCTCTGAGCCAATTGATCAGAAGCACTCCCAGCCTTAGCATTTCACGCTCTTGGCTAAGTAGACAACTGTCTTTTCCCTGGGGTCGGGAGTCCAGAATGCGAGGGCATAGATTTAGATTGAGAAGGAAAAGATATAAAAGAGACCTCAGGCGTAACTTTTTCATACACAGGGTGGTGCGTGTATGGAATAAGCTGCCAGAGGAAATGGTGGAGGCTGGAACAACTGCAACATTTCAATGGCATTTGGATGGGTATATGAATAGGAAGGGTTTGAAGGGATATGGGCCAGTTGCTGACAGGTGGGGCTAGATTGGGTTGGGATATCTGGTCGGCATGGACCAAAGAGTCTGCTTCCATACTATATATCTCTACGACTCTATGACTCCATGACGGCGCCTTTACCAATCATGTCAATGGTGCCACAGAATAGCTTCACATGTTCATTTCCATCCTCACTTCCGGTTTGGTATTCGCGGCTGCGCCACCAAGTTTATCTGATTCCGGTTCTAGGAACTAGGGTCATGTGACTGACGGCAGTAATGGGTGCTTCCTTGTGTGGGAAAGTTGGTGAAAAAACTGTTATTAATGCATCGTTATTAACACACTGTTATTTAAACATACATTACACCAATATCCTGCACTATCCCCTGAACCTTTTTGTTTCTAGAAATCTATCAAACTCAGTCTTCAACATGCACTCCTCGATGAAATAACCACAGCGTCTGGGGATATAGAATTTAAAGATTTAACTAATTCTCAATTCCCACATATCTGCTATCGCTCACCTAATATTCCTGTTGTGCATCTGCTACTCTTCCTCACATATCCTCTGTCACTGTGATGTCATTGTGATTATCACTGTTTTAAATGCGTGTCTCTGCATGACTCAGTGATAGTTTGAATATTAAAATATTCTGCATTGTGGCCGCAGGAAGCTCGTTCCAATCCGAGTCACTGCATTTTACTCCTTGTGACACATGCTGAATAAACACGAAAGGAATTTAGTTGATTTTACATGAAAGCATTCTCAGAGATTACGATTTTTCCGCCATCCAACCCCACTCTCTCACATGCATCTCTGCAATTCATATTTAAGGATTCAGACTCACCCATTCTCGGAGAATTCCCTGTTTCCCGCAATCACTTACCACCTTTAAGCTCCCCCTCCCATTTCCCTGACACTCACTTTCATATTGACCCCGTTCAGTCTGTGTTGCTGCGCTCACTGTTGCTGGGTGACCATGCGCAAGTCTGACCATCAGGACCTTCAAACCAGTTGATCCATTTCGATACCGCGGTTGTGAGATCAATCCTCATGTAGCAGCTTTTACTGACATGGACCAGCGATTATTGAAACATCAGACTCAGGAAAAGGGCACAGGGCAACATTGAGGAAAATAAACTTTATTCAAAAAGCACCAGTTTCTATGGACTTCCACATCATTTATTTCACTTGTTCATTCGGCTGGAGCGAGACTATTGTGTGTAGTTATGCAATTCACATTATAGCAGGGATGCGACAGCACTGGAAACAATGCAGGGGAGATTTGCCAGGATATTGTACGGGCTGAAGAAGAGGGATTGGACAAACTGGAGACATACAAGGTTTTGGGTCAAGTGATTTTAAAAAGGAGTTGAGCAATTCTTATTGGGCAGTACAGATACTCCGTTCCAAGTACGGGTTATTAATAGCTGTCCTTCCATTCTCGAAGGGATATGTCACAGTAAGAACTGTGCTATCTGAATCAACGTGGGTGAGTACTACTGCTCCCGGGGAGACAGACTGACAGTGAAAACACGTGACTTCTGAAAGCTGTACCTCGTGTCGGTATTAGAATGAGAATCATTTCGCAGTTTTGCTCCATTGTGAGGTGTTTACTTATAGCAGGAAGCTCAGGATGATATACATTCTATTGCCCTTTCTTCACTAGCCCATACAGCTGAATACCGGCAGTATGCAGGACAATTTCTCTCTGTACACCCTCGTCCAATCCTCCTTGACCCCCAGCACTTTCCTATATGATACCATTCCACAAAATCCCAGGAGGTGTAATGCTGCTCGATTACGATGTCTCTCCTCACTGTGTGAGGTTCCAGTGATTTATCTGCCCATCACTCAACTTAGAAAACTGCATTTCCGGCTCACATTGTGATATCGTCTAGACTGGGAAGAGAAAAACAGAGCGGGTGACAAACGTGAGTACAATATACGTTCTGTCTGCAAGAAAGAAAAGACACTGAGCTTCTAGGTTCCTGTCACTGCAACATCCCACTGCGTTGCCATGCCTCCACTTTAGTTTGGTCTGCTGCAGAACTGCTGCATGGCACAGCGCAAGTTGGAAGAGCGGCACGTCATTTCCTACTGAGAGACCATGCAATCTCCATACCCAACATCGAGTTCAATCATTTCAGACGCTGTGCACCTTCTTTCACGTTCCTACCCCACCTACACATACCGTTCGTTCCAAAGGCGGATCGTTTGGCTCGAAAATCTCTCCCCAGATCCACTAGACCTGCTGATGTTGTACAGATATTTCTGCTTTCCTTTCGATAATTTTGTTCTGTTCTGATCGCCAGCCACCAGGAAACGTGTGTTTACACGGCAGATTGGTCAGAAGAGATTTACCAAGGTAGTGCCCGAGCTCGACCATCCCCCCTGCGAAGATAAGCAAAAGTGAGGGCTGCAGGTGCTGGAGCTCAGAGTCGAGAGTGTCGTGTTGGAAAAGCACAGCACGTCAGACAGAATCTGAGGAGAAGAGAATCAATGTTTCGGGCACAAGCCACCGCTATTCCTTTACCAGCCGATGCCTGGAGGAAGAACGTCTCATATTCCACCTTAGGACCTTGCAACCACACGGGATAAATGTGCATTTCATCAGCTTCATCATTTCACCTCGTCCCCCCATTATTCCAGTCCAAAGCCCCCAACTAGGCACTGGTCTCTGGAGCCGGCCACCAATCTCCCCTCTGAACAATCAACTTCTCCCTCACCTTCATCCACCTATCGCTTTCACCAACCTGATCAACAACCCCATTCCTCTCCCTCAACACCGACTCAAGATTCTCATTCCTGATGAAGGGCTTATGCCCGATACATCGATTCTTTTGCTCCTCGGATGCTGTCTGACCTGTTGTGCTTTTAAAGCACTACACTCTCGCCACTGCAAAGATAGATGAGCTCGACTGGAGCTCTTTATCAGAGAGCGAAGAAAGCTGAGAGAAGAACTGATTAACGTGCACCGAAAGGGGACAGATATGTGTGACAGGAATAAACTTGTCATGGGAAGGTTTAATAACAAGGGATATTGATGAAACGCTAGAGGGAGGATGTTCAGAGAAGATTTAGGAAGAATGTTTACATCCTGAGAGTGTTGTTTGTCTAGAACACACTGTTTGAACTTGTGTAACTTCAGGAGAATTTAGTCAAACACTTGAGGATGCATAATAAGGACCAGGTACTGGAAAGTGGGGCGAGGATAAACAGATGTTTGATGAAAGACTTGAATACCGTAACATTGAGTGCAGTAAAATGGAGGCTGGCGCAGCTCTGTGGCACAATGAAAGACGTGTTGGCCATCAACTGCATTGTTAAGATTGCGATTCAAGTTTTGTGGGTTTGAATCCCACCAGAATCGGAGATTAGTGCAGATTTCAGCTGAATCAATGATTTTTCTACTGATTCATCGTCAGTTACCATGGTCTGGAGTTCCCGTCCCTGCTACTGACCAGAGAAGGTTTACTACCTTCTTCGTGGTGAGTTTTGAGGGAATCGTATCATTTGAAACATGATCAGCCCAGAATCGGCTGCTCATTAACAAAACCCACTGCAGAAGCCCACTGTCCCCTTTCCCTCCCACAGTTGCACAGAATATTCGATTTACTCAGTGTCTTTTTCCCTTTGGGCGACAGGTTGATGTGGATATGCTGGGAAAAGACTTTGACGTGTTCGGTCAACTATAATGATATCGAATGGCAGGGTAGCACTGGCGGGTGAAATGCCCCCCTCCTATTCCTCTCTGTCCGTGCTGTTTCTGACAGAGGGTTTTAAACAATAACATGATGAGGACCCTGTGAATCTACACTACGGAATACTAAGGATCTCCCCTTTATCCCACTGCTCTCAGCTGGAATACCCAGCTTCTGTTGCAGCTTTGATCAGACAGTGGAGGATTCTCCCAGGCGCTCTGTCAGACTGCATGCTCCTTCACACAGGTTTCCAACTGGGCACTTGGAGCAAAAAGGCCGTGTGGATATTGGGGATTCAGAGACAGATTTCCCCTTTGCCTGGCTAGAGTTCTGACCACAGTAATAAACATGAATTTGGGACATTCGGTATCTTACTGTGGATTCTTATCACTTTAAAATTTAAACTGAAATTGAATTTACTCTTGCATGACATTCTTATATCTTTAGTATTCATGAAAACTGTGCATCATGTCCTTGGATGTAGCTATGGTGAAGATTGATGATGAGTGCAGTATGTTTCATGTTGTCTGTAAGAACTTGCAGAAATACGTCAGTAAAGTGTCGTTGAATCGAATTTAGCGCCAAATTGAAGCCGAACAAATGAGAAACCCTGTGACAGCGATAAAATAACATTGTCTGTAAACAAGGCAGTGACCATAGAAACCCAGTTTTCAATCAAGTCTATTTTGCACAACATTTTTCTGTGTCTCATTTCTCATGAACCTGATGCTCGAATAGTCACAGGTCCACATCAGTTCCTCCTCCTCTGCCTTAGCTTTAATTTCAGAACCACAGCCAAAGTAGAACAGGGGGGACGTAGGTCCCAAAGGTACGAGTAGGGCACGATATAGGCTTGCTGCCGGCGGCTCCAGTGCAGCACCTGATCAGCGCTTAGTACTTAACAGCGTGTAAACATGCCACAGTTGTAATTTCAATCCTTATCTAAAGCTGGTTTTACTGACGTTGATTAAGAATTATTGGAGCACCAAACTGAAGCGTAGTTGAATAATAATGTCGAATAAAGCCGCATCTATTCGAAAACTCCAGTTTCTGATTTGTAGGATTGTTCTCTCTTTGGGAAAGGTATCAATTATTAACCATAAAACTGCACATATTCCCCACGTGATTACCCATCTGTGCATCGAGAAACAGAGGTGATATTTTAGCTTGATGACCTTTTTCAAATCTCTGACATTGCACTGGATTACATTCTTGAAAAGGCTGTTAAACTCGTTTCATATAATCCTGTTTGCTGCAAACTCACACAGCTCATTAAAGCGTTCGCAAGGACTTAGATTTACCTCTTTGGGTAGATTGACTGTCGTCAGCGAATCAGGTAACGTCATGACAAATAGTTTTGCTGTTGTGTGGAACAGAGTCAGGATTAGAGTGGTGATGAAGAAGCAAAGCAGGTCAGGCAGCATCCGAGTTACATAAATATTGACGTTTTGGGCAAAAGGCCGTCATCAGGGTTAAGGCTGGGAGCATCGAGGTTGGGGAGATAAATAGGAGGGGTGGGGCTTGGGAGAATTTAGCTGAGAGTGCAATGGGTGTATGAAGGTGGGGATAAGAGTGTTAGGTCGGAGAAGAGGGTGGGGCGGATAGGAGGGAAGGAAGATAGAAAGGGTGGACAGGTTAGTAGGACGGTGCCAAACTGAAAGGTTGGAACTAGGGTAAGATGGGGGAGGGAGGGGAAATGAGGAAACTGGTGCAATCAACATTTTGGACTCGAATTCAACTGATTATCATACTAAATAGACACAAGGATACAGGCAGCGCCAAGAAGTCAGGGCCATTGTGTGACTGCAGGAAGGGATTCAATTACCCATTGAGGTGTAAAGTCACTTCCTGAGGTGTAAACGCATGAAGGTTCATGATGCAGAAGATGATACGTTCTTCCTCCTGGCGTCAGGTGGTGAGAGAGTGGTGGTGGAGGAGGTCCAGGACCTGCATGTCCTCGGGAGAATGGCGGGGGGAGGAGTTGAAGTGTCCGGTCATGGGGCGTTGGGGTTGATTGTTGCCGGTGCCCTGGAGATGTTCTCTGAAGCGCTCTATGAGAAAGTGTACGGTGGCCCCACTGTAGAGGAGACTGCATCAGCAGCAACAGATGCAAGAATTGACATGTTTGGACGTACAGGTGAAAATTTGATGGATGTCGAAGTTTTCTTTGGGGCATTGGGCGGAGGTGAAGTTGCGTGGGCGCAGGCTTTGCAATTTGGCTGAGGAAGGTGCCGGGAGGGGATGGTTGGTCATTGGATGGCGTGGTCTTGACTAGGTAGTCATGGAGGAAATGGTCTTTGCTGATTGTGGATAGGGGTGGGGGGGGGAATATCCCTGGATATCAGTCTAACTGATGTTTTTTACAAACCCACTGACTCCCACAGCTATCTGGATTACATCTCCTCCCAACACACCTCCTGCACAAATGCTATCCTGTGTTCCCATCTCCTCCGCATTCGCCGCATCTGCTCCCAGAGGCCCATCACAGAACACACCAGATGGCCTCCTTCTTTAAAAACCGGAACTTCCCCTCCCAGGTGGTTGAAGATGCCCTTTAGCGCCACTCATCCATGTCCCACACCTCCATCCATGAACCCCACACCTCCAACACAACAAGGGCAGAACAAGGACAGAGGAAGTTCCGCACCTTCTATTCCAACAACCTCTGCATAAATCATATCATCCGCCGACATTTCCACCACCCCTAAGTTGACCCCACCACTTTGGATATATTTCCCTCCTCAGACCTATCCGCTTTCGTCAAAGTCCTTTCCCTCCCCGACAACATCTTCAAGTTCACGCCCTCCAATGACCCACCACTGGTAGAACCTTAGCAACCACCAGTTTAGAGAATAGCTAAAGGACTGAGCCCAAGTCTGGTCACTGCATTAATCAACATTTATTAAATTTTAAGATAAAAGATGGAGGGCTGAAGTGTGCAACTTTGCCGATCAAGACAACTTCACTACTCAACGAGTTTATCTCTGATTCCTTTCCAAGTCAGGTGCTATTAGCCTTGGAGGGGAACTTGCATTTCATTGCGTTTCATTGCATCTTCCAACCTTGTCCTTATAGTCAGTACAGCTGTTGAGCTTTGAAAGTTTTTACATTACATTTTTACATTACATTACAGTGTGGGAACAGGCCCTTCGGCCCAACAAGTCCACACCGACCCGCCGAAGCGAAACCCACCCGTACCCCTACATTTACCCCTTACCTAACACTACGGGCAATTTAGCATGGCCAATTCACCTGACCTGCACATCTTTGTGACTGTGGAAGGAAACCGGAGCACCAGGGGGAAACCCGCAGACACGGGGAGAACGTGCAAACTCCACACAGTCGCCTGAGGCGGGAATTGAACCTGGAGCAGTTCTAACCACTGTGCCACAGTGCCGCCCACAAGTTCTGTCAAAAATTCCAGGATGCGTTACTCCAGTGCATCGTGTAGTTATTGCACTCTGCTGCAATTGTGCCTTGGCAGTGAAGGGAATAAATATTCAGGTTTTGAAGAGGGTACAATCAAGTGACTGCATTGTCGTGGATGGTGTCCAGTTCCTTAAGTGTTATTGAAGTTACACCCATCTCTGTTGCACATCCCATTTGTACCTTGCAAACCATGGAGGATTCAGGGAGAAACTGTCGACCAACGGACATGTTTTTGTTGTTAAAAAGATTAGATTACTTACAGTGTGGAAACAGGCCCTTCGGCTCAACAAGTCCACACCAACCGCCCCCCCCCCCCAACCATATACTACAAGCAATTTAGCATGGCCAATGCACCAAACCTGCACATCTTTGGACTGTGGGATGAAACCGGAGCACACCCATGCAGAGACGGGGAGAACGTAGAAACTCCACACAGAGAGTCGCCTGAGGCGGGAGCAAAACCCGGTCTCTGGTGCTATGAGTCAGCAGTGCTAACCACTGTACCACCGTGCCCCCCATGGTGTTTCCGTAGCCAGTCTCCATCCGTTTTTTTCCCAAATACTAGCTCCGTTGACGATAACACGGGGTAATTCGGTTACAGTAAAGCCATGGAATGTCAGTGAGATATGATTAGGTTCTCATTTGTCAGAGTTATCATTACTCTATTTCGTTCTTGTGTGGACCAATCTGATTCCAATTGCTATCTGATATCCAGTTCCAATTCCAGTCAGTGGTTGAAATTTCAACCGTTGCCTCATATAAATTTCTCCATCTCCTTCCATAATATGTTAGGACGCTGCAGGGGACAGCAGAGATTTACGAGAATGTTGCCAACATTGGAGAAAATGTAGCTTCGTGGAGATTGGTTAGGATGGGACCATTCTCCTTGAAACAAAGGAGGCGGAGGGGAACTCTAAAATCACATGATAACATTTATAAATGTTCGAGATCCATGGTATCTTGACAGGGGTAGTTACGGGCAGGGGGTTTAACCTCTGATATGAGGAGAGCACCATAGGACATGAACTCGGAAGTAGATATTACCTATTTACTTCAGAAAAGATGAGTAATTTCTTTGCTCAGGGGCCAGTGAATCGGTGGAACTCTTTCACGAAACTGTTGTTGAGGCTGAGTTGTTGTGTATTTTCAAACTGTGTCAGACAGATATTTAACCAGAAAGACGATGAAGCTGTGTCGAGGCAATGAAGGAGAATGGAGTTTAGGATTATCACATCAGCCATGAGTTCATTGAATGGTGGAGCAGACTCGATGGACTGAATGGCCAACTTCCAATCCTACATCATTTGGTCTAACGCCATTTTTTTATTGATAAATGTAGAATTCTGAGGGGATGGGATGAAGTGATAGAAAAGGTTTCTCAAACTGATCAGACAGATCAGGAACTAGGCTCATAAGCTCATGAACAAGAAATGTTCTGTGGCCTGGAGACAACAAATGGCACTGGGCACACCGCAGATGGGTATGTGCAGAAGTTGTGATTGCTAAAGAAAATTGGACGATCTTATATTGTTGCCAACTTGGTGATCACGCTGGATGATGGATCGCGGTATGATTCACACAGCAAAAGGTTGTGAAAGAAAGAAAGGTTCGTTTCATTGGAAAAGTTTTCTGCAGTTCCGATTCCAAATGACTGTTTGAAATATTGATCAGAACTTTGTATTACATTAAAATTCACAATCCCACTGGATAAGCTATTGCACCCGATCTCTCCTTATATGTTTCGCTTTCATTTGATATAAACGCATAAAAAGTCAAGATGAAATGAAAGGAGGAAAGAAACGTTGCACTCCTTTTTCATTGTCACAATTTAACTTCCAACAGAATCAAATTGCTTTATTTCGACCTTCATGTGGTATCGATTTATCACCAATCTCCCGTGCAATGAAGGGCATTAGCAAGATTCTCCATCCAATGTATACTAAAGATGCGGGGCACGAAGGAAAACCACAGTTGCGTTTGATGGAAGTAACAGCCCCAGTAGGATTCAAATCCACACATGCACAATGAAAGAGCAACCCGTCGCCTTAACCTCTGGGCCACTTCAGCCCATGGCAAAGGGGCTCACATGTGACCAGATCAAGATTACATATGGTGCACCGAGCAGATAAGAAATGCCCTGAACGTAATCGAATCTACACCATTATGGTTTTTCTTTCAGCGGAATAATAATACCAGCAAAAGCCAAGAAATTGACCCCGGCCTTGGAAGGAATACCTGTCTTTGACTCATTCCGAGTCAGAACTATCTCAGAATGAACTAGCAAACAAGGAATTCTCGTCACATTCACAGGCAGATTTTGTCTTGACTTATAATTTCTTCAGACTGTTTCTCTCTTACGTGAAGAAGTATATATGGAGAGAGACGTGAAGGTGATGCTTTAGCCCAATGGTCTTTCTCATATGGCTGAACCTGAACTGGGTAAATTTCCAGGAAATGCAGATTTTTTTCGTTTCATTTGATGAATTTTGCTGCAATCTCACTCCGTTCATTGCAATGATTGGAGTGACATGGATTTTTATCTTTGGAACGTTTAATGTTGTATTCAATTTTGCTCCGAATTTATTTCTGCTTAAAGAAAATACTGACGAGAAAAACAAAAGGATAAACTACAAAACAAGATGTCAGTTTTGATGTTCAGTTATTTTGGAAGATTTCAGTGGGTATCAAAGGAACCCAACATTATGGCGATTACCTTCCCAACTTTAAGGCGTGCGATTAACGCAGGAAATCGATCTCCAAGAGACTGATCACTTCCTATTCATTTTGTAATATCTTTCCTTGACAACATATAAAATCTGTCCAGTTCCATTTATAATGCTTCACGTGGACTATTAATTGAAATCTTTCATTACACTGAGGTTTTTTTTTTTGCTGAATCTTATTCAGCTGCATACGTTTCCGATATTTCTTTACATTTAAATTCATCCAAATTGGACATTGTTTCCTCGCACCTTCCGTCCCCAACACCCTACATTTGCACTTTTACCCAGCCACAGGCTGTCTCTCTCCTGGTGAAACTCACTGCTTGTGCGTCTCCAAATGTGCCGTTACAAATATTTTAGAAACGGATTCTCTGACTGACAGAAATTCTACTCCCATAATTTCTTTGTCCGACATCGATGGTTTTGAAAGCCTGACGTTCAGAAATTTACGAACTTAACAGAATAAATTTGCCACCTATTTCTTCTCTCCAAACCTAACATACTCTCGAAAACTTCCATTCGGTTTTCCTTGGTTCAGTTCGAAATTTTCCAACACAAAAATAAATAAAATTCCATCCCTACTAAACGCTGTCAGCATCGTCGCTAATGACTTAGCACCCCAGTAAACGCTGGCAGTGTCCTCTCTGATAGAATCACAGATTCCCTGCAATTCAGCCAATCGAGTCTGTAGGGACACACTAAAGAGAGTCTCACCCAGACCTAGTCCCCCCTCTCTATCCCGTATAATTCACCCGAAGAAGGAACAGCCCTCTGGCTAGTGTATTCAAATAAACTTACTGGAATAAAATCTGTCATCGTGTGACTGCTGATCTTATCACTGCGTTACCCATGGCAAATTCACTTAACTTACTGAAATCACTCCCTGGACATAACTGCGCAATTTAATATGACCAATCCACCTAACCTACAGACTTAACAGCAGTGAGAACCACGGAGCAAATGTACCATCACACTGAGCAACATCTGTATCATGTGTAATGATTTGATACACTGGTAACTCAGACTTATGAAAGCAAGCTGCGCCCATCAACCATAATTCAGTGCATCCAAACGCGCTTCTACGCTGTACAACCTCATTAGTGCTTTTGGAAATGTTTCTGCACTCAGATCTGAATGGGTTTACTCTGTTTTCTTCCTCAGATTCCTGTTTTAAATAAGCATATCAGTCAGGAACAACTCTATATAATGGTTTTCATTGCAACACAAACACAATGTGCAGTTTGCAGAAGTTACGTGTTTGCACTTTCACTGACATTCTGTCTTAGCGGGTTTTACAGTCCTTCCCCAGCTGATTCAGACAGCAGTTTCCTTCCTGTGACATATCCCATCGAGAATGGAAGGCCAGGCATTAATAACCTTCACTGGGGAACAGAGCGACAGGTTTAAAACCTTTACG
The DNA here is from genome assembly GCF_037043375.1 of Chiloscyllium plagiosum. Classification (NCBI taxonomy): domain Eukaryota; kingdom Metazoa; phylum Chordata; class Chondrichthyes; order Orectolobiformes; family Hemiscylliidae; genus Chiloscyllium; species Chiloscyllium plagiosum. The sequence goes on along the minus strand of NW_028270178.1, from coordinate 49,715,629 downwards.
ATACCCCCAGCGGAGAATTGAGCCCTGTGACAGGCCGGGACACTAACCACGATACTATGGAGGACAACAACATTGAAGGAGGCCCTTCAGCCTGTTGTGGCCGAACTTGTCCAACACAACTGCTTAACGACCTGAATCAAGATTTCCATCGTTTAGCCCATAGTCTTGCATGCCTTGTCATCACAAATTCACATCTGAATTTCTTTTCAGGTTGGAAGGGTTTCCGCCTCTCTGACCATTTCCGCACATCTACTCAAACCTTCCTGCCTTTTCCCGAAATCGCTTGGCCCCGGTGTTCGATCACTTCATCAATGAGAAACGTTTCTTTCAGTCTATCCTATCCACATTCCTCATTATTTTATACATCTCAGTCATGTCTTCTCCAAACTCCCCTGCTCAGTGACAAACAACCCAGTCTGTCCAATCATTCCTCATAACTGAAACTCTTCAGCCCAGGCAACCCCCCATTGAATCTCTCATGCAACGTTCCCAGTGCGATCACATCCATGCTATACTGTGAATTGCAGAACTGCACACAGTACTCTAGCTAGGGCCGAACGAATGTTTCTTATATTCTGTTACAGTATGAGGGCGTCGCTGGCTCAGCAGTATTTATTGCACAGCGGTCAGTTGAGACTCATCCGTATTGCAGAGTGTCTGGAGTCATATGGAGGCCCGACCAGGTAAGAATAGCAGTTTTCTTCCTTAAAGGACGTCAGATGGTTTGTTTTTTCAACAATTGACCTTGGACTAACAGGAAAAATTAGAATCGCAATTGCAGATATTTATTGAATCCCAATTCTACCATCTAGCATGGTCGGAGTCAAACTCGAGTCCCTGGTGTCTGAATTAACAGTCCAGTGGTCAGTCGTACTCGCAATCGGCCATTGCAGAATACTGGTGACACTGATCTTTTCCAGTGAAGTCGTTTTTCCCTGATACTGTCCTGTGTCCTTTTCATGAACTTGACTCCCAATAATCTCTGGTCCATGTCAGTAAAAGCTGCTACATGAGTGTTGATCTCACAAAAGCGGTAACCAAATGGATCAACTGGTCTGCAGGTCCCGATGGTGGGATTGGGACAAGTTCACCCAGCAACCGTGACCGCAGCAGCACAGACTGAACCGTGTCAATGTGAGAGTCAGTGTTAGATTCTGCAGTGCCTGAATGAAATAGGAAATGACTCCAAAACTACATGATGAAAGAGCAGTGCTCCGAAAGCTAGTGCTTCAATTAAACCTCTAAGTCTAACCTGGTGTTGTGAGATTTTTATGTTTGTACACCGGCATCTACAATTTAATGAAATGGGGGAGTGGGATGGAAAGTTCGGTTCGTGATCGTAGGAGGGAAGAAATCTCTGTGAACGGGAGAATTTGAATTCTGACATATGAATCACAGAGATGTGAGCGAATAGAATTTGAAGGGAAAAAAAATCATTACCTTGGAGAAAATGACCATATTAAACAACTAATTCCGTTTGTGTTTCACAAAAAAACTGGGCCAGATAGGGCAATAACTGCCGTGATTTGGATTCGAACCGTGGTTGCTGCGGCCACAACGTAGAGTACTAACCACTATACGGTCACGGCAGCCCATAGACAAGCGCACTAACAGTATGCGATAAGTACAGTAGCAGAGAAATGTTAGGCAGGGCACCAAATGCACAATGTCAGTGCTTCGCGAACAGTGGGAACTCAGAATGGGCTGACCGTTTAATATTGGTGCCCCCGGAGGCTGTGGTGATTCCATCATTAATATGCTGAATGCTGAGATAAATAGATTTCTCCAAAACCTCAAAGACTCCGGGGATAGTGCAGCTTTTGTTGAAATGTATGCTGCAATAGCAATGCAGTTTAACATCGGCTACTTCACCAGTTTCCCCACAAAGGCAGTAACGACTGCTGCCACAGAGTCCCAATTCCCAGCCCCAGAATCAGAGGAACTGAGTGGCGGATCCGCGAAGTTCCAACTGGAAATCGGAATGGGAATGTGGTCGCAGAGCTTCTCGATGGCTCCAGTGACACAACCAGTGAATGCATGGTACTTCTATGACGGTTTAGAGGCGCAAACAATTCCGAGGTTGGGAGTGCTCCTGGTCAAAGGTGGGGCAGAAAGGAAAATTTGTTCCCGTTTATAATAACATCAATCTACAGTGCATCTTGATGAGACAGCTGAGTGCCACAACTGGAGCATGGGCGACTGGTTTGAAGTTTGATCTTGCTTCACTATCACCCACTTCCCTGGAATGAATTGCATTCACCATTTTTCTTTGCAATTGTTTGATATCTCCCTGCAGTCTGCGGCTTTCTTCCGCATGGTTAATTGCATGACTAACTGTTGTATGATCTGCACACTGCTGATTCACGGCCACTACATGTAAATATGAATCATTGATCTATATCAGAAAACTGTGGAACTGACAGCAGGCATCCTCTCTAGGTTTGCAGGCGACACCAGAATTGTAGACAGTGAGGAAGATTATGTAAGATTCAAAAGGATCTTAATCCAATGAGTCGTTGGACTGAAAAATGTAACATAGAGTTCAATATGGAGAAACAGAAGGTACTGCATTTTGGTACAACAAAAAGAGTAGGGCTTATACAGTTAATGACAGGGTTTTGCGTAGTGTTGGAGAACACGGACGCTCGGGTTATAGGTAAATTATTCTTTGTAGTTTGCATCACATACAGACAGAATGGTTAAAAGGGATTTGACAAACTTCCCTTCATTTGTCAGTCCTTTGTATATAGGAGTTGGGACGTTGTATTGACGTTTTACAGGACATTGATGAGGCCTTTTCTGGAATATTATGTCCAGTTCAGGTCGCCCAGTTGTAGGAATGATATTATTCAGCTGGAGCAGGTTCAGAAAAGGTATGCACGCATGTTGCCATGTGTGGAAGGTTTGAGTTATAATGAAGGGCTGAATAGGCTGAGACTATTTTCAGATTCGAGAATGGGGTGCTGGAAAACCACATCAGGTTAGACAGAATCCGAGGAGCAGGAGAATAATTTTTTCGCGCAAGTGTCGTTCATCAGGCTCTTCCCCGAAACGTCGATTCTCCTGCTCCTCAGATGTTGGCTGACGTGTTGTGCTTTCCCAGCACAACACTCTCTACTCTGATATCTCATCTGCAGTCCTCACTTTCTCCTAGTTGAGACTGCTTTCACTCTAGGTTAAGGGTTTGAGTGGCGACCTGACAGAAGTTCATGAATTATTGAGAGGTAAGCTAGAGTTAATGATAGCTGCCTTTTCCTAGGAGGGGGACTTCAAGACGAGAGGGCATATGTTCAAGCGGAAAAGAGAGATATTATAAAAAGAAGACATGTGAGGGTGTTTTACGCATGCAATTAACTTGCTGAGGAAGTGATGGATGAGGGTACATTTGCAACATTTAAAGCACAAATGGATCCATACATGAATGGCAAAGTGGGATTTTTAAAATAAAATCTATTCATTTATGCCTAGTACATCACTTATTTACCAGAGGACAGTTAAGAGTCAACCACGATATTATACATCTGGAGTCTCATGTGGGACAGAGCAGATGACTATGGCAGTTCGCTTCCTGAACTGGCATGAGTGAACCTGATGGGATTTTCAACACAATTTATTCAGGTCATCACAAGACTCTTCAATTCAGGGTATTTATTGAATTCAAACTCCACCATTTGTCATGCCAGGACCTGAACCCTTTGTCCCCAAAATATTACCTGGGAGTTTAGATTAATGATACAATAAGAAAACTACAAGGGCATTATTTCCACTCAGCGGGTACAGGAGGAGGCAGACGGGAAAGGATTAGTTTGGCAGTCTGTTCAGCATGGATTGGTTAGACTGACGGGCCGGTTTTCATGCTGTATGACTCTCTGACTGACGCTATGTAACAGACTGCTGTTTGGGATTAACAGCAGCATTGACAGCATAATCGAACACCTGATCGGATATGTAATCCTGCTGGATGCTCAGGAGGTTGTTTTTCCTCAATGATCCCTTCCCGTCACGGGACTGAACGGCCTCCCGCCAGTGTTACTGATTAAATGAGTTCCCATTTCTGTGGTTAATTGAATCCCTTCCAGCAGTTCCCACATTTCCCTGTTTTCTCTGTGGTATCGGCTGCCTTTTTCTACCCAGGGTGAACAATCCTTTCAAATAGTGTCCACACAGATACGAATCCTGTTGTCCATGTTGTGAATGTGTTTTCATTGGTTCTCATTCACCCACAGGGTGTGATTATCACTGGTCAGGACAACATTTATTCTTCGCCCCTTGTTTGTTGCTGCCTGGCTGCACCACACACCCGGCTGCGCTCCCAGCCTCGGTTGTCTGTCTGTGGGCAGTCTGCACATTCTCTCTGTGATTGCGTTTTTATTCCTCCCTCTGACCAAAGATTTGCCGGTTACAGGGATCAGCAGTGGGAAATGCAGGCTTATGGGATAAGGAATACCGTTGGGTCTGGTGGGATGCGCTTCGGAGGGATCGTGTGGACTGGAAGGGCCGACGAGCCTGCTTCCCTACTCTATGGGCCTTCTTGAATTAAGGGTCAGCTAATATTTTTCTGGTAGTGGTGTCTCTCGTAGGCAGGACTGGGTAAAGATGATAGAATCCCCTGAATAAAGGGCATGAATGAATGGGATTTCAGGAAATTAAAGTCATGATCTCTGTTCCTGAGCTCAGGCTAGCATTCTAGGTTTTATTCGTCGAACTTAAACATCACCATTTCCGTGTCCCTTTCGCCAAGCATGACTAGTTTAAAATATCATCGCCAACACCACCTTCGCCAGATTGAAGTCTTTACTGTGTGGAAGAAAGTGATTCTGAGCTGACGCAAGCAAAGGCAGCTGCCAACGCCAGTGTCGGAAACACAGATCCAAATAGAAAATTCATATTTTAAACCACACACTGCAAAGTTAAGGGCTCAACACGCTCCAGTTGTGCCACTCAGCTATCTTAGCAAGATGAACTGTAGATCGCTATGATGGTATAAACGGGGACAACCATTCCCTTGAACAGAAGCACACTCAACCTAGGAATTTCGTGCGCCTCGATTCCATCATAGATCGACTGCACACACACCTACTTCATCATTGGAGTCAGAGAGTAACTCCGCGCACACATTCACTTCCCAACTTCCGGTTAGTTCTGGGCGGCTGTGCCACAGTTCCTCTGATTCCGAGGCTGGGAACTGGGATTATGTGTGATTATCTGCAACACTGATTATTGCCCTGAGGAAACTGGTGAAGTCGCCGATGTGAAGCTAAAATGCTATTTAAGCATACATTTCAACAATATCCTGTACTGTCCCCCGAACCTTTGATGCTTGTCGAAATCTTTCAATCTCAGTTTTCAACATTTTCATTCAAGGGATCTCCACAGCCTCTGGGGACACCGACCTTAAAGATTCAGCTCATTCTCAGTTCCCACAGGTCTGTCATTGTCCGCTGAGTACTAATATTGTACATTTGGTATTCTTCCGAACATGTCCTCTGCGAATATACTTATTGATGCTAGCAAACATCCTGTTCTGTGGTTGCTGTGGTCGTGTTTGTCGGTATTTTGCATTGCAACCTAAATTCGAATCCAAATCACGGCACTAAGATTAGATTAGATTACATTACATTACAGTGAGGAAACAGACCCTTCGACCCAACAAGTCCACACCGACCCACCAAAGCGCAATCCACCCAAACCCCATACATTTACCTCTTAGCTAACACTACGGGCAATTTAGCATGGCCAATTCACCAGGCCTTGCACATCTTTGGACTGTGGGAGGAAACCGGAGCACCCGGAGGAAACCCACGCAGACACAGGGAGAACGTGCAAACTCCACACAGTCAGTCGCTTGAAGCGGGAATTGAACCCGGGTCTCTGGCGCTGTGAGGCAGCAGTACTAACCACTGTGCCACTGTGCCGGCCTAAGTGTTCTCTCCGTTGTCCTTTTTGTGATGCGCGGTAAGAAGGTATTTGCTTTACCTTCAAATTTCGCTCTCTCACATCTCTGCGCTTCATATATCAGGAGTCAAACACGCCCGTTGTCAGAGAATCCTCTCCTTCCCACGATCATTAAACCTCCTTTCCGTCCCTCCTCCCCTTTCTCTGAAGCAATGAACAATCTATCACTCCCGTTTACATTCATGCTGTTCTGTCTGTTCTGCTGCTGCGGTCACTGTTGCTATATGTACCTTCCCCAACTCCACCACTGGGACCTCCAAACAATTCGATCCATTTGGATACCGCAGTTGTGAAATCAATCCCCATGTGGCAGTTTTACTGAAAAAGGCCAGAGACAATTGGAGCGTCAGGCCCATGGAAAAGACCCAGGGCATTTTTGGGGAAAAGAGATTTTATTGGAAAAGATCAGCTTTTGCGGCTTTCTGCGTTGGTCTCGTGGTACTTTCATAGGACTGATAATCCAGAGACCGATGTAATAGTCTGGGTACGCGCGCTTGAATCCCATCATGCCAGATTATAAAATTTGTGTTCAGCAAATATGTGCAATGAAGAATCTAATGACTACTATAGATCCATTGACAATTGTTGAAAAATAAACATCTGGTTTACTAATGTCATTTCAGGATGGAAATTGCTATCCTTACTTGGTTTGGCCTGCATGTGACTTCAGACTCATAGCAATATGGTTGAGTCTCAACTGCCTCCTGGGCAATTCGGAATAGGTAATAAATTCTGCTTAGCCAGAATCACCCACATACCAATACAGAAATTTTAAACAAATGTTCATTAGGCTCAAGCAAGAATGCTGTGTGCAGTTTTGCAAGTCACATTATAGCAGGGATGTGATCATACTAAGAAAATTGCAGGAGATATTTCCGGGATATTGTTTGGGATGAAGAGTTTCAATTGTGAAGAAAGACAGGACAGAGTGGACTTTTCGTCGCATTGCAAAGGATATGTCGAGAAGACATGAATGATTTAAGGTATGGAAAGGGTTGACTGAACCTTTCCCATTCATAGAGGGATCAGCCAGGGCCAGAGATTGGAGGAGGAAGGCAGGAAGGTTTGAGAAGATGTGCGATAAAGTTTTATCAGCCAGTGGGTGGTTGGAATTTGGAATACACTGTCTGCATTGTTCAAAGTGGCAGAAACCCTGATAACCTGAATAAATATTCAGATGTGAACATGTGATGCCAAGACATGTAAGGCTGTGGGATAAGCATTGTGAAATGGGATTCAATTCATTAGGCAGTTGTTTTTGACAAGTTTGGCAACAATTGGCTGAATGGCCTCCTTTAGAAGAATACAGCGCAGTACAGGCCCTTTGGCCCTCGATGTTGCGCCGATCCAAGCCCACCTAACCTATACTAACCCACTATCCTCCATATACCTATCCAATGCCCGCTAAATGCCCATAAAGAGGGAGAGTCCATCACTGCTACTGGCAGGGCATTCCATGAACTTACGACTCGCTGAGTGAAGAACCTACCCCTAATTTCAGTCCTATATCTACCCCCCCCTTAATTTAAAGCTATGTCCCCTTGTAATACCCGACTCCATACGCGGGAAAAGGTTCACACTGTCAACCCTATCTAACCCCCTAATCATCTTGTACACCTCAATCAAGTCACCCCTAAACCTTCTTTTCTCTAATGAAAACAGCCCCAAGTGTCTCAGTCTTTCCTCATACGATCTTCCTTCCATACCAGGCAACATCCCGGTAAACCTCCTCTGCACCCGTTCCAGTGCCTCCACATCCTTCCTATAGTATGGCGACCAAAACTGCACACAATATTCCAGATGCGGCCGCACCAGAGTCTTTGAGACTTCTGTCCTCGGTAGTATCATGGTTCGTGTCCCCGCCTGTCACAGGGCTAAATTCTCCGCTGGGGACAATGTAAATGTTTCAAAACTATCACTCCATTCCCAAGTTCGGTTATTGATGCTTGTCCTTCCATTCTCGATGGTGCATGTCGCAGGAAGGTTGTGCTGCCTGAATCAGTGTGGGAAAGGGCTACAGCTCTCAGGGAGGCAGAGCGTCAGTGAAAGTGCAAACACATGACTTCAGCAAGCTGCACGTTGTGACTGCGTTAGAATAAAAAACATTTAACACACATGTACCCGATTGAAGTGTTTACAGGAAGCAGGAAGGTGAGGAAGAAACTGCGTAAAAAAAATTAAATATGAGTGCAAAAACATTTCCCGCAGCACGAATTGAATTGTAAAGGGCAGAGTAGTGATTCGATACATTGAATTTGGGTTTATTTGCTTTGATGAGTCTGAGTTACCAGGGCATAAAGCCATTAAAAAAACGATACAGCATTTTCTCACTATGATGGAGCATTGGCTCAGTAATTCATACTGCTGTTCGGTCGGAGGTTTAGGTTGATTGGCGAAGTTAAATTGTCCTATCGTGTGCAAGGAGTGAATTAAGTAAGTTAGGTGAATTAGCCATGGGTAACGTGGGGACAAGTTCAGAAGTCACAGGACGCCAGGCTATAGTCCAACATGTTTATTTGAAATCATAAGGGGGAGGGATTCCCCTTCTTCCGGTGAAATATACGGGAATAGGGAGGGGAGCTAGGTCTGGGTGAGTTGCTGTTCAGAGAGTCAACACCGGCTCGATTGACTGAAATGCTTTTTCTTCACTGTAGGGTTCTGTGATTTTATCAGAGAGGATAATGACTGTGTTTACTGGGGTGTAAAGCCATTAGAGGCGATGCTGACGGGGTGTAGTGAGGATGAAATGTTATTCACTTGTCTATTGGGAAAATTGAGAACAGTTGAACCAAGGAAGACTGAATGGGGGTTTTGTCTGGTTATCAAATGTTTGGACAGAGTAAGTAGGTGGAAAATGCCCTCTTTCAAAAAGTAAACATCTAGACGTCAGGCATTCAAAACGTTTGAAAAAAACATTGAAGGACAAAGGACTGATGACAACAGAATCGCAATCACTCTGAGAATATGTTTTTCAAAATATTTGGACATTTGGAGACCTACAAGGAATAAATTTCAGAAGAAGAGAGACAGCGTGTGGCGAGGTAAAGCTGTAGGGGTATGGGGTAGTCGGTCGGAAGTTGAGGGGAAACGAGGTCGAACTTGGTTGACATTATACGTAAAGAAATTTCGTGAACGTGTGCAGCTGAATAAGAATCGGTTCCAAAACTCTGAATTTTGAAAGATTTGGTATAATATACCACATCAAGGATTGTAAATGGAACTGACCGTTTTTTTTTTATTGCGATGGCAAGATATTACATAATGAATAGGAAGTGACCAATTGCTTGGACATCGACTTCCTGCTTTAATCACATGCGTTAAAGATGTGAGGACAAACACCAGGATGTTTGGTCCATTTGATACTCAGTGAAATCTGCCAAAGCAACGAGCAACAAAACTGCACTTTAAGCCTTTGCTTTTCTAAGCAGTACTCTTCTTAAACTGAAATAAAGTCGGAGCAAACTTGAATACAACATTAATCGTTCCAATGAGATATATCTAATTCATTTGCGATTATTACAATGAACATTGTGAGGTTGCAGCAAAATTAAAATGAAACGAACAAAACAGCGTTTCTTGCGGTTTAATCCATTTCAGGTTCAGTCATAAGAGAAAGGCCATTGAACCACAACATCACCTTTATTTACCTCTCCAAGGCTGCTTCTTCACGTGAGAGAGAAAGTGACTGAAGAAATTACGAGTCAAATGTAGGTGAGAATATGACGGAAAATTCTTATTCTCTGTTTGATTCTGACACAGTTCTGACTCAGAATGTATCACTGACAGCTGTTCATTCTGACGAGCATAGCTATTTATTGGAATTTGCTGTTAACATAATTCTGGTGAAAGCAGAAACACAATGGTGTGGATTCAATTCCGCTCTGGAAATATCTGATCCATGACTTTCACCACATATAACCTGATGAGGTCATTTGTCACCCCTCTAGAAAATGTGCTGAGGAGACCGAGCTATTATGGAGGTGGGTTATTATACTGCTGTGCTCCACATTCACGGATTCGAGTCACACTCTAGTTGCTGACTTCACAATCCGCTCCAGCAGCTTTTCTTTGCACCTCACACCTCTGGTATACACTGGATCGAGAATCTTGTTCTTGCCCTTCACTGCATGGGAGATTCACGAATAATCAACACCACATTAAAGTCAAAATGAAGAGTGAGAGCAGTCATTCTATTCAATTGTACAGTAAATTGGTGTAATGAGAAGGAACACATTTTTCTTTACGCCCCACATTCCATCTTGTCTTTGTATGAATTTACATTGAAAGAGAGCAAAATTAATAACAATAGATCGGGAGCACAGGTTTATCCAGTGGGGTAGTAAATGAGTATATTAACCTAATACTTCACACAATGACCTGGTCAGTATTTCAAACAGTCACTCGGAATTGGAACCACAGGAAACCTCTCCAATGAAACGAACCCTTCATTCGTTCACAAATTTCTGATGTGTGTGAATCGTACAACTATCCATCATCCAACATGATTACTGGCTTGCCAACAGAATAAGGTCCACCAACTTCTTCAGCAATCCCAGCTTCTGTATACAGCCACCTGTGCTGTGCCCAGTGTCATTTGTTAAAATCCAGGTCACAGCACATTTCTTCTTCCTCAGTTTATGTGCCTTGTTCCAGATCTGTTTGATCAGGTTAATAAACGTTTACTATCACGTCATCCCATCGCCTCACAATTCTGCACTTATGAATAAAATAAGGCGTTCGACCAAATGTTAAACAACTGGAAGTTTACCATTCAGCCCATGGAGTCACCCCCACCATTCAATGAACTCATGGTTAATCTGATCATCTTTAACTCTTTTCTGCTCAATTTTCATCATCTTTTTGACTAACTATCTGGCACAGTTTGAAAACTGTGAGTTCCTGAAGAAGGGCTCATGCCCAAAACGTCGATTCTCCTTCGCCTTGGATGCTGCATTTTCCAGCAACAAATTTTCAGCACAGTTTGAAAATAACCAACAACACAGTGTCAGCAGCGGTTGTTGACAAATGCCAGCATTTCTGAATTAATTGAGAAATATCTAATTCTGAGATTATGTCCTCTGGTGCTCTCCTCACAGCACAGGGCAAACCTTTGGCCCGTATCTACACTGTCAAGATTTCACGAATATTGAACGTTTATAATTGGTGTTATATGATTATAGAGTTCCCCTCCACCTCCTTTGTTTCGAGGAGAATAATCCCAGTCTAACCAATCATTTCACGAATCTCCATTTTATACAGAGTTGGCAACATCCTCGTAATTCTCTGTTGTCCCCTGCAGCATCCTTACATGCTATTAAGGCAGGTGGAGAAATTTATGTAAGGAAAAGATTTGAAATTTCAGGCGCAGACGAGAATTGGAATTTGAAATCAGAAAGCAATTGGAATCGGATTGATGTCACAGAAGGACCAAATACCGCAATGACAACCCTGACAAATGAGAATCTAATCATATTCGATTGACTTTCAATGGCTTCGTTGCAACTGAATTCCTACATGGAATCGTTCTTGGAGCTAGTATTTAGGAGAAATGGTACCTGAACGCCCATATAAAGAAGTTGAATACAAAAAGCATGTCCGTCGGTCGACTTTGTTTGGTTATTAACTCAACTCTTGCGTCCGTGAAGCCTACATCGTCCGTAATGCACAAATTAAATGTTTAACAGAACCCTCTGCATTTGCCTAGGTGGGTGCAGCTTCAATACCACTGAAGGAACTGGACACCTTCCATAACAATACAGTCACTTAACTGTACATTGTTCAGCACCTAAATATTTATTCCCTCAACTGCTCAGGCACAATTGCAACAGAGTGCACCACCAAGAAGATTCACTGAAGTAAGTCATCCAAGCTTTGTTGACCGAACCTTCAAAGCTCAAAAACTGTACCAACTATAACGACAAGGTTGAAGGTGCAATGAAACGTCACCATTTACAAATTACCCTCAAATGCACATACCAGCATGTTTTGGAGAGGAATCAGTGGTAAATTAATTGAGGGGTGAAGCGGTCTTGATGGGCAAAGCTTTATAATTCAGCCCTCCACCTTTTATTTTACAATTATTAAAAATGTTGATTATCGCATTGACCAGACTTCTGCTCATTCCTTCAGTTGTTTCAGAAACTGGTGGTTGGTAAAGATCGAATATAATCCTCAGACTGTGGCCAACAATAGAAAATATCCAAAAAGCCTATCGAACAACTGATCTCCCTGTCCAACAATCTTCAGAGGTCTCTGAATGTCCACTCCAAAATCACTTTGTTCCTGTACACCACTTCGAATCCTCACTGTTATTGTTACAACTCCCCAAATTCATTACCACTTAATGGTCTGGATTCAATTCCATTCGCAGTTTTGCCTTTTCACCTGATTGATACATCTCTGCAGTCCCTGATATTATTCATCACTGTCAACTACACGACCAATTGTTGCATCGTCTGTAAACCTCTAAGCATGACTACTACAACTAAGTTTGAATTATCGATCTACATCAGGAAACGGTTGTACTCCGCTGGAAACAGGCATCCAAGCATGGTTCATTGCTGGATGGGATGAACACCTGCAATAACAGCAGAATCGGATCTTTGTAATCATTTGTAAACCTGATGGCTACTCTGCAGGTTGGTCCCCTGACTAATTCCTTCTCAAATATGGGAACGGTGAATGACCTGTCCATATTGTGACTGAGCAAGTGAGTTTACATCTCAGCGGGTAATTGAATCCCTTCCTACAGACCCCACCCCCATGGACCTGACTTCATTGCGGCGTGGTTATCATTTTGTCTATTTAGTTTGGATAATTAGTTGAATTTGAGTCCACGCTGACACGACCCCCGATTTTCCCCGTCATCCATGTATCTTTTTTATCCTTCCTTATTCTCCCACGGAGTGTGGCTATCATAGTCTGAACAGGATTTGTTGTGCATCCTTAACTCTCCTTGAACTGATTCAGAGGGAATTTATGGGTGACCCGTAATATTGTGCGTCTGGAGTTATATGTTGGCAGGTCTCGTTAAGGAAGGCAGATTTCCCTTTTGAAGGGACACGAATGAATGGGTTTCCAGCAAATTAAATCTTTTTGTCACTCTTCTTCTGAGCGGGTTTATTTTCCAGATTGTATTCATCAAACCACTTGTGGTTCTGTTCGCCGAGCTGGAATTTGTGTTGCAGACATGTTGTCCCCTGTCTAGGTCACATCCGCTGTGCTTGGGAGCCTCCTGTGAAGCGCTTCTGTGATGTTCCTTCCGATATTTGTAGTGGTTTGTATCTGCTGCTTTGGTTGTCATTTCCAGCTGTCTGCTGCAGTGGCCGCTATATTGGGTCCAGCTCGATGTGCTTATGGATTGAATCTGTGGATGATTGCCATGCCTCTAGGAATTTCCTGGCTGTTCTCTGTTTGGCTTGTCCTATAATAGTAGTGTTGCCCCAGTCGAACTCATGTTGCTTGTCATCTGCGTGAATGGATACTAAGGATAGCTGGTCGTGTCGTTTCGTGGCTAGTTGGTGTTCATGGATGCGGATCGTTAGCTGTCTTCCTGTTTGTCCGGTGTAGTTTTTCGTGCAGTTTTGTGACTGCACAAAACACTACATAGGACAAACACGCAGATGACAAGCAACATGCGTTCGACTGGGACAACACTACTATTATAGGACAAGCCAAACAGAGAAAAGCCAGGGAATTCCTAGAGGCATGGCACTCATCCACAGATTCAATCAATAAGCACATCGACCCAATATACCGGTCACTGCAGCGGACAGCTGGAACTGACAACCGGAAGCGGCAGATACAAACCACTGTAAATGCTGGAGGAAACATCACAGAAGCAATTCACAGGAGGCTCCCAAGCACTGAGAATGTCACCGAGACAGGGGACAAAACATCTGCAACACAAGTTCCCAGCTTGGCGAACAGAACCACAACAACGAGCACCCGAGGTACAAATCTTCTCACATACTTGGAATTCATCAAATCTAATTAGCAGCAGCTGCCAAGCTCCATTCTCCAAGGGTTGCTGGCCCAAATATCGCCATTTTATTTGCAGATGACACGAAGATTGGTGGAGTAGCAGAACGCATAGGGGACTGTCAAAGAATGAAAGAGAAAATAGATAAACAGGAGAGTTGAGCGGAGAAGTGGCAGGTGGCGTTGGATCCAGGCAAACGTGCGGTGATGCATCTTGGGAAGTCTAATTCGAGAGCCAAGTAAACGGAAGAGCCTTGGGTAAAGTTGATGAGCAGATGGATCTGGGAATTCAGGTCATTTGTACCCTGAAGGTGCTGCACAGGTGGATCGAGTGGACAAGAAGGCATATGGAAAGCTTGCTTTTACTGGACGAGGCATTGAGTATAAGAGCTAGTAGCTCACGCTAACTTTGTACACGATTTTGGTTCAACCACATTTAGAATGCTGTGCATCGTTCTGGTAAATTACCAATAAGATGCGGCTATTCAGGAGAGTGTGCAGTGAAGATTTATGAGGATGTTGCCTGATATGGAAGATGCTTGCTCTAGGAGGGATTGAGGGGGACCTGATTGACGTCTACAATTTCATGAAGGGTATAGGCAGGATGGATAGAGATAAGCTTTGTCCCAAGGTGAGGGATTAAGTAATGAGAGGTCACGCGTTCACGTTGAGAGGTGAAAAGTTTAAGAGAGATAGAAATTTGAATTATTTTTCACAGTGGATGGTAGGTGCCTGGAAAGTGTTGCCAGCAGAGGTAGTAGAGGCAAGCACGGTAGATTCATTTCAGGTGTGCCTGGACAGCTGCATGAGTAGGTGGGGTGCAGATGGATACAGATGCTTAGGAATTGGGTGATAGTTTTTGACAGTGGAATTGATCAGTTCAGGCTTCGACCTCCAAAGGGCCTGTTCCTGGGCTGTAAAGTTTCTGTGTTCTTTGTTCTTCTTTGTTCACTACACTACAAACTTCATGCTACATTGCTGCATCTCAGAGAATGACATTGTCGATTCTAATTATCACAGAGGGAATGAGAACGAATGCGATGTACGCTGAATTGGAGTGTTTACGGGGAGCAAGAGGCTGATGTGGAACGATGTGATCAAAAACAGCTCTTACTGTCAAAGTAACAAAACAGCGCATTGTTAATGAAAATTCAGAGATTTCTTTCAATTAATCGACCTCCCGCTTTAGGCTCCAACACGCTTCCACTGAGCCAATCTGCAGTGCGGGTTAATGCTGCTGCTGTATCTTAATAATCGAATATTATTCCTTCCCGTCTTCCTCCCCGCCTTTACCCAAGAGCATCTCAGCTTTGGCATTTCATGCGCCTCTGTGCCGTCATAGAAGAACCAAGTGCTCACCTTCAAACCAATCAATCCATTTCGATACCGTGGTTGTGAGATCAATTCTCATGTAGCAGCTTTTCCAACATGGGCCAGCGATTATTGGGATATCAGGCTCAGGAAAAGGACACATGGCAGCACGGAGGAAAATAACATTTATTCGAAAATACCTTTATCTGTGGACTTCTACATCATTTATTTTACTGGTTCATTTAGCTCTATCTTGTCTAATGTGTGCATTTCTGCAATTCGCCTAATAGCACGGATATGATAGCACTGAAAATGATGCAGGAGAGATTTACCAGGATATTATCTGGGTAGAACAGTTTCAGTTATGAAGAGAAATTGGATAACTTGGAGGCGTTTTTCTTAGAGCAAAAAAAAGAGAGGAAACATGATTGAGGTGTACACAACAATAAGGAATATGGATGGCGTATACTGAAATAACCATTTCGCTTTGATGGTGAGTTCGATCACGGGGAGGGGTAGGGTTGCATAGATTTAAGAATAGAAGAGGAAAGTTTTGAGTGAATGTGCAGACAAATGATTTGAAACAGCGGTTGTTTTAAATTTGGAATCAGTGCATGCAAAGTTTGGAGAGGCAGAAATCCTCACAACTTTCAGAAGCATTCAGATGTGAATTTGTGATGCCAAGTCATACAAGGCTATAGGCCAAGTAATTTTAAAAGAGTTCGGATAGTTAAGCAAATGTTAATTTCCAGTATTCACAGATAGGCTTCTTTTTGCATACAATACCTGGGTAGAACCACCGCCTGTCACTGCACGATATCGGATTCAATTCGCTTCCAGGATGGGCGCTGGCATATTGGGAGGGCTCAGTGGGTAGAACTGCGCCCTTCAGCGCCAGAAACCCGCCTTCGATTTCAGACTTGTGTGACTGCCAGTGTGGAATTTGCACACTCCTGTTCTCTGTCTTCCGTGTGAGTTTCCTCAGGCTGCTCCGATTCCTTCCCACAGTGCAAAGATGTGCAATTTAGGTAAATGGCAAACAAAGTCTGAATGGATTGTAAGTGTTGTAAATAAGAGACAAAAGTCAGAATTGCAGCTCGGGGGAAAACAGAATGACCATTTCGGGTCAACAGACTCTTCCTCGGAATCGTTTTTAAATCATAATGTTAACTCTAACTTCTCTCCACTGATGCGGCCTGGCTCGCTGAGCTTTTGGAGTAATTTCTATTTTTGAGGGTGGATCATAAATGCGGGTTTAGAAAGATAGAGTGGGGGAGTGTGAATCTCTTCCACGGCACAGTGCAGACTCATCTGGCCAAATGGATTCTGTCTACACTGTTTCCAATTCCATTAACTCTAAATCTATACGTTTTTGTCCTTTTTTTAGTCGTTGGTTTTCACATCGCTCCTGTCATGTGAATTGCAGAGCAGGACAATCGACGTTTCGGACATAAGCCACCATCAAACAGTTCCCACCTGACGAATGGAAGATGAACGCCTCATATTCTGCCTTTGGACCCTGCAACCACACGGGAAAAACGTGGATTTCAACGGCTTCTTCATTTCATCTCCCCTCATATCTTTCAACTCAGCACCACCCTCCGGACCCATTCATCTCTCCGCCTCTGACTTATCACATTCACTCCGCCTCCATCCACCATTCGATTTCCCAGCTACCTTGCACCTAACCCCAAACACCTCCCATTTATCTCTCAGTCCCCACCCACAAGACTCATTCCTGATGAAAGACTTATGCCAGAAACGTCGATTCTCCCACTCTTCAGATGCTTCCTGACCTGCTGTACTTTTCCAGCATGACAGCATCGCCATGGCGAAGATAGAAGAGCTCATCTCAGGCTCTTTAACTCAGAGCGGAGAAGGCTGAGTGAGGAAGTGATTAAGGTGCACATTAAGGGGATCGGTATGTGTGATAGCAATAAACTTCTTCTGGGAAGAGTTAACAACCAGGGATCTCCGTTAAACACAAAGGAGAGGATGTTCAGACGAGATATAGGAAGAACGCTTTCACTCTGAGAGTGTTGTTTGTTCGGAAGTCACTGTTTGAACGTGTGGTAAAGCTATGAGTCATCAAAATATTTCAGGACTATTTAGCTGAATATTTGAGAAGTTAGACCACACATGGATAAGGACCAGCTACTGAAAAGTGAGTGAAGATAAAGAAAATGTCTGATAAAATATCCGAACCCTGTACAGAAAATACAGAGCATGAAAGCATGGGGAGGGTAAAGGCATGGCAACGACTGGCGATCTGTTACAAGGGGTGTGTGGGATGCTACACTCGTCAAAACGTCACTGGGGCAGGATGGGGCCGCTGTGGCAAGATGGGATAAGAATAGTGGAATGCTCCTATACTAATTAGCAGAGTCAGACTGAGTCTGAAAGGTTATTATGGCAGGCTGAGATAATAATAATTAGTAACGTCAGGGTAGCCTACTAACTATCATCATGACAGTTTGGGACAAGTCGTGACTATAAATACATAGGACATGACTTTAAATAATAAATTGCTAGTAGAAACAGCCTGCTTGACACGCTTGTACTAGGATACTACATTAAATATCTAATCAGTGGTTGGAGAGTCATCTTGGGACAGGAAAACATTGTGAGAGATGGGGTAGCTAAATATCTAATCATGAGACATTAGTCTGGGATGGATGATCATTGTAGCACAGGTGGCAGTATAATACCTAATAATGACAGTCGAATAATATTAAGTAGAATTAGGAAAACTCATAGTGGCAGAAGTAGAACGACAATGGGAACCAACACTGTTGGTTTATTGTTTAGCTGGAGTGAGGTAATTCTGACTAACACAGTTGGACATTCTGATAAGCTAACAAAACATGATTAAAGAAAAAGTATGAAGTGATGGAGTTTAATTCAGATAAATGCCAGGTGCTGCATTTTGAGAAAGCAAATCTTAGCAGGTCTTATACACGAAATGGAAAAGTCCTGGGGAGTGTTGCTGAACAAAGAGACCTTGGATTGAATTTTCATAGCTCCTTGAAAGTGGAGTCGCAGGTAGATAAGAGAGTGAAGAAGACGTTTGGTATGCTTTCCTTTATTGGTCAGAGTATTGAGTACAGTAGTTGGGAGGTCATATTGCGGCTGTACAGGACAGTGGTTACGCCACTGTTGGAATTTTGAGTGCAATTCTGGCGTCCTTCCTATCGGAAAGATGTTGTGAAACTTGAAAGGGTTCAGAAAAAAATTACAAGAATGATGCCAGGGTTGGAGGATTTGAGCTATAGGGAGAGGTTGAACAGGCTGGGGCTGTTTTCCCTGAAGCGTAGAAGGCTGAGGGGTGACCTTATACAGTTTTACAAATGTATGAGGAGCATGGATAAGATAAATAAACAAAGTCTTTTCCATGGGGTCGGGAAGTCCAGAACTAGAAGGCGTAGGTTTAGGGTGAGAGCGGAAAGATATAAAAGAGACTTAAGGGATAACTTTTTCACGCAGAGAGTGGTACGTGTATGGAATGAGCTGCCAGAGCATGTGGTGGAGGCTGGTACAAGTGCATCATTTAAGAGGCATTTGGATGGGTATATGAATAAGAAGGGTATGGAGGGATATGGGCCGGGTGCTGGCAGGTGCGACTAGATTGGATCGACAGAAGGGTCTGTTTCCATGCTGTACATCTCAACGACTTTATGCCATGGACCCTGACGTTCGGCGGCATTCAAGAATTTGCTTTCTAAATGTCACGGTTATCGTTTGCAAATAAAAGATCTACTCCTTGAAAAACTCTCCGCATCTCCAGGTGATTGTTGACATTTTCTCCACGACAACCGCAACTTTGGGTGCAGTAAAATTGTGGCGACTGCAGCTCTGTGGCGCAAAAAAAGCGTGTTAGATTTCTGCAACTTTAGGAACTTTGCTGTTCAATGTTTGTGAATTTGAACCGCACCAGAATTGGTGCTTACTTCAATTTTCAACTGAATCATTGATTATTGTGCTAATTCATCGCCACTCCCTGTCGTCTGGAGTTCTTGTCACTGCTACTGATCAGAGGCAATTCCTTACCTTTTTGGTTGTAAGTTTTTACGGAATCATAACGTTTGAATCATGATCAGATCAGAATCAGATGCTCACCCGCAAAACCTGCAAATTCCGTTCAGAAACCCACTGTCTGTAAACACATTTCCCTCCTAAAGTTGCACAGAAGGTTTTGATTGCATATATGTATTTATCCCGTTATGTGACAAATTGTTGAAGATGAGCTGGTGAAAGACACTGACGTGTTTGGTCAGCCACGATTATATCAAACGGCGGGAAGGACAGGTGTTTGGAATAGCCTTCTCCTGTTCCACTGTTTCTGTGCTGTTTCTTACAGAGGGCTTTCAACAATAATTTGATGAGGGCAATGTGAATCGACACTACGGAATATCAAAGTCCTCCCTTTTATACCACTGCTCTCACAGCCAGAATAGACAGCTCCAATAGCAACTTTAGATCAGGTAGTGAAGGATTCTCTCGGGCGCTCTGTCAGACTGCAAGCTATCTTCACACAGGTTTCCAACTGGAAACATGGAGCAAGCAAACGTGTGGATATTGGGATTCAGGGGCCGATTTCCACTCTTCTGGTCTGCAGTTCTGGTCACATGAATTTCTGACATGCTGAGGCTTTCTGTGCATTCTTCCTACTTTCCAATTTCAACTGTGATTGAATTTATTCTTGCATACCATTCTTACATCTTCAATATTCATGGAAACTGTGCATCGTTTTCTTGAATTTAGGAATGGTGTAGATTATTGATGTATGCAATAAGCTTCATGTTACCTGTATGAACTTTCAGAAGGAAGTTGGTGAGGTTTCATTGATTCAAATTCTGTGCTGATTGAAGCTGATTGAAGGGAAACCTCTGCGACAGCGGCAATCTAACATTGTCTGTAAACAACGCAGGAACCAACGGAAACCTATTTTTCAATGTCGTCTATTTTTCACATATTTGTCTCCCTTTTGTATCATTTTCGTGAACCTGATGCTTCAATAATGATAGGTTCATGCCAGTTTCACCTTGCCTGCATTCGCTTTAATTACAGAACCAGACGTTTCAGGAAAATGAGGCAGGGTGAGTGACTGATGTATTATTGCGGCAGCACATCACCACCAAAAAATCCCACAGTGTTATGTTTCAGTGGTTAGCACTGCCGCCTCAACAGAGTCCCAAGTTCTAGTCCAGCCTCGGTGGACTGTCTGTGTAGAGTTTGCATATTCTCACCGTGACTGCGTGGGTTTCCTCCGGGTGTTTCATTTTCCTCCCACAGTCCAAAGATTGTGCAGGTCAGCATGTTGGCCATTCTAAATTGCCCATAGTGCATTTGCCAGAGGGGAAATGGTGCTGGTTAGGTCATTCCTCGGAAGGTTGGTGTGGACCTGTTGGTCCGAAGGGCCTGTTTCCATAGTGTCGGGAATCTCATCATCACAGCAGCAATAGAGGAGTTGAGTTAAAGTTCCCATGGTATGTGTAGGTCACGTGACAGTTTCGCTGTCTGCGGCTCCAGTCGCGCAATTGGTCAGCACCTCGTACAGAAAGGTGCTCAATGCTTATCTAAAGGTGTTGTTACTGACATTGACCAGGGATTATTGAAGTATTAGACAGAAACGCTGTTGAAAACAATGGTGAGTAAAGTAGCATTTATTTGAAAACTTCAGTTTCTGACGTGCGGAAAAGTTTTGTCTTTCAGAAACATGCTAATTATTAAACGGAAATCTGGATGTATTCCCCAGTTGAGTAACCATCTATGGATAAAGAAACGGAGGTTAAATTTCAGCTTGATGACCGTCCTCAAATCACTGACCCAGTACTGGATTACATCCTGGTAATGTCTGTTTGACTCGTTTCATATCATTCCATTTCCTGGGAGCTGCACAGCTCATTAAACCAATCGAAATTATTAGATTTATCTCTTTGTTGGGTTTGAATGTTGTCAGTAAACCTGGTAAAGGATCTGGACAAGTAGTTTTGCTGTTGGGAGGAACAGGGGTCAAACTAGAATCAGGTTGAGTCTTGACGCAGTATTTTTCAAGCGGAGATAAAAGAGTATTACATGGACTCACTTCCCTTTCGGTTGATTATGACCAAATGTTCAAGACAACAGATGGTAATGATAACGATGTTTTACATCGACAGGCCAAATCTTGCTCACTAGAGGCACCACAATATTACAGATCAGGTTAGTGGGGGAGATGATGATCCTTGTGGAAACATGAGACAGTGAGACAATTAATCCACGCTGCTGGTCTCATTTTTCTCATAAACCAGTTAGTCAGTGGACTGAGCTAACAGACTTCCATTCAATGTCGAGCTAAACCAAACAGCTCAGTGCATTTACATTATATAATATTTCATGTAGAATGAGCTGCTGCACCTTCCAACTCCACAAGCTCTTCTTATATTCAATATTTTCAGTTGCATGTACTTTGCAATTTCTTTCCACAGAACGTTAACCAATTCGAGAGTATTTCTCTTTTGCATCCCCCTCTAGGCAGCCCAGAATCCCTGTCGCTGTTTCATTCACTCCTTCTGTGCCAGCACACGCTTTTCATATATTCTGGAGTCAGCTGCTAAAATACTATTATTTATGAAAACTCATCTCCGAATTCAATAACTCTCAGAATAAAGAATTCCTACTCCAAACATCTTTTTCGTGACCCGCTGGGTTTGAAGCTCTAACCTCTAGTTTAAACTCACCGAAACGGGGGAACTTCTCTCGAATTTACTCTTAACAACTTCACATCAGCTGGGTGAACTCTCTTCGGACACAACTAAATACTTCCTGATTGCTCCAGCATTATTCTTTATCTATGCCACATCCCATTAAAACCCCTCTATTCTTTTCTAGTGGCTTTATCACTCAGTAAACCTCATTTCCATCGTTTCCAACGACATGGTATCAAGTGAATCTTTGGCCGTGTCATTCCTAATATCTTTATATTCCAATAAATGCTGATCGTGTCATTCATCATGTCTTTATATTCCATTACATTTCAATCTGAGATAGGATGTCGAGTCCAATTCAATGCATGAAAACTCACCTCTAAGGTAGGCAATCTTATAACCGACACAGAAAAGGTGGAAGCAATTTCAATTACAGCTGAATCAATTGGCTGCAACAGAATCGGATAAAATCCCAGTCACAAAAATGACTGTTGTCCTGACTGTTATTTCTTCTCTACGTTTGCTGAAGTAACATAGTGAGGGATCAATTACTATGTTAGACATACACAGGGTGGGATATGAAATGCTGAAGTTGTGAGATCAGAGAAGTTTGAATTGACATACCATTCACTGTTCGAATCTCAGTCTTAGGAATTAGACAGAGAGCGATTTTGAGCGAAATTTGAGCAAGGACGTCTACCCAATGACGTAACACTAATTTGTGTGGTTATTTTGTTGTTTACCTCATTTGTGTGTATTGCCTCGTTGAGGATTTTGAAGTTGTCCCCTCTACACAAAAGTTCCGTGCTTTTGCACTATTGTACAAAAGATGCAATACAATAACAACCAACACTGATTCGGTCAACTTATACAGATATTGACTCCTGCAAACAGCACTGTGCACTCTCCTCGGGTCTGGAAAATAACTTGCTACATTCTCGCTCTGATGGCTCTTTTCATTCCATCAGCTTTTGTTCTTCATTGATTCTGATTCAGCAGATCTTGTCACTGAGCCATTTCTTTGTATGCGTTCAGATTATGTGAGCAGAATATCACAGTCCATAACCCAGAAGTCAGACCATACTCAGGGAACCGTACTCTGCTCTTGATCATTTCATGAACAGCAGGAAGAAATATCTAAGCTTTTCAAAATTTGCTAACCTGTTTTTCAGAAGCAAGATAAACAGTTCCAGGTTTCTGCTTTTGTTGTCACATGGACCAAGATTGTAAATGCTGGAACTAATTGAGACTGTCCGCTCTCCCACATTCATTTTCTCCGCAGGAGGTGTTAAGACGATGGTCTGAATTGGATTCTTCTAAAAAGAGAAACTTTTTATCCATTAATTTCTAGTGTATGGGCCCACCAGGCTCCCGCTGGGCCTCTGTGTTAGCGCTGACCACAGCAGTTTCCCGCAGTCTTCAGCTTTTGGAGCATGTACCTTCGAGGATGACATCAAAAGATATTCACTGTTACTGTGTGATACTCTACCAATGGAGCTCTATCAATGGAGTCAGCTCAGTCCGCTGGGATAGGATAAACAGCACCATCCCGCGTGGGGAATTTCTGCAGTGTGTCCTGCGGATCAGACACAGTGCACTTTATCATTCAGATCATACCAGAGTGAGAGCGCTCGAGAAGGCAATCGGTCACTCGTACCTGTGTCAGCTCAGGAGTTACAAAAGATGGGTTAAAGTGGAAACACTTGTGATTAGATCAGGTTTCAAGTGTTTATGTAAGGCAGGAAGCAGAAAAAGATACACTGTGAAGCGAATGGGATCTGACTACAGGAGCAGCAAATAGTTTGTACGGTGCAGAGGAGAGTTTTGAAGTATTGATGGGTCAATCATGCTTTTCCTTGGCCACGCTGCTACAGAAGATAATATGTCAGTGTCTCTCGGAATTGTGATGTCGCAGGCAAATATCGCCGTTACACTGCAGGAAATTCATTGTTTCCAATGTGTGGGCAGTCTGTGTGTAAAATAGCTTCAATATTAAATAATTACACTCCATCTCAGTGTGTTGTATTTTCTCCTTTCTACTTTAACTGTCATTGTGCCTGCACTGAAATTGATTTGCTCCTTCTGCATGTCTTTTACAGTCTGGGTGATAAAATGCAGTTGCATTGATCCACCTTCTGACAGAATTTTCCACTTCACTTCAGCCCGCCCTAACTTCGCTATCTGATACCATTCCCGTTGTTTAGGTGTTAAGCACTCGTCTCAGATCCAGCCTGCCCTCACCCAAAATAAACGCAAAACTCAGTCACACTGTGATCACTGCACTCCAGGAGCATCTTCACTCCGACGTCATTGATTATTCCTTGGAGAAAGTTAGGACTGCAGATGCTGGAGATCAGAGTCGGGAGTGTGGTGCTGGAGAAGCACAGCAGGTCAGTCAGCTTCCGAAGATCAAGAGAGCCCACGTTTCAAGCATAAGCCCTTCACCAGGAATAAGGCATGTGATTCGGGACTGAGAGATAAATGTGAGGGGTGTGGGGTTGGGGGGGAGTTAGCTGGGAAAGCGATAGTTGGATGAAGGCGAGGGAGAAGATGATAGGTTAGAAGGAGCAGTGATGGAATAGGCCCAGGTGGTGGTGCCAAGTTTGAGGCTGGGAACTTGAGGGAAGAGAAATGAGACACTGTTCAAATCCAGACTTATCCCATGAGGTGACAGAGTCCCAAGGTGGAATGTACGGCGTTCCTCCTCCAGGTTTTGGCAGTGAAGGAGGCCCAGGACCTGTCAGTCTTTGATGGAGCGGGAAGAGATTTTGAAGTGCTCAGTCACGGGATGATGTAGTTGGTGGGTGCGGGTGTCCCAGAGATGTTCTCTGAAATGATCTGCAAGAAGGCGACCTGTCTCCCTGACGTAGAGGAGACCACACTGGATGCAACGGATGCAGTAGTTGACATTGGAAGCGGTATAGGTGAATTTCTAACGAATGTGGAAGGATCCCTTGGGGCCTTGGACGGAGATGCGTGGAGTGGTATGGACGCTAATTTTATCTTTCCTGCAGTGGCATGGAAAGATGCCAGTAGTGGGGTGTGGGCTTATTGGGCTTGCAGACCCGATGGGGATTTCTGGGAGGGAATGGCCTTTTCAGAATAATAATAGGGGTTTGGAGGGAAATATATATCTGATGGCTGGTTCTGTTTGGAGATGGCAGAAGTGGTGGAGTATGATGTGTTTAATACAGAGATTGGTGGGGTAAACGTTGAGGACCATGGGGTTCTGTCCTTGTGGCTGGCGGGGTGGGGTTCAAGAACGGTGGTGTGTGCAGTGGAGGAGATGCAATGGAGGGCATCGTCAATCACGTGGGAAGGGAATTTGCGATTATGGAAGGAGGAAACCAACTGGGACTTTCTGAGGTGGAATTGGTCATCCAGGGAAAAGATGTGGTGGAGGCAGAGGAATTGGGAATAAGGGATGGCGTTTTTACACGAAGTGGGGTGGGAGGAGGTGTAGTATTGGTAGCTGTGGGAGTCGGTGGGCTTGCCGTATATATCTGCAATTCGTCATTCCCTTGAGATGTAGATGGACAGGCCCGGGAAGGGGAGGGAATTTGCCAACATGATCCAGGTGAATTTGAGATCGGGCTAAAAAGTGTTGGTAACGTTGATGAACTGTTCAACCTCCTCGTGGGATGATGCAGTGGTGCCAATTCATTCATCAAAGTAGTGGGGGAACAGGTGGAAAGAGGTGCCAGTGTAACTGCGAACGACGGGCAATTCCACATATCTGACAAAGAAGCAGGCATAGCTAGGTCACATGCGGGTGCCCACAACTACCCCTTTGGTTTGGAGGAAGTGGGAGGATTGGAAGGGGAAGTTGCTGAGGTTCAGGACCCGTTCAGCCAGGTGGAGCAGCGTATCGGTGGAAGGGTACGAGTTGGGATGGGGTGAGATGAAGAAACAGAGGGCATGGAGACTTGCGTCATGGCAGATGGTTGTGTACAGGGACTGGACATCCAAGGTTAAGATGACGCATTGTGGGCCTGGGAAACAAACGTCTTGGAGGAGATGAAGTGCATAGGTGGTGTCACGAACGTAGGTGGGGATTTCCTGGACTGGGGAGACAGGAAGGTGTTGAGATAAGAAGAGATGTGTCGGGTCGGACATGCGCAGTCTGAGACAACAGAACTAAGGAACGAGGAAGAAATTGGGAATGTGGGGTTCATGTAAAATGAGGTTGGAGACTGTGGATGGGAGATTCCCCAGAGGTGATAAGATTGCGATTGTCTGGTAGATGATGGGAGGTGAGGCTGTGATCGGGGCAGTAGGAAGAGGTGTCTGCGATTTGGCGCCTGGCTTCAACAGTGTGCCTCACGCCGACTCACAAGCATCATTCCTGATGAAGGGCTTACGCTTGATACGTCCATTCTCCTGATCCTCGGATGCTGCCTGACCTGCTGTGCTTTTCCAGCATCACACTTTTGATTCATTCATTATTGCGGTTTCATTTCACACTACCAGGTCCGTGCTGTCTGTTTGCCTCCAGAAAGTACCGTTCTCATTTCGTGCTGCAACATCTGCCAATATCAAACATAAACAGAAATTGCTGTAAAACCTCAGCAGAGCTGATAACATTTGTGCAGATGAATCACACTTAACCTTTCAGATCCAGTGGGTCCATCCATCCACAGATGCTGCCAGACGTCCTGAACTTTTCCAGCGACCTCTATTTTTGGTTGATTTTTAACATTGGCGGTTCTTTCGCTTTTTTTTATTATTTTCTACGAATATGATTTGGCTCAAGATTATGTTAAACGATTTGAATATGACTGCGATCGAATGGCCAGAATGCACTAGCCCGCTCCTGCTACTTGGTTCACGTGACCAATGCCTTTTCACTTGGTCACCGTGCCCTACAGCTGCACGGTATATAAATTAACAAAATTATGGTATTCTCTCAGATTGTTAATCAGGAGCGAGATTGTTTGAATTGTTAAAACAGTAAGATAAACTGAGAAAATGCAGGATATTAAATGGAGAACCATAAGGGAAAGAGAGAACAGGGAATAATAGTGTTCTGGTAAAATTTAAATGTCATTGCTCAAGATTCCTAAAATGCTATCATTCACAAACATACCACAATTTGGAATGTAACTTTTAGGACAGGCAATGCAAGCAGATTGCAAAATCTTAGTCTGAAACTCTTGCTGCATCTGCTTTAGTTTTAATGAACGTGCACATGGGCTTCAGTGCTGTAATAATCTCCTAAACTGTCGAAGGAAATCCTTGCCTTCGAGGATACGTGGAGAAAGTTCACTGATTCATCACATTAATGGCAGGATTGTCCTCTGGAAGCATATAAGTACAATTATTCAATGCTCCATGGAGTTTCGATTAAGAGGTGGAGGGAATGTCTCCATTCACAAATTAATAATTCAGTAGAACTCAATACAGGGACACATTAATTGATGAGCAAAGTGGGCAAGAACACGGACATACGATACAATAGCTACGACAATTACTATGTGGAAAGTGTTGATTTCAGATCCATGGTGACATTTCATAATAATATTTACTGTCCAAAATCCGTTTGCTTTGGAATGACTAGAGCCCGACTGTGATGTATTTGAACTTCAGTTACCGTTAGAAATAGCTGAGACTCACTCAGGTCATGGAGATTTAGAGAAATTATATTTAAAAAGCAAAGAGTTCATCACGTAACTGGGAAATCTTTAGGTCACCTTCGGTGGGAGCATTGTGTGTAATCCTTGTCCTCATTCTCCACCAAAGACAGGTGAAGAGGTTAGAAAAGGCACAGACACTGTTTACTGAATATCAAGATATTAGGAAGACCAGGGACGGGGTTTCCTGGGACATAAAGACATCAGAAGGGATAGAAATGGTTTCATCGGCATGATAGACAGAATGAAGGAGTTTATTCACGAGATGTGGAAATGCTGGACCAGAAACACTCAAGTTTAAAAGTAAACAAAAGAGATTTTCACATAATGTGTGGTTTGAAGTGACTAAATCTGGGAAATTCCCTCTTTCGAGTGAATCAACAACTTTAGTTAGAGCTTCTAACCTATTAGGGAATGATTAAGAAAAGATTGGATGAGAGTTTCTTCCACTCAATATAATTACTGAAATCCTGAATGACTTTCCATAAATAAAACGCAGATGTCTGAATTCGTAGTGTTTTAAAAGACGCACGAACAAAGGGACAAGGAAGGAATTTACCATTGAAAGAAAGAAAACGTGTGGGTGTGGTTTAATTTCGAATTTGGTTGTTTTCAGACACAAAGGCATTTCATGAACACGTACAGCTGAATAAGACTGAGTATAAAAGCTCATGGATTTGAAAGATGTAGCGTATTATTCAAGGTGAAGCATTCTAAATGGGGCTGATGTTATAAAATAACTGAAGGCAGAAGTTGCATCCTAATGAGTAGCAATAGAATCGTCACTTGGAGACGCAATACCTACTTTAAAGACTTGATCACATTCACATGATATTAGGTGAATTTCACGCTTTCCTATCTCCACCACCAAGTAGACCCTGTCTTTTTTGTATTTTTAACCCTCTGTACTTCTCTGCAGAATTCCAATGCAGCTGAAAGATGCTCAGACTAAAATTGAAAACAATATTCCGACGGTCCTATGCGAACAGTCCTTTTTTATTATTATTACAATGACCATTGCGAGTTTGCAACATGAAACCAGCTCAACATCGATTTTCCCGGAATTTAGCGCAGTGCACATGGGAAACGTCATCCATCTACTAAAACATCACCTTCGGCTCTCTCTCCACACATGTCTCTTCACCTTTTAAATATTTGTAGTATGTTTGTTGAATAAGGTGTCATTATCCAGAAAAAGTCGTTTCTCAATCCACAAAAACTGGTACTTTTCCATAAACTTGACTTTGGTCAATATCACCTTCCATCCGTACCTCTTAACACGACGACAAATCGAAACTGCTCCATGTGAGGCTCAAACTTAAAACTTCGGCAGAGCACAGCCCACTATACTGGCACAGAGATACCTTGCACTGGTAACTTGGAGCACTGAAGCGACACATTAATGTTTACCTCTACATTCCTGGCTGTACCATAGCTGGTAACTGGCATTATGCGATCATCTTCACCAGTGTTTCTGACCCGTTTGAGGAATGTAGTGAGCTACTCATTGCAAAGATGCGTAGTTTGTTGAAATGTTCAAATTCAACATTTGCATTCCCTGAGCTATGAGTCTTTTATTTTATTTTTCATCGGTAGAAATGTTAAAATCGTCATCTTAAACAGACTCAATGACAGATCTCCATTGTGTCTCTGGCATCAAATTCCAAAGTATAAACCACTCTGAATTCTTCCACCGCAGTCTGCTGTTTGGGAAGAGTTCATGTTATGGGAAATGCACTTCCCCGTGTTTCAACTGCTGCTCCCAGCATGCGCTCTAGCACTGCACTCATTTTCTTTCTGACACTTGCTCACTGTGTTGCTGTGATCATTCAGTGACTTAGTGTCGCACGGACCAGGAAAATGATACAGATCAAGGTTTTTGCATTGTTGAATTCAATTGTCATTTTGAAATTGTCTGTCCTGTACACAAAGGGCGTGTCAAAAATATCTCAGCAGAAGAAAGATGTTCAGAATTATGACATTGAGCACTATGCACTCTCCTCCAGTTTTGAAAGCAATTCCTCAAACACAAAAATTACATCTCCTGCTGTCACCAGCTCTCCACTCCATTGACTTCAAATCTTCACAGAATTCAACAGATCTTGTTGCATAGCCATTTTTTCATTTTTGCTCTGATCACTGTGAGCAGAGTGTCACAGTCGGAGTGCGCTTGCCCCACACCCAGATGTCAGACGATACTCTTGGAAATATACTGTGCTATTTATCATTTCACCAATACCAAGGAGAAATATCTATGGTGTGCATAATTTACACAATTCACTTATTCATAAGATCAGAGAGACTGACGCTCATATGACGTGGTGGCCGAGAGATTAAGGCGGTGGAGCGTTAATCTATTGTGCTCTGCACGCGTGGGTTTGAATCCCACTCTCATCGCTGTTACTGGTAATTCTCAATGTTGCGATTTTTGGATGATCACAGCTGTCTTATTGAAATTGGAACTCCAATAGTGTGTTTATATGCATCGATGCTATTATAAAGTCTCAAAGAATAATTTGAGTCTGTTGCCTAAACTGCATTGAAATATAGATTGAATTGGAATAATTAAAAGGAACGCCATTTTCTTTTCCAAGTCAAGTTGCCGTGAACTTTTATTGTCTGAAAGATTTCCATGAAAACCAAATAACGAGAGATGCGAAGCGCATGTTTATGCATGGGATTCTTAATAAGTGTTTTGTCAGATGAAATCTGTTGCAGGTTGGGTAGAAGTGATTCACCTTGGTGAAATGAGCACAGCGACACAGCACAAAACAATGGAGATATTTCAAAAGGGGCAGGGGGCTGGGTGTAGGAGTACCGATAACTGCTGTAAATGCACAGTAGAGAATTACCGATGTGGGTGCCGTGCATGGGCACGGACAGATTTACACATTGGTCTCATCCTTTCCCCTTGCTCTAGCTATTGGTGAAGGCTGGACATAAGACACACATAAACACAAGATGTTGGAAAAAAACTCTCTCTCGTTATACACACACTTGATGAATCACATTGAACTATGAAGAACTGGAGAAGTCAGCAAGTTAACTGCAGGGGCTGAATCTAAACTGTGGATCAATAACCGCAGATTAATGCAAGAGTCTTTAAACGCATGTCAGTAACAGACGTTTCGTTCTAATACCCGTGTGGCTGAATGAAACAGCAGTGAATTCCATTTTTACCCATAGACTGAAGCACCCAGACACATTTCCCCAAGAGTGACACAGGCCTCGGGAGAAAACAAGCAGAAAGTAAGATTTCACCCATTTGGCTGATATTGTCCCATTTGAGACTTCAACACCAGTGTCCAGTTACAGCAAAGAAAGGAAGCATTAAGCCTCTCCCGTCCCAGTGTTCCTGACCAATTCCTTCCCCATCACTCTGTAGTTTGTACTTTTTCACCTCGTTCTTCCTGCCAAACGGGATCATTGCTCACGCCCGTTTTTTCCTGTCTTGCCGAACCGTAACTCTTGATGTCTTTGCTGTTTGAAGATCTGCCAATCTCAATCTGATTACACATAATGACCCTTCCTCAACTGCCTTCTGCAACAAGAAATAATACAGATCCAGAACTGTCTGAGAGAATAAATGCTTCCTCATCTCTGTTTTCATTGTGAGATCCGCATTCTACTATGAAGTTAAAAATCGCACAACACCAGATCATAGTCCAACAGGTTTAATTGGAAGCATTAGCTTTTGGAGAGCTACTCCTTCATCAGGTGTTTGTGGAGTACACAGTTGTAAGATACTGAATTTATAGCAAATGGTCACAGTGTGACGTAACTGAAATTATACATTGAAAAATAACTTGATTGTTTGTTAAGTCTTCCATCTGTTAGAATGACTATGTTAGGTTCACTTCTTTCTTATGTAAATCGCAAAACTTTCTTTTCATAGTTACACTTTCAGGTGAATTTTAACAATTAGTCTCAACCCAGATAATTTGTTGAAGCTGTTAGTCCCTGTGTGCTGTGTCCGTGCCATAGTGTTTAGACTGACGCTAAACTAAAAAAAAAACACGCTGCAGGCAAGGATGCTTTGAGGCATGGTACTTTGGTGAAACCGAGCAGATGCCACAGAAAGGATGAATGGCGACTGCACATCAATTACCAGACTGGTGTGCCCCTTCCCTGTTGGGGAACACTTCAATGGTCCAGGACATTCATAGCCGCAGAGATGTGGAGAAACAGATTGGGAAACAGATTTTGGAAAGGTGCAGAAGCCACAGGGTAGTCGTCATGGGCAATTTCAACTTCCCAAATTTTGATTGCATGCTCTTTAGATCAAGTAGATTGGACGGGTCAGTGTTTATGCAGTGTGCCAGGAAGCTTTTCTAACTCGGTATGTAGATTGTCCGACCAGAGGGGAGGCCATATTGGATTTGGTACTCGGTAACGAACCAGGACAAGTGACAGGCTTGTTAGTGGGTGACCATTTTGGTGATGGTGACCACAATTCTGTGACTTTCACCTTGGTTATGGAGGGAGGTAAGTGCATGAAATCGGGTCGGTTTTACAATTGGGGGATGGGTAAATACGATGCTGCAAGACAGGATCTGAGGAGCATAAGCTGGGAGCATAGGATGTCAGGGAAGGATGTCATTGAAATGTGGAACTTTTTCAAGGAACAGATACGACGTTTCCTTGATATGTATATACCTGTCAGGCAGGAAAGAGATGGTCGCATGAGGGAACCTTGGTTGACGAGGGAAGTTGAATATCTAGTAAAGATGAAGAAGGAGGCTTACATAAGGCTGAGGAAACAAGGTTCAGACAGAGCATTGGAGGGATTCAGGATAGCCAGGAGGGAGCTGAAGAAAGGGATTAGGAGAGCTAAGAGAGGGCATGAAAAATCTTTGGTGTGTAGGATCAAGGTTAACCCTAAGGCCTTTATGCGTATGTGAGAAACATGAGAAAGACGAGAACGAGGGTAGGTCCGATCAAGGACAGTAGTGGGAGACTGTGTACTGAGTCGGAAGAGGTAGGATAGGGCTTGAATAAGTACTTTTCATCAGTATTTACAAATGAGAGGGACCGTAATGTTGAAGAGGGGAGTACGAAACGGACTGGCATGTCAGAGGAGATACTTGTTAGGAAGGAAGATGTGTTGGGCATTTTGAAAAACTTGAGGATGCACAAGTGCCCCGGTCTGACGGGATATATCCTAGGATTATGTGGGAACCAAGAGAGGAAATTGCAGAACCGTTGGCAATGATCTTTTCGTCTTCTCTGTCAATGGGGGTGGTACCAGGGGACAGGAGAGTGGCGAATATTGCGCACCGTTCAAGAAAAGGAATAGGGATAACCCCGGGAATTACAGGCCAGTTAGTCTTACTTCGGCGGTAGGCAAAGTAATGGATAGGATTTATGAGTATCTGGAAAGGCACTGCTTGATTAGGGACAGCCAGCACGGATTTGTGAGGGGTAGGTCTTGCCTTACAAGTTTTATTGAATTATTTGAGGAGGTGACCAAGCATGTGAATGAGGGTAGAGCAGTGGATGTAGTGTACATGGATTTTAGTATGGCATTCGATAAGGTTCCCCATGGTAGGCTTATGCGGAAAGTCAGGACACATGGAATAGTGGGAAATTTGGCCAGTTGGGTAGAGAACTGGCTAACCGGTCGAAGTCAGAGAGTGGTGGTAGATGGTAAATATTCCTCCTGGAGCCCAGTTACAAGTGGAGTTCCGCAGGGATCAGTTCTGGGTCCTCTGCTGTTTGTAATTTTTATTAATGACTTGGAAGAGGCAGTCGAAGGGTGGGTCAGTAAATTTGCAGACGATACGAAGATTGGTGGAGTTGTGCAGAGTGAGGAGGGCTGTTGTGGGCTGCAAAGGGGCTTAGAGATGATGCAGAGCTGGGCTGAGGAGTGGCAGATGGAGTTCAACCCTGTCAAGTGTGATGTCGTCCATTTTGGAAGGACAAATAAGAATGCAGAATATAGAGTTAACGGTATGGTTCTTAATACGGTGGAGGAGCAGAGGGATCTTGGGGTCTATGTTCATAGATCTTTGAAAGTTGCCACTCAGGTGGATAGAGCTTGTAAGAAGGCCTATGGTGTATTACCGTACATTAGCAGAGGGATTGAATTCAAGAGTCATGAGGTGATGTTGCAGCTATGCAGGACCTTGGTCAGGCCATATTTGGAGTATTGTGTGCAGTTCTGATCGCCTCACTCTAGGAAAGATGTGGAAGCTTTGGAGAAGTTGCAGAGGAGATTTACCAGGATGTTGCTTGGATTGGAAAATAGGTCGTACGAGGATAGGTTGAGAGTGCTAGGCCTTTTCTCATTGGAAAGGCGAAGGATGAGGGTGACTTGATATTGGTTTATAAGATGATCAGAGGAATAGATAGAGTAGACAGTCAGAGACGTTTTCCCCGGATACAACATAGTGTAACAAGGGAACATAAATTTAAGGTGAAGGGTGGAAGGTATCGGGGGGATGTCAGGGGTAGGTTCTTTACCCAGAGAGGTGGGGGGGCATGGAATGCGTTGCCTGTGGGAGTGGCAGAGTCAGAATCATTGGTGACCTTTAAGCGGCAATTGGATAGGTGCATGGATAGGTGCTTAAGGTAGGACAAATGTTCGGCACAACATCGTAGGCCGAAGGGCCTTTTCTGTGCTGTATTGTTCTATGTTCTATGTTCTATGTTGTACATTCGACCTCAGACCTTTGGGTGAACATCATCCGAGGCGGACTTCGGAACAGGCAGCAGCTGAAAGTGCCTGAGCAGAGGCGGATAGCTAAGTTCGATACCCATGCTGATGGCCTCAGCCGGGACCTAGGGCTCATGTCACAGTGCAGGTGATCCCATTACCCTGTCTACAAACAGAGATCCTCCTACACACACACACACACACGCATGTATACGTGTGTGGGGTGAATTTGTACTTGCAGAGTTACATTTTACTTTGCTCATAAACTGCGTGAATCCATGTAAGTCTCTGTTAAGTCATTTTATAAATTTAGTATCAGTCTAAACATTATGGAACAGACAGCAGCGCACCGGGCTAACACCAATTGTTAAAGTTCATCTGAGAATGTAACTTCAAAATAAAAAGTATTGCACTTCACATATGAAAGAAGTGAAGCTAACACAGTCATTCTAATAGATTGGAGACTTAGCAAACAATTAAGGCATTTTTGAATGTATAATTTCAGTTACACCACACTGTAAACTTGTGCTATAAATTCTGTGTCTTACAAATGTGTACTCCACAACCACCTAATGAATGAGCAGCGGTGCGAAAGCTAGTTGTAATGTCAGGAATTACAACTGTTTACACATTACACTAGTGTACAAAATACCATGCAAGGACTGCACTAAACACTATATAGGACAAACAGGAAGACAGCTAACAATCCGCATACATGAACATCAACTAGCCACGAAACGATATGACCAGCTATCCTTAGTAGCCACACACGCAGACAACAAGCAACATGAATTCGACTGGGACAACACTACTATCATAGGGCAAGCCGGACAGAGAACAGCCAGGGAATTCCTGGAGGCATGGCATTCATCCAAAAACTCCATCAACAAACACATCGACCTGGACCCAATATACCAACCACGACAGCGGACAGCTGAAACTGACAACCGGAAGCGGAAGGGACAGACCACTATAAACACCGGAGGAAACATCAAAGAAGCGCTTCGCAGGAGGCTCCCAAGCACTGATGATGTCGCCTAGCCAGGGGACGAAACGTTTGCAACAAAAACTTCCAGCTCGGCGAACAGAACCACAACAGTCTTCAGTTAATTTGTCATTCAATTTCTTAAGGGCTTAAGTGGTACAAAACATCTCCGTGAACTAACTCAGAGCCGATTGTCAGTTTTCCTCAAGATCCTGTGGAAAATGTTTATGCACTCAGATCTGAATTAGTGTACCCTTCAGCTTCCTTATTCTTTCTATTAAATGGTTTAGACACAAGGTGCAGGTTGCAGAAGTGATGTGTTTGTACTTTCACTGATACACTGTCTCGCCGGGAGACGCAGTCCTTCCTCACGCTGATTCAGACAGCACTGTCCTACCTGTGACATTTCCCATGGAGAATGGAAGGACAGTTACTAATAACCCGCACTTGGGAACGGAGCGGCAGTTTTAAAGCATTTACACTGCCCCAGCGAGGAATTGAGCTCCTATCTCCCGCATAACATGCGACACTAACAACTATACTACCGAGGACAACAGTTTCAAAGGAGACACTTCAGCCCATTGTGGCTCCATTTGTCAAAAACAACTGCTTAACGACCCGAATCGCTCAGCCCATAGCTTTATAGGTATTGGCAGAACACATTCACATCTGAATATTTCTTCAGGTTATAAGGGTTCCTACCTCCCTGACCCTTACAGACACAGTGTTGCAAATTCCAACACCTGCCGGCCTAAAATGCTTTTACACACATCTACTTAAACCTTTCTGTCTTTCTCATTAAATTTCGGGCCCCTTATGATCAATATCTCCGTCGATGGGAAACGCGACTTTCAGTCTACCTAATACATACCCCTCATGATTTTGTACAACTTAACCATGCCTTTTCGCAAACCCCTCTGCACGATGACAAACAATTCCAGTCTGTCCTGTCTTTCTTCTTGACTGAAACTGTTCAGACCAGACACTATCCGAGTGAATCTTTCCTGAACCTTTCCCTGCAGCATTTATCGGCTTGCGGCCCGGGGACACGTGGTAGCCAAAAGAGACATGGACGGCAGTTTCCTTCCCTCAAGGACGTCAGTGAAACATATGGGTGTTTCAGGCTTAGGATTTGGCATATCCTTAATTGGAGGTATTTCTTGCATTCATATTTTATCATTGTCGTGGTGTGGTGGGAATCGGACCCATCGACTTTGGGATGTTACCTGGCCTTTCGTATTGACAATCAAGCGATAATACCCCAGTAGGTTATCGCAGAAAGCCATCGCGGCTGATCTGTTCCAATAGAGTCTCTTTTTCCCAATTATTCTCTGTGTCCATTCGTTGAGCCTCACGTTCCAATAATCTCTGGTCCATTTCAGTAAAAACCGCTAAAGGAGAATTGATCACACAGCTACGATATCCAAACGAATTGAATGATTTAAATGTGCGAATGAAGAGATTGGGACATGGTCATCCAGCAACAGTGAGTAGATGGTATCAACGTGAAAGTGTATGTTAAATTGTGCAATACCTCAGTCAAATGAGAAGAGGGTCGGAAAAGAGAGTTTGGGTGAGTGGGAGGGAGAGACATCTTCAAGAACTTTGGGGGTTAAATGCTGATACATGAAACGCAGAAATATCGGAGAATGAAATTCAATGGAAAAGAAATCATCACCTCGGAGAATATTATCATGTAAAAACGAGTAATTTCTTACCGTGTTTCACCAAAAGTAACACTTTGAGAGAACTGACTATCATGATGTAGAGTCGATCCGAAGTTTACTATTTTAGCAGAGGAAATGTCAGTAATAGTATACAATATCAGGACTTAACGACAGGCCTGTGGGAACTCAGAATGGGCTGAATCTTTAGGTTCACCTTCCCCAGAGTCTGTGGAGATTCCATTAATGAGAGTATTGGAGAATGGGATTAATGAAACTCTCCAAACTCATGGGACAGTGCAGGATATTGTTCAAATGTATGCTTCAATAGCATTATAGTTTAACATCGGCCACTTCATCACTTTGCTCACACAAGGCAATAACAACTGTTGCAGGCAATCACACTTAATTCCAGTTCCAGACCAGAATCAAAGAAACTGTGTGAAGCAGCCATGAAGATCAAATTGGAAGTTGGGATGGAATGACGGGAGAGCAGCACGTGTATTTCCAAGGTTGGGATTACTTCTGGTCAAAAACGTGAAGGAAGGAATACTTGCCCCCATTTATAATATTATAGCCATAAGAAGAATATGTTGCTGAGACAGCCGATTGGCTCATCTAAAGAGTGTTAAGACTTTAACTTTGGGGTGGCATGGTTCGAAATTTCATTTTCATGTTTGGATCCATGTCTTTGACATTGGCAGTAGCAACTGCCTTTGCTCGCATCCTTTCAGAATCTGCTTCGTGTTCCCAGTAAATACTGTAACCTGGAGAAGGTGGTGTTGTGGTTATATCATCAACGAGTCATCCTTGGGGACTCAGACACGGAACTGGTAATGTTAAAATTCGTCGAATAAAATCTGGAATGAAAAGCTGACCTCAGGAACAGAGAACATGAATTTAATTTCCTGCAATCCTATTCATGTATGTCCCTTACGCAGGGCATTCGACCATCTTTACCCAATCCTGCCTACCTGTGACTCCAGGGCCAGAACAACGTAGCTGACTCTTAATCCGACAATGCCGAACGTGTGGGGACGCAGGCCATTCGGCCCTTGCAGTCGACACCATCCCTCCGAAGCACATCCTATCAGACCCACACTCCATACCTTTTCCGTTCCCCTTCATTTCCCATGGCTGATCCCAGTAACCTGCATACCTTTCGACTGTGGGAGGAAACTCACACAAACAAAGAGAATGTGCAAACTGCACACTGTCACACGAGACTGGGATCGAATCCATGTCTTTTGTGCAGCGAGACAGCAGCGAATCAGGATGAACAACAAATGCTGTCCTGACCAGCGACATCCACACCCTGTGGGCATATCGGGAAGAATAAAAACACATTTCCAACATGGACAACGGGACTTGCGTCTGCGTGGACATGATTTGAACCAATCGTTCACTCGGGGGAGATACAAGGACACCGATATCACAGAGAAACCAGGGCAATGCGGGATTCAAATACCTGCTGAAGTGGAAACCCATTTGCTCAATAAAATTGGGGACAGACTGTTAAACAGTCCCGTGTGTGGGGAGGGCTCAATGATAAAAAAAAACCTTCAGAGTAACCAGCAAGATTACATATTCCAGAAGGAGATCAATTAAACTGTCAATGCTGCAGTTAATCCCAACCAGCTGCCAATTTAATACCGTCAAAGTCATAGACTTACACAGCATGAAAACAGGCCTTTCACTCCTACCAGCTCATATTGAACATAATGCCAAACTAAACGTGTCGCATCTTACAGCTCCTGTAATTGTTGAGGGTTAATAATGCCCTTGTATTATTATTATTATTACTGCATTGTTAATATGAATGTCCAGATATAATTCTGTTCAAATCCTGGCATGGCAGATGCTGGAATTTTATTTCTGTAAATACCTAGAGTTGAAGAGTCTAATTATGACGTTGCATCAGTTGTTGTAGATCTGATTCACGAATGCCTGACAGAGAAAAAAAACTGCCATACTTATCTGGTCTGGCTGGCATGTGACTCCAGATCCATAATGTCGTGATTGATTCCGAACTGCCCTCTGGGCAATAAATAATGGACTAGGTATGAATGAACAGCTATTTTTAAATCCCACTGAAACTTTCCAATTCATTTATCTAAATATCATGTAAACATTGTAAATGTATTTTCATTCATCACTGCCTCAGGAAGTGAATTGCACACATAACCCATCCTCTGTTAAAAACAAGCCTCTCCTGTCTTATTTTAATCTCTCTCTTTTCAACGAAAACATTTGACTTGTCGTTTTGAAGTCCCCCTCCTTGAAGAAAAGACAGTTACAGTTAACTCTATCCAACTCTCAAAAACTTACAAATTTCTATCAGGTCGCCTTTCAAACTCCAGTGCTCGAGTGAAAATATTCGCAGCCTATCCAGCCTTTCGTTTTAACATAAACCTTCCCCACTAGCCATACGCTGGTATACCTCTTTTAAACCTACTCCAGCTTAATAATTTCCTTGCTTTTACTTGGCGACAAGAACTGGACGCAGTACTCCAGAAGCGACCTCACCCAATATCCTATTCAACTTCAACAATACATACCAACTCCTATGTTCAAAGGACTGAGCAACGAATGCAGGATGACATTTTGTTTAACCATTCTGTCGATATGTAAAGCCAACTAAAAAGAATTATGCACCTGCATTCCTGGCCTCCGTGTTCCACAATATTATGCAACGCCCTATCACTATTTGTATAAGCCCTCCTCTTATTTGATGTAGAAAATTGCAATGCGTTCCATTTATCCAGATTGAACTCCAAGTGACATTTTTCAAGCCCAAAGACGCATTGGATTACGATCCTTCTGGAATCTTAGATCACCTTTTTTACAGTCTCCAGTTCTGGTGTCCTCTGTGAGGTTATGAACCATGGCTTCTATGAGTTCCATTATTTTCTCATATTGCTCAACGATTTTTAATTAATTGTCGTGGTGATCATTTAGCAGTGTGCAAGTTATGTAACAATTAGTCATGTAGTTAACCATGAGGAAGACAGCCATAGACTGTAGGGAGATTGGAAAAAATTGGCAAGAAAAAGTGCTGAAAGGAATTCAGTCCAGTAAAGTGGGTGTCCATGAACTTGGGGAGGAACAATAACAAATGCGTGAATATTGAGTGGTTTACAGTAATAAAAGAGAAATTGGAGTAAGCATTCACGAATTTTTGAAGGGGATTGGACAAGGGATCAAGCAGTCTCGAGGGGTTGGAGATACTTTCTGTTCTTGATCGCAGGTAGGAATATAAGAGCAGGGAAATGATGCTGGACCTTTAGCAACTGCCTGTTCAGAGATGAGTCAGAGGACTATCCACAAGTCTGGTCATTGCATTCATCTCTTTTATGAAGAATGATAAAATAGAAGATGGAGGGCGGAAATAGACCATTTGGCGCATCAAGCCTGGATCAGCACTCAATCAGATCTTCGCTGACAAGGCTCCAAGTCAGGCTTGCACGTTCCTTGGAGGAGAACTTGCAGATGGAAGTCATTCGGTGCATAAGTCTATTAGACAATAGAGCAGAAATTAAACCAGTTAGCGCAGTGTATCTGCTCTGCCATTAAATCATGGCAGATACTTTTTAAACCGAATTCTCCAGCTTTCGCCCCATAAAAATTGATATCCTTGACAACCACGCTGCTACATGCCTCAGTCTTACATATAATCACAGCCCTGGCTTCCACTGCCTTATCTGGCAACGAATTCCATGCATTCACCACTCTCTGGCTGAATAAGTGTCCCTTATTACTGCTCTCAAATGTCTTCCCTTTTCTCCAAAGCTGTGCCTTTGGGTTCTAGTATCTACTAAAAATGGTAACACCTCCCCAGTATCCACTCTGTCTAGGCGATTCACGATTCTATAAGTACAAATTAGATTTTCTCTTATTCTTCTAAACTTCATTCAGTATTGACCCAGAGTCCTCGAACATTCCTCATGTGTCAAGCTTTTCATTTCTGTCACCATACTGGTGAATCAGCTCTGAACATACCCCAGCACCAGTGCATCCTTCCTGAAATTTGAGGACCAAACGTACACACAGTAATCCAGATGTGGTCTGACCACACTGTTATAGAGCCGCGGAAGTGCATCCCTGCTTTTATATTCAAATATTCTAAAACTAAATGTCAGCATTGCAGCCATCATCCAAACTACAGCTTCAATCTGAAAGTTCATCTTAAGAGAATCCTGGGCTAAAATACTCAAGTATCCTTGCACTACAGGCATGTGCACCTTCGCCCCATTTAGCCATCAGTCCGTGTTTTTATTCTTCCTTCCAAAGTGCAAAACCTCACACTTTCCCACATTATGCTCCATCTGCTATTTATTTCCCGATGCTCCCTACATGTCCATATTCTTCTGCAGCATCACCGCCTCCTCAATGCGACCTGTCCTTCTGCCATTGTATTGCCTGCAAATTGACACACAGTGCCCTCAGGTACTTTACCTAGATCGCTAATGGGTAAAATGAAAAGTTGTGGTCCCAACACAGCCTGAAGGAACGCCACTTGTCACCAGCTGCCATCCTGAGAAGGATCATTTTGCTCCCAATCACTGTTTTCTGTCCTGCGAGCGCAGCTTTCCTCTGAAAGCATGGGCCCTTACCTTATTCAGTAGCCTCCTGTGCGGCAAATATCAAAGGCCTTCATGAAGCCCAGACACATAACATCCAATGGCTCTCCTTGGTCTACCTTCCTCGTTACTTCCTCAAAGAGGATTTTTTGCAGATTTGTCAAGTATGGCCTCTCCATGATGAAACATTACTGACTTTGCCTTATTTTAACATGCACATCCAAGTATTCAGAAATTTCTTCCAACGCAATGAATTCCAGGATCTTATCCACAACCAAGATTCGACTGATTGGTCTATAATTTGCCAGCTTTTGTGTTGTTTCTTTTTAAAGTGGAGTGTCACGTTTGTGATTTTTCAGTCCTATAGTACCCTTTCTGATTCTAGCGATTCCTGAAAGGTCTCCACTAACCTATCCACTATTTCTTCAGTTGTCTACCTTAGAACTCTGGAGGGTACTCTATCTGATCCAGACGATGTGTCGACCTTCAGGCCATTCAGTGATTTTTGCACCTTCACAGTGATGGCCACTAGACTCAGATCTGTTCCCCCATTCTATTGTATGTTTGGGTATAACTCATGTCTTCCACTGTGAAGACTGGCACAAAATATTTTTTTCAGTTCCTCAACAATTTCCTTGTTCTCCACTACTTTCTGTCAATTGCCATTTTCCAATGGTCCATTGTCAACTTCTTCCTCTCGTTTGCGTTTATATGAATAAAGAAACAACTGCAGTCTCCCTTTATATTAGTAGTTATCTTATATTTAATCTTCTCCCTCCTCATTTGTTTTGTTGTTGCCCTTTGTGGGTCTTTGTGAGCTTCCCAATCTTCTGATTATCCACTGCCCTTCGCCACATTATATATTTTCTCTTTTGCCGTTATGCTATCGATGACTTCCTCAGTCTGCCATGGTTGCCTCATCCTCCTTACACCATGCCTCATTTTCCACAGGATGTCTCTGATATGTCTGATGAATTACGTTCAGACACTCCTTCTACTGCATTACCACTTTCCTGCTTTCTTGCTGGGCTCCTCTCCTCACCAATTTCACCCAGCTCCACCCTCATGCCAATGTACTTGCCTTTATTCAACTTTAATACCGTTACCTCTGATTGTGTATTCTCCCTCTCAGGATAATTGCAGGGTGAATTCAATCATATTA
Organism: Chiloscyllium plagiosum; assembly: GCF_037043375.1. NCBI lineage: Eukaryota > Metazoa > Chordata > Chondrichthyes > Orectolobiformes > Hemiscylliidae > Chiloscyllium > Chiloscyllium plagiosum. The sequence goes on along the minus strand of NW_028270178.1, from coordinate 49,673,021 downwards.
TCATCACCGCCTCCTAAGGGTTCCTTCATCTTCAGCTCCCTTGTCTCGTCTGCCTCATGGCACAACGCTAAATCGAGTATTGCCTGTTCCCTCCTTGGCTTCACCACAAGCTGCTCCAAAAATCCATGTCGTCGACATTCCACAATTGAATTGAATTGAATTCATTGTCACGTGCACTGAGGCACAGTGAAAAGCTTTGTCTTTCGATCAATGCAAGCATATCACAGAGATAAGTTGCATAGATGTATAAATAATATGCAAACATATAATAGATTATCCTTTGTATTTGTCCGGGCCGAGTTCACCACTCGCTAAAACCACCTCTGATCTTGAATGGTACAGGTACCATACCAGATAGTGATGCACCCAGGCAGAATGCTCTCAATTGCGCACCTATAAAAGTTAGCAAATGTATTCGCAGTGGTACTTCAATTTATCATCGATTTTGTTTTAAATTTCCACCACCACTCGCGAGATGCCATCATCAGACATATATCCCTCTCCCGTCCCTGTCCATCATCCACAGTGACCACTCCCTACATTAAACCCTTTTGCAATCTGCCTTCGCTCCCAATACCTGAACCAAGTCGCCCCATGGAGTCTTCCCCCTGCATCTCTGCTTTTCTGACGTAAAAGGAACGTACAAGTCCGAGCAGGCGTCGGGTTCCTGCCGTTCAAGCTTGCTCCGCTGTTCAATCATATCATTGCTGATCTTACAAAGGACTCAAATCCGCTTACTCGCCCTCTCACTGTATCCTTTGTTTCATTTATTATTCAAAAGAAGTATCGCTCTTAGCTTTAAAAACTTTTATTGAACGAGCGTCAACTTCTTCGCTGGGCAAGGTATTCCATATATTAACATCCGTCTGCGTGAAGAAGGTCCTTCTGAACTCAGTCTAAGTTTGCTCCCTCTAATCCTGAGGCTATGCTCTATTGTTCGAGTTTCACCCGAATGTGGAAGCATCCTTTCTAATTCTATCTAATCTATTCCGTTCAAAGTTTTATGTTTCAGTAAGATTGATCCCTCATTTTTCTAAATTCCAAAGAAAATAATCCTAATCTACGCAGTCTCTCTTTATAGGCCAACCCTCAACTTCGGAATCAATCTAGCGAAACTCCTCTGCACCTCTCCTGACACCACCCCCCCCAACCCCCGCCACCCAAGTGCCACTGCATCCATTCTCAAGGACGGGAACCAAAAATGCACACAGTACACCAAGGATAGTCTCACCAGCACCTTGTACAGCTATAACATAACATCTTTGCTTGAACCTTCATGAACCTACATTGGTGCATTCCAACTTCAATCTGGATGCCCTGCTTATTCTTCCTTGATAATAGACTCTAGCATCTTCCCCACTGCAAAACATCAGCTAACAGATCAATAATTCCTAATCTTTTAACCATCTCCCTTTTTCAGCAGTGGTGTCACACTAGCTGTTTTCCAACTTGCACGGACAGCCACGCAATCTAGTGAATTTGAAAATTGCCACTAGAGCACTTGCTGTTTCACCCGCAATCTCCTTTAATACCCTGAGGTGCATTCCCTCACAGCCAGGAGACTTGTCGATCCTCAGCTCCATTAGCTTGCCTAACACTACCTCTTCCGAATAATGTTTGTTTCCAGGTCCTCACCTACATTTGTCTCTTTATAAGTTATTGGCATGTTGTATGTATCCTGCACCGTGAAGACTGAGACAAAATACAATGCCTCGGCCACTTTATCCCATGGCATAACTAAATGTCCCTTCTCATCCTCGAAAGAACCAACCTTTAATTTAGCCAGTCTTTCTTCGTTTTTTTTTAATTTTTATTGAAAATTTTGCTATCCGTCTTTGTATTCTGTACTTCATCACGTTTATTTTTAAAGTTTGACCAATCTTCGAGTTTCAAGCTGTTCTCGGCTACATGGCATGCTTTCTCTTTGACTTTCGGTGCCTCCCTTATTTCCGAAGTCACGCAAGGCAGATTACCTCTTTTCTTCCAGTCCTTCCTTTTCACTGGAAAATACTTTTGCTGAGCACTTCTACAAAAAATCTTTTTGGAGGTCCTCCGCTGCTCAATATCTGTCCCAACAAATAACCTTTGTTTCCAGTCGACATAACCCAGGTGCCCTCTCGTTCTATTGTTGAGACCCGTGTACCTGCACAGGATTTTATCTTCACAGTCCCCATCTGAAATCTAAGTTCTGCCATATTGTGATCACTCGTTCCAAGAGGATCCCTAACTATGAGATCATTAATTATTCCTGTTCCATTACACAGGACCAGATAAAGTATTGCTTTCTCCCTCGTCGGTTCCATTTCATACTGTTCAAGCAAACCATCATGCGTACATTCATCGACCTCCTCCTCAAAGGTACTGTGACTGGTACGAGCTGGTTCGAGCAAGCTACTTGCAAATTAAAATCCCTAATGATAATAGCTGACCCATTTTTACAGGCATTGCGTATTTGTTTGTTTATTGCCTTCACCAGTGTGATGTTATTATTTTCTGGCCTATAGACTGCACTTATCAGTGACTTTGTTCTTCTTAGAATTTCTATTTTCAATGCAAAGTAATTCAAACTCATTCCCAATAGAACACACATTGTCTCTCCACACGGCCCTGATGTCGGCCTTGAATAACAGAGAGACACCAACTTCTTTACACTGCTCTCTAACTTTCCAAATACTCTCGTACTCCTGGATATTTAACTCCAATTGTGTCCAGCCCTTAACCGTATCTCTCTAACGGCTGTTACATTATATCCATTCGTGTTAATTTGTGTCATTACGTCTACAACCATGTTTCAAATGCGACCAGCATTCAGGTGAAGTGCCTTTTTGTTAGGTTTTTTGTCCTCATGATTTCTTCTGGGGAAGGTGGGACCTGTACAAGAAGGACGGGTTTCATCTGAACTGGAAGGGGACCAATGTCCTGGGTGGAAGTTTTGCACGAGTAGTTCGAGAGGGTTTAAATTTGTATGGCAGGGGGGTGGGAACCTGAGCTGTATACCGGAGATGAGAGTTGATGCAGATGAGGCAGTAGCAAGAGGTAGACCAGCTAGTGGGAAGGATTTTCCTGGGAAGGAAACAAGGGATCAGTTAAAGTGTATTTGCTTTAACGCAAGGAGTATCAGGAATAAAAGTGATGAACATAGAGCATGGGTCATTACCTGGTGCTATGATGTTGCTGCCATAACAGAGACATGCGTTTCTCAGGGGCAGGAATGGTTGCTGGATGTTCCAGGGTTTAGAGCATTTAAAAACATAGGGATGGGGGAAAAGAGGAGGGGTGTAGCACTACTAATCAGAGAGGGTATCACCGCTACAAAAGCTTCCATTGTCGAGGAAGATCTGCCTACCGAGTCAGTGTGGGTGGAAATTAGGAACAGAAAGGGAGCAGTTACCTCTTTAGAGGTTTACTACCGGCCCCCCAATAGCACAGAGAGATGGAAGAAAGCTTAGCTCGGAAGATTTTGGAAAAGTGTGGACGTAGTAGGGTTGTTGTAATGGCTGACTTTAACTTTCCCAATATTGATTGGAACCTCCTTCGAGCAGAAGATTTGAATGGAGCTGTTTTTGTAAGGTGTATTCAGGAGGGTTTCCTAACTCAGTACGTTGACAGGCCGACGAGGGGAGAGGCCACTCTAGACTTGGTGCTCGGCAATGAGCCGGGGCAGGCATCAGACCTTGTGGTGGGAGAGCATTTTGGTGATAGTGACCACAACTGCCTCACATTCTACATAGCTATGGAGAAGGAGAGGATTAGGCAAAATGGGAGGATATTTAATTGGGGAAGAGGAAACTATGATGCGATTAGACATGAGTTAGGAAGCATGGATTGGGAGCAATTGTTCCATGGTAAAGGCACTATAGACATGTGGAGACTGTTTAAGGAACAGTTGTTGCAAGTGTTGAATAAGTATGTCCCTCTGAGACAGGCAAGAAGAAGTAAGATAAAGGAACCTTGGATGACGAGAGCGGTGGATCTTCTCGTCAAAAGGAAGAAGGTAGCGTACATAAGGTGGAGGAAGCTAGGGTCAAACTCAGTTCCATAGGATTACAGGGCAGGTGAGGAAGGAGTTCAAAAATGGTCTGAGGAGAGCCAGGAAGGGGCACGAGAAAGGCTTGGCAGAACGGATTAGGGAGAACACAAAGGCATTTTACACTTATGTGAAGAATAAGAGAATGGTCAAATAAAGAGTATGGCCGATCAGGGATAGCATAGGGAACTTGTGTGTGGAGTCTGAGGAGGTAGGGGAAACCCTAAATAAGTTTTGTGCTTCTGTCTTTACGAAAGAAACGAACTTTGTAGTGAATGAAACCTTTGAAGAGCAGGTAAGCATGCAGGAGTGGATAGAGATAGAGGAAGCATGATGTGCTGAAAATTTTGTCAAACATTAAGATTGATAAGTCGCCAGGCACGGACCAGACTTGTCCTCGGCTGCTTTGGGAAACGAGAAATTCAATTGCTTCGCCACTTGCGATGATCTTTGCATCCTTGCTCTCCACTGGAGTCGTACCTGAGGACTGGAGAGAGGCAAATGTAATTCCTCTCTTCAAGAAAGGAAATAGGGAAATCCCCGACAATTACAGACTAGTAAGTCTCACGTTTGTGGTCTGCAAGGTGTTAGAAACGATTGTGAGGGATAGGATATATGACCACCTGGAAGAGCATGGCTTGATTAAATGCAGTCAACACGGCTTTGTGAGGGGCAGGTCATGCCTCACAAACATTATCGAATTCTCTGAGGATGTAACAAGAAAGGTTGATGAGGGTCGGGCTGTGGAAGTACAAGGAACATATACTGTCTGGAAGTCAGTGGTGAGTGGTGTTCCACAGGGGTCTGTCCTTGGGCCTCTACTGTTTGTATTATTTATTAATGACTTGGATGAGGGGATTGAAGGATGGGTCAGCATGTTTGCACACGACACAAAGGTTGGAGTTGTCTTTGAACGTATAGAGGGCTGTTGTAGGCTGCAGCGGGACATTGACAGGATGCAGAGATGGGCTGAGAGGTGGCAAATGGAGTTTAACCTGGATAAATGCGAGGTGATGTATTTTGGAAGGTCGAATTTGAAAGCTGAGTACAGGATTAAGGATAGGATTCTTGGCAGTGTGGAGGAACAGAGGGATCTTGGTGTGCAGGTACATAGATCCCTTAAAATGGCCACCCAAGTCGACAGGGTTGGAAAGAAAGCATATGGTGTTTTGGCTTTCATTAACAGTGGGATTGAGTTTCCGAGTCGTGAGATCTTGTTGCAGCTCTATCTAAATTTGGTTAGACCGCACTTGGAATACTGCATCCAGTTCTGGTCGCCCTATTATAGGAAAGATGTGGATGCTTTGGAGAGGGTTCAGAGGAGGTTTACTAGGATGCTGCCTGAACTGGAGTGCTTACCTTATGAAGAGAGGTTGACTGAGCTCGGACTCTTTTCATTGGAGGAAAGGAGGAGGAGAGGGAACCTAATTGAGGTATACAAGATAATGAGAGGCATAGATAGAGTCGATAGCCAGAGACTATTTCCCAAGGCAGAAATGGCTAACACGAGGGGTCATAGTTTTAAGTTGGTTGGAAGAAAGTATAGATGGGATATCAGAGGCGGGTTCTTTACACAGAGTTGTGAGAGCATGGAATGCGTTGCCAGCAGCAGTTGTGAAAGCAAGGTCATTGGGAACATTTTACAGACTGCTGGACATGCATATGGTCACAGAAATTTGAGGGTGTATACATGAGGATCAATGGTCGGCACAACATCGTGGGCTGAAGGGCCTGTTCTGTGCTGTACTGTTCTATGTTCTATGTACTTGTCACTAAACCATAGATCAGGTTAAGTATAATGGTAGATTTAGGAAGCACCCCAGACAAGAAGAAACAGTTTGCATTTGAATGCAATTCTGCTTATGCTGTTGCTGACATCTACAGCACCACATGAATGTCAGGAATTCTCTGCTCAAGAAAGCTCAGAGAACATTGAAAGTATTTAAATGAGATTATTGACCTGGAAGTGAATTGAGGGCAGTGAATTCTTGGTGTTGAAAGGGGCAATATGCAAACAGACCCTTCTGCCCAACACGTCCAAATCCCCAGATTTCCCAAACTGAGTGCATCCTTTTCCCCTGGGTTTGACAATAAATATCCAAACTTTTCAGTTCATGTCCATATTCAGTTGCATTTTAAACGTTGTGATTGAACTCCCCTGTGTCACTTCGTTTGACAGTTCGGTACATATACACACCACCCTCTGTGAGAAACAGCTGCCTCTTAGTTCCGTTTGAAATGTCTAGCCTTTCAAGTTTTGGAAAGCACAATCCTCATTAACAACCTTGCATTTTCACCCAATTCATGCACCTAATCCTTTTATAAACCTCTATATGGTCACCTCTCTGTCTCGCTTCCAAAAGCAAAAATAATCCTAGTCTATCCAGTTGATCCTTATATCTCGAAACACCGGGCTCCATCGCTTCATTTAAAATATTATGCAGAGAAATCAGAGTTGATGCTTCTGGTCCCGTGACGCTTCATCAGAACGCTGAGGAATTTTGCAAATATCTCAGCTCGTGGTCCTGTAATTTATTCCCCAGCTTCCTACAATGACCTGAGATACACAAACAGGTTCTGTGCATTTATTTACGGTTATGTATTATATGACCTCAATAATTTCTTTTCTGTAAAGTGGCTTCATTTCAAAATTTCAAAATTGTGGATTTATTTCCACAAGTTCCCTTTCTCCCATGCATTTTCCACAGTACGTACGGATGTGCATTTGTGTATTTGTGATGCGTATCTACGTGTAGAACCTCAGAGATTGAGCACAAACAGTCTGTAAAAAAGCAGAGTTGGGGAGGAGGTGTCCTTGTGAGGCAAATGTACGCAGCATCGCCAGGCGTTTACGGACTGTTTTGTTAAACTGTTACCTGTAGTCCTGTGCTTTTCCACTTTTATAGGAAGGGCTGTACTGTTTGACATTTTAACTTTGCCCTCTTTATTTGTCTGGTTTGTCCAAAGATTCAATATTTTGCTTGGGAGGGGAACGTTATACCTTAGATTGCCACACAAGTGGCAACTTATTTTCTTTCCACGTTCCTCATGTGAGTTCAAGTGACAATAAACGTAATAAATCAAATTCGTCTCCTGTGGAATCACACATTCATGGCTGTTTTATATTTGGGGGCTCAATTCTCTCCTTAGTTTCTCTTTTGCACTTAATATACTTGTCGGATCTTTTTTCAATTTTCCATATCCTTATGAGACAAATCATCTCATGTTCCCTTTTTGCCTTCGTGATTTCCCTCGCAAGTCTCCTTCTCCGCTCCATTTGTTCAAGGGATTCACTTGATCCCAGGTCTGTGCACCTGACATATACGTCCTTCTTGCCCACAGCCTCAACATCACATATCATGTACTGTTTCCTAATTCTGCTATAATTGCCCTGCACACTAACAAGAACATGCTGTCCCTGAACTCCCATTATCTCGTTTTTGAAAGCCTCCCACTTGCCAAATGTCCCTTTACCTGCGTACAGCTTCCCCAAACATCTTTTGAAAAATCCTCGTGCATACCATCACAATGGGCCTTGCTGAAATTTATAATGCGAACTCGTGAACAAGCCCTATCATTTTACAGAACCATTTTCAAAGTAATAGAATTATGTTTACTGGTCTCACAGTACACCTACATAAACAGCTCAGTCACTTGCCCTGCCTGTGTTTATGGGTATTATGGGTGTGTGTGTGTGTGTGTGTGTGTGTGTGTGTGTGTGTGTGTGTGTGTGTGTGTGTGTGTGTGTGTGTGTGTGTGTGTGTGTGTGTGTGTGTGTGTGTGTGTGTGTGTGTGTGTGTGTGTGTGTGTGTGTTTTTTAATGTAATAATGTGTGTAACATAGCATCTGCATTTCTGAGCATTTGGGGACCACAATGTCCTTCCTCACTTCCTCACACTATCTCCGTCTGTCCCTCCCTCTTGTGTTTAAAATGATGCAATATGACCGTCTGCTGGCCACTTAAAACCACTGCAAAAGGAGAAGGTTTGTTTGGAAAAGTTATCAAAGACAGTGACTTTCTGACATTTGAATCGAATTGTTTTCGTTGTTGTTTGCACCCTAATGAATGTCGTGAAAAGTTTGCAATGTCTTCGTTATGGTGCCACCTTAGGTACAAGATACCGACGTATAGAAATGAATGCCCTTGATACAAAGTTGAAAGAATTATAAATGAAAGTCCAGAAGAATAATAAGAAGAAAAAGAACAGACTCAATTTACATCCCCTATCACTGCAGTCTGCACCGGCACTGAGTCAGTCCCCAGACTGTGCTGGGCTCGGTCTCCAGGCAGCGCTGGGCCAAGCCTCCAGACTGGACGAGGCCCAATCTCCAGACCGCAGCAGACTCAGACTCCAGACCGCACTGGGCGGAGTCTCCAGACAGCACCAGGCCCTGTCTCCAGACCACACTGCGCCCAGATTCCAGACAGCACCGAGTATGAGTCTCCAGACCGCATCGCGTTGCGTCAACTGACCACACCATGCCCAGTCCCTACCGCAGTGGGGCTAGTCTCCAGACTGAACGTATCCCAGACTCCAGAGCCCACTAGTGCCAATTTCAAAGCTCCGCCAGGCCCAGCATACACACCACACTATGGCAAGTCTCCAGAATGCACTGGGCCCAGTTTCCAGACTGCACAAGGCACAGTGTCCAGACCATCGGTGGCCCAGTCTCTAGACCGCACCGGTCTGTGTCTTCAAATTGCACCGGACATGGTCTTGAGACTGTCATGGTCCCAATTTCCAATCTGCATCGATCCCAAACTCCAGACCGCACTGGCCAAGTCTCCAGACCACATCAGATCCTGACTCCAGACCGCAACGGTCCCAGTCCACAGACTGCACCGGTCCCAGTGTCCAGACAACACCTTGTGCTCTCTCCAAACCTTAACAGACCCAGTCTCCAGACCACACTGGAAACAGTCTCCAGATTGCACCACTCCCTGTCTCCAGACCGCACCGGAGCCAGGCTCCAAACTGCACTGGGACCATTCTCTCGACTGCACGGGGAACAGTCTCCAGACCACCGCAGACCCGGTCTTCAGACAGCAGCGGGCCCACTCTCCAAGCCGCAATGGCCCGAATTCTCAGACCACACAGGGCCCAGTCTCCAGGCTGCAATATGCTTGAAATCTCGAGGCCTCACCTCCCCACACCACGCTTTACACGGGGACTCACATTCTCCATTCCTGTCGGACTAACTGGGAAAAGTTAATTTCTTTGTTTAAAATAATACGTCAGAATATAGGGAAAATAGAAAAAAAAATAATAGCCAAGGAGAGAAGCTCCGGCTGGAATATTTTGTTTCTGCCACCAACCTTTGGACATTTTGCGACTATTTCCTTTTTCAAAGAATAAGTGTGGAGACTCAAAGCTGTTTTTTTCCAATTCCTTGGAAAACTCTCTGAGATATTAACAGAAGGAAATGAACATGCACATATATAGACTGTGTGCTGCCTTTGGGTTTGTTTCAGGACATTGCAATCCATTCTCACTGTAATTTGGAAAAGCAATGGCGTTGAAAGTTAGAGAAAGTGCCAGAAACTTCATCAAAGCTCTTCCAAACTGCAGCACTCAGAGTGGCTTGGATACAGTTGTTCTGGTGTGGTCTGAAAAGCTGTCCATGCGTGACAGACATCTGTCCCACGTTTGTACATCAATGTACTGTGTTCTGCATAGCTTCCTGTGCTGGAAAAATATCTCGTCATGTTTTTTTTTTAATCAATCCACTGCTGTGTGCACAGCTCCCGGTGCTGGACAGATACTTAGTCTAGATTTATACATCAAAGCATGGTGTGATCTCCATAGTTTACCGCAGTCGGCAGATACCTGGGTTGGACGGGCTAGAGCTTTATCTACGCAGAACTCCGCGCTGAATAGATGTTTCATCTGTGTTCATGACTATCTGTAGTGGATTCAGATACCGAAAGCATTTCACCTGATCGGCAATGCCTTTAAATCACATTCTTGTGTAACAAGCGAATTAATGTATTAAATTTGGCCAGGGGAATGGGACATAATTTTGACATGATCAAGACAGTGACACCTTCTCCTGCGATAAACTGTATTTAACCAATCAGGTGAGAGTTCATCCCCAATGGAAATGGGTCGGAATGCAGCGAGGGACATTAAAAAGGGTTTACAAACTTTTATTGAGATATTTAAGATCTGTGCACAGTTTGAAAGCAGGTGAATAAAAAAGGATGGATAATCTTTCCACCCGTGTTTGATCCGTTGCTGATTTGTCTGTGTATGAGTATTTTATAACGTCATGGCACTCCTCGGGAGAAGGGCAAGTCAAATCGATGTGACACCAGAAATGGCCAGAACAGGGAAATAAAACCATTTCTTGCTACTTAGCTGATGTTAATTTAAATATGATAACGGTTTATTTGCTTATGAGTCATTGACATCGTTGGGAAGACTAGAATTATTTTCCATCTCTCACAACCTTGGAAAGGATGGAGTATGCTGCAGACAATGTGACATTGGTACACCCACAGTGGCATTGTAGTGGGGGAGAAATTTCTGGATTTTGACCAAGTGACACAGAAGGAGCATGGCATAATTCCAGGTCAAAGTCAGAATTGCACAGCACCTGGTAATAGTCAAACAGGTCTATTTGGAATCGCTAGTTTTCAGGGAGCTTCCCCTTCAACAGGTCACCTGATTTGGAAGGTGCTGTTGCTGGAGCCTTGCTGAATCATCTTCTCGGTGATGCATATTGCTACCATTATAAATTAGTTGTCAAGCGAGTACAAGGAGGTAGCTGGCGTGTGTTGTCTTCGATTCTGTTTTGCCTTTGATGCTATCAAGACATATTTTAGGCTTTTGAAATAAAAAGCAAACACTGTCGCATGAAACTGTCCACTAAATGAAAGATTGGCTTTTGACAGCAATCTTGGGACAGGACACGTGAATAAAAGGTGTGCGAGTTGGTAAATGATGTAACGTGAGAATAAAAGACACGTCCTGGAGACATTCCTATCAGGTTACGCATCATTAGAATTTGAAAAATAGACAATGATAGAGAGTTAACGTGGCGAGCAGAGATGAAAGTGATTAATGGATGAATATTGATTCAGACCGAGATTAAAGGGGTCACACTACCAAAAGAGCCATGTGAAGCTTTGTGATAACTTAGAACCGCACTAGTAGCTGAATTGAATAATACATTGGTCAGAAATATTGAAATAACTTCATCGTTCTCGACATTAAATTCAAATGCTGGAGTATGCAACTTTGAAAAATATCAGCAGCGCTGGTGTCAGAGAAAACTCTTACATTAGAGGAATTATCTGAAAATCAGGGTGATGTTACGAAGCAATTAACTCTATGTGATCGCGTCACCCACATGAATACAGATCATTTGCATTTGCACGAACAAGTCACAACCAGAATACATGTGAGAGTCCAGGTGAGATATAAAAGCTGATTTTTTTTCAGAAATGGTTCAAGGATAGAGGTATTTTAGTTGTAACATCAGGTTGGAAAAGCAGAAGTGGTTCTGCATAAAACAAAATAGATTAACGTAAGATCTGATGAATGCGTCTCGGTTGCTGTTAGGTTTAGATAACGTAGATGAAGACCAGCCGTTTACATTAGCTCACAAAAAAAGGTTTTCGGGACAAAGGTTTTTGGTATTGGGCTGTTGGGAAACAGTTACTACGAGATGTCAGTAAAAAAAAGTCATTTTCATTTCACACAATGCAATATATAAAGGCCAAGAGCTGAACCAAGTGCTGAAGCAAGAACGAATAAAATGGCACATTCAAATCTTGGTATGTATTTGGTGTGAGCTTTCAGTCTTTAAATCCTCCTCGAACATTATTGAACATAAGGTTCCAAAAGCCAAATCAGTGAGCCCGGAACAGAAAGTCAGAACAAAAAAATATTTCTGCTTTTTGGAGTTTGCTGTGCATAAACCCTCTCCGCCTCACTCCCTGTAAAAGGACTGTGCAAATTACATCTTTGCCAGCTCAGAAGAGACATTCGAACATTCACCACCGGCCTAGGGTAACTGCACATGCGCATTGCTGTCTTTTCCGTGAAAAATATTGTGGCCGACAGCCTGGCTCTGGGAGGTCGTGGAAGCATTGATTTACATGTTTCATGAAACAGGGCCAGATAGTTATTTCTACGGGCTCTGCGGCATGCGCAAACAGTTTACGAGGCCACTCTGTCGAACCAACCCGCCCATGACTTCTTTGGCTCCAGGATAATAGATTTAAAGCGCTGTTAAATTGATGTTAAAAACTCAGTGACTCTCATTTTGCAACTGGATACAAAAATCAAAAAACTGAGATTTTTTTTAAGAAGAAAAAGGGACAAACATTTCGTGCGCCTTGATTGATGCTCCAGTAATTGGAATTTAGCACTCTTACTCCTGTTGCCTGGATTTGAATCGCAGAGAATGGGGATTTATTGAAACTGTATAAATTCTGAAAAATGAATATGAATTCCTGACATTCAAAACATAAACGTGAGCAGCTTTGTTACAAACAGTGAGAGTTTAACATCAGAGATGAAAGAAAATAGGAGGAAGCGTTGAAATCCATTGCCATTCCTGCTCAGATGCAGTACCAGAACAGATAGTGCTGTATATTGAAACGGAGACATTTTTTGCAGGCTTGGCTTGTTGGATGCAGGTTGTTTGCTTCGCTTTTAGTACAAGAGAAAATTAGCACTGCAGAAGCTAGATATCTGAGTCAATAAGTGTAGCATTGGAAATACACAGCCTCTGATGTGCTCACAGTCGACGTTTTCCGCACCATCCCTCCATCAGCAATGTGGTGAGGGCAGGGAATTGGTTTGCGAGAGAAATAGGAAGGTGCAGTGCAAGAGGTTGGGGCTGAGGGGAAGGTGATATGGAGATATATAAAAGGGCCGGGTGGAGCGGTAAAGTGGGAAGGAAGATGGATAGGTATTCCAGTTTAAGAGGGTAGTGCCAAGGTGGAGGTTTGGATTTGGGACGAGATAGGAAGTGAGGGGAAAGGGCGATGAGTAACCTGTCCCTCCTACGGCAATCTAGTACCAGAGTGTTACCTGAATAAAGTTGGCGACACCAAAAATATGTGGATCTCCTTGGGGCACTGAACCGAGATGAGATGTGCAAAGACCAACACACAAAGTATAGTTCTTGTGAGTGATTACTCCGGAGTGATGAGTGTACCAGGGTAAAAGACGAACACTGGTCTTCAGCACCCACATTGAGCCTGGCTTCAGAGGCCCATAGTCTCCTTTCACAAACCACCATTGCCCGTCCCTTTTCCTGACGTCTACTCTGTTCTTGTTTTAAACAGGCTGCATATCAGCCAACAGTACCTGACATTGCTGATGTGGAACTGTAACTTGCATGGAAATGATTCTGTCTTGTTCACGAAACCATTCTGCTTCTAAAGATCAGATAGTCTCTAATGTTACCCATTAACAGACCATTACAGACGAAGCACTGAATCCGAATGGCAAGACTACCAGGGACAATCTCCGTTTTTATCACTCAAGGCACTGTCTGATTGAGCATTGAAATTTCCCATCTTTCTGCACATGATCCCCTCATTTCTGTCTCATCTTTGTTACATGCTGTTTTATCATATGCAGGTTATACAACCATCTATTATATTACAGTTTCGAATACATGAACCCCCGCACCTCCCCCCACCCCCCTTTGCTAGTGTGCATTTCTGTGCCTCTGTAGCTTAGTTGTTAGACAACTGGTTCTGTAAACTATGTGTCATAAATTTGAGTGTCAATGTTGCTTTGTGAATTTTGCACAACTGCCGCATTCAACATCTAAAGGTGCACTTTGTTTTAAACAGAGTCCCGCGTTGAAGTCTGAAATGGAACAATATAAACCCAGTGGGTGTAATCCTACTTTCTGGATTTGGTGTCTCCTCAGGCTTGTGTCATTCTTGAGAGAATGTGTTTCCCTCTGTCTGTGAAAATGAGGTTCAGTTACCCGAGGGAAGCGTGAACAAAGTTTCGTATCCCAGATAAACAGACAAGTTTTGTTTGAAATTTTGTTTATGAGGAGGTGTCACGGAACCAGATATTTTAAATTTGATTTCTCTTCACAGATGCTGACCCACCTGCTGAGTTTTTCCAGCAAATTCTGTTTTTATTTCCAACTCAATCTTCAGTACTATTCGTTTTGTTATTTGAGATTAAACGTTGCAGAGAAAATGCGATTCAAATGATCATTTGGAACTTCGAGCACACAAGGCTAGAGCCCAAGTGCAGGAAACTGAGATCATGAGCCTCTTTCTGATGTCGACAAAACTCGACGACTTCATCATTTTGGAGGAGAAAATGATCTCCAATGAATTTTAAAAAAGCCAAAAGCTACGTTACTAAGAAACGGTGGAGTGGAATTCGCCTTCATCCGTGGTGGTCCAGTCGAGAATGATCCTTACACGCCAACTACCATTGCGATTCCCGGTGATAGAATGCCGTTTATTTTTTCCTGACAGTGACAGGAAACGACTTACCATCGACAACGTGAGCAGGCAACGTTGTGATTTAAACTCAGAATGTTCTGTTTACTTGACATGGAGTTTAACCAGCCAAGCCACAGTACCACAATCTAAGTATGTTCTTTTTTTCGCACGCACATGCAATTTCTGAATCACTTGATCATAGTAATTGGGAAATTTGTTTTCTGTACAAAGCAAAGCGACTCTGACTGGAATCATTCCATTGTCTAAGATCCGTGATTGTTCCCGAAAATCTCAGAATTTCCTGTGAAAAGGGGGGAGCTGCCTTGACTCTCCTTGCTCAGTCTGACTGGTAACCTGAAGATGGAACAGCGTTCCAAAGGTTTGCACTTGCAAATAATTTTGTTGGATTATAATTTGGTGTTGAGTGACTATTAACTCTGCTCAGTCGGACACTTCACCCTTTATTCCACTCTGATTGCGCTTTCAAAGAGTTTTTAAAGATTAAAAAAAAAGAGGTAGGGTTTTGGTTTTTGGTTTCTTCCCATTCCCAGGATCGGCAGTGATTGGGTCTGTTGGTTTGGGAAATGGCAAAGTGCCCATGAGCAGCATCAGGGATTATTTCTGCAACCGTTCCTCTGACAGCGCGGTCCGATTTACCGTTGTATTCTCGGGGACATTTACTGATGTGAGGCAGTGAAAGTATTCTCCTTGCTGAAGATACGAACCTCATCTCGGTTTCAGGACAATGAGGGAGATGTGTTTGGAAGGATAAAGACATTGTGAACTGAAATCAAACCACACAAGCGATAAATCAGGGTGGGAAGTGAATCCTATCCACGTGAGAACTGGCCATATCCCAAGAATCCATTTCTAAAACGTGCAAATACTAACCAGACACCTACAATTCGTCGGGAATAAATTGAGAAGTGGAGCGGGGGTGTGAAATAAAAGTAAAAGGCAATAAAGACTGGGAGGCATGTAGCAGTAATCAGTGTGGAGCTGGTGGTGTACTTTTTAGTGTCTCGTCAGTCTTTACTGATTTGGTGTTTACACTGATGCCCATACCACTGCCGGTAATTTTACCACAATGACCTTGTTCCTCTTGTTGTGAGGTTCCCTCTGGGTGAATTGAACAAGTAATAGGCACTGCCACATGAATCCATATCTTTATCCTATCAGTTTAAACAGGTGAAAATGTCAGTTTGAAAATCAATGCAAGAGGAAATAGTCTGTTTCTGTACATTTCGTGGAGGATGTTCAGCAATGACTTGTCCGTCTTTAACAAAATCAGAGGTTGATTGCAATTCTCATTCAGCTACCTTTGTATAGAAAACAAATTTCCCAATTACTATGATCAAGTGATTCAGAAATTGCATGTGCGTGCGAAAAAAAGAACATACTTAGATCGTGGGACTGTGGCTTGGCTGGTTAAACTCCATGTCAAGTAAACAGAACATTCTGAGTTTAAGTCACAACGTTGCCTGCTCACGTTGTTGATGGCAAGTCGTTTCAACTTTTCTCAAATGTTGCATTGCAGACCAAGCTGCTGAGAGTTCTTCCTGTGTTTGAGTTCAGCCCGTCAAGAATTGGTGTTCACTTCAGTTCCATTAGTGAACGCTGTGCCTCGCAAACTATTGATTCAACCGTGAATTTATTTCTTCTTTTCCACAAACACTATACAAATTTGAAAGGACTTTATCAGCTCTCAGGCTGCTTTCAAGGCCAAGAGCTGAATGAAGGCAGGGCTTAAATAGTTATATTTTTCTTTTCCTTTCTGTCAGTGAGCAGTCATGTCGAATTGAGAGTGGTCCTTTCAGTGACTACCTCAATATGTTCCTCCATTTGTCTTTCTTTGAGTCTGTGTATCCACGTGATGGTCTTTCAAATTTCCCGACTTTCTGTCTGTCCATATACCCCAATGCCCATTTCTGCACTTTGAAAAACTTGACATTCGGAGGAAGTTTGGGAGTGGAGCTCCTGACAGGTTTTCTTCCCCCTGGCTGGAACTTGTAGATATGGGGTCAGATTTTTTGGGAAAATGTGTGTGTCACCTTGGGCTCCGGTAAGGCAACATTTCTTGCATCCAAATCTTATGAACCCGTAGGATTCCAAATATCGTCGATAATGCACCAGAAATTAACGCAAATTCATTTCAGTTATAGGTTGACAATGATGTATTTGCTTTTGGTGTAGAAATGATAAGTGACGACAATAGGGAACGAGGGTGATCAGGTCGTGATGTCTGTGCCATTATCGCAACATTCCCTGGCAAGGCTGCAGTGTCTACTGCCTCACCTCATTATTCACAATAAACTGGGAATGAATGACTGAAGGTTAAAGAGGAGGGGAAGCAAAGTGTTTTTGGAAAAGAGGAAATAAATTCCAGGTTGAATCAATAGCTTGCGAGGAACAGTATTCACTAATGGAATTGAAGTGATCACCAATTTGTGATGGGCTGAACTCAAACACAAGAAGAATTCTAAGCGACTGGATCAGCAATGCAACATTGGAGCAAAGTTGAAACGACCGGCCATCGACAACGTGGTCAGACAATAATTTTCTGTTTACGTGACAGGCGCTTTAACGAGCTAAGCCTCAGTGCCACGATCGAAGTGTTTTTTCTCTCTCTCTCTCTCTTCGCCCATACGTGCAGTTCCTGAATCACATGATCAAAGTAAATGGGAAATTTGTTTTCGGTACTAACGTAGCTGAGTGAGAATTGCAAACAACCATCGCTTATGTTAAAGACTGTTGGAGGTTCATGAGAGATTTTGACAAATACGTTGATTATCCTGATATTTTTCTAGGCATGACAACATCGAAATGTGTAACTAACCGGGTTCTGTCGATCTGAAACATTGACTCTGTTTCTTTCTACAGATGCTATCAGACTTGCTGAGTTTCTCTGTCAATACTGATTTTTGTTTCAGATCTCCAGCGTCCACAGTTGTTTGTTTTCCCAAAACCTGACTAATGTTTTGGGGCAAAACTGTGCAGCAGCCAGATTATGTTTCCCTCCTAATTAGTTGAGGAAGATGCAAAGATGATTGCTGAGTGAAGGGCTGTAAATGCCACATATATGAACTTCAGTAAGACATTTAACAATGTTCCCGATGGCAGGCAGATGAAGATGGTGAAATCGCATGGGGTACAAAGTGCACTAGGTATATGGATAAAGAACTGGTTGGGCAGCAGAAGACAGAGAGTTGCAGAGGAAGGGAGTTCCTCAAACTAGAGGCATGTGACTCGTGATGTTCCACAGGGTTCTGTGCTGTGACCACTCTTAATTGTTGTATATGATAGTGATTTGGAGGAAGGTGCAGGCCATCTGATTAGCAAGTCTGCAGATGACACTAAGATTGGTGGAGCAGCAGATATTGAAGTGGACTGTCAGAGAAAGCAGCAGGATGTAAACAGATTAAAGAGTTGGGCAGAGAAATGGCAGATTGAAAACAATGCGAACAAATGCGAGGATATGCATTTTGGAACTATACAATAAATGGAAATGTCCTGGATGAAATTGATGCACGGGGAGATCTGAATGTTCTGGTCCAGTTTCCCGAAATATGTCCATGCAGGCCGATAGAATGGTCAAGAAGACATACGACATGCTTTCTTTTATCAGATGGGTATTGAGTTCCAGAGTTGGCAGGTCATGCTACAGTTGCAGCAGAGTCCGTTTCGGCGACATTTGGAATACTGTGTACACATCTCGTCGCTAAATTACTGGAAGGATGTGCATGCGTTGGAGAGAATGCAGCGGAGGGTCACCAGGATGTTGCCTGGTATAGAGGGCGCAAACTATGAAGAGAGATTGAGTAAATTAGGATTATTTTTATTCGGAAGACAAATATCGAAAGGGAACCTGAATGAGGTTGCAAAATGATGAGAGGTATGCAGAGCGAAGATGGCAAAAAGCTTCATCCCAGAGTGGGGTATTCAATTACACGGGGTCACGAGTTCAAGGTGAGAGGAGAAATATTTATTAGAGATATGCATGGAAAGTTCTTGACTCAGAGCGTTTAGAGTATCTGTAAGGCGTTGCTAGCGGAGGTGATAGTGGCGGACACTACAGCATGATTTATAGCATATTTAGACAGACACGTGAATAGGCAAGGAGTAAAGGGATACAGACCCCAAGGAAATACGCGACAGCGTTAGATAGAGGATCTGGATTGGTGCAGACTTGGAGGACCGCATGGGCCTGTCCCTGTGCTATAATTTTGTTTGGTCTGTGTTCTTTGTTGTTAAAAATAAAGAAGAGAAACCTTGTTACGGCAGTAAATGCGCAAAGCAGAACTCCCATTCCTTGATCACGAATCACTCCTGAGCTGCCGTCTTGAAAATGCTGAATCCAAACCAATAGACTGTCAGGGAAGGGGATAACTGCTGTGTTATGACGAGCTATGGTGTGAAATGGACAGTGAGTGGAAATACTCCATCAAGGAAAACAACGTCCTGTTTGAGCTGAGCTCTCAATTATAGTCGTAGCAGGCAATAAGTCTATCTCCATAACTAATCAACCACGATTACAAAACAACGTTATCATCTTCACCTTCGAAATCTATCTTCTCGAACTGAGGAGGTGTGTATCATTCCTGGCATCTGTTCCAATTCAATCTATTCATTGATTTCGAAGGTTTAAATGTCGTTACATGGTGATTTTAAAAAAAATGGACATTTATTTTAAAAAGAACTGTTGGAGGAACTCAGCAGGTCTGGAAGCTTCTGCGCAAAGGGAAACAGAGGCAACTTTTCTGAACTTTGTCAGAATTCTGCTTCTCCCACATGTACTACAAAATCAGAGTTTCTGCTGAAATTTCTGTCTTTGTTTCAGCGTCCCAATATCCGCAGCCCTAGACATTATCTGGTAAAATAAAACACAATCACATTTGTGTTTCCTCACTGAGGAAGATTTTCATTTGGTGAATATTTTCCTGACCTCTTCAAAACCAGGAACTGTGTAGCAAAGACGAACGACTGACAGAGAGCAACAACCAATCCGTCCTGGTGTGGTTTCGATTCAGTAACCTTTCAGTGAAGAATGGAACACGCTGACCAATTGCACCACAGAGACTGACAAAACAGCAGCTTTCAGGATCCCCTAAATTAGGCAGTTAGGGATTTTAAGCTTCAGTCTGTCCCTCCCGGAATGGCAAGTGTCCTCTATTCGTGTTACTTTTCCGAAATAAAGCCTGAGACATTCATTATCGAGACTTCGGAACAAACTGATCCCATCGGCTGCAATCATATCCATGTCACCAGGAACCAGCTCGCTTTCAACCGGAACTGTCTCCTTTCGAGCCTGTCAGTATCGTGGCTGTTCCCAATCTTTCTCCTTAGCCTGGAACGAGATAAGGTTTGAATTCCTTATGTGCAGAAACGAGAACCCTTTCAATGTCTCAGATCTGTTCATATCCCGAGCACATCAAAGTCACTATGTCCCAGCCCCTGAAAAAAGGGGAAGTTGTCTGGACTCTCTCTGCTCCGTCGTCAGTTCACCCTTCTTCATTCTCCTCTGATTTCGCTTCCCAAAGCGTTGCCAAAGATTCATATAGATGCAGAAGTTTTTTTTTGGTTTGCTTCCTTAACATTTTCCACCAGCCAACTGACAATGATTGTCCAGAATCTCTTCACAAAACTCCGCCTTGCACCATGTCCAGGCATGAGGAAATCCTGTTTTGTGGAGGCATTCCAAAGACGGGGAATGGTTTATTTGGAACAAAGAATGTTAACAGCAGATTTCTGGGGCCTTTTTACAATGCTGAATGAGGGACCGCTGAGGATGGGCGAGATGGTGAGCAGGCGAAAGTGTTGCCACTGACTAGGGTCAGTTACAATACGGATGACATTGAAGATATTTCATTAAAAGCAGAATTTGTGCAGTATAAATTCAGTGAATACTGCAGAAGCCAACTGGCCTAACTGTATTTGAGTAAAGTGAAATAGACCCATCGTTTTAAATGTGGTACACTTCTGATTCAGAAATGGGAGTTCCTAAATGGTGTCACGTGAACAGAACCACTTTGTTGAAACATCTGAAGCTTCTGAAGTTTGAGTGAGATTTCGTCTTGCAGGAAATCATTCTAAAGTTGCAATTTGAGGAAACGCAGTCTGAGTAACACCAAATGATTATTAATCCATGGTCTTCACCATCGGCCACCATGACATGCTTTGCGCTGATGGTGAACGTTTCTTATGGAGTAGAGGGTGCCAACAGGAAAGGCACGTTCAAAGCTTGTCTTGTCTGAGCCATGCCCCCAATGTTTCCTGTTCCCCTCTACTTATTCCGAATGGAGAAGGTTTATGGGAGATTGAATTGAACTACACAGGTTGATGAAAGATAAACTGAATGGGATGAATTAATTTCCATGTGCAGTAAGACTAATAAACATGTTAATGAATCGAGAAAGAAAGATCTATTTGTATTTGGATAACGTCAGTAACTGGTACCTGGATGAACGCCAATGAAGTGCGTTTGAAGCAGATCCGTCATTGGCAAGCCTAATGTGTAAATCGGAGCTGTGCGTTTAACCATAGATTAAAAACAAAATAAAAACCTAAAGACACCAGTAAGTGCATACGTAAATTTAAGTGTTTGTTCTGCTCTGATTTGCACCCGGGATTGTACAGGACCCAAGGGTGTATTCTCAGAAGAAGGAGTTACCCATTTAATACACAGATGAGCAGCATATTCTTTCTTTCAGAGGGTATCAAATATGTGGAATCCTTTACAACAGCGAGCTGTCATGAGGAGTTATATAGGAAGCTGAGATAGACAGACACTGTGCACTCGAGAATAAAAGGCCAACGGGATAAGCAATAAAAGTGGAGTTGCCGATTAACCAAATCAGCCATGATTTCATAGCTGACCTGTTCGGCCAAATGGTTTCCATCCGTACCAATGCCATTTCTGTCATTTGGAAAATGGAAGAGAGCATTGTAAAGGATTAAAAGAAGAAATATTAGAAAAAATGTTTGCACACAAACTGAGTCAAAATCATTTGTTGAAATTTAAACCACACTTGATAATTTTGCAGGGTTCTTTGCTGACATGACAAGCAGAGTTGATCAAGGTTGATGAAGTATATTTGAACTTTGAGCTGCCCTTCAGTTAGGCGCAATATAAAATGCATTGCACAAGGTAGGAGTTCATCGTGATGGGTGATAAATTAGCCTGGACTGCCCACTGTGTATGGGGGGATTCATGGGCATTTTTTCAAGTTGGAAAGACGTAATTAGTGAAATGCAGAAATGTTAAACATCGGGCTTCAAATATTTAGCTCTGTATGAATGACATGACAGAAGTGACAAGGTGAAACGTGTTCAGTTTTGCTGAAGGTACGCAGGAGGAGGGAGGGCATGCTGTGATGGGGACGGGGAAAACTGTAAAATCATATACTGGCGATAGGTTGAGTGACTGGGGGAGTACCTGGCAGGTGCAGTTTCATGTCGGGAGAATGAGGTAATGCACTTCTGTAGGAAGAGTCAAAAGGCAGACTTCTTCTAAAATAGACAAAAAACCTCCAAAGAAGTGCTGTGCAGAGAAATCTGGGTGAACTTATGTATGAAACATTCAAAAGAAAGTTTGCGACATGTTTATTTTCTTCTGGCAAAAAGGATGGCCCCGTTTCCTAATGGTCACAACGAATGAGGCAGTTTAGAGGCAAAGAATGAATCTGATGAGTATATAATTAATTGATGACTAAGCTATGGACCATGTTTTTTTTCCCCCCATCGGACTACTTGATTTATTGATTGTGGTTCCCTATAATTTCTTTACAATAGAGCCGGGAGTGGGAAACGTGAAATCAAAATCAGTAATGAGCATTCCCGTCCTTTATTTCTCACAAGCAATATTTTTTCTTGAATGATTTATTTCACAATGTGGGAACCGTGGGTGGGCTTGTAAACTAGACCCGCTGGTGACTTCTTTCCTCGCTGTTCATCATCTCTGCCCAAACAGATCTACATCATTGTCTACTGAATCAAGGCAACGTCGAACCATTGCACCCATATCACCAACACTTCGGCATTGCACACACCTCTGTCGGTCATCTTGCAATATTAATTGATCCTTTACTGTGTTGCTATTGCACATATTAAGAGACAAACAAAACAGATACTGCTGGGACTGGGTTTTGAATGCACGCTATTGCAGCCATAATGCAGATTATTGCCCACAATGCGACGCAGAGGCAAACAACGAGCCGTCAGTAAGTACAGAGTACGTTCAGTGCTGAAGGGCATGTCAGGAACAGCACCAGAAGCACAACAGAAACACTTTTCTGGGCGACGATTTTTCTGAATGAAGATATGGGTGTGTTGTCCCTTTCAGAGAGATAAAAGCCAACTGAACTGCCTGACGCAGCTCCACGTGTTCTGAATAAGGTAACAGTGTAGCATTTGGTCGAAACAGCTGGATTAGCTGGTTTGTTTGGAGACAACAAATCAAATTCAAATTCGGTCTATTCGTTTAAATTATGCCCCCAAAATACGAAACTCCAATCAATTTTGAACTTAGTACATTGGCAATCTTACTCGCCAAAGAATCAATCCGATGCTTTGGTGATATAAGATCAGGAAAACCTGGACCTTCGAGGGAATACTGCAAAACCAAAAGCATGTACACACTGCTCGAAAAATATCTCTTTTGCTTAAATTAGAAGTGAGAGAAATGGCTGTTGAAATTGCTAAATAGTTGCTCCTATTTGATGATGATTCTCAAATTTGCATGAAAGTTGAGAAGGAAGAAAGAAGACCACATTTCTTGAATTAGAAATAAGTTAGATTTGGGTTTAAAGAAGGGCAAAAGCAAAGCTGAATTTGTAACCGAGGTGCTCAAGCATTGAGGTGTGTGTCAGAGAAATGGAGAAGTCCAAATGGAGAAGTCCAGTTAGAAGATAAACGAAGAGACAGAAAAGGAAGAGAGCGAGAATGTTCTCAGTTGAGCAAAGAGAATGAGAAGAAAGGGAGAGAGAGAGAGAAAGAGTGGGAAGAGAGAGAAAGAGGGACAGAAAAGAGAGAGAGGAAAAAGAAAGAGAGAGAAAATCCTCAGCTGGTCAAAAAGAGAATTTAAATTTGAGAAGTTGCGACTTAATCGGCAAAGTCAATTTAACAGGATGGAGATTAAAAGAAATGGGAGTGATAAGTATATTTTCGTCAATGCTCTGCCAGGTTTTGATGAGAAAAAAAACTTGAAGCCATCTTTATTCAATTTGAAAACAAATGGCCAAGCAAATGGAGTTGTCCAAGGATTTATGGGTAATGCTACTTTATTGCGAAACTGAGAGTGAAAGCTCGTGAGGTTTAGCCGCACTATCAGATGAGGGGTCACGAGATTATGTAACGGTTAAACAGGATATTGTAAGTGGTTATGAATTTGTACCAGAAGCACATCGACAGAGGTTCAGAAACACAAAGAAGGAAACAGATCAGACTTACGTTGATTTAGAAATAATTAAACATACTATTTCGATCAAAGGGTGCCTGCTTTAATCCTACATAAGACGTTTGAGCCACTAAAAAGGATTATTCTGCGGAACAAGCTTAAAAACACACTTCCAGAGACAGTACGAATTCTCGTCGAGGAACAGAAAGTTCAGTAAGTGAGAAAGGCAGCAGAATAAGCAGATGTGGGTGCATCAGGCAAGCTTGCAGCCTGACAAGAGTCGAGAACTCTGGTCAGGATTTATCACAGAATAAAGGAAAAACCACGATGGTGAAAAAAAGGTGAAAGATAGTAAAGGAGATCCCAAGAAGTGCCAAGGAGCTGCAGGAGAGTGCAAAGCCTTGGCAGGGTCTCGGTATGGAGTTATTACATTCTCGACAAAGAATTCGCCTCTGCGAATTCAGACAGAACGGGGAGAGAATGACAGAGCGTTCATGTTTTTCGAGATGCAGGACCTAAACAGACGCTCAAAATAAGAGAAGAACGAATATGAATTCTTTCTGATCTGCTACCGGAGTGTGATACGTTGTGTAATCGATGGACAGAAATTTAGATTTCCATTATATAAAATCAAGCTTTAGTGCCAAATCTACGTTGGGAAAGTTACTGTGAGAGTGATTGACACAGTGTCAGCTCAAGGTACTGAATTTCTCCTGGGTATCATTTGGCAGGGCCCAATGTTGGACTGATACCCCTTGACTTGGGAAACCCATAGAAGACGAAGAAGCTGAGGAGTTAAGAAAATAAGTATCTGGCAATTTGCAAACTGTGTGGTAGCCAGACACCACGACCATAAGTCACAGCTCGAAGCAAAACGTAAAGAGAAAGATAAAGGAGTTGAGGTTCAGTTTACAGATGCCCTGTTTGATGTAATGGTGCATGAAAACCCTGAACCGGCCGAGGGTCAGGCAGTAGTGTATAGTTCTGAAATGTAAAGGAACGTAGAAAGGCACGACAAGACGACAAATAACATCTGTGAATTACGTACCCGAAAAGGAGGTACAGAATATTCCAGAGGGGTAAAGGTGTGACCCTTTGAAATTAATTAAAGAAAACTTGACAGGACCAAAGTCAATGATCTCACACTTAGATTATGTAACAATGGAGATGATGAGATTCAACCGATTCGGTGAGTTTTCAAAAGAGCATCTAAAGAGGGCACAGTACAGAATGAAACAGATGGCATATTAAAGATTTAAAATTCGGATGTTTTCCCAAGGGGATCAATTATTAATACTGTCACCAGTGATTGGATCTATTCAAAGGCAGGTTTAGCCGGCCCTACCAAAGCCAGAAAAAAAATTGAGCCAGGGGAACTATCTGCTCAAGAAGCCAGATAGTAAAAAATGGTGACACATGTTGAATCCTTAGTATACGAGGGATAAAGAACGAGAAAAACCGGTGTTAGGTACTGCCCTGCAGAGTGAGGAATCAAATCCAGATGGAATGGATTTTGATGTGCCTCAAATTGGATTTAAGAAGAGTAAGGAGTCGTTGAGGAATGGAATAGTAAGTTATCTATCGTAAGAGCATTAAACGTAGTTGAAAGATATGTTCCTACAGTATAAGAACATGCGTCAGAATCAGGTGGGGAGGACTAATACGATTGCCCATGACGTAGAATCAGAGAATAGACAAAATAACACCCCGATCAGCTTAATACATTCAAAGCTTGACAGGTCCAAATGGAGGTGCTCGACGAGGACATTTTCAAATCCTGTCATAGCAAGTGGTTTAGGCCGATTATCATATTTCCCACACCGACGAGACTGAAGAAAATTCAACGCTGTTACGAAATCGGAGTCACATTCATTTTCTCGATTGGAGTACTGTCTTGAGAAGTTTGGACAAGCTAGTTCATCACCAAAATTGATTTAATGCATGGTTCACTGCCAGATACCTTTTTCAAAGCTGACGAAAGAAAATTCTGCGTTTGGAACCCAAGTGTGCTATATCAGTTTAAAGTGATACACTTTGAAATGAAGAACACACCCGCCACATTCCGGAGACTCATGAACAGATTAAAAGAATTGGAAAATCGAAGTTTCGGGCATAAGCCCTTCTGCGCTTTTCCAGCAACACATTTCCAGCTCTGATCTCCAGCATCTGCAGACCTCACTTTCTCCTAAAAGAATTGGAAACAAAAGAACTAACTAACAGCACCAAGTGTTCCGAAGAAAAAGCAATATTATGTAAACTTTTTTGGTCCAGCAGTTAATGTAATTGGTTGCCCTGAGACAAAAAAAAAAGAAAAATATGCCAATAAATTTAAATTGTACACCCCCAAAAATACACCAATCCAGTTTGAAATTGATCTATGGTAATCTTAAAAACACAATTCGATGTTTTGCGTGTATAAGCCCAGGGAAAATTGAACTTTTGAGCGGAGAACTGCCAAGATACTAGCGTGTAAAGACTGCCTGAGAAAACAGTTCTCTTTACGGTTTTGCTTTCAAAACGTAACCGGTGAAGTAGATTACCCAGGAAGAAGAAAAAAGGACAGCAATGCAGAGAAGAATCGAAAACTGCCAGGTTTTGAGTTAAGACATTTCCTTTTGCAAAACATAATCGGGATTTCTATCGGACCAGTATTATAGAGGAGAAAATAAAATAAAAAATGTTAGTGGAAGCAGTTGTAAATCGTTGTTAGATAATTATTCTCGATTACACTTTATGAAATAAAGTTGCTGATTTTCACTTTACATAGTTCTGGGCCTGTCGAAAATTTCAATGTCGCAGGAGCATCGTCTGTTTACTCTTTTATTACAGAAGGTAAAGTATCATAAGTTGCATCTCTGATCCTCCTGTATTTTAGAAAGGAACATTGCCAGAGCAGCCTCTCTGCTTCCTCCTGCATGACAGAAAACAAGGCAACAGGAGCAGCGTCTCTGCTTTCGACTGTATGAGAGAAATTGAAGTAACAGGAGCAACGTCTCTGCTTCCTCCTATATCACTGAAAGTAAAATAATTGGAGCAGCGACTCTTAAACTTCCAGAATCATACGGAACTAAAGCAGCAGGCGCGGCGTATCTGCTTTCTACTGAATCATAGAATGTAACATGGCATGAACAGCGTCTCTGCTTCTTTCTCCTCAATTTGTTTTTTATTTCATTTAGTGGAGCACTGACCCGAATGTCCACGATACAGGTGCATGCAACATTTCTCCCAGTTCTAACATGGCATTGCTTACCAGCTAATTGCGTAGCTCTCCCTCACTTCTGGCCAATTACAATGAGGCACTAAGTCGGAATGTACCCTCTGACAATGAAGCTACTCTCAGGACTGAATAAGGCCCTCTTTCGATTCATATCGTCTGAGGCACCTGCAATTCAGTGTTGTTATGTCTCAATTCTCAAATTTAATGTTGAACTGCATGAATTACACAATTATCTAATTCCCATATCCAGATTCTCCTACATTAATTAACCCTAAATCAATTCTTCGATTTCTTAATTCGTTGCAATGATTCACCAATTTAATGGTCCGCTGCCATCATTCTTAAATTTAGGGATGAACAAGTTGCATCGAAGCGTCAGTTGCCCTGCTGTATATCTCTGTGATTCTAATTACAACTCTGGTGTCCTGAATATGTTCTCACCTTAACTAATCCTGCTCAAATACTGGAACTGTGCGAACTCTACCATGGGATATTACACAGTCCCAGTTCTAACACAAATAATTTAATGGCGCCTGTATGAATTTAGAAATTATTTTTTCTCCCCTTTAATTACTCACTGATTCACTTATTCCACGTAGAGGTGCCATATAGATATTTTTATTTAATTAGTGGTGCGTAGACCTAAATCTTGAATTGACAGATATTTCCAACATTTCTCCTTTTTCTGTCCATATTACCACATTTCGACGTGCTCGGCTCCCATTCTCCTATTTATTGGCTCTCCCCCGAATATTCCATTGTCATAGCACTCTGCAGCAAATCTCCCCTATACGGATTTCCGCTAATTCTCCCATTTATTCATACCACTATCTATTTTTTCCATTCCTTGATGCTCCTATCCAAATTTACCATTTAGTGCTTCCCCACTCTAAATCTCCCTTTTATTAGTGCCCTGCCACAATTCGCTAATTTGGTTACATTCTGCACCAGTTTTTCCATTTTGTATTTCCGTGCACCAATTCTCCAATTTCATGAACGGCTGCTAGAACTCTCTAATTTTGCAGTGTCCTTCACGAAATCTGCAAATTACCAATCCTGCCCAAATCTCTCCATTATTCACGACCTGCACACATGCTCCCACTGTGTATCGCATGCCTCCATTCCCCCATTCAGTTGCCCCCTGGTACATAGCTTCCACAATATGTTGCACTAATCACATTTTCATTCTTTGATACATCAAATCTCCACTTGATTACTCCTGTCCAACATTTCTCCGGTTAACTGGTTTCCAGAATGTGCGCTCCTGTTTACACGTGATGTCCTCCGAGTCCCATTGACCCACGTCATTGACTGCAACAATTCTCTCATTTACTGGAGCGCTGCATCAATTTTCCAATTCAGTTATGCCCGAGCACATTTCACCCATTTAATGATATTAGGAACACGTTGTGCACTAAGTGTTGCCCCACACCAATTCTCCCATTTACGCATTCTCACATTAATTGGTGCCAACCACTGATTCACACATTCAGTATTACCCCATCACAACTTTCCCATTTAGTGCTGAAATATCTCCACTGTTATAGAAAGCATAGCACCAGAAGCAGCTTCTCTGCGTTTTAGTGTATTATAGAAAGTAAAGTAGCAGATGAAGCCTCTGTTATCTCATGTTCAAGTCAATGACAGAAAGACATTTCTCAGGAGCAGCGTCTCTGCTTCCACCTGCATCAGCGAAAGAAAAGTACGAGGAGCAGTGTCTCTGCTCTCTGTGCATTAATGAAAGTAAAGTCGCAGGTGCAGCGTCTCAGCTTCCCCATGAATACGAGAAAGTAAAGTAGCAGTAGCGGAGTTTCTGCTTCCTCCTGTATCAAAGAAATTGATTTAGCAGGAACAGTGTCTCTGGTTCACCCTGTAGTATGGAAAGCAAAGCAGCAGGAGCAGCATACTTGCTTCTTCCTGATTTACAGAAGGTAAATGTGCACGTACAGCGTCTCTTCTTCCTCCTGAAATATACAGAGTAAAGGAGCAGGCGCAGCAGTTATGCATTGTTGAACTAAATGGGAGAGTTGTAGCAGGACAGCACCAATTGCGAGAATTTGCGCAGTATAGCAGTAAATGTAAGAACTGATGCAGTGCAACATCAAATGGGAGAATTTGTGCAGTGTAACAGTAATTTGGAGAATAGGTGCCGTTTAGCTAGAAGGCTATTTGAAGATTTAATGCCTGGGACACCAAAAATAGAGATTGCTGGATCGGACAACGCGGGAGAAATGTTGCAGGAAAATGCCAAATGGTAAAATTGATGCAGAGATCAAGTCAATGACAGTTTTGGGGCATGGCACCAGTAAATGTCAGCATAAGACTATGGCACTTCTAGAATTTGGCTAGGGTATCAGTAATCGTGAAAATTGATATCAGGGAACAGTAAGTGAGAGAATTCGTGGGTACCAGTAAATTAGAGATTTTGCACACAGTATCATTAATTTAGAATATTTTTGCACATTGACAATTCGTTAATGATTTGGAGCAGAATACGTCTAAATATGAGATAGGGACAGGTACTCAGTCAGAATGGGCACATGTTGCAGGAGTCAGTAAATTAAAGATTCAGTTAAGCTCACAACTAAGTGAAAAAATGAATTACGTCAAGGAACAACTATATGGCTGCGTTGACAGAGGGCGTCAATAATTGGAGAATTGGTGCCAGTTCTACATAATTAGTCAATTCGTGCACTAAGTGAGAGCACTGGTGCACGATAATATTGGAGAGTTGCCGTCTAAACGATAAGTAATGCACTGTTGGTGAATGGGAAAGTCGGTGCTTGGAAGAAAAATCATAAATGGGAGAATTGGTGTAGAAACTACGAAGTGGAAGAGCTGCACAGTGGATCTGTATACGAGAATTGGGGTATGGCACCGTTAATCAGAGAATTAAAAACTTGCCACTCCGAAGTGCCAGAATTAGACGAGGGCATCAGTGAATATGAGAATTGACGTTGGATGATATTGAGTGGAGAACATTTTCAGGATATTAGAAAATGGGAGTTTCCTTATCGGGCAACACTGGACTGGAGAATTGGTGCAGGACATCCGTACATGGGAAATTCTGTGCAAGGTACGAATAACTTCAAGAATTGGAGCACATCACGTGGATATGCGAGAACACAGCAGGGAATCAATAAATAGGGGGAATTTTACCAAAGAGTAATAAAGTGAAGATTCGATGCAGGTTACCACTAAATAATGATATCTTAGTGGGACAACATTATGTGGAAAGTGTGTATCAAGGAAGAAGTAAATGGGAGAATTGGGACAAGAAAATACTCAACAGGCGAGGTAGTGTAGTTTATCACGAAAGGGAAGATTTGTGCAGGATGTCTAATTTGGAGATTTAATACAGAGCACGCCAAAATTAGATAATTATGACAGGTCATTTCTCCTCTGCGTTAACCTGCCCTGATCTCCATTTCCGCATCAGGATTCTATTTTTCAGATCATACCTCTCCAGACTATATTCTGCTTCCTTTTCTGATTACTCAACTACAAATATATATTTTTTTATCGTCCTGCCTTGCTGTCGTACATCCCTTAGCCTTTTAGGACTAAACACTTCTGTTTGACCCTCTCTAGTTTAAGGTGTTTTGCTGCATTCCGTCAAAAAGGGTACCCATTAACTGAACCTCGACTCCTTCATCTTTCTCTTAATGTTTTGGTTCGTTTCGTTTTGTGAGCTATCATAGTGGGATCTGGTTACCACAAAGTATGGGAAAATAGCAGAATATTTCTGTTGAACTACTCAGTTTTTTTTGTTCTGCCTTTGGATTCTCCATCGCAAAGGGTGGAGTAATCTTGGATCTTGGATCCTGGATCCTGGCAAATCATTCTCAAGAACAAACTAAATTTCTGGAACTTACACTCTGTCAATCAGACCCACTGTAAATTCCCCAGGGTTGTGTTGGCACTCCAATCCGATCTTACATAGAGGAACACTAAATTTCTGTTCAACTATCTCACAAATTACCACAATCTCGTGTAACAGACCAGAAGAAGTACATATTCGCACATCCCTTACTATCAGCGATTGATTAGATCATGCGTCTCGACAAAATACACCTTTTTTGTCCTTTTCCCCCGTTCTATCTGAGAAACCTTTACCCACAGAGGCGAATTCTTTGTAGAGATCAGGTACTAATTCCATACCCAAACCCTACTTATTCCATGCACTCTCCTGAAGCTCTTTTGCTAACTTCACTAATGCCACTAGCTTAGTTTCTTTGATCATATAATTTCCCACAGTGCCTTTATGTAACGACCAGCACTGTGAATTTGCGTGTCAACTTTCTGGCAGTGAACACTTACTTTTATTTCACCAGTGTCCTTCTGAAACCATCTTCCCTGTCATATTCTGTGTCTCACTCCACTACAGTGAAAACACCTGAGGCGTTTCCCCTCCTCTTCACTCTCTTGGGATTATATCACGTGGTAAATTCGTTCCTGTATTCTCTACTTTGGGGTTCGTAGTGCAGGATCTCCCCTTCCTTTACCTCAATCACTCACAGGACGAAATTCTGGCCTGAAGCTTTTCTTCTGCACCAACAAGTATTCATCTACTGCTCGTCTCACTTGCTGCACCCTCTGCTGCTCCACGTGAATTCTTACCATCTCTGCACATACGTTATTAAACTCCTCCAGCCAGCAGAGTAATCTCTCATCGAGCCTCAAAGGTCTAATCTATGTTTAAAGCACATAACCATGTATCAAAATGACAGTGCATATGTTTTCGAACTGAAGGGCAGTATGACCTGGTTCCTTCTGATGCGCTGTCGACATGATTCTGGTACCCATTCACAAACACTTAAAATAACCTTTTTAAATTCTTGATAATCTCTTGACCCATCATCTGACGGCGCTGTATATACCTCAACAACTCTGTGTATCAATTGAATCTCAATTTGCATTACCCATACATCCTCGGACAACTCCACCACCCCAGTCAATTTTTCAAAAAACGAAACAAGGTTTCAACATCACTTCCATCAAAGTGTGGTAGTTTTAACATGTTTATATACATCACAATCTTCTCTTTTAATCTCCATCCTGCTGACTTGACTTTGCTGAATAAGTTGCAACTTCTCAAGTTCAAATTCTTTCTGTTTTTTGACTCTCCCTTTGATCTCTCTCGTTGCTCAGCTAAGAACGTTCTTGCTCTCTCTTTTCGCTCACTCTCTTTGTCTTTCCCTCTGCCTGTGTTCTTTCTCTTTGTCTTTGTCTATCCCTGTCTTCTCTCTCTTTCTCTTCCTTTTCTCTCTCTTTCTCCCTCCGGTTCTCTTTTCTCTATCTCTGTTGTTTATCTTTGAACTTCAGTTTTCTCGATTATAATTTACGTGTGCCTACCTCTACTGCACTTGTCTGTTTTTCTGACACAGCTATGTGTTTAAATAATTCCCTTATAATTTCCACTTTGCTTTTGTCCGTCGTTAAGCCAAGATCTAACTTATTTGCTAATTCTAAAGGTATGGCGTTTTCCTTCCCCTCTCTACATTCACAGCAAATTTGAGAAGCAAGTCCCATAAACGCATGAGTTATTTTAAGTGTAATTTCGCTTAATTTTAATTCGATGAACCACAGGACATCGAAATTAGAGTAAGAGTCTCACTTACATTTTATTTGAAGTTCGATGACACGAACCAGCAAGTGTTTAAATCTGCTGGGATTTTCGGACCCCCAAATCTATTCAAATCTGTCTAACATAGTATAAATGGCAGCGACCAGCCCCCAAACTGTTACAAAATATTGTAAACCACCTCTGTTCATTTTAAAACAGCAACACAGAAATATTTCCGTGAAAGTTCGAAAATCCAAGACAAAGGTAAAGTAAAATTAACACATCTAATTCTTAAAGGGTATCATAGAATAGTTAACGAACAGCTATTTGCGGTCCCTTCACCAACCTATCATTTACTTTCCCTTCTATCATACCTGACTAATGAAACGCCCGATTAAGATTTACTGAAAACTTCGAACTACATAATCAGCGAGCTTTCCAATCTGCTCTTTATGTAATCCTCCGTAAATTTCCTCTTCAAAACAGTGTCGATGATTTTCCGTGTGCTCCCTCCTTCTCGAGGTAGGTACCACTCAGAGTGTTCTGACTAGAAGTCGACATCTTTTGGTCTTTTGGCAGTTGTTCCTCAATTGTTCCTTTTTGTCGGTCCTATACCCCGAAAGCATTGGATTGTGTTATTAGCTTTTAACATTGCCAATACACAAAATTCAAACCTCGTTAGAGTTTGGTATTTGTTGGGGGTTATAATTGAAATTCACTTGCCTAATTCAAATTTGTTTTTGTCTCCAGGAAACCAGTGACACCAGCTGCTGGACCAAAAAAATATACATTATATCTTGTTCAGAAAACTTCGTGCACTCAGGTATTTCTGCTACCTTTTTACTTGCTTAAAGGGACAGCACACCCACATCATCATAACACAGGCTCACTCCTTCCCTCCCTCGCAGTCTCTCTTGTTCGCTCCCTCCCTCCCCTCCAGACTCACTCATTTGCTCGCTCTCACCCACGCAGGCTCACTCGATTCCTGCAACCCCTTCTCAATTGTTCACTTGTTCTCTCTCAACCAGGTCTCAATCGTTCGCTTGCTCTCTCCTACCCAGGCTCAATCACTCCTTCTCTACCAGTCTCGGCACTCGCTCCCTCCCTCTAAGTCTCAATCAGTTCGATGATCTCTCTCTCGCCACTTCCTCTCTCCACAATCGCCCTCACACCCCCACGATCACTGCCTCTCTCTCACCTATCTGTCCCAAATCTCTCTCTCCACCGCCCTATCTTCGCTTACCGACGTATTCCTACCACATCCCTCTCCTCGATCACTTTCCCTCCGCTTCTCACTCTCTCTCTCTCGCTCCCTCCCATCTCTCCCTCTGTTCCGTCCACTCTCTCTGTCTCGCTCACTGCTCTCTCCCGACTTCTCTCTCTCTGCTCTCCCTCTCTTTCAGACAGTAATTTCCATTCCCATGTGATCGAAATGCCCTCCAATGCATCTCATCGACGTTCCGCACCCCTGCACTCAAACCCCACCCCTCCAACTGCAACAAGGAAAGAATCACCCCCCCCCCGATCCTTACCTTCCACCCCACCAACTTCCGCATAAACTGCATAATTTGCAGACATTTCTGCTACTTCGAAACGCACCCCACCACCAGAGATTTATTTCTTTCCCCAACCCTTTCCGCTTTCCGGAAAGACCGTTCCCTCCATGACTACATGGTTAGGTCCACTCATCCCAACAACTTATCCTCCCCTCCTGGCACCTTGCCCTGCCACCACAGGAATTGCAAAACCTGCGTACACACCTCCCCCCTCACCTTCTTCCAAGGACCCTAAGGCGCCTTCCACATCCATCAAAGTTTCACGTGCACATCAACCAATGCAAGTTTTTTGTATCCGCTGCTCCTGATGCGGTCTCCTTTACAATGGGGAGACTGGACGCCTTCTCACAGATCGCTTTAGTGAACATCTCGAGGACACCCGCAATAATCATCCCCACCACCCTGTGGCCGAAAATTTCAACTCCCCCTCCCACTCTGCCGAGGACATTCTGGTCCTGGACCTCCTCCACCACCATTCCTTCACCTGCCAACGCCTGCAAGAAGTATGCCTCATCTTCCGCCTCGGAACACTTCAAGCCCAGGGCGTCAACGTGGACTTCACTATTTTCCTCATTACCCCTCCCCTACCTCGTGCCAGTTCCATCCTGCCAGCATCGTGACTTGTCCTACTTGCCAGTCTTCCTTCCCACCTGTCCGCTCCACTCTCCTCTCCGACCTATCAAACTTATCCCCACCTCCATCCACTTATTGTTCTCTTGGCTACTTTCTCCATAGCTCCACCCCTTCCATTTATCTCTTCCCCCCAAAGGATTACTGCCTCAGTCCTGATGAAGGGCCTTTGACCGAAATGTTAATTTTTCTGCCTCTGGTGCTACCTGACATGCTGTGCTTTTCCAGCACCACTTTAATCTCGATTCTGATCTCCAGAATCTGCTGTCCTCACTTTCGCCCTCTCTCTCTCTGGCAAGGCTCACTCTCTCCCAATTCACTCTCTTTCTTCCTCCCGACGCGCTGTGTCTCTCCCCCACTCTTTCTCCCTCTCTCTCATACACCCACCCCACCCAAATCTCTCTCTCACCTACCTCTCACTCTCATCCTCTCTCTCACCCCTCCCAACCCTCCATCTCTCTCTTCCCAATTTTCGCACATTCACCTCCCTCTCTCTCCGTCCTTCTGTCTCCGCTCTCCCTCTATCACCTCCGCTCTCTAGCAGTTCCTCATACTCTTCCCTCTTTCTCTCTCTCCCTCTCTCCCATCCCTCTCTATCCCTCCCTCAATCACTCTTAGTCCCCCTCCCTCACCTCTTCTGCCTCTTTTCCTCTCCCGACCTGCTCCACCTCCTGCTCCACTCCAAGTCTGACCCTGCTCTCTCACACACGCCTCTTGTCCTGTCTCTCTATATCCCCTCCCTCTCTCTGTCCCTTTCCCGCTTTCTGTCTCTCTTCCCTCTCCCGTCTCCTACCCGTCCCTCTCTCAATGGCCCTCTCCTCGCACCTCGCTCTCCCTCTCTCCCACTCCATCCCACACACTGTCTCCGACCTTCCAACTCTGTCTCCCCTCATCCCACACTCTCCTTTCCCGACTCACTCGCTCTCTTCACTTCACATTTTCTGTCCTCTCTCTTCTCACTCTCTATGGACACACTTTCCAATACTTTCTTGTCTCTCCATCTAAATCTTTTCATACCGCCCTCACTCCTTCCCTCCCCCGCTGCCTGACTGTCTTTATCGATTCCCCACAATCCTCCCTCTGTCTAATACTATCCCTGCTTCTCTCTGAATCTCTCTCCCCGAATTCTCCCTCTGTCTGACTCTCTCCCTCTTCCTCTCATTCTTCCTCTATCTAACTTCCTCTCTCTCTCCCCCTTGTCTTCCCCAGAGGACTTTCTCTCCCTCGTGTCGCTCTTTCCGTCATTCTCTTTGTCCCTCCCTCGTTTCCTCTCTATCTGACACACGCCCTCGCTGGTACCTCCCTCTCTCTTTGACTCAGAGATGGGTAACATGTGGTAGGGACGCTGCAGGGGGGAGGAAAGCGGAGAGAGCACCGAGAGATGTGTGGATGTGCGAGGAGGGAGAAAAAATTGGGGAGAGATAGAAACGAGGGTGAGAGACAGAGAGAGCAGGAGGATCAGAGAGAAAGGAATGTGCAGAGATGAGTGCAGGCAGGTGGAAATGTGTCATTGTAGTCAGAATTTATTAAAATAATTGCAGCTGAAATAACAAATGGGATGGTCTGAATAACTGAGAAAATGCATCATAATATACAAGAACTCCCCCACCAAATACCCAGAGACAAATCCATAAGAACAGACGGTTTCTGCAACGCTCCCACACAGTCGATCATTGGAGAGCAGACACACGTCACATTTTTCCAATGCATCAAACGTAATATAAATACGTTGCTATCCTGAAGGATTCTCTCCCAGTTCCCTGAAGATAAACGGAGGTTGGAAATTTCTGTCTCTTAGTCATTTGAGGTAGATACTCTGTCGTGAAGAAATGTGAACGCGGGGAAAACATTGTCACCACTTTAAAATTTTGAGGAGTCTCCAGAACATTGTTCCCTTCTCCTTGGGACCTCTGCCTTAGGTATCTTATCTTTTGCTTTATTGACTGACGTCTGGGCATTCACAAATAATGTCGAAGATAGAATGCTCCAGCGAAAGTAAGTTCCAAAATGTTCTGGGGAATGTCGATTGTAGAATGCTTCAGGGAACGTCAGTTATCGAAAGTTGGGTGCAGAATGTTTCGGGGGAATGCCAATTATAGAATTTTGTGTATGGAATGTTCTGGAGAAGTCAGTTAAAGAATGTTCCTGGGAATGTCAGTCATGGGATTTGGGTATAGAGGGTTCCCGGCAATTTCAGTTATGGAATGTCGGGTATAGAATATTCCGAGGAATGTCAGTTTATGGAGTAATATATACCCACATCACAAAGGCCGTTCTGCCTATTCCGTTTTATGGAATGCACTCAGCGTCACCGTGGGAATCTCTCCCCAAAATCAACTCACCTGGCACTTTCGAACAAAAACAATATGGTTAAGACAATATCTTAATCATTTTATGTGAGATCCTCGTTTATGATCATACAGACGCTATCCCATATTTCGAAATGCCTTCACATCTCTCTCAGTTCTGTTTAATGCTCCCAGATATAAGATGTTCTGGTTAATGAGTTCCCAAAATTTGTCGGTCGGTAGCCACGTCTCTTTAATGCCATTGATTCATACCCATATCCCGCAATGTATGCACTGAATGCCTCAATCTGTTTCGAGAATACAAAACACATTTAGATAGAGTAACTTTCATTCAGCTTTTAACTCATTATGCCCTGCTTCATTATCACCTATATTTCTCATATTGATCCAATCAGGGTACACGTTGATATCGTCAAACTCACAGAATCAGGCGTGATGGATAATGTTTCATGAATCCCTATAAACATTCCCGGGTATATACTGCCCCACTGATGGTACAAAGGCACAAGTTGTGGAGGGCACCTTGGGATGCAGTCAGGGGAGGAGTGAAACTGGAAATCGCCAGCATTAATTCCAGAACAAGGGAAATCTCATGGTGACAAGTCAGGGATGATCATGGAAATTGCCTGATGATGGACATTGACTGCACTCCAAACCACCCATTGGTGCTAATTCAGTTCCTCTCGATATTGGAAACGAACTGGAGAAAGCACTGAGGGTGACAAGGACACTGAACCTACTCTGGGTGTAGGACTTTGATGCCCATCATCATTAGTGTCTCCACAACTCCACCACTAACTGAGAAGAGCGAGGCCTCAAATCCACAGCAGCCAGACTGTAGGAAATGATGGGGAAACCAGCAAGAGGGAATCTTCCACCAAACTACTTGTCAGAGATGGATCTGTCCATAACAGTATCTGTAGGAGCAGTCAGAACACAGTCGTGGTGGCGGGAAATTCTCAAACTCATAATAAATATACTGCCCAATGTGTTATGTGGCACTACCTCCTGTGAAGTAGGACATGCTTCTAAAAGACTAAACAAATGGAAACTGGGCATCCATGAGGCACTGTAGGCCATCAGTAGCTGCAACATCAATTGCCTTCCCTCGGTCGTAAAGTCAAAAGTGAGCTGATCACCGATGATGCCAAAATGTTCAGCACAGGTCACAGCTACACCTATACTGAAGCAGATTATTCAGTCCATCAAGAGTTTTAAACAGTAGCAGAAATAATCCATTGGTCCATTCAAAGCTGTGACTCAATAACTGGAACAGCTTTGAATTTCTCATGTCTGTTACACTGGAAATGAAAGGGCACATTCAACCTTTTGGGGCTGCTACACAGGAACACGG
Organism: Chiloscyllium plagiosum; assembly: GCF_037043375.1. Taxonomy (NCBI): domain Eukaryota; kingdom Metazoa; phylum Chordata; class Chondrichthyes; order Orectolobiformes; family Hemiscylliidae; genus Chiloscyllium; species Chiloscyllium plagiosum. The sequence goes on along the minus strand of NW_028270178.1, from coordinate 49,634,536 downwards.
GAAGAACTGGTTATTGACCCGGGGTCAGTGATATATTAGGGATAAATAAGTCTTCATCCGTTTTACACAAATTAAAGATTGCAGTGACACAGTGCCCAGTGCTGATGTCTCAACTACTTGCAACAAATATCAATTTTTTCGATAAACTGAACAAATGTACTCTAACGACAATTCGGCAGAAATTCAGTAATCAAGACGAGGGGGAGAATCTCACCTTCGATAAGCAATGGACAACAATTTGGCAGCTGGAATATACATGAGTAACCTGAACGTGCATTTTTTTCTCCAAGAATAAAACGTTGCATGTTACATAAATGGAGAGACATTGCAGGACGTAGTGATACAGTGTGATCTGGAGGTTGCAATCTGACACGTTCTGACATTGGAAGTGATAGTCTGCTCCCGATGTTCCCAGTAGCCCCATTGATATCAGTGCACACGAGATATTTTGATGTGGTTGGTTAGAGATGGGGAGTGGGGCGGGTGAGGGTGCTTTGTGCAGATTACCAAGGGGACATCCTATATCCGAGACACGGATCCGAGACAATGAGATAGGAAGACGACGGGAATAGCAGATTGCTTCTGAATGACGAGGCTATGGCTGCTGCCCTGACAGTGGATATTCACCAACATGATCTACTGTGCATGAGCACGCTGCAACATGAATGGAGTGAGTGACAGAGGGTTCAATCACAAGAATGACAACTCAAAATAAAGGCAATGCCAGAGCAACGGAAATGGTTAGTTATATCACATTCTCAAACCACCATAGACAGCCATTAACCCAGAGGAGGTATCTGCTCAGAAGAGGACTGTGAAGATCATTTTGGCTATGTCCAAACCAGCAATTGTCGAGTGTGGAAAACTGTGCAGACTACGCCAGTCCATTGATGAATAAACCCGGATTCGATATCTGTCCATCACGGGGAGCTTTGCAGACGACAGCATTGCATTTATCTATTAACGTGAACTACATATCTGTCCAGCACGTGAGAGAAGTAGACAATAGCAGTGCACTGACCACTAAACTGAGAGTGATTTAGCGGTTTGGATCATAAATTGGCTATTTGAAAGAAGACGACAGAGGGTGGTATTTGATGGGACGTATTCATTCTGGATTTCAGTTACTATTGGGGTACCGCAAAGATCTGTTTTGGGGCCACTGCTGTTTGTCAGTTTTCTAAATGATCTTCATGAGGGCATAGAAGTATAGATTAGTATATTTGCGGATGGCACTAAGGTCGGTAGAGTTGTGGATTTTGCCAAAGGATTTTGTAGTTTACAGAGTGGCATCGAGAAGCTGAAAAGCTGGGCTGAGGGGTGAGAAATGGAGTTTAATGCGGAAAAGTGTGATGCGATTCACTTTGGAAGGAGTGCAGAGTACTGGGCAAATGGTAAGATTCTTGATAGTGTAGATGAACAGAGAGATCTCGATGTCCAGGTACATAGATCCTTGAAAGTTGGCAAATAGATCGATAAGTTTGTTAAGAAGGCATGTTTTGTCAGCTTTTAGTAGCAGAAGGATTGAGGTTCGGAACCATGAGATCTGCTGGAGCTGTACAAAACTCTGGTGCAGCTGCGCTTCGAGTATAACGTACAGTTCTGGTCACCGCATTATAGCACGGATGTGGAAGATTTGGAAATGCTTCAGAGGATACTTACTGGCATGTCGCCCGGTATGGAAGGAAGGTCTTATGAGGAATGGCTGAGAGACTTGCGGCTGTTTTTGTTTGAGAGAGGAAGTTTGAGAGATGGTTTAATTGAGACATATAAGATAATCAGAGAGTTATATGGAATCTTCTTTCCTCAGACTGCGATGGTAGCACAAGGGGGCATAGCTTTAATACGGAGGCGATAGGTATAGGACAGATATCAGACGTAATTTCTTTACTCAGAGATTAGTTGGCCAGTGGAATGCATTGCCTACGACAGTAGTAGACTCACAAATATTAAGGGCATTTTAAAACGTCATTGAATAGGCGTATGAATGAGAACGGGCAAATCTCTCGTGCTTTCCACGTTTGACCTCAAAGTGACTTCAGACAAACAGACATGGGATAAACGTTAAATGGTCTCTGAAATGTCAAGCAAGATAGTCAACAGTATCAAATAGTTCCGAGGACCTAAAGGATGAAACTGGATAGAACCCCAAACCCAACCTTGGTTTTGGAAAAGGGAATGGAAAACACAATCCTGTCGACTCTGAAGAGACATCCTTCATAACAGCTGAGAGCTTGTGACAATATTGATAGAGCTTTCCGAGAAACTGCGCAGAAACTTCGGGAAATGAGTTGGCCTTTAATCACATTGAGTCTCTTCATTTTAGTTCAACGCTGAACATCTCCTTAATGCACCTCTCCCACACAATGGGCATATCAATAAATGTCACTAAACATTGGAAAAAATATGTTAACTTCAACAGTCCTTTCGATCCATCGATTTGTTCCTCCATTCAAAATAATGATTGCTTACCATCTATCTGCACACCATATGCTTTCTCTCCCTATTCTTTCGTATCCAGAAATCGTTACTTTTCTTCAGTGCCTTTGCTTTCACAGCCTTATGTGCGAAATAATTCCCCAGCTTCACCAGTCTCTGAGTGCACACATTTATTCTCATCTCAATGCAGAGTGGCCTGCGTGTACCTCATAAGATAGCCAATTGCTTCAGATGCCGAAGCCAGCGGAATGATTATCCCCACTTCCAATGTGTCTCACTCAGTCATAGTCTTATATGTTTCACTGAGACCTCCACTCATTTTTTCTAAACCCCATTGAATACAGATCTTGCTGACCTAAACTGTGCTCATACAACAAGCCTGGCAATCCAGAGATCAGTCTGGTCATCCTTCGCAGCACTTCCTCAAAGTCGGGTTTGTCCTTTATTAGGTAAGGAGACTAAAAGATGCACACAATACTGCACAATGTTCCAAATGAGTCTGAACAAGGTCTTGTACAGCTTCAGTAAGACACCCTTACCCCTCGACTGAAATCCCACTGAAATGAAGGTCAACACACCATTTTTCTTCATAACTACTTTCTTTACCTGCAATATTACTTTCAGTGACTGGTCTACAAGGCGATCCAGATCGTTCTCAATGTTACAGCTACCCACTTGTTGGGTCTATGTACACTGGTCAACGTGCCAATGCCATTCCCGTATTGACTTCTGCCTTCAGGACCCACTGATATGCATAGATCTCGGAGGTCTGCGCAGTTGTAAAAAAATGCCGGCTCAGTCTCTTTATAGCAAACCAACTCATTCGCACTCATTAAATCAATTTTCCAATATTAGCATTCACTTAGATATAAGTTGAAACAGTCCGTTATTACTGCAATACCCACAAACGTGTATAGCTATTTTCCTGTCTTATAACAAGCCCACATTTGTGTTGCAGTTTTGATTTTGAAATGTATAACCACCATCAAGGTTAAATTCTCCTTGCTGTTTTTGAGCTCCACTTCACCTGGTTCTGTGGAATCTGAGTGGTGTGGACTCTGGGGGGGGGGGGGGGGGGGGGGGGGGGGGATTCATGGGAAATTCAAAGTTGAGATCAACTCTGCACAACATATATGCTGTCACTCCTGTGTCATTGTGAAATTTTCCTCAGATCTCCTGTTAAGCTTGTGGAGTACAGAAGGACAATTATCTTTCAATAGTGCTCTGCATCCCCCTTGACAGCTGAGACTGCATTAACATTGGTGGAAACATTACAGCAGACTGGCAACGTGTTGCTCCTTCTGTATAGAATCTTAGTGAGAACACATCTGGAGTAATGTGCACAGATTTAGTCTCCTCACTGAAGAAAGGATATTGCGACATTGGAAGCTGCTCAGAGAGGGTTCGCTCAAATGATTCATCCACTGGAGGTGTTAAGGCAATGATTATCAGATTGATCCAATAACCATTGGAGCTTACAAGAATGCAAGATGATCTTATTTTAACCTGGAAGATCGGAAGGAGTCAGCAACAGACGCCAAAAGCACAGCAATTGGAGGAATCCAATCCACTTCTCCAGCCTTTTAGGAAACAGAAGAGTATTCATGCCTTTGACCCTGTTACACCAGAACAGGACGATTCTATTCAGCGCCTGCAGCCTGATGTACAGATAGAGGAGGAGTCAAATCAGCTCTGCGAGCCTATTAAACTGGACATAAAATAAGCCATGCAACACCAGTATCCTGTTACATAGCAACAGGATCAGTACATTCAGCCTCCTCAAGTCTGGAACACAGGACCTGGAATTGGCCACAGAGAGACTGGAGATTGGCACATTGGGATAGGAGGAGACCATTCAACTCATCGAGGATTTAGCATAGGAATTGGAGAAGGGCGCAAACTATCTGAGACGTTTTATGAGAAAGGAGGAGATAAATCAGCTCACAGCGATCAATTGCTCCCTCAATACCATCTCAGATGCAGGAGAAGGCCATTCAGCAGGTCCAACCTTTTATGGAGGAACACAATGAGATACTTCAGCCCCTCAAGCAGTGACATAGCAACAGAAATCTTCCATATACCCTCAAGCGTCTGACACATCAGCAGGAGGAGGAAATTCCGCCCAATGAGGCGTTAACGTGGGAAAACCAGGAAGACGTCAGACATCGATTTTGTACACCAGTTGATTGATAAGTCCACTCAGGCACTATGCCTTATATTCAGCAATTGGATCAGATCTCTGAGAGCCTTTTGCACTTTACACAGGAATGAACAGAGAACATAGAGGTTATAGAAAGTTGTGAATTAAAATAAGTACAATCACTGGACAACAAAATGTAATTAAAAAAATCTGTTGGAAGTCAAATTGTTAGGATCCATCATTGAGGAATTAGTAACGGTGCATTTGCAATATAAAACTAAAATCCATTAGAGTCAATATGGTTTTAGAATAGATTCCCTGCAGTGTGGAAACAGGCCCTTCGGTCCAACAATACCACAGCGACCCTCCGAAGAGGTCCTTTAATGACTCATTCCCTGAACCTATTACTTTACATTTTTTCTGTAACTAATGCATTTAACATACACACCCCTGAAAGCTTTGAGCAATTTGGCATGGCCAGTTCACCTACCCTACACAACTTTGGATTGTGGGAGGAAACCGGAGCACCCGGATGAAACCCATGCAGACATGGGGAGAATGTGCAAATTACACACAGGAGTTTTATGAAAGAGAAATTGTTCTTGAATTGTTTGCCTGATTTATTTAAAGATATGACAAACACATTATAATGAGAATCCTGGAGATGGTCTTCCAGAAGGCATTTGATATAGTGTTTCTATGAAGCCTAAGCAGGAAGTTCAGACAACATGAGTTTAGCAGTAATTGATGAGCTTGAATAGAGCGTTGGTGAACGAACAAAATGCAGTGAGATAGTATAACAAGGGCATTTTCTGTTGGCAAAATGCGTGAGGTGCCATAAATTTCAGTTCTCAGGTCTCAACTATTCACAATGCACGTTATTAGTAGGTTGATGAGATATAAAATAATATCGCCAAATTTTCAGATGACAATGATATTAGTTGGAAATTACTTTGCAGTAAAGGTGGAAGATCTTTCTTGATAGGATAGTATGTGAGAATGTGCCAGCATTTAGCAATGGAAATTAACGTGGATAAATTTGTGTAATTCAAATTGGCCAGCGTTAGACAAAGGCAAACTATTATGTAAATGGACAGAGGCTATCCTTTCTTTATACGTGGAGACCCCGAAGACAATGTGAATGGCTAACCTCATCTAAATGAAGAGGTTGCGTTTGCTTTTAAGACAGTGGGTATTCACCAACATGATGTGATATGCATGGGGACCGTGTAACAGAAATGGACTAAGTGCTCCATCAGCATTTTTACCTTTTCTCATTGACATGGGAACTCATACGGCCATGTCCACCATCGGGAATACCACTATGCTTGGAAACCAAGGACAGACCCGGCAGCTGCCTGCTTGGGGAGACTTCATTGTATTCACCTCATCCACCATATATAATCTCTGTCACCGAATGGTGACATTGATATCAGCATACTGGGAGATAATGGATACACCAACTGCTGCGTCGGAGGTTCTGCGTCATTGAACCTGAATGAAAATGTGCCCTAACAGCTACTGGCAGTACCGTATTCTTCCTGGTGTTAAATTGCTGAAGGCGGTGACACCGTTCTGTGACCAGCTCCTTGTTTAATCAGTGTCCCTTACACTCTGCCCCTGGGTTAAGTAAAAATTTGGAAGATGGTCTTGGAAAACCCAACGTGAACAAGGAAGATCTCTTTTCCCACATACACTCATTTTGTTGTCTCTGAACTTCCCCTCGCTGCAGCCGCTGCTTCATTTGTTGTTCCTGTTGCAGACCCAGATGCTGTAACTACAGAGTGACAGGCGGCGCTATTCAACCCGACGGCTCTGCTACAGAGCGAAATGAAGCAAACATGTAGCATCTCTACAGTGATATGGGGTCAGGAGGAGGCCATTCAGCCTCTCATATCTGTTATACAGAGAGAGGAAGAGACTATCCAGCCTTTGTTAACGTAGGAAAGAGGGAGGCCATTCAGTCTCTCATCTATGTTATACAGGAAGGAGAGAAGGCCATCCAACCCCTTGCACCTTTTAGACATATGGCTTCCCTTTTCTGCCGTACAAAAGCACAGCCTCTCAGACTGCTTGTCCAATTAACTACAGTGAAGAACAGCACAAATAAATCACTCAGATTTGGAGGATTTCTTTACAGAACCAGGAGACAGAATAGAACAATAGAAGCTGGAAGGGATGTGAAGAGGTCAGTCAATCCCTCAATTCCATTCCACAGGAGCAGGAGGAGAGCAAAGAGTTATTGGAGCCTGTTAAAAAAAAAAACAGGAAAAGAACATACATTTTGAAAAAAAAAACCTGTAGCACAGGAACAGGAGGCTGTCATTCACGTGCTCGAATCTGGGACACAGGAAATTCTGGAGGCTGGTGAGGCCCCAGGATCCTGTTACTCAGCAACAGGCGAAGGTGACTCACTCCTCACCAGTATGGAACATTGGGAGAGAAGGGCATTTGGATTGATTGTTGAAATCTGAAATATTTTTGTAAGTTGCATTAGTTGGTCATGAAATACTGTTCCGCCAATCAGTAAGACCACGGCTAATCTGATTGTGACGCCTCTTTCTATTTTCCAGAGATTCACTTCTCTGCATCCTCTGCACCATTTGTTTGACTTGCTGCAGACTCAGTCACCATGACTCATCCAGACTGGGTCACTAAAACCAATGGTCTTCTTGAATGTCCACAGCAGGCTAAACCATCATCTCCAGGCAACATTCCCAGTATTTCCACGACAGTTCCAAACGAGAATTATGTCGAACTCCATTCAACACAAAGTTAGAAATCTGGCCTGAATCAATAACAGTCGAGTAAATTCCTCATGTCACTGACCACATAATCAGTCGAGAGTGATTAAGCCAGGCGATCAGTGGGCAGGCACACAACCATTTAAAAAGATGTGACCCAAATATGCTGAAACCGCACTGTTGAACATGAAACACAGGACAGGATATCGGGAAGCCAAAAGAAACGCAAGCTATGATTTTTGAAAGTTCATTCTCAGCTTATAAAGATTGAATCTGATTCTCTGGGGTGTGCAACACTGAAGGCCAGGGAAAGATTCAGGATAATTATTTACATTAAAACTGGATGCAGGGGAACTTATATAAATACCAAAATATGGGAGGAGTTTGGGAGAAATGCAAAGGGACAGACTGAGAGACAGTGTCATGGAAGAATGTGTTGAGAGATTTAAGAATGCTGAAATGAAGACATTTCGATAGCATCTAACAACATACGCTGGTATTTCCGAGAATGATAAATTAATGGGATATTGGAGTGAGTTCAGACAGAGTCATAGAGTCACCAACATGTACAGCACGGAAGCAGTCCCTTCAGTCCAACTCATCCGTGCCAACTAGATATCCTGAATTACTAGAGTCCGATTTGCAAACATTTGGACCATAACACACTAAAACGTTCTTATTTATATACCCATCTAAATGCTGTAAATGTTGAAATTGTGCGAGCCTCCACCACCTCCTCTGGCAGCTCATTCCAGACACGCATGACCCTCTGCGTGAAAAGTTGCTCCTTAGGTTACTTTGAAATATTTTGACTCTCACCTTAAATCTATGATTTCTAGTTTTGGGGGATAGACCTTGGCAATTGAAAACATTTATGCCCTTCACTTTCCAGGGAAAACAGCCCGAGCCTATTCACCCTCTCGCTTTAGTTCAAGACCTCTTAGCCTGGCAACTTCCTTGTAAATATTTTCTGAACCCTTTCAAGATTCACAACATTCTCCCGTTTGGACAGAGATCAGATTCGCATAAAATATTCGAAAAAATATTCGAACCAGTGTCTGTAAAAATGCAACATGGCCTCCTAATTCTATGCTCAGTACTCTGACCAATAAAGGAAAACATACCAAACGTCTTCTTCACTAATCTATCTATCTGCCATTCTACTCTCAATGACCTATATACCTGCACGCCAAGGTCTTAGTTCAGGAACACTTCCCGGGACTTTATCATGAAGCGTATAAGTCTTGTTCTTATTTGCCTCTCCAAAATGCAGCAACTCACATTCATCTTGATTAATTATCGTCTGCCAATCCTCGGCCCAGTGGCCCATCTGAACAAGATACCATTGTACTCTGAGGTAACCTTCTTCACTGTCCAATACACCTCCAATTTTTGGTGTCATGTGCAAACTTACCAACTATCACTGCTATGTTCATATCCAAGCCACTTATATAAATGATGATCCAGCACCGATCCTTGTGGCACACTACTGGTCACAGCCTGCCAGTTCAAAAAAGCAACTCTCCAACGCCACCCTCTATCTCTCACATTTGAGCCAATTTTGTATCCAAATTGCTCGTTTTTCCCTGAATTCCATGTGATTTGACTTTGCTAACGTTGCTTACAAAAAGAAGAACCTAATCCAACGTCTTACTGACGTCCATACCAACAACACCCATCTCTCTGTCAAAATCAATCATCTTGGTTATTTCTTCAAAAGAAAAGGAGATGTTGAGGGCAACAATTGCTGGAGAGTTAGAGTCGAAAAGTGTGGTGCTGGAAAAGCACAGCGTTTCAGGCAGAATCCGCGGAGCAAGAGAGAGGTCTTTCGACCATCAGCCCATCATCAGGAACTTCCCATGCACAAAGCCATACTGAGTACCTCTGTAGAGTCCTTACCATTCAAAATGAATTTAAATACTGTGCCTCAGAATCCCGTTCAACAAAGTGCCCAACACTGACATCAGCCTTACCTGTCCCGAGTACTTTGTTTTTTTTCCTAAACTACTTTAAATAGTGGCACCATATTAGCCTTTTGGAAACTCCCGTGTTCGCTATCAATGAAACAACCATCTCAGCAAGGAAGCCAACACCACTTCTCTCACTCCCCACAGAGTTCTGGGGTATATCCAATTACGTCCTGGGGATTTATCCAAATTTATACGTTTAAAGATCGCTAGCAGTCCCTTCTCTGTGACACAGAATCTTTTCAAATGTCACTATCTACGTCCAAGGTATTCTAGCTTTAAAAGCAACACGTTTGAGCCTCCTCAGTTTGGAGCTGCCTGTTCCGTTTACAGTACAGGGGAGGAACATTCTCCTCCTAGTGGTGTCCATACCAAAAGACCATCGAACATGATCTGAGCTCACCACCCAAATCGGTGCAGTATCTGAGATCTGAAGAAAAGTCCAGCCATTGAGGAAAAGCATCAAGAACCTTCTGCCTCCATCAATAAATCATCTGCCAGGGTAAGTGTCACGGTATTCTCTCTGTTCCCTCACACTCACTGTATATATGTTAAAGCAACTACCTCCACACAAGGCTCATGCTCCACCAATCTCATTATTGATTGCAGCAACTTCCGCATTTTCGGATTATTTTCGGAAGAGGACAGTCAAACGTCAGAGACTGAAAATAGTGATCGGTGTTTGAAGTCAGAAATGGTTGTCTTCCTTTGCCTCGAGTGCTCAACTTTAATGTCTATTCGAGATCCTATGTGGTGCAGTGTGTGTCTGCAGGATTTCATTCATTTATATGGCAGTCTACAGATCACAACCATTTAAGATGGAAATCAGAGCCAAGCAATTGCAGATGATAATAGTTTATTTCTATGGCAGAGCACAGACACTGAACATCCAGCAGTTGAGGCAAACACCTTGCATTTGTTCAGCAATGTAATTCTTTTCACTGCGTATTTCCGTAAATTGATCAAGAATTTAAAGAATCCATTTAAAAGCTGACGTTATGAATGTATCTCAAAATCTGGACATGGTTTGGCATGTGTAATTGGTAGTGCCCCTGCCTCTGAGCCAGATCTCTGGATTCGATTCATTTTCCTGAACTTGTGCGGTAGAGTTCCTCACTCTGGACCAGAAGGTTTGGTTCAAGTCCTGCCTATAGGTATGCCAGCAGCATGTCTGAACAGTTTGCTGAATAAACACACAAGAGAATAATGTTGCAGCTTTAAGAGCCATTGTCAAGTGGTGGTAGTACCCCTAACTCTGGGCCCAAAGGTCCAGTTTCAAATCCCACAGAGATATTTTATTGTAGATCTGAACACGTTGATTACGATGGTTTTAGAATTTGTCTTTTGGAGAAGAAAGAGGTGTCAGTACTGAAATTTCAGAATTCATGCACAGTAAGACTGAAGGTACAGCCATTGGTGCTGATTGGAGTCAAATCTTCACGTTCTGTGGGGTTTATAATTTCATAAACTTTATAGTTAGGGTGAATAGTCAATGTTCTTTCCGCCATGGATTAGAGTTCCAAAACATAAGTTTGAAGTGATCGGGGTAATATTTAAAAAAACCGAAGGAGCAATTTTCTCACACAGGCCGCCGTATTGCATGTATGCAATGGGCCATCATGGAAAGTGGTGGAGGCTGGTACAATTGCAGGACAGTGGCACATTTGTTCGCACTGCTATCTCACAGCGCTAGACAACTGGGTTCAATCTCAGACTCGGGCAACTGTCCGTGTGGCGTTTGCACGTTCTCCTATGTGTCTGCCATGGACTCTGGTTTCCTCCCTCCAACAGAGCACAAGTGTGTAAGTTAGGTGGATTGGCAACTGTAAATAACGTGTAGTGTTCAATGATATGTAAGTTTGGCGCATTACTCATGGGAAATGCAGAGTTATGGTCTTGGTGGCATGCTCTTTCAAGGGTTCATGTGGGATTTTTGAGCTTAATGTCTGTTTCCGCACTATGGGGATTATATAGTTTAAAAGGCAATGGGATGGATGTACGGAGAAGAGGATTTAGAGAGATATAGGTCAAATATTGGAAAATGGATGTAGATTGATTTAGGATATCTGGCAGGCATTAACGAATTGAAATGAAGGGTCTATTACTGTGCTGTACATCCGTATGACTCGTTGATCCAATTGATCAAGGACGCTTAGTAATTTTGAATAACCTTCTTCAATGTCCACTTTATAACCACTCTCGGTGTCATCTGCAAACTTATTAATCGTAACTTCAATATTTTCAATTCAATCGTTGATATAGATGACAAACAAAGGTTGATGCAGCAAAGATCCTGTTGAATTCCGTTGGTCACAGGTCTACAGTCCGAAAAGCGACACAGTACCACCATGACCATCCCCTTTCTCCTGCCATTAAGCAGAAACACACTGGTGCGCACATACACACGGACAGGTATGCAGAGCCACAGACACAGTTCTGCCTTTAAGACAGAGACAGATAGACAGTGAAGAAGAGTAGAACGGTACGATAATCAGATGGGTCAACGGGACAAGGAGAGGTAGATGAAGATCAATTTGGATAAATGTAAGGTTTTTTTCACTTTAGAAAGGTAAAGCATGGTAGGAATTATCGGTTTAAGGTAAGATTCTGGAGAGTGTCGCTGTATGAAGAGAATTGGACTGCAGGCGCATAGCTCCTTTTAAGTCGAGTCGCAGGTAGACAGGGTCGTGATGAACGCGTTTGGCACATTTACCCTGAAGTGTCAGAGCATTAAGTATAAGAGTTGATGGTTGCATGTTACGCCTGTACAGGACTTTGGTGAAGCCACTTTAAGAATACTGTACACAATTCAGTTTGCTCTACTAAAGTAAGGATGTTGTTATTTTTGACTGTGTGCAGAAAGGATTCACAAGAATGTTCCATGACTGGAGGTTTTGAGGTACAGGGAAAGTTGAATACACAAAGGTTTATGCCCCTGAAATATCGGAGGCTGAATGATGACATTATAAATCATGAAAACATCCTGTTTTCCAAAGTAGGGGCGTCCAACAACCATATGAGTCCAAACCGCAGGTTGAAGGTGAGAACGGAAAGTTTTATGAGGGAACTTAGCGACAACTGTTTCATACAGAGAGTCGTGAGTTGGTGGAAAGTGCTGTGAGAGGAAATGGTGAGGACGGATTCAATTGCATATTTAAAGTGAATCTGAATAAATACATGAATAGGAGGAATAATTACGAAATCCCGGCAAACGTGAATAAATTAAATTAGAATAACTGGTTGAAGTGGAGATTGTAGTGCAGGAAAAGTACAACATAACATGCAGCAACCAAGGAACAGGACAATCGACATTTCTGGCATACTCCTTTCAAGAGGAATGAGGCGTGTGGTCCGGGGGGCTGAGAGGTAACCTGGAGGCGGGGTGGGCCTGAGGGAAATGTATCTGGGAATGGAATAGTCAGATGAAGCGGGGGGGAGAAGGTGATAGGTCCTAGAGGAGAGTGGAGCTGATGGACGGGGGCCCATCTACCGACCTTCCACCTTCTCCCCCACCTTTATCAATCCATCGTACACTCAGCAATCTTCCACCCATGCTCCCCTCCGACTTTTCTTTCAGGCACTATGCCCAAAAGCCTCATTCCTGATGAAGGGGTTCAGTAAAAAACAACTTATTCTTTAAAAAAAAACACTCTAAATAAAATACTAACCAACAAATACGGTTATAGAATAACTTACCTCTATTGGAAAGTTTAACATAGTAATGGATACAGTAAGTATTACGAATGAAAAGTTTCAATAATTTAACACCCCATAAAAACTCCCATTGGCTAAAATGAAAATTCAAACGCAGATTCTTAAATACATAGAACATAGAACATAGAACATAGAACAATACAGCACAGAACAGGCCCTTCGGCCCACGATGTTGTGCCGAACTTCTAACCTAGATTAAGTACCCATCCATGTACCTATCCAAATGCCGCTTAAAGGTCGCCAATGATTCCGACTCCACCACTCCCACGGGCAGCGCATTCCATGCCCCCACCACTCTCTGGGTAAAGGACCCACCCCTGACATCTCCCCTATACCTTCCACCCTTCACCTTAAATTTATGTCCCCTTGTAACACTCTGTTGTACCCGGGGAAAAAGTTTCTGACTGTCTACTCTATCTATTCCTCTGATCATCTTATAAACCTCTATCAAGTCACCCCTCATCCTTCGCCGTTCCAACGAGAAAAGGCCGAGAACTCTCAACCTATCCTCGTACGACTTCCTCTCCATTCCAGGCAACATCCTGGTAAATCTTCTCTGCACCCTCTCCAAAGCTTCCACATCTTTCCTAAAGTGAGGCGACCAGAACTGCACACAGTACTCCAACTGTGGCCTAACCAAAGTCCTGTACAGCTGCAACATCACTTCACGACTCTTGAATTCAATCCCTCTGCTAATGAACGATAATACTCCATAGGCCTTCTTACAAACTCTATCCACCTGAGTGGCAACCTTCAAAGATCTATGTACATAGACCCCAAGATCCCTCTGTTCCTCCACCTGACTAAGAACCCTACCATTAACCCTGTATTCCGCATTCTTATTTGTTCTTCCAAAATGGACAACCTCACACTTGGCAGGGTTGAACTCCATCTGCCACTCCTCAGCCCAGCTCTGCATCATATCTAAGTCCCTCTGCAGCCGACAACAGCCCTCCTCACTGTCCACAACTCCACCTATCTTCGTATCATCTGCAAATTTACTGACCCACCCTTCGACTCCCTCATCTAAGTCATTAATAAAAATTACAAACAGCAGAGGACCCAGAACTGATCCCTGCGGAACTCCACTTGTAACTGGGCTCCAGGCTGAATATTTACCATCTACCACCACTCTCTGCCTTCGACCGGTTAGCCAGTTTTCTATCCAATTGGCCAAATTTCCCTCTATCCCATGCCTCCTGACTTTCCGCATAAGCCTACCATGGGGAACCTTATCAAATGCCTTACTAAAATCCATGTACACGACATCCACTGCTCTTCTCTCATCCACATGCTTGGTCACCTCCTCGAAGAATTCAATAAGACTTGTAAGGCAAGACCTACCCTTCACAAATCCGTGCTGGCTGTCCCTAATCAAGCAGTGTCTTTCCAGATACTCATAAATCCTATCCCTCAGTACCCTTTCCATTACTTTGCCTACCACAGAAGTAAGACTAACAGGCCTGTAATTCCCGGGGTAATCCCTATTCCCTTTTTTGAACAGGGGCACAACATTCGCCACTCTCCAGTCCCCTGGTACCACCCCCGTTGCCAGTGAAGACGAGAAGATCATTGCCAACGGTACTGCAATTTCCTCTCTTGCTTCCCACATAATCCTAGGATATATCCCGTCAGGCCCGGGGGATTTGTCTATCCTCAAGTTGTTCAAAATGTCCAACACATCTTCCTTCCTAACAGGTATCTCTTCTAGCTTACCAGTCCATTTCACACTCTCCTCTTCGACAATACGGTCCCTCTCGTTCGTAAATACTGAAGAGAAGTACTTGTTCAAGACCTCTCCTATCTCTTCCGACTCAATACACAGTCTCCCACTACTGTCCTTGATCGGACCTACCCTCGTTCTCGTCATTCTCAGGTTTCTCACATACGCATAAAATGCCTTGGGGTTATCCTTGATCCTATCCGCCAACGATTTTTCATGCCCTCTCTTAGCTCTCCTAATCCCTTTCTTCAGGTCCCTTCTGGCTATCCTGTATCCCTCCACTGCTCTGTCTGAATCCTGTTTCCTCAACCTTATGTAAGCCTCCTTCTTACTCTTTACCAGACATTCAACCTCTCTCGTCAACCAAGGCTCCCTCACACGACCATTTCTTTCCTGCCTGATAGGTACATACATATCATGGACACGTCGTATCTGCTCTTTGAAAAAGTTCCACATTTCCACCACATCCTTCCCTGACAGCCTATGCTCCCAACGTATGCTCCTCAAATCCTGCCTTACAGCATCGTAATTTCCCTTCCCCCAATTATAAAATCTACCTTGTTGTGCGCACCTATCTCTCTCCATAACCAAGGTGAAAGTCACAGAATTGTGGTCACCATCACCAAAATGTTCACCCACTAACAAGCCCACCACTTGTCCCGGTTCATTACCGAGTACCAAATCCAATATGGCCTCCCCTCTGGTTGGACAATCTACATACTGCGTTAGAAAAGCTTCCTGGACACACTGCACAAACACCGCCCCATCCAATCTACTTGATCTAAAGAGCTTCCAATCAATATTTGGGAAGTTGAAGTCGCCCATGACTACGACCCTGTGGCTTCTGCACCTTTCCAAAATCTGTTTCCCAATCTGTTTCTCCACATCTCTGCTGCTATTGGGGGGCCTATAGTAAACACCCAACAAGGTGACTGCACCTTTCCTATTTCTGACTTCAGCCCATACTACCTCCAGAGGCAGATCGCCCTCAAACTTCCTTTCTGCAGCCGTTATACCATTTCTAATTAGCAATGCCACTCCCCCTCCTTTTTTCCCACCCTCCCTAATCTTACTGAAACACCTGTAACCAGGAACCTCCAACAGCCATTCCTGTCCCACATCTATCCACGTTTCCGTGATGGCCACAACATCGTAGTCCCAGGTACCGATCCACGCCTTAAGTTCACCCACCTTATTTCTGATACTCCTTGCGTTGAAGTATACGCACTTGAGCCCATCTCTGTGTCCGCAAGTAGTCCCTGTCAGTGCTACCTTCTCCACAGCCCCCCGACAGTCTTGGGCATCCTGACAAACAGCTAACCTACTTGCTGGACTACAAGTCCGGATCCCATCCCCCTGCCAAATTAGTTTAAACCCCCCCGAAGAGTGCTAGCAAACCTACCCCCCAGGATATTGGTGCCCTTCTGGTTCAGGTGCAACCCGTCCTGTTTGTACAGGTCCCACCTTCCCCAGAATGCAGTCCAATTGTCCAAATATCTGAAGCCCTCCCTCCTACACCAGCCTTGCAGCCACGTGTTCAACTGCACTCTCTCCCTATTCTTTGCCTCACTGTCACGTGGCACCGGCAACAACCCAGAGATGACGACTCTGTCTGTCCTAGCTTTTAGCTTCCAGCCTAACTCCTTGAGCTCTTGAATGACCTCCCCACCCCTCTTCCTACCTATGTCGTTGGTGCCAATGTGCACCACGACTTCTGGCTGCACACCCTCCCCCTTAAGGATTCTGAAGACACGGTCTGAGACGTCTCGGACCCTAGCACCCGGGAGGCAACAAACCATCCGTGAGTCTCGCCCATGTCCACAGAACCGCCTGTCCGTCCGTCTAACTAGAGAGTCCCCTATAACGAGCGCTCTCCTCCTCTCCCCCTTTCCCTTCTGAGTCTCAGAGCCACAGACCCCTTCACTGCAGCTTACACCTGCAACGCTGTCCCCCCCAACAGTTTCCAAAGCTGTATATTTATTTTTTAGGGCAACGACCACAGGGGAACCCTGCACTGCCTGCTTCTTCCCCTTCCCACCTCTAACTGTTACCCAGCTACCTCTGTTCTCCGGCGTAACTATGTCCCTGTAGCTTCTATCAATCACCCTCTCAGCCTCTCGAATAATCCTCAGTTCATCCAACTCCAGTTCCAGTTCCCTAACTCGTTCGGTGAGGATCAGGATCTGACTGCATTTCCTGCAGACGAAGTCGGCAGGAGTATCGGTGGTCACCCCTACCTCAAACATCCTGCAGGAGGAACATTTCACCGCCTGCGCTGCCATGACTGTACACTTTCTCCAAAAACAAGAACACTGAGTCAATAACACTGAGTCACTTACCTGTGGACTTTAAAGTTAGGTTAGAGGAGGAGGGTGGGAGGGAGGCCATACAGTTCTCCAATCAAGGAGGGAACAAAAATCATCAAGACAACATTCTGAGAGATTAGCGGCCAGGGAACTTTCATTGCAAATGGAGTAGAATCTGTACAGAAAGATTGTTCCACATTGTTCGTAGTGCCTACATTGCTCCTGGTACATACATGGGATGTTATCCTGGTGTTCGAGCATTGAGGAGGGAAGCCAATTGATTTTGAGGTAGCTGAGCACTTTAATGACATTGTGCACAATTCGGCGATGTTTAGTTTAGCAATGTAGGTACTGCACAGCAAGAGTTAGAACTCGGGGAAAGGCAGTTATGATGCGATGAGGCAAGAGTTAGGATGCATGGTATCGAGAAATAAACTGCGGGGTTGTGCACATGAAATGTGGAACGTATTCAAGATGCAGCTACTGCGTGTCTTTGATACGTATGCACCTGTCAGGCAGGGAGGAAGTTATTGAATGAGGGCGCTGTGGTTGACGAAATAAGTTGAAGCTCTTGTCACGAAGGCTTATGTTAGGATGAGGCGTGAAGGCTCAGTTTGGGAGCGTGAGAGTTACACGTTAGCCAGGAAAGACCGAAAGAGGTAGCTAAGGAGAGCCAGGAGTGGGCACGAGAAGTCGTGGTGAGTAGGATCAAGGAAAGCACCAAGCTTTTGATAGCTGTATCAGGAACAACCAGAGTAAAATTAGGGGCAATCAAGGGTTGTTGTGAGAAGTTGTCCTTGGAGTCAAAAGAGATAGGGGAAGCATTAAATAAATATCTTTCGTCAGTATTCCCATTGTAAAACATATAATGTTGTCGAGGGGAGTATTGCAATACTGGCTTGTAGATGAGATGAGATTGATGTTCCCAAGGAGGAGATGGTAGCAATTTTGGGAAGTGTGAATGTCCCTTGGACCGAATTTGGATTTATTGTCGCTTCATTGGTAAGGTTGGGAGCGATTGCAGAGGCTTTCGCTTTGATCTTTATGTGATTGTCTGTAGGAATAGTTCCGGAAGTGTGGAGGATTGCACGTATTGTTGCCTTGTTCAAGAAGGGGAGTAGAAAGAGCCTGGGTAGTAACAGACCAGTGAACCTTATTTCGGTTGTGGGCAAAATGTTGGAAAAAGTTTCTAAGACACATGATGAAGTGTCATCTAGAAAGGCAAAAGTTGATTAGGGATAGTCAATACCCTTTTATGAAGCGTAGGTCGTGTCTCACAAACGTTATTGTGTTATTTGAGATGTTGAGGGTAAAGCGATTGATGTGGTGTATGGGGATTTCTCTAAGGCGGGTCATAAGATTCCATACAGTAGGCTATTGCACAAAATGCGGAGGCATGGGATCGAGAGTGATTTAGTGGTGTGTATAAGAAATTGGCTAGCTGAAAGAAGACGGAAGATGGTTGTTGATCAGAAATGTTCATCCTGGAGTTCAGTTACTAGTGGTGCACAGAAAAGATCAGTTTTGGGACCGCTGCTGTTTGTCATTTTATAAAAGCCAGGATGAAAATATCGCAGAGCGGTTTTGTAAATTTGCAAATAACACGAAGGACCACACAGTTGTGGATAGTGCCCAGTGACGCTGTGTGTTACAGAGGGACATAGATAAGATGCAGAACTGGGCTGAGAGGTGGCAAATGGAGTAAAATGCGGACAAGTGTGAGGTGATTCACTTTGGAAGGAGTTACAGGAATGCAGAGCATTGGGTTAATGATGAGATTCTTGGTCGTATTGATGAACAGAGAGACCTCGTCCACGTACATAGATTTGGGGCGACACAGTGGCTCAATGGTTAGCACTGCTGCCTCACAACACCAGGGTCCCAGGTCCGATTTCCAACTCGTGCAACTATCTGTGTGCAGTCTGCACATTGTCCCCGTGTCTGCGTGGGTTTCCTCCGGGTACTCTGGTTTCATCCTCACAATCCAAAGATGTGCATGTCAGGTGAATTGTCCATGCTAAATTTCCCATAGTGTTAGGTGTATTAGTCAGAGGGAAATAGGGCTGGGTGGATTACTCTTCAGAGGGTCGGTGTGGACTTGTTGGGCCTGATTCCACATTGTAGGGAATCTAGTCTAATCCTTGAAAGATGCCACCCAGATTAATAGAGTTGTTAAGAAGACATATGGTGTGTTAGGTTTTATTAGTAGAACGATTGAGTTTCGGATCCATGAGGTCATGCTGCATGTACAAAACATTGGTGCAGCGACACTTGGTGCGTTACGCACAATTCTAGTCACTGCATTACAGTAAGCATGTGCAAACCTTTGCAAGGGTTTGGAGGTGATTTACTAGAACATTGCTTGGTATGGAAAGGAGAAATGACAAGGGGATTGAGGTTCTTTTCGTTCGAGAGAAGACGGTTGAGAGGTGACTTTATGGAGACATATAAGATAATAAGAGTGTTTTATCGGGTGGACAGTGAGATGATTTTTTCCTCGAGTGGTGACGGCTATTACGAGGGGGCCTCGCTTATAATTGACGGCTGATAGATACAGGACAGATGTCAGAGGTTGTTTCCTTACTCAGAGTGTAGTGCAGAAGTGGACGATCCTGCCTCAACAGCCGTAGACTGGCAAACCTTAAGGCAATTTAAATGGTCTTTGGATAAATGTATGCATGAAAATAGAATAGTGGCGGTTCTATGGGCTTCAGAGTCGTTTTACAGCACATCGTAATATCGAAGCCTGCAGGACCTGCACTGTGCTCTACTGTTCGAAGTTATGTTGTGTGAAGTCACAAGGAGGTATCTTCCATTTCCGAGAAGATAAAGTGCTGCTCTCTATGGAAGTCAGAAGCAGGTGGGTATAGCTAACTGTTTCAGCTGGAAGGTCTTGTGTCTGTTGTCTGAGATTGTGAACAACTTGACAGTAAACGTAGGATGATATACATACCAAGTGCACATTACTGTGGGGAGAGTTAATTCAGAGCAAGTACGTCTGTCTCAGTAGCCATGAGGCTCGCAGAGGCACAAAAAATATTAGACATCCGTATTAGAGTGAGGAATGCACTCGCTAACTTCAAATAATTTTATATTGTTCGGGTTGATCATGTTGCGGTGTCACCTGTGCGGCTTACTTTGTGAAAGTGTAGTTTCTCCCTCTAATCTGTCCATATTTAGTGTGATCTGCCCATCCTGCTCGCAAAGTCTTTAACTGTACTCAGGTACACGTGGCATCAATCAATCAATCAATCCTGGATAAAGTATGAAATTTCTCAACGCAACCACATTCCTAAGAGCCAATCGAGAGGTTGCTACTACACTGAAATCTGCTCTATCACAACAGCTGTCAATCTAAAATACTGTCTCTGGGCACAACCGCCCTGAACCCTCAAAGTAAGTGCAGATTTCTCTGAACTTCTCTTTCACTGCTTTAATAAGTGAACATTGACTCTTTAACACAATGCACTTCAGTACTTTGTTTGTAAAGCTGCAAATATCTTATTCCACAGTTTCAAAGTATTTTCTTTTTTTCTGATATACTGGCCTTAGCCCAAAAGTAAACGTTGCATTTAAAATTTCCATCTTCTTTGGGATTAAACGGTCAGCGACAGAATGTATGTGTCATTGTTAAAAGACCCGAAAAGAATAGGAATACTGGAGCGGAGTAAAGTGATATCACCCAGTCACCAATATCTTCTTGATAGACAGAATAAAATGAAACACAGAGAAAGAAACAGCACATTTAGAAGAAATGATGGGGAGTGGCCAGTGGAAACTAAACAGGGTAATTTCAAATGGGATGCAGAAAAATGATTTAATATGGACTGTTTAATCAATGTTTGTGCTGATTGATAAGATTGTTCAAATGTGTAGAAGACCTTCAGAATGAACAACGGAAGCATTGTTAATAAAATATTTTGCGTGTGATATACAAAATATATAAAACATTAAAAGATTCATTCGTCCTCAGCTGAGGTTTTGCGCTCCCCTTTCTGGGTTTCCCTTTTCTAGTCTCTCACATTTATCAGTATGTGTATTATAAATTCCTACTTCCTAACCTATTTCAATTAATCCACTATATTTTCCTGCTGGGTTTTGTCAACAACTGTTTAGTATGAGGGGACATGGATTTAAACTGAGGGGTGATAGATATAGAACTGAAGTCAAAGATAGGTTCTTTACTCAGTGAGAAGTAAGGCCGTGGAATGCCATGCGTGCAACAGTAGTCGACTTGCCAGGTTGAAGAGCATTTAACTGTTTATTGGAAAAGCATATGGATGGAAATGGAATAGTGTATGTTAGATGGGCTTCGGATCGGTTTCACAGTTTGGCGCAACTCCGAGGGCTGAAGGACCTGTAATGTGCTGTATTGTTCGATATTCTATGTCATATTATTGAAGATATCAGTTGTTGCTTAAGGTCCAGCGGTTGAACTTATTACTCTATTATACATACACTGTACAAAGGATCACAGTACTTTGAAATTACCAAAACAAGTCGGGAAGACAACCTACTTCTTTGGATAAGTTTGTTTTCATTATATTTATGAGTTTCCTTTTCGTTTATATTCCGTGTTCGCTCCGAGTTAATTAATACTGAATGGCTCTCGGTGTCCAATCCCTCAAAACTGCCTCTCTCAGTTAATATCTATTGCTCGCTTTTGGGTGTGACGTGATTATTATTTAGCAACGTAACTACAAAATACGAGAGGGAGAAGTTGGCCAGAGCAAATTGCAAGCATGAAAGATTATGACGGAGCAATGGCATGGGATTCTGGAGATAATTCGGATGCACAGCTTAAATTCATGCCAAGGAAGAAGAAACATACTAACGGGAGGACAAGATAAACGTGGGTGTTAATGGCAGTCTGGGGAAACAATTTACGAAATGCTAGACCATACAATGTGGTGAATTTTGTTGGGAATACAGAGGAATAGGAAGCCATTATATGCCAGTGGAGGGTAACAAATAAAAGCAATAAGGAGGAGAAGATGAAGTAGGTGATCATTTTCTTAATGATATAACAGAAGATTGCAAGAGGTTTTTCGATAAATAACAGGGAAGGGAAGGTGGAGGGAATTAAAAATAGGCTGCTGAAAATTGGGGCTGGAGTACTTCAGGGGAACAATGGAATGGCAGCGGAATTGAATTGATGCTTTGCATCATTCTTCACGGAGGAAGATTCCAGCAGCCTGCCAAAAGTTAAAGGGAGTCTGAAGGCAGAGATGAGTGTAGTGACCTTCACTGAGGAGAAGGTGTTGAGCAACATGAACGTTCTCAACATGGATAAATCACCCAGGCCAGATGACTGCCCTAGTTCTAAGGAGATAGATGAGCAGCTTGTGGAGGCATTGCTGGTGATTTTCGGGAAATCACGGGAATCAGGACGGGTTCCAGTGGACGGGCACATATAAAGCCCCTGCTTAATGCGAGAGGGATGCAGAAGACCGGATGTCATAGGTGGCCTGGAAATTTGAAACTTGTTAAGGAGTAATGATACTAGATAATTGACTCGTTCTTCATTTCTTGGTGCAACCCGACAGACAGTACTTCGATAAAGCAGCAGTTTCACGAACTCTTTTAATCCAGTCTGCTGGCAATGCTGCTCAAAACGCAATTTCTTTTACATTGGTAGGAACAAACAGAGACTGCTTTAAGGAGCATTTGCACTCCGTCTGTAACTATAACACTGACATTCTCATTGCTTCCCATTTCAATAACCTATCTTGCTCTCATGTTAACATTTTGGTCGTGTGCTGCTGGTATGTTCCAATGAATCTCAAACCAATCTCGAGTAACCTGTCAATGTATACTTTGGTACGTTAGAGCCTGCAGTAGCTAATATTCAATTTCAAAACTTCACAGCCTGGTGTCATTATGAATGTTCTCCATTACTCATAATTCCTCCCTTCTGGTTTCCGATGACATTATCCTTTTTGAATCTTATTTATCTTGCACCAATTAGTGCCTACTCACATTTATCCCAGTGCCCATTTCCTTCATTCACGACTTAACTTACACTCAATTTAATCTGTTCCATACAGCCAGATAGTCATAGAGATGTACAACATGGAAACTGTCCTTTGGTCCAAGTTGTGCTTGCCGACCATATGCCCCATTCCAAACTAGTTCCACCTACCAGCACAAGGCCCATATCCGTCCAACCCCTTCCCATTCATATACCCATCCAGATGCCTTTTAAATGTTGCAGTTGTATTAACCACCATCACTTCCTCTGGCAGCTTTTCCATCACGAACCACTCTCTGTGTGAAAACATTGCCCTTTAGATCTCTTTATATCTTCCCCTCACACCTTAATCCTATGTCCTATAGTTCTGGAATCGCCCACCCCAGGGAAACCACATTGTCCATTTGCCCTATCCATGCCTCTCATGATTTTATAAATACCTAGAAGATCACCCCTCAGCCTCCGACGCTCCAGAGAAAACAGCTCCAGCTTGTTCAACTTATCTCTATATCACAAATCATCCAACCCTGGCAACATCTTTGTAAATCGTTGCTGAACCCTTTCAAGTTTCAGAACATCTTTCCGATAGGAAGAAGACCAGAATTGCACAAAATATTTCAACAGTGGCCTAACCGATGACTTGTACAGCTGGAACATGACATTCCAACTCCTGTTCTGAGTAATCTACTCAGCAAAGGAAAGCAAAGCAAAGCTTCTTCATTTTCCTATCTACCTGCGACTCCACTTTCAAGGAGCAATGAAGCTGCACTCCAAGGACTCTTTGTACAGCAACACTCCCGAGGACCGTATCATTAAGTGTTCTAAGATTTGTTCTCCCAAAATGCAGCACCATGCATTTTTCTATATTAAACTCCATCTGCCACGTTTCAGGCCATTGGCCCACCTGATCAAAATCGTGTTATAATCTGAGATAATTTTCTTCACTATCCACTACCGCTCCAATTTTGATGTCATCTGC
Source organism: Chiloscyllium plagiosum (assembly GCF_037043375.1). NCBI lineage: Eukaryota > Metazoa > Chordata > Chondrichthyes > Orectolobiformes > Hemiscylliidae > Chiloscyllium > Chiloscyllium plagiosum. Next base: position 49,610,553 of record NW_028270178.1, on the reverse strand, counting down.
AAACATGCTGACTTTCCCTGTTATGCTCACATCCACATCGTATATATAAATGATGAAAAGCCTTGGCCCAGCACCGATCCTTGTTGCACTGATCACATCTCCAGTCTGAAAATCAACACTTCACCAACACCCTCTGTCTTCTACCTTTGAGTCAGTTCTGAATCCAAATGGCTCGGTCTCCCCGTAAGTCATGAGATCTAACCTTGCGAGCCATTGTCCCATGGGGAATCTAGTTAAATGCCTTACTGAAGTCCACATAGATCACACACCTACCGCCCTGCCCTCTTCAGCCTTCTTTGCTACTTCTTCAAGTTGACTATTCCTAATCAGTCCTTGCCTTTCCAAATCCATGTATATCCGCTCCCTTAGGATTCCCTCCAAATACTTGTCCACCACCACCGACAGGTTCACTGGTCTATATTTCCGTGGCTTGTGTTTACAACCTTTCTTAAACAGTCCCACTATGATAGTCAACCTCCAGTCTTCCATCACATCACCTGTGACTATCGATGATACAAACATCTCAGGCCCAGCAATCACTTCCCCAGATTAACACAGAGTTCGAGGGTACATCTCATCATGTTTCTTTCTTCTTTTATAAGTTTCAAGATATCGAAAGCTTCCTCCGCTGTAATAAGGACATTTTTCAACATGTGACTCTCGACGTTCTGTATCTTCCATGTGTTTTTCCGTAGTAAATACTGATGGAAATTACCCGTTTAATATCTCCTCCATTTACTGCAGCTCCACACAAAGGCTGCCTTTCTCATCGTTGATGGGTCCTATGCTTTACCTCGTTACCCTTTTTTCCTTCATGTATTTGTGAAAACAACATTTGCGTTCTCCTTAACTCTATTTTCCAAAGCTATCTCGTGTCCCATGTTTGCCGTCCTGGTTTCCCTCTTAAGTATTCCCTCTACAGCCTTTATAATCTAAGGATTCACTCGATCTATCCTGTCGATACTTGGCATATTTTTCCTTCACTTTCAGAACCAAATACTCATTGTATTTAGTCAATCAGCATTCCTCTGCCTACAAGCCTTTCCTTTCATCCTACCAGCAACATACCTTCTCTGGATCCTCGTTATCTCAATTCTGAAGACTTCCCAATTTCCATCCGTCGCTTTACTTGCGAATATCTGCCACAATCATCGTTTGAAAGTTCTTCCCTAACACGTCAAAATTAGACTTCATCCAATTTAGATCTTCAACCTTTAGATCTGGTATATCCTTTTCCATGACTATGCTCCCCCGACTATGCCTCTTAAATGTTGCAATTGTGTACTGAATCAGAAAAATTTCTTGTACATGATGAACAATATCCTCTCCATTTAAACTGTTAACATTACAACAGTACCAGTCCATGTTTGGAAAGTTAAAATCCCCAGCCATAAACACCCTGTTATTCTTACAGATAACTGAGATGTCTCAGCAGATGTGTTTCTCAATTTACCTCTGACTGTTAGGTGGTCTATAATACAATCCCATAAGGTGATTATTTCTTTCTTATTTCTCAGTTAAACACAAACAACTTTCATGGGATTATCCGCCCTCAGTACAGTTGTACCTCTTACCAAACACGCCTCTCCTCCTCCTCTTTCTCCTCTCTATACTTTCTGCAACATTTGTATCCTGGAACATTATGCTTCTGGTCCAGTTAATCTCTGAGCCATGTTTATGTGATTGCTATGATACCGCAGTCCCACGTTCCTTGCCATGCTCTGAATTCATTTCCTGCACTTCTACGCCCCTTGCATTGAAATAAATGCAGTTTAATTTATCAGTCCTAACTTGTTCTCTGCTTTGTCCCTGCCTGTCCTGACTGTTTGAGTCGCTTCTGCTCTCAACTGTACGAGTCTCATATGACCTCTTTCTTCACTATCTCCCTGGTCCCAATCCCAGACCTTAGCATTTTAAATCCGCCTGAGCAACTCGAGCAAATCTCCCTGCCTATAAATTAGTCCACTTCCAGTTTAGGTGGAATCCGTCCTCCTTGGACAGTTCACTTCTACCAACAAAGAGCTTCCAATGATCCAAAAATGTGAATACTTCTCCCATGCTCTAGCGCCTCTGCCAGGCATTCATCTACTCTTTTCTCTCATTCCTGCCCTCACTAGTTCGTCGCAATGGGAGTAATCCAGATATTACTACTGTCGAAGACCTCCATTTAAAATCCTGTTTCCCTGTCTGTATTCTCCCTTCAGAATATCAACTTTTGCCCTTCCTATGACGTTGGTTCCAATGTGTGCAATGACCTCCTGCTGGCATCTCCCCACCTTGAGAACATTCTGCACCCTCTCTGAGATTTCCTTGATCCTGGCACCAGGGAAGGAACACACCATTCTGATTTTTCGCTGCCGGCCACAGAAACGTCTGTCTGTACCTTATACTAGAGAGTTCCCTAACACTGTCCATCTCTTGGAACCCGACGTAACACTTATTGCATTATAACCAGTCACTATGCCAACAACTTGGCTGTTTTGCTGCGTTTCCCTGGGTATACATCACCCACTACATTTTCCAAATCAGCTCTCATTTTTGAAATGGAGATAGCCACAGAAGACTCCTGCACTAACTACATACCTCTGTTAACTTTTCTGGAGTCAGCCCATCTATGCGACAGTATCTGCGACTTTTCCCACTTCCTATAACCGCCATCCATCACATCCCTTTGCACTTGTAAATTCCCCATTGCCTCTAACTGTCTTTCCAACTAATCCATTCTATCTGGTAGGATTCGTAACCAACGTCATTTAGTGCAGACATAATTCGCAGTAGCCAGGAAACTCTCCGTTAACTCCCTTATCCGACAAGAACAGCATATCACTCTACTAAAAGCCATCTTTGGTCATTCACAATTGACAGACCCAGAAAATGACACTGTCGTATTCCTCCACAAAGCACTGGTTCAGGTTAAATTCATATGTATATTTTATATTTTAAGTTTCATCAAGAGATATACCTCAACAAAGCATATAATGAAGAAAGAACTCACTCTACTCACTACTGAAAACGTACTGTAAAGCCACGCTTAAATATTCACTTACCTGTTTCTGTGTTGTAACCCCTCCCAAAAAGGTTCCTCCAAGATTAGTTGTGAATTTCAATGTTTGCTAATTTTCTCAGATACACTGCGATGTCCAGCCATAAATTCAAAAAACAATGGCCTAGCTGTGCAAGTTCACTGCTGTGTCAGTTTCGTCTTGTCTCTCTCCTGCACTGTCCTCACCATGTGCTTCCTTTGTCTGTTCATCTTCCTTTTAAAAGTGCTGTCGTTTCGACTTTTTTTTTCGTCCAAAGTTCCAAAAGAATGCAACAGCATATAAAACAATAATTGCTGCTCCTATAATTTGAGTAATTCATCTCCAACGCATAAAATACCTCAAAACAAGGAACATCTGTTACAGCCAGAACACTTTCTCGTCCTCCCTGTTTACCTTTCGCCACAATTAAAAGCCCATGCTCCACATACTTTGTTTCCCATCACCCCTCCTCGTCCATTCTAAAGCTATTAAAAAGCCCTTTTTACCAATGCTTTTCAGCTCTGAAGGAGTATCACGTTCGACTAGACATGCTAAGTTTGTTTCCTGTCTCCACAGATACTGCCAGACACAATGGGTTGATCCAGAGATGGAACGGCAAGGAGACATTTTCGAAAAAGTAACAAACTCTGGATCTTGGAAATCCGAAACAGAAACGAAACTTGCTGAACAAACTCGGAGCTTCGAATAATGCTCACTCAACTAAAGCATTATGTCTGTTTTCACTCCACAGATGCTGCCAGAGCAGCTAAGTTTCTCCATCAATTTCTGTTTTTGAACAATTTTCAAAGGCGTTTGTCGATTTTGTCCAACGCCCAGTCTAACAAGGAATTCTGTACACCGGGAGATGAACAATTACACAAGGTACAAAAATTCATTGATTCTCAAACAACTTAGGGCTGGCATCACTGATACTAATAATCTGTCAATCATGGTCAGAGAAAGAAACTGCAGTAAAAAAAAACATGAAAATTAAACACAGAAGATGGCCCTAGTGGAAGGGAAAAGATTCGGATCAATTTGTTAACATGTTCAAAAGCATGTGACACATTGGAGGCGTGACACTGTGCATAGTCCGTAACAGAGTGAGAATGTTAAAATGGAAATGTAACTATATCAGAAACCAGAGTATGTCACTGACTACATGGCTTTTGGGTGAACAGGTCTCGGTGTAGATTGTGGGACAGACAGCATAACTTTCTTGCAGAAATTACAGCTCAAACAGTATAATCATGTGGTGCTGTTGTCCACAGCAATAGCAGAATCAGAAATTTATTGAAACACAACCTGTAACATTATGCCAGGGATACTCCCTCAGTCTATCATTACATTCACCTGATCTGTGGTTCAGTGACGAGTCTGCGTGAACATGCCAGAGTTACAACCATATGCACTTAAAACCGATGAGAACCCTTTGAAGTTACCGCATTTGACTGTTTGCATTCCAAACAGCAGGACCAACAACTGAAAAGAGAGGGCGAAATGATTTCAAGACTAACAGATCCTATCTAATCTCTGCAGTGACGCCACATCCAGTCATAAATGGTGATGGGCTATTAAACAACTGAATGAGGGGGAAGCCTCCACAAATATCGCCATCCTAATTAATGGAACAACTCTGTACATCAGTGTAAGAGACAACGTTTTAGGATCTGAACCATCCCCATCCTCGTCAACATGTCCACAGATTTACAGATGCCAGTTTTCAAACAATTCGATTCACTGCACGTGACATGAAGGAACTGCTTAACACAATAGATACGATAAAGGCAATGGAACCTGACACCATTCCTGCGATAGGACTGAAAACTTGTGCTGCACAACAAGCCGTGTCCTGGGGAAACTGTTTCATTTCAGCTCCAACTCTGACATCTGCATGGCAATGCAAAATTATGTCCCGTTCCCTCAGAGCAGAATAATCACAATCTGACCAAATACTTCACCATCAGTCTCATTACCATGGTCAAATTGATAGGAGGTCCTTTTGACAGAGCTGTCAAGCAGCACAGAAATATCCTGCCCAATGTGGTTTCCAGTAAGTACCCATGTGGAGATGCAGCTTCCGTGGAAACGTCACTGGATTACTAATCCAAACCAGGCTTCTGCTCCGGCAGCTGGACGAAGTTAACATCAATTTTAAAACAATTCGAGATCTAAAATCCAGTGTCAGTAATCGGGACTTTGAAGCTCTAGTCAAATGTATCCACCAATTTCCCCAAGGTGCTTTCAGGAAGCAAATTTCCCTTGCTTTCCTAATCGGGCCGAAAATTGACTCCAGACACATGGGCATGCGAAACTCTCAAACAGCCAAGCAAGACGCTCAACTGCATCAAACTATTTTGATGTCTTAAAGGATAAAGAGCTGACAGAACACCTTGTACAGCCTCGGTATCAGATAGAGGAATGGGAAACAGTGTCCCGTTGACCCTGCAGAGATCGGCATTCTAACATCTGAGAGCTTGTGAACAATTTTCTCAAAGCTCTCTCACAGTCTGCACAGAAACATCAAGAAAGGAATACACCATTCAACCCATTGATCCTCCGCCTTTCAAGTTCATGGCCGAATATCCGTTCAGTGTACTTTTTTTTCTACACAGCCTAAACACTCCATAACGCAATTATAAAGAGAAAATGTATAATATTCACTGCACTTGTCCCTTTGACCCATCGGTTTTGCACTCCATTCAACATCATCGTGTCTTATCCTCTTTCTCCTCACCAGATTCCTGCTCTCTTCCCATAACCTTCATATAGAAAACCTTATGTTTATTCAGTGCCTTCGCTTCCACAGGTTTACGCGTGAGATAATCCCAAACCTTCACCAGTTTGTGATTTTCGACTTTTGTTCTCAACTGAATGCCGAATGGCCTAATTGCACCCAGTATATTGGCAACTTACTTTAGAGCAGGGGAATTATCAGCACTGATTTCAATCTGTCTCTTTCTGTCAGAGTTTTATATATTTCACTGAGGTCTCCACTCTTTTTTCCTATACACCTTGGAATACAGACCCAGACGAACCAAACTCTGTTCCCACAACAAGGCTGTCATTCCAGAGATCAGCCTGATCATCCTGTTCTGCAGCCTCTCAATGTTAGATTTGTGCTTTCTTCGGTAAGGAGACGAAAACTGCACACAATACTGCACAATGTTCGAAATGAGGTCTCATGGAGGCCCTATCCAACTGCCGTAAGACATCCTTTTTCTTGCATTCAAATCCACTTCAACTGAAGGTTAACACATCAGTTATCTTCCAAACTGATTTATGTTCCAACAATATTGCTTCCAGTGTCTGGTGTACAAGGAGGTCCTGATCCTTTTCAGTGTTACAGCTCTCCATATGGCTGGTATGTGTACACTGGTCAGCGTATCAATGCCATCCCCAGTATTGCATTCTGGATGCAGAAATCACTGCGTGCTTGGACCTCGGATGCCTGCGCAGAAGTATTCAAAAGAAAGAAGCATCAGTCTCTTTGTACATCAACATTTCGCAACCAATCCTTTTTCAAACGGTATGCTGCTGTTCTATTGCTCCCACCAAGGTATATAACGTCACAGCTATCCACGTTTCTCTTCATCTGCTGCGTATTTGCCCTTTCGGTTCACTTGTCCCAATCGCCTTGCAGCTTTTTCACATCCACCCCACCCACTCACAATCCTCGTTCCTTGAGCAGACATGAAAAATTTGCATTTGATTCCCTCAACCAGATCCCTCGTTGCGTATTATGAATATCTGGGGCCCAAGCACAAATGTTTGCGATGCCACATGAGCCCTCCACTCTTAAAGAACATCCATTTATGCCAACTCACTGTTTCCTGTCAGCTCACGCATTTAACACCATGTCCGTACATGACCCCGCACCTCCTGTGCTTTTCCTTGAGCACTAGGCTTAGAACGCCACCCAAAAATCGAAATTTATTGCCTCTATTGCTTCTCCATAATTTATCTACTAAGTTGTGTCATAGATATGTTTCCCATTTCATAAATGTATGTTGACTTTTGCTGTGCCCATTACTTTCACTTACAACAATCACTTCAAATTAGTTTATTTACTAATTTCATCTATTCCCTTTTCATATCAGACTGAGGTTTTCTCCTATTGCCGGGAAGGATTAATTTACTTATTTTACTTTGAAGGCAGAACTGAATGAGTTGTTTCATAGTTCGGATATTTCCTTGGTCTCCATTCCCTGTTTTCAGCTTGTAAGGAAGCTGACCCTTTGACTAAAATGAACAGTTGATTTATTTTCACCCAGTCCATGACGCCCATAATCTTTCATCAGCATTATTTACGCACTCAACTTTCTCTGCTCCAAGGGAAATATCCCGAGCTTACCCAGCCTCTCTCCACAGCTGATATGCTCCATCACAGGGAACATTGTAGTGAATCTCCTCTACACTGCCTCCATTGCATTCACGTCCTTCTTGTAATCTGCTTCCCAGAACTGAACACATTATTACATCTTAGCCTAACCAAAGTGCTGTATAGCTTTCATATTCTATGGCTGAATGAAAAAGAAAGGCCATTTCTATGATCCTTTTTAACTCATCTATTGTCGTATCCAGTCACATTCAGGAACCTGTGGAGAAGCACCCTCTCACTTCCTCTTGTGCTGCCTTCAAGGAGTCAACCATCGCCCACTTCCAAAGTGCATCACCTCATATTTATCTGCCACTGCCACTGATCTACGCTTCTGACAATTCCATCTATATCTTCCTGTAAAATAAGACCTTCCTCCTCACTGGGAACCATCCGTTCAGTTTTTGTATCGAACACAAACATACTTATCACACTCCCCCACCACTTCACATTCACATCAGCTATGAATACTCAAATAATAAGCGAGACAGCAATGAGCCCTGTTGAACATGACCGAACACTAGTCTCTAGTCACACAAACAGGCATTGACCAGCACCCCTGGCTCCTGCCAGTAAGTTGAGTTTAGATGCAACTTGGCAAGTCACTAATGGGTCCTACCTCGATCCTGGTTATTTTGTTCCACTTGACATACTTGTATAGTGTTTGGGGATTCCAACTAGTCTTGCCTGCCAGCGGTTTTCCATGTCAATGCATTCGTCAGTCCCCTCCAAGTGTAACATTTTCTCCTCATTGTAGTGTAAAAGGTGTGTCCATTATCCTGCCATTATTTGCCTTAAAGGTGGAGTAGACAGCCAGCCAACGATTCAGTTTATTTTTATCTTATTATATTCTCAGTAATTTTCTTAAATGCCATTGCAATCAATTCACCTTCCTTGAAACTGTAGAGAGCACAGCACACGTTAACCCATCAGAAAAACTTGCCATATGAGGGACTAATCTGGAGAATGCACTTTCTTTCTGGTCTGTATACACTTTCTGAGATTGAGTCGCTAACACTGTACACAATACTCCAGTACAATCTCATCACCACTTCATGCAACTACTTCATGATGTCCTTACCTCTATATTCTGATACACTTAAACGAAGGCCAACCTAACATTAACTTCCACTTCCATATATTCCTTAAAATGCCCTTCAAAGTAATTGCATTTACGAACTCACTATGTGAGTCCTAACAGAAAGCCTTCTGAAAATCCAAGTATACGACTTCCATTGTTTCTCTACTGTCGATGCCGCAGGAAACAACTTCAAACAACCCAGAGGTTTGTCAAGTATGATTCCTCTGTCAGAAAATCGTGCTGTTTCTCTCCCATATCGCTGTTAAGTTCTAAATATACAATACCGCACCCTATATAATGGATTTAAAATGTTCTACTGATGTCAGTTTAAGTTGTCTGCAGTTCTCCACATTATGTCTTCTTCCCTGTGTATATAGTTGGATCATGTTTATTACTTTCCAGTTATCTACAATGGCTTTTGTCCTCTGCAGGCTCTCCAGCAAAATAAAACCCTCTCATCGACAGATCAACTAAAATGCTTTTTTTCGGACATTTTGACATGAAACACATCTTGTCCATCAGACTTAGCAATGATCAATCTAGCTACATACTCAAGTACCATCTTCTTACAACATGAATTAACTTTGTATGTTTAGTTCCACACGTCACATGTGACGATTTGCAAACCCTCGGAGAGTTCTTGGATGTGTCTCCATGAAGACAGATGCAAAGTAACTGTTTAGTTTTTCTGCCATGTCCTTGTTCCCCACAGTAAATCTCCTATCCCTTACACATTTCCACATTTGACCATGTTTTCATTTTCTTTGGTAAATAAATAGTAGGTTTAAGCAGTCTGTGTTTCTTGTTTGTTTGTATTCATGATTTTTTTAAAAGTACTTAACTGTTTCTTGGTCCTCATTTTTCTGGAACGTAAATTTATCAGAATTTGGAGGTTTCCACTATATCTGGAATTCTTCTAAAGCCACTTCCTTTGAGTTAACATAATCTTTGCTTTCTTTTGTTAACCATCACTGAGTCACCTTCCCTTTCTTTGGTGTTTGTTACTTAGATATATGTACTTATTTTTCAGAATTTGCACTATTTCCATAAATAGCAACTATTGCTCCTCTATCACTAAACGTCATATGCTACTTTTCTAATTCACTGTAACCAGCTTGACCCTCTTCCCTTCGGGCTTCCATGATGTTGTAAAATTCAATGTTGTATGCCGACGTCGTGTAGAGCAAGGTATTTCATTCGGTCTTTTGACAACACAATGCCAAATTCCAAATGCCCAAATCTCTAGTTTTACTCACAGCATACTTTTCAATCGACCTGATATACAGTAGTGAGAAGATTAGATATTAGAATAAGCTAGTCAGTTGTGTCAAGGAAGACTGTAAGAATTTCGGTATATAAAGGGCACAATGGAGGTTAAATTCGTCATTGGATCGCTAGAAAATGACGCAGGAGAAATAGTAATGGGAACAAGGAAATGATTGATGAACTGACCAATTACTTTGCATCAGTCTTCACAGTGGAAGACATGAGTAATATTCAAAAAAAATCAAAAGAGTGAGGGGACTGAGCTGAGAATGGTGGCCATCAGGAAGGAGAAGGTGATAAAAAAACTGAATGGACTGAAGTTGGGTAAATCATCTGGGCCAGATGGGCTACATTCCAGAGTTCGAAGGGAGATGGTTGAGGAAACAGTGAAGGCGTTATTGTTGATCTTTCCAATGCCTGGAATCGGGAGTGGGGTATGTCCCAGAGGACTGGATAAACCCTAACGTGACACCTCAGTTTACAAAGTTAACAGACAGAAAATTGCAAACTGCTAAACATAATCTTGGACGCATGTAAGGCCCCGTAATCCATTGTGAAGGATGAGATTTCTGAATACGTGAAATCTCATGGTAAAATTGGGCAAAGTCAGTATTGTTTCATCAAGGGGATGTTACGTCTGACATATGTACTAGAGGAAGTACAACCATCTTCGAACAAAGACAGCCAATGGATGCTATCGAGCTGGACTTCTGAAAAGTCATGGGCAGCACGGCGCCTCAATGATTAGCACTGCTGCCTCACAGCACCAGAGTCCCAGTTTCGAGTCCAGCCTTGGGTGATTGTTTGTGTGGAGTTTGTACCTTGTGCGTGGGTTTCTTCCGGGTACTCCGGTTTCCTGCAAGACAGGTGAATTGACCATGCTAAATTGCCCATAGAGTTAGGTGCATTAGTCAGAGGGATATGGGTCTTGGTGGATTACTCATCAGAGGGTCGGTGTGGATAGTTTAGGCCGAAGGGCCTGTTTTAACACTGTAAGGAATCTAATGTGCGTAAGAAGGCTACTGAGTGCGATAAAGGCTGATTCTGTTCGAGTCAAGGTGCGAGCATGGATTGAAAACTGGCTGTCTGGGAGAAAGCAGAGAGTCGGAATAAAAGGATCCTTCTCAGGATGGCAGCTGGTGAAAAGTGGTGTTCTGTAATGCTCAGTATTGGAAGCACAACATTTCACTTCATACATTAATGATCTGTAGAGCTTAGGACATAGAAAAGATCAGAACTGAACAGGAACTTCGGCCCAGGATTTTGTGCCGAGGATTCTTCCTAACCTGAAATAAAATAACCAGACCTACGCTCCCCTCAATTCACTGCTGTCCATATGCGTGACCAGCATTCCCTTAAATGTCCATGATGACCCTGCTTCCACCACGACTGCTGGGAACCCCTTTCTTGAATTCACATCAATGCATAAAGACCCTACATCTGCTGTATGGTCTATTACTTACTCCTAATACCTTAAAAATGTTGGTTCTCGTGCCAGTCAATCTGGCTATCGAAGCTAGAATGTATACGACGATCAGTTCACCTGTCTTCCTCCTTTTCTCCAAAGATAAAAATCCGAGCTCAGTCAACCTCTCATCGTAAGACAAGCCTTCCGGTTCAGGTGATATCCTGGTAAACCCTTTTTGCAGCCTCTGTTACTTTCCTATAACAGGGGTGACCAGAACTGTACAAAATATTCCAAGTGTCCAAGGCTTTGTAGATTTGCAGTAAAATTTTGCGGCACTTAAAGTCGACCCCTCTGCTAATGAAAGCCAATATTCTTTCTTTCGAACCCTATCCACTTGAGTGGTAACTTTGAGTGATGTATGGACTTGAACGCCAAGATCCAGCTGTTCCTCCACACTGCCCAGAAGCCTGACTTTAATCCTACATTCAGCATTCAATTTCGATCTTCCAAAATGCATCACTTTGCATTCATTCAGGTTGAACTCCATCTGCCATTTCTCTGACCAGCTCTGCATCCAGTATATGTTGCACTGCAGCCTGCAATAGCCCTCGGTACTATCAATGGTACCTCCAACCTTTGTGTCATCGGCAACCTCCTCAACCTCCTCAAGCAAATCGTTTATACAAACTTAAAAGAGCAGAAGCCGAATCTCAGAGTCCTGTGGAACAGCACTCAGCACTGACCTCCAGTCAGAAGACCTTCCATCTACAAACACTCTCTTCCTTCTGTTAGCCATATAAATCTGAATTCAGGCAGCCATATCTCGTTGTATCCCATGCCTGCTGACTTTATCAAAGAACCTACCGTGGAGAACCTTATCCCATGCTTTACCGAAGTTCATATACACCACAGACACTGCATGACCTTCGTCAAAATGTCTCATCACCACCCCAAACAGCTCAAAAAGATTTGTGAGGCATGACTTGCCCCTCACAAAGCCAAGCTTACTGTCTTTAAGCACGCTGTGCTTTTTGTTCCCAAATAGCCATACATCCTGTCCCTCAGAATTATTTCCAAAACCTTGCTGATCACAGATATAAGACTGACTGGTCTATCGTTATTCTCATATCTTGTATCCATATTACCCTTCTTAAAAAGAGTAATAGTATTCTCCTCCTTCCAATCCTCCGATACAACCTCTGTGAGAGTGAGGAAGCAAAGATCTGCACCAGCGGCTTCGCAGACTCCTTTCTCGCTTCCCGGAGCAAACTAGGATACATCTGTTCTGGCCCTGGGTGACTTATCAATCATAATGTTTACTATAATTTCAAGCACATCAACGGCATCAATCTTGATTGGTTCAAGCCTATTTCCCAGCTCCTCAAAAATCTCATTCACAACAAGGTCCCTTTCTTTCGTGAAAACTGAAGCGAAAAAATCAATAAGGCATTGTCCTATCTCCTAAGACTCAACGAAAAAGTTCCCTACGCTATCCCTATTTTCTCACTGGTCGTTCTCCTTTTCCTCACGTATGAGCAAAATGTCTTTTGGTTCTCCCTAATCCTACCCACAAGATTTTTTAATGCCCCTTCATGTCTATCCTCAATCCGTTTCTGAGCTCCTTTCTTGCAAGCCGGGAATCCTCTAAATGTGTGCTTGACCCTTGCTTCCTCAATATTGTACAATCTGTCTTCTTCCTTTTGATGAAAAGTTCCTCTCTTCTTGTCATTAAAGGCTAATTAATCTTTCGCATTCTTGACTGTCTCAGAGGAACAACTTTGTGCATCACTCGTAACAACTGCTCCTTAAACATTCTCCATATGTGTATTGTTCCCTTTCTGCGGGACAATTGCTCCCAATCTGCACTTCCCAACTGCTGTCTGACAGGGTCATAATTTCCTTTTCCCGAATTAGATATGCTGCCATGGTAACTGCTCCTTTCCCTCTCCATAGCTTTGGTAAATATGAGGCAGTTATGATCACTGCCACGAAAGTTTTGTGCCATCGCGAGGTCTGACACCCGTGCTGGTTCAATGCTGAGCACAAAATCAAAAATGGCCTCTCCCATCGTCGGCTTGTCGACAGGGTGAGTAAGGAAACCCTGCTGACAACACCTCACAAAAACGGTTTTATCCAAACCATCTGCACTAAGAGTTCAATTCAATATTGGGAAATTTGAAGTCACCCATAACAACTACCCTGCGACATGTGCATCTTTCTAGAATCTGCCGGACATGATTCTTCCATCTCCCTAATGCTATTAAGGGGTCAGTAGAATGCCCCAATGGCGTGTCTGCTGTTTTCTGTTCATAACTTGCACCCATCCTGATTAGTAGACAGACCTTCCTCGACAACCTTCGTTTCTGCAGCTGTGATGTGTCTCTAATTAGCCATGCTACACCCCCTCAACTTTTACCACCCCCCATGGTCTTTTTAAATGTTCTTAACCCTGGCACATCTCGCAACATTTCCTGCCCCTTTGAAGCCGTCATCTCCGTTATTGCCACAACATCATCGACACAAGTACTGACATTAACCATTTAAAAAAAGTACTTCCCGGCTCATTCGTTTCCCTCAGCCTTCTCTTCTTTCCGCTCTGTTCAAAATACTGGCACGACTCTCGACGTAGGCCCTCGTTCAAGTGGGAAAAATACCTACCCAGCAGCTCTCTTTAAAATGGAAGTCTGACTCCCGAAGTTAGTGCCCTTTTAAGTGGGGAAAAAATACCTACCCGGCAGCCCTTGCTCTTCTCCGCCCTCCCTCCTCGCTGTTCTGCTCGAAATGGAGACCCGACTCCCGAGGTCAGTCCCTTTCTATGTGCGAAAATCCTACCATCTAAATAAAGAAACTGTGGGTATTCTGACTAGGTTCGAAGATCATACGAAGACAGGTAAAAGGACAGGAAACATTGAAGAAGTAGGGAAGGTTTAGAAACATTTGAATAGATTAGGAGGAAAGTCAGGAGGCATGAGATAGAGGGAAGTTTGGCCAGTTGGATAGAAAACTGACTAACCGGTCGAAGTCAGAGAATGGTGGTAGATGGTAAATATTCAGCCTGGAGCCCAATTACAAGTGGAGTTTCGCAGGGATCAGTTCTGGGTCCTCTGCTGTTTGTAATTTTTATTAATGACTTGGATGAGGGAGTCGAAGGGTGGGTCAGTAAATTTGTAGATGATACGAAGGTTGGTGGAGTTGTGGCTAGTGACGAGGGCTGTTGTCGGCTGCAAAGGGACTTAGATATGATGCAGATCTGGGCTGAGGTGTGACAGATGGAGATTAACCCTGTCAAGTGTGAGGTTGTTCATTTTGGAAGGACAAATAAGAATGCAGAATATAGGGTTAACGGTATGGTTCTTAGTAAGGTGGAGGAGCAGAAGGATCTTGTGGTCTATGTGCATAGATCTTTGAAAGTTGCCACTCAGGTGGAAAGAGCTTGTAATAAGGCCTATGGTGTATTAGCGTTCATTAGCAGAGGGATTGAATTCAAGAGTCGTGAAGTGATGTTGCAGCTGTACAGGACTTTGGTTAGGCCATATTTGGAGTACTGTGTGCAGGTCTGGTCGCCTCATTTTAGGAAAGATGTGGAAGCTTTGGAGAGGGTGCAGAGAAGACTTACCAGGATGTTGCCTGGAATGGAGAATAGGTCGTACGAGGATAGGTTGAGAGTGCTAGGACTTTTCTCATTGGAACGGCGAAGGATGAGGGGTGACTTGATAGAGGTTTATAAGATGATCAGAGGAATAGATAGAGCAGACAGTCAGAAACTTTTTCCCCGGGTACAACAGAGTATTACAAGGGGACATAATTTTAAGGTGAAGGGTGAAAGGTATAGGGGAGATGTCAGGGGTAGGTTCTTTACCCAGAGAGTGGTGGGGGCATGGAATGCGCTGCCTGTGGGAGTGGCAGAGTCAGAATCATTGGCGACTTTTAAGCGGCAATTGGATAGGCACATGGATAGGTGCTGAAGCTAGGACAAATGTTCGGCACAACATCGTGGGCTGAAGGATCTGTTCTGTGCTATTGATCTACGTTCTATGTTCTATTACGAGGATGTGCAAACGAATGGCATATGGCGTTCAACGTGGAAAAATGTGAGGTCATGCACTTTGGTAGAATGAACAGAGGCTTGGAATCTTTTTTTAATGGGAAGAAAATTTAGAAGTCAGAAGTGCAAAGTGATTTGGGAATTCGAGTCCACGATTCTCTCAAAGTAAACTTGCATGTTAAATCAGAAGTTGGAAGGCAAATGCAATCATGACATTTACTTTGAGAGATGTATTCCAGAGGCTTGAAAATTTTCTGGTCAGACCGCGTTTGGAAAATTGTGGGCAGTTTAGAAACCCATATCTCAGGAAGGATGTTTTGGCCTTGGAGCTTGTTAAGATGAGGCTCACTTGAATGCTTCCACGAATGAAAAACTTAATATATGAGGAACATTTGAAGGCTCTGAGTGTTCCCAGGATGGGTTTCAAAGTATGAGGGGGGACCTAATTGCAAGTCACAGAATTCTGAATGAGCTGCACAGGATGGATGTTGGGAAGGTATTTCCATTAGTTGGCGAGACGAGGACCCAAAGGCACCGATGTGGTGTAAGAGTAAGACGTTATAGAATGGAAATTAGAAGAAGTTCCTTCAACACAAGATTGATGAATCTATGAAAATCATTGCCAGAGAAGGCTGTGAACGCCTGGAAATTGTCTATATTTAAGAGAGAGAAAGGTTCCTGAGTATCAAGGGGCATCCAGTGTAACGGACAGATGGCGGGAGAATGGGACTGAGAAACCTATCGCCCATGGCGTAATAGCAGAGCAGACTTGATGGGCTGCATGGCTTAATTTCTGCTCTTACGTCTTATGGTTTTATGTTCTTAAGTAACAGCTTATTGCTCTCTCTGCATTATTTTGTCTCTCCAGACAGCAAAATGTTACAGCAGAAATAAAAAATCAGTCATCTTTACCACACGTGGAAGATTCCTGTCTAGGGATTCATGGGAATCTATCCACTGCCAGAAGGAGAAGGAATTAAGCCAAATCACATTTCAAAGAAGTCTTATACCAGCAGCGAGTGTGTGTAGAATAACTTCCGAGACAGAATAGCAGTTGAGACATCTTCACTTTTCCATTTGAGATGACTTCAACTGCTATAAGACCTGGAAAGCTTTCTTCATTCTGTTTGTCTTAAGACGTGCATTTTTGTATGCGTATGTATATGCGTGTCTCTATGTCTCACACTTTTTGAGAAAATGGCAACGTTACAGTTAAAATTTGTTGTAACCAGCAGAGACGTTAGAATGCAAAAGGATACATGGACACTTCAACATTGTTCAGAACACAAATGAGAATTTCTCATGGAGCTGTACTAATGGGAATTCTCTGCCCCCAGTAGTTACATCCCAAGATGGCAGCTCAGCGCCACAACTTCCAGGGTAATTAGGCATGGTGACTAAACGTTGCCCGAAGCAACAGCACATATATTCCATGAATACTTTAAAAAAGATATTCTGTCGCACAATTAATTGGGTAGGAACAAGAGTGATAGATAAATGCCTGTTGCCTTCAAGTATTGAGATGCCTGAATATTTTCGCTTTGCTCAAGTTCCCACTATTTTCGATGGGTGTTTGTATTTATTCAAGTTTGATTTTGTACAAAATTTGACAAATAAGTGAATGAAGGAAAATGGTTCACAAATGGAAAAATGCCCTTGAGACCACGATAAGATCAGCCATGATGTTTTGCCTACTCAAACTGTGGCGAAGTGTCTAATGATCCATTCCTCGTCTCAGCCCAATGTTGTTATGCTCCATTCAACTTCTCAAGCTCCTGCACGGGAGCATATGGAACTCACCTGCCCTGAATACCTGGTCTGCCATTATAAAGGATGTCATTCAGTCTCTCAAGGCTGTCATACTCAGTTTATTGAGTTTGGAAAATGTTCTTGGGGAGTCCAGTGCTGTGGTCTCTTAACAGTGTTTCTCCTCTCTGCAACCTGTGCTTCCTTTGTTGGTCATGTTGTCGACACAGATTCACTGTGAATACACCCTTATACCGCAACCAGAGATGGCTAGCAAAATGTTTTGCTCTCTCTGAATGCAGCATGTAATAACAGAACGTCAAGCAAAATTACAACAATTAACTTTCCAACAACAGAATATGGGAATGTAAGAAACAGATTTGGGCAATACCGTCAGTCATGTTTGCTGTGCTATTGAATAAGATCGTGGCTGACCAGTTACTGGTATCAACACTTCTTTAATGTCGAATTCATTACACATTCAACTCGATAGCAGGTCAAAACTCCATCGAACTCTTCTGTAAAATCTTTCAGTGTTCCAGCTCACTGAACTCTAGACGAGAGAATTCCTGATATTCACGAACTTCTGTGAGAAGAAAACACGCCCAACACAGACAACTTCAGCAATTATAATTTTAAAAAAATGAATGCAACTGCTCCGGTCAGCGGGATTGATCCTGAAATCAAGGCGGTATTTGACTGAGAATGGTATCCTCAGAGACAATTACATATTCAGAATCATGTATTCCGAGTAATAAGACCCATGGAATTTACCACCTTGTCATTGTCTGTTCAGAACATAATGAATGATTGTCCATCATAGTCAAGTTTCAATACATTCAACTCTCATTCTTTCACAGCGCTACAGATGAATCTTCGCTCACTACGCATGATGCCATCATCCCATGGATATTTCGGGTGAAACTCCTTTGCACTCTCTCTCTGACAAGATCATTCCTTACGAAGCAGAAAGAAATCTGCCTACAGTACCCTAAATACAGCCTCAAAAACACTCTCAGAGTTGCTCACAATAAGGCGTTTCCCTCACTTAACTGATTCAGTTCCTTGACTGGGATGTAAAAGGCCATTTCCTATCTATGCTCTGCAACTGATGTGTAATTTAAAATTCCCTTACGTCTGTTTGCCAGCAACAGTAAAGCCAGCGCCAGATGTGTTTATGGAGGTGGACATGATTCTCAGGAAGAGACTCAATGAGAAAGAATGCATTTGAAAAAGGGAATGGTCACCTAGCTGAACGGAAATAAACAGGCAGAGGAAGAGAGTTACCTTTACTTTTATTCTTCATTCACAGGATGTGTGCAGTCCTCTTCAGGCCATCACGTTATGCCTATCTTGAACTGAGTGGCTGGTTCATCTGTTCCACGGGACCATAATGAGTAAAACACATTGCTGTGATTTTGCAAAGACATGGTGACCTGACCAGAGAAGATCGAAACATTCCTTCTCTAAAGGGTATGAGAGAAGCAGATGGATTTACTTTAAATTCCTTCATAAGACAAGAACAGAGTGCTATTCTGGGACTCTAGATTATGAGTCAATGACTTGACTATATCTTCTTGTCTGTCTGATTCGGGGGAGAGAAAAATATAAACATCTCAAGTTCAAATAGTTTGTAACAGAATCCTGGCTAGGAGAGATTTCTAACAGTTTTATCCGGATTTAACAAATACGCAAATAATGGCCTATTTAGAAGTTCCACTGAGTCTGAGAACGAGACTGGCATATTATTCACGTACAGGATTCGTGAGTGGCGGGGATGTGGAGATGTAAATCTGTGCAAGACAGAAAGTGTTATGGAGTTGAGAACCTTTTGTTCCTCCCCGCATTTGATGAGTAATTTTTAAGTTATAACTTGTAAGGAATAGAATTTTTATTAGAACTGAATACATTGACTTCCACCTTACCAAATTTTGTATAATATGCTCGCAATTCAGTTTAACCTGGTGTAATGGACAGATAGAATGACTTACCAGGAGTACCAATTAAAGGGAAGATGGAATAATAATCAGCTTGAATAACCAGCAGTACTTCATAGACCCGCTATGCTAATGCTATCCAATTTCGAGAAAGATGCTAAAGACCCTCAGGTAAAATCCTGCCTATTGTTGTAACAGTCCAGTATATTAGATTGGATTACCTGCATTGTGGAAACACGTTCTTCGGTCCAACAAGTCCAAACTGTCCCTCCAAAGAGAAACCCACCCAGACCCAACTCCCTCTGACTAAATGACCTAACACTATGGACATATTAGCATGGCCGATTCACCTGACCTGCATATCTTTGGACTGTGGGAGAAAAACGGAGAAAACCCACGCAGACACGAGGAGAATGTGCAAACTCCACACAGACAGTCACCCACGGCTGGAATCGAACCTGGGACACTGGTGCTGTGAGGCAGCAGTGTTAATCACTGAGCCACCGTGTGAGCATCGTTCCCACATTCTAATTCATTGTTGGAACATGCCAATGTTATGTGTCCAGATTCTGATGCATTGTTGGAACATTCCAGTTTATTGTTCTCAGATTCTGATCTCTCCTTCCCCTCTCTCATGAGCTCCTGATCACTGTTAGTGCTGACAGTGATGTTCCCACTCATACTATGTTATAACTCACAGAACCGAGTCCCTAATTAATACTTGAGCCAAATCCTCCACTGGTACATTGAGGATCCACGGAGACTGACATCAATCACAGTTCCTGAACAAATACCTATAGTTAACCTCTTTCAATTTAATACTACTTTATTAATTTCAAAATAATGATTACAATTTACACATTCTGGATTGGATAAGCGAGGGTGACTGGGGGAAGGAATGCTGGAGCTGGTAGTTAAATTGTGTCTAACTGTTCAATCTATCTTTTGTACGGGAGCAATGGCAGAGGTTTATCAGAAAATAAACCGGCTTCTCTGTTTATAAATGGAAAGATAGACCCTGTACCTACTGATCAGGCATTACAACATCAACAAAATATTGATAGAACATTTATCGTGCATGATTTGTGTTAAGAAAGTGCTTAAGACAACGTGGGACTATAATAGACGGCATGAATCTGTGAACAGAGATTTCGATCAAATAGACAATGGGGACTGCAGATGCTGGAGAATTCAGTGTAGATGAAGTGTGGCAGTGGAAAAGGCACAGTAAGTTATTTCAGGTAGGACCCTGCCTCAGGACTGGGAAGGGGATGAGAGATGCGAGAGAAATAAGTGGTGGGGTGGTTATAGGGAAAGTTGGGTGTAACGTGGGGGAAGGGCAGAGGTGATATTGATAGATCTTTGGGAAATGAGGAGCGGATAGGTGGGACGATGGACAGGGAAATCAACTCGACAAGGCGAATCTGATTCGGAGGGTTCGATCTGGAATCTGGATTGGGACTGAAATTTTGGAGACTGGTGAATTCAATGGTCATGTTGTGTTACTGTAGCTTCAAGTGGCGGAAGGTGAAGTGTTCCTCGCAACACCCTGGTAACTCTCATCTGAAAACTTTCATGTTTAATAATATATTTGCTATAACAAAGCGACCAGAACTGCACATAGTACTCCAGAAGAGAATTGACTAATGCCGTGTAAAATCTTAAAATGGCTTCCCAACTTCTACACTCAAACGTTAGAGCAAGAAATAACGTTAAACACCCTGTCCATATGTGCCAGAAACTTCAAAGATTTATGCCTGCACTCGTGGCTCCCTCTTTTCTAAACACTACCAAAGCACTACTTTTAATTCTGTAAGCCAACCCCTTGTTTGTTTTACCAAAATGCAATATACCGCATTATCAAAGTTAAACTGTATCTGCCACACCTCAGCCCAGTGAGTGATATTGCCACTCCTTCTCAATCGTCCTTCAGTTTCAAAATACATTTCCCTCTCCAGAAGACCTACAAATTCCAAACTTGATTTTCCCAAAGACCCATAGCATGGTGTGTCTTGTGCAGGTAGGTGCAGGAGAGGATTAGGCAGATGAGGAAGGAAGTGTTGGTAGTGTCCCTATTCTGGGCCTGAAGGTCAAAATTCAAATTCAACAGAGGTGCTTCATAACATGGCTGAAGAAGTTGATTAAAGTGATATTAGAATTGTGATCTGATCGAGGAGGAAGAGGTGTCAATACTGCATTTCGGAATTTATGCCCAGGATGCACCTTTTGAGGTTGATGATTTTTAAAAAAAGGTTGAACACTCAATGTCTATTTCACAGTGGAGCGGAGTCCAAAACTATAAAGCATTGTTTAAGGTGAGAGGAGAAAACTTTAAAAGGGTCATGAGAGGTAACGTTTTCAGGCAGAGGATTGAGTGTGTGTATGGAATGAGGTGTCAATGGAAGGGGTCGAGGCAAATACAATCACAACATTTAAAAGGTGTCTGGACGGTTATATGAATAGGAATGGTTTAGAGGAGAATGGGCCAAATGCTGGCAAATGGGAGTGGATTATTTTAAAATATTCCATCAGCACGGACGAGTCGAATAGTCTGCTTCCTTTCTGTATGATTCGTTGTCTCAATTGATCAAGATGCGTTTGTAAACATACATTATTAAATATTATACAAAAATGTCCATGGTACAATAGATCTTGATGTCATCCATAAATTTGCTAACCATGTCTACTGTAATTCTCATCAAAAATATTCATGTGAATGGCAAACAAAAGTGGACCAACAAATTTGCCTGTGGATCATCGCTGCTCACAGACTTCCAGTCCAAAAAAAAAGCAACCCTCCACGACCATCCTGTCTTCGGCCGTTAAGCAGATGTACTCGGAAACAAACACACGCATACACATGTATAGAGATATAGACAGAGAGATAGGGATAAGTTTTGTTTAAAAAGGGAATCAAGCGTTATGGTAAGAAAGCGGGAGAATTGTGATGAGAAATATGTCAGGAATGATCGAATGGCAAAATAGACTTGATGGGCCAAATGACCTAATTACAATTTTCTACGTTTCATGGCCTTAGAATATGAGGAATATTTACCCGAGGCTGCAGCGGGGCTGAATTTGATAAATATTTTAGTGAGCAGTCAATGTGACTGTGGGATTTTTTTGAGGGGCTGAATGGTCCGTAGCTACTCCTATTTTCTGTGCCCTTATTTCTCAAAGAGGAGGGACTTGCTGTGAGGTTAACACATATAAAATTAAACTGTCTCATTAATGTTCGAGAAACGGTTCTTCCTTTGTCCTTAGGACTGTGTATTCTATGGTGCAGTCACTTCCAGGTAACATTGAAGACTGGGTCATTGAAGATATTCAAGGATGACGTGGACTGAACGTTCATGGGCAGGAGAGTCAATGTTTATTGGGCACAGACAGGAACAGCCTGTTCAGTCACAAAGAGACCAGCTATGACCTTTTCAACAGCAGGCTCGAGAGGCCGAATGGCCAAATGCCGCACTTATCCCATATGATTTCTCTCAGTTCACCCTTTGAGAGTGTTAAGGAGTGAGAGGGAGATCCCATTCAGCCACTCAGCATCGTTACAATGAGGCAGGACAAGACTACTTTGTCCCTCTGTTGAGTTACACGCGAATAGTATGAAGTATTTATTCATTTGAGTAAATTTCACAGATCAGGAGGGAGGCCATGTCACCTTTATAGGCTGTTAAATAGGAGTAGGGGAGCCCTAGTTAGCTGACAGGAAATAAAGAGTAGAGGTAATTTCTCGTTTTCAGTTTGGAAAACTGTAACGAGTGAAATTCCTCCGGGATCAATGTGAATTCATTAACAAATTACAACGAGATTAAACATTTGGATGAAGGGGTGTATTGGATTGGAGCTCAGTTTGCTCTTACACCAGAATAGTCATTCAATAAGTTGTCAAGTGGACGCAAAATGTCTGCAATGTGATACTGACAGGGGAGATTAGTGAGCAAACTATCGCGAAAAAAAGTACAAAGTTGTTGTTGGGAGCTTTGTGCTTTGCAGAAAGGATAAACCAACGGAAAATTATTTAACTGGATGAGCATGCAGAACTCGATAGTGTCGAGGGATTTGCGTGTCTGGGTACATGAAGCAAACGACGTTACTCTGAGCATTCAGCAAGTGATTTCGAATGTAAATGGAATGATGTTGTTTGGTGCAAGGGGTATCGTGTATGATCCGAGCAATTTATTTTCTGCATTAGTACATGTCATTGCTGAAATCACATCTGATGTATTGTGTGTTGTTATAATTCCTGAAACTGAACAAAAGAGTCAAAATTATTCTCAGGACTTTTCAAACTGTTTCTATTTATTCGTTCTTGGGATAAAGGCATTATTTTATGAAAAATTAAAACGTTAGGCTTGAAAACGAGATATTTTATTGAACATATAAGATCTTAAGAAGAGTGCAGTTGGCGAACACCTGATGGATATTTCCTCTTATGTGGAGAATAAAACTGGACATAAATTTAAGGATAATACATCTTCTGAGGAAAAGTCAGTGGACCCAAAAGGTTGCCTATGCGTTCTCTTCATACATGACCTTCTGAACATATCCAGCAACTTCTGGATTTGTTTTAGAATTAACCACATTCATTTTAACGCAGATATTGTGAAAACATTTTTTTTAACTTAGGGTGGCACATATGAACACATATAAACACACCTTCAAATCAAATAGGGCCATTTTTTGTTAATGAAATGTTTTGGTGTACGACAGCAGCAGTGATGCACTTGCATGTAGTAGAGAATATGATGTAGTCATATAGTTCAGAAAATATTCAGGGAGACCTCACGTGGTCCAGTTTGGGGTCTCATAACATTGCTGATTTAAAATTGGAAAATGGCACCTATCTGAGAAGGTACTGTCTATTGCTCCCTTTCTCTTTCCCGATTCCTCATCATAGCAACGTGTGCGAGCTAAAACAAAGCTCGCCTTTACACCTCATGGAAGATTCGTGGTGAGGGTTCATTGGTATCTTCCCACTGCCTGAATCAAAGTAATTAATCCAAATCCAACTGTTCCAGGTAAGAACCCCATTGCCAGCAGTTTGTGTAAGCAGAATAAATTCAGAAGTAAAGACTCAATAGTTCGAGGGGTAGACAGGAGATTCTGTAGCTGCAAATGGGAATCTAGGATGGTGTGTCACCTGCCACGTACCAGGGTTCATGATTTCTCAGAGTGGCTGCATAACGTTCAAGAGGGGCTCAGTGAGCAGCCAGATGTCATTGTGCACGTTGCTAAAAATGACATCGGTAGAAATAGGGATGCAGTCCTGCAAAGTGATTAGAGAGTGCTAAGGAAACAAAGCTAAAAACCAGGACCACGATGATGGCAATCTCCAGTTTACTTCCAATGTCACGTGCTAATGAGGGAAAGAATAGGAGGATGTGGCTGATAAATGCGTGGCTAAAGAATTGTTGCAGGGGGCAGAGATTCAGATTTTTAGACCATTTGGATCATCTCTGAAAAAAAGAATGACCTTTTCAAGCGGAATGGTTTGGACCAGAATTGGAGGGGTACCAATATCTTCGAGGGTACGTTTGCTCGTGCGAAAAGGGAGGATTTCAACAAGATTGGCTGGGGCACGGGCTGGGAGAGGCAAATGCGAGCTGGAAGGAGATACAGCAATCAGAAACAGGAAAGTGAAGAGAGAGCTCAGGTTGGAACACGACAGGGAGTATTCGAAGCCTGTTCGATAAAATTACATCTGTTTCCGGTGAGGATGATGAACTCAGGGCAAGGTACATGGGCGGCACGATGGTACAGTGGTTAGCACTGCTGCCTCACAGTATCAGAGACCCGGGTTCAATTTCCATCTCAGGTGACTGACTGTGTGGGTTTCCTCCAGGTGCTCCGGTTTCCTCCCACCGACCAAAAATGTGCAGGTTCGGTAAATTGGCCATGCTAAATTGCCCGTAGTGTTAGGTGAATGGATAAATGCCGGAGAATGGGTCTGGGTGGGTTGCGCTGCGGCGGGTTGGTGTGGACTTGTTGCGCCGAAGTGCCTGTTTCCACACGGAAAGTAATCTTAAAAAAAGGGACTGGGATATTTTTGCCATTACAGAAACATGCCTCAAGTAGGGACAGGAATGGCAGCTTAATGTGCCAGGGTGAAGGTGCTCTCGGCGGAACAGAAATGGTGGAAGGAGGGGTGCCGAGATGCATTTTTGATTAAGACGAGTATCACAGCCGTGATCAGAAATAAAATAATTGAAGGATCATCCAGTAAGGCTTTGTGGGCGGAGCTAAAGCATAAGAAAGTGATGATGACATTATCGGGTTGTGCTGTAGGGTCCCAAAGAGTCAACGGGATTTAGAGGAACAAACATATATGTGGACATCTTGTGGAGACGAGAAAGGGCAATAGGATTTCATCGTAGCAAGTTTTAATTTTCCTAACAAATACTAAGGCTGACATAGAATTAAGGTGGGGTGGACATAGATGGCGTGAACCTATTAAGTATGTTCAGGGAATTTTCCCCAAGCAGTACATAGAAGATCCTACTCGGAAAGGAGCAAAACTCGAACAACTCTTGGGAAATAAGGCATGTGATGGAGGTGACAGTGGGGGAGCACGCTGGGAGCAGTGAACAAAGTTCCATTAATTTTAAAATAGTTATGGTGAGGGAAAATGGTCCATTGGTTCAAGTTCTAACTTGGGGAAAGGTGATTTTTTTTGGAAGTGGCGAGGAGCTTGCAGGTGTTGATTTGACTGGCTTGTTTGCAGACAAAGGGTCCTCTGGCAAGTGGGAGGCCTTTCATTGAGAGATAACTGGAGGTCAAGGTCTCAACATTCGTCTGAGAGTCAAGCGAAAGATTGACTGGAGAGGAAAATATGGATGACGGGGTTTGACCAGAAAAAAAAACGAATACTCGGCTCAGGTACAGGCAGCTGGGATCCAGGAATTACCTGGAGGTATATAGGGAATAGAGGGGTTTACTAAAAAAGAAATCAGGAGGGATAAAAGAGGGTATGAGATAGCATTGCCTGAGAAGATAAGAGTGGATATAAAGAAGTAATTTTTAAGTATATTGAGAAAAATGAGTCATTATAGTTAAGATTTGACCCCTCAAGGACCAATTTGGACAAATACGTATAGAACCACAGTAGATGGACAAGGTTCTCAATGAATAGTTCTCATGTGTGCTAACCGTGGAGAATAACATGGAGACTTGGGAGCGTAGGGAAGCTAGTGGTGATATCTTGAGAGCATTCCATATCACAGTAGAGGAGCTCTTGAATGTATTCGAATGTATGAAGGAAGTTACATTTCCTGATCTTGACCATATGTATCTAAGAGATGCAAGAGGCTACGGAAGAACTTACCAGGACCCTGGCTGATATTTTTGCAAACTTGTTAGCTACAGATGAAGTCCCATAAACTGGAGGATAACGAATGTTGAACCCTTATTCAAGAAGGGAACCAAAGAAAAAAAACTGGAAACTATCGACCAGTAAGCCTACCATCTGTGGTGGTACTTTATTTGAGAGGATTCCGAGGGATAAGATGCATGTGCATTTGTAAAGACAGTTTTTGATTAGGAATAGTATTTTTTTATTTACCACTATTAATAATTGTTGTTAAACTAGAAAGATTGCATGGCTTTGTGAGTGGAATATCATGCCTCACAAGTTAGTTTGAGGTCCTTACTGAAGGAAGGATGTTGTGGGCAGGGCGGTAGATATAGTCTATATGGATCTTAGACGAAAGTGAAGACTGCAGCGGCTGGAAATCAGAGAGGAGACCGTGGCATTGGAAAAGCACAGCAGGTCAGTCATTATCGAGAAGCAGGGGAATCAACGTTTCGGGCATAATTCCGTTCATCAGGAATGAGGCTTGTGGGCTAGGGAAGCGGGGGGGTGGGGGGGCGGGAGTGGAGGGGAAGATACACGGGAGGAGGTGGGTTTGACTGGATGGCATCTGAGAAAGCGATCGGTAGATGAAGGTGAGGGAGAAGGTGATAGGTCGTAGGAGGGTGGAGCAGAGAGATGAGAAATGTGATGGACAGGTCAGGAAAGGAATGGCGAGTTGGAGGCTTGGGATCAGGATAATGTGGTGGGGCAAGGAAATGAAGAAACTTCTGAAATTCGTATTTTTCCCGTGTGCAGTAAATAGAAATGTCCTGGCGAAAATTGATGTACAGAGAAATGTTGGTATTTAAATCCATTGTTCCCTGAAGATGGCAACGCAGATCAGTAGAGTTGTTAAAAAAGCACACGGCGTACCTTTCTCCATTGGACAGAATATTGAGTACAAACGTTGGCAGGTCATGTCACAGTTGCATAAAACTTTGGTAAGGCCACATTTGGAGTACTGCATACAGTTTTGGTCACCACGTCTCCAAAAGGATGTCCTTCGTTTGTAGAGATTGCAGAGGAGATTTACAGGATGTTGCCTGGTATGAAGGGTGCAAGCTATGAAGAGAGGTTGAGTATGTTAGGATTATTTTCATTGCAAAGACGGAGGTTGAGCGGGAGCCGATAGAGACCTACAAAATCATGAGATGTGCAGACAGAGTGGAGAGCAAGAATTATATTTTTTCCCAGAATGGAGGACTCATTTACTAGCCTCACGATTTCCAAGTGAGATGGGAAAAGGTTAGCGGTGACATGCGTGGAAAGTTATTTATGCGGAGGGTGGTTCGTGCCTGAAATGTGATGGCAGGGCACGTGGTAAAGGGGTCAACGTAGCATCATTTAATATGTATCTGGTAGATGCATGATTGGGCAGGAAGCAGAGGAATAAAGATCCTCAGAAAATAGGCTGCACATTTTGATAGTGGATCTGCATGGGCGCAGGCTTGGAGTGCCGAAAGGCCTGTACCTGTGCTGTAAGTTTCTTGGGTCATTGTTCTTATAAATGTGTTGCTTTCGAAGATGGAAGAAATCTGCCTGACGTGTTCATATCACTGTTCCTGACAGTCTGAGGACCATATCATTGGCCATATCATCAGCCGAGTGTTCTTCCTTTTTTTTCGTGAGCAGTGGAGGGTAGGACTGGAAAAGGGAATAGTGACCCAAAGACACAGCAAATTTCAGACTCAGTCAGCCGAATATCAGTGCAGCGTAGGTCGTTGGAGGGGATTCTAAGGGATAGGATTTAGATACATTTAGAAAGACAAGGACTGATTGTGGATAGTCAACGTGATTTTGTGTGATGTAAATCATTTCTTATTAAGGTGATTGAAGTTTTTGAAGGGATGACAAAGAAGAAGGCATTATGGCTTACATTGTTTACGTAGAATTAAGCAAATCGTTTAAACGTGTTCCACATCATAAACGGATTACTAAGGTTAGGTGACATACATTCCAGGGAAAGGTCACCATTTGGATACATAATTGGCTTGAAGTTAAAGGATTGTTTTCTAGAGTGGAGACATGTGGCGAGCGGTATGCTGAAAGAATCAGTGATGAGCTCATTGTTTTTCGTTATGTACTTAAACGAGATGGATGTGAATATCGGAGGAATGCTTAGTAAGTTTACAGATAACATCAAGAAGTGGTGTAATGATAAGGGAAAAAGATTATCTCAGAGAATAACAACACTCTTGACCAGCAAAGAACCAAGGACAGGCAGATGATGTTTAATGTAGATATTTGCGAGGTTTTGCATTTTAATCAGTTAAAGCAGTGTAGTGCCCTGGAAAGAGCAGCTGAACAGAGAGGCATTAGGTTGCGTGATCAACCACAGATACCCAGGGTGCAGGTGCATAGTTGCTTGAAAGTGGAGTCACAGGTAAACAGGCTTGTGAAGAACGTGGTTGTCACGCTTGCCTGAATCGGTCAGAACCTTGAATATTAGGCTGAGGGTGGTATGTTGCACTTGTACAAGACTTTTGGAGGCCACTTGAAGAGTACTGTGTACAATTCAGTTGGTTCCGCTAAATGATAGATATTGTTAAGCTTGAGAGGGCACGGAACTCCGCTAACCGTCGTGTCATTGGCAAACGTACCCACCCTTCCACTTCCTCATACAAGATATCTGTTAAAATCACAAAGAGCAGAGATCCAAGAAGCGATCCCTGCGGGACACCACTGGTCACTTTCAGTGACCTAGCTCCTCTAACTCTCTTTATAAGGGAATTCACAACATTCATACACACTTTGAAGAAAACATTCGGTGCTTCGATACCATGACCTATTGAAATGAAAAAAAAAGGTGACACAGGGGATCAGGTAAGAGAATGGAACTGAACTCAAGGCAGTATTTGACTGAGGATGACGTCAAGCAGCCTGAGCAAAATCGCACTTAATGAGAATTGATTGTGACCTCTCCACTTTCAGGAGTCATTCATAGCTCAAGGGAAGATCTTAACCATCGGTGGGCATCAATATCCCAGCCATGGGACATCACTGCAGGAGATCCTCAGGGTAGCTTCCTCAGGCCAGTCATCTCCAGTCTCTCTTGATAGATTCCCCAGAGTGTGGAAGGGGGCCATTCAGTCCATTGAGTCCACACTGAGCAGAAGTGGATAAATTAAGTGAAGTTAATAACATGATCAGAAAAATTTGACCCCTCTCAGTTCTTCACAAAGCCTGCGTCCATGTGCAACAAAACATGAACATGGAAGATGGTGCTAATATGTAGTTTGAGTAACATTCTTGTAACAGTGCTGCTAGTCACTGCACATTTCCACAGTAAACGGAGGAGTTCATTCTGCTCCTCAGTCTGGGTTCACAATAAGGTGGGGAAGTCATTTAAACCATCAAAAGTAGTGGTCAAAACGTACTGTCGCACATTCAGACCCTCATGCCTATTAGATAGCAAGAGAAGAAATCTGCTCACTCACACACATCACTTTCAAGGGACCAGAAAGGGGCCATTTCACACCTAGAGTCACTTATAAAGAGACAGGAAGAGGTCATTAAGGCTCTCAAGATACTCATGCAGGAACGGAAAGGTGCCAGAAATGCTTCAACATCACAAACAAATGGAGCAGGGACTGCACAGATAGACGGCTCCACCTTGCTCCGCGTGGCTTCATTACTCATAGTACATATGTGTTGCTTTAACATGATTTTCTGGCAGTAAGAATGAAGCCAACGTTTTTAACCATTCTCCAAGTGTTTGCCAACTCCAAGAAGGCATACCTATGTTCCCTATGGAGGTCAGAAGTTGATGGCGAATGGCTTACTGTTTCAGAAAGAAACTATTCTGGCTGCTGGCAGGATTGTGTACAATGTGACATTCAATGCAGGGACATACAGTAACTATGCAATAAATAGTTCACCATTCATTCAGAGCCTGTACCTTTCTGGCATGTAAACTGTTGGGAATCTAACATCCCACGAAAAATATCGAATTTTCACTCGAGTCACCTGTTGTGATATAGTGAGTGTCCGTCCATAACCATCAAGTTTAAACTTAATATTCTCTCACAGTGTGACTGACTAATCACATTGTTTCTTCACTCTCTCCTCATGGTAACATCGCCTCAGAGGTTGCTCTGGGGACATGCCTTTGCACTGTTTTGGTGACAAGCAAATCATTATTTATAAAGCACACCAAATTCATACACAAACATCTCTCAGTCAACCACGACCATTGGGAAAGATATATTCACTCAGATACTTCAGTCATTTTGCTTGAACAGTGACAAATATTTGACTTACAGCCCTGGAAGAATTCTGTTAGTGACTAATGACCAAGAACATCCACGTCCTTTTCAACAACAGCAGTTCCCAACTTCTAATCTTTTAATAAATATAAATGTGAATGTTGATATTTTTTGTTCACGTCCGAATCATTTTTATATCTTGCGCACAGCTATTGCATAAACATTTATCCTTCTGATGCCCAACAAGACTTCACTCAAGAGAAATACACTATCCACTTCATTCTCTCCATTATCGAGTTTTTAATCCATATGGTTTATATTTCACCCCTATCTAGGAATGGACTCTAACATTCTCCACTCACCTGAAGTCAAATATGACAAACGTATGCTGAAAATTCAAATACTGTACTCCCACTGTTTTGTCGTTGTCAAAACAGACAATCTTCATGAGAGAGAAAGATTTCATGTTGTCAGGTGTATGCAGATTTTCACGAATATAGAACGTCTTTTAAACAAATAGTTTTAAGCTAAGAAATAACGTTGAGTGTTGTAATTGACCACAAAAGAAGCAGGAGGGGCATTTCGCAATAAGCTCATAGTTTGTAGATCCGCCTTCTGGACTATTAAAATAGTAAAGGATGATCTCAGAATTCAGAAAATTAGAAAAGAGGAATTAGATAAAATAACAGGAAGGCTGTAGTGAACAAGGACAAACAAAAAAGACAGATTTAAAAGGAAAACAAGTGAGGCAATTAATAAGTATGATCGGCTTAGGCTTGGGTGCAGGGAATAACCAAATAAAGGAATAGAATGAAATAGACACTTATGATTGGTTTATTGCTTCATGTAAAGTGTCGAGTGACCCCTCAGAAAAGTATAAAAAGACTCTGCATTTTACTGTCGGGTGTAACTCTCCTCGTAGAGCTTCCCATCTTTAAAGATATTTGAATAAATGAACCGCTTCGAATCTCTTTGACTCGGACTGAAAATTATTGATTTATTGGGTTCGTTTCTCACAGCTGGGGGCTCGTCTGGGACGAACTTCAGCTCCTGAAAAGGCTCCCACCGTCGATAACTGAGAAGGCGCGCCCCGTTCCTTTGGAATGGTCTCGTGTTTTTCAACGGTGGGTGGCTTGAGGGACTGCCTGAATTGAATCCTTTAAGAGTCGTTCCGAACCAGTTGGGAGTAAGTGTGTGTTTCTTGCGTTGGACTCAAGGGGACCTTGGGTGCGAACAAAAGGGGAAGGCACAACCGGAAGACATCTAATAGCCCGGTAACTCTGTGCACAGACGATGGTAAGAAAACTGATTTTTAAGTACTGCCTTGGTGGCTGAGGCTTGTGTTTTCGTAGTTATGAGGGACTAACGAAAGTGACCTGGGGGTACGGGAGTACCAAACTACTACCTCGAGTTGGACTCGAGGTTTCTGGCTCATAGGGGTGGGGCCCCTAACTCGATTGCCATTTCGCGATTTACAAGGACACTAGAAATACCTGACAGGGGTGAGGCTAACCCCAAAAAAGTGCCCTACCTTGATTTGGACTCAAGGACTTTCTGGGGAAAGAATCCTTAGATTCTGTAGGGATTGGATCCCTATTGGAAGAGGTGATTGAGGCCACTGGGTGGTGAACCAGGGTGAAATGGGTTGTGCAACCATTACTAAAGGAAAATCCTCCAGTGAGAAGGGAGGCGTCCCTGGCAACATTCCTCCAGAAAGTCCATTGGGTAGGATGATGGGAAATGAACACACACACACGACAAAAATATAGAAAAAAGATGATTAAGTGTTGTTGTTTTGTATGGATTCACGAACCTATTCTTCGTTCTGCCGTCTTCTAGCCAAAGTACGGGTCGGACGAAGACTGGGTTTGTCAATATTTAAATTTATATGTTAACGAAAAAGAACCCTTCAGTCAGGAAGAGTCCGATTATGCCTCCTGTTGGAAGGTTGAATCTAAAATACGGACGTGCACTGTAATAATAGATGAAAAGAAAATCCTTAGTGCACCATTTCTATCTCCATGGGAGGTATTAGATAATTTACCCCCGCCATATGGAACAGCCCGTGGTGGTTTCTCGTACGAGTCAGGGGCAGGCAGCGGGAAGGGGCAAGGGGATGAAGGTCCCACCACGTCTGAGACAGAACAGGAAATAGATAAAAGTCAGGTCCCGAATGTAAAACGCACCAGAAGCCAAATGCAAAGATTCGAAAAAAGTGAAGGGGAGGCGGAAGAAATGTTGGCCCAAAACATGTTTCTATTAAGAGAGGGCCAGATCGGGAAAAGAGAAATTGGATTTGTTAATGCCCCTTTAACTAGTGGGGAAGTAAGGTTCTTTAAAAAAGAAATGAAAATACTTATAGAAGACCCGGTAGGTTTGTCAGAACAGATTGATCAATTTCTGGGTCCACCATTATATACTTGGACAGAATTGATGTCCGTAATGCATATTTTATTTAGTGGAGAAGAAAGAGGGTTGACAAGGAAAGCAGCATGTTCGGTCTGGGACAGGGAATCCCCATGGGAACTGAAGGGGCAGGTCAGGCAGAGGATAAGTTCCCCTTAAGAGACCCCAATTGGGATCATCAAAAACAAGAAGATAGGTAAAATATGAAAGTTATGAAAAAATTATTAATAAGGGCAATTGGAGAAGCCGCCCCGAAATCGCAGAATTTAGCGAAGGCATTTGAGCTACGTCAAGGAAAGGAAGAGAGTCCCTCGGAGTTTTTACAAAGACTGAAGGACTCTATGCGCAAATATTCTGGGATGGATTTAGAGGGTCCAGTAGGGGAAGGATTGTTGAAAATATACTTTGTGGCTTAGTTTTGGCCAGTTATTCAGAAGAAAATAGAGAAAATAGAAGGATGAAGTGAGAAACCATTAGATGAATTGCTGAGGGAAGGTCAGAGAGTATTTGTAAGGAGAGAGGACGAAAAGCTGAAACAAAAGGCAAAAATAGTGGTAAACCACGGTTGATGAGATAATAAAGAGAAAGACAAAACTAAAAGGAGAAAGAAACCGGAATGGTCGGGGAGGAGATGTTAAGCGGTCTGGTGGACAGGAACAAGGATCAAAGTGGAAATCCCTACAGGCGGGATGATATTACTGTGGTAAGACAGGTCACTTTAAGAGAGAGTGTCCAGATCTGAAAAAGGAAGCAAAGGCAATACCATTTATGAACCTTGATGAAAAATAGGGATATCAGGAGTTCCTGCCCCCGGGGACCCACCAGGAGCCCTTGATAAATTTAAAGGTGGGACTTTATAACGAGGACGTAGTTTTCCTCGTCGATACGGGGGGTAGTAAGATCATCCTTAAATTTTAAATCCAAGGGAGCGAGAACAAAAGAGTTAATTGGATTATGGCGACAGTTTTGTGATGAGAGGCACGAAGAACCAGTTTTGCGCTTATGACAAGATACTGTCACCAAATTGGGATTGAATTAACTGCAAATGGTGCTATGAAATCTGTTGAGGCTCTTAAAAATGAATGTGCTCGAGCAAAACAATTACAGAAATAGAATGAGAAGTCACAAGTGACTGGTAACCAAACAGAACTGCACAATTACAGTTTTAAAAATGTTTTAGTCACTTGTTGCGTTTCCACCCTGAATTACAGAAAATGATTTTTATATTTATATAATATATAATTAATAATTAATATTTATGATAAATCGATTGTGCTACCCTGAACCAATATTAATTGACAGGATCCCTTCACACATTCTCAGTGAGCTGCCATATTGATTCATGGTTAATTTAAAACATGACTGCATTAATTTATTGTTAATTAAAGAATGGAAAGCTACATTACTAGCTGATGAGATAACTAAAGAAGCAGCCCTGAATCCACAGGAAGCGGTGGTTTATTCCCTAATACTTACTGTCCCAGGTCCTTTGGAAGCTCCTGTCTCTGGCCACTGCCAATCCCAGAAACTAAAGATTTGTTCTTAAAGAAGCATATGCTGGGCTTGCCCTCCTCTTTGTTTTCCCTCAGGAAACACGGTTTAATGGCACAGACACCGCCCCTTGAATTCGCTGTGCATCCGCTCAGACCGGGAGATTGGGTCTTAGTAAAATCATGGACAGAGATTAAATTGCAACCAAACTAGGAAGGGCTGTAGCAGGCTCTCTTGAACACTGAAACAGCGATAAGGACGGCGGAGCAAGGCTGGACTCACTGCACTCTGATCAAAGGAGCAGTGGAATCTCCAGTTGAGGACGAAGTCTGGAGCGCCGAATCAACGCAAGAACTGCTGAAACTCAGACGAAAGAGACTTTGAGTAACTGATTGCACAGTGCTGACGCGAGCGCGTGATTATTTCCGAAGGATTGTATATTCATTTTTTTGTGTTTCAGCATGATTTTTAGAATGCTGGGGATGCTTAGAGTTATGACACTTGCCCTCTTAATATTAGGATTCTGTCAAACATTATTTTCATATGTGGTATTAACAGTCCCTGAGTCTGATAATGCACAGTAATAGATGGTGATGTATGCAGCCTAGTATATTGTGGGGATGTAGATAATCAGAGACAGTATCGCAGCTCAGAGATACATCTTAATTCGTATGGGGATAGCCTCGGGGATGGTACTTGGTATAATAGTCTCGTCATAGTACACCGGGCCCCGCATTTGGGATAGAAATGAAAACAAACGGGAATGATTTCTCGGGCTGTTGTTTTCGAATTAGCGCAGGGCAGGGAAAACGGGCAGAACTACTGGATAATCAGGTACAACCTTTCACCCCTCCCAATGACCTTAAAGTTGTAAAAAATTATGGAGGTAAAGGACTTAAAACAAACCAATGAAACAGAAACTGGATACGGGGATACAAATGCTTGGGTTGAATGGGTGAAATACACTGTGAAAAGTCTGAATAAAAGCAATTGCTATGCATGTACCTCAGGTCGACCGGTGGCTCGCGTGGCTCAGGTGGAAGCGAGACAGGGCTGGTATAATATGCATGATAACCCTGTATCAGGATGAGACGGCGTGGGACAACCCAGGCTATCGGTCTTTGTTGTTGTTGTTCCCTCCCCTGAAGAAGGAGGAATTAAAAATTCCCCCTACATTTTCGGACGTGCTCGGGAATCATACATCCTGTGTACTATGGTAGGGGTCGGACCGGTCCCGATTTCTAGGAGACTTAAAGTCATGCTCGGAAATTGAATCGGTTTCCGAGACAGAGTGGGGAGGGAACTACTCAGCCTTAAAGATACGCGAGCGGATTTGTGGTGGCACTGTGGCAGAACGATTCTAAGACCTTCGAAGTTTGTGAGAAGATTTGTAGCTCGGGTGCTCGTTGTTGTGGTTCTGTTCGCTGAGCTGGGAATTTTTGTTGTAGACGTTTTGTCCCCTGTCTAGGGGATAGCTGTTAAGGAACAGCTGAACAGTTAGATGCCACAAGCAGGATGGCCTGGGAAAATAGGATGGCCTTAGTTATGATGTTGGCAGAAAAAGAGGGAGTTTGTGTTATGTTAGGGGGAAGTTGCTGTACATTTATTTTGAATAACACGGCCCTAGATGGCTCGATTACTCGAGCCTTACAAGGATTGACGACCCTCTCACGTGAATTGGCTGAATATTCAGGGTTGGACACTTCACGACTGGAGTGGTTGGAGTTTTGGTTCGGCAAATGGAAAAGTGTTGTGATCTCTGTTCTAACCTCCTTGACAGTGGTCGTTGGGATTCTGGCAGCACTGGGATGTTGTATTATTCTTTGTATTCAGGGTCTCGCTTAGAGAATGATCGAGACCACGTTGACCAAACAGATGTCCCTTAAGGGTATGCAGGAGGATGGCATTTTCTTGTTAACAACTTATGATGTTGAGAATACCCCCGAAGGCATTTCCAAAGCAGATGAACTTTCAGGTCAGATGGTCTCTAACCTGGAGGCCTCATTGTCCCAGAATCAATAAGATCAACATACACTGACAAAATGAAAAGGAGGAATTCAGAGAGAAAAATTTCAGGTTGTCAGGTGTATTTTGATTTTAACGAATATAGAGGGCATTTTAAAGAAATAGTTTTAAGCTAAGAAATTACATTGAGTTTTGTAACTGACCACAAAGGAAGCAGGGAGGGCATTTCGCAATAAGCTCATAGTTTGTAGTTTTGCTTTTTGGACTTTAAAATTAGTAAAGGATGATCTCAGAAGTCGGAAGGTTAGAAAAGAGGAATGGGATAAAATAACAGTAAGGCTGCAACGAACAAGGACAGCCAAATAAGACAGATTTAAAAGGAAAACAAGTGAGGTAATTAATAAGTATGATCGGCTGAGGCTTGGGAGCAGGGAATAACCAAGTAATGAAATAGACACTTCTGATAGGTTTATTGCTTAGTGTAGTTGTGTCGAGAGACCCCTCAGAAAAGTATTTTTAAAACTCTGTATTTTACTGTCGGGTGTGACTCTCCTCGTAGAGCTGGCCATCTTTAAAGATGTTTGAATAAATGTACTGCTTCGGAACTCTTTGACTCGGACTGAAAATTATTGATTAAGTGGGTTCGTTTCTCACATTCGCAATCTCCAGCAGGTCTGTCAAATATAATTTCCCTTTTCTGAACCTCAGACGACTCTACCAAATCACACAATTATTCTCCAAGTGTCTAGTTGTTACGTTCCTTGGAGAAGGTTCAAACGTTTTTTTCACAGCTGACATCAAACTATCTACTATTGAGTTTTCTGTCCCAATCTCCGTCCTGTTTTAAACATTAGGGTTCACAAAGATGTTTTCCAGTGTGTAGGCTCCATTTCATAATCTAACCAGCTTTGAAGAATAATCAGTAATCCTTTCACTAGCCCTAATACCACCCTCTCAAACCTCTGAAATTTAGCTCAATCAAATCCAGGAACAAAACTCCCTCAACTCAATTAGATTTTCAAAGACATGCTCTTCATTAATTCTAAATACCTGCTGTCCCTCATTTTCACCAGTCACTCTGTTCACGAGTATTCCTAGAACTTTGTTTCTGTACCTGCCCCGTGGAGATGGAACCAATGTATTCCTCACAGCGGGCAGATAGCTTCTGTCAGCCAGTGATAACATCCAAGGACTGCACTCCAGAGATGGTGGCTATGTTACCCACTCCTGCCTGGAGAGTTCTGGATTGAAACAGTTCACTTCATGGTCAGTGTCAACAAAGCCCTGTCCCAGGTGCAAGCTACAGGTTATACTGAAGGAGGGTACAATGCTCAGTGACTAACTCGTTTTAAAAACAACCTACTTTCACACTTTACGCCTTGATTTGGAACCACTTAACAAAATGCTCCTCAAATCCCAGGCACAATAATGCACTGCCCTGCCCGTCCCTGTTTACAGACCTTCCCTTCTGTGTAGTCTCGCATCCATTTCTAAACCACTGGCCCAGATATACTGAAAATGCTGTGTTCAGAGGGGGTGACCAGACTCTCTGTCTTCCCGAATAAACGCAGCAGCTGATAACACGAACTCCAGAAAACTATCCAAAAACCTCCATTGATTTTCCAATGACAGGAGCAGGTCAAATCCCCACACACATTTTGCATCCATTCAATGCCGAAAATTCCTTCCTCTCCTTAGTTACTCTTCCTGGCTGAAAAAGACGTTGTATCTCTGCACAGTGCAACAATTTGTGTCTCCAAGAAGCAGATCATGATGGAACATCACCTTTATCGGTATCTCTGCAACTATAACGCCAGCACTAGCATTGCCAAAGGAGTTGATCACCGCACTCAGAAAAGAGAGCGACACAGGGATCATAACTCACTTTGAACCCCCAAGAGCACACCTAAATGGACATGATATTCAGGAATATGCAAAAGGGGGAAGTGTTAGTATAACTTCCCATTCTATTTTCCTACCAGTTCATTATCAGCAGTCCTTTTGTTTGCTTTCCCTTTCTCTCCCTCCCTCTCTCTGTCTGTCTTTCTCTCTGTCTCTCTCTCCCAACCCCACCCTTGCAATCAGCCCTGATATAAATAACATTATTGCCCAGTTGCTTTCAATTTGATATAGGGTCACAGGGCGAGAAAAGTTATATGTGCTACACATGACAGAGTCTGCCGTACCTGCTGAGATTTTCCAACACTTTCAGACGTTGGATAATTTAATTTCAGATCTCCAGCATACACAGTTTATTTTGGTTCATTTCACATTTAGTGCTGCTGTTTCACGGGATGTCAACAATGCTAGCAATAGCAGCATTTCTTATCCTTTGTTAATTGCCCTTTGTAAAGATCGTAGGAGCCAATCACATTGTTGTGGGTCTGAAGCCACACTTCGGCCAGACCTGCCAAAAATATTGAGTTCCTTTGTCAGCAAAATAAGAAAATAAGTAAAGAAGACAGAGAGGACTGGGACAACTCTTATGGAGATTCTGAAACATCCACTTTCAACAAACCGAGTAAAGACCAATGTTCAGTGAAGGACAATTCTCACTTTAAACCCACTTTCAGCTCCATTTGCCCTTGCACAACTTAGAAGCGGTAGCACTGACTCTATTTCATTTTTGGGTCCAGTGGGTAAAAGTGGAATCTCCACCATCGCGTTGGGGTGGGCTCACAACACATCGTCTCAGGAAGGGAGCATGGAGGCTCCCTCCTACACCTCTTCCTGTAAATACCTCAGATGCTGGAACGCATCTGCGAAACTCATGCATATCTCCCCAGTTGTCCTTACATCTTCAGTAATCTCTGCTCATATGCATTCAGGACGCTCTGATCCTGCCTCCCTTTTATAACGGTACAGCCTGTTTAATATTGTCTTTCAAAGTTCTTCCTACCAAAGTGCATCACCTCACATCCGGAACAGATGAATCGGTAAATTCATCTGATCACTTGGCGAGGTGCGATTAAAAAAAAACTGGATTATCAACTTAAAATTGAACTGGTACTTAAATATCTTTCAGGGAAGTGAATCAGTCACAGATTGCAAAAAAAAAACAACAGAAAGGGATAGATGTACGAGAGACAGATATGAGCAGAGGCATTTTATAGATTTACAACTCAATCCTGTTCCTGTTTTATCCCCATCTCTTTCAATCCCTCCGACGAGCTCAGAACAACTGCATAGTTCCTGGAAAGTAGAGTTTCAGAGAGATCAGGTGCGGAAGGAGGCATTTGGCATGTTTGCCTTTTTTGGTCAGTGCAGGAAACAAGAAAGGGATGTGGGTTAGATCTCAGTTTGTGTAGAGTTTGCGCATTCCCCCGTGTCTGCTTAGGTTTCCTCTGGTTGCTCTGAATTCCTCCCATATTCCAAAGACTCGCAGCTTAGTTGGATTAGCTATGGCAAATGTAG
Source organism: Chiloscyllium plagiosum (assembly GCF_037043375.1). Classification (NCBI taxonomy): domain Eukaryota; kingdom Metazoa; phylum Chordata; class Chondrichthyes; order Orectolobiformes; family Hemiscylliidae; genus Chiloscyllium; species Chiloscyllium plagiosum. The sequence goes on along the minus strand of NW_028270178.1, from coordinate 49,570,831 downwards.
GGTTACAGGGATTGGATGGGATTCTGTACAGATTATTGGTGTTGTCTCGTGAGACGAACGGCCAGATTGGACACTGTACGGATTCTATACCTGAGTATATGCAGAGTGCAGTGGGTGGGTGGACCACGGTGGTAGTAGAGTCAGAGACATTAGGGACATTTAAGCGACTGCTGAACAAGCACGTGGACGGCAGTAAGTTGAGGTGTGTGTAGGTTAGGTTGATCTTAGATGAAGATTAATGCTCGGTATAACGTCGTGGGACGAATGGCCTTTAGTCTGCTGTGTTCTATATCGGAGTTGGGTTTTCACGTTGTCGCTGTACAGGACATTGGTGAGGTCAATTCTAGTCTCACTAATTTAGGAAAGACGTTACGCTCCTGGGAAGTATTGCTGAGCAATAGACAATAAAATGTCGTTTCATCGTCCCTTGAAAGTGGTTTTGCAGATAGGCAATTCAGTGAAAGTGGCGTTTGGTACACGAACTGTCACTGGGCCATGCATTGAGTGTAGGAACTGGGAGATCATGTTTCAATTGTACAGAATATTAGTTCGACCAGTTTTGAAACGCCCACATTCCCATCAGTTCTAGTCTCCCTGCTATATGAAAGATATTGGAAACTTGAAAGTGATCAGAAAAGATTTATAAGAGTGTTGCCAGTGTTAGAGCATTTGAATCACAGGTTGAGTCTGCATTGGACGAGCAATTTTCCCTGGAGCACTGGAGGCTGTGGGGCGAAATTGTAGGAGTTTGTAAAATCATGAGGAGCAATGGAGAGGGTGAATAGATAAAGTTTTCTTTTTCGCGGGGTTGGGGAGTCCAAAATTAGAGGGCACAATTTTAACATGAGAGGGGAAAGACTTAAAGAGGACCGAAGGGACAACATTCCGTATGCAGATGTTGATGTGTGTACAGAATAAGCTGGTCAGCACGACCACATTGGACCAAAGAGTCTATTTCCATTTAGCACATCTCTGTGAATGTGTAGCCATACTTGAAAGCTTTAGAAAATATCTCCAAAGTTAATGCTACGTTTGTAGAGTTTTTGTTAAATGGGATAGGCTGAATATGCTGAGCATTTTTCCCTAGAGTGTCAGAGACTGAGGGGTTACCTTACAGATGAGCTCAGATAGAGTGAATGGTTAGGGCCTTTTATTCCCCACACACCCACCGTGTGCGGAATTCAAAACTAGAAGGCAGTAGTTTAAAGGTGAGAGTGAATAGATTGGAACGTAACCTGAGGGACAATTTTTTCAATCAGAGGTTGATGTCTGTCTGGAATGAGCTGCCAGAGGAGTGATAAATGCAGGTAAAATTACAGCATTTAAAAGGCGTCTGACTGAGTACATCAATAGAAAGTGTTCAGAGTGATCTTTGCTAACTGCTCAGAGATAGGACTGGATCAGCTTAGGATATCTCGTCGATATGGCTGAGTTGGACTGAATCGTCTGTTTCTTTGTTGTACCACTCGGATTGCTTCAGCAAAATGGTGGAAGTCTGCTGGTAATGGCAGCTTCTGAAATGGTGACAGACGCAGGAAACATTGTAGATTTGAACATGTGTTTAGATGATCACACAAGGCACTATCATATACGAGACAGTGAGGCCTCCACGAGCTGTAGATCAGACTCGAAAAGTGTGGCGCTCAAAAATCACAGCAAGTCAGGCAGCATCCGAGTAGCAGGAGAATCGACGTTTTGTGTAGAAGCTATAAGGTGGGAAGGACTATTGTCAAGTGAGACAGTTCAAGAGGGAGGTCGGGAGAGATGATGAAATTCATGAAATCAACACCCCTCCTGATGCAGATCCAAGCAGCCAACTTGGCACTGCCCTCTTGAACTGTCACACCTCTCCATCTTCCTTCCCATCGATTGGCACCACCCTCTGCTCCGTCCTATCTCCATCAACCCCACCTGAATCGATATATCACACTCTCGGCAACCTTTCCCCATCCCTGCCTCGCTGCCATTTTGCTTCCAGCCCCCTAACTTATGCCCAAAACATTCAATATCTCCCTAATCGGTGCTGCCTGATCAGCTGTGTTTTACCAGGTTCACACTATAATATAGCTTACACACGAAGTGTCGGATAATGGGAATACAGGTGTTTGATATCCAGCATGGATAAAATGGGGATATCGTGTTCACCAATTTTAGATCCAACACTCTAACCCCATATTATGCTGTGTTTCTCTGTGATTACCTCTTTTAGGAAGCAGGCAGGAGCAGCAAGCATTGGAGAATGCAAATGATATGTAGCCTCCCTAGCGAGAAGATTCAAATGCAGGAGCATGGATATCTTTCTCGAAGGGTGTTGGCGAGAAGACACTGGGTGTACTTTGTGGACTTTTGTTTTCCTTTCCGAAGTAAGGTTACCCTAGTTAGTGAGAGTGTGTAAAAGAGGGTCACTGAGTCTTGAGATCTGAAGATAATTCAGGACGACAGATGCTGAAATTCAGAATTGACAAAATGTGGAGTTGGAAAGGTGCAGCATGTCAGGCATTTCAGATCAGGACTGTTCATCAGGACTGACATTGTGTCCAGACCTGAAACGTCACCTTCCCTGCTCTTCCGATGCTGTCTGACCTGCTGCTGTTTTCCAACTCCATATTCCTTGACTCTGATTCCTGGGATGTCAGGTCTGATGCATGCAAAAAGACTTAATCCTTGTTTAAACCTTCTTTTTTTTTTGGCTTTCTCAACCGCTGACTATATCGCTAACTAATATTCAACGTCCCATTTCCTTACCTGAATCTGACTCATTTAAGCCTGTTCTTTGGTCCCCACCCCCCGCCAGACTAGTTTAACACATCACAAACGGAACTGGCAAAAGCCGCTAAAAGATTAACTGTCCCAGCTCAGCCCAGGGGCAACGGGTCAGTATTGCACAGGTCCCATCCAATCCACAGCCGGTTCCAATGTTTGTTGTATATAAACCCATCTGTGGTATACCATTTTTCCAGCCACACATCCAGCTGATCTATCCTGATATTATTACATTTTAGAGCTAAGTTATAATGTATCTCTGATCTCCATATATTCAACTTTCAGGACCCCGTCCCTATATTTAGCGATGTCGTTGGTACCTACGTGTTCCACAACCACTGGCTGTTTACTCACCAGCTCCAGAATGTCCTGCAGCTGCTCCATGATGTCCCGGACCCTGGTACTAAGGAGTTAACATAGCATCCAGGCCACAGAAGGGCCTGTCTGTCCTCCTGACTACTGAATCCTCTGTCACTATTGACTTGCCACTCCAAGTCCTCCCGTTCTGGGCAGCAGAGCTACCAGTGATGTCATGAATCTGGCTGTTATTGATTTCGCCTGAGAGGCCACCCCACCCATTTCACCTCCAACCAGAATCCAAAGTGAGATATCTGTTTGAGAAGGGGATGATCCTTCCTGAGCCATTTACTTGGTCTGATGGTCACCCATGCACTTTCTGTCTGTGTAACCCTCACCTCCACTGCGACCAACTCGTAAAAATACAGCCCATAACATTCTCGGTATTGCGTATGCTTCACTATGAATCCACACCAACGGATGCAAAAAACAGTGCACCAATAGCTTCAGATGGACACACTTCCTGCACACATAGCTGTCAGGGACACATTGTGGAAAAGGAGCACACCACAAGTCAGAGGTCTCCTGTCATGTCTTCTCTCTAAATCGACCTAGTTAATTCCATTAATAGAATTTAAATGTGCCGGCTATCTTCCTTCATTTCAAAAATTTCTATGTTAATCAAAAGCCCCGATCTTTACTTCAGCTGATATATCATACTGCAAAAACTGTTAAAAATAATCTACAAGTATCAGTCATAAATTGGCTGTTTCCATTGGGACAGTCTGACGTTTTGAAAATCCCGAAATAAAACTGAGTTTCAATTTCACTTTCTCCTGTCTCTACTCAATTTGTGTTTTCAGCCAATATCCACAGCACTCTCATTGACCCAAGCAACACACAGTATCACTTAATTCTCTGCTCACACCTACACTGATGTCGACAGGCAGGATGTTGGAAGAACACAGAAAGCCTGGCAGCACCAGGAGGTGCAGAAGTCGACTTTTCCATTGGAAACCTTATTCAGAACTGCTTTCTCCAACCTCCAGATACTGCCTGGCTTGCTGTGTTCTTCCAGCCTCCTGCTTATCCCCTTTGTATTCCAGCACCGATACTGACCTCAGCCTCCAATACTCTTCCAATGCATCTCAATGGGAGCTCAGGGAACAGCATCTCGTCTTTCAATTCAGCCGTTTGTAACCCGAGCGTCAATATGGACTTCACAATTCATGAAAATGTCCTGTAATCGAGGCAATAAGGAATTTTAAAAGGAAGTTTGCAGGTAATTTAAAATGACGTGTTCATTGCATAAAATCATGAACAGGGTGATTGCGAGTAAATATGATAATTCGGACAAATAGACGAGTTGGAATTTGGACGAATCTGCGTTCCCTCTCAGACCAGTATCTCCTTCCTCAGCTGCAGGACTCACAACTGAGGACATACTAAAAGGGTTATCTGAAATATAATTTGAACATCTTTCTTCTTTTCACTTTTCAAAAGTATTGGAGATATTTTCTACACACTAAACATACAAAACTTTCTCTACCATAGTTAAATGCCAATGATATTCGGATCCTGATGATTCTGCTGATTGTAAAAACATATTCTTGAGATCCCGGTCTCAACTGTTCACAATTAATATCATGTAGAATGAGTTCACAAAAAAAGACGCAGTCACTGCACGATGAATACTAAAGACAAATATTTCTCTTGATCTCAGTTTGCTGCGTAAATGCTCCTCCTCAATATGCCCGCCACCAGCCAGGAAGTGCACATGCGCATGTGCCTCATGGTAACTTCTCCCCACAAAGATTGCGGACATTATCCGGGCCTCGCACTACAGGAGGCCTACGGCCTTTTTCCCATTTCCTGAAACCATTGGACTGAGAGTTCCTAATACCGGACTAGTGAACTATTCCAGTTGCATATAAAATCTACCAGTCCAAATTGACTCCATTTTCTCTGCTTTCCACTGTCAGACCCCCTTACCCGTCTCCTGCCACCGCACTCACTGTGGTCTCCAGTCACATGACACTGCGCAGGTGTTGTGTCGCTATCCACTCCCATTGGTTGTAGGACTAGCCGCTTCAGCTTGGTTGGCAGCCACGCTTCCTCCTCCTCATGACCCAAAGCTGCCATCAATTACCTCGGTCGAATTGTGAGGTCAATGGCGGGATTCTCCCTTTGTCTGACGTAAATCCGGAAGGTGTGCAGATGGTGACAATCAGAAACAACAAGCTGAAGTTTCTGGGAAAGCTGAGCAGGTCTGAACATCGGGGAACAGAAATCAGAGTTAATGTTGCAGGTCCAGTGACCCTCCCTTAGACATGATGGCAGCTGGGAAAAATAGTATCGCTATAGAATCCCTAAAACGTGGAAACACGCCCTTTGGCTCAGTAACTCCACACTGACTCTCCGACTAATATCCCACTTCCCCGTTACTCTGCATTTCCCCTGACGAATTCACCTCACCTACATATCCCTGAACACTATGCGCAAATTACCATTGCCAATTCACTTGACCTGCAGATCTTTAAACTGCAGGAGATAGGAGATAAATAGCAAACAATAGATTGGGACAGAACGCACAGAGAGACCTGGATATTTAGACGGACAAGGGAGTGCATAACGATCTGGCTGGGACGGTGAATAACTGTTAATGGAGGCGACAGGAACCTACATCTTCCAATATCTCAGTGAAGTTGGTGGAAATGGCAACTGATGATCTACGTTAGGCCTGCAAAACACACTGAGCTTCACATTGCCTGCCACGAGTCTGTTTACTGGAAAGCATCTCTGTCTCATGATTACTGCAGTGTAACATTGAAGCTCGAGGCAAGCTTACAGAACACTCTTGAACATACCAAAGAGTCTCCTATTTCAAGAACCGCAATTTCCCCTCCCATGTGGTCAACAATGCCCTCGATTGCATCTCCTCCATTTTCTGCACTTCACCTTGAAACCCAGCCGTCCAACCACAACAGTTTTAAACACAAGGGGCGGCATAGTCGCTCAATGGTTACCACTGCTGCCTCACAGCGCCGAGACCTGGCTTCAATTCCCACCTCGGGTGACTGGGTGTAGTTTGCAGAATCTCCCAGTGTCTGTTTGGGTTTCCTCCGGGTGCTCCGGTTTCCTCCCACAGTCTCATTATGTGCAGGTAAGATGAATTGACCATGATAAATTGCCCATCGTGTTAGGTGCGTTAGTCAGGGGTAAATGTAGAAGAATGAGTCTGGGTGGGTTACTCTGCAGAGTGTCCGTGCGGACTTGTTGGACTGAAGGATCTGTTTCATACCGTAGGTCATCTAATTAAGCCCCCTATTCCTCATCTTCCACCACGTCAACCTCTCGATGCAATGTATCGACCAGCGCCATTTCAACCGCCCAAAATCAGACCCCATCACCAAAAATATATTTCCCTCCCCACCCCTTTGAGCATTCCGCAGAGAACATTCCCTCCATGACTCCATCGTTCGGCCCACAACCTCCACCAATCCAAACTCCATTCACAGCACATTCTCTTGCTGCCGCAAGAGATGTGAAACATGTGCACACACTTCCACCCACATATCCATCCAAGGTCCCAAAGGATCATATCACATCTGCAAAACCAAACAATATTATGTCATTTGCTCTGAATGTGTTCTTCTCTACATTGGGGAGATGGGACACCAACATGTGGAATATTTCAGAGATCATCTCGAGGGCACACGAACCAAACAACCTCAACTCCCTGTGGCTGATCAGTTAAACTCACCCTCTCACTTCGCCAAAGACGTGCTAGTCCTGGGCCTCCTCCACCGCCACGTCTAAGCCCCCCGGCGCCAGGAGGAAGATCACCATATTTTCCGTCTTGGGACATTCTGACCACACGACATCAACGTCAATTTCTCAACTTTCCTTATCACCACCCCTCCCCCCAGTCTTGTCCCAGATCCAAATCTGATACTCGGCACCACCCTCTTGAACTGCCGTCCCAGTCCAATTTCCTTCCCACGTATTTGGTCCACCAACCTGTTCGACCTATCACCATTGTCCCTACACCTGCATCTGCGAATCACCTCCCTAGCTACCTTCCCCACAGATACACGCACCCCTCCTATTTAACTCTCAGCCCTTTTCCTCATATCCGATATTCCTGAAGAAGGGCTTATACACAAAATAGCAATTCTCCTGCACCTCGGATGCTGCCTGACCTGATCTGCTTTTCCAGCGCGAAACTTTGACACAAGTTGTAAGAACACCACCTCATTTTCCACTTTGGGATAATGCAACTCTTTGGGCTCAATCCCGAATTCAATACTTTGAGTTCCAGAACTCACCTATACCCTGGGATCCTCTACGCGGATGTTGGTGTGGTGGAAGGTGAGGACCATCGGATTCTTCCTTGTTGCTGTTGGTGGGGTGGGCTTTTAGTGCGGAGGTGCGTGAAATGGATTAGATGCAATGGAGGGCATCTTCAACGACGTGAGAGGGGTAACTACAGTCTTTCAAGAAAGAGTACATTTAGTGTGTTCTGTGCTGGAACTGGTTCGCCTCGGAACAGATACGGCAGAGCTGGAGGAATTGGAATACGGGATAGCATTTCTGCAGGAGCTAGGGTGGGAGCAGGTGTAATCCAGGTATCTGTGGGAGTTGATGTGTTTGAAAAATTGTCAGTGTTGAGTAGATCATCGTTGATGGAGGTGAAAAGGCCCAGGAAGGGGAGGGAAGTGTCAGACATGATTCAGCTGAATATAAGATCTGGCTGAAATCTGTTGGTGAAGTTGATCAACTGCTCAACCTCCTCGGGGGATCATGGGGTGTCGCCACTGCATTCATCAATATAGCGGAAGAAGAGGTGGGAAGAGGTGCCGGTGCAACTACGGAAAATGGAACGTTCTACATAGCCAACAAAAAGGCAGGCATAGATGGGGCCCATGCAGGTGCCCATGGTTGCCCCTTTCATCTGGAGTAAGTAGGAGTTTTCGAAGAGGAATTGTTAAGGGTAAGGACGAGTTCAGCCAAACGAATAAGACTATCAGTGGAAGGGTACTGGTGGGGACGTCAGGAGAGGATGAAACGGTGGACTTGGAGGACCTAGACATGGCGGATGGAGGTGTAGAGGTATTGAGTGTCCATGGTGAAGATGAGGCATTGGATGCTGAGGAAACGGAAGTCTAGAACGAGGTAAAGGGCATGGGTTGTGTCTCGAGCATATGTGGGGAGTTTGGCGAAGGAGATTCGACAGTATCGAGGTAGGTGGGGATGATTTCAGTGGGGCAGGCGCAGGATGAGACAATGAGTCGGTCGGATTAGATGGGCTTGTGAATGTTGGAACGGAGGTAGAATGGGGCGGTGGAGATTTGCCAAAATACTAGGTTATGTATGGTCTTGGAATTAATGGTTAGATAATGGGGATGAGATCATGGTCGAGGAAGTAATATGACGAGGTGTCTTCGAGTTGGCGCCTTGCATCCGCGGTGTAGAGGTCAGTGCGCCATACTATCACTTCACCCCCTTTTTCCAGCGAGGTTGGAATTGGAGCCGAGGGAGTGGAGGGCTGTGTGTTGGAAGGGTGAGAGGTTGGAGTGGGGGAAGGAGGTAGACAGATTATACAGTTGGAAATGAAGAGATCGAGGGGGTAATAATACAGCGCGTGGTGTCCACGTGGATGGAGTCTGTTGGAGGCGGGTGAAGGGGTCCTCGAAAGGTGGGCGGGTGGTCCTCGAAAGGTGGGCGGGTGTCCTAATAGAAAACGTAAGCTCGGAGGCGGAGCTGGGAGAAGTGTTCGATGTCAAGACACGTATTGAATTCGTTGATATGTGGATGGAAGGGGTTGAAGATAAGACCTTTTCTGGGGACTGTCCATTTGTCTTCAGTGAAGAGAAGGTCTGGGAGATAGTGAAAACTCAGCAGGGGTGGGAGCTAGGACCTGGTTTAGGATTCTTAGCGTACTAAGAGCCTGTATCTGGGGTTGGAGTGGCGGTCGGGGGAATAAGGGTGGAGTCATTAGAAGAGGTGATGTTCCCCTCAACGTTCTTGGGAGGCGGAGATGGTGACAGTGGGATCTGTCGGGGAGTGTGTCAGCAGTATAGAGGTGAGTGGCGTTCGTGGGAGCGGAGGTACTGGCGACGATGGCAGGGGGCAAGTCACAGCACGCATGACATCAGCAATGCCGTGAGGGGCGTAATTGATGTCATGCGTGGCGCATGTGAAATTATTAGTGGCTGAGGACGCGACCGCAATGGGGATGGAAGGGACGTTACTGATCGCTGTGAGCATAGTGGCTGTATCAGCCTCGTGGTTAATGGTGTCCGAGCAGTTCCACAGCATGAGGAAACACTCTGGAATTTTTTAAGGAGCGTTGGTTTTGGAGCTGGGTATATAAAGGTTTGTTGTACTTACAGTTTTTGATGTTTGAGTTAGTTGAGAAATACTGTTTGATGAGACTATGAATTCATCTTAGGGTACAGTACAGAACGGGGCCTTTGCAGTTCTGACAGAGGGTAGCTCTCAGTTGAGGCATAGTTTGACTACTTTTCACTCCCACGTTTGAATATGCCCTCCAATGCATCTCATCCACGTCACGCACCTCTGCCCTCAAACCCCAGCCCTCCAACTGCAACAAGGATAGAATCTGCCGGTCGTCAACATCCACACCCCCACCAAATTCCGCATAAACCATATCATCCGCTGACATTTCCGCCACATAGAAATGGACCACAACACCGGAGTTATATTTCCCTCCCCAATCCTATCCGTTTTCTGCAAAGACTATTCTGTCCATGACTACGTGGTCAGGTCCACGCCCCCCAATAATGCAGCTTATCCTCCTGGCATCTTCTCCTGCTATCACAGTCATTGAAATACCTGCGCCCACATCTCCCTCCTCACCAACATCCAAAGCCCCAAAGCAGTCTTCCTCACATATCAAAGTTTCACCTGCACGTCCACAAATGTCATTTATTGTATCCATTCCTTCCAATCCGGTCTCCTTAACATTGGGGAGACGGTCCATGTGCTGCATAACGCTTTAGAGAACATCTCTGGGACATACGCACTGATCAACCCACCGTCGAGAGGCCGAATATTTGAACTCCCTCTCCAATTCTGCCAAGGACATGCAGGTCCTGGGCCTCCTCCACCGACACTCACTTTCTGCCCAACGCCTGGAGGAAGAACGCCTCATTTATGATCTTGGTACACTTCAACCCCAGGGCATCAATGTAGACTTCACCAATTTTTCATTACCCCACAACCCCCACCTTCAATGTGTTCCACACTGCCAGCTCAGCACCATCCTCATGACCTGCCCGACATGCCAATCTTCCATCCCACCTATCTGCTCGACTCTCCTTTCCGAACTATCATCTTCATCCACACATCCATCCATCTTTTACACTCTCAGCTCCCTTCTCCCCAGCCCCACTCCACTCCCATTTAACTCTCCACCCCGGAGGCTCCCAGCCTCATTCCTGATAAAGGGCCCTTGCCTGAATTTTCCTGCTCCTCGCATGCTGCCCGAGTAGCTGTGCTTTTCCAGCACCACTCTAATCTTGACCGCAGCCGTCAATCAGTCGGGTGCTATTGTGAGTTGAGTGGCCGGACCTTCCCTCACTCTGCCCTCGGCTGGTCTTCATCGTTCACAGTGAATGGGGCAGTCTCACAGATCAAAGATGATGGGGCTATTCTGTACATTGGGGCTCTACTCGCTCCCTCTGGAGATGCTGCAAATCTGTCCCAAATACCCTGCTTTTCCCAAAGCCCTAAATTATTTTGCTTAAAAATTTAACATTCAAATCTTTTTTGAGAAAAACTGCTGAATCTGCACCCAGCTGCTGTTCATACTGGGCAAAATGCTCACAACTTACAGCGTAACATAATCTTCTCATTTTCACACCTGCATTATTTGCTAATTAACTGAGAGGAGTTAATACAAAATTTATAAATGTGAATAATTTATCTCTCTCTGAGAATTAAATATATTGGATTCAAATTTACACAGAATCGATAACACTGCTCAACCTTCTCAGCTCCAAGAACAATTACCTGAGTTTCTGTTTATAGACCTTCAGTCTGAAAAACAACCCTCATCCATTGCTGTCTGTATGCAAATTGACAAGCTCGCCCTGAGTCCCATGTGACGAAAGATTACTCATTTGTCTACGATGCGGAATTTGGTCAAACGCTTTACTAAGTTGCAAATAAACAATGTAGTCCACTGTGCCCTCCTCAGGCTTCTTGGTTACCCCATCAAACAAAACGCACACAAATTTGTGAGACATCCTCTTACAAAACCATGCTGACTATCCACAGTCATTCCATGCCTCTCCAAATGCATGCAAATTCTATCCTTCAGAATCACCTCAAAGGACTTGCTCAACATCGAATCACAGATCTATAATTCCCAAGCTTTAATTTAGATCGCTTCTTAAACAAAAATAAAACACTTGCCACTTCGCAGTCATCAGGCACTTCACCCATAGTTATAAATTACACAAATATCTTTGCAAGGAGCCCTGCGATTTCTACCCTGATATCCCACAATGCATTCAGATGCATTATAGCATGTTCTGGAGATTTATCTACTTTTGTGTTTTCTCAGACTATATTTGGATTATCCTTGACCCAATTTTCCAAAGCAACCTGAAATCGTTACATTGCCTTCCTGATATCCCGAGACTAAAATAGTGGCATCACATTTGCAGAGAAACAATCTGTTAGAACTGTCCCACAGTCCAGCAAAATTTAATGAATTATCACAAATTCATTTGCTATTTACCTCGCTACATCTTTTACAACCCTAGGATGCATTCCATCCGGGCCAGGAGACCTGTCTACCTTTAGGCTGGTAGCTTTCCCAACACTACTTCTTTCCAGATAATGATTGTTTCTGTGCAATCATCTGCCATTGTTTCCATAAGTCTGCAAAATTGAGATCAGGAGAGTCTAGAGACAGTGTGCTCCTGTCAGAAGACAAAGTTGTTGGCTGTAGATTGTTTTCGCGAGTGTGTAGAAACTTAAGAATTATTATAAGGTAAGGCGAGAAAGTCTTGAATAATATATTAGGACCATTGTTTTACTTTTACACAGATGGTGGATCGTATATGGAATGAATCTCCAGTGGAAGTGGTAGATGTGGGAGTTACAATGTTTAAATATATTTGGACAGGTGCATGAATCAGAAACGTTTGAGGGACTTTGACCAAACACAGGCGATTCGGACGGGTTTAGTTGAATTTATGGGCATTATGGAGTGGTTGGACCATCAGGTCTCACACATCTCCCAGTCACAGTCACAAACATTTCTATCGATGTCAGCACTTCTAGCCTCACAAACCTCCCTGTCACAGTTATCTCATCCAGCCTCACAACTCTCCCTGTCACTGTGACCTTATCGAGCCTCACGAGACTCCCTATCGCTGTACCACAACCAGCTTCACAAGCCTCTCTGTCACTGTCACCAAATCTAGCCTCACAACTCTCCCAGAAACCTCTTTCAGCATCACATCTATCCCTAACAATGTAAACTTATGCAACCTCAAACTCTTTCCAACCATGTAACCTCATCAACACAAACCTCCATCTCACTGTAAATTCATCCAGACTCAGGACCCTCCCCATCACTCTCCTCTCATCCAACCTCACAAATGCATCTGTTACTGTCAGATCATCCACACACTCTCCCTGTCATTCTCATCTCCTCCAGTCTCACAAACGCATCTGTCTCTGTCACCTCATCCACACTAACGCCCTGTCACTGTCATCTCATCCAGCCTCACAGTCCACCCTGTCACTTTCATCTCATCCAGGCTGACTACCCTCCCTGTCACTCTCATCCCATCCTGCCTCATGCCCCTCTCTATCACTGTCATCTTATCGAGCCTCACAAACCACCCTGTTACTATCATCGCAGCCAACCTCATAAACCGGCTCTCAATGTCACACCAACCACCCAACCCACCCGATGACTGTCAAACGATCCAGACTCATGACATTCCCTATCACTGTCACCTGATTCAGCCTCATCACGCTCGTTGTCACTGTTATCTCATCCAGCCCCACAACTGTATCTGTCATTGTCATCTCATCCACATGAACTCCCTCTCACTGTCATCTCATCCAACCTAACAACACTCCCTGTCACTGTCATCTCACCTGCACAACCCTCTCTGTACTGTCATCTCATCCATCCTCACAAACGCCCTTATCACTGTTATCTGATCCAGCAACACTTCCGTATCTGTAACTGTCATCTCATCCACACAACCTGCCTGTCATTTTCATCTCAGCCAGACTCTTATCCCTCCCTATCACTATCATCTCAGCCAGCCACACAACCTACCGTATTACTGTAACTTCATTCAATCTCACAACCTTCCCAGTCACTGACATCTCATTCAGCCTCACATCTCTCCATAGCACAGTCACCTCATTCTGCCTCACAATACTGCCCAATACTGTAATCTCATCCAACCTCATAGCCCTCCTTGTCACTGTCGGCTCATCCAGCCTCTCAAACCTTCCTGCCATTGTCACGTCATCCAGACTCACATCCCACCTTCTCACTGTTACCTCATCCAGCCTCACAAAACTAACGATCACAGTTCCAAACCTTTCTATCGATGTCAGCTCATATATTCTCACAAACCTCCCTGTCAGTTATCTCAACCAGCCTGATAACGTTCTCTGTCACTGTCACCACATCCAGCATCACGCCTCTCCCTGTCACTGTCACCATATCCAGCGTTACAAATTCCCATCAATGTAATCACATTCAGCCCCACTACTATCCCTGACACTCACCTCATGCAGTCTAAAAACCCAGCCTATCATTGTCAACTCATCCTGCCTCAAAGCCTTATTGGCGCTATCACCTCAAAACATAATCTTCCCTTTCACTGTCAGCTCATCCAGACTCAAGACCCTGCCCGTATCTTTCATCTCATCCAGCCTCACAACAGCATCTGTCACTTTCACCTTATCCACACTACCTTCCTGTGAAAATCGTCAAATTCAACCTCACACAACCTCCTCTCATTGCCATCTCATTCAGACTCACAACGTTCTTTGTCACTTTCGAGTCATCCACACAACCTTCCCTGTCACTATCACCTTAACCAGCCTCACAACCATCTCTATCACTGCCATCTCACCAGCCTCACAAACCTCTCTATCACTGCCATCTCATCTAGCCTCACAACCATCCCTGTCACTGTCATCTCATTCAGCCTGTCAATACACCCAGTCACTGCCATCTCATCCAGCGTCACAACACACTCTATCGCTGTCAGGTCATCCAGACTCAAAAAGCTCCTTATCACTTTCTTCTCATCCAGCCTCTCAACCCTCTCTGTCACTGACTTGTCATTCAGCCTCACAATCCGACGTCTCACTGTCATCACATCGAGCTTCAAAATATTTTCTGTGACCGTGACCGCATCCAGCCTCTCAACGCTCCCTGTCATTGTCAGAACCTCCTTATATCTGGCCGATCTTTAAGCTCCTACAACCATCCCTCTCCGTGGAACCTCCACCAGACACCACAACCCTCTGTGTCTCGAGATCCCCCGACAGTTCTGTCTGTCTCTCTTCCCAGCTTCAGTCCCACCAACACTAATTTCATGACCCATGTTATCAGATCCCTACTACTGTGCCGATCTGTGCAACCTCTACTAGACCGCACAACTCTCTCACTTTTTCTGACTCACAGCAGTGATTTCAAACCTCCGCAATTCTTCAAACATCATCAGACTCTATGCCCCGCCCTATCATGTTCAGCCGCGACCATCCCCCGAATTTGTCTTGCCTGTGTACACCATCAAGTTGATATAAGCCTCTTCATTCCGTCGTGTTTTGCACCCCCGACCATCCTCTCCATCTCTGCGAATTCTACCTACAACTAATACTCTCCCTATTTGTGCAAATATGGCAAATTCACACACTAGCAAGCAAAAACGAAACAGAGTGCAGATTCCTTGTTTTCACACGGCGACCACTGTATCCATGGAATCGTTTTCCCTGATTTCAGCTTCGAGAATTTACCGCAGACAAAACATACTAGCCCCTTTATTGTGTTGCCCTTACAGAAATCGCTATCTGTGAAACCTCCTTCAACCCCAGATCCTCTAACGTGCTGAAACCTGACACTCAACATCGCAACCCTCTTTATTCCTTAACATTGTTCAGTCTCTAAAACCATCCCTATCAGTATAATTTCATCCAGTCCCTACAATACTCCCAACTTCTGTACCCTCTTTAAAATGCAAACAGCCTCCCTGTCTGTGTGAACTCCTTCAGTTACTATTGACCTCCCTATCGCCGAGAATATTTTGAAACCTCCATTTGTTTGTAAACAGCTATTTTCCCTAAATCCCATCCGATTTTATCAGCGTTTGCCATCTCTAACAACCCTTTCTATGATTGTGACCTCCTTCAGTCTCAACAAGCCTCCCCATCACGTCACATCTTCCAGCATGCACAACGCTCACTCTCTCTGAAATATCTTCCAGAGAATAAAATCATATTTATCTCTAACATACTCCAGTCCATACCGCCCTCCCGAACTTGTAAAAGTTTCCAATACATATCATTGTCCCTTTTGCGTGTGACATTCCCCAATCCATCATAACCTCCTTATTCCTGTAATATTTTCTAGACTTCGCCAACAATCCTATTCCTGTAGCATTCTCCAGAACATTTTCCAGTTCCTATCCATATAATCGCCCCCAGACACCACAGCTGTTGTTAAATGTACCACTTGCTATTTTCCTCCGAATGAGTAGGGTATGGAAACAATGTAACGCCAATAACGCTCCACAACCCGACATGCATCCATATCCCTGGAATCTAATCTCGGCCCTCTATCTCTGGAAAATCCCCCAAGAAAGAGAATTATTTCTCCCGTAAACATTCGCTAGAGCTTTTAACCATCCTTCTATCCGTCGCATCATCTACGCCCGAACACCTCGCAAAATCGATCATCTCTCTTCATTCTGCAAAGCCCCACTAACACTTAAACACTCCCTGTATTTGTAGCAAGGCAGATGGAATGACATAATTTACTGAAGTGAGCACATATGGTCGAATTGTCATACAGGAGAAGTGACTGCACAACGACCATCGCGAATATTGAACAGCGAGTATTGAACAGTTGTCTGGATTTCAGTGGTATCAGCAAAAAAGCTAAACAAGGTCAAATTGTGTATTGACGAATGGATGCGGTAACTGCTTTAGTCAGACAGCCAATTAATGTGGGAATCAAATTGTGGTGTAATTTTCCATTGAAGTGAGAAATAACACGGACATTACCCGTCGTCAGGAATTTCTTTATCGGCACCAAACAGTGATGGCATAATAAATATGGTAACATTTAGGAAATTGAATGTACTTTCTCCAAGGGTAGTACAGTAACTGTGTGTGACAGGAGTCTACATTCCGACTGGATAACTAATGTGCATCAGTTATGTAATGGATGGAATTCTGGATTACGTACGAGATGGCTTTCTGTAACAGCATGTCAAGGAGCCATCAAAAGAATGGACGATTGTAGATTAAGTGATGTGTAATGCGAATTATCTAATAATCGTACTGTAATGCATCTTTGTGGTCATCGAAGCAGAATGTTATAGATTTTTTGAGTTCAAAACAGTCCACGAGATGGAGTGGAATGAGACAATTTACCCATCGTGTATATTCCGCCATTTTAAGATTATGGCTGATGCGATAATTCCAAATTCTATTTTCCTAACTTTTTCAGGTAATCCTCGTTTACCTGATTATTTACACTCTGACCATCTTTTCTGTACATATCGTTCATGACCCAACCTTGACAGCCCTCTGCATTAAGGAATCCCACAGGTTCGCTCACCTCTGAGTGAATAAATTCCTCTTAATCTCCGTCTTGAAAGAATGAGGCCTTGATAGGTTTCGATGCCGTCTGGTTACAGATCCTCACACAAAGAAAACTAAAGCAAGTGGCAAAGACCATTATTCAGGGTAAGGCGAAGGAATTTTCGAACATAGACTTTAGGAAGTTATCTTGTTTTGTTTTGTCCCACGTGCCATGAAATACATATTGGTTGATAATTTGGCTACGAAATTCTCTTGGTCATAGTAGACAGACAAATGCAAAGTGGTGCAGTTCTGTTTGGAAGTCTGTGGACAATGGTGTTTTGCAATGACTAGCACTGCGATTTATGTTTGTAATTCAAATCAGTGATGAAGATGAAAATTTCAGTGGTCTGATTAGTAATTTTTCAGACTTCGTTTAGAAGGGCATGTTCTAATGAAGGTTAGTTGGGTCCATTGTGAATCGTGAGGAACGATGTTGAAGGAAGCAGCAGCATATCGTTACCAGGAACGCTGGGCAGAGAAATGGAAAATTGCATTTCATCGGTACAATTGTGAGACGATGCATTTTGAGAAGTCACATGTAAGAGAAAAGTACACTGCAATGATCAGACTCTTAGGAAAATTGATATGCGGGATCTTGAGTGCAAATCCATAGCTCCCTGAAACAAACACCAGACCAGGATGCACTGAAAAGAAGAAGTATGGCATACTTACCCTCATCAGTCTCAGGATTGAATACAGATGTTTGCATCCAATGTTGTAACCGAATAAAACTGCAGAACCGCTACGTTTGGAATGTTGTGTACAGTTCTCATTGACAAACTGCAGGAAGGATGTGGAGGTTGTGGAAAGACGCAAAAGAGGTTTACCATCATATTACCTGCATGTTAACTGTAAGGGTATTTTGGACACAGCTTTACTTAATAGTCGGATTCTGAGGGGGGACCTGGTTCAGATTATACCATTAGGAGAGGTGCGGGTTATATAGACAGCCAGAGTCTCTTTTTCGAAAGTGGAAATGTCAAATACGAGGGAGCTTTTGTTTAATGTGAGAGTGATAAATTTAAAATGAGATGAATGAGACAAGGTTTACTTGCACAGAGGGCAGAAGCTTATCAGCAGGCGGTAAGAGCGGATATGCGTAAATTTCTAAACTGGCATTTAGACAGAAATATGAGGAGGAAGAGAATGGAGGCCTATGGGTCACATATGATGGTATCAGTTTCGAATACTTTCAGGATGGCACAGTCACTTTGGGCTGAAGTTTTCTTTACTGTGTTGAACTGTTCTCTTTTCGAACTTTCTGCAACTATCCTGTCAAATCGCTCCAGAGTCTTGGATGTTTCATTCAATTTGTCTCTCATTCGTTTGAAATCCAATGGATTCCAGCTCAACCTTCTCAATCCAGTGTGATTAGATCATTCCTCCATTCTCATGTTCTGAGTGAGCCTTCTCTGCCCTGCTTCAAAAGCAAGACTATTTTTCATTTTAGTTACTCAGATAGTTCATAATATTTTAGGTGAGGTGTGATTCATACCTTGCAACAAGAACAAGACCTTCCTATTTTTAGACTACATTCCCTTTGTAATAAGCATTTGGTCTGCTTTTTCTATGACTTGTTTTCCAGATTGAGACACAATGACTTCCAAAGCCCTTTGTACTGCCAGTCTGAACCCAAACCCCGTTAGCCTGACCATAAACCAGGGGAACATGCTGGAATGTAATCCGAAAGATATGATATTAAACAATGAGTGGGTCTTTATAAACAATGGGATGCACATAGTTTTGTAAAAAACAAATGGTTTTAAATCTGTTAGATTTTATATTTTGGAGTGGCCAAAAATGGCAGAATAGTTAAGTGTGGGGGACAAGAGTGTCGATATAGGTAATACCTGAAATTTCAGAAGCACTTTGACAAGTATCAAGAAGGGCTGAAGATCAGCTAAGGAGAGAATAAGGCTCCTTAAAGATTAATGGGCTATAAAATAGGAATACATTTGATGGGGGATATCCAAAACAAGTACTTTGCGTTAGGATTTACTGAGGAGAAAGCCATGGATAGTATTGAACAGGAGGAAATAAAAGTTATGTCTTGAAAAGAGTTCACATTGGAGACCCAGAGGCGCTCAATGTCTTAAAATGCAAAAAGGTAAATAAAATCTTTGGACATGATGAGATGCATCCCAGGAACTTGTGAGAAGCTACGGTTGAAATTACAGGCCACTTCCCTGAGATTTGTTGTATCATCCACATCCACTGCAGACCAGTCTGATTGTTGGCAGGGGTAGGTACGTTGTTTGATGAGATTCTGAGAGACAGGATCATCATGCAATTGGAAAGGCACGTACTGACAGGCGATAGTCATCATGGTATTGTGCGTGGAAAATGATATCACAAGTAACTGGGTGATGTTTCGAGGTGTTAGTACGATGATAGATCAAGGCGAATCAGTAGACGTCGTCTACATGAATTTAACAAGGCCTTTGACGAGAGTCCGCATTTCATATTTTCTTATCAGCTTTCAGCACACAGGATCAGGGTCCATTCAACAACTGGATTCAAAATAGGTTCATAAGGTGTTGCTGCTCAAACTGCAGGCCTGTGACCAACGGTGTTCCACGGGTTTTCACTGTTGTGCATCATTTTAAAAGTAATTTGGATGAAATTACAGGAGGCGTAGTTAGCAAGTTTGTGAATGATTTTGAAATTGGTGTTTAAATGGAGAGTGAAGAACGTTATCAAAGAACACAACAGAATGAACAGTATTACTGGGCAAGTGAGGTCAAGGAGTAGAGTAGAAACAATCCTGGTAATTGTAGACCAGTGAGCCTTACTTTACTTGTTGGTAATGTGTTGGAAACGGTTATAAGAGATAGGATTTTTAATCATCTCGAAAAGAATAATTTGACTAGGGATAGTCAGCACGGTTTTGTGTAGAATAAGTCGTGCCTCACACACTATATTTACTTCTTTGAGAAGGTGACCAAACTGGTAGATGAGGGTAGAATGCGGAGGAATGGGATTGTGGGAGATATAGCAGTTTGCATCAGTAATTGGCTTACTAAAAGAAGACAAAGGGTGTTGGTTGATGGGAAATGTACATCCTGGAGTCCAGTTACCAGTGGTGTACCGCAAGGGTCGGTGTTGGGTCCATTGCTGGTCGTCATTTTTAAAAACGACCTGGATGAGGGCCTAGAAGAGTGGGTTAGTAAATTTGCAGACGACACTAGGGTCGGTGGAGTTGTGGATAGTGACGAAGGACATTGTAGCTTACAGAGAGACACAGATAAGCTGCGGAGCTGGGCTGAGATGTGGCAAATGGAGTTTAACGAGGATAAGTGTAAGGTGATTCACTTTGGTCGGTGTAACTAGAATACAAATTACTGGGCTAATGGTAAGATTCTTGGTAGTGTAGATGAGCAGAGAGTTCTCGGTGTCCAGGTACACAGATCCTTGAAATTCGCCACCCAGGTTGACAGGGTTGTTAAGAAGGCATGCAGTGTTTTAACTTTTATTAATAGAGGGATCGAGTTCCGGAAGAATGAGGTTATGCTACAGCTGTACAAAACGATAGTGTGGCCGCACTTGGATTATTGTGTACAGTTCTGGTCACTGCATTATAAGAAGGATATGGAAGCTTTGGAAAAGGTGCAGATGAGATTTATTAGAATGTTGCATGATATGGAGGAAAGAGCTTACAATGAAAGGCTGAGGGACTTGAAGCTGTTTTCGTTCGAGAGAAGAAGGTTGAGAGGTGACTTAATAGAGACATATAAGATAATCAGAGGGTTAGATCGGGTGGACAGGGAGAGCCTTCTTCCAAGAATGGTGACAGCGAGCACGAGCGGGAATAGCTTTAAATTGAGGGGTGATAGATATAGGACAGATGTCAGAGGTTTCTTTACTCAGAGAGTAGTAAGGGTATGGAATGCTTTGCCTGCAACAGTAGTAGATTCGCATACATTAAAGTCATTGTTGGACAAGTATATGGACGTACATGGAATAGTTTCCGGTAGATGGGTTTTGGATTGTTATGACAGGTCGGCGCAACATTACTGCGCTGTAATTTCTATGTTCTGTGTAAAATATTCTCTATTAGGGTCTTGGGGAGCATCGTGTGTCAAGATTGGTCTTATTGTAGGTTCGGTTTTACTTGCTGTCGCCTTCGTCTTTTGTTGTGCTTTACTTTTTATTAATTTTTTTCAGTTCTCGGCACTAGATGGCAACTTGTTGTCATTTCAGCTACTCCCAGATTTGGTTCCTATTCTGACGGATACCCACCGCTCTACTATTATGATGTGACAACTGCCACGGTGCAAGGATTATTTCCACGTGGGGACATCGATAATACTTCAGAAAAACGCGTGGGGCCTAGATTGTGAGGGTTCTTGGGTCTTTTTTCCTGGTCTCGTTACTGGAGAAAAGGTTTTTGGCCCAAGGGACCCAAGAACGGAGGAAAAACACGTAAAGCATCAGACTCCAAAAATTATTTAGTGCGTGTTGGAACCTGCGTTGTTTGTATAGGGCACAAGAAGGGCTGTGTTTAATGTCTTCCTTCTCTCGGCGAGAACAGTACGTCTCAAAGCGGGGAATATTGGAAAATAAAGAGCATGAAAGCATCAGAAGGCGATTTGTTGCAAGGGATGAAGGATGTGATAAGAATAGTGGAATGCTCTGACATCAATTAGCAGTGTAAGGTTGAGGCTGAAAGGACACCATGGCGAGATTAGATAACACAGTTGGTAAAGTTAGTAATTAGTAATTAGTGCAGTCAGCTTGAGACAGAAGACTATTGTAATACATGGAGGAGCTAAATATCTAATGCTGGAATTTTAGTCTAGAATGGAAGATTGCTGTAGCAGAGGTGATAATAAATAAGCAATTTTAACGTTAGAATAACATTAAGTGGATTATCGGAAATTCTATTTTGTCACAACTAAAGAGTTAATGGGAACTAGCAACACTGGTTTATTGTGTAGCTGGAGTTAAGTATTTTCGATTAACTTGGTTGGTCATGCTGATAATCTAAGATAAACAGGATTAAAAAAAAGATATGAAAAGAAACACGGACTCTAAGGTTCGTGGGCATTAGAGAATCTGCTTTCTGAATGTCACGGTTTTTTGTTTGCAAATAAAATACCAACTTCTTGAAGAACTCTCTGTCTCCTGGTGATTCTCCACAATTTCTCCACAACAGTTCTGCCTACAAATTCTCCTTCTCTGGTTTTGTTGTTTTCCACTGCATCTTGTAACAATTCTCTCTCGTGATGCCTTTCCGTGATTAACCCCTTTAATTCCTCCCTTCTCTTCTTCGGTTCAGCTTTCCTTTACTCGTCCTCAACCCATTTAATCTCTCCTCCTATTTCCACAGTTCCTTTTATAAAAGGACATTGCTTGGTGTTTTCTGTGTTAGAGTAAAGAGGCGGTTTGTCTACCTTCTGCAACTCTGGATACAAAGGAGACTTGTCTTCCTTACCTTTAGTTTCCACAGGCCGCTTCTGTTGTTCTTTTGCAGCTTGCATGCTCCGAAAAGACGCCTGTTATGCTCTTACCAGTTTTAGGTTTCGTCCCCCCGACTGAAATTTTTTATTATTTCTCCCCCCGACTGAATTTTTTTTAGTATTTCTAACTCCTGTTCCCTTTCCAGGCTTTACTTTTTTGAATCACCTTTGATTTATGATTTTTAATTAATCTACCCATTTCAGCATACATATTTATAGCTTCTTTTGGCCAATTGCTTTTTTCCCCATTTCTTGGAGATCATCACAATGTCATGTTTTGAGACTCGGAATATTTTACCCAATATTTCAACTATGCCTCATTTACTCATCCTGACATGCATTTTAGTGAAGCTAATCTATTGTCCCTATTCTCACATATCACTCCTCAATGTCTCACCAGTCTGGTAATGCAATGCGAATTATTATTATTAGTATTCGCTAAATGCACAACTCATAATCATCCTTTATCGATCTTCAGTCCTAAACTTCCTTGGTTCTACCTAATTAATAACATGCAACCTGTCCTCGTTCGCTCTTCCCATATGGACCCTTACTCTTCTCGGACTTTACCCTCAGAACATGCGAGGACTTTTTCCTGCACTGTCCGTTCAACCCTCGCCACCAGCGATGCGTTATACACAGTGATGTCCTTTGCCTTGCCTGTCCAGCCCCTTGTCACCTGTGAGGCGATATACATGGGGAATTTCTAACACCACGTGAAATTTAATTCCAGCCAACTTCTACTTTCCATTCCCACTAAACCCAATGCATAGTCATCTCGATCAATCCTCTGATTCTCCTCAAATCTCAATATATGATCAATCTTCTTGGACCGTTGGATTTGAGAGAACCACCACCAGTTTTCCTACATCCCTGCGTTCCTGAGGATCTCCATCACTCTGCAGAATTTTTCAGAATTAACAGTGAAACACTTACCTTTTTACCATTTATAGTGTCGGGTTTAGGAGTGTCCCCGACCGATGGGGATGCGCCCTCAGGTCGCTGCCACTTTCGGGTCCGTTTCTTCCCGATCGTGCCAATGTCAATGTTGTCGTGGTTGAATGTGCCAATCAGAATAATCAGGAAACACAGATAATTCCTCAGGATGAAAATACTTTATTTGCAAACAGAATTTATGGTCATCAGAGAAGTTATCCCTGGAAGTCCACGAACAGCGAGAGTAATCTAATGCTTGTGTTTATCTAAAAGCCACGCCCTTTCTCCATTACATTAGCATAATCAATCGCACTATGCCTACATTATATTTCTTAACCAGTCAGGCTCTGCCACAATTGTCTTTTGGATTACTGCAGATATGACTTGGTTATTTTGTTCACCTTTTTTCACCTCATAGGCCACAGTTACGCGAGGCTGACTCAAGCACACAAACCAGACCGAACACTTGAGCAACATCCAAGCAAGTATTACTTTGTAGTAATATACTCACATTTACCATCAGCAGAGGCGATGGGCAGAACAGCCTCCTAATGCTTCTCCATCTTGTGGTTCGAGGTTTTCTTCTGATGAGATTGGGAATTGTGTCCCCAATGACAGCAAAGGCGGCAGAAAACGCTAAACTGTGGCAATGTCAATCCTGGAGTATATAATTTCCTTGTTCTGCAGACATTTCATCAATTCACTCAGTAACTGTCAAAGAGCGATCTGTACTTTCCTCTGGAACTGCAACCTTGACATTTCCTCATGCAGACTGCTCCGCGAATGTTTCTCATCACCACTGTGAAGCTGAGGGAAGACAAACAGAACGTTCTGGAAATGATCAGCAGGTCAGCAGCAATTTCAGCTCTGATGAAATATCATAAAGCTGAAACCTGAACTTTGTGTCTTTTTCTGCAGATGCGGCACGGTATGTTGTGTTTTCTGAGATTTTATTTTGAAGGAGCTTGCATTCCCAGCGTCTCCAGTCTCTTGTGTTTGACCGATACTCGGGGACGTCTGAAGACATTTTGAGATGAAAACCGGGCAAGACGCTACGCAGGCATAGCGGAGGTGCAATGTGATCTTCACTGTATTCGGAAGACAAATGTTTTCAGAAAGCTTTTATTCAGTTTGACGACCTGTTTCTGGGATTCAAATATTGGGCGATTTTCAGGTTTGTCCACCATTGGATTTTACTGACACGATTTATATCTTTAGCCTTACTGTTAATGTGAAGATGGGTCGTGGGTCTGCAGTTTCCTCTCCTGCTGTTGAATAAAGTTCATTCTGTCTGTGAGAGGAAATGGATTGTTGTTTGTTCTAAACATTTCTTTTTTCAACCAACAGTCACCTGCTTTGCGAGGAGGAGGTGGATCTCCTGTTCGATTGAAATGTAAATGAAGCAGCAGCCCAGAAGAAGTTGTCTTGGCACGGTTCTGTGTTTAAAGCCCATAACGAATAGTTTGTGTTTGGGCACACAACATCCCTGCAGCATTGTTTCAACAAAGACTTGACAGGAAAGCGTCATATATACCTGAAAGCTACTAACCAGTCAGTAGCCCCAGACAGCGAGCTCGAACATGATGAAAACCCCGAGTGGTACACTGTTGCCTAACACCATTATCATGTCACGGCTTGATCACAAAGACTCCAGACTTGCAGAGAGACACATTCTCATTCAACCGCAAGCCCTCAGCCAACGGAGCACTGCTGTGCAGGCTGAAGGGAAGTGATCGTACCACAATGAGAACATATTGCCAACAAAGGAGTTTGAAAAGCCGCGCACTTTCTATCTCTCTTCTGTATGCACTCTCTGGCTGTCTTCAATCCTCTTCTTCCTCTTTCCACTTGGTTATCATTCCCTTTGAGTTCGTCATGCTGGCCTTCTCCACGTCATTCTTTGAGCCTCGCTCTTCTCATGTTCTATCTTTCTCATTTATCCATCCTGCTCTGAACTGAGGTGATTGATTCCAGTCTGCCTGTCACAGGGAGGATGCGGGAAATATTCTTGACTCTCCCTCAGACACAACGAGACAGATAGAGATGATTTGGCTCTGCGTTGGGGGTATGGGACAGATTCCAACACAAATGTGCACAGACAACTTACAACAAAATTCTTACAAACGTAATGACAAACCAAGTGTCAAACTGTATTACTGCATTTGGGTCATTAGGACATTAATGTTCTTGTTCCAAACAAAACTGATTCACTTTTCCAGCTCCGTATGGATAGCACAATGAAGAATACATCCGATTGAAAAGTCACACGTTGTGGGTTCATATCTGGATTGTTTGTACTTCACAATTAATCTTTCTCATTGCCCTAAACCAGGGATGAGGCCAACATTCCGCATCTGCATGAACGACAATCCTTTCACTGTCTCACATCAATAAATGTCACTGGGAACATCAGAGTGAATCTCCCAGTGCTCTCAGAGGAGGGGAAGCTGAAATAGTCCCATATGCTGCTCATAGTCACCTTTCCATTTCCCAAACACACTGATCCAAGTACTGCCCTCCTGGGAACAGGAACGAAACAAACATCAAAATACAAGCTCCAGCTTTCTGTAACTTTACAAACACTTTGGGAAGCGGAATCAGAGGGGAATGAAGGGAGAACTTTGCGACTGAGCAGGGACTGCCAAGACAACCTCTTCTTCTATAAGACAAGGGGACAGTGATTCCGATGCTCTTGTAGAAATTAACTGCTCGGAGATATTGAAAGGATTCCTATCAGAACTGCTCTGTTTCTGCTGTTGTCATTATTAGGAACACTAAAGCCTGATTTCCTGATCGGGAATCGAAGCCAGACTGTGGCGGTGAAAGCGCCAAGTCCTAACCACCAGCAGCAAGGATACAGTTTTGCTTCAATGACTATTTCTTCTGATATAATTTCGTCAAACTGCCTCCAGGTCTCACACGTTCGCTCGCGCTCTCCCACCAGGCTCACTCGCTACATCCCGCTTGGTCTTGCTCGCTCTCTCTTAACCAGTCTCGCTCCTTCATTCACTCACTCCCACCGAGGCTGCCTCCTTCCCTCTATCCCGGTCTCACTCTTCTGCTTTCAATTTACCAGCCCGTCTTGGTCATGCTCTCCGTCTTGGTCTCAGTCGCTTGCTCGCGCTCTCTCACCCAGTTTCGCTTGTACCCTCTGTTCCAGTCTCAATATTTGTTCGCTGTCTCCCACTAAGGCTTGCTCAGTCCCTCTCTGCCGGTGTCACTCTCTCTATTCCGCAATCCCTCCAGGTCTCATTTGTTTGATTGCACTCTCCCTGTCAGTTTCAATCGCTCCCTCCGCCATGTCTCACGAGTTTGCTCGCTCTCTCCATCCATTGTTCCTCTGCACCTCCCAGTCTCAGTCTTCTTCTCGGTCTCTACCACGCAGGCTCGCTCGCTCCTGTAGAGAAGAAACATATAGAGACCTACCAGGAGACGCAGAGAGTTCTTCAAATAGTAGGTCTCTTATTTGCAAACAAAAATCCTTGACACTGTGAAAGCAGATTCACGACTGCCCATGAAGCTCAGGATGCATGGATCTATAATTTTTTTATCATGTTTTTGTTAGCTTGTCTGCATGTGGGCGGCAGGGTGACACAGTTATTCACACTGCTGCCTCACAGCGCCAGAGACCCGGGTTTAATTCCCGGCTCAGGCGACTGATTGTGTGGAGTTTGCACATTCTCCCCGTGACTTCTTGGGTTTCCTCCAGGTGCTCCGGTTTCCTCCCACAGTCCAAAAATGTGCAGGTTAGGTGAATTGGCCATGCTAAATTGCCCGTAGTGTGAGGTGAAGGGGTAAATGTAGGGGACTGGGTCTGGGTTGGTTGTGCTTCTGCGGGTCGGTGTGGACTTGTTGGGCCAAAGGGCCTGTTTCCACACTGAAAGTAATCAAATCTGAAAAATAATGTCCAACTATATTAATCAAAGTACCTCACTCTAGCTACACAACAAAACAGTGATTTTAGTTCCCATTATCTCTTTGTTGTACATTCTACTTAATGTTATTCTAATGTCACGGTTAGATATGTATTGCTAACAGTGCTACAGTGGTTTTCAATTCCAGACTAACCTGTCATGATAGATATTTAGCTCTCCCATCTATTACAATAGTCTCCTGTCTCAAGCTAACTCTACTAACTATAAAGTAGATATTTTCATGTCATGTCCCAAATATTTATTGTCCCAAATCCTGTCAAAATAATACTTAACAAAAAAAACCTGCTTTATGACCTTTCATCCTTAACCATCATCTGCTAATTGGTGTAAGAATGCTCCACTATGTTTATCCCATCCTGCCTTCCACAGTAGACCGATTACCAGTGGTCTTCATGCTTTAACAATTCCCAAGCTTTCGTGTTCATTATTTTCCATATTCCCCCCTTTGAGACCAACTGGTCTCACCCCGAGAAAGAAGACAATAAGCTCAGCCTCTCTTGTTTCTAATGCAAAAAAAAAAATACGTCGCAACACGTACTAAATAATTTTCGAAGTTTGAAACTTAAAGGATTCTTCCTCCATTCCTGGGGTCCCTTGGGCCAAAAACATGTCCTCCAATAACCAGAACAGGAAGAAAGACTCAAGATCCCTGACAATCTAGGACCCGTGCATTCTTCTGAAATATCATCGACATCCTCACGTGAACATATTCCTTGCACTGTGGCGGTGGTTAGATCACAATAATAGAGCGGTGATGTTCCATCAGAGAAGCAAGCACTTCCTGGAGTAGCTGAAATGACCACAAGTTGCCGTCTGGTGACGCAAACTAAAAAGGGCTTAATAAAAGGTAAAGCACAACAAAGAATCAAGACAACAACAAGCAAAGCCGCAGCTACAATAAGACCAATCCTGACAAACCATGCTCCCCAAGACTAATTTATTATTTAGCCGCTCAAAAACCTGATGACCAAGCCCCACATCGTCTTTTACCCCCCGTCTTAGATTCTTTTTTTACCATTGCTTTAGTAAAAGCTCCCGCTGGGCGAATGTTGTTGGGTATAAAGGTGCAGCGATGTTCCCCACACATCACACAAACTCCGCCTTTGTCTGCCAGTATCCAATCTAAGGCCTGTCTGCTTTGCCATATCATTTTGGTCGTAGTTTCCAATTGTTCTCCCAAGACCACAACTGCATAATCAGTATAATTGATAAATCTCTGCTGTTTGTAATAAATGTAGTTAATCCAGTCAGTATTCTTGCTAACCCCTATCACAGGGATGAGAGCTTTCGAGCCCGGGGCAATCTCATTCCGGGCCTTAAACTCATTAGAAATACCTCTTGGTTTCGTTTGCTATCAATTGGAGTCGTCGAATCAGGAACATACCGTCGCTTAGTTTGGCGCAAAGCTGACTGTGATGTAGCATCAAACTGCGCGTGTGCAGATATAATGACCTCGTGTAGGAGCATTACACGGGCACAGTTGCCACTCCAGTCAGCGGGCAGCGTCGGGTGCAACCCTCCTTTCTTACCAAACAGCCACCAAGTATCTGCCAGTGGGACTTGTTGAGAATTTAAAACAGCCCCAAATGTGGTGCCCATCTCGAATTCAATCGGATTCTCGCAAATACCCTTAAAATACCCATTTCGTTTCAAGCATTCAAAACTCAACTGTAACCTGATAGTAACCATAAGGAACGTGTAATTCGTCTTACTGGTGGACACACCATCGTTGGAGTTGCTGCCTGCCCACATCATCCTTCTGATAGAACGTCGAGGCCTGAAGTAGGAGACACCAAAACGGGCAATAGGATTGCCTCTAAGTTGATGAATCATCGAGGTTTAGAGCTCGGCGAGAGTGCTGCAAACGCCATTGAGTACAGGTGCTCGAGTTATAAGAGATAGGGACAATATAGTGTGAAGGGGTTGCCTTTGTACACAAGAAACAATCCTGTCTAGCCATCATTATGGCCGTATCGTTTGCCCATTGATACAAGTGATTGTCACTGGTGCGTACCCATGTTAGGGTAGCAAGGTCTGCACTGCTAATACGTCTTTGCGTCCCAGCATAAGTGACCCTGGCATTACCAGTCCTGGTCTGCCAAATTAATGGTCTCTAATCTGAGTATGCACGCCTGGCATCAGAGTGGGGGTTATCATGTCTTCCCCATCCTCGCTGCCAGGAGAACTGAGCTTCACATCTCCATTACAATCATATCTAGAATGATCAGTATCCCCACGAACTTGACCTGTACCTTGTTCGGAACCCTACTGAGGAGTACTAGCCTCCAGTTTTCCCTGCCCGTGTCCAAGTACCTCGGCGTCAGCTCCACCTACCTCAGTGTTAAAGTCAGTATGTGCTTGTGGGAGAGCTTCAGTCCAATGATAAAGGTTGTATCATATGTGTACTCCTTCCACCTCGATGGCAGTAGGTGATGCCTCAGTCTCTACGAAAGGTCTCTACCTTTGCTCTGCTCATTCCAGCGTCTTTGTAAACCCGCACGTATACCCAATCCCTACGTTTATTTAGTCCTTTCTCGCTGACAGGTTCCGATTCCCTTTGTGTCAGCTGCTGGTGGATAGTCTCATGTGTCAGTTAGCTGCTGCATTTCTTGCTTTAATTCCAAGCTCAACCGCTCCAATTCGGCCCTTCGTATGGGCCTCTCCGCCTGGGCACTCGCATAGGTCCACATGTGAGCATCTCATGCAGTATTACGTTGGTCATGCGATTAGTCAGCATGAAATATCTCATTAGCGCCAAATTAAGTTTGCTGTTTGTGCAGATCATGTTTAATTTTGTTTTCATTGCCCCATTAATCCTTTCCACCATACCCTTTGACGAGGGATAACACACACACCCAAACCTGTGGTTGATTCTCAAAGACTGCAGCACTAAATTAACTACTTTCTGAATGAAGGCAGACCCAATGACTAATCTAACTTCCGACGGTTTACCAAACTTTCGGATAACTTCATTCGTCAGAAATATCTCTACTGTCCCAGCTCGTGCTTTCAACCTTATTTCTACTCGGTTAGCTGATTTCACACTCCCCACATCTGTATCATGTTGTGACCACAATGTGGTTGATAATGCATCCAGTTGCTCATTACCATATTGATCACCTTCCTCCACTATCACTGGCATGCTCCGCTGGGGTGTTACCTTGACTTCCTTCCAGATTCCCTGTCAAGGTGCTGCATCTAGGGTTCTAATATAGCTCCAATCCCTAGATTCCAAAACCCTTTCGTGAGGATATGCCCTTCGTGAGGTTTCTACATGCCTCGCCATATGTCAGAAGTCTTTAGATTGATATCCTTTATTTACCAGTAACATTACATGTGGTGCACCAGCTGGTAATCTATACCACTTTTCCTGGAACGCATTTCTATCTATTTGCAGGATCACTCCCTGGCTCCCCTAATACTATTGCTTCACTTCTCAAGTGTTGCGGAGCAGTGACTTCTGATGCCACTGCTTCTCCAATACCTCATACTGAGTCTCATCAAATATCACTCTACAGTACGGCTCACACTTAGGTTATCTTGCTATAGTTAACATCGTAAACACTTCTGCTTCCCACGTCGGCCGAATGTCTTGAATATCACTTGCTACATCCCCTGTCAAATAAACATTAACATCTTTAACTTCTTGCACCACTAATTGTGAATTGGCCTTTTTTATGACCAAGCCCTGCTGTGTGCAGTCCAATCTTATGTCTAACTGTACTAAAGCATCCCTATCTAACAAGTTAATTGGCGTCTCTTTAGACACTTATATTGGCAGATCTGTCTCCCTAACTTCCATTTCTAATCTTACTGGGGCTGTAATTCGTGTTATCTGTGATTTCCCTGCGATCCTACAGTTTTAACAAATTTACATGACGCAGGAAGTTGAGAGGCATACCGCGGCTGTTAACAAGCGTATGTAGCTCCAGTATCCATCACCGGTGACTGCCGCCCGACTATATTAACTTGTATTACTGATTTTTGAACAGCATCCCATGCTATACAGGGTCGGGCCCCTTCCCACCCAGGTTCTCAGGCCATCCCTAACACATCCCATATGGGTAAGCAGCTCCTGCTGGGCCGGTAGATGTCTGGGAATTGACCACTGGGGATTCCCGTAGTCTAGGCCCGCTGTAGGGCAGAGAGGGCCCGGTCCAATAAGGGCAATTCCATGAAAAGTGGCCTGGTTGCTGGATAACCCCGGGAATTACAGGCCAGTTAGTCTTACTTCGGTGGTAGGAAAAGTAATGGAAAGGGTACTGAGGGATAGGATTTATGAGTATCTGGAAAGACACTGCTTGATTAGGGACAGCCAGAACGGATTTGTGAAGGGAAGGTCTTGCCTTACAAGTCTCATTGAATTCTTTGAGGAGGTGACCAAGCATGTGGGTGAGGGGAGAGCAGTGGATGTAGTATACATGGATTTTAGTCAGGCATTTGATAAGGTTCCCCATGGTAGGCTTATGCGGAAAGTCAGGAGGCATGGGATAGAGGGAAACTTGGCCAATTGGATAGAAAACTGGCTAACCGGTCGAAGTCAGAGAGTGGTGGTAGATGATAAATATTCAGCCTTGAGCCCAGTTATAAGTGGAGTTCCGCAGGGATCAGTTCTGGGTCCTCTGCAGTTTGTAATTTTTATTAATGACTTGGATGAGGTAGTCGAAGGGTGGGTCAGTTAATTTGCAGATGATACGAAGATTGGTGGAGTTGTGGATAGTGAGGAGGGCTGTTGTCAGCTGCAAAGGAACTTAGATATGATGCAGAGCTGGGCTGAGGAGTGGCAGAAGGAGTTCAACCCTTCCAAGTGCGAGGTTGTCCATTTTGGAAAGACAAATAAGAATGCGGAATACAGGGTTAACGGTAGGGTTCTTAGTGAGGTGGAGGAACAGAGGGATCTTGCAGTCTATGTTCATAGATCTTTGAAAGTTGCCACTCAGGTGGATAGAGCTTGTAAGAAGGCCTATGGTGTATTAGCGTCCATTAGCAGAGGGATTGAATTCAAGAGTCGTGAAGTGATGGTGCAACTGTACAGGACTTTGGTTAGGCCACATTTGGAGTACTGTGTGCAGTTCTGGTCGCCTCACTTTAGGAAAGATGTGGAAGCTTTGGAGAGGGTGCAGAGAAGATTTACCAGTACGTTGCCTGGAATGGAGAATAGGTCGTACGAGGATAGGTTGAGAGTGCTCGGCCTTTTCTCGTTGGAACGGCGAAGGATGAGGGGTGACTTGATAGAGGTTTATGAGATGATCAGAGGAATACATAGAGTAGACAGTCAGAAACTTTTTCCCCGGGTACAACAGAGTAATTTTAAGGTGAAGGGTGGAAGATATAGGGGAGATGTCAGGGGTGGGTTCTTTACCCAGAGAGTGGTGGGGGCATGGAATGCGCTGCCTGTGGGAGTGGAAGAGTCAGAATCTTTGGTGTCCTTTAAGTGGCAATTGGATAGGTACATGGATGGGTGCTGAAGCTAGGACAAATGTTCGGCACAACTTCGTGGGCCGAAGGGCCTGTTCTGTGCTGTATTGTTCTATGTTCTATGTTCTATGTTAACCCTTGGGGACTGCAGTTCTGTTTAAGCTGTTGTTTAAATCTGCCCGGCCCCGAATATGTAACCTGCTGGAAAGCTTCTCTAAATACCTCCATTGCTGGAATGGGACTTTCTGCCGCCCGTCTGGCTATGGGATAGGAGCCCACCTTGCGCCGACAGTTGGTTCACGCCAGTGTCGATTACTGTGTCGGTTTGTACTGGAAACACCATTCTCGCCTTCTCTTTTTCTTTCTTTTTAAGCTCTTCGAGCTGCATTTGCGCCAGCTTCCTTTGGACCTCCTTCTGCTGTTCAGTTTCTCTTTGTCTTTTTGAAGCCTTTCAACTGCATGATCTACATGATCTGTAAGTGCCTGGTGGATCATTGATGATGTCAGACGCACCATCCCCTCCGGTCCTGACCTGACTTGAGAGGGCTTTACCCCAATGATGGAATTTCAGAACGTTGTGGTCAGCAACTGTTGTCTCTATGCCTTGTTCCGTTTCCAGTCTCCACTTCCTTAACTGTTTCTCCCTTTCGGCAGCCGGGTTTTCACTTTCTCCCAGTGGATCCACTCTCAGAGCCTGGGGGTCCATTTTGGGAGGATAACAGTCTCTTAAGGCCTGCCATACGTTCTGTATCACTCGATCAAACCCGACTCCATCAATCATTGGATTGTCTGCCGCACTTTTCTAACGGGCTTGGACCATTATTTCTTTTAATTTCGGGAGTCCTTCCAAACTCGGCAGCAGTGCCTTCAAGTCTCCTATAGCTAGAAATCACCCTGTGCTTTCATCTTCAAAATCCCTCATCCACTTTCCCGCTCCCTCGTGTAAACTGGGCAGCGCATTCTTCATCTCTTCCTGATCATGCGTTCCCCAAGGAATGTATTTTGGCTTTCTCCCCTCTTTAAAAATGAGCGGTAGCAGCCTCCACTGTTGGCACTTTTTCGCTTTATTGACAGTACTTCTCATTACCCCCCCACCCCCATCCCCGGCCTCTGAATCAGATGCTATTTCTAATTAACCCAAATTTTTGGTACTGGGGCGTTTTTCTTTTCTTGTCTCTCATCATGCTTTTGCTTGCTGTCCTTCACTTTCATTGCTTTTCTTTTCAGCTCTTCTTTCACATCGCCATGAGTATTTTTCAATTGGCTTTTGTTCCCTTAGCCCACGCCGCACACAAATCCAATGCTTCAGCTTTTCTTGCTCTCGTCGTATAGCTTCTATTTGCTCCTGCCTGTCCCTTTTCTCTCTTTCTCTTCTTTCCCTCAGTTTATTTTTGTCTTCCGCATTTTCATCCCATTCTAACTGTCTCTCTATTTCTACTGTTCCCTTTATTACTGGACACTGCTTTAATGTCTTTTCGTTCGATTAGGGATGAGGCCTATTCAACCCCTCCACATCGGGGTATAGAGAGGGGGAGCTGATTTCTGCTTTCCTGTTTCCCGTAACTGCTCAGCTTGTTCTTTTGCAGCTTTCCTCGTCACCACAGGTGTCTGACAAGCTACCTTCAGTTCCTCACTCTCTTTACTGAAACGTTTCAGTATTTCCACCTCCTGATCCCTTTTTTGGTTTCTATTTTTACCCACTCAGGTGCATTTGTTCTGTCGCTCTCTCCCACCTTGACTTGCTCGCTCTTTGCCGCCCATTCTTGCTCGTTCGCTAGCTGTCTGCCAATCAGGCTCACTCACTCCCCTCCCTCCAGTTTCGTTTTTCCTCTCGCTTTCTCCAAACCCACGCTCGCTCGCTTCAAAAATCCCATTCACACTCGTTCGCTTGCTCTGTCCCATGTAAGCTCATTTCTCCATCCATCTTGGTCTCACTTAATTTTTCTCTCTTTCCCAATCTGGCTCAATTACTCCCTCCCTCCATGTCTTTCTCAGTCGCTCGATCTCTCCCACCAAGGTTTGCTCGCTCCTTCTCTTCTGATGTCACTGTTGACTTGCATTCTCCCACCCAGGCTCACTCCCGAGCTTACATCCGGTCTCAATAATTTTGTTGCTCTCTCCCACCCAGACTCACTCCCTACCTCACATCTGGTCTCAATCATTTTGTTGCTCTCTCCCAACCAGACTCACTCCCTACCTCACATCCGGTCTCAATCATTTTGTTGTTCTCTCCCACCCAGACTCACTTCCTGCTTCATATCCGGTCTCAATCATTTTCTTGCTCTCTCCCACCCACACTCACTCACGCCCTCACTTCCCGATATCACTCGTTCTATCCCTCACTCCCACATGGTTTCACTCACTCGCTCCCTCCTGGTGTCATTGGTTCACTCGCTATCTCTCCTCCCGATGGCTCGTACCCTCCCTCCTATGCTCAGTCATTCGCTCGTACTCTCCTGCACAAGCTCGCTCGCATCCTCCCTACCAGTCTCTCTCTTTTACTCGCTCCCTCCCAACCGGACTCGTTCCATCACAGTGCCACTCGGTCACTCGCCTGCTCCCACCCTGTGTTCGTGGCTTCCTCCCTCCTATTATCACTCGTTCACTTGCTGTCTCTCACGTAACCTCGCTCACTCGCTCCCTCATGGTCACTTTCGTTCACTCGTTCTCTCCCAACAAGGCTCACTCGCTGCCATTCTGCCGGTCTCAGTTCTTCACGCGTCCCCTCCCTCCTGATCTCACTCATTAGCAGACTCTCTCCCAATCAGGCCTGCTCGCTCCAGCCCTCCAGGTCTCGCTCGCTCGCTTGTCTCTCCAATACTGGCACAATTGCCCTCTTCCTCCCTGTCGCACACGTTCGCTCGAAGTCTTCCACTCAGGCTCGCTCACTCACTGCTCCCTGCCAATCTCAGTCATTCGCTCGTGGTGTCATGCCCAGTTTCGCTCTCTCTCCTCTATCAGATAATCACGCCCTCCTTCCAAAGCTCACTTGCTCGCTCACTCCTTCTCTCGCACTCTCAACCATTCTCCCACTCCCTTCCCTCCTGTCTCACTCATTTGCTCATTCACTCCCAAACCGGATCGATTGCTCCCTCCCTCCAGATCTCACTCGCCTGCATACCCTCTCCTGCACAGCCACGCTGCTTCCTCCCTCCAGGTCTCGCTCGTTTGCACGCTTGGTACCATCCAAACTGACTCATCCTCTCCCGCCTGGTCTCGCTCGCTCTCTCCCACCAAGGATTGCTTCCTCTCTCTTCGTCTCACGCTTTCACTCGCTCCCTCCAACGCATGCTCACTCATTCCATTCCACTAGTCTCGCTCGTTTGCTCGCTCTGCCCCAGAAAGTCTCGCTTCGTCCCTCCTCATCTCTCTCGTTCACTCGCTCTCTCTCACCCAGGATTGCTGATTTCCTGTCTCATTGTCTCATTAATTCGCTTGCTCTCTCCCACCCAGGATAGCTTGCTTCCTCCTTCCAGATCTCATTAGTTCGCACGCTCGGTCACACCCAGTCTCACTCGCCCCCTCCCACCTGGTCTCACTCGCTTTCTCTCACCAAGGATCGCTTCCTCCTTCTCGATCTTATTCTTGACACATCGACTTGCTTGCTCCTTACTTTCCGGTCTCCCTCGTTCGCTAGCTCTCTCCCATCCAGGATCGCCCATTACCTCCCTCCCTGTCTCAATGATTTGCTCATTCTCTCCCAAGCCAGCCTCACTTACAGCCTTCATCCCAGTCTCACTTGTTCACTTGCTGTCCCCCACTCAGGCTTACTTGCTTCATGCCTCCCAGTCTCTCTTTTTCGCACGGTCACTCCCACCCCGTGCCACACCATGACTTGCTGTCTCCCATCCAGTCTCAGTCGTTCGCTCCCATTCTCCCAGCAAGGCTTGCATGGTTCCTCCCTCCTGGTCGCATATGCTCCACCCAGCTCTCCCACCAAGGCCAGCCTGCTCCTAACTTTCAGGCCTCAATTGTTTGATCGATCTCTCCCATCTAGGCCCTTTTGATCCATGCACACTCCAGCCCTCCATGTCTCGCTTATTCACTCGCACTCTTCCATCCAGATTCACTTACTCTCTCCTCTCATGTCTTGCTCTTTCACTCTCAATTTCCCACCCAGAATTCCATACTACCTCCATCACGGTCGAACTTGTTCACTCACTCTCTCCCACCAAGGCTCACTTGCTCCCTCCCGCCCGGTCCCACGCATCACTCGTGCTCTCCAAACCAGGCTCGGTCTATCCCTCCCCCGGGCACACTTGCTCCCTCGCTTGCTCCCTCCTTCCAGATATAACTCGTTCGCACTCTCTTTCGCAGTCAGGCCACTCACCCCGTTCCTCACAGTGCCACTTGGTTGCTTGCTCTCTCCCACGCAGGATTGCTCGATCCCTCTCTCCACATATCATTAATTCTCTTACTCAGTCCCATGCAGGGTCGGTCCGAACCTACCGCCCTGTCACGCTCGTTCAGTGTCTTACTCCCTCCTTCCTGAGGTCACTCATCCAGTACACTCTCCCTCCCAGCCTCCCCCAGTCTATCCCTTCAGATCTCACTGATTTGATCACTCTCTCCCACCCAGGCTCACTCACTCCCTTATGCCTGATCTCGCTCACTCTATTGAACCAAGGCTCACTCCTTCCCTCATCGTCTCGCTCTTTCACTGCCTCCCTCCCACCCAGGCTGCCTCGTTCACTCCATCCTGGTCTTAGTATTTTGCTTGCTCACTTCCGCCCATCTAAGTCACGTCCTTCTTCCTGATCTTACTTGCTTGCTCGCTCTCTCTCTCACCCAGGCTCTGCTTGCTCCCGCCAGCCTGGTCTCACTCGTTCACGTGTTGGCTCCCACCCCATCTTGCTCGATGCCTTCATCCCCGTCTCACTCGTTCGCTTGCTCTCTCCCATCCAGAATGAGTCACACTCTCACTCACCGGTGCAATTATTCACTCATTCTCTCACACTCAGAATGGCTCGCACCCACCCTCCTGGGATCACTCATTCCCTCGCTCTCTCCCACTCACAGATTCTTTTCTCTCCCCACACACTCTCTTACACGCACACACTTTCTCTACCCCCTCTCACTTTGCCCCGCTCAGACTCTCCACACACACACACTATCTCTCTCCCCTCTCCCACCCACTCTCTCTGACCACACCACTCTCTTTCTGTCTGTCATGCCACTCTGTCTGCCCCAATCACCCTCTCCCATCCACCCTCTCTCTATCTCACACCTTCTCTCTCTCATCCCTGCAATCTCTCTTCCAATCTTTCTCTCACACATACTCTGTCACTTCCCCATTCTTCTATGCACTGTGCCCCCTCTGCCCTCACTTTCTATCTCGCCCACCAAACCGCTCTCTCACAACCTCACTCTCTCCCTCCCCATTCTCGCTCTTTATCCTACTGCTTATTCTTTCTTCCCTCTCTCCCAACTCACACGCTCTCGCCCTCCCCAACTTGCTGTCTCTCCTCCCACTTTATCTGACTCTGTCGCCTCTCTCTCCCCAATCTCTCTCCAAATACATTCCCCCTTTCTACCCCATCCCCCACTCTCCTCCCCCTTTGATTTTCCGTTCTGAACTCTCGCCCTCTCCTCCCCTCCCTCTCTCTATTCAACACCCGTCAGTCCCCTCCCTCTCTCCCACCTCTCCCTCTCGTCAACCTCCCTCTCTCCGCCCGTCTCACCCTCCGCCCTTTCTCTCACCACTCTTTCCGTCTTTTCTCCTCTCTCATCTCTCTCTCCCTCCCCTCTTCTCTCTCTCTTCTGTCTCACTCCCTCCTCTCTTCCCCCTCTGTCACTCCTCTCTCACACCTCTCTCTCCCCAGTCCTCCCTCTCTATATTCTCCTTTCGCTCTCCCATCCCTCCTCTCTCTCTCCTCCCCATCCGTCGCCCTCTCTCCCACTCCCACTCTCTCTACCCATCCCTCTCTCAGTCACCATTCCCTCCCTCTTCGTCTCTCCCATCTCACTCTCTCTATCTCCCCCTTCCCAATCTCTGTCGCACCCTTCCAACTCCCTTCATGTCTCTCCGGTTGAATCTCTCCCTGTCTCGCACACAAATTCCCTCGCTCTCTGTCTGAACCATTTGTGTCTTCGCCCCAATCCCACCTACTGTTTGATCGTCTCCCTCCTTCCGTCTGAATCTCTCTCCCTCCGTCAACCTGTGTCTGCCTCTTTTTCTCTCCCCATCTCCATCCCTCCGTCCCCCTCTGTCTGATTCCACCTCTGTCTTTCGCCCTGTTTCACTCTTTGCCCCTTCCTCTGAGTCTGTCTCTACGTCTCTCCCTGTCTGAGTTTGTCTCTCCTTCTCTGCATCTCCCGCTGACTCTCTCTATCTCTCACTGCCTTCTCCCTCTCTCACTCACTCTCCCGTTGACTGAATCTCTCTGGGTTCATACCTCTCCATCTGAATCGCTCTCTCGTCCTCATCCTTCAGTCTCCATCTGACAAAGACACGGGAGAGATTTTGGACAGGCTATGGAAGGCGGGGTGAGAGTTAGAGGGCAGAGAGATAGGGGCGGGGTGGGAGTTCGAAGAAATTGGGGGAGGAATAGAAAATCGGGAAAGAGACAAAAACGGCAGGTGAGTGAGAAAGAATGGGAGTGAGGGAGATGAGTGAAGGCGGGAGACGAAACCGGGGGTTGTGTCTGAGAGAGAGAAAGGCGGGGGCTGAATAGACCGAGTGAAATGGAGGAGCTATAGAAAGAGAGAGTGTGCAGAGGGAGACAGAGAAAGTAAAATTAGGAGGAAGAGTGGAGGAGAGGAAATCTGGACAGAGGGTGTGTGGGTAAAATGGAGAGTGAAGGATTCGGATAGAGAGACATGCAGTTGAGTGGAGATTGGGGAATGGTGTAGAGAGATGAAATGTGCCGAAGATGTGTCAGAGTAGGGGACCGAGAGGTGAAATCAAGTACTGAGGCAGGTGCCCTCCCCTTCCCTGAAGACCTGGGGCTGAGTCTGTCTTTCTCCAGCTCAGCTTCTTCAACACAAAGAAACACAACAATATCTTTCACAATGCTGCTCGGCAGTTTTAAATGAACAATTTTATTGCTTACAAATGGAAGTCATCGATACAATCAGTGGGATGGTGCCTTTTCTCATTGGGCCCAAAGTCGAGAGAAACATTGAAATATGTCACTGTAACCACCCTATGGGACAAGGTTGGACAAGCCAGCGCTACTCTCAGTTTGTTATCATAGCGACAGGCTGTTTCATCGCTGAAACATTGAGCTGAAATGGGAAAATTCCGGATGGATTTTTTTTAATGAGTGAATTTGAATGATTGATGAATTTGGGTGAAGGGATATTTCAGCACATTCTTCAGATGCTGTCAGAAAGTTGTTTGGGTCACGGCATAAATAGTGGTGTTTGTGCAGCAATTGAGAAGCTGCAGCATGAAGCCCAAATCCTGCACAAAGGAATCCAGAGAAACAGGGGTATCAACAATCCAATATATCCGGTACCATAAAGAATACAACATTAACGTTGACCATAAAAGGATGAAGTTACCCGAGATCACAAACAGTAAAATGATGCATTTCTTTCGATTTCTCATTTCTGTGTCAGACTGAGAGTCCCCAGTCGTGTGAACCCGGAATCTCCTGCGGGCCCTGCTGGTCACTACAATGTGTCTGACGGTGAAAACATTAAGCAGCAGAATCAGGACAAATGGGAGAGCCGGATTTAGAACGTGGTTGAGGAACTCAATTGTGACCCAGACACTGAAGTAACGAACAGCAAACGTTGCATCACAAAACCAGTGCTCGTTGCACAACACGTACCGAGCTTTGAGCATAAAATACCAGAAAATGTTCTTTAAACAGCTCAGCATAGTCACTGCTCCCAGAACCACAGCCGCTGTTTTCTCACTGCAATATTTACTTTTCAGCTTCTGACAACAAATGGCCACAAACCGATCAAAGGTGAAAGTGACGGTGAACCAGACAGAACAGTCAGTGGCTGCATAAAGCAGGACGGCGTGAATATTACACACAGGGACGGAGTCCCTCAGGAAATAAAACTGGTCTTGATAAACAATGGCAATGTGTCTCAATATCAGGTCAAAGAAAATGACCAATAGATCCGCCATTGCCATAGCCCATACGTAACGACTGACACATGGAGACAATCCACAATCTTTATAAAGCAGGACGTAGATGGTTACCATGTTAACTGCGAGGAAGGAAAACACACACATTAAACATCAGCCTGAAGGTAAACTGATCAGTTTGATTCAGGACCCACTGAGATTTTCAAATGTGTCTCTGTATTCAGAGATTCGTTAAAATAATTGGCGCTTAAAGGACAAATGGGAAGTTCTGACTTAATGATACAAGAAACCCTCCCTCCCCAAACACACAGAGACACTTCAATAAGAACAGATGGCTGACAGAACATTCCCACACACTCGATCACTCGAAAGCAAACACATGTCACTTCTTTGCAGTTCCTAATACGGAAGGTGAAAACGTTGCTGTCCTGAAAGATTCCCCCCAGTTTCTTAAAGACCAACGGAAGTTGTAAATTTCTGTATTTTAATTTCAGTTGAGGTCGATCCTGAATCGTGAAGAAATTTAAATGCAGGGAAAACTTAATCACCCCGTTAACTGCCCTGAACGGACTTCAGAGTAGTGTCACCTTCTGCCTAGAACGTGATCTCTTCTCTCAGAACTTTTTCTTTTCTTCAGTTCCCTGACATCCCGCCGTTCACGAATAATGATAGGTAAACAACGGTCTGGGGAATGCCGGGTATAAAATGTTCTGGGGATTTACGTGTATAGAATGTTGAAGGTAATGTCGGGTATAAAATATGATAGCATCTTAAAGACCCACATGAAGCCTTCAGCCCATTCAGCGTGGAGAGGCCCACTCTGCCTCACGGGGGGAGTCTCCCCCGAAATTCAACTAAACTGGCACTTTGTACACGAAATGAATAAGATAAAGGGAACAGCTCAAGGATTTGATTTAAATCCGCTTTAATGAAAACGCTCACGTCATCCCTTATTCACCTATTTCCTCGCACCTCCTTTTCAGTTCTGTGTAACGCTTCCAGCTGTAAAATGCTCTGGAAGTTCAGTTCTCAATATCAGTCAACCTGTAGCCAAGTCTCTCTAATGTCATAAATGATACGCATTTCCCAATTATATGTTGTGATTTTCTCAGTCTGTTTTGAGAACATAACACACAATCAGACAGAGTGATTTTCATTCAGAATTGTGACCCATTATTCGTTGCTCCATTATCAACTTTTTACGTCATTTTGACCAGTCAGGAAACAGTCTGACACCGCCATACTCATATGAAACCCGATCACTCCACAGGTAGGACAGACCCTCCAGTGATGAGGGCATCGTAGGATACAGTCAGGAAAAAAAGACTTACCCTGGAATTCCAGAAACCGGGAAAACTCATGGTAAAAGGTCAAAGATAGTCAAGGAAATCTCCTGATGATGGACATCTACTGCCCTCCACACTGCTTAGTTCTCCTCGATGTTGAAAACAAATCGGAAGCAGCACTGTGGGTGATAAGGACACAGAACGTATTCTGGGTATGTCCATCAACAAGAGTATCTCCACATGTCCAGCATTGTCTGAGCAGGGAGAGGCCTCAAATGCACAATAGCCAGACGGTGGGAAGTGATGGGGGAACCACCAAGAGGGAAACATTCACACCAAATTGATTAGTCACAGATGGATCTGTCCCTGACAGTATCTGTAGTAGGAGCTAGCACACAGTCCTGGCGGATGTAATGTCTCAGCTTCATATTGAAGATACTGCCCACTGTGTCACGTGTAACTACCGCCTGGGAGGCGGAACATACTCCTAAATGCCCGAGTATGGAAACTTGTGGTCCATGAGGCACTGTGGGCTATCAGCAGCTGCAGCATCAATCGCCTTCCTACCATCAGAAAGCCAGAAGTGGGCTGTTCACTGATGGTTCCAAAAAATTCAGCACCATTCACAATATCACCTGTACTGGAGCAGGCTATTCAATCCATCAAGAGTTTTAAACAGCAACAACATGAGGCAATTCAGACATTCAAGACTGTTACTCACTAATTGGAGCTGATGTTTAATTTCTCATGTCCGTTACACAGGAAATGGAAGGGGATGTTCAGTCTTTTAAAACTGCTGCACAGCAATATGGGGTTACTGACTGGTTACTGAGTCGAGAGCAGAGATGAATCTGGGATAAATTAGTCTTTATCAGTTTAACACAAATTAGCAACTGCCGTGACAGAGCGACAAGAGCTGGGGCCTCATCTATTTGCAAACTATATCAACTCTTTAGATAAATGGAACAAATGCATTCTAACTACTTTCAGCAGGAACTGAAGTTATCAAGACGTGGGAAAGAATCTCTCATTGGATTATCAATGGACAACAACTTGGCAGCTGGAATATAAAGTGGGTAACCAAGAACCTGTCATTTTTTTTTTCAGGAGGAATAAAAGGCTGTATATTGCATAAAAGGGGAGGGATTACAGGGCTTAGTGATGCAGTGCGTTTTGGAGAGTTCACTCTGACCAATTCAGAAATAGGAAGAGTTGCTCCATCTCCCTCACGGTCTGCTTCCTGATATTCCAATGTCCCATTGCCTTCAGGACACGATATTTTGATGTTTTTGGTTGACGATAGCGTGTGATGAGGAGGAGGGTATTTTGAGCTGTGCTTCATGTGGACATCCTTTCTTTCTATGTGGAGGTCCGATGACGATGGGAATGGCTGACTGCTTCTGATTGAAGAGGGTGTGGTAGCTGCCAAGACAGTGGGTATTCACTGCAACATAAATGAAGTGAGAGGCGAAGGATACAATCACAAGAATGAGAACGTAAAATAAAGGCCTTGCCAGATAAGCAGAAATGGTTAGTTGCATCACATTCTGAATGCACAACATTCTGAATGAACTGTTAACCCAGAGGAATTATATACTCAGCCCAGACCACTGTGTAGATGATGTTCTGTTCGATCCACCGTCGCAATCTGCGAAGTGCAGAAGACTGTGCAGACCGCAGCAGTGCATTCATCCATAAACCCGGACTAGACCCAGCCTTCGGATCTGTCCAGAGCAAAGCAGTCCATTGATCCATAAACCCAGATTTGTTATTTGTGCAGCACGGAGCTATGCAGACCACAGCGGTGCATTGATATATAAACCAATACTAGATATCTGTACAGCACCGGGAGCTGTTCAGACCACAGCAGTGAATTGATATAAATAATCCCGGACGAGATATCTGTCCAGCACGGGGAGCTATGCAGACCACAGCTGTACAACTGTATTCAGTCCAATTTGTGTGAAACACTTTGGAAGAGGTAAACATGAGTATGATTGTGCTTTCTCTAATTTTCATTATTTACGAATGCACTTTGCCAAATTACACCGAGAATGGACTGCAAAGTCCTGAAACAAACCCAATGGCAGCATATAGGCCGGTAATAGGCATGTACCATCTTCTTCGGTTAATATCTCAGCGATAGCATTGCACGGATTGGGCAAAAGCTGCACTGAGTCTCCAAAGTCATTCATTGACGAAGGAAGGTGGGCTTGGATCGGCGCAACATCGAGGGCCAAAGGGCCTGTACTGCGCTGTATTCTTCTATGTTCTATGTTCTATGAAATAGCCGTGAAATATTCAGAAAATAGCGGCAGAGTCGGAATATTCCAGTTGGAGCTCGTCTGATCCGTCCGTTCTTTGTGTCTCTCTTTTTTATTCTGCTTTCTGGAGAGTTTGTTTCTTCACAAATGTTTAATATATTAGTTACTCAGTTGGGTATCAAGGAGGTCAGTCCAAGAGTGGAGGCTGCAAAGGGGAGGCCAGGTCGCGA
This sequence comes from Chiloscyllium plagiosum, assembly GCF_037043375.1. NCBI lineage: Eukaryota > Metazoa > Chordata > Chondrichthyes > Orectolobiformes > Hemiscylliidae > Chiloscyllium > Chiloscyllium plagiosum. Next base: position 49,526,312 of record NW_028270178.1, on the reverse strand, counting down.
GACTTCAATGACCGTACAACCTGGAGACTGGGACTCGTGCGATCTGTAGTCTACGCCCAGTGCGGCCTGTCACCTGGGCCGGGTGCTGTCTGGAAACTGGGCCTAGTGCTGTCCGGAGACTGGGCTCGCTGAGGTATGCGCACTGGGACTGTTGCAGTTTGGAGACTGCGCCCAGGGCGGCTGGGAGACTTCGTGCTGGCACACACTGGCCTGAAGGGATTGTAAATACCAGGTAATTTTTAAATTAATTTTATTTCATCTGCTGGACTTTCATTTATTATTCTTTCCATTTTGTACCAAATACTTGAGGTCTGTACATCGCTTTCTTGCACCTAACATGGAGCCATAATCGAGGACATTACAAAATGTCCACTGCATTCATTCGAGTGCATGCGACAATGAAACTTATTCAGTTCAAATGTGAGCGAGTCACTGCGTTTGATGACTTTTCCAAACAAAACTGATGCTGGTGCATCGGCTTGCGGGGGGTTGGGGGGGGGGGGGGCAGAGGCCGCTATTACAGCACTTTAAACACAAGAGGGAGAGAAAGATGGAGAGAGAGTGAGAACGTGAGGGGAACCCAGATTTGTTATTTGTGCAGCACGGAGCTATGCAGACCACAGCGGTGCATTGATATATAAACCAATACTAGATATCTGTACAGCACCGGGAGCTGTTCAGACCACAGCAGTGAATTGATATAAATAATCCCGGACGAGATATCTGTCCAGCACGGGGAGCTATGCAGACCACAGCTGTACAACTGTATTCAGTCCAATTTGTGTGAAACACTTTGGAAGAGGTAAACATGAGTATGATTGTGCTTTCTCTAATTTTCATTATTTACGAATGCACTTTGCCAAATTACACCGAGAATGGACTGCAAAGTCCTGAAACAAACCCAATGGCAGCATATAGGCCGGTAATAGGCATGTACCATCTTCTTCGGTTAATATCTCAGCGATAGCATTGCACGGATTGGGCAAAAGCTGCACTGAGTCTCCAAAGTCATTCATTGACGAAGGAAGGTGGGCTTGGATCGGCGCAACATCGAGGGCCAAAGGGCCTGTACTGCGCTGTATTCTTCTATGTTCTATGTTCTATGAAATAGCCGTGAAATATTCAGAAAATAGCGGCAGAGTCGGAATATTCCAGTTGGAGCTCGTCTGATCCGTCCGTTCTTTGTGTCTCTCTTTTTTATTCTGCTTTCTGGAGAGTTTGTTTCTTCACAAATGTTTAATATATTAGTTACTCAGTTGGGTATCAAGGAGGTCAGTCCAAGAGTGGAGGCTGCAAAGGGGAGGCCAGGTCGCGAGACTTCAATGACCGTACAACCTGGAGACTGGGACTCGTGCGATCTGTAGTCTACGCCCAGTGCGGCCTGTCACCTGGGCCGGGTGCTGTCTGGAAACTGGGCCTAGTGCTGTCCGGAGACTGGGCTCGCTGAGGTATGCGCACTGGGACTGTTGCAGTTTGGAGACTGCGCCCAGGGCGGCTGGGAGACTTCATGCTGGCGCACACTGGCCTGAAGGGATTGTAAATACCAGGTAATTTTTAAATTAATTTTATTTCATCTGCTGGACTTTCTTTTATTATTCTTTCCATTTTGTACCAAATACTTGAGGTCTGTACATCGCTTTCTTGCACCTAACATGGAGCCATAATCGAGGACATTACGAAATGTCCACTGCATTCATTCGAGTGCATGCGACAATGAAACTTATTCAGTTCAAATGTGAGCGAGTCACTGCGTTTGATGACTTTTCCAAACAAAACTGATGCTGGTGCATCGGCTTGCGGGGGGTTGGGGGGGGGGGGGGGGCAGAGGCCGCTATTACATCACTTTAAACACAAGAGGGAGAGAAAGATGGAGAGAGAGTGAGAACGTGAGGGGAGACATCTTGATCCCCATTTCAATTGATTCACTTCCAAAACTACAGTAAACCAAATGCTCAGAGATGCAGATGCAGAGATACACACATGAACACACACAGTGACAGAGGCAAACACAGAGAGACACACACACACACACACACACACACACACACACACACACACACACACACACACACACACACACACACACACACACACACACACACACACACACACACACACACACACACACACAAACAAACAGAGAACCATAATCACACAGACACATGGCGACATTCAGCCTCTCAAGCCTATTTTGCCACTCAATAAGATCATGGCTGATTTAATCTTGGAAAATAAGCTAGTGCATTTGACTGTGCTTTTGGTGTGGGAGCACACTGGGACCAGTGACCATAATTCTATTAATTTGAAAATGGTTCTTGAAAACGATAGGCCTCGTCCACAAGTTAACGTTATAAATTTGGGGAAGGCCGATTTTGATGCTATTAGGCAGGAAATGTGCAATTTCTGTTGGGGGAAACTGTTCACAGATAAAATGACGTCTGGCAAGTGGGAGTCTTTCAAAAGCGAGGTATTGAGAGTTCAGGGTCAGCGGGATCCTATTTGTTTGAAGGGCAACGCTAAAACGAATAGGGCACAGGAATGTCGGGTTTTTAGGCTCTGGTGAAGGGAAAAAGGGAGAATATGCTCGGTATACACAGCCTATATCATTTGAATCACTAGTGGAGCATCTGGGGTGTTGGAGTACACTTACCAGGGAATTCAGGAAGGCAAAATGGGACATGAGATAGCTTTGACAAATTAGCTTTAGGAGAACTGAAAGATATTCTACAAGTATATTGAGGGCAAAAGAAAAACTAGGTAGCGAATAAGGCCCCTCAAAAACCAAACAAATGTGTGGGCCTACAGAAGGTGAGTTAGATTGACTAGGTTGATTGTCACATTAACTCACCTGAGGACAGTGAAAAGTTTTCAAGTCGCTACATGTGTCGCAAACTTAGGTATAAAGTTCCCCTCCCCCTCAGGTACAGAATTCACGGTCTAAAGCAGAAAAATAAAGAAAACAATTTTAAAATCTAAAACATCGTATTCATTCCTGTAAAAGTGGAAAAACAGAGAAACGCAGTAGTTCAACAACATAGTGCATAAGTGCCTCCCAAGCTGCGTTCACACTCCTCAGAAGTACTCTACCTTCCCCACTCCGGTGCCTTACAGCCTGCTGCTACGTGACGGGTGAGGTCTTCCGCAAATGTATAGGACCTGTATCTATTCGGGAAAAAGATATGGAAAGGAGGGAACTCGGGGAAATGAGTACATGTAATGTTAATTTAAAACGTGGTCACATTAGAGAAGAGGAAGTGTTGGACGTCTTGAAATGCATAACTGTAGATAAATACCCAGGACCTGTTCCAAGTCATTGTGGGAAACTGGGGAATAAATTGCGGGGCCGCTAGCTGAGGCATTTGTGTCATTGCTCAGAATTCTGAGGAAGGTTTACTGGACCTGAAGCATTAACATTGATTTATTTGCACAGATGTTGCCACACCTGCTGAGCTTTTCCGGCAACCTCTATTTTTGTCTCTGATTGACAGCATCCACAGTTTTCTCGGTTTTTATTTGCGTCATTGACAGCCATGGGCGGGACGTTTCACGACGAGAAGACAGCTACTATTGTGATATTATTTTAACAAAGGCTGCAAGGAAATGCCAGGGAAGTACAGGTTAGTGTGTCTCATTTCAGGGCTGATTAAGTGTTTGGAGGAGATTTGGAGAGAGAGCATTTATATACATTCGGAAAGGCAAGAACTGATTTTTTTCACAATAAACATAGATTTGTGTATGGAAAAACGTGTCTCATAAACTTGATTGCAATTTATGAAATGGTGATCAAGAAGGTAGATAAGATAAAGTAGCATACGTTGTTTGTGTGGATCTTAGAGAGACCTAAAAATTCCGCTTGGTACACTGGATAATAAGATTAGCTCACAGGGGATCAGGGTGAGCGACCCAATGAGATATAAGATTGTTTTGACAGTAGGAGATAGAGGATGCGAAGATAGATTTGTTGTTCAAACGAGATGCCTGTTCCACAAGGACCAATGGTGGCTCAAGTAATGTTCTTTACTTTTAGAGAATATTTAGCTGAGAATATGGAAATCTTGGATAGTAAGTTTGTCGATGACACTAAAATTCGCAGTGCAGTGGACAATAAAGAAGGTCATCAAACAGGACAAGGAGATGTTGATGAACTGGGTCGGTGGACCGATGAATGGCAGATGGCAGATAAATTTGAGGTGTTTTGTTTTGTTTTACACAGTTAACAGTAGGTCCCTGGAGAGCCTTATCAAACAGAGAGACCAAAAGGTACTGGTGCATAATTCCTTGAAAGTGGAATCACAGACAGAGCAGTGAAGAAGGCGTTAGGCACACTTGCTTTCATCAGTGAGAGCATTGATAATAGGAGATGGGACATCATGTTGTGGCTTTAAAGATAATGATAAGGCCACATTTTGTATACGGAGTACAATTCTTATCACCCTGCTAAAGAAAGCACGTTGCAACTGCTAAAAGGGACGAAAATATTTGAAATTATGTGATGTCGAGTAGAGATTTTGAGATATAAGGATAGACTGGGATTTTGTTCCATTTTGTAGGAGTTTGAGCGGTGACCTTACATAGGTTTATAACTTCATGAGGGACACGGATAGGAAGCTTAGCCAAAGTCTTTTTCCCAGTGTGTGCGTGACAAAAATTGACAGTGTAGGTTTAAGGTGAGAGTGGAAAGATTTAATAGAGATCTCAGAAACAGCTGTTCCTCACAGGGGGTGGTGTGTCGATGTAACGATTTGTCAGAGCAAGTGGCAAAGGCGAGTGCATTTGCAACATTTAAAATGCATTATTCTTGGAATATTTTAGTGGGGCATTCGCCAAACTCAGCCAAGTAGGACGAGTTCAGTTTATGATTCTCGGATAGCATGGACAATGACGGCTGAACAATCTGCTTGCATAATATATGAATGTAAGGCACTCCTCTTTTATCACCAATTCCATGTTGCCCTCAAATCATTTCCAATTCCAAAATACTCTTCAATAATTATGAATAGCGCATTCCGAACATTGATGTGGGGTTGTAGACCACATCAAAAGGAAAAATTTGGATTAAACCACGATCTGTCACTTTTTGCCTGTGATAATCCGCCTGTCCACCATTATCCCCAAGCTGATATGTGGTTCAGTGTCAAGTGTGGGTGAACATGCCAGCGTCAGACCCATATGAACTGAAACCTGATGAAAGCCCTTTAAAGCTATGGAAACTGACTGCTTACATTGCAAACAGGAGAACTAACATCTGACAGAGAGGGCGAAATTGTCCAAATATTCACAGAACAGATCGAATCTCTGCAGTCCTGCTCCATCACAAATGGTGATGGACGATTAAAAAATTCACTGGTATAGATGGCTCAATTCAAAATTGAGCCATCCAAATTATTTGAACAGCCCTGCATATCATTGCAAAAGACAAGGATTTAGCATTTGCACCATCCTCAGCCAGAAGTACTACGTTTATGATTCATCTTACGCTGGTCATGATGCCCACCGAATCACAGATGTCAGTCGACAACTAATTCGCTGTACGTGATAAGAAGAAGCAGCTGAACACAGTAGATACGACAACGGCAACTGTCCCTTATGCCATTCCTGCAATAAGACTGAATACTTGTGGTTCAGTCCCTGGTGAAGCCATTTCACCCAGCACCAAATCTGACATCACCCTGGCAATGTTAGAAATTGGTCAACTATGTCTATTCCTCTCAGAAGACAATAATTACAATCAGACCAATTCCCACCCCCTCAGTCACATCACGATAGTTACATTGGTGGGAGTACTTTTTGACAGCAAAGGAGTAACCTGCTCACGCTGGTTTCAGATTTGGCCCCATGTGGAGATGATTTGTTGTTGAAATGACACCAGAATAAGAATCCAGACCAGGCTAAAGCTCCGGCAGCTCCAGGAAGTCAAAAGCAATTCTCAAAATATCGACATGCAAAATCTGGTGTCAGTAGCAGTGACCTGGAAGCCAATGTCGATTCTAAACACTAATTTCCTTCCTCAATAAACTTTGAGAAAGTATATCTCCCATGCTTTCCTTGTCTTGCCTAAAAGTGACTCGAGACACACAGACATGTGATAAAACTCTTCATTTGTCTCTTAACATTCAAGCAAGAGACTCAATTAAGTATAAAACCAGAGAGAATACCTGTTACCAGCATCTGTAGCGGAAAAGGGAACCGGAAACACAGTCCTTTCGACCTCGCGGTGACTACTTTCCTAACATCTGAGAGGTTGTGTCATTTGCAGAGCCTTCCACAGACTGCACAGAAAAATCGCGGCAGGAGTAGGCCACACAACAATGTGGGCTTCCCCCATTCTAGCTCATGGCCGAATATCTACTCAATTCCCTTTTCCCACACAATATACATAACACTTAATGTGCTTAACCGTTGCGAAATGTAAAACAACATCTGCAGTACTCCCTTCGGCAATTCGATTTTGCACCCCTTTCAATATACAGGCAATTCTCATGTAATGTGTGTCGGTTAAACAGAATTTGGCTGTAAATCGATTAGCGAATTGTGCACCTGTTCTTTGTAAAGAAATCACCCTTTCACTGTTATGTGATTCCATCCCCGGTGCCAGCTGAACGGCAAAACACACCCTCAGGATCCTATGTATGCAAAACACGCATTCAGTGTGTTCAGCTAACTCAGGAATACCATCCGCTTTGCAAGCCTTGAAACTGAGGCCTAAAACTGGGAATCGTGGTGCACATTTGGAGCGATCTATATTTCAAACGGGGTGTGGAATCTTGATGAGGATTGGAATTTCAACGTCATCTTCACTTGGTCAGTTGGCTTGCGCGCTTTCTGGTGAAGAGCTTCATGAAAGGGACAGTGCTGTAGTCAGTGATTGTAGTTTACAGTGTTACATTTACTGCCATATTTCACTGAATACTAAAAATCATTCTCATCTCAATGGAGAGTGGCCTGTCTGTACCTAATACTTTCCCCCTTGTTTTAAAAGTCGCAGTCAGGGAAATTATCATCCCTGCTCAAATTTGTCTCAACCTGTCGGTGTTTCATGCATTTCACTGAGATCTATTATCAATTTCCTAAACCCCATCAAATACAGACCCTTTCGACCAAAACTCCAATCCCACAACAGGGCTGTAATCCCAGAGATCAGTCTGGTCAACGCGCACTCTGCTCCCTCAATGTCAGATTTATCCTTTACTTCGTGAATAGAACAATGTTGCACACAAGACCGCAATATGTCCGAAATCAGGTCGCACCGAGACCCTGTACAGCTGTGGTAAGTCACTCCTACCCTTGAGAGAAAGTGAGGACTGCAGATGCTCGAGATCAGAGTCAAGAGTGAGGTCCTGGAAAAGCACATCAGGTCAGGCAGCATCTGCAAAGCAGGAGACACGATGTTGCCTGCATAAGCCCTTCATCAGACTTACTCTGTACTCAAATCCCCTTGAAATGAAGGTCAACACACCATTTACCTTCCTAACTGCTTACTGGTCCTGAAATATTGCTTTTAGTGACTATTGTGCAAGGAGAACAAGATAATGTTTACTGTTGCAGCTCCCCACTTAGGGGATCTATGTAAACTGGACATCTTAGCAATGACATTCCCAGTATTAACGCATGGCTTCAGAACTCACCGCCCTAAAGGGGACCTCACACATCTGTGATGAATTGAACAAGAATACAGTATCACTCTCTTTATAGATCAATAGTTTTCACTTAATCCCTTTTCAAGTGGTAGCTTGCTATTCTACTTTTTGCACGAAAGTGCGCAATGTCACTTCTACCCACATCGTACTTCATCTGCCAAGTATTTGTCTATTCAATCCACTTATCTCAATCACCTTGGAACTTTTTTCACATCTTCCTCACCCATTCACAATCCGACATTGGTTCGCACCATCAGCAGGTTTGCAAATATTGCATTTGTTTCCCTTAACTAAGTGATTGAGGTGTATTGCCTATTGCTGGGGTCAAAGCCCCAATACCTCTAATACTCCATGAGCCTTTGTCTACAATAAAAGGATCCTTTTATTCCATTGTTTCCAATCCAAGGCCTTCAGTGCTGGAACTTGCCGGCTCCAACTTCTTTTATTTTTTTCTCAATTTCACACCGTCCTTTTCCTTCACTAAACGTACTGACGTCGTGAATTTGAAGGTGTTTAATGTACCTTTAAGCAAGTGAAAGCTGACAAGCACCTGTCATTTCACAACATGTGCTGGAAAATTGAAAGATGTAACATTGTGACTGTAACTTAGACACCCCGATGTTCTCATAGCCGTTAAACTTGCTTAAGCAGTTTACGTTATGCCCCAAAGTACAACAACCTTAATCGAATTTGTATTTAACTGTTCGAACAACATCGAACCAATGAGACGATCCAAAGGTTTGGGATATAAAAAAACAGATATTTTGGACAGTTAGGCAGAGAAAGAGCACTCCCTCCCACAGTCAGACAGACTGCCCACAAACCCTCCCTCGAAAAGGTACATTCTTCCGTATGAAATAGCTTTACAGCAGAAGACCAAAGACGACCCAGGGAGATCGAAACACAGAGGGAATTCGCCACTGCAGACGACAGCCAGTGTCTGGTTTAGAAAATTGTTTTTCTTCAGATTTACACGGGTCTTTATTGGACCAGTATATTGCTATAGAGTGAGAGAGGGATAACAAATATTTAATAGAAAGGAGGCTTAGAGTTATAAATAATTGTTCTGTAATGTTCACTTTTTCGAAGTAAAATAATGAAACTGTAATTTATTTTATTTAAGTAGTGGAATTTGGGGAGTGCTCCATCATTCATACCTTAACAGATTACGAGGCGAAGTGTGCTTTAATGCGTGTTTAGTATAATTGTGAGACGAGTTTACCACCGTGTTCCAACACTTATCTTATGGCATGGACAGCATCAGAAGTTGCAATAGCCAAACCTGTGGACTTTGAGCGGAATGAGGGCTGAAGTCTCAACGAGTCAAAATCCTTATCCAGGGAGTGGACATTGAACTGGGTGCAGTGCAGAGAAGAGTGAGTTCCTAATTAATGTCTTAATGTGTGGGGGTGGCGGGAGGTGGGGAGTCACTGAGAGTCTGGAGGTCCTGTGTGTGGGGGGGGGGCAGCGAATGCTGTGCATGAGTGTCTGGGGGTCTGTGTGGGGGGGATCTGTGTGAGTGTGGTCTGTGTGTGTGGCGGCACTCTGTGTGAAGGCGAGCTGCATGTGTGGCGGGGCTGTGTGTGTGGGAGATGTAATTTTGAGTCCGACTGTGTGCAGGGGCACAATGTGTGTGTGGGGGTGCTGTGTGTTTGAGGGGTCTGTGTGTGTCGGACGTCTGTGTTTTTATGGGGAGGCTGTGTAAGGGGGAATTTGTATGTGTGGGGGGGCTGTGTGTTTGTGGGTGTTTGTGTGTGGGTACTGCATATGTGTGTACTGGAGCTGTGTGCGCGGGGGCTGTGTGTACAGTGAGGTGCTGTGAATGTATATGTGGGGAACTGAGTGTGAGGGTGCTATGTATGTGTCGAGACTGTATGAGAGATGGTGTGTGGGGGTGCAGTGTGTTGTGGGGTCTGTGTGTGTTATCAAATGCTTGAAGATGTGTGTTATTGTGGGGGCTGTGTGGCTGTGAGTGTGAGTGGTCTGTCAGATGTGGTGAGCTGATGTGGGAGCTGTGTTTGAGGGGGATTTTGTGGGATTATGTTTGTGGCAAAATGTTAATGTGGGAGCTGTGAGGGGGGCTGTTTAAGTGGGGGAGCATTCTGTGTGGGAGTGTCTGTTTGAGGAGGTGTATTAATGTAGCGTTGTGTGTGGGGGTGTTTTCTTTGTGTGTGGTGTTTATCAACGAGCTGGTTGCCTGTAGACCACAATATAAATGCAAACTAGTCCCAACAGTTTACATTATACCCTGAAAATAGCAAACTGAATTCCAGTTTGAATTTATTATATAATATCATACAAGCGACTGGCACAATCCGATGCTTTGGGAACATAAGACCGACAAAGAAATGAAACTTTGGAGACGAACTGCCAAGCCACCAGCATCTGCAGACTGCTCAGAGAATATCTCTCTTAAAGGTAATTGTGAAACAGAAAACCCAAAGAAGAAGAAATGAAGACTGAGGAAGTGATAGATAATATGACAGCTGGCTGATTTTGAAAATTTGTCATTTTGATAAATCTTAATCGGGGTTTTTATTGGAATAGTATTATAAAAATGCAAGAAAAAGATAGGTCAGAGGAAGGAGTTGTAAATTCTTGTTACTTAATTATTCTTTATTCTACATTAAGAAATAGAGTTGTTTATTTTTACTTTAAATAGTTCTTGACCTGTCGAATTTTCACAGATTACTGCACGGGTTTTTTTTTATTGCAGGTTTAAATTAAGCACGCGGGGTTACCTAGATTCATAACACATTTCTTATAAACATTCTGTACTTTCAAACCATAATTCCAACTGTGTAAAAGTTATGACTGATGTGTTTTTAAATCTGATTACATTGCTGTGGATCCCATAGATATCCAGATTGCAAAATTAACGACACTGAATTTGCAGGTTCAGGGCAAAACTACGAACATCCCGCAGGACATACAGAGAAACAATTTGGTGAAGGCCTGGACCCAGGGAGACACAACACTGAGAAACCCCAGACCCACGTGGACACATCACTGTGTAGGCACGTATCCATAGAGAGACAACCCTGAGAAGGCCTGAACACACAGTGGAAAAATAAACCCTCAGAGACACAAATCTGAGAAGGTCCAGACCCATAGCTACGCAGCCCTGATAAGGCCTGTGTCCACAATGACATAAACCTGAAAAAGCTCACGCAGACAGACACGCAAACTGGCGAGTGTCCATACCCTGGAAACACAATTCTGAGAAGGCAATGACAGACAGGAAAAGAATCGTGAAAATTCAGGGGCCTACAGACACAATCGTGAGAAGGCTTGAAGCCGAATGGTCACAAGCCTGGGAAGGCCCAGTCACACAGATTCAAAACCTTGAGAACATAAAACATTGAAAATTACAGCGCAGTGCTCGCCTTTCAGCCCACAATGTTGCAACGACCTGTGATGCAAATCTGAAGCCCATCTCTTCTATTGTGATGCAAATGTTTTTCGACTGAACTTTTAAAAGCCCTTAAGGTGGGCGTGTGTACTACTGTTGCAGGGAGAACGCTCCACTCCCTGCCGACTTTCTGAGAAAAGAAACTACTTCTGAAACCCGTTCCATATCTTTCATCCCTAAATTTAAATCGATGTCCACTCGTGCTAGACGTCACCATCAGAGGAAAGTCTCTATCACTATTAACCCTAACTAATCCTTTGATCATCTTGTATGTCTCTGTTAACAGAAATCTCAACCTTCGTCTTTCGAACGAATGTGACCTTACATCCCACAGCCTCTCCGTATAAGACACTCCCTTCATACTAAGTTACATCCTGGTAAATCTCCTCTGCGAACTTTGCACTGATTACACATCCTTCCTAGAATGTGGTGACCAGAACTGTATGTAATCCTCCAAGTGCAGCTGCACTAGAGTTATGCACAGCTGCAATATAACCTCATGGTTCCCAAACTCAACCTCTCTACCAATAAAATCAATACGCCAAATGACTTCCTAACAATCCTATTAATCTGGGTGGTACCTTTTAGGGATCTACGTATATAGGCACCGAGATCTCTGTTCATTCTCACTACAAAAAATCCTATCATCATCCCAGTACTCTGTATTCCCGTTGCTACTGCCAAAGGGAATCTTTCCACACTATTGCACATTAAACTAGATTTTCAACAGCTCAAAACAGCTCTGCAGCTTATCTATGTCCCTATGTGACCTGCAACACCCTGTAGCATTCTCCACATCTCTGCCAACCTTAGTGGATGCAGAGAGACACAACCCTGAGAAGGCCTGGACCCACGGACACATAAACCGGAGAAGAGAGGGAACCACTCAGACAAAATCCTGAGAAGGCCTAGACCATAGAAACTCAAACCTGACAAGGTCTAACACAAAGGACACATTCCTGAGAAGGCCCGGACCCACAGAGAGACAAATCTGAGAAACCCTGCAAACGTAGAAAGACAACCTTTATAATGCTAAAACATTCAGTGAAACAACCCAAGAAGGCAATGACACACACAGACTCAACGTTGAGAAGACCCAGACAGACTGAGACACAACTCTGAGAAGGAACAAATCCACAGAGACATAATGCTAAAAAGGCAGGGGCCCACAGAGACACATCCCTGAGAAAGCCTGCTCCCACAGAAACAGAAAACTGAGATCGCCCAGACCCTCAGAGAGATAACCCTGAGAAGATCCAGAACGACAGAGACACAACCCAGAGAAGACCCGGACACAGAGAGACACACCTCTGAGGAGGAACAGACTCACTAGACACAATCCTGAGAAGGCAAGGACACATACAGAAACTATCCTGAGAATGGCCAAACCTTAAGAAGCAGAACCATGAGAAGGTATGCACACACAGATATCCAAGCCCGAGAAGGCAGGGATCCACAGACACACAGCCCTGAGGGGGCCCTGATGCACAGAGACAAACCCTGAAAATGGCCACACTCACCGACATACAACCCTGAGAAGACCCAAACGCAGACAGTCACAAAAGGGGAAATACCCAGACAACCCTGAGAAGGGTCAGACCACATCGAAACCATCCAGAGCACGCCCAGACAAACGGAGACACAATACTGAAATGTCCAGGGTCCATAAAGAAATACTGATAAGAAGGACAGAGACAGTACCCTGAGAAGGCCCAGACCAGCGGAGATACAACCCTGAGAAGGTCCAGACACACAGAAACATAACACGGAGATGGCCAGGAACAACCTAGGCACAACCCTGAGATAGACCGGACACAAAAAAACACATCCCTCAGAAGCACATGACCCACAGATCCGTAATCCTGAAAAGCCAGGGGCTCACACAGACACAACCCTGAGATGGACTGGACTAACAGAGACATAAGCCTGTGAAGGCCCGGACACACAGAGACAGAACACTGAGAAGGCGCAGACCCACAGAGACACACCCTGAGAACGCCCAGTCACATAGAAACACAAACCTGAGAAGGCCTGGACGCACAAAGACACACCCTAAGAAGGCAAAGACCCACATAGACATAAGGCTCAGACGCAAGGAGACACTACAGTGAGAAGTCAATACACAGAGTGACACATTTCTGAGGACAAAGAACAAAGAACAAAGAAAACTTACAGCCCAGGAACAGGCCATTCGGCTCTCCAAGCCTCAGCCGATCCAAATGTGCTGTCAATTCCGAAGCATTGGTATCCGTCTGCTCCCCATGCATCTGTCCAGACGCATCTTACATTAATCTCCCGTGATTGCCTCTACCATGTATGCTGGCAACGTGTCCCAAACGCCCACCACCATCTGTGTTAAGCACTTGCCGCGTGAATGCCCTTTAAACTTTTCACCTATCACCTCGAAAGCATGACCTCTCTTAATTGAATTGTTCACCATGGGAACAAAACTTGTCTCTGTCCACCCTGCCTATACGCTTCATGATATTTTAAACCTCAGTCAGGTCACCCTCAATCTCCTTTTTACGAGTAAAAATGAACATAACCTACTCAACCCCTCTACATAGCAAGCACCTTCCAAACCAGACACACATCCTCGTAAACCTTATCTGCACCCTCTCCAAAGCGTCCACATCCTTTTGGTAAAGTGGCGATCAGAATTGTGCACTGTATTCTAAATGCTGCTGAACCAATGTCTTGTACAATTTTATCATGACTTGCCAACTCTTATACTCAATACACCGTCCAATGAAGGCCAGCAGACTATATGCATTCTTGACCATTCTATCCACCTGTGCAGCAACCGTCAGGGTACAATGGACCTGCACTCCCAGATATCTCTGCCCATCAACTTTTCCCAAAGCTCTTCCATTCAATCCATAATTCGCTCTCGAATTAAACTTGCATAAATGCATCACCTCACATTTGTCTGGATTGAACGCCATGTGCCACTTTTCCGCCTAACTCTTCAGTCTATCTATATCCTCCTGTATTCTCTGACAGTCCCTTTTGATTTCTGCTACTCCACGAAACATTGTGTCATCTGCAAACTTCCTGATCATGCCAACAGTGCCGTTTCTCGATCATTTATGTATATTATAAACAACAGTGGTCCCAATACTGACCCCTGTAGAACACCACTGGCCCCCTTCCTTCATTTCGAGAAACTCCCTTCAACTACTACTCTCTGTCTTCTGTTGCTCAATCAGTTCTTTATCCACCAAGCCAGAACACCCCAGACACACCATGTGGCTTCACTTTCTCTATTAGTCTACAATGGGGACCTTATCAAATGTCTTACTAAAGTCCGTGTATATGACATCAACAGCCCTTCCTTCATCTAACAACTTGGTCACTTCCTCGAAGAACTCTATCAAGTTGGTAAGGCAGATCTCCCCTGCACAAAACCATGTTTCCCATCACCGATAAGTTAATTCCTTTCCAAATATAAATAGATCCTATCTCTCAGTACCCTCTCCAGCAACTTCCCCACCACCGACGTCAGGCTCACTGGTCTGTAGTTACCCGGAATATCCCTACTACCATTCTTGTACAGGGGGACAAAATGAGCAACCCTCCAGTCGTCCGGCACCTCACCTGCATTTAAGGATGCCAAAAAGATATCTGTCAGTGCCGAGCTATTTTCTCTCTCGCCTCCCTCAGCGACCTTGGATAGATTCTATCCGGTCATGGAAATTTGGTCACATTAATAACCTCTAGCATACCTTACACACCTTCCCTACTTATGCCAACGTGATCAAGACTAATCAAAGTTCCATCCCTAATCACAAGATTCATCATGTTCCTCTCCTCAGTGAACACTGATGCAAAGTAATCATTCAGAATCTCACCCATTCTCTCAGGTTCAGCACACAGCCTTCCTTCATTATCTTTTAGTGGACCAATCCTTTCTTTAGTTACCCGCTTGCTTCTTATATAAGAATAAAATTCTTTGAGATTTCTTTAATTCTGCTTGCTAAAGCTGATTCATGACCCCTTTTAGCCCGCTTTGTTCCTTGTTTAAGACTTGTCCTACTCTTCCGAAATTCCTCCAGGGGCCGTTCTGTTCTTATCTGCCGTCTTCTTATGTACTCTTCCCTTTTCCTCTTTGCTAGTCGTACAATTCATCCTGTCATCCACTGTTCACGAATCTTGCCCTTCCTATCCCTTGCCTTCAAAGGGACATGCCTTTCCAGCAGTGCCGTAAACCTACCTTTGAAAGACTCCCACATCACAAATTTGGACTTCCCTTCAAATAGCTGTGTCCAATCGACATTTCCCAGCTTCTGCCTAACTTTGATATAATGGGCCTTGGCCTAGTTTAGCACCCTTCCCTTAAGACCACCTTCTTCTTTATCTATGATTATTATAAAACTAACAGAATTGTGGTCACTGTGTCCAAAGAAATCTCCCACCGCAACTTTCACCACCTGTCGTGGCTCGTTCCCTAGTACCAGGTCCAATATTGTCTCTTCCCTCATCGGATTATTGACATACTGCTCTAGAAAACTCTCCTGCATGATTCGTACAAATTCTACTCCATCCAGGCCTCTGATGCTAAATGTATCCCAGTCAATGTTTGGAAAATTAAAATCTCCCATCACTACTACTGTATTGCCTCTACATCTATTCATAATCTGTTTACCTAATTGTTCTTCTCCCTCACGCTCACTTTTGGGAGGTCTGTAATACAGCCACAACAATGTAACTGCACCCTTCTTATTGCTCAGCTCCACCCATAATGCCGCACTACCCAAGACCGCCGTAGTGTCATCCTTTAGCACAGCCGTGATATCGTCCCTGACCAGCAATGCAACTCCACCACACACCCCACTTTTACTTCCCTCCCTGTCTTGCCTGAAACCTCTGCATCGTGGAACATTTAGTTGCCAATCATCATGCCCTTCCTTCATCCAAGTCTCTGTGAGGGCAGTAATGTCATACTCCCATGCACCAATCCAAGCCCTAATTCATCTGCCTTACACATTATACTCCGTGCATTAAAGTAGATGCATTTCAGGCCACCAGTTGTTTTGCACTCACCTGCTCTCTGCCTATTTTTCCCTTTATTAGTGCTATATTCATGATTCTTACAGTCACCAGTCTCCACATCGCTGCCTACTTGCTTTCCCTTCTTGTTTCCCGTCCCCTGCCACATTAGTTAAAACCTCCCCAACAGCAGTAGCAAAAACTCCCCCAAGGACATTGGTTCTGGTGTGGTTCAGATGTAGACCGGTTCTGGTTCAGATGTAGACCAAGAAGGCCCGGATATACAGAGGCACAACTATGAGAAGTCCCAGACCCACAAAGACACAACGCTGAGGAGGCCCGGACAAAATAAACACAAACTTGAGAAGGCGCAGATGCATGGAGACAACTGTGAGAGTCCCATACCCACAGAGACACACCCCTGAACGCGCCCTCATCCACAAAGACACTGTCAATAGGAGGCAGTGACCCACCGAGACATATCACAGAGAAGACCTGGACGCACAGAGAAACAACTCCGAGAAGAAATCCAACTTTGCGAATGACTGGATCCACAGAGACACAATCATGAGAACGCAAGGTCAAATAGAAACAGAACCCTGTGAAGGCTTGTAACAACAGAGACACAAATCTGAGAATACCCAGAGCCCTGAGACACTACCCTGAAAAGGTTCGGACTCACACACACACCACCCAAAAAAAGGCTAATACACACAGAGACAGATCCCGAAGAATTCAAGGATCCACAGAGGCATACGTCTGACAAACCCAGACTCAAGGAGACACGACACTGAAAAGGCAAATACTCGCAGTGACACATTTCTGAGAAGACTCAGACACACAGACGCAACAACGAGAAGGCCCAGAAGCTCAGAGACACAACGTTGAGAAGGGTCAGACACAGAGAGATACAACCCTACGGAGACCAAGACCCACAGATACACATCCCTGAGTAGACACGGACCAACAGAGAAATCCTCTAAGAAGACCAAAACCCACAGAGGCACAACCTGCGAACGGCCAGACCGACAGAGACAGAATCTTGATATGTCCCAGACCAACAGACAGAGAGCCCTGATATGGCCAGGACACCCAGCGAGAAACACCTGAAGAGGCCTGGTTACACAAGGACACAATCCTGTGTAGGCTCGGACACACAATAGATCACAGGCCTGACAAGGACAGGACCAACAGAGATACAAGTTGAGAATGCCCGTCCCACAGAGTCACAAGCCTGAGAATTCCCAAAACCGCAGAGACACCAAACTGAGAAGGCTTGGACACACAGAGACACAACACTAAGAAGGCCTGGACACACAAAGATACAGCCCCGAGAAGAATCAAACACATAGAGATGGCTCGGACACATGAAAATCCAATCCTAAGAATAGCCATACTCACAGATACACAATCCCGATAAGGGCCTGATCCAGAGAGACACAATCAAAAGAAGGCCCAGATACATAGAGACAATCCCGAGAAAGCCCAGAACCACAACGATAAACGTTGCGAAGGCAATGACCCACAGAGACATAACTCTGAGACAGATCAGACTCACAGACACTTAACCCTGTTTAGTCCCGTACCAAGAAAGCCAACCCTGACATGGCCAGACAAATAGTGTTATATCCATGAGACGGCCCGGTGACACAGAGACAATCCTAAGTAGGTCCGGACAGAAAATGGGACATAGCCCTGAGAAGATTCAAATGTACAGAGGCATAAACCTGATAAGGACTGGGCCGACAGAGACACAACCTGAGAATGCCCGGTCCCACAGCAACACATCCCTGAGAAGGCCCGGTACTACAGAGACACAATCCGAACCAGGCCTCGACCCACAGCGACTCACCCTGAGAAGATCCGGACTCACCAATACTCAACCCTGAGGAGACGTGGACCCACAGAAAGCCAACCCCGAAAAGACACGGATCCACAGAAAGCCCACCCTGAAAATACCCGGACACACAGAGACACTACCGCGAGAACGCAGTGACATAATCTAAATAACCAACACTGTCGTGAACTCCAACCTTAGGGTGTTCCACCCTGGGGAAGATTTAGTCTGTAAAGACATTTCTCACGCAAATCCTGAAGTTGTCGAATCGCATCATAGTCTCCCCTGGACTTCCCTGGACAGAAGGAAGACAAGAACTTGGGTAAAATATGGTGGCATGCAACTTAGACTAAAACAACATGGTTTCATGTCCCCTCACCGTGCAAAGGTCAGATCAGTTTTCCTAGGAATCACGCCAATTAAAGTGATTGGCCCGGACAGTGACCACAGCTGAGCACTTCACTCGAATGTGGACCAGCTGGTGAAGATATTCACTGACATCTCTAACCGCTCTTTCCCACAGGTCGGAGCCCCAAGCTGCTTCAAGAACACCATTATCAGCCACATCAGTCAGAAAGCTCATGTAATGTTCCTCAGTGACTACTGCTCAGTATCTCTGACATCAATAATCATGATGTGCTGCAACAGGCTGGTATTCACCAACATCAGCTCCAGTCTCCCAGTATGTCTCCTTCCTCGACAATTGAGTTACCAACATTACTGGCCCACAGCAGACACGGCATTCTTCACCCTACACTAATCGCTGGAACATCTGGACAACAAGAAACTGGAGAATGTACAGCCCAGACAACCACGGAAGCGAACCTTCGAACCATGGATTCCAGTTACATGGCTCGTTGCCGCTGAAAGGCTGTCAGCATCAACAAAGACCTCTCCCCCCCGGTAATGATCTCCAACAACGTCTTCTGTCAGGCAGACGGTACAGAAACTTGAACAAACTCATCAGCTGTTCTGGAATAGCTTCGTCTCTGTGGTTATTAAAATGATGACTAACTTCAGGTAATGCTGATCTTGCTGACTTGGATCTGGCCTAGCGCATGCGCTATGTGGTGTCACCTGGATGCGTCGACATAAATGTTTCCTACACCCTCTGATCCTCATGTCCTTGCTGACTGTGGGAGCGAGACCTCCCCGATCATGGACAAAGACTCTGGAGGCAGACAGGGTATAGGCACGGAGTGGACTTTTATTCAAGCAAAAACCAGTTAATGCAGGGAGAGGGCCTAAGGATCTTCCTCGAATCTGGCTTTGACGTGAGAAGACAATCGTTTACACAATATTCAGCTCAGATCAGAAGAGACATCAATGATACACTCTGTTCTTACAGTAATAAACAGCATTTTTGTACATTTTGTTTTGCAATGATCATACACACCATGGTGCTATACCGTCACCTTCCTTTCTGTGGGAACAACCTTGTAATACATCTGATTATTAATGTATATTTCTATGGACAGGCCTAGGTTCTTAGTTGCTCAAGATGTTAACGATTTTTGTATGCTCTAGGACTTCGAATCTTTATGTTGCATTCCAAAGTTACTGGCTGTACGGTATTTGCTCAATTCCTCAATTTTATCTCAAAAGACTGCTTGAATTTTATTCCCCATTCTACTGCCTGTCTCTTATCAAATTCCATTAGCCCTTCTAACATACAAAAACAGTTAATTCTGTTATTTACAAAACGGCAGTAATAATAATCATAATATTTATAATTATTTCGATCACGAACTTATATTTGCTAGAAAACATAAAAACGCAGATGCTTTAATCCAAAGTAGGCAGGCAGGAGGCTGGAAGTACACAGCAAGCCAGGCAGAATCAGGAGGTAGTAAAGTCAATGTTTTCGGTGCATCTCTTCATCTTATTAACTAATAATTTTAGTTAATAAGGCAAGATATGCCCGGCATCTCTTTCTTGTTTGATAATTACGTTGCTTTCTGTCTCCGTGACTATTTAAATAATCTTTTACAAAACTTATTAGTATTATAAGTAGTTTCAAAACATAGCTACTTTCTGCTTGATAAGTTGAGCTGCTGTTTTTCTTTAATGGTTGGACGCATCCTTAATGACATTAGAATTAGTGACTTGATCAGGTGAGTTTTCAAAATTGTTTGGGTGCAATTTCATTATTTGTTCCGTATTTTTTCACAAATCACCAATTTTGTCAAAAAAAAACTTCTTTATTGCTGTGTTTGCATTCGCTGGAATTTTGCAAACCAGATAATGGTTTCTTGAGTCTGAGAAGAATTCCCTTCCAAAGGCCGATTTTGTTTTCACTTATGCTGAAACAATCTATTCTGTATTCCGGCAATTCGATGTCTCTCAAAAACAGGCAGCTCCAGCATTCACCTTTGTATGGCAGTGCTGCTTTTAAGAAACGCATTTCGCTCTGCTTAAATAAACGTGATTTTTTAAATCAAAGCTGATGAAATCAAATCATATGATAGAGAAGGAGAAATTATACGAAGAGCAATAGCAATGTTTTAGGCTCTGCAGTCCTTCGACATCTGATCATAAATTGTGATAGATGATTGCACAGTTCATATGGGGGAGAGGGTTTCACATACATTCACATTCAAAAAATGGAACAGCCTATACATCAGTGCAAAAGACAAGGGTGTAGTATCTGCAACATCCTCAGCTCGAACTGTTGAATCGATGACACACATTACCCTTCTCATGATGTCCACAGAATCACAGATGCCCGTCTTCAATAAATTCGGTTTGCTGCACGCGGAATCAAGAAACAGCTGAACAGAAAATATATAAAAAAGGCAATGGGCCCTGACACTATTCCTGCAAAAGGAACATAGAGAATAGAACAGAGGAAAGTACAGAACAGAACAGGCCTTCGACCCACGATGTTGTTCCGAAGATTATTCCTAATCTAAAATAAATGAAACAAACGTGTGCACGCCTCAGTTGACTGCTGTCCATGTGCATGTTCAGCAATCGCTTAAATGTCCCGAATGATTTTGCTTCCACCACGACCGCTCGTTGCACATTCCAACTCTCACCGTAAAAATTCTAACACTGTCGTCTCCTCGATACCTTCCTCCTGAAAACTTAAAAGTATGTCCTCTCGTGCCAGTCAAAGGGGAAAAACCTTTTGGCTATTGACTCTATTCATAGCTGTCATTTCCTTTTATACTTCGATCAGATCACCTCTCTTGCTCCTTCTCTCCCGACAGAAAAGTCCGAGCTTAGTCAGCCTCTCTTCGTATGACAAGCCTTCCAGTCCATGCAGCATCCTGGTAAACCTTCTTTGTACCTTATCCAAAGCCTATGTATATTTCCTATCATAGGGCGACCATAACTGGACACAATATTTAAAGTGTGGTCATTTTGTAGAGGTGCAGCAAAACCTCGCCGCTCTTAAAATTGATCCCCTTGTTAATGAAAATCAAAACACCGCATGCTTTCTTAACAAACCTATCCAGTTGGGTAGCCATCTTGTGGGATCTATGCGGGAGAACACCAAGATCTGGCTGTTCCTTCACACTGCCAAGAATCCTTTCTTTAAAGTTGTATTCAGCATTCAATTTCGACCTTCCAACATGCATCACCTCCCATTTATCCACTTGAACTCCATTTGCTATTTCTCAGCCGAGCTCTGCATTCAGTAAATCTCGCGCTGCAAACTACAATAGCGCTTGATGCTATCAACGTAACCTGCAACCTTTGTGTCATCAGCAAATTTACTAACCCACCCCTCAAACTCCTCATCAAAGTTATTTATAAAAACTACAAAGAGCAGTGGTCCAAGAACAGGTGCCTGCATGACACCACTCACCACTGATCTCCAGGCAGAGTAATTTCCATTCAGAACCACTCTCTGCCTTCTGTGAGCCAACCAGTTCCGAATCCGGACAGCCAAAACTCCCTGAATCCCATACCTCTTGACTTTCGGAATGAAAACATTATGCGGCACAACAAGCCGTGTCCCTGAGTCAGCTGCATCAATCCAGCTCCAACTTGAACATTTGCCAGGCAATATGGAAAATTACTAAACTAGGTCCTGTCCCCGAAGAGGAGAATAATTGCAATCTGACTAAGTACCTCCTCTTCAGTCCTATTATGATAGTCAAATTGGTGGGAACTCCTTTTGACAGAGCTGTAAGCAGCACAGAGATAACCAGCTCAGTCTGGGTTCCTATAGGTCCCATATGGAGATGGTGCTGTTGTGCAAATATCACTTGATTGCTTATCCAGACCAGGCTAATTGTGTGCCAGACAGTGGAAGTCAAAAACAATGGATAATATATCGAGGTGCAAAATTTGGTGTCATTAAATTGGTGAAGCTTATTCTGATTGTCAACACCAATTTCCTGTCCCAATGAACTTTCAGGAAGCAAACTTCCCCTGCTTTCCGGGTCCTGTCCAAAAGTATTCCCAGTCACACAGACATGTGATGAACTCTTCAAATGGTTTCCGAAGAGGCCAAACAAGACACTCAATTATATCAATCTGCTCCGATGTCTCAAATGATGAAACTGGACAGAACACATGGCACCAGCCTCGGTATCATAAAATGGAACGGGAAACACAGTCCTGTCGACCTACAGAGACCTCCTTCCAAACATCTGAGA
Organism: Chiloscyllium plagiosum; assembly: GCF_037043375.1. Taxonomy (NCBI): domain Eukaryota; kingdom Metazoa; phylum Chordata; class Chondrichthyes; order Orectolobiformes; family Hemiscylliidae; genus Chiloscyllium; species Chiloscyllium plagiosum. Next base: position 49,503,827 of record NW_028270178.1, on the reverse strand, counting down.
GCTTGTGACAACATTTACAGAGCTTTCCCACAGATTTCACAGAAACATTGAAAAATGAGTAGGTCATTGAACAAACTGAGCCTTACCCATGATAGTTCATGGCCTAAAACCACCTCAATGCACTTTTCCCATAGTATGTCCACATGCGTGGATGTGATTGACATTGCCAAAATATAAAATGAGAAATGCAGTCATCCCTTCGGTCCATAGAGTTTTCTACGTAGCACAATATTATGATGTCTCATCCTCTCTCTCCATAACGTACTGCTGCAATCTCCCTATCCCTTTAGTAACTAGAAATACATATTTAAGCTGAGTGCCATGGCTTCCATAACCTTATGTGGGAGAGAATTCCCCAGGTTCAACTGTCTCTGATTGCAAATTTTTTTTTCTTATCTCAATGCAGAGTCTCCTGCCTGTACCTCATACTGTGGGCCCTTGTTTCAGAAGTCCCAGCCAGGGGCAATTATCATCCCTGCATCAAATCTGTTTCACCCTGTCATTGCTTTTTATATTGCACCGAGATATAAACTAATTTTCCCAATTCTCATGAAATACATTCCCAGTCGACACAAGCTCTGCTCAAACATCAAGCCGGTCAGCCCAGATATCAGTCTGTCCACCCTTCGCTACTCTCTCTCAGTGTCAGGTTTGTCCTTTATTCAATAAGGAAACTAAAAACTGCACACAATAATACACAATGTTCGAGATAACTTCTCTCCTAATCCCTGTACAGCTACATAAAGGCACCTCCCTGAAATGCAGATCAACACATCATTTGTGTTCCGAATTGTTTTCTGCTCTTACAATATTGCTTTTTGATTGAGCAGAGTTTGGGTCGACTGGGATTGTATTCATTTTCAATGTAACAGTTACCCACATGGTGGGTCGGTGCACACTGGCCAGTATGCCAAAGCCATTCCCAGTATTGACTTCTGGCTTCAGGCCTGCGCAAACGGAAACAGAAAGAAGGAGCATCAGTTCCTTGAGAGATCCACTTTTCCCAAACATTCCCTTTTCAAATGGGAGGCTGCCATACTCTATTTCCCCCGTACAGCGCACAACCCACATTGCTATCCATCTGCCATGTATATGCCTATTCACTCCACTTGTCTCAAACATCTTGTAACTTTCTTTCGTCCTTCTCACCCACTTACAATCTCACATCTGTCAGCAGATTGCGATATGTTGGCATTTGATTTCCACAACCAAATGTTTGACGTGTTGGGAAAAGCTGGTCAAACCAAAGTCCTCTTATAATCTGTGTCTCGATTAACAAAGTTTGTGCGGACAATCGCATGTGATTTCTTAAATAGCCTATTAACGTGTACCACTTTCTGGGAGGGATGGTGAAGCAACCCCTGAGCTTCCTAGTTTACTGCCATTCATTGAGTACACCGCTGTCTGTTTCCTTCTTCCAAAGTGAATCAACTCATGTTTATCAGGCTTACATTCCATCTGGCATTGACCTGCCCATCTGACCATGCTATCTATATCGTCCTGTAACACAGTGCCTTAGTCCTCACTGCCAACCAGACGGCCAATAGCGATGAATACAATTGCTTAGCTAAGTGCGACTGGCACAGACATCAAGGCAGATTTAACTGAGCATGACATCAAGGAGCCAGAGCAAAATTACACTTAATGAGAATTGGTTGTGTCCTTTCCACTGTTGGCACAAGGGAATATATTTATCATCGGTCGACATCAATCATCTCAGTCGTTGGACATCGCTGCAGGAGATCGTCAGGGTTGTTTCATCAGTCCAGGCATATCCAGTTTGTCGTTGGGGACTCCCTGCAGTGTGGAAGCAGGCAATTCAGCCCACTGAGTACACACTGATCAGAAGTGGCGATAGTCACTGAAGGTCACACAATGTTCAGAATAATTTTTCACCACCCAGCTCCTGATTCAGTCTGTTTCCATGTGCACGAAATCCTGGACACCATTCACGCTTGTGCTGTTTAAGTGTCGGTAACATTTAGGTAACAGCACTGCACATATTCACTCTAAACGGCGGAGTTCATTCAGTACCTCAATCATGGTTCACAAGAATATGAAGAAATCATTCAGCGCATCAAAACTATTGGACAAGAAAAGGAACAGCCTATTCAATCCCTCATTCTGGATCAGTGGTGCTGGAAGAGCACAGCAATTCAGGCAGCATCCAAAAAGCTTCGAAATCGACGTTTCGGGCAAAAGCCCTTCATCAGGAATAAAGGGAGAGAGCCTGAAGCGTGGAGAGATAAGCGAGAGGAGGGTGGGGGTGGGGATAGAGTAGCATAGAATACAATAGGTCAGTGGGGGAGGAGATGAAGGTGATAGGTCAGGGAGGAGAGGGTGGAGTGGATAGGTGGAAAAGGAGCTGGGCAGGTCGGAAAAGTCCGGACAAGTCAAGGGGATCGTGTTGCTGGAGGTTAGAAACTAGGATGAGGTGGGGGAAGGGGAAATGAGGAAACTATTGAAGTCCACATTGATGCCCTGGGGTTGAAGTGTTCCGAGGCGGAAGATGAGGCGTTCTTCCTCCAGGCGTCTGGTGGTGAGGGAGCGGCGGTGAAGGAGGCCCAGGAACTCCATATCCTCGGCAGAGTGGGAGGGGGAGTTTGAACTGCCGAGGATATGGAGGTGCTGGGCCTCCTCCACCGCCGCTCCCTCACCACCAGACGCATGGAAGAAGAACGCCTCATCTTCCGCCTCGGAACACTTCAAACCCAGGGCATCAATGTGGACTTCAACAGCTTCCTCATTTCCCCTTCCCCCACCTCATCCTAGTTTCTAACCTCCAGCAACACGATCCCCTTGACTTGTCCGGACTTGTCCGACCTGCCCAGCTCCTTTTCCACCTATCCACTCCACCCTCTCCTCCCTGACCTATCACCTTCATCTCCTCCCCCACTGACCTATTGTACTCTATGCTACTCTATCCCCACCCCCACCCTCCTCTAGCTTATCTCTCCACGCTTCAGGCTCTCTGCCTTTATTCCTGATGAAGGGCTTTTGCCCGAAATGTCGATTTCGAAGCTTTTCGGATGCTGCCTGAATTGCTGTGCTCTTCCAGCACCACTGATCCAGAATCTGGTTTCCAGCATCTGCAGTCATTGTTTTTACCTATTCAATCCCTCATGTCTATTATACTTGAAGAAAAGAAGTCTGCTCAGCCCCACAAATCATTTACACTGGATCTGAAAGAGACCATTTCACATCTGGAGTCACTGACAAAGGAACTGGAGAAGATCATTCAGCGTCACAAGTCAGTACATCAGGAACAGGAAGTTTTTAGATATGCTCCAATTTCACCAACAAATGGAGCAGGGACTGCACAGATGGACTATTTCACGTTGCTCACCGTGGCTTCGTAAATACGTGCAATTTTAGCATATCATTTGCACTTACAATTATTTGCTGCCCCGTCTGAATTCTGTTCGTAACGTTTCACTAAGGAATTCCAGGTCCTTTTCAACAACAGCACTTCCCAACCTCTCACCATGTAATAAACACAAACGAGATTTCTAAAGTTTGTTGCTAACGTCTGAATATTTGTATACCTTGCGAACAGATATTTGCCCAAGCACAGTTCCTTCTGTTATTCCACAAGCCTGGTATCTGGAGAAAAAACTCCAGTACTCTATTCATTTTGCCCATTATCCACTTTTTAATCCATTCTGTATATATTCCATTCCAAAATATGCATGGACGTTAACATTTTCCACTCACCTGTATTCAACCATATCAAACTTCTTCTGAAAATTTAGATACTTCATTCCCACTGGTCCTCAGTTGTCGATGGGAATTCTCCACAAACTCCAGCATGTTTATCAAAGAACATTTCCCTTTGCTGAATCACGGCCAAATCTTGCAAATCATAGCATTAATGTCCCATTGCTCATAAAATGTTCCAATATGTTTCTCACAACTGACATCAAGGTATTTAGATTTTGTTTTACTTCCTTGTCCTGTTTTAAATATCTGGGTTTACAATAGCTGCTTTCCAACGTGCGAGTTCCTTTCCAGTATCTAACAAGCTTTGACGAATAATCCGTAATTCTTTCACTAATTCTCTCGCCTAATCCTCAATACTATGGAATTCAGCGCTTCAGATGCAGCAACTTACCAAGCTTCAATTCCATGAGATTTTCAAAACATACTCTTCCATAATTTTAATTTCCTGCAGTTTCTCATTTTTACCATTTCTCCTATTCCCTAGATTTTTCGAGAAGTTACCTTCTGTCCCTTCCTTGGGGGAGATAGAAACAATATATTTAGCTTAGCGGGTAGATGGTTTGTCTCAGCTCATGAATACATCCAGGACTGTACTTTGGAGATGATGGATATGTTCCCCACTCGTACCTTGAAAGTTTCAAAGTAGAATGGGTCCAGCTCAGAAAAATGTTCCTGGGAACCTCAAGGAAAAAAAAACAACAGTGCCCATTCGCTGCCTGTGTAGAGAGCTTGCCCCTTCTGTGTAGTCTCAGCTTAATTATGGACGCAGATGGGGCGGCACAGTGGCTCAGTAGTTCGCACTGCAGCCTCACAGCTCTAGGGACCGGGGTTCAATTCCAGTCTTGGGCAACTATCTATGTCGGGTTTGCACGTTCTCTCTGTGCGGGTTTCCTGCGGGTGCTCTGGTTTCCTCCCACAGACTAAATCTGTGCAGATTAGGTGAATTGGCCATGCTAATTTGCCCATAAAGTTAGGTGCATTCGTCAGAGGGAAATGGGTCTGGGTGGGTTGCTTTTCGGTACAGACTTCTTAGGCCAAAGGACCTGCTTCCACTCTGCAAGGAATCGAATCTCTTCTCCTACTCTGTAATAGAGTGTCCAGAGTGGGGTCACCAGATCTTCGGGTCTCCTTGAATTAACCCAGCAGTTGACAAGACAAATACGAAAACGCCATCCACAGAAATTCCACTGATTTTCCAATGAGAGGACCAGGTCAAATCCCCATAGATATGTTGCGCATAGTCAGTGTTAATAATGCTCCCTCTCCTGAGTTTCCCTTCGTGACTGAGAAAGCCATTCCATCTCCGAACAGTCCCACAGGAACTGTTCCTTTCTCCAAAGAAGCAGTTCACAACATAACACCTCCTTCCTCTGTATCACAGCAACTATAACGACAGTAACAATCTTGTCGATGGAGTTATCACCACATTCTGAGAAGATACAGAAAGCGAGTTTAACTCACTTGAAAGAGCGACTTACCTAAATGGATGTGATGTTCAGGTATATGGGAAAAGCAAATAACTTCCGATTTTATATTCCTTGCAGTTCATCAACAGCAATTCGTTTGTGTATGTTTCCTCTCTCTCTCGCTCTCTCTCCCGCCGGCCATTTATCCATCTATTCAATTCAAACACGCCCCTCCATGACCCCAGCCCCCTCCAACTCAACCATCCCTGATATCAGCATATATAACATTATTTCCCAGTTGCTTGCAGTTCTGATGTACGATCATTGGACATGAAACGCTATTTGCATTTCTCGTGACAGAGGCTGCCATACTGGTTGGGATTCCCCAACACTTTTAGACGCTTAAAAAAGTTATTTCATATCTCCAGCATTGATAGTTCCTTGGTTTATTTCACCTTTAATTTTGTTGATTCACGGGATGTCAACATCACTCGCAAAAGGAGCATTTGTCTTGATCCTAATTGCTCTTGACAGTGAGACCATTTGTCAAGGCAATACGGAGCCAAACATACTGATGTGGATCTGAGGTCAGAATTAGTCCAGACTGGGATATAATGGCAAGTTTCTTTTCCAAAGTTTATCAGTGAAATAATAAAAGAAATATGCTTGCTTTATGTTTGCCATGAGTGAAATTAGACCTCAGTCGAATTTTTGCCATTAGAATTTACGTTCTGATTTGGAGATCGATGTTGTACTGGGATGTCATTCAACACCAGGTTATAGTTTAACAGATTTATTTGGAAGCACTAGATTTCCGAGACCTGTTCCTTCATCAGGTGGTTGTGGAACAGAAGATCGTAAGACACAGAATTTATAGCAAAGGTGTATCGTGTGATGCAACTGAAATGATGTATTGATAAAGACCTGGATATTTTTTGTTAAACCTCTCCCCTTTTAGAATACACGTGTTGCGTTCAGTTATTTGATATGAATCCCAGGACGATTTCTTTAAACTTAGATTCTCAAGTGAACTTTAACACTGAGTGCCAAGTCAGTTCCGATAATGTCTTGAAGTGATATGTGTCCCAACGTTCAGACTGATTCTATTGCTCAAAAAAAAACAGTATTTACATGAACTTACATGGATTCATCGGCTGTGGTCATCGGCTGTGGTAGAATTTGAAACAATGCCGTTAAAGTCATAACCTGTGCCTCAGAATTGTACATTCATTGACATTATTACTCTGATGCAGGACCCCTGTTGTGAAATAACTGGAGAGGGAAGGATAAGTTTGTAATCAAAATACTTGTAACTGAAAGTGTAGTCAGAAGAGAACTGGACACGTAAAATCAGAAATGAACAAACGGGTAGATGCTAGCTAATTCATCAACAACACAGAGACAGAGGTAGAGTCTGGAGATATGATGGAGGTGGTGGGGGCAGATCAATGACAGAGAGTTTACAGAGAAATAAAACAGTTCAGTGAGAAAGACAGACTCAAAGTTCTGAACAGTCTTGTTCCTTCGAAGATGATTATGATTGAGGAGTTTGAAATGCAGTTTATATTTGCTAAATCTAAATTACCGAAATAGGAATAACCTTCACCATCGTTTATAGAATAGGCGAGATAGACTTACCAGGAACACGAACAATAGCCAGCATGGGATAATAACCCAGCTGAATGGTCATCAGTACAGAATCTATCTGGAACTCGGACAAGGTCACATTCAGAGAAAGATAGTGAAGAGCCAAGGATAAACTACTGTCCGTTGTTGCAACATTCCAGTCTAATGTTCTCAGATTCTGATCCATTGTTGGAACATTCGAGTCTATTGTTCTCTGATTCAGAGAACAATAATTTTTTGTATCCTTCCAATCTATTGTTCTCGCATTCTTATCCATTGTTGAAACATTCCATTCTAATGCTCTCAGCTTCTGATGAATTCTTGGTACATTCCGTTCTAAGACCGTGTTTCTCTCCCTGTCTCTGCAGCTGCTGACCCAATCGTGTTGAGGATGACACTACCACTGATACTAAGGGGTAACATGTTGAAGGAAACCCCTTGTTTAAGAAATGAGGAAATCTTCCAGTGACACATTTAGAATCCATAGATACTGACATCAATCACAGTCACTAAGTAAACAGCACCTGTTAACCCCTTTCATGACAACCCTTATATATCACAAGAATACTTGGTCTGGGTGAAATGTTGACATCACGGATAATTGGACAAATGGCACATTTCCAATTGTAAATTTACATGTGAGGGAGAAAGATGATGCTTTCTGTTCACTAGGTCTATAATTACCTTTAATGTGGACACCAACCAGCTGAAGCGCACCCACCCAGACGCCTGCATCTAACACTATGGGCAATTTAGCGTTTTTTCACATTTTTGGAATGTGGGAGGAAACAGGAGCACCTGGAGGAAACCCACGCTGACGCGGAGGAGAATGTGCAAACTCCACTCAGTCAGTTGCTTGAGCCGGGAATTGAACCTGGGTCTGTCGCGCTGGGAGACAGCAGTGCTGACCACTGTGCCACCATGCCGCCCACATTCCATGGCGTTTTAGCAGAGTAGGAAGTGTTGGGCTACCGCGGCCGTCTACGTCTGATCACCAGGCCTGCTAATTCCTTTTGTTTTATTTCTTATGTTTAACTTCAACATTTCACTCGAAATCATTCAACGCCTTAGGAGGGCAGAGGCCTTTTTTAAGCGGCTACACAATGGCCGAGTCGTGCACATACAGTCTGTTCCTTGTTGGCATTGTTGCCCCCTCCTGGTCATGTATAGTGGTGGTCTGCGTCAGTGGAAGGATGTTCATTTTCTAACAGAACCAGGATACTTCGCTTTACCTTTCGCAAAATGTCGATGGGGTGTCAGTTGGGTTGGAAGTCAGCAAACCTCTCCCAGCTTCTAAACATTCTCTCTAATATTTCTCTCAGAATTGTCTTTTGATGTTCTTTTTTTCCTGGAGTGCAGAACTGCATGTGAGACAAACTGTTTTCTGATTTTGCTTTTTGGTAATTGTGTGTTTATGGGATGGTATTTACCATATTGTCACTTACAACTCTTACTTTTGTTGTATCTTATCTATAATGTTTGTATGAAATAGTGTTTTGCTTAATGTCGAATATTTTGAGCAAATAAATTGCATCTGAAACACAGCACCTCACATTTACTTTTAAAATATGAAAATGTTCGGGTGGAGGCTACCTTCTCCATGTATAGTGAGGGAGTCTGTTCGAGTTCATAACAAGAGGGACACATATTCACATTTTAATGGGATAATTACTTCCTGCACAGTGTGCTGCAGAAATACGGGTTTGACAGCTGAATGGTCCGATTTGGAAGAGGAGGAGTTATATCAGAAGTTATATCGGACACTCAACCCACGTCACCGATCAGCTCAGACACGTATAATCCTAGATGAGGTTTCTACGCAGCGTGGAGTATTGTGCAGACCACGCACAGTACAACGCAGCAATCTGTACAGGATGGAAGACTCTGCAGGGCTCACCAGTTCATTTGTTATTTGTCCAACATAGGGATTAGTACATATCACACTGGTACGTTGATTTATGGAGCAGGACGAAAGGGTCTGTGACGCACGGGGAACTGTGCTGGCTACACCAGTGCTTCACTCTGTAAACGCGGACAAAGTATCTGTTCAGTATGGGAGCTGAGCAGTGAACAGGGCTTCATTTTGCTACAGCAGCGGGAGCGGTGAGAGTGAGAACCAGGGGTCTGCCGGGAACATAAATGAACTGCTATATTTGGGCTGTGGTTGAACCTGAGACAATACGCGTGAACTGTCTTTCACCGGCCCTATGCCACGGAACAAAGAGGCTGCGGTGTCCGGAGGTTTTTCTCTTTCTTTTTTATTGTGTGAGTGGTTAAAAATACTTTATTTTTCCTTTCGCATTTATTTGATTATTTGAGGAAAAGCATAGTAGAGAAACATGAGCAATTAATTAACCCATAAATTTATACAACTAAGGTAATTAACTAAGTAGAAATGGCTAGGCAGTTAATGTGCGGTCGCTATAAGATGTGGGAGCGGACTAGTCGATTTGTGACTGCAGTGACCACATTTGCAGCACGTGTTAGTTGCTGGAGCAACTCCAGCTCCGAGTTGATGATCTGGAATCTTAGATTCAAACACTGTGGCACATCCGGGAGGGGGACAGTTGCACGGAAAATTTGTTTCAGAAGGCCGTCACACCTGGCAGATTAAGTAATTCAAATTCAGTTAATTCTCAGGGACAACAGAATGTGACTGCAATTAATGAAGTTCGGGTGATTCTGAGTTCAAGATTGGATGTGCCTCGGCTTTTGACCTTATTCAACAGATATGAGACGAATGCTTCCTGTGTGAATGAAGAAAAGGGCTAGGGGGAGGATGAGCCAGCTGACCAAGGCACCATGGTCCAGAAGCCATTCTTGAGGGGAGAGCAAAAAGATAAGTGGTCGTTATATGGGATGCGATAATTTGGGGAATAGACAGGATACTTTGCAAGCTGGATGGAGAGTCCTGCATGGTCTGTTGCCTACCCGGTGCAAGGGTGCTGGACATCTCTGACTGAAAGCATATTGGCGCGGGAATGGGAGGATCCAGTTGTTATGCCCCAAGTTGGGACTAACAACATGAGCAAGGCAAGGATGGAAGACCTGTTTGATGATTATCAAGCGCTAGGAATGAAATTAAGCAACAGGTCCATGAGGCCAGTAATCGTCATTTTACAGCCCGTGACATGGGCAAGTTGTCTTAGGGTTAAGAAATTGAGCGAACTAAACACGTGGCTAAGGGAGTGAAGTGGAAAAGAGGGATTCCATTTCATGGGGCATTGGCATCAGTTTTTTTAACCGGGGAATCTATACTGATGGGGCAGTTTCCACCTGAGCAGATCTGAGACGAGTTTTCTGGCAGAGACGGTAAATTGGGTGGTCAGTATTACTTTAACATAATAATTTGGCGGCGGGGGAGAGGAAGGGAAACCACGGGAACTATGATGTGAAATCAAAAGGGAAGCAGCAGGTAAGCATGTTTGCAAGAATATTTAAGTACAAGGCAAAGTATGAAATAAGTGAAAAGAAAGGATAACTTAGGAGATATTCTTTGAATTGTTAGAAATCACGATCGTATGACAGCTAACAGAAGGAGACTACATGCAGGCTCGCAGCATTCATAACAAGGTCAATGAGTTAACAGCACAAATTATCGCAAATTAATATGATTTAGTCGCCATTACACAGACATGGTTGCAGGATGTTTACGACTAGGAGTTAAATATCCAGGGGTATCAAACTAGTCGGAAGGACAGATAGGAAGTGAAGGAAGGTGATATAAATCTGATATTCAAGGACGATATCAGGGCAGTTCTGAGAGGTGATGCATATTCTATGGAGGATAGGGCTGAATCGATTTGCCTGGAAATTCGAATTTCTGAGAAGAAAAAAATCACTGATAGGCGTAGTCTATTGGCTACCAAATCATGACATCACAGTGGGGCAGGCTACAAACAAAGAAATAACTCATGCCTGTAAAATGATACGGCAATTATCATTGGGGATTTTCATATGCAAGTCTATTAGTCCTACCAGCTCAGTCAGGGTCGTCTTGAGGACGAGAGTGTTGAGTGCACCCTTCATAGTTTTCTTGAATAGTATGTAATGGAACCGATCAGGTAGCAAGCTATCCGAGATCTGGACCTGCGTAATGAGGCAGGAGTTATTAATTAACTCACAGAGGGACGCTCTTGAAGCTGTGAGTACAGTATGATTGAATTTAGAATACAGATGGAGAATGTAAAGATAATATCCAGTACCAGAGTCCTGAAATTAAACAAGGGAGATTACAAAAGGATGTGGGAGGATTTGGACGGCGTAGATTGGAAACAAAGATTTTATGGTGGTCAGTTGACGAGGAGTGAAGGACTTTCAAAGCAATTTGAAAGAACTGTACGAAAATGGATAATCTGCCAAGAATACCCAAGGAAACAAGAGACGCTATCACATTGAATGAGAAGGCACACAAAGTGTCCAAGAACAGCAGGAAATTAGCAGATTTGGAAAACTTTAAAAGTCAACAATAAGCCACAAAAAGAGCTGTAAGGGACATGAGGAATAAAATAGCACATATTGCAAAGACAAAAGCAAATGTTTCTATGAATCGAAAACAAAGGTGGCTACAGTAAACGTGAGTTCTTTTAGGATGATAACGGGCATTTAGTAAGGGCATTTGATGAAATGGCCCAAGGCGTTGAACAAATAATTTGTGCTGGTCTTCACAGTGGAGTAGATTAATAACATACCAGTAACTGACAAAGGACAAAGGTATGTCATGACCTGGAAACAATCATTATTACGGAAGAGGTATTAAGAGGCCAAGCTAATGGATCCAAGAATAGACAAGGCTGCTGGCCCTGACAGAATGCCGACCAGGCTCCAAAAAGAGATGGCGGAAAAATTATCAAGTGCACTGGCGGTAATTCTCCAAAACTAACTAGACACCAGGGCAGTCACAGCAGATTGGAAAGCAGGAAATCTGATACCACTATTTGAAGTGAGAGGCCGCCAAAAGATGGGGAATTATAGATCAGTTAGCTTAACCCCTGCAGTGGGGAAGATGCTTAAGTCTGTCGTCAACGAAGAAATAGTCAAGTATCTCGGTAGAAATTGGCCCGTTTTGCAGACACAACATGGGTTTATGAAGGGCAGGTAATGCTCAACGGAACTTTTGCAATTCTATGAAGCCATTATGAGAAATGTGGACAACCGGGGACCATTGAATGTGGTGTACCTGGTTTCCCACACGGCTTTCAACAAGGTGCCACACAAGAGGCTGCTGTGTAAGAAAAAAGATGCATGACATTACGAATAGAGTAGTGGCATGGCCAGAGGATTGGTTGACTGACAAGAAGAAAAGTGTGTGGATAAAGAGTCCACTGTGTTTGCAATGAGTAACTAGTGGTGTCCCTCAGCAATCAGTGTGGTGGCCACAATCATTTACAATTTACAGAGATGATTTGGAGTTGGGAACACGTGTAGGCTGTCAAATTTTACTGACGACACTGAGCTGAGAGGCAGACCAATGTGTGCAGAGGACTGTGAAACTATACAGAGGAATATGGACAATTTAAGTGAATGGGCAAACATCTGGTAGATGGAGTAAATAGTAATAAATGTGAAGTCATCCATTTTGGCAAAGTAACAGTAAGAAAACTTTACTTGACTGGTAAAAATGTTGCAGCATGCTGCTGTGCAGAGGGCCCTGGGTGACCTTGTGCATAAGTCACAGTGGGTTGTTCTGCCGGGATGACAAGTAAATCAGAAATCAAATGGAATTTTGTTCTTCAATGTTAAAGGCATTGAGTAAAATGTAAAGTGGTCATGTTGCAGCTGTACAGGGTGCTAGTGAGGCCACACTTGGAGTATTGCATTCAGTTTTGTTCTCCTGAATTGAGAAACAACATAGTGGCCGTGTAGGAGGTGCAGTAGAGGTTCACTAGTTTTATACCGAAGTTGAGGGGTTTGGCTTATGAGGACAGACTGAGTAGACCATTGGAATCCAGAAGAATGAGGGGGATCTTACGGAAACATGTGAAATTACGAGGGAATAGGTAGGATATAAGTCAAGATGATGTTTCATTGGCAAGTAAAACGAGGACCGGAAGGCATCGCCTCAAGATTACATGGAAGAGATTTCGGACTGAATTGAGAAGGAACTTCTTCACTCAGAGAGTTGTGATCAAACAGAATTCCTTGCCCAGCCAAGTAGTTGACACTAATTCAGTGAACAGTTTTTAGAGGGAATATAGATTTTTTGAACATTATACTAATTATAGGTTGCAGTGAAAGTGTGGATAAGTGGAGCTGAGTCCATGAAATGATTAGCCATGATCTTATCGATTGGCGAAGCAGGCTCGAAATGTTAGATGGTCTAATCCTGCTCCTGGTTCTTATGTTCTTATGAACACTAATGAATTGATCTGTAAACCTGGAGAAATTACCTTCCCAGCAGGTAAATACGTCAGTGCATTGCTCGTTAACACTGTGTAAGATCAGGGCCCTGCGTGGAGAAACTTTCAGCCCATGCTGCAAGTGGCAGGATGTGCGGCTCCCATCCATTTACAGCTCAATTTCTCAATTGTGCTACGATAAAGGATACTGTGGGTTTGCAACTGCCAGACAGAGATGATCGGGGAGTCAGTTTAAATACCAACAGATGGGAGGGGTCTGGGATATGGAAATGAGGGGGTCTGAGAGACAGCGTCTTCGGAGAATGTATTCACAGATTTCTGAACCCTGAAATGAAGACACTTCAACAGCATCCTGCAACATGACACAGTATTCCCAGGAATGATGGGTGGTCGGGATTTTGGTTTAAGTTCAAATGATGGACAGTTTTGTTCTGCAGCTTTGTAACAGGGAGTGGGTTCAGCAGAGTCGTCACCTCACTGGGCTGAATCTAACAATAATTTATATCAGTGTCATTTTCATTGGGTTTCATTGGACACAGGGATTGTCAGCACGACGCCGAGCTACTTTGGTATTGCGATCTTATTGAAGTCACTTCATTAACGACCTACCCTACGTCATTGCTTCCCACTCATTAAATGCCAGCCCGATGCTCACAACCATCATGGCTGGAGGGACTTATCATTGCCTGGATACACCTGGATATACCGTGATCCTGGCACTGGTGCCATCTTTAAAAAGACCAATGGGCACAAGTTTGACCTTTCTCAGATTGGAGCTGTCGTGCATATTTTAAATTTAGCATGGCAAATAAGACGCAATTGTATCACGACGGGGCATGATGTTCTGTATTGATGGGGTCTACAGCAGAGGGGGACCATTCTCTTCCGAGAATGGGTCACGCCACCAGACCCACCAAGCATGTTCAAAGCTCACCATCCAATTCAGTGCAGTATCTGCGGGCTGAAGAAATGTACAGCAATGCACGACAAGAATTATTACCCTTTCATGTTTTGCGAGAATACATAACACTGTATACTCTCTACTCCCTCACACTCACTGTATATCTGTTATAGAACATATCCCTGAAAAAGGCGCATGCTCCATTACTGTCATTACTGCATTAGCAACTTACCCCACCCCTTTTTGCACCTTCATCTATACCCCTCACACTAATAACACCACATGGGTTTCCACACTGTGGAGTGACTCCCCTGGAAACCTCATCATTTCGCCTCCCCAACGACATCAGCGCTATAGGCAGCGACAAGCACTCCCACCCTCAGTCCCTCCCTTTCTCTTATTCCAGCAGAAACAGCCTATAATTGAACAGAAATTGTGACGCCAGGTGGTGAAGTGAATATCTGTTCCCTCACCACCACGCTTCTCCGTCATGTGGACGTGACACTGGCATGAGCCGGAGAAGACAGGGACGACTCGTGCAGAGATTCTGAAATATCCACGTCCAACCAACTGATAAGGAGGAATGCTCAGTGAAGTGCAATTCTCAATTTAAACCCACTGTCAGTTCCGTTTCACCCGGCAGAACTTAGAAACATGGCCCTGATGTCATCTCCCTTTTTTGTCGAGCTGGTACAAATGGAATCTCCATGTTGTCGGTGGCAGGAGAGTGGGCTCACAACTCATCGGACCAACACTTCCCGGAAGCAGCATGGAGGCTCCTTCCTGCACTTGCTCCTGTAATCAGCACAGATACTGAAATTAATCTGGGTTAATTACTGATATCTCCACTGGTCCTGGCAACTTCAGTCATATGTGCTCTTATACACACAAGAACCTCTGCTCTTGCACACCCTTTATAACGTAACAGCCTGCTTTATAATGTATTTCAACATTCCTCTTATCAAAGTAATCGTCTCACGCTGCTTTGCATTGGCTCTCATCTGCCATAAACCTGAACACTGCACCAACTTGTCACTGTCCTGTTTTTGTTCCACACTGTCCACCAAAAACGTAACAATTCTTCCAGGTTTGGTATCTACAAGCATTGAAATTGCACGAGACTCATACTTCAAAGTAACAACTGAAATAATGACACACTCAAGCGTATCAGCAAGAGAAAAACTGACACACGCTTCCATGTAACCAGTCAAATAATGACACACTTTCAACCAACTAACATACTTTTTTACTCACTTCAGACAGAATGCGTGTAATCGAAACAAACTAATCACGGAGCAAGAGTAATTCCGACAGACTGTTTCCATGCTGTACATCTCTATGACTCTATGACTCTATGTCGTATTAAAAGGCAGTGTTTTTGTGTGTTAGCGTGGTATGTGTTGTCTCTGCTTAGGGAGATGTAATGTCCCCCACTGCTAGCCCCCCAACGCTTCTGTAGTGGAAGTGGCAGAGGTTAGAAATCATCAAGGACTCAGTCACAGAGCGAGAGTGGGAGGGTAGCAGCTCACAGCACCAATTAATCTGACAGTACCAACAGTTCACTCGCATACAATCATAGAGTCGGTTTTGTAGAGAAGAATGTAATTTTACTGAAGTCCCTCAGCATGGAAATTGATTGTGTGGAGTAATGTTTATGGTTTCTCTGCAGTTTTTGATTGTTCTGTCTTTAGGAAGTATTCCGGAAACAGATTTTACATATGAAAGTGTATTTCCACTGCAATTGCATTTCGACCCACTGAGTGAAGCACTTTGAAAGAGGATGGAGATGAAGTTTATTGTACTTACTCTTTGCGATGTAATCTTTTGGTAGGATGAACACCAAAATGTGGTTTCTTCTTCCTGAATCACAAAAAGTTGGTTTACTGGTGCAGCAGATAATTATGAAGGCAAACGGAAGATTTTCTGTCATTAAAATACCGATACATAACCAAAGATACATGCAAACACAGATGCAGATAAACATACATGCATCCATAACTACACAGACTCAGCCTCAGCGCACACACACACACACACACACACACACAGAAACCGCGATGTTTTTAAGACAGAGATAGACATTTGCATATTGATTTGTTGATTTATATGGGGATCAGATATTATGCAGAAAATGCTCGAGAATGTTGCTGAGAAACATATCAGCCATTTCTGGACAACAGAGCGGACTTAGTTGGACAAGTAACCGAATTCTCTCTTTTTTTATACTCTGATGTCGATATGGGTTCCTAAAGGTGCCCTGAGATTCCAATGTTAATTCGAGCTGCTACAATTTTGATTGGAGTGTCAATGTTTACGTGGGACACGTTTGAAGGCCTGAGTGTTCTCTGTCTGTTCCTAATTGTTGCCTTTCTTTTTTCAAAAAAGTTCGTGATTTGCTTTGAGGTGAACACACTTTAAAAATAACGGGTCTTGCACTGAGATAAGGATGTCCATTTCTCCTTTGGACTGTGCTGTCTGTGGTGCTCCCATCCCCAGGAAAGAGTGAAGATTGTGCCATTGAGGAGATTCAAGACTGACTTCAACTTACCTTTGGACTTGGGGTCAATAATTATTGGGAAGATTTGCTTAGCGACAATCAGATAAACAATGATCATTCTGAATGGTGCAACAGGCTCGAGGGACCAAATGGTCATCTGCTGCTTCTAATCCATGTGTTGTTCTCTCACTCAACCCCTCAACGCTTTTTCAGAGGAGAGAAAGGTCCTTTTCAACCACGCAGGATCATTACAATGAATCAGGAGCCGACTATCATTCCACTCTAATGAGTTATACAGGAATAGAATGAGGTAATTCAGCCCGTATTGTCATTACACAGCACATTTCAAAACAATTCAAACATGCTAAACTGCTGTCCGGAACCTTTGTTGATGATTTGGTTGTGGGTGCTGATTGATTCGCCGTTCAGTTAGCTCATCAACCAAGACCGTCATCCAATACATTGTCAAATGGAGATAGAGGGTTTGCAATAGGATCTAGACATGGGAGGTAAGCCAACTTTCATCTGAAACAGTGTCCGGGCAATGTTGTTTCAGGGAAGCTTATGCTTTGATGTAATGACAAAATAATAATACATGGAGAGAGATCGCAGAATTTTAGGACAGAAAGTTTATAGAGTGTCCTGGAACATGATTCACATGAAATTAATCGGTAGTTGCAGCAGGTGATTAGAAAGATATATAGAATTATGTGCTTTTTGCCATGGAAACATTTTTGCTGCACCTAAGAAGTGCACTGCTGAGAGTACACCTGATATACTGCATGTAGTTTTTATCCTACATATTGAAACAGAAAACAGAATTGTTTTCCTCGATGTTTCATTGAGTTGCTATAATGTGGAAATAGGCCATTCAGCACAAACAATTCAAATGAAATCTTTACGGAGCATCCCAATGAAAATAACTACTGAAACCCTGCCTTTATCATGACTAATCCAACTAACCCGCGCATATTGAAATTTTGGAAGGAAACTGGAGCACCTGCAGGAAACGCACGCAGACATAGGGAGAAAATGCAAGCTTATCGCAGACAGTCACCCGCGGCTGGAATACAGCCAAGGCCCCGGGGGCCAAGAAGCAGCAGTTCTAACAATTGAATAACGATGCCACCACAAAAAAATGGAGGCCCACAATGGATGTCTCTATTTGCACAGGGGACTAAAACTGGGGAATCAATTTTAAGAATGCAGTGCATTCATTTTAAAACAAATATTTCGAAATTATGAACAACCTGTTTTTTTTTCTCGAAAATACATGGACACACATACACGTCTTCAAATTTTAAAGTGAGGATATCCATAAGGAAAAGGCAGAGAGTGCAACAGGACAATGATGCACTTACATGTAGTAGGGAATTGTGCTGGAGATATAGTCTGAAGAATTTTCAAGGAGACCTCATGGGGTCCAATTTGGGCTGAGGTAACATTATTTTATGCTTCAGCTTAGAAAAGGATCAAATGGAATCTTCCTGAGAAGGAATGGTATATTACTCGAACTTTCGTTGTTTATTCCTCTTCACAGCAAAACGTGAATACTCAAAGCTCGGAAGTCATTTTTACCACTGGTGGAGGATTCCTGTCAATGAGTCGTTGGAATTTCGCCATTGTCTGAAGCAAAATATATCCAGCCAAATCCACCTGTTCGAGGAAGAAATTCCATTCCTAACAGCTTGAGGATGCAGAATAACTTCCTGGAGCAGACTAATATGTCGGCAAACTCATGCTTCATTTTTTTTTTACCTTTGTCTTGAGTTGAACGATTATTTGGACAAAGGTCATGCATAATGATACTCTGTGCCTGCCTGTGTGTCTGTGTCTGTGTGTAATGTGGTACAGGCAGGAATGTTTGGCTGAGACAACAATCATTTCAGCCGAAATCTCAGTGCTGGTGAAACTAAATCAAAGAGTGTCTACTCCTCAGTCATAATGTCCCTCGCGTCTATTCGTCCCCTCCAATCTGCTAAACATGTGTAGCTGTTGACAACTTGCTCCTAGTACATATGAATTCGTCTACTATACAATACCTGTTGAAAGCCTTGCTGAAGTCCATGTGGACAACCTCTAATGCTCCACCTTCACCTATTTTCTTGGTAACATCCACAAATACGCAATCAGGTTTATGAGGCATGATTTTCCACATTATCCATTCTGAGTACCTCTAATCTCATCCTCAACTGAGGATTCCCCAGATCCATTGCCGTTAGTGTCCTCAGCAGGGTTCCGACCCATCTCCTGCACTTTCACGCTCAACCATTCTCTTCCCTCCGGCAATAGCGATAGGATTCCCCTTGGAAGTCTTTACCATTTCACCAGTATCCACTTTCAGAAGACCATCAGCCGCCAATTACATTACCTCCAGCGAAATGCCATCACCACACACATATTGCCCTCCCCTCTTTTGTCCACTTTTTTCAGAGACTATTCCCACCGGGACTCCCTGGTGCACTCTTCTTTTACTCCTAACAGACACCCGATTCTACAGCTCCAACGCCGCTTCCCTTGCAAATGCTGCAGGTGCACCACTTGGGCCATCACAATTTTGTCCCTCGCTTCCAAAGATGTCCTGGGATACAGTTGATCAAATCTCTGGTATTTATTCGTGTTTATAACCTCTAAGACCACCAGCACTTCTTCGGTAAATTAGCCTCTCATCAAAACATCCCTGTTAAGTTCCCTAGCATCCCTGTCTTTCTACACGGCAAATACTGATGCAAAATATTCGTACCGGATATGACTCATTGAGCAGAAGCGAACTGTATTGCATTAGCAGACGGAGGTTGAGTCCTTGTGAAGAGTGATAACCTCGCTTGGCGAGGCGCTTTTGGACTGTATTGTTGAACAGTTAACTGCATTTCTCTGTTTTTTTTCCCACTGTTATAGAAGGACTGTAATGTTTTACATTTTGACTTTGTATTCTGTTTTTCTTTGCTTGGAACCAAGATTCCAACCCTCTGTAATTTTGCATCTAAGAAGGTGGCATAAGAGGTGAATTGTAAACTGCTAAATTTATGCACGTGAGGACGCTTAAACTGATAAACCTAATAAACCCAACCCTTCATCCCTGTATTCTCACATAGATGGCTCTTTGAGTTTTAAGGGGCCCAATCGACTCCTGATTTCGTCTTTTGTCATTAATAGTCGAATCCTCTTACAAGGATGCCTTCCTTGAAGAAGCTCTCTTCCTCCCTATACAAAGATTTCAGTGAGTCCCTCTCTCACTGCACCCCCCAGGTCATCTCCTCTGCACAGACCACAACAAAACGACGGTTGGAGGAAGAACGCCTCATCTTCCGGCTAGGAACCCTCCAACCACAAGGTTTCGGATTTCACCAGTTTCCTCATTTCCCCTCCCCCCACCCTGTCTCAGTCAAATCCATCAAATTCAGCACCGCCTTCCTAACCTGAGATCTTCTTCCCGACCTCTCCGCCCCTACCCCAGTCTGACCTATCACCCTCACCTTGACCTCTTTCCACCTATCACATTTCCGACGCCCCTCCCCCAAGTCCCTCCTCCCTACCTTTTATCTTAGCCTGCTGGACAAACTTTCCCCATTCCTGAAGAAGGGCTTATGCCCGAAACGTCGATTCTCCTGTTCCCTAGATGCTGCCTGACCTGCTGCGCTTTTCCAGCAACACATTTCCAGTTTTGTCATTAATACACTTGCAGACTCTCTTTCACTGAAGTGAAGTACAGAGCTGTGTCGGGTGTATAGAGGTGCTGCAGGAGTGTGCAGTCATATGGAGGGTTTTAGGGTCGGGATTAACATAATGAGGAAGCGAATATGAATGGCCTGGTGGAGGTGTCAGAGATAGCAAGGTGTGTAGGGGCTGCAGGAGGCTACTGAGATAGGGAGGGTGTAGGAGCTGGAGGAGTTTAAAGAGAGAGGGAGGGCTGCAGGTGCTGTTGGAGGTTACAGAGATAAAGGGGTGTAGGGGCTGGAGGACGATACAAATGTAGGGAAGATTGTATGAACTGGAGGAGGACACAAAGATAGGGAAGAGTGTAGGGACGGGGGGAGTTTACAGATATGAGGACGTGTGTCGGGGCTGGCGGAGATTACACAGATAGAGAGGGATTTCGGGGTTTAATTAGATTAGATTGCATACAGTCTGGAAGCAGGCCTTTCGGCCAAACAAGTCTACAGCAACCCGCCGAAGCGCAACCTACCCAGACCCATTTCCCTACATATACCCCTTCACCTAACACTACGGGCAATTTTGCATAGCCAATTTACCTAACCTGCATATTTTTGGACTGTGGGAGGAAGCCGGAGCACCCGGAGGAAACCCAAGTAGACACGGAGAGAATGTGCAAACTCCACACAGTCAGTCGCCTGAGGCGGGAATTGAACACGGGTCTCTGGCGCTGTGACACAGCAGTGCTAACCACTGCCGCACATTTGGAAGCTGTTGGAGGTTAAAGAGGTAGGGAGATCTGCCGGGACTGGTGGAGATTACAGATTTAGGGAAAGTTTTCGGGACTGTTAGAGGTTAACGACATACGGAGGGGTGTAGGGTCTGTTGGAGATTACAGAGAAAGATAGCATTGCAGGTTTTGAAGTACGTTACAGAGGTAGGGAATGAGTAGCGGCTGGAGGAGGCTACAGAGATATGGAAGTGTGTGGAAACTATTGAGAGAGGAATGTATGTCGGACTTGATCAGCTTACAGATATACAGAAAGTTGTTGGGTTTGGAGGAGGTGATAGAGATAAGGCGGAGTACTGGGGAAGAGGGTGTTTAGAGGCATAGGGAGATGCATTGGATATGGAGAAGGTTACAGAGATAGAGATGACTGTATGGGAGAAGGTTACAAAGATAAGGACAGATGCAGAGGCTGGAGGAGATAGGCAGGGTAGGAGGGGTGGATTGAGTTTACAGAGATAGGGAGGTGTGTGCGGATAGAATGTTAGAGAGGTACAAAGGATGTCGAGGCTCGGGAGTGTTACAGAGATACGGAGGAGTGGCGGGTTTGGTGGAGTTTACACAGATTGGGAGGGATTTAGAGGCAGGTGGAACTTACAGAGATAGGGAAGAAGGTAGGAGCTGGAGGAGTTATGCAGTGGCTGCTGGAGTTTAAAGCGAAAGGGAGGCTGGCAGAGGTTATTGATACAGGGTTGGAGCATTTCACAGAGTTGTGGGGTGGGTTGCAGAGACTGAGGGAGAAAACAGAAATTAGGATGCGTGTAGGGGCTGGAGGAGGTTATTAAAATACGGAGGGATGTTGGGTCTGGCGGGGGTTACATAGACCGGGAGAGATGACGGGGCTGGTGGAGATCTGTTAAATAGCTAGGGATGCCGGGATATGGATGTTGCAGGGATAGTGAGAGTTGTAGGGTCTGGAGTAGGTTAGTCAGATTGGGAGGGCAGTCGTGTCTGTCGATTAGAGAGATAGGGAAAGTGAAGGCGGCGTGAAGAGGTTACAGACACAGCGAGGGTGAAGGGGCTGTGGGAGGTTAAAGAGATAGGGAGGGTGGTAGGGTCTTGAGGAAGTTAGAGGGATAGGGAAGGATGTAGGACTGGGGTTTAGAGAGACAGGGAGTGATGTGGCATCTGGAGGATGGAAAGATAGGAAGATTGAAGGGTCTGGAATATTTTACAGAGATAACGAGTGGTCTAGGGCCTGAAGGAGGTTAGTGAGATAAAGAGGGACGTAGGATCTGGAGGGGTTGAAGAGGTAGAATGGGTGTCGGGCTTGAAGTGGTTAGATTGATAAAGAAAGCTGAAGGGCCTGGGGGTTGTTTAAGAGATAGGACGGCTGAAGGAGTCGGACAAGGTTAAACAGACTAGTAAGAGCGTAGCACAAAGGAAGTGGTAGGGGAATTAGGGAGAGGTATAAATACTGGATGAGTTTACAATGACGGATAGGGCTGTCATAGATGATGAAAATTATGGCGGTAAGGTGGGTCACGGCGACAAAGATGGTTATGGCTGGTGGTGATGGCAGGGATACAGAGGGCCAGTTAAAAAAAACATAATTCCAGAATGACGTGATGGAGAAAAAATTGTGGAACGATGTCATATACATTGGCATCAAGCAGCATTTCCTCAGCACCAACCTGCTGACTAAAGCTCAGTTTGGGCCCTGCCAGAGCCATTCATTCAGTGACATAATTGTATCTTTGGTTTAAAGATGGAAAACAAATATAAACAAATAACTGAATTCTAGAGATTGGGCGAGAGTGACTTCAGTTAGCATCATCATAACTACGTTTGACTAAGTGTGGTATCAAGAATTAATAGCAAAACTGAAGCAAATGGGCATCAGGGATACCTGTGCACTCGTTGAAGTTACACCTGTTATAAAGGAAGATTGTTGGAATTAGTGTAGAGCTGTTCTCTCAGCTACAGGACAGTTCCAGGACAGCAGTTCCTCGAGGAGGTGTTTCTGGGTAAGTCTGTCGAACAGAAATGGAAACGTAAGGCAGCATACTCCTACGGGATGATAGGGTTGTTTGTCGTTCGACAGAGACGATTGGTGGTAGTTTAACTGGGCAGTCATCATTCCTCAGTTTGGGGCAAGATTGAGTAGGACAGTCGTTCACAGTCACTACAGTCAGTGCAGGAATTGAACCAACGTTGTTGGCATTATTCTATAGTACAAACGAGCAGTCCCAATGATTGATTAAAACAAGTCCGCACTGAACTCCTTCGGGCAGATATTTTAATATTAATCTGTTCAGATCTGTTGTTACACACCTTTGGAGCAGATGGAACTTGAAGCAAGTTTCCTGACTCCATGAGAAAGACACTGTCAAAAAGTTATAAGAGTGTTCTCTGCCCGAGGCCCAACAATCGTCAGCTGTGTCATAAAGTCACAAGTGGAGGTGATCGCCAATGATTGGACAATATTCACAATTTGACAATGTTCGCGATTACACAGATATGCCAAATATGCATGTGTGCTTAAAAGGGGCAAATAACGTTTGCAGTATGCACGGGACGGAAACAGATCACGTTTACCATAACAGAATTGGACCATATCCTCCAACATTTAATGACATCACCATCACCGAACTCGCAAACTTTCAATATCCCAGAGATTAACATTAACCCGAACTGAACAGACCATATAAATCCATTGCCAATCCTGTAAATAGCTCATGCCTGAAACGTCTGCTCTCCTGCGTCTCGGATGCTGCTTGACTTGATGTGCTTTTCCAGGGCCACACGTTTCGACCCATATAAGTTCACTGGCTACAAGAATATGTCAACCGCTCGGAATTGTAGAGTAATAACTCACTTCAAGATTTCTGAATTCTTGCGCACCATCTATAAGATACAAGTTGAATGTGTGTGCGACTTCATTTCTCCGACTGCAGATTCAAACTATTCACTGACACTAATGAGCAGCAATGCCTGCCATCTACAGAGTTCTCTGTAGAAATTTGCCAAGGCTCCTGACAGAGTATGTCTGTAACCACGATCATCAAGAAGGACAAATGCAACAGATATATGTTCAAATTCAATTCCAAGCTATCTACCATACTGATTTGGAAATATATTGGTGTTCCTTCTGCGTCACTGTTTCGAGTTCCCTCCCTAACGGCATTGTACGTCTACCTACGTCACATAGATGGCAGCGGTTCAATGTGGCAGCTCACCCCCAACTGTTGAAGGGCAACAACGGACGGGCTAACCACTTTGCATGAATATATTAAAATGAAAAAGCATTATCCAAACGTGCCCAACACTGGGCACTGAGTTTTTTTTTTTAGCTCAGGCTGTTTCGGACGAATCAGTACCTTTCCTATTGTGAACAGCTGAAGGGATTTGCTGTTTGAAACAATCTGTCAGTTTTTCAGAGGTCTGGCCTACATACCAAGCATCATACAGACACTGATATTCACATACCACATTATTGAGCTGTGGGATAGTTAGAGGCAATTGAAAATATACTCACATCTGACTACAGAATTTTTGCACACAAAGTATTATTGTTGCCATGAAAATGATTATGTGTGAATACTAGCACACAATATTAATACGAGGGAATATAACTACATTTTCAAAGTTCTTGTACTAAATAATAGTTTGATTTTGGATGCGGTAACGTGACTCATCGTTTCAAAGCCCCTCACTGTTAGTTGTGCACTGTTTTCATCATACTGTTTTCAGAAAAGTGAACTGAATAAATGGGTTGACTTTGTGCTCCTTGGAAAATCGAAAAGTATGTATTGTCAAAGAATGTTGAACCTTCGGTAAAGACCAATATTCTTAATCTTCAGATAAATGCTGAAAATAGTTACATAGAAAATTCCAGCTCAAAACACATGCGAGGATGTTGGGCTGGGATCATTTTGGCCATCAATGGAGCTGCACAATTCAGGTTGGATACTGACGATATGGAGCTGTCATGCACTGAATATGGTTTATGAGCGATTCAATGTATGGCGCCGTGTACTGCAGGAGACCATTGTATTTATACCTCCTTTATTCAGGATCGGATCCAAGATGCAGAATTAGAGTTGAGGTGGCACGCCAGAAGAGATAAATTTACAGGACAAACTTGTTGTCAGTTGATACTTACAAACGTTTAACTGCGTTTGGACCAGCAATGAGGCCTGTGCTCGTCCATTGTTTAGTCTTGCCCACACATTTCCCTGTTGCTCATTTATGACTTGAGCTGGTCTTTTCTGATGGATTGTGTGAATAACTGTCCAGTCCCAGTTTTGAATCTCAATGGACAGACTTTATAGATGTGCAGTATTGTGGACGTAGTGGTGAGTCCCAGTAATAGTGTGCCTGAATTCAGACATTTTTTTAAAAGCCATTTTCAACAGATTTGCTAACGGTGTGTTTTCTCATCTGAACATGAATCCGCTGTTCACTACTGTCATCGAACTGCGTAATATTTAGATGTGTCCACTTCAGTTGCTATCAAATGAAAAACAATAGTGTTTGGTTTATTTTAATACATGTAAGAAATAAACTTTTATTAACTTTTCATTGTACAAAATATACAAAAAGTAAAAGTGCCCTTTCATAAATTTCCCACAAACTAATCAAGCAGCAGTCAGTCATTGTCCTTAAAGCAGGATTTTGTGAACAGAATTACGTCCCAAGCAACATCACAATAAAACATAAAACATAGAACAATAGAGTGCTCAACAGTCCCTTCGGCCCTCAATGTTGTACTGAACTGTCAACTAATCGAAGCCCATCTCCCGACATGATTCAATCATCGTCCATATGTTTATCCAAGGACTGTTTAAATGCCCCTAGTGAAGCTGAGTTAACTGAATTGGCTGGCATGATATTTCACGATTTTACCATGGTGTGAGTAAAGAATCTGCCTCTGACATCTATCTTAAATCTACCACACTTCAAGTTGCAGCTATGCCCCCTCGTAAATGATGATGACATCATCCTAGGGAAAACACTATCACTGTCCACCCTATGTAATCCTCTGACAATTTGAAATGTCTCAATTAAATCCATTCTTAGTCTTCTTTTCTCCAATTTGAACAGAACCAAGTCCATCAGCTTTTCCTCAAAAGATCTTTGCTCCAGTCTAGGCAACATCCTGGTAATTCTCCTCTGCAACTTTTCCAATGCTTCCACACGTTTCCTGTAATGGGCCGAGCAGAAACTGTACTCAATATTACAAGTGTAGAGTTGCAGCATGACATCACGACCCCAGAACTCAATCCATCTACCAATAAAACCTAACACACAGTATGCTTTCTTAACTGTACTATCAACATTGGTGACAACTTTAAGCGATTTATGTTCATTGAAACCAAGACCCATCTGCACATCCACACAACCGAGAAACTTACCATTGACACAGTAGTCTGCCTTCCTGTTATTATTCCCAAAATCAGTCACCTCACATTTATCTGCATTGATCTCCATTTGCCACGTCTCAGCCCAATTCTGCAGTTTATCCAAGTCCCTCTGCTATCTGCAACATTCTTCCAAACTGTCCACCACTCCACCGACTTTAGCGTCATCTGTAATCTTACTAAGCCATCCACTGATGTCTGTGTCCAAGTCACTTATAAAAATGACAAGCAACTGTGGTCCGAAAACAAATCATTGTGTCACATTCTAGTAACCGATTTCCAGTCTGAATATTTTCCATCAACCACCACTCGCTGCTTTCTTCCAGAAAGTGAATTTCTAATCCAGAACTCTAAATCGCGCTCAATCCCATGCCTCTGCATTTTCTCCATCAGCCTACAATGTGGAAGCTTATGAAAGGTGTTACTGATGTCCATGTACAGCATGTCAAATGCCCTACCCTCATCTACATGCTTGGTCACCTTCTCATAAAAGTCAGTGAGGTTTGTGAAACACAACCTACCTTTGACGAAGCCACGTTGACTATCTCCAATCAAATTGTTGATTGCGTGATGGTAATAAATCCTGTCTCTTATAATCCTTTACAACACTTTTCCGATAACATACATAAAGCTCATTGGTCTATAATTAAGTTGGTCATCTCTTCTGCCCTTCTTGAACAAGGGCACAATATTTGCAATCCTCCCGTCCTCTGGTACTAATCCTGTAGACAATGACGACTAAAAGATCAAGGCTAAAGGCTTGGCATTCGCCACAACAACTTCTCAGAGAACCCTCGGATAAAACCAATCTGACCCAGATGACTGACCTACTTTCACCCGTTCTGGATTGGCAACACCTCCTCCTTTCAAACCTCAATCCCTTACCGTCTAATAGCCCGTATCTCAGTCTTCTGCGCCACAATATCCTTCTATTCCTGAGTGAAAGCTGTTGAGAAGTATTCGTTTCGTACATCTATGCTCCCCACAGAGTCCACACAGAACTTCCCACTTCTGTTTATGACTGGTCCTATTTCTACCCCAGTCATCCTTTTATTCCTCACATATCAATATAATGCTTTAGTGTTCGCTTTGTACCTGCTAAGGTATATTTTGTCCCCTCTTCTTCTTCTTAACTCTCTCTCTTTGAATCCTTCCATCTAATATGTAACTCGCCATCGCCTCATCTGAATCATCATGTCTCAACATCACATGAACCTCCCTCTTCCGCTTAAAAAGAGATAAATTTCTTCAGTAAACCACGGTTCCCTTACCATGTCACTTCCTCCCTGTCTGACAGGGACATACCTATCAAGAACACATAATATCCCTTCTTTGAACCAGCTCCACTTTTCGATTGTCCCCATCCCCTGAATTTTTCTACAGCACTCTAGGCCTCCTAAGTCTTGCCTCATCATATTAGTATTCCCCCTTCCCGTCAATAACTCCTGCCCTGTGGCATGTACCTATCCCTTTCCATCGCTAAACTAAACACAACCGAATGATCTTAACTCATTCCAAAGAGTTCACCTTCCACTAAATCAAACATCTGGCCTCGTTTATTACCAAGCACCAAATCCAATCTGGCTTCCCCTTTTCTCGGCCCTTCGACATATTGTGTCATGCAACCCTCCTGCCGATCCATCCGACTTCCTAGCGTTAGTCCATTTCTAGTCTATCTTGTCCCCAATAATGACAACTTCGTTCCTTTCACTCCAACCCAGAATCGTTTTCAAATCCTCTCCTCCACATCCCTGGAACTTTGTGGAGGCTTATGAATAACTTCCAATACTGTGATCTCTCTTGTTTCTAAAATCAGCCCATCTCACCTCAGTAGACGAGTCAAAAGGTCTTTCAGGCACCGTTAGAATGTCCTTTAGAAACAAAGCCGCACCTCCTCCCACCCCTCCTTGTAACACTTGCCGTGAAATTAATGAAAGATCTGAACCCTCAAACCTGCAGCCTGCTCTCTCCATGTCTCCGAATTGGTCACAACATCAAAGTTGCAGGTATCTATCCATGCTGCAAGCACACCCTCATAGCGCTGACGTTGACACTCTTCAAACCAGCTTGCGAGCTGCCAGCACAGTCCCGTGACCGTGAAATGCTGTCCATGTCCTCCCTACACTCAGCTTCCCGTGCAGTGGAACTACACCACAGGTTCCCATCCCTCGCATGAGCCAGTTTCAACCCACCCAAATAACACTGGTAAGTTTCCCACCCAGGATATCAGTACCCCATCTGGTTTAGGTGATGACCGTCCAGTTTGTAGAAGACCCACATTCCCCAGAATAAACTACAATTATCCAGATACTGGAAACACTCCTTCGTGCACCATTCCTTGAGCCACCCATTCAACTGATATCTCCCACTGTTCCTCGCCTTGCTTGCATGTGGCAAGAGTAACAAACGAGAAATAACAGCTCTGTTTGTTATATGTTCTATGTTCCACGATTTTTTGCAGATATTAGGAGGAAGGTGTAAAGTAGACGTCATAGGTAGGTTCTTTGCGCAGCGCGTAGTGAATGCATGGAATGCGTTGCCAGCTGTGGTGGTGGAAGCAGTGTCATTGGGGGCTTTTAACCGATTGATGGACTGAGTTGAATGGTGCATACGTTAAGTTACTATATTTTACATTAGGTTAAATGTAAACACAACATCTTGGCCAAATGGCCGGTTCTGTGCCGTACGTTCCGATGTTCTATGTTCTATTTATAATCCCACAATCAATGGTTTAGATCTATCCCTGCTGTCCTGTCATATGTAGTTTTCAAAGATCGTGGACAATGAAAGCGACCATTGGAGGTGGAGGCTGCTCTCCAAAAATGACATCCCCAGTAACGGGGGAGCCCAACACATCAGGGAAAATTTAAAGCTGCTGCATTTGTAACAATCTTCAGCCAGAGGGGCTGAGAAGATGATCCATTTCGTCCTCTTCCAATAGGCGACAAACTTCAGATATTCTATTCATTCCACACAATGTCAAGAAATAGTTGTTGATACTGAAAACTGTGATTTAAGTCCGGGGATTGTCACACCTCTAGCCAAACAGTTCCGTTCCAGCAAGAACACTGACACCTACTAAAAATATGATAAGCTGCCTAGGTATGACCTCCAAACAAAAACCAGGATAGTTGGATTGCAGGCAGACACTGGCCCATCTTTTTCGATCTACATTGAAATGCGAAGGAAGTGTCAGCAATAATGTGATCAGTCAGCAGTAAGCTGCACAGTGTCATTCAGGCAGTGCCCCGTCAGGCTCACTCAGCTCCTGACCACATGGCAAGGTCAGTTCAAAACAGTGGAATTGCAAAGGGGCAGTGAGAGTAATTACACTTAATATGAAGGAACCATGTAACTGTGTGTGACAATAGGAGCCAAGGTCAAGTTAGATCCGATCGGAATCTGGCAGAGATACACTCCTGGAAAGAATTATCATGAGAGAAAATGTTCAAATGCATCGAAACTTGCAAAACATCAAGGTTTCCTCTGAGAAATAACAAGTCATGTTCATGCCACACAAATATTAGACAAGTACGACAATAAAGAACCAAACCATCAGTCTTTGAGTTTCAATAGCATTACTATGACTGAGTCATCAACAGGGTATTTATCATCAACGTGGGTTCTACCATTGCCAAGAAATTGCCCTTGGATATCCACATAAATAATACAATCTTCGAGAGAATTTCAGAGGCCTGCAATTCTGCAATGACTATCTCACCTGCAGACTCTCTAAAACCTATGAGAGACTGCATCTCAGGAATAACCCAGGACAAAACCAGCCCAACTAATTGCTGTCATTTCCACGATCATCTCTCCCTTCCACCACTGATGCTCAGTAGTAGCAGTGAAAACCATCGACAAGATTCACTGCATCAAGGCCTATTAGACAACACCTTCTAAACCCACTGTCATCTAGAACAACAAAGGCAACAGGTACTTTGGAAAACCAGTTGTCTGCAAGCTCGCTTCTTCATATGGTCAGATGGAATGAGGTTTGCTCGGGAGTTGATAATTCTCAACTTCTCAGAGCACAAAACCAGTCCAAACGCGTCAAGACCTGGACAAAAGTTAGGCTTGGGCTGACTTTTGACAAGTAATATTCGTGCCACACAAATATTAGCCAATAAGCATCATAACCAATATCACCATCGCTATTTAATATCCAAAGACAGTACCATTTCTGAATCCATTGGCACTAGCATTCTCAGGTTCATCCAAGACCATCTGGATCAAGAAGTGTTTATGCCCGAAGCGCAGATTCTCCTGCTCCTCTGATGCTGCCTGACTTGCTGTGCATTTCCAGCACCACACTCTCGACGTTACTAAATTTTATTCTGTTTTGCCAAATCGTGTCTGGCATCTCCGAGATTCAAGTCAGGAATATGATGGAATAATCTCCATTTGTCTGAATGACTGTAGTTCCAATAGTACTCAAACAGTTTGACACGATTAAAGACTACGCAGCCAATTGAATGGTCCCCATCAACAATCACATCCTCTCTCCACGACCGACACTTACCCGCAGTTGCGAGTGCCATAATATTTCTTCGAGAGCACCATCCACACTCATTACCACTGTCATCTGGAAAAGACAGTGCAGTGTTCACGGAATAGTGATTGTCATGCATGTGATTCTAACGTAAGTACTGTAAAGGACAAAGCTGGACGGAGAATTAGAGTCCTGGTATGTCCCAGTCTCATTTTATTAAGCTTTGATGAGATTTCATTCAAGTGAACAGGAAACAATAACGCGAGGATAAATCAGGATCAGAGAAGTAGCAGATAGTCTGACGGGAGAACACAATGTTTCCAAGAAAATATGTGCTCACACAGTAAATATGGTCAACCTGCTAAATCTAGAGCTCTGTGGAAGTCTAGCAAATCACAGGCAGAACAGGAGACCTTACATCAGATTATGGGAACTCAAAACTACAGAAAACCCTGTGGCATGTGGAATGTGAAGGGGTGAGATCCAAAATGAAATTAAAGACCAAATGCTGTGTATGACATGATGGTGGCAAGAAACGTCAAGCAATTTTTAACAGATTTCTTTCAAATGCAGAGAACGAAAATATGTAAGGACCATAAACGGAATACATTATAAACCATTTACTAGCAGGTGTGTGGTTGTAATAAGTTTGTATATGGTTCTGAGTTTGAATTGAACCTTCAAGGTACATCACCAATGTGAGCTATCGTGAGGAATCAGTGAGGATTTTCTGAGAACCCACCAGACATTTCTGGATGTTACTGCATTTAAAAATATAAGATCTAGTCATAGAGATAGGATGGTAAGGGTGGCAAGATTTGGAAATCCCTGATGACAAGAGAAATTATGAGTTCAGTCAAGAACAGTAAGGAACCACATCTAAAAGTTTGGAAACGGAAGACAGTTGAAGGCCTCGAAAAACATTTAAAAAAAACACACAGCAAATGCATAAGACGGCGTTAGGAGGACTAAAAGGCAACGTGATGTGTCTTTGACAGACAGGATTAAGAAAATCCAAAATCAGATAATCACGATTAAGAGGGTAGCTAGTGAAAGCGTAGTCGACTCAACGGCAAAGGACGGAGTTAATGCATGGAGCTGGAGGAAGTGTGTGAAGTCCTTTAGGAATATTTTTCACCTGCATTGAAAAAAAGAATAAGGACAGGGTTCATGGTCAGTCGAGAAAAGGAGATGGAGATATTCCAGAGCATTTCAATATTAAAAAACTGAGGACGTTCTGTGGGTTTCGAAAAAAGCATTAATGTAAACAAGTCTCCAGTATATGATGTGTTTAATCCCAGAATACCGAGGGAAGGGAGGGAATAAATTGCAGAGGTCTTGTGCACCCTTGTTGTATCCTCTTCAGTCACAAGAGAGGTTCTAGAGAACTGGAGAATAGCTCATGTATTTTCCTTAGTTGAAGAAGGCTAAAAGGGTTAATGCAAGAAATTTCCAAAAAAAAAAAATCCAGTGAGCCGATCGTCAGTGGAAGGGAAATTGTTGGAGATTCAGAGATAAATAACTCACGCACATTTGGAAAAATAAGGGCTTATTAGCGAAAGTCAACGTGACTTTGCGTGGGAAAATTGTGTCTCATAAATTTGATTGTTTATTTTGCAAAAGTCAGAAAGGTGATTGATGAATTTATGGCCATTTTGAGGATGTTTGCCATATTGAACTTAGCAAGGCCTTTATATGGTTCCTTATGGCAGGCATATACAGAAGGTGTAGTCAAATTAGATCAGTGGTCAGTCAGTAAGATGGATGCAGAACTGCTTGGTCATACCAGACAGAAGAGTATTGAAAGTGTGTTTTAGTGACTGTAGATCTGAGAATAGATTTGGAGAGTTGCGGATCGTCAGGATGATTGGCAGAGTTACAGCAGAATACAGGTAGGCTGGACGCTGGCATAGAGAGAATGCAGATTTAATTTAATCTGGACAATTGCGAGGTGAGGCATTGTGCAAGGTCTGCTGCAGAAGAGAAACATATAATAAATTGAATAACTCTAAGTTGCTTCAAAATCCGACGGGATCGACGCATACAAGCTGCAGTTCTCTGAAATTGGAACTTAATTCACCAGTGTGAACAGTGTGATCAAGAAGGCCTATCGCATGTGTGCACAGAGTCATCAGAGCACACGGTATAAAAATTGGCATCTCATGTTGTAGCTGAATGCAACATTACTTCGGCCACTTTGGAATATTATGGACAGGATCGGTTACACGATCAGAAAAAGGATTTAGAGGTGTGGGAGATGGCCTGTAAAACGTTTACCGGTATGTTCTCTGGTTTGGAGGATATTGGGCGTGAGGAATAATTGAGCAAGCTTGGTTTGTTTTCAGTTCGACATCAGTGGCTCAGGGGCTACCTGATCTAGGTTTACAAAATTATGTGAGATGTGGATACAATAGATTTTTTTTTTAGATTCTCTACAGTGTGGAAACAGGCCGTTCGGTCCAACCAGTCGTTCTCAGAGTCTTTTTCCCAGGGTAGAAATATCAATTACTGGAGCCATAGATTGTAACTACAAAGGGGAAAGTTTGAAAATGCTATGAGAAGGAAGTTTTTTTCCCCTGTGCCAGACAGAATGTGAAAATGGTCTGATAGATGAGATTGTAGGAGAAGATACAGAAGCAACAATTAAGAGGTATCTTGAAACATAGATGTCTAAGGAGTGAATGGAAAGATAGAGAAATTTTCACAACTGGTAAAAGACATCATGTGCCATTGCAAGCTTGATAGGCCGAAGACCCTGTTCCTATGCTGTATTGTTTTTAAGACGAGATTTCAGCAAGGTCATGGCCAATTGCTGACTGAATTATTACAGATGATCAACAGTCACATTAATGTTGATCTTACCTCATCATTTTGCCGTTTCATGTTGTCCCGATTCCCGATTTCCGATGCCCGTATCATTCGAAGCAAACAATCAGAAATAGAGTGTGGCTGCACGTTCTTCATTTTTATTCTTGGCCCCAGAGGGTGAGTGAACGATCGCCCATGTGCACAGAGACATGATTTTTCGGTTTTCTCTTGAACAGCAGATTATTCAGGAATTATATAGTCACATTCAAGGAGCTGCATCCAAGTAGGGCAAGAACTATATTGATTGGATGACCGTTACAATCAGCAAGCATCAACAGTAAAGATTAAGCCATCTATCGTTATACAATGAATGTTCTTAATCTTGTTACCTGGCTTCACATAATTAATGTTTTTCAAATTGTTAACTGGTGTCACAAACTGAATGCATTTACGCCTTTTAAATGGCTTTATATAATGATGTTTTTCCCCTTGTTAACTGGTTTATCATGATGAGTTCTTTTCCACCTCGTTGACCAGTACCCTTGCCTCCAGCACATCATTGTTTTCCTCAAGTTCTTACATGGTCAAAGTCATGCTTGCTTAGCCTTTGTCTCACAAAACTCAAAACGCTTTCCCTACCTGCTCATACCTTATATACCTTTTCATACACTCCTTTAATCATTTCATGATAATCACCTTGATGGCATTACTAGTTATTATGAGAATCTGACAGCCAACATTTAAGCAAGTTATTGACACACAGCGCGCAATGATTATAACAACAACATTCATTCATCCGTTACTTTGAATCGAATTTGAAGACTTCTATGTGGGAAAAACATTCACCAGTAAAGTTCTTAATTCCACAGTCCTTAATGACCACTCCAATCTTCTCTAAGTCAAGAGAAAACAAACCTTTTCTCTCAACCCTGCTCCAGTAAAGTTAAACCTAAAAACAAAATTAAGTGGGTCCTTGCATCACTCCTCAGAACCATCTGAATTCTTGGATAAGGGCAGTTAAATACTTAACAAAACTGACGAGGCTTCCATCCTTCCGAGATGCTTCAGATGGAGGATACCAGCGCATCTGAGTGTACCCCGCAGCAGCTGCAGCTGCAGACGAGGTGAATGCTGCATTCTATGCTGTATCTGTTCCCGCTTGGCTGTTAAATGGAACAAAGTTAACTGGCTCTTCTGTTGATAGCTTGACCAGTGAACCTTCATGACCCGTCAATTAGCGAGAGAAAAGATAAAACTCACGTTTTTAATGCCCAGAGCAAGACCAAGGACAAAACACGCACCAACGTTCTCTTCATTTTTGCGACTTTCTTCATTTTTTTGCTCATGACTGGGGATCAGATTGAATCAATTGGATCGGGCTGTGGAGGGATGGACGGTGGTCTGAAGGCGGACTTAACATGTGAATGGAGACACTCTGGAGACGATGTTAGCTGCTGAACGTATCTTTGTATTTCCTCTCATTTCTTCCTTGCCAAGATAATTATCAGTATGAAGACAGTCACACATTTAAATACAGTAATTTGCGTCTGCCTAATTCAAAATGCTTTGAATTCCTTAAGTCTGTTATTCTGTTCACTATTTATGGAATTTTTAAGTTTCATTCAATGAATATACTTCTAAATTGTAGTGCCTAAACAATTAAGTAAATTATAATCAACCATCAATTATCCGAAAATCAGGTGACAGCATTAAGGTTATCAAAATGATTTTCCTTTAATAAATTGATACCTGTCTAATATGAAAGCTGTTAGGAAAAGTATTTCAAAAGTATGTAACAGCAAGAAAACATGAAAGTTGTTCCTGTGCTTTAACAATTGAGGAGGCAGTTTCAGTTCAAATTTAAATATCAAATATTCATGGGAAACAAATACAAAATATTTTAAAATATGGTGTCCTAGTGAAACTGCTCAAATAAAACATTCGGAATTATTGTGGCAACTTTGGTAGAGACCAACGTTCTTTGAATTTGGAACATAAAAGGGCCAAATGAAGTCTTAACAATAATTAACAGAACTGAAACTTCTCAGCCTTAAGATCGTATATTCTCAGAAAACATCAAAATCGAAATGCAATCTTCAGATTGTGAACACTCTGCATTAAAAATACAGCAGCGAAGGAAATTTAATACAGTGCGATCATCTGCTTCAAGCATGACCACTGACCAACTTTTTTTTTTGAACAGGCATTACAGAATTTAAAACAAATCAAGTGTTTAATCCAGTCGCTTTAAGGTTACAAGTCTCATAATTTTAAAATACATAATGTTATAAAATTCCAATAAAAAAACAAATCTGCCTCATTACATATCCCACAAAGCATACTGAATTGAGATCCTGATTCAAAGAAGATGTAACAATTACTTAAAAAGATTTTCAAAACCACTATGGAAGCAAACCAAAATTTATAAACATCGAATAATCTCATCATGGATCAATTTACATTTGCAACCCAAATTTTCCTGCAACCTTAATTTACGTGCTTCTCGTTTTTTTTAGTGTTTGCATCCTCTCACTGATGTTATACTTAGGAAAAGCTAAAACCCTTGCAGCGGAACATATGGTGCCACAGTCCAAGCCACTCTCTTGCCTCAGACCAGAGACTCGCAGAGCCTTAAATTTCACCACTGGGCGACATTAACCCCCTTTCGCACTTTACTCATCATGGGCTCTCGAATCCCAATTAAACACAGCGGACTTGACAACCTTCCCCACCCCCAATAGCGCGCAGTGGACTTGAACCTCACTTAAACTCAAAGGACTCAAACCTCTGTTTGTCAGCGCACTTACTGATCTGTGTCTCTCGACTGAACTGATTACCGTTCGAGGATTCTGTAGAGTGAAGAGCAGTTGAACGAGGGGACAGTTTCCGACATACAGGAATATCGAGAGGGACCAAAGTTTAAAGGCTTTCTTTGTGGTCCTTTCCGGCTCGAGGTACAATGTTCGAGACGATGGTTGACAGCATCCAGTCAGTTGGATCCTGCTGACTACTCTCATATTGTCGTACTGTTTCCCTCTCCCGTATCAGACGAAGCTAACTCTCACAGACACAATATGGCTTTCCCTCCTTCATCTTTATTCCTGGTCCTGCACAGAGACATGAGTTCTTGGAATGATCGAAAAGCAGATTTTTAAGGTCTTATACAGTCACATACAGGGAGTAGTATCCAAATAAGGCAACAACTCTATTTACTGCGTGGCCATTACAATCAGCGAGCATCAACAGTAATTCATCTGGCGTTATGCAATAAACGTTCTTAACCTTGTCAACTGGTTTCATATTATGAAGGCTTTAAAACTCGTTAACTGGCTTTACATAACGATTTTTTAAACCAATTAACCCACTATCTTTGCCTCCAGCAACTCATTGTATAATGCAAGTTCTTATCGATTCAAAGACATGCGAGCTGAGCCTTTATCTCACACAACCTAAATGTATCTCTTTCCCTACATGCTCATATCTCATACACCTTCTCAACATCCTCCCACTCACTGTGGTTAAACTCAATATGGAGAATTTCACATGTAATTCAGACCTGGTAACTAGTAACTCCATGTCGCCTCTGTCGCCTGCGGCATTCTATCTTGGACACAAACGTCTCAGGGGACACTGCACAGACAGAAAGTGCATGTACTCCACACTCACCAATGCTGACATCTGTCACATGCCAGCCTTACCGTAAAATCGCAGCACATCTCCGACTAACTTACAGTACGATTTTGTAGTTCAATGCTGCAGCTTAGAGTGTACTGACAAGTATCATTGTAATGCTGCTGCAAGAGAACTGTTGTCATAGACACACACCCAGCTCATGGACTGTTCCTGTGGGCTACTCACTGCGTGTTTTTATACACCTAACTTTGAGCTGACCTGAATTCTCACAGAATTATTGCCTTGCCTCACCCTGCCTTTATCAGTGTTTCCCGTCAGCCAAAGCTAGCAGGCTCACACGCCTGCTGTGTTGTCTTGTTCTTTACCACAGACACAAAACCAGGAAGCTTTCCATTATTGCCAACAGTCAGTCAAGGTGCCTAGCACAGTGAGTCAAGAAAAATCTCAAATACTAGTCTGGGAGCTGGAACACGGTCAGTAAGCCTCGCGTGTTGTTGGGATTAGGTTCGTTCCCCTCTTAGTAGTGAGGACCTGAACGTTGAGCATTCCCCTATCCCTGTTAGCTCTTTCTACCGTACTCTGGAATGTGAGAATTACCAAGTGGCATTAAGGATGATGGAGATGGTTGGCACAGCGTTTAGTGTGTGGAAGCGTGGCGAGGTGACCTGAATAGGAAGCAAAGACTCCAGGCAGATTTGGGGAGAGGGACACAGAAGAGGTTAGAGAGGAGAGGAGAGAAGGTATTGAATTCAGTGAGAATGGGAGAACAAGAGCCTTGCTGGGAATTGGGTGTAGTGACAGAGGTAGGGTAAGTGAGGTTCACACAATGCAGGTGGTCGATTGGAGGGGAGAAGGTCATTGACCTTCTTCCTTCACTGCTGGGCATTCACCCAAAATGCTGGCACCTCACTGACTCAGGGACTAAACTCATGCCAAGCTGGAAGGGTCTGGTGTCATGGTTTACTCTGCCATCCCAGCAGGGAGATATGGTCCCTCTCATGCACAATGCCATCCACAAGAATCTCAGGAGCTTGGACACAAAGTGGGCCCCAGTTTGTCCCCCTCTGCCAAGTCCAGGGCAGGTTCAGATTGAAAATCCAAGAGAGTAATGAATTTTTAACGATGGCTGCTGTAACAGAGAGGCCGTTTCCGTTCTGCGATATCCAGGCAGTGGGCAGTCGTTATACTGAAGGAAAAATAATTGAACGAGTGTCAAATGGGAGGAGGACCCTCCGGCAGGAAAGATAGTTAATGAGGCAGGTTGGGGATGACATCATGAGAAACTTTGTTCCAACATTCGGAGAGCAACACGAAAACAAATTAAAAGTGCTCCTAGATCTCCACCAGAAGTCCCACAGCCTCCACGGATTCAGAAAAGGTGCTATATAAAACAGGATGAAGCTGGGTCGCACTTTCGTTTTGTCCAGTGCAGTCAATGTAGAGAGTGACCTCCTCCGTGTTGTGTAGATTTCTAAATTCTTGAGTTTTGACAGTACCTGATACGATTAATGTACTGGGATGAGGGGAGAGGTCAGGAAAGGTAGGTATGTAATTTGTTTAGCGTCACAACAGTATTGATTCCATCCTTTACACATAATGCTACTTCACTGTGTTCTCCTATTTATTGTCGTGCATAAGTTGTGAAAACGCCTTGAATACCAAATTCTCTGCATCCACATCTCCACACTGGCAAGTACATCTGACCAGTTTCATACTATTTGTTATGTCTTTTCATTTGCCTTGTTCAAAAGATAGGAAGGAATTCAGGGATGAAAGGAAATGCTCGAGACCAGCATGGCTGTAAGTTGCAGATGGGCTTGCAGAGTTAGGCAGCTGTTTGCAAGTTGGGGATATTATCGGGTTATGGATGGTTCCAGGAGCACGAGAAAACAAATAACTGGCAGGGGAGTTGTGGGTTGATGGATGGTATGCACACACATACAGCCCAGACTGTGACAGAAGAACTGACCTGTCGACCTGCACAGATTATGGAGCACATTCATTTCACATCAGCTGAAACACATTGTGTTTTCACTGCAATGCTTTTCAACTGAACATTTCGGATCTGAGACTCTCTTGAGTTGGCCGCTGGTCAAAACATTATACCTTGGAGATGTTCCTGCAGGGAGTCATTTCTCTTGTAACTGTTTCAGGTTGGTGTCTCATCAGAACACAGATAGAATATATTTAAATTCAGAACTGGACACGTTTCATTGCACGAGGCATTTATAGCTACACACATCCATTCTGGAAAGAGTCTCACAATGAGATCAGGAAGATTGCAGGCTCCATCTCTTGAATGAAAATGTTTAACTGCTCTCACCTATCCTGCAACTGAGCACCCAAATCCAAGCGACAAGGTTCCCGACTCTCCCCAGCCTGTGCAGTCTCAGCAGCCGGTACATATTCCATTACAGGTCCCGCTGTCATATAATTAAGGTTCCACACTTGATAATGGGTCTATATATTTGCAGCTCAATAGCTTTTTCCTTTAAAATACACAACCAGGAAAATCGCAGATTCCTTCTTCTGTGCTTTCAAATTGCCACTGTCTGTAGTTTGCTTCATGTTTTATACCCCTGCCCACCTCTGTAAAGTCTCTCGTTTCGATATTGATTCCTACTTCCGCAACATCCCTGAAACCCACAAACATCCCGTATCTCGACAAACTCTCCTCTTCATGAAGAAGGTCACATAAATACAGGTGGATCGAAGTTTGGAAGAGTTTAGAGTTATCAAGGGACATTCTGGGTGGAGGAGGTTGAAATTGAGAGCTTGCAGAAAACAAAAAAAACAACAAATCTTGCAATGGCACTGCAGGGGATTTATGAGATGAGGTTCTACTGAAAAGGATGTTACTACTCTGGGAGGATTTCTCAGTGTTGCAGCAACTGGAAAAGTGTTTCGAGATAATGAAACTTGTAGTGGCGAATAAAGGTTAAAGCTATGTGGGAAGTTTTAACATTTGCTGGAGGTTTCAGAGACGGGGAGGCATGGAGGCCTTTTCTCAGATAGGGCGGGCATTAGAATGTGTAGGTTATAGATATATAAAACTGTTTAGGGACAGACGGTGGTAACAGAATTAGGAGCACTGTGGAGACAAGAAGATGTTACCCAATGGTTAGGCATTGGTGTAGGCTGCACCACAGCGAAGATTGCAAGGGCTGGAGGAAGTAGAAGAGATATGCAGAGTTGTAGGTGCTGTAGAACGTTTCATATATAATACACACGTATTGGCTGGAAGAGGTTATGGAAATAATGAGATTTGTCAGGGCTGGAGGGTGTTCGTGGCATGAGTGGTGGTGTGGACTGGGCGGGGTACAAAAATCTGTAGGTTTCTGCAGATCGGAGTAGTTACAGATAAAGAGAGAGCGGTAACAACTTGACCTTTATAACAGTAAGAAGGATGGTTGTTGAGACTAGAGGAGATTTCAGAGAAAGG
The DNA here is from genome assembly GCF_037043375.1 of Chiloscyllium plagiosum. Lineage (NCBI taxonomy): Eukaryota > Metazoa > Chordata > Chondrichthyes > Orectolobiformes > Hemiscylliidae > Chiloscyllium > Chiloscyllium plagiosum. The sequence continues at coordinate 49,463,139 of NW_028270178.1, read as the reverse complement.
AGGTATATATAGACTTTATGTGTTGTAGAGATAAGAGGGCTTCATTGGTTAATGTGCGATTTAGAGATAGGAATATATCGTCCAGTATCGATGAGATTACAGAGATAGGACATTATTGGAGTTGGAGATCTCGGAAGACATCACACCGAACCACACTGACCTTATAGCAGAGAAGGGTGCGGTTTTGCCCATCATGTTTGTACCAGCTCCTCAACTGAACTCATGACTGAGTAATAATCTCCTGCTTTCCCCATATCTTTACACATTAGTTGTAATCACAATATTTATCCAATCCTCTCTTGAATGGTTCAATTGAACAGGAATCTAGAACACATCCAAGTGTGTACTAACTATTTGTTGAGTGAAAATGTTCTTACCTACATCAATATTTCTTATTTTGCATATCACCTGAAATTTGTGCACTCTCATTTTGTAGCCTTGATGAACGGGAGCAGATTTATTCGCTATATTGAAAACCTCTACCAGATCTCTTCTTAGTCACCTTCTCTCCAACGTTTTCAGGCTGATTCCATAGCTCAAATTTCTCATCTGCGGAGTAATTCTTCTCCATTTTGACAGAGCGGCGAGAAGAGTAGCTGAGGTGAAGCGATGGCTGCCGGGAAGGTAAGGGCTTAATATATATTTGGGCAGTGGTAAAGCCCGAGATACTAAACGTGTAGTATCTCCCTACAGCTCCTTGCTCTAATTGGAAGAAAAATATACTGTAAGTTAGGCATTTATTGATTTCTTAGCTTTCTTTGTAATATATTTAAGTGCATTGTTTGGTTTTACTTCGCTCATATAAAGCTAATCTTACAATGGCAGGGGACCTCAGACACGTGGCATGTGCCTCTTGCTTGATGTGGGAGCTTAAGAACTTGTCTGACGTTCCTGACTCATACAATTGCAAGAAGTGTGTCCAGCTGCAGCTCCTAATTGATTGCAAGCAGGCTCTGGAGCTGCGTATGGAGTCACTGTGGAGCACCCGCAATGCTGAGGAGGTCGTGGATAGCACGTTGAGTGAACTGGTCGAACCACAAGTTAGGATAGCTGAGGGAGACAGTGAATGATTGACCAAAGACTGAAAAAGAGGAGGAAGGCAGTACAGGAGTCCCCTGCGGTCATCCCGCTCCAGAACAGGTATACCACTTTGGAAAATGATGGTGTAGGTACAGGAGAATTTTTCATATATAATGAACACTGTAGTAGCCGGAAGAGGTTATGGAAATAATGAGGTAACCAGGGAAGGCCAGCAGTTGTCACGATCATGGCACCGTGGCGGGCACTGCTTTTTAGAAGGGCTATCGTCACAGGAGATTCAATAGTGAGGGGAGTAGAGAGGCGGTTCTGGGGCTGAAAACGGGAATCCCGGATGGTATATTGCCTCGCAGGTGCTCGGGTTAGGGATGTCACCGATTGGCTGCAGAGCATTCTAAAAAGGGAGGATGAACAGCCTGTTGTCTTGGTGCATATAAGCATCAATGATGTTAGTAGAACACGAGATGAGATCCTGAAAGAAGAATTCTTGGAATTAGGAGAGAAGTTAAAGAGGAGGACCTCAAAGGTAGTGATCTCGGGATTACTACCAGTGCCACGTGCAAGCCAGTGTAGAAATGAAAATAAAGGCAGGATGAACACGTGGCTTGAGAGATTGTGTAAGAGGTAGGGGTTCAGATTTGTTGGGCGTTGGGACCAGTTCTGGGGAAGGTGGGACTATTAGAAAGTGGACGGTCTATATCTGAACCAGACCGGAACCAATGTCTTTGGGAGAGTTTTTGCTACGACTGTTGGGGAGGTTTGAAACTAATTTGGCAGGAGACTGGCAACTGGAAGAGAAAACAAGTAGGTAGCGTGGTGGAGAGTGTGGGAATTATGAAGATAACATTAATAAAGGGAAGAGTAGGCAGAGAGCAGATGAGCGCAAAAAAAAAGACTAGTGGCCTGAAATGTATCTACTGTAATGCAAGGAATATAGTGTGTAAGGCAGATGAACTTAGTGCTTGGATTTCTGCCTTAGAGTACATCGTTATTGCAATCACAGAAACACGGTTGAAGGCAGAGTATGATGCCTGACAACTAAATGTTCCAGGACATAGACGCTTCAGATAGGACAGGGAGGGAAGTAAAAGGGGAGGTGGAGTTGCATTGCTGGTCAGAGACGACATCGCGGCTGTGCTAACGGCGGACACTATGGAGGACATTGGTAGTGAGGCATGATGGGTGGAGCTAAGGAATATGAAGTGTGCAGTTACATTATTCGGGCTATAATACAGGCCTCCCAACAGTGAGCGTGAGGTTGAAGAACAAGTAGGTAAACAGATTATGGAAAGTTGTAGAGGCAATAGGATAGTGGTGATGGGAGGTTTTAATTTTCCCAACATTGACTGGGATACACTTAGCGTCAGTGGCCTGGATGGGGGTAGAATTTGTAAGAAGCGTCCAGGAAAGTTTTCTAGAACAAAATGTCAATAATCCGAAGAGGGAAGGGGCCATATTGGACCTGGTGCTGGGGAACGAGCCATGGAAGGTGGGAGAAGTTGCAGTGGGGGATTTATTTGGCAATAGTGACCACAATTCTGTAAGTTTTAGAATACTCATAGATAAAGAAGAGTTTGGTCCGATGGGAAGAGTACAAACCTGGGCCAAGGCCAATTATAACAAAATTAGGCAGCAACTCGAAAATGTGGATTGGACACAGCTATTTGAAGGGAATTCCACATTTGAGATGTGGGAGGATTTCAAATGTAGGTTAAAGTTAGTGCAGAATCGGCATGTCCCGCTGAAGGCAAACGATAAGATGACAAGATTCATGAACTGTGGATGACAGGAGTAATTGCACGACGAGCGAAGAGGAAAAGGGAAGCGTACATAATGTCGAGGCAATAAGAACAGAACGGACCCTGGAGTAATATCGGAAGAGTAGGATATGTCTTAAACGTGGAATCAAGCAGACGTAGAAGGGTCATGAAGTAGCTTCAGCAAGCAGAATTAAGGAGAATCCCAAAGCATGTTATTCTTATATGAGAAGCAAACGGGTAACTATAGAAATGATTTTTCCACTAAAGGATAATGAAGGAAGGCTGTGTATCGAACTGAGTGAATGGGTGAGGAGAATCGATGTTTCAGGCATCAGACCTTCAATAGGAATAACGGTTCATGGCAGAAACGTCGATTCAACTGCTCCTCGGATGCTGCCTGACACTTTTCCAGCAATACATTCTCGACTCTGACTTCCAACATCTGCAGTTCACGCTTTCCCTTTGGAGTTACTTTGAGTCGGGGCCTTGGCCTAACCATCTTCACCTGTTTTGTCAATGACTTTCTTTTCAGAATTGGGAATGTTGCTTGACAGTTGGACAGCATTAAGCATAATTTTCTACTGCTCAGATACTGAAGTCGCACAAATGCATATGTTCAAGTTGTAAGTTTGCAAGCTGAGCTGGTAGATGTGTTCTCACTGACAACAAATTTAGAGCCGGAATCTCAACCTGCACTAAAGTACTTCTCAAATATCGTATATTAATATGTAACAGCACCTGGGGAGCATAGAAAATTTGCGCAAGTGGCAGTAACAGTCATATCATATATATGACGGGCAATGATATCTTTCACAAATACAATCTGAGTACCCCTTTTTTGACATTCAACACCAAATCCATTCTTGATTCCTCCACGAGCAGCATTCTAGAGTTTACTGTTGAGTAGAAAGTGAACAGGACTTACCATACAAATACAGTTGATGCCAGATCAGGACAGAGGCTAAAAATCTTGCAGCGCACAACTCACTTTCTGACTGCCCACTATTCACCACAGATAAGTTAGTTGTGATATGGAATGCTCTCCACTTACCTGGCTGAATGCTACTTCAACAACTTAAGAAACTTGTCAACGCCTGGGACAAAACAGCATTTTCGATTGTCAAACATTTCATCATCACATTCTTCACCATTGATATACAGGGGCAGCAAAGGGTACCATGTCCTGTGTAACATCCTTCTGGACAGGGAGCTTTTGCAGTCCACCAGTTGGCGAAGTACCTCCCACAACAAGTTGATACCGCAGGACGCAAAATGTCTCATAGATATTGGGAACAACAACCTGATTTATTCAGGCATGTTCCTTTTTGTGTTTGCTGGTGCTTTTTGCATCTGTCAATGTGATCAGATAATTTCTTGGGGAGGGGGAGCGCAATAGAGGAAAGATTACTTTCTAAAGTTGGATTTGTTTGTTCTTAGATTTACCCTGTATGGACATTGAAAACATTTCACAGAGTAATAGATTGAAAGAATTTAAGTTGAGTGGATCACATCAAGCATGATCTAAGAACCAACAGAGTCATTAAATTCAGCAGGACATGAAGTGTATATATTTATATTGTATGTCTGTGGGAAAAGATTGCAAACGACAGTGTGCGTGGTAAAGCGTCAAAAGCGTTAACACACACACACACACGTATACACACACACAGACATACACACACACATTACAGTGTGAGCGTTCCAGTGCACTGACTGCAGTAATTATTTCACATTATCCAATCAATATTCTTTAAAAGATCTGCAGACAAGTAATACATATGTTGTGGTTATGGGCAAGGATTCAACAGATTAAACAATTTGCTAATATGTAAGGAGATCAGCAACATGGAAATGTCTGGATTGTGGGAAGGATTACAACTGGAAGCTCATCGACACAGACATTCTGAGGAGAGACTGCTGACCTGATCCATGTGTGGAAAAGAATTTACTCGGTTATCCAGCCTCGTGTAACATCTGCGGTTTTACACTGACAAGAGGCCTTTCCCCTGACCTGTGGGGAAAAACATTTAAGAGTTGCATATGTCTTAAATTCAGAGGTCTCAATTCAACATCAAATTATTCCCATGGATGAGAATTCGTTCAGTTGTTCTATGAGTGGAAATGTATTGACTTGGGGATCCAACCTAATGTCACACAAGCGTTTCTGCTCCGTTTGGGCAAGGATAATCTTCACAGTGCAATCTAATGTCACCCAGTCGAATTGAAACTGGAGAGTGAACATGGTCAGCTCTGTGCTTCAGAAGACATTTATGAAATCAGTCAAGCTTCAGATACACACGCTTGACCACACTGGATGGAGACCGTACGCCTCCACTGAGTGTTGAATTCGATTCACTTAGTCATTTGTGCTCAGTGAGCACCAGTATATTCACTTAGATGATAAATATTTACTTGCTCCGTGTGTGGGAAGTGATTCATTTGGTTGTCCAATCTCAAGAGATATGGGCTTGTCCATACCAATGAGAGGAAATGTAAAAGCTCTGCCTATAAAAAGAGCTTCAGGGGTCGCAATGCTTTGATGAAACACCAACAAACACATTACAGGGAAGAGGCCGTTCACAAACACTGTGTGCAGCAAGCGATTCAATAAACTTTCCGCACATGTGACACTTCAGTGAGGAGGTATTGGTTGAGCTCAGTTGGCCGGGTGGTTGGTTTGTAAACTAGTTTGATGCTAACAGCGTGGGTTTCATTCACATCACCAGGTTGAGAATACCATAGTAACTGTCCTTCTCAACCTCTTCCCTCACCAGCATCCTGTACAGCTGCAACATAACCGCTCTTCTTTTAAAGGCATCCCCTTTCGTAATGATAGAGAATATTCCATTTGCCTACCCAATTACACGTTGTATATGCAGACCAACCCTTTGTGATTCATGCATAAGCACACCGATGTCCCTCTGCACAGCAGCATGCTTCAATATTTTAGTAGACAACTAATAACCCCTAATAACCCTTTTTCTCTAACTTCTATCAAAATGGATGACTTCACATTACATCTGCCAGACCTTTGACCACTCAGTCAATTTTTCTATATTCCTCTACGAAGTTTCACAGTCCTCTGCATACTGTCCTCTGCCATTCATCTTCGTATCATCTGGAAAGTTAGACGTGCTACACGTTGTCCCCAACACCAAATCATCAACGTAAATTGTAAATAATTGCAGTCCCAAAACCCATCGCTGAGGCACACGAATACACATTGATTGCCAGCCAGAATCATACTCATTTATCGTCACCTTTTGCTTTCAGTTAGTTCACCCATCCTCTATCCATGCGTATACTCGACACTAACATCATGCATTATTACCTTATGCATCAGTCTTCTTTACGGCACCTTGTCAAAGGTATTTTGGAATCTAGGAACATCACATCCACTGAGTCCCCGTGTCCCGCCATATTCGTCATGTCTACCAAGAATACCAAAAGACTTTTGAAGCATAACCTGCCATTCATGAATCCATGCTGTGTCTGTTCAATCTTTATCGCAGTATCCTCTTATTCCTTCCTTGATAATAGACTCAAGTACCTTCTCTATTACAGAGGTTAATCTAACTGGTTTATCACCCCCTCTTTTGTCCACCTTCCTATTTTAAACCAGTGACGCCAGATTTACTGGATTCCAATCTGGTCGAATTGCCCCAGAGTCCAGCGAATTTGACAAATAACAGGCAGTGCACGTGTTATGTCCAACGCCAATTCTTTTATCACCCTGGGATACCTACCATTAGGCCAGACGACTGTCTGTCCTTAGCTGTATTACTTTGCCAAACACTAGCTTACCCGTAATAAAGGTTGTTTCCAGGTCCTCATCACATGATTTCCAACATGTCTCATAATATCTCCTGAATAATCCTTCCTTTTTACATCTTGTTTCCCATCACGTGTACATTTACTTCCTCCATCCTCAGACTCCAAGAGCCCAAACATACCTGCCAGGTGAACAACACTTTGACTGTACTTCGCACAACACAGTCTACTACATTCTCTGCTCGCGATGTGGTCCCCACTATCTTCGGAAATGAAGTGTGGACTATGTGACTGCGTTGCAGAACATCCAAGTTTCGTCTTCAATAAAGACCCTGAACTACCATTTCCATGCCCCAATAACAGACCAGCCCATTGCCTGGCCAACATCTCTGTCTCAGGCTTACTGCAGTGTTCCAGCGAAACTCAGTACATACGTGAAGAACAACATCTCATTTTCCGTTTGAGGATCCTGCAGCCTTCCGTACTCCATCATTGTCAATATTTTTAGGACCTGAACTCCTCCATCTCCTCGCCCCCTACCCCACACGCCACTCCTTTTTATCACACAGCCAGCCTTGACATACTATCTATGTTTAGTCACTAACAGTCTCCATTACAAGCTACACACCCGCCCAGCCAGATCCATATCCATTAGTTTGTACAATTATTCTTCTGTCTCTTCGAGTTCTATACTCAACTATCGTTTACTTCTTACCCCAATCCCACCAGCCTATCTTCTGCATTTCTGCCAAAATTTTCTCGGTACCATCAGTCCTAAAGAAGGCTCTCTCGACCCGAAATGCTGAATCGTCTTTCTCTTCTGAGATGCTGCCAAACCTGCCAAGCTGTTTTATCACCTTCTGCTTTTTTCCTGTTTGGAATCTGACACGGTGAATTATCGAGGAAGAAAGGGAGTGTTTGCGTCCTGATGGAAGCCTGAGATTGTCTATGCGCAATGCTGGGAGAAATGAGGACTGCAGATGCTGGAGATCAGAGCTGAAAATGTGTGGCTGGAAAAGTGCAGCAGGTCAGGCATCAACCAAGGAGCAGGAGAACCGACGTTTCGGACATGAGCCGTTCCTCAGGAATGAGGAAAGTGTGCCAAGCAGGCGAAGATAAAAAGCAGGGAGGAGGGACTTGGGGGATCGGCGTTGGAAATGCGATAGGTGGAAGGTGGTTAAGGTGAGGGTGGCCGGAGTCTGTGCGGTGTCAGTACTGCAAACCCTCTTACATGGATGTCTTCCTTGAAGAAGCTCTCTTCCTCCCTCTACAAGGATTTCAGTGAGTCCCTCTCTCACTGCACACCCCAGGTCATCTCCTCTGCCCAGAAGCTCTTCAGCCACGTTCTCAAACAGACTCGCTACCACAGCCACATCTCCTTCCTCAGCACCTGCCTACGGAACTGACAGACCCCGCACGGACACCGGACTCCTCATTTCCCCTTCCCCCACCTTGTCTCAGTCCCAACTCTCGAACCAAGCACCGCCTTCCTAACCTGCAATGTTCTTCCAGACCTCTCCTCCCCTACCCTCACTCGGCCTATCACCCTCACCTTAACCTCTTTCCACCTATCGCATTTCCAAAGTCCCTCCCCCAAGTCCCTCCACCCTACCTTTTATCTTAGCCTGCTTGGCACATTTTCCTCATTCCTGAGGAAGGGCTCATGCCCGAAACGTCGACTCTCCTGCTCCTTCGATTCTGCCTGAACTGCTGCGCTTTTCCAGCAACACATTTTCAGCTCATGAGCAATGATCCCCTGCACCAAAGAAAGTACTCTGTTCGTGTTAAAAACTTCTCTTGTGGATTGACCCTATTACAATGTTAGCCATAGGCATCAACTTATTTGGCCAACTAATACAGCAATCATGTGCATGGGATTTGTACAGCAGTTCTATTTTGGATGCGATGAACAACAGAGAGAGAAAAAGAAAAACCCTTATGTCAAGTCTGAACATAGAACATAGAACATAGAACAAAGAAAAATACAGCGCAGTACAGGCCCTTTGGCCCTCGATGTTACGCCGATTCAAGCCCACCTAACCTACACTAGCCAACTATCCTCCATATGCCTATCCAATGCCCGTTTAAATGCCCATACAGAGGGAGAGTCCACCACTGCTACTGGCAGGGCATTCCATGAACTCACGACTCGCTGAGTAAAGAATCTACCCCTAACATCTGTCCTATACCAACGACCCCTTAATTTAAAGCTATGCCCCCTCGTAATAGCTGACACCATACGTGGAAACAGGTTTTCATGGTCAACCCGATCTAAACCCCTAATCATCTTGTACACCTCTATCAAGTCACCCCTAAACCTTCTTTTCTCCAAGGAACACAGCCCCAAGTGCCTCAGCCTTTCCTCATACGATCTTCCGACCATACCAGGCAACATCCTGGTAAACCTCCTCTGCACCCGTTCCAGTGCCTCCACATCCTTCCTATAGTATGGCGACCAAAACTGCACACAATACTCCAGATGCGGCCGCACCAGAGTCTTATACAACTGCAACATGACCTCAGTACTCCGGAACTCAATTCCTCTACCAATAAAAGCCAGTACGCCATATGCCTTCTTCAACGCACTATTTACCTATGTGGCAACTTTCAGAGATCTGTGTACATGGACACCAAGATCTCTCTGCTCATCCACACTACCAAGTATCCGACCATTAGCCCAGTACCCCAACTTTTTGTTGCTCTTACCAAAGTGAATCACCTCACACTTACCTACATTGAACTCCATTTGCCACCTTTCTGCCCAGCTCTGCAACTTACCTATATCCCGCTATAACCTGACACATCATTCCTCACTGTCAACAACTCCACCGACTTTCGTACCATCCGCAAACTTGCTCACCCAACCTTCTAGCCCCACCTCCGGGTAATTTATAAAAATGACAAACAGCCACGGTCCCAAAACAGATGCTTGCGGAACACCTCTAGTAACTGCACTCCAAGATGAACCTTTACCATCAACTACTACCCTCTGTCTTCTTCCAGCCAGCCAATTCCTAATCAAAACCTCCAACTCACCCTCAATACCATTCCTCCGTTTTATTTGCAGCAGCCTACCATGGGGAACCTTATAAAACGCCTTACTAAAATCCACATATACCACATCTATCGCTTTACCCTCGCCTACCTCCTTAGTCACCTTCTCAAATAATTCAATAAGGTTTGTGAGGCACGATCTGCCCTTCACAAAACCATGCTGATTATCCTTGATCACATTATTCTTATCCAGATGTTCATAAGTCCTATCCCTTACAATTCTCTCTAAGACTTTGCCCACAACAGAAGTGAGACTCACCAGCCTACAGTTACTAGGGTTATCCCCACTCCCCTTCTTGAACAAGGGAACCACATTTGCTAGCCTCCAGTCTTCTGGCACTATTCCTGTAGACAACGAGGGCATAAACATCAAGGCCAATGACTCTGCAATCTCCTCCCTTGCTTCCCAGCGAATCCTAGGATGAATGTCATCAGGCCCAGGGGACTTATCTATTTTCACCCTTTCCAGAATTTCCAGCACCTCTTCCCTACATACCTCAAAGCCGTCCATTCTAATTAATTGTGACTCAATATTCTCATCGGCAACAATGTCCTGTTCCTGAGTGAATACTGACGAAAAGTATCCATTCAGTGTTTCCCCAATCTCTTCAGCCTCCACACGCAACTTCCCACTACTATCCTTGACTGGACCTATTCCTACCCTAGTCATACTGTTATTTCCGCAGGAGGTAAAATTAAGTGACTGTTTTCTTTTCAGAGGGAGAACACTTAAATCCTGTCTCACTGTGACAATGTGCCAATGGTTATCAAAGCTAAATGGTATGTCGGCGCAAAGGCTGAAACAGCATTTTCCACTTATAATACCTGAATGACATCCCTCCAGTGTAATAGTGCTGTGTGTCAGTAAATAGATATTTGAGTTAATAACGTCGCATATTCACCTGGGGAACAGTCCTTGAGTGGTAATATATAGCTACAGAATGCTGGACGAAGAACTGAGAGTTGCTTGAGCTGTTTCACATCGCAACTGAGACGGTATTAGAGGTTTTGCAAAGCGAAACGTGGGCAAATCCTTCGCTCGGGATGAAGTTGTGACTCACTTTGCTTTGTGAGACAAGAGAGGAAATTGCACATGTTCTGACCAATGTTTTACATTGCATTTTGGCCAGATGGGAGTAGTTAGAGGACTGCAGGACTCCTAACGTGGTTCCAGTTTTCAATATGTCTCGTAGAGATAATGCAGCGAATTACAGAGCCGTGAGCCCATTATTACTAGTAGGGAAACTTTTGGAGAAACCTCTGAAGGAGAAATTTAATTGCAACTTCTCCAAAGTTTGACCAGCGAGAGTCAGCATGGTTCTGTCAGAGGAGGTCATACATTACAGATCAGAGTATTTTTTTTAGGAAGTGATCAGATGTGTAAACGAGGGTAGTGAAGTTGATTATGTTTATGAGGATTATAGAAAGCATTTGACAAGATTCCACACGGGAGACTGGTAAAAAGATTAAAATAAAATGGATTCAGGGTCATGTGGGAAGATCGATGCAAACTTATTTGGGTGCCTGGAGACAAAGGATGGTGCTGTTTCTGTGACTAGGAGCTGGTATTCAGTTGTCTACAACAAGGATGGAAATGTGTTGCTGGAGAAGCGCAGCAGGTCAGGCAGCATCTAGGGAACAGGAGAATCGACGTTTCGGGCATTAGCCCTGAAGAAGGGCTAATGCCCGAAACGTCGATTCTCCTGTTCCCTAGATGCTGCCTGACCTGCTGCGCTTCTCCAGCAACACATTTCCATCTCTGATCTCCAGCATCTGCAGACCTCATTTTCTCTGTCTACAACAAGGATCAATGGTGTGTCCCTTCATGGTCGTGATTGCACAAAAACAATGTAGAAATAATGTGGGGGAAATGACAAGAAAAAGTGAGGAGGATAACAGTGAGGAAGAACGTCCTAGGTTCCAGAATTGTATAGGTGGATTAGTCAAATGGGCAGATAGTGGAAGCTGAAAATAACAATAAAACATCAGACGATGCATTTTGTAAGTAACACGTCATAGGAGCACTCAATTAACTGCGAAACCCAAAGGAACAGAGTGATCATGCATGTGGGCCACAGATTCGTGAAGGCAGCAGAAAAGCATAGTGAAGAAGACAAGCACGACATTGTAAGCTGAAAATGTGTTGCTGGAAAAGCGCAGCAGGTCAGGCAGCATCCAGGGAACAGGAGAATCGACGATTCGGGCATAAGCCCTGAAGAAGGGCTTATGCCCGAATCGTCGATTCTCCTGTTCCCTGGATGCTGCCTGACCTGCTGCGCTTTTCCAGCAACACATTCTCAGCTCTGATCTCCAACATCTGCAGACCTCACTTTCTCCACGACATTGTAAGTCAAAGCAAAGATTATAACAGCAGGAAAATTGGTGTCACGTGTAGAAAAGTTCGTGAAGAAAGCATTTGGCACGCTTGCCTTCATTAGTCAGATAATCGATTATTGGAGTTCACATCTCATATTGTGGCTGTGCAGAACATTAATGAGGCCACACTGACAATACTGCTGACAATTCCGATCACCTTCAACAGGAAATATGTTGTAAATTTTGAAAGTGTGCAGAGAAGATTTATAAGGATGTTGCAGTGTCGAGACGGCTTGAAAGGAGAACGTGTTTGAGCAGGGGCTTTTCCCGGCAGCCTGTTCCAGGCTGGTGTGTAACCTTCTAGACAATTATGAAATCATGATGATGGGTGGATAGGCGACTGGCCTCGGTCTTCTTTTTACCCAGGATGGCGGAGTTCAAAACGAGGAGGCTCAAGGTTAACGTGTTTCACACGGACAAACTAAACAAGGGACAAAGAGTGATCGAGCGATATTTGGATTTCCAGCAGGCATCATTTCAGCTAAATCTTCGATTTATAAAAAGAACATTTTTCTGTTTGAAAGTTAAGCCGTGAATCGAACGTTAAAGGTATTAAAATTGAGTGATTTCGAGATGAGGAAGTTTGTGAGTAAAATATTGACCCATGCAGTATGAAGTGGAGAATGAGATGTTTGTCAGGAACATTCAATAATGATCCTTTAATTTAACTGAAATGTTGCAAGACTGTAAAATGCTGAGGGGTCTGGCTGTCCTGCTTTATGAATCAAATTGGCATGATCTGCTGGGGTAGCAACTGATGAGTAACGCAAAAAGTCTTCTTTTTTCATTTGTTCAGCAATAGCTGGGCCAACATTTATTTCCCCATTCCTATCAGCACTTGAGACGGTGAGAGCCTGAATGAAACACTGCACATTATATATTTTTTGAGAAATGTAGCAGTTTTTAAATTGAGGCTTTCTCATTTCCTGATCCCAGTTTGATGTTCAACTATTCAGTTGAACTGAGAGAATGCAGAGTTTCTCCAGCAAATATTGCTTGTGTTTCAGATTTCCAGCATCCACAGTTTAGTTTTATATAGTAATCTGGATGTCCTGTTTCATTTGAGGAATCGGATGTTGAAAGCTGTCAAACATGTGACATATGAATCAAATTGAGTGGTGACAAGTTCATCATTAATTTTCCGACGCAGATGATCTGAGGTGGGATAGAGTCAAAAAGTGTGGTGCTCGTCAAGCAGCATCCGGGGAGCAGGAAATTCGTTGTTTCACGTATAAGCTGTTCATCAGGAATGCTCGAAACGTCGACTCCCCGCTCCTCAGATGTTGCGTGACAGGCTGTGCTTTCCAGGTGCTGCACTTATTGACTTTGATTTCCAGCTTCTAAAGACATCACTTTCTGCTGAGGTGCGATACAGTCAGGTACTGTTCCTGAGACGTAATCAGGTGGCCGTAATGATAGAGTGGATATGTAGTTGGAAACTTATCTGTGACACAATATTATTCTCCCGCTCCCACTCTGCCAAGGAGAGGCTGTATGGATGGAGCTTGTTGTTACAGTCAGTCAATTTCACAATTGTGCATTTGGCAGGTCGCGGAAACGTAATTTCCCATCCATTGTCGAGAATCCAATAAGATACAGAGACGTTCAGTCTTGGGTCTGCTCCGGCCTGAATTTGAATGTGGTTTTGCATGTTTGCAGGTGTATAGTCAGTGTAGTGTATATTTGACTTTTAGAGTGCAAAACAGTTTTTTTTAAGGAGTTTTAAAAATGAAGCCATCAACAGAATACTGAGTTTAATTTTTCTTTGATGACGTAAATCAGAACGGAAAAAGCGTGAATTGTTGGAGAAACTCAGCAGGCCCGACAACATCTGTGGAGAGAAACCGAGTTAAAGTTTCAGATCGACAGAACACGAGTGTTATACATTTCTATACTATAATGCTGGGAAAATTATCAGTCTTATCTGCAGAATCAGGATATTTATAAAAAAACACTCAGTGGCTGACAACTGTCACCTTTACAAATTCAAAAGGACTTTATTGACTGTAATGCTGCCTCCGTTGCTCTCAGTTGGTAGAAAGCTGTGCGTAAATGATTGCCTTTTCTTGTTTCCTTCCTGTCAGTTTGCAGCAATGTCGAATGGAGAATTGTTCCTTTCAGTGTCTAACTCAGCATGTGTCTCCATTTGTCTCTATTTGTCTCTGTGCATCCACCTCACCCTCTTTCTCTTTCACATTCTCCAACACTCTGTCTGTGCATACAGCTCATTATCTATTTCTGCTCGATTAAAAGTCTGACATTTCGAGACAGTTTGAGTGTGCAGCTGCTGACAAGATTGTTGCTCATTGACTGGAGTGTGTAGATCGGGGCTCACATTCTCCGGATAATGTGTCTGTCAATTCGATCTCAGATCAGGCGACGTTTCTTCCTCAAACATTTGTGACTGTTTCGAATTCAAAGTAGAATTCTGAATCCACCATAAGAAAAAAAACGCAAGTATACTACAACTAAAGAAGCACAACGATGTATACACTGTTGGTTTAAATGAATGAACTTTGACATCAGAGAATGAGAGTGATCAGCTGGTGGTGTCTCGGTCATTACCACAAAGTTCCCCGGCAAATCTGCAACACCTCCTGTGTAATCTCGTTATTCCTACCAAACTGGGAATGAAGGAGGGGGAGAAAGAGGATAAGAAGCAGAAGTGCTTGTGGAATAACGGAAAGAAACCACAGACTTTATTGATAGTTCGGGACTAAAAATAAAGTCACTGTTGTAACTTAACCTGGTCTCCAATTCATAACAGGGTGAATGTCCAAAAAGGCGCCGACTTGGTTGACACGGCAGTTGTAAAGAGTTGAAACACCAAGCCCAAATACGAATGCAACAAACAGGCACCGCTGGGAATTGAACCCAGGATCGTCTGTTTACTAGACAGGCGCTTTAACCAACTAAGCCACGGTGCCGCCCGTTTCGGAAATTTACTCATCCATATGTGAAGTTGGTTAAGCACTTCTTCACAGTACTTGGAAATGTGTTTTCGGATCAATGTTGCTCACAGAGAATTGCAATCAGTCCTCTAATTTACAAATACAGGGAGTTTACAGCTGAACATTCTCCACTGAAAAGGCACAGAAAAAGATAATCTTCCCTTACATTAATTTCAAACTGATACCTTCACCTGTTTAAACTGACAGTAGAAAGAGGATGTGTTCATCCTCTCCGGGCCCATGAAACACGTTAATACACACAGAGGGGACCTCAACAACAGGAACAAGGTCATTGTGGAGATTTAACGAGGTGAAATGTGTAAGTAATTGTTAACATTGGGCAGTAAAAGTTTAACGATTAGCACTGACACTGAGTCTTGCACCACCAGTTCCAAGCTCACTTCCTGCCTCATGCCTCACAGCCATCATTGCCGATCACTAGATTTCAATGTCCTGCTCCACTTCTCAACTTATTTCCAAACGATTGCAGGTGTCTAATAGGAACCTTCAACTGTTAGAAACGTTTTCCTGGAATATAGTCGTCACTCAATGGGATAGGATTCAGTTCATATCCCGAATTACCACAGTGATGGAGGGGATGAGTTACTTTCCTGAACCTTTCTACTCCTCAGCACGGACATACAGCCATGATACCGATGGGGGGAGTTCCAGTATTTACACTCAGCGACACTGAAGAATCAGCCAGATACTTCCAACTCAGAACGGTGATATGATTGGAGGGGGATTTGCGGTGGTAGTTTCCCGTGAGTCTGCTGTCATTGTCCTGATAGACGGATGGAAAGAATCATTGGACCGATTCTGGCAGGATCCGGGTATGTGCTTTGCACGCAAGCAGGAATTAGTTTTCCTTCGAATAATTCAGAAAACGAGAAAAGATATCTTCATTATCTTCGTGGAAATTATATCCAGGTCTGTGTGATGAAAACTCGGACTCCTAAGCAGGGACCTCCAGTGATGCTGACCGTAAACCTTGTGACCTGACTTGTACACATTCCTGTGTCTGTCGTTGACTCCATAACCAACTTCAGCAGCAAAGTTGCCTTCCCCAAGTTTCGAAACAGCTCATATTATCGCCTTGTGTTTCAATGTGAAAAAAGCGGAGCTGTGATAATCTGATGTTATTCAGCAGATGTACTGCAGAAAGGCACAGAACAGGCTGATGGTCACAATGCCTCGTTTTGACGCGCTGGCCTCCAGTGAGCCGGCGGCACTAATAAGCGAGCCGTTCAACTCGTCTTATTCTCGGTCCGGGGCTAGAAATAAACAGAGTTTTCTCGCTGAACTTGTTCAGGCTCTTGAAGGGAAGAGCCCTTTACTCAAATTATGAAAGTACATTTCACTGAAGTGGATCATGAAATCGTGTAGTGACTGTGAATACAACAATGGAAACTTTCAGCAGAGATGCAGACAACACTGAAGGGGGCACCTAAAGACAAATGTGTTTCCTTTTTTAGGGAAAGGCACTGCTTCACAAAGTGGGACTTAATGAATTAATGCAGTGACGCTGATTACCTTTGCTAGTTCTTCACCTTCTCAATCTTATTTCTCCCGATCTGAATGTCTCCATTGCACATAGTAAAAGCTGAGAGGAAGTCGGCGCTCGGTCGGCCCAGTGTTGTAATGGATAACGCGTCTGAATTCGATTCGGACTATCATAGTTTTGAATTCTACCTCGCTCAATTGCAGCATGTCGCTTTGCTGAAATCAGACATAACTGGTTTTATATAACATTAAGGACAAAAAAGAGTCTGCGAAGAGTAGAGGGACACCTCAAAAATCAATAAGCCAGTCTCTGTTTGGTGCCACTCGAGATGGGGGAGATATGAATCCTGTCCTTTGTTTGAATGTTTACTGTGGGGAAGGACATACAACATGGAATATAAAGGAATACAGCGCTGAACAGGCACTCAATGTTGCACCGACCTCTGAAATATTCTCAGCTCATCCCCCTACACAATCCCAAGATCATCCATATGCTTATCCAAGAATTGTTTAAATCTCCATAATGTGGCTGAGTTAAACACACTGGAGGGTAGGGCATTGCGCGCCCTTTCAGCTCTCTCAGTAAAGAACCGGCCTCTGACATCTATCTTAGAGCTATCACCCCTCAATTTGTAGCTATGTACCCTCGTACAAGCTGACGTCATCATCCTATTAAAAAGACTTTCATGTCTACCCTATTTAATTCTCTGATCATCTTGTCTGTCTCCACCAAATCTCCTCTGAGCCTTCTTCTTTCCGAAAAGAACAAACCCATTTCTCTCAGCCTTTCCGCATCAGACCTTCCCCCCAGACCAGACAACATCCTGGTAAACTTCCTCTGCACCTTTTCCATGCTTTCACATCCTTGCCGACATACGGCGACCAGAAATGTACAAAATATGTCAACTGCCACGGCAATGGCGTTTTGTACATTTGCAGCATGTGTTTGCGACTCCGGAACTCAATCCCTCTACCAATGAAAACTAACACACCGTATGCCAGCTTAACAGTACTATCAACCTGGGTGGCAACTTTTCAGGATCTATGTTCATGGACATAAAGATTCCTCTTCACATACACACCAGCAACAATCTTTCCGTTGACCCAATACTCTGCCTTACTGTTATTCTTCCTAAAGTGTATCGCCTCACATTTAGGTGCATTTAACTCAAATTTCCACCTCTCACCCCAATTCTGCAGTTTAACCAAATCCCCCTGCAACCTGTAACGTGTTGCAAACTGTCCACTACTCCACCAACGTTATTGTCATCTTCAAATTTACTAATTCATCCACCTATGCCTGAGTCTAAGTCATTTATAAAAATGATAAACAGCAGTTGTCCTAAAACAAATCCTTGTGAGACACCACTGGTAACTGGACTCCAGTTTGAATATTTTCCATCCATCACCACTCGCTGCCTTCTTTCAGAAAGCCAGTTTCAATCCAATTTGCCACATTACCCTCCATCCCATGCCTCTGCATTATTTTCCAACAGCCTACCATGTGGAAACGTATCAGAGGCTTTACTGAATTCCATGTATAACACTTCAACTGCTCTACCCTCATCTACATTCTTGGTCACGTTATCAAAAAAAAATACTCAATGAGGTTTGTGAGACATTACCTGCCCTTCACGAAACAATGTTGACTATCTGAAATCAAATTGTTGCTTTATAGATTATTATACATCTTACCTTTTATAATTCTTTCCAAAACCTTTCTACAACAGAAGTCCGGCTCACTGAACTATAATTACCTGCGTCATCTCTACTGCCCTCCTTGAACAAGAGCACAACATTTGGAATCCTCCATTCCTCTGGTACTAAACTTGTCGACAATGACGACTCAAATATCAAAGCCAAATGTTCTGCTTTCTGCTCCATGGCTTTTCAGAGAGTATTCGGATAAATCCCAACTGGCCTAGGTGACTGGCCTACGTTCAGTCCTTCTGGAATTGCTAACTCCTCTTCATAACTAACATTGACCGTTTTAAGTCTAATATCTCGTATCTCATTATTCTCCTCTACAATATTCTCCTTTTCCTGACTAAAAACCAATGAGAAATGTTCGTTTAGTACCTCTCCGATCTCTAGGTTCCGCACTCAACATCCCACTTCTGTCTTTGACTGTCCCTATTCCTACCCTAGCCATCCTTTTAATTCTCATATACCTATCGAAAGCTTTAGGTTTCTCCTTTATCTATTTGTTAAAGACTGCTCATATCCTTTCTTTGCTCTTCTTAAGTTTCTCTTTAAATCCTTCCCAGACGATCTGTAACTCTCCATCGCCTCATCTGAACCATTTGTCTCTCAACTTATAAGCCTCCTTCTTCCAGTTTACAAGAGATTCAATTTCTTTAGTAAACCTACCTTATCACTTCCTCCCTGCCTGACAGGGACATACATATCAAGGACACGCAATACCGGTTTCTTAAACCAGCTCCACGTTTCCCTTTTCTGCATCCCTTGCATTCTGCTACCCCATTCTCTGCATCCTAACTTTGCCAAATCGCATGATAATTGCCCTTCCCCAATTGACAACTCTTGACCTGTGGCATGAAATATGTAGTCTGTGGGGAAATAGATGTTGTTATCTTGAAATAAAGATTATGTTAGAGTGGAGGAAGCACTGGATGTATTGAAACGGATACAAGTAAATAAATCCCCATGATATGATCAGATCACACCTCAGAGCTCAGTCGGAAATGAGGCAAGTGATTTCTGGTCACTTGCTGAATATTGTGTCATCGATAATCAAAGGTGAGGTGCCACAACACTGTAGGCTGACTAACATGATACGACTATTTACGAAAGGAGGTAATGAAAACCAGGCAACTATAGACCTGCGAGTCTGACGTCGGTGGTGGGCACGTTGTTGGAGGGAATCCTGAGAGACAGGAATTAATGTATTTGGAAAAGCAAGACTGATTACGAATAGTCAGCAATGGCGTTATGCGTGGGAAATGATGGCTCGTTAAATTGGAAGAGTTCTTTTATGAAGTAACAAAGAGGATTGATTAGGGCAGAGAGGTGTGCGTGATCTATGCGGACTTCAGTGGTCGACAATGTTCCCCATGGGAGTCTGGTTAGCAAGGTTAGGAGATCCAAACATTTGAATTCAGAACTGGCTCGAAGGTAGAAGACAGAGGTTGGTGGTGGAGTGTTATCTTTCAGACTGGAGGCCTGTGACAACTGGAGTGCCACAAGAATAGATTCTGGGTTAATTTTCGTCATTTTCATAAATGTTTTGGATGTGAGACAGCCTTGCTCACCACTGCGATACCATGCCCCCTTCCCCTCTCCCCCCCAAACCGTGTCCCTGATGCTGTGAGACCGCCGTGCTAACCACTGAGACACCACGTCCCCCTCACCCTCCCCACCAAACCGGATCTCTGGTACTGTGAGACAGTCGTGCTAACGACTGAGACACCATGACCCCCCACCATCCACACCAAACCGGATCTCTGGTACTGTGAGGCAGCCGTGCTAACCACTGAGACACTATGCTCCCTCCGCCTTCCCCCAAACCGGGTCCCTGGTACTGTGAGGATAAAGTGAGAACTGTAGATGCTGGCGATCAGAGCTGAAAATGTGTTGCTGGAAAAGCGACGCATGTCAGGCAGCATCAAAGGAACAGGAGAATCGACGTTTGGCGCATAAGCCTGCCCTGGTACTGTGAGACAGCCGTGCTAATCACTGCGACACCATTTACATGCCCCTCCCACAAACCGGGTTCCTGGTACTGTGGGAAGCCGTGCTATACACTCAGACACCATGCCCCCCTCCCCCAAAAAGCGGGTTCCTGTTACTGTGAGATAGCCGTGCAAACCACTGAAACACCATGCCCCCTCCCCCTCTCTCCCAAACCCGGTCCGTGGTACTGTGAGGCAACAGTGCTAACCACTGAGACACCATGCCCCCTCCCCTTCCCCGACACCGGGTCTCTGGAACTGTGAGACAGTCGTGCTAACCACTGAGACACCATGACCACACCCCCTCCACCTCTCCCCAAACCAGGTCCCTTGTACTATTAGACAGACGTGCTAACCACTGAGACACTATGACCCATCCCCCTCTCCCCCTCCTCCCAATACGGGTCACTGGTACTGTAAGACAGCCATGCTCACCACTGACACACCATGACCCCTTCCCCTCCCTCTCCCGCCAAAACCAGGTCGCTTGTACTGTGAGACTCCCTCCCACTCCCTCGAAACCCCGTCCCTGGAACACTGGGGCAGCCGTGCTAACCACTGACACCATGCCCCCTTCCCCCCTCACCCCCAAACCGTGTCCCTCGTGCTGTGAGACAGCCATTATAACCACTGAGACACCGTGTCCCCTCCACCTCCCTCCAAACCGGGTCCCTGGTACTGTGAGACAGCCGTGCTAACCACTGAGACACATTACCCCCTCCCCCTTTGCCCCAAACCGTGTCCCTTGAACTATGCGAATGCCTTGCTAACTACTGAGATGCCATGCACCCCTCCAACTCCCCCGAATCCGGGCCACTGGTACTGTGAGACAGCCATGTAAACACTGAGACAACATGCGCCCCTTCCCCTACCCCCAAACCGAGTCGCTCGTACTGTGAGACAGCCGTGCTAACCACTGAGATGCCATGCCCCCTTCCCCCATTCCCCTCTCCCCCAAACAGGGTCCCTGGTACTGTGAGACAGCCGTGCTAAACACTGAGACACCAAATCCCTCCACCTCCGTCTCAAACCGGGTACCTGGTACAGTGAGACAGCCGTGCTAACCACTGAGACACTATACCCCCACCCCCTCCGCCCGAAATGGTGTCCCTGGTACTGTGAGACAGCCGTGCTAACCACTGAGACAGCATACCCCCTCCTCCTCTGTCCCACACCGTGTCCCTTGAACTATGTAACTGCCGTGCCTACCACTGTCTCCTTCCTCCTCGCCACCAATCTGGGTCCCTGGGATTGTGAGACAACCGTGCTAAGCACTGAGACACCATGCCCCCTCCCACTCCCACATACCGGGTCCCTGGTACTGTGAGATAGCCATGCTAACCACTGAGATACCATGCCCCCTTCCCCTCTCCCCCCCAAACCGTGTCTCTGGCGCTGTGAGACAGCCGTGCTAACCACTGATTCACCATGCCCCCCTCCCCCTCCCCCAAACTGGTCCCTGGTAGTGTGAGACAGCCGCGCTAACCACTGAGACACTATGCCCCCTCCCCCTATTCCCCTAACGGGGTCCCTGGGACTGTGAGACAGCCGTGCTAACCACTGAGACTCTATGCCCACTCCTCCTCTCCGCCACCCGTGTCCCTGCTACTGTGAGACAGCCGTGCTAACCACTGAGACGTTATGCCCCCACTCCCTCCGCCCCCAACCGTGTCCCTGCTACTGTGAGACAGACGTGCTAACCACTGAGACACCCATGCCTACTTCCCCTCTCCCCCTCAAACCGTGTCCTTGGTGCTGTGAGACCGTCGTGCTAACCACTGAGACACCATGCCCCCCTCACCCTCCCCACCAAACCGGATCTCTGGTACTGTGAGACAGTCGGGCTAACCATTGAGACGCCATGTCCCCCACCATCCCCACCAAACCGGATCTCCGGTAATGTGAGACAGCCGTGCTAACCACTGGTACATCATGCACCCCTCCCCCTCCACCCCAAACGGCGTCTCTGGTACTGTGAGACAGACGTGCTAACCACTGAGACACTATGACCCCTCCTCCTCCACCGCCAACCGTGTCCCTGGAACTGTGAGACAGCCGTGCTAACCACTGAGACACCATGCCGACCTCCGCCTCCCCCGAAACCGGGTCACGGGTCCTGTGAGACAGATGTGCTAAACACTGAGACACTATGCCCCCTCCCCCTCCCACGCAAACCGTGTCCAAGGTAATGTGAAAAAGCCTTACTAATCATTGAGACATCATGCCCCCATCCCCTACTCCCAAACAGTTTCCCTGGTACTGTGAGACAGCAGTGCTAACCACTGAGACACCATGGCCATCTCCCCCTCCCCCTCTCTCCTAAACCGGGCCGCTGGTTCTGTGAGACAGCCGTGCTAACCACTGAGACAGCATGGCCACATCACCCTCCCCCTCCCCCCCAAACCGATCCCTGGTACTGTGAGACAGCCGTGCTAACCACTAAGACACCATGCCCCCTCCCCCTCCCCCTCCCCAACAAACCGATCCCTGGTACTGTGAGACAGCCGTGCTAACCACTGAGACACCATGCACTCTCCCTCATCCTCCCAAACCGTGTCCCTGGTACTGTGAGACAGCCGTGCTAACCACGGAGACACCATGCCCCCCTCCCGACCCCAGAAAACGGGTCACTGGTACTGTGAGACAGACGTACTAACCACTGAGACACCATGTCCCCCTCCCTCTCCACCCAAAGGAAAGTCCCTGGAACTGTGAGACAGCCGTGCTAACAACCGAGACACCATGTCCCCTTCCTCCTCACCCCCAAGCCGGGTCCCTAGGGATGTGAGACAGCCGTTCTAAGCAGTCAGACACCATGCCCCCGCCCCCTCCCGCATATTGGGTCCCTAGTACTGTGAGACAGCCATGCTAACCACTGCGATACCATGCCCCCTTTCCCCCTCGCCCCCAAAACGTGTCCCTGGTACTGTGAGACATCCGTGCTATCCACTGAGACACCATGCCCCCTCCCCTCCACCCCAAACCGGTCCCTGGTACTGTGAGACAGCCATGCTAACCAATGACACACTATGTCCCCTTCCCCCTAACCCCCAAACCGGGTCCCTGGTACTGTGCGACTGCCGTGCTAAGAACTGAGACACCATGCCCCCTCCCACTTCCACATACCGGGTTCCTGGTACTGTGAGACAGTCATGCTAACCACTGAGATACCATGCCCCCTTCCCCTCTCCCCCACAAACCGTGTCACTGGTGCTGTGAGACAGCTGTACTAACCACCGAGGCTCTATGACCCCACCCCCTCCCCCACAAAACGTGGCCTTGGTACTGTGAGACAGACTGCTAACCACTGAGACACTGTGTCCCCTTCCCCTTCCCTGCAAACCTCGGGCCCCTTGTACTGTGAGACAGCCGACCTAACGAATAAGACACCAAGCCCCCCTTCTCCTCCCTCCCAAACAAGGTCCCTGGTAATGAGAAACCATGCCCCCTCTCCGCCTTCCCGCCAAACTAGGACCCTGGGATTATGTCCCCCGCCTGCTCCACTTCTCCCCCATACCGGGTCCTTGGAACTGTAAGATAGCCGTGCTAACCACTGATACACCATGACCCCCTCCCCCTCCCCCCAAACGGGTCCCTGGTAGTGTGAGACAGTCATGCTAACCACTGAGACACTATGCCCCCTCCCCCTACGCCCCTAACGGGTCCCTGGGACTGTGAGACAGCCGTGATAACCACTGAGACACTATGCCCACTCCCCCTCCCCAGCAAACCGTGTCCCTGGTACTGTGAGACAGATGTACTAACCACTGAGACACCATGCCCCCTCCCCCTCCCCCCAAACGGGGTCCCTGGTACTGTAAGACAGCCCTGCTAACCACTGAGATATTATGCCACCGCCCCCTACATCACAAACAGGGTCCCTGGTACTGTGAGACATCCGTGCTCACCACTGAGACACCATGGCCACCTCCCCCTCTCCGTCTGCCCCAAACTTAGGCCCTTGGTACTGTGAGACAGCCGTGCTAAACACTGAGGCACCATGCCTCGCTCCCCCTCCCACCAAACCAGTCCCTGGTACTGTGAGACAGCCGTGCTAACCACTGAGACACCATGCCCTCTCCCTCATCCGCCCAAACCGTGTCCCTGATACTGTGAGGCAGCCGTGCTAACCACTGAGACAGCATACCCCCTCCTCCTCTGCCCAAAACCGTGTATCTTGAACTATGCGACTGCCGTGCTAACCACTGAGACACCATGTCTCCTTCCTCCTCGCCTGCAATCTGGGTCCCTGGGAATGTGAGACAATCGTGCTAAGCACTGAGACACCATGCCCCCTCCCACTTCCACATACCGGGTCCCTGGTACTGTGAGACTGTCATGCGAACCACTGAGATACCATGCCACCTTCCCCTCTCCCCCGCAAACCGGGTCCCTGGTATTGTGAGAAAGCCGTACTAACAACTGATATATTATGCCACCTCCCCCTACATCACAAACAGGGTCCCTGGTACTGTGAGACAGCCGTGTTAACCACTGAGACACCATGGCCACCTCCCCCTCTCCCTCTCCCCCAAACTGGGCCCTTGGTACTGTGAGACGGCCGTGCTAAACACTGAGGCACCATGCCTCCCTCCCACTCCCTCCAAACCAGTCCCTGGTACTGTGAGACAGCGTGCTAAACAATAAGACACCATGCCCCCTCCGCCCCAACCCGATCCCTGGTACTGTGAGACAGCCGTGCTAACCATTGAGACACCATGTCCCCTCCCTCTCTGCCCCAAACCGTGTCCCTTATATTATGCGACTGCCGTGCTAACCACTGAGACACCATGTCTCCTTCCTCCTCGCGCCCAATCCGGGTCCCTGGGAATGTGAGACAATCGTGCTAAGCACTGAGACACCATGTCCCCTCCCACTCCAAATACCGGGTCCCTGGTACTGTGAGACAACCATGCGAACCACTGAGATACCATGGCCCCTTCCCCCCTCACCCCCCAACACGGGTCCCTGCTACTGTGAGACAGCCGTGCTAACCACTGAGATAACATGCCCCCTTCCCCTCTCGCCCCCAAACCGTGTCCCTGGAGCTGTGAGACAGTCGTGCTTACCACTGAGACACCATGTCCCCCTCACCCGCCCCACCAAACCGAATCTCTGGTACTGTGAGACAGTCGTGCTAACCATTGAGACGCCATGACCCCCCCACCATCCCCACCAAACCGGATCTCTGGTACTGTGAGACAGCCGTGATAACCACTGAGACGCTATGCCCCCCTCCCCCTCCCCCGAAACTGGGTCACGGGTACTGTGAGGCAGCCGTGCTAACCACGGATACACCATGCCCCCTCCCCCTCACCTCCAAACGGGGTCCCTGGTACTGTGAGACAGACGTGCTAACCACTGAGACACTATGACCCCTCCCCCTCCCCCGCCAACCGTGTCCCTGGTACTGTGAGACAGCCATGCTAACCACTGAGACACCATGCCCCCCTCCCATTCCCCCGAAACCGGGTCGCGGGTACTGTGAGTCAGATGTGCTAACCACTGAGACACGATGCGTCCTCCCCCTCCCTCCAAACTGGTTCCCTGGTACTGTAAGACAGCCGTGCTAACCACTGAGACACTATGCCCCCTCCCCCTCCCCTGCAAACCGTGTCCAAGGTATTGTGAGAAAACCTTACTAACCACTGAGACATCATGCCCCTCCCCCTACATCCCAAACAGTTTCCCTGGTACTGTGAGACAGCCGTGCTATCCACTGAGACACCATGGCCATCTCCCCCTCCGCCTCTCCCCTAAACCGGGCCGCTGGTTCTGTAAGACAGCCGTGCTAAACACTGAGACACCATGCCTCCCTCCCCCTCCCCCAAAACCGGTCCCTGGTACTGTGAGACAGCCGTGCTAACCACTGAGATACCATGCCCCTTCCCTTCCCCCCAAACTGGTCCCTCGTACTGTGAGACAGCCGTGCTAACCGTTGGCATACCATACCCCCTCCCTTCCCCCCCAAACCGGGTCACTGGTACTGTGAGACAGCCATACTAACCACTGAGACACCATACTCCCTCCCACTCCGTCCCACACCGTGTCCCTGGTACTGTGCGACTGCCGTGCTAACCACTGAGACACCATGCCCCCCTCCCCGCCCCCGAAACCGGGTCCCTGCTATTGTGAGACAGCCGTGCTAACCACTGAGACACCATGCGCCCCTCCCCCTCACCCCAAACAGGGTCCCTAGTACTGTAAGTCATCCCTACTAACCACTGAGACACCATGAACCCTCTCCCTCCGCCCCTAAACCGGTCCCTGGTACTGTGAGACAACCGTGCTAACCACTGACACACCATGTCCCCTTCCTCTTCACCCCCAATCCGGGTCCCAGGGTCTGTGAGACATCCGTGCTAAGTATTGAGACACCATGCCCCCTCGCCCTCCCTCCCTCCCAAACCGGGCCCGTGGTACTGTGAGACAGCTGTGCTAACCACGGAGACACCATGGCCCCCTCCCCCTCCCCCTCTCCCCCACACCGGGTCCCTGGTACTATGAGACAGCCGTGCTAACGCCTAAGACAACATGCCCCCTCTTCCTCCCCCTGCCCGCCCCCCGCCAAACACAGTCATTGTGTTCGGGGATATTGTGAAAAATGTAAACCTGAAATGCAAACAGTAAAAAGTGGCAAAACCCCACAAATGTTTCAGGGTCTGGACGTAGAAGTATCGGGAGCATACTGAGTCTGATAGGATCCTCTTCTGAAAAACTCGTATTGGACTCAAAAGGTTAATTGTGTTTCTCTCTGTTCAGAACCTGTTATGGTTTTCCAGCATTTTCAACGTAGTTACTCTTTTGTCTGATCTCAAAGGGGACAATGAAGCTGCCAATTCTGTTGACTCTCAAGTATTTGTTTATGGTTTTTGAATGAAAAATTAAAAACTCTGTGCGTGACAGCTCCCTGAGTACTTCCAATTTATTGCCACTGTCATAATGCATTTTGAAAATGTTGAACTCGGTGGTCATGATATCATACAATCAATCCTCTGAAAGTAACTGATTGAAGTCCTGATCCCAATTGTTATCAATGTTTTATCATACTCTTGATGTCACAAGTCCACACCGACCCGCCGAAGCGAAACCCACCCATACCCCTACATTTACCCCTTACCGAACAATACGGGCAATTTAGCTTCGCCAATTCACCTGATCCTGCACATCTTTGGAGTGTGGGAGGAAACCGGAGCACCCGGAGGAAACCCACGCAGACACGGGGAGAACGTGCAAACTCCACACAGTCAGTCGCCTGAGGCGGGAATTGAACCCGGGTCTCTGGTGCTGTGAGGCAGCAGTGCTAACCACTGTGCCACCGTGCCGCCCTGACATGCAACTTGGAAGATACCTTGAAGAACTGCATTTCTATTTTTTCCCATTACCAGTGCAAAATGTTCTCTAATTCCCATTAATCACAGTTTTGCTCAGGGTCCTTGATTCCACCCGCGGCCCAGTCCTGCTTCAACTGAAAGGTCAGTCACTCTGATCTCACCTCAAATTACACGGGAAGATTAGTTGAAAGAATAAGGAGCAAAAGACAAGAACACTGTTTGTTTGAACAATGTCCTCACAATATTCAAAAGAAAATTGATGCATGGTCTTCCTTAATGCATTACTTCAGCATGACATCACTTTTTAAACAATGTTCAATTCAAAGTTTGTGCGAAGATTTGTAGCTCGGGTGCTCGTTGTTGTGGTTCTGTTCGCCGAGCTGGAAGTTTTTGTTGCAAACGTTTCGTCCCCTGGCTAGGTGACATCATCAGTGCTTGGGAGCCTCCTGCGAAGCGCTTCTTTGATGTTTCCTCCGGTGAGTATAGTGTTCTGTCCCTGCCGCTACCGGTTGTCAGTTTCAGCTGTCCGCTGTAGTGGTTGGTATATTGGGTCCAGGTCGATGTTTCTGTTGATGGAGTTTGTGGATGAATACCATGTCTCTAGGAATTCCCTGGTTGTTCTCTGTCTGGCTTGCCCTATGATAGTAGTGTTGTCCCAGTCGAATTCATGTTGCTTGTTGTCTGCGTGTGTGGCTACTAAGGATAGCTGGTCGTGTCGTTTCGTGGCTAGTTGATGTTCATGTATGCGAATTGTTAGCTGTCTTCCTGTTTGTCCTATATAGTGTTTATTGCAGTCCTTGCATGGTAACAAGCAAGTGAGACAAAGGAAAGCTAGTGGATGTTATCCACCTGGACT
Organism: Chiloscyllium plagiosum; assembly: GCF_037043375.1. Taxonomy (NCBI): domain Eukaryota; kingdom Metazoa; phylum Chordata; class Chondrichthyes; order Orectolobiformes; family Hemiscylliidae; genus Chiloscyllium; species Chiloscyllium plagiosum. The sequence goes on along the minus strand of NW_028270178.1, from coordinate 49,434,804 downwards.
TCAAGAAGGACTTTGACAAGGTGCGACACAGGACGCTGCTGAGTACAATAAGGTCCCATTTTGTTAGAGGCAAGGTACTAGTGTGTGCAGAAGCTTGGCTGTCTGGCAGAAAGTAGAGAGTGGGGATAAAAGGGTCCTTCTCAGGATAGCAGCCAATGACAATTGGTGTTCCACAAGGCTCAGTGTTAGGACCACAAAGTTTTACTTTGTACATTAACGATCTATATTAATGAACTGAGGGCATTCTGGGTAGGCTTTTAGATGACACAAAGGTAGGTAGAGGAACAGGTAGCATTGAGGAGGCAGAGAGGCTGCAGAAGAATTTAGATAGAATAGGAGAGTGGGAAAACAAATGGCAGAAGGAGTACATCTTGGGAAAGCGTGAGGTGATGCACTTTGTGAGGAGGAAGAGAGGCATGGAAAATTTCATAAATGAAAAGAAAATTCGGAAGTCTGAAGTGCAAACAGAGTTGCGAGTTCTTGCACAGGAATGTCTCAAGGTAAACTTGCAGGTTGAGTGACTAGTTAGGAATGTGTTGTATCTGCTACACAGTGAGTTTAAAGTCTTCTATTCAGCAAAGGAACTGTGAGGTAACTCTGACAAACAATAATATTTGTTTATTGAGCACAGTCAATGTTAGTACTATAAAATTTACTATAAAGTAATGAAAAATACTGCAAACTGTCTTATGCTTTTAATTAATTTTGGCTGATCGCATACCACCACACTAGAACTTGGTCAGGCTCCACGTGGTGATGCCTTTTTATTCATTAGATGGTCTTGGAGTTGTTTTCTTTCTCAGTGGTTATTCTCCAGTTACCGCATTCTGTGGGGTTTTGAGATGATTCTTATCCTTCCAAGTCTCCAAGCTCTTGGGAGGGTCTGGAGGATCTGCCAATGGAATGATCAGGTTCATATACCCTGATCAATCAGACCCAACCAGGGGTTGGCATATTGATGGCCCAAGGGAGACATTCCAATGTCCCATTAAAGGCCATCTTCAGGAGGTTATTGCAGGGTCTTTAGCTACAGCTGTCAGGTTTGTTTGCAAGCCATTTGTAGGGAGCTGCAGCCTGTCTGGATTCTGCAGCATGTGGATTAGCACCGAGAGTTTAGACAAGGCTGGAATCCATTTGCTAGCATGCTTTAATCACTGTTCACTTTTGTAACTCCATGATAAGTTTACCAATGTCCATCATACGTTCATTGTTTCAGGTAGCCTATCCGGTCAGAAAGACAAACACAATGATGGTATTTATTTTGAGAGGCCTTGAATATTAAAGCAGAGATAGATTTCTGAGTCTTTACAAGGCTCTGACCGGAGCATATTTGGAGTATTTCGTGGGAGCATCATTTAAAATATATCGAGGCAGATACATGAATGGGCAGGTAGCAGAGGGATGCAGATCCTTAGAAAATTGGCGGCAGGTTTAGATAGAGGATCTGGATTGGTTCAGGCTTGGAGGGTCTAAGGGCCTGCTCCTGTGCTGGAATTTTCTTTGTTCTTCGTTCTTTATTATTCATTCTAAAAATTGCACGTTTTCAACTCACTGTATGCTACATTTTAATAACATAAAACATTTATTTATTTGACAGTGCATATCAAATTATTTCATTTCTAAATTAGAGTCATAGAGATGTACAGCATGGAAACAGACCCTTTGGTCCAACCCGTCCATGCCTACCAGATACTGCAACTCAAACTAGTCCCACCTGCCCGGACAAGGGCCATATCCCTCCAAACCCTTCCTATCATATACCCATCCAGATGCCTTTGAAATGTTGCAATTGTACGAGTCTCCACCACTTGCTCTGGCAGCTCATTCCATACACATACCACCCTCTGCATGAAAAAGGTGCCCCTTAGGTCTCTTTTATATATTTCCCCTCTCACCCTAGACATGTGCACTCTACTTCTGGACGCCCCAACACCAGGGAGAACACCTTTTCCATTTACCCTATCCATGCCCTTCATGATTTTATAAACCTCTATAAGGTCACCCCTCAGCCTCCGATGCTCCACAGAAAACAGCCCTAGCCTATTTAGGCTTTCCCTACAGCTCAAATGCTCCAACCCTGGCAACATCCTTGTAAATCTTTTCTGAACCGTTTCAAGTCTCACAACTTCCTTCTGATAGGAAGGAGACCAGAATCGCACGCAATATTCCAAAAGTGGCCTAACTGGCTTCCTGTAGAGCCACAACATGACCTTCCAACTCCCGTACTCATTACTCTGACCAATAAAGGAAAGCACACCAATCGTCTACATCACTATCTTATCTATCTGCGACTCTACTTTCAAAGAACAATGAAACTGCACTCCAAGGTCTCTTTGTTTAGCAATACTCCCTAGGATCTCGCCATTAAGTGTAAACTCCTGCTAAGTTGAAACTTTATTGCTGGAACAGCACAGCAGGTCAGGCAGCATCTAGGGAACAGGAGATTCGACGTTTCGGGCACAGGCCCTTCTTCAGGAATGAGCAGAGAGTGTTCAGCAGGAGAAGATAAAAGGTAGGGAGGAGGGACTTGGAGGAGGGGAGTTGGAAATGTGATAGGTGGAAAGAGGTCAAGGTGAGGGTGATAGGTCGGAGTAGGGTGGAGGCGGAGAGGTCAAGAAGAAGACTGCAGGTCAGGAAGGCGGTGCCGGGCTGGAAGGATCCGGCTGAGACAAGGTGGGGGGAGGGGGGATGAAGAAACTGGTGAAGTCCAAGTTCATCCCCTGCGGTTGGAGGGTTCCCAGTCGGAAGATAAGACGCTCCTCCTCCGACCGTCGGGTTGTTGTGGTTTGGCGGTGGATGAGTCCAATGACCTGCATATCCTCGGTGGAGTGGGAGGGGGAGTTGAAATGCTGTGCCACAGGTTGGTTGGGTTGGTTCGTCCGGGTGGCCCAGAGGTGCTCTCTGAATCGCTCCGCAAGTAGGCGGCCTGTCTCCCCAATATAGAGGAGGCCACACCGGCTGCAGCGGATGCAGTAGATGATGTGGGTGGAGGTGCAGGTGAATCTGTGGCGGATATGGAAGTTTCCCATGGGGCCTTGGAGAGAAGTGAGGGGGGAGGTGTGGGCGCAAGTGTTGCACCTCCTGCGGTTGCAAGGGAAGGTGCCGGGAGTGGTGGTTGGGTCGGAACTCCTGCTAAGACTTGCTTTCCCAAAACGCAGCACCTCGCATTTATGTAAATTAAACTCTATCTGCCACTCCGAAGCCCATTGGCCCATCTGATCAAGATTCTGTTGCAATCCGAGGTAACCTTCTTAGCTGTCCACTACACCTCCAAGTTTGGTGTCATCTGCAAACTTACTAACTGTACCTCTTACGCTCACATCCAAATCATTTATATAAATAACGAAAAGTAGTGAATTCAGCACTGATCCTTGTGACACTCCACTGGTCACAGGCCTCCAGTCTGAAAAACAACCCTCCACCACCACCCTCTGTCTTCTACCTTTGAGCCAATTCTGTATCCAAATGGCTAGTTCTCCCTGTATACCATGACGTCTAAGCTGGCTAACCAGTTTCCCACAGGGGAACCTTGTCGAATGTCTTACTGAAGTTGAAATAAATCACGTCCACCGCTCTGCCCTCATCAATCCTCTTTGTTACTTCTGCAAAAATCTGTCAAATTTGTGAGACATGATTTTCCACTCACAAAGCAATGGTGACTATCCCTAATCAGTCCTCCCTTTCCAAATACATATACATCCTGTCCCTCAGGGTTACCTCCAAGAACTTGCCACCGCCGCTGTCAGGCTCACTGGTCTATAGTTCCCTGTCTTGTCCTTACTGCCCTTCTTAAACTGTGGCACCACATTCACCAACCTCCAGTCCTCTGGCACCTCACCTGTGACTATCAATGATACAAATATCTCAGTAACAAGCCCAGCAATCATTTCCTTGGTTTGCCACAGAGTTCTCGGATACGCCTGATCAGGTCCTGGGGATTTATACATCTTTATGCGTTTCAAGACATCCAGCACATCCTTCTCTGTAATCTAAACATTTTGAAGATTTCACCATTTATTTCCCTACATTCTATATCTTCCATGTCATTTTCCACAGTAAACATTGATGCAAAATGTTCATTTATTATGTCCCCTATCTCCTGTGGCTGCACACAAAGGCCTCCTTGCTGATCTTTGAGGGGACCCCAGTCTCTCCCTATTTAGTCTATTATTCTTAATGTCTTTGTAAAATCCTTTTGGATTGTCCTTGATTCTATTTGCCAATGTTATCTCATGTCCCCTTTTTGCCTTCCTGATTTCCCTCTTAAGTATACGCATACTGCCTTTGTACTCTTCTAAGGATTCACTCGATCTAGTCAGACAGCATGTTCTTTTGCTGTACAAAACAAAATGTGCACTCTTTACTTTTGTAACTTAAAATGTTGTTAGGTGTTTATATTTTAGTTCCATCAATATAGAATCAACTTAATTGTTTTCAGAGATGATGCAATTATTGTTCGGTTGAATAATTGTAGTTAATATTTCATCATTGCCCAATTCACAAACATGGCAAACACCTGATTATTGTTCAGGTCACGTTGCAATCATGATCGACATTAAAAATGGACTCTAAAAGGCTTAAATTCAGGCACAGTGCTACTGGATCTCACAGCTGTCTATGGCCGTCAGTGAGACACTGGCCTGCTCCTAAATCTGTCCAGAGAGTTTCCAACCTGGGTCAGGGCAATCATTAAAACATTCCTTCAAAATAAATCATTTCGATTCCATCATGGACAGGAGGAAAGTAGCCAACAGGCTATCACTGTTCTCAGTGTAGTTACTAATACTGTCTAAATTAGATACCAATGATTGAGCAGTAACTAGGTCTTACAAATTCATCCCCAGTCAGAACCAGACCCAGAGAGCAGTTGTATGGACATGGAGTGTGAGAATCACTTGGTGTTACTTGTGGTGCTGACACCTGGCATGTCCCCCATACTTCACACATCTGCTCCCTGGACCAGACACTAGGTGAAGATATTCACAATTGACAGTCTTCTGCAGAATCCTGTGTCTTACAGTGAATCCTCTGAAATTATATCCAATAAATGCACCTTCACATTCACCAGTATCAAATTAAATTTGTACATGTCTATGGATGGTCAGATATTAATACATGGGTAACCCAACAGAATGTATCTGAAGAAACCAGGAGCTAATGGCAAGCCAAAAATCAGTTTAATAACTGAACTTGGTGGATTTTGTCTGGTCGAGGTAAGTGCACATATTGTGCTGGCACTTTTGTGAATGTAGCCATGCACACCAAAACTGGAAGTCTTGGTCTAACATCCCTCCCCAGCTTCCTGACCCCACACAGGTCACTCCCTCACACATTCACCAATTGTCGAGAATCCACAAACTGATAGAAACTCGGAATATAGAACAGTACAGCACAGTAAGAGCCCTTCAGCCCTCAATTTTCTTTCGTCAGCCTTTTATCCTACTCTAACATCAGACTAACCTACATAACCTACAATGTACTAACTTCCATGTGCCTATCCAAGAGTTTTTCTTAATTATCCCTAATGTATCCTACTCTATTACCATCACGAGCAGTGCACTCCGCTCCCACCACTCTCTGACATTCCCCGAAAACTTATGCCAATCACCATAAAATTATGCCCCTTTTGAAAAGACTCTGGCTATCCAATCTTTGTCTCTCAACATCTTGTACACTTCTATCAAGTCAGCCGTCATTCTTCTTGGTTCCAGGCAGAAAAGTCATAACTCCCTCAAATTTTCTTCCTAAGACGTATCCTCCAGTCCTGGCAGCATCCTGGTAAATCTGCTCAGCACACTCTCTGAAACTTCCACATGTTTCCTATAACGAGGCAACGAGAGCTAAGAGCAACAAGGAGGGGACATGAAAAATCCTTAGTTGGTAGGATTAGAGAGAACCCTAAGGCTTTCTATAGGTATGTCAGGAATAAAAGAATGACTAGGGTAGGGATAGGTCCAGTCAAGGATAGTAGTGGGAAGTTGCGTGTGGAGGCTGAAGAGATTGGGGAGACACTGAATGAATACTTTTTGTCAGTATTCAATCAGGAACAGGACATTGTTGTCAATGTGAATACTGAGTCACAATTAAGTAGAATGGATGGCTTTGAGGTATGTAGAGAAGAGGTGTTGGAAATTCTGGAAAGGGTGAAAATAGATAGGTCCCCTGGGCCTGATGGCATTTATCCTAGGATTCTCTGGGAAGCAAGGGAGGAGATTGCAGAGCCATTGGCCTTGATCTTTATGTCCTCGTTGTCTACAGGGGTAGTGACAGAAGTTTGGAGGCTAGCAAATGTGGTTCCCTTGTTCAAGAAGGGGAGTAGGGATAACCCTAGTAACTATAGGCCGGTAAGTCTCACTTCTGTTGTGGGCAAAATCTTAGAGAGAATTGTAAGGGATAGGATTTATGAACATCTGAATAGGAATAATGTGATCAAGGATAGTCAGCATGGTTTTGTGAAGGGCAGGTCGTGCCTCACAAACCTTATTGAATTCTTTGAGAAGGTGACTAAGGAGGTGGACGAGGGGAAAGCGGTAGATGTGGTGTATATGGATTTTAGTAAGGCGTTTGATAAGGTTCCCCATGGTAGACTACTGCAAGAAATACGGAGGTATGGCATTGAGGGTGAGTTGGAGGTTTGGATTAGGAGTTGGCTGGCTGGAAGAAGACAGAGGGTAGTAGTTGATGGCAAAGGTTCATCTTGGAGTGCCGTCACTAGCGGTGTTCCGCAAGGATCTGTTTTGGGACCATTGCTGATCGTCATTTTTATAAATGACCTGGAGGAGGGGTTAGAAGGTTGGGTGAGCAAGTTTGCGGATGATACGAAAGTCGGAGGAGTTGTAGACAGTGAGGAAGGATGTGGCAGGTTACAGCGGGATATAGATAAGCTGCAGAGCTGGGCAGAAAGGTGGCAAATGGAGTTCAATGTAGCTAAGTGTGAGGTGATTCACTTTGGTAAGAGTAACAAAAAGATGGGGTACTGGGCTAATGGTCGGATACTTGGTAGTGTGGATGAGCAGAGGGATCTTGGTGTCCATGTACACAGATCTTTGAAAGTTGCCACCCAGGCAAATAGTGCGGTGAAGAAGGCATATGGCGTACTGGCTTTTATTGGTAGGGGAATTGAATTCTGGAGTACTGAGGTCATGTTGCAGTTGTGTAAGACTCTGGTGCGGCCGCATCTGGAGTATTGTGTGCAGTTTTATAGGAAGGATGTGGAGGCACTGGAACGGGTGCAGAGGAGGTTTACCAGGATGTTGCCTGGTATGGTAGAAAGATCGTATGAGGAAAGGCTGAGGCACTTGGGTTTGTTTTCATTGGAGAAAAGAAGGTTTGGGGTGACTTGATAGAGGTGTACAAGATGATTAGGGGTTTAGATAGGGTCGACAGTGAGAATCTTTTTCCACGTATGGAGTCAGCTATTACAAGGGGGCATAGCTTTAAATTAAGTGGGGGGGTTAGGTATAGGACAGATGTTAGGGGTAGGTTCTTTACTCAGAGAATCTTGAGTTCATGGAATGCCCTACCAGTAGCAGTGGTGGACTCTCCCTCATTATGGGCATTTAAGCGGGCATTGGATCGGCATATGGAGGATAGTGGGCTACTGTAGGTTAGGTGGCCTTCGATCGGCACAACATCGAGGGCCGAAGGGCCTGTACTGCGCTGTATTCTTCTATGTTCTATGTTCTATAGAACTGAACACAATATTCCAAGTGTGTTTGAACCACAGCTTTATAGAGCTAAGCATTAAGCTCGCGATTCTTAAACTCAATCCCCCTGATAATGAAAGCCAACACACCATCACCTTCTTAATAACCCTATCAACTTGGGTGGCAACTTTCTGAGATCTATGGACATGGACCCCAAGATACCTCTGATCCTCCACATTGCCAAAAATTCGCCGTTAACCCTATATTCTGTATGCAAATGCAATCTTCCAAAATAAATCACTTCACACTTTTCAAGGTTGAACTCTATCTGCCACTTATCAGCCCTGCTCTGCATCCCGTCAAAGTCCTGTTGCAACCTACAGCAGCCCTCTATACTATTCACAACTGTATCAATCTTCATGTCATCGGCAAACTTACTAAACCACCATTCCATTTCCTCAGCAAAGTCATTTATAAAAATCACAAACAGCACAGGTCCCAGAGCGGATCCCTATGGAACACCACTGGTCACTGAGCTCCAGGCTGAATACTTTCCATCTGTTACCATCCTCTGTCTTCTTTGGGAAAGCCAAGTCCATATCCAGACAACCACATTTCCCTGCGTCCCCTGCCTGCTTACCTTCTGAATGAGCCTGCAATGGGGAACCTTATAAAATGCCTTTCGAAAATTCTTGTTCACCACATCTACTGGTCTACCTTCATCAACGTGTTTTTTTCACATCTTCAAAGAATTCAATAAGGTTTGTGAGGCATAACCTGCTCCTCAAAAAGCCATGCTGACTGTCTCTAATGAAACTATCGTTTTCTAAGTAATTCTAAATCCTGTCACTCAGAATTGTCTCCAATACTTTGCCCACCAGTGATGTAAGACTGACTGTTCTATCATTCCCAGGGTTATCCCTATTCCCTTTCCTGAACAAGGGAATAACATTTGCCACTCTCCAATCATCTGGCACTCCTCCAAATTTTTCGACTCTGATCTCCATCAACTGCAGTCCTCAGTTTCTCCATTACTGAGGGCTGTCCTCTTTGCACACTGAGTGGGGAATTAACCATCAGAAACTCATTGTATGTGGAGCTGACTGCTCAGTTCTGGAAAGTTGCACTTGATGAATACATTTTTTACAAAACAATTACAATTCAACAAATATTCATTCAGTCCCAGAGTTACAATTTTGGTTCATGGTTGGATAACAATTAGTGAATGATTGAAGAACTCTGATACACAGAATATTCCAGATGTTATATTCCAGCTTACGTTAATACTGGCAGTATTATCAGACAGACAGTTGTGATAATGGCATGAGTTGACATGTGGAGGTGGAACGTTTTTGCCATCACAGAGACGTGTTTGAGAGGGGTCAGGGCTAACAACTCAATATTCTGTTGTACTGGAACTATACGCAGGACAGGAGAGAGTGTTAAAGAGGAGGTGCATTATTAATTAAGGAACAGTTACTGCAGTGAGGAGGGACGATACCTTGGACACGTCTTCAAATGAGGCTTTATGTGTCGATGTTCGGCTCCAAACGATGAAAGACACACGGCTGAGTATATCTTATAGAGCCCCAGAAAGATGAAAAAACAGGAGCAAATATATAACCAATTCACTGAGGTGTGTAAAAACCAAGTCACTGAGGTGTGAAGGAAAGCAAGTTCGAAGATGTTACAGAGATAGTAAAGAAAGTCTGGAGATGTTAAAGAGACAGGAAAGCACGACCAGAGATGGGACAGAGATAGGGAAGCAAGGCAGGAGATGTTGCAGAGATAGGAAAGCAAGGCTGGACATGTTACAGAGAGAGGAAAGCAAGGCTGGAGATGTTACAGAGTGGAAAGCAAGGCTGGTGTTGTTGCAGAGATAGGAAAGCAAGGTAGGAGATGTTACGGAGAGAGTGGAAAGCAAGGCTGGATATGTTACAGAGATGGGAAAGCAAGACAGGAGATGTTACAGAGATAGGAAAGCAAGGCTGGAGATGTTACAGCGAGAGGAAAGCAGGGCTGGAGATGTTACAGAGAGAGTTGAAACTTTATTGCTGGAACAGCACAGCAGGTCAGGCAGCATCCAGGGAACAGGAGATTCGACGTTTCGGGCACAGGCCCTTCTTCAGGAAGAAGGGCCTGTGCCCGAAACGTCGAATCTCCTGTTCCCTGGATGCTGCCTGACCTGCTGTGCTGTTCCAGCAATAAAGTTTCAACTTTGATCTCCAGCATCTGCAGACCTCACTTTCTCCTCGATGTTACAGAGAGAGGAAAGCAAGGCTGGTGCTGTTGCAGAGATGGGAAAGCAAGGCTGGAGATGTTACGGAGAGAGAAGAAAGCAAGGCTGGATATGTTACAGAGATGGGAATGCAAGGCTGGAGATGTAACATAGATAGGAAAGCAGGATCTAATTGCTACAGGTATAGGAAAGCAATGCTGGAGATATCACAGTGATAGAAAAGCAAGGCTGGAGATGTTACATAGAGAGGAAAGCAAGGATTGAGATGTTGCAGAGATAGGAAAGCAAGGCTGGAGATGATACAGAGATAGAAAAGCAAGGCTGGATATGTTACAGAGATACGAATGAAAAGCTGGAGATGTTACAGAGAGAGGAAAACAAGGTTCTAGATGTTAAAGAGATAGGAAAGCAAGGCTGGGGATGTTACAGAGAGAGGATTGAAAGGATGGAAATGTTACAGAGAGAAACGAAAGCAAGGTTGGAGATGTTACACTGATAGGAAAGCAAGGCTGGAAATGTTGCAGAAAAAGGAAAACAAGACTGGAGGTATTACAGAAATAGTGTTCAAAGTTTGTGCGAAGATTTGTAGCTCGGGTGCTCGTTGTTGTGGTTCTGTTAGCCGAGCTGGAAGTTTTTGTTGCAAACGTTTCGTCCCCTGGCTAGGCGCCATCATCAGTGTTTGGGACCCTCCTGCGAAGCGCTTCCTTGATGTTTCCTCCGGTGTTTATAGTTGTCTGTCCCTGCCGCTTCCGTTTTTCAGTTTCAGCTGTCCGCTGTAGTGGTTGGTATATTGGGTCCAAGTCGATGTGTTTGTTGATGGAGTTTGTGGATGAATTCCATGCCTTTAGGTTGCCTGTGCATGCTAGAATAGGTTAGTGAGATATTTTGGAACTCATTCACAGGAGATGGGGAATGGTGAACCAGCTGGAGCTTAGAGAGATAGGGACTGGTGAGGGGACTGGGGGAGTTTATAGTGATAAATGGGGCTGTAGCATGATATAAAGATTGTCGTGATACGAAAGGTTATTGAGATACAAATGGAATGTCGTGGTTGGATGAGATGGTAGGGAAAGATACAGAGATATAGGTAGATAGTTTAAAAATAGAATTGTGCAATGTCTTAATAGACAAAATATTGTAGAAATCAATGGAATAGACAAGGCATTTGGAGGAACTGAAGGAGTGAGACCTTGGACTGTCCAATCACAAGAGTAATAGAGTGAGTGTCATACAGCACAGAAGAGGCCCTTCGATTGATAGTAATAAAAATGGAAAAGCCCTGCAGGAAATGGAAATCCCTCCTTCCTAACGTCTGGGGGCTAGGGCGAAATGTGAGAGAGGCGTTCTACAGACTGCTCAAGCAACAATGTGACATAACGAAGCCTCACGTGTCAGATCAAACACAAACACAGAAACGTCCTGCTGACTCCCTTCCCTCAGCTGATGGATCAGTGTCCCTCTACATTGAACACTTGGAGGACGCACTGACAGAATGAATGAGCTGGAGAATGTATAATGGGTGGGCTATTTCAAAATCACAACCAAGAGGTGCTCAGCAGCAAGCAGCATTATTGATCGAGATGGTCGGATCCAAAAGAACATAGCTGCGAGACTGGGTCTGCATCGGATCGGGAGGGAACGACTGACAGGCAGAAACATACTTGACCTCATCTTCACCACGGCTGCAGAGACGTTGATCGATGACCAAATTGGAAACAATGACTATCACACACAGTATTTCTGGAGACAAAGACCCATTGTTAATAGTGTGAGTGTGTACCCGCGTGAGCGCACATGTGAGAGATACTATCACCATGCTGAACGGGACAGATTTCGAAGAGATCGAGAACTCAGCACTGGCCAGTGAGAGGTGGTTTGGGTCATTACCAACAGCAGCAGAATAGTACTCCAGCACAATTTTCACTGTCACTGTCTGGCATATGCTCCACTTTACCCTGACCATCAGGCTAGGGGATAAACCGTTGTTCAATAGATAATACAGGAGGGCTGGCCAAGAGCAACGCCAGGTATATCTCAAAATGAGGTAACGTGACCAAACACGACCACTTACTCACCAAATAGCATAAACAGCTAGTGACAGACAGTTCTAACCAACAAATCTGAACTAATCTCCGCAATCCTGTCACATGCAGCCAGGTTGAATGGTGGTGTCAATCAAACAACTCACTGGAGGACGAGGATCCCCACATATCACCTTCCTCAATGATGGAAGAGCCCAACACAACAATAGAAAAGCTAAGGCTGAAACGACCACAAAAATGTTCAGACAGAAGTATCGATAGGATGATCTTTTTTAGTCTCCTCCAGATGGCAGTCTTCAGCTAATTCGATTCATTGTGTGTGGTAATTCCAAACGACTGGAGGGATGGGGAATGCAAAGGCTGCGGGTCATGATAACATTCCATTCAAGCTGTTCCTGTTGGGATACAGCACTGACACCTACCTGTCAAGATGGGAAACCATCCAGGTGTGTCCTGTACACACACAGACAAAACATCAGACAATCAATGTCTGCCCCATTGCTTTCATCTCTATCATTAATAAAGGGATGGAAGAGATCACCGACAGTGGGATCGAGCTGCACTTCCACAGCACCAACCTGTTCACTGAAGCTCAGTTTGGGCTCTCATCCCATGGACTCATTGAAGCCTTGGTTTAACGATGTACAAGAGACCACGCAGCTGAATTCTAGAGGTGAGCCAACAGTGACTGCACTTAGCATCATCATAACTGCATGTGACCAAGTGTTGTATCCAGGATTAACGGCAAAACTGGAGCAAATAGGAATTGTCTGCACTGGCTGAAGTTATACCTGATACAAAGGAAGGTGGCTGGGATTGGAGGAGAGCAGCTATCTCAGCTCTGCATCAGTTCCGCCATGGGAGGGGTTTCTGGGTAAGACTGTAGATCAGAAATGGAATAGTAATGCACCATACTCCTATTGGATGATAGGGCTGCTCTCTCGTTAGACAGAGACGACTGGCGGTAATTTAACTGGACAGTTATCATGCTTCAAGTGAGGGAGAGGTTGAGTAGGACAGCCCTTTTCAGTCACTTCAGTCAGTGCAGAATTGATCCCACACTGTTAGTATTAATCTGCTTTACAAACTAGCCATCCAACTGATTGAGCTAACCAAGTCCTCGCTCAGCTCCTTGGGTTAGATAGTGTAATATTATTCCGTTCAGATATGTTGTCAGAAACCTCTGGAGCAGGTGGAACTAGAAGCCAGCTTCCTAGCTCAGAGACAGGGACAGCATCAGTGAAAGATAAGAATGCTCTCTGCCCTAGGCCTTCAGCTGCTTCATAAATGACTGTAAAATCACAATTGGGGATGTTTGCCAATGATTGGACAATGTTCAACACCTTCGTGATTGACTCAGATACTGAAGCAGTCCTTGTCCAAATGCAACCAGGACCTGGAATTATGCAGGTGTGTGCTTCACAGTGACAATACCATTTCCATTACACATGTGCCAGACAACGATTACTTCTATCAATGGAAAATTGAACCACATCCTCTAACGTTTAATGCCACCACCATAACTGAACACACACCAAGCAATATCGCGGGGATTACCGTTAACCTGAACTGGGCTGACCATATGTTTTTATTATCCATTCCTGTGAAGGGCTTATGCTAAAACATCGACTCTCCTCTTCCTCAGATGCTGCCTGACCTGTTTTGCTTTTCAAGCGCCACCTTTTGGCGCATTTAAATTCACTGGCTACAAGAATATGTCAAGGGCGATAAATTCTCACCTTAAAATTTCCGAAAGCCTGTCCCCTATTGCCAAGACACATGTTGAATGTGTGTGTGTGATTAAATACTTCCATTTGCCTGCGTGAGTGCAGCTTCACCCCTCTTCCATTAACACTCAGTAGCAGCAATACCTTCCATCTACACGGTGCTCTGCAGAAATTTACCAAGGCTCCTTACAACTTACCTCTGAACCCCGACCATCAAGAAGGGCAAGGGAAGCAGATACACGGGACCCCCACCATGTTCGCGTTCTGTTCCAAGCCATTGACCATCCTGATTGGGAAGTATATTGCCGATCCTTCAGTGTCACTGTTTCAAGTTCCCTATCTATCAATAAATGCTGTCCCAATCACATTTCATGAATAAATTAACATTAAAAATATTGTCCAGAACTGTTCAATGCTGGACACTGTGTTTTGGGTTTTGTGAGCTCAGGCTAGTTGGTCCAGGCAGTACCTTGCTTGTTGTGAACAGCTGAAGGGATATGCTGTTTGAAACAATCTGTCAGTCTCTCAGAGGCATGGCCTACACACCGAGCATCACACAACACTGGCAATCTCATCCCACAATACTGAGCTCCGAGATAGACAGAAGCAACTGAAAACGTACTCATATCTGACTGGAACATGTTTAAACACACAGTGACATTGTTGCCACGAAAATGATTATGAGTGAATATTAGCAGGGAGAAAGTGAGGACTGCAGATGCTGGAGATCAGAGTCAAAAAGTGTGGTTTTGCAAAAGAAAACTCAGACGTTCAGGCAACATCTGAGGAGCAGGAGAATCGACTATTAGTTAACAATATTAATACAAGGGAAAATAATTGTATATTTTCATAGTCCTTGTACAAAATAATAATTTCGTCTTGGGTGTGGCAATGAGACTCATCATTTCAATGCTCATTACTGTGAGTTTTCATCATATTGTTGTTATAACAGTGTACTGAATAAATGGGTGGAGTTTGTGCTAATTGGACAATCTAAAGGTTGGTATTATGAAAGGATATCGGACCTTCAGTGAAGAGACTTTATGTAATGGCTGTTAACGGTTAGACAATGCTGCAAACATTTACACAGAGATTTCCAGCTCAAGTCACACACAAGGTTATTGGGCTGGGATCACGCTGGCCATCAATGGAGCTGCACAATTCCATTTGGATACTGACATTGTGGGGCTAACATACACTGGATATGGTTTATGAGGGATTCAATGTAAGATGCCATGTGCTGCAGGAGTCCATCACCTTTATAACAACTTCATTCAGGATCGGGTCCAAGGTTCAGAATTACAGAGTTTAGGTGGCACACAAGAAGAGACATGCTTGCAGGACATGGTTGTTAAAAGGTCGTTGTTATAAATATTGAACTGTGTCTGGACCCGCGCCATGTGCTAGCCCATTGATCAGTCTACCCCCGACACATCTCCCTGTTGTTCAGATATGCCTCTGATCAGTCTATTGTGAGCGATTGTGAGAGTAACTGCCCAGCTCCAGTTTGGAAGCTCTCTGGACAGATATTGGAGATGGCCAGTGGTTTGGAGGTCATGGTGAGGGCCAGTAACACTGTGTCTGAATTCAGGCTTTTCCTCAAAGTCATTTTCAACAGCTTTGCTGCCTGCAAGATGGTGCAATTGGCTGTTTACTACAGTCACTGAACTGTAATAGTTAGCTGTGCACTCTGATAATTCAATTATTGTTCACTTCAATTGTTTTCAACTAAAAAACAAGGATGTTTGGTGTATTTTAAAATATGTAAGAAATAAAGTGAGATTATCTCTTCATTATACAAAATGTAAAATTTACCTGTTGCATATTTCCCACAGACTAATGAAGCAATAATCAGATATTGTCTGGAAAGCAAGATTATGTGAACAGGACTATGTCCCAGGCAACATCACCATCCTCTCTGGTAGGTTCTGTCCCCCTGACAGGACACAGCCAGGTAGAGGGGGACAGCACCTTGGTATATTGTCAATGTAGGGTGGCATGGCGGCTCAGTGTTTCGCGCAGCTGCCTTATAGCACCAGGGTCCCAGGTTTGATTCCAGCTTCGGGCAACTGCCTGTGTGGAGTTTGAGCATTCTCTCTGTGTGTGCGTGGGTTTCCTCCCACCGTCCAAAGATGTGCAGCTCGGATGAATTGGCCATGGTAAACTGCCATAGTGCTCAGTGCATTAGTCAGAGAGGTGTGTGTTGCTCTTTGGAGGGTTGTTGTGGACTGGTTGGGCCGAAGGGCCTGTTCCCATCTTGTATGGAATCTAATCTAATGATAGTGCTCAGCATTGATGCTGGATGCTGTGGCTGCTAGACTGCTCTGTGACAGGTTTTGGTGGAATCACAAAAAGGGAAACATGTAATTGACCACATCGTCACCGATCTACCTGCTGCAGATACACGTCTCCGTTCAAATATCAGTAAGAATGGTCACTGCACAATGGGGAGCAATGGCTATCTTCACATTTTGCAGACCCTCCTCACCATGATATGTAGCCCCTTGAGTACTGAATGGGACAGAATTTACACAGATTGAATAACCAATGACGATGCAGCCATGAAGTGCAGAGGGCAATTGGAGGCAGCAGAATCATACTCTGTACAGCTCATACAGTCTGTAACCTCACAGCCAGACAGACCTCCCACTGTACAGTAACCATCACGGCCCGACATACCTTCCACTGTACAGTAAACATCACGGCCCGACACACCTCCCACTGTACAGTAACCGTCACGACCCGACATACCTCCCACTGTACAGTAACCATCACTGCCCGTCTAACCTCCCTCTCGACGGAAGCCATCAAGAGCGGCACGGTGGCTCAGTGTTTAGCACCGCTACCTCACAGCGCCAAAGTCCTCGGTACGATTCTGGCCTTGGGTGACTGTCTGTGTGGAGTTTGCACATTCCCCACACACCCTACCCCCCCCCCCCCCCCCGTTGTCTGTGTGGGTTTCCTCCCACAGTCCAAAGATGTGCAGGCCAGGTGAATTGACCATACTAAATTGTCAAGTCTTTCAGTCAGAAGGAAATGGGTGTGGGTGGGTTACTCTTCGGAGGGTTGGTGTGGACTGGGTAGGCTGAAAGGCCTGTTTCCACACTGTTTCCACAAGTCAGGAATATGATGGAATAATCACTTGTCTGAATGAGTGCAGCGCCAACAGTACTCTCGTACGGACTTACTAGCAACAGGCAACACAGTTGCACGTGTAGGATCATGTCTCACAAACTTGATGAATTATTTTGAGGAAGTGACAAAATTAATTGGTGAGAGCATGGGGCTGGATGTTGGCTCGTTTGGACCTTAGAAGGGCCTTTGATATCGTCCTTATGGCAGGCTCATACAGAAGGTGAAGAGAAATGGGATCTGCCGTCAGTTAGTAAGATGGATAGAGAACTGCTTGGTCATAGAAGACAGAGTAGTGGTGGAACAATGTTTTTGTGACTGGAGATCTGTAAATAGATTGGCAGACTTGCAGATTGTGAGGATGATTGCCAGAGAATACAGCAGGATATGGGTCAGCTCCAGACGTGGACGGAGAAAACACAGATGTAACTTTATTTGGACATTTGTGACGTGATGCATTTTGGAAGTTCTAATGCAGGAGAGAAGTATTAAGTGGATGGAAAAACTCCTGATTGCATCAACATCCAAAAGGATCTTGGTGTACAGCTCCACAGTTTACGGAAAGTGGCAACACGGGTGGATAGGGTGATCCAGAAGACTGACGGCAAAATTGCAGACTTGCATCGGAGGATGCAGTCTGAAAATTAACAGGTCATATTGCAACTGTAGAGAAACTTAGTTCGAGGTACATTTATAATATTGGGTACAGTACTGGTTGCCACATAATGTTGAAGTGTTGGAGAGGGTATGGAAAAGTTTTACCAGCATGTTGGCTGGTTTGGAGGGTATTAGCCAGAAGGAGAAATTGAACACACATGGCTTGTTTGAACGTGGACACCATTGGCTATGGGGCTACCTGATAGATATTTACAAAATTATCAGAGGTATAGATAGAAGGACAGTTAGAGGCTTTTTTCCCCCAGAGTAGAAATAACAATTACTCCGGACCGTAGGTTTTTGGTAAAAGGGAGAAAGTTCTGGAGATGTGATAGGTAAGTTTTTTTTGCTGTTCCAGACAGAATGTGAAAGTCCATGGAATGTACTGATAGAGGGGAAGAAGCCAATATAGCAAGGATTATAAGGGATCTTGGCACAAGTATGAGTAAGTAGGGAATTAAATGACATAGAAGGTATCGGAGAAAAAACTTTTGTTTTAACTTTGGAATGGCATCATGTGTCAGTGTGGGCTTGCTGGACTGAAGGGCCTGTTCCTGTATTGGACTGTTCTTTAAGTCAAGATTTGAGCACGGGAGTGGCGAGATGCTGACTGAATGATCACTGATGATCAACAGTCACATTATTGTGGATGCCCCAGCCCCCCTCCCCCCTCAGCAACTTGCAGTTTCATATCCTCCCCCACTGTGGGGAAACTCAATATGGAGATTTTGACATGTAAGTCAGACCTGGTACCTGGTGACTACAACTCGCCGCTCGCTCTTGCAGACTGCTATCCTGACCACCAACGTCTTGAGGGACACTGCATGAACAGAAACTGCATGTACTCCACACCCACCAATGCTGGCATTTGTCACATGTCAGCCTCACCATGCCATCCCAGCACATCTCCGACCCACTGACAGTACGCTTCTGTACTTCAATGCTGCTGCTCAGGGTGCACTGACAACTCTCATTGCAATGACACTGTGCTCAGGGACACACCCAGCTCATGGACTGTAACTCTGTGTTTGTACACACTCAATGCTGCTGCAAGGACACTGTGCTTAGGGACATCTATCCAGCTCATGGATTGGCCTTCTGGGCTGCTCATTCCGTTTTTGTGCACACTCACTTTGAGCGGACGTGAATTCTCACAGAATTGTTGCCTTGTCTTACACCGCCCTCAAAAGTGTTTCCCCTCAGCTCGAGCTACCAGTCTCAGCCGCCTGCTGTATTGCCTTGGTGTTTAGCACAGACACAAACCCAGAAAGCTGAATATCATTGGCCACAGTCAGTCACGGTCACGGTCACGGTGCCCAGCATAGTGAGTCAGGGGGAGTCTCAGATACCAGTCCGGGAGCTTGGAAACGGTCAGTCACGGTGCCCAGCACAGTGAGTCAGAGGGAGTCTCAGATCCCAGTCCGGGAGCTTGGACACGGTCAGTCACGGTGCCCAGCACAGTGAGTCAGAGGGAGTCTCAGATCCCAGTCCGGGAGCTTGGACACGGTCAGTCACGGTGCCCAGCACTGTGAGTCAGGGGGAATCTCAGATCCCAGACCGGGAGATTGGACACGGTCAGTCACGGTGCCCAGCACAGTGAGTCAGGGGGAGTCTCAGATCCCAGCCCAGGAGCTTGGACACAGTCAGTCACGGTGCCCAGCACAGTGAGTCAGTGGGAGTCTCAGATCCCAGTCCAGGAGCTTGGACACGGTCAGTCACGGTGCCCAGCACAGTGAGTCAGGGGGAGTCTCAGATACCAGTCCAGGACCTTGGACATGGTCAATCACGGTGCCCAGCACAGTGAGTCAGAGGGAGTCTCAGATACCAGTCCGGGAGCTTGGACATGGTCAGTCAGCCTCTTGTGGTTGTTAGGGTCTGGTTCCTTCCACTGTGATGGGGTGAGCAGCTGAATGTTGGGCTGTCTAATTCCCTCTTGGCACTTTCTTCCCAATTGTGGGATAGTTTCTCCTGGAATGAGAGAATTATCAAGAGGTATTAGGGAGATGGAAGTGGTTGGTACAGCTGGTAGTGCTGGGTCAGCTGAGGGACAGGTGGGGAGGTGACCTGAGTGAGTGAGTGGGCAGCACAGACAAAAGGCAGAGCTGGCGAGCAGGACAGAGAAGAGGTGACAGAGAAACCGAGAGAAGGTGTGCATTCAGTGAGAGTAGGAGAACATGAGTCTTGGTGGGAGGTGTGTGCAGTAACAGAGAGAGAGGGGGTGGGGGGGCAAGGTCACAAAGTGTAGATAGTGGCACTTACCCTGGCCACTGAAATCCTTCCTACACTGTCGGGCATTCGCCCAGAAGGCTGGCAACTCACTGGCACACGGGTCAATCTCAGACAAGCAGCAGGTTTGGTGTCATGGCTTACCCTGCCAGTCATAGAGTCGAAGAGATGTTCAGCATGGAAACAGACCCTTCGGTCCAACCCGTCCATGCCGACCAGATATCCCAACCCAATCTAGTCCCATCTGCTAGCACACGGCCCATATCCCTCCAAACCGTTCCTATTCATATACCCATCCAATGCCTCTTTAATGTTGCAATTGTACCAGCCTCCACCACATCCTCTGGCAGCTCATTCCATACACGCAACACCCTCTGTGTGAAAAAGGTGCCCCTTAGGTCTTTTTATATCTTTCCCTCTCACCCTAAACCTATGCCTTCTAGTTCTGGACACCCCGACCCCAGGGCAAAGCCTTTGTCTATTTATCGTGGAGGAAGATAATGTCCCTGTCCTGCACCATGCCATCCACCAGAACCTCAGGGGCTCAGCCATAAAGTAGGGCCCTCAGTTTACTACCTTTCCCAATGCCCCCCTCCCCCCACCCAGGTCAGTTTCGGATGGTCAATCCAAGATTGTAATGACTTTTTTAAAATGGCATCTGTCGCAGGGAATTTGTTGCATTCTGGGATATCCGGGTAGTGGGCAGTTTTCAAACCTATAACAAAGCGGAAAATACTCATTGGGCTCGTATCAGGTGGAAGAAGGGACATAGAGGCAGGGCAGGTAGTTAATGAGGCAGATTCAGGACGTTGTTATTTTGAGACAATTCACTTAGCCTTGTGGAGACAAACCCTCTATGAAACTGACAGAAATGAAATTGGCCAAGTCAAAAGATTCAGGCCCTTGTCTTGTGCAGATTTTGTCGTGCAAACTATTGGAAGTTATAGACTTAACGAGAGAGAGGACCTATAAAGGAGATTCACATCCTTAAAAGAAGCTGGGGAGAAAAATCCCCTGCCATGTTTGCTCATTGTTCATCATTTTCGGTTCCTCACTGTATAGAGGCAAAGTGTCAGAGACCTGCTGATATTGTAGCTTAGTTTAGTGTGAAGCAAGGGGCTGACTGAATACTGACAGATCGGAATTCTGCGCCGCAGGAAGAATGGACCCTTAGAAAATCCCAGAGGAATCCAGGACTGTCAGCTTGAATTTCTGCAGGGAAAGATGTGTGCAATTAATCTGGCTGTTTGGTTTTCATGCAGAGATTCGTACAGTTGATGTGACTTACTTGATTTGATGAGCGAACACATAGCAGTCTGTTTAAAAATGGAAGCTAGGAGGTCCGGTTGAATGTACCAAGCAACCTGGAGATGTGCAAGTCAAGTCATTTAGGGACAACAATCAATATAAAGAATACACAATAAATGAGCGTACTGTCAGTGTGGACAGATCCTCGTATAAATACCTCCCTATTTCTCCCTTTTGTTTGCTTTGACAAAGGGTCAGTTAGACTCGAAATGTCAGCTCTTTTCTCTCCTATAGATACTGCCAGACCTGCAGAGATTTTCCAGCATTTTCTCTTTTGGTTTCAGATTCCAGCATCCGCAGTAATTTGCTTTTACCCTGAAGGTAGCCGGCAATGTCAATAATCTAAATAAGGCAGCAAATGGCACCATTTCCTCTCTCAGTTCAAGTGCAGAATGTAAGAGCAAGAAGCTTATACAATAACTGGATAAATAACTAGTTCAGTCACAGCCTGTGTGCTGCATGTAGTTCTGGTCACTATATCACATGGAAGGATGGAATTCGAATGGAGAGTGTAGGGACAATGTGAGGATTGCAGATGCTGGAAATTAGAGTCAAAGGGTGTGGTGTGGGAAAAGCACAGCAGGTCAGATAGCAGGGTGCCAGGAGAATTAACGTTTCGAGCATGTTTCACTCTTGGAGGTGGTACAGAAGAGGTTTGTTATCCGAGGAAAGTGATAATGCAGTTATGAGGAAAGGTTGAAGTGGAGGATGCTGAGAGGAGATTTGATTAACCTGCGTATGTTGTCAAGGTCCTGGCTAGAGAGGGAGAGACTGTCTTGTTCTTAATGGAGAGCTCAGTTACCAGCAGCAAATATTTAATGTAATTGGATGAAATATTAGAGAAGTAGTGAGGAAAGGTGTTATTTCACCCAAAGTAAGGAAGGGATCTGGGAGTGATACATGGAAGCGGAGTCTAAGCAGAAACTCTGTAAAATTTTATAAATGTGCATAGATCTGAACCTGAAGTCCTACAGTCTCTGTGGAATCATAAAAAAGTAGTTTTTGGAAAGGATGATGCTGGGTGGCACCTTCTTTTTAATCAGTGCAGACAATTTCCAGAGTAGTCTGTGTTGTAGAAATTTCTGATATTTAGACAATATCTAGAGAATCAATGTAAAGGGATCGGGGAAAGGACAGAGAGGAGTAGTGTGTAAATTGATTAGCATCACAAAAGTACTGATCCCAGCGTTTATACACAATGCTACTTCACTGTGGTGGTCTCTTTCTCCTTCTTGTATTAATGCTGAAAGCCTTTGATTATCCGGTTCTCAGTCTTGGTCACACGGAGGTCATATCTGTCTTGTTTCATTCTATTTGTTCTATTATTTCATTGGCCTTGTTGAAAGAAACAGGAAGGAATTTGGGGATGAGAGCAAGTGCTAGACACCATGCTGAATGTAAATTTGGGAAAGGTTTACACATTTAGGAAGGCTTGCGAAGACAGTGGAATATTATAGAGACATGGATTGTTCTAGGCGCTGAAGGACATTACAAGGACAAAGATAGTTTTAGGTTTTGGTTGAAGTGAAAAGTGAGCTGGACTAGCCAGATCAATATTTTGTCTACTGTAAACTTACAAAGAGAAACTCTCCACGAATCCTGATGAAAATCATACCTGTGTCTGTCTTCATCAGAAAAAGAATCCAACGGATGTGGGAGGGTTAGGTTGTGTTGTGAGAAGTGGTTAAGGCACACAAGGCCTGCAGATAGAGCCCACATTGTGACACGTGAGCTTATCTGTCCTACCATAGCGATTCGGGTCAATGATGCAGACTGAATTCACACCAGATGAAACAAGCTTTGTTCTCATAAAATACTTTTCAATTATAACATTTCAGGAAATGAGAACTTATCTTATCTGAGGCTCTGTTGAGTTGACCCTGGTCAAGAATTCCGACCTGGGAATTGCTGTCTTTAAGCAGTCACTTCTGTTGTAACAATGTCAGTTTGGAATCACATGCAGATATGTGAAATGAATCTCACAATCAGATCAGGAAAATCCCCTGCTTCCTGCCATGCCTGAATACCGTCCGCTGCTCTCACCTATCCTGGAACAGATCTCCCAAATACGATTTGGAAGATTACAGACGTTGCCCAGCCTATGCGGTGTCAGCTTCTCGCACCTACTCCGGTATGGAGTCCCACAGTTAGAACAGGTAGATCCCAAACTCAATAATAGACCCATACATTTGCAGTTTGATTGCATTTTTTCTTATTCAAATTATATCAATACAGGCAAACCACAGATTATTTTCTCTGTGCCTACAAATATCAGCCTCTGTGACATCCCTCATGTTCTGTCACCCTTCCTATCTCTGTAAATCCTCTACTTTCTACAAACAGTCTTACATTTATGACATCCTCCAGAGTCAAACTCTACCCAAACGCCCGAAAACCATTCCTCCTCCTGGAGAAGGTCACAGACACACAGGCAGATCCAGTTTGTGTATGAGATTAGAGATAATAAGGAAGTTATAGGTGAAGTGTTTGAGATAGAGAGCTTGCAGAAAACAAAAAAAAAACTTGTATTGGCACTGCAGGAGATTAATAAGATGAGGTTCTCCTGAAAGGAATGTGACTTTTCTTAGAAGATTTCATGGAGAGTATTGCAGTAGCGGGAGGAATTTCAGAGACAGTGAGATTTGAAGGGGCTAATGAAGATTCGAGATACATGGAGGGTTATTTTGATCTGGTGGATATTACAAAAATAAAGAGAGCTGGAGGTGTTTCCACAGATAGGGTGGGATTTAGAATGTGGACGGTGCAGAGATAGTGACCTGTGTCGGGACAGAAGGTGGTTACAGAATCGGGAGTGCTGTCGGGACCAGAGGATTTTACACAGCAGATCACACATTGGAGCACGTCAGACAACATGGAAAATTGTAGGGACTTGAGAAAGTTTAAGTGATGGGCAGATTTGTAAGGGACGGAGAAAGTGCACTGAATAATGAACAGTGTAATGGTTGGAGGAGGTTATGGAGATCATGAGATTTATCAGGGCGGGAGGGAGTTAGTGACATTGATAGACTGATGATTGTGTGAGCTGGAGGAGATTGTAAAGATTGGGAGCTTTCTATGTATCGGAGTAATTACAGACAAATCTGTCAGGCCTTGAGAATTAGTACATAGAGAGGGAGTATTTAGAGGAGATTGCAGAGAAAGAAGGGTTATAAAATGGCCTGTATGAGGTACAGAGATAAGGAGAAGTGCTTTGACTGACGGATGTCTCAGAGGTAAAATGGGTCGCACAGGTTCAATGAGGTTATGGAGACACAGTATTATTAGAATTGGAGAACTCTTGAGACATCGCAACAATCCAGACAGAAATCTTAAGGCAAGAAGGGTGTCATTTGACCCATGATGTTTGCACCAGCTCTTCATCTGAGTTCATTACAGTTCAGTGATCTCCTGCTTTCCCCCATACCATTGCACATTTCTTTTAGTCGAAATAATCATCTAATCCCCTCTTGAACATTTCCATTGAACATCCATTTATAACACATCCAAGTGTATCCTAACTACTCGCCAAGTGAAAAGGTTCTTACTTCTATCATAGTTCTCGTGTTGTACATAAACTGAAATCTGTGTCCTCTCGTTTTGTGAGTGGGCACAGTTTATCCAATCTAATCTATTCAGTCTGCCTATGAGTTTGAAAAACTGCATCCGATCTCCTCTTAGCCACCTTCACTTCATTGAGAACAGTTGCAACAGTCTGACTTCATAACTGATCTTACTCATTCCTGGAAATATTCTTTTAGATCAGTTCTTCATCCTTTCCGATGTGTTCATATCTGTCTGATCATGTGACACAGTTGAAGGCGAATGTGTTTGATGCAAGTTCAACATCACCTCTTTACTCTTGAACTATCAGTATTTATAAAGACATGAACACTGTATGCTTTGCCTATGTTTAATGTCCTACAAACTTCAATGATCTTTGCACATCCTGTGCTCCTGTATTCCTGCCTATTTTATATTGTCTTTTAATGTTCGTACTGGAAATTTGCATTGTCTCATGTTTCAATGTGCCAAACCTCGTCAATCACCTCTCTACTGTTTCTAAGAAGTTGGTAATGTAAGTTTAGAGTTCTATACTGTTTTCTTCACAGTTTACAATTTCTTGAAGTGCTATGTCAACTGTAAACTTTGAATGGGTCCCTGCACACCAGATGTACATCGTTCATACATATCAAAATGAATGAGGTCCCCAAAACTGAATCCTGCAGAACTTTACAGAAAATATTTCTCCAGCCTGAATTCCTCTCGATTTCCTACCAATCAGTCAATTTTGTGTCAAGATTGATACAGTCCCTTTTATTCCATGAATGAATGAATGATTTAATGTCACATATATCGAGGGAAAAACAGTGAAACACGTTTGTTGCCTGTGCCACAAAGATATTCCTCATCAATTTTGTACCTTTCTAGTGACAGTGTTTCCTCCTCTGTCACCATGGCCTGGGTGGGTTCGGCCACTTTGGTAAAGACAGAGATGAAGTATTCATCTCACACCCAGCCATTCCCCTTCTTCTCAGTATAAATCCTCTTTCAAGTGTTGAACCAGCCTTACTCCACCTTTTCGCACGCTCCCTTAAAGGTGTGACAACTTTATGTTGGCTCTCCGTTTCCTCATAAATCCCTCCGCTCTACCATCTCGACCCTAAACCTTCAGTATTTCTCCTGGTTCACAATTCTTTTCTCTATATGTCATCTATTCAATTGTTCTTCTTCACCTTAACCTTTTGCTCCACTGTCACGGAGGCAGCATTGGATTTGTTTACCCTCCCTCTCCTGTGTGAGGAACTCTTTCTCCAACGGAGCCAAGCCTTTGAAGGGAGCCCATTTTTCATTTTCTGACAAACTTGGTGTTCCGGTCATACCTTCCCAGATTCATTATTGCCCCAGTGAAGGCAGCTCCCAGTCCATTGATTTTTCTCAAACTCAGTCAATGCATAGTATTCTCTACGATCATTCTGAACGTTTCAATAAAATGATCATCATGCCTGAAAATGTTCCCGCCTGATACTGGATCCAATTTCCCCACCTCTTTTCCAAGGTTCAACAGTACATGGTCTCTTGGGGTGGGCACATACTCCTGCAGTAAGCTCTCCTCCATGCAATCCGTCACAGCCCAGACACGGTCAGTATCCCAGTCTGTATCTGGATAATGCAAGTTTCTCAACACTATCACGTTGCCATCTCTGTACGCCTTTCACTCGTTGGTGGACTACAGACGGTCCCTCACAGCGTAACTTAATAATTTTTGTTCAATAGCTCCAGACAAATTCATTCTGAACTTGGAAGTATCCACTTTCTCTCACACTTATTTACTAACAATATCTTGAACCAGTGCTTCTACACTTCATAGAACATAGAACAGTACAGCACAGAACAGGCCCTTCAGCCTAAAATATTGTGCCGATCATTGATCCTCATGGAAGGTAAACCGAATGTAGGAACCCTCAAATTTCTGTGGCCATATGCATTTCCAGCAGTCTCTTAAATATCCCCAATGACCTCGCTTCCACAACTGCTGCTGGCAACGCATTCCATGCTCTCACAACTCTCTGCATAAAGAACCCGCCTCTGACATCCCCTCTATACTTTCCACCAAACAGCTCAAAACTATGACCCCAGTTGTTAACAATTTCTGCACTGGGAAACAATCTCTGGCTATCAACTCTATCTATGCCTTTCATTATCTTATACATCTCAATTAGGTCCCCTCTCTTCCTTCTTGTTTCGATTGAAAAAAGTCCGAGCTCAGTCAACCTCTCTTCGTAAGATAAGCCCTCCATTCCAGGCAGCATCCTGGTAAACCTCTTCTGAACCCTCTCCAAAGCATCCACATCTTTCATATAATACAGCGACCAGAATCGGACACAGTATTACAAGTGCGGTCTAACCAAAGTTTTATAGAGCTGCAACAAGATCTCATGGCTCTTAAAATCAATCCCCCTGTTAATGAAAGCCAAAACACCATATGCTTTCTAAACAACCCTGCCCACCTGGGTGGCAATTTTAAGGAAGAATGTGTCAGGTTACAGCAGGATATAGATAAGTTGCAGAGCTGGGCAGAAAGGTGGCAAATGGAGTTCAATGTAGGCAAGTGTGAGGTGATTCACTTTGGTAAGAGGAACAAAAAGATGGGGTACTGGACTAATGGTCGGATACTTGGTAGTGTGGATGAGCAGAGGGATCTTGGTGTCCATGTACACAGATCTCTGAAAGTTGCCACCCAGGTAAATAGTGCTGTGAAGAAGGCATATGGCATACTGGATTTTATTGGTCGAGGAATTGAGTTCCGGAGCCCTGAGGTCATGTTGCAGTTGTATAAGACTCTGGTGCGGCTGCATCTGGAGTATTGTGTGCAGTTTTGGTCGCCATACTGTAGGAAGGATATGGAGGCACTAGAACGGGTGCAGAGGAGTTTTACCAGGATGTTGCCTGGTATGGTAGGAAGATTGTATGAGGAAAGTCTGAGGCACTTGGGGCTGTTTTCATTGGAAAAAAGAAGGTTTAGGGGTGACTTTATAGAGGTGTACAAGATGATTAGGGGTTGAGATAGGGTTGACCATGAGAACCTTTTTCCACGTATGGAGTCAGCTATTACAAGGGGGCATAGCTTTAAATTAAGGGGTGGTAGGTATAGGACCGATGTTAGGGGCAGATTCTTTACTCAGCGAGTCGAGGGTTCATGGAATGCCCTGCCAGTTGCAGTGGTGGACTCTCCGTCTTTATGGGCATTTAAACGGGCATTGGATAGGCATATGGAGGATAGTGGGCTAGTGTAGGTTAGGTGGGCTTGGATCGGCGCAACATCGAGGGCCAAAGGGCCTGTACTGCGCTGTATTTTTCTATGTTCTATGTTCTATGTACCTGCACACCAAGATCCTGCTGTTCCTCCACACTGCCAAGAATCCTGTCTTTAATCCTATACTCAAATTTCAAGTTCGACCTTCCAAAATGCATCACCTCGCATCTATCGAGGTTAAACTCCTTCTGCCACCTTTTCGCCCAACTCTGCATTCTGTCAATGTCACGCTGCACCCTACAATAGCCCTATATACTGTCAAAGACACCTCCAATCTTTGTGTCATCTGCAAACTTGCTAACCCATCCTTCAATCTCCCCATCCAAATCATTATTAAAAATTACAAAGATTAGAGGCCGAAGAACAGCGCCCTGTGGAACACCACTCACCACTGACTTCCAGGCAGAATTCATTCATTCAAAAACCACTCGCTGTCTTTTGTCGACCAGCCAATTCTGTATCAGACAGCTAAATGTCCCTGTATCCCATTCCTCCTGACCTTCTGAACGAGCCGACCATAAGGAACCTTATCAAATGCCTTGCTGATGTCCATATACACCACATCCACAGCTCTACCCTCAACAACGTGTCTAGTAACATCCTCAAAGAGCTCAATAAGTTTGAGCCGTGCTGACTGCATTTCATCAAGCCATGCTCTTCCATATAGTCATAAATCCTATCCATCAGAGTCCTTTCTAACACCTTTCAGACGACAGACGTGAGACTGACTGGTCTGTAATTGTCGGGGATTTCCCTATTTCCGTTCTTGAAGAGAAGAATTACATTTGCCTCCCTCCAGTCTTCAGGTATGACTCCGGTGGAGAGCGAGGATGCAAAGATCTTTACAAGCGGCGAAGCAATCACATTTCTCGCTTCCCAAAGCAGCTGAGGACAAATCTGGTCTGGCCCTGGCGACTAGACAATCTTAATATTTGTCAAAATTATCAGCACATCAGCTTCCTCAATCTCTATCCGTTGCAGCATGCTTACCTGCTCCTCAATGGTTTCATTCACTACAAGGTGCTTTTCATTAGTAAAGACAGAAACAAAAAACACATCTAGGGCTTCCTCTACCTCCTCAGATTCGATACACAAGTTCCCTATGCTATCTCTGATCGGCCCTACTCTTTCTTTGATCATTCTCGTATTCCTCACATACGTGTAAAATGCCTTTGCATTCACCCTAATCCTTCTTGCCAAGCCTTTTTCGTGTCCCCCCCCTGGCTTTGCTCAGACCATTTTGAACTCCTTCCTCGCCTGATTGTAATCCTCTAGAGCTGAGCAAGCCCCTTGCTTCCTCCAACTTACGTAAGCTGCCTTCTTTCTTTTGACGAGAAGCTCCTCCGTTCTCGTCATCCAAGGTTCCTTTATCTTACCCCTTCTTGCCTGTCTCATTTATGCATCACTCGCAATAACTGTTTCTTAAACAGACTCCACATGTCTATAGTGCCCTTTCCATTGAGCAATTGCTCCCAGTCCATGCTTCCCAACTCTCGGCTGATAGCATCATAGTTTCATTTTCCCCAATTAAATATCCTCCCATTGTGCCTGCTTCTCTCCTTCTCCATAGCTATGTAGAATGTAAGGCACTTGTGGTCACTATCACCTAAAAGCTCTCCCACCGCAAGATCTGACACCTGCTCCGGCTCATTGCGGAACACCAAATCCAAAATGGCCTCTCCACTCGTCGGCCTTTCAACGTACTGAGTTAGGAAACCCTCCTGAACACACCTTACAAAAACAGCTCCTTCCAAACCATCTGCTCGAAGGAGGTTCCAATCAATTTTGGGAAAGTTAAACTCTCCGATTACAACGACACTACTCCATTCAACTTTTTTCCAAAATCTGCTGACCTATGCTTTCTTCAATCTCCCTGCTGTTGTTGGGGGGGGGGGGGGGGGGGGCCTGTAGTAAACCCCTAATGAGGTGACTGCTCCATTATTGTTCCTAATTTCCACCCATACTGACTCAGTAGGCAGACCCTCCTCGACAATGGTAACTTCTGTAGCTGTGATACCCTTTCTGATTTCCTTTCTGAATTCCTTGTATGTGGTGTCCCTCAAGGATTGGCCAGCACGGTGGCTCAGTGGTGAGCACTGCTGCTTCACAGCACCAGGGTCCCACGTCGATTCCAGCCTCGGGCGACTGTCTGTGTGGAGTTTGCATATTCTCCTAGTGTCTGCGTGGGTTTTCTCGGGGTGCTCCGGTTTCTTCCCACAGTCCAAAGATGTGCAGGTTCGGTGAAATGACCATCCTAAATTGCCCGTAGTGTTAGGTGCATTAATCAGGGGTAAATGTATGGGAATGGGTCTGGGTGGGTTCCTCTTCGGAGGGTCAGTGTGGACTTGTTGGGCCGAAGGGCCTGTTTCCACACTGTAAGGAATCTAAGGATCTATCCTTGGCCCATCCTGTATCTCACCTGCATACTGTCAGGAGATGACACCATCGAAAAATACCGTGTTGGGTTTCACATGTACACTGACAATGCCCAGTACTGCCTGGCCATCATCCCTCACCACTGCTCCACTGTTACTCAGTTATCAAACTGCTAACCATGCTCCCACTACTCGATTAGCTGCAATTTCCTCCAATGAAACATTGTAATGTTTAAACCCATTGCCTTCAGTTGCTATTACAAATACCTTTCCCTTACTGCTGAGCCCCACCCTCTCACTGAGAAAAGCCTGAGGAAGCACTACACTCTTCACAATATTGCTGTCATATCTGACCCCAAGGTGACCTTCTGATCAGACTTCTACACAATCACAAGAACCAGGAATTCCAATCTCTAAATTGTTGCTTGTTTCTCCCTCATCCCAGCTCCATTGCTACTGAAACGCCTTACCCGTGCTGGTGTTGCCTTAAACTTGATGAATCTGAAGCAGAACCCTTGATTCCGTGACTGACTCAGAATATGCTAGCTTTCTGTGTTTCCTGCACAATTACCCCCATTCCCTTTGTGGTGCAGCTTTCTACACTTTCCACCATTTAAATAGCAACTCTGTTCTTTTACTATCACCTCCAAAACTACCAACGTCCCATTTTCCCAACTTATACTCCACCTGCAACTTGGTGCCCCTTTCTCCTGTGCATCTCTCTCTATTCACAATCCTCTTCGAACTTTACAGTTATGCCTTTTCTGGCAGATTTACGCCCCCCCTTCCCCAATTCTTCTAAATGTTTACTAGGAGTCCTCGGCAGTGGGAAGCATGCACAGTTGCTATCCTTTTAGGGATACTCTTTTGAATGACAGGAAGAAGCTTGCTACCCATTGGTCAGAATGGAGACTATTTATCCCTGAAGTGCGTGAGCCTTTCACACCCCATGCCTTATTGATGAGGCACAGCGGCAGCACGGAAGGAAAGAAAAGGAAGCAAATCCTGCTCTCCACATCTCACTGAATCTTGGAACATTCCGTCCCATGTGTCAAAGACCTGCTCTGTTCAGTCACATGAAGTCCCAAGGTGGAAACCCTTCGAAACCTACGTAGATTTCCCCCTGAATTGATTGCTGACCTCCACAAGGGTTAATGTGTACAGTCATCCTGGGCCAGGAGGAAAGGATAGTGAGAGTTTCTAACCTGAACTGACAGTGACGGATTTTATACACTTGCATTACAGGATACTACAGGTGGACATTCAGATGGTAATCTCAGTAATTGTAATGCCAAACTCTGATTGAATTACTCAATTCATCTGGACCTGGATACTTGAATTGTCTGTGAGTGTTGTGTTCCAGCTCAATCCCATTTGTTGCATAAAAGTTCTCCTTTGAATCAGACAATCTTCTCAATAGGTCTCCCCTAAATCTTCAACGTGTCATGTAATCCTTGTATAATGAGCTGATGGGTGTAAGGTTAATTATTATAACGTGTAACTTTTGTAAACCCCTCTCTCACAGGGTACCCTCAATTTCCTTTGCTACAAGGAGAACAATCTTAGTTTCCCCAAACCCCTGATTCCCCAATGTCTGTTTGCTCTCTATAAGGTACACATCAGGATTGTGTTGGAACATTCTCCACTTGCCTCCATCAGTGCAACTCCCAACAATATTAAAGAAAGTGAACACTGTCCAGGACAAGACACTGTGTCTGAGTGGTGTCCCATCCATCACCTTTAACATTCCCTCCCCCCACCCCTGAGGTACAATGGCATCACTGTGTAAAAGGTAAAGTCAGCATTGTCCTACCAGACCATAGGGATGATCTCTCATCAGGGAGAGATGTGTGGTGGTGGTTTAACCTGAAGGTTACCGCAGACCAGGCAACGGGGGAGGTTGGGAAGGAGAGTCTATCTATTGTTGATCGATATTCTGTATGTATCAGCAACACCGATATCATACCAATGAATAATGTAAAAAAATCCAAAGCACACTACTAAAATCCCCCATTCTTGAGCCATCCTGGTAAATCTCCTGTGCCCCCTCTCAGGGTCCCTGCCATTCTTCCCAATGTGTGGGCGATCTCTGGTTTGCACAGAGCCAGCTGCTCTGTGTTCCTGTGGGTGATGTCATCATCGAAAAACAGTTGCACTAACCTCACTCTCTGTAAGGGTGCGAGACACAGAAATTCCAATAGCATTTAATACATATTTAGGTGCACGCTTGCGATACCAAGACAGATTATGCGATGGACTGTGTATTGGGAAATGCATTACGATAGTTAGGTGGTAGTTTTCTTTACTGGCACAGACTCAATGGACCACAGAGCCTTTTTTTTTCCTGTGCTGTAAACCTCTCGACACTTAATATAGGGATATGACAGGCCACATTTGAAACCAGGTCAGAAAAGGTGACATTAGAATCAATGACACATGAATGATCAATGTGTTTGGGAGGAAAGTGAGATGGACAGTTTTAGGAGGACATTCTGGAGCTTGGCGCAGGAATCTGAAATGGCCATCGTCAAAT
Source organism: Chiloscyllium plagiosum (assembly GCF_037043375.1). Classification (NCBI taxonomy): domain Eukaryota; kingdom Metazoa; phylum Chordata; class Chondrichthyes; order Orectolobiformes; family Hemiscylliidae; genus Chiloscyllium; species Chiloscyllium plagiosum. Next base: position 49,402,105 of record NW_028270178.1, on the reverse strand, counting down.
GAGGAATAAAAATGGAGAATCCTCAAGTCTGCAATCAAAGAAAGGTACATATAGCCGTCCAATACCGCCCCGAGCCAGACCCTCACTACCCTGCACACACCACCGACAGTCTGACCCACACTGCTGTTCTCACACTACCCTCTGCCTGACCCTCACTGCTGCCCACACGCCGCTCCCAGTCTGACCCTCTCTGCCATCCATACACCTCCGCCAGCCTGACTCTCAAAGCCATCCAACACTGCCCCCAGTCTGACCCTAACTGCCGTCCACACACCGCCCCTAGCCTGTCACTCACTACCATCCACATTGCCCCCGGACGACACTCACGGCCGTCCACACACCGCCGCCAGCCTGACCCTCAAAGCCATCCAACACTATCCCCAGCCTGACTACGACCACCGCCCACACATCGTCCCCAGTCTGACCCTCACCACTGTCCACACATTGTCCTCAGCCTGACCCTCACTGCCCCCACACACCGCACCCAGCTTGACACTCTCATCCCCCACACTCTGCCCAACCTGACCCTCACCGCCGTCCAAAACCACCTGCAGTCTGACCCTCACTGCCCCCACACACCGCCCCCACCTGACCCTCACCATTGTCCACACACCGCATCCAGCCTGACCCTCACCGCCGTCCACACACCGCCCCAACCTGACCTCACTGCCGTCCATACACCACCCCCAGACTGACCCACACCGCCGCCCACACACCGCCTCCAGCCTGACTCTCACCGCCGTCCACACACCGCCCCAACCTGACCTCACTGCCGTCCACACACTGCCCCCAGCCCGGCCCTCACCGCTGTCCACACACCGCCCCCAACCTGACTTCACTCCCGTCCACACACCGCCCCCAGAGTGACCTTCACTGCCGTCCACACACCGCCTCCAGTCTGACCCTCACCGCCGTCCACACACTGCCCCCAGCCTGACCTCACCGCCGTCCACATACCGCCCACAGCATTCCCGTCACCGCCGTCAACACATGACCCCCCAGCCTGTCCCTCACCGCCGTCCACACGCAGTCCCCAGCCTGACCCTCACCGCTGTCCACATTGTAATGCAGTCCACACCACACCGACCACACTGTAATGCAGTCACAAACTACATGACTTTACTGACTCCACAGGGTCCTAATTTGAAGACTATCCTCTTTGGTTTTCCCGTTTCACTGAAGATATTTCTATACCTTTTATACTGCACTGCCATTCGGGTTACAGTGCTGCCTATCTCTCCATGTCTCATTTATCTTCAATCCTTTTGAAAGATACTTCAACCAACAGACACACAAAGTTCCAGAAAGAGCTTTATTTAATTGCAGATGCATTATTTTATTTTACTTGTGCACAACACACAATTTGAACGCACAGCGGTTCAGTGTGGGATTTTAGAAACCCTTGATTTTGGGATGAGGCCTAGCCAGGCAGGATTCTGATCCAACGCTGCAAATCTATAATTCTGTGGCTGAGCTCTTTCAGGTTTTGTATATTATGATCCTCTCATATATTAGGCAGACCTTACTGGAATGTCACATTAACTCTCCGCATTCACTGCAAATTCGGTGGATTTGCATTTTAATCACCTTCGAAGACCTGTCTCCATTTCCTATCTTTGCTAGCATCAATGAATGGATGATTCATTGCCCCCTCCCTTCCTGAAACTAATCAGTCAGGCAGACACCTTAGATTTGCCCACAGCCACCATTTTATATCAGGACAGCGATGACATTGAGTTTATAAATAAGGAAAAGCAAGAGAAGCTGGCAACATCAATGCAGTTTGAAAATATTTAACATTGAACAAGCACACAGAATCACACACGAACTGACATATACAGACACAGAATCACACACCTTCAAAGAGCTGTCTCCATTTCCTATCTTGCAAGGGAATTCATGTTCTGATGATGCATTCATGCAGGACAGTAAACAGCTTTTGAGACTTTCCCCATTGTGACAGAAATTCAGCCCCAGTCTGAAGCTTGGAGATATGGAACAGAATAGAAATGAAACAGCAGCTTTCTGTGTTCCTGTTCCCAATGTAACATTTGACCAAACAGTTTATCTTGTCTTCAGTCTAACATCCAAGTAGGATCATTTCAAAGATCCAATAACAGATACCCAGGAGTAAGGGACAGACTGGAATCAAATCGAGATGTTCAGGGATTATATACAGCATACAAGATACCCAGGAGTGATGGACAGACTGGAATCTGATCGAGGGGATTATGGTTTATATACAGCATATCAGATCACAAGGAGTGAGGGACAGACTGGAATGTAATCGAGGAGTTAATGGTTTATAGACAGTTTATCAGATACACAGGAGTGAGGGACAGACTGGACTCAAATCAAGGGGTTGTGGGTGGTTTATATACAGCATGCCAGATACCCAGGAGTGAGTTACAGACTGGAATCTAGTCGAGGGTTTTGGTGTGGTTTACATACAGAATAACAGATATCCGAAAGTGAGTCACAAAATCGCGGAGTCATGCAGTCATAGAGATGTACAGCATGGAAACAGACTCTTTGGTCCAAACTGTCCATGCCGACCAGGTATCCTCACCTCCCCTCGTCTCTTTTGCCAGCATATGGCCCATATCCCTTAAAGCTTTCCCATTCATATACCCATCTAGCTGCATTTTAAATGTTGCAATTGTACCAGCCTCCACCACTTCCTCTGACAGCTCATTCCATTCATGTACCAATCTCTGTGTGAACACGTTGCCCCTTAGGTCTCTTTCATATCTTTCCCCTCTCACATTAAATCTAAGCCTTCTAGTTCTGGACACCCCCACACCAAGGAAAAGACTTTGTCTATTTATCCTATCCATGCCCCTCATGATTTTATAAACCTCGATAAAGTCACCCCTCAGTCTCTGATTATCCAGGAAAACAGCCCCAGCCTATTCAGCCTCTCCCTGTAGCTCAAATCCTCCAACCCTGGCAGCCTCCTTGTAAATCTTTTCTGAACCCTTTCAAGTTTCACAACAGCGTCCCGATAGGAAGGAGATCAGAATTGCACGCAATATTCTAACAGTGGCCTAACCAATGTCCTGTCCAGCCGTAATATGACCTCTCAATGCCTATACTCAGAACTCTGACCAATAAAGGAAAGCATACCAAACGCTGCCTTCAATGAGCTGAGCCAGACAGGATTCAACTGCTGTATGTGGAGGTTTCCATGTGTTCTGAAAGATGGGAGAGAAACAGGCAGATACCCACATTTTCTATGATGTTGCAGTCAAAATCTGAAGGACAGGGAATCCCTAAGCAGAGACGCAGAGTTAAACTCAGTTTAAACTCTCTCCATCACCCCCACACCCACACATAGAAACTGAATATAATGTGGAGAAATGTCCATGTGCAGCACAGATTTCCAAACTAACTCAGTGACAGACGAAAACCCCGTTCTCTGCCCAGTCCCCACTTCCAGACCCAGGGAGGTTTTGTCCCTGACCCAGGGCAGGTTTCTGACTGGATATTATTACATTGCAACATGAAGGTACTGAGTGTAGAAGTTTGCTACATCCCATCATGTCATCTACTTTGCTATCAGTGTTTTGTGAATTATATTGAAAACATTGGCAGGTGCAAGAGAATATTCTGGAACGCGATTTACAGTAAGAATAGAAAAAACACAATGTTTCTGTGCAAAATGGTAAGAAATACTGAAACAGTAATGTTCAGAGACTACGGCTGGTCTTGTACATAAACATCAGAAAGTTAACAAGATCGTACAGTCAGCAGATAGGAGGACCCGTGATACATTGATCATTACTGAGATTAGATTGTGCTGGGAACATGAGCTTAACATGACAGGAGGTGGAATCAAATCGAGGGGTTCAGGGTGGTTTATATAAAGAATAACATTTACCCCAGAGTGAGTTGCAGACTGGAATCTAATCGAGAGGTTCAGGGTGGTTTATATACAGAATAACAGATAGTCCGGAGTGAGTTACAGACTGGAATCTATTCGCGTGGTTCAGGGTGGTTCATGTACAGAATACCAGATAGCCCGGAGTGAGTAAAGGCCTGGAATGTTATCGAGGTTTTCAGGGTAGTTAATATACAGAATAACAGATAACCCGGAGTGAGTTACAGGCTGGAATCTAATCGAGGCGTTCACAGAGGTTAATACACAGAATAACAGATAGCACGGAGTGAGTTACAGACTGGAATCTAAACATCGGGTTCAGGGTGGTTAATCCACAGAATAACAGGTACCCCGGACTGACTTTCAGCTTGGAGTCTAATCGAGGTGTTCAGGCTGTCTTATGTACAGATTAACAGATACCCCAGAGTAAGTTACAGCCTGGAATCTAAACGAGCGGTTTCGGGTGTCCTATGTACAAAATAACAGATAGCCTGGAGTGAGTTACAGCCTGGAATCTGATGGAGGGATATGTGAAGCTTTTTATGTGGAATGACTTGTAACTGGGAATGAGTCACAAAGTGGACTAGAGGCCAAGTGGTTTCAAATCTTGACTCACACAAACGTAATGCGGTCACAAACTATACGATTTTACTGACTCCCAACGGTCCTAGTTTGAGGACTATCCTCCTCTGTTTTTTCCCGTTCACTGAAGATATTAATATACCTTTTATAATGCACTGCCATTCTGGTTACAGTGCTGCCTATCTCTCACTGTCTCACTTATCTTCATTCCTTTTGAAAGATACTTAAACCAACCGATACACAAATTTCCAGAAGGAGCTTTGTTTAATAGCAGGTGTTTTATTTTCATTTATTTGTAGACAACACACAAGTTGAACCCACAGAAGGTCAGTGTGGGATTTGAGAAACCCTTGAATTTGGGATGAGGCCTAGCCAGGCAGGATTCTTATCCAACGCTGCGAAACTACAATTCAGTGGCTGAGCTATTTCAGGTTTTGTATATGATGTTTCTCTCATATATTAGGAGCTTGGAAAGTAAGGCAGACCTTACTGGAATGTCACATTGTCTCTCCGCATTCACTGTAAACAGGCTCTGGGATTTGCATTTTAATCACCTTCAAAGAGCTGTCTCCATTTCCTAACTCTGCTAGTATCAATGAATGGAAATGGCTTTTGACACAATGCCCCCTCTCCCTTGCTGAAATTATTCCTGACACAAATCAGTCAGGCAGACATTTTAGATTTGTCGACAGCCAACGTTTTATATCAGCATAGCGATGGCATTGAGTTTATAAATAAGGAAAAGCAAGAGAGGCTGGCAACATCAATACAGTTTGAAAATGTTTAACATTGAACACGCACACAGAATCACACACAAACAGACATACACAGAGACACAGAATCACACACATAGAGATACAGACACCTTCCAGGAGCTGTCTCCATTTCCTATCTTGCAAGGGAATTCATGTTTTGATGATGCATTCATGCAGGACAGTAAACAGCTTTCCCCATTGTGACAGAAATTCAGCCCCAATCTGAAACTTGGAGATATGGAACAAAACAGCAATGAAACAGCAGCTTTCTGTGTTCCTGCTCTCAATGTAACATTTTACAATTTAGTTTATCATATCTTCTGTCTCACATCCAACAAGGATCACTTCGCAGATCCAATAAAAGATCCCCAGGAGTGAGGGACAGACTGCAATCAAATCGAGTGGATTAGGATTTATATACAGAATAACAGATACACAGGAATGAGGGACAGACTGGAATCTAATCGAGGGGTTCCAGGTGGTTTATATACAGCATCCCAGATACCCAGGAGTGAGTTACAGACTGGAATCTAATCCAGGGGTTTGTGGTGGTTTACATACAGAATAACAGATATCCGAGAGTGAGTCACAAAATCGCGGAGTCATACAGTCATAGAGATGTACAGCACGGAAATAGACGCTTTGGTGCAACCCGCCCATCCCGACCAGATATCCTAACCTACTCTCGTCTCTTTTTCAAGCACTTGGCCCATATTCCTCCAAACTTTCCCATTAATATACCAATCGAGCTGCATTTTAAATGTTGCAATTGTACCAGCCTCCACCACTTCCTCTGACAGCTCATTCCATTCATGTACCACCCTCTGAGTGAACACGTTACCCCTTAGGTCTCTTTCATATCTTTCCCCCTCACACTAAACCTATGCTATCTAGTTCTGGACCACGTGTGCGAGAGTGTGTGTGGATGCAAGAAGAGTGAGTCTGTGTGTGTGCGTAAGAGAAAGATATTGCATGTGTGCGAGAGTGTGCTTGGGTGCAAGAAAGAGTGTGTGTGTGTGCATAAGAGAACGAGAGTGCATGTGATTGAGAGTGTGCATGGGTACAAGAAGTTGTGAGAGTGTGTGTGTAAGAGAGAGTGCATGCGTGTGAGAGTGTGTGTGGGTGCAAGAAAGAGTGAGTGCGTGCGTAAGAGAAACAGAGTGCATGTATGCAAGCGTGTGTGTCGGTGCAAGAAAGAGTGAATGCGTGTGTGACAGAGACAATGTGTGCAAGAGAGAGAGAATGCGAGTGCGTGAGAGAGAATGCGTGTGCGCGAGAGAGAGAATGCGTGTGCGTGAGAGACAGAATGCGTGTGTGCGAGAAAGATAATGTGTGTGCGAGAGAGAGAATGCGTGTGTGCTTGAGAGAGAGAATGCGTGTGAGCATGAGAGATAGAATGCGTGTGTGCAAGAGAGAGAATGTGTGCATGCGTGAGAGAGAGAATGCGTGCGACAGGGAGAATGCATGAGTGAAGAAAGAGAGAGAATGCGTGTGAGAGAGAGAAAATGCATATGTGCGTGAGAGAGAGAAAGTGTGTGACAGAGGTATTGCGTGTGTGCGAGAGAGAGAATGCATTTGTGTGAGGGAGAAATTGCATGTGTACGTGAGAGAGAATGCAAGTGTCCGAGAGACAGAATGCGTGTGCGCGTGAAAGAGAGAATGCGTGTGAGAGAGAGATAATGTGCGTGCGAGAGAGGGAGAATGCGTGTGTGTGTGAGAGAGAGAATGAGTGTGTGCATGAGAGAGAGAATACGTGGTTGCATGAGAGAGAGAATGCATGTGAGAGAGAGAATGCGTGTGTGCGTGAGAGAGGCAATGCGTGGGTGAGAGAGAGAATGTGTACAAGACAGAGAGAATGTGTGCAAGAGAGAGAGAATGCGTGTGTGCATGAGAGAGTGAAGGCGCGTGTGCGAGAGAGAAAATGTGTATGTGCGTGAGAGAGAGAATACTTGTGAGAGAGAGAGAATGCTTGTGTGCAAGAGAGAGAATGCATGTGTGTGTGAGAGAGAGAATGCATGTGTGAGAGATAGAATGCGTGTGTGAGAGAGAGAGAATTCGTGGGTGAGAGAAAGAGAATGAGTGCGCGTGAGAGAGAGAATGCGTGAATGTGAGAGAGAGAGATTTTGTGTGTGAGAGAGAGAGAATGCATGTGCGCATGAGAGAGAGAATTCGTGTGCGCGTGAGGGAGTGAAAGCATGTGAGAGGGAGATACAGAATCCGTGTGAGAGAGAGAGAGAATGCGTGTGTGTGAGAGAGAGAATGTGTGTGTCCCTGAGACAGAGAATGCGTGTGTCACTGAGAGAGAGCATGAATGTGTGAGAGACAATGCATGTGTGAGAGAGAGAGAATGCGTGTGTGTGTGAGAGAGAATGCGTGCGAGAGGGAGAGAGAATGCGTGTGTGAGAGAGAGAGAATGCATGTGTCCCTGAGACAGAGAATGCGTGTGTTGCTGAGAGAGTTAATGAGCGTATAGTGAGAGAGACAATGCGTGCATGAGAGAGAGAGAGAATGCGTGTGTGCGGGAGAGAGAATGCGTGCATGAGAGAGAGAGAATGCGTGTGTGCGTGAGAGAGAATGCGTGTGTGCGTGAGAGAGAGAACGTGTGTTAGAGAGAGAATGGGTGTGAGCATGTACGTGAGAGAGAGAATGCGTGAGACACAGAATGTGTGTGAGACAGAGAGAACGTGTATGAGAGAGAGAATTAGTGGGTGCTTGAGCGAGAGAATGCGTGAGAATGAGAGGGAATGCGTGTGTGAGAGAGAGAGACTGTGCGTGTGCGTGTGAGAGAGAGAATGTGTGTGAGAGAGAGATAATGCGTGTGTGAGTGAGAGAGAATGCGTGTGTGCAACAGGGAGAGAATGCATGTGTGCATGAGGGAGAGAATGCGTGTGAGCGTGAGACAGAGAATGCATGTGTGCGGGAGAGAGAATGCATGTGTGCGAGATCAAGAATGTGTGTGCGCGTGAGAGAGGGAATGAGTGTGTGCGAGAGAGAGAGAATGCGTGTGTGAGAGAGATAATGTGTGTGTGCATGAGAAAGAGAATGCGTGTGTGCATGAGAGAGAGAATGCGTGTGAGCATGAGAGAGATAATGAGTGTGTGTGAGAGAGAGAATACGTGAGTGCGAGAGAGAAAATGTGTGTGCAAGAGAGAGAATGCGTGTGTGCGTGAGAGAGAAAGCGTGAATGCGAGAGAGAGAACATGTGCGAGAGAGAGAGAATGCATGTGTGCGAGAGAGATTGAATGCGTGTGTGCGTGAGAGAGAGAATACGTGTGAGCGTGAGAGAGATAATGAGTGTGCGTGAGAGAGAGAATACGTGAGTGCAAGAGAGAAAATGTGTGTGCGAGAGAGAGAATGCGTGTGTGAGAGAGAATGCATGAATGCAAGAGAGAGAACGTGTGTGTGAGAGAGAGAATGCGTGTGCGTGTGAGAGAGAGAATGCGTGTGTGCGTGAGAGAGAGAATGCATGTGTGAGAGAGATAATGTGTGTGTACATGAGAGAGAGAATGCGTGTGCGTGAGAGAGAGAATGCATGTGTGAGAGAGGTAATGTGTGTGTACATGAGAGAAAGAATGCATGTGTGCGAGAGAGAGACAATGTGTGTGTGAGAGAGAGAGAATGAGCGTGTGGCGACATAGAGAGAATGCGTGTGCGCGAGAGAGAGAATGCGTTTGTGAGAGAGAGAGAATGCATGTGTTCGTGAGAGAGTGAATGCGTATGTGCATGTGAGAGGCAATGCGTGGGTGAGAGAGAGAGAGAATGTGTGCAAGACAGAGAGAATGCGAGTCCATGAGAGAGTGAAGGCGCGTATGCAAGAGAGATAATGTGTATGTGCGTGAGAGAGAGAATACTTGCGAGAGAGAGAATGCGTGTGTGCGAGAGAGAGAATGCATGTGTGCGTGAGAGAGAGAATGCATGTGTGAGAAATAGAATGCGTGTGTGAGAGAGAGAGAATTCGTGTGTGCGAGAGAATGATTGCGTGTGTGAGAGAATTAGTGTGTGCATGAGAGAGAGAATGCATGATTGAGAGAGAGAGAATGCATTTGTGCGGGAGAGAGAGAATGCGTGTGTGTGAGAGAGAGAATGCCTGTGTGCAAAAGACAGAGTGCGTGCATGAGATAGTGTGCATGCATGAGAGAGAGAAAAGTGTGTGTGTGTGTAAGAAATTGAGTGTGTGTGCAACAGAAAGAGAGTGCATGCGTGTGAGAGTGTGTGTGCGTGCAAGAAAGTGTGAATGTGCATGTAAGAGAAAGAGAGTGCATGTGTGCGAGAGTGTGTGTTGGTGCAAGAAAGACTGGTGTGTGTGTGTAAGAGAAAGAGAATGCGTGCGAACAAGAGAGAGAGAATGCATTTGTGCATGAGAGAGAGAATGCGTGTTGCGGGAGAGAGAATGCGTGCATGAGAGAGAGAGAATAAGTGTGTGCGCGAGAGAGAGAATGCGTGTGTGCGTGAGAGAGAGAACATGTGTTAGATAGAGAATGGGTGCGCATGTGCGTGAGAGAGAATGCGTGAGACACAGAATGTGTGTGTGAGAGAGAGAATGTGTGTGAGAGAGAGAATGCGTTTCTGCATGAGAGAGAGAATGAGTGGGAGCTTGAGAGAGAGAATCCGTGAGAATGAGAGAGAATGCGGGCGTGAGGAGAGAGACTGTGTGTGTGAGTGAGAGAGAGAGAATGTGTGTGAGAGAGAAATAATGCATGTGTGAGTGAGAGAGAATGCGTGTGTGCATGAGAGAAAGAATGCGTGTGAGCATGAGAGAGATAATGAGTGTGTGTGTGGGAGAGAGAATACGTGAGTGCGAGAGAGAAAATGTGTGTGCGAGAGAGAGAATGCGTGTTTGCGTGAGAGAGAAAGCGTGAATGCAAGAGAGAGAACGTGCGCGAGAGAGAGAGAATGCGTGTGTGCGAGAGAGATTGAATGCATGTGTGCATGAGAGAGAGAATGCATTTGTGCGTGAGAGAGAGAATGAGTGTGTGCGAGAGAGAGAATGCGCGTGTGAGAATGATGATGTGTGTGCATGAGAGAGAATGCGTGTGTGAGAGAGAATGCATGAATGCAAGAGAGAGAACATGTGTGAGAGAGAGTGAATGCGTGTGAGCGTGAGAGAGAGAATGCGTGTGTGTGGGAGAGAGAGAATGCCATGTGTGAGAGAGAAAATGTGTGTGTACATGAGAGAGAGAATGCGTTTGTGTGAGAGAGAGAATGCGTGTGTGAGAGAGACAATGTGTGTGTGCATGAGAGGGAGAATGCGTGTGAGCATGAGAGAGATAATGAGTGTGTGTGAGAGAGAGAATACGCGAGTGCGAGAGAGAAAATGTGTGTGCGAGAGAGAGAATGCATGTTTGTGAGAGAGAGAATGCGTGAGAATGAGAGGGAATGCGTGTGAGAGAGAGAGACTGTGCGTGTGCGTGTGAGAGAGAGAATGTGTGTGAGAGAGAGATAATGCGTGTGTGAGTGAGAGAGAATGCGTGTGTGCAACAGGGAGAGAATGCATGTGTGCATGAGGGAGAGAATGCGTGAATGCGAGACAGAGAAAACGTGTGTGAGAGAATGCGTATGTTCATGAGAGAGAGAATGTGTGAGTGTGAGTGAGAGAATGCATGTGTGCATGAGAGAGATAATGCGTGTGTGTGCGAGAGAAAATGCATGTGTGCGAGAGAGAATACGTGTCTGTGTGAGAAATAGAATGCGTGTGTGTGAGAGAGAGAATTCGTGTGTGACAGAAAGAGAATGAGTGCACGTGAGAGAGAGAATGCGTGCGTGTGAGAGAGAGAATGCGTGTGAGAGGGAGAATGTGTGTGTGCGTGAGGGAGAGAATGCATGTGAGCGTGAGGGAGAGAATGCGTGTGTGCGTGAGACAGAGAATGCATGTGTGAGAGAGATATTGTTTGTGTGCATGAGAGAGAGAATGCGTGTGCGTGAGAGAGAGAATGCGTGTGTGAGAGAGATAATGTGTGTGTGCATGAGAGGGAGAATGTGTGTGTGCGTGAGAGACATAATGAGTGTGCGTGAGAGAGAGAATACGTGGGTGCGAGAGATAAAATATGTGTGCAAGAGAGAGAATGCATGTGTGTGTGAGAGAGAGAATGCGTGAATGCGAGACAGAGAAAACGTGTGTGAGAGAATGCGTATGTTCATGAGAGAGAGAATGTGTGAGTGCGAGTGAGAGAATGTATGTGAGCATGAGAGAGATAATGCGTGTGTGTGCGAGAGAAAATGCGTGTGGGCGAGAGAGAATACGTGTCTGCGTGAGAGATAGAATGCGTGTGTGTGAGAGAGAGAATTCGTGTGTGAGAGAAAGAGAATGAGTGCACGTGAGAGAGAGAATGCGTGTGTGTGAGAGAGAGAATGCGTGTGAGTGGGAGAGAGAGAATGGGTGTGAGAGAGAGAATGCGTGTGTGTGTGAGGGAGAGAATGCGTGAGAGCGTGAGGCAGAGAATGCATGTGTGCGGGAGAGAGAATGCATGTGTGCGAGATCGATAATGTGTGTGCGTGAGAGAAGGAATGAGTGTGCACGTAAGAGAGAGAATGCGTGTGTGAGAGAGATAATGCGTGCGTGCATGACAGAGAGAATGCGTGTGTGCATGAGAGAGAGAATGCGTGTGAGAGAGAGAGATTGCGTGTGTGTGTGAGAGAGAGAATGGGTGTGTGAGAGAAAATGCGTGTGTGAGAGAGAGAATGCGTGTGTGTGAGAGAGAATGCGTGTGAGAGAGAGAAAATGCATATGTGCGTGAGAGAGAGAAAGTGTGTGACAGAGAGAATGCGTGCGTGTGAGAGAGAGAATGCGTGTGAGAGGGAGAATGTGTGTGTGTGTGAGGGAGAGAATGCATGTGAGCGTGAGGGAGAGAATGCGTGTGTGCGTGAGACAGAGAATGCATGTGTGAGAGAGATATTGTTTGTGTGCATGAGAGAGAGAATGCGTGTGCGTGAGAGAGAGAATGCGTGTGTGAGAGAGATAATGTGTGTGTGCATGAGAGGGAGAATGTGTGTGTGCGTGAGAGACATAATGAGTGTGCGTGAGAGAGAGAATACGTGAGTGCGAGAGATAAAATATGTGTGCAAGAGAGAGAATGCATGTGTGTGTGAGAGAGAGAATGCGTGAATGCGAGACAGAGAAAACGTGTGTGAGAGAATGCGTATGTTCATGAGAGAGAGAATGTGTGAGTGCGAGTGAGAGAATGTATGTGAGCATGAGAGAGATAATGCGTGTGTGTGCGAGAGAAAATGCGTGTGGGCGAGAGAGAATACGTGTCTGCGTGAGAGATAGAATGCGTGTGTGTGAGAGAGAGAATTCGTGTGTGAGAGAAAGAGAATGAGTGCACGTGAGAGAGAGAATGCGTGTGTGTGAGAGAGAGAATGCGTGTGAGTGGGAGAGAGAGAATGCGTGTGTGTGTGAGGGAGAGAATGCGTGAGAGCGTGAGGCAGAGAATGCATGTGTGCGGGAGAGAGAATGCATGTGTGCGAGATCGATAATGTGTGTGTGCGTGAGAGAAGGAATGAGTGTGCGCGTAAGAGAGAGAATGCGTGTGTGAGAGAGATAATGCGTGCGTGCATGACAGAGAGAATGCGTGTGTGCATGAGAGAGAGAATGCGTGTGAGAGAGAGAGATTGCGTGTGTGTGTGAGAGAGAGAATGGGTGTGTGAGAGAAAATGCGTGTGTGAGAGAGAGAATGCGTGTGTGTGAGAGAGAATGCGTGTGAGAGAGAGAAAATGCATATGTGCGTGAGAGAGAGAAAGTGTGTGACAGAGAGAATGCGTGTGTGCGAGAGAGAGAATGCATGTGTGTGAGGGAGAAATTGCGTGTGTGCGTGAAAGAGAATGCAAGTGTCCGAGAGAGAGAATGCTTGTGTGTGTGAGAGAGTGAGTGTGTGTGTGCGTGAAAGAGAGAATGCGTGTGAGAGAGAGATAATGTGCGTGTAAGAGAGGGGGAATGCGTGTGTGAGAGAGAGAGAATGTGTGTGTGCATGAGAGAGAGAATACGTGTTTGCATGAGAGAGAGAATGCATGTGAGAGAGGGAATGCGTGTGTGCATGAGAGAGAATGCATGTGTGAGAGAGAGATAATGCGCGAGTGAGAGAGGCAGAATGCGTGTGTACGTGAGAGAGAAAATGCGTGTGTGCATGAGAGAAAGAATGCATGCGTGCATGAGAGATGGAATGCGTGTGAGTGTGAGAGAGAATGCGTGTGTGTGAGAGAGAGAATGAGTGTGTGGCAAGAGAGCGAGAACGCGTGTGCGCGAGGGAGAGAATGCGTTTGCGAGAGAGAGAGAATGCGTGTGTGCATGAGAGAGTGAATGCATATGTGCGTGAGAGAGGCAATGCGTGGGTGAGAGAGAGAGAATGTGCTTAAGACAGAGAGAATGTGTGCAAGAGAGAGAGAATGCGAGTGCAGGAGAGAGTAAGGGCGCGCGCGTGAGTGAGATAATGTGTATGTGCGTGAGAGAGAGAATACTTGTGAGAGAGAGAGAATGCATGTGTGCGAGAGAGAGAATGCATGTGTGAGAGATAGAATGCGTGTGAGAGAGAGAGAGAATTCGTTGTGAGAGAAAGAGAATGAGTGCGCGTGAGAGAGAGAATGTGTGAGTGCGAGAGAGAGAGAGAATGTGTGTGTGCGTGAGAGAGAGAATGCATGTGCACGTGAGAGACAGAATTTGTGTGCGCGTGAGGGAGAGAATGCATGTGAGAGCGTGAGGCAGAGAATGCATGTGTGCGGGAGAGAGAATGCATGTGTGCGAGATCGATAATGTGTGTGTGCGTGAGAGAAGGAATGAGTGTGCGCGTAAGAGAGAGAATGCGTGTGTGAGAGAGATAATGCGTGCGTGCATGACAGAGAGAATGCGTGTGTGCATGAGAGAGAGAATGCGTGTGAGAGAGAGAGATTGCGTGTGTGTGTGAGAGAGAGAATGGGTGTGTGAGAGAAAATGCGTGTGTGAGAGAGAGAATGCGTGTGTGTGAGAGAGAATGCGTGTGAGAGAGAGAAAATGCATATGTGCGTGAGAGAGAGAAAGTGTGTGACAGAGAGAATGCGTGTGTGCGAGAGAGAGAATGCATGTGTGTGAGGGAGAAATTGCGTGTGTGCGTGAAAGAGAATGCAAGTGTCCGAGAGAGAGAATGCTTGTGTGTGTGAGAGAGTGAGTGTGTGTGTGCGTGAAAGAGAGAATGCGTGTGAGAGAGAGATAATGTGCGTGTAAGAGAGGGGGAATGCGTGTGTGAGAGAGAGAGAATGTGTGTGTGCATGAGAGAGAGAATACGTGTTTGCATGAGAGAGAGAATGCATGTGAGAGAGGGAATGCGTGTGTGCATGAGAGAGAATGCATGTGTGAGAGAGAGATAATGCGCGAGTGAGAGAGGCAGAATGCGTGTGTACGTGAGAGAGAAAATGCGTGTGTGCATGAGAGAAAGAATGCATGCGTGCATGAGAGATGGAATGCGTGTGAGTGTGAGAGAGAATGCGTGTGTGTGAGAGAGAGAATGAGTGTGTGGCAAGAGAGCGAGAACGCGTGTGCGCGAGGGAGAGAATGCGTTTGCGAGAGAGAGAGAATGCGTGTGTGCATGAGAGAGTGAATGCATATGTGCGTGAGAGAGGCAATGCGTGGGTGAGAGAGAGAGAATGTGCTTCAGACAGAGAGAATGTGTGCAAGAGAGAGAGAATGCGAGTGCAGGAGAGAGTAAGGGCGCGCGCGTGAGTGAGATAATGTGTATGTGCGTGAGAGAGAGAATACTTGTGAGAGAGAGAGAATGCATGTGTGCGAGAGAGAGAATGCATGTGTGAGAGATAGAATGCGTGTGTGAGAGAGAGAGAATTCGTTGTGAGAGAAAGAGAATGAGTGCGCGTGAGAGAGAGAATGTGTGAGTGCGAGAGAGAGAGAGAATGTGTGTGTGCGTGAGAGAGAGAATGCATGTGCACGTGAGAGACAGAATTTGTGTGCGCGTGAGGGAGAGAATGCATGTGAGAGGGAGATAGAGAATGCGTGTGAGAGAGAGAGAATGCGTGTGTGTGAGAGAGAGAATTTGTGTGTGAGAGAAAGAGAATGAGTGCACGTGAGAGAGAGAATGCGTGTGTTTATGAGAGAGAGAATGCGTGTGAGTGGGAGAGAGAGAATGGGTGTGAGAGAGAGAATGCGTGTGTGCGTGAGGGAGAGAATGCGTGAGAGCGTGAGGCAGAGAATGCATGTGTGCGGGAGAGAGAATGCATGTGTGCGAGAGATAATGCGTGCGTGCATGAAAGAGAGAATGCGTGTGTGCATGAGAGAGAGAATGCGTGTGAGAGAGAGAGTGATTGTGTGTGTGTGTGAGAGAGAGAGTGGGTGTGTGAGAGAGAGGGAATACATGTGAAAGCGAGAGAGAATGTGCGTGAAAGAGAGAATGCGTGTGTGAGAGAGAGAATGCGTGTGTGTGAGAGAGAATGCGTGTGAGAGAGAGAAAATGCATATGTGCGTGAGAGAGAGAAAGTGTGTGACAGAGAGAATGCGTGTGTGCGAGAGAGAATGCATGTGTGTGAGGGAGAAATTGCGTGTGCACGTGAAAGAGAATGCAAGTGTCCGAGAGAGAGAATGCTTGTGTGCGTGAGAGAGTGAGTGCGTGTGTGCGTGAAAGAGAGAATGCGTGTGAGAGAGAGAGAATGTGTGTGTGCATGAGAGAGAGAATACGTGTTTGCATGAGAGAGAGAATGCATGTGAGAGAGAGAATGCGTGTGTGCATGAGAGAGAGAATGCATGTGTGAGAGAGAGATAATGCGCGAGTGAGAGAGGCAGAATGCGTGTGTATGTGAGAGAGAAAATGCGTGTGTGCATGAGAGAAAGAATGCATGCGTGCATGAGAGATGGAATGCGTGTGTGTGTGAGAGAGAATGCATGTGCACGTGAGAGAGAGACAATGCGTGTGTGTGTGAGAGAGAATGAGTGTGTGGCGAGAGAGAGAGAACGCGTGTGCGCGAGAGAGAGAGAATGCGTTTGCAAGAGAGAGAGAATGCGTGTGTGCATGAGTGAGTGAATGCGTATGTGCGTGAGAGAGGCAATGCGTGGGTGAGAGAGAGAGAATGTGTACAAGACAGAGAGAATGTGTGCAAGAGAGAGAGAATGCGAGTGCATGAGAGAGTAAGGGTGCGCGTGTGAGAGAGATAATGTGTATGTGCGTGAGAGAGAGAATACTTGTGAGAGAGAGAGAATGCATGTGTAAGAGAGAGAGAGAATGCATGTGTGAGAGATAGAATGCGTGTGTGAGAGAGAGAGAATTCGTGTGTGAGAGAAAGAGAATGACTGCGCGTGAGAGAGAGAATGCATGTGCACGTGAGACAGAGAATGCGTGTGTTGCTGAGAGAGTTAATGAGTGTGTAGTGAGAGAGACAATGCGTACATGAGAGAGAGAGAGAATGCGTGTGTGCGAGAGAGTGAATGCGTGTGTGCGAGAGAAAGAGAATGAGAGTGTGTGCATGAGAGACTGCGTGCGTGTGCGATGAGAATTCGTGTGTGCGAGAGTGAATGCGTGTGTGAGCGAGAGAATGATTGCATGCGTGAGAGAACTAGTGTGTGCATGAGAGAGAGAATGAATGATTGAGAGTGAGAATGCATGTGTGCGGGAGAGAGAGAATGCGTGTGTGTGAGAGAGAGAATGCCTGTGTGCAAAAGACAGAGTATGTGCATGAGATAGTGTGCGTGCATGAGAGAGCGAAAAGTGTGTGTGCGTGTAAGAAAGTGAGTGTGTGTGCAAGAGAAAGCGAGTGCATGCGTGTGAGAGTGTGTGTGCGTGCAAGAAAGTGTGAGTGTGCGTGTAAGTGAAAGAGAATGCGTGTGTGAGAGACAATGCATGTGTGAGAGAGAGAGAATGGGTGTGTGTGTGAGAGAGAATGCGTGCGAGAGGGAGAGAGAATGCATGTGAGAGAGAGATAATGCATGTGTCTCTGAGACAGAGAATGCGTGTGTTGCTGAGAGAGTTAATGAGCGTGTCGTGAGAGAGACAATGCGTGCATGAGAGAGAGAGAGAATGCATGTGTGCGAGAGAGAGAATGCGTGTGTGCGAGAGAGAATGCATGTGTGCGTGACAGAGAATGCGTGAGTGTGAGAGAGAGAGAATGCGTGTATGCGAGAGAGAGAAAATGAGTGTGTGCATGAGAGAATGCGTGTGTGAGCGAGAGAATCATTGCGTGCGTGAGAGAACTAGTGTGTGCGTGAGAGAGAGAAAATGAATGATTGAGAGTGAGAATGCATGTGTGCGGGAGAGAGAGAATGCGTGTGTGAGAGACAGAATGCCTATGTGCAAAAAACAGAGTGCGTGCATGAGAGAGAGAAAAGTGTGTGTGCGTGTAAGAAAGTGAGTGTGTGTGCAAGAGAAAGCGAGTGCATGCGTGTGAGAGTGTGTGGGGGTGCAAGAAAGACTGAGTGTATGTGTGTGTAAGAAAAAGAGAATGCGTGCGTGCAAGAGAGAGAGAATGCGTTTGTGCGTGAGAGAGAGAATGAGTGTGTGCATGAGAGAGAGAATGTGTGTGTGCATGAGAGAGAGAATGCATGTGTGCAGGAGAGAGAATGCGTGCATGAGAGAGAGAGAACAAGTATGTGCGTGAGAGAGAGAATAAGTGAGTGCGTGAGAGAGAGAATGCATGTGTGCGGGAGCGAGAATGCGTGCATGAGAGAGAGAGAATAAGTGTGTGTGTGAGAGAGAGAATAAGTGTGAGCGAGAGAGAGAGAATACGTGTGTGTCAGGGAGAGAATTCGTGTGAGCTTGAATGAGAGAATGTGTGTGTGTGTGAGAGTGAATGTGTGTGTGCGAGATCGAGAATGTGTGTGTGTGCGTGAGAGAGGGAATGCGTGTCTGAGAGAGATAATGCGTGTGTGCATGAGAGAGAGAATGCGTGTGCGTGAGAGAGAGAATGCATGTGTGAGACAGACAATGTGTGTGTTCATGACTGAGAGAATGCACGAGTGCATGAGAGAGAGAATGCGTGTGTGCGTGAGAGAGATAATGAGTTTGCGTGAGAGAGAGAATACATGAGTGCGAGAGAGAAAATGTGTGCACGAGAGAGAGAATGCATGTGTGCCTGAGAGAGAGAATGCGTGAATGCAGGAGAGAACGTGTGTGAGAGAGAGAGAATGTGTGTGTGCGAGAGAGAGTGAATGCGTGTGCGCATGAGAGAGAGAATGCGTGTGAGCGTGAGAGAGAGAATGCGTGTGCGTGAGAGAGAATGCGTGTGTGCATGAGAGAGAGAATGCATGTGCACGAGAGAGAGAATGCGTGTGTGCATGAGAGAGAGAATGAGTGTGCGAGAGAGAGAGAATGCGTGTGTGAGAGAGATAATGCGTGTGTGCATGAGAGAGAGAATGCATGTGCGCGAGAGAGAGAATGCATGTGTGAGAGAGTTAATGTGTGTGTGCATGAGACAGAGAACGCGTGTGTGTATGAGAGAGAGAATGCATGCGAGCGTGAGAGAGAGAATGTGTGTGTGTGTGTGTGAGAGAGATAATGAGTGTGCGTGAGAGAGAGAATACGTGAGTGCAAGAGATAAAATGTGTGTGCGAGAGAGAGAGAATGCGTGTGTGAGAGAGATAATGTGTGTGTGCATGAGAGTGAGAATGCGTGTGTGCGTGAGAGAGAGAATGCATGTGTGAGAGAGATAATGTGTGTGTACATGAGAGAGAGAATGCGTGTGCGTGAGAGAGAGAATGCGTGTGTGAGAGAGATAATGTGTGTGTGCATGAGAGGTAGAATGTGTGTGTGCATGAGAGGGAGAATGCATGTGTGAGAGAGATAATGTGTGTGTACATGAGAGAGAGAATGCGTGTGCGTGAGAGAGAGAATACGTGAGTGCGAGAGAGAAAATGTGTGTGCGAGAGAGAGAGAATGCGTGTGTGAGAGAGATAATGTGTGTGTGCATGAGAGGGAGAATGCGTGTGTGCGTGAGAGAGAGAATGCATGTGTGAGAGAGATAATGTGTGTGTACATGAGAGAGAGAATGCATGTGCGTGAGAGAGAGAATGCATGTGTGAGAGAGATAATGTGTGTGTGCATGTGAGGGCGAATGTGTGTGTGCATGAGAGGGAGAATGCGTCTGTGCATGAGAGAGAGAATGCGTGTGAGCATGAGAGAGAGAATGTGTGTGCGTGAGAGATATAATGAGTGTGCGTGAGAGACAGAATACGTGCGTGCAAAAGAGGAAATGTGTGTGCTTCAGCCAGGGAATGAGGGTGCGCGAGAGAGAGAGAATGCGTGAATGCGAGAGAGAGAACGTGTGTAAGAGGGAGAGAATGCGTGTGAGCGTGAGAGAGAATGTGTGTGTGCGTAGAGACACAATGAGTGTGTGCGAAAGAGAGAGAATGCGTGTGTGAGAGAGATAATGCGTGTGTGAATGAGAGAGAGAATGTGTGTGCATGAGAGAGAGAATGCATGTATGAGAGAGATAATGTGTGTGTTCATGAGAGGTTGAATGCGTGTGTGAGAGAGATAATGTGTGTGTGCATGAGAGGGAGAATGTGTGTGTGCATGAGAGGGAGAATGCGTGTGTGCATGAGAAAGAGAATGCGTGTGAGCATGAGAGAGAGAATGTGTGTGCGTGAGAGATATAATGAGTGTAAGTGAGAGGGAGAATACGTGAGTGCGAGAGAGAAAATGTGTGCGCGAGAGAGACAATGCGTGTGTGTGTGAGAGAGAAAATGTGTGAATGCGAGAGAGAGAACGTGTGTGTGAGAGAGAGTGCGTGTGTGCGTGAGAGAGAGTATCTGAGTGCGAGTGAGAGAATGCATGTGTACATGAGAGAGAATGCGTGTGCGCGCGAGAGAGAATGCGTGTGTGCATGAGACAGAGAATGTGTGTGTGCGTGAGAGAGAGAATAAGAGTGTGTTTGAGAGAGTGAATGCATGAGTGCGAGAGAGAGAGAATGCGTGAGTGCGAGAGACAGAGAATGCGTGAGTGCATGAGAGAGTGAATGAGTTTGTGTGAGAGAGAGAATGCGAATGAGAGAGAGAATGTGTGAGTACCTGAGAGAGAATGCGTGTGGGCAAGAGAGAGAGAGAATGCGTGTGTGAGAAAGAGTGAATGCGTGTGAAAGAGAGAGAATGTTTGTGCGTGAGAGAGAGAGTGCGTGTGTGCATAAGAGAGAGAATGTGTGAGTGAGAGTGAGAGAATCCATGTGTGCATGAGAGCGAGAATGCGTGTGCGTGAGAGAGAGAATGTGTCAGTGCAAGTGAGAGAATGCATGTGTGCATGAGAGGGAGAATGTGTGTGCGCGAGAGAGAGAATGTGTGTGTGAGAGAGATAATGTGTGTGTGCATGAGAGAGAGAATGCATGTGTGTGTGAGAGAGAATGCGTGTGTGCGTGAGAGAGTGAATGAGATTGTGCGTGAGAGAGAGAATGCGTGTGTGCACGAGAGAGTGATTGAGTTTCTGTGAGCGAGAGAATGCTTATCAGAGAAAGAATGCATGAGTGCGTGAGAGAGAGAATGCATGTATACATGAGGGATAAAATGCGTGCGTGCGTGAGAGAGAATGCGTGTGGGTGAGAGAGAGAGAATGCGTGTGTGAGAAAGAGTCAATGCATGCGTGTGAGAGATAATGCGTGTGAGAGAGGGAGAGTGTGTGAGTGAGAGAGAGAGAATGTGTGTGTGTGAGAGAAAAAGCGTGTGAGAGAGAGAATGCGTGTGTATGAGAAAGACAATGCATGTGTGCGTGAGAGAGAGAATGGGTATGTACGTGAGAGAGACTGCACGTGTGTGAGAGAGAGAATGCGTATGTGCGTGAGAGAGAGAATGAGTGTGTGCATGAGAGAGAGAAGGGGTGTGTGCATGAGAGAGAGAATGTGTGAGTGCAGGAGAGAGTGCGGGAATGAGAGAGAGAGAGAGAATAAGTGTGTGCGTGAGAGAACGAATGCGTGTGTGCGTGAGAGAGGGAATGTGTGTGTCAGAGAGAGAATGGGTTCGCGTGTGCGAGAGGGAGAGAATGCAGGAGACACAGAATGCGTGTGAGAGAGAGAGAATGTATGTGAGAGAGAATGCGTGTGTGCGTGAGAGAGAGAATGAGTGTGTGCGTGAGAGAAGGAATGCGTGTGTGTATGAGAGAGGGAATGTGTGTGTCAGAGAGAGAATGGGTGTGTGTGTGCGAGAGAGAGAGAATACGTGAGACACAGAGTGCGTGTGAGAGAGAGAGAGAATGTGTGTGTGAGAGAGAGAATGCGTTTGTGCGTGAGAGGGAGAATGAGTGGTTGCTGAGAGAGAATGCATGAGAATGAGAGAGAATGCGTGTGTGAGAGCGAGACTGTGCATGTGCATGAGAGAGAGAATGTGTGTGAGAGAGAGATAATGCGTGTGTGAGTGAGAGAGAATGCGTGTGTGCATGAGAGAGAGAATGCGTGTGTGCGTGAGGGAGAGAATGCATGTGAGCGTGAGAGAGAGGATGCATGTGTGCGGGTGAGAGAATCAATGTGTGCGAGATCGAGAATGTGTGTGTGCGTGAGAGGGGGAATCCGTGTGTGCGAGAGAGAGAGAATGCGTGTGTACATGAGGGAGAGAATGCATTTGTGCGTGAGAGAGAGAATCAGTGTGTGCATGAGAGAGAGAATATGTGTGTGCGGGAGAGAAGGAATGCGTGTGTGCGTGAGAGAGGGAATGTGTGCGTAAGAGAGAGAAAGGGTGCGCATGTGCGAGAGAGAGAAAATGCGTGTGACGCAGAGTGAGCGTGAGAGAGAGAATGAGTGGTTGTTGAGAGAATGCATGAGAATGAGAGAGAATGCGTGTGTGAGAGCGAGACTGTGCATGTGCATGAGAGAGAGAATGAGTGTGAGAGAGTGATAATGCGTGTGTGAGTGAGAGAGAATGTGTGTGTGCATGAGAGGGAGAATGCGTGTGTGCATGAGACAGAGAATGCGTGTGAGCATGAGAGAGAGAATGTGTGTGCGTGAGAGATATAATGAGTGTCTGTGAGAGAGAGAATACGTGAGTGCCAAAGAGAAAATGTGTGTGCTTGAGAGAGGGAATGATGGCGCGCGAGAGACAGAGAATGCGTGAATGCAAGAGAGAGAACGTGTGTTAGAGGGAGAGAATGCGTGTGAGCGTGAGAGACAATGCGTGTGAGCGTGAGAGAGAATGTGTGTGTGCGTAGAGACACAATGAGTGTGTGCGAAAGAGAGAGAATGCGTGTGTGAGAGAGATAATGCGTGTGCGAATGAGAGAGAGAATGTGTGTGCATGAGAGAGAGAATGCATGTATGAGAGAGATAATGTGTGTGTTCATGAGAGGTTGAATGCGTGTGTGAGAGAGATAATGTGTGTGTGCATGAGAGGGAGAATGTATGTGTGCATGAGAGGGAGAATGCGTGTGTGCATGAGAAAGAGAATGCGTGTGAGCATGAGAGAGAATGTGTGCGTGAGAGATATAATGAGTGTAAGTGAGAGGGAGAATACGTGAGTGCGAGAGAGAAAATGTGTGTGCGAGAGAGACAATGCATGTGTGTGTGAGAGAGAGAATGTGTGAATGCGAGAGAGAGAACTTGTGTGTGAGAGAGAGTGCGTGTGTGCGTGAGAGAGAGTATCTGAGTGCGAGTGAGAGAATGCATGGTTACATGAGAGAGAGAATGCGTGTGCGCGAGAGAGAGAATGCATGTGTGCATGAGACAGAGAATGTGTGTGCGCGTGAGAGAGAGAATAAGAGTGTGTTTGAGAGAGTGAATGCATGAGTGCGAGAGAGAGAGAATGCGTGAGTGCGAGAGACAGAGAATGCGTGAGTGCATGAGAGAGTGAATGAGTTTGTGTGAGAGAGAGAATGCGAATGAGAGAGAGAATGTGTGAGTGCATGAGAGAGAATGCGTGTGGGCAAGAGAGAGAGAATGCGTGTGTGAGAAAGAGTGAATGCGTATGAAAGAGAGAGAATGTGTGTGCGTGAGAGAGAGAGTGCGTGCGTGCATGAGAGAGAGAATGTGTGAGTGAGAGTGAGAGAATCCATGTGTGCATGAGAGAGAGAATGCGTGTGCGCGAGAGAGAGAATGTGTCAGTGCAAGTGAGAGAATGCATGTGTGCATGAGAGGGAGAATGCGTGTGCGCGAGAGAGAGAATGTGTGTGTGAGAGAGATAATGTGTGTGTGCATGAGAGAGAGAATGCATGTGTGTGTGAGAGAGAATGCGTGTGTGCATGAGAGAGTGAATGAGATTGTGTGTGAGAGAGCGAATGCGTGTGTGCGCGAGAGAGTGATTGAGTTTCTATGAGAGAGAGAATACGTATCAGAGAGAAAATGCATGAGTGTGTGAGAGAGAGAATGCATGTATACATGAGGGATAAAGTGCGTGCGTGCGTGAGAGAGAATGCGTGTGGGTGAGAGAGAGAATGCGTGTGTGAGAAAGAGTCAATGCATGTGTGCAAGAGAGATAATGCGTGTGAGAGAGGGAGAGTGTGTCAGTGAGAGAGAGAGAATGTGTGTGTGTGTGTAGAAAAAGCGTGTGAGAGAGAGAATGCGTGTGTGAGAGTTAGAGAATGTGTGTGTGTGCATGACAGAGAGAATGCGTGTGTGCGAGAGAGAGAGAATGCGTGTGTGTGTGAGGGAGAGAATGCGTGTGTGCATGAGAGAGAGAATGCATGTGTGCGTGAGAGACAATGCATGTGTGCATGAGAGAGAGAATGTGTGTGTGCGGGAGAGAGAATGTGTGCATGAGAGAGAGAGAATAAGTGTGTGCGTGAGAGAACGAATGCGTGTGTGCGTGAGAGAGGGAATGTGTGTGTCAGAGAGAGAATGGGTTCGCGTGTGCGAGAGGGAGAAATTGCAAGAGACATGGAATGCGTGTGAGAGAGAGAGTGTATGTGAGAGAGAATGCGTGTGTGCGTGAGAGAGAGAATGAGTGTGTACATGAGAGAAAGAATGCGTGTGTGCGTGAGAGAGGGAATGTGTGTGTCAGAGAGAGAATGGGTGTGCGTGTGCGAGAGAGAGAGTATACGTGAGACACAGAGTGCGTGTGAGAGAGAGAGAGAATGTGTGTGAGAGAATGCGTTTGTGCGTGAGAGAGAGAATGAGTGGTTGCTGAGAGAGAGAATGCATGAGAATGAGAGAGAATGCGTGTGTGAGAGCGAGACTGTGCGTGTGCATGAGAGAGAGAATGTGTGTGAGAGAGAGATAATGCGTGTGTGAGTGACAGAGAATGCGTGTGTGCATGAGAGAGAGAATGTGTGTGAGCGTGAGAGAGAGAATGTATGTGTACATGAGGGAGCGAATGTGTTTGCACATGGGAGAGAGAGTGAGTGTTTGTGGGAGAGAGGATGCATGCACGAGAGAGAGAGAGAATAAGCGTGTGCGTGAGAGAAGGAATGCGTATGTGCGTGAGAGAGGGAATGTGTGTGTAAGAGAGAGAATGGGTGCGCATGTGCGAGAGAGAGAAAATGCGTGAGACACAGAGTGAGTGTGAGAGCGCGAATGCTTCAGAGAGGGAGGGATTGCCTATGTGCGTGAGAGAGAGAATGAGTGGGTGCTTCAGAGCGAGAAAGCGTGAGAATGAGAGAGAATGCGTGTGTGAGAGAGAGACTGTGCGTGTGTGAGTGAGAGAGAATGCGTGTGTGCATGAGAGAGAGAATGCGAGTGTGCGACAGAGAGAGAATGCGTGTGTGCGTGAGGGAGAGAATGCGTGTGTGCATGAGAGAGAGAATGTATGCGTGCGTGAGAGAGAATGCATGTATGCATGAGAGAGAGAATGTGTATGTGTCGGAGAAAGAATGTGTGCGTGTGAGAGAGAAAATATGTGTGTGCATGAGAGAAAGAATGCGCTTGTGAGAGAGAGAGAGAATACGTGAGACACAGAGTGCATGTGAGAGAGAGAGAATGTGTGTGAGAGAGAGAATGCGTTTGTGCGTGACAGAGAGAGAATGAGTGATTGCTGAGAGAGAGAATGCATGAGAATGAGAGAGAATGCGTGTGTGAGAGAGAGACTGTGCGTGTGCATGAGAGAGACAATGTGCGTGAGAGAGAGATAATGCGTGTGTGAGTGAGAGAGAATGCATGTGTACATGAGAGAGAGAATGTGTGTGTGCGTGAGGGAAGGAATCCGTGTGAGCGTGAGAGAGAGAATGCATGTGTGTGGGTGAGAGAATACATGTGTGCGAGATCGAGAATGTGTGTGCGTGAGAGAGGGAATGCGTGTGTGCGTGAGAGAGAGAATGCATGTGTGACGGTGAGAGAATCAATGTGTGCGAGATCGAGAATGTGTGTGTGCGTGAGAGAGGGAATGCGTGTGTGCGAGAGAGAGATAATGCGTGTGTACATGAGGGAGAGAATGCGTTTGTGCGTGAGAGAGAGAATGAGTGTGTGCATGAGAAAGAGAATGTGTGTGTGCGGGAGAGAGAATGCATGCATGAGAGAAAGAGAGAGAATAAGTGTGTGCGTGAGAGAAGGAATGCGTGTGTGCGTGAGAGACGGAATCTGTGTGTAAGAGAGAGAATGGGTGCGCATGTGCGAGAGAGAGAAAATGCGTGAGACACAGAGTGAGTGTGAGAGAGAGAATGCTTGAGAGAGGGAGAGAATGCGTGTGTGCGTGAGAGAGAGAATGAGTGGGTGTTTGAGAGAGAGAATGCGTGAGAATGAGAGAAAATGCGTGTGTGAGATGGAGACTGTGCGTGTGTGAGTGAGAGAGAATGCGTGTGTGCATGAGAGAGAGAATGCGTGTGTGCAAGAGAGAGAGAATGTGTGTGGGCGTGAGGGAGAGAATGTGTGTGTGTCAGAGAGAGAATGGGTGTGAATGCATGTGTGCGAGAGAGATAATGCGTGTGAGAGAAGGAGAATGTCAGAGTGAGAGAGTGAGAGAATGCGTGTGAGAGAGAGAATGAGTGCGTGTGAGAGAGACAATGCATGTGTGCGTGAGAGAGAAATTGGGTGTGTACGTGAGAGAGAATGCACGTGTGTGAGAGAGAGAATGCGTATGTGCATGAGAGAGAGAATGAGTGTGTGCATGAGAGAGAGAATGGGTGTGTGCATGAGAGAGAGAATGTGTGTGTGCAGGAGAGAGTGCGTGCATGAGAGAGAGAGAGAGAATAAGTGTGTGCGTGAGAGAACGAATGCGTGTGTGCGTGAGAGAGGGAATGTGTGTGTCAGGGAGAGAATGGGTTCGTGTGTGCGAGAGGGAGAGAATGCAGGAGACACAGAATGCGTGTGAGAGAGAGAGAATGTATGTGAGAGCGAATGCGTGTGTGCGTGAGAGAGAGAATGAGTGTGTGCGTGGGAGAGGGAATGTGTGTGTCAGAGAGAGAATGGGTGCGCGTGTGCGAGAGAGAGAGAATACGTGAGACACAGAGTGCGTGTGAGACATAGAGAGAGAATGTGTGTGTGTGAGAGAGAATGCGTTTGTGCGTGAGAGAGAGAATGAGTGGTTGCTGAGAGAGAGAATGCATGAGAATGAGAGAGAATGCGTGTGTGAGAGCGAGACTGTGCGTGTGCATGAGAGAGAGAATTTGTGTGAGAGAGAGATAAAGCGTGTGTGAGTGAGCGAAAATGCGTGTGTGCATGAGAGAGAATGCGTGTGTACATGAGAGAGAGAATGTGTGTGTGCGTGAGGGAGGGAATCCGTGTGTGCGAGAGAGAGAGAATGCATGTGTGCATGAGGGAGAGAATGCGTTTGTGCGTGAGAGAGTGAATCAGTGTGTGCATGAGAGAGAGAATGTGTGTGTGCGGGAGAGAGAATGTGTGCATGAGAGAGTGAGAGAATAAGTGTGTGCGTGAGAGAAGGAATGCGTGTGTGCGTGAGAGAGGGAATGTGTGCATAAGAGAGAGAAAGGGTGCGCATGTGCGAGAGAGAGAAAATGCGTGAGACGCAGAGTGAGTGTGAGAGAGAGAATTCTTGAGAGAGGGAGAGAATGCGTTTCTGCGTGAGAGAGAGAATGAGTGGGTGCTTGAGAGAGAGAATGCGTGAGAATGAGAGAGAATGCGTGTGTGAGAGAGAGACTGTGCGTGTGTGAGAGAGAGAGAGAATGTGTGTGTGCATGAGAGGGAGAATGCGTGTGTGCGAGAGAGAGAGAATGCATGTACGTGAGGGCGAGAATGCATGTGTGCATGAGAGGGAGAATGCATGTGTGCGTGAGAGAGAATGCATGTGTGCATGAGAGAGAGAATGTGTGTGTGCGGGAGAGAGAATGTGTGCATGAGAGAGAGAGAGTAACTGTGTGCGTGAGAGAACGAATGCGTGTGTGCGTGAGACAGGGACTGTGTGTGTCAGAGAGAGAGAATGGGTGTGCGTGTGCGAGGGAGAGAGAATACGTGAGACACAGAGTGTTTGTGAGAGAGAGAGAGAGAATGTGTGAGAGAAAGAATGCCTTTGTGCGTGCGAGAGAGAATGAGTAGTTGCTGAGAGAGAGAATGCATGAGAATGAGAGAGAATGCGTGCGTGAGAGAGAGACTGTGCGTGTGCATGAGAGAGAGAATGTGTGTGAGAGAGAGATAATGCGTGTGTGAGTGAGAGAGAATGCGTGTGTGCATGAGAGAGGGAATGCGTGTGTGCGTGAGGGAGGGAATGCGTGTGTGCGCGAGAGAGAGAATGCATGTGTACAGGATGGAGAGAATGTGTTTGTGCGTGAGAGAGAGAATGAGTGTTTGCGGGAGAGAGGATGCATGCATGAGAGAGAGAGGGAATAAGTGTGTGCGTGAGAGAAGGAATGCGTGTGTGTGTGAGAGAGGGAATGTGTGTGTAAGAGAGAGAAGGGGTGCGCATGTGCGAGAGAGAGAAAATGCGTGAGACACAGAGTGAGTGTGAGAGAGAGAATGCTTGAGAGAGGGAGAGAATGCGTGTGTGCGTGAGAGAGAATGAATGGGTGTTTGAGAGAGAGAATGCGTGAGAATGAGAGAGAATGCGTGTGTGAGATGGAGACTGTGCGTTTGTGAGTGAGAGAGAATGCATGTGAGAGAGAGAATACATGCACGCGAGGGAGAGAGAATGCGTGTGGGTGTGAGAGAGAGAATGCGTGTGAGAGAGAGTGAGAATGTGTGTGTGTGAGAGAGTGAATTCATGTGTGCGAGAGAGAGAATGCGTGTGAGAGAGGGAGAGTGCATGCATGCGTGAGAGAGAGCATGCATGTGAGAGAGAGAATCTGTGAGGGCCAGAGAGAGAGAGAATGCGTGTGTGAGAGAGAGAAAAAGTGTGTGAGAGTGAGGATGCATGTGTGCGAGAGAGGGAATGCGTGTGTGCGTGAGAGAATGAGTGTGTACGTGAGAGAGAATGCGTGTGTACATGAGAGAGAGAATGCGTGTGTGCGAGAGAGAGAATGTGTACGTGCGTGAGAGAGAGAATGCATGTGTGCGAGAGAGAGAGAATGCGTGTGTGCGTGAGAGAGAGAATGTGTGTGCGTAAGAGAGACAATGCGTGAGTGTGTGAGAGAGAATGCGTATGCACATGATAGAGAATGCATGTGTGCATGAGACAGAATAAGTGTGTGTGAGAGAGAGAGAATGCGTGTGTGCGTGAAAGAGAGAATGCGTGTGTGCATGTTAGAGAGAATGTGTGTGTGCATGAGAGAGAGAATGAGTGTGTGCATGAGAGAGAGGATGCATGTGTGCGGGCGAGAGAATGCGTGTTTGAGAGAGAGCGAGAGAATAATCGTGTGTGTGAGAGAAAGAATGTGTGTTAGAGAGAGAATGGGTGCGTATGCACGAGAGAGAGAGAATGCGTGGGAAACAGAATGCGTGTGAGAGAGAGAGATGAGTGGGTGCTTGAGAGATGGAATGCATGAGAATGAGAGAGAATGGCTGTGCGAGAGAAATAGTGTGTGAGTGTGTGAGAGAGAATGCGTGTGAGAGAGAAATAATGCGTGTGTGAGTGAGAGAGAATGCGTGTGTGCATGAGAGAGAATGCGTGTGTGCGTGAGAGAGAATGCGACTGTGCGAGAGAGAGAATGCGTGAGTGCGTGAGAGAGAGAATGCGTGTGAGCATGAGAGAGAGAATGTGTGTGTACGAGAGAGAGGATGTGTGTGCGCATGAGACAGAGAATGCGTGTTTGCGAGATAGATAATGCGATTGCACGAGAGAGAGAATGCTTGTGTCCGTCAGAGAGAGATGAATATGTGCGAGACAGAAAATGCGTGTGTCCGTGAGAGAGAGAATGTGTGAATGCGAGAGAGAGAACATGTGTGAGAGTGAGAGAATGCTTGTGTTCATGAGAGAGAGAATGTGTGAGTGCGTTTTAGAGAATGCATGTGTGCATGAGAGAGAGAATGTGTGTGTGCGAGAGAGGGAGAATGCATGTGTGAGAGAGATAATGCCTGTGTGCACGAGAGAGAAAATGCATGTGCACGAGAGAGAGAATGTGTGTGTGATAGAGATAATGTGTATGTGCATGAGAGAGAGAATGCGTGTGCGTGAGAGAGAGAATGAGTGTGTGAGTGAAATAAAGTGTATGTGCATGAGAGAGAGAATGCATGTGTGCGAGAGAGAGAGAATGCGTGTGTGCGTGAGAGAGTGAATGAGTTTGTGTGAGAGAGAGAAAGCGTGCGTGAGAGAGATAAAGCGTGTGTGAGAGAGAGAATGCGTGTGTGCATGAGACAGAGAGCATGTGTGTGCGTGAGAGGGTGAATGCGTGTGAGGGAGAGAGAATACGTGTGTGCATGAGAGAGAGAATGCGGGTGTGTGTGAGAGAGAAAATGTATGTGAGAGAGAGAATGCGTGTGTGCGTGAGTGACAGAATGCGTGTGAGACAGAGAGATAATGAGCATGTGAGAGAGAGGGAGACTGCATGTGTGTGTGAGAGAGAGAATGCGTTTGTGCGTGTGAGAGTGAGAATGCGTGTCTGTGAGAGAGAGAATGAGTGTGTGTCAAGAGAGAGAGAATGCGTGTGAGCGTGAGAGAATGAATACGCATGTGTGAGAGAGAGAATGCGTGTGGGCTTGAGAGAGAGAATGCATGTGTGAGAGAGGATGTGTGTGAGCATGAGAGAGGGAGAACGCTTGTGTGCATGAGAGACAGAATGCGTATGTGTGTGAGAGAGAGAATGCATGTGTGCGTGAGAAAGAATGTGTGTGTGCGTGAGAGAGCATGCATGTGTGCATGAGAGAGAGAGAATGTGTGTATGCATGAGAGAGAATGAGTGTGTGTGAGAGAGATAATGCGTGTGAGAGAGAATGCATGAGTGCGAGATACAGAATTCGTGTGTGCATGAGAGAGAGAATGCGTGCACATGTGAGAGAGAATGCATGCAAGAGAGAGAGAGAATGCATGTGTGTGTGAGAGAGAATGCGTGTGTGCGTGAGAGAGAGAATGCATGTGTGTGAGAGAGAGAACGTGTGTGAGAGAAAGAAGACGTGTGCTCAAGAGGGAATATGCGTGTGTGCGAGAGAGAAGGCATCAGTGCATGAGAGTGAATGCGTGAGTGCGTGAGAGAAAGAATGTGTGTGAGCGAGAGAGACATAATACATGTGTGCGACAGAGAGAATGCATGTGTGCAAGAGAGAGAATGCATGTGAGAGCGAGAGAATGCGTGTGATCGAGAAAGAGAATGCATGTGTGCGTGAGAGAGTGATTGCGTGTCTACGTGAGAGATAGAATGTGTGTGTGAGAGAGAGAGAATTCGTGTGTGAGAGAAAGAGAATGAGTGCGTGTGAGAGAGAGAATGCGTGTGTGTGAGAGAGAGAATTCGTGTGCGCGTGAGGGAGTGAATGCATGTGAGAGGGAGAGAGAGAATGCGTGTGAGAGAGACAGAATGCGTGTGGGTGAGAGAGAGAATGTATGTGTCCCTGAGACAGAGAATGTGTGTGTCACTGAGAGAGAGAGTGAATGTGTGTGTGAGAGAGAGAATGCATGTGTGCATGAGAGAGAATGCATGTGTGAGAGAGATAATGTGTGTGTGCATGAGACAAAAAATGCGTGTGCGTATGAGAGAGAGAATGCATGCGAGCGTGAGAGAGAGAATGTGTATGTGTGTGTGAGAGAGATAATGAGTGTGCGTGAGAGAGAGAATATGTGAGTGCGAGAGAGAAAATGTGTGTGCGAGAGAGAGAATGCGTGTGTGAGAGAGAGAATGCATGAATGAAAGAGACAGAACGTATGTAAGAGAGGAGAATGCGTGTGAGCATGAGAGAGAGAATGCGTGTGTGCGTGAGAGAGAGAATTAATGTGTGAGAGAGATAATGTGTGTGTACATGAGAGAGAGAATGCGTGTGCGTGAAAGAGAGAGAATGCGTGTGTGAGAGAGATAATGAGTGTGCGTGAGAGAGAGAATACGTGAGTGCGAGAGAGAAAATGTGTGTGCGAGAGAGAGAATGCGTGTGTGAGAGAGAGAATGCATGAATGAAAGAGACAGAACGTGTGTAAGAGAGGAGAATGCGTGTGAGCATGAGAGAGAGAATGCGTGTGTGCGTGAGAGAGAGAATTAATGTGTGAGAGAGATAATGTGTGTGTACATGAGAGAGAGAATGCGTGTGCGTGAGAGAGAGAATGCGTGTGTGAGAGAGATAATGTGTCTGTGCATGAGGGAGAGAATGCGTGTGAGCATGAGAGAGAGAATGTGTGTGCGTGAGAGATATAATGAGTGTGCGTGAGAGAGAGAATACATGAGTGCGAAAGAGAAAATGTGTGTGCTTGAGAGAGTGAATGAGGGTGAGCGAGAGAGAGAGAATGCGTGAATGCAAGAGAGAGAACGGATGTTAGAGGGAGAGAATGCGTGTGAGCGTGAGAGAGAATGCGTGTGTGCGAAAGAGAGAATGTGTGTGTGCGTAGAGACACAATGAGTATGTGCGAAAGAGAGAGAATGCGTGTGTGAGAGAGATAATGCGTGTGTGAATGAGAGAGAGAATGTGTGTGCATGAGAGAGAGAATGCATGTATGAGAGAGATAATGTGTGTGTGCATGAGAGGGAGAATGTGTGTGTGCATGAGAGGGAGAATGCGTGTGTGCATGAGAGAGAGAATGTATGTGCGTGAGAGATATAATGAGTGTACGTGAGACAATGCGTGTGTGTGTGAGAGAGAGAATGTGTGAATGCGAGAGAGAGAACGTGTGTGAGAGACAGAGTGCGTGTGTGCGTGAGAGAGAGTATCTGAGTGCGCGTGAGAGAATGCATGTGTACATGAGAGAGAGAATGCGTGTGCGCGCGAGAGAGAATGCGTGTGTGCATGGGACAGAGAATGTGTGTGTGCGTGAACGAGAATGAGTGTGATTGAGAGACATAATGCATGTGTGTGTGAGAGAGAGAATAAGAGTGTGTTTGAGAGAGTGAATGCATGAGTGCGAGAGAGAGAGAATGCATGAGTGCGAGAGACAGAGAATGCGTGAGTGTGTGAGAGAGAGAATGCGTGTGTGCGTGAGAGAGTAAATGAGTTTGTGTGAGAGAGAGAATGCGTATGAGAGAGAGAATATGTGAGTGCCTGAGAGAGAATGCGTGTGGGCAAGAGAGAGAGAATGCGTGTGTGAGAAAGAGTGAATGCGTGTGAAAGAGAGAGAATGTGTGTGCGTGAGAGAGAGAATGCGTGTGTGCATAAGAGAGATTGAGTGTGTGTGTGAGAGAGAGAAAGCGTGTGTGAGAGAGAGAATGCGTGTGTGCGTGAGACAGAGAGCATGCGTGTGAGGGAGAGAGAATACGTGTGTGCATCAGAGAGAGAACGCGGGTGTGTGTGAGAGAGAAAATGTATGTGAGAGAGAGAATGCGTGTGTGCGTGAGTGACAGAATGCGTGTGAGACAGAGAGATAATGAGCATGTGAGAGAGAGGGAGACTGCATGTGTGTGTGAGAGAGAGAATGCGTTTGTGCGTGTGAGAGTGAGAATGCGTGTCTGTGAGAGAGAGAATGAGTGTGTGTCAAGAGAGAGAGAATGCGTGTGAGCGTGAGAGAATGAATACGCATGTGTGAGAGAGAGAATGCGTGTGGGCTTGAGAGAGAGAATGCATGTGTGAGAGAGGATGTGTGTGAGCATGAGAGAGGGAGAACGCTTGTGTGCATGAGAGACAGAATGCGTATGTGTGTGAGAGAGAGAATGCATGTGTGCGTGAGAAAGAATGTGTGTGTGCGTGAGAGAGCATGCATGTGTGCATGAGAGAGAGAGAATGTGTGTATGCATGAGAGAGAATGAGTGTGTGTGAGAGAGATAATGCGTGTGAGAGAGAATGCATGAGTGCGAGATACAGAATTCGTGTGTGCATGAGAGAGAGAATGCGTGCACATGTGAGAGAGAATGCATGCAAGAGAGAGAGAGAATGCATGTGTGTGTGAGAGAGAATGCGTGTGTGCGTGAGAGAGAGAATGCATGTGTGTGAGAGAGAGAACGTGTGTGAGAGAAAGAAGACGTGTGCTCAAGAGGGAATATGCGTGTGTGCGAGAGAGAAGGCATCAGTGCATGAGAGTGAATGCGTGAGTGCGTGAGAGAAAGAATGTGTGTGAGTGAGAGAGACATAATACATGTGTGCGACAGAGAGAATGCATGTGTGCAAGAGAGAGAATGCATGTGTGCATGAGGGAGAGAATGCGTGTGAGAGAGAGAATGGATGAGGTTGAGAGAGAGAGAGAGAGAATGCGTGTGTGCGTGAGAGAGAGAATGCGTGTGTGAGAGAGAGAATGTGTGAGTGCGAGAGAGAGAATGTGTTTGCATGAGATAGAATGTGCATGTGCGAGAGAGAGAATGCATGTGTGTGTGAGAGAGAACGCGTGAGTGTGAGAGGGAGAATGTGTGTGTGAGAGAGAAAAAGCGTGTGCGCATGATAGAGTGTGTGTGTGAGAGAGAGAGAATGAGTAAGTGAGAGAGAGAGAATGCGTGTGTGAGAGAGAGAGAGTGCGTGTGAGAGAGAGAGAATGCGTGTGGCAGTGAGAGAATGCGTGTGTGAGAGAGAGAGAGATTGCATGTGTGTGAGAGAGAATGCGTTTGTGAGAGAGAGAGAATGCGTGTGTGAGAGAGGGAGAATGCGCATGAGAGAGAAAGAATGCGTGTGTGCGTGAGAGAGAATGCTTGTGCGCGAGAACGAGAGAATGCGTGCGTGCATGACAGAGAAAATGCGTGTGTGTGTGAGAGAGAGAATGCATTTGTGAGAGAGAGAAGGCGTGTATGCGTGAGAGAGAGAATGCGTGCGTGCGTGAGAGAGAGAGTGTGTGTGTGCGAGAGAGAGAATGCATGTGAGAGAGAGAATGTGTGTGTGTGTGAGAGAGAGAATGCGTGTCTGTGTGAGAGAGAGAATGAGTGTGTGCGTGAGGGAGAATGAGTGTGTGCGTTAGAGAATGCGTACGTCCGAGAGAGAATGAGTGTGTGAGAGAGAGAATGAGTGTGTGCGTGAGAGAATCAGTGTGTGTGTGTGAGAATGAGTGTGTGCATGAGAGAGAGAGAATGCATGATTGAGAGAGAGAGAGAGAATGCATGTGTGTGAGAGAGAGAATGCGTGTGGGTGAGAGAGAGAGAATACGTGTGGGTGAGAGAGAGAGAATACGTTTGTGCGAGAGAGAGAATGCGTGTGTGCGAGAGAGAAAGAATACATTTGTGAGAGAGAGAGAATGTGTGCGTGAGAGAATCAGTGTGTGCGCAAGAGAATGAGTGTGTGCCTGAGAGAGAGAATGCGTGATTGAGAGAGAGAGAATGCATGTGTGTGTGAGAGAGAGAGAATGCGTGTGTGCAAGAGAGCGAGAGCAAAAGACTGAGTGTGTGTGCGTGTAAGAGAAAGAGAGTGCATGTGTGCGAGAGTGTGTGTGAGTGCAAGAAAGAATGAGTGTGAGTGTGTACGAGAAAGAGAGTGAATGTGTGCGTGAGAGAGAATGTGTGCATGCGAGAGAGAGAGAGAATGCATGTGTGCGTGAGAGAGAGAATGAGTGTGTGCATGAGAGAGAATGCATGAGAAACAGAGAGAATGCGTGTGCTAGACAGAGAGAATGTGTGTGTGCGAGAGATTTAGACAATGCGTGTGTGAGAGAGAGAATGTGTGCGTGCGAGAGAATGAATGCGTGTGCGAGAGAGAGAATGCATGCGTCCCTGAGAGAGAGAATGCGTGTGTGCATGAGAGAGAGAATGAGTGTGTGCGTGTGAGATAGAATGCATGAGAGAGAGAATGCGTGTGTGAGAGAGAATGCGTGTTTGAGAGTGAGAGTGAATGAGTGTGCGTGAGTGAGAGAATGAGTGTGTGTGAGAGAGAGAATGCCTGTGTGCAAAACACAAAGTGCGTGCATAAAATAGTGTGCACGCATGAGAGAGAAAATGTGCGCATCTGAGTGAGAATGATTATGAGCATGTGAGAGATATAATGTGCACATGCATGAGAGTGTGTGTGAGAGAAAGAGAGTGTGTGAGTGAGAGAGCGGAAGTGTGTGTGTGTGAAAGAGTGAGTGCATGCGAGTGTGTGTGAGCGTCTGTGTACAATTGAACGAGAGTGAGTGCGCAGGTTAGAGAGAGTGCATGTGTGAGAAAAAGAGTGTCTGCGTGTGGAAGAGTGTGCACATGTGCATGAGAAAATGTGTGTGTGTGCAAGAGAAAGCGTGTGCACATGTGAGAAAGAATGTGAGAAAATGTGTGTGTGTGACCGAGAGAGATAGAGAGCTGCGTGTGAATGCGTGTGTGTGTGAGTGACAGAATGCGTGTGAGACAGAGAGATAATGAGCATGTGAGAGAGAGGGAGACTGCATGTGTGCGTGAGAGAGAGAATGCGTTTCTGCGTGAGAGAGTGAGAATGCGTGTCTCTGAGAGAGAGAATGAGTGTGTGGCGAGGGAGAGAGAATGCCTGTGAGCGTGAGAGAATGAATGCGTATGTGCGTGAGAGAGAAAATGCGTGTATGCATGAGAGAGACAATGCGTGGGTGAGAGAGAGAGAATGTCTGTGTGTGTGAGATAGAGAATGAGTGTGTGGCGAGAGACAGAGAATGCGTGTGAGCGTGAGATCGAGAATGCATGTGCGAGAGAGAGAGAATGCGTGTGTGCGTGAGAGAGTGAATGCTTATGTGCGAGAGAGAGAGAATGTGTGTGTGCGTGAGAGAGTGAATACTTATGTGCATGAGAGAGTGAAGGCGTGTGTGAGAGAGAGAATACATGTGTGTGTGAGAGAGGCAATGCGTGCGTGAGAGAGAGAATGAGTGTGTGCAAGACAGAGAGAATGTGTGCAAGAGAGAGAGAATGCGAGTGCGTGAGAGAGTGAAGGCACGTGTGCGAGAGAGATAAGGTGTGTGTGCGTGAGAGGGAGAATGCATGTGAGAGCGAGAGAATGCGTGTGATCGAGAAAGAGAATGCATGTGTGCGTGAGAGAGTGATTGCGTGTCTACGTGAGAGATAGAATGTGTGTGTGAGAGAGAGAGAATTCGTGTGTGAGAGAAAGAGAATGAGTGCGTGTGAGAGAGAGAATGCGTGTGTGTGAGAGAGAGAATTCGTGTGCGCGTGAGGGAGTGAATGCATGTGAGAGGGAGAGAGAGAATGCGTGTGAGAGAGACAGAATGCGTGTGGGTGAGAGAGAGAATGTATGTGTCCCTGAGACAGAGAATGTGTGTGTCACTGAGAGAGAGAGTGAATGTGTGTGTGAGAGAGAGAATGCATGTGTGCATGAGAGAGAATGCATGTGTGAGAGAGATAATGTGTGTGTGCATGAGACAAAAAATGTGTGTGCGTATGAGAGAGAGAATGCATGCGAGCGTGAGAGAGAGAATGTGTATGTGTGTGTGAGAGAGATAATGAGTGTGCGTGAGAGAGAGAATATGTGAGTGCGAGAGAGAAAATGTGTGTGCGGGAGAGAGAATGCGTGTGTGAGAGAGAGAATGCATGAATGAAAGAGACAGAACGTGTGTAAGAGAGGAGAATGCGTGTGAGCATGAGAGAGAGAATGCGTGTGTGCGTGAGAGAGAGAATTAATGTGTGAGAGAGATAATGTGTGTGTACATGAGAGAGAGCATGCGTGTGCGTGAAAGAGAGAGAATGCGTGTGTGAGAGAGATAATGAGTGTGCGTGAGAGAGAGAATACGTGAGTGCGAGAGAGAAAATGTGTGTGCGAGAGAGAGAATGCGTGTGTGAGAGAGAGAATGCATGAATGAAAGAGACAGAACGTGTGTAAGAGAGGAGAATGCGTGTGAGCATGAGAGAGAGAATGCGTGTGTGCGTGAGAGAGAGAATTAATGTGTGAGAGAGATAATGTGTGTGTACATGAGAGAGAGAATGCGTGTGCGTGAGAGAGAGAATGCGTGTGTGAGAGAGATAATGTGTCTGTGCATGAGGGAGAGAATGCGTGTGAGCATGAGAGAGAGAATGTGTGTGCGTGAGAGATATAATGAGTGTGCGTGAGAGAGAGAATACATGAGTGCGAAAGAGAAAATGTGTGTGCTTGAGAGAGTGAATGAGGGTGAGCGAGAGAGAGAGAATGCGTGAATGCAAGAGAGAGAACGGATGTTAGAGGGAGAGAATGCGTGTGAGCGTGAGAGAGAATGCGTGTGTGCGAAAGAGAGAATGTGTGTGTGCGTAGAGACACAATGAGTATGTGCGAAAGAGAGAGAATGCGTGTGTGAGAGAGATAATGCGTGTGTGAATGAGAGAGAGAATGTGTGTGCATGAGAGAGAGAATGCATGTATGAGAGAGATAATGTGTGTGTGCATGAGAGGGAGAATGTGTGTGTGCATGAGAGGGAGAATGCGTGTGTGCATGAGAGAGAGAATGTATGTGCGTGAGAGATATAATGAGTGTACGTGAGACAATGCGTGTGTGTGTGAGAGAGAGAATGTGTGAATGCGAGAGAGAGAACGTGTGTGAGAGACAGAGTGCGTGTGTGCGTGAGAGAGAGTATCTGAGTGCGCGTGAGAGAATGCATGTGTACATGAGAGAGAGAATGCGTGTGCGCGCGAGAGAGAATGCGTGTGTGCATGGGACAGAGAATGTGTGTGTGCGTGAACGAGAATGAGTGTGATTGAGAGACATAATGCATGTGTGTGTGAGAGAGAGAATAAGAGTGTGTTTGAGAGAGTGAATGCATGAGTGCGAGAGAGAGAGAATGCATGAGTGCGAGAGACAGAGAATGCGTGAGTGTGTGAGAGAGAGAATGCGTGTGTGCGTGAGAGAGTAAATGAGTTTGTGTGAGAGAGAGAATGCGTATGAGAGAGAGAATATGTGAGTGCCTGAGAGAGAATGCGTGTGGGCAAGAGAGAGAGAATGCGTGTGTGAGAAAGAGTGAATGCGTGTGAAAGAGAGAGAATGTGTGTGCGTGAGAGAGAGAGTGCGTGTGTGCATGAGAGAGAGAATGTGTGAGTGAGAGTGAGAGAATCCATGTGTGCATGAGAGAGAGAATGCGTGTGCACGAGAGAGAGAATGTGTCAGTGCGAGTGAGAGAATGCATGTGTGCATGAGAGGGAGAATGCATGTGAGCGTGAGAGAGAATGCGTGTGTGCGAAAGAGAGAATGTGTGTGTGCGTAGAGACACAATGAGTGTGTGTGAAAGAGAGAGAATGCGTGTCTGAGAGAGATAATGCGTGTGTGAATGAGAGAGAGAATGTGTGTGCATGAGAGAGAGAATGCATGTATGAGAGAGATAATGTGTGTGTTCATGAGAGGTGCAATGCGTGTGTGAGAGAGATAATGTGTGTGCATGAGAGGGAGAATGTGTGTGCATGAGAGGGAGAATGCATGTGTGCATGAGAGAGAGAATGCGTGTGCAGGAGAGAGAGAATGTGTCAGTGCGAGTGAGAGAATGCATGTGTGCATGAGAGGGAGAATGCGTGTGCGCGCGAGACAGAATGTGTGTGTGAGAGAGATAATGTGTGTGTGCATGAGAGAGAGAATGCATGTGTGTGAGAGAGAGAATGCCTGTGTGCGTGAGAGAGAGAATGAGATTGTGCGTGAGAGAGAGAATGCGTGTGTGCGCGAGAGAGTGAATGGGTTTCTGTGAGAGAGAGAATGCGTATTAGAGAGAAAATGCATGAGTGTGAGAGAGAGAGAATGCATGTATACATGAGGGATAAACTGCGTGCGTGCGTGAGAAAGAATGCGTGTGTGAGAAAGAGTCAATGCATGTGTGCAAGAGAGATAATGCGTGTGAGAGAGGGGGAGTGTGTGAGTGAGAGAGAGAGAATGTGTGTGTGTGTGAGAGAGAATGAGTGTGTGCATGAGAGAGAGAAGGGGTGTGTGCATGAGAGAGAGAATGTGTGAGTGCAGGAGAGAGTGCGTGCATGAGAGAGAGAGAGAATAAGTGTGTGCGTGAGAGAACGAATGCGTGTGTGCGTGAGAGAGGGAATATGTGTGTCAGAGAGAGAATGGGTTCGCGTGCACGAGAGGGAGAGAATGCAGGAGACACAGATTGCGTGTGAGAGAGAGAGAATGTATGTGAGGGAGAATGCGTGTGTGCGTGAGAGAGAGAATGAGTGTGTGCGTGAGAGAGGGAATGTGTGTGTCAGAGAGAGAATGGGTGTGCTTGTGCGAGAGAGAGATAATACGTGAGACACAGAGTGCGTGTGAGAGAGAGAGAGAATGTGTGTGTGAGAGAGAGAATGAGTGGTTGCTGAGAGAGAGAATGCATGAGAATCAGAGAGAATGCGTGTGTGAGAGCGAGACTGTGCATGTGCATGAGAGAGAGAATGTGTGTGAGAGAGAGATAATGCGTATGTGAGTGAGCGAAAATGCGTGTGTGCACGAGAGAGAGAATGCGTGTGTGCGTGAGGGAGAGAATGCATGTGAGCGTGAGAGAGAGAATGCATGTGTGCGGGTGAGAGAATCAATGTGTGGGAGATCGAGAATGTGTGTGTGCGTGAGAGGGGGAATGCATGTGTGCGAGAGAGAGAGAATGCGTGTGTACATGAGGGAGAGAATGCGATTGTGCGTGAGAGAGAGAATGAGTGTGTGCATGAGAGAGAATGTGTGTGTGCGGGTGAGAGAATGTGTGCGTGAGAGAAGGAATGCGTGTGTGCGTGAGAGAGGGAATGTGTGCGTAAGAGAGAGAATGGGTGTGCATGTCCGAGAGAGAGAAAATGCGTGAGACGCAGAGTGAGTGTGAGAGAGAGAATGCTTGAGAGAGGGAGAGAATGTGTGTGTGCGTGAGAGAGAGAATGTGTGGGTGCTTGAGAGAGAGAATGAGTGGGTGCTTGAGAGAGAATGCGTGAGAATGAGAGAGAATGCGTGTGTGAGAGAGAGACTGCGCGTGTGTGAGAGAGAGAGAATGCGTGTGTGCATGAGAGAGAGAATGCGTGTGTGCGTGAGGGAGAGAATGCGTGTGTGCATGAGAGAGAGAATGTGTGTGCGCGGGAGAGAGAGTGTGTGCATGAGAGAGAGAGAATAAGTGTGTGCGTGAGAGAACAAATGCGTGTGTGCGTGGGAGAGGGAATGTGTGCGTGAGAGAGAAAATGGGTTCGCGTGTGCGAGAGGGAGAGATTGCAGGAGACACGGAATGCGTGTGAGAG
Source organism: Chiloscyllium plagiosum (assembly GCF_037043375.1). NCBI lineage: Eukaryota > Metazoa > Chordata > Chondrichthyes > Orectolobiformes > Hemiscylliidae > Chiloscyllium > Chiloscyllium plagiosum. The sequence goes on along the minus strand of NW_028270178.1, from coordinate 49,361,637 downwards.
AGAGTGTATGTGAGAGAAAATGCGTGTGTGCGTGAGAGAGAGAATGAGTGTGTGCATGAGAGAAAGAATGCATGTGTGCATGAGAGAGGGAATGTGTGTGTCAGAGAGAGAATGGGTGTGCGTGTGCGAGAGAGAGAGAGAATATGTGAGACACAGAGTGCGTGTGAGAGAGAGAGAGAATGTGCGTGCTAATGAGAGAGAGAATGTGCGTGAGAGAGATAATGCGTGTGTTTGTGAGAGAGAATGCGTGTGTACATGAGAGAGAGAATGTGTGTGTGCGTGAGGGAGGGAATGCGTGTGAGCGTGAGAGAGAGAATGCATGTGTGCGGGTGAGAGAGTGCATGTGTGCGAGATCGAGAATGCGTGTCTGCCTGAGAGAGGGAATGCGTGTGTGCGTGAGAGAGAGAATTCGTGTGTGCGGGTTAGAGAATCAATGTGTGCGAGATCGAGAATGTGTGTGTGCATGAGAGAGGGAATGCCTGTGTGCGAGAGAGAGAGAATGCGTGTGTACATTAGGGAGAGAATGCGTTTGTGCGTGAGAGAGAGAATGAGTGTGTGCATGAGAGAGAGAATGTGTGTGTGTCAGAGAGAGAATGGGTGTGCGTGTGCGAGAGAGAGACAATACGTGAGACACAGAGTGCGTGTGAGAGAGAGAGAGAATGTGCGTGTTAATGAGAGAGAGAATGTGCGTGAGAGAGAGATAATGCGTGTGTTTGTGAGAGAGAATGCGTGTGTACATGAGAGAGAGAATGCGGGTGTGCGTGAGGGAGGGAATGCGTGTGAGCGTGAGAGAGAGAATGCATGTGTGCGGGTGACAGAATGCATGTGTGCGAGATCGAGAATGTGTGTGTGCGTGAGAAAGGGAATGCGTGTGTGCGTGAGAGAGAGAATTCATGTGTGCGGGTGAGAGAATCAATGTGTGCGAGATCGAGAATGTGTGTGTGCGTGAGAGAGGGAATCCGTGTGTGCGAGAGAGAGAGAATGCGTGTGTACGTGAGGGAGAGAATGTGTTTATGCGTGAGAGAGATAATGAGTGTGTGCATGAGAGAGAGAATGTGTGTGTGCGGGAGAGAGAATGCATGTATGAGAGCGAGAGAGAATAATTGTGTGCGTGAGAGAAGGAATGCGTGTGTTCGTGAGAGAGGGAGTGTGTGTAAGAGAGAGAATGGGTGCGCATGTGCGAGAGAGAGAAAATGCGTGAGACACAGAGTGAGTGTGAGAGAGAGAATGCTTGAGAGAGGGAGAGAATGCGTGTGTGCGTGAGAGAGAGAATGAGTGGGTGTTTGAGAGAGAGAATGCGTGAGAATGAACGAGAATGCGTGTGTGAGATGGAGACGGCGCGTTTGTGAGTGAGAGAGAATGCGTGTGTGCATGAGAGAGAGAATGCGTGTGTGCGAGAGAGAGAGAGAATGGGTGTGTGAGAAAGAGCTAATGCATGTGTGCGAGAGAGATAATGCGTGTGAGAGAGGGAGAGTGTGTGAGTGAGAGAGAGAGAATATGTGTGTGTGAGAGAGAAAAAGCGTGTGAGAGAGAGAATGCGTGTGTGAGAGAGAGACAATGCATGTGTGCGTTATTAGAGCAATTGGGTGTGTACGTGAGAGAGAATGCACGTGTGTGTGAGAGAGATGGCGAATGTGCATGAGAGAGAGAATGAGTGTGTGCATGAGAGAGAGAATGGGTGTGTGCATGAGAGAATGTGTGTGTTCAGGAGAGAGTGTTTGCATGAGAGAGAGAGAGAATAAGTGGGTGCGTGAGAGAACGAATGCGTGTGTGCGTGAGAGAGAGAATGAGTGGGTGCTTCAGAGAGAGAAAGCGTGAGAATGAGAGAGAACGCGTGTGTGACAGAGAGACTGTGCGTGTGTGAGTGAGAGAGAATGCGTGTGTGCGAGAGAGCGAGAATGCATGTGTGCGTGAGGGAGAGAATGCGTGTGTGCATGAGAGAGAGAATGTGTGCGTGCGTGAGAGAGAGAGTTCATGTATGCATGAGAGAGAGAATGTGCGTGTGTCGGAGAGAGAATGTGTACATGAGAGAGAGAGAATAAGTGTGTGCGATGGTGAAAGAATGCGTGTGTGCGTGAGAGAGGGAATGTGTGTGTCAGAGAGAGAGAATGGGTGCGCGTGTGCGAGAGAGAGAGAATACGTGAGACACAGAGTGCGTGTGCGAGAGAGAGAGAGAATGTGTGAGAGAGAGAATGCCTTTGTGCCTGAGAGAGAGAATGAGTGGTTGCTGAGAGAGAGAATGCGTGAGAATGAGAGAGAATGAGTGTGTGAGAGAGAGACTGTGCGTGTGCATGAGAGAGAGAATGTGTGTGAGAGAGAGATAATGCGTGTGTGAGTGAGAGAGAATGCGTGTGTGCAGGAGAGAGAGAATGCGTGTGTCCGTGAGGGAGGGAATGCGTGTGAGCGTGAGAGAGAAAATGCATGTGTGCGGGTGAGAGAATCAATGTGTGCGAGATCGAGAATGTGTGTGTGCGTGAGAGAGGGAATGCGTGTGTGCGCGGAGAGAGAATGCATGTGTACATGAGGGAGAGAATGTGTTTGTGCGTGAGAGAGAGAATGAGTGTTTGCGGGAGAGAGGATGCATGCATGAGAGAGTGAATAAGTGTGTGCATGAGAGAAGGAATGCGTGTGTGCGTGAGAGAGGGAATGTGTGTGTAAGAGAGAGAATGGGTGCACATGTGCGAGAGAGAGAAAATGCGTGAGACACAGAGTGAGTGTGAGAGAGAGAATGCTTGAGAGAGGGAGAGAATGCCTGTGTGCGTGAGAGAGAGAACGGGTGGGTGCTTCAGAGAGAAAATGCGTGAGAATGAGAGAGAATGCGTGTGTGAGAGAGAGACTGTCCGTGTGTGAGGAAAGAGAATGCTTGTGTGCATGAGAGAGAGAATGCGAGTGTGCGAGAGAGAGAGAATGCGTGTGTGCGTGAGGGAGAGAATGCGTTTGTGCATGAGAGAGAGAATGTGTGCGTGCGTGAGAGAGAGAATTCATGCATGCATGAGAGAGAGAATGTGTGTGTGTCGGAGAGAGAATGTGTGCATGAGAGAGAGAGAACAAGTGTGTGCGTTGGTGAAAGAATGCGTGTGTGCGTGAGAGAGGGAATGTGTGTGTCAGAGAGAGAGAATGGGTGCGCGTGTGCGAGAGAGAGAGAATACGTGAGACACAGAATACGTGTGAGAGAGAGAGAGAGAGAATGTGTGAGAGAGAGAATGCCTGTGTGCGTGAGAGAGAGAATGAGTGGTTGCTTCAGAGAGAAAAAGCGTGAGAATGCGTGTGTGAGAGAGAGACTGTGCGTGTGTGTGTGAGAGAGAATGTGTGTGTGCATGAGAGAGGGAATGCGAGTGTGCGAGAGAGAGAGAATGCGTGTGTGCGTGAGGGAGAGAATGCGTGTGTGCATGAGAGAGAGAATGTATACGTGAGTGAGAGAGAGAATGTATGCGTGCGTGAGAGAGAGAATGTGTGTGTGTAGGAGAGAGAATGTGTGCATGAGAGAGAGAGAATAAGTGTGTGCGTTGGTGAAAGAATGCGTGTGTGCGTGAGAGGGGGAATGTGTGTGTCAGAGAGAGAATGGGTGCGCGTGTGCGAGAGAGAGAGAATACGTGAGACACAGAGTGCGTGTGAGAGAGAGAGAATGTGTGTGTGAGAGAGAATGTGTTTGTGCGTGAGAGAGAGAATGAGTGGTTGCTGAGAGAGAGAATGCATGAGAATGAGATAGAATGCGTGTGTGAGAGAGAGAGACTGTGCGTGTGCATGAGAGAGAGAATGTGTGCATGAGAGAGATAATCCGTGTGTGAGCGAGAGAGAATGCGTGTGTGCATGAGAGAGAGAATGCGTGTGTGCGTGAGGGAGGGAATGCGTGTGTGCGTGAGAGAGAGAATGCGTGTGTGCGTGAGAGAGAGAATGCGTGTGTACATGAGGGAGAGAATGCGTTTGTGCGTGAGAGAGAGAATGAGTGTGTGCATGAGAGAGAGAATGTGTGTGCGGGTGAGAGAATACATGTGTGCGAGATGGAGAATGTGTGTGTGCGTGAGAGAGGGAATGCGTTTGTGCGTGAGAGAGAGAATGAGTGTGTGCATGAGAGAGAGAATGTGTGTGCGGGAGAGAGAATGCATGTATGAGAGAGAGAGATTAAGTGTGTGCGTGAGAGAAGGAATGCGTGTGTGCGTGAGAGAGGGAATGTGTGTGTAAGAGAGAGAATGGGTGCGCTTGTGCAAGAGAGAGAAAATGCGTGAGACACAGAGTGAATGTGAGAGAGAGAATGCTTGAGAGAGGGAGAGAATGCGTGTGTGCGTGAGAGAGAGAATGAGTGGGTGCTTGAGAGAGAGAATGCGTGAGAATGAGAGAGAATGCGTGTGTGAGATGGAGACTGTGCGTGTGTGAGTGATAGAGAATGCGTGTGTGCATGAGAGAGAGAGAATGCATGTGTGCGAGAGAGAGAGAATGTGTGTGTGCGTGAGGGAGAGAATCAGTGTGTGCATGAGAGAGAGAATGCATGTGTGCATGAGAGAGAGACTGTGTGTGTGCAGGAGAGAGAATGTGTGCATGAGAGAGAGAGAGAATAAGTGTGTGCATGAGAGAAAGAATGCTTGTGTGCGTGAGAGAGGGAATGTGTGTGTTAGAGAGAGAATGGGTACGCATGTGCGAGAGAGAGAGAATATGTGAGAGACAGAATGCGTGTGAGAGAGAGAGAATGTGTGTGAGAGAGACAATGTGTGTGTGCGTGAGAGAGAGAATGCGTGTGAGCATGAGAGAGAATGTGTAAATGCGAGAGAGAGAGCACGTGTGTGTGAGAGAGAGACAGCGTATGTTCATCAGAGAGAGAATGTGTGAGTGCGACTGAGAGAATGCATGTGTGCATGAGAGAGAGAATGTGTGTGTGCGCGAGCGAGAGAATGCATGTGTGAGAGAGATAATGCCTGTGTGCACGAGAGGGAGAATGCGTGTGCGCGAGAGGGAGAATGTGTGAGAGAGAAAAAATTAAAAAGTGCATGAGAGAGAGAATGAGTGTGTGCGTGAGAGAGTGAATGAGTTTGTGTGAGAGAGAAAATGCGTGTGAGAGAGCGAATGCGTGAGTGCGAGAGACAGAGAATGCATGTGTAAATGAGAGAGAGAATGTGTGCGTGCGTGAGAGAGGGAATGCGTGTGAGAGAGAGAATACGTGCGCGAGAAAGAGAGAGAGAATGCGTGTGGGTGAGAGAGAGAGAATGCGTGTGAGAGAGAGTGAGAATGTGTGTGTGTGAGAGAGTGAATTCATGTGTGCGAGAGAGAGAATGCGTGTGAGAGAGGGAGGGTGCATGCATGCGTGAGAGAGAGCATGCGTGAGAGAGAGAGAGAATCTGTGAGTGCCAGAGAGAGAGAGAATGCGTGTGTGAGAGAGAGAAAAAGTGTGTGAGAGAGAGGATGCATGTCTGTGAGAGAGGGAATGCGTGTGTGCGTGAGATAGAGAATGAGTGTGTACGTGAGAGAGAATGCAGATGTCTGAGAGAAAGAGTGTGTGTGTGCGTGAGAGAGTGAATGCGTGTGAGAGAGAATTCATGTGTGCGTGAGAGAGAATGCGTGTGTACATGAGAGAGAGAGTGCGTGAGTGCGAGAGAGAGAGAATGTGTACGTGCGTGAGAGAGAGAATGCATGTGTGCGAGAGAGAGAGAATGCGTGTGTGCGTGAGAGAGAGAATGTGTGTGCGTAAGAGAGACAATGCGTGAGTGTGTGAGAGAGAATGCGTGTGCACATGAGAGAGAATGCATGTGTGCATGAGACAGAATAAGTGTGTGTGAGAGAGAGAGAATGCGTGTGTGCGTGAAAGAGAGAATGCGTGTGTGCATGTTAGAGAGAATGTGTGTGTGCATGAGAGAGAGGATGCATGTGTGCAGGCGAGAGAATGCGTGCATTAGAGAGGGCGAGAGAATAAGTGTGTGTGTGAGAGAAAGAATGTGTGTTAGGGAGAGAATGGGTGCGTATGCACGAGAGAGAGAGAGAATGCGTGGGAAACAGAATGCGTGTGAGAGAGAGAGATGAATCCGTGCTTGAGAGAGAGAATGCATGAGAATGAGAGAGAATGCGTGTGCGAGAGAAATAGTGCGTGAGTGTGTGAGAGAGAATGCGTGTGAGAGAGAAATAATGCGTGTGTGTGAGAGAGAATGCGTGTGTGCATAAGAGAGAATGCGTGTGTGCGTGAGAGAGAATGCGACTGCGCGAGAGAGAGAATGCGTGAGTGCGTGAGACAGAGAATGCGTGTTTGCGAGATAGAAAATGTGTGTGCACGAGAGAGAGAATGCTTGTGTCCGTGAGAGAGAGATGAATATGTGCGAGAGAGAAAATGCATGTGTACGAGAGAGAGAATGTGTGTGTCCGTGAGAGAGAGAATGTGTGAGTGCGTGTTCGAGAATGCATGTGTGCATGAGAGAAATAATGTGTGTGTGCATGAGAGAGAGAATGCATGTGTGCGAGAGAGAGAGAATGCGTGTGTGCATGAGAAAGTGAATGAGTTTGTGTGAGAGAGAGAAAGCGTTCGAGAGAGAGAATGCGTGAGTGCGAGAGAGAGAGAATGCATGTGGGCGAGAGAGAGAGAATGTGTGTGAAAGAGAGAGATTGCATGTGTGCATGACAGATAGAATGGGAGTGTGAGAAAGAGAGAATGCGTGTGAGAAAGAGAGAATACATGTGCATGAGAGAGAGAATGTCTGTGCGAGAGAGAGAATGCGTGTGAGAGAGGGAGAATGCGTGCATGCGTGAGAGAGAGAACGCGTGCGAGAGAGACAGAATGTGTGAGTGCGAGAGAGAGAATATATGTGTGTGTGTGTGAGAGAAAAAGTGTGTGAGAGAGAGAATGCATGTGTGTGTGAGAGAGAATGCGTGTGTGCGCGAGAGAGAGAATGAGTGTGTACGTGAGAAAGAATGCACGTGTCTGAGATAAAGAATGTGTGTGTGTGATAGAGACAGAATGCCTGTGAGAGAGAGAGATAATACGCGCGTGAGAGAGAGGGGAAATGCATGTGTGCCTGAGAGATAGAATGCGTGTGTGCGAGAGAGAGAGAATGCGTGTGTGTGAGAGAGAGAGAGAAGGTGTGTGCGTAAGAGCGAGAATGCGTGAGTGCGAGATAGAGAATGCCTGTGTGCATGAGAGAGATTGAGTGTGTGTGTGAGAGAGAGAAAGCGTGTGTGAGAGAGAGAATGCGTGTGTGCGTGAGACAGAGAGCGTGCGTGTGAGGGAGAGAGAATACGTGTGTGCATCAGAGAGAGAACGCGGGTGTGTGTGAGAGAGAAAATGTATGTGAGAGAGAGAATGCGTGTGTGCGTGAGTGACAGAATGTGTGTGAGACAGAGAAATTTTGAGCATGTGAGAGAGAGGGAGACTGCATGTGTGCGTGAGAGAGAGAATGCGTTTGTGCGTGAGAGAGTGAGAATGCGTGTCTGTGAGAGAGAGAATGAGTGTGTGTCAAGAGAGAGAGAATGCGTGTGAGCGTGAGAGAATGAATGCGCATGTGTGAGAGAGAGAATGCGTGTGGGCTTGAAAGAGAGAATGCATGTGTGAGAGAGAATGTGTGTGAGCATGAGAGAGGGAGAATGCGTGTGTGCATGAGAGACAGAAAGCGTATGTGTGAGAGAGAGAGAATGCATGTGTGTGTGAGAGAGAATGCGTGTGTGCGCGAGAGAGAGAATGAGTGTGTACGTGAGAAAGAATGCACGTGTCTGAGATAAAGAATGTGTGTGTGTGATAGAGACAGAATGCCTGTGAGAGAGAGAGATAATACGTGCGTGAGAGAGAGGGGAAATGCATGTGTGTCTGAGAGATAGAATGCGTGTGTGCGAGAGAGAGAGAATGCGTGTGTGTGTGAGAGAGAGAGAAGGTGTGTGCGTAAGAGCGAGAATGCGTGAGTGCGAGATAGAGAATGCGTGTGTGCATGAGAGAGAGTGAGTGTGTGTGTGAGAGAGAGAAAGCGTGTGTGAGAGAGAGAATGCGTGTGTGCGTGAGACAGAGAGCGTGCGTGTGAGGGAGAGAGAATACGTGTGTGCATCAGAGAGAGAATTTGGGTGTGTGTGAGAGAGAAAATGTATGTGAGAGAGAGAATGCGTGTGTGCGTGAGTGACAGAATGCGTGTGAGACAGAGAGATAATAAGCATGTAAGAGAGAGGGAGACTGCATGTGTGCGTGAGAGAGAGAATGCGTTTGTGCGTGAGAGAGTGAGAATGCGTGTCTGTGAGAGAGAGACTGAGTGTGTGTCAAGAGAGAGAGAATGCGTGTGAGCGTGAGAGAATGAATGCGCATGTGTGAGAGAGAGAATGCGTGTGGGCTTGAAAGAGAGAATGCATGTGTGAGAGAGAATGTGTGTGAGCGTGAGAGAGGGAGAATGCGTGTGTGCATGAGAGACAGAAAGCGTATGTGAGAGAGAGAGAGAATGCATGTATGCGCGAGAAAGAATGTGTGTGTGCGTGAGAGAGAGAGAATGTGTGTATGCATGAGAGAGAATGAGTGTGTGTGAGAGAGACAATGCGTGTGAGAGAGAATGCATGAGTGCGAGATACAGAATTCGTGTGTGCATGAGAGAGAGAATGCTTGCACATGTGAGAGAGAATGCTTGCAAGAGAGAGAGAGAATGCATGTGTGTGAGAGAGAATGCGTGTGTGCGTGAGAGAGAGAATGCATGTGTGTGAGAGAGAGAATGTGTGTGCGAGAAAGAAGACGTGTGCTCAAGAGGGAATATGCGTGTGTGCAAGCGAGAAGGCATCAGTGCATGAGAGTGAATGCGTGAGTGCGTGAGAGAAAGAATGCGTGTGAGCGAGAGAGACATAATACATGTGTGCGACAGAGAGAATGCATGTGTGCAAGAGAGAGAATGCATGTGTGCATGAGGGAGAGAATGCGTGTGAGAGAGAGAATGCATGAGTATGTGAGAGAGAGAGAGAGAATGCGTGTGTGTGTGAGAGAGAGAATGCGTGTGTGTGAGAGAGAATGCGTGAGTGCGAGAGAGAGAATGTGTTTGCATGAGATAGAATGCGCATGTGCGAGAGAGAGAATGCGTGTGCGTGTGAGAGAGAACGCTTGAGTGTGAGAGGGAGAATGTGTGTGTGAGAGAGAAAAAGCGTGTGTGCATGAGAGAGTGTGTGTGTGAGAGAGAGAGAATGAGTAAGTGAGAGAGAGAGAATGCGTGTGTGAGAGAGAGAGAATGCGTGTGTGAGAGAGGGAGAATGCGCGTGAGAGAGAAAGAATGCGTGTGTGCGTGAGAGAGAGCGTGTGTGCGAGAGAGAGAATGCATGTGAGAGAGAGAATGTGTGTGTGTGTGTGAGAGGGAATGCGTGTCTGTGTGAGAGAGAAAATGAGTGTGTGCGTGAGGGAGAATGAGTGTGTGTGTTAGAGAATGCGTACGTTCGAGAGAGAATGAGTTTGTGTGAGAGAGAATGAGTGTGTGCGTGAGAGAATGAGTGTGTGTGTGTGAGAATGAGTGTGTGCATGAGAGAGAGAGAATGCATGATTGAGAGAGAGAGAGAATACATGTGTGTGAGAGAGAGAATGCGTGTGGGTGAGAGAGAGAGTTTACGTGTGGGTGAGAGAGAGAGAATACGTTTGTGCGAGAGAGAGAATGCGTGTGTGCATGAGAGAGAGAATGCGTGTGTGCGAGAGAGAAATAATACATTTGTGTGAGAGAGAGAATGTGTGCGTGAGAGAATCAGTGTGTGTGCAAGAGAATGAGTGTGTGCCTGAAAGAGAGAATGCGTGATTGAGAGAGAGAGAATGCATGTATGTGTGTGAGAGAGAGAATGCGTGTGTGCAAGAGAGCGAGAGCAAAAGACTGAGTGTGTGTGCATGTAAGAGAAAGAGAGTGCATGTGTGCGAGAGTATGTGTGGGTGCAAGAACGAATGAGTGTGAGTGTGTACGAGAAAGAGAGTGAATGTGTGCGTGAGAGAGAATGTGTGCATGCGAGAGAGAGAGAGAACGCATGTGTGCGTGAGAGAGAGAATGAGTGTGTGCATGAGAGAGAATGCGTGAGAAACAGAGAGAATGCGTGTGCTAGACAGAGAGAATGTGTGTGTGCGTGCGAGAGAGTGTCTGCATGTGAGATGAAGAATTTGTGTCCATAATTTCTGTGTGAGTGTGCCTGAGAGACAGACAGAGAGAGAGAGAAAGAGAGAGAGAGAGAGAGAGAGAGAAAGACACATAGAGAGAGATTGTGTGTGCGAGAGAGAAAGAGTGTGTGAGAGAGGAGGGGAAGACGGCATGAGCCTGTGTGAGAGAAATACCGATTGTGCGTGTGAGAAAAAAACTGTTTTTGTGTGACAGGATAGTGTGTTAGAGTGTGTGAAAGAGACATTGCAAGTGTGTGTGAGAGAGACAGAGTTTTGGAGAGTGAGAGAGTGAGCGTGTGAAAGTGAGAATATATGAGATGGTGAATGGGAGTCTGTGGGTGTGCGTGTGTCAGAAATTGTGTATGAGTGTGTGTGTAAGAGTGTGTGTAACTGAGAGAGTATGTGGAAGCGAGAGTGTATGTGAGAGAGAGTGTAGAGAGAGAGAATGAGTGAGTGAAAATGTGTGTATGTGAGTGAAACAGAGAGTGTGTGTGCATGTTTGTGTGAGTGTGTGAGAGAGATTGTGATAGTGCGTGTGAAAATGTTTGAGTGTGCATTTGTGAGTGACTGTGTGTGTAAGTGTGTGCATGTCAGGGTGGATGTCTGCAAGTGTGTGAAAGGGCATGTGTGTGAGGGACTGAATATGTTGGGTGAGGGAGTGTGTGTGTACACGTGTGAGAGAGTGAGTGAATGAGAGTGAGGGACAGTGTATGATTCGTGTGTCATTTCTGGGACAGGGACAGAAAAACGTGGTTTATACACAGTTACATTATGGAGGGACAACATTGACACGGAAACTGGGCACTCAGATGGAAACACACGCACACACACACACACTACACAGCGGCATGGTCTCACTTTCTCTCTCACACACACACGATCTCACTCTCTCACACACAGAGGGATGGTCTCACTCTCTCACAAACACAAACACACGGTCTCACTCTCTCTCTCTCACACACAGGCATGGTCTCACTCTCTCTCTCACACACACACAGGCATGGTCTCACACACACAGAAAGGCATGGTCTCACTCACACACACACACAGAGGCATGGTCTCACTCTCACACACAGAGGCATGGACTCACTCTCACACACACAGAGGAAGGGCATCACTGTCTCTCACACATACACACAGGCATGGTCTCACTCACACACAAACACAGGCATGGTCTCACTCTCACTCACACACACACAAAGGCATGGTCTCACTCTCTCTCACACACACGGAGGTATGGTTTCACTCTCTCCATTTCACACACACAGAGGCATGGTCTCACTATCTCATGCACACACACAGAGGCATGGTCTCACTCTCACTCACACACACAGAGTCATCGTCTCACTCTCTCTCTCACACATACACAGAGGCACGGTCTCACTAATTCTCTCACACACAGAGAGGCATGGTCTCACTATCTCGCTCACACACAGGGGCATGGTCTCACTATCTCTCACACACACACAACGGCATGGTCTCACCATCTCACAAACACACAGAGAGACATGGTCTCACTATCTCTCTCTCACACACAGAGACATGGTCTCACTATGTCACACACACACAGGCATTTCTCACTATCTCACACACATACAGAGGCATGGTCTCACTATCTCATTCACTGAGACATTTCTGTGATGATACTTGAGCTCAGACCCTCACTGACTCTCGCCCAGACTAAATCTGTTACCAGTGCCCATGTTGCGTGTTGGGGTGTGTCTGTGTGGGTGTCGGTGTGTGTGTCGGTATATGTGTGTATGTTTCGGTGTGTACATGTCGGTGTGTGTGTGTGTCTGTGTGTGTGTATGTATGTGTGTGTGTGTGTGTCTGTGTGTGTGTGCATGTGTGTCTCTGTGTCTGTCTCTGTGTGCGTGTCTCTGTTTGTGTGTCTCTGTGTGTGTCTGTGTGGGGGGGGTGAAGGCAGGGGAGCAGAGAGGGTGAAATGTGGGTGTTGAGGGGCAGGCACGTGATTTATGATTTAAATTCCCAAACCCTGCCAATATTTTTGAGAAAGGGAAAGGAAATAAAGGACTGAAAATCAAGATAGAAATGGCTGGATGTAGAGCAGGGCAGGGAGAGACAGACAGAGACAGGCAGACAGAGAGAGAAACACACAATACACGGACAGAAAGAGGGAGACAGAGAGAGAGACAGAGACAGAGAGACAGAAGAGACAGACACAGGGACAGAGAAAGAAGACAGAGAGAGAGAGACAGAGTGGGACACACAGGGAAAGAGAGAAAGAGAGAGAGAGACGCATACAGACAGGGACAGAGAGACAGACAGAGAGAGAGAGGCAGAGATAGAGACAGAGAGAGAGACAGAGAGTGGGACACACAGGGACAGAGAGAAGCGAGAGACACACACAGAGAGAGATACACACACACATAGGCACAGAGAGAAAGAGACAGAGAGAGACAGAGACAGAGAGAAAGAGAGTGACAGAGAGAGACACACACAGAGACAGACAGACAGGGACAGAGACAGAGATTAATTATGGGAATCACACATACAGCAGGAAAATCCCAAGAAAGCCTCAGCAAATATCCTCCTCTCCATTCCCAGCCCTGTGTGTGTGTGTGTCTCAGGAAGCCAACCTACAGTCAGGCTCTGAAACGCTAGTGTGGGAGTAATCTTTAATATTTTTAAACTGCACTGACACAACTAATAAGGCTTCAATAAAAAAAGAGAGTTGTAGCAACTGGGAAATATGACACTTTTTTGCCCCAGAATTAACATCTCAATGGGCAGCAAGATCCCACAAGGCTCCTGTACTGGGAATTAACATGTCAATCAGACAGAGCCCTCCCCAGACGATGCAACGTGTCAAAGGGGCAGAGGTGGGGTCCACTCACCCCTCACCCAGAATAAATGTGCGCAAGGAATTGGTCAACTACATTCTGAAACCCTGTTCTCTCTCTGTATGGAGGGTGAGCAGCCCTCCCTGTCTGGTTGTGACTGTGTGTGTGTGTGTGTGCTTAATAATGTTTCTCGCCTCTCGTTAATTGCTTTCTTATGACTTGTTTGTACTTTGATGTTGCTGTAATGATATGAAATGCATTGAGGATGGAGGAAGAGAGTAGTGGGATTGTGTTTAAACTGGGATCGTGCTGTGTAATTTTTTATCACACTGCTCTCGCTCTCCCGACCCCCCACCAACTCATCGCTTCTCTCTTTTAACCTGAGGAACTTTTGTTGGGAAAGCAGGAAAGTGAAGATCCAAAATGCCTGGGGGCCAGGACAACAACAACCTCCAGAGGGGGAGCACAGGCCTGAGGCCTGTTGGCCAGGCTGCAGCCCATGGAGCGCAGCTGAGTGGGTGTCTGTTTATTCCCCCGAGGTTTCATCTCCTCTCGGGGTGGGGATTAGATGTGGGAGCCTGGTTTTTCGGGGCCTCTGGTTAACTGGGTCCTGTCAGATCATGGCCTTGTCGATTTTAAAATGGGTTTGAAGCCTGGGGTTAATGTAACCTGAGCATTGTTGACACAAACAGGTTAAACCCCCAGGATCTGGGAGACGGGACTCCCTCGGGAGGGATCTCTAACCCAAAATATCTTACCCTCTGGAAAGAATCGTCACACTATCAGAGGAAAGTGGGTGATAAAGAGGGCAAGATGATCGAATTTGACATGGAGAGAAAGAGAGCGAGAGAAAGAAATGAAACATGGTGAGAGCAAGAGAAACAGGAGAGAGAGAGGGGGGCCGTGTGAGATTGTGAAATAGCTGCAATGTTTGACTCTGGGGTGACTGGAAATAATTAAACTGGAAATAAAAATGATCAGATTATTGAGCTTCTGCAGCACTGTCACTTTTGGGATCTTCCTATGCGTCAATTGCCGTAATGCCATCGTTGCAGGCAGTGAGTGGTTTAATCAGCTAACCTGTCATTACAAACTTTTCAACATGAAAACTCAACCCATCACGCGATGTGTTTATGTTTGGATGTTGCTGAGAAATTGTCTTGTCTCACTGAGAGGGGAAAGGCTGGGATCTTGCTGTGCTATCTCCCTGTGAAAGATTTTCCTGCTCAGCCTTCCTACTAATGCTGCCTCTTTCCTCCCAAAGGGATGTTCCTGGCCACTTGAGGATTTGAAAAGTGTGTGTTTGGGAGCAGGAAACCTTCAAACAAGAGCTTCCTCCAGAGGGGGAATGCAGGCCTGAGACCTGTTTGACAGGCTGCAGCCTGTTGGGCCCAGGTGAGTTTTGTCTTTGTATTACCCAGAGGTTTAATCTCCTCTCTCTGGGGAGGGGGCTGACTTCCACCGGGACCTCTGGTTAACCGGGTCCTGTCGGATTGCGGCCTTGTCGTTTTTGAACAGGTTTGAAGCCTGGGGCTAAGGAAACTGCGGCCTTGGGATTTGACACAAATACGTCAACCCTTAACCAGCATCACCCACGATGTGTGTGTGGTTAGATTGCTGCTTGTGGGATCTTGCTGTGCGTGCGTGTTTATTAATGTTTCTAGCCTCTGGTCAACTATGTATTTCAATGTCGCTGTGATGGTCAGCAATTCATTAATTCTGCAATAATTAAACTGAACCAGTGTCACTGAGTCACGTAGGAGATTGGGGAAGGCAGAGAGCTGTAGACTCTTGCTGTGCTTTTGGTGCCACTGTTGTATTTCATTTTAAATTGATTTGTTTTTTTTTCTCAGTGTGTTTCCCCATCCCCCGCTCCCTCTAACCCTGGGGGTGAGGAGGAGATTGGATCCAGGAGCTGAAACTCGGGATGATGCAGTGACAAAGAGAATTAAATCACTTCTGCCGCGAGGAATCATCAGACACAGAGAGAGAGAATAATCAGAAACTGCCCTGTCTCCTTGTCGTTCGTTTACACACACACACATCCACAAGAGGGTGTGTTCTGGTCTGGACTGGGGGAGACAAAGAAGGAAAAAAGATGGAGGGGGAGCTGCTCCGCACTCTGATCCAGCATACGCCACTGCCTCCCTCTCTCAATCCAGCTCCAGGGACAGAGAGAGAGGTAGAGGGAGAATGGTGGTGTGAAGGGGGCGGGACAGACATAGTGAGAGAGAGAGAGCGGAAATAGTGAAAGAGAATGCTGACTGTCCCAGTAGAAGATTCATTGGTTTAAAATGGATTTGAGGCCTGGGGTAAAAGGAACCGGGGCCTTGGGATTGTGACACAAGCAGGTTACACCCCCAGGGTCTGGGAGGAAGGACTCCCCGAGGAGGGAATTAATACCTTAACATAAGAAACTCTCTCCAAGCCCCATTCTAATGTCAGAGTCATGTACATAGTCCAGGGGGATAAGATGTGAAAAGTCTGAGAGATAGGGCGAAAGATCTTCGATATGGAGATAGCGAGAGAGGGGGGAAACAGAGGAAGAGATTTCGGAGATAGAGGGAGAGGGGAGGAACAGAGACATCTCGGAGATGGAGAGAGTAAGGGGGAACAGAGAGAGGGAGGGAAGAGAGATCAGAGATGGAGACAGTAAGGGGGGAACTGAGAGAGAGAAAACAGAGAGAGATCTTAGATAGAGAGAGCACAAGACGGGGATCAGAGAGTGCGGGGCACAGAGAAGGAAGGGGGAAATATTTGGAATTTGTACAACAGGTGGATTGCTCCCTCTTGTCCAGGAGACAGAATCAAACCCTTAACCAGCATCAGGGACACAGACGATCTGTCTATGGTTACACTGCTGCTAGTGGGATCTTGCTGTGTGTGTTTAAAGCAAGCATCTGGTTAAAAGCTCGATCATGATTTTTATATTTCGATGGTGGAGATGCTGGTGTTGGCCTGGGACAACACCAGGTTATAGTGTAACAGGATTCTCCGAAAGCTAGTGTTTCCAGAGAAACCTGTTAGGACTATAATCTGGGCTTGTGTGATGTTTAACGTTATTTCTCGACATATATAGACACAGAGGGAGGGAGGGGAGGAGGGGAATATCTGTTTTGTGGGGGGGGGGGGTTATGTGAGGGTCCTGTTGTATTTGGATGGAGAAAGAACACTGCATTAAAAGATATCCCCTTTTTAATCTATCATTCAATCCCAATGCTGGGGGGGAAGTCGAGGGGGGAGTCGAGAGCGCGGAAAGTCGAGGCGGGAAAGTCGAGGGGGGAAAGTCTGGGGGGAAAGTCGAGGGGGGAAAGTCGACGGGGGGTAGTCGAGGGGGTTAAATTCGAGGGGGGAATGTCGAGGGGGGAAATTCGAGGGGGGAGAAGTCGAGGGGGGAAGTCGAGGGGGGAAGTCGAGGGGGGAAGTCAAGGGGGTAAGTCGAGTGTGGGAAAGTCGAGGGGGGGAAGTCGAGGGGGGGGGGAAGCCGTGGGGGGAAAGTCGTGGGGGTAGGGTTAGGGCGGGCCTGCCCACTGTGAAAACACCATTCCAAATTCCCAATTCCTTTTCCTCCGCCGCATCTGCTCCCAGGAGGACCAATTCCAATACCAAACAACACAGATTGCCTCCTTCTTCAAAGACCGCAATTTCCCCTCAGACGTGGTTGACGAAGCTATCCACCGCATCTCCTCCACTTCCCGCTCCTCTGCACTTGAACCCCACCCCTCCAATCGCCACAATGAAAGAACCCCAGTGGTCCTCACCTACCACCCCACCAACCTCCAGATACATCGTATCATCCTTCATCATTTCCGCCACCTCCAAACAGACCCCACCACTAAGGATATATTTTCCTCCCGTCCCCTATCAGCGTTCCAGAAAGACCACTCCTTCAGCGACTCCCTCGTCAGGTCCACACCCCACACCAACCCAACCTCCACTCCCGGCACCTTCCCATGCAACCGCAAGAAATGCAAAACTTGCACCCACACCTTCCCCCCCACTTCCCTCCAAGGCCCCAAGGGATCCTTCCATATCCGTCACAAATTCACCTGCACCTCCACACACGTCATTTACTGCATCCGCTGCATCCGATGTGGCCTCCTCTATATTGGGGAGACAGGCCGCCTACATGCGGAACGTTTCAGTGAATACCTCTAGGGCACCAACCAACCCAACCGCCCCATGACTGAACACTTTAACTCCCCCTCCCACTCCGCCAAGGACATGCAGGTCCTTGGCCCCCTCTATCGCCAGATCCTGGCCACAGGACGCTTGGAGGAAGAGCGTCTCATCTTCCGCTTAGGAACCCTCCAACCACAAGGGATGAATGCTGATTTGTCCAGCTTTCTCATTTCCCCTCCCCCACCTTTTCTCAGTCCTAGCCCTCAGACTCAGCACCGCCTTCTTAACCTGCAATCTTCTTTCCGACCTATCCGCCCCCACCCCACTCCGGCCTATCACCCTCACCTTAACCTCCTTTCACCTCTCGCATTCCCAACGCCCCTCCCCCAAGTCCCTCCTCCCTACCTTTTATCTTCGCCTGCTTGGCACACCCTCCTCATTCTGGAAGAAGGGTTTATGCCCGGAACGTCGATTCTCCTGATCTATGGGGAGTTTACAATAGTCTGCCCTCTAGTGGGGTCAGAGCACATTGCTGTGAGTCTGCCTGACTGCTCCTTGGGGGGTTTACAATATTCTGCCCTCTAGTGGGGTCAGAGCACATTGCTGTGAGTCTGTCTGACTGCTCCATGTGGAGTTTACATTAGTCTGCATCTGGTGGGTTTAGAGCAGACTTCAGAATTCTCACTGAAATTCCAGTGAAATTTAAAAAACAGATTCCTTTCTGCTGTTCATTCAATTACGTCTAAACTGCAGTCCCTGTTCCCAGTCCAACCAAATCCATAACAACACTGAAGGGAAACAGGGATTGAAATGTACACTCCAGGTTATTCTATCTTTCTAAATTTGTACAAATTTTTGTTTTATTTGTTTGAACTGTAAAAACATGTCGTTTCTTTGATTAATCACTTCTTAATGATATTGAGAAAATGTTTAAATGAAATGTAACTACTCTCTCTGACACACAAGGCAGATGTGCTGTTGCTGATGTTATCAGGGGCCCATCGAATTGAGCAAAAGGTATCAAGGGAGCAGATGTTTTGATGCAGATGTTGTGGTCTGGGATATAATTCTCATCAATTCCAATCCACAACAATACTTATGAAAACGCATGAACTTCTCCAAAACAAAACAGGATTTAAATATAAACATGAACGCTTCCCATCCACAACAATATTTGTATTTATGAACTAACAGTTCCCATACAAAGAAAGTTATAAATAAACTGAGATAGTTCGATGCACAGTAATATTTACATGTAAACAGGTCAGGTCCAATGCAAAACAATATTTCTGCACAGACAAACAGCTTTATACAACAATGTATATGGTATATTGTATGTAGTGTATAATAGAAAACCTGAAATAGCTCAGCCATTGAATTGTTCATTTGCAGCGTTGGATCAGAATCCTGCCTGGAAAGGATCAAACAAAATAATTTTGAAAGTTGGGTAAGGGTATTAAAAACAGAGCAAGGCTATGACACTCTTGGAGAGATTGATGTTTTGGAGAAGTTCAACAATTCACTCCATCCAGCATGCGGAGCTGCACAGATCACATTATTCCATTATCTATAAACCACAACGAGATACTCTGTTCAGCACAGCGACCTCTGCCGTGATCACCCGTTAATTAATCTGTAAACCAGGAGCATTTGCCCTCCCAGCATGTCGGACTGTGTACCCCACCCCAGTGCATTGATCTGTAAACCAGGAGCAGTTACCCTCCCCGCATGTAGGACTGTGTACACCACCCCAGTGCATTGATCTGTAAACCAGGAGCAGTTACCCTCCCAGCATGTCGCACTGTGTACAACTCCCCAGTGCATTGATCTGTAAACCAGGAGCAGTTACACTCCCAGCATGTCGCACTGTGTACACCTCCCCAGTGCATTGATCTGTAAACCAGGAGCAGTTACACTCCCAGCATGTAGGGCTGTGTACACCTCCCCAGTGCATAGATCTGTAACATTGTGTTAGGTCCCTGAGCAGTGTGGGGAAACTTGCAGCCCCCTCTCTCTCTCACTCGACCCTCTCACTCTTGCCGCCTCTACCTCACTCTTGACATCCCACTTTTTGTCCCTCCCTCTATCTCTCACCCCGCCTCTCTCTCTCTCTCTCGCCCCCTCACTCTCTCACCTCCTCATTCTCTCTCTCTCCCCTCTCTCCTCTCTCTCTCTCTCGCCTACCCATCTTTCACGCTCCTTATCCCTCTCTCTCTAAGACGTGCCCCCTTCCTCTCTCGTCCCCTCACTCGCACCTCTCTGTCCCTCTCTCGTGCGCCTCTGTCTCTCATTATCTCCTCCCCTGTCTCTCTCTCCCTCTCTCACCCTATCTATCCCTTGTTCCCCTCTCTCTCTCCCTGCTCTTTCACTCTCTCTCCGTTTTCTCACTCTGGATCCCCCTCTCTCGGTTTCTCTCTGACTGAATCTCTCTCTCTCCTGTCCCTCCATCCCTATCTCTCTCTGACGCACTCTGTCTCTCTGATCCTTCCCTCTCCCTCTGACAAGGAGACTAGGGATGGTGTGGGTGGTGGTGTTGCATGTGGGGGTGTGGTGGTGGTGGGGGCGAAAGAATAGAGAGATGTGGGAGGTAGGAGGAGGGGAAAATGGGGTAGAGACGAAATTGCGGGAGGGAGACAGAGATGGCAGAGTGCGGTGAGGGGGAGAGGAAAGAGTGGAGACAGATGAGAAATGGGGGTTGGGGTGCGTGAGAGAGAGAGGGGAGTCAAAGGGAGAGGTGGTGAGAAAGAGACAGTGTGCAGAAAGAGAGAGAGGGTGAGAAGTGATGAGAAAGAGTAAGGGAGAGGAAATGGGGAGGCCAGGCTGCAGTGGGGGGACAGAGGGAGTTAAACCCAGCTCATTAGCTCAGGGCCCGGTCCCCTCCCCTTCACTGAGGATCAGGACTTGGGGCTGAGACTGTCTCTCTCCAGCTCAGCTTCTCCAACACAAAGACACACAACAACATCGGTCACTCTGCTGCTCGGCACGCTTTAATCAACATTTTTATTGTTTACAAATGGAAGTGATGGATACAGTCAGTGGGATGGTGCCTTTTCTCACTGGCCCCTGAGTTGTGAGAAACATTGAAATGTTTTTCTGTAACCCCCCCTGTGGGATAAGGATGGACAAACCAGCGCTACCCTCAGTCTGTTACCACAGCGACAGGCTGCTCCATCGCTGAAACACTGAACTGAAATGATAAAATCCCGGATGGATTGATTAATGAAGGGATTTAATGGATGGATGGATTTGGGTGAACGAATATTTCACCCCAGTCTTCAGCTACTGCCTGAACTTAGTCTGGGTCACGGTATAAAACGTGGTGTTTGTGCAGCAACTGAGGAGCTGCAGCATGAATCCCAATTCCTTAACAAAGCCATGGAGATACCCAATAAATTACATCCAGGCCCATCTAGAATACAGCATTAACGTTGACCATAACAGGATGAAATTGGACGAGATCACAAACAGTAAAATGATGGATTTTTTTCGGTTTCTCATTTCTCTGTCCAACACCACCCCACCGTCACGCTAACCACCACACACTCTACTAGCAGGGCACACAATGCCCAACACCACCCCAACCGTCACGCTCACCCCCACACACTCCACCACCATCACAAACACTGCCCCACACCACACTCACCGTCACGCTCACCCCACACACTCCATCACCAGCACAGACTCTGCTCCACACCACACACACCTTCACGCACTCCCACACACACGCCACCACCATCACACACACTGCCTCATCACCCTTACCGTCATGCTAACCCCACACACTCCACCACCCTCACACACACTGCCCCACATCACCCTCACTGTCATGCTCACCCACACACACTCCGCCACCCTCACACACAATGCCCCACATCAGCCCCACTGTCACGCTCACCCCACACACTAAACCACTATCACACACACTATCCCACACCACCCCTACCGTAACGCTCACCCCCACATACTCCACCACCATCACACACCCTACTCCACACCACCCCTACCGTAGCGCTCACCCCCACACACTCCACCACCATCACACACACTGCCCCACAACACCCTCACTGTCACGCTCAACCCCGCCCCTCTCTCGCCTTCCCCTCTCTCCCAGCCCCTCTCTCGCCCTCTCCCTCCCTCTCGCCCTCCCCCTTGCCCTCCCCTCTCTCCCCCTCCCTTCCTCTTGCCCTCCCCTCCCTCCCCTCTCTCGCCCTTCCTATCTTCCCCTCCCCTCTCTCACCCTCCCCTCTCTTGCCCTCCCCTCCCTCCCGCGCCTCCCCTCCCTCCCCTCTCTCACCCTATCTGTCCATTGTCCCCCTCACTCTCTCCCTGCTCTTTCACTCTCTCCAAGTTTTCTCACTCTCGACTCCCGTCCCTTGATGTCTCTCTCTCCCCACCTCCCTCCGTTTCTCTCTGACTGAATATCTCTAGTTCCTGTCCCTCCCTCCCTCTCTCTCTGAAACACTCTGGGTCCCTGGTCCTTCCCTCTCCCTGTGACCCAGAAACTGGGAGGTGGGGGTGTATGGTTGGTCGTGAGGGTGCGTGTGTGTGGGGGGGGGGGGTGTGTTGAGATGAGGGAGGTAGGATGAGTGGGAAAATGGGATAAAGATGGAACAGCTGGAGGGAGAAAGAGATGGCAGGATAGTGAAAGTGAGGATGAGGGGATGGGAAGGGTGGAGGCAAGTGTAACACCGGGGTTGTGTGTGTGTGTATGTGTGAAAGGGGGAATGAGGGAGATTGAAAGGGTGAGGTGGTGAGAGAGAGGGAGAGAATTGAGGAGAAAGAGTAGGGGAGAGGAAATGGGGAGGCCAGGCTGCAGTGGGGGGACAGAGGGAGTTAAACCCAGCTCATGAGCTCAGGGCCCGGTCCCCTCCCCTTCCCTGAGGACCAGGACTTGGGGCTGAGTCTGTCTCTCTCCAGGTCAGCTTCTCCAACACAAATACACACAACAACATCGGTCACTCTGCTGCTCGGCACGCTTTAATCAACATTTTTATTGATTATAAATGGAAGTGATGGATCCAGTCAGTGGGATGGTGCCTTTTCTCACTGGCCCCTGAGTTGTAAGAAACATTGAAATGTTTCCCTGTAACCCCGCTGTGGGATAAGGATGGACAAACCAGCGCTCCCCTCAGTCTTTTACCATAGCGACAGGCTGCTCCATCGCTGAAACACTGAACTGAAATGAGAAAATCCCGGATGGATTGATTAACGAGGGAATTTGATTGATTGATGAATTTGGGTGAAGGGATATTTCAGCACATTCTTCAGCTGCTGCCTGAACTTAGTCTGGGTCACGGCATAAATCGCGGTGTTTGTGCAGCAACTGAGGAGCTGCAGCATGAATCCCAATTCCTTAACAAAATGATGGAGATACACAGGGGTATCCACAATATCATCCACCCGTCTCCATATAGAATACAGCATTAACGTTGACCATAACAGGATGAAATTGGCCGAGATCACAAACAGTAAAATGATGGATTTTTTTCGGTGTCTCATTTCTGTGTCAGTCTGAGCTTCCCCATTGGTGTGAGCGCGGAGTCTCCTGCGGGCTCTGCTGGTCACGAAAATGTGTCTGACGGTGAGAACATTGAGCAGCAGAATCAGGAGAAATGGGACACACGGGGTTAGAATGTGGTGGAGGAACTCGATTGTCGCCCAGACAATGGAGGATAGAACAGCGTCTGTTACCTCACAAAACCAGGGGCGGTTCCACAGCCGATACCGAGCCGTGAGCATAAAATCCCAGGAAATGCTCTTTAAACAGCTCAGCACAGTCACTGCTCCCAGAACCACAGCCGCCGTTTTCTCACTGCAATAATTATTTTTCAGCTTCTGGCAACAAATGGCCACAAACCGATCAATGGTGAAAGTGACGGTGAACCAGACAGAGCAGTCAGTGGCTGCATAAAGCAGGACGGCGTGGATATTACACACGGGGACGGAGTCCCTCAGGAAATAAAACTGTCCCCGATAAACAATGGGAATGTGTCTCAGGATCAGGTCTAGGATAATGACCAGGAGATCCGCCGCTGCCATGGACCCCAGGTAACGTCTGACACATGGAGACAATCCACAATCTTTATAAAGCAGGACGTAGATAGTCACTACGTTAACTGTGAGGAAGGAAAACAAACCCATTATCCATCAGCCTGGAGGCAAAGGGACCCGTTTGATCAGGGACCCAGTGAGATTTTAAAATGTGCCCCTGTCTTCAGGGATTTATTAAAATAATTGGAGCTGGAATAACAAATGGGAAGATCGGAATTCCTGACAAAAATGTGACATAAACCACAAGAAACCCTCCCTCCCCAAACACACAGAGACACATCCATAAGGACAGATGGTTTCTCGAACATTCCCACACACTCGATCACTCGAGAGCAGACACAGGTCACTCCTTCCGACTTCCTAATGCGGAGGGTGGAAATGTTGCTGTCCTGAAGGATTCTCTCCCAGTTTCCTGAAGACAAACCGAGTTTGGGAATTTCTGTATTTTGGTCTAAATTGTCATTGATCCTGTATCGTGAAGAAATGTAAATGCAGGGAAAACCTATTCTCCCCTTTAACTGCCTTAGGGGCCTTCGGAACAGTGTCTCCTTCTCCCTGGAACTGGATCTCTTCCCTCGGAATCTTATCATTTATTCAATTCACTGACATCCGGCCGTTCACAAACAATGTCAGGGACAGAATGTTCCGGTAGAATGTCAGTTATACAATGTCGGGGCCAGAACGTTCCAGGGAATGTCAGTTACAGAATGTTGGGGACAGAACGTTCCGGGGAATGGCAGTTATAGAATGTCGGAGACAGAACGTTCCAGGAATGGCAGTTATAGAATGTCGGGGACAGAACATTCCGGGGAATGTCAGTTTTTGAATGTCAGGGACAGAACGTTCCGGGAATGGCAGTTATAGAATGTCGGGGACAGAACGTTCTGGGGAATGTCAGTTATAGAATGTCAGGGACAGAAAATTCCGGGTAATGTCAGTTATAGCATGTTGGGGACAGAACGTTCTGGGTAACTCTTCACCATCACCTTTCCCCCCCCCCCCCCCCATCCACCCCACCAGCATGATGATACTCTGATCAGCACAGCGACCTCTGCTGTGATCACCCGTGAATTCATCTGTAAACCAGGAGCAGTTCCCCTCCCAGCATGTAGGACTGTGTACACCACACCAGTGCATTGATCTGTAAACCAGGAGCAGTTTCGCTCCCAGCATGATGGACTGTGTACACCACACCAGTGCATTGATCTGTAAACCAGGAACGGTTACCCTCCCAACCTGTAGGACTGTGTACACCACCCCAGTGCATTAATCTGTAAACTACGAGCAGTTATCCTCCAAGCATGAAAGATTGTATACACCACCCCAGTGCATTGCTCAGTAACACTGTGTTAGATCACTGCCCAGCGCGGGGAAACTTGCAGCCCATGCTGGAAGTGACAGGTTGTAAAGCTCCCATCCATTTCCAGCTCCATATCTCCATTGTGCCATGATAAGGGGGTGCTGTGGGTGTAAACATCACAGCCAGAGAGAGATGGTGGGGAAAACAGTTTAAATATCACCACATGGGATGGGTTTGGGGTATAGACAAAGAGGGGGAGACTGAGAGACAGTGTCATGGAAGGGCGTGTTCCCACGTTTCAGAATACTGAAATGTAGACACTTCGATCGCATCCTGCAACATGAGCCAGTCATTCCAGGAAAGATGGGAAAAAGGGGGTAATAGTGAGAAGTCAGGTGAGGATTTGGTCTGCAGCTTTGTAACTGGAAGTGGTTTCTACAGAATCATTGGGCAGATTCTGACAATGATTTCTCTCAGAGCCATTTTAATTCAGTGTGACAAAGGGATCATCCGCACGAGGCTGAGCTAGTTCTCTGGGGCTATCTTATCGAACTCATCTCATTAACTACCCACTCCACCCCATGGTGTCCCTCTCATTCAATATCAGCCCGATTCTCCCACCCATCATGGTTGGAGGTACACACTACCGCCCGGGTGCCCCTGGAGATTCCGTGATCTCTGGCACAAGTGTCACCTTTAACAAGCAATGGGCACATGTTTGAGCTTTCTCCGTTTGGAGCTTCCCTGCATAGTTTAACCAGAGCATGGCAGATAAGTGGCAATTACACCACGGTTTGTCTACAGGGGCATGGAGCTCCTGGTAGATGGGCTAGTACAGAGTGGGACCATTCTCTTCCCAGAGGAGGCCACACCACCAGACCCACCGAGCATGGTCTGAGCTCCCTACCCAGCTCAGTGAAGTATCTGCGGTCTGAAGAAATGTCCAGCAATACAGGACAAGCAGCAATAACATTCCCTGCTCTGTCAGGGTAAGGGTCACTGTATTTTCTCTGCTCCCTCACACTCACTGTATTTCTGTTATAGCACCGGTCCCCGAACAAGTCTCTCTCTCTCTCTCTCTCTCTCTCTCTCTCCCTCTCCCCTTCCCTCCCTCCACTTCCCGCCACCCCCTCCACATTAATAACACTGCATGGATACAACACTGTGGACTGACTCCCTCCGGACACCTCATCATGACCCTGTCCCCCACCTACAGCAGGGCCGCCCAATCCCTCCATTCCTCCCATTCCTGGAGAAATAAACTGGAATAGGTCAGAAAGGGCCAAGCCGGGTGGAGGAGTGTCCGATACCCGTTCCCTCCCCCCTCCCCCCTGCCATGTGGGGAGGACCCTGTTAGGAGCTGGAGAGGACAGGGCCTCCTCATGTGGAGATTCTGAAACATCCACGTCCCACCGACCGAGTATGGAGCAATGTTCAGTGAAGGACAATTCTCACTATAAAACCACTGGCATCTCCGTTTCCCCGCCGGCACAACTTAGAAGCCATGTTCCTGATGCCATCTCCCTTTTGTATCGAGCTGTTACAAGTGGAATCCCCACGGTCTCGGTGGGCAGGAGGGTGGGCTCACAACACATCGTCATCCCCACCTCCCAGGAAGGGAGCACGGAGGCTCCCTCCTACACCCCCCCTGTAAACAGCTCAGATACTGAAACTAATCTGTTATAGCTTCTGCTCTCCTCACTTGTCCTGATATCTTCAATAATCTGTGCTCATATGCACCCAGCGCTCACTGCTCCTGCAGCCCCTTTATTGTGGTATAGCCTGTTTTAAACGGTCTTTCATTGTCTTTCCTACCAAAGTGCATCACCTCACTCTGCTCTGCATTATTCCCCATCTGCCTTACACTTGAACACTGCACCAACGTATCACTGTCGTGTTAGAGTTCCACACTGTCCTCCAAAGACTTCAGAGTTATTCCAGGTTTGGTGCATCTACAAACATTGAGATTGTCAAAGCATCACAGTCCCCATGAAACAACTGAAATTCTGCCATACTCACGAGTGTGAGCAAGTGAAATACTGATATATTCCCACGGACAGAGTCAAATAATGACATGCTGTCAATGGAGCAACAAAACTCCTGACATATACGAGACGGAGTAGATGAAATATTGACAAACGACAGAGCAAGAGAAATCCGGATTGACTCAACTTATCTATATTCATCAGGGTATAGTGTGATGAAGTTGAAAGTGTGTACTGTACCTTTAAGAGAAGGAGACCTCTGAACTGAGAGCTTACAAGCACCTTTGATATGAGAGGATGGCAGACCCAGAAACAGTATATTGCTATGAGCTGGAGTCGGGTAATAAGCAGTTAAGAGAATGAGAGTCCCCAGAGTTGAGAATAGTTGATGGAAAATGTTCATTTACAGAGTGAAAAAACTCCCAAATTCCAATGTTTTTATTTAAACAGTGGAATTTGGGAGTTCTCTGCCACTCATATTTTAACAGTTTACGAGGTGAATTGAGCATTTCTTTATGTTTCATTTAAGTTACCAGATGAGCTTCACGCAGTGTCATAACAATTGCTGTGTGTGTATCTGTGTGTCTCTGTATGGGGCAGGTCTGGCAGTCTCTGTGGTGCTTAAAGTGATGCAATGCCACCCTCTGCTGGCCTTCCCACGCCACTGCACAGGCATTGGCAGAGATTGAAAACCAACCGGGATTCATTCGGTGGGGGGGGGGGGGGGGGAGAGGGGGGAAGAGGGCAGCTGCTCACAGCACCATCCAAACAGTTGTCTTATCCATGTACGGATCGAAATGTCCGTTAACCATTGTAACTGTCCCTGCTTTCACCACTTCCTCTGGAAGTTCACCCCACACACAATCCAGATTCTGTCTAGAATATTTACCACTCATGACTTTTGTAAATAATTTTCCTCGCACCTTAAAATATCCCTCAGTTTTGAACCCCCAACTCTGTGGACAAGACATGAGCCCTTTAGCTTATCTGTACCCCTCATTATTTTATAAACCCCTGTTATGTTACCCCTTAGTCTAATACTCTCCAGTGAAAAAAGTCCCAGCATACCAATCCTCTGTTCAATCCCTCCATTCCCAGCAACATCCAAGTTAATCTCTTCTGAACCCTCTACAGCTTAAAAATATCAAGGTCAATAATATCAAAGTGAACAGTTAAGGTATTTTCTAAGGGTTTTGGTGTCCAAAACTGGAGGACATAGGGTTAAGATGAAACTGGAAACATTTAAAAGTGACCTAAAGGGCAGCTTTTTCACCCAGAATGTGGTGTGCCTATGGAATGAGCAGGCAGGATGACCAAACTGGACACAGTATTCCAGAAGGGGTCTCACAAATGTCCTGTACAACCACAACATGACATCCAAATTCCGATACTCAAAGGTCTAACCAATGAAGACATGTGTGTTAAACACCTTCCTAACCACACTATCTATATCAGATGCAAATTTTAAAGAATTATACCTGACGGCCTAGGTCTCTGTTCTACAACACTGCCAAAGGCCCTACTTTTAATTGCATAGATCCTGCTCTTGTTTGATTTACCAAACCCAATACCTCGCATTAATCCAAACTAGACTCCATCTGCCACCGCTCAGCCCAGGGTGTGATATTACCACCTCCTCACCTTTGCCGTTTAATTTTACAATAGCCTCCCCATCTCCAGGAGGCCTGCACACTCTGGCCTTGATTTTCACAAAGAGCCTGAACTTGTTTTGCCTTGTGTGGTTAGGGGAAGGAGGAACAGATTGCAGACACAGTCAGTGGGGTGGGGAGGCTGGACAGTAATCAGCTGCCTGGTATCATTTCATGGTTTTAGGAAGAGGGCAGTCACACATGAGAATTGGGTAATACTGATCGGGGCTCTATGGGTAGAAATTATGGTCTTTCTCTGTCTCTGGTGTTCAATAATATGGGTTGGGAAGTATGTTCAGCATGGACGGATTGGCCCGAAGAGTCTGTACATGCTGTACATCTCTGTGACTCTACGACCGTTCATTGGGCAGACTGTGTCTGCAGGATTTCTTTCCTCAATATTTCAGACTACAGATAATAGCGATTAAAGATGTTCATAGTTAATTTCGATAGCATAGCACGTACCCTCAATATCCTACAGTTGAGACAAATATCTTATATTTGTTTAATAATACAACGTGTTTTGTGTAGTTCCGTAATGGTAACCTGATTATAATAAATCCACACCAAGCTGAAAGCGGGCACTAAAATATGACCCAAAATCTGGGTATGGTAGTGTAGTGGGTAGAGTCCCTGCCTTTGCGCCAGTCCTCTGGATTTGATTCCAATTCGTGAACTTGTGTGGTAGTGTTCCTAGCTCTGGACTAGAAGGTCTGGATTCAAGTCCTGCCTGTTGCAGAGGTATGTCACAGCATGTCAAAACAGGCTGATGAAGAAACACACAGGAGAATAATATTACAGCTTTATGGGTATTGCTGAGTGATGCTAGTGTCCCGATCTCGAGGAAAAAGGTCTAGGTGTAAAGACAACAGAAGTGTCTCATAGTACATTTGAGAAAACTGATTAAAATGGATTTAGAATTGTGACCACATGGAGAAAGAAGAGGTGTTCGTATTGAATTTCAGAATTTAGGCCCGGGATAACTGAAAGCACAGTTATTCGTGATTGGAGTCACATTTTCCAGCAGTAAACGTTTATAAAATCAAAATGCTCATGGATAGGGTGAGTATTCAGGGTTTTTCCCCAGGTTAGGGACATGGAAAATTAGAGGGCCTTGCTTGAAAGTGAGAGGGGAAAGGTTTTGATGAGGTCTAAGGGGCACCTTTTCATGCAGGCGGTAGTGTGCGTATGGAATGAGCTGCCAGAGGATGTGGTGGAGGCTGGTACAACCACAGCATGTAAAAGGCATCTGAATGCTGTCAGACCTGCTGAGCTTTTCCAGCAATTTCTGTATTTCTTTCAAAAATGCATTCATTTTAACTCAGGCATTCTCAATAAATTAAACATTTTGTTTTTTTAATAACGCAGGGCCATGTAAACATATTTCAAATTGACCGAGACCATTTTCTGCGAAGGGTATGGCTCTGTGTATGATAGCAGCAATGATGCACCTACATGGAACAGGGAATGTGATAGAGGCATAGTTTGGACAATGTACAAGGAAAACCTCACATGGTCCAGTTTGGGAGAGGATGACATTACTGTGTGATTCAGTTCAGAGAGGGAGAAAATGTAATCTGCCTGAGAAGGAACGACCTATTGCACTCTCTCTTCTTCATTATTCCTCATCATAGCAATGTGTGCGAACTAAAACAAAAAAGCTCTCTTGTCATCGTTACCATTCTTGTTTTTATAGGATCCCTGCAGTGTTCAAACAGGCCCTTCGGCTCAACACGTCCATACCAACCTTCCCAGACGCGTTCCCAAACATTTACCCCTGACTAATGCATCTAACTTAGAAACCCCTGAACACTACGGACAATTTAGAATGACCAATCCACCTAACCTACACAGTGTGACGAAACTGGAGCTACCATTAGAAACTCACGCAGACATGGGGAGAATGTGCAAACTCCACACAGACAGTCACCCGAGGCTGGAATCGAACCGAAGTCCCTGATACTGTGAGGCAGCAGTGCTAACCACTGAGTCACTGTGCCACCTTTTGGGTGACCGC
Source organism: Chiloscyllium plagiosum (assembly GCF_037043375.1). Taxonomy (NCBI): domain Eukaryota; kingdom Metazoa; phylum Chordata; class Chondrichthyes; order Orectolobiformes; family Hemiscylliidae; genus Chiloscyllium; species Chiloscyllium plagiosum. Next base: position 49,331,652 of record NW_028270178.1, on the reverse strand, counting down.
TGACCTGAATTCATTGGAACGCCTCACTGTATAATGCAAAGGGAATTCAGCCAAATCCAATTGTTCCAGGATGAAATCCCATTGCTAGCAGCTTGTGTGAGTAGAATAACTTCAGAAGCAGAATCACATTTTGGACAATCTCTCAATTTTTCCTCTTTGTCATGAGTTATACTAATATCTGGACAAAGTTCTTTCAAGTAAAAATTGCAGAGATTTCGTTTATTGGTGTGTGTGTGTGCCAGTGTTTTTAGAAAGGGAAATATTGATTATATATTTACAATACCCAAACACTTTGCAGTTCTTCTTTCCACCAATGTTTGAGTAACATTGCTCTGGGTCATAAGTGTGCTATTTTAAAAGATTAAAGAAACTAGCCTGACTTGTTCCTAAAACTGACCCTAACCCAATCTGAGACAGATATCATCGGCCATATCACAAACTTAGTTACATTTAACATTTGTTGTGAGCAGTGGCGGAGTGGGACTAGAAAAGGAAACAGTGACCCAAAAAGCCGGGGAACTATAGACCGGTGAGCCTGATGTCAGTGGAGGGTCAGTTGTTGGAGGGGATTCTGAGGGATAGCATTTAAATACATTTGGGAAGACAAGGGCTGATCGGGGTAGTCAACGTGGCTTTCTGCATGCGATATCATGTCTCATTAATTTGGTTACGTTTTATGAAGAGGTGATAAAGAAGATTGATGAAGGCAGTTTGGTAGACTTCAGCAAGGTGTTCATTTAAAGAAAAAAGAACAAAGAAAATTTACAGCTCAGGAACAGGCCCTTCGCCCTCCGAGCCTGAGCCGATCCAAATGCACTGTCGACATCTGTCGGTCAATTCCTAAGCACCTGTATCCCTCTGCTCCCCACCTACTCATGCATCTGTCCAGACACATCTTAAATGAATCTGCCGTGCCTGCCTCTACCACCTCTGCAGGCAACGTGTTCGAAACGCCCACCACCCTCTGTGTGATGTACTTACCGCGTGTATCTCCCTTAAACTTTTCACCTCTCACTTTGAAAGCACGACCTCTCGTTATTGAATCCTTCACCCTGGGAAAAAGCTTGTCTCTATCCATCCTGTCTATACCCTTCATAATTTTGCAAACCTCAATCAGGTCCCCCCTCAATCTCCTTTTTCGACTGAAAATAAACCTAACCAACTCAGCCACTCTTTATAGCTAGTATTTCATTCTGATTGGTAGACAGATTAGTAAGTTTGAGATACAGAAGAAGCTAGTCATAATTGGCTTGAAGGAAGAGGGATATTTTTCAGACTGGAGGCTTGTGAGCAGCAGTGTGCTGTAAGAATCAGTACTGAGATCACTGCATTTCATCATTTATGTAAAGGATTTAGATGTGAATATTGGGGCCATAGTTAGTAAGTGTACAGATGACATCAGAAAGGTGGTATAGTAGATTATCTCAGAGTACAACGAGACCATAATTAGATGGGACAAAGGGGCAAGGAGTGACAGATGATGGGCGGCACGGTGGCACAGTGGTTAGCACTGCTGCCTCACAGCGCCGGAGACCCGGTTTCAATTCCCGCCTCAGGCGACTGACTGTGTGGAGTTTGCATGTTCTCCCCGTGTCTGCGTGGGTTTACTCCGGGTGCTCCAGTTTCCTCCCACAGTCCAAAGATGTGCAGGTCAGGTGAATTGGCCATGCTAAATTGCCCGTAGAGTTAGGTAAGGGGTAAATGTAGGGGTATGGGTGGGTTGCGCTTCAGCGGGTCGGTTTGGACTTGTTGGGCCGAAGGGCCTGTTTCCACACTGTTACTAATCTAATCTAAGTGTAATTTAGATAAATACGAGGTTATGTATTTTGGGAAGGCAAATCAGGGCAGGAATTATACACTTAATGGTAAGGTCCTGTGGCGTGTTGTGGAACAAAGGGACCTTGGGCTACAGGTACATAGTTCCTTGGATGTGGAGTCGCAGGTAGACAGTGAGGACAGAATACATTTGGCACATTTGCCTTAATCAGTCAGAGCATTGAGTATAGGAGTTGTGGTGGCATGTTACATCTGTTCAGAATGTTGGTGAGGCCACTTTAAGACTACTGCGTACAACTTGGTTGTCTGCAGAAATGACTGACACAGATGTTCCAGGACTGGAGGGTTTGAGCTTTAGGGAGAGGCTGATTAGGTTGAGGTGTTTCTACCTGGTGTGTCAAAGGCTGAGGGGTGACATTATGGAGGTTTATAAAATCATCAAGGGCATGGATATTCTGAAAAGCCACGCTTTGATCCCCAGGATAGGGGAGTCCAGAACAGGAGAGCATCAGTTGAAGGCGAGAGGACGAATGATTTAGAAGAGACCTGAAGGTACATGTTTCACACAGAGAGTGCTGAGTGTATGGAAAGTGCTGTCAGAGGAAGTGGTGAAGGCGGTTGCAATCGCACATTTAAAAAGTATCTGAAAGAGGAGGGATATTGGCCAAATGCTGGCAAATGGAACTGGATCAGATTTGATATCTGATCGGAGTGAACAGATTGGACTAACGGGTCTGTTTCCGTTCTGCATGACTCTCTGATTTTAGATTCGATTAGATTACATTACAATGTGGAAACAGGCCCTTCGGCCCAACAAGTCCACACCGACCCGCCGAAGCGCAACCCACCCATACCCCTACATTTACCCCTTACCTCACACTACGGGAAATGTAGCATGGCCAATTCACCTAACCTGCACATCTTTTATAAGAGGGATGATGAAAAATTCTGAAAGGACCTTTCAAGTCGGCATTCTCTTCACTGAAAGCTTATCGTGCCTTTATGTTCACATTGATTGAAAGCTGCGTTAGTTAAATATTTGACAGAGAAGTGAGTCACGGATAATGGGATACAGAGAGGAAAGTGGAGCCGAGTCCATAACCTGATCAGCCACAATCTTAGTGCCTGGTGAAGAAGGCTCAAAGTATCTAATGACACACTCCTGCTCCTCAGTCCCATGTTTCTGTGTTCCATTCAGCCCCTCAAACCTGCTAGACAGGAGCAGTTGGAGGCTACTTACTGCTATAACCTGTTTCACAGCAACAGAGGAGATCATTCGGCCCTCAAGACTGTCCCACACTTTGAGGTGATTTGGGAAATGTAATTGGAAAACCCAGGTTGGGTATGAAAGAGGCCCCTCATCTCTCTTTACAGAGATCCCCCTCTCTGCAACTTGTGCTCTATTTCTTGGTCATGTTATAGACCAAGATTCACTGTGAATTCAGCCCCCATACCTCACCCAGAGATGGCTCACAAAATCCTCTGGTGTCCCTGACTGCAACATTCAATAACAGACATTCATGAAAATAACACCCACTAACTTTCCAGTAACAGAATGGGAGTACATCAGAAACAGTGGCAGGTCGTTCACTCCCCAAGCCTGCCTTGCCCTTCACTAAGATCGTGACTGATCTGCTTTCGGTCTGAAATCCTCTGTAATGCTCAATTCCTCAGAGACCTCACCTCTCTGATAGGTCAATATCCATCTACCTCCTCTTCAAATACTTTCAATCTAGCTCCCCAACACTCTTGAGAAGAGAAATCCTGACATTCAACACCACCTGTTGAAGAAACCACTTGTTACTCCTCTATCATGGCGAATTGATGTGAACAAAAGAGGTTGACACAAGGGTTCAGGTAAAAATGATTGGCCCTGATATCAAGGCAATGGTTGACTTTTGTTGACATCAAGGAGCTTACCAAAACTGGACTTACTGGGAATCAGAGTAAACTGTTCAGTGTTTGGAGTCAAACATGGCACAAAGGAAGACGTTTTTCATCTCAGTCCTGGGTCAGCTCTGTGGGAGATCCTCAGAGTCGCTTCCTCTTCACAAACATCTTCAGCTGCTTCATCAATGTCTCACTGCCCCCACCCCCACCCCCACCCCCACCCTCCCCAACATAAGATCAGAAGTGGGGATGGTCACTGAAGATTCTACAATGTTCAGAACATTTTATCCCCCTTCAGCTCCTGAACTGATCTGTGTCCATGTGCAGCAAGACCCACACTCCACTGAGACGAGTGCTGTTAACGTGTCTGTAGCATTCATCTAACAGCACTGCCTATTGCCACAAGAAAACAAGAGTTCATTCAGCACCTAACGCTGGTTTCACAGGAATATGCAGAAACCATTCAGCCCATTGACACTATTGGAGAAGAATAGGGGCAGCCCATTCAGTGCCTCCAGCGTATTACTCAGGACGAGAAGGAGTCTAGTGTGATGGACCACACTAGAGCCTCTCGAAAATGTTTGAAGTCAGTAGCCTAGACTCTAATTTTCAAAGTTTGGGAGAAGATTTGTAGCTCGGGTACTCGTTGTTGTAGTTCTGTTCGCCGAGCTCGGAATTTGTGTTGCAGACGTTTCGTCCCTGTCTAGGTGACATCCTCAGTGCTTGGGAGCCTTCTGTGAAGCGCTTCTGTCATGTTTCGTCCGGCATTTATACTGATTTGTGTCTGCCGCTTCCGGTTGTAAGTTCCACCTGTCTGCTGCAGTGGCCGGTATATTGGGTCCAGGTCGATGTGCTTATTGATTGAATCTGTGGATGAGTGCCATGCCTCTAGGAATTCCCTGGCTGTTCTCTGTTTGGTTTGTCCTATAATAGTAGTGTTTTCCCAATCAAACTCATGTTGCTTGTCATCCGCGTGTGTGGCTACTAAGGATAGCTGGTCGTGTCGTTTCGTGGTCAGTGGTGTTCATGGATGCGGATCACAAATTCCCAGCTCGGCGAACAGAACCACAACATAGACTCTAATGTTTTCTTATTGTAAAGGAAATGTAAAATGTCTGTTACAGATGCAACGTGACTGGTCAAGCTATTCCGTGGTAACAAAACACCATTTATTTAAACACGAAAGATGAAATTAAACCAAAGAAAGAGGGATTTAGAATAATTCTATTGGGTAACTAAACAGAATAATAGACCTAGGAGCTATTACTCATGAACTAGTCCAACATAGGAAATTCCCATAATCACAACCCTTGGCAAAAAGGAAAATTCAGGAATTGAATATCGCATCAAGAGAAAAAAAGAGAGAGGAGCAGCGAGGAAACATTCCCTGAAGCGTCCAACTCTGTGGAGACCCTGATAGTTTTTGATGTTACTGAGAAACCAAAACCAAATCTTAATTTGTGAGAGCTGGCCACACCCATTCATTAAAATAAACCTGACGTCTCGCTCGCTGTTTACTCAAGTGGTCTTAACTAGCCAGCTTGTCAACAATCGTTCAATCTCTCTCTTAAAAGAAACCAGGGCAAAAGAAAATCTCTTAAAGCTACAGCATCATCACACTTGTCAGCACATCGAGCTGTTAAACAGGAACCAAGGGTAACCCAATCAGGCCCTTGGCCCTGTCCAATCGGATGAGGAAGAAGCCAGTCAGTCCCTTGAGCCACTTATACAGGAACAGGAGGAAGCCATTCGCACCTCAATGCACCTACACGGGGGCAGAATGAAGTAATTGATGCTGATTCCTGATGAATGTCTGATGCCCGAAACGTCGATTCTCCTACTCCTCGGATGCTGCCTGACCTGCTGTGCTTTCCCAGCAATCGACTCTCTACTCTGATCTCCAGCATTGGCAGTCTTAAGTGTCTCCAGATTAATGCTCTAACATGATGAACAAGTGGAGCAGAGGCTGCACAGACAGACTGCTCCACATTGTTCCTCGTGCCTCCGTTGCTTATGATACACATGTGGGACTTTAACGTGGTTTTCTAGTGGTGAGCAGGGAAGGTATAAGTCTTGTGTGAAGTCTCAAGAAGGCACATTTCATCTCCGAGAAGACAGCCTGGTGTTCTCTATGTAGGGCGGAAGCTGGTGGGAATGGATACCTGTTTCAGAAGGAAAGTATTGTGGCTGCTGATGGGGATTGTGTGCAACCTGACGTTCAGTACGGGTTCACACGCTGACTGCAAAATAACATGGAGATAGTTAATTTAGGCATATGAACGATTAGGAAAGTCATGTTAGACCGATAAATGGACTCTCTAAGTTCAAATAATGCTGCGCTTGCTCATGTTGATCTTGTCTAGTGCACATCCTGTTCAGTGTAACCTATATGCCTTACTCTGTCCAAGTCTATTTCCACCCTTTGATCTGTCTGGCCATGCTTACTATGATCTGCCTCCACTGCTCATAAATAAAGTGTTTCCCTGTACTGATGTACATGTGACAATAAATCAAACCAATATATCCTGGGTAAAGTATGAAATGTCTCTCCCTAGCAATGTCTCTTTCAGAAATAAATGATCACTGCCACTCCTCGTGTTTCAGCGTCACCATTTCTTCATCTCTCACAGCTCTACAGATTACACACTCAGCTTCTTCACTTTTTTCTCAAGATACCATCACCCATGTCTGTGGTAAGGAGATCATTCCTCACAAAGGAGATCAAATCTGTAGAGAGTGCCCCGAATGCTCTCTCAGCAAGGCTCTACCACAGCAGGAAGATGGCTTTACTTACGTACTCGAATCATCTTACAATGAATGACAGCATACCATTGTCTGCACCCATTACTTACACAGGGTTTGATTCGGAGCAGGAAATGTGTTGCTGGAAAAGCGCAGCAGGTCAGGCAGCATCCAGGGAACAGGAGAATCGACGTTTTGGGCATAAGCCCTTCTTCAGTAATGAAGAAGCAGTCAGACTGGAGCATGGGTCCATAGCTGATTCGGAGCAGTCAACATAGACTTGTTAGTGGGAGATCATGCATCCCAAATTTGTTAGAGTTCTTTGGTGAAGTGATCAAGAAGTTTGATGAGGGCAGTGTGATAGACTGGTCTCTATGGATTTCGGTAAGGCCTTTGATAAGTTTCCACATGGCAGGCTGCTCTGGAAGTTTACATCACGTAGAATACTGGGGGAACTGGCCAATTGGATACACAGTTGGCTTGTTGATAGGAGGGTTTAGTGGAAGGATGCTTGTCAGACTGGAGCATGGGTCCATAGCTATTTGTTATTTATGATTTGATTGAGAATGTACAAGGCATGATTAGTAAGTTTGCAGATGACACTAAAGTAATTGGGAGCTTGATCAGTGAGGAAGTTTATCAGAAATTGCAGCAGGTCCTTAATCAGGTGGGCAAGTGGGCCGAGAAATGGCAAATGGAATTGAATATATATGTGTGAGGTCTTGCATTTTGGCATCTCAAATCAAGGTAGGAGTTTTATGATGCATGGGAGGGTCTTAAGGGGTATAATGGTCAGAGAGACCTTGGCGTTCAGGTGCACAGTTCTCTGAGAGTGGAGTCACATATGGACAGGGCAGTGAAAAAGGCATTTGCGACACTGGCCTTCATCAGACAGGATATTGAGTATAGAAGTTGGGAATTTATATTACAATTACACAGGACTTTGGTAAGGCCGCACTTGGAGTATTGTATTCAGTTTTGTCACCTTGTTATTGGAACAAAGTTATGAAATTTGAAAGAGTGCAGAAGAAATTAACAAGGACATTGCCAGGACTCAATGGTCTGAGATATAGGGAGAGGTTGGACAAGCGAGGACCTTTTCTTTACAGTGTAGGAGACTGAGGGGGGACTTTATAGAGCTGTATAAGATCATAAGGGATATGGATAGGGTTAATGCTCTCAGTGTTTTCCAATGTTTAGATAATCGAGGACGAGGTGGGATCAGTTTAAGGTTAAAGGGGAAGGAATAAAAAGGAACCTGAGGGGCCACTTCTTTACACAGAGGGCAGGTGCGTGGATGAGCTGCCAGCAGATATGGTTGAGGGGGGTTCATTATCAACAGTTCCAAAGAATTTGGATAAATATGTGGATAGGAAAGGACTAGAAGGATATGGGCCATCTGCAGGGAATTGGGGTTAGCGTGGATGGACATTTACAAGGTGGAGTTGAACTCCTTTGTTAATTAAAACCAAACACCCAGAAAAGCTCGCCTCACCTTGAAATCTGTTAAAATATGAGTGACACAGATCTCCTACATTCCACTATTTAATCAAACATTAGCAAGTTAGTTTCTTACCTTTAATAGTGAACACTAAACAACAACTATTCGCAAATCCAAGCCGCGCTTGTCTTCGCTACTTACTATCTGACTCCAACTCTGTAAAAATGTGCTGTTCCAATAACCCACATATTAAACATTACAATTTCAAGATCAGACAGACTCTATCTTTCCTGCTGTGTTCACTCTTCCAGCTGCTGATCTCCCTGGATCATGTTTTTTTTTACTGCAAGTAGGTTTGACATGAACATGTCTCTTTGATAGAGAGTGTTTGAGATAGCCAGTTAGCACTCCTACTCTACAGCAGTTACTGTGCTGTTGGATGGCAGTGACTCTTCCTCTAGTGTTCAAAATACTGTGCTTATGTACTTCCCATGATACAATAATTCTCATAATTTGATTGATTTCCATGTGTGCAAACAATAATATTCAAATTCCATTGGCTTCTGGTATCCCGAGCATTATTTAAAGTCTTTGATTGCATTTGAATTGCTGTCAAAACAGCAACCAAAACTCAGGTTTCCATTTCCCAGCTAATTGTTACATTTGGAACAGCCTAACCTTCAGCTGGCATCTGTGGCTGTGCTTTCTATTCAGCAAAACCTGGTCTGTCTTAACGTGAACAGACAAGCTTTCAACTTCATAACACCTTCCTTTTTCAGAAATAAAATTAACCATCAGAATGAAAGGACGGCTTCATTTCTTTTCCTCTAATTCTTAATCCAATTATTATGAAATAAAAAAGTATTAATCTCAGTTATACCATTCTGTACACATATATAACACAGGAATAAGTCAAATCTTATCTGCACTGTTTCCTTCAAATCCGCAATAACACATCTGCTATCACATTTTTCGGGCCCACGGCATGTACATTTTGTAAGTCTAAAGTCGGTAACATCAGACTCCAATGCAATGGTCTCATATTTTGGTCTTAATTATCCCAAACAGTCCGAAAGGATTGTTGGTGTTGTCCACAACCGTCTCTGACAATTTGTTTGTCATTTAAACATTAAAAAATTGTCAGGCCAGGACGAAACAAAATCATTCTTTTTCAATAATGGAGATTTTGTATTTTTTCTGGTGGATATTGCGTTTTTTCGAGAAGTAGCCAATTAGCCATTCAATTCCATCGTCATACTTCTGCATCAATACATCTCCGACCACTACATTCCTAGCATCAGACACAATTTTCAAGAGATTTTAAAATATTTGGTGGAGCTAAAACTGGTGCGGTGATTAATCCGCTTTAAAATTCTCAAATGCCTCCTGGCATTGTTCTGTCCACCACAATTCTGTGTTCTTCTTTCGTACATCCATCAGTGGTGCCAATACGCTGCTGACATTTGGAACAAACTTATGATAGAATCCACTCAGTTCCAAAAATCAAAGGACACCAGTCTTCGAGGATGGTCGTGGAAATTCCTCAATGTCCTTCGTCTTTGTGTTCCATGGGATCAACCTTCCATGTCCATTGTAATGTCCCAAGAACATCACCTCTAACTTCGCGAATTCTGTTTTCTTTAAGTTGTTTTTACTAAGTTTGCTTCTTGTCATCGTTCAACATGCTGTGCCAGCTGTAACATGGGAAATAGATAAGCTGCAATATTTGTACATCTGGCCACAACGTTTTTCCTGAGTCTCAAATATGGCTGGTGCATTGTTCATTCACATGACATATGCGATAACGTTTTTGTCATATCCGGTATCTTTACCAAATAGTTTAACTGACTCAACATTTTTTTTAATTTGAAAGGGGCCACTAAACCTGGCTTTGAAGGGATTTCCGACCACTGCTGCCAATACTAATGCGTCATCCCCACGGGAAATCGTCAAAGATTTAGAGTTTTCATCTGTCACCTGCTGCACTGTGTACTGTGCCCTCTTCAGGTGCTGTTTAGCTAACTCACCTACTCAGTCTAATCTCTTCCTCACCACACATACATAATCCAAGTGTGAGATCCCCAACTTCTGTCCTGTCAATTTATATTTAGTTAATTCAATATTAACTCAATATTAACTCAAATGAAGTAAACTGAGTAGATTTATTTAGGACATCTCCAATGGCAAACAATTTAAAGGGACACCTTTATCCCAATCATTCAGGCAATCTTGACAGTAAGCTGTTAACATGGTCTTTAGCGTCTGATGCTAACTTTCCTAGGCTCCCTGGGATTCAAAATGGGACACGCTTGATTTGAAGTGCGACATGCCTACGCTATCCATGATTTACTTAAACAGCTGAGCGGTAAAATGAGACCATTGGTCTGACTGAATCTCTCTGGGCAGCCCACAGCGAGTAAAGAAAGCTACCAACTCCTTCACCTGCATTTTTGTCTTAACACTCCGTAATGGAATTGCCTTCAGAAATCTGGTAGACAAATCTATTATGGTCAGCAAATATTGGTTTCCACTTTTATTTTAGAAAGGGGGGCTACACAATTAATCATAACACATGTGAAAGGTTCTTTGGATACATGAATTGGCAACAAAGGTGCTGACTTTATGACTGCCTGTGATTTACCTACCATTTGGCATGTATGACGTACAACAAAAATGAAACATGTTCTTGTGCATTCGAGGCCACAACAAATGCTCTTGTACCTTAGCCTGAGTCTTCCGTACACCTCGGTGACCGTCTGCAGTTAGTTCATGAGCTACCCGTAACACTGTCTGCTACCAGTAACACAATCTGGTGCACTTCCCTTCTGCACTAACTTGCTGTGGTCTCCATTTTAATTTTAGGATTCTATCTTTAAATTAATAACATTTGACAATATGTTCTGATTCCTTTTCTGTGTGTGAATATGGTTCTAATTCCATTAGCCTTTCAGAACTAAACACATCTGCCTGACCAACTGCATGTTCAGGTTTTGATTCCTGCACCGCATCATCAAACAGGGTGTCAGTTAACTGGACATCAACTCCATCGTCTTTTTCTTTCGTTTTTCCTTCCTACTGTAACTTATGACAGTGGGATCTTGTTACGACACAGTCTGGAAAAATTCCTAGGTATTTTTCTTTTAACTCCTCAGTTCCCTAGTCTTCCATTGGCTTCTCCGCCACAAAGGGTGACTATCCCACCTTGGCTTCTGCTAAATCGTTCCCAATAACAAACTGTATTCCTGGATCTGACACTCTATCACTCACTCTCACTGTTACTTCCCCAACCTTGATTTGGCACTCCAACCTAATGTTACGCAATGGGAATGCTTAATTTCTGTCTCCATTCCACAGATTATCACGCTCTTGAGTATCATGTCAGGAAGAGTGAAAATACTTCTATCACTTACTATCAGAGGCTGAGAAAAAGTGAGCACTGCAGATGCTGGAGATCCGAGTTGAAAAGTGTGGGGCTGGAAAAGCACAGCAGGTCAGGCAGCATCCGAGAGATAGGAGAGTTGACGTTTCAGGCACAAGTTCTTCATCGGGAAAGTGGAGGCAAGGGAGAGGAAAGGGGACTAATAAATAAATAAGAGGGTGTGGGTGGAGCTGGGTGGAAGGTAGCTTGGAAGGCGATAGGTAGATACAGGTGGGGATGATGGTGATAGGTCGGAGAGGAGGGTGAAGTGGGTAGGTGGTAGGACAGCTGGAACCCTCAAAAAATACAGCATCAACATCGACTTCACCAATCTCCAAATCTCCCCTCTCCCAACCTCATCCCAGATCCAACCTTTCAAAGTAGCACCGCCCTCTTGAACTGTCTTAATTGTCCATCTTCCCATCTATCCATTCCACCCTGCCCTCCGACAGATCACTGTCACTCCCACCTATAACTTTCCATCGCCTTCCCACTGACCCTCCCGCCAGCCCAGCTCCTACCCTCCTATTTATCTTTCAGCTCCCTTGTCCCCAAGCCACATTCCTGACGATGGGTTTATATCTGATATGTCACTTGTCCTACTCTTCGGATGCTGCCTGAACTGTTGTGCTTTTCCTCCGCCTCACTTCTCAATTAATAGAGACTGAGCAGATCCCATATTTCGCAAATTGTAACCTCCTGTCCTCCCCACACCCCCACCCCCCTCCGCTCTTTCTGAGTAAACTTTATCCACAGAGGCGAATTCTTTACAGAGATCAGGCACTGCCTCCATACACAGCCCCTGCCCAGGCTGTGCACTTTCCTGCAGCTCCTCGGCTCTACTTGGCGTCCGCCTTTACCAGTTTCACTAATGCGACTGGCTTAGCCTCTTTTACCACAGCTTTTCCCAAAGTGTCTTCCTTCAATGCCAAGCACGGTGTGTCCCAGCTTACTGCAGTGAAAACAGTTTTTCCCAGTGCCCTTCTTAAACCATCGGCACTGTCATTTTATGTGTTCCACTCCGTTATAGTGAGAACACCTAAGGCCTTTCACCACCTTTCAACCTCCTTGGGCTTCTTTTTTCACCTGTGTATTGCCAGTGTTATTTACTCTATGTTTTGCAGTGTATGATCTCCTCTTCTCCCAATTTCTATCCCTCACAGGATGAAAGTCCTCCCACAATCTAAATTTCATCTAATGCACCAATGTATATTTACCTGCCATTTCTGCCGCGTTTCTCACTTCTTGAACTTTATTCATTCACATGAATTCTTACCATCGCTGGAACTGAGTTTTTAATCACCTCTAGCAGAATAATCTCCCTTCGGGACTCACAGGTCTTATCCATATTTAAGGCCTGCATCCATCTGTCAAAATGACTGTGTTTAATTCTTTCAAACTCAACATAACTCTGACCTGGTTCCATCTCTATACTTCTAAATTTCCGTCGATATGCTTCTAGTAACAATTCATAAGCAATCAAAATAGCCAGTTTGACATCTGCATAATCTCTTCATCCCTCATCTGACAGCGCCGCAAACAACTCACCAGCTGTGCCCACCAGCTTAGTTTGAACCCGCATTTCCCACAAGTTCACTGGACACACCATCTGCCGCGTCTATATTTCGAATGAAATAAAAAAGGTTTTGACATTTTTCTCACCGAAATATGGCAATATATTAACATAGTTGTATACATCCCAACATTCTCCATTTACCTTCATCCTGTGAATTTAACTTTCTTATCGAATTTCCAACTTCTGAATTTCAAATTCTCTCCCTTTTTTCCCTCTATTTCTCTTTCTCCTTTTTCTTTCTCCCTTTCTGTCTCTTTCTTTATCTTCTAAGTCCAGTTGGCACATTTGCAATTTAAGTTATTTTCTGTGCCTCTGATACACCGAAGTGCTTGACCAATTCCATTAAAATGTCAGCTTTCGTTTTGTCGATGGTTAAACCCAATTCTAATCTATTTGTTAATTTTAAAAGTATGCCCTTCCTCTGTCTTTCTAAATTTACTTGGCAAAAGTGGGAATTATCTTCAAACCCCAGAACATCTTTAGTAATGTTAAAAGCCATTTCTTTTAATTTGACCAACCACAAGGAATCAAAATTAAATGCATTTTATGATCTTTTATTTGAAGATCTAGGTCACTAACAGCCAAGTGATGGAATCTGCTGGGACCTTTTGTACCCCAAATCTGTTCAAATCCCATACGACAAGCCCTCAAGCTGTTATGATGTCGATGTCGAACCCATCTGTTAATTAAAACCACACACAAAAGCTCACCTCGCCTTGTTATCTGTTAAAACATGAGTGACAGAGAATTCCGAAATTCAAGTATTAAAAGAAAAATAACAATTTATAAGTATGCAAGTTAGCTTGCTGAGCTTGAATGTTTTTTTTTTCAGATGTTTCATTACCATGACTAGGTAACATCATCAGTTAGAGTCTCCGGTGACACACTGGTGGTATGTCCGTCCTCTCTATTTATAGGTCTTGGTTTCTTAAGTTGTGTGATGTCATTTCCAGTTCTTTTCTTCAAGAGAAGGAAGAAAGAATATAAATTGACGTGTTTATTAATGTACTTCTGGTTAGAATGCCTCGTCTCGAAGAACCTTCGTGCATGTGTTTGTTTCGACTGTCCTAGGATGTATGTGTAGTCCCAGTCAAAGTGGTATCCTTCTTTGTCTGTATGTATGGAAACTAGCGATATTGGGTCATGTCTTTTGCTGGACAGTTGGTGTTCATGTATCCTGGTAGTACGACAACAGGACAGTTTGAAATGGAGGAAAAATTATTTTATATACACTGTTTAATCTGCGTGTGTTCAGAAAAGGAAGATTGTTCAAAAGTGTACAACACATTCTGAATGAACAACGGAGACACAGTTAACAATAATAGGTGCAAATGATGTATACAATTTATGTGGCATTAAGACATTATTTGATCCTCATCTGAAGTGATATGTTCCCCTTCTCTCAACTTTCCCCCTTTTCTGGGATTCCACACTCTTGTCGCTCATTCTTATCAGGATGTGTGTTATAAATCTTGCTTATGGTATCCCAACTTATTTCAGTTAATGCCCTTTCTACCGGAAATTAAACATATGGGCCTGCTGGGTTCTTTTAAAAGTTAGTGTCTTCATATTATTGGAGAGAAAAAATCTGGCATCGGACCTAGTATTTGAACACATTACTCTGTTGTACATGTACTGTACAAAGGACCACAGCACACAGGAATTGCCAAAACATTGAGGGATGTACATCTACTTCTTTGGATAATTGAGCAATGTAACTACAAAGACATGTTGGAGGAGCTGGCCAGAGTTAATTGGAAGGGGAGCCGAGCAGGGAAGACTATGGAGCAGCAAAGGCAGAAATGTCTGTGGATGATTCGGTAGCTAATGTCAGAAATTCATCCCAAAGGAGATGAAACATACTCAGGGGAGGACAAGGCAGCCATGAGCGATAAGGCATCAAACCAAAAGAGGAAACATACAATGTGGTGAAGATGATTGGGAATCCAGAGAATTCATTAGCTTGAAACTACATAAGGCTGGCATCACTGACACTGCAGAGCTCTTAATCATGGTCAGGGAGAGAAACAGAGGGAAACACGTTCACCTCAAACACAGAAGATGGCATTACTGAAGGAAAATTGCAGATGAATTAAACAATTGAATTAAAATCAGTTAAGTGCTTTTGCGGGAAGTGTCAGATTGAAAGCATGACCCGGGGAGAGATCCTCAGCAGAAAGAGAATTTAAAAATGGAAGTATTTCCACATTAGAAACCAGAGTAGGTCACTGAGTACAGGGCTGATGGGTGAATGGGTCTCGATGTGAATTAGGGGACAGACAGCAGAATTGTTTTTCAGATATTGCAGCTCAAAACTGCATGTTTATGTAGTGTTGTAAACCGCAGCAGCAGAAGAAGTAGACCTGCATTCAACCGCAACCTGTAACCTTTTGCCTTGGATAATCTCCTCAGTCTGCCATTACCATCAACACGATCTATGGTTCAGTGACGAGTGTGGGTGAACGTGTCAGGGTCAGAACCACATGAACATAAACCTCATGCTAACCCGTTAAAGCTACCTCACTTGAGCAACAGATCTGATTGAAGCTCTGCAATTCTGCCACATTCAGTCATAAATGCTGATGGATGATGAAACAAATGACGGAGGAAAGGGCTGCACAAACATGCCCATCCTAAATGATGGAATAGTCCTGCATATCAGTGTAAAAGATAAGGATGTAGTATCTGCACCACCCTCAGCCAGAGTTGTTGAGTCAATGATCCATCTCACTCTCGTCATGATGCCCACAGAATCACAGATGCCACCCTTCAACCAATGTGATGCACTGCACGTGACATGATGAAACAGCTGAACACAGTAGATTACGACAAAGGCAATGGTCCCTGACACCATTCCTTCAATAGGACTGCAGACTTGTGCTACACAACAAGCCATGTCCCTGTTAATGTTGAAAATTACTCAGCTATGTCCAGTCCTTTAAGAGGAGTATAATTGCAATCTGTCCAATTACCTCCCCCTCAGTCCCACCACGACAGTCAATTGGTGGGAGGTCTTTTTGACAGAGCTGTCAAGCAGCACAGAAATAACATGCTCATTGTGGTTTCGGATATGTCCCCAAGTAGAGATGGTGCTGCTGTGGAAGTGTCGTTGGATTACTAATCCAGACCAGGCTAATGCTCTGGCAGCTGGTGTAAGTTAAACAACAATTAATAAAATATCCAGATTTAAAATCTGGTACCAGTAACAGTTATCCTGAAGCCAATGTCGATTGTAAACAGGAGTTTGCTTCCCCAATGTGCTTTTAGGACGTGAATCTCCCGTGGTTTTCTGGTCTGGCCTAAAATTGACTCCAGATGCACAGACCTGCGATAAACGATTCGATGGTCTCTGACATGGCTCTAAAATTATCATTCCTGTATATAATCTGTCTCGCCCTGTCAGTGTTTTATATATCTTACTGAGATCTCCACTCATTTTCCTAAATCCTATGGAATACAGGCCCAGTCGCCCCAAACTCTGCTCCCACAACAAACCTGTCATCCCAGTGATCAGTCTGCTCATCCTTAACTGCATTCCTTCAATGTCAGGTTTGTCCTTTACTAGGTAAGGAGACCAAAACTGCACACAATACTGCACAATGTTCAAGATGGGGTCTCACCACGGCCCTGTCCAGCTGTGGTAAGACACCCTTACTCCTGGGCTCAAATCCGTCTGAAATATGAAGGTCAACGCACCCTTTACCTTCCTAACTGCTTTCTGTTCCTGCAAAAAAAAATTTCAGTGACTCGTGTACAGGGAGCTCCAGATCCTTTTCAATGTTGCAGCTACCCAACTGGTGGGTCTATGTACACTGGTAAGTGTCCCAGTGTCATTCCCAGCATTTTCTTCTGGCTTCAGAACTCACTGCCCCGTATGGACGGCGGAGGTCGATGAAGAATGAGATGAAGAGAAGCGTAGGTCCCTTTATTGTGTAACATTTTCCAACCTTTTCAAATTGTAGGCTGCCGTTCTCTTTTTCTCATCGAAGGGCACAACGTCACATCTACCCACATTGTTCTTCATTGCCCCGTATTTGCACAGACACTCCACTTGCCTCAGTCACCTTGTAGCTTTTTTTTACATCCTTCTCACCCACTCACAATCCGACATCGATTACCGCCATCGAAATATTGCATTTAATTCCCTCTAACAAACGTTTGGTGTTTATTTGAAATAGCTAGGGACCAAACACTGAATCCTGCTATACGCTCGATCCTCTGCTCTAAACAAACATTGATTTATTACTACTCACTGTTTTCTATTAGCTCTCCCATTCTAAAATCATGCCCTTCTGTTCGCCCCAGCCCCATAGGATTCGAATTTTCAGAGTACGCTTGGGGCTTTATCAAAATTCTTACTGAAAATTCAATCGTATTGCATTGATTGCTTCTCCATAGTTTTGCTAAAAGACTGTTTCTCAAATATGATTCCCATTTGATAAACCTCTGTTGCCTTTGTCTCAGCCGATTACTTTCAGTTAAAATACTTTCTCCATAACGTGCATTTGCTAATTTTATTCTATTCCCTTTTTCTCTCTCAACAGATTAAACTTTCCTCGTATTGCTAGGAAGATTGTTTTTTTGTTTTGATTTGTTTTCTTCTGTGAGGACATAACTGAAATATTTGCTGCATAGTTCTGCCAATTCCCTCTTCTCCATTCTCCACTCTCTGGATTCAGTCTGTAAAGAAGCTGCACCTTTTTTCCCCTTAATTTTGCCATTGACGTACTTTATGAAACTGTTACAAGTTCACTCTTATAATCTTTGTGCATATAGAATGTTCTGAAACCCAATAATTGCTGTCGTAAGCTTTTTAATGATTGACCTTGAACAACCATGCACTCATAGAAGCATAGACTCTGCACCATCAGAAGTACAGCACGGTCGACATTCGTCCCACGAGCCCCATAGCTGGGAATGTGATGACACTTCAAGAGGTTGTCCAAGTACTTTGTAACAGCTGTGAGGTTACTTATGACAACTCCCTCTCTGGTCGTACATTCCAGAGCCCAAAACCCTCTCGGTAAAAACAAACCATCCTCAAGTCCCCTTTAAATCTCAAACCCTTCACTTTAAGAATGTGCTCCCCATTGTTCTCCCTCTGACTAAAAGGAAGATACTGTCTACCCACTCTGTCCATGTCCCTCATAATCGTTTCCTTCTGAATCACATCCCCCTCAGCCTTCTCTGCGCCAAACTAAAAAAAAAACCCGAGCTTATCCAGCCTCCCTCCATAGCTGATATACTCCATCTCAGGGAACATCCTGGTGAATTCCCTCTGCACCCGCTCCAGTGCAATCACATCCTTCCTGTAATGTGGCTCCCAGAATTTCACACATTATTCCATCTTGGCCTAAACAAAGCTCCGCATAGCTCTTATAATCTGTGCCTCGACAAATAAAGGCTATGCTTACGCTACCTTTTGCTTTTTCAACTTGTGTATTAACCTGTCCAGTCACATTCAGTGATGTGTGGAGAAGCTCCTTCTGAGCTCCCTCGTGTGCTGCCATTCACTGAGTACTGCGCTGTCTGCTTCCTTCTTCGAAAGTGCATCACCTCATATTTATCAGGGTTGCATTCCATCTGCTACTGATCTGACCATCTGCGTCGTCCTGGAACATAAGACCTTCCTCCTTACTGCCAACCACCCGGTCAATCGTTGTATCAAACACAAACTTAGTTATCACACTCTCCCCACGCCTCGTCCATATTCACAGATACACCATTTATGAATAATACAAATAATAAGGCTGTAGATCACACAAAAACAGGTTGTAGCCCAACAGGTTTATTCGGAGGCACGAGCTTTCGAAGCGTTGCTTCTTCATCAAGTAGTTGTGCGCTTTGAAATCTCATGCCTCAGAATAAACCTGATGTTGTGTGATTTTTTAACTTTGTCCACCCCAGTCCAACACTGGCATCGCCGAATCACAAATAATAAAGAACACAACATTGATCCCTATGGTGCACTATTAGACACCGGCCTCCAGTCACACCAACAGGCTTCTACCATGACCCTCTGACTCCTACCACTAAAGTTGATTTAGATGCAACTTGGCAAGTCACTAATGACTCCTACCTATTCCCTCGTTATTCTGTTCCACTTGACACACTTGTTGAATACCTGGAGATTCTCCCTAAACTTGCCTGCCAGCAGATTTCCATGCCCCTGTATTAGTCAGTCCTCACCGAGTGAAGAATCTCCTCATTATTGCAGTCTTATACGGCATGTCCCTTATCCTTAAATGTAGAATAGACAGCCAGAAAAACATCCTGTTTATGCACACCCTGTCATATGTTTTGTGAATTTTCAAAATGTCACTGCAATCACCTCTCATTCTTTGAAACCTGAGAGTACACATATTCTTTCTCAGATGAGGTCACCAAAACTGTACACAATATTCCAGGTACAGGTTCATCAACTCTGCACACAATAGTCCAGGTACAGTCTCACCAATACACTATAAAACTAGTTCAACATTTCGTTGCATCGATATTCTGACTCTTTTAATTGAAGGTGAACCCAACTTTAACTTTACACTTACATAATTCCTAAGTTATTAAGGATGATTTCCTTTCAAAAATGCATACTGCTTCTCTCCAATGTTGCTGCTAATTTCCAAATATCCAATATCACATCCTGTTTCTTGGCTTCCAAAAGAGTCTTTACAGATGTCAAGTTAATTGCTCTGCATTTCTTAAAACTATCACTTTATCCCTTTCTAGATGCCTGGATCCATTCCATTCATCTAGCTAGCATGCTTGGATCACGTTTATTACTTTCCATTTATCTACAATGGCTTTCCAGCTTCTTTGGAATGTACAGTAAAAAAAACACAGTCATTGAAAGTGCAATTAATACTTCTATTGATGATTTATTTCTGACATTTTGATTGGAAGTACATCTGCTTCGTCAGGCTTAGCAATGCTCAATCCAGCTCTATGTTCAAGTACTACCTTGTTACTGATATGAATTGACTTCATGCCTTTAGCTGCAGAAGGCCGGTATGATCACTTGGGTGATTTTCTGGGTGATTTTCTGGGTCTTCCTCCATGAAGACAGATGCAAAGTAACTGGTTATTTCTCGGCCATTTCTCTGTTCTCCACAATAATATCTCATCTCCCGATTACAAATTTCCACATTTGACCATGCTTTTATTTTATTTCCTTTGAAATACATATACAGATCGATGCAGTCTTTGAGTTCCTGTTTGTTAGCGTGCATGTTTGCTTTTTGATTTCCTTATCAGTTTCATGTCCCTCCTTTTTCTGGATTGTAAACTTCTGATATCTCTCAGGTTACCCCAATGTCTGGATTTCCTCTGGAGTCACTTCTTATGATAAATATAATCTTTAATTTGTTATGTTAAACATCATTAAGTCAGTTTCTCACTCTTGGGTATTTGTACCTTTAAGCAATTGACTTTTGTTTCAGACTTTGCAGTATTTCTATAAACCAGATATATCCAAGAACATTGTAAGAGGATAGAGAAGAAATTGTGGGGGCCTGGCAGATATTTTTACATCATCGATGGCCACCTGGTGATATCCTGAATGTCTGGAGGACAGGGAATGCCGTGCCCTTATTCATGAAGGGCTACAAAGCAAAACCTGGGAACTATAGACCAGTAAACCGGACATCTGTGGGTAAGGTAGTTGAGAAGGTTCTGAGAGATAGGATAAACATATATTTGGAAAGGCAGGGTGTGAAAAGGACGCTTTGTGTATGGGTGACCATGGCTGACAAATTTATTAGCGTTCTTTGATGAAGTGGCTAGCAATGTTGACGAAGGCTGGTAGACGTAGTCCAATTGATTTTAGTAAGGCCTTCAATAAGGGTTCATGTGGTACGCTGCTCTGGAAGAGTAGATTACATGCAATGGAGTGGGAACATAGCAAATTAGATACAAAATTGTCTTGATTAAGGAGCAGAGAGTAATAGTGGAAAGGATTCTTGTCGGACTGGAGGCCTGTCACTAGTGGTGTGCCTCAGTGGTCGGTGCTGGGACCATTACTGCTTGTTATATGTATAATGATTTAGTTTAGAATGTACAAGGCATGATTATTAATATTGCAGATGACACGAAATAATGTGGTCTCGTGGACAGTGAGGAAGGTTATCAGACATTGCAGCAGGACCTTGATCAGTTGGGGACGTGCACCAAGAAATGGCAAATTGAATTGAATATGTATAAATGTGAGATCTTGCATTTTGCAAAGTCAATTCAAGGTCGGAGTTTCATGGTGAATGGTTGGGCCTTAAGGGTTGTACAGGAACAGACGGACCATGGAATCTAGATGCATGGTTCGCTAAAAGTTGATTCAGAGATAGATAGAGCAGTGAAGAAGGCTTTTGTCACACTGGCCTTCATCAGTCTAGGTATTGAATACCGAAGTTGGGGATTTATGTTGCAGTTATACAGGATGGTGGTGAGGCCATACTTGTAGCATTATGTTCAGTTTTGTTCACTTTGCTCTTGGAAGGATGTTATTAAACTGGAAAGAGTGCACAAGACTTTTGTCAAGGACTCTATCGTCTGGATTTTAAGGAGAGGTTGGACAAGCTAGAAATTTTTAACTTTAGGGTGTATGAGACTGATGGGGATCTGATAGAGTGTTTCAGATCATGGGAAGCATGAACAGAGTGAATGCACTCAGTCTTTTTTTCCCCAGGGTTGTGCAATCCTGGACTAGAGGGCATCAGCTTAACGTCAGAGGAGAAAGAATAAAAGGGAACCTGAGCAGCAATTTTTTTATACACAGGGTAGTACGCATATGGAATGAGCTGCCAGTGGAAGTGCATGAGGTGCGTGCATTAACAAAATTTAACAAGGATTTGGACAAATACTTGGGTTGGAAAGGATTGGAAGGATACCAGGCAATATCATGAAAATGGGATTAGTGTGAATGAACAGTTTGTTCGGAATGGCAGAAGGGAATATCTTTGTGCTGTAGGACTGTATGACTCAAACAACTATTGCTTGTCTTTCACTGAATGTTATATTTTATTTTTCCTATTCACTGGAACTAACTTGAGCCTCTAGCCTCCAGGCTTCCTCGATGTTTGACTATAATGTTCAAAATTTCGATATTGCGTCACAATTCCTCAAAGCTGCTTCAGCGCACGGTTAGGAATTAGCTCTCCTGACCACACAACACCAAATCCGAAATAACCTGCTCTCTAGTTTGGTTCACAACATACTCTCCAACTACCTGGTATACACTTATGGAATTTATTTTTCACAACATGAGCAGTCACTTAGTTAACGCAGTTTCAATGCAACTTAACACCATCCAGTATTGCTGCAGCACCCACAATTATTTGTTACTCTTTTACAGGATGAGGGCGTTGCATTTATAACCCATATTTATTGCCCATGGCAGAGAGCAGTTAAGAGGCAACAGCATTGCCTTGGGTCTGGAGTCACATGCAGGCCAGTCCATGGAAGGACAGCAGTTTCCTTCCCTAAAGGACATCAGTGAACCAGATGAGTTTTTCCAACATTCGTCAATGGGTTTATGGTCATCATAGACCCTTGATCCAAAATATGTATTGAATTCACATTCCATCATCTTCCATGGCAGAATTCGAACTCGGGTACGCAGAACATTACCTGGGTGTCTAGGCTAAGTTACCAGCGATAATAACACAATCGCCTTGCTTCCACTTGCTTATACTTGCATACCAATTTCCAGAGCATATGAAGCAAAGTATTTGCGCGACAGTCTTGGTCTCGATATATAACACACCAATGTTTACTTCGCCTTGATATTTGCAAGATCCACCCAAACTGATTCTGT
Source organism: Chiloscyllium plagiosum (assembly GCF_037043375.1). NCBI lineage: Eukaryota > Metazoa > Chordata > Chondrichthyes > Orectolobiformes > Hemiscylliidae > Chiloscyllium > Chiloscyllium plagiosum. Next base: position 49,309,007 of record NW_028270178.1, on the reverse strand, counting down.
GGAATCTGAGGTACAGGGTCTGAGAAGTTATTTGTGATAGACTTGGACAAGACGTTATGGGAGGCTCACCTCGACGCTTAGATGTTTTGAAAAATTGGTCAGCAATTCAGGACGAGCATCAATGTCCTGCCCGCTCTGCTAGGATAAGAGTCATCGTATTCTCTCTGCTCCCTCACACTCACTGTATATCTGTTTTAACACATATCCCCGAGCAAGGCTCACACTCTATCTCCAAATAAGGCTCAAGCACGATCATTCTCACTATTGCATTCAGCACATTCCCTCCCCCACTTTTTCTGTCACTGGCCCAGTAGCTCCGCACACTAATAACACTGCATGGATACAACACTGTGGTCAGACTCCCTCCGGACACCTCACCCTTACCCCCTCTAGCACTAACAGCAGGGGCACCCACTCCCACCCTCATTGCTTCAATCCTCTTCTCCCATTCCAGGAGAAACAGCCTGGAATTGGACAGCAAGTGCCAAGCTGGGTGGTGGAGTGCCCGATATCCGTTCCCTCATCCCCCTACCCTGACATGTGGGGAGCATCATCGAAAGAGCTAGAGAGGACCAGGAGGCCTTGTGTGGAGATTCTGAAACATCCACGTCCCACACACCCAGTAAGGTGAAATATTTAGTAAAGAACAATTTTCAATTTAAACCCACTGTCAGTTCCAACCTCATCTCTTTCACTCGCAAAAGAACAGATATCCCATTGCACAGATATGCAGGCATTGAAATATACAAAAGTATTGGTAACCACTACAATATACTGACATGCACAATGCATACAAGGAGATAGGCATACACACACAAAGAATCACACAGACACATATACAGTCACACACAAATTGACAGAAACACAGATAGAAACACACTGTCTGATACACAGACAGACGTAGTCACAAAAATACGCAGATAACAAGCACATGGACACACACACACAGACAGATACTAGTGTCATTTAGACACAAATAAATAAGTTTTTGATTTATGAGGAGATCAATGATTCTAGGCAGAAGGTAGGGGAGTGATGTTGAGGACCTTATAAGAAATGATCGAATGGCATGGCAGTCTTGATAGGCCTATTGTCCTAATTTTGGTTCCTTTCTTTAACGCTTGTGTGGTGTTTTGCTATCAGGTATTCTCTTCCTGAGACAGCAGCAGAGGCTGGATTTGATACATATTTCACTGGAAAGAGTCAGTGGTAATGTGGACAGAGTTGGAGGGCAGAGTGGTTTCTGTCTATTCCTAGTTAGTGTATCCATATATTCGGAAATTGGCAGTGAGTTGATGTGAGGTTAATACAGTTTTAAAATAATTGGTCCCAGAATGAAATAAAGATGTATCTTTCCCTTTAGTGTTGTGCTACCTGTGGTGTCTTCATCCTCTTGGAGCAATGAAGACTAGGTATTGAAGATATTTAAGGCTGAGCTCGACTGATCTTTGCCGGACAAGAGTCAATGTTTGTTGGGAACAGACAACAGTCGGATAGTCAGCCATAATCGGATCAGCTATAAGCATTCTGAATGGTGCAGCCGAATGGTCAACTGCCGCCCCTATCCAATGTGTTGTTCCTTCAATCCAGCCTTCGATGTTGGTACAGAGATATACTGTTGCCCCTACCCTGTGTGCTGTTTCCTAAATCCATCCCTCGAGTCTGTTACAAGGTAGGGGACCACCCCATTCAGCCACACAGGATCGTTACAATGAGATGGGAGGAGACCATTCTTCCCCTCGAAGTAGTTACACAGGAACATAGAAGGAAGCAATTCAGCTCGTTGAGTACATTACGCAGCCCGCGAGGTGGCCATTCAACCCGCCTGAACTGCTGCAGAGGAACAGAGTTGCTGTCGCAGTAGAGATAATTGCATACTTTTACAAAACTGTAACTAGTTTTGCGTCAGAGATCACTGTGGGGTCATCAATGATCAATAATCTAAGTCAAATATCTGGATGAAGGGACTGAATGGATGAAATCTGAATTACCTTGTACACCAAGATGATCATTCAACATATCTTCAAATGGATGTAGTGAATCTGCATTGTGATATAGACAGGGAAGGTTAATGAGCAAACCTTCAGAAGAAATAATATAACGTGAGTTGTCTATTGTGGTAGGAAGGATAGAGCAATAGGAAACAATTTAAATGGAGATAGATCGCAGAACTCTGTGATGCAGTTGTTTTTCATATTCTTGGTACATGAATCATATGAAGCCTGTCGCAGATGTAGCAAGTGATTTGAAACGTTTGTGGAAACGGGTATGGGTTTAATTAGGAATGTTTTACTGCATCTGTACAGGGCGTTGCTGAGATCACATCAGATACACTGGGTGCAGTTTTGATCCTCTAAACTAAAAAAGCGGATGTAATTCCTTTCGAAGGTGTTCAAAGATGCTTCCTTTTACTCATTCCTGAAATGAAGGCCTTTTGTTATCGGGGATTATCTGCAAAGGTCTTAGATGAGAAATCGGATTGAAGCACGATTTTCAGAAAAGGTTTTCAGCTGTTTGCATATTTTCTCTTGTTAAGGAGACTAAAGTTAGAGAATTTTTAATGAATGTGATTTGTTGATATAAACACAAATATTATGAAGATATTAACCCATTTATAAAGATTACGCAGACACATATAAAGACGTCATCAAATTATAAAGCGGACACTTTTTTTGCTAATGAAAGGCACTGTGCACAACCATAGCAATGATGCACCTGCATACAGCATACAGTCTATTATCATCCATTCCAGAGAATGTTCATGGAAATCGCACATGGTCCAGTTTGGTAATCAGTTGACCTTATAGTATTTTTTCACACAGAAAGGGACAAAAATATTACCTGCCTCAGAAGCAGCAGCCAATTAGTCTCTCTCTCTCTAACTTTTTTCTGCCTGAAAACAAGGTGTAAGAGCAGAAACCCCCTGAGTCATCTTTGCCACTCGTGGAGGATTGCTGATGAGGATTCATAGGAATCACTCCACTGCCCGAAGGAAAGGGAGTTCAGCCACATCCAACTGTTTCGGGACGAAATCTGCATTCCCAGACATTTGTGTGAGCAGAATAACTTCAAAGGCAGAGAAACATTTGGGACACTCGATCATTTTACGATTCGTTCAGAGTTCAACTTTCTGTGTCTCACATCTTTCTAGAAAATTAACCAGTCTGATACCCATTTCAATGGCCGCAGCACTCAACTGGTTGCATTTAAAATTTGCTTTCACCAGTACAGGCGTGGGAAAAGACATCGGTGACCCTCGAATATTGGTCAGAACACGATCAAGAGATTCTCAAAGGGCTGTTAAAGTTTGTGATGACTGGATATTTCCATTTATTCAAAATTTTGTATGTTAAACATTTGACAGATAAATGAGAGTCAGAAAATGGTACACAGACAGAACAGTGCTGCTAAGACCATAATCAGATCATAGTGCGTGGTGGAGCAGTGACACAGTGTCTGATGACCACTCTTGCTCCACAGTCCCATGTTACTATGTTGCATTCAGCCCCTCACAGTTCCTGCACAGGAGCAGATGGAGGCCACTTGCTCCAAATACCTAGTCCACAGTAACACAGGATCTCATTCAATCCCACCAGACTGTCACACACGGTTTGGTGAGAGTTGTAAAATGTTATTTGGAAATCCAGTCTGGCTTCGAAAGACGCCTCTGGTCTCTGCACAAAGTACCTCCTCTCTGCAACTTGTACTTCATTTGTTGGTCGTGGTCTAGACCAAGATTCATTATGAATAAAGCCGCATACATCATCCAAAGATGACTCAAAAGAGCTTTGCTCTCTCTGATTGCAACATTCAATAACGGAACGTCTAGGAACATTACAACCATTAACTTTGTAATTACAGAAAATATGAACATAAGGAACAGGCTCAGGTAATTCGGACGGTTAAGCCATTTTATACGATCATGGCTGATCTACTGTTAACATTAACTCCTCTTTAATACCCAATCCATCTCTCTGACAGGTCAAAAATACATCTACCTCCTCTTTAACTACTTTCATGATTAAGCTCCCTTAACTCTCTAAGTCCAGATAATTTCAGACATTGATATCCCTCTGTGAGAGGAAAAGACTCCCCACACAGACACCATCACCTATTGATATGAACAAGAGGTGAACACAGGAGCTCAGGAAAGAGTGAATGGCCTTGATATCAAGGCAGTAGTTGATTGAGGGTGTCAACGGGACCATCTACTTATTTCAGTTTAATGGGAATCAGGTGTATCCTCCCAATTGGTTGGGGTCTTTCAGAGCACAAAGGAAGATGTTTGTGGGCCCTTGACTGACAATCCTCTCAGTAGCAGAACATCTGTTCAGGAGATCCTCAAGTTAACTTCCTCAGCACAAACATCTTCGGCTCCTTCGTCAACGTCTACGCGCCCACACCCCTGGCACCACTCTCCCCCCATCCATCATAAGATCAGAAGCGGGGTGATCACTGAAGATCACACAATGCTCAGAACGTTTTGTCCCTCCTCGGTTCCTGAATCAGTCTCTGAATCCATGTGCAGCAAGACCTGGACAGCAGTAGGGTTTGTGCTGTTAAAGTGTCGGTAACATTCATGTAACAGCACGGTCAGACACTGCACATTTCCACAGTTAAAAGAGGAGCTCATTCAGCACCTCAAGCTGGTTACATGGATATCTGGAAACCATTAAGCCCATCGAAACGACTGAACAAGAAGAGAGGCAGTCCATTCAATCGTGCTGCCTGTTCCCCAGGAAGAGGCGGGCTCTGGTCAGTACATCGAGCTGTTAAACAGGAAGAGGCAGAGCCCAATCAGACCCTTGATACTGTCTTATGGGAGCAGAAGGAGGCCATTCAGCCCCTTAAGACATTTACACAGGAACATCGTTGATGCTCCAACCTGAAAAACCAATGGAGCAGAGAATGCACTCATGGACGGCTCACGATGCTCCTCGTGGCTCCATTGTCTGTGGAACACATGATACTTTAACATGTTTCGCCGGCAGTGAGGAAGGAAGCCAAATGTTGTGTGCCAAGTCTCAAAGAGGCATCTTCTATCTCTGAAGACAGACCCATGTTCTCCATGGAGGTCGGAAGCTGATGGAAATTGGTATGTTTTAGCATGAAGGGATTGTGACTCCTGTCGGGATTATGGGTTACATGACGTTCATAATGTGTGGAGAGGTTACTCAAAGCCTGTTCCCTTACTTAGCTGTCTCAGCTTGTTTCCTGTGCTGTAAAAAGACATTACCCTCTCTCTTTCGCTCTCGATCGAAATGGGGAGTGGCGTGGGGTGAGAGGAACTTTCCCAGATGCTTTTAAATTATCCTCGATCATGCAAACCTCGTAATAAACAAGCCATGGAATTTATCACCGTATCACTGCCTGTTTGGAATATAATGACCGACTGTCCATCCCCTTAAGGTTCAATGCAATCACCACTTATTCCCTCAAAGCGCTACATATTAATCCTCATGCACTCTTGATGGTACAATCATCCAACAATGAGTCTGGTGAAACTCCTTTACACTCTTTCTGCCAAGAAGATTATTCCTTATAAAAGAGAGAAAGTCTGTCCACAATACCCCAAATACTATCTCAACAACACTCTCAGGGTTGATCGCAATAATTCAGTTCCCTTACTTAGCTGTCTCAGCTTGTTGTCTGTGCTGTAAAAAGCCATTACTTCTCTCTACACTGCCAATGATGTGGAATTTAGACCTTCCTTACGTCTGTACGTCAGCATCAATAAGGTCATCGCCAGAGCGGCCAATGGAGATGAATATCAGTCTCTGAGGGAGACTCTCTCTGAGGGAGACTCTATGAGAAAGAATTCACTCGAAACAGGGAATGGTCACCTACCTGAATGGAAATTACTTGCAGGAACATGGAAATCAGACAGAGGAAGGGAGCGATCTTTTCTTTTGTTCTGCCCTCACGGGATGTGTGCAGCCCTGGTCAGACCAGTATGTTATGCTGATCCTGAACTGAGTAGCTAGTTTAGCTGTTCCATAGGACAGCACAGAGTAAAACACACCGCAGTGGGTTTGCAGGTACACAGAGACCTGACCAGGGAAGGATGACCCATTGCCTGCTCTACAGGACATGAGGCAAACAGATAGGCTTCTGTTTAAAACAAGTGGTGATGTATTCATTTCCATTCCATCAACTTCCTTCATGAGAAACCAAAAGATTATTATTCTGTGCCGCTTGATTATGTGTCAATGACTTGACCACCAAGCACTGTCTGTCAGATTCTGTGGAGAGGACAAATTAACCATCTCAAGTGCAAATATTTTGTGATGTAAGCATAGTTAGAATGGACTTGAAACAGTTATATCTGGATTTACAAAAGGCACAAATGCTGGATTATTCAGTAGTTGCATTGAGGCGGAGAAGGAGACTGAAACATCCTGACAGTGGTCTTACGCATGATTGGTGAGTGGGGAGAATATGTAGAAATGTAAGTCTGATTGTAGAAAAAAGGATCATTGAGTTTAAGAACAGTCTGGTTTCTCCTCGCATATTGTTGAGTAAGTTGTGAATAGTAATTTGCTAGGTATAATTTGTAAGGAATAACATTTTTGACTGTATCTGAAAATGATGACTTCCACATTCTAAAATTTGAATGTGAAAAGCAATTCAGTTCAACTCAGTTTAATGGTCAAATGGAATGACTTACCAGGAACACCAACTATAGCGAGGATGGCATAGTAACCACCTTGAATTGTCCAAAGGATACCTTCGATCCGTGATGCTACTGATATCCAAGGCTGAGAAAGGTAGTAAGGACCGAAGGATAAACTCCTGTCTGTTGGTACATTCCAGTCTAATGTTCTCAGATTCTGATCTCTCCTCCCCCTGCTTTCGAGCTGTGGATCCCTGTTAGTCCAGTCGTTGATGCTCCCACCCATACTGGGATAACACATTGAACCGAGTCCTTAAATAATAGAAGAGGCAAACCCTCCAGTGACACTTTTCTGATCCATGGAGACGGACACCAATCACAGTCACTGAACAAATAACTCCAGCCAACGCCTTTCAATTCAATATTGTTTTATTAAAAGTCAAAACAATGACTCAAACTTTCGCATTCTGAATGGGATTTGTGTGGGTGACTGATGGAAGAAATCTTGAGGCTGGTAGATCAATTGAGTATAACGATCAATCTGTCTTGGATGCAGGAGAAATGCTATAAGTTTATAAGAACGTAAACATGCTTCTCTGTTTATAAATGGAAACATGCATCTTGGAACTACTGACCAAGCATTATAATTTCAATAAAACATTGCGACAATTTTTATAGTGCATGATCTGAAGGGAATGTGTATCTGAGAAACGTGGGGTTCTAACGGACAAATGGCATGGATATGTTAACAGAGAATTGTACGTGACTAATGCAATTCAGATTGTTGTTCCAGGTTCAGAGGGGTAGATGAGGCCTGTGCTATTGATGTTATCGATGTTAGTGAACTGTGATGAAGTGTCATTTACTGGACTTCAATTACAGTGTGATTATGGCATTGTGGAGGAGACAGAAAACAGAGAGAATTGTGGGAAATGGCAGTTGAGACAGGAGGGAGGGACAATAATATTCCACAGTCATCAGTATTGGAGTGTTACTCTTCAGAACTCATATGAAGAACAGATTCAAGAATACATTTAAAGTGAGGAATGAGGAGTAAAATCTGTTTATTGAACACAAAATACAGGACAAATTGATTTTCTGTCCATACTAAACTATGGAAAGTACACCGAGATAAGATACATCATGATATTGAGCTACATAAATTGAAATGTGTATTACAAAACCAGGGACGTGGTGTACAATCTTTCTCAATCATTATTTGGCCCACAGCTGAGATGCTGATTTCCCCTCTGTCAGTGATCCACCTCATTACGATTCTCATGAGCAGTATCTCAGTATCAAGAGGATTCTCAGTTCCTGATGCTGTTCACCCAGTCAGTTTAAATTTAACCACCTTCTTACTGTAAAAAAAATAATAACTTGGCCTTTCGGACTCTGTTTAACTGTCAGGAACTCAGCTCTATGATATTATTGAAGATAAACGCTCTGGAAACACAGCCAGTATCCGCATAGTGCTCACAGGGTATGGCACGAGATAAAGGCCTTGCAGACCGTGAGAATGTCTAAATAAAACTTCCATTTTCTGTCTGTTCCTGTCTATCTCCCCTCATGCTGTCTTCTGATCTATCCAACGCACCCTCGTTTAGCATCCCTCCAATCACTCTCTGTTTCCAAAGTGTGCAGTTGCACAGCTTGATGTTCGACTGGGACAACACAACTATTATAGGACAAGCCAAACGGAGAACAGCCAGTGAATTCCTTGAGGCATGGCACTCATCCACAGATTTTATCAATAAACACATCGACCTGGAACCAATGTATCGGCCACTGCAGCGGACAGCTGCAGAGACAAACCACTACAAATACCGCAGGAAACAACACGGACACGCTTCACAGGAGGCTCACAAGCATTGAGGATGTCACCTAGACAGGGGACGAAACGTCTGCAGCACAAATTCCCAGCTCGGCGAACAAAACCACAACAACGAGCACCCGAGCTAGAAATCTTTTCACAAACGTTGCGGCCATTTTGGAGAAATGGATCGAGCAGGGACAGGACTGATCGTTGGAGGGTCCGGGGTTTAGATGCTTCATTACGAACAAGGAAAGTACTAAAGGTAGCGGGGGGTGGTGGCATTGTTAATCAAAGACAATATTAACGTTGGCAGAAAGGATGTTTAATATGGACTCGTCTACTGAGGTAGTATGGGAAGAGGTTAGAAACAAAAACGGAGAGGTCAACCTATTGTTAGTTCTCTATAGCCCTCTGAAAAGTTCCAGAGATGTAGAGTAAGGATTACAAAGATGATACTGGATAGGAGCGAAAATAACAGAGTAGTTGTTATGGAGGACTTTACCTTTCCAAATATTGACACAAAACGCTACAGTTCAATTACTTTATATGGGTCAGTTTTAGTCCAATGTGTGCAGAATGGTTTCCTGACACAGTATGTACATAGGCCAACAAGGTACAAGGCCAAATTGGAGTTTGTACTGGGTAATGAACCAGACCAGGTATTAAATTTGGATGTAGGTGAACACTTGGCTGATAGTGACCGCAATTCAGTTATGTTTACCTTAGCGATGGAAAGGGACAGATCTATACCACAGGGCAAGTGTTATAGCTGGGGGAAAGCAATTATGATGCGATTAGGAAAGGTTTTAGGATACACAGGAGGGGGAAGGAAACTGCAGAGTTTGGGCGCAATTTAAATGTGGAGCTTTTTCAAACAACAGCTACTGTGTGTCCTTGATAAGTTTATACCAGTCAGGAAAGGAGGAAGTGGTCGAGGGAGGCTGCTGTGGTTTACTGAGGAAGTTTAATCTCTTGTCAAGAGGAAGAAGGAGGCTTATGTAAAGAAGAAACGTGAAGGCCCAGTTCGGATGCTTGTGAGTTACAAGGTATCCTAGAAGGACTTAAAGAAAGAGATAAGAATAGCCAAGAGAGAGGGTATGAGAAATCTTTGTCAAGTAGGATCCAGGAAAACCCGCAAGCTTTGTATCAGTATGTCAGGAATAAAAGAATTACCAAATTAAGATTAAGGTCAATCAAGGACAGTAGTGTGAAGTCGTGTGTGTAGTGCAAAGAGATAGGACAGCCACTAAATAAATATTTGAATCAGTATTCACAATGGAAAGACAATGTTGTCGAGGCCTATAGGAGTAAAGGCTATTAGACTAGATGGGATTGAGGTTCATCAGGTGGAGATGTTAGCAAATCTAGACAGTGTGAAAACAGATAAGTCCCCTTGGCCAGATGAGATGAATCCTAGGATTCTCTGAGAAGTTAGGGAGGAGGTGACACAAACATTGTTTCGAATATTTACATCGCCATTGTCTACAGGAATAGTGCCAGATGATTGGACGAGAGCAAATGTTGTCCCTTTGTTCAAGAAATGGAGAAGAGACAACCCTGGTTATTATATACCAGTCTTACTTTGGTTATGGGTAAAGTGTTGGAAAGGATTATAAGAGATAGGATTTATTATCATCTAGAATGGAATCATTTGATTACGGATAGTCAACAAGGTTTTGTGAAGGGTATATCATGCTTCACAAATCTTACTGAGTTCATTGAGAAGGTAACCAAGCAGGTGGATGAGTGTAAAGTGGGGTATATGAATTTCAGTAAAACATTAGATAAGTCCCCCATGTTAGGGCATTGCAGAAAATATGGAGAGTGTGGTGTTGGAAAAGCAGAACAGATGAGGCAGCGTCCAAGGAGTAGGAGAGTCGATGTTTCATTTGTAAGCCCTTCATCAGGAATCAGTGTTCTGGTCTCCAGCATCTGCAGTCTTCACCTTCTCCTAGCTCCTTGGATGCTGCCTGACCTGCTGTGCTTTTCCAGCACCACATCTTCGACTCTGATCTCAAACATCTGTAGTCCTTACTTTCTCCCAGAAAATATGGAGACGTGGAATTGAGGGTGATTTAGCGGTTTGGATCAGAAATTGGCTCGCTAAAAGAAGACAGAGGGTGGTAGTTGATGGGGAATGTCCATCCTCGAGTTCAGTCGCTAGTGGTATACTCCAAAAGTCGGTTTTGGGGCGACTGTTGTTTGTCTTTTTGAAAATGACCTTAATGAGGGAATGGAAGGATGAGTTAGTAAATTTACAGTTCGCAGTAAGGTCGGTGTAAATATGGGTAGTGCTGAAGGATGTTCCAGGTACTGAGCTGTAATGTTCTATGATCATGGACATACAATGGGCTAAATAGCGTCCTTCTGTGATGTAACAATTCTGAGGTATGCTGGCCCACAATAAACGCTTTAGGTGCCTGGAGAGACAAGCTGGTACAGTAAAGGATGCACATTGCACTAGCATTCATCATCTCTTCCTGTTCTCTGATATGCAGCGGCCTCAAAATACCTGCCCAATCAAAATAGATTGATTCAAATTCAAGCAGTCTGGAGGATGTTCACCCGAGGGTATTGCCATCAGAAGATTTAATGAATAATAAGATTTCAGAATAATACAAACAATAAAATAATATCACAACAGCATAACCATTGGCAGCAGAGTAAAAACTTACAGTTGCAAATAGTTTCAAGTTCAACATTGTGTTCAGTTTTAGTCACCTTGCTATAGGAAGGATGGTATTAAACTGGAACTTTACAAGAATGTTGTCAGGACTCAAGGGTCTGAGACATAGGGAGAGGTTGGATAAGCTGGGACATTTCTCTTTTGAGCGCAGGAGACTGAGGGGCGGCATGAAGTGCTTCGAGAGGCTAGTCATGGCCCACATCAGTTCCAGTCTCCAAACCTGCCTCAATCCCCTACACTTTTCCTACCAGTGGAATGGGTCCATAGTGTGTGCCATATCCCTGGAACTTCTGGACAACAAGGACACCTATGTTAGATTCCTGCTCATTGACTATAGGTTCACCTTCAACACCATTATTCCGTTCAGACTGATCACAAAATTCCCTGACCTTAGTCTCGGCTCCGCCCTCTGAAATTGGATCCTCAGCTTTCTGACCCACAGTGCACAATCAGTGAAAATAGGTAAGTGTGTCTCTTCCATGATAACATTCAACACTGAAATCCCAAAGGATGTGTCCTCATCCCCCTACTATACTCCCTGTACACCCACGACTGTATTGCCAAATTTTGAATGAACGCCATCTACATGTTCACTGATGACACCATCATATTAGGACAGATATGTAATGATGGCAAGTCAAAATACAGAATGGAAATAGAGGACTTTGTGATGTGCTGCACTGAGACGAACCTCTCATTCAACATCGGCAGAACTAACCAACTGATCAATGACTTCAGAAAGAAAGGAGGAGAACATGCCCCCATCTACATCAATGGAACTGAAGTTGAAATGGTGGACAGCATTAAGTTCCTCGGAGTGACGATAACCGACATCCTATCCTGGACTTCCCAGTTAGATGTGACAGTCGAGATGGCACAACAACGCATCTTCGTTCTCCAGCAGCTCAGGACATTTGGCTTGCCCACAAAGATCCTGACCAATTACTACAAATGCACCACTGAGAGCAAACCATCCGTGTGCATGATGGCCTGGTGTGGCAGCAGCCCAGCCCAGGACAGTAAGAGAAATGACAGAAGGTTGTGTGCACAGCCCATGCCATGAAGGAAGCCAACCTCCCATCCATTGACTCCATTTACACGGCTCGCTGCCGCTGAAAGACTGGCAACCAAAGACCCATCGCACACTGGATCGCCGACAATCTCTTCCATCAGGCAGCCAGTATAGAGGCTTAAACACACAATCCAGCCACTCAACAAAAGCATCTTTCCAACCATTATTATCCTGAGTAATGGAATCTCTGACTTCAAATAGTGCTGATCTTAATCACGTTGATCTTGCCTACTGCATGCCATTTGTGGTGTAGCCTGTAGGCCTCAGTCTGTTTTTAGTTTAACCTCTGATCTGTATGTTCGTTGCTTATTGTAGGAGCGAGATTCCCCAGCTAGGGACAAAGACTTGGGAGCCAGACAGGACACAGGCAGGGAGTCGACTTTAATTCAAGCAAAAACTGTTTATTGCATGGAGATTACCAAAGGAGCTTCCTCAAATCTGGCTTTGACATGAGAAGGCAATGGTTTCCTTAATCTTCAGCTCAGATCAAAAGGGGGTCGCTGCTCCCAGTTACCTGGAGCTGTGGGGTGGTGGCTACCTCCACGTTTTCATCTGGTGGTGGGGGGCCTTTACCAGTCACCTCAGAGGGTTCATCGTTTCCTGTTTGGGAGGTTCTGCCCTCCTGTCTCCCCGCAGCGCTCTGTCACTTCTTCTGATGATGACCCTCCCTGAGCCCACCTTTAATTAGATTAGATGAATTACAGAGTGGAAACAGGCCTTTCAGCCCAACAACGACATTCCGAAGCGCAAGCCAACCAGACCCATCCCCCTACATTTTACCCCTTTAACTAACACAACGGGCAATTTAGCATGGCCAATTCACCTAACCTGCACATTTTCGGATTGTGGGAGGAAACCGGAGCACCCGGAGGAAACCCACGCAGACACGGGGAGAATGTGCAAACTCCACACAGAGAGTCGCTGAGGCAGAAATTGAACCCAGGTCTCTGGCGCTGTGAGGCAGCAGTGCCAACCACTGTGCTACCGTACCGCCCATCTTCACCATACGAAGAGCTGCCTTTATCCTCACCGTGCAGCTGCCGTTTCCCCCTTTGCTAGGAGGTTTTGGTGGCCTGGCGCATTTTCCTCCTCCCTTTTTTATAGGAATCCAATTCTCTGCCTCTTTGGTTCCCTCCTCCTCCATTGCCTCTGTCTGTCCTGTAGGAGCTTGGATCGGCTGCACTACCTACCTGCTGGCTGCTGGCTGCTCCGCTCCAGCCTGTCCTTCCTTCTGGGTGCCACCAGACACAGTTCCCTTGCTGGTTTGTGGTGCCTTGCTTATCTTTTGCAGTCAACCTCTGGCCATCTGTGCATAGGTGTCGGACGCTCGTCCTGGGCAGGCCGTGTACACGTGGTCTGCCTCTCCACACATATTACAGTTCTTGGCCTCTTTGCATTCCTTGGTCGGGTGACCGTCCTGCTTGCAGTTCTGACAGATAGTGACCTTACAATCAGCCGCAATGTGGCCTGACCTCCCGCAGGTTTGGCACAGTTTTGGCTGCACTCCGTATGTCAGGTACCCTCTGTTCTCTCCGATTGCAAAGCTGGAGGGTGGCTAGAGGATGTTCCCATGGCATCGACCCTCAGGGTTACCCTGATCAGGCGATTGCTGGTCCAGATTCTGAAAGGGTCCACCACATCAGTGCTTTTTGCCTCAACCTGGACGTATCTTCTCAGGAAGGTGAGGACATCAGCTGCTGGAACGTGGGGGCTGTACATTTGAATCGCATTAACATGACGCACACACAGCAGCTGACGAGATGGAGAACAGAGGCTCCCCTTCCTTCTCCTTGAAGACCTTCAGGAGCTGTTCGCACTGCTTCACGCTCCTCAAGGTCACATCGAAATAGCCTGCCCCACGAAAATCCTACATGCAGCACACATCTTTTTTTTAATTTCAGAATTATAGAACATAGAACATAGAACATAGAAGAATACAGCGCAGTACAGGCCCTTCGGCCCTCGATGTTGCGCCGATCGAAGCCCACCTCACCTCCACTAGCCCACTATCCTCCATATGCCTATCCAATGCCCGGTTAAATGCCCATAATAAGGGAGAGTCCACCACTGCTACTGGCAGGGCATTCCATGAACTCACGACTCGCTGAGTAAAGAATCTACCCCTAACATCTGTCCTATACCTACCCCCCTTAATTTAAAGCTATGCCCCCTTGTAATAGCTGACTCCATACGTGGAAAAAGATTCTCACTGTCGACCCTATCTAAACCCCTAATCATCTTATACACCTCTATCAAGTCATCCCTAAACCTTCTTTTCTCCAATGAAACCAACCCCAAGTGCCTCAACCTTTCCTCATACCAGGCAACATCCTGGTAAACCTCCTCTGCACCCGTTCCAGTGCATCCACATCCTTCCTATAGTATGGCGACCAAAACTGCACACAATACTCCAGATGCGGCCGCACCAGAGTGTTATACAACTGCAACATGACCTCAGTACTCCGGAACTCAATTCCTCTACCAATAAAAGCCAGTACGCCATATGCCTTCTTCACTGCACTATTTACCTGGGTGGCAACTTTCAAAGATTTGTGTACATGGACACCAAGATCCCTCTGCTCATCCACACTACCAAGTATCCGACCGTTAGCCCAGTACCCCATCTTTTTATTACTCTTACCAAAGTGAATCACCTCACACTGAGCTACATTGAACTCCATTTGCCACCTTTCTGCCCGGTTCTGCAGCTTATCTATATCCCGCTGTAACCTGCCACATCCTTCCTCACTGTCTACAACTCCTCCGACTTTCGTATCATCCGCAAACTTGCTCACCCAACCTTTTAACCCCTCCTCCAGGTCATTTTAAAAATTACAAACAGCAATGGTCCCAAAACAGATCCTTGCGGAACACCGCTAGTGATGGCACTCCAAGATGAACCTTTGCCATCATCTACTACACTCTGTCTTCTTCCAGCCAGCCAACTCCTAATCCAAACCTCCAACTCACCCTCAATGCCATACCTCCGTATTTTCTGCAGTAGTCTACCATGGGGAACCTTATCATACGCCTTACTAAAATCCATATACACCACATCTACTGCTTTCTCCTCGTCCACCTCCTTAGTCACCTTCTCAAAGAATTCAATAAGGTTTGTGAGGCACGACCTGCCCTTCACAAAACCATGCTGACTATCCTTGATCACATTATTCCTATCCAGATGTTCATAAATCCTATACCTTACAATTCTCTCTAAGATTTTGCCCACAACAGAAGTGAGACTCACCGGCCTATAGTTACTAGGGTTATCCCTACTCCCCTTCTTGAACAAGGGAACCACATTTGCTAGCCTCCAATCTTCTGGCACTACTCCTGTAGAAAACGAGGACATAAAAATCAAGGCCATTGGCTCTGCAATCTCCTCCCTTGCTTCCCAGAGAATCCTAGGATAAATGCCATCAGGCCCAGGGGACTTATCTATTTTCACCCTTTCCAGAATTTCCAACACCTCTTCTCTACATACCTCAAAGCCATCCATTCTACTTAATTGTGACTCAGTACTCACTTTGACAACAATGTCCTGTTCCTGATTGAATACTGACGAAAAGTATTCATTCAGTGTCTCCCCAATCTCTTCAGCCTCCACACGCAACTTCCCACTACTATCCTTGACTGGACCTATTCCTACCCTAGTCATTCTTTTATTCCTTACATACCTATAGAAAGCCTTAGGGTTTTCCTTAATCCTACCAACTAAGGACTTTTCATGTCCCCTCCTTGCTGCTCTTTGCTCTCTCTTCAGGTCCTTCCTGGCTACCTTATAACTCTCAATCGCCCCAATTGAACCTTCACGCCTCATCTTTACATAGGCCGCCCTCTTCCATTTAACAAGGGATTCCAATTCCTTATTAAACCACGGCTCCCTCACACGACCCTTTCCTCCCTGCCTGACGGGCACATACTTATCAAGGACACTCAATAGTTGCTCCTTGAACAAGCTCCACATATCAATTACACCCTTGCCTTGAAGCTTACTTTTCCAGGCCACACATCCTAAGTCATGCCTCACAGCATCATAATTTCCCTGCCCCCATCTATAACTCTTGCACTGTAGTGCACACTTATCCCTCTCCATCACTAGAGTAAAAGTCACCGAATTGTGGTCACTGTCCCCAAAGTGCTCACCTACCTCTAATTCTAACACCTGGCCTGGTTCATTACCCAGAACCAAATCCAGTATGGCCTCACCTCTTGTTGGCCTATCTACATATTGTGTCAGAAAACCCTCCTGCACACATTGGACAAACATTATTCATAAATAAATTCATTATACTTTATTCATAAATAAATTTGATGGTCTGTACAGTTTGTCATGCCATACATGCGTAAACATTTAAATACAGATATCAGAGTTTATCATTTTTATATACAGGTCTGTACATTTATCAAACATATGTCCATATATTTAGCTGAGGCGTCAGCATAGCCCAAATGACTGCGTGGGCCCCCTGTTCTTAGGCAGGCAGATGTTACCCGGTGGTCTTTCCCCTCCACGCCTTGGCGGCAGCTGCCCCAAGCTTCAGCGCATCCCTCAACACGTAGTCCTGGACCTTGGATTGTGCCAGTCTGCAACACGCAGTCGGGGTTAACTCCTTCAGCTGGAAGAACAACAGGTTTCGGACCGCCAAGAGAGCGTCCCGTAGAGCACGGAATGCCGCGTCACAGCGCTGCTCGGGACGAAGCTCGACAAACACCACTGCATTCCGCTCCAGACATCTTCTGCGTCGGCACATTCCAGAACGAGGTGCGTGACAGTCTCATCCCCGCAGCTGCTTCAAACCCACAGCACTCGAGCAAAATCTTCTTCACGCACACCATCCGATTGACAGGTGTCCAATCCTCCACCTTCTTCACAGTCACCCTGACTGTGTTATGAATACCCTGGCCTGGGCTGCGAGCTGCTGCTGAGGCCATAGCTCCTAGCTTGGCTGGTCCCGGAATTGGCGTTCGGCTGAAGATCCACCAAGAGCATGGCAGCACAACCAAACGAACCTCCACCGTCCAATCACGATCCAGCGATGATCTCGACGGGCTCTGATGAATAGCAACTCGACACCCGTCCTGATATGAACAGACACTTGATCTTGGCCAAAAGGGACTCTAATAAAAATCTTTCTGCAAATCCAAGTTTAGTTCCTCCATTGCTTTCCCGTAATTAATCTACCAGTCAGTTTCTCAAATATCTTTCCCATTTCATCAATGTATGTTGAGTTATTTGATGCGCATATTTTCAGTTCCAATAATTTTCCCAAATTCGTTTATTTACTGATTTCATACTACATGCTTTTCTCCTCAGTCTCAGGTTTTCTCCTATTGCTGGGAAGGCTTTGTTTATATCTTTTTCCTGTGAAGACAGAAGTGAAGTAGTTGTGTCATGTTTCTCTGTTCTCCATTCCCTGGTTTCAGACTGGAAGGAATTTGACACTTTAACTGGAAAGAACAGCTGCTGTCTATTCACCCTGTCCAGGCCTCTTGTAATCTTTTACCTGAATTACTTACCCACTCAACTTTCTCTGCTCCAAGGGAAACAACTCGAGCTTATCCAGCCCCTTTCCACAGCTCATGTGTTCTATCCCAGGGAACATCTCAGTGAATCTTCTCTGCACCTCATCCAATACAACCACATCCTTCCTGTAATATTGCTACGAGAACTGCACACAGTATTTAATTTGGCCTTACCAAAGTGCTATATAGCTCTTATACTCTTTGGGTCAACGAATAAAGGCTATATCTACAGCCCTGCTTAACCCATCAATGATCATATCCAGTCACGTTCAAGGATGTGTGGAGAAGCACCCTCTGAACTCCCTAGTGTGCAGCCATTCATTGAATTCTACCCTATCTGATTCCATCTTCCAAAGTGCATCACCTCATATTTATCAGGGTTACATTCCATCTGCCATTGATCATTTTCATCTAACCAATTCACTAGCATCTTTCTGTAATATAAGGCCTCCCTCCTCATTGCCATCCACCCCGTCAATTTTTGTTTGCAACACAGACTTGTTTATCACACTCCCCCTACCCACTTCACATTTTCATCACTTATGGATACTACGAATAATAAGGGATACAGCACGGATCTCTGTGGTATACCAGGGGACATTGGTCTCCAGTCACACAAACAGCCTTGTACCACGAAGTTGAGTTTGGATTCAACTTGGCAAGTCACTAATAGGTCTACCTGTTCCCTGGTTATTCTGTTCCAGATGACATACCTGTAGAATATCTGGGGATTCTCCCTAATCTTGCCCTGCCAGCAGGTTTCCATGGCCCTGCATGCATCAGTCCCCTCCAAGTGAAGAATTCCCTCCTTTTTGCGGTCTTAAATGGCCTGTCCATTATCCTACCATTATTTGCCTTAAGTGTAGAGTAGATAGCCAGAGAAACATTCTGTTTGTTTCCACCTTGTCACATGTTTCGTAGATTTTCCAAATTTCGTTGTGTTCTTTAAAACTGGGGAGGTCACAGCATAAGTCCCCCCATCAGAAAATCTTGTCATCTGAGGGATTAATCTGGAGAATGTCCATTGCACGTCCTCTGTGATTAGTATACTCTTTCTTAGATTAGTCACCAACACTGTACACAATTGTCCAAGTATACTCTCACCAACACTCTATGCAACTGCTTAATGATGTCTCTACATCAATATTCAGATTCCCTTAAATGAAGTCCAACCTAACTTTAACTTTACAGTTACATGCATTCTTCCAAATACTATTCACGATAATTGCATTTACGAACTCATTGTGTGAGTTCTTACAGAAAGACTTCTGAAAATCCAAATGCACCACTTGTACTGGTTGACCATTGTCTCTGCTGCAAGAAACAATATCAAACAATTCTGAAGTTTGTCAGGTATGATTTCTTTGTCAGAAATAAATACTGATTCTCTGCAATGTTGCTGTCCATTTCTAAATGCCCAATATCACATCTTATATAGTAGATTCCAACTATTTCCCTACAGATGTAAAATTAATTGATTTGCAGTCATCTACATTATCTCTTCTTGCCTGCGTATATAATTGGATCATGTTTACTACCTTCCAGTTTTCTACAATGGCGTATGGCCTTTGCAGGATCTACAGGAAAATAAAACGCAGTCATCGACAGTTCAATTAATATGCTGTTTTATTTCTGACTTTTTGATATGAAGTACATCTGGCCCATCAGACTTAGCAATGATTAACCTAGCTAGACTTTCAAATACTACGTTTTTGCTGACACGCATTGACTTTATGTCTTTTGTTCCAAAAGCCCCATGTGAACACTTGCTATACGTCAGAGATTTCCTGGAGCTTTCTCCATGAAGACAGATGTGAAGTAACTGGTTAGTTTCTCTGCCCTTTTCCTTTTCCCCCACAATAAATTCTCCTATACCTTACAAATTTCCACATTTGACCTTGCATTTGTTTTCTTTAGTATATGGATCGTAGATATAAGCAGTCTGTCTGTTTCCCGTTTGTTTGTATTCATGTTCTTTTTGATTTCCTTAACACTTTCTCCTTCCTTATCGTCGGAAAAGTAAATCTCTCAGAATGTTCAGGTTTCCACGATATCTGGAATTCTCCTGAAATTGCTTTCTTTGGTTTAATGCAATCTTTAATTTCTTACATTAACCATCATTGAGTCACCTTCCCTTTCTTTGATGTTTGTGACGTAGTGATATGTACGTATTTTTCAGACGTTGCAGTATTTCTATCAATAACAATCATTATTTAGCTCACACTAAATGTCATATAGTATTTTTCCAATTCACTTGACACTCTCGTTTCCGGGCTTCCATGATATTTGAGTCAAATGTTCAAAAATTGTATATTGCATGCAGACGGTGTGTAAAATGCAACGTATTAATGTCACGATTCCTCAAAAGCTGCTGAAGAACAAGATTATTAATTAGCCCTTGTGACTACACAACACCACGCCCGAAATTACCTGATCTCTAGTTTGATCAACAACATACTCTTCAACCTACCTCATATACGTTTATGAAATTTACTTTTCACAGCATTAACAATCATTTAGTTAACGCAGTTTAGATGCAATTTTAGATCATCCAGTATTACTGCAACACTGAAAATATTTGAATATCTAATTTCCAGAGCATAGAATGCTTAAAATTTGCACAAATGTTTTGGTTTAGGTATGTAAGACACCAATGTGTGTTCCTCCTTGTTGTTTACAAGATCGACGCAAACTGATTCTGAAGACGCTGAGGGATGTGGTCTGTGGTGTTATTAGTGACAGACGTGGTCAAGACATTGGGGAGGCTCACCCCGATGCTGAGATGATCCGAAGAAATGCTCATCAATACAGGAGAAGCATCAATAACCTTCCCCGCTCTGTCAGGATGAGGGTCACCGTATTCTCTCTATTCCCTCACACTCACTGTGTATCTGTTATATTCCTGATGAAGGGCTTTTGCCTGAAATGTCGACTTTCCTGCTCCTCGGATGCTGCCTGACCTGCTGTCCTTTTCCAGCACCACTCTGATGTAAATCTTGTTTCCAGCATCTACAGTCCTCACTTTTGCCATATCTGTTATAGCACCTACACCCGAACAAGGCCCTTGCTACACCACTCTCACTATTGCATGCAACACTCTTTTTCATTCACTCTCTCTGTCACTGAAAGCAAATTGAGTTTGAATTTATAGTTTTGCCAAAATCGAACCAGTAAGGCGATTTAAAAATGTGGACATTGTGAAAGTTGGAGAGAGAGTAGATGCCATCGAGACGGAAGAAGCCTGTGGATCATCCATCTTTCTCTGCAAGACACTAGAAAATACTCTCTATCAAAGATGTTTGTTCATATGAAACTTATTCACAGTAAACAGAAATATGACGACCCAGGGAATTCAACAGCCGGAAGAGTGAGATCACAAAGGATGGCTGTGGCTGTGTGGCTTTGAAATTAAGTTGATGTAATCTTCATAAGTGTCTTATTGAAACAGCCTAATGTTATTTAGTTGGAGCCTGATAATCAGCAGTTGTGGTGGGGATTAGATTTGTGAATACTTGTTGTGTAATGTTCATTTTTAGAGTTAAAAAAATAAATTGACATCATTTTCTTTTAATAGTGAAATGTGGGAGTTCTCTGTTACTCATATTCTAATAGGTTATGAGGCGAGGTGAGCTTTCCTGGGTGTTCACTTTTATTAACAGAGGGGTTCACCGCCATGTTGTAACACTTGCAAAGACCAGCAGGGAGCAACAAAAAATAAATAAGGAGTTAGAAAATTAAATATGAGAGAAAGTAAGCCAATCTTGTAAAGAAAGATTCTAAGAGCGTGTTTCAATACATAACCGGCAAACGAGAAGCAAAAATGGGCATTTGATCACTAGAAATTGACACTGGAGAGATACTAGTGTGGAACAAGGAAATGGCTGAGGAGCTGAATAATTACTTCGCGTCAGTCTTCACGGTGGAAGACACGAGTAATATCCCAAAAATTGAAAAGAGTGAGTGGACAGATCTAGGTATGGTGGCAATCACCAAGGAGAAAGTGCTGGGAAAAACTGAATGGCCTGACGGTAAGTAAATCACCTGGACCAGATGGACTCTAATCCAGAATTCTAAGACAGATAGCTGATGACACAGTGACGGCATTGGTAGTGATCTTTCAGGAGTTGCGCGAATCAGGGAGATTCCCAGAGGACTGGAAAATCGTTAATGTGATGTCCCTTTTAAAAAAGGGAGTAAAGCAAAATACGGAAACTTACAGACTGACTAATCTAAACTTCGCTGTGTGTAAGATCCTGGAATCCATTGTGAAGGATGAGATTTTTTAATAGTTAGAGGTGGATGGTAAAGTAGGACAAAGTTAGCATGGTTTCATCAAGGGGTGGTCATGACTGGAAAATCTGCTAGAAAACCTTGAGGACGTAATGAGCAGCTTCGAACAAGGAAAGCCAATGGATGTCATCCACCTGGACTTCCAGAAGGCCTTTGACAATGTGCTGACAGGAGGCTACTGTGTAAGGCAAGGGCCCATTGTGTTCGAGGCAAGGTGCTAGCATGGATAGAGGTTTGGCTGTCTGGCCGGAAGCAAAGAGTGTCGATGAAAGTGTCCTTCTCAGGTTGACAGTAGGTGACCAGTAGTGTTTCATAAGGCTCAGTGTTGGGACCACAAGTTTTCACTTTATACATTACGATCCAGGTGAAGGAACTGAAGACATCCTGGCTACATTTGAAGATGATACAATGATAGGTGTAGGGACAGGTCGGCTCAAGAAGGATTTGGACAGATTAGGATAATGGGCAAAGAAGTGGTAAATGCAGTACAAAGTGGGAAATTGTGGGAACATGCCCTTTGGTAGAAAGAATACAAACATGGACTACCTTCTAAATGGGGAGAAAATTCAGATGTCTGGAGTGCAAAGGGACTTGGGAGTTCTACTCCAGGACTCAATCAACGTAAACTTGCCGGTATAGTCATTAGTTAGGAAGGCAAATGCAATGACGGCATTTATTTTGAAAGGATTTGAATGTTTAAGCAGGGACGTACTTCTGAGGCTCTATAAGGCTTTTGTCAGACCATATTTGGAGTAATGTGCGCTGTTTTGAGCCCCATATCTCAGGAACGATGTACTGGCCTTGGAATGGGTTCAGAGGAGGTTCACGAGAATAGTCCCAGGAATGAAAAGCTTAGCATATGAGAACGTTTGAGGACTCTGGGTCTGTTCCTGATGGAGTTCAGAAGGATGAGGGGGATCTAATTGAAGCATACAGAACACTGAATGGCCTGGACAGTGTGGATGTTGAGAAGACTTCCATTGGGAGGAGACTCTAAGACCTAAGGACACAGCCTTAGAGTAAAGGGAAATCCTTTTAGAATCGAGATAAGGAGAAACGTCTTCAGCTCGAGAATGGAGAATCTATGGAATTCATTTTCACAGAAGGCAGTGGAGGTCAGGTCATCGAGTATATTTAAGACAGAGATAGATAGGTTCTTGAGTATCAAAGATATCAAGGGTTACAGGAGAAATCAGGAGAATGTGGTTGAGAAACTTGTCAGAAATAATTGAATGGTGGATCAGACTCGATGGGTTGAATGACCGAATTTCACTTCCTATGTCTGATGATCTTATGGTCGTAAGCCGCAGCCAATTGCTTCCTCTCTATCACTTTGACCCTCCTGACAGCAAAGTGCGAGAGTAAAAATTCCCTGAGTCATCTTTGCCAAACATGGAGGATTCCTGTTGAGGATTCTTGGGAATCGCTCCACTGCTCGAAGGAAAGGAAATTCTGCCAAATCCAACTGTTCCAGAAAGAAGTCTCATACCTGCAGTTTTTTGAGTAGAATAATATCGGAGACAGAATAGCAGTTGGGACACATTATCACTTTTCCATTTGATATGAGTTCAACTACTATGCAACTCTGGAAACCTTTCCTTATTCTTTTTCGTCTTGAAACATGTGCATTTGTGTATGCGTCTGTACGTGTGTGATTCTGTGTCTCACATTTTTCGGGAAAATGACCTCGGTTACACTTCAAACCTATTGTAACCAGTGGATAAGTGGGGCTGGAAAAGGAAACAGTGACCCTCCAACAGTGGTCGGAGCAGGAATGAGAAATTCTCAGGGGGCTGTTCAAATGGGAATTCTCTTCCCCCGAAGTTTCATCCCAAGATGGCAGCTCATCACCATCACATCCAGCGTAATTACACATGGTGCATAATTGTTGGCCTATCAACAACTGCTACATTCCATGAACAATTTAAATATGATAAACTGCAGCAGAATTAATTGGATGGGAACAAGACTGATAGATAAATCCCTGGTACCTCCCAGAATTGTCCTGCCTGTGCATTTTGACTTTGTGCAGTTTCCGAGTATGTATTCAAAGTTGAGTTTATTCAACATTTGACTACATGTGAATGGAGGAAAATTGTGGACAGACAGAAAAGTTCCGCGGAGACCACACTCAGATCAGCCATGATCTTACTGTCTGGCCGAGCAATGACAAGATGTCTAATGACCCACTCCTGCTCCTCAGGTCTCTGTTCCTATGTTCCATTCAGTCCTGACAACCACCTGAACAGGAGCAGATAGAGACCACTTGCTCCAAATACCTGGTCCGCAGTAACACAGGATACCATTCAGTAATTAACACTGCGTGGTTTGGTGTGGGTTGGAAAATGTATGGCAATTCCAGGCTGGGTACGGAAGAGGCCTCCTATCTCTTTACAGAGTGTCTCCTCTCTGCAACTGGCGTTTCATTTGTTGGTCATGTTGCAGACCCAGATTCACTGTGAATATCTGGCCCATATCTCTCCCAGAGATGGCTCACAGAATATATGTCTGTCCCTGTCCTCAATATTCAATAACAGCACTTCCAGGAAAATTGCAACCATTTATTTTCCAAAGACAGAATACGAGAACAAAAGAAACAGGAGTCGGTAGTTCGGATGCCCACGCCATTGTATGCGATCATGTCTGACCGATTGTTGGCATTAACTCCATTTTAATGGCCAATTCTTCACATACCCTCAGCTCTCTGACAGGTCAAAAATCCATCGATGTCCTCGTTAAATACTTGCAGTGATCTCGCTCCCCTAACTTTCTAGACCTGAGAATTGCTGACATTCACTACCCTCTATGAGAAGAAAACACTCTGCAGACAGACACCATCCTATTAACATTAACAGATGGGGTTAACTGATCTGCTCAGGTTTGAGGGATTGACCCCGATATCAAGGCAGGATATGATTGAAGATTTTCTCCTCAGAAGCACTTAAATATCCAGAATCATGCATCCCGAATAAAAAGAAAATAACAAGCCATGGAATTTATCACCTTCTCAGTGTCTGTGTAGAACAAGTGTAGGAATAAGGAAAACAGGCATAGGAAGGGAACTAACTTTATCGTTTTTCTTCTCTCACCGGATGTGTGCAGCCCTGGCCAGACGAGCATGTTATATGGATCTTGAACTGAGTGACTGGTTCAGCTGTTCCACAAGACAGTAAAGAGTAAACCACATTGCTGTGAGTTTGCACAGACCTGACTGGGGAAGGATAACCCATTGATTTCTTTGAAGGACATGATGCAAGCAGATAGGCTTTTTCTCACAAATGATGATAGTTTAATTTCAATTACATTAATTTCCTTTTGAGATATCAACAGACTATTATTCTGTGCCTCGACATTATTTGCAATGTCTAAAGCCGCATGCAGTGTCTGCCCGTCTGACGGATTCTGTGCAGTGAACAAGTTCAACATACTCAAGCGCAATTATTTTGCAATTAGCATGTAGTTAGAAGGGACTTGATAACGTGTGTCCAGATTTAACAAAGGCACAATTGATTGCTTATTCAGAAGATGCATTGAGGCAAAGAAGGAGATGTAGATATCATGATGGTGGTATTGGACAGTATTCGTGAGTGGGGAGGATATGGAAATGTACATCTGTGCAGGGCTCGAAGGATTATGGAGTTTGAGAACAGTCTGGTTCTCCTCGCATATTGGTGAGTAATTTGTCATAAGTAATTTGTTCGATACAATTTGTGAGGAATGGAATATTTCATTGGAATTGAAAATGTTAACGTCCACCTTTCTAAATTTTAAATAATATCGGCAGCAATTCAGTTTACCCTGGCTTAATGAACAGATAGAATGACTTACCAGGAACACCAACTATAGCAAGGATGGGATAGTAACATGCAGAGGGAAGAGTGGGCAAGGAGAAGCTGGATAGTGAACAGTTATCTTGTATGACGTCATGACTTTAGGAAGAGGGAAGCCACATGTTAGAGATTTGAAATAGTGACCGGTGTTTTGGACCCAGAATTGTGCTCCTTCCTCATCTCTGGTGTTCAGTATTGATATCTACTCGAGATCCTTCATAGTGCAGAGTGTGTTTGCAGGATTTCTTTCCCTGATATAGTAGACTACGGAGAACAGCAATTTAAACCGGAAAACATAGCCAAGCAATTAAAGATATTCATAGTTTATCTCAATGGCACAGCGAATGCACTCAACATCCTATAGTTGAGTTAATAACTTGTACTTTCTTTCAATGAGAAATGTCCCCTGTATAATTTGGTAATGTGAACCAGAATTTGATAAATCAATATACTTAAAATAGGACCCAAAATCTGGGCATGGTTTAGGCCTTGTGTAGTGGTTGTGCCCACGTTTCTGAGCCGGAACTCTGAATTCGATTCCAGTTCATAAACGTGTGGTCGTGCCCATATCTCTGGAGAAGGTAGTGTGTTTTCATGTCCTGTGGAGGTGTATCACAGCATGTTAAAACAGGCTGAAGAACAAACACACAGGAGCATTATGTATCAGCTTTAGAGGCTAATGGTGATTGATAGCAGTGACCCTATCACTGTGCCATAAGTTCTAATTTCAATTCCTACAGAGCTGTTTCACAATATATCTGAACAAGTAGATTAAACGTTTTTGGAATCGTGCGTTGTTGGAGAAGGAAGAGGTACGACTACTGAATTTGAGAGTTTAGATCAAGGATGACTGAAAGCACCACCATTCGTCTTGATTGGAGTTACATTTACACTTTCTAGAGGTTTATAAAATTATGAAGGGCATGGATAGGGTGAGTGGTCAAGGTTTCTTCCTCCCAAGGTAGGAGAGTCTAAAACTAGAATGCATATGTTTAAGGTGGGAAGAGAAATATTTGAAAGACAATGAAGAGCAACTTTTTTTGCTGCAGAGGATGGTGCTTCTATGGAATAAGCATTTAAAATGCAACTGGGTGGCTTTATGATTAGTGGGACATGGGCCAAATGCTGGCAAATGGGAGTGGATTAATTTAGAATATTTGGATGGCATGAGCGAGTTGAAGAGTTTGTTTCCCTGTTGTACATCTCTATGAATCACTGATTTAATTAAAGAAGGTCTCTTTGTAATCTTCAGTTGTTTTTCATTGTACAAACACAGTCCACTGTACACCCAAACTCGATGTCATCCATAAATTTGCGAAATATGCTTTCTATAACTCTCATCTAAATAATTTATATAAATGACAAACAAAAGTGGACCCAACAATTTTGCCTCTGGATCATCACTGCCCACAGGCTTCCAGTTCAAAAAACAACCATCCACCTCCACCCTGTCTCCTGCCATTAAACAGATTTGCACAGAACATACACGCAATCACACACGCATATAGAGACACCGATGCAACCATGTCTTTAGGACACAGGTTAGATTAAAACCACGATCAAGAGTTACAGTGAGAAGGTGGGAAAATTGTGTTGATAAACACACCAGACAGGATCAAACTGCAAAGTAGACCTGATGGGCCAAATGGTCTAATTCCAATTTCCTATGCTCTGTGGCCTTAAGGTGTCAGGATTATTTTCCAAGGATGCAGTAGAAGCTAAGTTTGATAAATACTTGACTGAACAGTCAATGGGACTGTGGAATACGTTTGAGGGGCTTAATCGTATATAGAACAATACAGCACAGAACAGGCCCTTCGGACCACGATGTTGTGCCGAACATTTGTCCTAGCTTAAGTACCCATCCATGTACCTATCCAATTGCCGCTTAAAGGTCACCAAAGATTCTGACTCTACCACTCCCACAGGCAGCGCATTCCATGCCCCCACCACTCTCTGGGTAAAGAACCCACCCCTGACATCTCCCCTATACCTTCCACCCTTCACCTTAAATTTATGTCCCCTTATAAAACTCTGTTGCACCCGGGGAAAAAGTTTCTGACTGTCTACTCTATCTATTCCTCTGATCATCTTATAAACCTCTATCAAGTCACCCCTCATCCTTCGCCGTTCCAACGAGAAAAGGCCTAGCACTCTCAACCTATCCTCGTACGACCTATTCTCCATTCCAGGCAACATCCTGGCAAATCTTCTCTGCACCCTCTCCAAAGCTTCCACATCTTTCCTAAAGTGAAGCGACCAGAACAGCACAAAGTACTCCAAATGTGGCCTAACCAAAGTCCTGTACAGTTGCATCATTACTTCACGACTCTTGAATTCAATCCCTCTGCTAATGAACACCAAAGGCCTTCTTACAAGCTCTATCCACCTGAGTGGCAACTTTCAAAGATCTATGAACATAGACCCCAAGATCCCTCTGTTCCTCCACCTCACTAAGAACCCTACCATTAACCCTGTATTCCGCATTCTTATATGTCTTTCCAAAATGGACAACCTCACACTTGGCAGGGTTGAACTCCATCTGCCACTCCTCAGCCCAGCTCTGCGTCATATCTAAGTCTCTTTGCAGCTGACAACAGCCCTCCTCACTATCCACAACTCCACCAATTTTCGTATCATCTGCAAATTTACTGACCCACCCTTCGACTCCCTCATCCAAGTCATTAATAAAAATTACAAACAGCAGAGGACCCAGAACTGATCCCTGCGGAACTCCACTTGTAACTGGGCTCCAGGCTGAATATTTGCCATTTACCACCACTCTCTGACTTCGACCGGTTAGCCAGTTTTCTATCCAATTGGCCAAATGTCCTTCTATCCCATGCCTCCTGACTTTCCGCATAAGCCTACCATGGGGAACCTTATCAAATGCCTTACGAAAATCCATGTTTACTACATCCACTGCTCTACCCTCATCCACATGCTTGGTCACCTCCTCAAACAATTCAATAAGACTTGTAAGGCAAGACCTACCCTTCGCAAATCCGTGCTGGCTGTCCCTAATCAAGCAGTGTGTTTCCAGATAGTCATAAATCCAATCCCTCAGTACCCTTTCCATTACTTTGCCTACAACAGAAGTAAGACTAACTGGCCTGTAATTCCCGGGGTTATCCCTATTCCCTTTTTTGAACAGAGGCACAACATTCGCCACTCTCCAGTCCCCTGGTACCACCCCCGTTGACAGTGAAGACGAAAAGATCATTGCCAACGGTACTGCAAATTCCTCTCTTGCTTCCCAAATAATCCTAGGATATATCCCGTCAGGCCCGGGGCACTTGTCTATCCTCATGTTGTTCAAAATGTCCAACACATCTTCCTTCCTAACAAGTATCTCCTCTCGCTTACCAGTCCGTTTCACACTCTCCTCTTCAACAATACGGTCCCTCTCTTTCGTAAATACTGAAGAAAAGTACTCATTCAAGACCTCTCCTATCTCTTCCGACTCAATACACAGTCTCCCACTACTGTCCTTGATCGGACCTACCCTCGTTCTCGTCATTTTCATGTTTCTCACATATGCATAAAATGCCTTTGGGTTATCCTTGATCCTATCCGCCAAAGATATTTCATGCCCTCTCTTAGCTCTCCTAATCCCTTTCTTCAGGTCCCTTCTGGCTACCCTGTATCCCTCCACTGCTCTGTATGAACCCTGTTTCCTCAACCTTATGTAAGCCTCCTTCTTCCTCTTTACAAGACATTCAACCTCCCTCGTCAACCAAGGTTCCCTCACACGACCTGCCTGACAGGTACATACATATCAAGGACACGTCGTATCTGTTCCTTGAAAAAGTTCCACATTTCCACGACAGACTTCCCTGACAGCCTATGCTCCCAACTTATGCTCCTCAGATCCTGTCTTAAAGCATCATAATTGCCCTTCCCCCAATTGTAAAACCTACTCTGTTGCACGCACCTATCTCTCTCCATAACCAAGGTGAAAGTCACAGAATTGTGGTCACCGTCACCAAAATGTTCACCCACTAACAAGCCCATCACTTGTCCCGGTTCATTACCGAGTACCAAATCCAATATGGCCTCCCCTCTGGTCGGACAATCTACATACTGAGTTAGAAAAGCTTCCTGGACACACTGCACAAACACCGCCCCATCCAATCTACTTGATCTAAAGAGCTTCCAATCAATATTTGGGAAGTTGAAATCGCCCATGACCACTACCCTGTGGCTTCTGCACCTTTCCAAAATCTGTTTCCCAATCTGTTTCTCCACATCTCTGCTGCTATTGGGGGGGTCTATAGTAAACACCTAACAAGGTGACTGCACCTTTCGTATTTCTGACTTCAGCCCATACTACCTCCAAAGGCAGATCCCCCTCGAACTGCCTTTCTGCAGCCGTTATACCATGTCTAATTAGCAACGCCACCCCTCCTCCTTTTTTACCACCCTCTCTAATCTTACTGAAACATCTGCAACCAGGAACCTCAAACAACCATTCCTGTCCCTCTTCTATCCACGTTTCCGTGATGGCTACAACATCGTAGTCCCAGGTACCGATCCACGCCTTAAGTTCACCCACCTTATTTCTGATATATGTTTGTTCCTATTTGCTGTGCCCTTGTATCTGAAAAGTGGAGGTGACTTGCTGTGAGGTTAACACGCTTTAAAATGAAAGGGTTCTCCCTTTTCCATTTGAGATAACGTTGTTCCTTTCTCCTTTGGATTGTGTAATCTGTGGCGTTCTCATCCCCCGGGGACAGTGAAGTCTGGGTCATTGAGGATATTTAAGGCTGGCCTTGACTGTCCTTTGATGGACAGGGGAGGGAATGTTTATTGGGAGCAGACAGGAGAGGGCGTGGTCAGCTACAGTCAGACCAGCCATGATGTTTCTAAATTAAGCAATAGGCTGGAGGTTCCGAATGGCCAACTGCTGCTCCTGACTCACACTCTGTTCTGTCAATTTGCCCTCAAGACTGTTACAGAGGGAGAAAATGATACCATTCAACTAGTCAGCATCGTGACAACGCAGTAGGAGAAGGCCATAATGCCCATCCATGGGGTTACATAAGAATAGAATGAAGTACACAAGTCATTCTAGTAAATTACATAGCATAGGAGGACGCCATATAACACTCCAGGCTTTTAGGCAGGAGCAGGGGCACCCTGGGTAGCTGTCAGGAAATACAGAGTAGAGATCATTATTCATTTTGTGTTTGGAAAGCTGTAACTAGTAGAATACTTCAGGGATCTATATGAGGTAATCACAAAATACAATCCATACAAATAAATTGGATGAAGGGGATGGAGCTCAGTTTGCTCATGTTCCAGGATAGTCATTCCATAAGTTGTCAAATGGAGACAGAGCGTCTGAAATTGGACACAGACAGCCGGAGGGCAGAGCGTCTGCAATGAGAAACAGACAGGGGAGGGGCAGAGCGTCGACAATGGGGTACAGACCCGAGTAGGGCAGAGCGTCTGGAATGGGGTACAGACAGAGGGAGGGCAGAGCGTCTGCAATGGAACACAGCCGGGGCGGGCAGAGCGTCTGCAATGGGATACAGATGGGGAGGGCAGAGGTTTGCAATGGGATACAGACAGGAGGAGGGCAGAGCATCTGCATTAGGATACAGACAGGGGAACGGCAGCGCGTCTGCAATGGGATACAGAGAGGGGGAGACCAGCGCATTTGCAATGGCATACAGTCAGAAGACGGCTGTGAGCAAAACTTCAGAAAAAAAAAATCAGTGCAATGTAGGCGATGGGAACGTTTTGTTTTGTGGAACAGACAAAACAGCAGAAAATAATTTAAATGCAGGGAGAATGCAGAACTCAGTGGTACAGAGGGATTTGTGTGTCTTCGTACATGAATCACATCAAATTACTCTGAAGATGTTGCAAGTGATTTGGAAGGGAAATGGAATGATTCTGTTTCGTGCACGGGGTGTTGGGTATGGTCTAAGCCATGTTTTTTGCATCAGTGCAGGGCATTGCTGAGATTACATCATATGCACTATGTGTAGTTATAACTGCCTAAACTGAAAAATAATGGGTTAGAAACGTTTCAAAGATGTTGCTCTTTACTCGTTCTTAGGATGAAGGCATTCTGTTATGAAGAATTAAGAGTTCAGCCTGAGAATGAGAGATGTTTTATTGAACATATAAGATCTTGAGAAGAGTGTATTTGGTGAATATGGATGGATATTTCTTCTTGCGTGGGAGAATAAAACTGGGGAAGTAATTTAAGAATTCGACAGGTTCAAAGGAAAGGTCATTGGACCGAAAAATTGAACTTTGATTTCTCTTCATATAAGCTGTCAGACAGGCCGAGCTTTTCCAGCAATTTCTGTATTTGTTTAAGAATAAAACACACTCATCTTAGCACAGATATTGTGAAGAAACGAAACGCTTATTTTTACATTATGCAGGCACATACTAACACATCTTCAGAACAAGTAGGGTCATTTAATGTTAATGAATTGATTCTGTGTACAACAACAGAAATAATACTGGAATCGAGAATGTGCTGGAGTCATATAGATCGGACAATGTTCAAGGAAAGCTCACATAGTACAGTTTGGGGTCAGATAACGTTACTGATTTAACTTACAGATGGAAACATGTAGCCTATCTGTGAAGGAACAGTCGATTGCTCCCTTTCTGTTTCCCTGTCGCTCAACACAGCAATGTGTTGGAGTGAAATTAAAAGCCTAGTCGCCTTTCCCGCTCATGGAGGATTCCTGATGAGGATTCATTAGAATCTCCCCACTGCCTGAAGCAAAGCAATTCAACCAAATCCAACTGTTTCAGGAAGAAATCCCATTGTCAAAAGGTTGTGCGAGCAGAATAACTTCAGAAGTAATTAATCAGGCTCGATAGTGTGGGGAACAGGCAAGTGATTCTGGCTGCAAATAGGAATCCAGGATGGTGTATAATCTCCTACGTCCAGGATGTGTTGGAGCGGCTGCAGAACGTTCCCACAGGGTCAGGGAACAGCCAGAAGTCTTTGTGCACATTAGTAGAAATGACACATGTAGAAATAGTGATGAGGTCCTGCAGAGTGATTATATAGAGCTAGGAAAAAGGGTAGAAGACTGGACCACGATAGTGGGTAATATCTGGTTTACTTTCAGGGCTCCGTGCTCGTGAGGGTAAGAACAGGAGGAGATGGCAGATGAATGTGTGGCTAAAGAATTGGTGCAGGGGGCAGAGATTTTTAGATCAATGGGATCTTTTTTGGGGTAGAGGTGACCTGTTCAGAAAGGGCGGATTGTACCTGAACTGGAAGGGGATCAATATCCTGGCCGGCAGGTTTGCTCGTGTTGCAAGGGCGGATTTCAACTCGATTGGCTGGGGTTGGAGAGAGGTGGGATCCTCAACAGCAGGGAGGCAAGTGCGAGGCTGGAAGGAGATACAGTAATCAGAAACAGGAAAGTGAAGAGGCAGGTCAGGCTGGATCACGACAGGGAGCAAGGAATGCCTGTTGGATTAAATTGCATTTGTTTCAATGCAAGATGGATGGCAGATAAGACTGTTGAACCCAGGGCGTGGATATGTAAGTGGGACTGGGATATTATAGCCATTACAGAAACATGGCTAAGGGAGGGGCAGGATTGCCAGCTTAATGTACTAGGGTAAAGTTACTTTATGCGGGACAGAGATGGTGGAAGGAGGGGAGGGGGAGTTTCATTTTTGATTAAGGCGAGTATCACAGCAGTGATCAGAGATAAAATAACTGATGGATCATCCTGTGAGGATTTGTGAGGGAGCTTAGAAATAAGAAGGAAATGGCGAGAGTATTTGTGGTGTTCCAAAGGCCCCCAAATAGTAAACAAGGAATTAGCGGAACAAAAATATGTAGAGCGATTGGGAAGACTTGCAGGGCCAATGGGATTGCATTAGTCGGAGATTTTAATTTTCCTAACATAGACTGGGAATGATATAGAATTAAAGACTGAGACGGGGTGCATCTATTAAGTGTGTTCAGAAAGGTTTCCTCAAGCAGTATGTAGAGGGTGCTACTCGGGAAGGGACGAAACTTGACCTGCTCTCAGAACTAGGGCAGGACAGGTGACTGAGGTGACAATAGGGGAGCACTCTGGGTCCAGTGACCAGAGTTATATTAATTTTAAAATAAAATATGAAAATGTACAAAACAGTTCCACATGTTCAAGTTCTAAATTGGGACAAGGCGAATTTTGATGGAATTAGATAGGAGCTTGTAGGGGTTGGTTGGAGGAGTTTGTTTACAGGCGAAGGGATCCCCTCAAGTGGGAGGCCCTTACAAGTGAAACGTCTAGAGATCAAGGTCGATATGTTCTTGTGAGGGTAAAGGGCAAGGGTGGTGGAAGAGGGAAGCATGGATGTCACGAGATATAGAGGTTTTGACTGGCAAAAAGGAGGCGTGGCTCAGGTCCAGGAGGCTGGGATCGAGGGAATCTCTGGAGGTAAACAGGGGATATAGTAATTTACTGAAGAAGTAAATCAGGAGGGCGAAAAGGGGGCATAAGATAGCTTTGGCTGAGAAGATTATGGTGAATCCAAAAAGGTTCTTTAAGTATATTAAAGTAAAATGAATAACTAAATGAGAATATGACCCCACAAGGTCCAAAGTGGACATGCATGTCTAGAACCATAGGAGATTTATGGGCGGCACGGTGGCACAGTGGTTAGCACTGCTGCCTCACAGCGCCAGAGACCGGGTTCAATTCCCGCCTCAGGCGACTGACTGTGTGGAGTTTGCACGTTCTCCCCGTGTCTGCGTGTCTCCGGGTGCTCCGGTTTCCTCCCACAGTCCGAAAATGTGCAGGTCAGGTGAATTGGCCATGCTAAATTGCCCATAGTGTTAGGCAAGGGGTAAATGTAGGGGTATGGGTGGGTTGCGCTTCGGCGGGTAGATGTAGACTTGTTGGGCTGAAGGGCCTGTTTCCACACTGTAATGTAATCTCATCTGTCATCTCATTTGCGAAATTCTCAATGAATATTTCTCTTCTGCCTTAACCGTGAAGAAATACATGAAGATTTGGGAGGTGAACAAAGGTCGTAGTGTAATCTTGGGATGAGTTATTATCACAGGGGAGGACGTGTTGTATGCATTAGAATGTATGAAGGTGGATACATCTCTTGGTCCTAAACAGGTGCATCCAAGAACACTGCAAGAGGCTACAGAAGAAACTACGGGGACCCTGGTTGATATTTTTACATCATCGTTAGCTACAGTTTAGGTTCCAGAATATTGGAAATTAGCAAATGTTGTGCCATTATTCAAGAAGGGAAACAAAGAAAAATCTGGGATCTATAGACCAGGAAACCTAACACCTGTGGTAGGTAGGAAACTTGAGATGTCTCTGAGGGATGAGATATACATGCATTTGGAAAGATAAGGTTTGTTTAGAAATAGTTTTTTTTGACAGATTCCCTACAGCATGGAAACAGGCTATTTGGCCCAACAGGACCACACCTATATTTACCCCTGACGAATACACATAACACTATGGGTAACTTTGCATGGCCAATTCACCTGACCTATACATCTTGGGATTATGGAAGGAAAATTGAGCACCCAGAGGAAACCCACACAAACACAGTAAGAATGTGCAAACTCCACACAGAGAGTCATCCGAAGCTGGAACCAAACCCGGATTCGTGGCAATATGAGGCAGCAGTACTGGCCACTGAGCCACCATGTCACCCTTGCTTTTTTTCAATACAGTTCAATGACACAGGGACAAAATCTATTCTGCCTTTCATCCGTGATGCACGTTCTAGTATCACATGCCATGGATAATGTATTCTCCACTGGAAATGTCACCTTATTATTATTTATTAGTTTATTATTATTAATTTTAATAATTATTATTAATAGTTGTAAAAGACTGGAAAGATTGCATGGCTTTGTGAGTGGGAGATCATGCCTCTCAAATTTGTTTGAGTTCATTGATGAAATGACCAGGAATGTTGATGAGGGTAGGGCGGAAGACGTAGTCTGTATAGTTTTCAGTAAGGCCTTTCAAAAGGTTACCATTGATAGGCTCGTCTGGAAGGTTAGAATCGCATGGAATCCAGACGGAGCTGGCAAATTGGGCACACAATTGACTTCATGGTAGTAAGCAATGGGTACTAGTGGAAGGATGCTCTCGGACTGGAGGCCTGTGACACATGAAGTGCCTCAGGGGTCAGTGCTGCACACATTGCTGTTTGTTATCTGTAACAATGATATTCTTACGAATGTACAAGGCATGATTAGGAAACTTGAAGATGACACTAAAATAGGTGGTATCGTGGACAGTGAGAAAGTATATCAGAAATTGCAGCAGGACCTTGATCAAACTGGAGAAGTGGGCCGAGGAATATTTTGGCAACGTTAGATCAAGGTAGGAGTTTCATGGTGATTGGTAGGACCTTAAGGAGCGTAGTTGAGCAGATCGACCATGGAGTTTAGGGGTCACAGTTAGACATGGTAGTGAAGAAGCATAAGCCACACGAGCAAGCATCCGTCAGGACATGGAGGCGAGCAGTTGGGAAGTTATGTTGAAGTTATTCAAGAAGTTGGTGAGGCTGCACTTGTCGTGCTGTATTCAGTTTTAGTCACATTGCGATCAGGAGGATGTTCTTAATTTGGAATGTGTGCAGACGGAATTTACAAAAATGTTGCCAGGACCCAACAGCATGAATTATTGGGGGAGAGGTTGGACAAGCGAGGACTCTTTTCTTTCGAGAATAGAAGACTGCGAGGGATCTTATAGAAGTTTACATGAATAAGGTGAATGGATCCAGCCTTTTTTTCCTAGAGTTGGAAAATCGAGGAGGAGAGGGCATCAATTTAAGGT
This sequence comes from Chiloscyllium plagiosum, assembly GCF_037043375.1. Taxonomy (NCBI): domain Eukaryota; kingdom Metazoa; phylum Chordata; class Chondrichthyes; order Orectolobiformes; family Hemiscylliidae; genus Chiloscyllium; species Chiloscyllium plagiosum. The sequence continues at coordinate 49,272,372 of NW_028270178.1, read as the reverse complement.
GAGAGGGGAAAGAATAAAAGGGAAACTGGTGGAAACTGTTTTACACAGAGAGTGGTACACAAAGGGAATGAGCTGCCAACGGAAGTGGTTGACGCATTTATATTAACGATATTTAACCGGTATTTGGGCAAGTACATGGACAGGAAAGGACGAGAATGCTATGGGCCACGTGCTGGGAAATGAGGTTAGTGTGGTTGGATATTTGGGTCAGCATGGACGAGTTTGGGCCAAAGAGCCTCTCAGCCTCTCTCCATGCTGTAGGACTTGATGACTACAAATAGAACAGCATTTGCGTCAAACTCTCATTTTTTTCCTTTGGTCATGAGTTCGAATCATATTTGGACAATGTTCTTTCAAGTTAACTTTGCAGATATTTTGCTTTTCAGTTTGTTATCGACAATATGTGTGTGTGTGTGTGTGTGTGTGTGTCTGTGTGTGTGTGTGTGTGTGTGTGTGTGTCTCAGGTTTTTCAAAGAGAAATATCAATGTGCATATTTGCAATATCTTCTCGTCATTCTTCTTTCCATCATGATTTGAGCAACTTTGTTTTGATCATAAAAGTGTAGGTTTAGTAGATTATAGAAATCTGCCTGACTTGTTCCTAACACTGACCCTGACACAGTCTGAGAACTATATCATTGGCCATATCACCAACCGAGTTATAAATATTTTTTTGTGGCCAGTGGAAGATTGGGGCTAGAAAAGGGAGCAATAAGCCAAAAATATACAGGGAATTATCGACTCAATCAGCCAACGTTAGTGTGGAGGAGTTTGTTGGAGGGGATTCTGAGGGATAGGATGTACATCTATTTAGAATTCAGGGACTGATTAGGGATAGTCAATGTGGATTTGTGTGATGGAAATCATGTCTAATTAATGTGATTGAGTATTATGAAGATGTGACAAAGAAGATTGAAGAACATACTTTGGTGTACATTGTTTACACAGACATCAGCAAGACATTTAATACGATACCTCATTGTAGACAGAATACTAAAATTAGGTTACATGTAATCTAGGAAAAGCTAACCAATTGGATAGAAAATTGGATTGAAGGTAATGGATTGTTTTCCAGACAGAAGACCTGTGGCCAGCGGTGTGCTGAACGAATCAGTGCTGAGCTCACTGCTTTTCAACACAATTATAAACAACTTTGATGTGATTATCGGAGGCATGGTTAGTAAGTTTACAGATAAAATCACCAAATTGGTGCAGTGGACAGTGAAGAAGATTATCTCAGAATATAACGGGATCCTTGACCATCAATGTGCCAAGGACTGACAGATGGAGTTTAATTATATATTTGTGAGGTTTTGCACTTTGGTAAGTTAAAGCGGGGTAGTGCCCTGGGGAATGTTGCTGAACAAAGAGACCTACGGGTGAAGAAATATAGTTCCTTGAAAGTGGTGTTTAGGTCGGTACAGTGCTGAGGAACGTGATTGGCATGCTTGCCTTAATCGGTCAGAACATTGAGTACAGGAGTTGGGATAGCGTGTTGCGCGTCTACAGGACGGAGGTGAGGCCACTTTCAGAATACTGTGTACATGTCAGTTGACTCTGCTAAATGATGGATGTTGTTAAGCTTGAAAGGCCTCAGAAAAGGTTTACAAGATTTTCTGGAACCTGAGGGTTTGAGCTACAGGGAGATGATAAACAGGATGAGGCTTTTTCCACTGGCCTGTCAGTAGCTGAATGGTGACATGACAGAGGTTTAAAAAAGTCCTGAGGGGCATGGAGAGTCTGAATGGACAAGTTATTTTTCCCAGTGTAGGGGCATCCAGAACTAGACGGCATCGGGTGAAGGCGACAGGTCAAAGAATTAGAAGGGACCTGAGGGGAAACACTTTCGTACAGAGGCTGGTGGCTGTACTGTCAGAGGAAGTGGTGAAAGTGGGTACAATTACACGTTTAAATTGTATCTGGTACATCTGGTATCTGTAAAAGCTACATAAGTAGGAATGGTTCAGAGGGATGTGGCAAGTGGGACGAGATCTGATTAAGATGCTTGATTGGCATGGACAATTTGGACAAAATGATCTGTTTCCACTCTGTATGACTCTCTTATTCTCACAGTGATATGAGGAAAATTACTAAAAGGGACATTCAAATGGGAATTCTCTTCCCCAGAAGTTTGTGGTGCCTCTCTGATTACAAGTATTCACAGCTGAGTTAGTTAAAGATTTGACAGAGAAGCGAGTCACGGATAATGGGACACAGACAGGAAGATGAGACTGAGACCACAATCTGATCAGTCACAATCTTAATGCCTGGTGGAGAAGGCTCAAATTCTCGAATGACCCACTCCTGCTCTTTCGTCCCATGTTTCTGTGTTCAATTCAACCCCTCTAGCCTGCTAGACAGGAGCAGTTGGAGTCCATTTCGTCCCTCAAGACTGTCCCACACGGTTTGGGAGATTTGGAAAATGTAATTGGAAGACCCAGGCTGGATATGAAAGAGGGCGCTCATCCCTTTTTACAGAGCTTCCTCTCTCTGTAACTTGTGCTTCATTTGTTGATTATGTTTGAGACCCAGATTCACTGTGAATATCAAATCTCACCCAGCAATGGCTCATAAGATCCGCTGGTCTCCCTGATTGCAACATTCCATAAAAGACCTTCCAGGAAAATAACATCTACTAACTTTCCAATAACAGAATGGGAGAACATCAGAAACAGGGGCAGGTCATTCCCATCCCAAGCCTGCCTTGGCCTTCACTAAGATCAAGGCTGACCTGCTCCAAGTCCCAAATCTTCCTCAATGTCCAAGTCTTCTTGAGCACTTCCTGAGAACACAGAACAAAGAACAGGACTGATTTGGAGATGCTGGTGTTGTACTGGGGTGTACAAAGTTAAACATCACACAAAACCAGGTTATAGTCTAATAGGTTTAATTGGAAGCACACTAGCTTTCGGAGCGTCGCTCCTTCATCAGGTGATAGTGGAGTGTTCACACCTAACACAGAATTTATAGCAGAAATTTACAGTGTGATTTAACTGAAATTATACAATGAAAAATTGATTGTCTGTTAAGCCTTTCATCTGTTAGAATACCATGATAGTTTCACTTCTTTCATATATAAATCACAAAACCTTTTTTGTTAAAAGTTGCATTCTCAGGTTAGCTGTTAATAATGGTGATAGCTAGACAATATGTTGAAAGTGGTGCCCCCCCCCCCCCCCCCCTCCACCCCCCACCCCCCCCCCCCCACCCCCACCCCCGCGTGCTCTCTGTCTCGGCCATGATGTTTATATTGATTCTAATCTAAAAAGTGAGATAACGGAGTTTTACATGAATTCATGCAGTTTTTGAGCTCAGAGTTCTACATGAATGCATGCAGTTAGGACTTTCAACCCTCGACGTTGTGCCGTTTATCCTACTCTAAGATCAGATTAAACTACATGCTTCCATTCACTTTGTTCCATGTGCCTATTCAAGAGTCTCTTACGTTTCTCTCACGTATTTGACTCTACTACCACCGCTGGCAGTACATTCGACACACCCAAAACTCTCTGTGTAAAGAATCTACGCTGATATCTCCCCTAAACCTTCCTCCAATTGCCGTAAAATGATGCCACCTAGTGATAGACATTTCTGCCCTCGGAAAATGTTTCTGGCCATTCATTCTCTCTTTTTCCAAATATGGCGACGGCAAACACGAGGGGACACAACTTTAAAGTGAGGGGAGATAGGTATATGACGGATGTTAGAGGTAGTTCTTTACTCAGAGAGTAGTTAGGGTATGGAATGCTTTGCCTGCATCTGTAGTAGATTCGCCATGTTTATGTGCATTTGAGTCGTCATTGGACAGGCAAATGGACGAACATGGAATAACGTAGGTGGGGTGGGCTTCAGCTGAGTATGACAGGACGGCGCAACATTGAGGGCCGAAGGGCCTGTACCGCGCTATAATGTTCTATGTTCTATGCCTTTCATCATATTGTACACCTCTATCAAGTCACCTCTCATCTATTTTTCCTCCAGTGAGAAAAGCCCTCGATCCCTCACGGGTTCTTCATAAAATCTGCCCTCCTGTCGAGGCAGCATCCTGGTAAATCTCCTCTTTACCTTCTCTAAAGCTTTCTTATCCTTCCTATAATGAGGAGACCAGAACTGAACACAATATTCCCTGTGCGGTCTGAACAGGGCTCGATCGAGCTGCAGCATTACCTCGTGTCTCTTAAACTCAATCCCCCTGCAACTGATAGCCAACACACCAAGCGCCTCTTAACAACCCAATCAACTTGGATAGCAACTTTGAGGAATCTGTGGACACGGACCCCAAGAACCCTCTGTTCCTCCACACTGCCAAGAATCCTGCCTTTAACCATGCATTCTACATTCACATTAGAGCTTACAAGATGAATCACTTCAGTTTGAACTCCACCTGCACTTGTCAGCGCAGCTCTGCTTCCTGTCAATGTCCCGTTGCAACCTACAATAGCCCTCCACATTCTGTACCACTCCAACCACCTTTGTGTCATCGACAGATTTACTCGCCCACTCTTCAACACCCATATCCAAGTGCTGGACATCACTGGTCCCTTTCAGTGATCTACCTCTCTTAACTCTCTGTGTAATAGAATTCCTGACATTCACTACCCTCTGTTTGAAGAAAACGTTTCTGCTTCTACACCATGACCTATTGTTACGAACAAAAGAGGTAACACAGAGGCTCAGGTAAGAGAGACTGGTCCTGAACTCAAGGCAGTATTTGACTGAGGATGACGTCAAGAAATCTGAACAAAATCACACTTAATGAGAATTAATTGTGACCTCTCCAGTGTTTGGTATCATTCACGGCACAAGGGAAGATGATTATCATTGGTGGGCATCAGTCATCTCAGCCGTGGGACACATCTGCACGAGATTCTCAGTGTAGCTTCCTCAGCCCAGGCATCTCCAGTTTGTCATCATACAATCCCGACAGTGTGGGGAAGGAGGCTATTCAGCCCATTGAGTCTAAACTGAGCAGATTAGATTCCCGACAGTGTGGAAACAGGACCTTTGGCCCAACCATCCCACACCGACCCTCCAAAGAGTAACCCACCCAGACACATTTCCCTCTGACTAATGCACCTAACGTAATGGACAATTCACCTGGCCTGCACATCTTCGGACTGTGGGAGGAAACCGGAGCATCGGAGGAAACTCATAACTCATGCAGACAAGTTGGGAATGTGCAATCTCCACACAGATCGTTGCCCAAGGCTGGAATCGAACCTGGTACCCTGGTGATGTGAGGCAGCAGTATTAGTTCCTGAGCCACCATGCAGCAGAAGATGGAGAATTAACTGAATTTTACAAAATTTTCAGAAAAAGTTGTCCCTCTTCAGCTCTTGAAACAGTCTGTGACCATGTGCAGCAAGATGCGGACAACATTCAGGATCGTGCTGTTAAAGTCTGGGGAACATTTATGTACATCTTCGGACTGTGGGAGGAAACCGGAGCATCGGAGGAAACTCATAAACTCATGCAGACAAGTTGGGAATGTGCAATCTCCACACAGATCGTTGCCCAAGGCTGGAATCGAACCTGGTACCCTGGTGATGTGAGGCAGCAGTATTAGTTCCTGAGCCACCATGCAGCAGAAGAGGGAGAATTAACTGAATTTTACAAAATTTTCAGAAAAAGTTGTCCCTCTTCAGCTCTTGAAACAGTCTGTGACCATGTGCAGCAAGATGCGGACAACATTCAGGATCGTGCTGTTAAAGTCTGGGGAACATTTATGTAACAGCACTGCACATTTTCACAGTAAAACGACGAGTTCATTCAGCAGCTCAATCTGGTTTTAGAACAATGTGGTGAAGCCATTGATCCCATCAAAACTACTGGGAAAAAGAAGGGTAGATCATTCAGTCCCTCCTGCCCGTTGCACAGCAAGGTGGGAGTCTGCTCTCTCTCATATGCCACATACATAGGAACAGAAAGAACGATTTCACACCTGGTGTCACTTACAAAGGAACAGGAAGAGGCTATTCAGCTTGTCAAGCCACTAGCACATGAACAGGGAAGTGTCAGAGATGCTCCAACATCACAAACAAATGGAACAGCGGCTGCACAGACAGACTGCTCCAAATTGATCCACATGCCTTAATTACTCATGGTACATATGTGTTACTTTAACATGGTTTTCTGCCAGTCAGAATGAAACCAACATTTTTTAGCCATTCTCCAAGTTATCTTCCATCTCTAAGAAGGCAGGCCCAAGAAGGCAGAAACCGTTGGGGAATAACTAACTGTTTCAGAATGATGGTATTTTGGCTGCTGACAGGATTGTGTACAAAGTGACATTCAATGCAGTGTCACACAGTAACTGTCCATTAAAGTGTTCAGAGTTCATTCAGAGCCTGTACCTCGCTGTCAATCGACGTGAGGGTTCTGCAGATGCATGTAAACTGTCGTGAATCAAACATCCAATGAAAAGTATGACATTTTCACACCATTCAGCTGTTTGGGACATAATGAGTTTCTGTCCATGACCATCAAGCTTCGACTTCTTATTCTCTCATAGCGCTACTGAGTAAACACACAGTTACTGCACTCCCTCTCCATGGTAACATCATGCCAGTGTTTAGTCTGGTCAAACTACTTTGCACTGTCTCGGTGACAAAGACATCATTGATTATAAAGCTGACCAAACCTTTACACAATGCACCAAATACTCTCTCAACCAAACACGATCAGTTGGGAAAGATATTCTAACTTTTGTACTTCAATCATTTTTCACGAAGAGCCACACATCATTTACTTCCTGCACCTGTAAGAATTCTGTCAGTGACTTATGACCAAGGACATCCAGGTCCTTTTCAACAAAAGCACTCGGCAACCTCCCTAACATTTAATAAATATAAATGTACATGATGATATTTGTTGTTCACATCTGAATCATTTTTATACCTTGTGAACAGCTATTGTCCAAACACTGATCCTGCTGCCACCCATCAATCCTTCAATCCAGTGAAAATCAGTATTCCTCTCGTATCTCCATTACTCAATTTTTAATCCATGTGGTATATATTCCACCCTACCTACCCATGGACTCTAACATTCCCCATTCACCTGTATTCAAACATGTCAAGCGTCTTCTAAAAATACAAATACTCCACTCCCATTGGTTCTCAACTGTCGATGTCACAACAGACAATCTCCACAAACAGGTTTATCAAAGATTATTTCCCTTTCATGAATCTCGGCCGAATGTACCAAATCATATCATTATTCTCCAAGTGTCTAGTCGTCACGTTCCTTATAAAAGGTTCCAATACTTTTTCTCACAGCTGACATCAAATTATTTAGTTTTCTGTTTTCCCTCTCCATCCTGTTTTAAATATTTTGGTTGACAATAGCTGCTGTCCAGTCTGCAGGATCCTTTCCAGAATCTAACCAGCTTTGAAGAATAATCAGTAATTATTTCACTAGCTCTGTTCTCATCTCAGTCACTCTGAGATGTAGCTTATCAGATGCAACAACTTACGAAACTTCAATTCAATTAGATTTTCAATAACATACACTTTATTAATTCTGATTTCCTGCAGTTTCCAACTTTTACCAGTCCCTCTGTTCCCTAATATTGCTGGAAATTAATTTCTGTACCTTCCCCTGTGGAGATGGAACCAATGCATTCCTCTCAGCAGGCAGATGGTTTCAGTCAGCTCGAGAATACATTGGAGGATTGCACTTCAGAGATGGTGGATATATTACCCACTGCTGCCTGCAAAGTTCCAGAATCAATCCAGTTTAATTCACCGTGAGTGTCAGCGCAGTCCTGTCCCTGGTGTGAGAACACAGGTTATACTGAAGGAGGGGATACAGCTCAGTGACCACCTCAATTTTCAGACAAGCTGGTGTTACACCTTACACCTGAATGGGTGTAGTTTAGACAAATGTTCCTGGAAATCTCAGAGAGGAAAATATAGTGCCTCGCTCCTCCCTGTTTATACAGCTTCCCTTCTTTGTAGTCTCAGCTCCATTTGTTTATCATGGACCCAGACACACAGTAAATTCAGTATTCAGAGTGGGGTCCCCAGACCATCAGGGCTCCCTGAATGAACCCAGTAGCTGACATCACTAAACTGAGAACACCACCCACAGAGCCTCCACTGACTTTCCAGATGACAGCAGCAAGTGAATTCCCCACACCTACAATGCATCCATTCAGTATTGAAAATGACTCCGTCTCCTCAGTTTCTCTAGGAGAAAGTGAGGACTGCAGATGCTGGAGATCAGAGCTGAAAAAGGTGTTGCTGGAAAAGCACAGCAGGTCAGGCAGCATCCAAACACATCTTCCGCCTGGGAACCCTCCAACCACAAGGCATGAATTCAGATTTCTCCAGCTTCCTCATTTCCCCTCCCTCCACCTTGTCTCAATCCCAACGCTCGAACTCAGCACCACCTTCCTGACCTGAAATTTTCTTCCACCCCTCTCCGCCCCCACCCCCTCACCGGCCTATCACCCTCACCTTAACCTCTTTCCACCTATCGCATTTTTAACGCCCCTCCCCCAAGTCTCTCCTCCCTACCTTTTGTCTTAGCCTGCTTGGCACACTCTCCTCATTCCTGAAGAAGGGCTCATGCCCGAAACGTTGATTCTCCTGATCTTTGGATGCTGTCTGACCTGCTGTGCTTTTCCAGCTCCTCAGTTTCTCTTCCTGGCTGAGAAAGCTCTTACATCTCCACACAGTCACACAGTAACAGTTCCTCTCTCCAAAGAAGCAGTTGACAATGGAACATCACGTTTCTCTATATCTCAGCAACTATAAGTATTGCTGTTGGAGTTGATCACCACACTCAGAGACGAGAGATAGAGGGAACATAACTCATGGTAAGCAGGGGCATACCATAATAAATATGATATTCAGGAAAATGTGAAAAGGGGAAATCTTAGAATAACTTCCCATTCTGTTTTCCTTCCAGTCCATCATCAGCAATCCTTTTGCTTGCTTTTCCTTTCTCTCTCTCTCACTCTCTCCATATCTCTTTCTTTCTCTCTCGCTTTCTCTCTCTTGCAGGACATCATCCACTCAACACAAACCTCCCTCTCACAATTCCAAACATCCCTGATATAATAATATTATTTCTCAGTTGCATTCAATTTTGATAGGTTCACTGAACAAGAAACGTTATTTTTTTTTTCGAGAGACTGCCATAACTGCTGAGATTCTCCAACATTCTTTCAGACGGTGGAGAATTTTATTTCAGATCACCAGCATCCGCATTTCCTTGGTTATTTCACCTTTAATGTTGTTGTTTCGCGGAATCCAGCATCACTGGCAAGGGCAACATATTTTGTCCATCACAACTACCCTTGACCACGCGGCCATTTGTCAAGGCAATACGGAGGCAACCATATTGTTGTGGATCTGAGGTGACACTTAGTTCAGACAGGGCAAAAATGTTAGGTTTCTTTACCAAAGGTTATCAATAAAATAAGAAAAGAAATCCTGATGGTTTATTCTTGCCATGAGTGAAATTAGGTTTCATTCCAATTTTTGATATTGGACTTTAAATTTAGTCATTGGCTATGATAGGATTTCAGACAATGCTTTTATAGTCATAACCTGTGCCTCTGAATTACACAGTCAGTGACATTATTATTCTGTTTAAGAGTCCCTGTGGTGAAGTCACTGTAGAGACAAGAACACGTTTGTGGTCAAACTATTTGTAACTGGAAGAGAGGTCAGAAGAGAACTGGAGCCATAAAATCTGTCGTTAACGAAGGGGTAGGTGATGGCGAAGTCAGCAACAGAACTCAGGCAGAGCTGGAGATTGGGGATATTATGAAGGTGGGCGTCGGTAGGTTTGATGACAGAGAGAATTTGGAGATATAAAACAGTTCACGGTAAATGAAGACTCAAGATTCCGAACAGTCTTTTACCTTCTCAGATGTTTTTGAGTAAGTAAATTGGAAATGCATGAGAAGGAAGTGGCGTTTGTGACTGAAAGTTTATGTATTTGTTAAATATAATCAACCAGAATAGCAATAACATTCAGCATCATTTATAGAATTGACAGAGATAGACTTACCAGGAATACCAATAATAGCGAGGATGGGATAGTACCCAGCTTGAATAATCATCAGTACGGCTCGTATCCGCAACTCTAACCATGGCCAATCCTGAGAAAGATAGTAAAGACCCTAGGATAAACTCCTGTCCATTGTTGGAAGATTCCAGTCTAATGTTCTCAGATTAAAATGAATTGTTTGACCATTCTAATGTTCTCAGATTCTGATTTCTCTCTCTTTCTCTGTAGCTGCTGATCCCAATCTTGTTGAGCTTGACTCTGCCCCGAATACTATGGCATAACATGTTGAAAGAAGTCCCTAATTATGGAAGAGGGAAAGCCTCCAGTGACCGAGTTAGGTCCAAAAAAACTGATATTAATCACAGTCACCGAACAAACAGCTCCAGTTAACCCATTTCACGGCAACTCTGATATATCACAATAATAATAGGTGTGGGTGGGATTTTGAATTCGCTGATTATTGGGCTAATGGCATGTCTCCAGTTGTAAACATAGAGGTGAGGGAGCGAGATAATTCTTTCTCTTCACAAGCTCGATGATTCTGCTGTGTTTTGGCAGCGTAGGAATTGCTGGGCTCCCGAGGCCGTCTGTGTCTGATCACCAGGCCTGCTGCATCTTTTCGTATTATTTATTTATGTTTAACTCTGACTTTTGTCTGTCCAGCATTTAACGGTTTAGGTGGGTTTAGGCATTTTTGAGATACACCTACAGAGCCATAGACGATGTAAATACAGTCCATTCCTTGCAGCCACGGCCTGGTCCTGTGGAGTGATGGTCAAACTCTCACAGAACCAGTATTCTTAGTTTTACCTTTCGGTAGTTATTGCTGGGGTCTCAGCAGAGTTGGAAGGCAGGAAATCTCTCCCGGGTGCTACACACTCTGTCTGTAATTTCTCTCGGAACTGTCTTTTGATATTCTTTCCTCCTGGATTGGAGAACTGAATGTGAGACAATCTGTTTCCTGCATTTGCTTTTTGACATTTGTGTGCCTATTGGATGATACCATATTGGAGCAGTTACTGTATAGCTGTTAAACAAACTATTATTCTGCTAGGTCTTCCAATAGAATAAAGTTATTGCAAGTTCCTCTTCCTTTTGTTGTCTTTTATCGACAGTATTCGAATAAATAGTGTTTTGCTTAATGTCGAATATTTTGACCAAGTAAATTCTATCTGAAACACATCACCTCACATTTACCAGCGGACTGGGCAGAGCTGGAGGAGTGATAATCATGTGAGGAATTATATCGGATGCTGAATCCACCTCTCAGATCCAGCCCGGATACGTATAAGCCCAGATGAGATACCTGCTCAGCATGAAGACTGCGTAGACCACGCTAGTGTACTGCTCAGCAATCCTGTCTGGAGCTCACCATTTCACTACGTACATGTCCAACAGTGCACTGATCTATACGCTTAGACTGGATGATCTGTTCAGCACAGGGCATTGTGCAGAACATACAAAGACATTGTTCTATACACACGGACTGGATATCTGTGCAGCATGGCGAGCTGTGCAGTGAATAGCAGTGAATTTATCTTTTAATCTGGAGCAGTTACCTTCACAGCATACATAGCTGTGTACTCCAATCACTGCATTGCTGAGTAACACTGTGTTAGATCACTGCCCAGCGCGGGGAAACTTGCAGCTCATGCTGGAAGTGACAGGATGTGGAGCTCCCCTCCATTTACAGCTCCATACTTCCATTGTGGAATGACACAGGGGTGCTGTGGGTGTGAAACTCACTGCCAGAGAGAGATGGCAGTGGAATCAGTTTAAATACCAACAAATGGGAGGAGCTTGGTTAAAAGCGAGGGGAAGATTGAGAGAGAATTTCACAACAGGATCTGATGGTAGGTTTAAAAATTGTGAAATGAAAACATTTCGATAGCATCTTGCAATATAGGCCATTGTTTCCAGGAATGATGGGTGAGCAGGATATTGGTGTAAGTTAAGATGATGGAGAGTTTTGGATAAGCATTTGTCCTGCAGCGTTGTAACTGGGAGTAGGATCAGCAGAGTCTTCGACTCATTGGGCTAACTCGAACAATAATTTGTCTCAGTGCCATTTTCATTGAGTGTGACAGAATGGTGTTATCTTATCGAACTCAACTCATTAACTACACACACCATGGTGTCCCTCTCATTCAATACCAGCCCGATTCTCCCAGCCATCATGGCTGGAGGTACACATTATTGCACGGGAACACCTGGATATTTAGTGATCCCTGGCACTGCTGCCATCTTTAAAAGGCCAATGGGCACGCGGTTGAGCTTTCTCAGCTTGGAGCTGCCCTGCATAGTTTACTCGAGCATGGCAGATAAGCGGCAATTCCACCGCAGTTTGTAGACAGGGGCATGGAGGTCCTGGTGGATGGGCTAGTACAGAGGAGGACCATTCTCTTCCCAGAGAGGGCCACACTACCAGACCCACTGAGCATGGTCTGAGCACACTACACAGCTCAGTGCAGTATCGGTCAGAAGAAATCTCCAGCAATTCAGGAAATACATCAATAACCTTCCCCGCTCTGTCAGGATAAGTGTCACTGTATTCTCTCTGTTCCCTCACACTCACTGTTTATCTGTTAGCGCCTTCCCCAGAATAAGGCTCCATCACACTCACCACTGCAATGCAGCACCTTCTCTCTCTCTCACCTAGGCAATACCCCCACATGGTTATAAATGTTGTCATGAGTGGTGTTTCTAGAATTATCTGGATGATGTCGTTTGTACAATGTTCCAGATGATTTTCAAAATAATTCAATTTTCGCAAAATGTTCATCCCCCAGTATGTAACGCATCAGAGGAAGGAGCAGCGTTTTACTTTTTCAAAATCACTCAGGATGAAAGTGCATCATGAGGCCATGACGTCTCTCAAATATGCTCCACTATTCAGGCAAAGGGAGCACTTAAGCACTTGAAGTCTTACTCTCTTCTTGAAGACAGGCGCCACATTGGTGTTTTGCCAGTTTCACTGCAACACTCTTGTAATCCCGAGATTTATGGAACATTTCACAAAGTGCCACCAGTCACTCTGTAACCACTTCTATTAAAACAAGTCATGAATTGCTAATGAGCTGTTTACCCTTGATCTTTTCTGTTTGAGAAAAGCCTTGTTCATTTTGTTAGAGACAATGCAAAACTTTCATCTGACTACAATTTTGTTTATAATGTTGAAACTCTTTGTGCCTTCCCCTGTGAGGAACGATGTAAAATATTGTTTAAATTCTCTGCTTGTTCCCTGAAACCAGTTCCCCAGTCACATCCTCTTGTACCACACGGTCAGCGTGCAGTTGCCTTTAGCAGAGTGAGATGAAGGCTGAGTATACCTTTTGAAATTTGGATCACAGTGTGAATTCAGTGCAAAGGGGGAGAGGTGTTTTCAATAAAGTTTACTCAAAGAAGGAAACTTTCCGAAATGAGATGTGAGTGGGAGGTGTAAAACAGCATGAATGGAGAGGCAGAGCCACACTGAGACCAGAGAAAAAGTGGCAGCACAAAACGCAGCTTGATGCTACAGCAGAGTAGATAGGCTTGATCAAAGAGTTTCAGGTGAAGTGGGCAGAGACCATAATGTGAGAGAATGTCCTCTGTAATTTGAGACGAAGAACTTGGAATCAGAAAGGGGAGACGAGCAGGGAAGAGGATGGTGCAGAAATGGTAGGATTTTCTTTGGGGTAAATCAGGAAGCATTGCTGAAATTCATGCCTAACATCTGCTTATGGTCCCTGAAATAAACATTATAAATCTGGCCCTCCACTATTGCTCATCAATAGTATCCTTGAGACCTTTTGTCAACCATGGGTGGTTCACCTGCTTATCGAGTTCTTCATCTTGAACAGAAACAATAATTACTGAACGGTTTGGGATATCTGCTTGAATGTCTGCTCACGTATACTCACTGACATTCCTCTGGGTCTATTTTCACATTCCGCTTCAGACCGGATGTGAGGCAGAAATCCCCAGTTTAGGTGCCTGGTTCTTTTCAATCATTCAGGGGAGATTTCTGCATGTGGCTGAGCCCATGATCAGCGGACGCTGACTCCATTCTCCCAGTTTTTCCATCTCTGCTATTTTTTGTTTGATGATACCACATTCCTGTAAGCTGCGTCTAATGTGGCCACCTTTTCCTTCAAACCAGAAATCCCCTAACTCTGGTGGCCAGGGCCTTCAGCTGTCACTGTCACATTTCCCACGGTGTTGCCCTCAATCTGTCCCCTCCATGCCAGAACAATGATAGATTCCTCTTTGTCTACACTTCCTCCTGCACTAGAATCCACATTCCCATAATCATCTTACGCCATTTCCACCATCTCCAACAGGACAGCACATCAAACACATCTTCCCCTCCCGCCAACTTTCAGTATTTCACAGGGACCGTTCCCTCTGTGTTACCCCCATCACCCCGAACACTTCCCCACTCCCCCATGGCACCTTCCCATGCAATTGCAGAAGCTGCAACACTTGCTTATTCACCTCTTCCATCCTCACTGTCCAAGGCCACAAACATGCCTTCCAGGTGAAGCAGCATTTCGCTTGTAAAGTTTTAATCTGCTCTCCTGTCATTGCTGCTCACAATGCAGTCTCTCTATATTGGCGAGACCAAATAGAGATTGCTTTGAGGAACACTCCACTCTATCTGGAGAAATAACACTGAGCCTCTCATTGCTTCCCATTTCAATAACCTACCTTGCTTTCATGCTAACATTTCGGCCCTGGGCTGCTGCAATGTTCCAAAGAAGCACAACCCAAGCTCGAGTAACAACTCATTTTACACTTCCGTACGTTACATCATGTAGGAGTTAATGTACAATTTCACAACTTCACAGACTGACCCCATTATAACTCTTCTCCAGTTTCCGTACATTCTCCCTCCTGGTCTCCCTATGATCTTGTGTGGTTGTGTCTTCTTTATCTTTCAATCAATAGAGAGAATCCCTTTTCCCCATTCATAGCTTAATTTAAAGCTATTGCACATGATCTTCTCGTCCACCACTACTAAAAGCATTTTTATCTTTTGCCACACCCTATTTTACCCGTCAACCCACTCCCCACATCTGTCAAGGGATTATAAAGCTCATTTTCCAATCCTTTTCAGTTCTGAAGAAGTGTCATACTGGACTTGAAACGCTAACTCTGTTTTGCTGTCTCTGCAGATGATGCCAGACCTGTTGACTTTCTCTAAAAACGAATAGGCTCAGAACAAGTTATCAATTATACAAATAACTATGGATTCTGGAAATGAAAATGCAAAAATTGCTGGAGAAAATGGGAGCTTTGTCGAAGGGTAACTGGCCCTAAAAAATTAACTCTGTTTTCACTCCACAAGATGCTACCAGGCCTGCCGAGTTTCGTCGGCAATTTCTGTTTTTTAACAAGTTCTACAGACGTGTGTTAAAGTTGCTCAAACACCCTGTCTAACACGGAACGCCATGCACTGGGAAGTGACCGATCATGCAAGGTGCCCAAATTCCTTGATCTGAAATTGCATAAGGTTGGCATCACTGGGACTGCAGAGCTCTTAATTGTGGTCAGGGAGAGAAACTGAAGGAAACAAATTCACATCAAACACAGAAGATGACATTGGGGGAATGGAAAAGATTCAGATGCATGTGTTAAGGGATTTGAGTAAAGTAACAAATTGGACGCGTGACACCAGGGAGAGACCCTCAGCAGAATGAGAATCGGAAAATTGAAGTGTTACCACATCAGAAACCAGGTTAAGACACTGAGTAAAGGGCTGATGGGTGAATGGGTCTTGGTGTGAACTGGGGGACAGTCAGTAGAATTGAATTGAACATATTGGAGCTCAAAGTGGGCATTAATGTGTTGCGGTACAATGACAGCAGCAGCAGAATTGTATTCAAAAATACTCTGTAACATTTTCCCCAGGATAGTCCCTCAGCCTGCCATTACCATCAACCCGAATTTTGGTTCAGTGACGAGTGTGAATGAACATAATAGGGTCGGAATCATGTGTACCTAAACCTGATGATAATCTATTAAGTCTACCGCACTTGACGGGTTACATTCGAAACAGCAGGACTAACATCTGATACAGAGGGCGAAATGATCCCAAGACAACAGATCAGATCGAAGTTCTGCTGTGCTGCCACATCCAGATGTAAATGTCGATAGATTATTAAACAACTCACTGGAGGAGAGGACTCCATAAATATCACCAACCGAAATCATGGGACAGCCCTGTACATCAGTGTAAAAGGCATGGTTGTATTATCTGCACCGTCCTCAGCCAGAAGTGCTGAGTTGATGATCCACCTGACCCTCGTCATGCTGCCCGCAGAATCACAGATGCCAGTCTTTAATCGATCTGATTCACTGCACGTGACGTGAAGAAACAGCTTAACACAGTAGATACGACAAAGTCAATCGG
This sequence comes from Chiloscyllium plagiosum, assembly GCF_037043375.1. Classification (NCBI taxonomy): domain Eukaryota; kingdom Metazoa; phylum Chordata; class Chondrichthyes; order Orectolobiformes; family Hemiscylliidae; genus Chiloscyllium; species Chiloscyllium plagiosum. Next base: position 49,255,955 of record NW_028270178.1, on the reverse strand, counting down.
CCCTGACATCATTCCTGCAATTGGACTGAAGCCTTGTGCTGCACAACAAGCCGTGTCCCTGGGGAAGCTGTTTCATTCCAGATCCAACTCTGACATCTCCCTGGCAATGTGGAAATTTACTCAGCTATGTCCAGTCCCATAACAAGGGAATAACTACAGTCTGACCATTTACCACACCGACTCCCATCGCAATAGTCACATTGGTGGGAGTTCTTTTTGACAGATCTGTGAAGTAGCACAGAAATAACCTGCTTGGTGTGGTTTCAGATAGGTCCCCATGTGGAGATGGTTCTGTTGTAGAAATATCATGGATTACTAATCGAGACAAGGCTAATGCTCTGGAAGCTGGTGGAAGTTATAATTAATAAAAGATCGAGATGTAAAACCTGGAGTCATTAATAGTGACCTTGAAGCCAATGTCGATTGTAAATATCAATTTCCTTCCTCAATGTACTTTCAGGAATTGAATCTCTGGTGCTTTCCTGGTCTGGCCTAAAAGTGACTCCAGACACACACATATATGAAAAACACTTCAATGGTCTCGGAAACGGCCAGGCAAGACACTCTATTGTATCAAACTGCTTTGAGGTCTTAAAGAATAAAACCGCACAGATCACCCGACGCCAGCCTCAGCATTGGAACGGGAAACACTATCCTGTTTACCCTGCAGAGACCTCCTTCCTAACATCTGAGAGCAGGTGGCAGGATTTACAGAGCTTTCCCACAGACTGCACAGAAACATCGGGAAAGGAGTAGGTCATTAAACACACTGAGCATCCTCCATTCTAGTTCATGGTGAAAATCTCCACAATTCAGTTTTCCCATACAGTGTTCATATCCTTTAGCCTGTTTAAACATCGGAATACATAAAATAGGAACTACTGTATTCGCTTTGGTCCTTCAATTTTGATCCTCCATTTAATATACAGGCAGTTATCCAATAAGGTGTGTTTATTAAACGCAATTTCGCTGCAACACAATTAGTGAATTGGGCCCCTTTCTTTATAAAGCGAGCTCCCGTTCACTGTTATGGGAGTCCGCCTCTGGCACCAGCTGAACAGCAAATCCCAGCCTCAGAATTCCTCTGTTTGCCAAATGCACCCTCAGTGTGTTCAGATAAAGCAGGAATGTAATCCGCTCTGCAAACCTTGAAACTGAGCCTGAATGTGGGATTTGTGGTCTACATTTAGAAGGAATTTTATTTCAAACGGGAGGGGAATATCTTGGAGAGAACTGGAATGCTGCATCGGCATCACGTGGTCAGTCAGCTCGCGCGATTTCTGGTGAAGATCTTGGTGAAAGGTACAGTGCTGTAGTCAGTGACTGTAGTGTTAAAGTGTGGCATTTACTGCACTAACTCATTGCAATATATAGTTTAAAGATTTATGTAGCCTGTGCCATTGTTTGTGTTAGGCTGACTATTATTCTTTTTGATTTTTACTGGTAATTTTGGGGGTTCGCACCGAAGTTTCTTTTTCCCTTTGGCCCCATTATTTATTAAGATTAGATTAGATTACTTACAGTGTGGAAACAGGCCCTTCGGCCCAACAAGTCCACACCGACCCGCCGAAGCACACCCACTCAGACCCATTCCCCTACATTTACCCCTGCACCTAACACTACAGGCAATTTAGCGTGGCCAATTCACCTGACCTGCACATTTTTGGAGTGTGGGAGGAAACCGGAGCACCCGGAGGAAACCCACGCAGACACGGGGAGAATGTGCAAACTCCACACAGTCGGTCGCCTGAGGCGGGAATTGAACCCGGATCTCTGGCGCTGTGAGGCAGCAGTGCTAACCACTGTGCCACCGTGCCGCCCGTGCCGCCCGATCAGACAACGATCTGATCTGTTGTCTTGGGATCATTTCGCCCTCTGTATCAGATGTTAGTCCTGCTGTTTCGAATGTAACCCGTCAAGTGCGGTAGACTTAATAGATTATCATCAGGTTTAGGTACACATGGTTCCGACCCTATTGCACCGTTTTCTATATTACGGTGTTCCACGGGAACACAGCTGCCACATTATTGGATAACTCCCTGTAATTATTGCTGATTCTTTACCTCCGCAAACAAACTCCTGCACTCTTCCCATCGCTTCTGTGTCTTGAAATCCTTATTTATTTTCAGTACCTTAGCTTTCACAGCCTGATCAGGGAAATAATTCCCCAAGTTCACCAGTCTCTGAGTGCAGACATTTAGTCTCATCTCAACGCACTTTGGCCTGTCTGTACCCAACACTGTGAGCCCGTGTTTTGGACATCCCACCCAGGGGAATTATCATCCCTGCTTCCAATCTGTCTCGCCATGTCAGAGTTTTATATAGTTCACCCATTTTCCTAAACCTCCATGGAATACAGGCACAGTCGCCCCAAACTCTGTTCCCACAACAAGCCTGTCATCCCAGAGATCAGTCTGGTCATCCTTCGCTGCTCTCCCTCAATGTCACGTTTGTTCTTTAGTGGGTGTGGAGACCAAAACTGCACACAATACTACACAATGTTCAAGATGGGGTCCCACCAAGGGCCTGTACAGCTGCAGTAAGACACCCTTACTCCTGTACTCAAAACATCCTGGAATGAAGGTCAGCACACCATTCATTTTCAACAAAATTGTGTATTCCCGTGACAGCTGAGTCTGCTCTAACCTGAGTAGGAACCTTACAGCAGGCTGTTAAAGTGTGGCTGATGCTGTACAGGGTCTTAATGAGATCACTTCTGGAATAATGTGCATAGATTTAATCTCCTCACTAAGAAAGGGTATTGGTATTAACTCAGATATTATTCCCTCAACTGATTCCTGCAATGAAGGTGTTAATCATAGAATCCCTACAGTGTGGAAGCAGACCATTTGGCCCATCGACTCCACGCTGATCCTCCGAAGGCCATCCCATACAAACCCACTCCCTAACCCCCTTCCCAACCCAATCTCTGCAACCTAACATTTTCCATGACAAATGCACTTAACTGGCACATCTTGGGACTTTGGGAGGAAACTGCAGTACACGACAGACACCCCTTGCAGGCACAGGGGGAATGTGCATAATCCACACAAACAGTGACCCGAGACTGAAACTGAACCAGATCTCTGGTGCTGGGAGGCAGCAGAGCTAACCACTGATCTACCTACTGTGGACAACGCAACCTGCCTGCTCAATTCAACACTCGAAATGTGGCATAACAGCAGGGAGATTCCATATGTCTCCAAACATGTCATTGTGCAACAGGATGACAACGATGGTATCTTAAGTGGCTTGGTCAGGAACAGGCGCAGGACATGCAAGACATCGAAGCTATAGTGTAGGAACACCAGGAGGACATTCAGCCCATCGTGTGTGTAAAGCAGGAACAGAATGAGTCCAATCAGCCACCCATGCCCCTCACACAGCAATTGGAGCCGATCTTTCACATCCTCGTGCCTATTTCACAAGAATTGAAACGGACTGTCGAGGTTATGAAAAGGGAAGAAATTAGAATAACCAACTTCACTCGGGAATGGTATGAGCAAACGATTGGGACTAAAGACAAATTGTTCAAATCTGGTATTAACGAATGAACAACAGGAGACTTTGAAAGTCAAACCACAATCCATCAAAGTCGACATGATTGTATGAAGGATAAATCATGTTTGAATGATTTTCCTATCTTTTTCGTATTAAGAAGTGTGACAAACAAGTTGAATAAGGGGGATCTGAAAGATGTATTATATCTGGACTTCAAGAAGGCAATGCATAACATGCTTGACGAAAGATTAATATGCAAGACAAGAGCACATGGGGTTGGAACAATTTATTTGCTTGGAGAAAAAAATGGCTAACCAATAAAAACCATGATATGTAGGTGCTCGCTTTGGACTGGGTTGAGTAAGGTCAATAATCTCATGGCACCAGGTTATAGACTGACGGGTTTATTTGAAAACACACGCTTTCATTGTCCTGGTCCTTCGTCAGGTGTTAGAGGCAGAAGACCATAGGCACAAAATTTATTAGGAAGAGATGAAAGGCTTATATAAAACATGCACGTGAATTGATCACATCTAAGATGGCTGCTAAATCTTAATTCGGTTAGAATGGAGATGCAGGTTTTGATTGATGAATTTGCAAATCCCAGAGTTCCTTTCAACTCCTGCCTGGAGATACCTTCAGGTATTATCAATGTAAAGGAGGTGACCCTTCCAGTAAGACAACGTATTTTAGGCATGCGGTCTTGTCTGGGGTCTGTATGTGTCTTCACCTGGAATCAGACTGGGTTTATTTCCAAAGTAGGAGTTCATAAAATATCACATTGACTGACTGTCTACAAATTGTATAATTTTTGAGAAAATATAATGCATCTTGAAATAAAAGCCAGCAAATGAAAATTCATCTTACATATTAGATGTGTGTGTGTGTGTGTGTGTGTTTGTCGATATGTCTGTGTGTTTGCGTGCACATGCGTGTGTGTGTTTGAAAATAAGGTGGAGTGTCTGTGGGATGGAGAGAGAGTGTGCGTGTTTGTGAGAGAGTGAGGGTAAGGATGTGAGTCTTTTGGAGGGAGAGAGAGGGTGTGTATGCATGTGAGAGTGGGGGAGTGTATTTGTGTGCGGGGAGGAGAGGGTGAATTTGCATGGGTGTATTTGAAAGGGAGAGGAAAAGGATGTGTGTCTCCTCGCTAAAACACAGGCAGATTTAACAGATCCCTTTCCCCACACACACTCTGTGGTTTCAGAGCTTCCCGTCTCTGCAGTCTCTGCTCCATTTGTTGTTCATGTTGCAGACGCAGATGCTGTAACTACACTCCCCATGCTCCATCCAGAGTTGGGTCACCAAATCCTCAGGTCTCCCTGAATGTCTAAGGCAGCTCACAGTACAACTTCCAGCAAACAATCCCCAGCCCCTCCACTAACCTTTCCATAACAGGAGTCAGTCAGAAGCCCCTCAGCTCCAAGTAAGAGACCTGTTACTTGAGAATATTACTCGAGGGGTTTCCTCATGTGATGAACCGCACAATCATATAAGAGGGACAAACACAGGCTTTCAGTAGTCATGCACAGACCAAGTTTCAAAGACGTGTCTCAATACTGCTGGGACCCCCTTTCCAACTTGGAGAAACAGCCAATTAAACATGCCATTTAATTGTTTCTGAGCTTCACAATGCCAGCACTCGATACACTTGGGAGCAAAAAAAAACAACACCAAGGAAAGGTACAGAAAAACAAACAATAACTGGTAACATGTTGTGAAAATATGGATAAGGAGACAGGGGAGTGGGAGTAACTGGAGAAGTGAGACAATGGTGGATCCAATCACAAGAATGAGAGCATTCAATAAAATTATTGCTAGATCAGTTGAAATGGTTAGTTACATCAAATTGTGAATCTGCCTCATAGAACCATCCCAGGCACCATAAACTGGGACAAGGGACCCGCCAGAATGGCAAGCTATGCACACCATGCTCGTGGACTACTCTATAAACTGTTCTACCTGCCCAGCATGGGGACCATTGCAAACCTTTGCCAGTATATTGCTACTATACTTGCACTGCATAAATGTCTTGCACGGGAAGATTTGTAACCCATGCAGTGAGTGACAGTAAATGGACTCCCACAAATGTATGGCTCTGTATCTCCACTGCCGAAATTTCAGGCAAGAGTTTGTTTGTGTGTGTGTGTGTGTGTGTGTGTGTGTGTGTGTGTGTGTGTGTGTGTGTGTGTGTTTGTGTGTGTGTGTGTGTGTGTGTGTGTGTGTGTGTGTTTGTGTGTGTGTGTGTGTGTGTGTTGGTGGCAGTAGATTTGTAAATTGCTATTTAAGAGAGAATAGACATAGAGGAAATCAGCTTAAATGTGAACAACTGAAAGGGCTTTTTGTCATGAACAGAGGGAGACTGAGGACCGTGTCATAGACAGAGGTGACGACGTGCTTGTGAATATTAAAGTAAAGGCCTTGCCAGACCCAGCAACAATATAAAGCAATCCGTACAGGAATGATGGGATTTTGGTCTGCGTTTAGATAAAAGCCATGGAATACCAACTCAGATTTGGTTAAGCAGCAGCAGATCATTGGCTTTATTAAGACTGTGTTTCAAAGCTGAAGGTTCAAACTGCAGATGGGATGAACCAGTGAAGTATAATCTGCAGTTGTCAATAGTTAAAATTAGGAATGGTCAGGATATATTTTCAGTAATCAGCTTGTGGTCAAAGGGACCACCATAGTTGTTAATCGTCTGTTTCAGCCTCAGTTATTGGCCAGGGATGAGATGGAGTCAGAGGACGGAAATGGAGTTTGCATCCAGAACAGAAGACAGTGACCTCGAGACTTTCAATATTTAATTAGCAAGGGCAGTGATGCAATGCATCCTGGTTCATACCTGAAAGTGAGTAGGTCAACCAACAAGGCTCAGTGCCAGAAATAAAGAAGGAAAGAAAGAATGAACAAGTTCATTGTTGTTTGTTGTGGTTTGGAGCGTGAATACTTACAGAGTAGAGTAAATGGAAAAAACAGTAATACAGTCGCACATGGTTAATTCAAATAATAAATCGACAGTGAAACTTACCAGGGACACCAACAATAGCCAGGATAGGATAATAAAAACATTGAATAATGTAAAGTGCATATTTGATCCGCGATGTTAACGGCCACCAATAAAATGTGGAAAGAATTCAAACAGAATAGGATAGCCTCCTGTCCATTGTTGGAACATTCCAGTCTATTGTTCTCAGATTCTGATCCACTGTTGGTACTGTCCAGTCGAATGTTCTTAGATTCTGATCCACTTTTGGAACTGTCCAGTCGAATGTTCTCAGATTCTGATCCACTGTTGGAACTGTCCAGTCGAATGTTCTCAGATTCTGATCCATTGTTGTAACATTCCAGTATAACATTCTCAGATTCTGATCTACTGTTGGAACTTTCCAGTCCAATGTTCTCAGTTTCTGATCTCTCTCTCTCTCTCTCTCTGGAGCAGTCGATCCCTGTAAGTGCGATCGGTGATTCTCCCGCCCATACCATGGGATAACATATTGAATGGAGCCCTTTTATCATGAAAAGATGGAAAACCTCCACTGGGATAATTAGAATCCATGGAGACTGACATTAGTCACAGTCACCAAACAAACAGGTTCAGTTAACCAGTTCCTTACATCATTTTACATAACACAATAAAAGGGAACATTTACTTGGTTTTGATGGAATGGATGAGGGTTGCTGAGGGATAGACCATAAATCTTTCAATCTTTATAATCTGTCTTCCCTGTATGTGGGAGTATTGTCGGAACACTGCACTGTAGTATACGTTTCACCCTGTTTATAAAAGGAGACAGGAATAAAGTAACAGCTGTATAAAATGTTTGGTGGAGACGTTTCTAGATATCTTTGTGTAATGCTGCTCCTAGTTTGAAATTCCTTGTTATCAAGTCCTTTCTTAGCCTTGTGACATCATTCAGAGCATTGAAACTGCTGCTCAGGAACAGGGAGATACAGGAGGTAGTCACTCAACTGCTCAAGACTGGGAAACAGGGACAGGAGGTAGACACTCAACTGCTCGAGTCTGGGACACAACAACAGGAGGCAGTTTTTCAACTGTTCGAGACTGGGACACCAAGACAGGAGACAGTCTTTCAACTACACGAGACTGGGACACAAGAACAGAAGGCAGTCTTTCATCTGTTCGAGACTGGGACACAGAGACAGGAGACAGTCTTTCAAGTGTTCGAGGCTGGGACACAGGGACAGGAGGTAGACACTCAACTATTCGCTACCGCAACACAGGAACAGGAGGCAGTCACTCAATTGTTCGAGACTGGGAAACAGGGAAATCTGGAGGCTAGTGAGGCCCCAGATTTCTGTTCAACAGGAACAGGAGGAGGCGACTCACTACCCACCAGTTTGGGACTCTGGTCGAAAAGGGAAATTGGCTTCTTACTAACAGGAATATCTGAACAAGTTGCATTAGCGAGCAATTCAATCCTGCTCCAACGTTTTTCAAAACAATGGCTGATCTGATTGTGATTCCCTCATCCCATTTTACAGAGATTCCCCTCTCTACAGCCTCTGCTCTATTTGTTGGTCATGTTGCAGATCCAGATGCTGCAACTACAGTCACCATGTTTCAAACAGAGTTGGGTCACCAAAGCATCTGGTCTTCCTGACTTTCCACAGCATCTTAAAACACAGCCTCCGGGAAACCATCTCCAGCATTTCCACGAACGTACAAAAACTAGAGTTAAGTCAAATGTCAGTCAAAAGCAAGTGAGAAGCCTGGTCTAAATCACTAACATGTTACTGGGTACATGAGCAGCAGAGAGTGATTAACACAGGCTTTCAATGGTTCCGCACAGAGCAAGTTACAAAGGTGTGACTCAAAACTGCTAAAACACCACTATCCATCATGGAGCACAGGGCAGGACACTGGGAAGTCAAAGAAAATGCAAGCAATGCTTTTTGAACATTGTTTCTAACCTTCTTAGTGTTGGAAGCTGATGCTCTTGGGTGAGCAACATTCAAGGGCAGGAAAAGATATAGGACAGATATTCACATTAAAACTGGACAATTAAAACTGGGGAAGCAGTTTAAACACCAACAAATGGGACGGATTTGGGAAATAGACAAAGGGAGAGAGACTCTGAGTCAGTGTTATGGAAGGATGTGTTTGCAGGCTTCAGAATGCTGAAATGAAGACATTTCGATCATATCTAGCAATATAGGTTAGTATGTCCGAGAATGATGAATTAATACGATATTGGTGCAAGGTCAGATAGAGTCAGAATCTCGGAGCTGTACAGCACGGAATAAGACGCTTCAGACTAACTCGTCCATGCTGATGGGCTATCCCAAATTACACTAATCACATTTGCCAGCATTTGGCCAATATTGATGTAAACCCTTTCTCTTAACGTACCCATTCAAATTCCATTTAGAAGTCGTAATTGTAAAAGCCTCCACCACCTCCTCTGGCAGCTGATTCCACACATGCAGCACCCTCTGTGGGAAAAAGTTGCTCCTTAGGTCATTTTTAAATCTTTTCTCTCTCATCGGAAATCGATGCCCTCTAGTTTTAGTGAAAAAGACCTTGGCTATACACCCTATACATGCTCTTCACACTACAGTTCTTTAGCTTCCATGTCCTTCTGCACAGCCAATACTGACGCACGATGCTTGTTTAGTATCACCTCCATCTCCTGCGGTTTTGCACATCGGCAAGCTTGCTGATCTTTCAGTGGCCCAAAACTCTCCTGAGTTACTCTTTTATCCTTAATGTATGTCTAGAGTCCCTTTGGATTCTCCTTAACCCTATTTGCCAGAACTATCTCATGTCCCCTTTATGGCCTCCGGATTTCCCTCTTATGTATACTCCTACTGGCTTTAGATCTTTCTCGACAGTCACTTTAAATCTGGAATTAAGAGCCAAATGACGATGATGAATCCATTTTCGATTTTTGGAAAAACCCATCAGGTTCGCTGATGGCCTTGAAGGAAGCAAACTGCCTCCTTACCCGTCATAGGTTACATGTGACTCCAGACCGACAACAACGTGTTTGTGTTGGGTAATGAATGCAGGTCCAACTAGTGATACCCGCATCCCATGAATGAGTACTTAAAAAAGCCTTGACTCCTGTCTCTCTCTCTCTCTCTCTACCTGACATATGCTTCCCTCTTATTTGTAACCTGACACTCAATTTCTCCAGTCCTCCAGCATTCCTTACGCCTACCAGCCTTACCCTTCACTCTAACAGGGATAGACTGTCTCTGTGATTTTGACATCTCATTTTTGAAGGTTTCCCTTTCTCAGCTGGCCCAGTAATTGCGAATATCTGTTCCAAACCCGTTTGGAAGTACTTGCTAATATCATCAAAATTGGCCTTCCTCCAATTTAGAGCATTATCTTTTAAACCCAGTTCGTCCTTTTCCATCTCTATTTTAAAACTAGTAGAATTATGATTATGTGTCCAAAAGTGCTTCCTCACTGATACCTCAGTCTCCTGCCCTGCCATATTTCCCAAGAGGAAGGTGACATTGAGTTCCTTCTCTGTGATGGAGAGCATTGGTCAAGCAGCTGCAGCGTTGTAACTGGGATTGGGGTCAACAATGTCTTCGTCTCATTGGGCTGAATCGAACAATAAATTATCTCAGTGCCATTTTCATTGAGTGTGACAGAGGGATTGTCTGCACAAGATCGAGCTAGTTTCCTGGTGCTACCTTATCAAACTCACCTCATTAACTACCCCCACCCCATGGTGCCACCCTCATTCAATACCAGACTTATTCTCGCACCCATCACGGCTGGAGATATTCACTATCGCACTGATACCCTTGGATATTATGTTATCCCTGGCACTGGTGCCATCTTTAAAAGGCCAGTGGGCACACAGGTGAGCTTTTTTGATGTCGGAGCTGGTTTGTACAGTTTACCCCGAGCATGGCAGATAAGGGGCAATTACACCACGGTTTGTCGACAGGGGCACGGAGGTCCTGGTGGATGGGCTAGTACAGAGGGGGACCATTCTCTTCCCAGAAGTGGCTCACACTATCAGACACACCTGGCATGGCCTGAGCTCACCACCCAGCTCAGTGCAGTACCTGAGGTCTGAAGAAATGACCAGCAATACAGCACAACCATCAATAACCTGCCCCGTTCTTTCAGGATAAGGGTCACCGTATTCTCTCTGCTCCCTCACACTCACTGTATATCTGTTGCAGCAGCGGCACAGAACAACGTTCATGCTCCACCACTCTCACTGCTGCTTGTAACACCTTCCCTCTCTCTCTCTCTCTCTCTCGCTCTCCCCATTATCACCCCTCCCCCGACACACGCACACACTAATAACATTGCATGGATGTGCCACTGTGGACTGACTCCCTCCAGACACCTCACCATATCTCCCCCCACCTACACCAGCACTAACAGCAGGGCTACCCACTCCTACCCTCCCTCCCTCCCTCTCTCCCTTTCTCCCATTCCAGGAGAAACAGCCTGGAATAGACAGAAATGACCAAGCCTCATGTGGAGATTCTGAACTATCCACGTCCCACCTCCTGAGTAAGGAGCAATATTCAGTGAAAGGCAATTCTCACTTTAAACTCATTGTCAGTTCCGTTTCCCCCCGGCACAATTAGAAGCCGTGGCCCTGATGCCATCTCCATTTTGTGTCGAGCTGGTACAAATGGAATCCCCACGGTCTCGGTGGGCAGGAAGGTGGACTCACATCACATCGTGGAGAAAGTGAGGTCTGCAGATGCTGGAGATCAGAGATGGAAATGTGTGGCTGGAAAAGCGCAGCAGGTCAGGCAGCATCTAGGGAACAAGAGAATCGACGTTTCGGGCATGAAGAAGGGCTAATGCCCGAAACGTCGATTCTCCTGTTCCCTAGATGCTGCCTGACCTGCTGCGCTTTTCCAGCAACACATTTCCATCACATCACATCGTCTCCATCACATCTCAGGAAGGCAGCATGGAAGCTCCCTCGTACACCTCCTCCTGTAAACAGCTCAATGCTAAAACTACTCTGTGAGATTTACTGCTCTTCCCACCTGTCCTGACATCTTCAATAATCGTTTCTCATATACACCCTGGGCCCTCTGTTCCTGCACCTCCTTTATAACGGAACAACCTGCTTTATATTGTCTTTCAATGTCCTTCCTACTAAAGAGCATCACCTCACACTGCGCTGCATTGATCCTCATCTGCCATACACCTGAACACTACACCAATTTATAACTTTCCTGTTGGAGTTCCAAACCGTCCTCAACAAACTTTACAATTCATTCAGGTTTGGTATTTGCAAATTTTGAAATGGTCCTACAGTCACACTCCACCCAAAAATAATGACACACACCAGACACAGCGAGTGAAATATTGACACACTCTCCATGTCTGTATTACTGTCAATGTATAGTGAGTGCCTCTATGTATCTGTGTTCGTGTGTGTATCTGTGTGGGGCGGGTCTGGCAGTCTCTCTGATGTTTAAAGTGATGTAATATCCCCCGATATGAGTTCTGAGTAAAGGTCACTTATTCCAAAACGTCAACTTTCATTTTTGTCCAAAGATGCTTCCAGAGCTGCTGAGATTTCATGGTGTTGTCAATCTCTGTTTTACCCCCACCCCGATGCCCCACCCCACTGTAATCGTGGTGCTGAAGTGTGTAAACGACCAGGGATTCAGTCTGAGAGGGAGAGAGGGAGGGCAGCAGCTCACAGCACAATCCAACCTGAACTTTGATTGCACCAAACATACACACACACGCATACACACGCGCGCGAACATACATACACGCACATGCACATGCACACACTAGGTTGGTTTGGAGAGGATTGTCATTGCACTTAGGCCCTCAGAGTGGAACACGTTCATGTGGAGAAATGTCTGCGCTCTTTCTGCAAGTTGGAAATGGTTTTTCACTGGGTAGTATTTCCAACACACAGAATACACATTAAAGCATATTTCCATTGTAATTATAACCAAGCAATTCCGAGTCAGCCGTTTTCTAAGGCAATGAGATTAATTTTAATGCACTTCCTTTAACTAGGAATTATTAATGTTTTACTCTTACAAGTAATCTTACCTTTGAGAAAGGATTGAAAAGACCTAAACCAGACCAGCAGATTGTGGGCTTGTATCACTTTAAAGAAAAGAGGGAAAGGGAGAGGAAGGAAGAGTGATTTTGATCCCGTTTCAGTGGTTCACACCAAAAACAAGAAGAACTCCCATTGCACAGAGATGCAGAGACAGAGATTCACACACTAATGCAGGAACACATGTAACAAGCAGAGAGATAGACATGCACGCAGTGGTTAACAGAGACATATGTAGACACACAGGAGTAGGCAAACACCAACAGAAATATGCAGACACATACTTGGACATACAAACACACACAGACTCATCGAGTTATATAGGGTATTTGCATACAGGCCTATCGGCCCATACAGTCCATGCTGACCATCATCCCAAGCTAAATCATTTCCACTGCCTGCGCTGGGCCCAGATTTGTCAAAGTGTTCTCTTATTCTTGTACTTTACCAAATACGTTTTAAAACTTATAACTTTACCCAAAATCCATCACTTCATCAGGAAATTCATTCCCTACACGAACCACATGCTGTCTAAAAAAATGAATCACCTCATAGGGTCGTGATCAGGTGGACCCAAGAAATTTGTAGGAAGCTAAGGAAGTGATTGCTGGGTACCTTGCTGAGACGTTGTCATCATCAACAGCCACAGGTGAGATGCTGGAAGTCATAAGTTTGACTAAAGTTTTGCTATTCAACAAAATGGAAAGAAAAAGCCAAGAACTATAGATTGGGGATCCTGACATCAGTGGTGGGCACGGTGTTGGAGGGAATCATGAGCTACAGGATTTACATGCATTTGGAAAGGAAAGAACTGATTAGGGATAGGCAAAATTGAGGACTACTGATGCTGGAGATCATAGTCTAGATGAGAGTGGTACTGAAAACGCACAGCAGGTCAGGCAGCATCTGACGAGCGGGAAAATCGACATTCTGGGCAAATACCCTTTATCTGGACAGTGAAATGGTGTTATGCGTGGAAAATCATGTCTCACTAATTTGATATATTTTTTGTTGCAAAGTAACGGAGAGGATTCATGATGGCAGAATGCTGGATGTGATCTATATGGACTTCAGTTAGGCATTCGACATAGTTCCCCATAGAGACTGGTTAGTAAGGTTAGATCACATGGAATACAGGGAGAATTAGCTAGTTGGATACAGAACTGGCTCAAAGGTAGAGGACAGAGGGTGGTGGTGGAGGGTTGTTTTGCAGACTGGAGGCCTGTGACCAGTGGAGTGCCACACGGATCGATGCTGGGTCCGCTCCATTTCGTAATTAATATAAATGATTACGATATGAACATAGGAAAGTTAGTAAGTTTGCAAATGACACCAAAATTGGAGGTGTAGTGGCCAGCAAAGAAGGTTACCTCAGATTACGACGGGATCTTAATCAGATGGGCCCATGGACCGAGGAGTGGCAGACAGAGTTTAATTTAGATAATTGTGAGATGCTGCACATTGGAAAGGCATATCTGGGCAGGACTTATACACTTACTGGGGAGTGTTGCTGAACAAAATAACCTCAGAGCACAGGTTTATAGTTCCTTGAAAGTGGATTTGCAGGTAGATAGGACAGTGAAGAAAGTATTTGATATGTTATTGGTCAGTGCATTGTGTATATGCGTTAGGAGACTGGATTGCGACTGTACAGGACATTGGTTCGGCCACTTTAGGCATACTGTATGCAATTCTGATCTGCCTGCTATGTAGGAAGGATGTTGTGAAACTTGAACGGGTTCAAGAAGGGTTGACGCTGATTTTGCCATGGTTGAAGGGTTTGAATTAGAGGGAGAGGCTGAATAGGCTGAGCCTGTTTTCCCTGGAGGATCAGAGGATGAGGGTTGATGTTAGAGGTTAGTAAAATCATGGGTGCAACAGATAGAGTGAATAGCCAAGGTCTTTTCCCTAGGGTAGTGGAGTAAAAACCTAGGTGGCAAAGGTTTAAGGTGGGATGGGAAAGACAAAAAAAGGTTCTAATGGGCAATATCTTCATGTAGAGGATTGTCCGTGTGTAATGAGTTGCCAGAGGAAGGTATTGAGGCTGGCACAATTTCAACATTTAAAAGGCACCTGGATGGACAGATGAATGGGAAGTGTTTAGATGGAAATTGACCAAATGCCGGCAAATGGCATGAGAATAATTTTGGCTATCTGGTTGGCATGGACACGTTGGACCAAAAGGTCTGTTTCCACGCTATATAGTTCTATGACGCTACGTCTTTTAAGAAACTTCGTCCTCTTATCTTAAAACAATCTCCCAAGCGATGGAAAAGAGACCTAATATTCAACATTATCGATAACTTTCATGATATTATAAACCTGTACAAGGTTACCTCTCAGCCTCCTACGCTCGAGTAGAAAATGTCTGAGTCTGTTGAGCCTGTCCTTATAATTCAAACACTCCATTCTCAGTAACATCCTTATAAACCTCTTCTGACTCTCCCGAAATTAATAATATTCTCTATATAACAGGGCGACCAGAACTGCACACAGTCCTCCAGCACATGCCTCACGAAAATCCTGTGCAACCAGAACACAACACCCCAACTCCTGTACTCAAAGGACTGTCCACTGCTATTCGTCATTTATATAAATGGTTTGAATGTGAATATAGGAAATATAGCTAGTAAATTTGCAGATGACACCGAAATTGGAGGTGTAATGAACAGTGAAGAACGTTACCACTGAGTAAAATGGAATCTTAATCAGGTGGGCCAATGGACTGAGGAGTGGCAGATGGAGGTATATTTAGAAAAAATGCGAGGTGCTTCATTTTGGAATAGCAAATCAGAGCAGGACTTACACACTTAATGATAAAATCCTGGAGAGTGTTGCTGAACAAAGATACCTTGGAGTACAGATTCATATTTCCTTGAAAGTAGAGTTGCAGGTAGATAGGATAGTGAAGTAGGTGTTTAATATGCTTTCTTTTGTTGTTCAAACCACTGAGTACAAGAGTTGTGAGGTCATGCAGCGGCTGTGCAGGACATTGGTTAGGCCACTTTTGGAATAATGCGTACAATTCTTGTCTCATTCCTATCGGAAAGATGTTGAGAAACTTGGAAGAGTTCAGAAAAGATTTACAAGGATGTTGTCAGGGCTGGAGGATTTGACCTGTTGGAAGAGCCGGAATAGGCTTGCGCTGTTATCTCTGAATCATTAGAAGCTGAAAGGTGAACTACAGAGGTTTATAAAATCATGAGAGGCATGCATGGGGTAAATAGACAATGTCTTTTCCCCGGAGTGGGAGAGTCCACAACTAGAGAGCATAGGTTTAGGATGAGAGGGGAAAATTTAAAAGGGACCTCAGGGGCAATTTCTATGCATAGAGGGTTGTATGTGTATGGAATGAGTTGCCAGAAGCTGGTCAAATTAAAGTATTTAAAAGACATCTGGATGAGTATATTAATAGGAAGTGTTCAGAGGGATATGGGCAAGAGTTGGCAAAATTGACAAGATTAGCTTAGGTTATCTCATCGACATGGACAAGTTGTACCAGAGGGCCTGTTTCCGTGCAGTACATCTCTATGACACTATGTCTCTATAATGAAGGCCAACAGGTAAAACACCTTCATAACCACCTTGTCTACATATGAAGCAAACTTCAAAGAATTATGTCTGAAACAATTATGTTGCTCTGTTCTACAACACTATCAATGGCTCAACATTTAATTGTATAATTGTTTTATTAGTTTGTTTTACCAAAGTACAATACATTGCATTTATCAACATTAAACTCCATCTACAATTCTTTAGCCCAGTGAATGATAATACAGGGGAAGAAAGGCTGGAAAGTAATCAGTTGCCTTGTATCATTTCATGGTTTCAGGAAGAGGGCAGTCACACGTCAGAGGTGGGAAACGGTGATCGGTGTTTCAGGCCAGAAAGTCTGCTCTGTCTTTGTCTCTGATATTCAGTATTGATATGGATTTGAGTTCCTTCACAGTGCAGAGTGTGTCTACAGGATTTCATTCCTCATATTGCAGAGTACAGACAATAGGAGAAAGTGAGGACTGCAGATGCTGGAGATCAGAGCTGAAAATGTGTTGCTGGAAAAGAGCAGCAGGTCAGGCAGCTTCCAAGGAGCTGGAAGAGAGGTCTGAAGAAGGGCTCATGCCCGAAACGTCGATTCTACTGCTCTTTAGATGCTGCCTGACCTGCTGTGCTTTTCCAGCAACACATTTTCAGCGACTACAGATAATAGCCATTTAAACTGGAAACAAGAGCCAAGTATTTAAAGATGTTCATAGTTTATCTCGAAGGCAGAGCACATAAACTCGATATCCTACAGTTGTGGCAAGTACCTTGCATTTTTTACAACATTATTATTCTAACTGGGCAATTCAGTAAAGTGAACCAGATTTCAATGAATCCATACTGATATGAAAGCTGGCATTTAAAGTTAAAAGTTTGGGCATGGTTTAGACCTTGTGTAGTCGGTAGTATCCCTGCCTCTGAGGCAGAGCTCTGGATTCTATTCCAATTCCTGAACTTGTCTAGTAGTGTCATTAGCTCGAGACCATATTGTCTCGGTTCTGGTGCAGCGTGTCAGAACAGGCTGATGAAGAAACACACAGGAGAATACTGTTGTGGCTTTCGGGTCTATTGTGGGGTGATGGTAGTGTCCCTGCCTCTGGCCCCAAAGGTCTAGGTTCTAATCCTACTAGAGGTGTTTTATAATATGTCTGAACACGTTGACTAAAATGATTTAAAAATTGTCGTTTGACTAAAATGATTTAAAAAGTGTCAGTGTTGAATTTCAGAATATAAGCCCCGGAAGCACAGACCTTGGGTGGGAGACGCATTTGCACCTTGTGGAGATTTATAAATTCATGAAGTGCATTAATAGAGGGTGAGTAGTCAAGATCTTTTCCCCATGTTTGGAAGTCCAAAATTAGTAGGCATAGATTTAATGCGAGAGGGGAAAGACTTTAAAGTGACCTCGAGGCAACTTTTTCACTCAGAAAGTTGAAATGAACTGCAGGACGTAGTGGTGGAGGTTGGTGCAATTACAACATTTAAAAAGCACGCAGATGGGTATATTAATAGGAAGGATGTAGAGTGATATGGGCCAATTTCTGGCAAATAGATTAGATTAGCTACAGTGTCGCACAAGTCCACACCAAACCTCTGAAGAGTTACCCACCCAGAACCATCTCACCACATTTGCCCCTAACTAATGCACCTGACATTATGTACAACTTTGCATGGCCTATTCACATAACCTGCACAACTTTGGACTGTGGGAGGTAACCCACGCAGACACAGCGAGAATGTACAAAATCCACACAGTCAGTCACCTGAGCCAGCAATCAAACATAGGTCCCTGGTACTGTGAGGCAGTCGCACTGAGCCACTGCACCACCCCAAGTAGGGCACGATTAATTTCAGACATCAGGTTGTCATGGACGAGTTGGTCAAAAGTGTTTGCTTCCGTGCTGTACAACTCTAAGATTCATCAAGCCATTTGATCTAGGTCCCTGTTTAATCTTCATTGTCCACTATATAGCCAAACTTGGTTTCATCCACAATCTTTCTAACCGTGCCTTCTATAATTCTCATCTGAATCATTTGTCTAACTGTCAAACAAAAATGGAATGAGCACAAGTCCCTGTGGAACACCACTGTGCACAGTGTCACAAAGCTGGTACCTTTTCTCGAAAAGCTTCCTTTTCTCAAAGATACTTTGTCCTTGATTTTGTTTCAGAAGGGTCGTAAATAGTTCCCGGCTCCAAGGTGATTGGCTTGGTATAGAGATTAAACGGTTTTGTGATTAAAGGTATAATGAAAGGGGAGTGGTCAGCTCTCGATGTGAGCAGTTCAGTCCAGAACCAGTTTGTAGTTCAGCTGTGTGGATAGGCTCTCTCCCCCGCTCTCTCTCTCTCTCTCTCTCTCTCTCTCTCTCTCCCCCTCTCTCTCTCTCTCTCTCTCTCTCTCTCTCTCTCTCTCTCTCTCTCTCCTTCTGCCCTTCTAGCTTCAACCTGTAAGCATTTGTTCCATTTGCACTGTTCTTAAGGGGGGTTTGCTTATTGGGATGGTTGTGTGCTTCCAGAACAACTAATTAAGTCTAGTTTGAATAGATTGAGTTCTGTAGGTGTTCTTTATTCTGTTCTTTATGTTTTATTGTGTAGTTCTGTGAATTTTTTTGTCTGTTTTAAAATCTGATCATTTTCACTGTGCACTTACTGAAACAAATTACAAAGTTACGGTCTGCGCAGCCTGGTTAAGAAAATTTTGAGTGGTCTAGCCTAGTCCATAACAACAGGCCTCCAGTCTGAAAAACACCCCTCCTCGACAATGCTGTCTCCTGCTATGAGGCAAACATATACGTACTTCTATCATTCATTAAATTAGCATAGTCAGCATTAACTGATCATCTCTAGTTGCAAATTTTAACACATTCTATGCTACATTGTCAACCAATCGCATTACGATTTTGGGCGGATGACAGTTTACTCCCTCATTCAGTAATGGAACGATCGATGATGATGGATTGGGAATCGGTTTCCCATATCCGAAAACCTACAGAAAGGAGTTTACCAGATATTAATTGGATAGGAATTCTCCTTCTTTTGAC
The DNA here is from genome assembly GCF_037043375.1 of Chiloscyllium plagiosum. Taxonomy (NCBI): domain Eukaryota; kingdom Metazoa; phylum Chordata; class Chondrichthyes; order Orectolobiformes; family Hemiscylliidae; genus Chiloscyllium; species Chiloscyllium plagiosum. The sequence goes on along the minus strand of NW_028270178.1, from coordinate 49,236,830 downwards.
GAAAGCGCTATCAATGGTGAAAGAGGCTGGAAATGTTTCCTGATTTCTTTCTGGTAAAACTGCAATTCCTCACTTTCATACCTGACTCACCATCAAACAATCACCTATCTCCGCAGGGAGAGGAGATGCCGAAAATTCATCTCCGTGCAAGAAACTGTTGCGAAAACTCTACAAAAAACAGGAGGAAGGAAAACGTTTTGGACATGAACATGAATAATATTCAGTGTTTGTCGGGCTCTCAAAACAGGATCAATGAATAGTCTGCTGTTGGGGTACGTTATTGGTGTCGTAGGGTCGTGGAAATTATTTTATTGAAGATTTTTCTGATATTGTGTTGGTGAAGGCGTTTTCACATTATGTGGAGCATGAATTATTGTGTCCATGAAGGGGCGTTTAATATCGTGTGACTTATGATTTAATATGTTGGAGTACTTTGCATAATACCCTTTTGCAGTTGAAGGAGGAAGATGTGAACATGCAAAACTCGGGATCTCAAAGAAGATCAAAGCCAATTTTCGAAAGGCAACAAGGCAATCACAAGGTGTTGCCTGCAAAAAGGAAAATAACGCCGATTCCTTGATTCATTCTGCCAATGGATAAGGCATAGGAATGTACGACTTCGTCTCTGTGAAATAAGTTTGGAATCATATTCAAATATGGGTAGAATGCATTTAATGTCGTGGTCCAGAAGAGGATATTCTTGCCTCTTCTTCCAAATCAAACAGGAATAAAATATATTTTTATAACTGTTTTGAAGTCATGAAGCTGTGAATGCATTTAATGTCGTTGTCCAGAAGAAGATATTCTTGCCTCTTCTTCCAAATCAAACAGGTATAAAATATATTTTTATATCTGTTTTGAAGGCATGAAGCTCATCAGAGAATTCGGAGAGGATTATATCCTGTGTGAGCTCACTGAGACTGTGAGGTTGTGAGACTACAGAGGGAGTAAATTTGATATGTCTGCATTAGAATTTTGCCAGTATGTTGGAGGGAATGTCGTTGGAACAAATGCCTGCTTCATGAAGAATGTAGCATAGTAGTGCACAACTGGAACAGGAGGCTCTGGTTGGAGGCCGAATAAGCTCGTGTTGCTTCCTGTGGAGCAACAACTGTCTATGAGAGGCATGGTCATGGTGATAAGGAAATCGCTGTCTCCCTTCGACCACGGGACACAACAAAGGGGACACAGTTGTCTTGGAAAACAGGATGTATACCGGGGAATTGAGGGCTAATCATTTAAACCAGAAATCTTAGTATTCTCGAACGGATTGCCTCGGAGGGTATTTAAGATGGGTATCTTCTAAAGTTTTAACGATACTTGCATGAATACTTACAGGGTCATGACTTCGATGCTATTGACCAAATCCGCAACTTGGACACCTGTAAGTGTGGCATAGCTAAAGTATAGTAGAATCGATGGACCGAAGTGTCTCTTCCGCACTATTTTTTTTCTAAAATTCCATAAAAGAGCTTGGGAGTCATGGGATTGTGCATGAGCAAAGACTCACATAATATCAACACAGGTTGGAACATATTTGAGGAAATTGTGGTTTCAAACATAAAGTAAATGATGTTTGAAGTGGTAATACAATATAAATTCAAAAGTTTGAATAAGCAAATAAACAAGTATACCACAGAAAATACCTTAAAGTCTTGGATACACAGACATTGAAAGGTTATGCGAAAAAAAAAAAGTTGCACACAGTACTTTGCATAATACCCTTTTGCAGTTGAAGGAGGAAGATGTGAACATGCAAAACTCGGGATCTCAAAGAAGATCAAACCTAATTTTCGACAGGCAACAAGGCAATCACAAGGTGTTGCCTGCAAAAAGGAAAATCACGCCAATTCCTTGATTCATTCTGCCAATGGATAAGGCATAGGAATGTACGACTTTGTCTCTGTGGAATAACTTTGGAATCATATTCAAATTTGGGTAGAATGTATTTAATGTCGTTGCTCTAAGCTTCAAGCCAACGTTTCATTTCTTACAAGCTAGACTCTAGAATTGAAAAGAGCGCTCATCAGAAAAATACATTTTTAAATCTGCTGAGACCCTACAAGGGCAAAAAAAATTGACAACTCCTTCTGAAAGGCAAGCTTAACTGTTCAGACGATGTATCAATATATTTAATTGTATCCTAACGTCCTCTTTATTAACAATTTTCAGCAAATTGACAACTAGAATTGATAAGTTTGATGATCATCTTTAACATTACTCTCGAACTGAATTGAACACTCATCGAAAAATAATGAACTAACAATGCAATTTCAGATAGTTTTATGAAATTTTGGTTGTTCGCGTATTTTGTTTATTTTGATGAATAAATTAATAAAATCTAATGATCAGTTCAGCAACTGACATTTTTTGAGTACACATAGCTGACAGGTGATGTGCATAAAATATAGCAAGGCATTTAATAATGTTTCCCATGGTACGGTCATTCATAAAATTCGAGGCATTGGATATAAGGAAACCTGTCTGTCTGGATGCCGATTTGCCTGACCGACAAAAGACAAAACGCAATGGCAGATGAAAAGTATACTGGCTGGAGCTTGTTGACCAGTGGTGTTCCACAGACATCGGTTCTGGAACCTGTACTGTTTCTGATTTTATTAATGACTTGGATGAGGAACTGGAAGGAAGGATTAGTTCGTTTGCCCATGACACGAAGTTTCGTGGAATTGTGGGTAGTGTGAAGGGCTGTTGTAGGTTGCAAGAGAACATTAACAGATTGCAGAACTGGGCTGATCAGTGGCAGCTGGAGTGCACCGGAGAAAAGTGTGAATTCTTCCACTTTGAAAGGCCGAATTTGAATGGCGAATACATGTTTGAACGCAACATTCTTGACAGTGTGGAGGAACAGAAGGATCTGAGGTCCATATTCATGCATCCCTAAAAGCTGTCACCCAAGTTGATTGGATATTTAGGACCATATATGGTGTTCTGGCTTTTATTCGCGAGGGGGGTTTTGATTTCGAGTTGCGAGTTTATGCAGCAGATCTGTAGAGTTTGGTTAGGCCACACTTGAAATGCTGTGTTCAATTGTGGTCACCTCAGTATATGAAACACGCGGAAGCTTTAGGCAGTGTGCAGAGGAGATTTAATGGGACGCTGCGTGGACTGGATGACATGTCTTCTGAAAAAGGTTGAGGGAACGAGGGCTAATCTCATTGGAGCGAAGAAGGATGAGAGATGTTTTGATAGAGGTGTACAAGACGTTAAAAGTCATAGATGGAATAGATAAATATAGACTGTTTCCCAGGCCAGACATGTCGATCACGAGAATGGATAGTTTTCTGGAATTTCAATACAATGAAGTATTTCAGCCAGGTGATGATCATGGGACTTTTGTTGATTTTCGGGTAAAAAACAAACAAATCCCGTTCACTGTTGTCTTTGAGGAAGTCATTAGCTGCTTTTGCCTGAAGGTGATTCCAGATCATTAACAATTTACTTAATTCTAAACACCTCTATTGGCAAAAAGGGTTTGGCAATCACTTGTGGAATAGGCAGCTACACACAAGACCGAGCAATACGTAACGAGACAAAGTAAATCATGGAATGAAAATTAACAGAAGAGGCACGGCAGCACACCAGGTGGGGAGCATCGAAGTGACATGAAGTTTTCATTCGCCCCATGGGCTCGAATGTTATTGCATTTCAAGACATCATACTAGCATTTTCAAATGATGTCAGGTTTGCAGCTCAGTGGCCCTGTTGGCAATGCATTCCACACACCCATGATATTCTGGGTGGAAAGGACTTTTCTTCAAAGCCCCTTGAAATCTCCAGCCATATAAAATTATGGCCCCTTGCTATTCTCTCTTCAAATAAGGTGAACAACTGCTTGTCATCCACTCTGCCGTTGCACCTCATAATATTATACATTTGCTGTTTCATAGAAGGTTATCTCGTGCTATCTCTGTTAATAGATGGCCTGTGTAACACAAGGCTGAATTTGGTGTACACCAACTCCAGGGCAATCACATCCTTTCCATCATATGGTTACCATAAATGCATGAAGTACTGCGGCTGATGCCTGTATAAAGACCTATACAACTCAAACATAATCGCTCTGCTGAAAGTCAATGTCACATTTGAGTAGGCAGAAAAGGTTTACTCTGTGGAAACAAGATTGGAGGAATTGAGTTATAAGAAGAAGCAGGATAGGTGGGGATAGAATTCCCTTAGGGAGTAGAGGCTGAGGGACAGTTTTACAGATTCGGAGAGATCATTAGATATTTAAATTGCAAGGTATTTTAACAAATATATGGCACTCAAAAACTAGAAGTCATAGATTATAGCGGAGAGACCACAAAATTAAGAGACCCAAAGGCCCAAGACGGTTGTCTGCATACGGAACGAACTGACAAATGAAGTGAAAAATGCGAGTACAATAACAATAATTTATGAAAACATCTTTCGAATACATGGAAAGGAAAGGCTTTGTGGGATATTGGACGAATGCAGACAAATAAGAATATTTCAGTTGAGGTAACCTGGACAATTTGGTTTGAATAGTCTGTTTCCATGTTGTTTGAATCTGTGACTGTACTATTCTGAATGTGTTTACAAGTGAAAGCTGACAGCAATTTAGTCATGCGACAAAGTAAGATGACACTCTTGAGCACAATTGTTATACATTTTCTGATTCAATACACGCATAGTGGCTCTCAAGGTACTGCACTATCTATTAGAGTCATAGAGATGTGCAGCGTGCAAATGTATTGATGCTATTCACTGCAGTTCCAGGGCGTGCCTTACGATTGTGTTTGACATAGTTAGAGTAACATAAGGACACAAGAACTGGGAGAAGAAGTAGATCATCAGTTACCTGCCGGATTCTATGATTTACATATGGAAGAACTGCAACCAACATGGTCATTTTAAAAGATGAGAGACTTAACAAATACTCCTGTATTTTGTAGATATGTTATTTCATTTGCATAGCACTATATAGTTTTCCTATACATTCTTTGCCTTTTGATCTCTCACTCCACAACCATCTGATGAAGGAGAAGCGTTCTTTCTTGGATTGCAACTGCCTCCAAATAAAGCTGTGGCAGTATAACCTTACGTTGTGTGAAGTTTAACTAAGTAAATCAGAATCTAACACCTGCAACTCCAAATCATGTCTGCTCGGACACGTTGCGTTGTTAGTTGTCCCGATGTGCGGCCGAATGTCCAGGACCATTGACGTATTCCCCAGCTGTGAGGGAACACCTGTGCCTGGTGATTGTTGTGCAGTGTTCATTCATGAGTTGTCTGCTCCGTTTTGCCAATATACACTCCTCCACTTTGCGACTGTAAACAATTGACAAATCTTAAAGAGATCATTATTCGTAGCAAAATGCCCAGCTTTCAGGAAAACATCGACCAGAACACATTAAAAGACTGAGAATGATCTCAACCGGCAGCGTGGGTTCATGTCACACGACAGATGCCCCACTGCACGACACACCCTCTATCTCTGTCTCTCTCTCACACACACAACCACAAGCTCACACACGTATTTACTCACAAACGGGCATATGTCTGCCTTTGTCAGTCATGTAGGAGTAAGTGAGTGCTGCAGATGCTTTAGATCAGGGCCTTCGTCATACGACTGGGCATATGAAAAGAAGATAAAAATGAAGCATTCATGATTTTTAAATAAATATAAATAGTCGTAAAACTAAAGATGTATCGTAATTCTGGACCTTTATTCTGAAGTTGTGTGATGTATTGCTGATGGTTCATTTCTTTAACTCCCGAGCTGTGGATTGAACAGCATTGAGGAGAAAGTGAGGTCTGCAGATGGTGGAGATCAGAGCTGGAAATGTGTTGCTGGAAAAGCGCAGCCGGTCAGGCAGCATCCAGGGGACAGGAGAATCGACGTTTCGGGCATAAGCCCTTCTTCATTGAACAGCATTGTCAAGTAATGAAACATTTTAGGCCCATATACTCTTGCGTTTAGAAGAATGAAACAATATATAATTGAGTTGATTAATGTGCTGAAGGAGGCAACATAGTTCATAGTGGGTATAAACTTCGTGTCTGGTAACGAGAACAATAAGGGTTAATGGGTAAAATTAATAGGACATGTCAACGAATATTTAACGTGAAGAGGAAAATTCACAAACGGAGAACTGCTTGACGAAATAAGACATGATTTTTTCAATGAGGCGGTGTTGGGGGCAGATGCCTTCCAGCTCAGCACCGTCCCCATGAACTGTCCGACATGCCTATCTTTCTTTCCACCTAACGACTAGATCCTCCTCTCTAACCTAGCACCTTCATCCGAACCTCCAAACACCCATTGTCCACTTTGCTAACTTCCAACATCCACGTCTCTGACCTATCACCGCCATCCCATCCCCATTTACCTCTTGTACTCTATGCAACTTTCTCCCCACCCACACCCCCTCTCATTTATCTCTATCCTGCAGGGTCCCTGCCTCTATTCCTGACGAAGGGCTTTTGCCCAAAACGTCGATTTTCCTGCTCCTTGAATGTTGCCTGAACTGCTGTGACTTTTTCCAGCACCATTCTAATCCAGGCAGGTGCAACTGGATAATCTTGATAATCCACAGAACGGTTTCTTTTCTGTAGTTTTCATAAAACCAACTGGAGGTAGTTTCACCTTAATTTCTCCAAAATGGAATATTTGAAATGGTCTGTCAGTGCAAAGAATTAGTAATGCTGCACATATCTTCCTCTCAATGGTGTAGTTGTTGAAGGAGTGCAATGAACGTTTCCCAGTCTGATTCCAGGAATGGTGGCACTGAGGTATGGAGAGAGATTGATTGGTTAGGTTTTTTTCACTGAAGTTCAAATGAATTAATGGGGAATCTCTCAGAGAGTTATACAATTCTAGCAGGACTATACAGGGTAGATACAGGGAGGATGTTGTCGTTGGTATGAGTGTATGTAGAGAACACGGAGATCACAATCTGAGGATCCAGCGTTCACTGTATAGGACAACGATGAGGAGTCTTAAGTCCACCGGAAGTGCAACAAGACTCTGAAATTCATTACCATCGGAAGTAATGAATGTCAAAACAATTAATGTGATCGGAAAAGAGGCTAAATACAGTATCTGAGGCGACAGGCATCAAACGTTACGGTGTGAAAGACGAATTAGGCTGTTGAGTTCAAATGTTTAGCCATAATCCTGATGAATGGCGGAGCGGGTTAAAGAGCAAAATGGCCGACGTCTGTTGCAATGCTTCTGTAGTCAATGCAGTATGAGTTGCAGACAGGTTGCCCCGCTCGTCAGGGCTGAACAGACTATATTCGGTTTGTGAAGTTATAATCTGTCTGTGTACAAATCTTGAGTCAGACTGGTTCTATTTCCAAAGTGGAATTTACAGAATCTTACAAGGATTGAAGGGGACATCGATACGCACAAGTGTGCACGTTTCTCCTTGCATATATTTTGTGAAGACATTAAGGAAACCATTGTATACTTTCAGCCCTCCAGTACATAACTTAAACATGGAATAGGTTCTTCCTCATGAGAAAAAACGCAGGATGGCAGACAGAAAACGAAGTTGAGGATGAATTACCGTTCCAAAAGGGTTGCAAAATTGCGAACTTCACCACTGCACATTGAGGTGTATTGTGCAACATTGAGACAAAAGAAGGAGGGGTTTGACAGAATTGCAATTAGCAGTTGGTTGAGTTGTTGTTAAGTGTGGTAAGCAAGGTGGACTTTGGTCTCGGGGTAAAGTCAGGACTGCAGATGCTGGAGATCAGAAACTAGAACGTCGTGCTGGGAAAGCATGGCAGGTCAGCCAGCATCCGAAGAACAGGAGAAATGATGTTTTGGATATAAACCCTTCATTAGCAATGAGGCGTGTGGGTCGGGGCTGAGAGATAACTGGGAGGGGATGGAGTTGCGGGAAGGTAGCTGGAAAAGTGATAGATTGGTGAAGGTGAGGCCAAAGGTGATATGTCAGAGGAGGTGTGATGGACTGGTCCAGAGGGCGGTGCCGATTTGTACGCTTGAGACTGGGATCAGGGCGGGTGACGGGAAATGAGGAAGCTGTTGAAGTCCACATTTATCTGTGTTGTTGCAGAGTCCCAAGGCCCAATATAAGGTGTTCCTTCTCCAGGCGTCGTGTGGTAATGGTTTGGCGGTGGAGGAGGTCCAGCAACTGCAACTCCAGAACTTGTTACTGTATTCTGCAGACACAGCAATAGTCGAGCAGAGAGGCGAGTCCATGTCAAGCATGGCAGCTCGTAAAGTTTAGAAATCGACACTTCACTTACCGTGGACGCCAAACACAGCGAGGGTGCGATGAAAACTATAACAACTGGATAATTAGAAGGCAAACTCAATGCCATATTCTAGAGTCAAACAATCTGCCCAAACATAATCGGACAAATCGGACACACTCCAATATATTTCCCTGGAATTCGAGCTAAATTCTCAAAATCTGACCCCTATCATAAATGTCACAGTTTTTGGCTCTCAGTTTGCAATGCCTCCCGATCCCAGCAGCTTATTAGGGACGTTACACAATGTGAGACATTATTGGAAGAACTACCCACAAATATAAGAGTAAAACATTTCAGCGACTTAAGTGGAATGCTACAAAGTTCATAATTACACCATGTATTCTTGAGATTTGTAAATCAGTTTAAAACTCATACATTGAGTAAATTTCACTGTAAAATGTTCTCTCTGCTTGTGAAATCTAAGTAGATGAATTTGTCCATGAATACTGCTTATTCAAGTAGTAATCTACAATTTCCAATTCTGATTTAATGGTGTGGTTGTCCCCGAGAAGTGAAAACTTGCAAGTGCATTAAAAACGCAGAAGGAATTAATCCTGCGCATGTTAGTCACATAATTCAAATTGAAAATATACCTGTCGAAAGTTGAAAGGGAATATCTAATGGGAATTGCTGATTGAAAATATATTACAACATACTATTAAAAGGAATACTGCAATCATTTTATATGTGATGAAATAGAAGATCAGGATGAGAAGGAGCAAAGAAGCTGTCATCAAAAAGTGTTTTTTCAAAGGTACCAACAGTCTTCCCAGTGGAATCGCTCGAAGTATGTTGGATATTATTATCAAGTAAACCTCAAAGAAACTGCATGTTCAGAAACAAGTAATGCAAAGTCCAACTAATTGTGGGAAAATTGTTTAGCAGGCTTATAAGAGTATCGTCTGCTTTTACTGGAAAATAGCTTACTATACTTATAACTGTTTCCTGTGATTTTAAATTTGTAATTTAATTATAAAGCGCATTTAAAAAGAAATTCACATCGGCTGGCTGCTGCATATTTAGCACCTTTCGATTTTGATTTTGCAGGAAATGTCAAGGATGCCTATGACGTACCTGCAGAAAATGAATTAAATGAAATATTCCACAAACCTTATAAACTGTACGTTTACGGAAATGCATGATTACAATCAACGAAACTGAGTTCGAAAAAAATACAATAGACTGTAACATTACCAGAAATAAAGATCGGGAAAAGACAGAATATCTCATCTTGCAATCATCACTTCGTGTATGCAATTAAGCAAAATTAGACTTTCCAATTCGATTCATGCACCATGAAATATAGGTGCACAATAGTTGTGTCACGGTTAACCCAGAGATGCATTAGAGGTTGTAAACGGCATATCTTAATTGAAGAAATGAAAGTACGACTGCTATGATTGGGAAATGCATATTGTGTGCAAGGCTTTCTTGCTGTTATATGCTGTCCTTTATTTATGAAACTAGAGTTCTGCATTTTGAGCGGTCTTACACATTTTTCAAACCCTCCAAAAACTCCAGGCTTGCTGAATTTTCTTCTTTTGCGAGTGCAAACTTTAAATCTAGAAATTATATCGCTTCTCCACAATCTTTGTCCCAAATGTAACCTCCGTGAAATTTCGCATGTCATTTCCTCGTTTCTTTGGTCACATGCGAACAGGTTTCTGAGTCCGAATCCAATGTTATTGTAAAGTTCAATTGATGAAATTTCTTCCTTTGACTAATCAATCTACAATCTAATTCACAGGCTTATCTAATTCACCAATGTCACTGCCAATTCGCTGCAGTTAAACCATTCTAAATTTTCTGCAATTATCATGTGCATTTTTGATTTCTATGATCAATGCGAAAAGAAATCGCAGACACGGGTTTGTAAAAATCAGTTTTTTTTTAACTGGCATCTCTGTACATCCTGGTTATGTTAATCAGCAGCTATGTTCAATGCGGTATTCGATACTATCAGCAGCATGACCACCAACAGAGACAACAAACAACTGATGCAGTCAGCGCTGGATAAAACAGATCCAGACACAATGTGTTCAATGATATGAGCATTCAATCTTCGTCTGAAAACAGTAAGCTGGAATTTGGTGGCAATTTATCACAATCTAACCAAAAACAAAACGTTGATTATCACGGTATAAGGTTGGACATGGGTTTATGCTGCGTTCTCTTTTTTGGTTGATCGTTACATTTTAAATATTAATAGAACAAACACCGACGTACATTTTTTTCCTTCGTACGATTAAGTAATTAATCGCATGGTCTCTGCATTGTGTGACACTTTCAAATATCACATGAAAAATGTTAAAACCATCCAAACATCCTTGTCATTTGCTTCCACTCTACTTCTTGGTGGTGTCATTGTGAATATGTTTTCAGATCATTAACTGCTTCTGTAAATAACATACAAAAAAGCCATGCGAAAGCGACCCATCCGATGATGAAGATTTGCACAGGAGGAAACCGAATACTGCTTTCTCCCATCTCTGTAATCTCGCACTCCACCTCAATACGTGAGGTGCATAAAGCCGCAGGGACGCTTTAGTTCAGCAGAGCTGAGAAGTAATGTTATTCCAGTGATCTCCAAACCAAATTCCCATTTAAAATCCCGTTTAGAATTCGTACGAAATTCATATCAGTCCATCTAATTTTTATACCAATTTACGCCAACCGAAACTGATTTTCGGCCATGCTTGTTTGTAATCCGGGGGGTTGGAAGGTTGGAAACATCGCATCAAATGCTTTAGATCAATCATTCTGTGCGGTATGTCACTGATGCCTTCAGGTCTGTCTCAGGTATTCTGAAGAAGGGAATCAGTGTTCAAAACATTAACGGAGTCTTCTTTCCACAGAATTTGCGAGAACAGCTGTGTTTCATAAGGCGAACTTGTTTTTTTGTTTCGTCTATGTCTTCTGCCATACAGCAAATACGATCAAAATCATTGCTTTCAAAGTAATATGTCACACAATGATACGAATCTGACACACCTATGTGTGTGTGCTTGTCTACTTTATTTCATTGTAAAGCAAGGCATTGTTTTAACAGTAAGTCTTCCACTTTAATTTTATGCAATCGTCTAATTGACATCTCGACCAACGCGAAGTTTTTTGCTTCACCGAATCAATGCCATTCAAAGTCGTGCGTGCCTCCACCAGATTCCCCACTCATGCTTCTCTGCTGCATTTCCAACAATCATAGAGTAACCAGTACAAACCTATTTGTGTCTCATCTAGCCATACTTAATGCACAATATTAAATGATGTGGAAAGATCACAAGCTAAGAAAAGCTCCTTACCTGCAAAGCATCAGATGTGCGTGCTCGGTCCAATTTGGCAATGTCATATCTTGTCATTCCTGCATCTATTCCCATGTCGTGATCCATTCAGAGAGACTTGCAAAGTCAGAAGCACATTCTGTTAATTAGTGTGTAGTTTCAACGCTTTTTGGCTGAAGGGAAAGAATTGGAAAGCCGTGCTTACTGCCCGCACATCAGTTGACACGTTTCGTAGATGCATAATGTCATGGCTCAAACAACAAAGAAAATGAACTTGCAAAAATGATCTTGCATTGTCCTATTGACACTAATCCCACATTCCAAGGCTTGGCCTACGACGTTGCCTGCCATCACAATTCAAGTGCTCATTGACATACCTTTTTAACATTGGTGAGGTTTAGCACTTTGACTGACACCTGCACTCTCCGGCAGCCACTTCCAGACATCCAATCCCTCTTTGATAGCCCCTGAACACATGACGTAAGATTATGTCCTCTTCGTTATTCATCCATCAGTTTAATAAACTGCTACGTAATTCCACAGCTCCGTTGCCTCTCATAAACTCATAATCCTCACTCTGGAACCACAAAGTCGTCTCAGCTATAAGGAAAACCCTCAGGTCTATCCAAAGTGTCTTACTGGCTTAATTTATTCTGTCCAGCAAACATCTGGGCGAATATGTGGTGCACCTCTGCCGGAGAATTCACAGCATAGTATGGCATGGCTAATGGGACTGCACACTGTCATCTGTCTCTGGCATACGCGAAAATTTGTACAACTCTAATCGAACGCCTCTGCTCTCTGCACTGATGTACACATGGCAGGAAAGGACAGAAGCTTTATTTGTCTTCTGAAGCACAGTTTCAACGTTTGGTGCCAATTTCAATTATCGATGGACAAGGACCCCAAGTTCCCTTTGTTACTCAGAGCTTTCGAACATCCTTCCATTCATTGAGTAATGTTTGTCATGTTACGTCTTGCAAAGTGCATTATTGAACAACTTTCATGGCAAATTTCGATCGGCTGCTGATCTGCCCATTTGAGCAACCCGTCTAAAACTTCCTTAAAACTAATATCTGCTTCTGCACTTTTGAACACCAACATTAACGTCCTGCCATTTGCACACCCATTTATTATCTCTATCCTCAACTTAACCATAGCTTACGATAAAAAATGTTTTGTACTATTTCGAAGTTGACCAGAACAATGCTTCTGTGCAATTTAGTTTGGCATATTTCACTTGGCTGCTGGACGTGTAGGCTGAGTGTTGCGAGAAACGTCTCTGATCTATTCACTTAATCTTTTAACGTAAAATTCACGACAGCTGCTGAAAAAAAAGCACAATTTTCTTTCCTTCTTCATGTTACTGCATTTGAAAGGGTAAAAACAACTCTTGCTTTTGTGAAGTTCTGATTACCTTTGAACGCTTTGTTCACAACTTAAGATGTTTAGCTTTGCAGAGCCATAACATAGTTACTCTCAGCCAGAAGAATTTCATCAACAATATCTCAGAAATCCGCAGTTGAATCGGTTATTACTTGTCAGGCGAAACTCCACTCGTGCACAGTCTCAGGTTTTCCCCATCGTAACGTTCTCATCAACGAGCAGCTGCATAATACTGCGGAGACTCCGTGGCTCAAAAATGTGCATCAACTGTATCATGAAGAAGGGTCCTTTTATTTTGCTTTAATGATTTGTTTTCCCAGATCATGCGATAAACAAAGTACTTATTAATATAAAATAACGACCTTTACAAACAGGGGAAGTTCAAGTAGGATTTCGGAGCTGCGGATGGAGTATACAAAGCTGGAAGATCTATATGGTAACATGACTGTAGTTGGAGAGCTTTCAAACGCTCCTCGTTCCTCCTTTAACCAAAGTGTATTCCTGAGAACTATTGACCATTCTTTGTTATTCTGCAAATGGAGGCATGTCGGATTGGAAACATTAACGCATTTTGTCTTTTCGCTGACGCTGCCACATCTGCTGTTTCACCAAATGTTCCCACGTTTCAGCTCTCCGTTATCTGCTGTGTTCTATATAAATTTTCTTAGTGTTGCGTGGCTAATGCATGTCTCACGTAAGGAAACTAGACGTCTTATATCTGTTTTCGGGTGGTGATACAAATCACAAAATCAAAGTTGAGAATTCACCCCTTTCCCATAACTTACAAACTCACGCAAATAACATCCATTCTCTCATTAACAAACACTGTTTTGGATCAGATCAGTCACCTTCAAAGCATTTCAAGAACGTGCCCCAAACCTAACATTAGAACTTGCTTTCTGCAGGGGTTTACTGCAGATATTCCAGGAAGAATGCAGCTGGTTAACCCATTTCATTTTAAACAAAATATAATTTATTTACATATTTACTACATGAAACAAGAATAAAGAGAACGGAACACAAAATAACTTAATCTATCAGATAAGCCAAAATATAATCACAACATTCTCCTGTTGGTTTAAATGCTTGCAAATACACCTTATATACCCCTTGTCGTAAAAGGTAAAATCAAACAAAAGGTCTCACAGGAAAGAGGTCACAGAGCGTTGGCGAGTATGGACCAGCAGCTTTAAAACTGTCTCACTGCTTTCAGTGAACAACCTTCAGTGATCAAATACTACATCAAACCAGAGAAAACCTGAGCTGGAAAAAAGAAAAACCGTTTACTCCACTTTCATTGGACAGGTGTTTCTTTTGAAGACAAAGATGTTTTTGCCTTCAGCGGTATCTGTCAGCTGTGATCAAACTGGCCCTAAAACTCTTTAAACTTAAACGTTTCAGAGGCCATGTCTATGACGAACTCTCCGAATAAAATGCCAAGGACAACATAAACTATTTATAGGCGCAGCAACATCACAACATCTGCCGAGGCCCTGAGTGACACGCGCACACATACACACACTCTCACACACAAACATACACACACAGATATATCTGTACATCTCACACACACGCACAGACACACATACACGAATGAACGTTTCATTTTGTATTGAGTGTGAAGGTCAGAATTCGAGAACGCTTGCAGTGATTTGCGTTCAGTTTTCACTCTGCCTTCTCCAATGTATTTACCAGGGATTGTGAATCAGCCCAACGGAAAATGTGGCCTTTCCTCCTGCACTGTTCACGGCTTTGTGGCCATGGCAATAGCCAATCTCCTTGTTATTGTCACGGAGGTTATCTTGAGGCATATTAGTAATGATTGCTTCCCATTGTCTTTCCTGGATATCGCTCCTGTGTGCAGTTTTATTGCAGTCCTTCTTCCTGCCGCCACAGACTGTTTCCTGCTATGTTTTCTTTCGATTGATTTGTTGTCATTGTTGCCAGTAACTGAAAACAAGATATTCCAATACGACAATAGTAACTGTTGTTCTGGCACCAAACTGTGTTCTACATGTTTGAAAAAACATTGTTTTCTACTCCAACCCTTTCACGCTTCGCTGTCTCCCTGTCTCCGTAACCTCGACGTTTCCCTCCACCTCTCCAGATATCTCCAATCTCCTCCAGCCTCTAGAACATTCCTATATATCCAAAACCCAGAACCGACATTGCTTGCTATTAATCTCAACTCTTTCAGACCCCACACCTCTTCCGATCTTGTTAACATACACGCCACTACACGCATGTCTATCTCTCCAATGCCCAGCCGTTACCCCTCCTTCGACCTGGTGCAGAGCAAGCGAGGAGATCATTTCCTCATCAAATCAATCACATACAGTTTGGTGTAGGTTGGGTAATGCTCGTGAAAAATACGTCTGCGTACAAAAGAGTCCCCTCCTTTCTCTTTACAGAGGTTCCCCTCTCCGAAATTTGTGCATCATCTGTTGGCCTTGTTGCAGTCCCAGGTTCACTGTCAATACAGTCCCCACAGCTCACCCAGAGATGGCTCATGAAATCGTCTGGTCTCCCTGGCTGCAACCCTTCTCAGCAGAGTTTTGAGGGGCTTTAAGTAACAAAGTGAATACAAATGAGGAGCAGAAATTCTTTGACCCTGTTCCACCAGAACAGAGATGGTGACTAATCTGCTTGGGGCCGAAGCAAGCATTCCTGTCTGTACTCCAATACACAGACACACGCCTGTACAGAACGTCAATGTGAAAAAATGTTGTCCAAACAGTACTAAGCACTTGAGAAAATAAAAAAAAGGTGATTGCCCAAATAGTATTCTGCACCTGAAAGTTATTCTGCTCAAACATTCTGTTGTCAATGTGTATTCCACCTGGAACAAGTGAATTTTGCCGGATTTACTTTGAATCAGGCGGTGGGGAAATTTCATTGCATCATCGTCAGGAATCCTGTACGAGTGGTAAAGATGAGTGAAAAGTTTTCTATTCCCCCAATTTGGTATGAGGAGGAATAAAGAACGACCGAAATTAGAGTAGACTATTCCTTCCCAGGCGGGTTCCATTTTCTCCCTCTTTGATCTGAAGCATGCAATAATGTTACTCGACCCCCAAATTGGAACATGTTGAGGTAAGCAGGGGGAAGCTGCTCCTACGCCACAGTTTAGAATGTTTGAATGGCTTCCTCCCTTGGTTTGTAATTATGTAAAGAACTGAGTGGCTTCATTCTATTCCTGTGTAACTCCTGAGGGATAGAATGGTCGTCTCCTGACTGGTTGAATGGGATCTTCCTCTCACTGCGCAAAGGTGTTGAGGGCTTGAGTGAGACAGAAATGCACAGAGTTGGCCATTCGTCTCTACGAGACTGTTGCCCATTTCAGATTGCTCATTGATGATATTATTGTGTCTGAACATTATTTGCCCAATAATTATTGATTGCAATGCCCAAAGGTTCGTTGAGCTCCGCCTTGAACATCTACAAAGGCAATGTTTTTGCTATTCCCTGGGGATGAGGACACTGCAGACGGAACAGTGCAAAAGAGAAAGGGACAATCGGGGATCCATTATGATCAAAGTGTATTAAACCCACACTAAGGAACAAACTATTTTGAGACCTACAGAATTCAATTAGAAACAGACATATATAGTTCAAGCTCTTAAACGTATCCCACATTACCATTGAATCCCCAATCAAATGTTCAGCAGCCTTAATTGACTCAAGACTCTAAGGACACGTTTTAAGATCCCATAATACAATAAGAGCGTAAAAAGGAACTGAATGCGGTCATTTGTACTGTTAAGTCCGCTCTGCTGTCCGATAGTGTTTCCTATGTTCCTCAACGCCATTCTCCTGTCTTTCCCCATAATGTTTGATCCCGTATGAATCAAAAACTTTTTTTTATTTTGTAATTTAAAAAAAAAAGTTTCTGTATGACTCTGTGATTGAGGTTTTGTGTATGTGTGTCTGTACTTGTGTTTTTCTGTGTCATTGGGTGTGTACGTGTTCCATATACCGCCTTAATTATCTTCTGCACCTGCAAACCAACTTATTCTGATTAATGAACAAAGACACCCAGGTCCCTCTGCACTGCAGAATGCTGCAATGTTTTTACGCTTTTAACAATAGGAAAATTTGCTATTTATGAACACGCACGAGAGTATTGTACATTAAAGAGAGCACGAAACCTGGCAAAGAAAGACTGAACGCACAGAGTGTGCTGAACAATTTAAAAAGGTAACATTTGGTTGTGAAAGGAATAGCTTGAGCTGCGTTGCCATCATGCACAACGAATTCGAATTTGGACAATCAGTTTATATTATGTCTCAAGATACCAAAATGCATTCGAATTTGAATTTTAATCTTTTCATGATATTAAACCAATTAGACGATTTGATGTTTTGGGGCATACAATCGGGCACTTTAACCAGTTGCGAGAACGGTAAAGATCAGCCGCCTGCTAACTGAATAGCTCTTTGAAAGCTACCTGCCCATCAGAGATTTGTGCGGCAGAAGGCCGAAGAAGAGATGGCACCAAAACGTCGACAGAGGAAAATCGGCAGAGGAAAATCGACACAGAGAAAATGGTAGAGCAAAATCGACAGAGGTAAGTCGACATCGAGAAACGACAAAGATGGCTAGCTATGAAACGTGTTTTTAAATGTTTGTAAATCTCATACGGTGTTTTTATCAAAACAGTATTGTAGAGTGGGAGGTAAATGATATGTTTAAGAGTAAGATTTACAAATAGCCCTTGTCTAATGTTCTTTTTTGGAATTAAGGAATGAAATTATTAGTTTTGTTTTCTTTAAGTGTTGAAATTGTGAATATTTCGTTGCCTCTCCAAATTTAACAGATTACGGTGTGAGGTGAGCTTTTCTGTGTGCCTGCTTTCAATTCGCAGAGGGATTTTTCCCGCATGGTGCCATATTATTCTGAACAAAATGGATGACCTCACATTTACAACTATGTCCTGCAGAGTGCAGCACAAAACATTGAAAGTTCGAGAAAGTGCAATAAAATTAATCTTCAACTTCTTCAGAAATGCTTCACTCAGAGTGTGCTGGATGCAATCGCAGTGGAAATGCACTTTAATATACACTTTGTGTTGGGAATAGAGCCCAAGAACAGAATATTTTCAAATTTCAGGGCATGCATAAACATTATTCTACATGTGCATTTTCCATTCTGAGGTGCTTCAGTAGAATTAAATTCTTCTCTCAGTTAGCCTTTTGTGTAATTGTATGTGTGTTTGTGCACTGATAGTGCTGTCAGTTTAATTAGAGCTGTGCGCTGCTGCCCTCCCCAGCCCTATATGTTTGAGCCCTTGATGTTTTTCAACCTCTACCGCCTCGTCTGCTGTCGTGTCAGAGGGCAAACAGAGAGGGGCATTGCATCTCCTTAAACAGAGACTGCCAAACCTTCCATTTACTTCACACACAAACAGACAGGAACGTATATAGAAACGGAATTCCGTCGGAATTACCCTTTCTCCGTGATTAGTTTGTCAATGCTTCATTCACTCACTCTTATGTTTGTCAGGAAGTCTGATAATTGGTTAGCAGTGTGTCACTACTTGACTGGCTACGATGCAAGTGTGCTAGTTTTATCCTTGCTGAAACATTTCAGTGTGCCAGTATTTCAGTTGTTCCGAGTGAAGTCCGACTCTAGTACAATTTCCATGCTTGCAGACAACAAAATTTGAAGAATGGTAACGTTTTTGCTGGAGAGTGTGGAATAGCAACAGGACAGTGACAGGTTGGAGCATTTGCAGGAATATAGCAGATGAGGATCAATGCAGAGCAGTGTGGAATGATGCAAGTTGAAAATAAATTGAATAGGCTGTGCAGTTAAAAAGCGAGTGCAGAAACAGAGATCCCGGGGTGTGCATCATCGCAGATTATTAAAGCTGTCAGGAGAAGTGAGGACAGAAGTAATTATCACAGGTTAGTTTCAGAAGCTGAGCTTTTTACAGGCGGAGGTGGAGGAAGGGGTCCCTTTCCTCCCTTCCTGGCAGGTGGTGGAGACGATGTGTTGTGAGTCCACCCTCCAATCCACCCAGACCGTGGATTGTATTTGTACCAGCTCGACACAAAAGGAGATGACATCAGGGCCAGGGCTTCTCAGTTGTGCCATGGAAAACGGAACTGACAGTTGGATTAAAATGAGAATTGCTTTTCACCGAACATTGCTCCTTACCCAGGTGTTGGATCATGGATGTTTCAGAATCTCCACAAGAGTCTTGCTGGCCCTCTCCGGCACGTGCCAGTGCCCTCCCCACATGGTGGGCGAAGGGGTGGTGGTTCTGAGCGAACGGGTATTTGACACTTCACTACCGGGCTTGGCTCTTTCTGTCCGATGACAGGCCGTTTCTCCTGGAAGGGAGAAAGGGAGGGTGCAATGAGGGTGGAATTGCTGTCAAATGTTGGTGGAGGTGGCCTGGAAAGGGTGAGGTGTCCGAGGGGAATCAGTCCACAGTGTTGTATCCACGGAGTATTACTCTTGTGGGGAATATCGTGGAAGCGAGCGAGAGAGAGAGAGAGAGAGAGAGAGAGAGAGAGAGAATTTGCTGCACGCAATACTGGAAGTGATAGGGCATGTGTGTTATTCGGGGGAAGTACCATTACTGATATAATAAGGGCAGTTATTACTGCCCTTACAACGCTTAGCTGCTATAATATATAAGAGTGAATATGAGGGAGCAGAGCGAATATGGTGACGCTTATCCTGGCCGAGCAGGGGAGGTTATTGATGCTTATCCTATATTTCTAGACATATCTTTAGACCACGGACAACATAATAAGCTGGGTGGTAAACTCAGGCCATGCTTGTTGGAACTGTTAGTGTAGCCCGTTCTGTGAAGAGAATGGCACTTCTCTATCGTAGCCCATCGAAGAGGACCATCATGCCTCTGTCGACAAATCGTGGCGTATTGACCCTTATCTGCCATGCTCGGGGTAAACTGTGCAGGGCAGCTCCAAACTGAGAAAGATCAAAAGTGTGCCAATTGGAATTTTAAAGATGGCACCTTCGCCAGGGATCACGGAATATCCATGGGTATCTTGGTGATGGAGAACATCTCCAGCCATGATGGGTGGGACAATCAGCCTGGCAATAAATTAGAGGAACCCCATAGGGTGGGGTGGGTAGGTAATGAGGTAAGTTCGACAAGATATGGTCAGGAAAATAGCTCAAGCTCGTGCATACTATCTCTCCATCACACTCAATGAAACTGACACTGAAACATGTTATTATTAGTTACATCCCAATGTGTCGAGGATTCTCCTGACCACACACCCAGTTACAAAGCTGCAGAAGAAATGCTGATCTAAAACTTTCCATCATCTGAACTCACACCAAAGTCCCATTCACCCATTATTCCTGAGAAAACTGGACCATGATGCAGGATGCAATCTTCATTTCAGCATTCTTAAAACTGTGATCACATCCTTCCGTGATACTGCCTCTCAGTCTCCCCCTTTCTGTCTATGGCCCAAATCCTTTCCATTTGTTGGTGTTGAAACTGATACCCCACGCTGGCAGTTATTTGTACACCCATAGCATATGAAGCTATAAATGAATGCGAGCTGTGCATTATATCACTTCCAGCATGGGCTGCAAGCTTCCCCACGCTGAAGTTTGATCTAACACAGCATTCCGAGCAATGTACTGGAGTGGTGGATTCAGCTGTACATGCTGGGAGGATAACTACTTCTGTTTTACAAGGAAATGCATTGGTGTTCATAAGAACATAAGAGATTGTTGCAAGTATCGACCATCCAGCATCGAGCCTGCTCCGCCATTCAATGAGATTATGGCTGATCATTTCATGGACTCACCTACACTCACCCGCTCTGCAACTGTGTCCCTTATTTCGTTTATCTTTCAAAAAAAATCTATCTAAGCCTGGAAAACATTGACTGAACTATCGTCAAGTACTTGACTGAGCAAGGAATTCCAAAGATTCACATAGTCAGCGTGAAGAAGCTCCTTTTCAATTCAGACATAAATCTGCTCCTGTAATCTTGAGGCTGTGCCATCTTGCCCTAGTTTCACCTGCGAATGGAAACATCATCTCTACTCATATCTTATCTATTCCATTCATCATTTCATATGCTTCTCTACGATTGACCACCCCCACCCCCACATTCTTCTGAACTTCTATGAATGAAATCCCAGTCTACTCAGTATCACCTCATACGCCGAACACCTAAACTCCGGAATCAAGCTCGTGAACCTCCACTTCGTCCTCTCTAATTTGAGTACGTCATTTCTCAAATAAGGAGAAAAAAATGCACGCATTACTCCAGGTGTGACCTCAACTGCACCGTGTGCAGCTGCAAGATAACCTTCTTGCTTTTAAACTCAATCCCTTTAGCAATGGAAGACAAAATTCCATTTGCCTTCCTAATTACTTGCCATACCTGCAGACCAATCTTCCTGATTCATACGAAAGCACACCCAGATCCTGCTACACAGAAATATGCTGCAAACGATTTTGCCATTCAAGCAATCGTCCTTTTTACCGTTACTCCTTCTAAAATGTATGATTTCACAATTATTAACATTGCATTCCATCTGCTAGACCTTTTCCCACTCATTTGAAATATTTATAGCCCTTTGCGAAGTTTCACAGTTCTCTGCAAAGTTCTCTGCCACTCATTGTTTCGTCTGCAAACGTTGACACACTATATTTGATCCCCAAATGGAAATCATCGATCTGAATTGTGAATTAATCTGGTTCCCGCTTTGATCACTGAGACACACTATTAATTACTAGCTGCCAACCACAACCGCAATATTTACAACATCGCTTTGCTTCCTGTTATTCAACCCATCCTCTGACTGTGCTAATTCTTTATCCGTAACACCATGAATCCTCATCCTTTGCAGCAATCTGTTCCATGGCACCATGTCAAAGGCCTTTTGGAAATCTAGATACGCCAGTTTCAATAGGTTCCCGTTGTCCATCCTGTTCGTAACGTCTTCATAGAATTCAAAAGAATCATTAAGTATTATCTATGCTTCATAAACCAATGCTGCGTCTGCCAAACGGGACACTGTCTATCCAGATGCCCTGCTATTGCTTCCCTGATAATAGACTCAAGCATCCTCCCCATTACAGAGTTTAATCTAACCATTTTTGTCCACCTGCTTTTGAAATAGAGGCATCATATTAGCTGTTTTAAAATCTGCTAGGATTGACCCAGAGCTTAGCGAATTTTGGAAAGTTACCGCCAGTGCAGTCCCTATTTCTCCCGCCATCACTGTTAGTAACGTGAGTTCCATTTGTCCATCTTCAGTTCCATTAGTTTGCCCTTCACTAATAATGATTGTTTCCAGGTCCTCACCTCCCTTCGTCTCTTTGTCAATTACTGGCGTTTTATTAGTGTCCTCCACTGTGAAGACGGATACAAAACGATTGTTCAACGTCTTGACCATGTCATTGTATCCCATATTTACATGCTCCATCTGAACCTCTAACGGACCAACGTTCAGCAAAATGTTTTGTCGTTTTATATAATTATAGTAACAATTGCTCTCTGTATTTATATTGTGCTTTTCTTTTTTCATTTTCCTTATAACTGTTTTTCTGTCTTTATGTTGAAAGGTTTCCAGATCGTCTAGTTTCTTGCTGTTCTTTTCCACCTTGTCTGATCTTTTATTTTCAAACGGATAGCCTCCATTATTTCCTTCGTCACCCATTGCATTTTACCCCTTATCTCACTGTCTTTCTTTTGTACTATGATATACATTTGCTGAGCATTTTGGAAAGTTGCGTTCAAAGTCTGCCACGACTGATCAAAAATCCTATCATGAAATCTTTGTTTTCTATGTACTTTAGCCAAGACCTCACTCATCCTATTGCAGTCTGCCTTGTTTAAGCACAGGACTCTGATACTGAATTTCATCTTCTCATTCTGTATCTGCATTCTAAATTCAACCACACTGTCTTCACTACTTCCCAGAGGATCCCTAAATATGAGGTCATTAATTATTTTTGCCTCATTCCACAGTATCTGATCGAGGGTAGCCTGCTCCCTCATCAGTTCCATTACACACTATTCATGAAAACTATCGCGGATGCACTCAACACTGTCCTCCTCAAGACTATCCTGACGGAGCTGATTCATCCAATCGACATGTAGATTGAAATACCCCATAATTACAGGCATTAGTTGTTTCTTTATTTATTGCCTGCCCAAATGTGATGTAACCATTTGGTGGCCGATAGACAACGCCTATCAGTGACTTTTTTTCTTAGAATATGTAATTTCCACACAAATGGATTAAACCATATTTTCTACAGAACCTAGATCATCTCTCAGCTCAGCGTTGATGCCGTCCTTGCATATCAGAGCTACACCACCTTCCTTACTTCCCTGTCTATCTTTCCGAATTATCTGATCCCCCTGGATATCTTATACCCAGTCTTGACCATCCTGTACTGAAAATGTGTTGCTGGAATAGCGCAGCAGGTCAGGCAGCATCCAGGGAGCAGGAGAATCGACGTTTCGGGCATAAGCCCTTCTTCAGGAATGACCATCCTGTAACCATATCTCCATAATGGCTAATAAATCATCTTGCCTTACAGTGATTTGTGCCGTTAACTCATCGACTTTTTAACGAATGCTACGAGCATTACTGTGAAGTGTCTTCAATATGCTAATCTAATGCTTGCCTTATTATTTATCGACATACTTTCTATCGTTTTCCCTTTCCCTTCCCCCCCCCCCCCCCCCGACTCACTAGTTTAAAGTTCCAGTGACCACCCTTGTATCCTTTTCGCTAGAACTCTGGTTTCATATCGTTTCAGTGGAGACCGTCCCTTCCGTACAGATGCCCTTGGTTACATGAAAGGATACCTCCCTTTCCCATCGTACTCCCTCAGCGACGTATTATTTCCTAAATTTTCTTATTCCTGTACAAATCTGCATATTTCTCAGCAGTAATCCAGAGATTATAACGCTCGAGGACGTGCTCCTTAATTCCCTTCCTCTTGGTTAATAATTCCAGAAAAACTCCTCCATCCTGGCCTTGCAGAATTGTTTTGTCCGAACGTGGACCACAGTGGCTGGATTCTCTCATTCCTGCTCCAGTAACCTCTCAAGCTGGTCAGAGTAGTACTGCACCCTGATACAATGCGGGTGTCCCAATATGCTTTCAAATGCTACCATATATCCCCCCAATCATAAAATCCCCTAAAACTAGCACTTGCCCTTTTACTCCCCCCTCTTGAATGGCCGTCTGCAACATAGTGTCGTGGTAATCTGGCTCATCGACCCCACAGCCCTTTTCCTCATCCACATAGGGACAATATATTTCATACCTGGAGGATAAGATCAAAAGCTGATGTTCTTCCCTACCTGAACTCAAGATCCCCCTGCATGCCTCATTTGTAATGACACGCTGTTGTCCTTGATCACGAACTTAATTCGATTTCCTTAACCTCCCAGGCGTGACTGCCTCCTGAAGCAAAGCGTCCAGGTAAATCTACCCCTGTCTGATGTGTCACAGTGTTTGAATCTCAGATTCGAGATCATCATCCATGAGCCGGAGTTCCTCATGCAATCAAACCTTACTGTAGATGAGGTCAATGCAGTTCATAATGCGATCAGCCAGCGCCCACATCATACAAATACAGCGCAACTCTTGGCCAGTCATCTCCATTTAAAGATTTAGCGTAGTGTCTCAGGTTCAACCGCTTCCCAAACGTAGCAGTTCATTTACCTTCCCGATAACCCCTGGTCCTCGCTCTTACCACTCCAGCAACTGCAGCAAAATGAAGACCTGTTCACTGCACAGCTCTCCATACTGAACACTTACTTTGACCGCGTTCTTTGAGCGAGGCACTGGCGTGGCCTGCACAGATCCCCCTGCTGGACAGATTGTTTCCTTCGGGTTTGTAAATAAATGAACTGGAATGGTCTGCACTGCTCTTCATGGACAGATTGATGGATTGTCTTAAGCCTGGTCGACACAGTGCTCCATATGTTAACGAGCTGGATCTGTGCCGTGCATTGAGAATCCTGTATAACTCCTGATATAACAATCACTCCTTCAGCTCGGCCTATTCCTCTGTCAAAACCGGTATTTCTGCAATATGTTGTGTATTAAGTAATTACCCAATTAATATGCGATTATCTGTCCTTGTTGTTATGGGGCAGGTAGCCCGCTCCAATTACATGTAGAAGTTGGCCTCGACACGAACGTTTTCTTATTTTAGAGGTGAGGAGCTGTGTTTCAAATAAAATTCGCTGAGTCAAAATATTCGACATAAAGCAAAACACAATTTTTTCAAACACTGTAGATAAAATGAAGTAACAGTAAGAGGAACTTGGAATAACTTAATTCTATTGAATAACTTAACAGAATAATAGATATTTGACTAGTAACTGCTCCATATGCCACCATCGCATAAACACACATTTGTCAAAAATCAATGTCAGAATACAGCTTTTCTCATATTCAATTCTTCAACCCAGGATGAAAGAATATCAAAAGACAATTCTAAGGGAAATCTCAGAGACAGAGTGGAGCAGCCGAGAGTGATTTATTGCCTTCTAATTCTGTTGAGACACCAGCAAAATCTGGCAGAAGTTGAAATTATAAATTCTTGTTCTGTGAGAGATTGACCATCACGCGACCGAAACAGATTCTTACTCCACAGGACCAGTAAATTCTCAAGAAAAAAAATGACCACTCAAGCTGTGAAATGATGGTAAGGTAAATTTTGAATTTAAACGTAACTGAATAAAACCTGATATTCAGATGCAGACGGCCTTAGGAACCCTGCACTTCCTACCCTTCTAAAATCAAGTAGTATCACCAGCCAGTGAAGAGAACGCATCATCTCTCTCCCTCACCTCTAACTTACCGATTGGAGACGTGCCAAAAGCCCAACAGTCAGCGGTATCAACATTCCACCTTGACCAAGCATTATTGTGGGATGTAAGTGTTGTAGGGAAAGGGTTAACTGGAGGGTGAACTGTAGGTCTGTGGGGTTGAATGGCTTCCCCATATTCTGATGAAACCAGACTGAGGTGATAAATGAGCTTCACATTTTAGTGTGGAAATGTGCAGTGACTAGCAGAGCTGAAACATGAATGTTACTGAGACTTTAACAGCATAAGCCTGAATGTTGTCGAGGGCTTGATGCACATGGACACAGACTGCTTCAGTCGCTGAGGGGTGATAAGTTGTTCTGACATTTCATCACGGGCAGTGTACATCGCCACTTCTAATTGGTGTGGACTCAATGGGCTGAATACCCTGCTTCCACACTGAAGTTACACCAGAGAAGATCTGCAAAGATGTTCCATGGCTGAGATTATTGATGCCATTTTGCTGTGAATGACTCCACGCAGTGCGAAGTTTGCAATCGATTCTCATGAGGTGCAATTTTGCTCAGACCCCTTGATATCATTCACCGTCAAAGATTGTTTTGATATCAGGCCAACCGCGCTTGTCTGAGCCATTGTATTAATCTCTAATGTTCTTACCAGTAGGTCATAATGTGGGAGCAGGGACTGTTTTATTCGAACTGTGGGGAGCGAATGTCAGGAATTCTGTTTTACAGAGAGGTCGGGGAGCTAGATCACTGAAAAATCACTGAATGTTCTTTCCCAACTCTGTGCATCAGGTGATAGCAGTAAGTGGCATCCAAATGCTCCTGTCTAACAGATTTAAGAGCCTGAATGGAACACAGAAATATATGACTGAGATGCACGACTGAATCGTTAGACGCTTTCAGCCTTCTCCATCAGGCACTAAGATTGTAGCTGACTCACTTCTCTGTGAAATATTTAACTAACTTAGTTTGATTAAATGCAAACAGTGAGGCACCACAAACGTTTGGGAAAGAACATTCCACTCGATATGTATTTTCGAATTTCTCCTCATATTTCTAAAAGAGTCATACAGCACGGAAACTTTCCGACATAGACGAGCCATCCCAATATTGTCTAATCCCATGTGCCAGCATTCGGCCCATATCCCACTGAATCCTTCCTGGAGATAATAACATCCAGATGTCTTTTAAATGTTGTAACTGTGTCAGCCTCCAACGCTTTCTCTGACAGCTCGTTCCATCCACACACCATCATCTGCAAGAAACTTTTGCCCCTCAGGTCCTTTTATCTTTCCCGTCTCACCTTAAGTCTTTGCCCTACATTTTTGGATTCGCTTATTCATGCTCCTCACGTTCTATAAACCTCCATAGTCAGGCCACTGCCTCCGATGATCCAAGGTAAAAATAGCCTCATTCTGTCCAGCTTCTCCCTGTATCTCAAACCCTTCCGTCCAAGAAATATCCTTGTAAATCTTTTCTGCAGACTCTGTCTCCACTTGACATCTTATTGAATGACTATTCTGGTGTATTAGCAAATTGATCTCCAGTCCATTCAGACCCTTCATCCAAATCGTAAATCCAGATAGTAAATTGTTGATGACCTCAGACTGATACCCAAAAAATCCCACTAGTTTCAGCTTTTCAGCCTGAAAATAAGTGCATCTCCTTTCCATTTCCCGTTAGCTAAACTGGGCTCCCCTGTTCCTTTGAAGCAGCCTATAAAGATTGCATGGCCTACTCCTATGTTGCGTACATGGTTCTTAATGTGTTTCTGATCGCAGCAATACTCCATTTGGGCCATTGGTCGTACTGGCAATGATCCGGATCCCACGAGAGTTTGAAAGATGCACAAAAAATGTAGCCTGCTATTTGAGTTAAACGCTGCACAATGAAAATCGTTGTCTTTCAGATGCTGCAATAAATCTCGTTTGCCCACTCAGTTGTGTGCTCAAATTTCATTAGACACATGTCGAGGATGAGGGGTGATTTCCTAATTGCCTGATTAACATGTGTCCATTTAACAAAGCAAGCAATAATTCGAATCATTAATTTCATTTTTGGCTGTTTGTACTGAGTTGACAAATTGCCACCATGACTACACATAAAAAACAATTTAAACATCTTTGACGTGTAACCTAATCGAGGTTGATAAAATCATTCGGTGGTGTGAATAGGATTAATAGGCAAGGGCTTTTCCTTTTGTTCACGTTGTCCAAACCGAGAGGGCATAGTTTTAAGGTGAGAGAGCTAAAAATAATAGGGGCCCAAGGTGTATTGTTTTCACGCAGAGAATGGTGCGTGTATGGAATGAGCTGCCAGAGGAAGTGGGGGAGGTTGGTACAATTACAAAATTTAACTTATGTGGATGGGTACATGGAAAGTAATAGATAATAGGGAAATGGGTCAAATGCTGGCAAATGAAAATAAATTAATTTAGGACAACTGGCTGGAAGGGATGCGTTGGCCCAATGTATATTTCTATGACACTATGACTGAGGACTTCATTCTATTCCTATGTAATTCCTTCGAGGGTCATAATGGGCTCCTCCTATCTCGTTGGAGTGATACTGACTGGCTGACTGGCGTCTTCCTCTCCCTCTAAACTAGCACATAGGGGTGCAGTGAAGCAAGAACACATGGAGTAAGAGCTGTTGAAGGGCATCGCCACCCCACCCCCGCCACGCCACCTCAATTTTCATAAATCACGGCTGGTCATTTGGTAGAGGAATACCCATTTGCTGTCAATTCCCAATAAATGTTGATTCTTCCATCCATCAAAGTTCAGGCAATACCAGGCAACAATATATTTTGTGACCGAATGTTAACTCTTGCCTGGAGACGAGCATACCAGAGACAGTACAAAATTAAGGAGAACGGAATATCGCTATCTCAATCTCAAATGGGGAATCTTAATTTTAAAGTGTACTAACCTCACAGCCGTTCACCTCCTGTTTTGAGAAATAATGGCTCAATGAAAAGGAAAATACATAAACCATTCAGCCCCTCAAACCTATCATTCATTGCCGTTGATTCTATTCACTTAATTATTTATGCATCACAACCTTCTGTGCTCTCTTCGGAAGACATTTCCGTTACCGTAAACCATAGAACGCAGGAACTTGCTGCAGAATTGGACTGCTTGGCCAATCAAACCTGATCAGCTCATATGTTTCTCAACACAGTTCTCCCGCCTTCTCACCATATAGCTTGATTCCGTTATTAATCAACACATCCCTATCTCTGTCTTAAAGGCAGAATTGTGTCTGTGTCTCTATATGTCTGCGTTTGTGTGTGTGTTTGTGCTAATTGGCAGGAGACAGAGCGTGTCGAGGAGGACTGTGTCTTGGAATGGACGTCTGTGACCAGCAGCGTTGCACAGGGATTAGGGCTGGGTCCACTTTTGGTTATCATATATATCATTTATTTGGATAAGAATTATAGAAGACATAGTTAGCAAGTTTATGGATGACATCAAGATGAATAATATAGTGGACAGTGAAACAAGTTATAAAAGATTGCAAAGCGATCTTTATCAATTCGATCAATTCATCATGATCTGTACTGCACTGAAACAGACAGTTTGGTCCAACTCATTCGTGATAACCATTCGTGATAAGTTAATATTGTTTAAGGTTCCTATAATTATCCCATAACCATCTAAAGCCTTCCTTTTCATGTAGTCATCCACATGCTTTTAAACTGTTGTAATTGGACAAGCCTCCAACACTTCCTCTGTCATCTTATTGCATGCCCGCACCAAAATCTATCTAAAAATGCTCGGTGAGGTACATTTTAAATCTTGTCCCTTTCACCATAAATCTACGCCTTCTAGTTTTTGACTCCCCTTCTGTCTGGAAAAGACCTTGACTATTCACCGTATCCATGGTTTTTATGATTTTATATCCATCCAGATGGTGCAAACTTGACTGCAATCAACAGGAATGGGTGGAATTTCACTCATGACGGCATAAATTCTGAAATTCAATACTGACACCTTTTCCTTCTACATAAAATCACGATTATAAAATAATTTTAATCAACGTTTTCAGCCACATTATAAAACACCACTATGGGATTGAATCTAGGACTTTGGGCTCAGCAGTCGGGACGCTACGAGCACTTGACAATACCTTCAAAAACTGCTACATTATTCACTTGTGTCTATGTTCTTTGGAGTGTTCTGTCATTCTATGATAGACCTTTATGACAGGAAGGAGTTGATTTCAGACCTTCATGTCCTGAGTGAGGTCAATAGCACACGTTTTCAGGAATAGCAATAAAATCCTGAGGTCTGACTCAGTGGCGGGGATGTTACGCACTCCACAAGACTGAAACCATGCCCAGATGTTTGGGTCACATTTTAAATGTCAGCTTTCAGCTCGGTGTGAATTCATTAAAAACTGCTTCACTCGACTGAAATACGCAGTGTACATAATTACATTGTTAAACAGATGAATGGAACTCACCTCATGTATAGGATGTTGTGTGCATGTGTTCTACATGGAGATAAACTATTAACGTCTTTATTTGCTTGGCTACAATTTCGAGCTTAAGTAGTTGTTATTTATTGTATTTGATATTCGTTGTATTTGATATTTGGGAAAGAACTCCTGCAGATACACTCCGCACAATGAAGGATCAAAAATAGATATTTATTGCTGAACATCATAGACACAAGAAAGAGCATACTTTCTGGTTCAAAAACAACGATCACCATTTCCCGCCTCCAAAGTTTGACTGCCTTCTTCCTGAGACCTGTAAATGAGATGATGCAGCTGATTAATTTCCAGACTTATCTCCCCAGCACTATTACTAACTGGGCTGAATAATGGCATATGGAATATCATTTCGATTAATACAAGATATTGCACTTTTGTAAAACAAAAAAGGAGACAACAGAAACTATTAAATGTCGGGACAGTGATAGACTTGTGGAGCAGAGGGACCTCGGGGTTGAGGCATAAATGTTTGAAGTTTGCTTCACATGCAGATAGCTTGTTTAAGAAGGCTTTCGTTTGTTGTCTTCATTGCTCAAACCAGTGAGTAAAGGTGTTTTGACGTTATGTTCGTTTGTACAGGACATTCTTTCTTGGAGTACAATGTGCAGGTCTGTTCTCAGGGTATAATTATGCTGAGGTGGGCACAGAAGAGATTTATCAGGACGTTACCGGGAATGGAGTGTTTGATTTATAACGGCTGGGTCGATGGACTGGACATTTTCTGCTGGAGGGTGAGAGGTTGGGAAGTTACCTTACAGACGTGCATAAAGTATTGAGGAGTATAGAAAACGTTGAATGGCTGGTGAATTTTCCTTAGTCTGAGAGTTTCCAAACTGGGATGATAGTTTTAATATGAGAGGAGAAAGCTTTACAGAAGACATAGAGTTATCGATATGTACAGCATGGAAACTGACTCTTTTATCGAACTCGCCCCTGAGGACCAGATATCCTGAATGAATGTTATTCCATTTGCCAGAATTTGGCCCATATCCTTCCAAATCCATCCTATTCTTGTGCCCGTGGAAATGCCTTTTAAATGTTGTAAAAATACCAGCCATCAGAACTTCCTCTGGCAGCTTGTTAAATGCGCACTACGTTCTTGGTAAATAGGTTGCCCCTGAGATCACTTCTAAGTCTTTATCCTCTTACCTTAAATCTATGCTCAATGGTTCTGGAATGCTCCAACGTGGGAAAAAATACCTTGGGTATTCACTTTATCCATCACATTCACGACTTTATAAACATCTCAACCAATTCTCTACCTCTGATGCTGCATGTAAAATAATCCCAGCCTCATCAGCCTATCCATAAAGTTTAATGCCACCAACGCCGGCAACATCTTTGAAAATCTTTTCTGAACCCATTAAAGTTTCACAACACCTTTCCTAAATGAGCGAGATGAGAATTGCACTAAGTATTCAACAGTGGCCGAAACAATGTCCTGTGGAGCAACAATATTCTACATTCAGTGCACTGACCAATAAAGGCAAGCATATCAAACACCTTCTTCGATTAGCAAGGTTTGAGAATATGTGTAGCTCAGGTTGAGTTTCTGGATGTGGATATGCTCACTTAGCTGGAAGATTCGTCTTCCGACATTTCGTTACCATACTAAGTAACATCATCAGTGAGCCTCCGGAAGAAGCTTTGGTGCCCGCTTTCTATTTATGTGTTTATGTGTGCTTGTGTTGGTGATGTAATTTCCTGCGGTGACGACATATCCGCTGGTGACGTCTTTTCCGGTTCTTTTTTCTCAGGGCCTGGTAAATGGTGTTCACTTCAATGTGTTTGTTGATAGTTTTCTTGTTGTAATATCATGCTTCGAGGAATTCTCGTGCATATCTCTATTTGGCTTGTCCTAGGATGGATGTCTTGTCCCAGTCGAAGTAGTGTCCTTCGTCATAAAAAATGTAAGGATACTGGTGAGAATGGGTCATGTCTTTTTGTGGCTCGATGATTTTCATGTGTCCTGGTTCCTAATTTTCTGCCTAACTGTCCAATGTAACGTTTGTAACAGTTCTTGCAAGTTGTTTTTAAATGGCATTAGTTTTGCTTGTTGACTCTGTAGGGATTTTAAAATTCATTTGGTGCAGTTTTAGTGTGTTGGCGGGTTTGTGGGTTGCCATAATGCCAAAAGTTCTAAGTATTCCACAGGAGTATCTGCAGGAAAACAAGGCATCCTGAACAAATATGGAACTACAGAAGCAATCGTCCCAAAATCCATAAACGAAACTGCATTGGAACATTATGTCAATGAGCCACCACAGAGTGCAACACAGAGGAACTCCGCAGAGAAACAAATAAAATCACCTATACAATGCTTTCTAAAGGAACGGGCATGCAGTGAGCACAGGGGGGCATTAAGGTCAGCAGATGCTGGAGGTCACAAGTTCAGAGTATGCTGCTGGGAAAGCACATCAGGTCAGGCAGCATCCGAAAAGCAGGAATATTGAAACTGATTTTCCTGCTCCTCCGATGCTGCCTGACCTGCTGTGACGTACCAGCAACACACTGTTAACCCAATGAACACAGTCCGCTGATTTCTCAGCAATAAACCCCAACAAGCAGACAAAACATGAACAGAAACCTTAGCCACTCTCCCCTGCATCAAAGGCATCTCGGAAATGACTGCCAGACTACTCCGCCCTATTGTCATCATGGTAGCCCACAAACGCACCAACACACTAAAACGGCAGCTCATAGACATCCATCCTAGTACAAACCAACAGAGACACGCACGAGAATTCCTAAAAGCAAAGCTTTCCAATCGGAACTCTGTCAACAAACAGATTGACTTTGATCCCATTTATCATGCCCGATAAAAAAGGACACGAAATTACGTCAAAATATGAAATGGCATCACCAACCAAAGGAATTCTAAACACACAAATAGAAAGCGGGCCATGACACAGTGTTTTATCAGGAAGGTCACTGATGGTTTTACCAAGTACGGTGACGAAACGTCTGAAAACGAACCTTCCAACAGAGCGAGCCAACCGACATCAAGAACCTGTTGCACTATCCTACATATCTGCCACTCCTCTTTTATGACACTATGAACCAGCAGTCTTAGGTCTCTTTCTTCAACAACATCCCAGAGGGACTTAACATATCGTGTACAAGTCCTCCTCATTCCGGAAGAAGGGTCTATGACTGAAACGTCGATTCTCCTGCTCCTTGGATGCTGCCTGACCAGCTTCGCTTTTCCAGCAACACATTTTCAGCCGTGTACAAGTCCTGCCTGACTTTCCTTTCCAAAATGCAGTACCTCACATTAATCTAAATTAATTTCTATCTGCCACTCCTCAGCTCATTGGCCCATCTGATAAACATCCTGTTGTATTCTGAGGTAAACTTTTTCTCTATCCATGGCACCTTCAATTTTGGTTTCATCTGTAAACTTACTAACCATACCTCCTACGATCACATCCAAATCATTTATATAAATGACAAACAGCCATAAATCCAGCACCGATCTTTCTGGCACACCACCGGTTACAGGCCTCCACTTTGAAAAGCAACCCTCCGCAATCGCCAGCTGTGTTGTACATCCGCCGAATTCTGTATTCAAATGGCTCGTTCTCCCTGTATTCCATGAAATGAAACTTTGATGAGCAGTCTACGATAAGAAATCTTTCCGAAAGCGTAACTGAAGTCAATTCATTTTGCAGCTTCTTAAAAAAAAAGCAATTAAGTTCGTTGTATAATTTCCCATCCACAACGTCATGTTGTTTATCCCTAATCACTCGTTGCCTTTCCAAATGTATGTTAATCCTGTGCCTCAGGATTCCCTCCAACCGCTTGCCCACTCTTGATATTAGGCTCACTGGTGTATTTTTCTCTGATTTTCCTTCGCGGTATATTTAATAGAGGCACCATGGGAGCCAACCTCATGCATTCCTGCATCTCACCTGTGGCTATTGATGATAAAATTATCTCAGCAAGGGGCCCAGTCATCACTTCCCTCACTCCCCACAGAGTTCTCGGGTACACCCGATCAGGAATCCAAAACTTTTGTATCGTGTATGGAAGGAACGTCCTGAGGAAATGATGAATGTGAGTAAAGCTACAACGTTTAAAATGCAGTTGATTAAGTACAGGACTGAGAGAAAGTTTTCAAAACTATGGGGCAAGGGCAGACAGGTGGGACTAGTTTAGTTTGGTTTTATGGTCAGCATGGACTAATAGGTCTGTTTCCAAACACCCTAGCATAACGCTATGCCTCCATGTGTGTTTATATTTCCAGTTATGATTGTGTATATTTCTGTCAGTGTGTCTATTACTGTTTGTCTGTATATATCTCTATGCAAATCTAAGCCTCATGTTTGTTCCTGCGTTTGTGTGTATTTGTATGTTTGTACCTCTTTCTCTGCATCCCTGGGCAATCAGACGTGTTTTGTTCTGGGGGTGAATCATTGAAATGCGGGTCAAAGCCACTTTAACTCCCTCTCCCTCTGTCTGTCCCTCTTTTGTTTGAAGTGGTGCAATGCCACAGTTTGCAGGTCTGTTTTAAGAATTTTCAATCATTTCTCGCATGTAAGATTATTTGTAAGGGTAAGTGACTAAACATTGCAAGTTTTAGAAATGCATTCAATTTCATCTCCTCTACTTTCAAAATAGCTCACTCAGAGCTGTTTAGATATGATTTAATTGGAAGTACTCTTTAACGTGTATCCTGACACTGTGTTTCTGGAACATGGCCCAAAGACAAATCATTTCCTCATTGCAGAGGGAGCACAGACAAATCGCTGCATGAGCATGCTCAACTCTGAGACCCTCAGTACAACGATAAGCCTCACGAAGCCAATCGAGTGTGTGTGTATGTGTGTGTGTATGTGCCTGCGTTTGCATATGTGTCTGCTTCTGAATGTATGTGAGTGTGTCGCTGTATATCTGTGTGCCTGTCTCCGTGTGGGTGTCTTCATGTGTGTTAGTCTTTGTGCGTTTGTGTGTTTTGCTTCATGTGAATGTGTTGGGGGAAGGTAGGTATGAATGCGATACTTAGAAGACGATGGGGATGAAAGTGATAGGTCGGAGAGAGAGGTACAGCAGAGAGATGGGAAGGAAGAAGGACAGGTAGGAAAGGTCAAGAGGGCGGTGCCGAGTTTGAGGGTTGGATAAGGAATTGGGGAGAGGAAATGAAGAAATTAGTGAAATCTGTGTTTCTGTGTGGGGTGTAGTTGTCTGTGTGTGTTTGGTGATCTGTGTGCACGTGTCGAGTGCGTGTCTCTGTATGCTTGCGTGCGTCTCTCTGTGTGCAGCTGTGTATCTCTCTGTTTCATTGTGTGTGTATGTGTGTGTGTGGTATGTGCGTTTGTGTGTGTGGTGTGTGGGTGCTTGAGTGTGTGTCTGTTTCCGTGTGTGCGCGAGTCGGTGTGCGTCAGCATATCTCTATGTGTTTGTGTGCGTCGCTCTGTCTGTATCTGTGTACCTCTCTGCTTCATTGCATGTGTATGTGTGTGTTTGTATGGTGTGTGTGTCTGTGTGCGCGTCTCTTTGTGTGTGTCTCTGAGTGCTTCTGTGGGGCTGTATGTATGTTTGTCTCTGATTATCTCTGTTTGTGTGTCTGTATGTGAATGTCTGTGGTTAATACGGTGGGTACCTGTGTCTGCGGGTGTGTCTTTAGGTAAGTCTCTGTGCTTGTGTGTCTGTGAGTGTGTGTGTCTGCATGTGTCTGTCTGGGAGTGAGTGTGTTTGTGAGTATATGTGTATGCATGTGTGTGTGTATGTGTGTGTGTGTGTGTGTGTTTGTATGTGTTGATGCTGCTGTCAGTTTGGATGATGTGCTGAGCCGCTGCCCGTCCTCTCTCCCTACCTGGTTGAATCCCTGATGGCTTTCACGCTCTGCTCCCACGTGCACAACGGCATGTAGTGCCCGGTAGAAACTGAAAACAACAAAAAGCTCAGTAGGTGTGCCAGCATCTGTGAACAGAAATTAAAGTTAAAGTTTCGGGCCAATGACCTCCATTCGCACTTGCGTCAGTGGGTACTACATTTGTTAAAGACCTCAGAGACTGTCAGACCTACCCCACACAGATATAACAGAGAGACACACAAATACAAAGAAAAATAGACACTCACGAATAAAATGACACCAGAACAGACATGGAGAGTCTGTAAGCATTTCTCTTGTCCATGGTGACTTTCTCAACATTTTATCTCACTCTGTGTGATGTCTGTCATTATTCAAGTCTGTGCCTAGTGAGTGTTTCAGTATTGCACATTCTCACACCAGTGAATGTGTCAGTATTTCTGTGTTAAGTGTGAATGTAGTACAATTTTAATGTTTGCAGACACCGAACCTGTAGGAGTTGAAAAGTATGTGGAGGACGGTGTGGAACTCCAGCACGTGTTGGTGTAGTGTTCAAGTATATGGCAGATGGGGATCAATGCAGAACACTGTGAACTGATGCAGTTTATGAGGAAGACGATTAAAATAAAATATAAAACAGGCTGCCCCGTTATAAAAGTGATAAAGGCGCAGAGGGTAGTGGGTGTATGTGAACACAGATTATTGATGACGTCAATACAAGTGTGAGCAGCAGTAAAAATCTCAGATTAGGTTCAGTTTCTGAGCAGTTTAAATGAGGAGGTGTAGGAGGGATCCACCGCCAACCATCCTGGGAGGTGGTGGAGACGATGTGTTGTGTGCACACCTCCTGTCCACTGAGAACATTAAGATTCCATTTGCAGAAGTTCGACAAAAATGGAGGTGGCATCAGGGCCACGGCTTGCACGTTGTGCCGGGAAACGCAACTGACAGTGTGTTGAAAGCGATAATTGCGCTTCACTGAACAATGCTCCTCACTCAGTCATTGAGACGTAGATTTTTCAGAATTTCCACATGAATTGTCCCGGTTTTCTGTGCCTTATGTCAGAGTCATCGCCACATGGTGGGGGACTGTTGTTTGAGGGAATGGATATCGGGCTGGCATTGAATTTGAGGGACACCGTGGTTTGTGGTAGGTATTTGATGTGGTGAATTCGATGAAGTAGCACCAGGAATCTAGTTCAGACTCGTGCTGCCGATCCCTCTGTCACACTCAATGAAAATGACACGTCAACAAATTATTGCCCAAAGAGTCAAAGACGCTGCTGACACCATTCCTAGTTACAAAGCTGTAGCTGCTTGTCCAATAGTCTCCATCACACAGAAGGGGCTAAACTTGAACTACGCTTGGGAAATAAGGCAGTGGATAGGGTGCGATTGAGGTGTGGGTGGGGAAGCACATTGGGGAAGTAATCATAGGTTTCTTAGTTTTAAAATACCGTTGGAGAAGTATGAACCACTCTGAAAATTTAAAGTAATGAAATAGTGAAAAGCCAATTTTGATGATATTGGTCAAGAAGATTCCAAAATCGATTGGGACTGATGTTCGCAGATAGGTGCCCTGCTGATAACTGGAAAACCTTCAAAAACGTGACGTCAGAGAGCCCAGAGACAGTATGCTTCTGTTAGGGTGAAGGGCAAGGCTGGTAAAGAAATTAAGGTTCTTGTATGAACGGAAAAAATCCGCGTTTTTTCTTTATCCATTCACGAGATGAGGGTGTCGCTGCCTCGGCAAGAATTTATTAGCCATTCCTAATTTTCAATACAGCAGTTAAAATTCAACCGCTTTGCTGTTGTTCTGGAGACATATGCAACCCAGACCAGGTAAGGGTGCAAGATTGTCTCCTTCAAGGACGTTAGTGAACCCGAAGGACTTTTTCGACAATAGCAATTATCATCATTAGCCTCTTAATTCCAGATTTAAAGTGAATATCTAGAAGAGTGCAGAGGCACTCGGTGTACATTTAAGATGGAAAGTAGGAGGACAAAATGATGATATGAGATAGATTTGGCAAGTAGAGTTAAGGATAATCCAAAGGAATTCGACAAATGTGTTAATGTCAAAGGGTAACGAGGCAGAGAATAGGACCATTTAAAGCAGAACCTCACATTGTGGGGAGGTACTGGATGAAAACTTTGCTTCAGTACTTACTGTACAGAAGTATACGGAAGCTCGAGAACTTGGGAAATAAATAGTGACTTCGTGAAAAGTGAATAATTTTAAGAAGGAGATGCTCGACGTCTTAAATTTTACAATTGGGTATATGTCCAGGACTTTATTAGATGTACTCTGGAAAGTTGAGGAAAACTGAGGAAATGATTATTGTGCCCTTTGCTGAGATATCTGTATCACCGACAGCCACATTTAAGGTGGCAGCAGAATGGGGATTGTACAAAGTAGTGCCACTACTTAATTGATATAAGAAGCGTGTTAAGGAAACCCCGGTGAGCCTGACGTCAGTGGTAGTCAAGTTGTTGAAGGCGATTATGAAGCATAGGATTTGCATGCATTTTGAAAGACAACGACTGGTTTGGGACAGGCAACATGACTTTGTGCAAGGGTTATTGTGTCTCGCTAACTTGATGGAAGTCTTTTTGAAGAAGTGAATAAAATTAATTGAGGCAGAAAATTCGATATGGACTTCAATAAGGCGTTTGACAACTTTCAACATGATCGTCTGGTTAACAAGGTTAGCTCACATGGAAAACGGGAGAATTAATTATTTGGATTCATAATTGGCTCGACGATAGAAGACAGATAGTGATGGTGGAGTCTTGCTTTTTGAAATTGAGTGCTGTGACCAGTGGTATGCCTGAAGGATCAGTGCTGGGTTTACCAAGTTTCGCCATTTATATAAATTATTTAGATGTGTTTGCAGTAGGAGAAGTTAATAAGTTTGCAGGTGACACCAAAATTATTGGTGTAGTCGACATCGAAGAGGCTTCAGCTGAGAGTATGCTGAGATCTTGATTAGATGGGGAGGGAGTGGAGTTTAACCTCGATAAATGCGAGGTGCTGCATCTTAGAAAGGCAAATCGTTGCAGGACTTATACACTTAATTGTAAGGTTTGTGTTGGCAAATAAAGAAACCTTGAAGTGCAGTGCCATCGTACCTTGAAAGTGCAGACACAGATAGACAGTAGTGTGAAGAAAATAGTTGGATTGTTTGTTTTTATTGGTCAGTGCTTTGTCTATAGGGGTTGGGAGGTCGTGCTGATGCTGTACATGACATTGGTTCAGTGACGTTTGGAATACTGCGTACAATTCTCGTCTCCCTCCTGTGGGAAAGGTGTTGTGAATCTTGAAGTGAGTAAGAAAATATTTACAATGATGTTGCTGGGATTTGAGCTTCAGGGTGAGGCTGAATTTGTGCGGCTACTTTCTCTGGAACATGAGTGGTATGGACAGGGTGAATAGCCAAGATCTTTTTCCGAAAACTGGACGAAACAAATTTAAGTTGAGGGGGAAAATATTTAAAAGGGACTTAAGGAGCAATTTTTTTACACAGTGGGTTTAGCATGTATGCAGTGAGCTGCCAGAGGATCTTGCAAAGGCGGGTACAATTACAACATTTAGAAGGCATCTGGATGGTTAGATGAATAAAAGAAGTTGAGAAAGTTTTTATGCGGTCAAGGTCTGACAAATAAGACTTAAATAATTTAGAATATCTCGTGGCATGGACGAGTTGGACTGAAGGGTCTGTTTCCATTCTGCATATATCCATGTTGTTATGGCCCTGCCTGATCTCACACCTATGTCTATTATCACTGGAAATTCTGCAAACTTTTGTCGAAATATTTTCATTTCTGCCTTCTTATACCTGGCAACATATTCTTCCACGACATCATCTCCCAATCACTCACCCTCTGTCTATTTTTCAAACCCTCCCACTGTTGGAAATTAAACAGACATTCAGTTTTATTATCCAGTTTTAATATGAATAACTGTCCTGTAACTTTCCTTGACAATTAATGTTGCTCATCCCAGAGCATCAGCGGCCACCATTAAGAAGCTTAGGAGCAATGTTTTTAAAGAAATGCAAAGCTTGTGTTTTCTTTGAATTCCCAATATTCTGCCCTGTCCTCCATGTTGGACAGTGGGGTTTCAGCAGTTTTGAGACACATCTTTGTAGTCTGTTCTGTGTCTGCCCACTGCAATTCTGTGTTAGTCACTCTCTGCTGATCACGTACTCAGTAATATGAAGGATCCCTTCAAACGTTATTGATTCAGAACATGATTCTAACATAGACTTGTGTGGCAGTTTACTTAATTATTTTACTAAAAAGTTACTATAAATGCTGGGGAGTATTTCCTGCAAGTTGCATTTTAAACTGCTGTGGATATTCAGGAGATTTGGAGAATTTGTTGACCTAGTTTCGATACGTTATGGTGTTATGAAAATGAAGATGCGTGCTGTACCTTTAAGAGACAGAGAAAGTTGAAAAGCTGGCAAGCACCTGACAAGTGGCTGACTGCACGCGCAAAGTGTACTTGACAATTTGAAGATGCAGCATTTAAGCTGTAACATAAGATACCTCGTTGTTATCACAGGAGTTCGAATTCAAACAATCTGTTTAAATTATAACCCAAGATAATACAACCGAATCGAAGTTGAATTTTACTGTTTTGACAACAATGAAGCAACGAGACGATAGAGACTTTGGTGTATAAACAGCAGGCACTATGGACAGTTAGCCAGAAAAGGAACACTTTCTACCGTCAAACATCTGCTATCCAAAACGCACAAGGTACGTTTCTTTCTCATATGAAAAATCTGTGAAACAGAAGATTGAAGACGACCCAGGGAGATCCACAGTGAAGGATCGACAACACTGGCTGGTTTTAAAATCGATTTGCAGTGAATTTAGTAGGAACTATATCAGATCAGTGAATTGGTATAGAGTGGGATGTAGACATATCTTAAAGACAAAGGAGGTTTGGAGTTGTAATTAATTTTTGTTTAATGGATTTAATCATTAAAATTGTTATTTTTCTTTAAATAGAGAATTTTGGGATAGTTCTCTGCAACTCGTAAGTTCATGGAATGCCCTGCCAGCAGCAGTGGTGGACTCTCCCTCTTTATGGGCATTTAAGCGGGCATTGGATAGGTATATGGAGGATAGTGGGTTAGTATAGGTTAGGTGGGCTTGGATCGGCGCAACATCGAGGGCCAAAGGGCCTGTACTGCGCTGTATTCTTCTATGTTCTATGTTCTAACTCATACTTTAACAGATTACAAGGTGAGGTGAGCTTTTTTGTCTGCTTGGTTTAACTAATAGAGGGGTATACCCGTGTCATAAGAATTTTGACTATAGGTACAGCATTTGGATCTGCACCACTTCCAATAAATGGAGCAGAGGCTACAGAGAGGGGAGTCTCTGTTAAATGGAATGATGGACTCACAATCCGAGCAGCCATGGTCTTATTGAATGGTGGGGGACGATTTAATGGACTATTCAAGTACCTTATTCATATATTTCTGTTTGTAACAAGTCCATTTTGCCTCTCTTCAAGTATCTCATGCTGGTGGGGATTCACCTCCTCCTGCTCCTGGGAGCTCACTAACCT
Source organism: Chiloscyllium plagiosum (assembly GCF_037043375.1). Lineage (NCBI taxonomy): Eukaryota > Metazoa > Chordata > Chondrichthyes > Orectolobiformes > Hemiscylliidae > Chiloscyllium > Chiloscyllium plagiosum. The sequence continues at coordinate 49,195,189 of NW_028270178.1, read as the reverse complement.
CCAGAATTTCTTGTGTTTTAGTCTCGAGAATTTGAATGATTACCTGTGTATTTTTGTCCCAGGTTTTGCTTCTGAGTAACAAGCTCCATGAGCTCTGTGCTCTCCTGCTGTGCCTGTGGAGTAGAATTGAGGGACTGAAAAGCCTCTTAATGTTCCTTACAGCTTATACTGACTGAAAATATTTCTCCTGTTTCGGTAAATCAACACCAAAATCTAAATGATGTATTGATTATATTTTTATCACTCAGGAATTGAGCAAAAAAGTTGGCTGTGTTTTTGTATAACATATTTGAGAAGATGTGTGTCTAAGAGAGTCGATGGGCGGAATGACCTCCTTCTTTCTCCTGTCACAAACTCGAGAGGATGAATGACCTCTTCCTGTCCCTCTGTATCAGACTTGAGACATTAAATGACACAGCAACTCGTGGATGATGAGCAGCACTAAACTGAATCTGATGGACCTCCCTTCCATCTCACTTAAAGAAATACAAACAACACAATTTAGTCCCTGTGTCCTCGCATTAACACCTCTTATAGCTGCAGTAACACGTCTCAGTGTTTTGAATCGTTTCTTTAGCAAAATGTTTCAACATAACCAGCTATCCACCACTTGAAATGGCATTCAGCTGACGTGGGCTGAACAGCCTCCTGTTATTCCTCTGTAACAAACATATGGGTGCACGGGGACCTGTTCCTACCAACAGTCTCAATGCTCTGAATGATGTTACAAGGTTATGAAAGGATTCGTTAACAGGCAGTTCAAGCAAGGAGCAACATTGCACAAACTCAGTGAACAATAAATGTTCCTACCTTGCTTTATGGCCTCCATAAATTTCCCCTCCAGACATTTTATGCAGTTGGTCAGTTATTTTATCTCTGTCTCCTGCTGTGTTCTGACAATTATCCTGCATACAAGGAAAAGAAGATTTAAAAGCTGAAAAGATTTATGGTCCAACCCTCAGCAGATCTCAACCATCTCATCCAGATCGATTAAACGTTCCCTTGTATTGTGCTATGTGAAACGATATGAGGAAGAGGTTAACTGAAATTATTCTTTTGGTGACTGCGATTGGTGTCAGTCCCCATGAATTCTAATTGTCCCAGTGCAGGTTTTCCATCTTTCAGTTATAACTGGTCTCCAATAAAAATGTCAGCCCATATTATAAGGAGAAGCATCACCACCAGCACTAATAGGGATCTGTAAGTCCGGAGAGAGGTGGAGGAGAGCTCAGAAACTGAGAACATCAGAATGGAATGATCAAACAATGAATAAGAAACTGAGAACAATAGACTGAAGTTTTCCAACAATGGATCAGAGTTCATCAGATTATGTTTGGATTCTTTCTACATAATATTGGTGCTCATAACAATTGCGGATTCAATATGCATTCACATTATTCAATATTGTTGTTATCCTACCTGGCTATTGTTGGGGTCCTTGTTAAGTAACTGTCCATTTATTACTTACATTAACCATGCGTGACTGTACTATTGTTCTTTTCATTTATTCGTCCCTCCGGATATTCACTCTTCAAACCAGTATGAACAACAACAGTGAACTTACTCATTCTTACTCTTCCTATTTAGTTCAATGCGCCTTGTGGGTTGATATACTCCGTTTCAGCTATGAACCAGGATTCATTGTATCACTGCCATTCCTATTTAAATATTGAAAGCACAGAGGTCACTGTCTTTTGCTGTGGCGACAAACCCCAGTTCTTTCCTCTGACTCCATCCTATCCCTGGCTAATACCTGAGGTTGAAACCCGACGAGTTGCAACCGTGGTGATGCATTTGACCATGAGCTGATTCTTGACATGACCATTCTGAAGTGTAACTACTAACACCTCCAGAATATATTTCACTGCTCATCCGATCTGCTATTTCAACCTTGAGCTATAAAATGCAATATTAATTATGAAAGTAGTCTGTTAGTGACACACCCCGCTTCAAACCTGCAGAAACAAATCTGAGCCCGTACTGCATAGTTCCTGTCTGGACTCCCACCAAAATCCCGCCGTTCCTGTGCAGTCTGATTTATATTGTTGTTGGGACTGGCAATGCCGGTGCTTTAATATTCACAAGCACGTCGTCACCTCTGTCTATGACGCAGTCTTCACTCTCTCTACGTTGGTCACCCAAGCTCCTGCCACTTGTTCACATGCATACGAATTTCTTCCATGTGAGTTATGTAAAGCAATGATTTGCATCGCTACTGCCACCAACAAGTACACACACAAACACGCATAATCTTTAGCTTTCCGCTGGTGCATTGGACAGTGTGAGACATACATTTGTGGGAGCCCATAACTGTCACTCACAACATGGTTTGCAAATCCTCCCATGCAAGGCATTTCTCGAGTTCAAATATAGTCACAAAATACTGGCAAAAATTTTCAATGCTCTCCCTGCTGGACTGCGTTTCCAGTTTGTGGAGAAGTCCACAAGCATAGTCTGCACATCTCTCAATTATGGCTTACTCATTGTCCCAGTTTATTGTGTCTGGAAGATTATGAATATGACGTAATGGAAGATTTAACTGATCGGGGAATGGCATTATTCAACGTTCTCATTATCTGACTTCTCTAATTACTCCCCTCCACTGTATGTATTCATATTTTCAGAACATGTTATCAGTTAATTACATTTTTTTTCCCTATATCATTCAATGATAAGATTCTTGGGAGTGCAGATGAGCAGAGAGATCTCGGTGTCCATGTACACTGAACCCGGAAAGTTGCCATCCAGATTGACAAGGTTGTTAAGAAGGTGTACAGTGTTTTGGTCTTTACTAATAGAGGGATTTAGTTCCGGAACCACGACGTTATGCTGCAGCTATACGAAACTCTGGTACGGCCACACTTAGAAAATTGTGTACAGTTCTGGTCACCACAATATAAGAAGGATGCAGAAGCTTTGGAAAGGGTGCAGAGGAGATTTACTTGGATGTTGCCTGGTATGGAAAAATGTCTTACGAGGGAAGGCTGAGGGCCTTCAGGCTGTTCTCATTAGATAGAAGAAGGTTGAGAGGTGACTTAATAGAGACATACAAGATAATCAGAGGGTTAGATAGGGTGGACAGGGAGAACCTTTTACCAAGTGTCAGAACGGCAAACACGAGAGGACACAACTTTAAAGTGAGGGGAGATAGGTATAAGACAGATGTCAAAGGTAGTTTCTTTACTCAGAGAGTATAAAGTGTATAGAATGCTTTGCCTGCAACTGTAGTAGATTCGCTAAGTTTAAGTACATGTAAGTCGTCATTGGACTGGCATATGGACGTACATGGAATAGTGTAGGTGGGATGAGCTTCAGATTAGTATGACAGGGCTGTGCAACATCGAGGGCCGACGGGCCTGTACTGCGCTGTAATGCTCTATGTTCTATGTTCTATGTTCTATGTTCTATGTTCCGTGACGTCGTTTTTTGTCTCCCTCTTGTATAGTGTGCATGCATTGCGAAGCTCAGAAGCAATGAAATGTTGAGTGTTGGGCTGTTGGTCACATGCTGGTCCATGCGGTGCATTATATGTGTGTCGGGGGAGTGTTAGACAACAGTTTTGATACATGTTTTTAAAAATTGGTTAGTGCCTGTCCACTGAACCCTGCGTTTATCTGTCTCAACTGGTCTTGCGGTCAGGAACACGAGGAAACAGCTCGAATGTTGTTGTAAAGATCCAGTCATCTAACTTGTAGCTGAGGGACTTCTGACTGACCCCTGCTATTGAAACGTGAGGAGGTGCTTTGGATGGCTTGCTAGAGGTTACGATTTGAGCTCCCTTCGACCTTCAGGGAGACATGAGGATTTGGTGAAAAATCTCCTCCTTTAGAAAAGAAAAGGTATGACTGCAGGTGAAGTCACAGGCAGACTCTGAACATGACCTCACGCCGAAAATACATTGTCTGACCCGAAGTGTCTTCACATCGACAATGCCTGAAGTTATTTCTAGGTAATGACTTGATATAAATTCTGCTATTTGCATATTAATCAATCATAACCTGCACCTCCATTCTAACTGATTAAATATTTAAGAGCCAGCTGAGATGAGTTCTAAGGACACGCATGAGTTGTACAACCCTTTGATATTTTCTTTATAAGTTCGATGTCTCAGGTCTTTGTCACTCACTAACACGCGATGGGCGAGCAGTGCTTTGACAGCTTGTCTTTAAAAAAAAACAAAGCGATCTGTTGCTGTGTGATTTTTGATCTTGTCCAACGCAGTTCAACCACAGGCACCTCGATAGTTTGAATTAACTCTGCAGGGGCATGGGAACCTAGACTGTAGTTTGAGGGTGCAGGATCTGGAGTGTAGGGAGGTTAGGAACATGGCATCAATCTCAAAGGAGGGTGCCTGTAAACATGAAAGTGGCTTGAAGTGTGTATACTTCAATGCAAGATGGGTACGAAATAAGGTAGGTGAACTTGCAGCGTGGGTTGGTACCTGGGATTTCGATGTTGTGGCTATTACGGAGACATGGGTAGAACAGGGACAGGATTGGCTGTTGCAGGTTCCATGGTTTAAATGTTTTAGTAGGGTCAGAGGTGGGGGTAAAAGAGGATGAGGTGTGGCATTACTTGTCAAAGAGGTATTACAGTGGTGGAAAGGACGATGGATGAAGACTCGTCATCTGAACTAGATTGGACTCAGGTTAGGAATAGGAAAGGTGAGGTCGCCCTGTTAGGAGTTTTCTACAGGCCTCCTAATACACCTAGAGACGTAGAAGAAAGGATTGAGAAGATGATTCAGGAGAAGAGTGAAAGTAATAAGGTGGTTGTTATAGCGACTTTAACTTTCCAAATATTGACTGGGAAAGCTATAGCTCGAGTTCGTTAGATGGGTCGGTGTTTGTCCAATGTGTGCAGGAGGGTTTCCTGACACAATATGTAGACAGGCCAACAAGAGGTGAGGCCATACTGGATTTGGTTCTGGGTAACGAACCAGGCCAGGTGTTAGAATTGAAGGTCGGTGAGCACTTTGGGGAAAGTGACCACAATTCGGTGACTTTTACTCGAGTGATGGAGCGGGATAAGTGTGCACTGCAGGACAAGAGTTTTAGCTGGGTGCAGGGAAATTATGATGCGGTGAGGCACGACTTAGGATGCGTGGCTTGGAAAAGTAGACTTCAAGGGAAGGGCGCAATTGATATGTGGAGCTTGTTCAAGGAGCAACTATTGAGTGTCCTTGATAAGTATGTACCTGTCAGGCAGGAAGGAAAGGGTCGTGTGAGGGAGCTGTGGTTTAATAAGGAATTGGAATCCCTTGTTAAAGGGAAGAGGGTGGCCTATGTAAAGATGAGACGTGAAGGTTCAATTGGGGCGACTGAGAGTTAGAAGGTAGCCAGGAAGGATCTGAAGAGAGAGCTAAGAGCAGCAAGGAGGGGACATGAAAAGTCCTTAGTCCTTAGGATTAGGGAAAACACTCAGGCTTTCTACAGGTATGTCAGGAATAAAAGAATGACTACGGTAGGAATAGGTCCAGTCAAGGATAGTAGCGGGAAGTTGCATGTGGAGGCTGAAGAGAATGGGGAGACACTGAATGAATACTTTTGGTCAGTATTCACTCAGGAACAGGACATTGTTGCCTATGTGAATACTGAGTCACAATTAATTAGAATGGATGGCTTTGAGGTATGTAGGGAAGAGGTTTTGGAAGTTCTGGAAAGGGTGAAAATAGATAAGTCCCCTGGGCCTGATGGCATTTATCCTAGGATTCTCTGGGAAGCAAGGGAGGAGATTGCAGAGCCATTGGCCTTGATTTGTATGTCCTCGTTGTCTACAGGACTAGTGCCAGAAGACTGGAGGATAGCAAATGTGGTTCCCTTGTTCAAGAAGGGGAGTAGGGATAACCCTAGTAACTATAGGCCAGTGAGTCTCTCTTCTGTTGTGGGCAAAGTCTTAGAGAGAATTGTAAGGGATAGGATTTATGAACATCTGGATAGGAATAATGTGATCAAGGATAGTCAGCATGGTTTTGTGAAGGGCAGGTCGTGCCTCACAAGCCTTATTGAATACTTCGAGAAGGTGAATCAGAAGGTAGACGAGGGTAAAGCAGTAGATGTGGTGTATATGGATTTTAGTAAGGCGTTTTATAAGGTTCCCCATGGTAGGCTACTTCAAAAAATACGGAGGTATGGCATTGAGGGCGAGTTGGAGGTTTGGATTAGGAATTGGCTGGCTGGAAGAAGACAGAAGGTAGTAGTTGATGGTAAAGGTTCATCTTGGAGTGCAGTTACTAGCGGTGTTCCGCAAGGATCTGTTTTGGGAACTTGGCTGTTTGTCATTTTTATAAACGACATGGAGAAGGGGCTAGAAGTTTGGTGAGTAAGTTTGCGGATGATACGATAGTCGGTGGAGTTGTTGACAGTGAGGAAGGATGTGGCAGGTTACAGCGGGATATGGATAAGTTGCAGAGCTGGGCAGAAAGGTGGCAAATGGAGTTCATTGTCGGTAAGTGTGAAGTGATTCACTTTGATAAGAGTAACAAGAAGATGGGGTACTGGGCTAATGGTTGGATACTTGGTAGTGTGGATTAGCAGAGGGATCTTTGTGTCCATGTACACAGATCTCTGAAAGTTGCCACCCAGGTAAATAGTGCTGTGAATAAGGCATATGGCATACTGGCTTTTATTTGGAGACGAATTGAGTTCCGGAATCCTGAGGTCATGTTGCAGTTGTCTCAGACTCTGGTGCGGCCGCATGTGGAGTATTGTGTGCAGTTTTTGTCGCCATACTATAGGAAGGATGCGGAGGCACTGGAACGGCTGCAGAGGAGGTTTACCAGGATGTTGCCTGGTATGGTAGGAAGATCGTATGAGCAAAGGCTGAAGCACTTGGGGTTGGTTTCATTGGAGTAAAGAAGGTTTAGGGGTGACTTGATAGAGGTGTACAAGATGATTAGATCTTAGATAGGGTTGACCTTGAGAACCTTTTTCCACGTATGGAGTCAGTTATTACGATGGGGCATAGCTTTAAATTAAGGGGTGGTAGGTATAGGACAGATGTTACGGGTAGATTCTTTACTCAGCGAGTCGTGAGTTCATGGAATGCCCTGCCAGTAGCAGTGGTGGACTCTCCCTCTTTATGAGCATTTAAACGGGCGTTGGATAGGCATATGGAGGATAGTGGGAGAGTGTAGGTTAGTGGGCTTGGATCGGCGCAACATCGAGGGCAAAAGAGCCTGTACCGCGCTGTACTTTTCTATGTTCAATGTTCCATGTTCATATGATGGCCTTCAGTGATTAGCCAATCCCTTCTCCATGCATTTTTTTTTTAAATGAAACCCGTTTGCTCATCTCTTGTATATTAATCTTTTATGTGGCACATTATGTAATGCTGCATGTACGTCCAGATATAATACACCCAACATATCCCCATTATGCATCTTGCAAAGCATAATTTTGAAAATGATACTTAGACAAATCATTCAAACATGATTTAACCTTCATGAAATCATGTTGTCTGTGATGGATTCTGAATTAACTTTGAAAATCTCTTCTTATTAATTACTTCATAACAGGCTCTAACAATTTGGCTTCAATCTCTGCTTTTCACTCCATAGAGAAGTTGGTTATTCTAAGTGCTTCCCTTTCAATAACCTCTACGTTCGCTTTTAATCCCTGTGTACCCGGTACAGGGCTGTAAAAGGTCTGCTCCAATTGCTATCTCGGTGGCACAAGTGGCTGAATGGACTCATTCTGTTGATGATTTGTACGCTCGATGGGCTGAATGGCCTCCTGGTGTTCTGACATTGTATTCTCGATGGCTTGCATGTCCTGCTCCTGCACACGACGCAATCGCTGAAGATCTCATTGTGCTCCTTCTGTTGCTTAATGGCATGTTTGGGGAATTATCGAATCTCCTTGCTGTTATACCACATTTCCAGGGCGGAATTGTACAGGCACGTTGCGATGCCCACACTCGTTAGCTCAGTGGTGAGAACTGCCGACTCACAGCACCAGAGATCCGGGTTGAATTTCAGTGTCGGATCTCTGTCTGTATGCAGGTTGCACATTCTCCCTGTGTCGCAAGGTTTTGCATTGCGTACTCCAGTTTCCTCCCACACTTCTAAGATGTGCGGGTTAGGTGGATTGGACAACCTAACTTACCCATGATATCCGAAAATGTGGAGGCTAGGTGCGTCAGTGATGGAAGCTGCCAGTTTACGAGATTGGGTTAGGGGCGGAGTTTGAATGTGATGGTCTTCGGTGGATCAATGTCGAGCCAATGTGTCAAATGGCCTGCTTCCACACTGTACAGAGTTTATGATTAACAACTTCGTTGCACAAATCAGTTCAGTGAATAATCTGAGGAACTTCCAATATCGTTTCCTCAGTGAGGAGATTAAATCTGTCCTCACTACTCCAGATGTGATTTCGCTATGATCCGGTACAGCAGCCGCACCAAGGTTGTAGCAGTTTCAGCTGTCTGAGGGAATGCACAGTATTGTTAAAAGATCATTGCTCTTCTCTACTCCACCAGCATAACGTGAGATCTGGTAAAAAATGTAACAACGACACTTGAGAAGAACAGGCAAGACGTGACGAGACATTATCAATGTTGAGGTAGGCCTCGCCAAACCTTTCTCCTGAATCTACCATTAATTTCGCCAGAGCCCATGTCACCCAGATTCCACAGAGTCTGGTAAGGTGGAGCTTAGCAACAGCAAGGAGAAGCAAATAGGAGTTATGCATTAAATTGAAAGCTGCAATACAAATGTTGGGCATGCTATAAAACAGTAAATTAGACACGCAGGTTTGTGGGTACTGCAGTAACAATGGACAGTTTCAAGTTGCACCTAGACAGTGTTAACCCAGGTGAATGCTCATGCTGTGAAAAAAATTTCAGAAGCGTGTATAAGATGGGTTGCTTTTTTAGTCCTTTGAGCACGGAACTAGAGATCAGCCGATTTTGGAATTGGTGTGGCCTGATCAGAAGATCTGCATGAAAACTTTGCTTTTTGTAATAGTGATATTCATGTACTGAATTTTACATGACGTCTGAATACAAAGCAGATTTATTTTCTTAAATTACGCGTATATATGTGATTCATGCATACCCTAAGGTACGAGGAATAAGTTGGCTTCAGGGAATTCGAAAAGTACATGTAAAAGATTTAATGAAAGATAGGTAATGTCTGTTATTTAGAGTAACGCTGCAAGGTGTCCAATACACATATACCCTTCCAAGGTGCAAATAACAAAAGGGAATTTTTATTCAACGATGGTTAACAAAATAAGTTCAACATTGTTTTAGATCAAATCAAGGGGCTCAGAAAAATGCCAGATATTGCGGCTTAATTTAAATTTAGGACACAACAAAAGAGGACTAATAAACTGATAACGTAATAAACAAATGAACAAGAAAGCAACCTAACAAGAAACAAAAAGACTGACACATAATCTCTCTATATATTTGAAAGTATAACAAAAGCAAGGTCAAATGTGGAACAGTGAATGTTAATTTAGTTTGGAAAACGGCGGAATACTCTAATAGCGTGCCAGTAAATGACAAAGAGATGCAAGAATGTGAATAAAAGAAAGCAATCATTATTACGGAAGATATCGTGTTGGGCAAAGCATAGCATCAAAATTCAGGTGATAAAACTTCGGACTGAATTGAGAAGGAACGTCTTGACTAAAATGCTGTGAATTTGTGGAATTCCTTGGCTTATGAAGTAGTTGAGGCTTTGTCATTGAATGTCTTTGAATCTAAGGTAGATAACTTTGTGAACTGTAACGCATTTAAGTGTTATGGCGAGAGAGCAGGTACGTGGAGCTGAAGGCATGAAAAAATCAACTGTGATCTTATTGAACTGCAGAACAGGCTCGAAGGGCCACATGGCCTACTCCTGGTCTGCGATTTTATGTTCATATGTAATGGGTCGACGTGTAGCCAAGTCAACATGAAATGATAAACATATTTGAGGAATTAACTTGTTGATGGTTACAGAGAAGCAATGAATGCAATGCATTTAAATCTTCAGAAAGACTTCTGTTCGACACTCTGGCCTAGTGGGCAAAGTCAAATATTATAGGAGTGGGGCTGAAATATTGAGATGGTTTTAGAATAGGAGAGCAGACACGAAACAGCGAACAGGAATAAAACGATCTGATTTGAAGTGGAAAGATCATGGAATATCACATCGATCGGTGCTTGGACCCCAGCTATTCTCAGTGCATCTCAAACATTTGGATAAGAGAATCAAATGCAATTTATGTCAGTCTGCTGATAGCACTGAACGATGTTGGACTGTGAGTGGGCGAGAAGAACGTGAAAAAGCTCCAAGCTGATTGAGGTAAGTGCATTGAATTGGCAAATAGGTGGCAGGTGAAGAGCAACTGGGGTGGGTGTGACGTTGTCCACTTCGATTGGAAAAATAGAGCATCGGCATATCATTTCAAAAGGGACCAGATAAAAAGAAATGATCTTTAAAGGAACTTGCGCTCATTTTTTGTTTTCTTCTGTGCAGACTGCCGAAATCACTGCAGGGCAGTGAGTTCCGAAACCAGAAGTCAATACTGGACAAAAAATTCGCACGCTGACATAGAAGCAGTAAGTTTTCAGCTGAAACATTGAAAAGGATCTGGATCTCCTCGTATATGAGTCACTGAAAGCAACATTGCAGCAGCAGAGAACAGTTAGGGTGTATTAATAATTGATGTGTTGACCATCATTTCAAGGTGATGTGACTTCAGGAGTTAGCGTGTCTCATGGCAATTGGGCAGGACCTTGGTGCACCTTTTATCTTCTCCTGCTGAACACTCTCTGCTCATTCCTGAAGAAGGGCCTGTGCCCGAAACGTCGAATCTCCTGTTCCCTGGATGCTGCCTGACCTGCTGTGCTGTTCCAGCAATAAAGTTTCAACTGCAATCTCATCTCGAACAATTGTGTTGTATTGTGTACAATTTTGGTTTCTTTACTTTATAAAGGACACGGTTGACATTGAGAGAGTACAGTGCAAGACGACCAGACTAATTTCTGGGATGCCAGGTTTGCTGTGGGAGCACAGTTTGGATCGATTGGGCCTGTAAGCCATGACATTCAGGAAAATGAGTAGCGATCTCTGTGGGATATCTAAACGTCTGAGAGGGCGAGACAGATTGGAATCTGGGGTGATAATTCCGTGGCTGGGATGTCGAAAACAAGGGGACACTGTATTAGGCACAACAGGCTACTCTGCATTGAGATGAAAATAAATGCCTGAACTCCGGGTCTGGTGAACCTGTGAAATTCTCTCCCATATAAGGCTGTGGAAACAAAGTTACTGAATATATATAAGGTTTTCTAGATACTGAATGGATAGGGAGAGAGCTGGAGTACGATGTGGGGTTAGCGGATCAGCCTTCATTATATTGGATCAGGTAGAAAATTCAAACAACCAATTTCAGTTCCTATTTAATATTTTCCCAAGGTCAATCACATGAAGGGATGTGTACATTGTTTGGGAAAAGTGCATTGAAGAGATGTTCGGCCATGAAGTAGAACGGGGAATGGCAATGTGATGAATGGCCTACTCCTTTCGCGATATTTGTGAGCAGTCTGTGGGAAAGCTCTTTAAATGTTGTCACAAGCTGTCACATGGTCGGCAGGAGGCAGCTGCAGGGTCGATTTTTTTTCAATTTCCTTTTCCGATTCCGGAATAGTTTGAGACAATCGAGTGCCTTGCTTGGCCATTTCAGAGACGACTGAATAATTTATCACATATTTGTGTGTCTCGAGTCACTTTTAGGACAGACCAGGAAAGCACGGGAAATTCACTTCCTGAAAGTACATTGGTGAAGCAAATTAGTTTTTACAATCGTCGGCGGCTTCGTGGTCACTATTATTCACACCAGATTTTCGATCTCGATATTTTATTTATTATTTTTAACATTCACCAGCTGACAGAGCGTTAGTCTGGTCTGGATTAGAAATCTAGTAATATTTCCATAACAACAACATGTCCACATGGGGACCTATCTGAAACCAATTAAACAGCTTGTTTCTGTGCTGCTAAACAGCTCGGACGAAAAGAAAATGACTCATTTGACTCTTGTGATTTGACTGAGAGCGTGCTAAATTGTCAGGTTGTAGTCCTCTTAAGGGACTGAATATTGTTTAGTAATTTTCTGAAATACCAGGCAGATTTCAGTTTTCAAAGCTGAAATGAAACATCTTCCTCAGGGACTCGTCTTGTTCTGCAGCATAAGTCTTCAGTCCAATTACAGGAATGGTATTGGGACTTAATGTCTTTGTGATACCTACTGAGTTCAGCTGTTGATTCAAGTCAGGTGCAGCGATTCGAATCGATTGATGATCGGCATGTGTGATTCTGTGGGTATCATGACGAGTGTCATTTGGATCATCGTATCAACACTTTTGTTTGAAGCTGATGCAGAGACTACTTCCTTGACTTTTGCATTGATATACATGGCTGTTCTTTCTGTACGTTGTGGATATTTGTGGTGCCCACGCCTCCAGTGAGTTGTTTAAATGTCCATCACCATTTAAAACTGAATGTGGCAGGACTGTTGATCTGTTGGTCGTGGGATCATTTTGCTCTCTCAAACAGATGTTAGCCCTGCTGTTTGGAATGTAAGCAGCGAAACGCGGTAGCTTTAACACGTTGTCATTAGATTTGGTGCACATGATTCTGACACTGACATGTTCACGCACACTCTTCATAGAACTATAGATCGGTTTGATTGTGATGGTAGACTGAAAGATAAGTTCGGGCAATAAGTTGTGGATTGTGCTTGAACATAATGTTGTTTCTGCTGCTGCTGTGGTCTACAGGATCACATTTCGTCAGAAATTATCTATTTTCGATAGTTCTGAGTGCGAGATCATTGAAAGACTTTATAGAGGATTTTTGACTTGAAATTTAATTGAGTGCAATGAAGAAGTCGTCATATATGTGGAGATATAGAATCATAGACTTTTCGAGTCATGCAAAATGCAGTCACACCCTTCGGATCAACTCGTCCATGCTCACCAGTTTTCCTAAACTGAATGAGTTGTATTCATCTTCTTTTGGCACAAACACCTCCAAATCTTTCCAATTCATGAACCCATCCAATTGTCTTTTGATCATTGTAATTATACTCGCCTCTACACTTCCTCTAACAGCTTCTCACATACACACACAGCCCTTTGTGAGAAAAATAACGCCCTTCAAATCAGCATAAAATCACTTCCCTCACACATTAAACCTCAAATGTCTGGTTTTTGACACCCAAACTTGGGGAAATAATCTTGTCTATTCATCCTGTCCATGCCCCTCATGATTTTATAAACGTCTATAACGTCACCCCTCAACCTTCTACACAAAGGGAGCAAACTCCCAGCCTACCCATATATCTCAAATCCTCCGGTCTCTGCCACGTCGCTTTAAATAATTCTATCCTTGTTCCAGCTAACAACATCCTTCTCACAGCAGGGCGCCAAGAAATGTACTCAGTACTCCAAGTGCGATCTTGCCATTCCCTTGTACTGCCATAACAAGATGTACCAAAAAGGCAAGCGTGCCGATCACCTCTTCATTACCCTGTCTGCCGGCATCTACAATTTCACAGAACAAGGCACCTGCATACCTGGGTCTTTCTGTTTGGTGACACTCCCCAGTGCCCTACCATTAACTGCAAACAATCTGCCCTGATTTGTCGAGCAATGTACAACAACACGCATTTTCTGCATGAAGTTCCATCTGCCAATCCTGTGCCCAATGGCTCAGTTGCTCAGGATCTCATTGTTCTCACAAATAGCCTTCTTCACTGTTCACAATAAAACAAATTTTGGTTTCGCCTACGAACTTACTATCAATGGTTTCTACATTCTGATCCAAATCATTTACAAAAACAATGAACAGCAGCAGCCTAATCCTTTTGACACACTTCTGGACACAGGCCACAGGTTGGAACAACAAATCTCTCCCAGCACGCTCCTCTCCTATTGTCAAGCTGGCTCGCTGTCCCTGAACGTCTGTAACTTAACCTTATTAAAAAGTCAACCATGAGGAATTTTGTTGAGCCTTACTAATGTCCACATGGGCAACATATACTGCTTTGCCATCATCTATCTTCTGCGTCTCCTCTTCAAAAATTGCAATCTAGTTTCTGAGACACGTTTTCCAACAGAAAAAAAACATGCTGATTGTCCCTAATCAGTCCTTGATTTTCCAAATGCATGTAAATCCTGTCTCTCCGAATCTTCTCCAAAAAAATCTCCAGACCTCTTATGATTCACCAATCTGTCGTTCTCTGTTTTTACTTTTTCTTGCAGCCTTTTTAAAACTGAAGTCACAACATTAGATGTCCCCAGTCCTCCCGTATCTCACCCGTTGCTATCAATGATATAAATAAAATATTGAAAGAACTGCAGAAGCAAAGACAGAAGATGATGGGAAAGATTAGCAAGTATGACAGAATCTGTGCAGAGAAATCAGAGTTAATGTTTTGGAACCTCTGATCCTTCCTCACAAATCTGGGGAATAATACTAATATCTCAGCTCAAGGCTCTGCAATTTCCTCCCCAACTTCCCACAATTACCTGTGATACTCGTGAACAGGCCCTGCATATTTGTCAATGGTTATGCATTAAGACCTCCAGCACTGCTTATTCTTTAACGTGGCCTCATTTCAAAACATCACTGTTTTTTTGTTTCCCCTCAGTGGCATCGTTTCCATTTTTCCTCTACAGTCAAAATACATACCAACTATATTCTTGTGCGATGTCACCCATCGAGCAGGAACAGGCTGGAAGACGGTGGAATAGGGGAGGTCGAACCTAATAGGAGTGTGAACCCAGCACGGTCTGGGGCTGGAGAACTGCGCTGTTGAACTGTTAACTGTGTTTCTATATTTTCATTTCACTTTTACAGGAAAGGCTGCAATATTTTAATTTTAAATTTATAATCTTCATTTCTGCTTTGCATTAAGATTCTGGACCGTGGGAGGGGAGACATGGGAAGGGGTTACTTTTGAATTTAAGATTGTGTCACATGTGAGAACGTTTAAACTTTTCAAGTCCTCAAGCAGCAGCTTTGTTTGGAAAAGGCATCAAAGACAGTAAGTCTCTCACACTTGAAATAAATTGGCCTCATTGTCAGATACACTCAAACGAATGCAGTGATATTTTGCAATAACCTCGCTTATGGCGACATCTTAGTTAAAAGATACCTCGGAACAGATTCTTAGGTATGTGTTACGAAATTGAAGTAATAATAAATCAAAGTCAATTAGAAGAATAAAAATGAAAAAAAATAAGACTCAATTTATGTCCCTTCACGACAGTCTGTTCCAGCGCCGAGTCTCGACCACACCAGGTCAACTCTCCAGACCGCAACAGGTCTCGTCGCCAGAACGCAAAGGGCCGGGTCCCGTGAACACACTGGGCCGAGGCTACAGATCTCATTGAGTCCTGTCTCCGGACCGCACCAGACCCAAACACGAGGCTGCAAGGGGTCCAGTCACCAGATCGCAATGCTCCCAGACTCCACCCTGTACCAGACCTAGTCTCCAGACTACACTGGGTCCAGAGTACAGACTGCACTGGGCTGAGTCTGCAGACGACACCAGTCCCAGTATTCAGAGTACACCAGGTCCACTCGACAGACCATACCAGGCCCAGTCTGAAGACAGCATCTGTCACAGAATGTGCACTGCACCGGGCCCAGTCTCCAGACCACATCAGGCCCAATCTCCAGAACGCAACGGACACTTTCTGCACACCTCACTGGGCCCAGTCTCCAGATTTCACCAGGCCCAGTCTCGACACCGCACCGGTCCCAGTCTCCAGATCGCACCGGGCCCAGTCTCTAGATTGCACCAGACAGTCTCCAGATTGCACCAATCCCAGTCTCCACGATGCACTGAACCGAGTCTCCTGCAACAGTGGACCGTGACGTAAGGCTGCAGTGAGCCCAGTCTTCAGACCATGCCAGGTGCAGTCACAAGCAGGCAACAGGCTGAGTCTACAGACCACATCTGATCCTGTGTCCAGACTGCACCGGGCCCAATCTCCAGACCACAATAGATACAGTCTGTACAGCACACCGAGCCCAGCCTCCACACTGCACTGGACGCAGTATCCAGAGTACACTGGACGCAGTCTACAGATTATACCGAGCCCAGACTTCAGACTACACCAAGCCAAATATCCAGACCACATTGGACACTGTCTGCACACCGCAATCAGCCCAATCTCCAGATCGAAACGGACCCAATCTCCAGATGGCACTGGACCATGACTCGAGACCATAGTGAGCCCAGTCTCCAGGCCTTACTGGCCGAGCCTTCAGACCACTCTGGACCTAGTCTCCAGGCCGCATGAGGCCCAATCTCCAGAGCGCAACAGACCCAATCTCCAGCCCGGACCAGACAGTCTTCAGACCACACCAATCCCAGTATCCATGCTGCACTGAACCGAGTCTCCAGCCTACAGCTGACCGAGCACGGGGCACAGTATCAAACCATGACAGTCGCAGTCACAAGCCCACACCGGGCTGATTCTCCTGATCACTCCAGGCCCTGTCTCCAGACTGCACCAGGCCCAATCTCCAAACTGCACCAGGCTGAGTTTTCCGAGCACTCCAGAACCAAAAGCCAGAGCACACCGGGCCCAGTCTACAGACGACATCAAGCGCAGTCTGCAGACCGTACTGGACACAGCCTACAAACTGCAGCAAGCCCAGACTCCAAACTGCATCGGGCCCTGTCTCCAGGCAACACTTGAGCCAGTCTCCAGATCGTACAGGACCTAGTCTCTTGACCACACTGGCCCCAGTCTCAAGACTGACCTGATCCGCTTTTCAAGGCCGCACGGGGCACAGTCGTTTGACCACACTGTTCATGTGCCCAGTTCCAGGTCGCATGGAGCCCAGTCTTCAGACTGCACAGAGCCCAGTGTCCAGGCCGCACTGAATCGAATCTCCAGGCCATACTGGACCGACCCTCTAAGTTGCATCAGGCTGGGTCCAGCCTCCAGTCTGCTCTGCGCCCAGTCTGGAGACCGCACTGAACTTTAAATCTCGAGGCCTCGCCTGCCGCAGCCAGCCTCCTGTCTGGGACTCACCTCATCCATTCCCTTCTGAATCACTTTAAATTGTTCCACGTTTTGGGATGATCAATCCCTCCATAAATCAGAATACCAAAAAAAAAGACTCAAAGAGCAGGCAGATCTGAGGAGTTCGAGCTGAAATCTTCCGACTCTGCCGCTATCTTTGGGAGATATCACGGATGTTTCATTCTTCAAAGAACGAATTTGGAGACTCAGCAGTTTTATTGTTCCAATTCATTTCAATGCTGTCCCTGAGATATTAACAGAAGGAGGTAAACATGCCCATTGCCGGTCTGTATGCTGTTAATGGGGTTAGTTCAGGACTTTACTATCCATTCTCAATTTTATTTCACAAAGTACAGCAAAACAAAAATTGAAAGTTTGAGAAAATGCAATAAATTTCATCTCAGTCTCTTCCAAATTGGCCTGGATGCAATTGTAGGAGAAAGTGAGGACTGCAGATGCTGGAGATCAGAGCTGAAAATGTGGTGCTGGAAAAGCGCAGCAGGTCAGGCAGCATCCAAGGAACAGGAGAATTGACGTTTCGGGCATAACGCCTTCTTCAGGAAGGAGGAAGAGAGCTTCTTCAAGGAAGGCATCCTTGTAAGAGGATTCGCAGTAGGTTAAAATCTTCGAGAAGAAAGTGAGGACTGCAGATGCTGGAGATCAGAGCTGAAAATGTGTTGCTGGAAAAGCGCAGCAGGTCAGGCAGCATCCAAGGAATAGGAGAATCGACGTTTCGGAATAAGCTCGGCTCGATTCTCCTGTTCCTTGGATGCTGCAACACATTTTCAGCTCTGAGTGCAATGGTACCCTTGTGGTCTGCATGAGCTGCCTTTGCTAGACAGTTATCTAGTCCGGGTTTATCGATCAATGAACTGATGTTGGCTGCACCCCTCTCCATGCTGGACAGACAGCTAGTTCAGGTTTATTAATCAATATACTGCTGTGGTCTACGTACCTCCCGGTGTTGGACCGATTTGAGTCCGGGTTCATAGATCAATGGACTGTTGTGCTCTGCATATCTCCCTTTGCTGGACGGATATCTATGCCTGGTTGAGAGATCAATACACTGCTGTCGACTGCATAGCTCCAGTGATCATATGATCCAGGTATATCGATCAATGCACTGCTGTGGTCTGCGTAGCTCCCAATGCTGGACGGATATTTAGTCCGAGTTGATCGATCAATGGACCACTGTAGTCTGGATAGCTTCCGGTGCTGCACAGTTATCGAGTCCGGTTTATATATTACAGGTTTGGTGTGGTCCACATAGGTCCCTGTGCCGCACAGATTTCGAGTTCGGGTTTACAGATCGATGCACTTCTGTGATCTGGACAGTTTTCCACACTTGGCTGGGTTGGACCGAACAGAGCTTCGTCAACACAGAGCTCTGTGATGAAAAGAAATCCCCTCTGGGTGAATGGTTCTCTGTGGTTGATTGAGAATGTTATACACCTGACCATTTCAGCTGAATTGGCAACGTATTTCGCTCTCCGTCTTGTGATTGGACCTTTCGTCTCTCACTGCATTAATTTTGCAGTATGATCATATGCATCATGTTGGTGAATACTCACTGTCCTGGCCGCAGCCATTGCCTTTTCATTCAGAAGCAGTCAGGCATTCCCATCGAATTCGGGTCTCCACGGAGTAAGAAAGTATGACCATCTCCAGTTAGAGATTCTCTACGTCCTCTTGACACATTCCTGTCTATCTTAGTGAGAATACATTTATTCCATTTGTCAAAAACTTTGATATTGGTTGCAAATGGTTAAAGGCCCAGGACTGGTAATTGTGTGACGACAGTCCTCAATTTGCATTAACCTCATACAGACTGTTTCATCCATGTTTTATCCCTGCTTCCGGCTGAGTGACTAGTCCTCCACATATGGCTATGCAGCAGCTGCAAAAGGCTGAGTGCTCCCTCCTGTGTGACAGACACGAGAGATTAAAAGATCGGCCCCAGCTGCTGTGTGACAGCGTCGAATGGCTGAATAGCTTCATTCTGTCTGTTTATACAATTGATGAACTGAATAGTCTGCTTCACTGTTGGCGTATTTGTGAATGGTGCTGAATATTTTGGAACCATCAGCGAACAGCCCACTTCTGACTTTCTGATTGAGGAAAGGCCTTTGATGATGCAACTGCTGATAGCTCACGGTGCCTCATTGATGCCATTTCCTCGGTCCTTCAGAAGTATGTCGTACTTCGCAGCAGGTAATGGCACATAACACAGTGGGCAGTATCTTCAATATGATGTTGAGACTTTCCCTCCACCTGGTCTGTGTTCTGGGTGCTCCTACATACATTGCTCGGAACAGTTACATCTGTGACAAGTAGTTTGGTGAGAATGTTCCCTCTTGCTGGTTCCCCCATCACTTCCCACAGTCTGGCTGCTTCTAATTTGAAACCTTTCCCGGGTCAGTCAGTCGTGGGACTGTGGAGGTACTCTTGCTGATCAACATTGAATTGTCACCCCCAGAGAGCGTCTTGTGACCTTGTCAGCCTATGTGCTGCCTCCGATTTGTTTTCAACGTCGAGGGGTGATGTGGAAGGCAGCAGATGTGCATCAGCTGGAGATTTTCTGAACCATATCTGAACCGTTACCATGAGATTTCACCGGTTCGTTAATCAATTATCAGTAAGTCCAGGGTAACCCCTTTCCTGACTGTGTCAAGGAGCCCCCATCACTGGTGAGACTGTGGCGCTGGTGAGACAGGATATACATAGGGAAGGTCATGGGCCTTCATGATGCATTATCCATCAGGCCTGATTCTGTGAGTACGACGGTGTTAGACTGGTTCCTGACCGGTAAATAACAGGAATAAAGCTGATCATGGAACAGGGAATAATGGGTCAAAAAGCTGAATGAAAACTACGCTGAATGTATATTGTATTCTCAAAACAGACTGAGGAAATCAGTGCAAGAACTGAGTGAAATGGATATGATTTAATGGTCTTCGAGAGGCAAGACCACAGCATGACCGATATTGGGAATTGAATATCCAGAATACTTTACAGCTATAAGTGTTAGACAGACCTGAAAGGAAGTGGTGGAAATGGCTGAATAAGGGATGGCATCTGCATTTTCATTAAATAGGACCTTATATCAACTTTTTGAGATTTAACTTTATCTTATTCATGTTGCGTACAAACTGCCAGTTGAGTTGAGTTTGGGAAACATTCCCACCGTGAGGCTGAGTGGGTCTCACCAAACTTAATGTTCAGAAGGGACTTTATGATGTGGGCTTTTATGGCTCTATCACAATCTATAGCCGAATTCTCCGGATGATTCAACCACCGAAATTTCACGGAACATTCTCGAACTGACATTCCCTGGAACATTCAATACCCGACATTCACTGGGCCATTTTGCAACTGACATTCTCCAGAACACTCTGTAACTGACATTCCTCGAAACGTTCTGTACCCGACATTCCCCAGAATATTCGAAACTGTCATTTTATGTAACATTCTGAACCCGATATTCCCCTGCACATTCTTTCCCTGACATTACTTGTGAAAGGCCAGACGTCAGGACATTGATGAAAAGATAATATCCCGAGAGAAGATATCCCCTTCCAAGGAGACGGTGATTCTACTCCGAAGTCCTCTCAGGCAGTTAAAGTGGTAAATACGTTTTCCCTGCATTTAAAATTCTTCGCGACAGAGAATCGACCACAATTTGACCAAAAGACCGAAATTTCCAACCTTCACTTGTTTTCAAAGATTTGAGAGAGAATTATTCAAGACAGCAACGTTTTCACCGTTCGTATTGTGAACTGGAAAAAGAGACCTGTGTCTGCTCCCCAGTTACTGAGTGTGTGGGAATGTTTGAGAAAACATTTGTTCTTATGGGTGTCTCTGTGTATCTGGGGAGGGAGGCGTTCTTGTGTTACATGACACATTTTTGTAGTTGCAACACACCTTCCCATTTATTATTTAAGCTCAATTCTGTTAATACATATCTGAATAGTGACACGTTTGGTTTTGCAATCAAAGTGATCACTTTGCCTTCTGCCAAACGTGTAATATGTTTATTTTTCCTCCCTCACAGTTAACGTAGTGACGATCTACGTCCTGTTTTATAAAAATTGTGGATTGTCTTCATGTATCAGACGTTATCTGGGGGCCATGGCAGCGGCGGATCTACTGGTCATTATCATCGACTTGGTATTGAGACACATTCCCATTGTTTATCGGAATAAGTTTTATTTCCTTTGCTCCATTCCCATGTGCAATATCCACGCCGTCCTGCTTTATGCAGCCACTGACTGCTCTGTCTGGTTCACCGTCACTTTCACCTTCGATTGATTCGTGGCCATTTGTTGCCAGAAGCTAAAAAGTAAATATTGCAGTGAGAAAACGGCGGTTGTCGTTCTGGGAGGAGTGACTGTGCTGAGCTGTTTAAAGAACATTTTCTGGTATTTTATGCTCACAGCTCGGTATAGGCTGCGGAATATCCCCTGGTTTTGTGAGGCAACATTCACTGTTACATTCTCTCGTGTCTGGGCCGCAATCGAGTTCCTACACTATATTTTAAACCCGGCTCTCCCATTCCTCGTGATTCTGCTGCTCAATGTCTTCACTGTCAGACACATTTTAGTTACCAGCAGAGCCCGCAGGAGACTACGGACTCACACTAACGATGACGTGCACTCTGACAGAGAAATGAGAAATCGAAAAAAATCCATCATTTTACTGTTTGTAATCTCGGTCAATTTCATCCTGTTATGGTCAACGGTGATGTTGTTTTATGTATGGTACCAGTTGTGGCGGATTGTGAATACCTCTGTGTATCTAGATTGGTTCGTACAGGAATTGGGCTTCATGTTACAGATCCTCAGTTGCTGCACAAACACTGCGATTTATGTCGTGACTCAGACTAAGTTCAGACAGCAGCTGAAGAATGTCCTGATATATCCCTTTATCCAAATTCATCAATCAATCAAATTCACTTATTAGTCAATCCATCCTGGATGTTCTCAATTCAGTTCAGTGTTTCTGCAATGAAGCAGTCTGTCATTAAGTTAACAGACTGGCGGTAGTGCTGGGTTGTCCATCCTATTCCGTTCCCGGGGCTACAGGCACGCATTTCAATATTTTTTTCTCAATTCAGGGGCCACTGAGGAAAAGCAATATTCCACTGACTGGAGATATCATTTTAATTTGTAAACAATGAAGATGTTCGTTAAAAATGGCCAAAGAGCACAGTGAAATGTATTATTGTCGGTCTTCATGTTGAAGAGATTGAGGAGGAGCAAAACAGACTTAGCCCCAAGCCCTGGTCCTCAGCGAAATGGACGGGACCGGGGTGGAGATCAGGAATTGGGTCTGAGTCACTCTGTCCTTCTTTTTAACACTGGATCACGCACTCTGGTCTGTCCTGCGGTGGAAATCATCTCTCTACCCTCTTGCACCCATCTCAATCTGATCGCATCTGTCTCTCACTCTCTCCCATGCTCCATCCCTCACAGTTCCTCTTCACACTAGCCCCCTTTGTTGTACAGTCTCCACATTTCCTCTCGGCCTCTCTTTCTCCTAATTTCTCTCCTCCTTTCTCCTCTTGCACGCGCTCTCTTTTAATCCCCTCTCCATTTCACATTCTCTCTTCACCATTTTTTGTATCCCCGTGTCTCAAGGTCCCCAGTTGCCCTTTTCGCCTCTACTCTTTTCTGTCTCCCTCACCTTCTCCTTCACACTCCAGCTGTCTACGCCTTTCTGCCGTCTTTTTATATCTCCGCCAGTTTCTGCATCACTCACCCCCACATCGTTCTGCCCCCTGTCTAACTCCAGCCGCTCCACCAACATCTATCTCTGGGCTAGAGGGATAGGGAAGGACAATCGTGAGAGAGTCTGTCAGAAAGGGAGGGAGAGACGGAGACAGATTCACTCAGAGGAAGAAGGGGGAGGGATTGGAAAAGGGGTGAGTGGGAGTGGGGAGAGAGAGTATAGAGTAGAGGAAGAGTGAATGTGTAGGTGATGGAGAATGCGGGAGGTGGACAGAGTGTGCTTGTGCAAGGTAAGAGAGAGAGAATGGGAGTGCGGGAGCGAGAGAGGAGGAGGAGCCATAGAGACTGAGTGGGTGAGACAAAGAGAGTGGGAGGCGTAGCCAGAGTGTGAGTCGAGAGAGACGGTGGGGAAGAGGTTACAGAGGGAGAGAGTGGGGAGAAGAGAGAGCAGATGGGTTAGAAAATTGACTGGGAGGGGAAAGAGATAGATTTGGAGAGAGATTGTAGTACGGATGTAGATAGAGAGATTGGGAGAGGGGGAGAGAGAATGTGTAGAGAGAGTGTGTGACAGGGAATAGAGAGAGAGTGAGGGTGGGAGACAGTGAGTGGAAGGGGAGGAAAATAAGAGAAGTGAGAGGGGGCGGAGAGAGAGAAGGTGGTAGAGAGCGAATAGGTGAAGGGTACAGAGTGATGGAGTGGACGGGGACAGAGAAAGAGTGGGAGTAATGAGAGAGAAAGTGGGTGTAGTGAGTGAGAGAGTTTGAGGGTGTAGACAGACAATGGGAAGGTAAAAACAATGACTGCAGATGCTGGAAACCAAATTCCGGGCCAGTGGTACTGGAAGAGCACAGCAGTTCAGGCAGCATCCAAGGATCAGGAAAATCGACGTATCGGGCAAAAGCCCTTCAACAGACAATGGGAAGATGTAGAGAGTGAGAAATAGATTGTGGTAGGGGATTGAGAATGAAAGGGAGGGAAAAGAGAGTGGAGACAGAGAGAGGGGAGATCGGAGTAGAGACAGTGTGGTGGTGTGGAGGGAGGGTGTGTCAGAGAGACAGAGAAAGCCTGCAAGGTGCGTAGAGATAGAATGGGAGCGATGGGAAGAGAGATACAGGGAGAGGTAAAGCAAGTTAGAGCAGACGCAGAAAGAGAGTGGGAAGTGAAAGACAGAGAGTGAGTGGGAGGACTTGGAGCAAATCAGAGAGAGGGAGGGGTTTAAAGGGAGTGTGGGAAGGGTATAGAGACAGAGAAGGTGGGTGATGGTGAAGAAAAAGAGAGACAGTGGCGTGGTCACGAGATGGAGAGAGTGAGAGAGTGGGGGGTTTTGTGAGAGGGCATCGAGGCAGAGAGTGGCAGGGGAGCAGAGATTGAGACAACAAGGGGGATGAGGGCACAAAGGCAGAGAGGGACTGTGTGGGAGTTGTGTAGAGAGAGAGAGATACTGGGGGTAAAGAGAGAGGGAGAGAGATATAAGAGTGATCGGGAAATAGTGAGAGAAAGGGAGCAGGGAGAGAGATGGAAACAAATAGTGAGGAGGGAGACAGAGTGGAATTCGAATCGGGAAGAGGAGAGTTGTGGGGGAGAGAGAAAGTGAAAGTATGGTGGAGACACAGAGGGTGGGATAGTGTAGCGAAAAAGTGGGAGGGTTGTAGATAGACAGAGATGTGGAGAATATAGAGAGCGAGGGAGTGAGTGGGAAAGAGTAGACCGAGTGTGAGAGGGTGGTAGAACGAGAGCCTGAGGGCGGTAGAGAGGGAGAGTGAGAGGAGGTAGAGAGAGTGTCAGAAAGGGTTTGGGAGAGAGAGTGAGAAGCGGATAGAGACAGAAAGTCTGGCGGCAGAGAGAGTTCCAGAAGAATGCAGAGAGAAGAGAGTGGAAGGTAGAGTGAGAGTAGGTGGGGACGGAAGGGAGAGCTAGTAAGGGAGAGAGAATGGTAGAAGGGGAGGAAAAGAAAGTGAGACGTGGATCGAGAAAGACAATGTGGGTGCTGACCGAGAGAGAGCGAGAATTTCAGAGTGGATAAGAGAGAGAGAATTCAGAGCGGGAAAGTGGTAGATAGACAAGGGTAAGTGAGTGAAAGGTGCGTGCAGAGAGACAGTTAGTAGGAGCAGTGGCTGGATAGATATTGGGAAGAGTAGGGAGACAGTGGGCGCAGGAAACAAAGAGAGAGATTTGGGGTAGAGCTAGAGATAGTGAGATTGGTTTGAATGAGATATTGGAAGGAAGAAAATACAGGGGAGGCATAGAGAGAGTGAGTGGGAACAGGAGAGAGAGCGAGAGAGTGGAATGGGAGAGAGCGTGTTGGAAAGGGGAGAGAGAGTGGGAGGGCTAGAAAGAGCGTGATAAGATGATCCAGAGACAGTATTGGACGGTCGTAGAGTGAGCGTGAAAAGGGGGAGACATAGTTGGCGTTATGGGAGCTAAGGAGTGGGATTTGATCGAGAGGGCTACATCGTGGGACAGGGTGGGTGAAAAGAAAGAGTGGCAGGGAGTCGGGGAGACAGAGAGGAAGAGCGGGAAAGATGTCGAGAAAGAGAGTGGAAGGGGGTAAGAGAGAGGGATTGAACGAGATTGGGAAGGGTTCAGAGCGAGGGGAGAGAGAGTGGTGGCGGGAGAGTGAAAGAGCGAGAGAGGGAGGGTAGATCGAGGGAGAGCGTGTGGGAGGGTGTACACAGAGTGAGAGAGTGGAATTGGGTTAGAGAGAGAGAGTGGGAAAACGGTCGAGTGAGAGAGAGTAACAGTAGGTAGAGAAAATGTGAGCGCGAGTGGGAGGAGGGGAAAGAGAGAGTTGGGGGGCTGTAGAGAGACGGAAAAAGTGTCATTCTATTGAGAGGGGTGTAGTCAGAGAAAGAGCGAGTGGTAGAGGGATAGAGAGAGTGGCAGAATCGTCAGTGGTGCAGACAGAGAGAGGGAGTGGGAGGAGGTGGAGACAGTGAGAGTGGGAGTGAATCGAGAGAGATGAAATGGGAGAGGTTTAGACAGTGTGAAATAGTGGGAGGCGGGTAGAGAGAGAGAAAGGGAATATGGGAGGGCAAGTGAGAGGGAGCAGTGTAGACATAGAGAGTGGGGAGAATGGCAGGGCGTAAATAGGGAGACAAAGTGGGATGGTTTCAGAGAGAGACAGAAAGGTAGGGAATTTGAGAGAGACAGGGGAACGATTTGAAAGAGAGAAAGTTGGATGGGGCAGAGAGAGGGAAGGATGCAGATCATGAGAGAGAGAGGCTGCCGAATGGGGAGAGTGGGATGGGCTCGAGAGCAAGAGAGATTTGGAGGGATAGAGCGAAACAGTGAGGTGAATGAAAGAGAGGGACAGACTGTAGATAGAGAGTAGCATGCAAGTAGAGGTAAAGAGATTGGGAGGGCGGTAGAGAGACAGAGAGAGGGGGAAAGAGAGAAGATAAGGGAGAGGGAAAGAGAAGGAGGGAGGTAGCGACAGAGTGGGAGGAGTGCAGAAAGAAAGAGGGTGAGAATGGCGGGAGGTAGAGAGAGAAACGGATGGAGTAGACAGACAAAATGGCAGGCGGATAGAGAGAGCGAGGGGCAGTGAAAATGGTGGAGAAGAGAGAGAATATGAGACGGGATGCAGAGAGAGACAGAGAGAGAATGGGATGGCTTGCAGAGAGAGAGAGAGAATTGGAGGGTGGTTGAGTGTGAGATGATGGGAGGTGTGAAACAGAGAGATTGTTGCCGGGCTGGAGAGAGTGTGGGATGTCGAGGGAGAGAGAGATAGTGATCGGATGATAGAGAGAGGGAGAAAGAGTGTGTTAGTGGGGTACAAGGACAGTTGCAGAGATCGGGAGAGCATTACATAGAGGGAGAGAAAGGGAATGCGAGTGTGGGAGGGATGCAACTCCTATGTCATCAGCGTCGATTGCAACTTTGATGTGTTTCAAAACATTTGGTTCAGCAAAGACTATTGCGATGAATAATATTGCTTCCAAACGGTCGAATGCCTCCTAGCATTGACCTGTACAGCGAAACATTATGTTCTTATTCAGCAAATCGATGATGGTGAAACTAGTCTTCTGAAGCTTGGAACAAACTTCCAATAGGATCCGCTGAGTCCTAAGAATCAAAGCACCTCTTTCTTTGAGGTTGGTCATGAAAATCCTTCGATGACATTTGTCTTTGCATTCCCTGGGCTCAACCTTCCATGAACTGCATTATGTCCCAAGAATATCACCTTTGCTTTCGCAAATTCAGTTTTGTTTAAGTTTATTACCAGTTTTGCTTTGCGTTGTCATTCAATAAGCTCTGCCCACTGTACCATGTAATCTTTCCAGAATGATTCAATAGCCAAACATCGACCAATTGGACTGTGCAGTTTGTTAACCCAGCGAGTGGGCGGAAGTGAAAGAGATGGAGTGATTGTGAGTGTGTCAGGGTGACGGTGATGGTATGAGTGTGAGAGGGTTCGTTTGACAGAGACAGAGTGAGTGCGGTGTCGAGGTGATGGGGTTGGAGTGAGTGAAAGGGGGTAAGGGTGAAAGAGATGGAGACAGTCTGTGAGTATCAGGGTGATTGTGATGGGGTGAGTGTGAGGATGTCAGAATGACAGCGAAGGAGTGAATATGAGGCGGTCAAAGAGGCGGTGAGGCATTGAGTGTGAGGGGATAATGGTGATAGTCAGTCAGTGAGTGTGAGGGCATCAGGATGAAAGTGAGGAGTGAGTATGAGGGGGTCAGAGTGACATTGACAGAGTTAGAGTGAATTAGTGGGACTTAAGCTGACAGGGATGGAATGAGTGTGAGGAGTTTCAGGCTGACAGTGAAGGATTGAGCGTGAGTGGGGTCAGGGTTATTTTGATGTGGTGATTGCGAAGGGGTCAGACTGAGGGTGTTGGAGTGATTGTGGGGTGGTCAGAGTGACAGTGAGTGAGAGAGAGTGCTTGGGGATCAGTATGATGGTGACGGAGCGTGTGTGACTTGGTCAAAGTGATAACGAGATAGTGACTGTGAGGAGTCGGGGACTTTGATGGACTGAATGTTGATGGTCAGGGTGATGGTGATGGAGTGACTGTGAGGGGTTAAGCATAATGGTCATAGAGTGAGTGTGTGGGGTTATTCGCACCAGAAGGGGATTGCGTGTAAGGGAGTCAGTGTGCTGAAGAGGGATTAAATGGGAGTGAATCTGGGTGACAGTCAGAAAGTAAATTTGAGGTGGACAGTTTGACAGTGTAGAAATGAGTATGAGGGGTTCAGTTTTATGGTTACGGAGAGACTGTGAAGTGGTCAGTTTAAACAGTGGGGCGGCGAGTGTGAAGGGGTCAGGGTGATGGTGACAGTGTGAAAGCGAAGGCGACAGGGTAACAGTCATGGAATATGTTTGAGGGATCATCTGGACGGTGATAATTTTAGAGTGAAGGGGACAGGGTGACAGTGGAGGAGTGTATATGAGGGGTCAGAATGACGATTATGGAGTGCATGTTAGGGGTCAGGTTGACAGTGAGGCAGTGAGAGTGTGGGAGTCAACGTGTCAGTGATGATGCAAGTGTGAGGTTATAGTCTAACAGTGATATACTGAGTGTGTGGTGGTGAAGAAGTGAGTATGCGGTGTCAGGGTGACAGTGATGCAATGAGTTTAGAGGGTTCAGGGTGACAGCGAGGAAGTGAGTGTACATGTGTCAAAGTGCTGGTGAAGGAGTCGGAATTACCGTGACAGAGTAAGTGTGACCAGTTTAGGCTGACAGTGATGCGGTGTGTCTGAGGGGATTCAGGGTTACAGTGCGGGAATGTGTGCATGGTGGTCAGTGGGTCCCTGGTGGAGTGTGTGCGAGGGGATGAGGGTGAAGGTGATGGAGAGGGCATGAGGTAGTGGGGGTGACATTGACGGATTAGGTGTGAGGGGGTCAGTCTAACAGTGACGTAGAGAGAGCGAGGTTTTTAGTTTGACTGTGGCAGAGTGAGTTTGAGGGAGTCAGGGGGATGGTGATGGAGTGAATGCGAGGGCGTAATGATGATGGTGACCGAAAAAATGTGAGTGTGTCAAGATGTGACAAGGTGAGTGTGAGATTATGGTGACAGTTGCGGGCTGGGTGTGAGGGTGTCATGGTGACAGTAACAATGTGAGTTTGAGGGGTTCAGGATAATGGTGAGGGAGTGAATGTGACAGAGTCATGGTTACAGTGACGGAGTGTGTGAGAGGCGGTGTTCCTGACAGTGACAAACTGAGTGTGAGAGAATTCAAGACGATGGTGACAAAGTGAGTGTATGGCGCTGAGAGAGTGAGTGTGAGGGCATCAGCGTGACAGTGATGGAGTAAGGCGATTTGGGTATGTGTGATGGTGGTGGGGTGATTGTGAACGGTTCAGAGAGACGGTGATGGAGTGAGTATGAAGGATAAGGTGACGATGATGGAATGAATGTGATGGGGTCATGGTGATGATGATGGATTGAGGGTGAAGACTTCAGGGAGATACTGAGCCAATGAGTGTGAGGGTGTCAGGATGAAGGTGATGAAATGAGTATAAGGTGATCAGCTTAAAAATGATGGAGTGATTGTGAAAGGGACAGCATAACGGTGGTGAAGCGAATGAGACAGGGTCATGGTCACAGTGACGGAGCGAACGCGATGGGCATCATGGTGAAAATGAGGGAATGGGAGTGAGCAAGTCAGCGTGATGGTGAGGGAGTGAGTGTAAGGAGGTCAGGTTCAAAATAACAGAGTGAATGTAAGGGGATCAGGGTGAAGGTGATGGAGTGAGCATGAGGGGTCAGTGTGATGATGACGGAGTGAATGCGAGGGAGTCAGGGTAACAGCGAGATAGTGAGTTTGAGGGGGTCAGGATGGAGATGATAGAGTGAGAGTGTGGGAGTCCGCGTGACAGTCACAGAGTGAGTATGAGTGGGAAGGGAGACAGAGGAAGTGAGTGTGGGGGGTCAAGGGGACGGAGATATTGAGTAGGACAGGGTTACGGTGAAGGGGTTGGAGTGAGCGTGAGCGGGTCAGTGTGACAGCAAGGAACTGAATGTGAGGGGGTCATTGTGAAGGAATGGAGTGATTGTGATGGAGTCAGTGGGACAGCAGCTGAGTGAGTGTGAGGGGGTAAGGTGACAGAGGCACAGTGACTGTGAGGGGTCAGAATGATCGTGATGACATAAGCATGAGGAAGTCAGGCTGGCAACCACGGAGTGATTGGGAGGGGTTCAGGATGACGGTGGCAAAGTGAGTGTGAGGGGCTCACGGAGATAGTGAGGGAGGTAGTGCGATTGGGACACCATGACAGTGAGGGAGTGAGCGTGACTGGGTCAAGGGGACAATGACAGGTTGAATGTGAGGTATTGTGATGATGATGGAGTAAATATGAGGGAGTCAGGGTGATGGTAAGGGAGAGATTGTGAGGGAGTCAGAGTGACAGTAACAGAGTGAGTGTGAGTGGGGCAGAATGGCAGTGATTATCTTAATGTGACGGGTTTCAGGGTGACGAGACAGAGTGAGCGTTGGGTGTCATGGTAACTGGGATGAAGTGAGGGCGAAGATATCATGCTGATGGTAACGAAGAACGATTGAATGGGTCATGGTGACAGTGAGGTCGTGAAGATGAGAGGGCATTGGTGACGATGACTGAGTGACTGCAAGGTGTTCAGGGTGACAGTGATGTGTTCAGTATGAGGTGGTCCGGGTAGCGGTCATCGAGTCATTGTGAGGGTAAAGACTGATGGTGATGGAGTAAGTGCCACGATGTCAGGGTGATGGTGACAGAGAAAATGCGTGGCGGGTTATTGGGATAGTGAAGGAGTTACTGTGAGGGGACCAGAGTGACAGCAAGGGAATGAGAGGAAATGGGTCAGTGTGAAGGTGACGGAGTGAGTGTGAGGGAGTTTATGTGATAGTCATGCAGAGAGTGTGAGGAGGTCATGGTGATGGAGGGAATGTGAGGGGGTTAAGATGGAGGTGCGAGAGTGAGAGTGAAGGGGTCACAGTGAAGGTGATGGAGTGCGTGTGAGGGAGGCGGTGTGACATTTATGGAGTGAGTGCAAGTGGGTAGCATGACTGAGGGGAAGTGAGACGTGTCAGACTAACGATGACAGAGTGAGAATGAGCGTGTTCAGGAGAAGAGCGTGGGAGTGAGCATGAGGGGATCAGCGTGATGAAGAAGGAGTGAGGGTGTGTGAGGCAGCGTGACAGAGGGGGAGGGAGTTTGAGGTGTTCCGGATGACAAGGAGGAAGTGCATTTGTGTCAGTCAGGTGCCAGTCGCCAAGTGAGTGTTAGAGGTTCAGAATGACATATGGAGACTGTGTGTAAGGGTGACAGATGGTGGTGATGGCGTCCATGCAAGGGATTCACAGCGACAGTCACGGAGTGAGCGTGAGGCAGTCAGGTGACAGATGGGAGTGAGTGTGAGGCGGTCAGGGTGATGGTGATAGAGGGAGTGTGAGGCGGTCAGGATGACAGTGACAGGGTGAGTGTGAAGGGGTCAGGCTGATATTGAGGGAGGTAGTGCGAGGTTGTCTACCTGACAGTGAGTGGGTGAGTGCGAGGGGGTCAGGATTCTCATAAAAGACTGAGTGTGAGGGTTCAGGGTGATGGTAATGAAATGAGCAGATGAGGGGATCAGTGTGAAGGTGATGGAGTGAGTGTGAGGGGGTCAGGGTTACTGTGGCAGAGTGAGTGTGAGGGGGACAGGGTGACGGTGATGGAGTGTGTGTGAGGGGCTCATGGTAACAGGGATGAAGTGAGGGCGAGGGTATTATGGTTACAGTTATGCAGAAAGATTGAATGGGTCACAGTGACAGTGATGTAATGAATGCGGGTGATGGTGACTGAGGGCAAGGGGTCAGGGTGATGGTGACAGAGTGAATTTATGGGGTCATTGAAATGGCGAGAGAGTTAGTGTCAGTTGGTCAGGTGGACAGCGGCAGAGTGAGTATGAAAGCGTCAGCATAGCGGTTCCAGAGTGAGCTTTAGGGGAAAAGGGTGATGATGACAGAACGAGTGAGGGGGGTAGGGACACAGTGACAGAGTGAGTGTGATGTGGTCAGGGTGAAAGTGACGGAGTGAGTATGAGGGGGTCTATGTGATGGTGAAAGAGTAGTGTGAGAGGATCAGAGTGATGGTGGCTGAGAGTGTATGAAGGATTCAATCTGGCGATGAAGGAGTGCGTGTGAGGAGTTCAGCATGATGTTTATGGACTGATTGTGTTTGGCTCATGGTGCCCGTGACGTTTTGAGAGTGAGCGGGACTGATTGGTTGTAACTGAGTGACTGTGAGATGGACAGAGGAATGGTGATGGAGTGAGTGTGAAGTCGTCAGCATTATGGTAACAGTGTGGGTTCGACGGGGTCAGGGTGCCCGTTATCGATTGTGATTGTGAAGGGGTCAGGGTGATATTGATGGAGTGAGTGTAAGGGCGTTAGCGTGACGGTGATGATGTGAATCCCAAGGCGGAAGAGCAAGTGTGAGGGGGTCAGAGTAATGGTGCTCCTTTGAGTTTGTGGAGTTTGGGTGATGGCGATGAAGTGAGTGTAAGGCGATGAGGGTGACTGGAACAGAATGAGTGTGAGGTGTGTCAGAGTCACGGTGACTGATTGGGTGTGAGGGAACAATTATGCTGCACACAGTGAATGTGAGGTGGTCAGAACGGTAGTGACAGAGTGAGAGCAAGGAGTTCAATCAGACTTTGAATGACTGAGTGCAGGGGGTCAGTTTGATGGTGATGAATGGAGTGTGGGGGTTTCAGGCGAAGAGAAAGAAGAGAGTGCGAGCAGGAAAGATTGTCAGTGATCGGGTAAACGTGAGGAAATGAAGGTGATGGTGACTGAGCGAGTTTGTGGATGTCAACGTGATGGCGACGGAGTGAGTGTGAGTTGGTCAGGGTGACACTGATGTGAGTGGGAAAGATGGGGTGAATGTCCTGTAGTGAATGCGGATGTGCCAGAATGATGGAGTGAGTGTGAGAGGGTCAGGCTAACGATGAGACAGTGAGTGCAAGGTGGTCAGCGTCATGGTGACAATGGAAGTGTGAGTGGGTCAGTGTGACAGTGTCTGAGTGAGTGTGAGGTTGTCAGGTTAGTGGTGATGGAGTTAGTTTGAGGAGATCAGACTAACAGTGACAGGTATAATGTGAAGGTGTCAGGGTGACAGTGACTGAGTGTGAGGTCGGTCAGGAGAACTGTGATGAAGTGAGTGTGATGAGGTCAGGGTGACAGTTATGGAGTGAATGGCGAATGGAATCGGAGTGATGGTGATGGATTTCGTGTGAATGGTCCGGGGTAGTACTGATAGAGTGAGGGCGAGGTAGACAGGTTTACTGTAACGGATAGAGTATGGTGGGTGGAAGGGTGACATTGACATAGTGTGAGGGGGCAATTGTGTCTGTGATAGAGTGAATGCGAGGGGTTCAGAGTGATGGTGACAGAGAGTGAGTGTTTCAGGTTGATTTTGACTGACTGAATGTGAGGGCATCAGGGTGAAGGGAATGGAGTGAAATGACTGGTCATGCTGATGGTGGCAGAGTGGCGTGAAGGAGTCTGGGTGACAACGACTGAGTGAGTGTGATGTGGTCAGAGTGCCGTTGACCGAGTGAGTGCGAGTGGATCAGGGTGACAGTGACGGAGTGAGTGCAAGATACTCAGGGAGACTGTCACAAAGAGTGTGAGGATGTCAGTATGATAGGGACAGGCTGTCCTTGACGAACACGGAGAAAATGTGAGGTTGTAAGTGTTACGGTGATATAGTGTGTGAATGTAAGGTTGTCAGAAATATGGTGTTGGAGTGAGTGCAAGGGATTCAGGGTGACGTTAATGGAGTGAGTGTGAGGCTGTTAACGTAATACTGATAGCGTAAATCTCATGTTGGCAGTGTGAGGAGTGAGTGTGAGGGCTTCAGAGTGATGGTGATGGAGTGAGTGTGGAGGTCAAGGTGATGATGTTGCAGTGAGGGAAAAGTAGGTGATTGTAACGGAGTGTGTATGATTGGTGTGAGAGTGGTGGAGACTGAGTGATTGTGAGGGGGCGATTTTACTGGGCACAAAGTAAATGTGAGGTTGTCAGAAAGAAGGTAATACAGTGAGAGTGAGGGCGGCAGGTTGTCATGGGCAAAATTGAATGTCATGGCATCATGGTGAAGGTGACGAAGTGAAATGAGTAGTCATGGTAACGGTGACAGATGAGTGCAAGTAGATCTGGGTGATAATGACTGACTGAGTGCAGGGTGCTATTTTGACAGTGAAGCAGTGAATGTGAGGGGTTCAGGAGGCAATGATGCAGAAAGTGTGAGCAGGGAAGACTGACAGTGATGGTGTTTATGTGAGGGCGTGAGAGTAATGGTGACAGAGCGAGTGTGAGGAAATGAGAGTGATGGTGACAGAGGGTGTGCACGATGGTCATAGTGGCAGTGACTGACTGAGTGCTGTGTATCCGTTTGCTGGTGATGGAGTGAGTGTGAAGTGGTTATTATGATCGTTATGGAATGAGTGTTAAGTGATGGGGTTAAAATGTTGGAGTGAGTGCAAGGGTGTCGGGGTAAAATTGACGGAGTGAGTATGAGATGGTCAGGCCGACGGTGATTGAGTGAGTGTGATGAAGTCAGGCTGTGAGTGTGATGCGGTCCTGGTGACATTGATAGAGTGAGTGAGTGGGTCAAGGAGGCAATGACAGAGTGAGTGTGAGGGGGCCAGTGTGCTGGTGACGATGTGAGTGTTAGTGGGTCAGGCTGACTGTGTCAGAGTGAGTGTGAGGGGGTTAGCATGAATGTGGCGGAGTGGGTTTGTGGGGGCCAGCATGACAGCGATGGAGTGAGGGTGAGCGATTCAAGGTGACAGTGATGAGTGACTTCAAGAATTATGGTGTTATGATAACGGAGTGAGTGTGAACGGGTCTGGGGCAGTAACTGAGTGAGTGTGAGGGTCTCAGCATGATGATGATAGTGTGAGGGGGTCAGGTTGACGGTGAAAGCGTGAGAGTTGCTGTGGTAGAATCACTCAATGTTGTGCAAAAAAATCTACAAGGAGAGGCAGAATGTCTTTCATGATATTAAACTTTAATCTTGCAATATCAAAACTGTGGCAGCCAGAAAAATGCCTTCCCTCACTGCCCGTAATGTATTTATTCACCTAGAATTTGTATAATTTGTTGGTCCCGCGCTAATCGGATAACATTAACATAGCGAAACATGCTGGTTTGCTTTATCTTTCTAAACTAATGATCGTCTGCCACACTGGTTCACTCAATCAAACTTAACCTACCATATTACAGCAGCAGCATCTTCAGCGTCAGCTCATCTTCCAGTGATTTAACGGACCTTTCACAATGCACTAATATTATGTGTTACTAGAGCCCTGTAACATGATCCCGGACATAGAATGCAACACTAAGCTAACTCCGCAACTGCCATAATGACTTCCATATATTCACCCCTTTGAAACCAACAGTCCTCACACAGAGATAGAACACAAGGAGGCAGGACGCACAAAGGCGAAGTGAATAAACAGAGCCCCAAAAGCAGACCATAATAAATTCCAGGGTCCAAACTTCAAAGATTTCTCCCTCTGCACCTCGAATCAGGGGCCAAAATCCCATTCAAAAATAACTAGAACAGGAAAGAAGACCCAAGGAACCCGCACAATCTGAACATGTATGCAAAACTTGCAAGTCAGGTATCGCCATCGGAACATGGCTTCAGTACGACAGCCGACGACAGATCATTGTAGGAGATAGTGAGGTCTGCAGATGCTGGAGATCAGAGCTGAAAATGTGTTGCTGGAAAAGCGCAGCAGGTCAGGCAGCATCCCTTCTTTGGGCATAAGCCCTTCTTCAGGAATGAGGAAAGTGTGTCCAGCAGGCTAAGATAAAAGGTAGGGAGTAGGGACTTGGTGGAGGGGCGTTGGAAATGCGATTAGTGGAAAGAGGTCAAGGTGAGGGTGATAGGTTAGAGTGGGGTGGGGGCGGAGAGGTCAGTAAGTAGATTGCAGGTTAGGGAGGTGGTGCTGAGTTCGATGGATTTGACTGAATCAAGTTTGGGGGAGGGGAAATTAGGAAACTGGTGAAATCCGAGTTCATCCCTTGTGGTTGGAGGGTTCCTAGGTGGAAGATGAGGCGCTCTTCCTCCAACGTCGTGTTGTTGTGGTCTGGCGATGGAGGAGTCCAAAGACCTGCATATCCTTGGTGGAGTGGGAGGGGGAGTTGAAGTGTTGAGCCACAGGGTGGTTGGGTTGGTTGGTCCGGGTGTCCCAGAGGTGTTCTCTGAAACGCTCCGCAAGTAGGCGGCCTGTCTCCCCAATATAGAGGAGGCCACATTGGGTGCAAAGGGTGCAATAGATGATGTGTGTGGAGGTGCAGGTGAATCTGTGGCGGATATGCAAGTTTCCTTTGGGGCCTTGGAGGGAAGTGAGGGGGGAGATGTGGGCGCAAGTCTTGCACATCCTGAGGTTGCATGGGAATGTGCCGGGAGTGGAGGTTGGGTTGGTGGGGGGTGTGGATCTGAAGAGGGTGTCACGGAGGGAGTGGTCTTTACGGAACGCAGATAGGGGAGGGGAGGGAAATACATCCTTGGTGGTGGGGTCCGTTTGGAGGTGACAGAAATGACAGCAGATGACAGGAAATGACACTGTACATGGAGATTGGTGAGGTGGTAGGTGAGGACCAGTGGGGTTCAGTCCTGTTGACGGTTGGAGGGGCGGGGCTCAAGGGCCGAGGGGCGGGAAGTGGAAGAGATGCGGTGGAGGGCAACGTCGACCACGTCGGGGGGGAAATTGAGGTCCTTGAAGAAGGAGGCCATCTGGGTTGTTTGTTTTTGGAACTGGTCCTCCTGGGAGCAGATGCGGCAGAGACGAAGGAATTGGGAGAATGGGATGGTGTTTTTACATGGGGCAGGGTGGGAGGTGGTGTAGTCCATGTAGCTGTGGGAGTCGGTCGGTTTGTAGTAGATGTCCGTGTTGATTTGGTCTCCTGAGATAGGAATAGAAAGGTCGAGGAAGGGGAGGGAGGAATCTGAGACTGTCCAGGTGGATTTGAGGTCGGGGTAGAAGGTGGTGGTGAAGTGGATGAACTGTTCTACCTCCACGTGGGAGCAGGAGGCGACGCCGATACAGTCATCGATGTAGCGGAGGAAAAGGTGGGGGTTGGGGCCAGTGTCGTTGCGGAAGATGGACTGTTCCACATATCCTATGAAGAGGCAGGCATAGCTGGGGCCCATGCGGGTGCCCATGGCTACTCCTTTGGTTTGGAGGAAGTGGGAGGATTGGAAAGAGAAGTTGTTCAGGGTGAGGATCAGTTCAGTCAGTCGAAGGAGGGTGTCAGTGGAAGGGTACTGGTTGTTACGGCGGGAAAGGAAGAAGCGGAGGGCTTTGAGACCTTCGTGATGGGGGATCGAGGTGTACAGGGATTGGATGTCCATGGTGAAGATAAGGCGTTGGGGACCGGGGAAACGAAAATCATGGAGGAGGTGGAGGGCATGAGGGGAGTTCCGAACGTAGGTGGGGAGTTCTTGGACTAAGGGGAACAGGACCGTGTCGAGGTATGCAGAGATGAGTCCGGTGGGGCAGGAGCAGGCTGAGACAATGGGTCGGCTGGTGCAGTCAGGTTTGTGGATTTTGGGCAGGAGGTAGAAGCGGGCGGTGTGGGGTTGTGGGACTATGAGGTTGGAGGCCCTGGATGGGAGATCCCCTGAGGTTATGAGGTTTTGGATGGTCTGGGAGATGATGGTTTCGTGGTGGAGGTGGGGTCATGGTCAAGGGGGCAGTAGGAGGAGGTATCTGCGAGCTGGCGTTTGGCCTCAGCGGTGTAAAGGTCGGTGCGCCAAACTACTACCTTGTCTGCTGGTTTGATAGTGAGGTTTGGGTTGCAACAGACGGAGTGGAGGGCTGCGCGTTCCGAGGGTGAGAGGTTGGAGTGGGTGAGAGGGGTGGGGGAGTTCAGGTGGCAGTTAATATGGTGGCGGCAGTTGGCTATGAAGAGGTCGAGGGCAGGTAGGAGGCAAGCGGGAGGGGGTTCCAGGTGGATGGGGTGTGTTGGAGGCGTGAGAAGAGGTCGTCAGAGGGTGGGCGAGAGTCATGGATGAAGAAGTAGGCACGGAGGCGAAGGCGGAAGAAGAATTGTTCGATGTCACGCTGCGTGTTGAACTCATTAATCTGAGAGCGTGTGGAATGAAGGTGAGGCCTCTGCTGAGGACTGATCTTTCATCCTCAGAGAGAGGTAGGTTTGGAGGGATGGTGAAAACACGGCAGGGCTGGGAGTTAGGACCTGATGTGGGGCTGGAGCTGGGTGTGCGGCGGGATTAGGCCTCGGGGCAGGGACGGAGATCGGCGTGGGGGCGGGGTTGGGGGTGGTGATGGAGATCGGCGAAGGGGCGGGTTAGACGTGGTGACGGAGATCGGCGTGTGGGTGGGGTTAGGCATGCTGTCGAAGATCAGCAAAGGGGCGGGGTTAGGCGTGGTGACGGAACTTGGCGGAGGGGCGGGATTAGGCGTGGTGACGGAGATCGGCGTGGGGGCGGAGACACATGCGGCATTGTGGTCGTGTAGGTTAGTAACGTCACTGGGGGCGGAAGTGGCTGCGGCGATCACAGAGACAGAGTTATTCCCCATAGCCGCGGAGGTGCAGACTTGCGCCCACATCTCCCCCCTCACTTCCCTGCAAGGCCCCAAAGGAAACTTCCATATCCGCCACAAATTAACCTGCACCTCCACACACATCATCTATTGCACCCTTTGCACCCAATGTGGCCTCCTCTCTATTGGAGAGACAGGCCGCCTACTTGCGGAGCGTTTCAGAGAACACCTCTTGGACACCTGGACCAACCAACCCAACCACCCTGTGGCTCAACACTTCAATTCCCCCTCCCACTCCACCAAGGATATGCAGGTTTTTGGACTCCTCCATCGCCAGACCACAACAACACGACGGTTGGAGGAAGAG
This sequence comes from Chiloscyllium plagiosum, assembly GCF_037043375.1. Taxonomy (NCBI): domain Eukaryota; kingdom Metazoa; phylum Chordata; class Chondrichthyes; order Orectolobiformes; family Hemiscylliidae; genus Chiloscyllium; species Chiloscyllium plagiosum. The sequence continues at coordinate 49,156,568 of NW_028270178.1, read as the reverse complement.
CGCCTCATCTTCCACCTAGGAACCCTCCAACCACAAGGGATGAACTCGGATTTCACCAGTTTCCTGATTTCCTCTCCCCCACCTTGTCTCAGTCAAATCCCTCGAACTCAGCACCGCCTTCCGAGCCTGCAATCTTCTTCATGACCTCTCCGCCCCCACCCCACTCTGACCTATCACCCTCACCTTGACCTCTTTCCACTAATCGCATTTCCAACGCCCCTCCCCCAAGGCCCTCCTCCTTACTTTTTATCTTAGCCTGCTGGACAAACGTTCCTCATTCCTGAAGAAGGGCCTATGCCCGAAACGTCGATTCTCCTGTTCCCTGGATGCTGCCTGACCTGCTGCGCTGTTCCAGCAACACATTTTCAGGTCAGAGCATTGTCGTACAGCAGCGAACCACGCAGCAGAAGACGGGGCCAGTCCAGAGTCCACTGAAACAAGAGGGATTTGTCGCGCAGAAAGTCTCATTAAAAATCTTAACAAGAGGAAAAGCACGTCAAAAGACAAAGACTACAAAAACAAAACAAAACAAAACAGGCAAAAATCCCACGCTTAACGAACCAAGCCCCCCATTCCCCCAAAATACCATTCAACCAATCAAAGGTTGGATGGCTGGACCTTGCATTGTGCCAAAGCTCCTTTTGTAAACTCCTCAGCTTACCCATCGCCTGAGTAAGAGATCCCTCAGGGCTAGCATTATTGGGAATACAAGTACATCAATATTCCCCTAATAGTACATAGACACTCTCTTTCTCAGCCAATACCCATTGAAAGGCCTAGTGAGTCTGCCAAGCCATCCGACTGGTCTATCCACTTGATCACCGAACACAGAGAAATCATTATCAGAGCAATTAATAAACCTCTGCTGGTTGTAATAGATGAAACTAATCCACTCGGCAGTGCTGCTAACATCAATGACAGGAATGAGCAATCCCCAGCCTGTGGCAATCTAACCCCTGGCCTAGAACACATTGGGGAACCCTGTGGCTCATCTATACCAACAACGCGTACTGCCAGTTCAGGGATAAACCACTGTTTATTGCGGTGCAGCGTCGGTTGTGAGTTGGTTGCACTACCAAGCGAGATCCACCATATCGATGGACCCAAAAGTCAGCAAAGAGCAGAGAAGTTGAGAACTGAGGAGGGCGCATCAGTGACCTCCCCCAACCCATCCTCAGCCATACGATCAGGAGAAAGGTCTCCTTCCACAGACTCATCACCTATGGCTTTGGAGGCACCAGCACCCCAACAAGCCTCACTCACCAACTGCTCAAGGCCATGTGAAGAAGTATCAAGTCCCAGCACACCCTTTCAACCGTCGCAGTTCTATCTCAGCCCTCACATTCGTCAACGCAGGAGTTTGTCTGAGCCAGTGGGAGGCCCTGGTACAGTGACTAAGATGATATCAAGCGGATCGACTCTCCACTTAAATTGCAGTAGGCGACTTTTCCACTTTCTCCAAAAAACCCGCACATACTCCTGATCTCAAGGTCCAATTTGCCCCGTCCAGCTACTAGGCACTGGCTCACTCAGTACGTCTTGTGCATGGATAGACTCATGAATTATAGTTAGCACCTGCATACAGTACTTAAGTTCAAGTTCCAATTGATCTAAGCTAGGCACGTCAAATGGAAACCTCACTCAGGCACTGGCATGTATCCACTGGCAAGCATTTCATGTGGTGCCAATTTACTCATGCGGTTAGTCTGCACATGGTAGCCAAATAATGCCAGCGGCAGTACACCGAACCAGGAACCATAGGTACTTGCACAAACTAAATTTAACTCAGCTTCCAAAGTACAAATAATCCGCTCCACCATATCCTGCGACTGAGGATGGCCCACATAGCCGAACCTCTGCTTAATCCGCAAAATTTGCAGAATCGACTCAATCATTTTCTGGATTAAGTCAGATCCTTTATCCGATGTGATGTCAGACGGCATGCCAAACGTCGGAATAACTTAAGCTGATAACATCCTCAGTGTCTGCCCCTGAATCTCTCGACGCCGTCGCTTCTCCCCATCTCCTAAAACTGTCAATGACGACCAACATACATCTCTTCCTTCGCACTGTCTTTATCATGTCCACATAGTAAATCACCAAATGCTTAAATGGCCCCTCAAGTAGAGGTATATGTCCTATCGGCGTCATTATCACCGTTCTGACATTAGATTGAGCTAAAACATTACTTTGCAATAATGTGTAATTCACTGAATCGCACAAGTAACGCGACCAAAAGTCATCCCTCCTTATCTTCCGCAGTATTTCGCCTCAAGCAGTGTTCCAACCCATTTGAGGTAAAAATGAGCAATGAAGGGGTAAGTGTCACGCACTAACCTTCCGCTGCGCACCACACGCCTTCCTGGTTATGCCGGGCCCCTTTTCATCCCTGCAATAACTGCTCAGCAATGATCACTTCACCCTGCATTCCAATGATGACGACGAAAGGTGGCTCCGGATCTAAAAACACCTGAGGTGCAATGACAGCTAAAGCAGACCCAGAAACAAGTGTAGCCGCTTCATCTGCAGCATGATTAGCCGTGACACTTCATAATAGCTAACGCTTCAGGCATCAACAGTGCAGTCGTCAACCCGACAATCAGCTGACAATGTTGTAAGGGATCCCCATTGCTCGGCCAGAAGCACCTGTGCTTCCTTATCAGTATAGTTAGCCTCTGTAAATGCTGCGGAGTGACAATCCCACAGTGACAACACTCGCCTAAGACTTCCCGCGGCATCTCGTCAAAAATCACTGTACAGTACAGCTCAGATGAGAGTGGCTCAGCCAAAGACAATCAAGCTAAAACATCATTCCTCCATTTTTTCCAAGTTTCCTATAATATAGAATCCTATGTCACCTATCCAATAAACATCGACCTTCCTTGCACCCTGCAACACCAATTGATAATTCTCTCTGTCGATAGTAAACCTCTTTTGTGTACAGTACAATTCTAATTCAAACTTAAATAAAGCATCCCTACTCAGTAAATTAATTGGTGTCCCCTTCGAGACCAGTACAAGGAAAACGACTATTTTACTATCCATTTGCCAACTTACTGAAGCTGTGAACCTTGTCAACTGCGATCTCCCCAAGAACCCACGACTCTTAATAAATGTACCTGCTGTGATATGGTAGGAGGCACACTATGATTTGACACATGCATACGTAGTTCCAGTATCTATCATCACAGGCTTCAACCGACCTTCTGCGCTGGAATTTTATATCCTGTAGAATAGATTCCTGTTCTGCCTCCCGTGTCATCATAGGGTATAGTCGATTCCCACTTGGGTGCTCTGAGCAACCCTAACAGATTCTATATTGATTTAGAGGCCCGTTCGGGCCTGGACGGATTTGTGACGAGAGAATCGGTCATTGTTGACTCAGAGGCTTATCCTGGGGCCAGGAGGGAGAGCGCCAATATAGAAAATCTGTCCTTAAATGGCCAACTCCCAGCACTCTACTCCCGATCCTCTCTGAATCTACTCTCTCACCATATTCTTTGGCCCTCCCATGTCTTTCCCTGTCCATGGCGACCCCCGTTCCGCCTCGGCTGTTAGTTTATTTCATATTAGACTTGGCATGGTATCTGTGGAAAACTTCCTCCAAAAACAGTTGTCATCGGCATAGGGTTCTGTGGCTCTTGCCAAGTGTCTTTCCAAGGTTCTCTCTGTACTGGCATGTTGTTCATTTCCTTCACATCATTAAAATTGCTGCATTCGATTCCTCATCAGACTCCAATTGTATCCTAACTTGTATTTTCTGCCTATGTTACAGCCTCCTCTGCTCCCTCCCCCATCACTCTCTGCCTGTCTCTGCAGAATATTCCTGGAATAACGTAGATGTGCCTCATAGCGTCTGTGTTCTCTTAACGTGCATAACGTCTGAATTTCACCTCACAAACTCTCTTTTTCCAGTTGTGAGTATTCTAATTATGTTTGCCTCTTCGCCTGTCCTGCCTCTCGTTTCATTTTTAACAGTCTGCTCTGGGCCAGTTACATTCCAATCCAATTCCCCCTCTAAATCTACTGTCCATATTATTACAGCACATTGTCCGATATTCTCTTCACCCGATTTGCGGGGACGTGGATGGTGAGGAGGTATTTTCAAATATCGAAATCGGGTTTCATAAGTATTTTATTTTACTGAACTTTCATACCCAATATCTCTTTGCACTGCTCTAAAGACGAAGAGACTTTCAGTTCCAAAATCTTGGTTTCCAAAAGCTGCTCGTTCTGCACTGTGGAACCTCCCTGGCCATACCTGGTGCCGAAAAGGTTTTTTTTTCCCTATTCCATTATCTACAGCCCTTCAGCCCAACAAGTCCACTCTGATCCATTCCCCCACCCAATATATACAGACCAGACTAATATGCCTAACGTTATGGGCAATTTAGCAAAGCCGATTCGCCTGACATTCACTTCTTTGGATCGTGGGACGAAACCGGAGCACACAGAGGAAACGCACGCCGGCATGGGGAGAATGTTTAAACTCCACACAGACAGCCGCACAAGTTTGGAATTGAAACCGGTCATGAGTTTGGAATTGAACACGGTCACTGGTGTAATGAAACAGGAGTGCGAACCACTGAGACCCCCAGTCACACCAATTAATTGCCAATTATTTACCAGAATTATTAACTCCACAGATGTTGAAGAGTTATCATTATAATTGACATTCATGTCACAAAACATGAACTCCATTATCTGTGGTCCAAGCAACGTACCAATTTCCAAATACCTCAGAGACACGATCGATCCAAAGATGAATCTGAACCACCTTGCAACTACCGTAACTACTGTAGCAGGTAATAGGTTAAGAATATTGCAATGAGTAAAACATTTTCTCACTCCCACAACTTGTCGATTATCTACAATGTACACATCCATGGAATTATCGTAATTTTCTGCGAGATTTAACTCAAAACAAGTCAAGAATTTGGAAAGCACCATGCAAAAGCAGCCACATTAATGAACGAAATCACGCACATTTAAAATATAAAATCAAAGCAGAACGTGCTGGCGAAATGCAACATTCCTGGAAGAATCTGTGGTGAGAGATGAAGTGACAACATTTCAATTCCAATATGAACCTTCTTCCAAATAGTTATAGATGACTCATGTAGGAACAGAAACTTCGATTCTCTTTCTCATTTGTCAGATTTTGACATGCCTGCCAAATTTCCCGGAGCGTTTCTATGTCATGATTAAGGAGCCAGTTTGATTGACACCATACATACAAAAATGCAAGCCATCCACTATCAACACAACTGTGAATCAGTGACAAGTTTCGCTGCAGGTATTCATCAATGCTTTTAGGGTGTAGGTTTGCTTGCTGAGCTATAGGTTTAATATCCAGACGTTTCATTACCTGGCTAGGTAACATCATCAGTGGCGACCTCCAAGTGAAGCGAAGCTGTTGTCTCCTGCTTTCTATTGAGATCTTTCTCCTGGATGGGGTTCCTGGTGTTTGTGGTGATGTCATTTCCTGTTCGTTTTCTGAGGGGTTGATAGATGGCAGCTAGATCTATGTGTTTGTTTATGGCATTGTGGTTGAGTGGCAGGCTTCTAGGAAATCTCTGGCATGTCTTAGCTTAGCCTGTCCCAGGATAGATGTATTGTCCCAGTCGAAACGGTGGCTTTTTTCATCCGTGTGTAGGGCTACGAGGGAGAGGGGGTCGTGTCTTTTCGTGGCTAGCTGGTGTTCGTGCGTGAATCCTAGTATATTCAGACTTTCAATGCAATCCGATCCAATGTGGGAACTAAACCACAATGACGTTGATATTCTGCATCACAAACCAACTATCAAGCCAATTGTACTTCAATGGCGAGATCAGTTCATTTTGCAGCTCAGTTTGTTAAATCCAGAGAGGTATGTTGAAAGGAAAAGAGGTAAACTCACCATCAGTTCTCTCTCACTCTTTCTCTCTCTCTCTCTCTCTCTCTCTATCTTTCTCTCTCTCTCTGTGTGTATTTGTGTGTAAGAGAATAGGCATTTCAGACGATGTTGTTTCCTTTGATCTATCTTGGTCAGAATTGTGGATTCTTCACGCACTGTTCACCTGGCAAGGACATGGTACATGTTGTAACACTGCAAGGAATGCAACTGCACAAGAAGACAGCATACCGCTACATTGTCAAAGGCCATTAATGATTGGCAGTAAATTTTGGCAGGGGCTGGCCCTGAATGATTTTCATTGAAAAGGTCATTGATCGCAACATGAAGAACTTGCTTCTCGATGTAACAGACTATGAAATCCATGGCCTGACTAGTAGGTATGACTGCTTTTCATCTTAAACAATTGTCTTGTATTTGGTCAGTCCTTATTTCTCAGACACACATATATCGCCAGAAGTCAAACATTGCTAAATTCATGAAGTCGACAGAAATAAAACATTGTGATCACAGTAACAATGCAGCAAGTTAATCAACAAACATAGCAACAAGATTGTGTTCCACAAGCAGTGCTGAATTTCTTTTGTCTCTGGTAGAACCGAGGGACACATCAGCAAAATTCTACGGTCAGCAGTTTCAAATTAGAATCTACAAAGTTTAATAACTGTATAGAAAATGGTCAGACGTAAATGAGAGGAGAGCTCTTTTTATTCTGGTTGCTCTGTGAAAGCAGATCAGCCGATGGTCTACACTGGAGACAAGCAGCTTTTATGTTCTTAGAAAACTACAAAACTCAGCAATCAAAAACATGCCAAATGAGCATGTATCGGTAAGTGGCAAGTAATGAGTGCAAACATCTGCATGCAACCGAAGTTGCAATTAATAATGTTAAAGACGAATTGATTCACAAATTAGAAACCAATATCCACATTTTTATCTCAGTGAATGTCAGATAAATTGAAAAAAGAAGAAATTACATTTTATCCGTTTGAGAAATCTTATGGATGTTTACCTAAGTCGTTCAAATTTGAAAAAAAAGCAAATGTGTCATAAAATAGTCATCAAGGCAGCAGACATTCTTATGATTTGCACGGAAAATTTAGCAACAAAAACAGTGGAATTCATAAACATTTAAACATTCAGTAAGTTTTTCCTCAATACGCTTCAGTAAAGCAAATCCTAGGGGGCTGTAAGTCTGAGGGAGAAAAACATCTACATGAAGTTTCTCCTTTGGAGAGATATGTTACCTTTCTGTCATCGATGTTAAGTACCCCATGAAACTCAACATTTTATGCAATCCAGAACTTTGATTCGTTTGGCAACTTTTGGTAAACGAGTTAAAAATCTAAACAAATGGCAGGGCTTGCTTAAAAAAACAGATGTTTTCATCTGTAGATTTTCCAAATTAGGAAGTTCTTTCTGCATCTCAAAGAGGGGATTTCTTTAAATACATTCTTAGAATTAGATTTATGACTATGTAAAATCGTCATGGATTAGATATCACATTCCTGGAAACGGGGGGCAGGTGGACAATACCTCAGTCAAGCAAAATAAAGTTGTATTTCACAGACACAAGAAAATACAATTATAATTGGGATACAACATATCTATGGTTCATGATAATTATCGTCGTCCGACTCCTACCAATTATCAGGTGCTCTCTCACTGAAGAGAGGTAACTGTTGGTGGTTTAACCTGAGAGTCACTATACCTCAGAAGAGCGGACAATGACAACTAAAAGATCAAGGCCAAAGGCTCCAATATCTCCTCCCTAGCTTTCCAGGGACTCCTCAGATAACTCTCATCCAGCCGAGGGAACTTGCCTCATTTCACTCCTTTTAGAATTGGTATCACCTCCTCCTTACTAACTATGAACATTTCTAGTATAATATCCCATATCACATTCTTCTCTTCTACAGTATTCTCCTATTCCTGACTGAAAAAAAAAATGATACACATTCATTTAGCACCTCTCCGATTTCGACAGGGTCCACGCACAACTTCCCACATTTGTTTATGATTGGCCCTATTCCTTCTCTCGTCATCCTTTTATTACTCACATATCTATCGATAGCTTTCGCGTTCTCCTTCTTTATAATTGCTAAAGACTGCTCATGTCCTCTCCTTGTTCTTCTAACTCGTTGTTTAAATCCTTCCTAGCTAATCTGTAATTCTCTCTCGCTTCATCTGAACCAACACTTCTCAAACTCTCATAAGCCTCCTTCCTCCGATAAACAAGTGATGCAATTTCTTTATTAAACCGCTGCTCCTTTCCCTTTTCACTTCCTCCCCGCTTGACAGGGACATACCTCGCAAGGACACACAATATCAGTTCCTTAAACCATCTCCACATTTCGATTGCCCCGTCTCCTGCATTTTCCTACCCCATTCTTGTGCATGCTAAGTCTTGCCTAATGGCATTATAATTGATTAGATTAGATTACTTACAGTGCGGAAAAAGGCCCTTCGAGCCAACAAATCCACACCGCTCCCGCCGAAAAGCAACTCATGCATACCCGTTCCCCTACATTTACTCCTTCAATTTACATAACCTGCACATTTTGGTACTTTGGGAGAAAACCGGAGCAAACCCACGCAGACACGGTGGGAATGTGCAAACTCCACACAGACATTTGCCTGAGTCATGAATTGAACTCGTGTCTCTGGTGCTGTGAGACCGCAGTGCTAACCATGGTGCCACCTTACCCCCATCGATAATTCATGCCCTTCCCATCGCTAAACTAAATGCAAGTGAATTATGATCACTCGCCCCAAAGTGCTCACCTACCACCAAATCAAACACCTGGCCTGGTTCATGACCAAGCACCAGATCTCGTGTGGCCTACCCTCTTGTCGGCACTTCGACATACTGTGTCAGGAAACCATCCTGCACAGATTGGACAAAAACTGATCCATCCGACATACCAGAGTGATGGCATTTCCAGTCAATGCTGGGGAAGTTATTTTCCCCATAATGACCACGCTGTTCCTTTCTCTGTGGAGGTTTTTTTAAAAAACCGCCCAGCAGTGTGACCCCGATTGTCCTGTTTCTAACCTCAGGCATACCACCTCATTCGTCGAATCCTTGTCAAATGTTCTTTCAGCCACCGTTATTCTGTCATTGACTGACAAGGCCAGACCTCACTCTGTTTTACGGCCTAACCTGTTGTTAATGGAAGATCTAAATTCTGGAACCTGCAACAGCCATTCCTGACCCTGCTCTATCCATGCCTCTGGAATAGCCAATGCATCGAAGTCCCTTGTACCTATCCATGCTGCAAGCTCATTTACCTGATTTCGGCTACTTCTAGCGTTCAAGTAGACACACTTCAATCCAGCTTGCTGTCTGCCAGCACATTCCCGTGACCGTGAAATCCTGCCCTTGCCCTCCCTACTCTCATTCTCCTGTGCACTGGAACGATTACGCAGGTTCCCATCCTCCTGCTGAGCTAATATAAACCCACCCGATGATGAAACGATGAAAACAGTCGATCCAGCACCGCTGAACAGAGATCCTGTAAATGAGCTGCCTTGTTGACACTGCTGCCATCTTTATCACTGATTGTTCATGTGGATGTATGTATCTGCGCTGCATGATTGCAGACTTTGATCGTGCGTTTTACAGGTAGTGGGAAAGCAATGATACACTGTTATGCATTAGAGAAAACGGCCTCATGATCGTTTATGAAAGTGGCATCAGCCCTATCTTCGGATTTTTAAAGACAATTGAGCAGTTGCTAAAGATGCAACGCAACTGCTGCATCTCGTCGACATTGAGAAAAACACAATTTATTTAAACACTGTGGTCAAAATACAACAAACGATAAATGAATATCAAATAACAATTCGTTTGGAAAATCTTGCTATGTAAATAATGCTGCAACTATCACGAATTAATTGTTTCAACATTGATATATCCCTAAGACACAATCTTTGGAACAAAAGAAAAAATGAAATCAGGCACAGATTCCCACATGCATCATTATTCAAGGAGAAAAGAATATAAAGAAAAATCCAGACACAGAAGCTGAGACATTCACTGCAGCTTCCAAATCTGTGGAGACCACAAAAGCTTCTGATGCTGCAGTTAATAGAAAAAACAATCTATAGCAATTATTATCTGTGAGATGTGGCTTCAATCATTCAGGTCATTGGAAATGAAACGAAACCCTCCGAAGCTGTAGAGTCAATGGTCTTAAGTAACCAGACCTTCACTTTCGTACAATTTCTCTGAGAGGAAATAAGAACAAAATAACTTATTACAGTGACAGAATTCTCACCACCCCCTCCCCTGCTTCAAAAATCTCCAGCACTACACAGGATTGCTGCATTTTTAAAAACATTTCGTCTTACTCTGTTCGGAAATTGCAGCACATTTATATTACTTTCACTCAAAGCATGCAAACATTCGCTACTACATTCTTTTTCAGTCCATTCTTTATCCCTGCCATCGAATACGTTTGCCTTTCTTCATCAAAGTCACAAAACGCGTTTATGATTGTATGTTTTCTTAGCCTGCCACGTATACAGCTTGCAATTTGAATTGCTGGAACAATAAGATACATTTAACCATTCTGGGAATTGTTTCGGACACATTTCTCGCAATCTAAATTTTGAAAAGTTGCAACGGCAGCAACAAGCTCAACTTTACCTTCGGAATCATGGAAAATTTTCATTAATGATCATTCAGCTTTCTGGAAAAATACCCAATCGATCTTTGAATCTTTATGCTATCTTTATGCAAGATGAAAGCATCGACATCCGCTTCACTTGCATCGATATTCACCTTGAAAACCGTAATGTAATTCGTTGTATTTAACACTTGGGCAATAGTTCACACTGAGGCATTTATTAATGCAGCTTTCTGGCTGTCGAATGCCTTCTGACAGTACACTACCCTTTTTAAATTTTGAGAGCCTCTTTCAAGATTTAGTGAGTGGAATACCACTAAATTTCAATACAAACTTTCAAAATAACCACTCGATCTTACGAATCGCATCAGTGTCCTCCGCATCGTTAGCATGTGAAATTTCCCAAGAATCTTTCCTTTCACATCCCGTGGGGGCATTTGAACATGCCTAACTGCGTGTGTCTGGAAGGTGAACTGGGATTTTGCGACTCATTCTTCGCCAGTTTTATTCGAAAACATGACCCAATAATTCGATCAAACAATTCCGAAACATACTGCAAAAACGTCCTTGCATTTGTGATTAAAAATCACCAGGTCATCCATATGCACCACACAATTGGGTAATCCAGAAATTACTTTATTGGTTAGTATTTAAAATGTGTCTGGCCCATGCTTCCAACAAAAGGGCAGGAGTTTAAATTTATACAGCTCCTTCAAGATCACAAAAACCAAAATTGATTTCACTCTTTCAGATAAAGGTTCCTAGCAGTATGCTCTGCAAAAGTTCAACTTAGAAATGTAAGTTGCTTGTCTCATTTTCTCAGTAACATTTTCCAAATGTGGAAAAACACATGCATCAGAAATTCTAACTGCCCAACTCTTTGCAATAGACCACACATAATCACTCTTATTTGGTGCCATTATCATGGCTGAGTCCCAGTCACTGCAACTCATGCCAGTTGTGTTGCAAGTGTGATGTGGTGAATATGTTTTTTATCTGCGCCAAACTTGGATGATTATTCAGGAAGAATGTTCTATAATTTGTAAAGCTATCCCGATACCTCCAACCTGCATATCTCGCCTGCTAATATCAATAACTCTGTCAGGTAATTTCGATATTCCTCTGAAAAATAGCTCATTTTTTTCATCTCTTCGAGGACTTCATCATTGTCTAATTTATTTTGAGGAAAATCCAATTCAGAATCGCCTAAACTCGACAATCCACTTTGTGTTGTATGCAATCAAATACCTTTTGAGCGGATTCACATGGCGCACTCGATGAGATTTCTTCCTATTTGTCATTCTTAACAAAAATTAACACTAAACGATTACCTTTCGACTTGATAAAGCGTGCCAAACATTGCTTTTAAAGGCTCGTGTGTCGCTGGATGGATCACTAACAGGTTATGGTCATTCGCAAAATTCCAAACCACCTTCCTGCTTGCCGGTGTAATCTTGTGATCTTGAAAGGTCATTTCTGACCTCACTGCTCTCAAAATCCTGCATGTTGGAACTACAATTCAGCATCACCCTGCTGAATTAGTTTAAACCTTCTTGAAGAGCATGAACAAAATCATCCTCGGATCCTGTAATCACTCTGATTTAGGTTTTGGCCAGTCCTGGTTGTAGAGGTCCCACCTACCCCAGAATAAGACGCAATTATCCAGAATAAGACCATAAGCGAATTACAAAATATGATAATGAGGTTATAACAGAATACAGACACAACAGAATAGGATAATATGAATATAATTAATAAGAACATAAGTGAATGAGAACATAAGAACAAAACATATCAGCACATAACTGAGCAAGAAACAAAACGGAGCAAGAACATAAAATAGTCAGATCAAAAGAGAAGAACGACATAAGCTGAAAAGATAAGAACATAAGTGAATAGGATCTTAGGAGCATGTGATTTTGAAATCAAAAGCGATCAAGAAGATAAGAACATAAGTGAATCAGAACATAAATTAATATTTGAATAAGAATATTAGAGCGTAGCAGCGTATAAACATATAAATTTATAGCAGGATAAGAACAAAAGAGCATAAGTACATAAGAGTATTTTGGAATATGGAAATAAGAACAGAAGACAATAATATCACAATAACTCAAATAGAAAGAAGTAAAAATGAATAAAACATGAGAGACTAGGAACAAAAGAACATGAGTAAATTGCAAGACAAGAGAATAAGAACGTATGTGAACACGAACATTACGCATAAGAGAACATGAACATGAACAATAGCTTTCGAGAACAAGAGAAAAGTAATTGAAGTGAATAAGAACATAAGCAAATAAAACATGGTAGAATAATAGAATATGATTAACAAAATAACTGCACAGCAGAATAACAAGGAAGCGAATACGATCATAAGAATAAGAAAATAACAGAATGACAACGAAAAAAAGAGCAGAAGAGAATAAGGGAATAAGATTATAACTGATTAATAACGTAAGGGAATGATAAAATTGATCAAGAACATTTTTTGGATTACATTACAGTGTGGAAACAGGCCCTTCAGCTCATGGGTACGCCGAAGCATAACCCACCCATGCCCCTACATATACCCCTTACCTAACACTACGGGCAATTTAACATGGCCAATTCACCTGACCTGCACATCTTTGGACTGTGGGAGGAAACCGGAGCACCCGGAGGAAACCCACGCAGACACGTGCAAACTCCACACAGTCAGTCGCCTGAGGCGGGAATTGAACCCGGGTCTCAGGCGCTGTGAGGCAGCAGTACTAACCACTATACCATTGTGCCACCGTGCCGCCCACATGTAGCATAGAACAACGCAGTACAGGTCTTTCGGTCCAAGATGTTGCACCAACCTGTGGAAACAATCTGGGTTGGAAAGAGACACACAAAGGAGGCCATCCCAAGAAGTCTTCGAGGTCCATCGGGGACCATTCCAAGCCTAACAGACTAAGGGTTGGCCAAACAAAAGATAAGCGTTTTACTGATAGCTCGAATTCAATTCGGTCGAGTGAGAGAGGTCATGGGGACACAAGAGTGCAGTAAAGTTTCTGAAAGGTTTCTCCAAGCCAAGAACCAAAAGGTCTCTTGATAAATTCAAATTTGAGGATACCCAGAGGATTGGTCAAGAAAACAGCGCAGTTGTGTAACTGGGAATAGAAATTATAAATTTTCTGAAATAAAATTACATGCTGTGTTGGCAAATACCTCTGCATACCGCCTCACAGGTAACGGGGGACTGTACAGATTGTACAGAATAGAAGGGGTCTGCATTGGCAGGTTAGATTTTCCTGCAGATACAATCCTGGAAAAGTAAATGTCTGTACAGACAGAACCAATGCAGGTAGATTGTCTTTATTGTCTTTATTAATTGGTTGTAACCTGGGAAGTTTGGCGACGGACAGATTAATAAGATAAAAATACAAATAGTCGAGTTAACGAATGCTGATAATAAATGACGAGGTGCGAGCGGAGATAAAAGACAATGGGGAGTGAAACTTGAGAAGAAGGACAATACATTGCTGGACTGAAATATATGTCAGGATGATTCAAAGAAATGCAGTTGAAATATGAGGTATAAATTCCCAATATCAAAAAATGGCGTTTTGAAAGTTTCCGGGAATTGGGGGAAAAAAAGTATTCAAAATGTATTAAGCAGGTGGCCAAATGAAGGTAGTTTTGGCATAATTATGTTTGATGAAATGGGAGGATTAATTAAAAATTGCAAACCAAAAGATAATTCGAAAAAGAGGAAAATTAAACGGGAGCAGAAGGCAGAAATATTCAATCTTTTCAGAGAAAAGGGAGAAAAATTGATAAAAGCATACAAAGCACCTGTTGTGACCAGACAGGATGCCAAAGAACAACAAAAGCACCTGTGCAAACTGAAGGTCAGGGAGACAAACTTGTTTTCTGTACAGACTTGCAGAAGCTGGGCAAACCCGCTCCCTACTCGAATACAGAAAAACCAAAGCAATGTCCTTGGTTAAAGGGAACGGTGGAAACAGAAGGTGAAATTGAATTCGTTGTGGACAAGGCCGTGAAAAATAAACTGAACCAGAGAATGGAGGAAGTGAAGAAGTTAATCTTGGAAAAGCAGAACGAGACAAAGATGTTGCGGGAGGAAGTCCGGAAAAAAAAAACACAAGGGGAGAATCAGGAGGAAGAACTTAGATTACTGCAGACAATACCAGAATAAAAACAAATCGAAGAATTTCGAAGCTACAAAAGGCGTATCGAAGGGAGTCAGATGGAAAGTGACCCATGGAAGGGGCAAAATGGAGTAGAAAAGCATGTTCTGAGGAGGGCCAGCTGGAAATATTAGGGGACGGATCGGATGAGTTGGAGATGGAAACGTCGGAATCGGATGTGGAATCGCTCGATAAGGATCATAGCAGGGAAAAAGCCCCCGAATGGCAAAAGAATGATGCATTTGCTCATAAAGGTTGAGGGGAGAGTCAGGAGAGTCACCTGTGTCCCAGACTAATGCAGAGGCATGAAAACCTTGGCTTGAAAATATTGTTACAGTTGCAAATGGAATGACTGAGAGAAATTCAGATTTTGCCCAGTTGGTTAAGCAACTATGCTTCACAACCAAGATCAATGAGGCTAAATTTCCTAACTTCGACTGTCTTGGAATATAAGTGCCTCATTACCTTACAAGCACGGAATAGACTGAAAAGAAAACTGAGGTAGTGAGAAAGTTGAAAAATGATCTTCTGTATGTGTGTGTTTGCGAGTGTGTGCCCTCTTCATGATGTCCACAGAATCACCCATGACACTTTGAAACCAATTCCAATCCCTACACGTGAATTCAAAAAACACCACAATAAAATACATGCAAAAAGGCAATGGCCCTGACATCCTACACGCAAAAGGACTGAATGCTGGTGCTGCACAAATAGCCGCGCCTCTGGAGAAGATGTTCCATTCCAACTCCAACTCTAACATCTCCCAGACAATTTGGAAAATTGCTCAAATTTTTTCAGTCCTGTTAGTGGAGAATAATTAAAATCTGATCAATTGGCACTCACTCAGTCCTATCATGAAAATCAAAGTTCCTTTGACAGAGCTGTCAAACAGGATAGAAATAATCTGTTGTGTGTGGTTTTCCAGTAGCTTCCCCATGCAGAGATGGAGCTTTTGTGGAAATGTCATTGGATTATACATTCAGACCAGGCCAATGACCTGGAAACTAGTGGAAGTTAAAAACAATTAATTAAATATGGAGATCTAAAATCTGGTATCAGTAAAAGTGACCTTGACGGCAATGGTGTTAATTGTCAACACCAATGTGTTTCGCAAGTATACTTTCAGAAGTCAATTCTACCGCAAGGCGCTGGTTAGGTTGGAAGTGACTCCAGACAATTAGACATGCGATGAACTCTTCAATGGTTTCTGAAATGGCCAGCAAGGCACTCAATTCTATAAAACTGTTCCGGGGTTTTAAAGGATGAAACCGGACAGAACACCCGGAACCATACTCTGATTTGGAAAACAGAATGGATAAAACAGTCCTGGCGACATTTCAGAGGGCTCCTTTCTAAAATCTGAGAACTTGTGACAACATTTACAGAGCTTTCCCACAAACTGGACAGAAGCAAGCGAATGAGGTGAATAATCCAACACATTCGGATTCCACCATTTCGAGTTCATGGCAAACATTTCCTCAATGACTTTATACCCACAATGTGCATATAACTAAATGTGATTAACCGTCAGAAGGATATCAAATACAACCTTGAGAAGTCTCTTCATTCCATCAATTTTTCTCCCTGTTCAATACAATAACGGTCGATCCTTTGTCTCCACATTATACTCCTTTCCATCGTCATCACTTTACTGTCTAAAAATGCTTACTCGTATTCACTTCCATGCCTTCAACAGTCTATATAATAGTGAAATCCAGAGTTTCACCAGTCTTTGAGTGCAGACCTTTATTCACATCTCAATGCAGAGTGGCCTGCCTTACCTAATTCTGGCTCCTTATTTCGACGTCCCAGCTAGGGGAATTAGAATCCGTTCTTCTATTTGGTTTCTCCTTGTCAGAGTTTATTATATTTCACTGAGATGCTCACTCATTCTTTAAATCGTCATGGAAGTCAGGTCCAGTCGACTGAAACTCAACTCACAAAACAAGCCTGTCATCTCAGCAATCAGTCCGGCCATCCTTCGCTGCTCTCAAAGAGTATTAATGACGTGGAATGCCCTGCATGCAACAGGTAGAAGCCTTGTCAACTTTTACGATATGTAAATGGTCATCATATAAATAGATGGATCATTATTGAATAGAATAGGTTAGATCAACATCTTATTGTTTTCACATTTCGGAAAGACATCGAGGGCCGAAGGTCCTGTACTGTGTTGTAATGCTTTGATGAGATCACATCTGGAGAAGTGAGTACAGATTTAGTCTCCTTACTGAAGAAACGTCAATGTTTCATTGGGAGCAGCTCAGAGATGGTTCCCTCAAGTGATTCCTATAATGGAGAGGGTTAACCTATTTGGCAAAATTTACTAGGTTGATCCAATACCCACGGGATATTATAGGATGAAAGCTGATCTTCTTCTTTCCTGGTGCACTAAAATGAGTCAGCAACAGAAGCCAATTACACCGGAAATGGAGGAATTCATTCTGCTTCTCCAGCCCGCTACACAGGAACATCAGCAATGTGCTCAGGCCTTCGACAATGTTATGCTGGAACAGCATGAGGCTATCTAGATCCTTGAGCCTGATTATAGTGATAGGAGGAGGGCAGTCAACATCTTGAATGTGTTGTGGAGGAACGTGAGAAAACCTGAAACTGTTAGGCAGCAAAAGAAAATTCCGTCAGCCCTCAAGGCTCTGACACTTTAACAGGATGAGGACGAACAGACCTTGAGTCTCTTACTCAGGAACAGGTGCAGCAAACTCATACCATGAAGCTATATTGGACGAATATCAGGAGAACTTTCAGCCCCATCACTTTGTCAACCAGGAACACAACGAGTCCTTTTGGATATTCATATCTGTTACACAGCAATCAGGACATTTGTGTTACACTTTTAGGCCCATTACACAGGAAGTGAAAGAAAACGTAGAGTTTAAAGAAAATAAAAAAAACACAGAATTGTCAGCTTCACTGTGCAATGCAATTAGTGAGCAAACTATTAGTTTCAAAGGCATTTTGTTAATCTATGATCGAGGAATTAATGTCAGTAGTATTGCGAAGTAAAACCGCAACCCGTTAGAGCAGTGTGGTTTTATGAAAATAGCTCGTGATTGAATGTTTTACTCAAGTTCATTAAAGTTTGACAGTACACAAGATGGATAATGGGGACTTGGAGATGTAAAGTTTCTGGACTTCAGAAAATATTGAGTAAGGTGATGCTCTTAGACTAATTGGCAAAATAAGAGCACGTGCGGTTTGGACAAATGTATCAGTTTGTATCGAGGAATGGTGAATCAACAAAATACAATGAGGTGAAATAGATGGATCGTTTTCTGATTAGCAACTTGTGGGTTGCAACAGAGTCCAGTCCTCAGGCCCCAACTATTTGCAATCTACATTATCACTTCCAGATAGAAAACAAATTACAGGCAAACTTTCAGATGGCACTAAAATGGGGGGAGCAATAGTTTGCAAAGACGATAAAGGAAATTTCAAATGGTTATGAATACTTTTGGTGAATGGGCCAACATGTAGAAGTGAAATTTCATGCGTATAAGTGTGTTGTCATCCATTTTGATCAGCAAAATATAAAGGCAACATATGATTTGGATGGAGAGAAACACCAGACTATTCGGGTGCAGAGAAATCTGGGTGTCACTGAAATTTTACATGCAGGTACAGCAGGTAATAAAAAAGGCAAGTGCGATTTCTCAATGCATGTGGTATAAAAGTATAGAAGTATTGTTCCAACCGTGCAAGACATTTTTGGGGTCTGCAGCTGGAGTATTGTGTCCAACTGCAACCGGGTATCAAACAGGAAGCAGGCGCTTACGGTAAATCAGTCTTAATCCATTTTACTCAAAGTATCCACTGCAGACTGATATTGAGTAGCTTGGATCCACAACAACCCATATCAATGATGTTAAGGAGCGGAAAGGAGGAATTGTATGATGACACTGAGATAAGAAGGATATTAGATTAACAACAGATTATGGAGAGAGTGCGAATCGATATAAAAAGATAAATTCAATGTACCGTAGTTTGGTTGGTGGAAATTTCATACCTTATCCAAGTTCTATCTGTTTTTCAGGAAGAATGGGAAGACGTATGCTACTGAAAAGGAGAGACAGTGCAGGACTTATTAGAACAATGTGCACTGGGGAGTTCACTCGAACACGTTCAGCCATTCGGACGTGTTACTCCATCTCTCTGATCATCTGATAAATGCCGTTCCCAGTGAACGCAAAGCTATCAGTACGCAAGGGATATTGTGATGTGATTGTTTGGACGTGGAAAGTGGCCAAGGAGAGGGAAGTTTAACGGAAGGCCTTTATCCGAGATGGTAAGCATTCTAACTACGTAGAAACTCGAAGACGATGTGAAAGGCTGATTGCTTCGGAACAGAGATGCTGTGGCTTCTGTCAGGCAGCCGATATTAAACAACATAATGTACTGTGCATGGTAACACTGCAATATCTGTGCAGGGACAGTTCATTCGGCTCCTCTACGAATTCCCACTGACAGACGGAACTCACAGAGTCATTTAAACCATCAGTAATCCCTCTACATTGCGAAAACAACGATACATACAACAAATGCACGTTGAGGGCGAAAACATCATGTTTATCTCATCCAACATATATCATCCAAAACCGATTGCTGATACGGATGTCTAACATACTGCCAGATGATGGGATATGTCAACCACGCCTGCATGGAAAGTTGTAGATCACAAAACCTGAAGAAAACCCAACCTTAACAGCCATTCGTCCAATCGTGCTCCACCTGCTGTAAGGTTTCAGACCATGTTGAAGGAGGTGACACAGCTCTATGTCCAGCTCCTTGTTTAATCAGCGTCTCTCACACTCTGTTCCTGGGTTAAGAGTAACTTGCGAAAATGTCTTGGAAATCCCAGTGGTTATGGTAGATCACTTTCCCAATGGTTTTAGAGCTTTACCCTCTGTTGCTCATGTTGTAGACCATGGTGCTACAACTACAGAGGCCATTATCCTTTCAGAGTTGGTCACCAATTCCACAGGTTACAAATAATGCCTGAGGCGAATCACAGCACAAGGTCCAGCAAAATATATCCAACACATCTGCAAACATTTCAAGATCAGGAATCAGTCAAACGCCCCTCAGCTGCATGTATTATGGGTAAGGCCAGCATCCTCAAATGATTTCAAAGATAGCTCGGCACTAACGTTTTCTTATTGAAAGATGGAGGTGCAGTATGTGTTCAGGCCAGATGCGACTTCTCAAACTATTCAACAAAGGCAGGTGTATCCGATTTAAGCATGATCAGATTAGATTACTTACATCATGGAAACAGGCCCTTCGGCCCAACAAGTCCACACCGACCTGCCGAAGCGCAACCCACCCAGACTCAATCACACATTTACCCCTTCAGCTAACACTACGGACAATTTAACATGGGCAATTCACCTAACCTGCACATCTTTGGACTGTGGGAGGAAACCAGAGCACCCGGAGGAAACCCATGCAGACACGGGGACAATGTGCTAACTTCACACAGTCAGTCGCTCGAAGCAGGAATTTAACCCGTGTCTCAGGCGCTGTGAGACAGCAGTGCTAACCTCTGTATCACCGTGCTGCCCATTATTATTAGTTAAAATAAAAACAAAGGGAATAGGAACTTATTGTAGCCTAACTATTATAAAACGTAACACAGTAACAGACACTGCATCTTCTATGCGTGAATGGTTACATTATTGTAACATTTCAGAATCAAAAATCCACATTCCATCACAGATTTGTATATGCAATTCTCCACTCCAAGAGGCCACGACATGATACTGAAGCTTCCAACCTTTCTTTGACCACAAACAGCTTCCGACTACTATAAGTAATGCAGAAAATATTAAGCTGAGTCTGTGAGTGCTGGCAATTCCCCTTCCATTGTTATCACCATTTTAAAACAAACCATAAGATCTTACAAGGTATTTTCAGTAGCCAGTTTAGCAACTCGACATTTATAACGTCTATTCATAAAAAAAGGATCGATCGAATTTTTTTTTTTAAAGTGACAACATCTTGACACAATTTAGTTGCCGGGTCCTTCATAATAATACTTGAGAGTCGTCATTGTGCTACTGAACACACCGTCTGTTGAGAGGGACAAACACAGACGTTAAGTGGACAGAGAGAGGCCATGTTTGAAAGAAAAGTCAAATCTACTAGAACCCACCGTCGAACATGGAGCACCACATGAGACTCGCAAGGATTTGAACAACGACCCGACGCAAACAATTATTTGCTTTTGAGAGTGAAATACCAGCACTTGAAACGCAACTGATCAAAAACCAAACCCAGGGAAAGATGGAAAAGGACAGAAAGATTCACATTGAAGATAGAGGCAGCCAATTAACTAACGAAGACCATGTTGTGGAAACATGGTGGGACTGACTGGAGGAGTGAGACCTTACATGGTCAAATTGCAAGAATGACAATATTGAATGAATATATCGCCAGAACAGCTGAACTGTTTTTTTTTTTCATCAGATTTTGAAATCGCCCTGACGAAACCAGCCCACCTACCATAGAATGCTACAAAACGACATCCCACCATGGAGAAATGTGTAGACCTTGTTAGTTTGTATTCAGATAACTGGAATACCGGCCCAGTTTGGCAGCATTGCAAACCGTTGCTAATTTATCGGGCTACACTGAGGATAGGGAAAAAATGAGGACTGCAGATGCTGGAGATAAGAGTCGAGAGTATGGTACTGGAAAAGCACAGCCAGTCAGGAAGCATCCGAGCACCAGGAGGATCGAAGATTCGAGTTTCCTGATGAAGAGCGTATTTGGTCTGGAAATGCCTTTATTTTAACATCTCCAGCGGATTATCATATCTGTCAGTGAAATGCCCCTCAATTTCTGTCCCTATTGATTACCCAAACCTCCTGCAAAATGTTCATATTTAAACTGATGTCATCTATGTGTGTTCCTTCTTATACAACAATTTTTAAACACACATTCCCCAAAACAATCATACATACACACAGAAACACACACAGACACACACACACACACACACACATACAACCCCTTCCCTTCTACTTGTCCAAAGGAGACGCAGAGGCACAAATTTGTGGGAGATTTATTTAATGTCACGGACAGCAACGGCTGCAAATCTTCCCGTTATCAACATTTAGCTATTGCAATTGTAGTCGAAAACATGGTGCTGGAGAAGCACAGTCGGTCAGGCAACGTCAGACGAGGAGGGAAATCGACATTTGGTGCACACGCCCTTCATCAGCACTTCGTTACCCACTATTTATTGGAAGCCACTAAATGTCCCAATTATCATCTATTTACCCTCTAACCAGATCGCTGTCAACTACTTTATCTGTCCAACCGTTCTTCGCTCTCTTTCGACTTTGACCCCATCTACCATTTACTCGTTACCCCCTCCCGCACCCTACATTCTCCATGTAAACTATCATTTTCCCAGCTGCCCTGGGTTCTGAAGAAGAGCCATCGGACCCGAAATGTTAATATTGCTTTCTCTTCAGAGATGTGCCAGGCCTGCTGAGGATTTCCTGCAACTTCTGTTTTTGTTTTCGTTGCTTTTGTTGATACTTTCAGCTGATTATTTGTACATGGCAAGAAAATGATGCATTTAAATCGGTATCTTCAGACGTGATTGCTAACTGCGAAGAATCAAGTGAAAGAAGTCAATTGCATTTTTGAATGGACTTGGAATATGTAGCTTTACTTACAGTAGAATAAATCAATGTATATTACATTTTTCGTAATCAGAAATCTGCACGTGACCATCAATGAAACACGTTCTATGACAGTGGGGAATTAACTGTCTTCCATAACATGTTTACTTGTGTCAATAAATTTAAATATTTTGCAACGTTAGCATCCCACTCGAGTTCCAGCAAGGCACTAACACAGTCCGATTGCCTGTAGCACGTAGGCAAAGCTCATTTCAGAGAGAATGCATTATCCAATTGACAATGTGTTAAAAATATACTATAATACGCTTGCTGTTATTGGTGTCCCTGGTAGGTAACATTTTTTTTCATTTTTTATTGCAAAACTGAATTTGTGATATCCATTTTCATTCTGTGGATGCTTATGTTGATATCTAATGCAAATTCACATATATGCAGGTACTAATTCAGTGATATAGTTCCGTTCAGCCAAATGACTTCAATGATACTGGAAATTACAGTTATTTCATTGTGTGAACGAAACATCAGCTTGACGCTGTTGGTTGTCTAAATTATGAAGTTGATATCTTCAGTACAGTTAATAATATCAGGAAAGTCTCTGAGGTAAACTACAATTTGGAGCACCTGTCAGTGCAATTTTGAATTAATATTAATTACAAACTCAACTATGATAGTGGATATCAGTAAACTCTGCAAATGGAAGCATTGTTCTCTGAGGAAGTGCAGTAAGTGTAGCTTAGTGATCCTAATTTTGATGTTATTTTGGCAGTATTTGTTATTGCAGTTATATGCAGTTTGCTTTGCTAACGGGAAGTTGGTTGTAATTTTTAAAAATAATTGTTTGAAAAACTACATATTATCCAATGTACAAAACAGTATTAAGTTCAAAACGGAGAGGCTGGTCAGTCTTTTTTTTTGTCCATTTCAAGATAAATGCCTTGTTGCTGTTCTTTCAATGATTGTGCTCTTTCAAGGTAACGAGTAAATGGTAGATGGGGTCAGAGTCGAAAGAGAGAGAAGAACGGTTGGACAGATAAAGTAGTTGACAGCGATCTGGTTAGAGGGTAAATAGATGAAAAATACGATTGTCAACTGTGTATTGTCAGAGAAACTCTGGGATAATGTTGTTTACAAACTCATGACCTCCATACATTTGATGTATGAATAATTTGAGGGCCTGGGTGTTACGTTATGAATTGTCATGCCGCCAAAGAATTGTATCCTTTGCGTAATGAGTGAGCTCCAGCTATTTTTAGGGTAAAACATGGCGAGGTAGAATTAAAACTGCATAAAACGGGAATCAGAGATCCAAATTAATTGGATGTTTTCAGATTATAACTCTTTCAAAAAGTGAACATCTGCAGAACACTGTATGAAGTTTTAAGCTCAGAACTTGTCGAATATTAGGTGTGTTCAGTTAGAGTGGAGATAGTATTCAAAAGAAAATTAACCAACCCCACATCTACCTCTATTCTTGCAGAAATCTTGTGTAACTGTCCAGTGAATTTGTGAACAGTATTTGGAAATTATGAACCCATTTTCTCTCCCGCAGTTAATATAGTCGCCATTGCGATCTTATCCAAGGGAAAGTGCGGTCTCTCAAAGTGCACCACTTACTACTTGGTGGCCATGGCAACAGCGGATCTGCAATTTATTATCACCGAAGTCACACTATGGCGGATCATTTATTACTACTTCCCGGGATCTTTCATTTTCATTACTCCTGTCTGTAGTGTTATCAATGTCTTGCGATGTGTTACCACTGAATGCTCTGTCTGGTTCACGGTTACTTTCACTTTAGATCGATGTATAGCCATTTGTTGTCAGAAATTAAAACCAAACTATTGCACTGAGAAAATTGTTCATGTGGTTCTAGCAACAACCTCGATTGTGCTCTTTTTGAAAGATGTCACCTACTACTTCACGCAAGAACCTGGAAAAATAATTAATAATATCCCATGGTTCTGTTACATCAAGCCAAGCTACTACAATGAAATTGGATGGATACTTTGTGATTGGTTTGATAATATTATGACTCCATTGCTCCCATTCGCATTCATTTTATTGCTCAATGCTCTGACAGTGAGTAGTAGAGTCCGTAAGGGACTAAGAGGACACAGTACCGCACAGAATTGCGGTGACCCAGAGATGGAAAGCAGGAGGCGGTCTGTAGTTTTACTTTTCACTATATCGGGCAGCTTCATTCTTCTGTGGTTCGTGCATGTTGTTGATTTCCTCTATTACAACTTTACAGGAGCAAATGCCAGGGCTTACAACAATTCGGAATTCATATTTCAAAGAGTTGAGTTTATGTTGCGAAACTTAAATTGCTGCATGAACACGTTTATTTACCTGGTGACTCAGTCTAAATTCAGACAGCAACTCAAGAATGCGGTGAAATTTCCTGTTTCAGCAATGTTTCAATTCTCTCAGAAGTAGCTAAATTACAACATTGCACAATTGAGTTCCAAGTTTCAATTTCACGGATATAATATTTCACATCCGGATCTCAGGATAGAGTCCAGAACAATTCCATGACGAATTGCTGGTATAATTAATGTCAAAGGAGCAGGGTGATCGATACTGTCACACCTAAATGACAAGAAGAGAATCATCAGTCACTATCTCATTTCCACAGCCATGTATATAATTTCCTGTCTCCTGTTATATTGTTCAGAAGTAGTAAACTACATCGTGCAAAAGAAATACTGCAGCGTCTTTTTTCTTATTCATATCGGTTGATTGTTAATGCATTGATTCTTCATTCTTTATTATTCGGTCCCTTCAATTCTGTCAATCCCAAAACGTAACACTTCTCCATATCTCTGTCCGTATCTCTTTGTCTCTCTCTCTCTCTCTGTGTGTGTGTGTGTGTGTGTGTGTGTGTATGTGTGTGTGTGTGTGTGTGTGTGTGTTTGTATGTGTGTCTGTTTGTGTGTGTGTTTGTATGTGTGTCTGTTTGTGTGTGTGTGTGCTCGGAACACGAATCGAACTGTTCAAATCAGGAAAATCTTGGCAATGGACAGTGGTACCAGCTTATTACTGAGGCACTTTAGGCCAGCAGCACGAATTATCTGAAAATAATTCATGGACTGCAGGTCCTGTGAATGAATTATTCGGTCAATTTTACTCAGTTAGAGTGAAAAGATTAGACCCACTCAGCGAAGTGCAGATGTGTGTACCAGTGGAATCACCATGCAGCCATGGAAACAATTAATACACCGTGTGTTGCTTCATGCTAATATTTCTTACATGTCAACATTCAGCAATTATAGGGAGCACTCAGGAATCCTACAAAATACGGGGTCAGATATAAATTCTGCAGATTTATCCAATTCGTTCATTCGAACAACAACACTTGCGAAGAGATGATGAGGCAGCCATCATTTATCAAACTTAAGAATTGCAAATCACGGAGTTTTATTTCAGAGATTTGACCTTTTGACCATCATGTCTGCACCACCTCACTGAATGGTCATCGTGACTTAGTGTAATTTCTGTTCCTCGTCTTCACAACGTAGAATATGATTTCTATTGAAATAATCATCCAATAACCTCTCTAACACATCAACTGTACCCACTGAATCGACATATTCCTCCCCCTGAATTCCAGATTATAAATGCTCGATGTGTTAGAAGGAACAATCTCATATTGCCTCTGTAGCAAGAAGCATAATATCTGTGCACGCACATTAGTTAACGTTATGAAGAGTTTCAAGATCTCATTGTCATATCAATGCTCGAGCTATCAGAATACATTAGATGCTCGGGCTTCTGTGGCGAGTAACTCATCTCCGATCCCCAAAATGTATGATCAGCATCTAAAAGGGAAATGTGAATTGCTTGGATCAGTGAAGATCAAAGAACACCTTGAGCTTCTCAATGCAATGCAGCAAGAATTGAAGTCGTGTCTCTTTCTCACGTTCCATTTGCAAAATAAGACGCTAATTCTCACCGGACTTTAAACAAAAGATACCTGTGAACACCCTATTTACGCATGAAGCTTCTGATACGACATGCATCTATTAAACCACAGAAAATATTATCCAGAATAGAGCCCTAAATAAGGTCTTAAATAAGTTTTTATTACTCTAAACATTACTTCTTAGTTGGAGACTGACTCGTCGCAAGTCTGCGGAAGACAGGAATCATCAAATTTGCAGTTAGTAAGGGAGACGTTCTGTGTGGTGGGTTTTTTTTTCTCTCCATATGAGAGAACAACGGAATGAGTAAATTGGAATACTTAGTGAATTAAGAGTTCAGTGTTCTGAGGGAAGGCGTGCTTCATTTAACATTTATTGTCATGCGTTAAGTGATTTGGGAACGGAGTTCAATGAAGGTGGGTGGACTTTTTTTAAGCCTCGAGCATTTCGTTTCCAATTTTGTGCATCAGTACGATCACGTAAATCTGTATCTGCTATTATTAGAAGCAGTAATACTACGGATCGCATTGTATCATCAGTATTGTGAAATGAACCCACTGCGGCAAGATAAGTTGTGCATTGAAGATTTGTTAATGAAAACTTAATTCATTAGAAAAATTGTTTAATTAGTACATTTCAGAGATGTTCTTAAGATAGTGGACGTTAAATTTATAAATTGACGGTCATGGATGATATTATTATTCAGGGATAACTCAAATACAATTAGCGTTTTCAAATCGTTGGCTCTTCGGCTTAAAATTGTTAACCTGGACACCAAGGTGGAACATCGAAGAGAGGAAAATAATCAAAGCAGTGATTTGTTTTTTTCTTTTACGGCCGACTTTTCAGATTTGCACAATGGTCATTGAAACTAGGGTATCAATGCACATTCAGAATGCAGGAGAATCCAGATGGCAGAAACGCAGAACGTTCAGTTTTGTCAAGGTCCAATATTTTTGACTCCTTGAATGTGAAAGCAAAAGGCCGTGGATGTTGGAAGTGTTTAAAAAATGCAGAAAATCGCTTTCCAAATGTTTCTAAAATGGCTGCGCTTTGCCAGTCTTTTGTCTAATACATTCGTTGTATATCTGGCTGACATATATTTAATATCCTTTTCGAACTGCGTTAATAAAATGTTAGTGAGGTGACATCTCGGACCGTTGCAATCCGTTTGCTGGAGGGAGACACAAAGTGCCCTGAGGAATGCATTTTTCACGGTATGATACTTGGCAATAGTGAAAGAACAAGTCATGATCTCCACATCAGGACTGGAAATACTTTGGGGAGGTACAGGGAGGCAATGGTGTTCCCAATGGACCAAAGGTTCTGTGACATGGAAAATCCAAGATATGGATTGGAAAGAACTATAGATTCAGGACGAGGAACACACCACCGAAACTGAGGCAAAAGAAATAGTGAGAGCAAACAATGGGGCGAAGGTTGTGGTGAAACGAATACAATGCAAACACAGAACAAGTGGGCAATGATCAAATGCGTTACCAGGATAAATGAAAAGGTGGAACCGCCAGAGAATAGTGGAATTATAACTGCACAATGGTAATAGTTACGGTAAATATAAACAGTGATTTACGAATTCACAATAGGAACCTTTCAGTTTCGGAATGAATCCATTTTCACAGTTTTAAATGATATTGAAGTGCAAATATATGGCCCCAGCAATAGTAGATAAGTATCCAATTTAAAAGCATTTTTTGTGTTGCATAACTTTTTTTTTTGCAAAGAAATGTACGGAGCAAATCAACGTAAATGATTCGTGTTGAAAGCTCACATTGTTAACATTACCTGAAGAATGACGTCTTATACTGATGTTAATACTTATTTTATCTTACTTCAACTTTATTAAATAAGAAGTCCATTAAACGTTCATGTGACTAGAATTGGTGAATACCATGAAGGTATTTATGATGTGAGTATTGAAGAAATGCTGTCATACTGAAATTATTGGAGGACAATTCCATGAACTCAGGATACGTATCGCTTGAAAGTAGCAACTCGTTGAAATCGCTGAACATTTGTTTGGAAAATAACCTGTTAAGTTGCAATATTCATGGGGAGTTTTCACTCCAGTCATTGCTTGCACGGACCTCTATTGTTCACCATCACATGTCCTTTTATATCGAACAAAACGTGCCTTTTTTGGTTAAAAGGTGACATGATGTTATTCACTGCATTGATTTACATGCAGGTTTGGAACAGATTACTTATTTCTTTGCAAAATCATCAAAATGCAGAGGTGGGAGAGCGTTCAGTTATTCTTGCCTGACACAAACTTCATGCAATTGAATTTTAAAATCAGCATTTCTTTATACAACACAAATGAGAATGAGCCAGTGTTGGATTCAGAGTGAACTTTATTTTCCAAAACGCAGTAACGGTAAGGCTGAAGATCATACTTTTACTTATATTAATAAATAATATGCATCATCGTAAGTAAAGTGCACACTACACTACGTTACCAAACATTCAGAAAACTGAAGTAAGAAACAGAGCACAAGTTAATGCTACTGAATTTACTCAGATGAACAAGTAAACTAATGGCCGTGTGAATGGAGAGTCAATCTTTTTTTTTCTCGTTTGCATTGTACAAAATTGACGAAATAATCAAATGATTTCTAAATAAAATTCATGACATTAGCACCATTGTGATATACACGTTTTTTAACATTAAGACCTTTTCTTTTCTGTTACTGATTATGTAATAAGATTCTAATTCCAGTGTTTGAAGTACTGACAATCATATATGTAAAAATGCATATCGATTATCAGTTGCCATTGAATGTGTTGTGTATGAAGAAGCTAGTGAGTGTTGAGCTGATTTAATTCGTGTTGCGTCTTGACTTTGTTTATTTTGTATTATAATATTCTCAGCATTTACCAGAGTGGCACAGTCCCACAGTGATTAGCACTGCAACCTCATCGTGCTGCGGAACTGGTTTCAATTCCAGGACTGAGTAACTGCCTGCGTGAGTTTGCGAATTTCCCCAATATCTGCTTACGTATCTTGCGGGTCGATTAGATTAGTTTCTCGTCAGTTTGGAAACAGGCCATTCAGCCCAACAAGTCCACTCCGACCGTCCGAACAGTAACCCACCCAGCCGCATTTCCCTCTGACGAATGCACCTATCATATGGCCAATCCATCTGGCCTGCACATCTTTGGATTGTGGGAGGAAACGCGAGGACCCGGAGGAAATCCACGCGGGCAAGGAGAGAACGTGCAAACTCCACACAGACAGTCTCTCGGGGCTGGAACTGAACTGGAGCCCCTGGCGTTGTAAGGCAGCAGTGCGAAACACTGAGCCACCATACCACCCCACGGTGCTCTGCTTTCCTCGCAATGATGTGCAGTTTGACGAATTGGCATGCTAAAGTTCCCATAGGTGTTCAGGGATGAATAGGTTGGATTAAATATAGAGTGTTGGGGTGGAAATTATTTTGTGGACTTGTAGAGCCGAAGGCCCTGTTTCCACGCTGCAGGGATTCTATGGTATTAAATAGGATTCAGGACCAACACTTCTCTTCTAAAAGACCAGGTCTGATGCTTCAGGCAAAATAAGAACTAAATGGCCTTGAGATAATTGCTGGTGTGCGTGCATTTACAGTTGACACGTGCTGATGGCATCGATAGGTAGGTCTGTAAACTGGCTGAAAAATGAACATGATACATTACCGAAGCAATCTGCTTCAGCCTTGATTTTAAGCACCATCTGGTCAGACACACAACTTACACAGTCTTTTAGTAACGTTATTATTGCAGATTATGGAATTTAAGTTTCAGCAGATGAGGGCATCTTTTATTCACAACTCACAGAGTTTACTGCAATTTGCAGTAACAGTACTATTTTACTATATAGAACATTGACATGTGTAGAGGGCATATCGACACTCTGAGGGTTGTAACCTTCCAAAAATGTTATCGAAGATCATCCTCAGAGTACGTTTCTTGGAAAATGACTCGTGCAATTCGGAGAATCACAACATATGACAGCGAAGACGGACGCTATTCGGCGCATTATGTATGTTACAATATTAGAAGTGAATACAACACACGCTTGACAAACAACATATGATTTTCTGCTTTCACTATCCATAGCCTGGACATCTCAATATAGAATTGAAATGAATTCAGAAACCATAAGACCATAAGACAAAGGAGTGGAATTAAGGCCATTAGGCCCATCGAGTCCACTCCGCCATTCAATCATGGCTGATGGGCATTTCAACTCCACTTACCCTTGTGACATCAAGAATTTATCAATCTCTGCCTTGAAGACATTTCGCGTCCCGGCCTCCACTGCACTCCGTGGCAATGAATTCCATAGGCCCACCACTCTCTGGCTGACGAAATGTCTCCGCATTTCTGTTCTGGATTTACCCCCTCTAATTCTAAGGCTGTGTCTACGGGTCCGAGCCTCCTCGCCTAACGGAAACAATTTCCTAGTGTCCACCCTATCCAAGCCATGTATTATCTTGTAAGTTTCTATGAGATCTCCCCCAATCTTCTAAACTCCAATGAATACAATCCCACGATCCTCAGCCGTTCCTCGTATTAGACCTGCCATTCCAGGGATCATCCGTCTGAACCTCCGCTTGACACGCTCCAGTGCCTGTATGTCCATCCTGAGGTGTGGGGACCAGAACTGGACACAATACTCCAAATGGGCCCTTACCAGAGATTTATAAAGTCTCAGTAGCACAACAGTGCTTTTATATTCCAAACCCCTTGAGATAATTGACAACATTGCATTCACTTTCTTAATCACGGACTCAACCTGCATGGTTACTTTTAGAGAATCCTCGACTAGTACTCCCAGATCCCTTTGTACTTTGGCTTTATGAATTTTCTCACCGTTTAGAAAGTAGTCCGTGCTTGTATTCTTTTTTCCAAAGTGCAAGACCTCGCATTTGCTCACATTGAATTCCAACAGCCATTTCCTGGACACTCTCCCAAACTGTTTAGATCCTTCAGCAGCCTCCCCACTTTCTAATTAATACCTGCCTGTCCACCTAACTTTGTATAATCGGTAAACCTCGCTAGAATGCCCCCAGTCCCTTCATACTGATCATTAATATATAACGTGAACAGCTGCGGCCCCAACATTGAACCCTGTGGGACACCGCTTGTCACCGGATGCCATTCTAAAAAAGAACTTTTTATCATAACTCGCTGCCTTATGTGAGACAGCCAATCCCCAATCCATGCCAGTATCTCACCTGAACACCATGGGCCCTCACCTTACTCAGCAGCCTCCCGTGTGGCACTTTATCAAAGGCCGTTTGGAAGTCTAGGTAGACCACATCCACTGGATTTCCCTGATCAAACCGACTTGTCACCTCTTCAAAGAATTCCAACAGGTTTGTCAGGCAAACCCTTACCTTAATAAATCCATGTTGACTTGCTCTAATCCGACCCTGCTCTTCTAAGAATTTAGAAACCTCATCCTTAATGATGGATTCTAGAATTTTACCAACAACCGAGGTTAGGCAAATTGGCCTATTATTTTTCATCTTTTGTCTTGATTCTTTCTTGAACGAGGGGGTTACAACAGCGATCTTTCAATCATCCGGGATTTCCCTGACTGCAGTGACTTTTGAAAGACCTCAACCAACGCCTCCACTATCTCCTCAGCCACCTCCCTCAGAACTCTAGCCCATCAGGGCCAGGAGATTTATCAATTTTAAGACCTTTTAGCTTTTCTAGCACTTTCTCGTTGTAATGGCAACCATACTCAACTCAGCCTCCTGACTCCCTTTAATTGTTGGGATATTACTCATGTCTTCCACTGTGAATACAGACGCAAAGTACTTATTAAGTTCTCCAGCTATTTCCTTATCTCCCATCACTAGCCTTCCAGCAACAGTTTGAAGTGGCCCAATGTCTACTTTTGCCTATCGTTTGTTTCTTATGTGTTGAAAGAAAATTTTACGATCATTTCTAATATTACTGGCTAGCCTATTTGATCATATTTGATCCTTTCCTTCCTTATTTCTCTCTTTATTATCCTCTGTTTGTTTTTGTAGCCTTCCCAATCTTCTGACTGGGAACTGACCACATTTGTCTGTTCTCTGTACATTATACATTCGCTACTGCTCTCTGTACATCTTGCTCCTTTGTTCTTACGAATGGTTACCCATACTGCCTTTCATAACTTCATTTGGATGCACTTTATATTTTTTCTCTTTCACCAGCGTCAACGATCACTTTATCTTTCTTTCTCTTGTTTTGTTCTGTTTTCTACTTCAACATCCGCCTCTATTAATGGCATATAAAATGGGAAAATCATTCAGTATCTTCAGTTATGAAGAGAAATTACATTGTACGCGAAGCGTGAACTTTGGTTTTGTCTCCACTGATGCGGCCAGACCTGCTGTGCTTTTTTAAGAGCATCTGTGATTTAGTATTCCCGCATTCACTGTGCTGAGCTGTCACGAGAACATAAAATGGTCACATTTCCAATGTTCAAGTTTGAATTTCTCAGACAGTAAATGCATTTTAGAAGTTAACATGAGATTATTTATGTAATTAAATAAGGAACACGCCCCGCTTTAATGTGGAACGAAAATCATTTGTTTCGATTTGATTAATGCTTTATGGTGAATGAACACGCAGCTATATTAAGACTGTGATGTCAGTATTAGGGTCTGATTTGGAAAAGGTGAGCAGAACAGACATCCTGAGAGTAAGAAAAGGGTAAATAGGCCCCTCGCCCACCCCGCACCCCGGTCGAAACGAAATCCATAGATGAGAAAATAGGGACAAATTGTGGATTTCATGTTGCAGCAAGTCAGTAAAGTCTAAAATGTCACATAAAATGGAAGGGAAAATGGAGGACTGAAAGAAATGGCGTGGAGAACTGGATTGCTGCTGAAAATCTAATTGCCCAATTTCGATGTCGTCTACTATACAGAAACAGCATCAGGATTGACCATTTTTTTGAATATTTGCATTTGGAGGGATTCTGTGTAATTTGAGATGGAGACGTGAAGAATTGTGGCGGTAAGAGCTTCCCTTCTTATAAATGTATTTTTGAAGTTGGACTTGATATCTGCGAATTTAAGGAGCAGTAATTGCTTTTCCATAAGTTGTTGCATTTTTTTAAACTTTGGGGAGAAAGAAAGACAAAGGCAGGTAACATATGGCCGGTCAACCAAATGAGAATGAACCCTCCCCTGCTGACAACACAGCTGTGAATTTGCAGAGCTGCTACCTTTTTAATTTGAATTCACATAATACTGGAGATTGGAGTGAGTCTAAAAGCAGTTTCTAAATAGGGAAATTCACCGCTGTCCTTGGAGGTACCTATGTGCGAAAACTCAAATTACGAAAGCAATTAAGCACATAGTTTTGAATAAAACCATTTTGTGCTTAATCTACAATTGGGAACAGCCCCTTGGTTAAATTTTTAATCACAGATAACCTTGACGACATAAACTTGGAGCAGTATTAGTTTTAGCAGTAAGATTCAACTATTTTTTTTTGCCTGTAGTTTGATAAGGTGCAAATATGACCATGAGTAGCATTATGCTATCGAATGTGAGACAAGAGAAAGAGTTTCCGTGTTACTGAGGATTGCATCTGCACTATTTTTCTTTTGTTTGCGAATTCTATCGTATCACAAGGATCAGTTGGAGCGGCAGTTAGAGGTTATGAGGAATGTACAAGAGGGAAGGGGTGTAATGCATGGCAGTAAAATGAAGGAAGAAAATCTCAGATGCCTTCAGTTATAGAGATAGAGATGTTCAGAATGGGAACAGATCAGGTAAAAACAATGACTGCAGATGCTGGGAACCAGAGTCTAGATTACAGAGGTGCTTGAAAAGATCAGCAATTCAGGCAGACGATTCGGTCCAACTCGCCCAGGCCGACCAGATATCCCAACCCAACCTAGTCCCACCTGCCAGCAGCTGGCCCATATCCCTCTAAACCCTTCCTATTCATATACCCATCCAAATGTCTCTTAAATGTTGCACATCTACCAGCCTCCACCACTTCCTCTGGCAGCTCATTACGTACCCACACCACCCTCTGTGTGAAAAGGTTGCCCCATAGAGCTATTTCATATCTTTCTCCTCTCACACTATACCTATGCACTCTAATTCTGGACTCCACGATCTCAGGGAAAAGACTTTGCCTATTTACCCAGTCCATGCCCTCATAATTTTGTAAACCTCTAAAAGGTCACCCCTTAACCTCCGACGCTACAGGCAAAACAGCCTCAGCCAGTTCAGCCTCTCCCTGTAGCTTAAATCCTCCAACCCTGGCAACATCTTTGTAAGTCTTTTCAGAACCCTTTCAAGTTTCACAACATCCTTCCGACAGGAAGGAGACCGGAATTACAAGGAATATTTCAACAGTGGCCTAACCAATGTCCTCTTTAGCCGCAACATGACCTCCCAACTCCTGTGCTCAATAACCTGACGAATAAATGTAACAGACCAAACACCTTCTTCACTATCCTAAATAACTGCGACTCCATTTTCAAGGAGCTATGAACTTGCACTAAAAGTTATCTTTGTCCAGCAACACTCCCTCGGACCTTACCTTACGTGTGTAAGTCCTGCTAAGATTTGCTTACCAAAAATGCAGCACCTCACATTTATCTGAAATAAACTCCACCTGCCCCATCTCAGATTGGCACATCTGGTAAAGATTCTGTTGTAATCTGAGAGACCCCTCTTCACCGTCCGCTACACCTCCAATTTTGTTGTCATCTGCAACCTTACTTACTGTACCTCTTATGTTCGCATCCAA
Source organism: Chiloscyllium plagiosum (assembly GCF_037043375.1). Lineage (NCBI taxonomy): Eukaryota > Metazoa > Chordata > Chondrichthyes > Orectolobiformes > Hemiscylliidae > Chiloscyllium > Chiloscyllium plagiosum. Next base: position 49,121,504 of record NW_028270178.1, on the reverse strand, counting down.
ATCATTTTTGTAAATGAGAAAAATCAGATAACTCTGCACCAATCCTTGTGGCACTCCACTGGTCACAGGCCTCCAGTCTGAAAAGCAAGCCTCCAATACCACCCTCTGCCTTCTATCTTTGAGCCAGTTCTGTATCCAAATGGCTAGTTCTCCCATGGTTTGTCTTGTCGAACGCCATACTGAAGTCCATATAGAACGCATCTACCGCTCTGCCCTCATCAATCCTCTTTGTTACTTATTCAAAACTCAATCAAAATTGTGTGACATGATTTCCCACGCACAAATCCATGATGACTGTCCCAGTTCAGTCCTTGCCTTTCCAAATACATGTACATCCTGTCCCTTCGGATTCCCTCCAACAATCTGCCCACCACGGGAGTCATACTTACTGGTCTATAGTTCCCTGTCTTGTCCTCACCACTATTCTTAAAGAGTGGCACCACGTTTGACAACCTTCAGTCTTCTGGCACCTCACCTGTGTCTATCGATGATACAATATCTCAGTAAGAGGCCCGACAATCACTTCTCTAGCTTCCCATAGAAATCTCGGGTACACCTGATCAGGTCCTGGGAACTTATCTATCTTTATCCTTTTCAAGACATCCGGCACTTCCTCCTCTGTAATCTGTACATTTTACAAGATGCCACAATGTATTTCCTTACAGGCTATATCTTCCATATCCTTTTCCACACAAAATACTAATGCAAAATACTCATGTAGTACCTGCATCATTTTCTGTGGCTCCACACAAAGGCCGCTTTGCTGATCTTTGGCGGGCCCATTCTCTCCCTAGTTACCCTTTTTTCCTTAATATATTTACAAAAACCCTTTGGAATCTCCTTAATTCTATTTGCCAAAGCTATATCATGTCCCCATTTTGCCCTCCTGATTTCCCTCATATGAGTACTCCCACTTGCTTTATGCTGTACTAAGGATTCATTCGATCTCTCTTGTCTATATTTTACATATGCTTTCTTCTTTTTCGCAACCAAACCGTCAAATTTTTTAGTCATCCAGCATTCCATATACCTATCAGCCTTTCGTTTCACCCTTACAGGAATATCGTTTTTTTGATAGGTCAGAGTAACGTCGAGAGTCGAAGGGCCTCTACTGTGCTGTAATGTTCTATGTGTTACATTTTATGTGTTTGTGTGTTTTCAATCGTGTAAGCGTACTGCAGAATGTTGTTCGCCCCTTCACAATGGTTGTATCAGCGTACGAGTTTCACCCTGAGCATGCACAATACGAATGTCATCCACCAACCTGGCTCAGCATTGCAGAGCGAAAACCGTATCATCAAGATCCACGCGACGCCCTGTCAATACCGCAGGAGAGTTCTGTGGTTAAAAGCAGATATTGATGAAGATAGTGTGCTAGCACAGGTTTCGACCGTATGAGGACAAGAGTGTCGAGGACAACCACATCAGAGCTGTTACCAGGCTCATGGCAGACAGAGATGTAGTAGTTCCCATACTCTTGCATGTCTCAGCGACATGGGATGTCCCATATGCATACGCTGGGAAGACAGATGCACCAACACTACTATGCCCGACCAGGCCAACATCTCAGCATAAAGGCACTGACCACCATGCCCTTGATCAGCTGCGAAAGACTGAGTACGTCATCCCCATGATTGACACAAGACACCCAGATCATGTACTCTACTTCCAGCTCCGAAACGGCAGGCGAGCCTCGGGTGGACAGAGGGAGCACTTCAGTGATATCTCCAAGGCCTCACTGTTGAAGTGTAACACTCCTACCAACACCTGTGAATCATGGGCCATGGCCGTGCAAAGTGGTGAAGATGCAATGGGAAGACGTCAGCACTTCCAGACTTGCTGTGGGGGAAAAGTGGATGTCAGGTATAAATAGCAAAAGAAGCCTTCCCACGGCCATTTTTTGTCTCACGAGAAACAATCTGTGTAAGCCACATCGGTTCATACAGCCACCCACAGATTCACTGTGAGAGTCGGGGAGAGCCATCCTCACCTTTAGCACACCGCCAACGAGTTGCTTAGACAGGAAGAATCAATACCCTTACAATTTTCCAACTGCCTTTTGTAACAATTTCAAATATTTCCCTGTTAATGCAGGTTCTAACAATATATTGCTGGAAGGGGACCTAAACACTGCCTTTCCATTTCTGTGTTCGATCAACTATTACACAGAAATTGCAATCATACTTACTCATAATCTGAAGCGAAGTATTTTCTTGGTTATCCCAACTATGAGGGATCGCATCATTCCTTCCAATCCATCTGACTTTCCAAAATGTTGTGTAGCCATGAATGTTAATGCCCACCTTTAGGTTTACCCTGCGACCACGGCTCCCTGAGGGGATTAGACAGAAATAATGTACCTCTATGTGTCACAAGATCATCTCCATTATCGCAAATGCTTTGTGCATTCAAATCAAGAAATTTCAATTTACGTTTTAAACCAGAACTTCCTGTCACACAATTACCTTCTGTTGTCCGATTTTAGTTAAACTCAGGCCCTTCATTTTCCTTTCTGCTTGTCTTCAGCCACATTCTCGAGGGATTTCAACATTTCATATTTACATTTGCGTTAAGACAATTTTTTCCAACTGCTGTCCTTGTCCCTCCTCATCTGTCTCAACTTAAACCACTCTGCATAATCCTGGTCATAACATTTACTAGAACACTGATCCCAGTACCGTTCATCCCAACATAATTGCTCACCCTTCCTGGAGTCCTGATAACAGCGCCCGTTGAATCAAACCTCTTCTTCTGACATGATTGTTTAATCGTGAAATCTTCTTGTTGCTACGACACATGTAAACCCCCCTGCTTAAGTTAAAATCAGAAACAAAGAAAAGAGTCCTCCCACGCAGTAAGCTGTCAAAATTCGATTGGTCAAGAGCTATTTAAATAAAAAGAACATATTTTATTTCTTGAAGTGTGGCAGAGAATAATTAACTATCCACTATTTATAATTTCTTTCTTTCACCTATCTTTCATTCTACCTTCTATAAAAGTAGTTGGATTAAACTCCCAATCAAAATTCACAAAACAGCACTTCTTATCTCAAAACCGGACAGCTGGATGTTATTGTATTTGTATCCTCCAGTGTCTTCTTTTTTGCTTGTTAGGAATTTCTGCGTTACAGGTTACTGATCGAAAAAGGACTTCCAAGAGAGATATTTTTTCAAGTAGTCTCTTCCATCCTAGGACTCGGCATATCTCCTCTCAACTGTTCCATTTTCCACCTCTTATACTCCAGAGCATCGGATTTTGTCATTGGCTTTAAATTTGCACTATACATAAGTCAAACTTGATTGGAGTTTGATGTATTCCGCGAATTATGTAAACTGATTGGCTGAATTCGAATTTACTTTTTTTCCCTAAGCAATGAACTAATCGAATGGTTCGACCCATGGTAACATTGTTACCTTTTTGCGTACACTTGGCGTTGTTTCCAGTAGTTCTGATTATGTTAAATCTCTGAACAGTATACCCACATCTTCACGACACTGGACTCTGGTGACTTAACGCATGATATCTCCATGTGTTATTCTTTACTGTGCCGGTTTCTGCACATTTCTTTCATGAGCGTCGTCTGAGATATGGAGCCAACACAATCCTCCTCTCCAGAGAGACAAGGCAGCATATGCGAGGAATAGACTGGGACTATCGAGCTCTCTGTGGGACCCAGTGACATTCTACTTGAGTGATGCGCTCTTCTCAGTCTAATTTCTGTGTCTGAGTATTTCTCTGTCTCCTGTAGGTAATCAGGATTATCCTGACTCAGCAGACTTGTAGTCTTGTGTATCACCTCATTGAAGACAGTTGGTCAACCAGAGAGATACACAATGTTATCCGGAGACTTTAATATCTTCTGCAGCGAGGTAAGATCACTCACAGTAAACAATACAGAGAGGTGTTATTGGCCTCTAACTCAGACCCTGAGGACATGACTTAAATAAAATGTTAGGCAAGTAACACAAGAGAAAAATCCCAGGCTTCATCATCACTTTTTTTTTGCAACTTCCTCTGCCCTCATATCGGTGACTGGCAGTGTTTATGACTTCAAAACTTGCAAACCACGGCCTGCATTTCACCAATCTGTGCTGCCATATCATAACTTGCAATGCACTGAGGCAAAATTCCGTAATTATTAGTATAATGGTAACATGAGGGAAATCAACTTAAATGATGTGCGTTATATGTTGTTTAAGTGGAATTCACCAAGAGTTTCTTACAATATCCCGCATAGTGGTTCATTGAGAAAAGATAAATCTGACTTTAACCCGGGACAGCTAGCAAATGGACCACAAAACTAACTTGACTGTAGAATGCAGAGGGTGGTTTTAGAGCGCTGTGATTCAGACTGCAGACGCCTGACCAAGAGTATGCCACAGTGATCGGTGCTTGTTCCACTGCTGTTTACTATTTTAATAAATAATATGAATGAGAATTTAGGAGCTATGCTTTGTAAGTTTGCAGTTTACACCAAGATTGGTCAAATAGTGGAACGTGAAGAAGGTGTTCTTGAAATGCAACTTGATCACTGGAATGATGAATGGTAGATGGAGTTTGATTTAGATAATGCGAGGTGTTGCATTTTGTGGAAGATTAAAAAATCCACCGTCAATGCTAGGGCTTGTGGAGTGTCAAATAGCAGAAATATCGTATGGTACAAACTCGTAGCTTCTTCAAAATGGAGTTAAAGGTTTACTGGGTGATGACGAAGATTTTCTGAATGTTTTTTTTAAATCAGTCCAGAAATGGGACGGCATATGAAAGATGCACAAGACGCTGGTGAGGTCACATTTGAAGAAAAATGTGTGGTTCTAATTTCTCTAATATAGAAACGATATTATTAATCTAGAAAGAGTTAGGATAATATTTACGATGACAGGACCTGAACTGCAAGGTTTGTGTCACAGAGAGAAGTTGGATAGGCTCAGAATCTTTTCCCCAGAGCGCAGCAGACTGAGGGGTGACTTAACAGAAGTGTTTAAAATCATGAGTGGTGGGGAAAAATTAGACCGTGGAGAGCTGTTTCTCATGGTAGCTGAGTCCATAACATCAGGGCATACGTTTAAGGTGAGAGGGTAAAGATACAAATGGGACCAGAGGGGTCTCATAGAAGGCAGTGTGTGTCTATAACAGGGTTCCAGAGACATTGGTGGAAGTGAGTATAATTTTGTTATTTCAGAAACCTTTTTGGATAGATATGGAGCATTTTGGACCAAATAAAGGTAAATGGGATCAGGTTACGATGTGGAAAATGGGCAACAGGAACAGGTTGGACTGAACGGCCTGATTTCATGCTGTGGATATTTATGACTCCTTGACTCATTCTTTTACCCGCCTGTGGGCAACTGAGGTCATTAGAGCATAGAACAATAAAGCACAGTACAGGCCCTTCAGCGCCTGATTTTGGACCAAGCATTTATCTTAAACTAACATCAATGTAAACTACAAACCCCTCAATATATTGCCGTCTATTGGGTTTTCCGACAGTCAGTTAAATGTACCTAATGTCTCTGAGAGTACTAACCCTGCTGGCCGCACATTCCACACACACATCACTGTCTGCGTAAAGAACCTATCTCTGATATCTCCCCTCTGCCTTCCTCTAATCACCTGAAAATTAACACCTTGTGCAATAACCATTTCTGCCGTGGCGAAAAGACTCTGCCTATCTACTCTATCGACGCCTTTCATTACTTTGTGAAAACGTGGAGACTGTAGATGCAGGAGATCAGAGTCACAAAGTATGTTGCTCGAAAAGCACAGCCTGTCAGGCAGCATCAGAGGAGCAGGAGAGTTGATGTTTCGTGCATAAGCATATTCCTGATTTGGAGATGTCCGTGTTGGACTGAGGTTTAAAAATTAACAATTACAGAACACCAGGTTTAGTCCAACAGTTTTAATTGGAAGCATTAGCTTTCGGAGCGCTGCTCTTCGTCTGGTTGTTGTGGAATGCGAGATTGGAAGACTCATGATTTATAGCAAAAAATTCACAGTATGATGTAACTGAAATTATTAATTGAATAAGACCTGGATTGCCTGTTAAGTCTCTCATCTGTTAGAATGACCATGTTGGTTTCAGTTCGTCTCTATGCAAATCACAGCATTTTTGTAAAAGTTGCATTCTCAAGTGAACTTTAACAATTATTGTTATGTTGCCTAGATAATGTATTGAAGGTGTGAGCTTCCTTGTGTGAGATTGTTCGTGCACAATGGTTCGATTGATTCTAATATTTAAAAATAAACGGATTTACACAATCTGTCATAGATTCATGCAGTTTTTGAGAAAAGTAAAATGTAATTCTGCAAGTGTAGATTCTCTTCACCAACTTATATGTGTGTGTGTGGGGGGGGGGGGGAGCGTGGTTATGGGTGTCTGTGAGTGTGGGTGCATCTGTTTCCTGTGCGTGTGAAGGAATATAGGTCCGTGAGACGGTGCCTGTGTGTTTGTGGGAGTAAATGTGTGAGCGTATGAGAGAGGATCTGCGTGAATGTGTCTGGAGCAGTGTCTTTCTGTGTGGGTATGCGTTTGTGTGCGTGTATGTTGAAGTGTGCGTGCGTGTAGGAGTGTCTGTGTGCATGATCGCCACTTTTTGTTGTTGCTTCTCCCGAAGTCGGCCTTGGAGGGCGGTCAAACGAATGTCTCAGACCGCAGTCGTTTTCTCCGACTGGCTGGGAACATTCCTGTATGTTGATTGCTGTGTGATATCCATACCTCCGTTTGCGAAGCCTCTGATTGGTGCCGCCAACATTCCATGCCTCAGGGCATCCTTGCTTGCAGGATATGAGGTAGACAACGTTGTCTGAGTCACATGAGTACCTGGCAAGAACATGTTGGGAGGTTTTCCCACGCATAATGTTGATGTAACGTGTCGGCATTCTGACACGTCTTTCACCGTCTACCGTGACAAAGTTATATCGTATCGTTTGCTACAAATAATGATCTATTGATGTTTGGTGGTTGTTTAAACGCGAGAAGTGCAGGTGTGGGGAAGGTCTTGGCGATGTTCACAATGCGAGATTCACTGAATAACATTGCATTTCAAGGGGCTGTGTGAGTGAGCCTCTTAATGATCGTGCACAATGTCTGGCATTTATGTTGCGCGAATGCTACTTGCCCCTTGTCGGCCCAAGCTTAGATATTTTCCGGATCTTGTTGTATTTGAACACGGAATGTTTCAATATGTAAGGAGTCGCGAATGGTGCTGAAAACTGTGCAAACATCAGCGAACCACACACACCGCTTCTGAAGTTATGACAGAGGCAAGGGCATTGATGAATCAGCTGAAGATTCATGGGCTTTGGCACAACCCTGGGGGACTCCGGTGAAGATGTCCTCGACGTGAGATGACTGACCTTCCTCAACCACAACCATTGTCTTTTGTGCTAGGTATGATTCCAACCAGCAGAGTGGTGGAACGTGTACCCATTGATTGGAGGTTTGCTGGAGCTCCTTGATGCCAAATTCGGTCAAAGACGGCCTTGATGGATTTCAGCAAAAGTGCTTGACAACATTCAGTGTATTAGACTGTTTACTACGTTCACTGATCAATGCAAAAGGATATGGTATGCAGAAGGAACCAGTCAACTAGACACAAAATCTGTTTGATGCCGCTAGACAGAAGGTGGTGGGATTTATTATGTTTGATAGACTGGATGCGTGTGAACAGCGATGTAGTGGGCTCACTGTCGTTTGTTATTTGAATAAATGATTTGGTTGAGAATTATAGTTGCATGATAAGTGCGTTTCTGAGTGAAAATGAAATTGGTGATATTGTGGACAGTGAAAAATGTAATCTCTGAGACAAGATTATCAGTACTGCTGGGATAGTGAGCTGCGGAGTAACACGTGGATTGTGAAGTGTTGCATTTTGGTAAGCCAAACCAGCGCAGAACTTTAATATGGCCATGGGTAGTATTGTGAAGCAGACACCTCTGGGTCGATATATAGTTCTTTGAAAGAGACATCACCTGTACTTAAGGTGATTAACAGGAGCATGGGGCACGTGTGTTCAATGCTCAGAGCATTGTGACTCCGTTTTGGGAAAACATGTTGTGGCTGTACAATACATTGGAGGGCCCACCATAAAAGTATTATTGATCCGCAGGAAGAACTGATCTGGTTCACTTCTGTCCTTTAGGGAAGGTCATCTGAAATTCTTACCTGCACTGGTTTAATTGTGACTCCAGAACCACAGCAATATGGATGACTCTAATGTGTCCTCTAGGCAATTAGTGGGGAGATGAATGCTGGTCCAATCCGTGACATCCTCACCCAATGAATGACTAAATAAAAATCCATATTTCTTTCCCTAACACTGCAAACAACTCCAGCTGCAGCAATTCGTACTGGCACTGTATCACCGATCGTGCTCTGACCACTCTGTGTAACACACTCACCATCTCCAGCACCTTCAACTCTTCCATTTTCCTTCCATGTCATTAAAACTCGACAATGTTTCCCCTTCCTACTGCACTCCTTCTGCGAGGAGACCATGTGTAATCCCTTTCACACTTACTTCTAAACACTGTATCGCTTCCGGTTTGTTAGCACCTCTTGGTGATCTTCTACGCCTAACAATCAAATATGATCAACTTCGTCATGAGGAAAGAACGGGTAGGAACTTCATGCTGAGTGTTTGACTGTTTCAATATAATGTCCATTTTTGAACATTTTACACTGTTTCGTCCAACGTTTTCCACTATTTACTTATAGCCATAGATTTCAGTCTGTTTACCCTGATTATCTTGAATAATTCTGCCTAACTCTCATGCAATTGACTATTCGGCTTCGAGCTCTAGATTATTCATTCGGCAGTTCACTTTAAAAATGTATAATCCATTTAAATTTCACTTTTGCACGATTTCCCGAGGGATCTCCCATTGTGGCATTACTCACTCACTCAGCGGAATAACACTGCGGTCAATCTGAGATCGTTATATCTCGAGCCAGATTCTGGATCAGTGGTGCTGGAAGAGCACAGCAATTCAGGCAGCATCCGAAAAGCTTCGAAATCGACGTTTCGGGCAAAAGCCCTTCATCAGGAATAATGGCAGAGAGCCTGAAGCGTGGAGAGATAAGCTAGAGGAGGGTATCGAACAATGTGTTACTCAAAGAAACGCTGACCAAAATAATCTCTGAACTCCTCTTTGAATATCATTCTTACAGTGTGATTGTTCCAAATTATATGAAGACTGAAATCTCCCAAAATTATTAAAGTGCCTTTATTTCAATTTCAAATGAATTTCTCCTCAATGCAGTGTTTCGCAATGAAATTCTTAGATAGTTTTAAGCTCTTCGCATGCCTTTGTGTTTGACACGTTGTACACAGCACTTGCATTCAGGCTGATTCTATTCCATAACCTGAGGCCAGATGTATTTGCTGTAATGCTATTGTTACCCGTTACTGTCAGGGTTATCTCTACTGTTTTCCCATTCTGACGGCGTCCCCGCAAGTTTGTGCACCGTTGAATATTAATTTTCCAAATTTCGTTAACCTTGTAACCATGTCTCTCTTGTGACAAAATCTTATTTATTTTTGTATTCCACGGACATCTACATTATTACACTTGAAATGTCCATTTCAAAAAAAATCATAATTTGCTTTTTTCACACAGGTTCCTGTCCTATTCTCTGGTGTACAATTTTAGTTAAAGGCTGTCCTTTCATACAATGCTTCAATCACCGCCCCATGCTTTTCAAGTGCTTCTTATTTTTCCTTGGGTTTTCAAACAACCCCAAGTCTCTCAACCATTCAACAGAAGACCTTCCCTCGATATCAGGCAACATTCTGGTAACTCCCCTCCACGCCCTTGCCAATGTTTCCAGAATTTGTATACCAGTGTCTTCAAACGTTCTAACTACCGTAGTAGTTCTTATCTAAGCAACGTTCAAACCTCTCTGCAATCTCTCCGCTTATCTGAAATGCTCTCCAATCAAGATTGCTATCCTTAACTCTGTAAATCGCTCCAGTCTCCAAATCATGCCTTATCTCCGTCGTCTCCATCTCCAATAACTGGAGGTATCGAATCATGGAAACAGTGCCTTTGCCCAAACTAGTACAAATTGACCAGGTTTGCTCAAGTGAATGAGCCGCATTTGCCGGTATCTGTCCCATATCCTTTCAAAACGTTCCCTATCCTTGCAACTGCCCAAATGTGGTTCCCATGTTGTAAGAGTATTTGCTTATACCTTTTTCCTCTGGCAGTTCATTCCATACATGCACCATACTCTGTGGGAAATGTTATTCCTCACGTCGCTATTTAAATCTTTGCCCTCTCACCAAAAGTTTAAGCCCTCTGAACTGGCTTACATTTGGCTATTGACGTTACTTATGCCCCGCGTGGTTTTGTAATACTTTATAAGGTCACCCCGTAACCTCCTATGTCCACGGCAAATATTGAAGACTTTATTACAAATATCCCCAACTCATGTACTTAGTGCTCTCACTAATTAAGGCAAGTGTTGTAAATGCCGCTTTCACCACCTTGTACACCTGTGATGCCACTTCTAAGGAACAATGTAATTGCACCCCTTGGTCACTCCCTATTCCACAACACTGCCCAAGGACCTGCCATTAACTGATTTACTTCTCCCTGGTTTGTCTTAACAAAATCTAACACCTGAATTAAAATCCATCTTCCATTCCTTCGCCAAATGGCACAGTTGATCAAGATCCCCTTTGTATCACGGCCCACTCTGCCACTAAGTTGGTATCCACAAGCTTACATTCTGACTCCTCTCTTCTCACCTAAATTGTTTGTTTAAATGATTACTAATAGTCGATCCAGCATTGGCACTTACGGCCATCGACCTCCAGTCTGAACTGCAACACTCTTCCACCACCCTCTGCATCTAACTGTCAACCCAGTTTCGTATCCAGTTCTCTCGCGGCCCCTGATGCCATGTTATCTAACTGCACCACTCTGTGTATCACGGTAAACCCTGTCCAAGGCCTTGCTGAAGACAGAAACGACTTCTATTGCTTTGACTTACATGCCCCTGGTCACATCTTCATTAAATTCAGTCAACGTTTTAGACGTGATTTCACACGCGCAAAATCCTACTGAGTATCTGAAATCAGTCCTTACATTTCCAAATGAATGCATATCCTATGTCTCTGAATCGCTTCCTTCCTGAAGCTGATGTCTAGCTGTTCCGTTCTCTGGCTTTCCCTCGCAGCTTTCCTTAAATAATGACACAGCATGATATTCATGCTCACAGATTCATACTGCGATGTAACTGATCCTTTGTTCGATGCCGAACATAAACTAAAAATAAAGTTGTCCCACCTGCCCACCTGCCTGTTCCTGGCCAAAATCCATCCAAACCTTTCCTATTCTTTTGTTTATGCAAATGACTTTTACATGTAACTGTACCCATTTACATGTAACTGTAACGTGCACTCTTCCTCTGGAAGTTCATTCCACATGCTAAACATCCTGTGTGAAACAATTTGCAATTGACGGCGTTATATATTTCCATTGACTTCATCTGTCCACCTCAAAGCTCGAGAAAACAAATTTGCAGTCTATCCAGCATATGCTGTTTTTTCTAACTCAAATCTTCCATATCCAGCAGCATCAAGGTAAATCTCATCTGAACTCTCTCCGATCTCGTAAAATCCTTCCAGGTTATCTGGTGACTATTATATTAGATGTCTCACCAATGTCCTGGGCAACGACAACATGACTTCACAACGCTTCTACTCAAAGATCTGAGTTATGAAGGCAAGTGTACCAAGAGCTTTTTTACCACTGTGTTTGTGTATGATGCAAACTTCAAAATCATATGCATCTGATCCCAGAGGGCACGAATGTCCCGAAAACCCCCAAACGCATAACCATTGATTGTATAAGCCCTACCCTTCTTTGTTGCACCAAAGTGCGTTACCTCACATTTATTCAGATTGAATGACATCTGTCGTTTTTCAGCCCATTCATCAAGGTCGCTCTGTAATTTTAAAAAATCTCCTTCACTGTCTGCTCTGCCACCCTCGCGTCTTCTAGCACAAAAGGAAAGACTCTCAGTGGTGCAAATACCGCTGCTATTGGCCCGGCAATTTCGTCTCCAATTTCCCACATTCTTCTGAGATAGACTTGGTCTGGTCCTGGGTATTTAGTTACATTTTATTTCAAAACCTCCAGCAGCTCCTCTTCTGTAGAGTGGACGCTTTGCATGAGATAATCATCGTGTCCTGGAGATGCACAACACAGAAACAGACCCTTCAGTGCAAATCATCCATGCTGACCCGAGAGCTTTAATAAAGCTAGACCCATTTGGCAGCATTTTGCTAGTATCCCTCCAATTATTCAAAAATATCTTATCTTTGGATTCCACTTAACCTTATCTGCCAAAGCTATCTCATGTCCATTTTTTTGGATTCCTGATCTCCATCTTAAGTGTATCCTTACGGCACATGTTCTTCGAGAGATTCACGTGATCCAGCTATCTATATCTGACATGCACCCTCTTTTTCTTGACCAGAGGCTCAGTATTCAGCCATTGTTTCGAACTTATATCAGCATTGACCATCACATTAACCTGACCTCCCATTTTTTCTCATACTTAAAATATTCTCACAAACCAGACTTAACTTTATCAGCAAGCAGATTTCCCAATCATCTTTTAACAGTTCCAGCGTAATACCGTCAAAACTGGTTTTGCCCCAATTTACCACTTTAACTTGTGGACTAGCCCTGAACGTTTCGCTAATTAATTTCAAAATTATAGAATTGTGGTCACTTTGCGAAACTGCTTCCCCACTAACACCTCAGTTACCTGCCCGACCATGTTTGCACCTTACTCCAGTCTGGCCAACTATGGATTATTGAGAAATGTTTCTCGAACACACAGAGCAAATTCTTCTCATTCAAGCAGTTAACATGACGGCAGTCCCTGTCTAGGTTGCTAAAGTTAGGATATCTTCCACATGATGGCGAGGTGGCCCAGTAGTTTGCACAACTGTACTGTAATGTCAGAGACCCACATCCGATTCCAACCTTGGACGACTGCCTGCATGAAATTTATGTGTTCTTCCCGTGTCAGCTCGGGTTGTGTACGGGAGCGCTGGTTCCCTCAAACGGTCCAAGCTTGTGCAGGTTAGATGAGTTGATCATTTGAAATTGCCGTGGTGTTCAGGAACATGTAGGTTAACGCATTAATGCGGGATCTGTGTCAGGGGGTGTCACTTTGCTGAGGGCAAATGCAGGCTTGTTGGGCCAAAATGGCTGTTTCTGCAGCTTAGGAATTCCATAAGAACAACCCTGGCATATTGTAGATTTCTGAGATCTCCTCCCATATTTCCTTCTCAATCTCTCACTGACGATTGGAGGCCTGTTGTACAATCGCTTAAACGTGACCAGTCTTTTTTTTCAGTTCCACTATTATAACTTCACTGGATGATTTCCCAAGAATGTCATTTATATGATCTGTTCTGTTATTCTCCGTAATCTTAAATGCCTGTCCTCACATACCTCCCCTTCTATCCTTGCAGAAGAATCTGTATCCAGGAACATTGAGTTACTTGTCTATCCATCCCTCAGCTAGGTTTCTGTGATCGCTAAGATATCCCAGTCCCATGTTCCCATCCATGCCCTGAGTTCGTTGTCTTGCCTGTCAGGTCTCTTGTACTGAAGTAAATGCAATTCAATTGATTATTTTCTCACATTGCCTGCTGTGCGATTGCCTACATTTTCGAATGAAATTGTCTCTTTAACTTCTGTGCCTTCCTCAATATTCTTTCTGGACTCAAGACAATTCAAGATCGCACACACTGCAGGACGAGTTCAATTTCTTTCGAGCAGATCAAGCCATCTCCCCACCAGTAGTTGCATCCCATGCCTCCAGTTCAGGCGTCTGTTCTACCAGGTCAACATTTGCTGAAGTCTTCCAGGATCTGTGGACTTGAAAACAAAGGTCCAATTGATCCTCAGTCCTCCACAAGGACTGACTGTTCATTATGAATGCCTTTTCATACACTAAGTCCCACAGGCTATTTCCTCACACTGATCAGAAGTAACCTCAATTTCCCATAACTCTGCTCAGTTTATTATCTGATCGATATCAGACTGCTGACTGAGACTATCTGTATCACTGTGTATAGTACTCTCAACTTTCATGTAATCTGCAAGCCTATGAATGATATATCCTGATTTCACCTCCTTCTACCAAACGCTCCATGTCTGCGTATTTACCTTCGGTTCTGACATCCCTCACTATCTGTGTAAAATTCTTTTGAGGTTATCTTACCTGTCCAATATCTTCCAGACTTTCTCAGGCCACGCAATCCTCACGATCCTCAAGTGCCACAGTCTGAGAAATATCCCTCTGTGTGTAAATTGCTCGAATCCCTCAACTCTCCACCAATTGCTTCAGCTCCTACAGTCCCCACTATCTACATAATTTCTTCAAGTCAAAAAGGCAAAATGAGTCTCTGGAGACCGTACAACCACCCCTGTAGCATCCTCTCAGGTACCTGAAACACTCTGACATGTTGAATCCTCTCCAATTCCTCTGACTCTCCCGATCCAGTTCCAACTAGACTCTCCAATTATATAATTGTCTCCTGTCACTATTACGCAACCTATTAAGCTCCTCCCGTCTCCCCATCCATCTACTCATATCCATAATCTTCTACACCTTTTACAGCCCTATTTTTGCAGACTTAAACATTCAGACCGCAAGAATCTCCTACAGTATGTGAAATTCTCCCTTATCTGTCTAAGTGCATCCAACCAAAATCGCTGTCCCTATCTCAAAGACGATCTGCCCGATTCCACCTCCTCCATATCTAATTAGCAACCCGAACCGAAACTTTACTGTATCCATAAACATCTTCAATAATGACTAGTTTCCATTGCTCTGTGTTAAAGCATGAAGTAAGCACTTCTGCTAAGCAAATAAAACACATCAAAAATCTCATCTTGCCTCGTAAGCTGTTAAAGGATGAATGACAGAGAACTACCCAAATTCCACTACATAACAAAAAAATCTTTAACTCCAGAAGAGAACGTTCAACCACACCTGCTTGCAAACCGAAGACTCCTTTATTTTAACGATTTGCTAATTACATTCCATTCTATAAACGTATACTGTTCCAATCAAGCCTCTACTAAATTTACCGCACATCAGTTTTCTAAAACACATCATCCTCTCTTATTGAACTCCCTGGGTCGTCTTCACACTTCTGCTGAAAAGATGTTTCAAATGAAAGAAAGATACGTTTTATAGAAAGTGCTTGCGGAAAGTCTGTCGATAGCAGAAGGTGTTCTTCCTGTCGCTAACTATTGAAAATCTCTGCTTTTTATACCACAAAATATCGGATCATTTCATTGGTTAGATGTTGTCAAAATAGTACAGATCAAATTAGGTTAGGTTATAGTATTTTGGGCGTAACTTAAACCGATTGGTTAATTTCGAACTGCTGAGAAAACAAGTCATGTATCTAGGTTACAGCTAAAATGTTATACCTTTACAATTTACAGCACTCTCTGTGCCATGACAGGTGTTTGCCAGCTTTCAGCCTCTCTGAAAAGGGACAGTTCACACCTTCAACTTCATATCATCAGTTTCAATTTCCAGTCTATACAGTCGCCTTTATCTCCGTAATCTGCTCTGTCCCTAAAACATTCCTTGACTGTGTCAACTACCCCTGTCCTACAAACATCCGTCCCTCTGCAAACTCATCCATAGCTTGCAAACTCGCCATATCCATGGACTACTGTATGCCACACAGCTTCCCACATTTCTGTAATCTCCTGTGACTCTGTGATCCTCCCTCCCTATGAAACCACCTCCAGTCCCGAATACTCTCAAAATCTGGGTCATCTGTTCCTGATCAGTCCTATCCTGCCCCTGTTAACTCCTTCATTCACGACAACTATTCCCCTTCGTGCAAGCTTTTTAAGACCCATACATTCAAAGTTTGTGAGAAGATTTGTAGCTCGGGTGCTCGTTGCTGTTCTGTTCGCCGAGCTGGAAGATTTTGTTGCAAACGTTTCATTCCCTGTCTAGGTGACATCCTCAGTGCTTGGGGGCCTCCTGTGAAGCGCTTGTGTGGTGTTTCCTCCGGCATTTATAATGGCCTGTCCCTGCCGCTTCCGGTTGTCAGTTTCAGCTGTCCGCTGTAGTGGCCGGTATATTGGGTCCAGGTCGATGTATTTGTTGATGGAGTTTGTGGATGAGTGCCATGCTTCTAGGAATTCCATGGCTGTTCTTTGTTTGGCTTGCCCGATAATGGTCGTGTTGTCCCAGTCAAATTCATGTTGCTTGTCGTCTGCGTGTGGGGCTACGAGGGATAGCTTGTCGTGTCGTTTCGTGGCTAGTTGATGTTCGTGGATGCGGATCGTTAGCTGTCTTCCTGTTTGTCCTATATAGTGATTTGTGTCGTTCTTGCATGGGATATTGTACACTACATTAGATTTACAACCGACTTCACAGATACAGACAAGAAATTGCGCGCCAAAAGTCGTTAATTTCAAAAACCACTAATCAGGAATGGACCCGGACCATAGAACAGGCCGTCACCATAAGACAGAACAGGACTACACACCGCAAAAAACAGCACTAAAAGAAAAAATGGCCAAACTGACACACAACGAAGAGGACACCACAACACACACCCGGGTTAGAAACCTCTCCCACAGACAGCTCACAGACACGGAAAGAACAATACTGGCCAAGGGACTCAACTACAACCACAGGGACGCCAAGATAGCAGACTTCCTAGCAGCACTAGAATGCACACTCAGGAAAAATGGACTGACAGAAGAGACACAACAAACAGTGAGACAAAGTATCGTACCCCTGATAACAAGGAAAATACAAACACATAACCTCAATGCCAAGAGGAGGGAAGCACTAAAATCACTGAGAAACGATAAGAACATAATCATACTACCGGCAGACAAAGGCAGAATGACGGTCATCTTGGACAAAGCAGAGTACATCCAAAAAGCACAACAACTACTTGCAGTTACCAACACCTACCAAAAGAGGAATTTGACCCCACCCCACAGCTCAACAATAGGATAAACAACACACTGAGGAACCTACAAAAAAAAGGACAGATAACCAGGTCTGACCTACAAAGAATGAAACCTGAAAGCAAAAGAAAACCCAGATTCTATGGACTACCTAAAGTACACAAACCAGACATCCCACTCAGACCCATAGTATCACTACCTGGGACATCATCACACAAACTTGCTAAAGAACTACAGCAGAAACTGAAACAACTGATCAGCGGATCCAGGCACTCTATACAATCAACACAGGAATTCTTGGACATCACCAGAAATATACACATAGACAAGGAAGAAACCATGGTCTCATTCGACGTAACGGAACTGTTCACCTCTTTGACAAAGCCCTAGCCAGAGAAACAATAGCCAACCTGCTGAACAGACATAACAGACAACAGGACGTTGAACCCATCAACAAAGACGGCATACTTAAATTACTGAACTTGTGCCTCACAACACACTTCACATTCAACAACCAGATATGTGAACAAATCAATGGAACACCCATTGGCTCACCGATCTCGGGACTCATAGCAGAAGCAGTAATGAAAAGGTTAGAACAAACAGTCTTACCACAGACTCAACCCAAACTCTGGATCAGATACGTTGATGACACCTTTGTAATCATTAAAAACACGGAAATAGAGAAAACACTCCGGATCATCAACTCCACACTCACAGGAATCCGATTCACGAGAGAGGAAGAAAAGGACAACCAACTCCCATTCCGAGACGTGAGGATACAGAGAACACCAAACGGAGAATTCACCACAAAGGTACACAGGAAAGCCACACACCCAGATCAAATCCTGAACTATGAAAGCAACCACCCCAATACAGACAAACGAAGTTGCCCCAAGACACTATTCAAAAGGGCCACAACACACTGCAGCACACCAGAACTGCAAAAAGAGGAAGAGGAACACCTATACAAGGTATTCGCCAAAAACGGATATCCTCGCCATTTCATGAACAGATGCCTAAGGGAAAGACAACGGAACGAGGACATGCCGCAACCCAAAGGACTAGCCACACTACCATACATCAAGAACATCTCTGAAATGACAGCCAGACTACTGCGACCACTAGGACTATAACAGCACACAGACCAACAGCCACACTCAGACAACAACTCACCAGAACGAAGGACCCGATACCCAGCATGAGCAAAACTAATGTAGTGTACAAGGTCCCATGCAAGGACTGCACAAAACACTATATAGGACAAACAGGAAGACAGCTAACGATCCGCATCCACGAACATCAACTAGCCACGAAACGACACGACAAGTTATCCCTAGTAGCCACACACGCAGACGACAAGCAACATGAATTTGACTGGGACAACACTACCATTATAGGGCAAGCCAAACCAAGAACAGCCATGGAATTCCTAGAAGCATGGCACTCATCCACAAACTCCATCAACAAACACATCGACCTGGACCCAATATACCGGCCACTACAGCGGACAGCTGAAACTGACAACAGGAACCGGCAGGGACAGGCCACTAAAAATGCCGGAGGAAACACCACAGAAGCGCTTCACAGGAGGCTCCCAAGCACTGAGGATGTCACCTAGACAGGGGATGAAACGTTTGCAACAAAAACTTCCAGCTCGGCGAATAGAACCACAGCACCCATACATTTCACGTTCCTGAATCTTCTTCCTGTCATGGCAGTCCCTCCATGTTCATCTGAAATTGCCCAGTGCTTGAAACCTCACCAAAACAGTAAATTCCTTTAGTCCCTACAATATTCCCAAACTGTAAAACTTATCATGTCCCTGCAATCCTCCCTCCCTCTGAAATCGTTTATCATTATAATGAACCGTCACAATTACTGGAGCGTAATTTTGCCACTGAGACCTTATAATGTAGGTAAAACTCAGCCGCCCTGATATTCCTCCCTATCACTGTAACATCCACCATCATCCAGTGTACATCTGGGAAACATTGCTGTGATAGGAAGGGTTGTAGAGTCCGGGACACTTTCCGGATGTAGGAAACGCCGCAGAACCGGGTGGATGGTAGAAATGTAGGAAGAAAAGTGTATCCAAAAGATTGTTAGTGGTGGAGGGAATTGCAGGACATGCTGGATAGGACCATGGTAGAATAGATTGTGAAAGCGGAATGATGTTGCAATTTGAATCGCAGATTTTTCTGATTGGATCATGGAATTTAACAGCAAGATAGTCTTTAACTGTAAATGCACACACCTAAAATCCTACTGAGCTGACTCTGGAGATATTTACTAAAATGGGTGAACACAGCTTCAGATTCCCACGGTGGGAGATGTGAGCTAAGATATGAATCTTTTTGCCCATTCTGTCTGTGTGCCTGATACTGAACTAGTGCGGCTCTGGTAGAAAGCATTCTCCGTGCATCTGCTAACCTCGACATCTGTATGTCTGACCAGAGCTCATCTCATCAAAACCTTCATTTGGAATATCATTTTTCACTGATGTTAAGTGACGTTTTGTGAGACGCAGGAAATGTTCTGCAAGTGGAGAGAATGAAACATTTATGACAGACTCTGGTAATGCTGTGGGCTTTCGTGGATTCTGTCATTCTGTGCAGACTGTCATACAGCGAATTTTCTAACCAGGGAATCCGAGTGCAGAATTTCTTTGCTTGTTAGATTAGTCATCATGTGAATGCAAAATAAATGGCGTATTGGTGGCTGGACCGTAACAGTGTAAACATCTGTCCGATGGCATCTCAACAGCTGGTTCAGAGGTGAGTGCACTGGGACCTGCAGGTGAGGAGTTGCGAAACGTCATGCTCCTGCTATGTGGGACTTTACACCAGGCTGGGTAAGAGCGGCTGACTGAGTTAATGATGTGTACGGCTCTTGGAATCTACTCTTGGGTTTTCAGTTGACATTGTGAAAGGCGTGTATTGAATAGGGATTATTGTTGGAGCTGTGGATAGTGAGAAAGAGTTGCGAAGGACGCAACAGTATGGATGTCAAATTTAACAACTTTAAAGTAAGGGTAGATCGGTATAAGACAGATGTCAGAGGTAGTTTCTTTACTCAGAGAATAGGAAGGGCATTGATGTGCATTGCCTGCAACGGTAGTAGATTCGCCAAGTTTAAGTGCATTTAAGTCGTCATTTGTCAGGCAAATTGACGTACATGGAATAATGCAAGTGGGATGGGCTTCAGATTAGTATGACAGGGCGGCGCAACATCGAGGGCCCAAGGGCCTGTATTGCGCTGTACCGTTCTATATTCTATGTTCTATGGACAGATGGGCGGAGAAATGGCAAATTGAATTTATTCTCGACAAATGTGAAGTGATGTATTTTGGCAGGTGAAATTCCAGAGGAATGTATCCTGTAAACGGCTGGACTCTGAGGATCATTGATATACAGAGGGATCTTGCGGGCAAATACTTAGCTCCCTGAAAAGAGGAACAAAAGGGGATAAGGTTGTAAAGAAGGCGTACAGCATGGTCTTGGAACTGAGTACAAAGTTTGCACGTTACGCTCTAACTGCACAAACTTTAGTTCAGCCACTTTGGGAGTACAGTATGCAGCTCTAATCGCCACTCTATGGGAAAGGCAGGCTTTGAACAGCGTGTGTCACAGGTCTTCTTGAATGTTGGCTGGTCGACAATGTATAAGCTGTAAGGAGAGGTTCGACAGGCTTCATATTTTTTACAAGAGTGTCAGAGTCAGGGAGTCGACCAGCTATAGACATATAACATAAAAACTCGGGAGCACAAGTTGAAGGTGAGAAATAAATATTTATGGACGTTCCTCAAGGAAGTGGTCAAATCAGAAATGTTAGCGATGTTTTTTCAAGAAGCATTTAGACAAGGCACGTGAACAGGCAATAAATGGAGGGATGTGGATCATGTGCAGACAGATGATAATAGTTCAAAATAGCATCATGGTCGACGCAGCCATGGTCGGCCAAAAGGCCTATGCTGTGCTGTACTGTTCTATTTTCTAACTTCTCAGCACGTACTCTTTCAAACCTCCTCAGAATTTTGGATGTTTCATTCAATTTCTCTCTCATTCTTCGAAAACCCAGTGAGTCAGACCTCAATCTACTAAAACTCTTTCCATTAGAAAATCTCTCCATTCCCAAGGTTAAACTAATTAGCCATCGCTGGCCTGCCTCCATGAATACCTTTCTTTAGGGCAGACATACTCTTCATATTATTCTAAATGTGGCATGATTCATATCTTGCCAATGCAACGCCTCTGTATTCCTACATACATTCCATTTGAAATAATTGTCTAAATTTGATTTTCGTCGTCAATTATCTGCTGACGCTTTCAGCCACCACCTCCAGAATAATAAACAAGGTTTCATAATTCCCTTTGTGCTGCCAGTCTGAAAAAAGCAGTATTTGCATGACAGTAAATCGGGATCGTGCTGGAGTGTATTATAAAGGATATGACAATGAACAGTAACGGGATTCTTTGAAATAATGGGAGATATATGATTTTATAAAAGTGAATTGTTTTGATGAGCACGCTGCATCTTACTTATTGGCGTTTCCTATGTATGGCAGAATTGAAGAAAGTGGCGGTAGAGGGATTTGATTTTTGAAATTGTAAATCCATTTCACAAATTTCAATCAGAGCAAAATAACCACTCGGCATAGAATAGGGCCACTTAAACTTCAACGAAGTTGTGTGTGTTGTCTATGCGCCACTGCTGATGAGTGAGATCCTAAACAAAGATCTTACGTCGGTATTTACTGTGGAGAAAGATGGAAACATGGGAAAATAAATAGTGATGTTTTGCAAAGAGGTAATTTTATCGAACAGGAGTGGCTAGGTTTCTTTAAAAAAAGTATAATGGTAGATAATCCCTCAGGATTTGCTAAATTGTGTCCAAGTTAATCAATTGGTGGAGGGAAAACTATAAAGGTATTCGAAGGGAACTGTGGTGTAAAAACTGAGAATAATTTTCCGACGGGAAATGCACTACAGAATTGTGGAGGCAGTTTAAGGAGCACTTGTTGCGACAAAAGAATGATGTTGTCGCATTCAGGCAGGCAATGAATGGTAAGGTGAAGGAGCTTTGGATAGTAAGAGAAGAGTAACTTCAAGTCAAGAGGAAGAATGAAGTGTACTTAAGGTTGAGGAAACAAGGATCTCGTATCGCTATAGAGATTACAGGCTAGCTAAGAAAGAACTCAAAACGGCCTGAGGGGAACTAGGAGGGGGCATGAAAGTGTCTCGGTGGGAAGGATTAGGGAAAACGCAAAGGTGCTGTACACCTACGTGAGGAATAAGAGCAAAATAAGAAACAGCGTTGGGCCAATCGGGGATCGTGAAGCAAAATTATGGCTCGAGTCCAAAGTAGTAGGGCCCACCATAAATGAGATATTAGCTTCAGTACTCACAAGAGAGAGATGCCTTGAATGATTATGTTATCACTGTGGACCAGGTTAATAGGTTTGAACAGATTCATATTAAGAAATTGAATGTGCTGGAATTACTGGGAAATATCAACATAGATCAACCACCAGTGCTGGAGCAGATATATCGAAGGTCAATAGAAGAAGTGAGAAATGAGATTGCTGCGCCTCTGGTGATGATCTTTGAAGCATCACTTTCCACGGGACTAGTAACAGTAGATTGGAGTTTGTAATTGTTGCACCTCTGTTCAATTAATTGAATAAGGCAATACCTGGGAATGACAAACCAGTCAATCTTAGGTCGGTGGTAAGCATCATTCTGGAAAGGATTCTAAAAGACAGGGTTTATGACTATTTGGAAAGACATGGTTGAAAGAAAGAGAGTCAACATTGCTTTGCGAGGGGCAGATCATGCCTAACAACCCTTATTGAGTGCTTTGACGATGTGACGAGAAATGTTGATGAAGGCCGAGCAGTGGATGCGGTGGATATGAATTTCAGTAAAGCATTTCAGAAGGTTCTCCATGGTAGGCTCATTCAGATAAATATGAGGTTTGGAATACAGGGAGATTTGATTCTCTGGATACAGAATTAGCTAGGAGAAAGAAGAGAATGAGCAGTAGTGATTGGAAAGCATACATTTTGAATGTCAGTGAATAGTGGTGTCATTCAGTGATCTGTTCTTGGGCCTCTGTTCTTTGTAATTTATATAAACGAATTGGATAAATAAGTAGAAAGGTGGATGAGTAGTTTGGCCGATGTCCGCAGTGTTATCAATACTGTTGAGGTTTGTTACAGGCTAGAACAAGCCATTGAAATGATGCATAGCTGGGGTGAGAAGTGGCAGGTGGAATTCAAACTGGATAAATGTGAAGTGATTCAGTTTGAAAGTTAGAATTTGAATGCTATCAAGGTTAAAAATCGGATTCTTGACAGTGTGGAGGGTAATCCGGACCTTGGGGACAACGCACACAGATATATCAAAGTTGTCATACAACTTGAGAGGGTTGTTAAGAAGGGGGATAGCGTTTTGCCTTTCATTGACGGGGAGGTTGAGCTTCGGAGCCGCGTAGTTTTTGCTGCAGCTCGTTCAAATACTGGAAAGACAACACTTGGAAAATTGTGTCCAGTTATGATCGGTTCATTTTGGGAACGTTGTAGATGCTTTCAAGATTGTGAAGAGGAATTATACCAGGATACTGCCTGGATTGGATAGCTTGTCTTATAAAGCGACGTTGAGTGAGCGAATGCTTTTCTCACTTTCGAGAATATAAGGAGGAGAGATGACTTGACAGAGGTGTAGAAGCTAATGAGAGGCAAAACTTATTGTGCTGGAAAAGCACAGCCGGTCTTGCAGCATCCCAAAGAGTAGCACGGTCGACGTTTCAGCATAAGCTCGTCATCAGGAATATGCTTATGCTCGAATAGTCGACTTTCCTGCGACTCAGATCTTGCCTGACAGACTGTGCTTTCCAGAACCACACTCCTGACTCTAATCTCCAGCATCTGCAGGCATTATTTTCAATAAAAGTTATGAGATAGATGGGCAGAGTATTTTCCCCATGGCAGACATGGCTGTTACACGGGGTGGAAAGTATACGCTGACTGGAGTAAGGTATAGTGGAGATATCAGAGTTGCGATCTTCACGTGGAAAGTGGTGGATACATGGAATGCACTGCCAACAGTGGTCGGTGAATCAGGCACATTAGGCCTATTTACACGACTGTTGGACAAGCCCATTAATGGTATTAAGTTGATTGGTGTGAAGGTTAAATTGAACATTGGTTAAGTTAAATGCTCGGCACAACATAGTGGGCCGAAGGGCCTGTACTCTGCTGTACCTTTCTATGTTCTAATAATTCCAGTAACCCACAGCCGGGTAAACGAATGAAGACATGAAGATCTACAGCATGAAAACATGTCATTGAGCCCTACGTGTACATGTTAACGACTTTTCATATATTAGAATGGTCCTATTTGCCTGGGACTGGTCCTTAACCCTCCATACCTATCCAAATATGTTGTTGTCCAAACGTTCCTTAAATGTCTAAATCATATTAAGTTCCACCAATACCACTGTCAACCCATTCCAGATACTCACCACCGTCGATGTGAACAAATACCACTCTGGACCCTTCCCTATCTCCCAGCTACACCCCCCCCCCCCCCCCCCGCCACCTTCAACATATACCTTTTAGTTTTAGACACCCCTACTATGGGGAACAGTTGTCCACTATCCTCCGTATCGCTGCCTATCCTGATTTTATACGCTGATGCTAAGTCATTGCCCAACCTCCTACGATCCAGGGAAAAGAGTATCATCATATCGACCTTCTCCCTTTGACACAAACCTGCCATTCCAACTAATGTCCTCATAAATCGTTGCTGCACTCTTTCTCAAATAATAATATTCTTTCCATAGTTACAAGACCAGCAATGCACACTTTTCTCAAAATTCAGCCTCACCAAAATCTTGTATAGCTGCAATTTTGTATGACGTCCCATTTCTTACATGCAATGTTCTGACCGATAAAAGCTAGCATGAAGAAACGTTTCTTCATCAACCAGTCCAATTGTCACTCCATTTTCAAGAAGATTAAAAACTTGCACCCGAGATAATTCTGTTATCTAACACTCCCCAGGCTCTACCAATGACTTTGGAACTCCTACCCTCGCTTGCTTCACCAAAACGCAATGCTTTGCAATTATTTAAAGGAAATTCTATCCTCCATTCCTCAAGCCATTGGCCCAGTTCATCAAGGTCTCGCTGCATTTGTAGGAAACCAACTTCACTTTCAATTATACGACTAATCTTAGCGTCAATTGAAAAATTCCAAAAGATATCTCCTGAATTCTCATGCAGATCATTTATATGAAAAATAGCAGCAGACCAGCACCGATCCCTGTGACATACAGTGACTAAATGGCCACCAGAATGAAAAACAGACCGCTACCACGACTCTGAGCCTTACACTGTCAAGCTAAGTTTGTGTCCAATTTGCTAGCTCTCCCTGGAATCCGTGAGGTTTAATCATACGTGGCGACTCAACATGTGGTACCTTGTCAAAGACCTTGCTGAAGTCCATGTCGACAACATACGCCAAACCGATTTCCCTCATGTTTACTTTGTACTAATTTGTTAAATAATTCGGACTACGTATATTGGAAGTTAAGACATGGTAGCACAAATCGGACAAATGCAAGGTGTGGTTCGTAGTTTTGGGAAGTAATCGACCCTGTCAGCCTCCAAAATGCAGATCAGACTGTTACTGGATACTCTGTGGTACACCTGTGATGCTGGGAATTAGATAGATAGCACATACAGAGAAGAGATTCACACTGCAGCCTTAAAGGCCTGAAAGAATGAGGGGAATGGGTAAACAGTCAGTCCAAGAGAAAGACTGAGGGAATACAGGAAAAACTCAGATTCTCACTCACAAAATCGGTTTTCCAGTTTGGAAGCTGACTGCTCAGTGGTGCTGACTGCTCAGGGGTATGCAATCACAGCTATGGTCGCAGCAACACAAGCAGGCTGACTGTACAGGAGGGCAGTGAGAATGAATGAGGATCAATAGTCACAGGAGATTCATTAATGAGGTGAACATGTTGATGGTGACTGAAATCTCCAAGTAAGTCCATGATGGTCGGGTCAAGCATGTCACAAGGAGGCTGCAGAACGTTTTTCCTGGGGGAGGGTGAACAGAGACAGGTCGTGATCCATATTGCTGGCAATACTTCATTTGGGAAGGGTGAAGTGTTCTTTGCTCGGAATTTGGGGAGCAAGGGAGAAAGTCAGCACACAGGATCTCCAAAGTAGTTATCTCCACAAACCTCCCAGTGCCACACGCAAGGAAGGACAGGAAATGAAAGGGAAGGGTGATTAAAGTATGATGAAACAGAGTACGGGAGATCAGGCCTTAGAATTCTGGAAAATGGAGATTGATCGTGAACACGTTAGAAATTATACAAAGTTGATGGTGTAGCACATGAACAGAGCTGAGATTGAGTGAGTGTACTGTTCGTGCTATTGTGGGGTGGGGGGGGGGGGTGCTTAACCTAACTTGGCCGGACTGTCATAATTAAAAATGGAACGATAGAGGAGATCACGAGCTTAGAACGGCAAGGCAATATTGTCAATGGAATAAGAGGGAAAGAAACGATGTCTAAGTACTCGTAACAGCTCATGTGTTTGAATGCATGGCCTACAGTAAAGAACACTAACCAGATAGATGTACAGATTGGGAAAAGGAATTCTGAAGTGTGAAAACAGAGAGCTGCCTCAAGGAATGGTAAAGCAGGGTGGTTCATATGCCTGGTTACGAAGAGAGATAAGAACAAAGAGTTTGCAAATTGATTAATAATAACAACATAGAAGAAATGATTATGGTTGATGAATTCTTAGTGTCCAAGGACAGAAACAAATTGCTTTCAGTCAATGAACAAAAGGGGAACGGTGATAATTCGAGATGTAGTCTAAAGCCTGCAACTAATAGAAATGAAGTAAAGAATAAATCTTGCAGGGAAATTACAGAGGTGCCAACATGATCGAGCCATTACATAAAGTCATTATAGAGTCCATCCCTACAATCTGGTTTCGGGATTTCTTGATTACACTATCATGATTAGTTAGGTCTGTGTGTGTGTTAAGCGCAGTGAGCTTGTTTTAATGCTTTGTACTTTGGTCAGTTGTCTGATTGGAGCTTTACTTTTTTTATAGCTCTGTGGATGGCGAACTCTCCATTCAAAGTAGGGATGGAAGTATTATTCTGTGGACTGTAAGTGAGAGGTTCTCTGTGATAGGCTGAATCTATCCTGGCGAGTATGCGGTTACAAATTGTGACTTGGGTATTAGCCTGTGGATTGTGGTCGGTTCCGTGTGGCGAACTTGTTTTTATTCTGTGCGTGGTTCCCATTTCTGTCTGACCAGCTGTGCTTTAGTTTAGGGACTCTGGTCAGTTATGTTCCCTGGCTGGTTTATTCCCGTGATTTCACACAGTAATTTCTTTCTGGGCAGCTGAGTTTTATCCTTGGATAGGGTGCGTGTCTCTCTGCCAGTTTATTTCATTTCTGAAGAACCTACCTCGCTCTGCAGATGCTCCAGATCTGGTTACTTCTACAGCGAATGTGCTTTTGTTTCAAATGTTAAGAATACACTGTTGGTTTTATTTTTTCGATCTTTCAATTAACATTAACTACAAATAGGTATTTCTGTGTGAAGAGCTGTGACAAAACTTGTGAATCCCAAATAGTGAATCCCAAATAATGACCTGTCTCGATCTTTCATTAATCCTGTGAGGTCATGCACCTTGTTTGGAAGCAAAGAGACACGTAATACTTTCTAAATGGCAGAATGATTGTGCATCTGAAGTGCACAGAGATTTGTACGTTCTGGTCTGGGATTCTCTCAAGGTAAACTCACAGGTTGAGACAGTAGTTAGGAAGGCAGATGGTATGTTGACATTTATATTTAAAGGAGTTGAATATAAAAGAGGGGATGTACTTCTGAAGCTCCACAAGTCTCTGGTCAGACAATGTTTGGTGTATTGAGCGCCTTATTGGGCCCCAAGAATGCTGTTCAGCCCTGCAGTGTATTCAATGGAGTTTCACAACAATGGTCGAGGAATGAAATGCTTAAAATATGAAGAATATTTGAGGACTGTAGGTCTATACTCATTGGATGTTAGAAGTCTAATGGTGGATCGAATTGAAACATACAGAATACTGAATGGCCCGGACAGAGTGGATGTTGGGAAGATGTTTGTATTGATATGAGAGACTGGGCAGAGCTTCGAGTGAAGGGAAAACCTTTTACAACGGAGATAACGCAAAACCTCTTCAGTGATGGAGTAGTGAATATTGCTACAGAAGGCAGTGAAGTCCAGATCACTAAGTAAATTTAAGACTAAGGGAGGTAAATTCTCGATTGTTAAGTGGATCAAGTATGATGGGGACAAAGCTGAAGAATGTGGTTGATAAAACTTTCAGCCATGATTGAATGGCGGATAAGTTTCAATGGGCTGAATGGACAATTTCTGCTACGTGGTCTTATGATCTTTCTTGTGGACTCAAGGTGGTGGTTATTACCAAATAAATTGCAAGTGATCCACGTTGTGTAGTCAGCGGGTTGTTAGTTTGTGGAGTAAACGAGAAATGCTGGACATCACAACGGTTCAGGCAGCATCCGTGGGCAGAGAGCAAGATAATCTGTTGAGTCGAGGTGCCGGTTGTCTGTTGCTCAGTGCTAATCTTTTATTTAATGGCGTTTACAAAAGCATTTCCACACACGACTGACACAAATGTGGATGTGTCAGAGAGAGCAAGAGAGAGAGAGAGAGAGAGAGAGAGAGAAAGACAGAGAGAAAGAGAATGCGCTGGTGTGAATATCCCGTCAAACCCGATTGACACTTGTTACCTTTTTAACCTGAATTGGACTCCACAGCATGCTCTGTATTTGTAAGTCTTGGCATGCCCCATAACCCTCGAAATCTTTTGAACCAATTTTGGGACATATTTCTTTCTGTAAATCTATGACCTTCTTTTGCCTCATCAGTTCATACTGGCTTTATAATGTGGTTCACTCCCATATCACACTTCATAAGTCTGACAACAACTGCCAGTACTTTCAAGGCTGCTTTATCATCTCATTAAGGACAAACAATATTTCCACTTCCTACAACACTCTTCTTCCTACGAGAACCTCGCTCTACCTTTAAAATCTGCTTCAGCATTTTGGTAGTCTTTTTTCAGTTTCTGAAACACTCTGTCTTTAGAATTGCTAGATTGTTTTTAGTGACTGTACTTGAAGCCTGTTGTAATCTAATATAATCGTTAAAATTCTGAGTGAGTCACTGATTGGCCCTTCTTGCTGAAGATTTTTCCGTGTGAATGGAATGTTCTTTTCTTGAATATTTTGAGATTACATTATACCATTGTAGTCCTTTTCCTTTGTTACCTTGGACAGTACTCCTCTCATACTAATGTAATTTGCTTCGTTTGAATTTCAGATTGCTATGTGTGCTTGGAATGGTCACCGTTAAACGTGATAATTTATTTAAATTTCATTGTATCACCCAAACGCCCAAGGCCTGCCAGCCAAGGATGGAGTGACTTGAACCAATGAAAAGTAAGCCAACAAAAAAACACACTTCAGAGGGCTCCTCAAACAGGTCTCTGTAATCTATCCGAGCGTTGTTGACCATACACGCTACACACCACAAGTTCAGTAATGCCCCAGCCCCACAACAAGTAGAGAAGGCAATCTATCAGCTCAACATTGCAGCATTGGAGCAGACCGTAGCCTGGCTGAGACATTCGAGTGCGTCGGCACTGAGCTCCTAGTCTAGCTACACGTTATTCTTTGTCTTACCAAGAAGGTCGAGAGCATTCCAGGAGAGCTGCAAGAAGTCACCGTGATATGTATCTTCAGAACCGTCTGTGGCAGTTGTAGAGGAATCTCCATATTGTCCAGCATTGGAAGAGTCAACTCAAAGCTCCTGCTCAATGATTTTCTCCCTGTAGCCGAAGATCTCCTCATGAAATAGCAGTATGGCTTCCGGCCAAGGAGTGCTGCAATGGACGTGAGTTTCACCGTGCGACAGCTGCAGGAGAAATGCAAAGAACAGACCATCCACCTGTACATGGCTATCTTCGACGTTGCAAAGTCATTTGATACCGTCACACCCGGGAAGGATTATTGAGCGTCTTTCTTGCTTTGGCGAAAACATGAAGTGTGTCACTATACTCCGCCTGCTCCACGAAAAAATTGATTTATGGTAATGATAAATGGGTCTACACGGATTCGCTCCCCGTTCCGACCGACGTCAAACGTGGCTGTCTCATTGCCCCAGCACTGTTCCTGATTTACCTCGCTGCAATGTTTCAACTCAGCGCCAACAATCTCCCCGCTGGAGTGGGGTTAACCTTCAGAACCAGCAGGACATTAATCAATCTTCATCCGCCTTCAAACCAAAACTAAACTCAGGTCAACCAGTGTCATCAATGTGCAGTACGTGGATGGTGTTTCTGTGTGTCCAAGCTCAAAGAGTGTACGCCAGAGCATTTTTAGTGCCTTTACAGGAGCATATGAGAGCACGGGTCATACCCTAATCGTCCACAAAAAGGCACTCCAACAAATTGTCCCTGCATTGCGGAGTGAACCTCTGATCAACAAGATTGATGAGGAGGCCTTGGACTTAGAGTGAGTCCTGTCTAATACAATAGTATGTTAGCACAGCCTTCGGCCATCCGAGGTGAAATGTGTTCGAGGACAAGGACATCAGTTCAAGCATAAAGCCCATGGTTTCCAGAGATATTGTGGTTCCCACCCACGCATATGGCTCTGAAAGAGATACGTCAAGGTGCTGGACCTGTCTCACCATCGCTGCCTGTACAAATTCCTGTTATTCTGCTGGGAAGACAAACCCAAAACGAGGGTCCTCGATGAGCCCAAAATCCCCAGCATCGATGCACCTAAGCAAATTCCCTTGGTCGGCAGAAAAGCGATGGGTACGTCGTCCCTCTGACCAACACGAGACTCCCCAATTTGGTTTTGTACTTCCCGATTGGAGGTGAGCCCCAGATGGCAAAGTGTTTCAGGATCACCTTCAAAGCCTTTTTGGGCTGGTGCAACATTCCCGCAGACACTTGCGCTTTACTGAGCTGAGACTGTCGAAAGTGATAGAGGAGCATTGGGAAGGCCTGGAGCACCTCGAGATATGACGTGGGAAAAGCGGGAAAACAGGAGAAAACTGCACAAGGGGCGCACTGCCTCACCAGGGCTCCACCTAACCCCTTATCACGGCCAACTGTTGCCCATCTATAACAGAGACTGTGGAACTGACATCGGATTGTACACCCACCTGCAGACTCACTCTGAGTGGAGGGAAGTTTCACCCTCGGCTGTGACCCACCGCCAATGAGATGATGAAATATGAAGATTGCATTTCCTAAAAATTACCACAAATTCCAATAATTGCCTGTCTTATGCAGTGCCGAGCAATGTACTACTGTTACCAGGACTGAATGCTGTCCTTGAACTTTAGTTTTTCTAACCCTCATTCCCAAGATATTGGACTCTTACTCATTCATAATCTGAGACACTATATTTTCTTGAACATCACATTGGTATCCCTAACTACGTGAGTACCCCATCCAGTTTCTCATCCTGCCCGGCTTTGCACAATGTTTTGTAGCTTTGAATATTAATTAACAGCATTTCTCTTCACTCAGTGACATGTCTCCATTATAACGATCAGTCGAAATCCTAAGTTACAAGTGCACATATATCATGGAAAATTCTTTGTGCATTTAAGTAAAGAATCAGCAATTTATTTTTTAATCACGATTTCCTGTCACAAACATATTTGCTGATGTATAATTTTTGTTAATGTCTGTGCCTTCTTGTTTCTGTCTGGTTGTCTTCAGCCATATCCCAAAGGTGATCCAATATTTTAACTTTTCCTTTTGGACTTGGGAGTTGTTATTCACCTTCGCCCTGTCTCCCCTCATCTGTGACAGTTTAAATCATACTGTATAATCCTGGTCATATGACTGGCCAAGACACTGCTACTAACACGGGATCATAGGAGCCCATCCCAGTATAATAGCTCACTCGCCCAGAAAACTAAGAGCAATGTCCACTGCCTCAAAACCACTTCTGACACCATTGTTTGATCTTAAAATCTTCCGGCAGTTAGTTGGTATCGTTCAGTAACATTCCATGTCGTATGCCACACTGTATGGGTCTAAATGCTGCCTCTGCATAGGCCTCTTGCATTTGTCGCTTGTCTGAGATCCTAAGTCAACAGAACTCCTCACTCCAAGGAGATTCAGCAGCATATTGAGACTCGGGTTTCCTAGAAATCTGGTGGACTGAATTCGAGTATATGTGTGTAACTCTCACTGCATCAGCCTAACCTCTGAGTCTGCCTATTTCTCTGCCGTTTGTAGTTAATCAGTATATTTCCTGACTCAGCAGAATACCATCTCATGTTTCATCCATCACATTATTGAAGACGGTTTGTCAGTGAGAGATGGAAAGTGATATCTGGGGCTGTCTGTGAAACATGCAGCCGGTAAGATCATTCACAGGAAACAGCATAGGGAGAAGCTCGATATTCAGACCCACAAGTCAAAACGAACATACTGTCCTGGACAAGGAACAGAGAAGTTCTCGGCTTCATTAAGTTGTGGTCATCTCGTGAGGGTCCTGCTTTTTCCTGTGCTGTTCCAGTTCTCAATGCCTCACCCTAGGATACCCTGTTATCAATCCTGGCCTACGTTGTAATGTACTCCAGTCCCTATAATTATTTTTCTGTTTGTATCATTCCATCGTCCACAAAAAGCTCTATATCTCTGTCATCTTCTACAATCCCAAATACCCTCATCCGTGAACTTCCAGGTTGACACAAACGATCGTTATGCCTATAACCCCCGACAGTCATGTCTATCCTTGTTGGCTTATCATACCTGGCTAAACCTCCATGTCTGTCGTATTGCCTTTAATCGCTACATTGTCCCGACCTGGGTGATCTTCTCCACATCTATGTAATCTTTCAATAAACACCCGACCTTATGAACATTATTGGGCTATTAAAATCATTCTTGTCTGTGGATTTCCTTCTGTGCTACCCTTCCTATTATGATATTTAGTGTCTACAATCTGAATGATGACTATAAACTTCTCCTCGGTAAAACATACTCAATATCTCTCAACTCTGCTGCTCCCTGCTACTCTTTTCAGACATGTAATCTCCTGCAGTTACGACAAATATTCATACACTTAACGTGTATATGATATCACTTTTTAAAATTACCTCCATGAGCTCCCATATTTCTCCCTGTGAATGTCACTCCATCCTATCGCTGCATGCGTTTGTTTCACTGTAAAGTCGTCCCGTTCTTAAAGCAATCCCTAACTCTGTCATCTGTTCCAGTTTCACGGTCCTCCCTATCTTGGAAATATCTCCTCCTCTTACTCGGAGATCTGTATCACTAAATTCCAACAGTCACTGCCAGAGTATGGGATGAAAGCGGGGACAGTTAACTGATCATACATGATCATATTGAATAGTGCAGCAGGCCCGTGTGATTAAATGACCAGTAGCTGCGAGTGGTTTCCTGTGTTTCTCAATTACATCCTGCATTCAAAACTGCCTCCAGTACCCACAATCCTCCTAATATGTGCAATCTCCTCCTTCAGTCTAAGAACATTCCGTTTATGTCATACCAGTTCCAATCACCTCCAACCGTCCCGATCTTTGTAACTTCGTTTTAGTTTGTATCTATCCGTATCTCTGTAACATAATATCCTTCATTGTCGAAAGCCCTGCCGATACTTGTACATCCCTCGGAACCCTCCAACTATCCCTATCTTTATAACAGTGTCCTGCACCTAGAACTTGCTGATTGCTGAAACCTCTTCAGTCACCGTGCTTCCTCTCTCTGTGTTACCTTCCTCTGCTTCCAGAAAACTTCTTCTTTGTAGGAGTACCTGTTGTCTCTGAACCCCTCCTTATCACTGACCGCCAACTGCTTCCACTCCCCTCCCTAAATCTTTAACCTTTGACAGTCAGTTCAACGCCTTCTATTACTGAGAACTCCCCATTTGCCAAGGTTAATTCACTTCCTACAATGCCTGTAAAAATCTGAAACCGACCCTCTCTTTAATCTCCAAGTCTCTCTATAACCCGTAAACTTCTGCCAGCAGACAGAACATCCATGCTTTTCTTATCTCGTCCAATCCCATTCTTGCATTAACTAAAGATTGAAACACTCTTTCTTTGTATCTTGCTACGGTCAGATTTTGAGTGCGAACAGCAGCAGAGTGTAAAGGAACCCGGAAGGCTACACCTAAGGTGAGACAGTTTGTTTTAAAATTACTTACCGGAAGCGGACAGCGGTGTTTATTTGCTCTCTTCACAGAAAGAGCGGGAGCAGCAGGGTAAAGTGACGAAGACCAGAGGGGCAGTCGGGAAGGAAAGCAGTGAGTATAAATACTCACCCTTCGACGCCAACGGTCATTTTGAGTGCGAGCAGCAGCAGAGTGTAAAGGAACCCGAAAGGCTACAGCTAAGGTTAGACAGTTTGTTTTAAAATTACTTACCGGAAGCGGGCAGCGGTGCTTTGTTTTCTCTCTTCACAGAAAGAGCGGGAGCAGCCGGGTAGGTTTTATCCCTGTAAAAGCGCGCAGGATTGGCTGTTGCAGGTTCCAGGGTTTAGATATTTTAGTAGGGTCAGAGGTGGGGGTAAAAGAGGAGGAGGTGTGGCATTGCTTGTCAAAGATCGTATGACAGCGGTGGAAAGGACGATGGATGAAGACTCGCCATCTGAGGTAGTTTGGGCTGAGGTTATAAATAGGAAAGGTGAGGTCACCCTGTTAGGAGTTTCTTACAGGCCTCCTTAGTCCTAAAAACGTAGAAGAAAGAATTGCGAGGATGATTCAGGAGAAGAGTGAATGTAATAGGGTGTTTGTTATGGGGGACTTTAACTTTCCTGATATTGATTGGGAAAGCTATAGCTCTAGTTCGTCAGATGGGTCGGTGTTTGTCCAATGTGTGCAGGAGGGTTTCCTGACACAATATGTAGACAGGCCAACAAGAGGTGAGGCCATACTGGATTTGGTTCTGGGTAACGACCGAGGCCAGGTGTTAGAATTAGAGATAGGTGAGCACTTTGGACAGTGAGCACAATTCGGTGACTTTTACTCTAGTGATGGAGAGGGATAAGTGTGCACTGCAGGGCAAGAGTTATAGCTGGGGGCAGGGAAATTATGATGCGGTGAGGCATGACTTGGGATGCGTGGCTTGGAAAAATAGGCTTCAAGGCAAGGGCGTAATTGATATGTGGAGCTTGTTCAAGGAGAAACTATTGAGTGTCCTTGATAAGTATGTACCTGTCAGGCAGGGAGGAAAGGGTCGTGTGAGGTAGCCGTGGTTTAATAAGGAATTGGAATCCCTTGTTAAATGGAAGACCGCGGCCTATGTAAACATGAGACGTGAAGGTTCAATTGGGGCGATTGAGCGTTGTAAGGTAGCCAGGAAGGACCTGAAGAGAGAGCTAAGCGCAGCAAGGAGGGGACATGAAAGGTCCTTAGTTGGTAGGATTCGGGAAAACCCTTAGACTTTCTATAGGTATGTCAGGAATAAAAGAATGACTCGGGTAGGAATAGGTCCAGTCAAGGATAGTAGTCGGAATTTGCGTGTGGAGGCTGAAGAGATTAGGGAGACACTGAATGAATACTTTTCGTCAGTATTCACTCAGGAACAGGACATTGTTGCCGATGTGAATACCGAGTGACAATTAAGTAGAATGAATGGCTTTGAGGTATGTAGGGAAGAGGTGTTGGAAATTCTGGAAAAGGTGAAAATAGATAAGTCCCCTGGGCTTGATGACATTTATCCTAGGATTCTTTGGGAAGTTAGGGAGGTGATTGCAGAGCCATTGGCCTTGATTTCTATGTCCTCGTTGTGTACAGGAGTAGTGCCACAAGAGTGGAGGATAGCAAATGTGGTTCCCTTGTTCAAGAAGGGGAGTAGGGATAACCCTATTAACTATAGGCCTATGAGTCTCACTTCTGTTGTGGGCAAAGTCTTAGAGAGTATTGTTTGGGATAGGATTCATGAAGATCTGGATAGGAATCATGTGATGAAGGATAGTCAACATGGTTTTGTGAAGGGCAGGTCGTGCCTCACAAACCTTATTGAATTCTTTGAGAAGGTGACTAAGGAGGTGGACGAGGGGAAAGCGGTAGATGTGGTGTATATGGATTTTAGTAAGGCGTCTGATAAGGTTCCCCATGGTAGGCTACTTCAAACAATACGGAGGTATGGCATTGAGGGTGAGTTGGAGGTTTGGATTAGGAGTTGGCTGGCTGGAAGAAGACAGAGGGTAGTATTTGATGGGAAAGGTGCATCCTGGAGTGCCGTTACTAGCGTTGTTCCGTAAGGATCTGTTTTGGGACCATTGCTGTTTGTCATTTTTATAAATGACCTGGAGGAGAGGCTAGAAGGTTGGGTGAGCAAGTTTTCGGATGATACGAAAGTCGGAGGAGTTGTTGAGATTGAGGAAGTATGTGGCAGGTCACAGTGGGATATAGATAAGCTGCAGAACTGGGAAGAAAGGTGTCAAATGGAGTTCAATGTAGCTAAGTGTGAGGTGATTCACTTTGGTAAGAGTAACAAAAAGATGGGGTACTGGGCTCATGGTCGGATACTTGGTAGTGTGCATGAGCAAAGGAATCTTGATGTCCATGGACACAGATCTTTGAAAGTTTCCACCCAGGAAAATAGTGCGGTGAAGAAGGCATATGGCGTACTGGCTTTTGTTGGTAGAGGAATTGAGTTCCGGAGTGCTGAGATCATGTTGCAGTTGTATAAGACTCTGGTGCGGCCGCATCTGAAGTATTCTGTGCAGTTTTGGTCGCCATACTATAGAAAGGATGTGGAGGCACTGGAACGAGTGCAGAGGAGGTTTACCAGGATGTTGCCTGGTATGGTAGAAAGATCGTATGAGGAAAGGCTGAGGCACTTGGGGTTGTTTTCATTGGAGAACAGTAGGTTTAGGGGTGACTTGATAGAGGTGTACAAGATGATTAGGGGTTTAGATTCGGTTGACCGTGAGAACCTTTTTCCACGTATGGAGTAAGCTATTACGAGGATGCATAACTTTAAATTAAGGGGTGGTAGGTATAGGACAGATGTTAGGGGTAGGTTCTTTACTCAACAAGTCGTGAGGTCATGGAATGCCCTGCCAGTAGTAGTGGTGGACACTCCCTCTTTATGTGCATTTAAGCGGGCATTGGATAGGCATATGGAGGATAGTGGGCAAGTGTAGGTTAGGTGGGCTTGGATCGGCGAAACATCGAGGGCCAAAGGGCCTGTACTGCGCTGTATTCTTCTATGTTCTATGTTCTAAAACATTCGTCGCCTTGTAAACTGCACCTACTTCTTCAGTGACTGCATAGACTCTTGCTTCCCAAAAGCTCTCCTTTTCTTGGTCACCACCACCAGATTTGACAACTCTCCAATCGATGGCTTCCCGAAAATCTTCCCGAGTTGGGTAGTCCCGTCAAACCCCTGCCGAATTCCTGATCTGTAGCACCAAACCCCAATCAATGTGGCTCTTTAGTTCCTGTAGTCCTTACTTTCAATGCCAGCTCATCCAGTCTCCAGAAACATCTACAGACTCCTTTTTCTCCAAATTTTCGAACCTTATCTAAATAAACGCCAACCGTCCATACAACCCACCCTACAGGAGGAACCTCTTTCAATTTATGCAATTTTCGTTTCTGTATAAATGTCCCCAATCCCGGAATCCTGGAAGATCCATCGCCTTCTTATCTATATAACCTCCAGAATTTATAAGCTTTTTAACAGCTGTGCATGTCTTTACTCACAACCTTACATATAGCTGTTAGTTTCTCTAGTGCATACAACGTACTTCCCCCTGAAACTCTTTCTGTCAGTGTCACTAAGTCTATCTGCCTTCCCCTACACCCATCCGTATCGCAAACTCTACAATCGAATCCAGCTCCCGCGATCTCTGTAAATTTCTCCAATTCCCAAAACCCTTCCACCCGGTAACATTCTTGACGACTTATAGCTCTATTTAATTCTAAGATCCTCGAGAACCAGTCAGCCTCTCTAACTGGAACGTCGAACCAGTTGTTTAATCACAACACTATCTCTGAAAGACTCCCTGCAATTGGCAGTAACAGTATTAATAACAGGATTAACTGAGGTGAACAGATTGGATCGACCTGTTATGACAGAGATGTGGCTGCAGATTGACCATAGCTGGGAAGTGAACATTATCGGTTGATTAGATCTAAACAGGATAGGCAAAAATAACAACAGATTGTGAAGAAAGGATCAGGCGAATGTCGTGAAACATCCACGTGTATCTGCAAATCAAACTTTCGAGTCTCTTTGTGTGGAACTATGAATAAGCAAGTGGCAGCAATCGTTCGCAGGAATATTTTACAAGCATCAAATAATGACAGCAATGCAAATATGGTTACAATCAGCAAAATGAATGTACTTGTAACAAGGACAATGCAGTAATTGTATGTGACAGTAGTCTGTATTTCGATGGCAGAACTAATGAATGTTAGGAGTGTATTGCATGGAATCCTGGATTGTGTGCGAGATGGTTTTCTCTAATAACATGACAAGGAACTATAAATACAATTTAGATCAAATGTTATGCCATGAGAAATATCTAATAATCTCATTCCTCCGAAGAAGCCTTCTGAGCAGAGAACCATAATTGAGTTTTCTTTATTGAGTTTCAAACTAATTTAGTGAAGACCATGAAATGTAGGAGTGGAATTCGGTCATTTGGCCCGTTGGGTATTTCTGCCACTCAGTGCGATCATGGCTAATCTGACGATCCCCAATTCCAATTCCCTGTTTTTTCCAGGTTATCATTGTTTCCCTGATTGATTACACCGCGATCATCTTTTCCGTAATTATACTTAATAACTCAGCCTCGACAGCCCTCTGCAGTAAGGAATTCAATACATTCGCTACCCGCTGAGTGAAGAAATTCCTCCTCATCTCCATCTTAAATGTGTGTGCCCTTGTTAGGACGTTATACACCCAGGTTAGAGGTTCTCGCACAAGGGAAACCAGAGGAAGTGGTAAAAATATTTATTGCAGAAGACATGAAAACCGTAAAGTTGTGGATAATGGGTAAGGATATCAAAGCTTGTATCATAATACAGAGCACATGGGAAGGTGGGCGGATAGATGGTAAATTGAGTTTAATCTGGACAGGTACGATACAATGCACTTCATGGTGTCAAATGCAAGAAGAAACTTCGGATATTGAGGGACAATCATGTATAGAGGGGTCTTGGTGCACTTCCATCTCTGCCGGAGAGTGACAACGCAAGTGGATGAAGGGGGAAAGAAAGCACATAGCATGATTGCCTCCATCACTCGCAGGATTGGGTACAGACGTTTGCTTCTCACGTTTTAGCTGTACAAACTTTGGTTTGGCCACATTTGAGGGACTATATGTTATTCTCATCTCTGCACGACAGTAGGGACGTGCAGTATTTGTTCAGGGTTCAAAGGCAGATGACCAGGATTGCCTGTGAGAGGAGGTTTGAGAATGTGTTCACAAGAAAGTGAAGATGGATCAATCTTGAATTTCTTTGCGAGAGTGTCAGAGTCTGACGAGCGAATAGGTGCAGTTATATACATTTAGGAGAGGCAAGGAGAATGTGGAAGTTCGAAATCTCTTTTCCAGTCAAGAAATATTAAATAATAAAGAAAACAGTGCATCTGCTCAGGGTACGATGCAGAACATTTAAATGAGATGTGCGAGGCAAGTGCTATTTTTACGTAGAGGGTGGAAGGTGCGAAGGGATGTTCTACAAGCGGAAATGTGAACAAAGTTTTAAAGTGGCATATAGATATACTTATAAACAGACAGAGAATAGAAGGAGATGAACCATGTGCAAGCAGATGGTATCACTTATGAGTAACATTATGTTCTGCACAACCATGGTTGGCCGAATGGCCAATGGAGTGCTGTAATGTTTTATTTTCTAACTTCCTAGTAACTACACTGTCAAAACACTTCAAATCTTAGGATGTTTCATTCAGCTTCTCTCTCATACTTCGAAACTCCAATAACATCAAGCTAAATGTACTTCATCCTTTCTCTTTACAATTTCCCTACATTCTCAAGATCAGCCCAGTGAAACTTCTCTGGCCTGTCGCCAATGCAAGAATGTCATTCCTTCGGGCAATTTTATTCTTCGTAATACTCCAGATTTTTTTTCTGACTCGGATCTTGCACAGTTTTGTGAAGACCTCCATATTTTTCCACTCCAATCCCTTTGTAATAACTGCCGGCAATTTGATTTGCCATCTCTGTTATGTGATGGCCCTATAACCTGCATTTTTCACATTCAAAGGAAGGATTGCTAAAACTCTTTGTGCAGACAATCTGAAACCAAACGATATTATCCTGACAGGATGTCGGGAACGTGCAGAAATATATTGTAAAGTTTATGGCAATAAATAATAACGGGATCCTGAGAAACAATGTGAGACGCATTTTATGAAAGAAAAGATTTTTTGAGCCTGTTTGTTTTATTTCTTGGTATGAATATAACTGGCAGAAGATATAAGTGTGACACAGGGCAGTTTTAGCGGAACATGGATCTTTAAATATTCAGAAGTCTTTGGGCAAGTTTCAATAAGAACTAAAGAGTCACTCGGGAGAGAGCATGGATACTTAAAGATCAATGAGGTTGTTCATTTTGCAATAAAAGCAGAGGGATGAGTTATTAAATGATAATTTCCTGTCAGTATATACTGTGGAGAAAGATATGAAAAATCGGGAATTGGGGAAATAAATAGTGATGTCTTGGAAAGAATCCGCAATGGAGAAGAGAAGGTACTGGAATCTTAAAACGAATAAAGGTAGATCAATCGTCAGCAGCCCATCAGGTGTAACCCAGAATATTGTGGAAAACTAGGGAAGAGATTGCAGTGCCCCCGCCAAAGATATTCAATATCAACTAAGTGAGGTACCGGACGACTGGAGGGCGGCAGATGTTGTTTTCTCACTTAAGGGATGCAGGGAAAAGCCATGAAACGACAGAGCAGTCTGGTGAGTGATGGGTTAATTGTTATTGGAGATGCTGAGAAAAATGTGCTAACGTGCATTTGGTAAAGGAGGGCCGGTTGGAGATAATCAGCATGGCTTTGAGAGTGGAAAATCGACGCACACAAAAACGATTGATTCTTCAAGGATGTGGTCAAGAAATAGATGAAGATGGACCGGTCAATTTTGTCTCAAGGGACTACAGAAAAGCATTTGAGAAGTATCCTTATGGTAGACTGGGTAATCATTTCAAAGCAATGTAAAAACTTTTGGGAGCAGGAGGAGCTATTCAACTGGATTTTAAAAAATGACTTTATGGTATGAGACAGAGAGTGGTGGGAGATGTTTCTTTTTTACTGGAGGAATGTGACCAGCGATTTAGTGGGTCCACTGTTTGTAATTTGGTCAAATGATTTGAATGGGAATCTTGGTTTAATGATAAGTACGTTTTTTCGAGTGATACGACAATTGGGACTTCTGCAGACAGTGAAGTTGATGGATAAAACAGGATTATCATTACTGCAGAGATAATGGGTTGATGAAAGCATATGGAGTTTAATTCGATAAATGTGAGGGTTTGCATTTTAGCAAGACAAATCAGAGTGTGACATGCACAGTTCATGTTAGCGGCCTGGGTAGTGTTGTCAAACAGAGACCTAGGAGTTAGGTAAACAGTTATTTGAGAGTTGCGTCACGGGTACAGAGGATGGTTCAGTAGCTATTTGGGACGCTGGTCTTCATTTGTCAGATTATTGAGAATAGTTGTTAGGAAGTCATGTTGTGGTTAGGCATGACATCAGTGGGGCCACAATAAATGCATTATTGATCAGTCGGAAGAACTCAACTGTTTCACTTACGTCCTTCAGGGAATTACATATGCCATTCCGGCCCAGTCTGAATCAGAAGAGACTCACAGCAATATGACTGACTCTGAGCTAGCATTTGGGTAATTAGCAGATGGCAAATGATACTGGTCAAAACAGTGACAGCTTCATCCCATGAAACAATGAATATACATACATATTTCTCTCCCGAACTCTGCAAATACCTCCAGCTCCAACAATTCGTTCTGGCTTTGTAACATGGATCAGGCTCTGTAACATGTTCACCACATCCAGCTCCTTGAACCTTCCCTGTTCCTGTCATCTCATTAAAGCGTGACAATAATTCACCTTCAACCTGTCCTCGCCCTGCTCGATGGCCTGATGAAATCTCTTTAACACTTCTAAGTCACTGTGTAGCTTCAGAACTGTTCATACTTTTTGTTGATCTTTCAAGCCTCGTAATATGATTCATTACGTCCTGAGTGAAGGACAGGTGTGAATTTATTGCTGAGGCTCTGTCTATTTCATGGAATGTCATTTGTTGAATGCTCTCACTGTTTACTTACAGCCCTACATTTCAATTTGTTTACTCTGTTTGCCTTGATCAATTTAATCTCATACTCAAGTAATTGGCTATTCTATTTCTAGGTGGAGCTTGTGCATTGTGCAATGTACTTTAAAACTTTACAGTTCAATTATTTTTCTTTTTTTCCCAGTTTCTCCGAAGCTCCCTCAGTGTGCAATTACTCGTTAACTCAGATTTATCACACAGATGTCGAAATGAGGTAATGGTTTCCCAAGCAAGTTGCACAATGTGTTATTCAAAGAAACACTGATGCAAATAATCTACGAACTCCTTTTTGTATATCACTCTTCCTCGTGTGAGTGTCCCAGATGATATGCAGATTGAAGTCTCCAAATTTAACAAAAAACATTTTTATAATATTCTATAGAATTATTGTTTAATGCAGTGATGAGCCATGAAATGTTGTTTCATGGACTGAAACTCTTTTCCAGCTTGCTTTACCGACACTATTACCCAGAATTTACATTCATACTGATTCTACTTCATGATCTGAGGTCAAATGTGTTCTCTGTGATGCCTTTATTCCGTTTTACCGTCAGGGTTACCCATCCTGCTTTCCCATTCCTCCTGGGTCCCCGCACATTTTGCATCATTGAGTATTAATTTTCCAACTTTATTTCACCCTGTAACCACGTCTGTCTGTTTATGAAATATATGTTTTACCTCTGTGTCACACGCCCATCTATCTCGTTACAAATCATTACTTCATTCGAAAAAAGAACATCAAAATTTACCTTTTGAACAGAATTTCCTGTCACAAACCTATTCGATGATGTACAGTTCAAGATAAAAGTTGTCCCTTAATATTCCTTTTTGCTTGCTTTTATCCAAATCCCCAGGCTTTTCCAAAATGTCACCTTTTTCTTTTGAACTTGGAAAGCGCCTATCACCTCAACCGTCTCCCTATATCATCTCTGTCAGCTAAAATCACTATCCAAAAATCTGTGGAAAAGTGTCGCCTGGATACTGCTGCAAGCACGGTTCCATTAGGGCCTAATTCAATGGGACTGTTTTTCTTCACTTGTGGAATGTTTCTGGATGTTCAGCATTTCTTACTGACCCCTACCTGCCTTTGAACTGAATGGCCTGCTACTTCTTTTCAGATATCAATTTCTGAGAATCAACCACATTGCTGTCGGTGTGTCGTCACCCTACAACATTCACACCAGGTGCCGATGGTGGATACATTTCTACAAAGACCCAAATGCGACAGATTTTTAAACAAACCCATCAGCGAACGTTTATTTCTCATTTGTGGTATGTTATCTACTTATAGTTTTAGATGCACTTAATTCAAATTCAGCCATTTGCGATGGTGGTATTTGTACTTGGGTCCTCTGAACATTAGCTGAGTTTAATGAAACGTCGTCTAGCGCAAAGAAAAAAACACCCGGTCATCACTTTTTCGCCTGCTCATAGGTTTCCCGCCCCTGAGCAATTACACCAGTGCACCGTGAATCAAAACCCCTTCTTCCCACATAGCTGATTGATCCTGAAATCTTCCTGCACTTTGCTGGTATCACTGACTGCTTCTCCATGTAGTATACCTGACTGTGTGGATCTAATTACTGCCTCCATAAGCACATTGTTCAGCGCTTCTGATCCAGAGCCAACACAATTCCCCATTCCCGAGAGATCAGGCAGCAAACGCAAGGGACAGAAAATGGGATTTGCCAGGTGTCTGTGGAAGTCAGTACCATTCTCCAACTGTGAAATTCACTATATCCAATTAGTTTCTGATTCTGTCTATTTCGCTGTCTCCTGTAGGTATTCGGGAAGTTCCTGACTCAATTGATTCCCCAAATGATGATTGCCTCGTCCATCTCCTCATTGAAGGGAAAAGAGG
Organism: Chiloscyllium plagiosum; assembly: GCF_037043375.1. Taxonomy (NCBI): domain Eukaryota; kingdom Metazoa; phylum Chordata; class Chondrichthyes; order Orectolobiformes; family Hemiscylliidae; genus Chiloscyllium; species Chiloscyllium plagiosum. The sequence goes on along the minus strand of NW_028270178.1, from coordinate 49,077,218 downwards.
TCTGGTACATTGAATCAATCCTGCAACATCGAAAGGTCACTCACAGTGTACAGAACAGACAGCAATGAGAGTGCTCCAAACATCGACAAACAAGACGTTTGGTCAGCTCGAGAGACAAAGGGAAAAGAGGTCTGGTACATTGAATCAATCCTGCAACATCGAAAGGTCACTCACAGTGTACAGAATAGACAGCAATGAGAGTGCTCCAAACATCGACAAACAAGACATGATTTTGTTACATTGCTGGACGGTGTTCACGGGACAGACACACCCCATACTCAATCAACACCCCTACTTTACTATATTTTCCAATGTCACCCCCTCAGCCATCTACACACAAGGGAAATACGAAGAACAACAATACACATGTCTCTGCTAGGATCTCTGCCACTGCTTTGCCTCAATGTTCCAGGATGCACTTGTTCAGGACCTTTGTGATTTAAGACCTCCAACACTTCCTCTTCTGTAATGGGTTCTCTTTTCAGGATATCCCTGTTTATTTCATTTTTTTCTTAGTTTTTGTCCAGAAAACGTTCTGACTGAGGTGTTCATTTTGGATCTCGCCTGTTTCCTGTAGTTCCATACATGAATCGCCTCATTGATAATTACGTCACTCGACTGACTGTCTCGTTGTGCTTTTCTAGTTGTATGCTACAGAATCTCTTTGGATTCTCCTGAACCTTATCTGCCAAACGATCTCATCCCCGAATTGTGTTTTCCAGATTATCCAGCCTTTCCTGAAAAGGCAGGCCCTCCAGTATTAGTAATTTATTTGTCAAACCTTAGTCCTTTCCAGATTCAGAAAATAATTCCTGAAGCAAGATGATTGGAATTGTACACATTACTCTAAATGTAGGCCCGGCAATGTCTTGTACAGCCGTAACATGATGGACCAACCCATGTACTCTATGTGCTGACGCGTGACAGCAATTTTTCCAAGTATCGAGTTCAACACACTGTCTACTAGTGATTGCACTTCCAAGGAACAGTGCAACTGCACCACCTGGTCTCTCTCTGTTTACCAACATTGCCCAGGATGTGCAAGAAGGGAAAACCATTTTGTCGACAGACAACATGCTAACAGAAACCATGTCATATCTAGCTTAAGAGGACCCACCCACAATGCCACGGGTACCTGAAAATTAGCCACGCTCAGGAACTGGTTATGAACAAGTCATTACTTAAATCATTAATTAATTGTAGTAAAATGTTTTGTAAATGACCCTTTAATGGAATTATCTGCCTCAAAATGGCACTGCACCGACAGAAGTGATGATGGCACTCTCTGTCTCCCCAGGAGTCTAGCCAACATAAAACGCAAGAGGATGACCACTGTCCTATGGATCTATAGTGGACAGGTTGCTACCCAACACTACATCAGTGTCTTTGGATTAGCTCACTTTCTGTTGCCATGGTTTAACTGACTGATGCTCCTTGATGTGCCGCATTGTCTTGCTTGGTTCATTAATGTCAAACTATCAACTGTAATTAGAACTGCATTGTCCTGAAATGAACATCGATCTTTTGTAAGCCTATAAGGACCGAATATGCCAGTACTTCTGGGAAGAGGATTGAAGCTCATATGTATGGTTTGCCCAAATCTGAATACGAGCGGATAATTTCTCTTATCACGATATTGTGAAATAAATCGGTGTTTGTCAATTTCAAAAGATTTCCGTAGGAACCAAAGAACGAATTGGACAAGTTATCTGAGACAGGGCGTTACTATTACCTTTGATAGTTCTCCCTGATTTGTCTTAAGAAAAATTCAAAGCTTAAATTAAACTATATCTTTCATTCCTTGGCCCATTGGCCCAGTTGAATCAATCCCCAATGGTAACTGTATCCCCTACTCACTCTAGTACTAATTTCGGTATCCAAAAACTTAGTAATTCCTACATTCTGATGCAAATCCTCTACTCCCATGAAGTCAATTTTGTATTCAGTTGTCTAGCTATCCATGTAATGAGAACTAACTAACCATTGTAACATTCTAAACTCTGTCAAATGCCTTGCTGAAGTCAGTATAGGCAACGTCCACTGCTTCACTTTTATTTATTTCTTGGTCATTTCTTCAACAAACTCAGTCAAGTTTGTGAGACGAGACGTTGTATGCACAATGCCGCGCTGACGATTCCTAATCAATTCTTGCCTTTCCAACTGCATGTAAATCCTGTCCACAGAATTGTTTCCAACAAGATACGCACCACTAACATCAAGCTAATTAATCTTTAGGTCTGAGGCTTCCCATCACAGCCTTTCTTAAATAATTGAGCAACGTAAACCTACCTCCAGGCTTCCAGCTCATCACCCGTGTCTGTCAGTGATATAACTGACAGGCGGCACGGTGGGCGGCACGGTGGCACAGTGGTTAGCACTGCTGCCTCACAGCGCCAGAGATCCGGGTTCAATTCCCGCCTCTGGCGACTGACTGTGTGGAGTTTGCACGTTCTCCCCGTGTCTGCGTGGGTTTCCTCCGGGTGCTCCGGTTTCCTCCCACAATCCAAAGATGTGCAGGTCAGGTGAATTGGCCATGCTAAATTGCCCATAGTGTTAGGTAAGGGGTCGGTGTGGACTTGTTGGGCCGAAGGGCCTGTTTCCACACTGTAAGTAATCTAATCTAACTGTCACTTTTAGGCAATCATGATTTCTTCCCTAAATTCCCACAATGTCGTGAACACATTTGATTAGTTCCCACGGACTTGACCGTCTTTTATACATTTTAACACCAACAGGACTCCATCTTCCATAACGTGGACTCTTATAAAGTCATCACTATTTATTTCCCTGACTTTCCGTGACTTTCTGCTCAGTAAGTACTGATATGAAGGTTTCCTTTCGGATCTAATCCATCTACTGTGCTTCCACAGATGAATAGCCTCATTTCTTTTCACGGAACCATATTCTTTCCATAGATTGCCTTTTGTTGTTCATATACTTGTAGAATCTCTTCAGAGTTTCCTTCGCCTTATCTATTGAAGATTTGTCAGGTCCATTGATTGCCCTCCTGCTTTCCATTTTAAGTGTATTTCTTCATTCGCATTGTTCTTAAAGGAATTCACTTAATTCAACTGGCTATATATGAGAGGGGCACCATTTCCCTTGGCCAGCACATCAATATCCTCAGTCATCGGGCTTTACTAAATCTGTCAGCATTCATCTTCAGATCAGCAGAAACATGCTGGCCTTGAACTCTTGTTTTATCTCCCTTCTGAAAGCTTCCCACTTGCTCGACGGCACTTCATCTGTAAATTGCCCCGATGAATCAACTCTTGAAAGTTTTTGCCTAATATCTTCTGTATTGGGGCATGGCCAATTCTGATCTTCAATTTGTGGAATAGGCCTATCCTTTCCCATAACTATTGGATTGTCGTCACTTTGCCAATTCGGACTCCAAATGACATCTCAGTCCCTTGATCCACCTTTTTTCCCAAGAGGAGGTCAGATTTTGTGCTTTCCTCAATCGGGCCATATTGACTGAAAGAGCTTTCTTTGACATGCTTAACACATTCCTCTCATCCAAGCTCTGAACACATTGTCAGTCCAGGTCAAGTTTTGGAAAGTTAAAATCGCTTACCGTTCGAAACGTATCATTCCGAACTCTCTGAGATTTCCTGACATATTTGCTGTGCAATTTCCCGCTGACTATTGGCGGACTGGAGAAACGTCATATCAAAGTGATAATCCATTCTTAATTTCTTAGGTCCACTAATATAGCTTCACGGGCAATCCGCAGAACTATCCTCTCTAAGTGCTGTAGTGATCTTTTCACTGAAACGCCAATCCCCGTTCTCGCTTGCCTTTCCTTCTCTTCTTCGTATAGTATCTGTGCCCTGGAACATTGAGCTGCCTGCCCTGTCCCTCAGTCAGCTGTATTTCTGTATGACCTATGATATTGCAGTCCCATGTTCCCATGCTTACATTGAGTTCATCTGCTTCACCTGTCAGACATTTACATCGAACTTAATACAGCTTCTTCCATCAATTTCCCCTCATTGCCTGTTGTGCTCTTGCCCATCTTGTCTGTTTAAATTACCCCTCTTGAAATTCTGTATAAGCATTAAGCTTCAGACTGTACCCTATGGCCATTTGCATCAAGGTGGCAACACCCTCACCTTTCATGTCATCTACAACCGTCCGAATGATACCTTCTGCTTTCATATCCAAGTTATTGTTGTACAAAATAAACAGTAAAGGTTCCTGCACTGATCCCTGTGTCACAACCCATGAGCAAAGAATTCAATCACAGAGACATCCCTTCACCAGTTTTGGATTCAGTTACCAGCTTGTCTTGAATCCTATTGGTCTTGTGGATCAGCCTTCCATGTGGGAACTTGTCCAAGGCCTCACTGACGTCCGTGTAAATCATATCATCTGCGCTGCCTTCATCACTATTTTCAATCGTAATTTTAAAAAGAAAACGGATTTGAATTCCTTTCCCTCCACGAAATTCGGGATGACTGTCAGTAGGCGATCCCTGCCTTTGCAAGATTTAATTCAATGGGTCACAAAAACACTTTACCAGTAGTTTCCCTCCCACTCGTCACAGACTGTCTGCTCTGTGATTACCTGGTCTATCCATGCTATCCTTCTTGTACAAAGGCAGCACATTAGCTAAGCTCCAGTCGTTCGATGCTTCACCTGTGTCCACGTACTAAGTATAGCCCCAACAATCTCCTCCCTTGCTTCCCACATCAACCTGGGATACATGTCATTAGGCACGAGTGATTTCTCCAACGTGGTATGTGAGAAAACAAATAATACCTCCTCCTTATTGATCTTAACATGTCGAATAACCTCTTCATTACAAATGAAATCCCCGGCTACGACTTCTTCCTACTGCGTGAATACAGATGTGAAGTATTCATTTCAAACATCAACTAATTCATCTGGCTACAGGAAGTGAATGTTTTTTTTGGTCTCCCACTCTTTAGCTGTGTGTCATCTTACGCTAGCTATACTTATAAAATAACTTGTGTCTTTCCCTTATGGAGATCTGCCAAAGATATTTCATGACCATTGTTTGCACCGTATTTTCTTCATGAAACTCACAATAGCACTTCATCCGCATTCACTGAACTTCCTGTCTTTGTCATTCACTCTTCGTGGAAAACACAGGCCCCGAATTTCACTGTAGCTATCTCCCACTTTCCGAACTTGTACGCAACTGTAGGTACTTCTTCCCAGTCTACGGTTTCCAGATGCTGTTTCATAATATAAAAATATTGTTCAGATACTGAATTGCGAGAGGGAAAGACAGGAGATGCTGTGGCTGCGGAAGAAATCGGAATGGTGTGTTGCTTCCAGTGTGCTAGGGTCCAGGATATATCTAAGGAGTTGCAGAACACTGTGAAAGGCGAGAGAGAATAGCCAGAAGTCATTGTGCACATCAGCACAATTGGCATATGAAGACAAAGGAATGGGGTCCTGTGGAACGTGTATAGGAAGGTAGATAAGAAGTTAAAAAAAAACAGCACCTCAAGTTTCATGGTCTCCGGCTTACTCCGAATGCCATGATTTATTCAGGATAGAAATAGAAAGACAGGTCAGATGAATGCGTGACTGAGGAGCTGGTGTAAAGTCCAGGATTTTCAGTTCTTGCATCATTGGGATCTCTTCTGGGGTGGATGTAAACTCCACAACGGGGATGAGTCAAAGGGGCAAAAGCATTCTTGTGGGGAGATTTGCTAGTGTTACCTCGTGGGCAGGTTTAAATTAGTTTGTAGACAGTGGAGAATGGGACTCAAAAAAGAAAGATGGACCATAGAGACGTCGGGGAAAATATATTAGGTATCAGGAGCAAGTTTACTCTTCAGGATATCTCGGGGCACAATAAAGGGAGGCAAAGCGTTTAAAGTGATTTTATGTCAACGCACAAGCCAGACTGAAAAGTCATTCGAGCTCAGAGCATGGATTGGCTCTGGGAACTGGGATATTACAGACGTAAGAGAACCACAGCTGAGAGAAATTTTGGACTTGCATCTCAATGTTCAGGATACAGAAGGCATAAGTCTGATGGAAATTACAATTAAGTGAGGAGGAGAAATTTCCCTTTTGATGAGGGAGGACATAACATCAGTGGTTATAGAGGACACTGTGAAGGGGTCACCAAATGAGTGCATATAGTTTAAACTTAGAAAGAAAAAGCGGTTGGTCACTCGGTTGGGACTGTACTGCCGACCCCAAATAGTCAGTGATACGAGAGGAGCAGATGTGTCACGAGACTGCAGATCCATATAGAAACAATAGAGTAGTGTTGGTTGGAGATATTAATTTCCCTGGATTGACTGAAAAACCCAGAGTGCACCATGTCCTTATATGTTCGAATATATCAAACGTTGTCCAAGAAAGTTTCACAACTCAGTATGGAGAAGGCCCGACTTGGCCAGTGGCAACTCTGAGCTTCCTGATAGAAGATCAGTTACGGTAAGTGACTGAAGTGTCAGTCGGACAGCATTTTGGGTCCAGTAACCATAACTGTCTTAGTTTTAACATAACTATGGAAAAAATACACAGGCAAGGTCCACAGGTTTAGGTTTTAAACAGGAACACGGCCAATCTTGGGGTATTTGGTCTGGATTTAGCTGAGGTCGATTGGATGAGAATGTTCGAAGGTAAAGGAATGACTGACCAATCGGACGCATTTAAAAGTGCGGTATCAAGTATCCATAGCCAGTTGGACCCTGTTGAGGTGGAGGAAAAAGCTGGCATGTAAGCTGATCAATGGCTGCCGAAGGACTTTGAGGCTCTGGTCAGGATAAAAAGAAGGTGTACATTGTATTTAAGATTTCTGTATCTATGTAACTCCTTCCAGTCCTAAACATACCATCAATCTTTGGAGAGCTGATAATTGTCCATATTTGTGTAACCCACTCAGGTCCCTGCGACATTCCCGATCTGCAGGATTATTCAATGCCTGTGACTCTCGTGATCCATTCCGATAAGACTCACTTTTTATGGAGCATCCTGTCGTTATTATCAGCCACCCTGTCAATGCAATCTCCTCCAGTCTCTTCATCCATCTACACGTCTCCATGATCTTCTCCAGCTCTTACACATCTATGTGTGTAAACCTCGCCGTCCCCTACACGTCTTTCCACTTTGAACAAACTGGAGGAGGGTGAGAATGCTTCCTTATCCGTGAAACAGTCTCAGCCAAAATAGATGTATTTATCTCCCGGATAATCAGTCAGATTCCACACCCTCCATATCGAAAGAAACCCCCAGAACATAAGCCTTCCTATATCTATAAACATCTTCATTAACGACAATCCACGATATGTCTGTTTGGTTTTCCAGTTGATACAAACCACGTTAGCTCTGTAACGTGCCGCATCACCTGACACAACTGATCATGTAAAACACACCATCCGATAAACACCCTTTTGCCTGTAAACTGCTCCAATACTCCCAATCTCCCCAACTCCATGAACCCGTGCAGCCCCGACAGCTCTCCACATTTTTTCAAATCCTGTGGCTCTATGCTCCTCCCTCCCTATGAAAAAACCTCCATTCCCCACACTCTTCACAATCTGGGTAGTCTTCTTCAGATCAGATCATTGCTGTCTCTGTTACCTCCGAAACTTCTGGCAAATGTTCTTATTTGTGTATTTTCCTATTGTCCACATCCTCTCCAAGTTCATGAAACCTCTTCCGACCATTGTAACCCTCCCTGTGTCGAACATAGAACTATAGAGCACAGTACCGGCCCGTCGGCCCTCAATGTTATGCCGACATTTTATCCTACTCCAAGATCGAACGAACCGACATACCCTACATTTCCATATCATGCATATTCTTATTCAAGAGTCAGTTAAATGTCTCCAATGTATCTGAAACTTCTACCACTGCTGGCAGTGCAAACCACCCATTTGTGTAAAGAAACTACCTCTGACACGTCGCCTCACCCTTCCTCCAATCATCTTAAAGTTATGCCCCGTTGTGATAACCATTTACGCCCTGGGAATAATTCTTTGTCTATGCATTCTATTCATGGATTTTATCAACTTGTACATGACTTTCAAAACACCTGTTATTTTCTTGGCTAATGAAAAGAGCAATACTCTCTCAACCTTCCATCAAAGGTTCTGTCCTACAGGCCAGACAGCAACCTGGCAATCTCACCTACTCTGAAATTTCCAAATTCATCCTACAATGAGGCTACCAGAACTGAACACAATATTCAAGTTTCGTCTAACTCAGGCTTTAGGAGCTGCAGCATAACCTTGCACCATTAAAATCAATTCCCCTGCTATTAAAAGCCAACTCATCATGTGTCTTTTTAACAGCCCTATCAACTTCGTTAGAGAAAGTGAGGACCGCAGAAAATGGAGATCAGCGATGAGCGTGTGGTACTGGAAAAGGACAGCAGGTCAGGCAGCATACGAGGAGCAGGAGCATCGGAGATTCGGGCATAAGTCCTTCATCAGGAATGTGGCTTATGGGTCGGGGCTGAGAGATAAATAGGACGGGAGTGGGTTGGGGGCGAGGTCGCTGGGAAAGTAATAGGTGGACGAAGGTGAGGGAGAAGTTAACAGATCAGAGGGGTTAGTGATGGGCAGGTCCAGAGGGCGGTGCCGAGTTGGAGGCTTGAGCATGGGATAATGTTGGTGGTATGGAAATGAGGAAGCTGTTGTTCCTTAGCCTTCCCTGCCGCCAAACTGTTACCGCCCGACGGCTGGAGGGGGAATGCCTCATATTCCGCCTTAAGGCACTGCAACAATTAGGCAAAAACGACGATGTCAACAGCTTCCGCATTCTCCTCCGCCCACATTATCCAAGTTCCAAGCCTTCAACTCGGCATCGCCCTCCGGACAAGTCCACTATTGCCCCCTCTGAGGTATCGCCTTCTCCCTCACCTTCATTGACCTATCCCATTCCCAGCTACCTCCACCTCACTCCACCCCTTTCCACTCTTCTCTCAGCTTCGACACACAAGCCTCATTCCTGATGAAAGCCTTATGCCCAAAACGTCGATTCTCCTGTTCCTCGGAAGCTGCCTGACCTGTTGTGCTTTTCCAGCACCACGCTCTCGACTAACAGATTTAATAGCAAACTTAAGCGTTCTTTGGATATGGAAGTCAAGGTCTTTCTGCTGTAACTCGCTTCCAGTAATCTTACATTTAATCCTATAAATGTTTCCTGCATAATCTTTCAAACATAAACCTTTTGTATCTTGGTAATTTCCTCCAGATCCGACAACACTCATAAACTGTGAAACTTCTTCACGTCTCTACAATGCTTCTTTTCTCTGTAACTTCCTTTATTATCATGAACCATCAAAATTACTGAAGCCAATTTTAGCCACTACAATATTCCTGATATCTGAATCGTCCTCCCATCCTTATGCGCCTCCCTATCTCTGTAACCTCGACCATCCTCCAGTGCACTTATGGTGAACTTTGCAGAGGATGAGTTGTAGAGTCCAGGCCATCTTAGCAAAGTAGGAAGGGCTGCACATCTTGCATGAGTTTAACGAGAACGGGAATAATAGAAAATGCTGTGTAGGAACAAGGTAGAGTGGACTGTAGAACCTGAAAGATGTCGCATTTTCAATAAAGGACTTTTGTTTCTTTTGATTGGACTGTGGGTGCGATCTCGATGACATAATTTTGAAGCTGTTCACCAGAACGGTTATGCATAGCTTCATAATCCCAGACTGGGAGATGTGAGTTCAGATATGAATATATTTACGCATTCTGTATCTGTGCCCGATATTGACCTGACGCTGCTCTGGTAGAAAGCACTCTCCGTACATCTGTTGATTACCATTTCTACATGACTGTTCAGAGCTCCCCTCACCAAAGCCTTTGTTTGACATGTTATTTATTATTTCATTATTTTGAAGTGTCAGTTTTACGAGATACAACAATTGGCTTGTTTCCATTTTGAGAGAATAAAACATTTATCATTCACCCTGCGCAATGCAAAGGAATTTCGTTGATTCTGATGTTCTCTGCAGACTATCACTCAGAGGATTGTATAATCAGGGAATATGAGTGCAGATTGTCTTTGCTTGGTAGAATCTGAATTTATCGGTTTATGTCTGCTTGGACAGTATTTCTGGAAAGTTTATAACCGTGTAAATACCTATTATCGATTAAGGCATGTGTTCACTGGGTCCTGAGGGTCCTAGGTCCTGGAGCTTGGAAGCCTCATACTTTTTGTATGTTGGGCTCGGTAAGAGCAGCTCACTGAGTAAATGAGAGGGAGCTTGGGATCTTCCTGTTGTCTTTGGCCTTATTCCATTTCGTTATCTCCCTCTCTTAAGTGAGCCTGTCTAGTTCACCAGTACTGATAGTGTATGCTCCTTGTAAACTCCTACAGCTGTTGATTATATCCTTTTTTTCCAACTACCTCCAGCCCTTACAACCTGTCCTCGGTCTCAGATCTCCTGCAGTCCCAAATGATCTTGTGCTTTGATATCTCATTGCATTCCTTTGCGCTGTGTGAAAACAAACCTGAAGTCGGTTTGGGCCACTGAAAAAAAGACAAACCCCCTCCTTCATCTTTGTCAAATGGAGACTCCATTTTGCTTTTGTCCCAGAGGAGAATGAAAAATCCTTAATGATTCCAGCCTATCAAATCCCCTGAGGATCTGAGCATTTTAAAGAGAACAACTCTCCTCTGATGAATCTCAGCAGCACAGTACTGTTGATAGCCATTTATTTTCTGCAACCGTTTCCTGACGCTGTATCACTCCCTAATTCTGAAACCACCTGCAGTCTGAACAGTGTTCCAAGCCACTAATTATGCGGACTGCCACAGCCTCCCTACCAGTTCAAACGCCTCAAATACCTCAAATCCTCCTTGTCTGTGTGATCCCCCCAGTCTCTACAGTGCTCCAAATTTCTAGTTTCTCCTACAGCCCTCACCATCACTGTAAACTATAGTTGCTACACTTCTCGGTGCCTCTGTGAATCTCTCCAGCCCCTTCAAACCCCGTCATCTTTGTGCGGTCCGACAGCTCCAACAACAATCCCTGCAGATGGAAATTCCACCAGACATCACAACCCTCCATACGTCTGGAGTCCCCAACTGTTCTCTCTATCTCTGTTCCCACCTTCAGTCCCAACAGCATTACTCGGATGTCCAACATCATCAAGTCCCTCCAGTCATCCTTATCAGTGTACTCTCCACCAGACCTTAGAACTTCCTCTCTGACCGACTGCAGTGATTTCAATTCGGCAATTCTCCGCAATTTTGCAGCATCTCCTTTCTCTATGCTCCTCCCTATCATGGTGAGCTGCTCCTATGCCCATACCTTTTTTCCTGCCTTTGCCCAACATCAAGTTGATGCAAACCTCGACATTTCTGTAGTGTTCTGACCTCTTGCAATCCTCCCCATTCTTGTAAATTCTGCCTAACGCTCGTACTCTACACACCATTGCAAATCTTCCCAGTCACTAAAACCTCCATTTTGGTGAAGCTCCGTCCAAACTCTGCAGCCATCACGAAGTGTATAACTTCCTTCAGGCCGATATCCTGCAACTTGATGATTCCTGTTCTCACCATTGCAACCCTTGTTTTTTTATTCCCTGACATCGTTCAGTCCCAAAACCATCCCTTTCAGTGTAATTTCCTCCAGTTTCTCCAACAGTCTCCATCTCTGTAACCTTTTCAACTCCCCACAGTCTACCTTACGTGTGTAAACTCGTTCATTTGCTATGTACCTCCGCATCAGTGTGACTGTTTTGAGGCTATTGCAACGTCTTTAGATCTGCAAACCGCTTCTTTCCCAGTAGCACATCCTATGTTCATAAGTGACTCTAGTCTCTCACAACCCCTTCCATGGCTTTAACCTCCTCCAGCCTAAACCAGCCTCCTCATCCGTCACCCCATCCAGCATGCACATCACTCCCTCTCTCTGAAATATCTTCCAGTGCATAAAAGCATTTCTATCTCTAACGTTCTCCAGCCCATAACAAATTCCCTATCACTTTAATAATCTCTAGTCCAGGACATCCTCCAAAGCCCTGTAACATTCTCCAATCCAGTCAACATTCCCTATAGCTGCAACATTCTCCTGTCCACACCATACTCCCCAAACCTGTAACATACTGCAGTCCGTCACATCCTCCCTATCACTGCAATATTCTCCCGTCCATACCATCCTCCCTATTCGTGTAATATTCTCCAGACACCACGACTGCTGTTAAATCTATCGCATTCTCGATTACACCGAATGTTCCAACAGCCTGCTCAGTTTGGTCTCTGTACTTTTCCACAGCCTTTCACCTCTCCCTATCTCTGGAATCTAATCCAAACACTCCAAATCTGTAACTTGCTGAAACCTGTAAAAACCTTTCTTCCGATTAACATTCTCTGACAGCTGTAAACTCTCTTGAACCATTTTCACAACCTGGAGCCCCTGAAGACTTCTCTATCTCTGTAATCTAAAGCATGCCTCAAACACAAAATATCACTGAAACACTCCTGGCATTTATAACAAGGCTGTCGAGGTAATCGTTCTTTCACTGACTAATCTAAATTTGATAATCTCTGTTGTAAATATGCTTCATGACCCAGACTCTACAGTCCTCTGTAGTAAGGAAATCCACAGTTTCCAGACCATTTGAGAGCCTTAAATTCCTCCTCATTTGTTTATTGAATGAGTGAGCTCTTGTTCGAATGTAATTGTTTCTGGTCACAGACTCTCACACAAGGTAAAACAAAGCAAAGTGACAAAAATACATATTCAACGTAAGGCTATGGAGATTGGTCACGTTGCCATTACTGAAGCACTTGACAATAGCAGATTGATCTGCAAGATTAAATCACAATCTATGGGTTCCATGGTGTTTATTCAGTTGGTTGCAGACTTTTATTTCTCATAGTAGCAGAGATTTGCGGAGGATTTATTTCTGATTGGATATCTGTTGCCAGTGATGTTTCTCGAGAATAAGTGCTGCGATCATTATTTGCAATTTATATCCGTGATTAAGAGTAAAATGTCAGCGTTCTGATTAGTTATTTTACAGATGACATTTGGAAAGGCATTTACTTCTTGGGATAGCTGGGGGAATTGTGGATAATGAAGAATGCAAAATAATGCAGCAGTACGTCGGTCAGCTGGAACTTTTGTGTGTAGAAATGGAAAAATGCATTTCATGGTGACAAGTAATAGGTAAAGCATTTCGGGAAGTCAAATGGTAGAAAAAAATACATTATAAATAGCTAGACACGTGAGTACTTTTATATGCTGTTGGAGCTGAGATGCAAATCCATAGCTTCCTGAAAGTACCAACACAGCAGGATGTGATGAGAAAGAAGGTGTATGGCATGCTTGCCTCCATCGATCGCAATATTAATTACAGACGTTTGCATGTTATTCTATAAGTGAATAAACCTTCAATCGGCTCAGTTTGTAATGGTATGTGTAGCTCTCATCGCCACACCATAGGAAGGACATGGAGACTTTGGAGAAGGTGCAAAAGAGGTTTACCAGATGTTGCCAGGATGAGATTGTGATAACTGTCAGTAGAAGTGTTACCTGTATGAGCATGTGTTAACTATGCAGAGAGGCTGTACACAGTTGCATTGTTTTTCTAGAGTGGAGGAAGCTGAGAGGCGACTTGGTCCTGGTATATACCATTAGGAGAGGCGTGAATAGCGTGGACGGTAAGAAACTCTTTTCCAATTAGAAAATGTCAAATATTAGAGTGCCTCCGAATAAGATGGAAATGACACATTTTAAATCAGATGAACGAGGCAATCTTTTGATTTGCATAAATCGTGAAATCTGCCCAGGATGATGTCGAAGTGGAAATGATTTTAAATGGCGTTCGAAAGAAATACAAACAGGCAAAGATTCGAGGGATATGAGGCATGTGCAGGCAAGCGGTATTAGTTTAAAATAGCCTCATGGTCAGCACAGCCATGGTAGATTAAATGGCCGATTATTGTGTTTTACTGTTGTACTTTCTAACCTCCCAGTCTCTACCATGGAAAAGGCATTCAGAATCTTGCATGTCCATTAAAATTCTCTTTCTTTCTTCGAAATTCCAATGGGTTCAAGCTTAATCGATTTATGATTAGAATATCCGTCCATCCCCAAGATCAACTGATCCTTCTCTTGCCACCTTGCAATGCAAAAATATTTTTCTTCAGGGCAGTTGTACTGTTCATAATGATCTGGGTTTCATCCGATTTCTTACTTGTATAGTTTTAGAAAGACTTTCCCCATTTTTGCACTCCATTCCCTTTGTAATAAATGACAGCATCTTGTTTGCTTTCTGTATTACATGGTGACCTGTACGCTGCCTGTTCCCCATTTCTAACCGCCTAGTATGGGCCCTGGCACAAGTACTCAGAATCTTGGATTCTCAGAACTCTATGTGCAGTCAGTCTGAAAACAAATGGTGCCAGCCTGACAGTAATTTGGGAACAGCTGGAGTGTGTTAAAAAGGATATGGCAATATAAATAACTGCACACTTAGAAACAGTGGGATACGCATTATTTTATAAAAAGGGAATATTTAAAAACCTTTTGGATTTTACTTTTGGCGTGACCATTAATGGCACAACTGATAGGGGTGGGGTAGGGGATTTTAGGTTAGGGGATATTTGAATTTCCAGGAGTATTTTGAACAGATTCAGAAAGGGATATATTTTAGCGAGTGAGAAATTAAGGCCAGTTAAAGTTCAATGAACTTGTCGCTGTGGAACCACTGTTGTTGGCGTAGATCTGAAACAAAGGTTTTGTGTTAGGACTTTCTCTGGAGAAAGCCAGGGAAGCTCAGGAACTTAGGAAACTAATGATAATATCTTGGAAGTTGTTCACATTGTGGAACAGGATGTGCTGGATGTCTTGAAATGCAAAGAAAGGTTTATTAAAAATAAGGACACAATAAGATGCGTCCCAGTACCTTGTGAGACTCTCAAGAAAAACATTGTGCGATCACACTCGATATATTTGTATCATTGTCAGCCACTAAAGACCAATATGACTAAGGAATCCGCTGCATCTGTTGTTGGAGCAGGTTCTGAGAGAAATGATTATCATGCATTTGGAAAGGCAACGGAGAATAAGCAATAGTCACCATGGGCTTGTGCATGGAAAGTCATTTCTGACAAATCTGAATATCTTTTGAGGAGGTAGACAAGTGATAGATCAAGGCAGAGCAGTCGACGTTATCGACATGGACTGTAGCAAGGCCTTTGACAAGGTTCTGCATGGCAAAAGAAAAGAACGTAAGAACTACGAGCAGAGGTAGGCCGTCAGACCATTCAAGCCTGCTGCGCCATTCAATAAGGTCATGGCTTGCCTTTCCCTGGACCTCCCCGCGCACACACCGTATCCATTCATTCATTTTTTTTTTCAAAAATATGTCGTCCTTAGCTTTAAAAACATTGACTGAAGTAATGTCAACTGCCTGACTGCGCTAGGAATTACATAGATTAAAAGCGCTCTGGGTGTAAAAGTTTCTTCTCAATTCAGTCCGAACTCTGCTCCCTATAATCTTGTGGCTCTACCCTCCTGTCCGAGCCTTCCTTGGCAGTGGAACATTCTCTCTACGTCTCTCTTATCTATTCCATTCATAATTTCATATGTTTCTCTGAGATTCCCCCCGATTCGTTCGAATTCTAATGAATATAGTCCCAATCTACTCTTTGTACTCCGCATAAGCAAACACTCTCAACACGGAAATCAAGCTTGTTAACGTCCTCTGCACACTCTCCAGTGGCAATACATCCTTTCCCAAGTAAGGAGACCAAACCTCACACAGTAATCTCGTTGTGGATTCACCAGAAACTCGTACAGTCGCAATATAAAACTCTCATCTTTTAATCTCAATTCCTTCACCAAAGAAGGACAAAATTTAATTTGCCTTCCTAATTAATGGTCGCACCTTCGGTCAAACCTTCTGTGATTCATGCACAAGAGCACCAAAGGTTCCCCTGCACAGCAATATGCTGCAACGTTTTTGCCATTCAAGTAATAATCCTTTCTACTGTTATTCCTGAAAAGAAAATTGAATGTGCCGGTGTTGGACATGGGGTGGACAAGGTTAAAAATCACACAAAACCAGGTTATGAATCAACAGTTTTGTTTGTAAGCAACAGCTTTGCGACCACTGCTCTCCTTACCTACGTTCGTCTCATTGTCAATTTCTGACATGTTATTAGTGCCCTCCATTGTTTAGAACGATGCGAAACACCTGTCCAATGCCTCAGACATTTTATTATGTTCCATAACTAAATGCCTCAGCCAATTATTCGTGTTCCATAACTAAATGCTCCTCCTCATCGTCTAAAAAAAAACTAACATTTACTTTAGTTACTCTTTTGAGTTGTTCATATATATAGAAAATTTTGGGAACTTTCTTTGTCTTCTGTGGACGTTTATCACGTGTTCTACCTTACTATTCTTCATAACGCATTTTGTGACTTTCTGTTGACCTTAGAAGTTTTCCCAGTCTTTTCGTTCCCTGCTGTTTTTGGAAATTTGTATCCCTTCTCTTTCAATTTGTTATCCTCCCTTATTTCCTTAGATACCCATTGCAGATTACCCCTTTTCTGAGATTCGTTCCTTTTCACTGGAATATGCTTTTGCTGAGCACTTTGAAAAATAATACTTTGTATGTTCTCCGCTGGTAGTCAACATACTCACATTATACTCTTTGTTTCCAGTCTATTTGAGCCAAGTCCTCGATCATTCTATTGTCGTCTCCCATGTTTAAGCACATGATACTTGTATTGTATTTTATGTTAACACACTTCATCTGTACTCTAAATTGAAAATACTGTAATCACTCCTTCCAAGAAGATTTCTAACGAACAGGTGATTAAATATTCCTGTCTCATCACGCAGGACCAGATCTTGGATAGCTTGCTCCCTCATTGGTTACATTCCATACTGTTCAAGTCAACAATCACTGAAACACAGAACGAACTGCTCTTCAAGTAGACTCTGACGGAGCTGGTTCCACCAGTTTACACATAGATGAAAACTCCCCATGATAATTGCCAAACTAGTTTTACAGACGTTATTTATTTCTTTGTTCATTGCCCACACCAGACTGGTTAATACGTTTAGACCACACACGACCAGGGAGTGCTTACCAACTGGTTTCAAAATTTAATTGACTGTCAGAGACAGAGCGTGCTCACAGTTGGTTTTTGCCCAAAGTGCAGCCCTGTGACCAATGGTGTGCCGTGAAGTTCGGTGCTGGTCCACTGTTGTGCTTCATTTATATAAACGCTTTCTATGAGAGTACAGGTGTTATGTTTAACAAGTTTATAAGTGACAATGAAATTGGCGGTACAGTCGATGGTGAAGTGGATTATCGAAGAGTACAACGGAATCAACAGTGCTGATGCAGTGTTGAGGTATTGCAAGTGGAGAACTAAACGACGTTACATTTTGCGAAGACAAATCAGAGCAGGACGAGAGTAGTTAATTTTCGTGCCCTGGGTAGTGTTGTCAAACAGAGAAACCTAGGAATGTAACAACAGTTCTTTGAAAGTTGTGTTGAAGGTAATCAAGGCTGGTGATGCTTGACCTCATTGGTCAGAGCATTGGGAATAGGAGTTGGGATGTCATTTTCTGGCTGAACAAGACATCAGTGGAACCGCCATAAAATAATTGTTGATTATCTGGGAAAACAAAATCTCAGCTGATTTATGCATGTCCTTTAGGGAAGGACATCTAACATTCATACCTGTTCTGGCTCACAGGAGACCCCAGACCCACAGAAATATGGCTGACTCTGAGCGGCCTCGGGCAAGTAGCAGTGGGCAATGTATGCTGGTCCAGCCAATGACATCCTCTGTGACATGCATAAATTAAAACGCATACTTCCATCTCTACTGTTACAAACTTCTCCAGCTACCGAAATACGTACTGCCTCTGTAATATACTTCAGCTTTGACACTCTCTGTAACACTCTCAACACTTCCATCGTCCTGAACCCTCCCTGTTCCTATCTTCTTATTAAACTCTGATAATGATTCCCCTTCCCATTGCTCTCCTCCTCCTGGAGACTCTGTGCGATCCCTTTATCAAATATTTCCATATTTCTAAACCGTTAGTTTATTCAGAATTGTTAGAGTTTTTTTCTTGTCTTCTAAGCATTCTTAATTAAATTTGATCCTTTCCGTCCTGTGTGAAGCACAGTTGGGAATGTTTGCTGAATTTTGTCTTTTTGTTGAATATTTTACATAGTTCCCTCGAATGTTTTCCACTGTTCACTTCCAAGAGTACCTTTCAGTCTGTGTGCACTGTTTACCTTGGACAGTTCTCCAATCAAACCTATGTTATCGCCTTTGTTTCTGGTTGTTGGGTGTGCCTACTGGTCATTTTTAAGATGCATAATCTATTTGAATTCCGATATATTACAATTTCGCTGAGGATCGCTCAGTGTCATATCACTCATGCACTCACATTCATCACCTCACCGATCTGAGATAGCTACGTCCATGACCATTTGTCCAATATGCTATTCAAAGAAACATTGACAACCAGCATTCTTCAAACTCCTCTTTGAATATCATTCTTGCCAGTGTGATTGCCCCAAATTGTCGAAATTTAGAGGTCTCCCAAAATTATTAGAATGCATTTGCTACAAATTCGAATAATTCCTGATTAAAGCCGTGCTGAGTAATTGAATGTTGCTCGGCAGCCCAATACCTGTTCTCCTGCTCGTCCTTTTGACACGGAGTACATAGAATTTGCTTTCAGGCGGATTCAACTGAATGATCTTCGGTCAAATGATTCCTTTGTATTGCCTTTGTCAGGGTTAGCCATCCAGCTTTTCCATTCTGTCTGAGTCTCCAGAAAGTTGTATACCGTTGAATATTTATGTTCCACAAAATGTTAACTCTGCAACCACGTCTGTCTCTTGTCTGAATCTCATTTATGTCGTGTCCAGCTACCTTATTGCAGATAATTTGTCTTTTCTAAAACAAGGGCATTATAATTTACAAGGGCCCACAATTTCCTCTAACTAACCTATTAGTTGATGTGCAGTTTTATATCAACTCTGTCCCTTCCAGTTCCTTTCTCCTTGTCTTCAGCCATGCCCCCAATGCTTTTCCAATACATCACTTTTGGTCTTTAAATTCGGAAAGCTCCTTTCGCTTTAACCCTATCACTGCGACTTCTCTGACAGGTTAAAAACCTTTGAATAATCCTACCGAGGTGATTGGCCGGGACACTCGTCCCAGCAGAGTTATGTGTATTTGATGCGCGCGATGTCGATGTTTCTCGCTGTTCAGTGTTTCTTGCCCTAGCTCGCCTGGAACTGAGTGGATTGCCAGACAAATTTCAGAGATCAGTTGAGACGCAAACACATTGGTCTGGGTCTGGATGATATGTACGACAGACAGCTGCCTATAACAAATTTCCTTACCTGAAAGATATTAATCTATCAGATGCATATCCCTTGCTGATCGGTCTTGTGAATAATACTCGGCCATGGTATGTCCACTAATATCTCACTCACTCCTGAGTACTGATACAATTCCACAATGAATCAACCACCTTCGTCGTGACCATTGTTTGATCCTGATATCTTGCTAAACTCTGGTGCGATCACTCAGTAGCTATCCATGTGGTATTGCTCACCATGTATGTCTATCTGCCTCTGGCTTCATCTTTTCCAGCTTCTGCAGATCCTGAGTGAACAGGATTCTCTGCTCCATGGAATTGAGGCATCACAGGTCACTCTGGGATATTACAGGTCTCTAGGGGACTCACTGCCATTCCCCAATTGTAACACTCCCTGTGTCACTCTACTTTCGGATTCTCTCTATTTCTCTCTCTGCAGTAGGTAGGCAGGAAATGCATGACTCAATAGACTTCACAAAAGCTTCGAGTCTCACTTATCACCTCTTTGAAAGCAATTGGTGAGCTGGAGGGAAGGGAGATCCGGAGACTTCAATAAATTCTGCAGCGAGGTAAGATCACTCACAGCGAATGGAGCCGACAGCATAAGGCATGACGTATTTGCGGTTCAAGTTGTCAGTTTGCTCGCTGTGCTGGAAGATTTATTATCAGACGTTTCGTCACGATGCTAGGTCAGATCATCAGTGAGCCTCCGCTGAATTGCTGGTGTACTGTGCCACTATCTGTTTATTAGTCTTGGTCTGTTATGACCCGTGATAAAAGTTCTGGTTCTTCTTTGAGAGGTTGGTAAATTGGTGCCAAACCAATATATTCATTGATGGATTATCGGTTTGAAAGCCAGGACTGCAAGAATTCCTGTACACATCTTTATTTTTAGCCTGTCCTGGGATGAATGTATTGTCCCAGTCGAAGGGGTGTTCTTCTTCATATGTCCGTAAAGATGCGAGTGAGTTGGTTGTGCCTTTTGGTGGCTATTTGGTATTTGTGTATCCTGACCGCTAGTTTCCTGCCTGTGTGACCTATGCAGTATTAGTCAGAGGGACGAATGACACGTACAGGGACGGGGGCAAAAAGAATTTCGAGTAGCACTGGAATCCAATCCAACAGAAAATGGACTTATGGAAGAAACTCTGCAGGTCATCAGACAGATACAAACACCAACACTAAACAGGAGGAAAAAGGGAACACACTCAACACACAGGAAAGGAATGCCCTGGAAGGGCTTAGAAAATATAAAAAATACTGTAATCCTACCGACTAAAAAATGACACATGACCGTCATCCTAAACAGAATATGAAAAGCCCAACTCACTACTCGCAGATATCTACATCTACCGCCAGGTGGCAATGGATCTGATTCCAACGCAAGATAACCGGATCACAGCTCAGCTGTCGAAACTCTACAAAACAGACGAAATGAATACGACTGACAGCCAAAGAATGAAGCTGAAAATGTGTTGCTGGAAAAGCGCAGCAGGTCAGGCAGCATCCAGGGAACAAGAGAATCGACGATTCGGGCATAAGCCCTTCTTATGCCCCAAACGTCGATTCTCTTGTTCCCTGGATGCTGCCTGACCTGCTGCGCTTTTCCAGCAACACATTTTCAGCTCTGATCTCCAGCATCTGCAGACCTCACTTTCTAGCCAAAGAATGAAACCTGTTGGATCCAATGCATCCATTTTCTCGGAATTACCGAAGGTGCAAAAACCAGGAGGACACTTCAGACCCATAGTCATAGTACACCGACATGCAGACTAGCAAAGGAACTTCAACAAAAACGGAAACACCTATTAGAAGCCTGATGCTATTCCATCCACTCTACCTGACAATTCTTGTTCATCATCCAAAACACCAAGCTTGGGGAAGATGAAGTCATGGTTACCTTCAACGTAACGGCCCTATTCAAATAAATTAACATCTACCTGATCAAAGAAACACTGGCTGCACTTCGAGACGACCCAAGGACGCAATTACCAGACAGCACCAACTCCATCAGCAAGAACAGCATCTTCAAGGTCGTAGACCTATGCCTCACTACTCATTTCACCTTCAACGACAGGACATACAAACAAAGCAACTGTACATGCATGGGATCACCAATACCAGGATTCTTAGCAGAAGCAGTTACGCAGTGATTCTCACGACCAGCGCTTCCCCCGATCCAAATCAGTCTTTCCGTACGCTATTTGGATGACACGTTTGTTATCACGAAATGGAACAAATTCGAAGAAACCTGCAACCTCAGAAACAACATTTGCCAAAGAGGAAGTGAACAAACATCATGTTCCCAGATGAAGGGCGTTTGTCCGAAACATCGATTTTCTTGATCATCGGATGCTTCCTGACCTGCTGTGCTTTTCCAGCAACAATCTAATCTCCAGCATCTGCAGGACCCACTTTCCCCTAACTTGATGTCACAATGAAAACATTGAGAGTCGGAGTTAGGATAGCATTTTGTAGCTGTACAGGACATTGCTTAGGTCACCACGTTGATCAGTATTTTTGAACAACATTGTTAATCAAATCTCCTCTCAGAATCTCTGTTCCAAACTTTCCACTTTACTGCAAGTTCACTTTCACAGATTAGCGAATTTCCTCTGTACTCTCTCCAGTCCAATTCCATCTTTTCCTGTGACAGGGTGACCAGAACTGCACACAGTCTATAAGCTGCGACTGAACTCATTATTTGCTCATTTCCAGCATAAACTTCCTGCTCTTATATTTTTCAGTTTGACTGACAGAGTAAATGAAGCCATTCTATCACTTACAGAGATGATTGAAGTGTTGTTGTGGTTCTGTTTGCCGAGCTGGAAATTTTTGTTGCAAACGTTTCGTCCGCTGTCTAGGTGACATCCTCAGTGCTTGGGAGCCTCCTGTGAAGCGCTTCTGTGGTGTTTCCTCCGGCATTTATAGTGGCCTGTCCCCGCCGCTTCCAGTTGTCAGTTTCAGCTGTCCACTGTAGTGGCCGGTATGTTGAAGTGTCCATTTAACTTCAGTGTTCTGAACATATTGTCTATCCTCCCACTTACTGTGCATTCCTCTCTACTGTTGATGTCCCCAAATGCCTTTCCTTGCTCTTCTCTTGGTTGTTTGCTTCTTCCACCTGTGCCCAGTAGATTCTGCTTTTAAACAGTATACTATGTGTTCTCTTGACAAATCCAAGTACATCGCATCAAGTTGCAAGTTCCTGTGTCAAACCAAAGCAGTCAGCTTAATTCTGCGTGATCGTCCTTGAACAAATCCAGGCCGACTGCTAGGGAGTCCTTGGGCAGAAATATAGCAAAAAACAACTTTGCAATAATGCACATAATTCGGAAACAATTGTTTTAGAGAAAAAATTGGGAGTGAAAGCCAAAATAGATTTATGAACTGGGAATCATGTATGAGAATCTGACTGGTAGATAAATTATGGGGAAACAATCGACTCAACACATTTAGGTTATCAGATAAAGTATCAATACAGACCCAAGCTTCCTGGGCAAAATCAAATCTTATGGAATTTTGACTAATATATTGGCATGTTTTAAGAATTTGAGAACTGACAGAAAATAATATGCTTTTGGATCAGAAGTCTCATGTGGTATGACATGGATCGGTGCTTGGGTCCCAACATGGCGATACACATCAAACATTTGTTTTTTTTTTCACACGCCTGCTGCTGTCACTAAACAATGTCAGGTGAGGATGTTTTAAAAAAACGCTCCAAGGTAACTGAGACAAGTGGAGTGAATGGGGAAATACATGGCAACAGAAGAGCAAGTTGGACTGTGTACTTTGGTGATAGAAAGAGAACAGTAGCCTATATTTGAAGGAGGATTGTTTAAAAATCAATGATCTATAAAGCGATTTATGCCAATTTATTGTTTTCTTCAGCGCAGACCTCTGAGGTCAATGCAGAACAGTGTGCCCTGAAACGAGGCATCAGTACGGGAATGATATTGGCATGCTGAGCAACGTAAATAGACCGACCAGGTGGGTAGCTGTAACATTGAAAAGGATCTGGATATCCTTTTCCACCAGTTACTGAAAGCAATATTGCAGGAGCAATGAGCAGTAAGGATGATAAATGGCATGTTGACCTTTATTTCAGGGGGATTCAAGTACAGTAGCAAGCGGTCTCACTGCAGCAATATAGGACGATGTTGAGACATCATCTCGAACATTTTGCAGTATTGTGCTCAATTTTGGTTTCCTTACCTTATAAAGTCCAATATTGATACTGTCCCTGGTACTGAGGGAGAGCAGGAAAGGATGACCATATTAATAACTGGGACGACCGCCTTGTTGTGGTAGCAGATTTTGGGTCGAAATGACCTGTATTCTATGCGTTTTAGAAAAATGACTGGAGATCTCAATGAAATATTTAAAGCATTGACAATACGAAATATATTTGTAGGAGATATGATAATTTCTCTGGCTGGCACGTCTAAAACAAGGGGCCACAGTATTAGGTATGGACAGGCCTCTCTGCATTGAGATGAGGATAAAGGTTTCCACTCAGAGACTGGTGAACCTGGAAAACTTTCTAACACATAATACTGCCATTTCTTTGCCCACTCTCCTACTGTGTCCAAATCCTTATGCAGCCCTGCACGTCTCCTTCATGCTCCCTCTCCATCTTCCTATCTTTGTATCGTCTGCAAAAAAGGCCAGAAATCCTTCAGTTCCTTCTTCTGGACAGTTAAGGAGAAAGTGAATTGCTGTGGTCCATACAATCAGCCTTGCAGAGCACCATGTGTCAGCGGCTGCCATCCTGAAAACGACTGTTTTATCCCAACTCGCTGCCTTCTGCCACACAGCCAAATTTCGATACAGTTCGAAACATTCAGAAATCTCATTCTTCACCGTGGATTCCAGGATATTAACTACAACTGAGGTTAGGCTACTCCATCTGCATTTTACCAACTTGTGCCTTATTCCCTTTTTATACAGAGATTACAAATTAGCGATTTTCTTCAGGGACCCTCCCTGACTCTCACGATTCGTTTGTTGTTACTGATCAAAAATGAACAGACTACTTTATTTCCTGTAATGAGATTGATAAAAGGTGCTGAAATCCAATTAATTTGCAGGTAACACTGTGCAGCTGGCAAACGTTACATGAACACAGTATTCATTCAGAAGAGAGTTAAGAGTCTGGAAAATATCATATGGGGGTGGGACGCGGGGTGGAAAACATTCATGTCGATCTCAGTAATAAGCAAGCTTGAACTGTTGAAGATACTGTACCTGAGAGCCAATTACAGAGGGACTTTTCAGCACACCTCCAAGAGTAATCAAAGGGGGTGGTAGGGGATATATGTGCTCAAAGCTGGAAGTGTATCAATTATGCCATTCTGAAATATTTCATATGTCTTTCTGTCTTTTTGCTGTGTGTTCGAACTGAGGTGTAACTCGCTGATAATGGGCACATAAATGTGACCCATAATGTGGACTCTCACTGAAAAGCTGAGACAGAGCGACCTTGCGGAATCTGGCAGGATGGCTGATGGAATCCAGTATTCACTGTCGATCAGGGACCCATGACAGCGTCCATAGAGGTAAGGACCGCACCTTTATTAAAGATTTGGTCACATGAGGAAAGGTTGGGTTACTTGAGTTTGGTTTTGTTAGAGGGAAGAAGTTGGGAGAAGACTTATTTGAGACATACAAGAAAATCGGAAGGGGATACAAAGTGGATAGTGAGAGCCCTTTTCCTCGGGTGTTGATTGCTTGCACGAGGGAACGTAGCTAAAAAGTGAAGGATGATAGATGTAGGACAGATGGCATAGCTAGTTTCTTTACTCAGAGTAGTATGGGCGTGGAATGTATGACCTGCAACGGTAGTAGACTCGCCAAGTTTAAGAGCGTTTTAAGGTCATTAGATAAACATATGGATGTAAATGGAATCGTGTAGGATACATAGGGTTCAGATTGGTTCCACAGGTCGGTGCAACATCGAGCGCAGAAAGGCCTGTCCTGTGGTGCGGTGCAATGTTCTATATGACATGTTATACTGTGGAAGTCAAGGCACTGAATTTAATAAGGGTATCTAGGCATTAAAAAGGTTGACGGTCTGGTGATAAAGGATCATCGATGACTATATTGAATGAGATAGAAATCGATGGCCCAAAGAATCTATTGCAGTTCAATTACTACATATGTTTTTCTGGTGGTCAGTCAGGAGACGTGATATATACAATATTTGGGAAAAGTCCACTGAGGTGATATACAACCATAAACTAGGATGAGAGAGATCATATGGATTGAATGGACTGCTCGTGTCCTGACGCCATCTGTGGGAAAGCTCTGTAAATGTATTTGCAAGTTCTTAGATGTCAGGAAGGCTGTATCAACAGGAATGTGCTTCCCGTTATGTTTTCCAATATCAAGGCTGGTACACCGTGTGCAGGACAGTTTTATACTTGAAGACATTGCAATTGAAAGCCCTGCTTGGTTGCTTCAGAGACCATTGACGGTTTATCACGTTCTATGTGTCTGGAGTTACTCTTAGGGCACACCAGGAACTCATGGGAGACTTGTTTCCTGAAAGTACATTGGGGAACCAATTTGGTCTTTTAAATCGACATTGGCTTCAAGGTCACTCTTAGAGACACCAGCTTTCAGATCATGATATTTAAGAAATTGCTTTCAATTTCCACCAACTGCCAGATGATTACCCAGGTATTGATCAGTAATCCAGTTTTCCACAACAACACCATCTCCACATTGGGACCCCTCGGAAGCCAAACTGGACATGGTATTTCTGTGTCTGCTTGACGGCTCTGTCAAAAAGAATTTCGACCATTTTGACTTTCGTGATGAGACTGATGGTGTGGTAATTGGTTAGACTATAATGATTCTCCTGTTATCGAACTGGACATAGTGAATAATTTTCCACACTGGCAGGCAGATATCAGAGTTACAGCTGTAATGTAAAAGGTTCCACAGAGACACGGCTTGTGGTGCAGCACAAGTCTTCAGTCCTATTGCAGGAATGGTGTCATGGCCATTGCCTTTGCCGTAACTCCTGTCATATCATCTTTTTCTTCATCTCACGTGCAGTGAATCGAATTGGTTGAACACGGACATCTATGATTCTGTTAGCATCTTGACGAGTGTAAGATGGATAACAGACACAACACATCTGGCTGAAGATGGTACAGATACTACATCCGAGTTTTTACATCGATATCCAGACCTGTTCCGTTATTTTGAGTGGATACATTGTGGAGCCATCTCCTTCAATGAGTTGTTTCATCGTCCATCATCATTTACGACTCGATGGACAGGACAGCTGAGCTTCGATCTGTTCTGTTAGTCTCGTGATCATTTCACCCTCTCCAGTGGATTTAATTTCTGCTGTTTGGAATGTAAGCAGTCAAGTGCGATCCGGTTAGGTGGTTGTGTTCAGTTTTAAATACACGTGGTTCTGACCCTGGCAGCTTCATCCATACTCATCACTGAACCACAGGTTGGCTTGATGGTAGCGATAGAATCAGAGAATATGCCGGGCAAAGGGTTACACATTGTGGTTGAATATAAGCCTGCTCCTGCTGCTGCTGTAGTCTACAGCACCACATAAATACCCAGTTGGAGCTGCACTGTACGCATTAGAATTTTTCTGCCTGCCCCCCCAATTCACACAAAGACCCATTGACCCATCACCCCGTTCAAAATGACATAATCCAGTTTCTGTTGTTGTAAGATTTCCATTTTATTGTTCTCATTCTTTGCCACATTCTTCAAAACATCATTAGCAATTCATTTTTTTCCAGTCCCGCAGTGTCATCTTCTGTGATTCAGTGAATGTGTATCACACTGTTTTTCTCTCTGTCTGTTGCTTATTTCGAGTTCCATAGGGCCATTAATGCCAATCTTGTACAATTTTAGAAGCATTTAATTTGTGCACCTGATTTTATCGTTCACTTCCTCTTGTATGACACTCCATGTAGGACAGGGCATATGGGCAGCTTTGCCACACGTCTTTGGAAGTTTTTCAATTACAGAAATTGTTGGAGAAACGATGCTGGTCGGGCAGCATCTGTGGAGTGAAAGCAGAGTTTATCTTTTGCGTCCAGTGACCCTTCTTAAAACTTCTCAATTTCTCCTACAGTTTTTATTCATGTTAAAGATTTCCAGTATCCAGTTCTTTGTTTTTCTTTTGAAAACGAAATGCTTTGCCTCTGTTAATTTGTGGAGAAACGCAACACATCTAACAGCGTCTGCAGGGACAAAGAAAGAGAGTAACGTTTCATTTTCAGTTTGACACTTCTTCAGAACGGAAAAGGATTCTTTAATGGGCTTTTTAATCTCTTGACGGCGTTGGAGGATGGGGGACGGGAAACAGAGAGTGTAGTCGTACAATGCAAAAAGCTAACGAGCTTTTCATTTTGGTGAAAGAGAGACAAAAGTAAAATGAGTGTAAATCAATGTGTGAAATGGGGAAATGGGCTTTCCCTATTGAGTGTAAGATAAAGGAGGCATAAACACATACGTTCATAGGGAGACCGGGAGGGATAGTGTATGTAAAATGAAAAACAGTCATAATGGGGACTGACTGTGAAGTTATAGAATTGAATACATACTCCTAATGGCTGGAACGTATCAAAGTTTAAAGTGAGGTTTTCCTCGAGCTTGGGCTGTGCTTCATTGGAACAGTACACAAGCCCAGGACAGAAATGTTAGCATGGCAGTAAAGTAGATTAATGAAATGGTAATCAATGAGAGTGTCATGGTGATTCCAACTGAGAGAGTGGCAGTGCTCCTCAATGCAGTTTCTGGTCTCACCAATGTGAAGGAGACTGCATTGTGAGCAGTGAAAGAGTACAAGTGAAATGCTGCTTCACCAGAAAGGTGTGTTTGGGACTTTGGACAGTGAGGAAGGAAGAGTTGAATGGGCAAGTGTTGCATCTTCTTCAGTTGCACAAGAAGGTGCCATGGAGGACTGATGAATTGTACAGCTTGATGGAGAGTGTCACAGAGGAAACGGTCCCCGTGAAATGCTGATAGTGGAAGGGAGAGGAAGACCTCTTTGGTAACGTTATCATGCTGGCGAAAATGGAATTGGCGGAAAAATATTACTTGAATGCAGATTCGAGCAAAGTGTGATGTGAGGACAAAGGGATCTCTATCATTGTTTTGGGAAAGAGGAAAAGGAATGGGGCAAATTGTCTGCTTCAAAGCTGCAGTGTTTTATGACGAGCATCTTTTGTTGCAGAAATATGCCGAGAGAATTATCTCTGAGTTAATTCCAACACCCTTTCCATAGTGAGTAGATTAAATCTGTACAAACTGCACCAAATGTGATTTCACTCCGATTCTGTACAGCAGCAGCAACACTTTGCCAGCCTACCGAAAGGTTCCCAGACAGATTTGAGCAATCTCAGCTGTCTGAGGGAACGCATAGCATTGTTGAAGAATCATTGTCCTTCCCTACTTCACTAAAATAACAGGAGATCTTGTAAAAATGTCACAAGGACCCTTGACAAGAAGAGATAAGATGTTACAACATGATATCAATGTTGAGATCAGCCTTGCCAAACACCTTGCCTGAATCTACTGTTAATTTCCAAAAAGTGCTCGTCACTCAGATTCCACTGCATCTGGTAAAGTGAAGATTAGAAATAGCAAGAAGAATCAAACATTGAGGGAAGTTATGTAGTAAAGCAAAAACGGAAATGCAAATGTTACATATGTTGTAAAACAGGAAATTAAGTATATCAGTTTTTGGGTATCACAAAAAAGATGAAGAGATTCAATGTTTGTCGAACCTGTATTACCCCAAGTGAGTGCTACTACTGGGAGAAATGGATTTCATAAGCAGACATGAATGGGTTCCTTTCACAGTATGTTGAGCACCAAGTTTCAGATCAGGCTGTTTTGGAATTGAATTTGTATGATTAAAAGAGTCAATTGAACATCTTGCTGTAAAAGAGACTTGTGAAATAGAGAATTTTGCATGACGTCGGAATACAAGCCAGATTTTCTTTTCAAATACAAGTACCCAGAGAAACCTCGATGATCCAAACGAGCTGGGCAGGCACTATTTCGTTCGGGTAATTGATTACTCCGTTAATTGATTAAAAGCCTTTCCTCTGCGTCTCAGAGATTTTTCATCCTGCTCCCCATTCAGGAGGCGAAGCAGCAGCACACAGCACGCAAGAACTCGCCCCTGTCCAAACCCGCACTATCTTCCCCATCCAACAATATCTCCACCCCAGTCGAACACTGAACCCGGCCTGCCCCTGTCCAAAACCGCCCCCTGCCCATCACCCGTCCACCCGCATCTCTGTCTAAAACCACCTCCCGCCCGTTCTGTCCAATACCGAACCCCGCCCGCCCCCGTTCAACGCTGCCACACCCATCCGCCCCCTGCTCCCTTCCGATCGCCCCGCCCCCTCTCTTGGGCAGCTTGCCTGCACATCAACAACAAGACTGCTGCTGCTGCTACTATTGTGGCGTGTGTCTCCCAATAGTATGTACACACACAAACACAGACACAGACAGACAGACGTACACACACACACACACACACACACACACACACACATACACAGACACACAAGTTTTTACTGCAACTTTTAGACAGGTTCCAACTTTGCACTGTATAGTACAATGTTGGATAAATTATCTGGAGGAGGGAGGTTGAGGGCACACTCCACTGTAGTACTCTCGAGATAGTGTTGGGAGAGGGAGAAGGTGGACATTCAGTCATTTGGAGACGGCGCCTGTGTAATCACGTTAAACAAAAGATGCGATCAGTGTTGCAAACACATCTTTGATGTAATGCTTCTGTCGGGACCTCGAGAAAATCTGACTTTCACATAATTGATTTTCTGATAATCGAGGTTCCACTGTATTTACCTGACTCAAGTAAGCCATGAAGGCATGAAAAACGTGATGGCTTCAATTAATTTAAAATGAACATGAAAAAGCTTTCATCGAAGGCAGGCAAAGGCAATTTTATAGATAAACACTCTCTTATATAAATTATACATGAATTCCTCAAATAGCAAAAGAGAAAGGTGACAGAAGGACGGTTGACAATAAAAGCTTAAATTTCTATTAGGTCAAAGAAAGTGGCCCAGAAAAATGCAAGATACTGTGGATTCAGTGAAAATTGGGACACAACAAACCAGGATCAAGAAGCTGATACGGAAATCAAGCAAGAAGTCAAGGATGCAGAATAACAAGAAGCATAGAGACTAACAAAATGCTTCTATTAATGGAGTCATAGAGTCATAGAGATGTACTGCACGGAAACAGATCCTTCGGTCCAATCCGTCCATGCCGACCAGATGTCCCAACCCAATCTAGTCCCACCTGCGAGCACCTGGCCCATATCAATCAAACCCTTTCTATTCATATAGCCATCGAGATGCCCTTTCAACGTTGCCATTGTACCAGCCTGCACCACGCCCTATGGTAACTCATTCCATACACGTAGCACCTTCTGCTTTAAAACGTTGTCCCTAGGTCTCTTTTATATATTTCCCCTCTCACTTGAAACCTATCCCCTCTAGTTCTGAACTCTCCCACCTCAGGGAAGTCTTTGTCTAATTATCATATTCATGCCCCTCATGATTTTATAAACCTTTATAAGGTCACCCCTCAACCTCCGATGCTCCAGGGAAAACAGCCCCAGCCTGTTCAGCCTCTCGCTGTTGCGCAAATCCTCCAACCCTGGCAACATCCTTATAAATCTTTTCTGATCTGCTTCAAGTTTTAAAGAGAAACAAAACAGTTACTTTGATTAGATTACATTACAGTGTGGAAACAGGCCCTTCGGCCCAACATGTCCACATCAACCCGCCGAAGCGCAACCCACACATACCCCTACATTTACCCCTTACCTAACACTACGGGCAATTTAGCATGGCCAATTCACCTGACCTGCACATCTTTGGGCTGTGGGAGGAAACCGGAGCACCCGGAGGAAACCCACGCAGACACGGGGAGAATGTGCAAACTCCACACAGTCAGTCGCCTGAGGCAGGAATTGAACCCGGGTCTCAGGCGCTGTGAGGCAGCAGTGCTAACCACTGTGCCACCGTGCCACCCACTTTGTTTCTGTCTTCATGGAGGAAGATCGAGAAAATCTCCCGGTAATAACGTATAGCGCAGGGATCTGTGTAATTAAACGGTGTACAAAGTATACAAGAAAAGGAGAGGAATAGATAGAGTCAATGGCCAGAGATCTTTTCCCACTGCGGGATTGACGGATATGAGGGGTCATAGTTTTAGGTTATTACAGGGAAGGTATAGAGGAGACGTCAGAGGTAGGTTCTTTATGCAGAGAGTTGTGAATGCATGGAATGCGTTGCCAGAAGTGGTGGTGGAAAGAGAGTCATTATGGACAAATAAGTTAGTGCTGGACAGGCACATAGAGAGCAGTGAGTTGAGGCGTGCCGAGGTTACGATTTTACATTCGGATTAATCTTCAGCACAACATCGTGGTCCAAAGGGCCTGCTTTGTGCTGTACTTTTCTGTGTTCTCCGTTCTAAAACGCAAAGTCATATATATCAATGACGAGGTAACAGTTGGAAACATAGTTTTATTGTGCTCGACGGACCAGATGCATCTGATGACTGAATATCAGAGCAAGCAGAAATTGATATATTGATTGCCTGGGAAAATCATGCACTTTGTTTTCATTTTACAATTGTAAGGTTATAGTGGCATTCCAATACTTTAAGAAGGGAAGGAAAGCTTGATTCGAGAACGACAGACCAGTTACCTTGTAACCAACACGAGGGAATGTGTTGGAATCCAGAAAAAAAACGAATGTATTATTGGACACTTAGAAAGCACGAGTCGAACAGTGTGGTGCTGGAAAAAACACAGCAGATCATGCAGCATCCAAGTCGCAGGAGAGATTACAATTCGGTCATATGCACTTCTTCAGAAATGTGGATGGGAGTTATCAAGGAGATCGAGAGATGAGTTCGGGGGTGGGTGTGAAGCTGGGGGAAGGTAGCTGGGATCGTGATAGCTAGATACAGGTCGAAAGTGGTAGTGACACATGGGAGGTGACGGTGTACCTGAAAGGCGGGTGAAAGGATGGACGCAGTGGCAGGTAAAGAGAGCCTGACAATCTTGTTCCCCTCCACCACATATTCCTGATGAATGGCTTTTGCCCGAAACGTGTACTCGCCTCCTTATCGGTTGTTGCCTGACCAGCTGTGCTTTTCTTGCGCCAAACTTTTCGATTCTAGCTCTCAAAAATCTGCAGTCCTCACTTTCACTTAGAAAGTAACAGCAAACGTCAAGAGAACGATTGCCTGTTTATTAAGGGGAAGTCATAGTTTGCATTCTTTTTGCTTGAAGATATCGCTTGCAGACATCAACAATTAAGAACTGGAGGATGTGGTAGAGTTGGATGCTCAGGAGGAAATTGTAAAGGGCTCAGACATTAAGTTCATAGAAAAAAAACTTAAAGCATAGGGTATTGGGAGGAACATATGCAAAAAGTGACAAGTTACATTTGAGTTTGTCTTTATTTAAAGGGAATCAGAAAATACATGATGAAGAATCATCTGGACTCAACGTTTGTTTGCTCTATCTCCATTCATGCAGTCTAGCCTGATGACATCTCTGGCGATCTCCGGCACTTCTTGTTGTTTTTTTTCAGTACAGATTCCAGTATCTGCAGTAATTTACTTCCTCGAGAAGTAAAAAGATCCTGCGCCTGTTTCAAAAAGTTTTGATGAGACTGAAGCTGGAACATTGAGTGCAGTTATGCTGTTCTGATCTAAGGAAGTGTATAGTGACCACATATACAGAATGGACATTCTCCAGGTGAATGCTTCAGATTGCAAGATTGTCTGATGATGATTCTTGGGCTGTGCTCACTCGAGTTTCAACAAATTAGAGGTGATCGCAGTAAAACATTGAAAATTCAAACAGAGGGGTCACCAACACCAGCACATGGATAATTGCAAGAAGGCAAGGCTTGTCAGAATCCCAATATATTCTACAATGACAGCAAGAGGAATAAATATTATCATGGAACAATTGCTGACCATTAGAAACCAAGTCGGCAAATTGTCTGTGAAGCTGGAGAACACTGATACATTGTTACATGAAAGCTTCACACCGATTTTATTAGAGGGAAGGATTGTGCATGTGCATAATTCGAAAAGATAGACTGTGACAATCTTGAACTGATTTATATCAGATGCGATAAGGGATTGATCGTATGGCCTGGTGTAAAATTGGACAAATCCCCAGGACTGGATGAGTTAACTTCGGGAGAATGGTTGAGGGATCTGGGGATTTTTTCATGGAAACGAAGAAGGATGAGAGGTGATTTGATAGAGGTACAGAAGATGATGAGAGACATAGATGGAGTGGATAGCCAGAGACTATTTCCCGTGCTGTAAATTGCTATCACAAGGAGGCATAATTTTAAGGTGATTCGAGAAAGGCTTAGGGGAGATGCCAGAAGTAGTTTCTTGCACGTGGAGTTTTGGCAACCTGGAATGTATTGACAGCAGTGGTAGTAAAGTCAGATACATTGAGGACATTCAAACGACTAATGGAGAGGCACATGTTCGATAGTACAATGAAGGGCATGTCACTCAGTTTGATCTGAGAGGAGAATAAAAGGTCGGCACAACATCGAGGACTGAAGGGCCTGTACTGAGCATTACTGTTCAATGTTCAATGCTCTATGTTCAAACGTTTTAGTAGAATCTGGTCACAGGGTATGTGCCACAGGATTGAAGAACACCCTTAAGATGACAAATGGTGGAAATAGACCAGGGATCTACAGACCAGTGAACATCAGATCAGTGTTCGGGAAGCTATGGCAGAAAACAGCAAAGAAGAAAATTGTTCACGATTTGGATAGGCAAGGTAGGATCACGAATAATCACATGACCTTATTAGATAGAAGTCAGGCCTATTGAATTTTATTGATTTTTTTTGAGGTGTTCATTTGTATTTTTTTCTCAACAAGTCATTGGATAAAGCCTGACCTGCGAAACTGATAAAGGAAGTAAAATCTCATGGTGTGAAGGCAAGTTATATCCAAATTTGTCTTAGTAGCAGGAGACAGGGATAACTGCTACGTCTCTTATTCTTTGTGGTATTAGTCAATTATGTAGACTTGAGAGTGGAGGAGGTGGGGTTGGCAGAATAGCAGGTTAGGAAGCATCCAAGGAACAGGAAAATCGACATATCGGTCAAAAAACCTTCATCGGAAATCCTCACTTTCGCCCTATGGAGGGGGATGGTGTGAATGTAGTAAGTAAATTTGAGTTTGACACAAAGATTGGCAAGGTGGTTGGCAGTAATGAGGAAGGTCTTACGTTACTGGAAGGCATGGATGTATAGGTGAGATGGGCAGATCAATTGCAGATGGAATGTAACCCTAAACATTTGATGCGATGTACTTTATAATTAGGAACCAGACAGTGGAGTACTCCAAGAATGGCCGCACCATTGAAAACTCAGTGAGTGCTTCATCACAGATCCCTGAATGTGACTGGCCAGGATTATAATTCAGCTAAAATGGCTCAATCGACTATACACATAGCCTTTATTTATCGAGGCATAGGTTATCAGAGCTAAACTGACTTTGGTTTCCCCACAGATGGAATGATGTGTGCTGCTCTGGGCGCCACGCGACGGGAATAATAAAATTGCATTGGAGGGAGTACAGGGGAGATGAACGGACATTTTCCCGGAGATGGAGCATATCAGCTGTGAAGAAAGGCAGGACAAGCTCGGGTTGTTGGCTTTGGAGCAGAGAGGACTGATGGGGACTTGATTGAGAAGGATAAGATTACAAGGATCATAGACAATGCGGATATATAGCAGTTGCATTTTTTCGTCGAAGGATAAAAAAATAACGAAGCACACATTTAAAGCGAAGCATTTTGACGTTTCGAGAGGTTTTGAGGCTTGTTTTTCAGGCACAGGGTGCTGCTAGCTGGCATGTACTTCCTGAGAGAAGCGTTGTCACTGTAATTTCAGAATCGTTAAAAAAAAACTTGGGCGTGCACTTGACGTATCATGACATTCAAAGCGACAGGCTTTGTGTCGGAAAGTGGGACTAATTTCGAACGTGCTTGATTTCTAATGGCACATAATTTATGCTTCGGTGACTGTATGGTTCAGGAAGGCGAATCATTGAGAATCTTAAGATAGGATTTGATGGGTGTCTAAACAGTGGAGTAAGAATCGTTATAAGACTGGGCTGTTAATGGGAAAGTTGAGAGAAAACATGTGCAGCTTCCTTTCCGACTGAAGGCAGAAATTGGAGAATGGAGAACAGGGAAATGGCAAAATTTCGGAGCAACTATTTCGGATATGTCGTCACAGAAGAAGCAAAACAAAAGAAAACAAACGCCTTCTCTGCAATACTAGGGAACCTAAGCCTGGTGATAGAAAGAGGAAGAATGATGTCAGTAAATAAATGCTTTGGGAGAAATGATTCGTATTGAAAGTAATGGGTATTCATAAGACAATGCGATTTTATGAAATAGGAATTATATTTGAGAAAGCAACTGGTCGATGCATTTGGATTTTCAGAATGATGTTTGAAAAGGCCGAAGCTTATTGTACAACGTCAAATGTGTTGGCAAATGTAGTTAATATCAGGGCTTAGTTGCAATATTGTTGTGCGGGCAGGAAACAGTGAATAGGAATTTAAAAAAAAAGTTGTTTTGGAGGTGAAGGCACGTGTGGCTTCACAAAGGAATCGGTGCCTGGGCCCCAGCTATTCCCGAAATATCGCAAACATTTGGTTGAGGAAATCAAGAGTAATATTCCCAAATCTACGAACAGCACTATTCGATGTTGGATTGTGATTGGCTGACTCAAATTTAAATATTCTCCAAGATGATTGAGACAAGTGGACTGAATTGGCAAACACACAAAAGATAAAAAGCAGTATGAAAATCTGTGACGTTGCGCACTCTGGTGGTGAATAGAGAATGGCAGTCTAACCTTTTTAAAAGGGATTGACAGACCAGTGTACATAGACCCAACAAGTGAGGAACCGTAATAGTGGAAAGCATCTCAATCTCCTTGGACACCATTCACTGAAAGCAATATTGCGAGAAAAGAATGCAAGTCGGAAGTTAAATGGCGTGTTGACCTTCATTTCAAGGGATTTGAGTTCAGGATTAAGGCTGTATTACTGTAGCTTTACAGGGCATTTGTGAAACCCCATTTCGAACATTTGTGAAGTATTGTGTGTAGTTTTAGTCTCCTTACCTAATTAAGGACAAACCTAACATTGAGGGAGTGCAGCGAAATATGACCAGACTGATCTCTCGGATGTCAGGTTTTTTTTTTTGTGTCAGCATTGTTTGGGTCGAATGCAGTTGTATTCCATGGGGTGTTCGAAAACAAAAGGGAGGAAATTTAATTGAAACTTATAACATGCTGACAGGGTGAGACAGATTGGAAGAAGGGATGGTAATTCCCTAGTCTCAGAAGTCTAAAACAATTCGCCACAGTATTCGGTACAGGCAAGCGACTCTGCATGGAGTTGAGAATAAATGTCACATTCAGAGACTGATAAACCTTGGAAATTCTCTACCACGTTAGGCTGTGGAAGGCAAGGCACTGAATATAAGTAAGGATTCTAGGCACGAAAGCGCTGGTGTGGAAATAGTGTATCGAGCTATATTATTTTGAATGGAATAGAAAGTTCGATGAACTGAAGGGATACCTGCAGTTCCCACTTTAAAGTTTCCAATGGTTAACCTCAATAATTGATAAATGCCTTGTGAGAAGATCAAATTAAAGGATGCGTACATTTTGTGGGAAAAGTGCGTTGAAGAGATGCTTGGCCATGAAGTGGAATGGGGGTGGCTCAATGTTTTGAATTACCTACTCCTTTCCCGATGTTAATGTGCAGGGAAAACATTGTAAATGTTGTCACAAGCTCTCAGAAGTGCGCAAGGAGGGATTTCCAATGTCAGGTGGACGGTGTTTCCCGTTCCCTTTTCTTATACAGAGGCTGGTGCTGTGTTTTCTAAACGGTTTTATCCATTAAGACCTCGGAGCAATTTGATACAATAAAGTGCCTTTCTCAGCTGTATCATCGAGGATTGAAGAGGCTATCTCGTGTATCTGCAGTCACTTTTAGATCAGACCAAGAAAACACAGTAGATTTGCTTCGTGACGTTACACTGGGGACGGGCTTTGGTGCTTACAATAGGCATTGGCTTCAAAGTTGCTATTGAGGACACCAGATCATAGATATCAATGTTTTATTAATTTGTTTTAACATGCCAGAGCTTGGTGTAGATTAGTTGTCCAGTGACATTTCCACAAAGGTACCATCTCCACATCGGGAACCACTGGATAAGACACTGAACTGGTTCTTTCTGTACTGCTTTATAGCTCTGTGTAAAGAACTCACACCAATTTAACTATCGTGATAAGAGGAAAGGCGTGGCAACTGGACAGATTTTTTTTATTCTGCTCTAAGAGTACTGGACATAGTTGAGTAATGTTTCACACTGCCAGGTAGATATCAGAGTTGGAGCTGAAGTGGGACAGTTTTCTCAGGTGCATGGTGTGTACGGCAGCACAAGTCCTTCAGTTCTATTGCATGAATGTTGTCAGGACCTATTGCCTTTGTCGTATCTCCTGTGGGCCGCTGTTGCCTGATGTCACGTGCAGCGAAGCGAATCAAAAACTGCCATTTGTGATTTTGTCGATATCATATAATGATTTCAATACTGCGCCGTCGTTCAAACTGATATGCGTGTATTTTCAGCACTTTGTATGGATAAGTAATGGACGAGACGTCTTGTCATTGAGCTGTTGATTACGAAACAAACGTGTGGTTTTGGGAACGTGGGTTCAACTCTTAGCACGTCAGGTGGTGGAATTCGAATCCAATCAATATTTGGAATCTTGAGTAAATGATGTATCAATTGCCGATTGTTTGAAAAACACAGCAACTTCATTAATGCCCTTTTGGGAAGAAAATTTCTTTCTTACCTGATCTGGCCGACATGTGACTCCAGACGCATAAGAATATGGTTGACTCTGAACTGCCCTCTGGGCAATTAATGATGGGCAGCAAATTATGGCCTGACGGACGATACAGCAAATCTCTGAGCAGTTCAAACAATTCTGGGACCATGTCCTTCTGTCAGATGTTTCAGAGTCATCTCCATTCATGACTGGATGTTGCATTTCTGCACTGCTTCAATCCCATCAGATTTTTTCCCGGGTCATTACCCTTCTCTCTCAAATGTTAGTTTTGTTATTTGGAATGTAATCAATCAGATGCGTTAGCTGTACCGAGCTGTCAACAATTTTCAGTACATATGGTTCTATCCCTTGTGTGTTAACCCACGCTCATCACGGAAGAACATATCAGGTTGATGTTGAAGAGAAACTGAGGAATTATCCCGGGAAAACAACAAGTTACAGTTTGTGATTGAACACAATTCTGCTGCTGCTGCTGATGGGTTCTGGCGCACCTCAGGAACGTCCAGTTCTGATCCGTAATAAGTGTAATACAGTTGTGCTGTCTGTCCTGCAGTTCAGACAAAGAATGCTTCACCCATTAACCCTGAGTTTAGTGATCTACTCTGGTTTCTGAATTGTTAATTTTATTATTCTCATTCTGTTAGTGTCTAACCACTGTATCACGCCTCCAATTAGATCCATTTCTCAAAACCCTTTCACATGTTCCTCTGATTCTTTTCCCTTTCTTGAGGCCCATCTTCTATGTTTAAATCGAATGCATTTCCTTCTGTTTCGATCCTTGTCCCTGACTAAGAGCTCTGTGCTGTCACTGAAGCCAGCCTAATGTCGTTTCACAATCAAATAATTTGTTCACCTTGTGTTATCGTTCACTTCCTATTGTATGGCACTCCATGTCGGACAAGGTGTTTCAGCAGCTCTGACACACGCCTTTGAAACTTGTTCAACAGCAGCAATTGCTGGAGAACTGAAACAAGTCTGACCGCAACTGTCAAAGCATAGTTAGTCATTTAGGTCCAGAGACTATTCCTTAAAGCTCTTAGTTTCTCCAGCTATTTGCATTTTTTATTTCCACTATCTCTATTTATTTTTAATTGAAAATGTGTTCTGCGCCCATTCTGGAGAAACTGGGAACTCTGGCACCATCTGTGGAGACACCGAAACACATGTGATAATTCAAATCGAGTGTGACACTTCTTCAGAACTGAAAAGGAATTAGAACATCGGCTTTTTAATGTCTACACAGAGTTGGAGGTTTGGATAACAGAAAACACAGCACGTGGAGGCGCATGCCACAGCAGAATGGGATTTTCATTGAGGTGAAAGAAATACAGATGTGAGATGAATGTAAAATACGGCATGAATGATTGGAAGAAAGGTGTTCTGTTTTTTGAATGAAAGATAAAAAAGAGTCAGCCACACAAGTTCATAGGGAGACCAATGTATGAAAAATGGATAACAGTCATAATGACGATCAGGCTGTGAAGTCATGGAATTGATTATTAACTCCGTCAGGTTCGAACGTACCGAAATGTAAATCGAGTTGTTACTGGAGCTTGGGTTATGCTGCATTGGAACATAGCAGCAGTTTAGGGCCGAAATGTTAGCATGAGAGCAAGGAAGGTTATTGAAATGTGAGTAGACCAGGTTTATTAATACAGACAGCTGGAATTGCTCCTCAAAGCAGTCTTATTTTTTGATCTCACCAAAATAAAGGAGATTGCATTGTGAGCAGAAATTTCAGTGGACTGGATTATAAGAGTACAGATGAAGTGCTGCTTCATTCGGAAGGTATATTTGGCGCGTTGGACAGTACGGAGCAAAATGGTGAAAACAGAAGCTTTGCGACTTCTGCAATTGCATGTGAAGGTGCTGTGGGGATGGGGCAGTGTTTGTGATGGTGGAAGGTCTCAAGAGTTTGGTGCTGGAAAAGCAAA
Organism: Chiloscyllium plagiosum; assembly: GCF_037043375.1. Lineage (NCBI taxonomy): Eukaryota > Metazoa > Chordata > Chondrichthyes > Orectolobiformes > Hemiscylliidae > Chiloscyllium > Chiloscyllium plagiosum. The sequence goes on along the minus strand of NW_028270178.1, from coordinate 49,036,990 downwards.
CTAGGTCAGGCAGCATATAAAGAGAGAGCTCAGAAGAGCCAGGAGGAGTCATGAGAAGCTGTGGGCGGATAGGATCAGGGTAAGCCTCAAGGCTTTCTATATGCTTAAGGAATAAAAGAATGACGAGAGTAAAATTAGGGCCAAATCAAGGATAGTAGTGGGAAGTTGTGTGTGGAGTCAGAGGAGATAGGGCAAGCACTTAATGAATATTCTTCGACAGTATTCACTCCGATAAACGACAATGTTGTCGAGGAGATTACAGAGATACAGACTATTATACTAGGTGTGATTGAGGTTCACAAGGAAGTGGTATTAGAAATCCTGCAGAGTGTGAAAATAGATAAGTCTCCTGGTTCAATGGGATTTATCCTAAGATCATCTGAGAAGCCAAGGAGGAGATTGCCGAGTCTTTGGCATTGATCTTTAAATCGTCATTGTCTACTGGAATAGTGCCAGAAGACTGGAGGATAGCAAATGTGGTTCCCCTGTTCAAGAAGGGGAGTAGAGACAACTCAGCTAATTATAGATCAGTGAGCCTTACTTCAGTTGTTGGTAAAGTGTTGGAAAAGGTTATAGGAGATAGGATTTATAATCATCTAGAAAGGAATAATTTGATTAGAGATAGTCAGCATGATTTTGTGAAGGGTCGATCGTGCCTCACAAACTTAATAAAGTAATAAAGTTAATAGAGTTTTTTGAGAAATTGACCAATCAGATAGATGAGCGTAAACTGGCTGATGTGATGAATATGGATTTCAGCAAGGCGTTCGATAAGTTTCCCCACAATAGGTTATTGTATAAAATGCGGAAGAATGGGATTGTGGAAGATACAGCAGTTTGGATGAATAATTGACTTGCTGAAAGAAGGCAGAGGGTAGTGGTTGATGGGAAATGTTAATCCTAAAGTCTGGTTACCAATGGTGTATCGCAAGGGTCGGTGTTGCGTCCACTGCTGTTCGTCATTTTTATAAAAGACCTGGATGAGGGCGTAGAAGGGTGGATTATTAAACTTGCAGACGACACTAAGGTCGTTGGAGTTTTGGATATTGATGAAGGATGTTGTAGGTTACAGAGACACTTAGATATGTTGCAGAGCTGGGCTGAGAGGTGGCAAATGGTGTTTAATGCGGACAAGTGTGAGGTGATTCACTTTGGTCTGATTAACTGGAATGCAAAGTACTGGGCTAATGGTAAGATTCTTGGTACTGTGGATGAGCAGAGAGATCTCAGTGTCCAGGTAGATAGATCCTTGAAAGTTGTCACCCAGGTTGAAAGGGTTGTTCAGAAGGCATACAGTGTCATTGCTTATATGAATAGAGGGATCGAGTTCCTGAACCATGAGGTTGTGCTACAGCTGTACAAAACTCTGGTGTGGGCGCACTTGGAGTATTGTGTACAGTTCTGGTCACCGCATTATAAGAAGGATGTGGAAGCTTTGGAAAGAGTGCAGAGGTGATTTACTAGGATGTTTCCTGGTATGGAGGAAATATCTTATGAGGAATGGCTGAGGGACTTGAGGTTGTTTGAGTTAGAGAGAAGAAGGTTAAGAAGTTAATTAATAGAGACATATAAGATAAACAGAGGGTTAGCTGGGGTGGATAGGGAGAGCCTTTTTCCAAGCTTGTTGACGGCGAACACGAGGGGACTTAGTTTTAAATTGAGTGGTGATAGATACAGGATAGATATCAGAGGTAATTTGTTTATTCAGAAAGTAGTAAGGATATGGAATGTTTTGCCTGCAACGGTAGTAGATTCGCCAGCTTTAAGTACATTTACGTCGTCATTGAACAAGCATATGAACGTACATGGAATAGTGTAGGTCAGATGGGTTTCAGATTAGCATGACAGTTCGGCGAAACATTGAGGGCCGAAGGGCCTGTACTGCGCTGTAATGTTCATGTTCTGTGTTCTATGAGGAGCAGGAATATCTCTCCATACCCAAGACACATGTCCTCATTCCTGACGAAGGGCCTTTCCCCAAAACGAAGATTTTCCTGCTCCTCAGATGCTGCCTGCACAGCTGTGCTTTTCGAGCAACACACTCTCGACTCTAATCTCCAGTATCTGCAGTCCTGTCTTTCGCCGCGTCGGAGGGTGTCACAGAGGGAATGGTTCCTGTGAAAGGCCGACAGTGGATGGAAGGGGAAGATGTGTTTGATGGTACTCTCCTGCTGGTGGAGGTCGACGTAGCAGAAGATAATTCTGTGAATGTGGATTCTAGTGCTGTGGGAAGTGATGACAAGGGGACCGCTATCATTGTTCTGGGCAGGAGGTGAAGGAGTGAGGGCAGAAGCGCGAAAGATGAGATAGCGGCGGCTGAAGGCCCTGTCCACCAGAGTTAGGGGGATTTGTTGTTGACAGAAAAGGAAGTCATGTAGGTAGCTTTCTCCTGAAATGTGGCATCAAGAAACGGAAAAGACAGAGAGAAAGAAACTGGAAGAAATTTGTCACTCTCAGTGGATTAAGTGTTCAGCCATATGCACATGATTGTAAATAATCAGACATCAAAATTACAGCTTTCTATCTTACGTGAGATGTGAAAATGTACCCAGGTGAATGGCAGTGAGTGTACAGGGGAAAATACTTCAGCATATATTTGATAACGCTCAGCAATTATTTTTTCTGTTCGAAAAGTAGGACTCGATAAGCAGATGAACTATTCATAGTTCACAAAGGCTGTCAAGGATTCTAATGAATCACATATTGGTGAGAACTAATGTAGGACAGATTTGGGATGGTTATTTTAGGAACCAGAAGGACATGATATGAAGTGAAAAAAGGAAACATATGATGACAGTAAATTGACAAGAAATATTTAAAAATGCATCAAGAGCGTTTCTGTACATTTCAAACATAGTTCAAGATGGAAGTTTGACACTCGGAAGAAAGCAAGTCAGGCAAGTATATTTGGGATACTTCGAGTATGTTACAAGGGAATTCTTTAAATGGAAGAACTGGAGAATCTAAACCAGTACATAACGTTGTTGCTCACAAGCGGAAACAATGCACGTATTTCAATGACATAAGGATGCAAGTGCTCAAACGGTCCATTACAAAGGAACAATGTTTTTGATAAAACGGTGAAAAAAGGGCAGAGAAATTAGCAGCAACTGGTACACGGTTTTAAAGGAAGTAGTTACAGAGTACCTGGTGGCATTGCGTGAAATATTCCATAACTGGCCAGATTACATGAGTATTCCAACGAAACTGAAGAACCTTAAATGTCGCACCCGTCCTCTAGAAGGGAGCAAGACAGAAAGCAAGGCATCATGCTAGAGTCTGTTTTAATGAATGGATTCCAGGACATTTCGAAAAGTTTTACGCAGAACCAATATGGTTTTGTGAGAAGGAGATAACGTTTGACCTGTAGAATCAGGAAACATTTTTCTCAACAAGCTTGCAAACAGTTCAATGGGGTTTCCAGAGATGATCTACAAGTACAACATAATAAAGGTCGTTACACAACACAGGGTCTCTCAGTATGACGAATAATGTATTAGCATTGAATGATGATTGGTTAACACGAAGAAATCTAGCAGTTCGGAGTAATAGGACCTTGTCAGTAAAAAATGTATTTCCTCGATTATCACAAATGCCAGTGCGACGGCATCAGTTATTTACATGTCATGAAGTTGGGGGCTTAGTGTGACATGTATCTAAGTGAGCTGATGCGTCAGATAGATGTGGAAAGCCTGTTGCTGTAAGGATGCAAAGAATCTGAAAGTGGACGTAGATAAGCTCAGCAAGTGGACAAATAATTCACAAATTGAGTTTATTGTAAAAACTAAGGATGGGGGCTTCACTTTGGCGCTGAGTGGCGCAAGTCAAGCTATTATTTAATTTGTAGGAATTCAAACAAAAGTGCAGTAGAAATGGTTTGGGGCGCGTCTGCGTATGAAATAGAACGTCAGCATGCTGCTGTAGCAAGTAACTAGTTTGGTTCATTCGGTTGATTCCTGGGATGAAAATGTTCACTGATTAAGAATGTTCAAAATGGTCAGATTATTATTCAATTCAGTTGAAATGAATAAGTGGCGATGTGACTGAAACATGCAGGATACAGATGGGTTTTGACAAAGTAGTGTAAACAATGTGGTTCCATTCCAGAGTCTCGTTTTCGTCAACATAGACACGTAATAAGGAACGCTGACTGAAAACTGAGACGCAAAGAAATAACTTCTATGAGAAAGTAATTGGAACGTTTGGAGTTCCCTCAGCCAGAGACTTGTGGAGGCCAGATCACTGAATGTATTTACAAACAGGTAGATTCCATTTTTGAGATATCGGCGAGGTAAGGGATGCAAGGAGTTTCCAAAAACGTAGAGTTGAGCCGTGGAATAGACAAGCTATGTTTGTATTGAATGACAGAACAGACATGAGGGGCCAAGTGTCCGATTGCTGTCCTGTTCCTACTTCTTTGGTTCTGTTATTGGAAAGAAGCTGGTTATTTTCCTGCAAGTCGTTTTGTGTAATGTTGCATTCAGGGCGAGCAAAAGATTTGGTGAAGCTCACCCATTGTGAGGTATGGGCTCTGTATTCACAGTGAGTCTGGCTCTGTAACGTGACAAACATCTGGAACAGTATTTGAAGAGAGGGAAGCCTGCAAAGAGGGGTTGGGTTATTTCCACCTGATTTATTCTCCTCACGATTTTGTTTGATTCAACATGATCGACACCCATTCCAAGGGTAAGGGAGAAACATCGCTGAACTAAAAAAATACAGCTATAATTTCCTCAGGTAAGGTGACAAAGAATAACCTTCTCGCACAGCGTGCCGAAAGTGTTCTCAATCAGAATGGTTACATCTGCAATAACACATTCTTCCTACAAAGCTGACTGCAAGTACAGCTAGCTGAGACACTATCACTTTATACTTTGCTGTTTAACAATCGTATTTAATTTATTACGGAGATGTGGAGATATATTTTCCTTTTCCGGAATATTTGAGATTTTGGACCGCTGTTCCCACATAACTTTGGAGACAGAAACATCGCATGTTTTTGAGATACAGGCAGGCAGATTCATGAATGAAACTGCAGTTAAGGATTGGACAGAAATGTGCAGTGCGGGTGCAAAATGCTGACAGTGGTACAAAATGATACCGCAGTTCACCAGAACAACCAGAATACAATGGGAAAGGCAATTGTTACGACGAAAGGTTTAAAAAATAAATAGTGATAAAATAAGATTGCAACCCTCCCTGAGGACTGTGGGGATGCTCTCCCATTAGAGAGTGGCTACTCGCGATGATTTAATCTGAGGATCACCACACGCCGGATTAGAAGTGAGATTGAGTAAACAGGACAGTTTGGGGAACTGAACCTGCAACGTTGGCTTCCCTCGGGATAAAAAAATCATTCGTCTGGCCAGCTGAGTGGGAGAGTATGTAAGTGCAATAGACAGGAATAGTCACAGACAAAGAATAAGAGGAAATTTGAAAAGTGTGAAGCAGCTGTAAGTCAGATGATGGTGAATGAAACAGCTGCGTACTAAAACTGTTCACTGCAAGACATGCTGTTTCTGGAATAAATCAAGTTTTCAGACGCTGTGATTGGCTGAATGAAGCAGCAGATTGAAGGTTTTAAACCCCTCATGATGCACTTTTATCGTCTGTGATATGCAAAAAATTGAACTGTGCTCCTTCTGTGTTGCAAGCAGTTGGACTAATATTTTACCGAACTTGGGAATTGTTTGGAAAATAATCTGGAACGTTCTACAAATGACATCTCGTAGAGAATTCTAGAAGTAGAATTCTTCAAAATATTCTCAGACATTGTCGGTGGAAAATCGTCGGCGAGATAGAGACAGGCGGTAAGATGCTGTATGTAGTAATGAGAATAGTGGAGCATAAGCCTTGTTCGGGGCTGTCTGCTTTAACAGATATACAGTGAGTGTGAGGGAGCAAGGAGAATATGATGGCATTTATCCTGGCAGAGTGGGGGATTTCATTGATGCTTGCCCTGAATTGTGAGACATGTCTGCAGTTCGCATATAGTGCATTGAGCTGAGTGGTGAAATCAGATCATGCTCCGTGGGTCTGGTGGTGTGGCCTTCTCTGGGAAGAGAATAGACCCCTTCTGTACTATCCCATCCACATGGAAGTTTGTGTTCCTGTCGACAAATCGTAATGTCATTGGCCTTGCTCTGCCATGTTCGGGTGAAACTGTGCACGGCAGCTCCAAACTGAGAAAGCTCAACCATGTGCCCATTGACATTTTAAAGCGGGCACAATTGCCATGGATCACGAAATATCCAGGGGCTTGCGGGGGTGACGCTGAGTACCACTAGCCATGATTGACGGGAGAAGTAGGTTGGCATTAAATGAGAGAGACACCAGGGGTTCGTAAGTAGTTAATGAGTTGAGTTCAATAAAACTGCACCAGGAAACTAGCTCGGTCTCGTGTAGATGATCCCTCTGTCACTCTCGTAAATGAGTGACACTGACACATTATTATTAGATTCAGGCCAATGAATCAAAGACTGTGTTGACCCCATTCCCAATTACAAAGCTATCGAAGAAATGTTCATCCAAAAGTCTCCGTCATCTGAACACACACCAATAAACTGTTACCTCATCATTCTTGTGAACGCCGGCTCGTGTTACAAGGTACGATCTAAATACCTTCACTTCAGCATTCTAAAACTTGTGCCACATCTTTAACTGACACTGTCTCACAGTCTCCCCCTTTCTGTCTATTTTCCAAACCCCTCCCATTTTGGGTAATCGAATTGATTCCCCCAACATTTCTCTCTGGCAATGCTTTTCAATTCACAATACCCGTTGTCATAGCACAATGGAAATATGGAGCCGTAAGTGGATGGGATAACGACAGATAACGACAGATTTCGTTATCATGGAACGAAGAAAATTAGAGGTAACTTTCAAGACCATCAATAATACCCTTACTGAAATCATTTTCACGAAAGAGAAGGAAAACAGCAACAAACTGCCATTTCTAATGACGCAGTACAGCGAACAGCCAATTCGGACATTCAAACCTGCGTCTGGAGAAAAACAACACATACGGACCAAATTCTGAACTGCTGAAGGAATCATCCAAATATCCACAAACGAAGCCGCATTAAAATATTATTTCAACGATCCACTACGCATTGCAGCATAGAGGAACTACAAAGAGCCGAGGAAAATCACCAAGACAGGGTATTCAAAAAGAACAGGTACCCAATGAACACAGTCGGCCGATTTCTCAGTAATAAGCTCAAAACAGCAGACAAAACACGTCCAGAAACTTTAGCCAGGCTCCTCTGCATTGAAGATATTTCCGAAGTTACTGCCAGATTACTCCGACCACTTCGCATCAAAAAAGCCTCAAAACCCACCACCACATTAAAACAGCAGCTAATTAACTTTAAAAACCCCATAGATGCAACAGCAAAACTAAAGTCATTTTCAAATTCTCTTGCAAGAACTGTAACAAACACTACATTGGACAAACTTGCAGAAAACTAGCCACCAGGATCCATGAAATCAACTAGCCACAAAAAGACATGACCCATTCTCACTGACACCCGTACATACGGATGAAGAAGGACAACACTTCGACTGCGACAACACATCCATCCAAGGGCAAGCCAAACAGAGATACGCACGAGAATTCCTGGACGCATGGCATTCCAACTGGAAATCTATCAACAAACACGTCGATTTGGATCCCATTTCGAACCCCCTGAAAGAAAGAACTGGAAATTACATTACCGTAGGGAATGAAGTCACAATAGGAGACGATATAACCCACACAAGGAAACCCCAACAAACAATTAGAAAGCTGTTTATAACACCAGCGCTTCACCTGGAGGCTCACTCAACATGTTACATAGTATGGTGGCGAAACGTCTGAAAAGGAACATCAAAGCTCAGCGAGCAAAGCTACATCCACAACAGAGAGAGCTAGCCGTTTGCCTGCAAAAAAGGATCAAACTTAGTAGATAGAGTGTGGCAGTGAAGGATTGATTTTCAGACTGGAGGTCTGTGAACAATGCTGTCCCACAAGGTTCTGTGTTGTGTCTACTAATTATTGTCATTTAGATACATTATTTGCATGTGAATATACAGGGTATAGTGAGTAAGTTTGCAGTTGACAATAAAATTGGAGGCATAGTGGTCAGCGAAGAAGGTTACCTCAGAATATATAGGGATGTTGATCAGATGGGCCAATGGCATAAGGGCTGGAGAATGGAGTTTAATTTCGATGAATGCAAGCTTCTTCATTTGGAACAAAACCAATTCAGACCAGGACTTATTCACTTACTTGTAACGTCCTATGGCGGTTGTTGCTGATCATCGAGACCTTGAAGTGCAGGTTCATAGTTCCTTCAAAGTGGAGTCACCGAAAGATAGGGTCGTGATGAAGGCGTTGGTATGCTTTATTTCATTGATCAGTCTATTGAGTATAGGAGTTGGGAGGACATGTTGCGGCTGTGCGGAAATTGGTGAGGCCACTTTTGGTTTATTGGATGTAATTCCTGTCTACTTCCTATCGGGTGGATGTCCTGAAACGTGAAATGATTAAGAAAAACATTACAAGGAATTTGCCAGGGTTAGATTATTTGAGCTACAGGGGGAAGCTGAATCGGGTAAGCCTGTTTACCCTGGACCATAGGTTGCTGACGTGTAGCTTTATAGAGGTTTGTAACATCATGAGGGTAATGGATAGCATAAATTGAAAACAGTATTTTCACTGGAGTGGCGGACTCTAGAACTAGATGTTACAGATTTAGGTTGGGAGTTTACATATTTAAAAGCGACCTACGATGCAACGTTTTCACGCAGATTGTTATCTGGATATAGAATGAGATGCCAAAGGAAGTGGTGGAGCATATTCAAATTACAGCAATTAAAAGGCATCTGGATGTAAGTATGAATAGGAAGTGTTTAGTGGGATATGGGCAAATAGAAATAGATTAAGTTCAGGTATCTGATCGGCATGGACGGTGGGACTGAATTATTTGTTTCAGTGTGGTACATCTTTGTGACTCTACAAAGTCAATAATGCCATCGACGCAGCTCACCACGCCATATATTCCTCACTTTAAATCAATGCACTGCTGTGTCACGCACAGTCTTGCTCTATGCAGAGTTTTCTGGTTTGTATTGTGCAATAGATTACCCTAGTCTGCACTATGTTAAAAAACTGAACAGAAATTTCTCAGTTTTCTGATATATCGGCTAATTATTTGAAGTGAATTGACTGCGTGATATAACTATCCATTTCGCTGATTCATGCAGCAAATCTAATTTTGTTCTCATTCTTGTGTTTCGACCATGGAAACTTTTACCCTAGCTATACATCTCCCTCTGCTAAGCTCATGATTCTGCAGCTTGTCTTCCATTGATTAATCGTCCAATTATAACGCAACTGTCAATCCCTGTCTATCTTAACTTGCCTTTTGGTGTTTGTCTCCTTGGTCGAACAGGTTCCATCATTCGGAAACTCAGGAAAAAAGTAAAAGAAAAATGGTCATTTCAAGCTCACATTCACATCTCGGTGTGTCCCATGTGGTGCTTCATGTTGGACAGGAGGTTTCAGCATCTTTGGCTCACGTTTTTGGCACTTGACCTGTGCCTGTCCACTGAATGCCTGTGTCTGTCCTTCTCAGCTGATCGTGTGGTCAATAACACGGGAAGCTCCTTGAGTATTGTTCACAAAGACAGGTCATCTGAACTTGAGCAGAGCGGCGTCTGATTAACTATTGACTCGAGCTATCGTTTTGAAGACTCTCCATGTTCTCGTAGCAATTTAATTTCCTTCTCATCCTTGTATCATTTCTAAATTTTGTTTCAACACATTTGTTCCACTCTTCGAAATGATCGATATAGATTGTAAGTAGTTGGGGACACAACACTGTTCACTGTGTGACTCCACAGGTTATGTTCTGTCAAAGGTTGATTTATCCCAAGAAGCTGCTTCGTGTTTAATTACCAGTCCTCCATCATTCCTGTGTAGCACATTCAATGTGCTGCATAAGAAAGAGGACCATCAATCGGCAATTCAGACCTTCAGCCTGCTCCACAATTTAATTCAATCATGGCTGATGCAATGTCATTCTCAGCTCCACTGTCCTGCTTGCGCTCCGTAACCCTTCATTTACTCAATGTCCGAGCAACTACCAGACTCTGAGGTAATGAAATACACAGATTCACAACATTTTGAGAGAAGTAAGTCCTCCTCATCACTGTTTTAAATCTGCTCTGCCTCATTGGAAACTATTCAATGTTCATCTCGATTACCCCGATGAGGAAGTATCCACTCTATATGTACATTGAAAATCACCTTTTGCATCTGACAGACCTCAATGAGATCTCCTCTTATTCCTAGAAGCAACACAGACCGGAGGTCTGAAGTGATCAATTCTTTTTCAAACGACGAACTCATCATCTCTGGAATCAATCTATTGAACCACTGCTCATCTTCTCCAATGCAGCTTTCTTCCCCTGCAGTAAGGACAACAAAACTGGACACAGTACTCCATTTGCAGTCTCAGTAATTGCAATGACAGTTGCAACAATTCTTTCCTCACCCTCTTTATTCTATGATTTTCCAAACAAATGCTGAAATTGCGCTTTTCATCTGCATAAATTGCTGCACCTACGTGTGAGTTTTCTGTGATGTGCACGAGGACACCAAGGTAAACCCACACATAAATAATTTGAAGTGTCCCTTCCTTTACATAACATACTGCCTTCTATTACTCTGATCAAATGGATAAGCCCATACTTACCCACGTTCAACTTTATCTGACAAATGTTGGCCTATTCACATAATCTATTCATATCCACCTGAAAACGTTTTATACCGTCAATGCATCAACCAACTTTCCCACCTTTTTTAGTTTGATCTGAAAGTTTAATTGCAGTATTTACTATCTCATCACACAGGTCACACAGTAGATGGCAAGTAGGTGATCTGAGCTCTATGCACTTCAAATGTAGCCAGCCATAAAAATGACACATATATTTGATACATGTACCTTTTTTTGGTCGACCAACTCTGTATCCAAGCAAATAAATTTCTCCTAAACTAATTTCCTCTTTTTTTTGCAGCGTAATCGTTTGTGCAGCACTTTTTAAAATGCCTTTTAAAAGTCCAAGTACTTCAGGATCCCCATTACATTTTTGTTTGAAACATCTTTAAATAAGGCGAAAATGAGGACTGCAAATGCTCAGGATTAACGTCGATAGTGTGGTGCTGCAAGATCATAGTACATCAGGCAGCATCAAGCAGGAGATCGGCGGTTCTGGCAAAAACCCTTAATCAGGAATGAGGCTGTGAGGAGAGGAGGGTGGAGTGGATGGGTTGGAAGGACGACGCAGAGGTAAATAGGTAATGAGGGTGGTGCAGAGTTGGAATGTTGGAACTGGGATAAGGTGAGCGGAGAAGAAAGGAGGAGATCGGTGAAACCCAAATTAATTCCATGAGTTTCGAGGGTCCCGAGGCAAAAGCTGAGGTGTTTTTCCTTCAGGCATTTCGTGGTTCGGGAGTGTCAGTAGAAGACGCCCAGGACCTGCATGTCCTTGGCAGGGTAATAGATTTGAAGTGCTCGGCCACTGGGAGGTGGAGTTGGTTAGTGCAGGTGTCCCAGAGATTTTCTATGAAGCGCTCTGCAAACAGACATCCTGTCAACGCAATGTAGCGGACACCGCATTCGGAGCAACAGATGCAGTAAATAATGACGTGTGGAAGTAAAGGTACAACTCGGATGGATATTGTATGCTCTTGGGGTTTTGGATGGAGGTGAGGGGTTAGATGTGGGCGGAGGTAACGCAATTCCTGGGGTGACACAGGAAGCTACATGGAGGGGAGGTTGTGATGGTGGATGGTACGGACCTAACAATGAAATCCTGGAGGGAGTGGTGTTTTTGGGAAGCTGATAGGGGTGTGGAGGGAAATATATCTCTGATGGTGGGGTCCATTTGTAGGCGACAACAATGGCAGAGGATGATACAATGTATGCAGAGTTGGTGGAATGGAAGGTTAGGGCGTAATGGGGAGGGATTCTATCCCTCTTGTGATTGGAGATGCGGGAAGTGTATTAGATACGCTGGAGAGTATCATCAACTAAGTGGGATGGGAAATTGCAGTTTTTAAAAAAGAGGATATCTGTTGTGTTCTGCGTTGGATCTGGCCGTCTTGGGAACAAATGCGACAGAGGTGGAGGAACTGGGAATAAGAGATAACATTTTGCAGGTATCAGGGTCGGGCGAACTGTCTTTCAGGTATCTGTGGATTTCGAGGGGTTTGTGGAAGATGTCAGTGTTGAGAAGGTTACCAATGATGGAGTTGAAGAAGTCCAGGATGGGAGGGAGGTGAATGAAATATCCAAGTGAAGATAGAATGTGTTGGTGAAGTTGATAAACTGTTCAACCTCCACGTGGGAACATGAGGTGGCGCTGATACAGTCATCAATGTAGCGGAGGAAAAGGTGGAGGAATGGTTCCAGTGTAACTGCGGAAGATGGACTGTTCCTTGTAACCGACAAAGAGACAGGCATAGCTAGGAACTATGCTGGTGCCTACGGCTAACACTTTCATCTGGAGGAAGTGGGAGGGTTCAAATGAGAAATCATTGAGGGTGATGTCCAGTTCAACCAAATGAATGAGAGCGTTAGTGGAAGGGTACTGTTGGTGTCGTCAGGAAAGGTAGAAGTGAAGGTTTGGAGGCCTCCCCACCACTACTTTTCGAATCGCTCAGCATTGTCCCCACCTCCATCTACCTGTCGCAATCTCCGCTCTTTCCCCAAGCCCCACCCCCTCACATTTCTCTCACGCACCAGTTGCCTCACAACCTCACCCCTGATGAAGGGCTTTTATCCGAAACGTATTCAGAGAACTCGAGCAAATGCATTCTTCATAAACCATGCTGACTTCGTTCTGTTATGTCTTGAATTTGAGAATCTTCTGATATTAATGAATTCTAAAAAATTGTCTGCAATCCCACCGGTTTGCTGACTACTTCTAATCCACTCGTGAAGAACATTCCCTTTCCATCACCTCGATGTTCCCTTTGAATTTCTTTTGTAAGAGGCACAAGACTGTAAATGATCCGGTCCGATTGCTGTGTAAGAGGTATGTTTGACTGAATGGTCACGTTCCGTTCCTGGTTTACAGACTCGATGAGCTGAATATGTCCCGACATTATAGTTTTGACGGCTGGAATCTGTTGAGTAAGATATTCACCGTCTGCATCTCCATCTGATGATGCATCAGAGGCTTGAGTTCTTGCAGAATCTTCCTGTTGCTGTGTATATGTCTGAGGGGCTATGGGTCTCCTCGTGTTCCTCCATAAGAAGCTGGAGATACTGAACAGTTTCGTCCTGCTTCCCTGAAATGGACTAGAGGTTGTGATTGTGCTCCTCCTGTATTCATACAATACGTACATGGTTTAACCATTTCCTCCTTCCCCCAAAATTGACTCAGTAGTTTTGTGTCTTTCCAAAACTATATACAAAGGCTCAAAGTGCTGAATGGCCTCTTCTTATTTTAGTGTGCCAGGATCTTCCAGTTCGTCTGTTTTGACTTGAGGAGGGTGAAATAACTGATCCTGTTGCTGTGCAACAAGGTACTGGTGCTGTATGAATTACTCTAGATCCAGTGATATAGACTCAATGGATTGATGGACCTCTTCCTGAAAGTGTATGTTAGGGGTGAACACCGTCATCCTGTTCTGGTTAAGGGTCGATGGCCTGAATTCGCTTCTGCTCTTACTGTGTAAAAGGCTGGAGAAGCAGAAAGGATTCCTGCACTTGGTATGTAATTGTTGGTGACTCCTTCCAGTGTTCGAAATAAAAATACAATCATTTTTCAGTTTTTTAAACTCCATTGAATATTGGATCAACCAAATCATCCTTTCCTTACAAGTTGAGAGTTCATCGCAGGAATCAGTTGAAGGAAGGACCTCTAAGCTGCTGCAAATATTTTATTATCCTTCCTTCAGTGTGGAGACAAAATCTCCCTTCAAGGTACGGGACAAGACTTCAACTTCATAACACACAATGTCCATTCTACAGTGAGGAGACTAAACATGTACACAATACTCCACATGCGATCTCATTAACATCCTGTACAGCGGCACAAACACTTTGCCAACCTGCTGTAAGGTTCCAACCCACTTGCGAGCAGCCTCAGCTGTCTGGAGATATGCACATCATTACTGAAATAAAACCATGTCCTTTTCAAGGCCACTAGCATAACAGGAGATATAGTGAAAATGTTACAATGGCAAAGCAGAAGAACGACTAAAATGACGAGATAATATCAACCTGCAAATCGGCCTCACAAAATACCTCGCCTGAATCTGCCATTATTCTCCCCAGAGCCCACGTCACGCAGAATCGACAGAATCTGCTCAGGCGGTGCTGATAAACAACAAGGAGAAGCCAACATTGATAGGAGTTGTCTAGCAAAGTGAAGGCTGCAATAAAATGTTTGACATGGCACAAAGCGGAAAATTCGATATAAAAGATAAGCAGCAATAATGGGCATCTAAACTGTGTTAACCCAAGTGAATACAAATGCTAGGAAAAATGAATTACATGATCGTGTATGAGAAGATTTGCATTAATATTATGTTGAGCACCGAACTAGAGATCAGGCTATTTTGGAATTGCTGTTTTGAGATCAGAAGAGTTAATTGGATACCTTGCTGTGAAGGAGATTTTAGGCGTAGTGATCATAATATATTGAATTCTTAAAAGATGTTTAATTAGTTTTTTTAATAGAATTTGAAATTATGGTTGTAAGCTTGAGTCATACTAATGATGAAAGTATGAGGGGCAAGTGCTATCAGTTACGTTTGGAAACTTTTGAATGGAATATTGGCAATATCTGTTCTTTATGGAAACTCTATGTAATATATCCATATCTCCAGCCAAGGTAAAAAAGCAACAAAAATAAAAAGTGGCCAAACGATTGTTAGCGACTAATGTTAAAATTTGCATTTGATCAATGGAAACAGATAGTAACCATGGCGAATACTGTGGAAAGACATGGATTCAGAGAAATTTTGGACCTCGGAAGGGAGGATCAGTAAACTGACAACAACATTAAAATAATATGAACAGAAACGAACAAGAAGCAAAAATACTGTCAAAATAATTTTATAGATATTTGAAAGGACAAGGTCAAATGTGTTTCAATGAATACGTGTACATGATATTTTATTGTTAAGAACAAAGACGAGAAGAAAGTGAGCTCTGAGATGCTGGAATGACAGAGTCGAAAAACGTGGTGGTGGAGAAAGCACAGTCGTTCAGGCAGCATCCAAGGAGAAGGAGAGTCGACGTTTCAGGCTGGGCCCTTGTTCAGAACTGAAGAGGGGAAAGGAAGCTGAGTGATAATGAGGGGGTGGGAGTGGAGCTGGGATAAAATAAGTGGGATTATGATCGCTGGGTAAAGTAGGAGGTGATGGTAGTAAATCAGTGGAGATTGTGGAGTGTACAGGTGAGTAGAAACATGGACAGTAGGGCAGGTCAAGAGGGCGGTTGTGAGTTGGAGGGCTGGATCTGGGATGAGATGGGTGGTGGTGGGGCTGATTTGGAAACTGGGAAACAGAAATTACAGAGAAACTAAACAGTTACTTCCTGTCTGTCCTCATGGAAGAAGATCCAGAACATCTTCAAGAAATACCAAGTGACCATGTGACTTGTGTAACTAAAGCCTAAAATCATTCATATCAGTGCCGAAGTAGTATTTCAAAAAACACCTGGATTGAGCATTGATCCGTCTGATGGACCAGATGTACATCATACCAGATTTCGTAGGGAGGAGCAATAGACAAATTGATTGCATTCTTGATCACTCTGTTATTTTCGTACACGTTCAGTAAAGGCAGGAATCATTCTGGATATTGGGCAGCACTGCTGCCTCACAGTGCCAGAGACCTGGGTTCAATTCCTGACACAGGCGACTGACTGTGTGGAGTTTGCACATTCTCCACATGTCTGCGTGGGTTTCCTCCGGGTGCTCCGGTTTCCTCCCACAGTCCAAAGATGTGCACGTCAGGTGAATTGGACATGCTAAATTGCCCGTAGTGTTAGGTAAAAGGGGTAAATGTAGGGGAATGGGTGGGTTGCGCTTCGGCGGGTCGGTGTGGACTTGTTGGGCCGAAGGGCCTGTTTCCACACTGTAAGTAATCTAATCTTACAATAAAAATGTAATCCAATGTTTTAAGAAGAGGCAGTGTAGTTAAATTATCACCCATAGTACGGTTTCTGTTGGAATCTATTTTTCAGGATGTGATCGTGGAAATTTAGAAAACAATAACAACATCGTAAAGTACGTTCACGCATTTCTGGAATGAAAACCGTAATTGAAAATGCTTTGTTGAAATTATTTGAAGCTTCCACTTGTACACATTGGTAATGGAGAAGAAATGGATGTGTTATTTTTTCGAACTCAGAATAATGTTTTGCATAACATGCACAGTGCATTAGGATATAAAATTCAAACAAAGACCATTGGGCTGAACAATTGAAAAAGGAAAGGGAAAAAATGAATTTGACCATCACTTTAACAGAATTCTGAACAGAGAAATAAAGACGTCTTGCACAATGTGTATCGAGTGTTGGTGTGACTCTGCCTTGATTATTGTGTACAGTTTTGGTGTTCCAACATGAGAAAGGGGAAATGGAATGGACTATCTCCAGATTAATGCCTCATCTGGCAAGATTTTCTGATGAAGAAATTCGATCGCTGTTCCTGAGAGTGCCAAAGTATATGAGGTGATCGCAGAGAAGCTTAGAAAATTCACTTGAGTGTCAGAACGTTCACAGCTACCGGCCACATATCTCAAAGTAAGGTCTGTAACCGTGAATGTGGATCATACCGGTCACAGTACACAGTCTATGGTTCTGGAACTGTATGACTGGCGGATCAATCATTGAACAGCTTTAAAACAGAAAGTGATGGGTTTCTGAAGAGCACATTAACATGAGTGAATTGCAAACATTTTTCAATGTTCAGTATGCCAAGGTGAAATTTTATAGAAGACAACTGCATCTTATTACAAGCTGGAATCAGAGAATTGAGCATAGCAAAATGGCTGGACTATGACGCAGCTATTTCTGTCCGGTCTACACAGAAGAAAACAACAGCAATCCTTTCGATCAATAGAAGGAAAATCAGGTCGACTGAGAAAAATGTAACAGAATCAAATTAGTAAGTAAACAGTTTCGGAGAAATGACTTGGAGTGAAATCTGACAACTGCTCATGACCTAATAATCTATATCATTGATTATTAAGGGAGGTCATCATAATAAATATTAAAATTTTGCTTGTCGTCTTTCAAATTCCTGTTGATTCGACAGATGGGTTGAAAGATTTGAAAGCAGCAACTATAACCCCACTATTTGTAAAGGAGGCAGGGAGACAGCGGGAAAATGCAGTCTGGTGAGCACGAAAGAAATAGTCAGGAGAATACAAGAGAGTGTTACAAAACATGCACTGCTAGGGAACTAAGAAAATGTAGTTTAATTTAATAGCAATGAAAACAGAAAAATTTATTGTCGATTTCTTAATTTCAAAGCAATTTTGAGAAATCCACTTTTAAATAAATTATGGAGAAGCAGTTGATACAGTGAATTCTGATTTTCGAAACAATGATTTTAATTCTAGTGCGCAATATCTGGGTCTAATCTGCAAGCAGGAATAGAGAATGGGAGACCTGAAAGGAAGCTGTGAGTCAGAATAAACAGGCCCTTTTTGGAGTGGGAACCAATGACGAGTGGGACATTGCAGGAACTGATGCTTGAGCCCCAGCTATTCACAATACAGACCAAACATTTTGTTGAGAATATGGAATGCATTTTTTCCAAATTTGCTAATGGCACAAATCTGAAATTGTGAGTGCGTAAGGGGATGTAAATAAACTCGAATGTGATTGAGACAAGTAGAGTGAATGGGCAAGTATGTGGCATATGAAGAATAACGAGAATAGAAGTGACATTGCGCACTTTGCTGCGAAAAAGTGAACGGCAGCATACTATAACTAAAGGGTCTGATTGTTAAATGTTAATCTGTGAAGATTACTTGTGTGCATTATTTTGTGTATTTCTTTATAAAGCACGTAGGTCCATTTAAACCACCAATTGGGTAGCTGCAACATAGAAAAGGATCTGGATCGCCTTGTACAACAGACACTGAAAGCAATATTGCAGGAACAGAAGGCAGTTAGGAAATTAAATGGTGTGCTCACCGTCATTTCATGGGGATGTGAGTACAGATGTGAGGTTGTCTTACCGCAGCTGTTCAGAACCTTATTGAGACTTCATCTCGAGCATTGTGCAGTATTGTGTGCAGTTTTCGTCTCCTTACCAAATAAAGGACAAACCTGATTTTGGGACTGCAGCAAAGAGATGACTAGACTAACCCCTGTGATGTCAGGTTTGTTATGGGAGCAACGTTTCGATCGTCTTGGCCTGCATTCCATGGAGATCTGGAAAATTAGTGGAGCTTCGAGTGAAACATGTGCACCTTTAACAGGGCGGAACAGTTCCTCTGAGTGGGACGTCTAAAAGACGTGTCTTCAGTATTGACAACAGCCAAGCGACTCTGCGTTGAGATGAGTATACATGTCTGCATTTAGAGACTGGTGAAACTGGGGAATTTTCTCCCACATGAGGCTGTGGAAGACAGGACAATGTATATAAATAAGGATTTCCAGGCATTAAAGGTATGATGATGGAGCAGGATACTTGTGCGCAGATGGAGGATCATGCACTGTTATATTGAATGGGGGAGTGGGCATAATTGTTGCACCGATGGAACTGCTACAGTTCCGAGTTTATACTTTTCTAAGAGCTTATCGCATGAAGGGGTATGCATATTTTATGGGAAAATGCATTGAGGAGATTTTCTGCCATGAACTACAATGAGGTAGTCTCAACATGTTGAAAGACCAACTTCTTCCCGAAGTTTCTGAGACGTTTTGCGGAAAGCTGTGTAAATGTCGTCACGAGCTCTCAGTTGTCAGGAAGGAAGCGTCTGCAATGCCGAAAGGAGTAAAGGGAAACACCTTTGAAATTCAAACGAACTATTTTTTTTAGTTTAGGTGATCAAAGTTGCACACACAGTTTGTCAGATATAGTAATACCCTGTACAGGTGCAGTAATACATCACTAAAATTAAACCTGATACGCTTTGGCAGAAACAATATAACTGCCTCAGGCAACTGTCGGTGTGGAGTTTGCACATTCTTCCCGTGGGTTTCCTCTCACAATCCAAAAGTGCACAAGTCAGGCTGAATTGGCTATGGTAACTTGCCCGTAGAGGTAGGTGCATTAGTTAGGGGGAATGGGTCTGACTGGGTTCTCCTTCGGTGTGGAGTACTTGGGCCGAAGTGCCTGTTTCCACAGTGTTGGGAATGTAATAAGGTGCAAGTCAGGACGGTGAACGATACACGTCATTGCCTTGCTTGTGGGTGGCACGGTGCCGAAGTGGTAAGCACTGCTGCCTCAGCGAAAGCGACCCGGATTCAACACTGGCTCAGGCAACTGTCTGTGTGGTGTTTGCACATGCTCCCCGTGTCTGCGTGGGATTTCTCCGGGTGCTCCATATGCGATTTTTTTTAATGATTTACATACCAGGACCATGAAAACCATCTGTATCACAGTGTTCTGCAAGCTCTCGCTATTTAAATTGTTTACTGTTGCTTTGTCCTTCCTTCCAAAATGGACAACTCATTTTACATTATTTCTGCTGACGTTTTGCTACTATCTTTCCGTCTCTATGTCGCATTGTCGACTTACTACCTCCATTTGACGGTTTAATTAATGATCATATTTTTGTACGAACGAACTGAGCTCCGATCCATTCAGTATCTTCATCCAACTCTTTGATAAAGGCTATTGATCATTGATGACCCCTCACTGAACTCTGGGGCACTGCACTTGTGTTACAACACGGCCGTGAACCCCTCTGTTACTTAAACCAAACACTCATGACGTTCATTTCGACTCGTAATCGTTGAAAATGTCAGTGACAGATAACACCCAAATTCCACTACTTGCAGAAAATAACATAAACTTTATTAAATTTTATATCTGAACTTTGCACAAAACTATTCACAACTCTAAGCCCCCCTTTCTCGTAAATGCTTACTATCTGCCTTAAAAGCTACAACAATACGCCGTTCCAAGGGGACCAGTGACTCAGTAGTTAGCACTGCTACCTCACAAACCAGCGACCCAGATTCAACTTCTGCCTCAGGCGAATGTCTGTGTGGAGTTTGCACATTCTCCCCGTGCCTGAGTGGGTTTCCTTCGGGTGCTCCGGTTTCCTCCCACAGTCCAAAACTTTGCAGGTCAGGTGAATTGGCCATGCTAAATTGTCCGTAGTGTTAGATGTAGGGGAATGGATCTGGGTGGGTTGCTCTTCGGAGGGTCGGTATGGACTTGTTGGGCCGAAGGCCCTGTTTCCATTATGTAAGTAATCTAATCTAAATTAAATCACCTACGTTTCAAAACCACACAGCTGCTGTCGTCTTCTGTGACTCCACTCCCAGCTGCTGAATTCCCTGGGTCGTCTTCGTTGTTTTTAATACGAGTATGTTTCACCTGGAAAGGTAACTGCGATCGAGAATGTTTCCCAATTTCTTGGATCTATGTTGATTGCAGTTACGCTCTCCAATTTTCAAAACGACACAATTTTTTATTCCCCTACATCGGATCATCTGATTGGTTCGATTCTAGAAAAAACAATAAATTCAAACCCGATTCGGTTTTCCTATCCTGGGGAATAATTTAAAATTATTGGTTAATTTCTAATTCTTGCCAAAACAACAAACGATGCAGGTGTCCATTTCGCAGCCAAATGTTGTATATTTTCAATGTTCCCGTACACTCTGGGATTGCCGTCTAGTCATATACTGAAGTTCTTGTAAACTCTTATTTCAGAACTGCATTCAATCTTTCTTGAAGGTACAGTGCACGACTTCAACATCATACCACTTGGTACAGGTTTGCAAACTGGAAATAAACATTTATCTCTACTTTCTTTTTCTTGTTCCTGTCTATCCGATTATGCAGTTTGAATGGCCTCCTCCTGTACTGTGTAACGTACTCAACGAGTGATTTGCTTCATTCTCTACTCTTGTGTAACTCCTTAGAGGGAGAAATTGCTCTCCTCCTGTCTCATTGTGACGTTCCTGTCTGGCTGAATTGGGTAATCCCCTACCTCTGTAAGAGCAACGATGTTTGGATTGAGGGAACAACACATGGGATGGGGGCAGCAGTTGGCCATTCGGCCACACCATTCAGAATGCTCATGGCTGATCTGATGGTGTCTGACCATCTGTCTTCCTGTCTGTTCCGAATAGACATTACTCTCCAGTCCTGGAAAGATTAGTCGAGCTCAGCCTTGAACGTCTTCAATAACCAACGCTTCACTGCTTCTGGAAAACGAGCACACCACAGACAGCACAGAACTAAGGAGAACGAAATAACCTTCCTTCAATGTGGGATTCGTTATTCTAAAACCGTGTTAACCTAACATCAAATTACCATCGCTTTTAAGTCATAAGGGCACAATAATTAGTATTAGACGCTCACCATTCAGCGTTCCAAACGTTTCCCATGTTGACACCAACTCTTTCAAATCAAGCATGTATCAAACTCAGCCTTCACTCTTGTCTCAGTAAAAGAATGGCAGCTAGCATAACACAATATGTCAATAAAAAAATTCAGATTTCAGCCATTCGGCACATTGAGTATTACATTCATTCAATAATATATTCTATGTTTCTCAACATTATTCTTCTGTCTTCTCTCTGTAACCCTTGATCTCCAGTTTAAACAAAAACTGATCTATCTCTGTCATACAAATATCTATGATTGTGTGTCTGCAAGTGGGTGTGTATGAATTGTAATGTTTGCATGTCTGTGCATTTGTTCGCCTGTCTGTCTGTGTATCAGGTTAAGTCTTTCTATGTCCCCTTGTGCCTATTTTTGTATGACTGTAATATGTCTCCGTGTCCCTCTCCATATGCCTGATTCTATTTCATGTATGTATGATGTCTGATAGTATATTGGGGTGTTTACTCATGTCTCTGTGTGTTTCTGTGCCTGCATCTCAGTGAAATGAGATATTTGTTGTTTTGGAGTGAGAGAATTGAAGTTGGAAAATTTGGTTTAAAATTAGAATTGCCTTTCCCTGAACATTGCTCCCTGTTCAGTGAGTGGGACGTGAATGTTTCAGAATCTCCACACGAGTTGTGCCAGTTCTGTCCGACTCATGTCAGCGGCCTTGTCACATGGTGGGGAAATGGTTTCGACATTGGATTTTGGAAACTTCAACATCCGGCTTGGCTCTTTCTGTCCTATTAAAGACTGTTTCCCCTAGAATGGGACAAAAGGAGAATGAGAGAGAGGATGGGATTTGATGGCTTGCTGTTTATGCCTGTGTAGTTGGGGTGGCAGAGTAAAGATAATGAGTCCTGAGTGAGTCAATCCACAGTGGTGAATCAATGCAGTGTTATTCGTGTGGAGGTATTGTGTAGATGACAAGGAGACTGACAGAAAGAGGTTGTTAAATTCAATTGTGAGTGGGGAGAGCATGAGCCCTTTTCGGCGTTTGATGCTATAACCAATATACAGTGATTTGAGGGAAAAGAGAGAATAAAGTGTCCCGTTAGATTGGGAAGGTTATTGATGCTTGCCCTGTCTTGATGATTTCTTCAGATCATCTCCGCGTCAAAGGGAGCCTCGGCTAATCTCTTGTACATTCAATCACTAGTAACACCACCGATTGCATCGCTAAGACTGAGACAAATCAGTTTGGATGGAGTTTATAAAAAGCAAAGATAAGGAAACGTCGGTGCAACGTCTATCTAAAACAAGCCTGTAGCACAGTTGTTCTCCATCTTATGGTCTGGACATTAGGTCTGCAAGTAGTAACAATGCATGGTCTCAAGTAACATTTAACTTGACTTAACGAAATATCTGCTTACACTGTGGAAAATAAATTCCACAACTCAACATGAGGTGCGTTGATGCGTATGTTGTGAAGCAACTGAGAGACCAGGTTATTTCAGATTGGGTGTTGTGTGATCAGAAGAGCCAATCAACACAATTGCTTTGCAGCAGCTTTGGGGAAATAGTGACAACAATTTCTTGCACTTTATACGGCGACTGAATGCAAAACAGATATTTTGAACATTGCTTACAAACATCATGGAAGTTTGGATGGAAGAGTGTCAAGCTGGTTACAGTGTGATTATAAAGTACAATGTAAACCTCAGTGATAGACAAGCACGAGGATTTTGAGTGGTGTGGGAAATGTGAAAAATCTCCAAGGTGATTGAGGTAAGTGGAGTGGATGGGCAAATATGTGGCAGATAATGAGCAATGAGAACAGATGTGAAGTGTGTATTTTGTCAGGAAAACTAAAACAGCAGCCGACCCTTTGTAAAAGAATTGCTTTAAAAATGTTGATCTAAAAAGCTACCGACCCACTTTCATCTTCTTTTCTTCTGGAAATTCCACCAACGTCGACTGAAGCCAGAAGTCAGTGCTGGGAATGGCATTGACACGCTGATCAGTGCACATATTCCCACCAAGCGGGTAGCAGCAACATTGAAAAGGATCCAGATCTCCTTCTACACCAGACACTGAAAGTAGTATTGCAGAAACAGGAAACATGTGAGAAAATAGTGTTTTGAACTTCCTTTTAAGGGGATTTGAGCACAGGAGTAAAGGTGTAGGAGGTGAGGACTGCAGATGCTGGAGATCAGAATCAAGAGTCAGGTGACGGAATAACACAGCAGGTCAGGCAGCGTCCGAGGAGCAGATGAATCGACATTTGGGGCAAGAGCCCTTCATTAGGAATGACTGATGAAGCGTTCTTGCCCGAAACTTCGATTCTTCTCCTCCTCGGATGTCGCATTACCTGCTGTGTTTTTCTAGCACGCCACACTCTACAGTAGTAATAGTGCCTTATTGCAGCTGTACAGGGCCGTGCTGAGTCCTGATCTCGAACATTGTGCAGCATTGTGTCTAGTTTTGGTCTCTTAACGTAATAAAGGACAAACCTAACGTTGGACAGCAGGATGACCAGACTGATCTTTAGGATGACAGGAGTGTTGTGTGAGCAGAGTCTGGGTAGACTGAGCCTGTATTCTATAAGGTTTTGGAAAAGTAGTGGAGATCTCAGTGAAATATGTAAAACACTGACAGGACGAGACAGATTGTCAGGAGGGGTCATAATATCACAGGCTAGGACCCAAACAAGTGGCAACAGTGTTAGACGCAGGCAGACAACTCTGCATTGAGATGAGAATAAATGTCAACACTCAGAGACTGGCCAACCTGTACAATCATCGACTATATAACGCTGTGGAAGCCAAGGAACTCAATATAAGTAAGATTTCTAGAATTTGGAGGTAAGGGGAGAGAGCAAGAGAATGGTGTGGAGAATGGTTTAGGGCGGCACGGTGGCACAGTGGTTAGCACTGCTGCTTCACAGCGCCAGAGACCCGGGTTCAATTCCCGCCTCAGGCGACTGACTGTGTGGAGTTTGCACGTTCTCCCCGTGTCTGCGTGGGTTTCCTCCGGGTGCTCCGGTTTCCTCCCACCATCCAAAGATGTGCAGGGTCAGGTGAATTGGCCATGCTAAATTGTCCGTAGTGTTAGGTAAGGGGTAAATGTAGGGGTATGGGTGGGTTTCGCTTTGGCGGGTCGGTGTGGACTTGTTGGGCCGAAGGGCCTGTTTCCACACTGTAATGTAATCTAATCTAAAAATGTAATGTAATCTAATCTAAAAAGAGGATGAGCCATCATTATGTTGAAAGGTGGAGCAAAGCTGATAGAAGGAAGGGACCACTGTGGCGGTTAATATTATATATTTTATATTTATAATCACATTATGAAATGTGCATAGTGTGTGGGAAATTGCACTGAAGAGATATTCGGCCGAGAACTACAATAGGGGTGGCTCATGGTATGAAAAACATACTACTTTCTCAATGTGTCTTTGCAGTCAGTGAGCAAGCTCTGTAAGCGTTGTCACAAGCTCTGAGATGTTAGGAATTCGGCTTCTGTAGAGTCGACAGTGTTTCCCGTTCCTTTTCCAATACCAAGGTTGGTGCCGGGTGTTGCTGCCAGGTTTATTCTTGAAGAACTCGGAGACGTTTGACACAATTCACTGTCTTATTTCGTCTTTTCAGAGAGCGTTGAAGGCTTCGTCACATGTCTGGAGACACTTCGTGGCCAGACTGGAAAAGCACGGGAAATTTACTTCCTGAAACTACATTGCTGGAGCAAATTTGTGTTGACAATTGACATTCGCTTGAAGATCACTCTTACTGACAGCAGATTTTACATCTCAATAGTTTATCAATTGTTCTTAACGTCCGTCAGCTGCCAGAGCATTAGCCTTGTCTGGATTTGTAATCCAGCGATATGTTCACACGGCTCCATCTCCATATGGGAACCTATCAGAAAACACATTGAGCAAGTTATTTCTGTGCTTATTGACAGCTCTGTCAAGAAGAACTCCCACTTATTTGATTATCATGATGGATCTGATGCTGTCTCTGGGGATAGGGAGGTTGAAGTGGTGTGCTTTCAAACCTCAGATTGCATGATGTGCTGGTGATGTGTTGCGACTTCTAAACTTTTCACTGTATGTATGTGAGTTCATGTGACAATAAACCTGATCAAGTGAATTATTTTTCAGCGTTTCCACACACAGCTGACTGTTTGATTTTTAAGGTGCCCAATTCTCACTCCAGTTCTCTTTTGTCATGAAAATACTTGAAGACTCTTTTCTCATTCACTTTTAACCAATCCTGATGAAGTGCTTATTTTCGAAATGTCGATTCTAGTGCTCCTCGAATGCTGCCTGATTGGCTGTGCTTTTCCAGCAGCATACTCTGCGACTCTAACCTCCAGAATCTGCTGTCCTCACTCTTTTTTTTCCATTAAGCATAATTAGGTGAGTACTTTCTATGTTGTTTTCACATATCTCCCCAAGTGATAATAATAACACTTTAGGTCAATTTGATCTTCCTCTGAAAGGTAACTGAATAATTTATCACAATTTTAACAATTTCTTCATTGTCCAAGTTAATACGAGGTACGTCCAATTTAAAATCCTCTGAACTTGCTTCTCCCCTCCGTGTTTTAATCAATAACACATTCTCCTCTTGCTTTCCTTCACTGACAAAACACCTTTTGAATGTTTCACATGATATACTCTGTGAGATTCATTTCTGTCTGGAGTTCACATCACTGAATTTTACTTTCGACTTTATAATGTTAACTAAACCTTATTTTAAAGGTTCACCTATCACTGGAAATACCATGAACACCTTATCCCCAGTAGCAAAATTGCGATTTTTGACTTCTTGTCTGCTTTCTGTTCCATTGCATGCTCTGATACATTCAAATGCTGTCTGCAGACTCCCCCGTTCTATTTAATTATTACCGAACATTTGACGCATAGTCCAAATATGTGGTCTCTGAATTCTGACTTAACAATTTCTCCTCAATCAATGTTTTGCGATCTTCTCACTTCATGCCAAAAAACTAATTAAAATGGACTGAATTTCGTTGATTCAACTGTTGTTTTGCTGATCAAAAAACACACAAGTTGAATTCACTTATTTCCATCATGTGGATCGTTTGGGCAATTAGACCTCAACATGGTCTTTTATATCTGATGCCACCTTTCTGGAGCTCTCTGCAGATCTGGACGGTATGCATTAGATTTGAGTTATATTATTAATAATCTACCCATAACATGTTGAAAACTTTCGATGTAAAGTTTGACACTCATCCAATTGTATATCTCTGAGTCGTCAATATTCAGTGAAATATTCTTTTAGCTACGATACCGTGCAATGAAACGACATCTGGAAATCTAGTGGATACATCCATTATTGTTAAAACATACTGATTCCCACTGTTTCTTTGACGTAGTAGACCTATGTAATCAATTAAAACTCCTGTAAATGATATCTCACATGCAGGAAGAGATATTACACGTTCGGGCTTTAATGCTGCTTGCGTTATCCTCCAATTGTTTGATTTGTTTAACAAGTCCAGAAAAATACAAATATACAATTGCGCAATGCAGGCCAGTAAAATTTCATTGCATTTTAGTTTGAGTTTATCTCAGCCCAAAATGATCCGCTAATTGTAGATCATGCCCCACTCGAAACACTTCCTTTCTATATACCACTACTGCTCATTTTTCATCTGCATGAACATGTGATGGCGTCTATTTTCTCATTAAGACATCAAATTTAAAGAAAGCAACATTCAAGGATGAACTCAATTTTTTTTACCGTGTGTACCCTGTGACACAATAGCTTTAAACTTTTAGCTTTCTCCTCTGACTCGCTTAATTTATCTGAGCTAATGATGTTTGTTTTATCATCTCTCTGCTCCCGGTTTGTCTCCACCATCTGATCAAACAGGGTATCTGTTAATTCCACTTCAACCTTCTTATCTGTACTCTTTGATGTCTCCTGTTTCGACTGGGGACATTGTGACATCATTATCACACAGTCCGGAAAAAACGTCAGGAAGTTTTTTCTGCAATAATGTATTTTCTTGTGTTTCCACTGGCTTTTCAATTACAGCAGGCACATTCCTATAGTGAATCAACTGCATCATTCGCTTGCGAAAATTGTATTCCAGGAGCTGAAAATTTGTACAGTCCTCTCGCAACGAGTTTTCCACGTTTCACTGAACATTTTAACCTCAATTTACATAATTAAGCGCTTTTTGTCTCACCGTTCATTCTCGTTACTCGCACCTTTTCTACAAAAATTCCTTCACAAGTACATATCTCCTCATCTTTCAACATCACAGATTGAGAGGATCCTGTATCTCTTAATATTGCAACTTTAGATTACTTACAGTGTGGAAACAGGCCCTTCGGCCCAACAAGTCCACACCGACCCGCCGAAGCGTAACCCACCCATACCCCTACATTTACCCCTTTACCTAACACTACGGGCAATTTAGCATGGCCAATTCACCTGACTTGCACATCTTTGGACTGTGGGAGGAAACCGGAGCCCCCGGAGGAAACCCACGCAGACACGGGGAGAACGTGCAAACTCCACACAGTCAGTCGCCTGAGTCGGGAATTGAACCCGGGTCTCTGGCGCTGCGAGGCAGCAGTGCTAACCACTGTGCCACCGTGCCGCCCACTTCTTCAACTGCTGCTTGTGGCAAAAACGAATAAACTTTACCTTCGCAGCATATGGTTTAAGAAGATGTAGTACCTGCTCCTTAACCAACGTTTGACTAGCTTGTACATTCTGGTGCAGCTTTCTAGCCTTTACTGCTTTTCGTTGCCACTCCAAACAAATTCATTAGCTTATCCTTTTTTTTTCCTACATCTGTTTTCCCAGTTCTTTTCCTGAACCACCAACACTGTGATTTCATGCGGTCCACTTTATTGCAGTAAAAACACTGGACCATTTTTTAAACTTCTCTTTCCACTTCAAGGATTTCGCTTTTACCCTGTGGTCTATTATCCTTTTGATCTTCATCACGACTTACCTTTCCTTTTCCTTTTCCCCAGGTTATATTCCTCACTGATTGAAATTGAATTTGAAAGCCAAACATTGATTTATGGACCAACTCATAAATGTCAGCCATTCTAGCTGAAAATGTAGTCGTTGTACTTCTCTGCACTTCCACGTGAGTCCTCACTGCTTCAGAAAAATAAAGAAATTCATGGGTACAGCGAGAGTGCGAGTAAGTGGACCTGAATCTACGAAAAGATCAGCCATGATCCTGTTGAATGGCATAGTAGGCTCGAAGGGCTGGAAAACATACTCCTGCTCAAAGTTCTCATGTTCTATTATGTTCTTATGTTCAGAATCATCATAAACTATATCAAACCAGAGAGAAGCTAAGCTGGGAGAAGTGCCACTCTCCGTTAACTGTGCAAGTGTTTTTCTTTTAACATTCGAAAGCCTTCCACCTGATATCGTACGTATTTCTTATAATCAACTGGCACTAAAACCCTTCAAGATTAGATTTTTCGGAGTACATTTTACGACCTTCTGAAAAAAAGCCAAAGACTGTTAAAAGAGCAGCACCATCACACACTTTTTTGCTCTTCTGATTTCCCTCGTAACTGTACTCCGACATCCCGTCTGCCGTTCAGTGATTCACCTGATCCCACCTGCCGAGACCTATACCTCCGACATTTATCTTTGCCAGAACCTCAATATCGCCGTCATGTTCTGTGCACTACTTCTCAGAGCATTCCCCTACACACTAAAAGGAACATGTTGTCCCTGAACGCTCGTTGTCTCACTTTTGAAAGACTGCTACTTGTCAGCCACCTATTACCGGAAACAGCTTCTTCCAATCTTTTTTTTTTAAATCCTGCCTAACTCTGTCAAAATTGTCCTTGTCCCAATTTATAACGTTAAATTGTGGACCAGGCCTATTCATTTCCTGAACTATTCTCAACTAAATAGAATTACAGTCACTGGTCCTATACTTCTCTCCCTCTCGCAGCTCAGTCAGTTATCCTAGGTTATTTCCCAAGAGGAAATAACGTTGAGTCTAATTCAGATGATCCACGGTCATATTTAATGGGACTACCTGTCTTGAGGGAGCGAACGTTTGCTTATGTCTAAATTATTATGGCATGTATATGTGTTTGTTTCGGTGTTTGCCTGTGTCTTTGTGTGTGTACTTTAGTATATTAATGAGCATCTGCATCTCTGAACATTCTGGATTCTTTTGTTTTGGAAGTGAATTCATTGAAACGGGAATTAACATGTCGCTTTTCACTCTCTCTTCCTCTCCGTCTGGCTCACACACTTGTGTTTAAAGTGATCTAATGCCAGCGTCTGTTGGCCGCTCCACGCCACAGCACAAACAATAGTTTTTATTTGGAAAGGGCATTAAACACAGTGACTCTCTCACATTTAAGTTCAGTTAGTTTGGTTGTCTCTGCAATCTCATAAGGGCAGTGAAAAGCTTCTAATGTCCTCACTTATTGCATCATGTTAGGTCGAAAATTCAAGCAGTATGGTACCTCAGTTGTTAGCACTGCTGCCTCACAGCGACAAGGAACCGGTTTTGATTCAAGCCTCCTGCGATTGTACGTGTGACGTTTGTCCACGCTCCCCATGTCTGCATGAGTTTCGTTCACGGGCTCCAGTTTCTCCCACAATCGAAAGATATGAAGTGTAGTGAATTGGCCATGCAAAGTTGCTCATACTGTTCAGGAATACGTCAGGCATGTGCATTCATTGGGGTAAATGGTGATTAAAACCGTAGGGGAATGTATCTGTGTGGGTTATTCTTTGGAGTGTCGGTGTGGGGTAGTTGGAGCATACGGCCTGCTTCCACATGCAATCGACACTATAACCTAGGTACGGCGACTTAAGCACTGGATACTAAAATGACAAAAAGAAAAAACAAAGTCCAGTGCAAGAATAAAAAGCAACGAAAAGAGAAGACTGTATTTACTGTCCATACACCCAGTCTATGCAAGCACCGAGTTTCCAGACCGTACTGGGCTCACTCTCCAGAATGTATCTGGCCCAGTCTCCAGATCAATTTGGGCTCCCAAACAGGATGTTTAGCTTCCCGCGTTATACTCCCGTCTTGGACTCCCCTCCAAGGCTCTCAGAGTAACTTCAATAAGTTAAAACGTATCTAAAAAGATTCTTAAAGTCCAAAGAGAAGAGAAAGTGAAAAAGAGATACTCCGGCTGGAACATTACGAATGTACCGCCCTGCATTGGATATTTCAAGGTTTTTTTCATCACGAAAGATTGACTTTGGAGACTCATAACAATTTTGTTCTATTCCTTGCAATGTTGTCCCTGCAATATTAACAGATGTAGATGAACATACCCATTGCTCGGCTGTATGCTACCACTGGGTTTTCTCCAGATTTTATAATTTATTCTCATTATAATTTTGAAGACTACATGAAAATACATGGAAACTTAGAGAGTGGGTAAAAAAAAAATCATCTCAATCTTTTGGAGAGTGTATCACTCAGAGTGGCATGTAACAAAAAATTCTACTGCTGCGGTCTGCACAGCTCCAGGGCTGGAGTGTTATCTCGTCCGTGTTTCCAGAACAATGCAATGGTGTGGTCGAAACAGTGTTCGACTCTGGGCATGTTGCTTTGTTAGGCAGATACAGCATGGCTTACAAACTGCTCCATGCTGAATGGATATCTCCTTTGATTTTATGGTGCTTGGGTTGGTTCTGTATGGTAAATTGAAAATGCGATATAACAGCTGAAAATGTGTTTCTGGAAAAGCGCAGCAGGTCAGGCAGCATCCAGGGAACAGGGGAATCGACGTTTCTGAAGAAGGGCTTATGCCCGAAACGTCGA
The DNA here is from genome assembly GCF_037043375.1 of Chiloscyllium plagiosum. Classification (NCBI taxonomy): domain Eukaryota; kingdom Metazoa; phylum Chordata; class Chondrichthyes; order Orectolobiformes; family Hemiscylliidae; genus Chiloscyllium; species Chiloscyllium plagiosum. Next base: position 49,005,649 of record NW_028270178.1, on the reverse strand, counting down.
TTCTCCTGTTCCCTGGATGCTGCCTGACCTGCTGCGCTTTTCCAGCAACACATTTTCAGCTCTGATCTCCAGCATCTGCAGACCTCACTTTCTCCTCCAATGCGATATAACAAACCATTTCAGTTCATCTGGCAATGTCGTTATTTTATGTTCTCATTTTTGTGGTTGGCCCCTCCGTCTCACTCCGTTGGCGTTGCCGTGTGACCATGCACAGTACATCATGTTGATGACTACCCACTGTCCTGGTAGCAGCCACAGCCTCTTCGTTCACAACTATTCAACCAAACCAATCGTCTTCGGGTCTCCACGTAGAAAGAAAGAATGGCATCTCTGATAAAGGTCTTGATACACGCTGCAATACACTCTCCCCCTTACCTCTCCGCACTACCAACCAACCACTTAAAAATATCCCGTGTGTACTGAGAGTAATCGTGCACTGTGAACATCATGGAAGAGATAATCGGGCAGATGGAACAACACTTCTGTAGCTTGATTGGCTCTGAGTGAACGTTCCAGTACACACTGTATGATGACGTCTCGTAATGTTTCCGTGTTATACCATACAGCCTTTTATTTTTCCGTACAAATTCACAGGTTCTCAATGGCCTACGTTATATCCCATCTGCCAAATTTCTATCCATTGCTTTTCGAATTACATTCTCTCCATGTCTTGTTGACAACTTCGTGTCATGGCTATCTTAGCATCATCGACGTATTTAATTAGAACACATTACTTCCAGTGATCAAAACCATTGGGAAAGTTCGAAAATAGTTGGGGACCCAGCACTGATCACTGTATCACAGTAGTTGTTCATATCTGTGAAACTGATAGAGACTAATTTATCCCCATTTTACACAGTTTTCCGACTCAGTAGCCAGTCCTTCTATATGGCAGCTTTGAAAGGCTAAATATTTCTTTCCAATTTCTCTATGACGGCAAAGAAGTATTAAAGATCTGCTCCAATTAATGAGTAAAAGCCTCCAATGGCTGACTGGCTGAATGGCCTAATTCGACTTCTGTTTAAAACTCTTGATGGGCTGAATTGCCTGCTTCAGTGCAGGTCTAGTTTGGATGGTACAGAGCATTTTTGAACGATCAGTGAACAGTCCACCTCTGATTTTATGATTAAACCCAAGGCCATTGATGCTGCAGCTGCTGATAGCTCACAATGCCTCACGGATGTCCAGTTTCCATTTGCTCGGTCCTTTGGAAGTATGTCCAACTTCGCAGGAGTTAGTATCAGATAACATAATGGCCAGTATTGTCAATATGGGCTGAAACGTTCACATCGTCAGAACTATGTGCTAGCTGTACCTACAGATACTGTTCAGGGCAGATCCATCTGTGACATTTAATTTGGTGAGAATATTTCCCTCTTGTTGGTTTATCCATCTCTTCCCACAGTGTTGCTGCTGTGAGTTTCACTCCTCACTCTGCGCAGTCAGTACTGTGCCTTTGGGGACACTTTTGGTGATCAACATTGAAGTATCAGACCCAGAGTACGTTTTATGTCATTGTCACCCTCAGTGCTTCCTCTGATTTGTTTTTAACATCAACGTGGACTGATTGATAAATGAGGAGTTGTGTGGAGATTTCCCAGAACATCCTTCACCTGTTACCTTTCGATTTATCTAGTTCTGGAATCAATTTTGGGTATTTCCAGGATAACTCAGTCCCTGAATATATACCACTGTGCACCCAGTGGTGGGTCTGTACTACCGGTGGGATAGGATCTACCCAGGGATGGTGATGGGGCTTCATGAAACATTGCCTATCAGTTCTAGTTCTGTGCATATGAGAATGTCAACCTTTTTCCTGACTGGTCATTATGAGGAATAAAGGAAACAATAGAACAGGGAATAATGGGGTAAAATCCTGAACAAAATTTCCAATGTCGAAATGTGTGTTGCATTCTCGAACCAGATGAATAAATTCACTGAATACTTTGAGGGGAATTGCATATAACTTAATGGAATTAGAGAGAACTGATTATAGGGTGAATGATATTGAACACTGATTATTCAGACCACTTTATATTTTGGAGTGTTATATCATAATTAAAACGAGGTGGGAGGAGATCTTGGAATAAAAGATGGCATCTGCATGATTGTAAAAGAACATTTTTCTCCAAATGATCGAGATATTTTCTTCACCGTTTTCCTTTTGCAGAAAAGTGCTGGTTGTGGTTTGGGAGAGATTCTCACTGTGAGGCTGAGTAGTCTAACCAAACTTAATCGGCAGAACAGACATTGTGATGTAGATATTCATGACACTGTCATCGTCTGAACATGACATTCCCTAGAATCCTAGAACGGACATTCCCCTGAACATTCCATAACAGACATTTTTGGAAGATTTTATCACAGATATTGTCCGGAACGTTTTATACCCGACCTTCCCCGGAGCACTCTACAACTGCGATACTCTATAACATTCTAGTGCTGGCATTCTTCAGAACATTCTACAACCGACATATCCTGAACAATCCATGAATGATGTTCACGGAGCATTCTATAACTGATATTCTCTAGAAATTTATATCATCAACATTTTCCAAAACATCATATAAATAACATTCCCCAGAATATTTTTTCATGACACTTTTTATGAACGACTGGACGTCAGTGATTTCAACAAAAGATCAGATCCCGAGAGGAGATATACCGTTGCATGGAGATTCAAGTACAGTTCGAAGTCCCTTCGGGCATTTAAAGTGGTGAATACGCTTTCTCTGCGTTAACGTTCTTCACTACAGAGGTTCGATCACAACTTGGACTAAAAGACCTAAATTTCCTGCCTCTAGTTTTCATGAATGAACTGGGTGAGAAACCGTCAGGACAGCAAGGTTTTCACCTTATGTTTTTAAATTGTAAAGAAGTGACCTGTGCCTGCTCTCGAGTGATCGCCTGTTGGAATGTTTGAAAAAGCATTTGTTATTTTTGATGTGTCTCCGTGTGGTTGGTGAGGGAGCGTGTCTTGCGTTTTATGGCAAAAAGTTATCATCAACTCAGACCTTCCAATTTGTCATTTTAGCTCCAATTATTTTAATAAATCTCTGAACGCAGTGGCACATTTGAAAATGGCGCTGGGTTCTCAAACAAACGGATAATTGTCTCCATGTTGATGCATAATCTGTTTGTTTTCCCTACTTACAGTTAACGGAGTGACGGTCTATGTCCTGCTTTCTAAAGACTGTGGGTTGTCTCTGTGTGTCAGCCATTACCCGGGGCCCATGGCAGTGGCAGATCTACTGGTCATCATCCTCGACCTGATATTGAGACACATTCCTGTTGTTTATTATGAACAGTTATATTTCATGTATTTCATCCACGTGTGCAATATCTACTCCGTCCTGGTTTTTGCAGCTATTGACTGTTCAGTCTGGTTCACCGTCACTTTCACCTTCGATCGATTTATGACCATTTGTTGCCAGAAGCTGAAAACGAAGTATTGCACTAAGAAAACGGCGACTGTGGTCCTCGGAACAGTGACTGTGCTGAGCTGTTCAAAGAACATTTTTTTGGTATTTTATGTTGACATCTCGGTATTGGCTGGAGGACAACCCCTGGTTTTGTGATGTAACAAAGGATATTCGTTACTCCCAGTCTGGATCGCAATCGAGTTCTTCCATCACATTCTAACCCCTGCTCTCCCATTTCCCCTGATTCTGCTGCTCAATGGCTTCACCGTCCGACATATTTTGGTCATCAGCAGAGCCCGCAGGAGACTCCGGGCTCACAATAATGAGAATGCCCAGTGTGACACGGAAATGACAAATCGGCAAAAATCTGTGATTTTGCTGTTTGTGATCTCGGCCAATTTCATCCTGTTGTGGTCAACGTTAATGGTGTATTCTATATGGTACCTGATGGATCACATTGTGTATACGTCTATGTTTCTGCATTCCTTTGTGAAGGAATTGGGCTTCATACTGCAGCTCCTCAGTTGCTGTACAAACACCGCGATTTATGCCGTTACCCAGATAAAGTTCAGACAGCAGCTGAAGAATGTGTTGAAATATCCCTTTACCCAAATTCAAAAATCAATTACATTCGCACAATAATCAATACATTAAGGGCTTTCTCGATTCAAGTTAATTGCTTTAGCAATGAAACAGCCTGTCATTGTGGTAACCGACTGAGGATCTTGCTGTTTTGTCATAACTTATCCCATAGGGATTTATAGCGACACATTTCAAAGCTTCTCACAACTCAGAGGTCAGTGAGAACAGCAGCATCGCACGAACTGTATCGATCAGTTCAATTTGTAAACAATAAACGTGTTTACTCTAAAGTTCCAAGCAGCAGTGTGAACTATATTGTTGTTTGTATTTGTCATGAAGAAGCGAAGCTGCAGAGAGACTGACTCAGCCTCTAATCCTGGTCGTCCGAAGTAAAGTGAACCAGGTCTGATCTTGGGTGATGGGCGAAAGTCATTCCATTCTTACATTCACCTCTGGGTCACCCATTTAAACCTGGCCTTCGGCAGAATTCATCTCTCCAACTTTGTAAGTATCCCTCCATATCTCCCTCCAAAGCTCACACTGACCCAATGTTTCTTTCTCGTATTTCCATTGATGCACTCAATTTAAATGCCACCCTTCTACATTCTCCTTCACTCCCTCCCAATATCCCTCTTTCCAAACCTCCCTTCTACGAATTCTCTCTCATCTTCCGTTGCAAGGGAAGAGGGGCAGGGTTTAGTGGTGGTGTGGACCTTTGACCGTTGATAGTGTAGCAAAGGTTTCGTTGTTGATCATCAGTCCATTGCTTGGGTAAATGCCTGGGGATTGGGCCAAATGCCGTTTGCAGTGGACATAGTGGGTGTGAGAACACTGAAAGTTACTCGCGGGTAAAGGTGTGGATGGCACCATATGCTGTGGTTAGGGTGAAAGAGTGGAGGTCGGACCACAGACGTTTGTGTGAGGATGTGGTCAAAAACGATTTCTCGAGGATTCACTAGGCTGTTATTCACAGGCCAGTGCTCAGGTTAGTGAGTGTGGGAGGAAGTGAGCTTGACGGAGGAACAGTGAAGAGGATGGTGCGTGTGACGGAGGAGTAGTTGGTGGGGAAGTGAGGTTACGTTGGGGGAGGATGAGGGCGAGTGGGTAAGACGGTCGCGAAGTGTGCAGGGGAGTTAGCGTGAAATGGCAGAGTTTGCTCGAACGTCCGCCTGATGGTGGATGAGTGTGCAGGCAGTGAGCTTGTTGTTGCAGTGGCGTGTGGTAGAATCAACATGATGGTGGAGGACTGAGCAGGACAGTGGCAGAGACTGGTATGGAGGGAGTGTCACGTTGAGGGATTACGCGGAGCAGAGACTGACATTGTGGGGAAGTGACCGTGGAGCGTGTCTGATCTGAGGGAAATAAGCTCGGGGAGTGAAAATGACAGCGGTGGACTGTGCAGGGGAGTGAGCATGACGATGGGGGCATTGGATGGGTGCATTTGCATGATGGTTGGGCTGTGAGGTGGAAATGAGTGTGTCGGTGTGGGAATAAGTGCAGTAATCTGCCTAAAGGTGGGTCAGTGTGCAGGGAAGTGAACATAATGGTGAGAAAGTGAACGCAAGTGTGTGTTTTATCAAGAGATAGTGAGCAAGGGAGTGAGCGTGACGGCGTGAGCGTGTGCAGAGCAGTGAGTGTGATGGTGGAGTATTGACTGGGGAAGTGTGTCTGATTGTGGGGGAGTGAGTATGACAGTGGGCGAGTGTGCTGTGCAGACAACACGATAGTGAGGGAGTGTGCACTGAAGTGATGGGGTGGAGAGTTGACTGCTGCTGAGTGAGTGTGCTAGGGAGGTACTGTGAAGTGAATGCTTTCTAAGGGCAGGCGAGTGTGCGGGGGAGTGGACGTCATAGTGGGGGTTTGTGCAGGTTAGTAAGTGTCATGGTGGGGGTGTTGGATTGTGACTTTGAGCAAGTGTGCAGGGAAGCAAGCATTTCGGGGAACTGAGTAGGATGGTCTGGGCGTGTGCACAGAAGTGAACAAGGTAGTGCTGACAAGCGCGAGGGAAGAAGTGTGTGCTAGTGAGTGAGCAAGATGACAGAGCGGTGTTTTGGGCAGTGAGCGTGGCGATGAGGGAGTTTGCCAAGATGTGAGTGAGACAGTGGAGGACTGTGCGTGTAAGTGAGTGTGACGGTGGGCGAGTGTGCGGGGAGTCATTGTGTCCTTGGGTAAGTTTGCGGGGAGTGTGAGTGTTATAGTGGTGCAGTGTGCGGGAGTGAGTGTGACACTGGTGGAGTGAGCCACGAGTGGGCATAATAGTGTGGAAGTGTGCAGGGGAGTGAGCCTGACAGGTGGTTGTGTGCACAGAAAGTGACCGTTACAGTGACGCGGAGTGCTGCAGCATGAGCGTGAAAGTGGAGTGAGTGCAGAGCAATGAGTGTAATGATGGGGTACTGTACGGGTATGTGAGTGTGCGGGTGGGAAGTATCCAGAGAGAGTGAGTGTGATAGTGGGAGAGTGTGAGGAATAGTGAGAGTGAAGAAGTGGTAGTGTGAAGGGGAGTGAGAGTGTCATTGTTGGAATGTGGGAGCGAGTACGACTAACGATAGTGGAGAGGGTGGGGGCTGTGCTTGATGGTGTGAAAATGTGCACTGGAGCGACCGTGATGTTGCAGGAGCGTATGTTGGGAGCCAGTGTCATGGTTGTGCAGTGTGCCAGAGAATGAGTGTGGCGGAGGGGAGTGTACAGGGTGTGCATGATGTGGGAGGTGAGTCTGACGGTGGTATATTTTGATTGATGATGTTGATGCGAATGGGACAATGGGTGTGCCGTTGGAGAGTGAGCACGGGAGCATGCGTGAAGATGGGTGAGTATGCAGAGAAGTGAACATGATGCTGGGAAAGTGATTGGGGGAGTTTACGTGATCGAGGGAGAGTGAGACAGTGAGTGACCATGATTGTGGGAGGTAGCAAGGGAGAAGGATGATGGTGGTGGAGTGACTGAGGGAGTGTACATGCTGATGGGGTCATGAGAGAGGGAGTGAGCATGATGGTCGCATAGTGTGCTGAGCAATCAGCATGTTGGTAGGGGAGTCAGAGTTGGAGTGAATATGATAGTGGGTTGTGTGCAGAGACAGTGAGTGTGAGAGGCAAGACGTGTGCGGGGAAAATTATGTGCAGAAGCGAGTGTTATCGTGGGCGAGTGTGTGGGGGAGTGAGCGTGACAGTGGGGGAGTGTTCAGTAAAATGAGCAAGACAGTGGGAGAGTGTGCGCGGACCTGGAAATGACGTTGAGTGTGTGAGGGATTGAGAGTGATGGCGTGGTAATTTTCCACGGAGTCAGCATGACGTTATGGATGTGCAGTTAAGTGGGCTTGTTGGTATGCGAGTTTATGGGGGACTGTGATGGTGAGGGAGTATGCAGGCTAGTTAGCATGGGGTGGGCTTTCGTACTGGCGAGTGAGCGTGAATGTGCTATCCAGTGCACGGGAATAGTGCTTTATTGGGTAAGTGAGCAGGGAGAGGGAGCTGACAATAAGGGAGTGTGCAGGGAAATTGAGAGTGAGGGTAGTGGAGTAAGCAGCAAGTGTGCATGACAGTGTGGAATTGTGCATGGGCGTGACTCTGACGGTGGTGGAGAGGAGTTGCAACATTCGAGTGAGTCGGGGTGAGTGAGTGTGATGGTGAGACATGAGCATTGAAACTGAGGATGACGGTGGTGCATTGTGTGGATGATTCCGCGTGAAAGACAGGGACCATGTGGGAGAGTCAGCAAGAGAGTGCAGATTTGTCTGGGTGAGTGAGCATGAAGTTGGGGAAGCATTCAGGGGAGTGAGAGTGGCAGTGTGGAAGTGTGCGGGGGCGTGAGCTTCATAGTGGCCAAGAGCGTGGTGAAGTGAGGGTGCTGGTGAAGGCATGTGTGCAGGACTGAGTCTGGTAGTGGTGTAGTGTGCGGGAGAGACTGTGAGAAAGTGGGATAGTATGCAGCAACATTGAGCGTAACAGTGACAGAGCGTGCATGGGAGTGGAAGTGACGTGGAACTGTATGCGGACGGTGCATGATCGTGTCGAATTATGCAGGAGATTGAGCCTGATGGTGCGGGAGTGTACAGCGGAGTCAATGTGATGGCAGTGGAGTGTGTGGGGGATTGAGAGAGGGAGAGGTTGTGACAGTGAGGGTGCTTGTGGACGATTGAGCAAAACTATGTGACAGCGTTTAGAGGAATGTACTTGATGGTGGTGGAGGGTGCAGGGGAGTGAGCGTGTTGGTTTCACCGTGCGTGGGCGAATGAGTGTGACCGTGGTGGAGTATGCTGGGGTTTGAGACTTCAGGTGTTGGACTGGAAAGGGGATTGAGTTTGATGGGATGGGATTGTGTGGTTGAGTGACCGTGATAGAACATAGAACAATACAGCACAGATAGGCGATTTGGCTCTCGATGTTGCTCCGAAATGTGAAACCAATCTGAAGTCTATTGAAACTACACTATTCCGTGTTCATCCATATGTTTATCCAATGACCATTTAGATGTGCTTAAATATGGCGAGTCTACGTCTGTTGCAGGAAGGTTGGTTCTCGCCCCTTCTACTCTCTGAATAAAGAAAGTACCTCTGATATCTGTGTTCCATGAATCACCCGTCAATTTAAAGCTACTTTCCCTTCATCCTACCTACCACAATCCAAGGAAAAAACCTTTCACTGTTCACCCTATCTATTCCTCTGATTATCATATATGCCTCAGTTAAGTCACATCTCAACATTCTTCACTCTAACGAAAACAACCTCAAGTCCCTCAGACCTTCCTCGTATGACCTTTCCTCCAGAGCAGACAATATGCGAATAAATCTGCTCTGAATCTTTTCCAAAGCTTCCACATGCTTCCCATAATGCAGTGATCAGAACATTCCGCAATACGACAACTGCAACCGCAGAAGAGGTTTTGTTAAGTTGCAGCAGGATCTCATGGTTCTGGAACCCAGTCCCTCCATTAATAAAACTAACACATTGCATGGCTTCTAAACAAAGTTATAAACCTGGATTGACACTTACACCTCTCTTTGCAGATTTATACAGAGGTCTCTGCTCATCTACGCTACCAAGAATCTGACAATTAGCCCTGCATTTTGCATTCCTGTAACACCTTACAAAGTGAATCACCTCACAGTTCTTTTTCGAAATTAAACTCCATTTACCACCTCTCAGCCCAGCTCGGCAGTTTATCTAAATCCCTCTGTAAACTGTAACATTCTTTGGCACTATCTACAACTCCACTGATCTTCGTGTCATCGACAATTTTACTCACTGGCCCTTCTCCGCGCTTTTCCAGTTCGTGTATAAAGATGACAAACAGCAGTGTCCGAAAACGGATACTTGCAGTAAACAACTCGCAACAAAACTCCACACTCTCCATCTTCTGTTCGCTAACAAATTTCTGATTTTAACCGCTAAGTCACCCACAATCCGATAACTCAGAATTTTTGCAATAGCCTACCGTGGGAAACCTTATGAAACGTCGCACTGAAATCCATATGCATCACATCAATCGCTATACACTGTCCACCTGTTTGGTCACCTTCTCAAAGATCTGAATAAGGTTTGTGAGGCACGAACTGCACTTGATGAAACAGTGTTGACGATCATTAATCATACCTATTTCTTCCTCGATTATTTAAATCCTACATCTTGTAACTTTTTCTGACACATTACCCAGAACTGAAGTAGGGTTTATTGGTCGACAATTACTAGGGTTGTCTCGACTCTCCTTCTTGAGCAAGGGAACAATATTTGCTATCCTCCTGTCTTCTGGCATTATTCCTGAAGACAAGGACGATATAAAGAACAAAGCCAAGTGCTCTTCAAACCCTCCCCTCGTTTCCCACAGAATCCTATGTAAATCGAATCCAGCTCAGGGACCTTATCGACTTTCACACTTTCAAGAATTGCTAAGACCTCCTACTTGTGAACCTCAGTCTCATTTGGTCTAGTATCTGGTATCGCAGATAGTGTGAATACTGACAAACAGCGTTGTTTGATGGGATGGGTGTGTGTTGGGGGCGAATGTGCATAATGGTGCGGGAGTGACTTTGATGATGTGGTATTGTGCAGGGGTGTGTGAGTGGTGATGGGGCATTGCGCCATGGAGTGAATGTGACAATTTGCGAGTATCTGGGGGAGGGGTATGACGGCGATGGAATGTGCAGGGGACTGAGTGTGACGTTGCAGAAGTAAGTGGGCAGTGTGTGCGATGGTGGGACGTTGTGCAGGCATGTGAATGTGCAGCTGTGGGCATGTGTGGGGAGGTGGAGGCGACGATGGGTGATTGTACGTGGTTGTGTGCAGAGTAGAGAGCAAGAAGGCAGGTGATTGTGAGGGACAATGATCATATATTTGCGGGAGTGTGTGGGGGAGTGTGTGGAATGGCGGGGCAGTGTTCAGGGCATGAAGCTTGATGGCGGTCGTGTGTGTGGAGAGAGAGCATGATTGTATGGGAGTGGTTGGCAGAGACAGCATGATGTTGAGAGGGTGTGCGGGACAGTGAGCGGGATGCTGGGGGACAGTGCAGGGGAGTGAGTGAGACAGTGGGTAACTGTGTGGTGAAGTGAGCAGAATGATGGGCTGTGGGCAGGCAGTGAGTGAGCTCGTGGGAGACTGGGCAATACCGTGTATGAGTGAGCGGGAGAGTGAGCCTGCCTCGTAGTTCTCTTTGTGGAGTGACAGTGATGTTGGAGTAGTGGGCAGGTCAGTGTGCTTGATGATGCACGCGTGACCAGTGCAGTGTGCATGAGGAGTAGGAGGGATAGATAAGTGGAATGAGGGTAACCGTATGGAAGTGTCCAGACAAATGACAATGATGTAGGGGATGTGTCTGGATGAGTGAGTGTGATAGTCTGCGAGTCTTCAGGGAAGTGAACTGGGTGGTGGGTGAGTGTGGGGTGTGTGATGGGATGGTGGTGTGGTGTGCAGGGCAGTGAATAGGATAGTGTGGAAGTGTGTGGGATGTAGGGTGTGACAATGTGGGTTTCTGCGCGTGATGGCAATGATGGTATGGGCGTGTGCAGGTGGAGTTATTGTGATGGTGGGAGAGTGTGCAACGGAGTGAGGGTGATGTGGAGGAGTCTGTGGGGAGTGGACGTGATATTAGATGAGTGTGCCTCAATTGATATCAATGGCTGGGTAATATATGGTGAAGTAAGCGTGAGGTCGTGTCGAGTGTGGACGATAGTGCGTGTTGATGCGTGAGTGTGTGGGAAGGAGAGCATGACAGTGTGGTATGAGTGAGGGATTGCGCGGGAGGTTGTGTTTGAGAGATGGGAGACGGGGGTAATGTGCAGATGAGTGTTTCAGGGAATTAGAGTGACGCTGGTGGAAAGTGTGGCAGAGTCCGCGGAATGGGATGAATTGTGAGAGAGATTGATTGTGACAATAGAGTGAGTATCCAGGATGGTATATGTGATGGTGATGGGTGTGCGAGTGAGTGAGAGTGATGTGTGGGAGAGTGCAGGAGAATGATCAAAACGGTGTTGGAGTGTGCGTGGGTGGCAGCACGGTGTTGCATTGTGTCCGAGGGAATGTGTTCGAAAAGTGAGAAGTGCACAAGAGTGTGGAGGGATGGCAGTGGACTGTGCGCTGGGGTGAGCGTGATTGTGGGAGACTGAACATGGTTGTGTTCGGGCGAGTGAACGTGAGAGTGGTGGAGGGTGTAGTGTTGTTTTTGGAGAGTGAGAGTCATTATGGGGAGGATTGTGTGGGGAATCTTACGTGATCCTGGGACAGAATCCGTGGGAATTCTGAATAACGGTGGGCAAGTGTGTGGGGGAGTGTGCTTGTACGTGTGCAAGCACGTGGGAACTTGCATGTGATGGTGCGGAAGTGTTTGAGGCAGTTACTCTGACGGTGAGTGAGTGTGCCACAGAGCGAGTATAATCTTGGTTAATCATTGATGAGTGAGCGTGATGGTGTGGGATTGTCCAGAATTTGAACGTGTTGGTGGGGGCGAGTGCAGAGGAGAGAGTGTGACGTTGTTGGATGGTGCGGGGCAGTGAATGTTTTGGCGATCGAGTGTACATTTGAGTGAAGTAAGAGGTTGGGAACAATGCGGGGGTGTGTGTGGGACAGTGGGGTGTGTGATTGTTAGTGTGACGGCGTGTGAGACAATAAGGCTAATGGTGGGGAAATGTGCAGGACAGTATGTGAGGAAGTGAAGGTGACGGTTGGGGAGTGTACAGCACACTGAGCGTGACAGTGGTAGATTGTGAAGGAGAGTGAATGTGACCAAGTGGGATGCGTTTGGGGGAGTGAGCGTCACGTTGCGGGAGTGAGTGCAATTTTGTGCATATGCGTGAGCGCGATGTTGTGGTAGTGTGCTGGATATTGAGCACAATTTTGAGGGACAGAGCAAGGAGTGAACATAATGCTGGGTACGTGATTGGGCCCTTGGCCATGATGGTGTGGGTTGTGCGGGGAGTGAGCATGGCCATGCGATATTGTGCGGTGGAGTGACATTTACGAGTGTCCAGGTTAGTGGGCAGGATGCTGAGGGAGAGGACGGGGGTGGGTGTGAGCGAGGTAGTTTATATCCTCTGCAGTGGAATGAACAGGATGGTGTGGCCGTGTGTGGCAGGGAGTGGTAAGAGGGGCAGCAAGCAGGCGAGTATACATTTGGTGGAGAGTGAGTGGGGGACCAAGTGTGATCGTGGGGGAAGGAGTTGGGAAGTGAGTGTGACAGTAGGGAAGTGTGCAAGGAGTCAGCATGATGGTCGGGGAGAGCACGGGGCATTGTGAAGGTTGGAGGCAAGTGAAAGGGGCAGTTTGCATGCAGGTTGCGGAGTATGGGATTATGCGAATGAGTTAGCGCAATGGTGGGGAGTGTGCAGTGGAGGGAACTTGACATTGGCGGAGTGTGTCCCGGAGAGAGCATAAAGCCGGGGACGCGTGTAGTTGTGTGTATGGGTTGTGTTTGAGGTGTGTGTGAGGGAGTGAGGATGACGGTGGTGGAGTTTCTGGGGCCTGAATGAGAAAATGAGAGTGACGGTGGTGGACTGTGAAGCCGAGTGCGCGAGATGGTGTTGGAATGTGAGGGACTATGAAGGTGATGCTGGGGTAAGTGTCTGTGAGAGTGTGTGGTGGAGAATGTGATGGAATGACGGTGAAATTGCGAAGTGTGCGGCAAAGTGTGTTGGATGGTGGTGTAGTGTGAGGGAGTAAGCATGACAGTGGGGTGAGTTTGCGGGGCTGTGAATGTGACGGCTCGGAGAGTAGGCGGTCGAGTGAGAACAATGGTGCGGAAGTGTGTGGGAGAGTGAGCGGATGGTGTGGGAGTGTTCAAGGGAGTGAGCAAGATGCTGGGCCAGTGTGCAGAAGAGTATGAATGAGGCGGCGGAGTGAGTGGGTTGGTGTGGCAGGGTGTGTGGGGGCGTGAATATGTTGCTGCGAGAGTGTGCAAGGGGGTTAAATTTGCAGTAGGTGATGGGGTGCAGAAGTGATCATGACAGTGGGAGAGTGTGAGACGGGATGTGTCTGATGATAAGGCGATGGGTGTGTTCGAGTGAGTGTGATGTTGCTGGAATGTGCAGGGAAGTATGTGTTGAATTGAGGGAGGATACATTGGAGTAAGGTTGACAGTGGGGCAAGTGTACAGAGGAATGTCCATTACCATGAATGTGGGGGTGGGAGTGTGTGGGGAGTGAACATACCTGTGGAGAGATATGTGGGGGCGTGAGTGTGATGATGCAGGTGTGTGCAAGGGAGTGAGCCTGGCGGTGGAGGACAGGGCTGGGTAAGATATGTATGGTGGGACAGTGTGTGGGAGAGTGCGCATGACGGTGTGGGAGTGTGCAGGGGATGAACGTGATGGTGAGGGAGTGTGCAGGGGACTGAGTGTGACAGTGTTCAAGTGCACCGAGGAGTGACAGTTGCTGTGAGGGAGTGTGCTTTGGAGAAAGGTTGATGGGGGGATATTGTATAGGGAAGTATGTGTGATGGTGCGGGAGTTTGTGGAGAGTGAGAATAAGAGTGGCGAGTGTGTGGCAGACTGAGAGTGATGATCGGGGAGTGAGTGGAGTACTATGTGACACAGTACAGAGCGAGCATGGCAATCGGGTACAGTAGAGAGCGATGCATTGTGCATGATGGTGTTGGAGTAACTGGCGAGGCGGTGTAAGGGGAGTTAACATGATGGTGGGGGACTGAGTGTGACGGTCGGGGAATGTGCTGGGGAGTGAGTGTGATGGTTTCGCACTGTGCAAAGGAGTGATATTTACAGTGGTAGAGTGTGCAGTGCACTGAGTGTTACTGTGGGTGTGCGTGCAAGTGAGTAAAATTGAAGGTGGGGTCTGCCAAGAGATAATGTGAGCAAAATGGGCATGTGCCGGGGATTCTGTATTATGTTGGTTAATTGTGTGTGGAATTGAGAGTGATGGTGATGTCGTATCCGGGTCAGTCACTGTGACAGTGTGGGAGTTCTGGACAATTCTGGAGAGTGAGTGTGACCGTCAGGGATTGTGTGGGGGAGTGAAGTCGACAGTATGGGAGTGTGCACGGAATATGTGTGATGATGGGGGAGTGTATGGCGATTGAGCATGAAGGTGGGAGATTGTACAACAGAACGAGGATCAAATGGAGGAAGTGTGTGGGGAGTGTGCAGGATGGTTTTGGAAGTGTTTTTGAAAGTGAGGCTGATGGTGTGGAAGAATGTGGGGGAGTGTAATGGAAAATTAACATCTATTGTGAAATCTATAAAAGTTGCAGGTGCAGAAGGGTAGCTGATGTTAGTCCACCAGGCATGGATCATGAAGAATTTGGAAAGTGCCTATGGTCAGTTGCCTGACCCATGCGAGGTTGGAGGTAATAAATTCGCTGAAGAAGTGACAAATTTCTGTACCGAGTTCCGTCCCACGTCACATCAGATGAGACGTCTGCTGGGACGAAAACTGGGTGCTGTTCTCACCAAAATCAGATATAACTGGCCAGCCGCAAACGGCCATCCCGGAGCAGCCGACCCGCAAACGGAGCAGAACGGCGATTTTAATACTTTTGTTGCATTGCTGGCAACTGCCTGTAGCGAGGCATTCCCTGTGCGAATGGGCATGACCAAAATTGCAATGTGTAACCAACAGGAAGGTGAGACAGTGTCCGAGTACCTTACGCGCCTCACTGAAGTCCATCACACTCATAATGGAAGGACTCCACCGGAGGACATAATGACGGCAGAAATCATGCCGTATTAGGCACACCTGAGGAGCAGCTTCGGCAATGGAATGAAGGACGAAATAGCAAAAAAGGTTAAAGACACTTGCATTATTGGGACACTGGAAAGCTGAATTTGACAGAACAACATGTGATTCATGCTGAAAAATTGGAGGTAAGTGCTGCGGGAAAAGAGAGAGGTAGAGAAGATGGTCACGGAAGAGAGGCTGGCAGAGTTAGATTTGGTGGTTGCTTTGTTTCTGGAGCAATTGACCGCTGGGGAGACAATGCCCGCACAGACTGCTTCAGTCGGCACTGGAGGCTGGACAGCAGGGTGACTGACTGGGGAATGCTAAAGCGTAGGTGGGCAGCTGACAACATACAGGTAAACCTCTTTCCTTTATGCTTGACAAGGAAGACTCGCCAATGCTAATCTCCATTACTAAACTTATGGGCACTGAAACATATCCTATCTCTATATTGAGCGCTGCGTTTGCGAAGCGTGGATTATATGTTCAGTGTAACGATGATGCGTGTAAGTCAATGCCTACCTCTATGTCATATGTGGAAGGTACGCCAGTTACCTTTTTGTTAGATACATGGGCAATATATTCAGTACTTAAATCAAATCACTTCAGAGAGTCGATACAAATAAAGAGGAGTGGAATGTTCCTGAACTCAATGGATGCACTAGGAGTCACGATACGAGAGAGATTCTCATTTCTGTTATTGGAATTCTGTCCTTTAAATCTGATGGCTCGGGATCTCATAGTGAGACTGCGGTTGAATTTTTTCCGTACCCCGATGGGCTTGCAAGTAAGACAAAAAGAAGAATTACCAGTGCAGGCTGTACAATACGACTCACAACCCCTGATGTATGTCTATGACTGGCAGTTAAGCCAGAGAGCGATAAGTTCAGTGAGCGAATCACTCGCCTTGGAAGCAAGTAACCATGTCAATCATATTAACAACAATGTTATTGCTGGG
This sequence comes from Chiloscyllium plagiosum, assembly GCF_037043375.1. Taxonomy (NCBI): domain Eukaryota; kingdom Metazoa; phylum Chordata; class Chondrichthyes; order Orectolobiformes; family Hemiscylliidae; genus Chiloscyllium; species Chiloscyllium plagiosum. Next base: position 48,989,535 of record NW_028270178.1, on the reverse strand, counting down.
GACATGCTGCACTGCAAAGCATACCTACACCGCGATGACCCTGATGAATCATATCAGAAGGGTTGCTTCAGGAGATTGGTTAAACCAGACCAGTTGTTATTGTGCGAATTTTATTGGAATGATCACAGATGTGCAGTCAGTGTGAACATATCTAAAGTATGTCTGATGGCAAGTAGACCCTATCTTTTTGACGTGCAAGGCTCTTTTCCTCAGGTGTCATTGGCGAATGCATCCAGTGACAGATGGCAGGAATTTGGCCCATGGGTACAGAAGGCATAAAAAAACGAAAGATGGGGTCTTCATGGACCCTGTGGGTATCTGGTCCAATGCAGATACGCGGACATATAGGAACCAACTAAAGTGGCTAACTCAGGCAGATAAGGCAGTCCAGGTCAACCCGCTAGCCCTGAAGAGCCTACAACTATCGTCTGGCATATTCCTAAGGTAGAAACCTCGAACCTAAAATATAAACGGTCTCTTCTGATTTGTGGACAAAAGGCAAACATGATGTGGAGCTCATACGAGGCTGTGAACCCATAAGAATAACCCCTAAGTCTGATTACCATCCTTGCATTACCCATTAAAACCTGAGGCTACAGAAGGAATTACCCCAGTCTTTGAATCCCTCCTAAAGGCTGGAGTGATAATACTCTGTGAAAACACATTGGTGATAACCCCAATTTTTCCGTTCAAAAAGGCAAACAGTCCAGGTGAACCGAAGCAATGGAGATTTGCTCAAGACCTGCAGGTGGTCTCTGACGCGCCCCAAATGTTCCAACCCCAATAGTATATTGACTCAAATTCTACCGGAGAGTAAATGGTTTTCAGTGGATTTAGCAAATACCTTCGTTAGTGTGCCAGTACACCCAGATAGTCTATTCTTGTTTACTTTTTTCATTTACAGGGAAATCATATACTTTCACGCGACTTTGTCAAGGTTATAATTTGCAAATGCCGGTGTTGGACTGGGGTGTACAAAGTTAGACTGGGTGATTTTTACCCTTGTCAAGGTTACTGTGAGTCCCCCACCATATGAAATGAGGTTCTACGCAGGAGCCTGGAGACTCTTGCTTTAACCTCGGGGTCAGCGCTTCTGCAGTATGTAGACGACTGCTTAATAGCAGCACCAACAGAGAAACATTATGAGAGAGATGTTGTTGCGTGGCTCTGTCATCTAGCGAGGGAAGGGCACACAGCCAGTCTCTCAAAACTACAATTAGTGCAACAACAGGTGAAGTTTTTAGGTCACTTGATATCTGAACAAGGGAAGGCCATTGCTCAAGACAGAGTTCAAGCAATCAAGCAAATTCCAAAGTCTCACACGGAGAAGCAATTACTATCCTTTTTGGGCATGTGCTAAAACTGTGGAATGTTTACGAAAGCTTGAGGCGCGCCTTAGTAACATAGCCCATGGCAAAGGGTTGCAGGACCATCGTCCGTTGAGCTGGACACCATAGGCCGAGGGTGCCTTTGTTGAATTGAAAAAGGCGCTCCAAACTACACCTACACCGGGGAATCCGAATCCAAATAAGCCTTTTGCATAAACGGTATATGAGAAGCATGGCTGCATGACATCTGTGCTGTTGCAGGATCATGGGGGAAAATTGAGGTCTGTAGATTATTTTTCAGGTAAACTACAGCCCGTAGCGGCAAGATGGCCTAAATGCCTGCGAGCGGTGTCCGCAGCTCAAAAGGCAGTTGGAACATCCAGGAATATAGTCGGCTATGGTGAATTGACCCCACTGTTCCCACATGCGGTACCGTTACTGCTTTCTGAGCAAAAGACAGCACACAAGTCGGCAGCAAGTTGGCTCTGCTACCATACTGTGTTATTAGATATGCCTAACATTACAATAAAGGGATGTAACATCCTGAACCCTGCTAGCCTTCTCCCCACAGAAGGAGATGGAGAACCCACATGACTGTGTTGCTATAACTTACGAAATTTGAAGCCTTGCAGGTTTCACCACTTCAGAATCTGGATATGCAGTTTTATTTTGTGGATGTGTCAGCACTCAGGAGCAAAGGGACAGGCCAGAAATGTGTTGTGTATGCTGTAGTTACTACCCACGAGGTAGTCAAAGCGGGATCACTCACTTCTCATCTGTCAGCGCAAGCAGCGGGGCTGATTGCCTTTACTGAGGCATGTAAATTGGCTAAGGGAAGGACAGTGAATATTTACACTGAGAGGAGATGTGCATTCGGGGTTGCACATGACTTTAGAACCCTGTGGAAACACGGGGGCTTCTTGACGTTCACCGGAAAGCTTAACACACATCGTGGCCTGATTTCTGACGCCCTGGAAGCGGTCCGACTGCCGAAAAAAACTGTTGTGTTTAAATGTGAAGCCCACACGAGAAATAACGATTCTATTTCTCAAGGCAATGCGAAGACGGACTCAGCGGCAAGAACGGCAGCCCAGCAGCCGCCAAGTGATCAGTTTGACATGGATATGACAAAAAGGTTTACCCCAACAGCAGGCGTACGGGAGTTACAGTCGCCAGTGGACAAGGGCAGGGTGCAGCATGACGGAAGGGTTTTAGTGTGGCCCCAATGGTAAAATCTGGTTTCCGCTAGAGTTATTCCCATTCTATGCCAAACTCACACACGGTAAGGACCATGTGTCAAAAGGGGGGATGTACACCAGTATTTCCTCACAATGGTATACTAAGCAATGGATTCATTACTCCCAGAAATATTGTGAACGATACGTTATCTGTGCCACCAATAATGTAGGGAGAGGAATACAGATGAGTCAGGCAGCACACCCCCAACCCCAAAGACACTTTGAACAATTATAGATGCATATTATTGAACTAACACTCAGCGAAGGGAAAACCTATTGTCTGGTAATGGTTGATATGTTTTCCAAATAGATGGAAGCGTTCCCCACTTCGACACAGGATGCCAGTGCAGTAGCCAAGCCTTTGCTGACTGAAAGAATTCCGAGATGGGGCATCCCTGAAAGGCTTAGTAGCGAAAATGGGACACTATTTGTCAATATTGCCCAAAAGCTGATCATTGATTAATTGGGAATAAACATGAGAAAACACTGTGCCTAACACTCAGCGAGCGGTGGGGCAGTGGAAAGAGAGAATGCTAACCTGAAAAATAAATTGACAAAATGCTGTAAGGATCTAGGGGTGACATGGACAAAGGCACTTCCAATCGTGCTAATGTATTTGAGATTTCGAAGGAGAGGAAGACCCGATCTTTTAACCCTTTTGAAATTTTGCTTGGTAGCCTTTCTAGTACATGAATTGACCCAAAACCGAAGGAAAGACAAATAACATACCACTGTGAGAATGAGATGTTATGTTACTGTATAAAACTCCCTACATCTTTGTCTCAAATACTTGAACCAAGTGAATGCAGCACTACCCCAACCAGCAGAATGGGAGCTGCACGATCTAGAACTTGAAAAATGGACAGTGGTGAAAGACTTCGGAGGCAAAGCTGGAACAGCTGTTTGTATCGCTGAAAGAGCCGCGTGGATACACGCCAGCCATTGCAAACGTGTAGCTGGATCTGAGGAGACATCAGACGACACTGGAACCAAATAAGTGCAAGTAGTGAAACCCCGAAAACCGGAATGGAGTTATATACATAGGGATTTTAAGGTTGCTAGATGCCTCATATAAAAATGGGACTGCCATAGCTGTCATTGTCAGTAATCGCACTGGCAGGACTATTCGTCAGGGTAGCGGCGTCTGGGATACAGCCCCAGAATGTAATCTTAACCAGGGGTGAGAAGGGGAGCTTTAATTGCGATCCATGGCCGTTTAGTAACCAGCACGATTTTAAATAGGACAATAAATATATATTTTGGAATCCTTGTTGTGCAAGTGAATGGTACTTAGTAGTAGCCTCTATGGCTACAGGGACACCTGACACGAGAAATCGGTATTCTATTTTGAAGGAAGGAGCTGTCTAGGCACGGGCAATAATATCCAAGACTCAGAAGAGCGATGAGGGAGCCTGGTGGTGTGGAATAGATAGACCCATCACCAACATCTGTAGACAGATGAATATATTGCCTTCCCCAACCCCCACCCCCGCCCCGACCCGACGCCCGTGCTGCAGTGCAAAAAGGCCGACAGGAAATAGTCGCACCAGGCTACGGCAACCAACCAAACCGAATCCTGGACCTAATCCCAAGCAGAGCAGAGGGCATTGATATCACGCCAGAATCTGGAGGGAGTCGGCCAGGGCGCCGTAGCGAATTTTACTCTTTAGTGGAATTGACCCCTCATAAGACAACTGGTGGAAATGCGACGCCAGTAGTTTGGGAGATGCGAAGCGCCATCGCCAGTATGAAAGGTAGAGAGCTTGTAGGTTGGCCCTAATATAACTCCGCAGATTAGAGTTTGGCAACTATTGTTGGATATGTTTGCACTCAGCCCAACGTTGGACTGCCGAACCAATCACAACGATTCTGGCAAGAGATGTTCGCTCCTGTTTCCGTGGGCAGCTACGATCTTGACCCTGATAGGGCGAGCAATTAGGGAAAATATCGTACCATCACGGAAACTCAAGGCGAACTGCAGTCCCAATGCTGACACGCTTCCGACCACAACCTTCCAGAAAGTGGAAGGCAATGGAGAAACGTGTATTGGCACAAATCAGGGGATCTCCCAGTGTAATACGACGCTGTACTTGAACAATGACTTTTGCTCAGCAACCTACGCAAATTGTACGATCTTCAACATTACTTGTTCCTTTATCAATAATCCGACCATGATGGCGGGTATAATATGGACATTTGGCGAGACAGTGTAACACCACCTCCTCCTGGATGGAAGGGGTGCTGCTACCCCGCGGTACTGGCCACTGACACGCCAGTGTTCACCCCTGCAATACACCAGGAGCAAACTTTGGGGTGCTCTAGTCTCATGGGAGCAGGGACAACAGTGGCAATAAGGAAGATCAATGACCTTGCATATAGTGTATTACTGTTAGCAAATGATACCGGAGAAGGTCTAACACTCAGTAATGCTGAGTTAACAGCAGTAAGGGTAGCAGTGATTCAAAACCGACTAGTACGAGACATTCTAGACATACTGAGAGAGGGGACCGTCTGCAAAATGTTAGGTAACTCATGCTGTTCCAAATTCATGATGAGTCACGGAATATCACTATTGTAATAAATCGTATGAAGGCGGCAATAAGATAGTCTCCAACAACAGAGGACTCCTGGATCCAATGGCTTACCTCCCTTTGGGGCCGATCGGGGCATTAGATCCTTCACTCTCTACTAATTGTAGGACTGTTCATACCCATAGTGCTCTGTATAGGACATACTCATAGTGCTTGTGTATCTGCCTACACGATTTGCTTATGAGTGCAGCAGGATAGCAAACCGTAAGACGATCATAGACCCAACAGCAGGAAAATCCGATTGCCTGGATCCCCCCATACATTAACGTTGAAATGTGTGACGTCTGAAAATGGGCTATGTACAGGGCACACCAGAGCAAGTGACGATACCACCAGAATGCTGTGTTGAAGGTAGACGGTGTCTGAGGAAAGATCTGGCGTTCCCTAAGCAGTTTGATTTACAGCTATCCGGCTCTGTATACTTCTTATGTCATTATTGTCATAAAATGATAAAACAGGGGAAAATGTAACGGAAAATTAACATTTATCGTGAAATATATAAAAGCATGGTTGAAACGAAAAGATAAGGGCCTGATCTTGTAAAGCATTGCAGACAGAAAAAAAAAGTTAAACCGAAGCTAAATAATTATAAGGACAGTAAACTTTCTTATCAAACGTCAACGAATGAGAAAAACAACTCCACATATGGAAAGGAAATCGAATGTTCCAGGCTTGAGATGTTGAAAAGGAGAAGCGAAGTATAGTATAAAGGGAATATGTGAAAGCCGTCAGGCGCCCCTTAAATGAGGCGTCTTGCCAAAGTATTGGGTACACTCTGCAGAATCCAAAAATCCACCTTTTCTTTGCTCTTGCTAGCATTTGAGTCGAGTCAATTTAATTTCCAAGACACTTTCCTCCTCTATAGTGACTTTTATGCCAGTAAGGGTATTATTGATGGTCTTGAAGGTTTCCTCTATTTTTTTCGTTCAGTGATGACAAAGGTGCTATCCACGTAGCGGACCCAAAGATTGGCTGGCATGGTTGGCAGACTGTTTGTTCGAGTCTCTGCATTACTACCTCTGCTAAGAAACCTGATATCGGAGATCCCATGCGTGTTTCGTTGGTTTGTATGCATGTTTTGTTGTTAACGTTGATGGATGTCGTCAGGCAAAGGACCACTTAACGATACTGTCCTTTCTGATGAAGTTTGTGGTGTTTTTCATATTTGTCTTAGGGTCTTCTAATTGTGTAGTCAGTATTAATGTTGATTGAAGTAAACAGGGCTGTTAGTCAAAGGAGATGATTATTTCATCCTCTTGTGTCGAGGTGTCTTTGATGGTCTTCAGGAATTCTTGGGTGCAGCGGATAGACAGGCGTGGGTCTTCTACTAAATGTTTTCGTCCTTCGTGTATCTCCTTGGCCATTGTGTCCGTTGGTGTTCGATGTAGCGAGACTATGGGTCGGGTGGGGGGGGGGGGTGGAGGGTGGCTCCTGCTTAGTGAAGTTTGGATAATCTGTAGAAACGTGGTTTCTACTTTTGGAAGTCGGTCCGATTTATTTCTCCAGATTTCTGAAGTTTGTTTGAATGGGGCTGTGTTTCGGTTCTCTACTTGTGGGATCGGGACTATCACCACGTGTTCGTAAGTGTTGTTATCTGGACCTCGTGTGTTCCCTTTTTCAATATCGTCTCTTCAATTTAGAATGACTGTCAAGCGTCGTTTGTATGCACGTAGGATAACGACGTTTTAAATCTGTTTTTAGTCTTTCCAGTGCTTTCCTTTTTTATGTATTGCGTATGTTTCCTTCATTTCTTCTGCTTACTTTGGTGCGACTAAGTGTCTGATAGCTTGCTGAGTTTCCTCTGCGAGTTGGTTGTCTTTTAGGGTTGTTTCTAATGCTGCTAAGAAATCTTTCTTGTCCGCATCCTGGCAGTTGTAATTTAATCCTCTTAGGCAAATGGCGTTTTCAGCGTCTATTAAGGGTAGGTCAGGTAAGTTATTTGTGCATGCTTCTGTATTGTCAGTGTTGTCACTTTGTGTAAGTTTGTCCAGTTCATTTCTTTTTTCTCAGCAGGTCCAGTTTTATTTTATTTTCTGTGTTTCCCGCTGTCTAATATCCATGGCCTGTTGTTCTGTGTCTATCCATTCATGGTTTTTTGCTTGAGGGAGTGCAAACTTTCCCGCTTGTATTTACAGGGTCGATTGTGGGCATCATTAATCATTTCTCTAAACATTCTGTGGTCGTTTGGTTGTGTTATTCTTTTGGCTAGTGGGGTGTTTAGGGGAGGTTTGTATTTAAGACCTTTAGTTAGTACCTGTTTTCTTCGGCATTCGTGCAGGAAGTACAGGTGTTCGCGGGTGCCACTCGGTCGGATGGCATTCATTTCCAATTTTCGGACCATTTTTAACATATTGCTCCCACAGGTCAAAGCAAGGTTTGAGAAGTTTGTAGCTCAAGTTGAGGGTCTGGATGTAGGTACGCTGGAAGTTCAGCTGGAAGTTTCATTTCCAGACATTTCGTCAATCTACTCGGTAACATCCGCAGTGGGCCTTCGGGCAATGAACTGTTGACAATTCCTGCTTTCAGTTGATATGTTTGGGTTTTCTTCGATTGGTAATGTTATTTCATGTGGTGATGTTATTTCCTGTTCTTTTTCTCAAGGCATGAAATATAGGGTCTAACTCGACGTGTTTATTGATAGCGTTCTGGTTGGAATAGCAAACGTCTAGGAATTCTCGTGCGTGTGTCTGTTTGGCTTGTTAAAGGATAGATGTGTTCTCCACAGTCGAAGTGATTCATTATCTGTATGTCAGTATTCTTGTTAGAGAATCATGTCGTTTTGTGGCAAGTTGATGTTCATGTATCCTTGTGACTAGTTTTCTGACTGCTTGTCCAAAGTGTTGTTTGCTACAGTTCTTGCAAAGTGTTTTGTAAATGACATTAGCTTTGCTTGTTGTCTGCATAGGGTCTTTCAAGTTCATGTGGTGCTGTTTTAGTGTGTTGGCGGTTTGTGGGCTACCATGGTGCCAAGTGGTCTGTGTAGTCTAACAGTTATTTCCGAGATGTATTTTATGTAGGGCAGCATGGCTAGTGTTTCTGAACGTGTTTTGTCTGCTTGTTTCGATTTGTTGCTGAGAATTCTGCGGACTGTGTTCATTCTGTACTCATTCTTTTTGAATACAAGGTATAGGAGGTTTTCCTCTGGACAGCTTAGTTCCTCGATGCTGCAGTGCTGTTGGCTCCTTGAAATTATGTTTTGATGCAGCTTCATTTGTGGATGTTGGGATGATTGCTTCTGTAGTTCAATATTTGGTCCGTATGTATTGTTTTCCTGTAATTGCTGGTTTGAAGTTTCCCTTTGCCTATTCGCTCTACTGTGACATGCATGATGACAGTTTCTTATTGTTTTCCTCCTTTTTAGTGAAGTTTAAAGCCAGTAAGGGTATTATTGATGGTCTTCAATGTTTCCCCTAATTTGTTTTGTTTAGTCTTGACAAAGGTTTCATCCACGTAGGGGACGCAAAGTTTGGTTTGGGAGGTTGGCAGAGCTTTTTGTTCGAGTCTCTGCATTACTGCCTCTGGTAAGAACCATGATGTCGGAGATTTCATGGGTGTTCCGTTGGTTTGTCTGTCGGTTTTGTTTTTGAATATGAAGTGTGCGGTAAGGCATAGATCCACTAGCTTGACGATACTGTCCTTGCTACCATGCACAATATCCTCTGTACCATTGCCAATATCTTGCCCCTAACACCATGGAGTCTTCTCTTTTTAACCACCCTTTTGTGTGGTACGTTATCAAAACCTTTATGGAAATTTCCATGCATCAGGGCCCTTGATTGTCCTTTGTTAAATCTGCTCATTACCAAATCGAAAAACAGATTCTAAACAGTTTCTTCGACCAGACTTCCCCTTTTCGACTTTGCCTTATCTTGCCAAGGACTTCAAAGTACTCCGCAGTTGTAGCCAGTAGTAATGGACTGTAAAATCTTACCAATGACGCAGGTGAGGCTAACCGCCTTATAACATCCTGTCTTCTTCCTTCCTTCCTTCTTACACAGGGTTTATCCATTTTCCAGTCTTCTGGAACCCTCCCGGTCTGCAGTCATTGTTGAAAATTCACGACCTAAACCTCGAGAATCTCATCAGATTTTTAACTCAGAATCATTGGTTGTCGTTCATCCAGCTTGCATAATTCATCTGTGTTCAAACCTTGCAACTGACGCAGGTCCCCTTTATTGCTGGCCACTACACTTGTCTCTACACCCTGAATCTCTTGAAATTTAGGAATGCTCCTGGTCTCGTTCATTCTGAAGATTAATTCAAAGTTCTTTTCAAATTTTCCCCCATTTCTTTGTTCCCTATTTCCGTCTCGCCCGCCTCATTTTACAGTCGTCCGATGTCCTCTCTCTATCTCTGTCTTCCTGTTATATATGTTAAAAATACACTTGCAATCTCACTTTCTATAATGGGCTAGCTTGCACGCTTCATGGTCTGCAGCTTACTGCTTTGATTTTCAGTTGTCTTCTACTGCTTTATATTGACTTCCTAATGTGAGTGAGAGTGCTCCTGTGAACAATCACATAAGCATACGAATCCCATTTCGCATCAGTTAGTACAGTTGTTAGCACTCCTGCCTCACAGCACCACGGACTCGGGTTCAAATCCAGCCTCGAGCGACTGTTGATGTGTACCTTGTACATTCGCTCTGAATTTGTGTGGTTTCCACCAAGTACACCGGTTTCCTCCCACTGTACAAAGATGTGCAGTTTAGGGGAATGACCAGGGGAAATGCTGTTTACAGCGATAGAGTAGGGAGGTGAGTTTCGAAGGGATTTTCTTCCCAGAGTCGGTGTGGACTTGATGGTCCAAATTGCCTCTTTGCACACTGTAGGGATCCGAGGATTCTATGGCTCTCTTGACCAGAGCCTTGTACGATTTGGTAAAACAAAAGTATATCTGAAAACTTGTTAAATATTATGAACGTTTCTGTCTCTATAGCCCTTACCGGCAGGGAATTCGATGCCCAAGCTCTGTTTGATAAAATAATTTCCTCAAATTGCCACTCAACCTCTTGCTCCTGACCATAAATCTATGGTCATTGATGTCTCCACCAAAGGGAAGAGGTTACTTCAAAACTACGCCTGTGTAGTTTCTTCTTTACGTTATACCTCTCAATAATGCATAAAACGTTCCAAAATAAGTCATAGACGTTTCACTAAGTCAGACAAGGTGATATGAGGAAAGATGTTTAAATGTGCTGAATCAGGACTGTGAGGAGAAGAGATTCAGGTAAAGAATTCCTAACGCTCACAAACAGGCACAACCCTGCAATAATGAAAATCTGGAATGATACAAAAAGATTCCAGAATAAAGGGGGATAAGTGTTTTGCAGGGTGCTCTGATTGTTTGTGTTGGGGATGGCGATAGACAAGACCATGGTTGGAATTAATGTCAAAGATGTTAGTTTTATATCTGAGGCCATACTTGCCCTGTTATGGAAGACAAGGGCGATGGATGAAGGGATCTTGATGCCGGATACATGCAACAGAGTTATGGATGATGTCAAGATACCAGATGTAGGCAGGACCAGACATTTCCAAGGTAATACAGAAAGCGATGAAGATTTCAGCAGCAGATAAACTGGAGTGAAGTGAATACGAAAACAAAATCAAGAACGTTTATGGATTTGTGCGCGGAATCTAACCCTGAATCAAAAATGAGTCAATGATTCAGAACAATATGGTTCAACCTTCGTCCCAAGGGAGCGGAATGGATTCCAGCTTTGTACAGAATTTGTGATGTTAACTGAAGTCAGTGCAGGAATGGAGAGGGATGGTGGTGAGGTAGAGTTGTGCTTTGTCAGTTCACATGTGTAAATTAGCATGCTGCAATTGGATGAGGTCAATAGTTGATAGCATGCAGATGAGAAACAAGGACTGCCGATAAATAATTGGAATTACAACAAATACAGTGACTTTAGAGAGGACATGAATGAATGGGGTTGGGATGGGGCTAACAAGGACAGAGGGCATTTAAAAAAAAAACAAGTGCTTCATCTCAGAATGCCTGTGGCGGCGGATTGAAAGGAGGGGAGGAGAAACAGGAGAAAGGATAAGCGCGAGTTAAAATAGGGATGTTGAATTGTCCGCAGTTCGGTGAGTTCAGTTTAACATGACTTCTACAATGGAATGATGAGAGTAAAGTAGGTAAAAGTGAAAGTTCAGAACTAAAACAGAAAAGGTTTCCGAGGGAGTTGGCCTTCTGGTGGCAAGTGGATGGGACGGATGCTCCAGTTCGGATTATGTCCAGCTCTCTGTAAAACAGCTCCTGAAGCTTCTCATAATTGTTGGAGATGAGAATGCAGCAGAAAGGGAGTGGGGAAGAGAGAAAGAGCACTTCGAAAGGAGCTAGCTTGGTTCAAGACATTTAAGAAATTATCATATTTTATGCTTAATCAAAAGCTGACTTATTTCAGGTTTCCCCCCCAGAAAGTTAAAATCTACACGTAGCGTGAAGTTCGTTATACTTTTCAGAATAATCAGGAGGACAGAAAGGGGTCATTGGAGAACTTTTGCAACTTGGGAGAGAGAGTTTCCATAAACGTTCAGCCAGAGCGTAGGAGATGGGGTAGATGAAAAACGAGAATTTTGTATCAGTACTTACTGGAGAACATAGGAAAGTGCATGGTGTCATCTTGAAAAATGTCCATATTGTGGAGTAGGAGGTGCTCGAAGACTTAAAATGTATAAACGTGGATACGTCGGGTGCACCTGAGAACGCTGTGGGTAGCAAGGGAAATTATTGCTGGGCCCCTTGCTGAAATATGTGTAACATTGACAATCACAGGCGAGGTGCCGGAAGACTGGAGATTTTATAATGGTGCTCCTATGGATGAAATTACATGTTAGGAAAATCGAGGAGGCTATCAGTCGGCGTCCCTGACATTAGTGGTGAGAAAGGAGCTGGAGGAAATCCTGAGAGATAGGATTTACATGTATTTGGAAAGACAAAGACTGATGAAGGACAGTTAACATTGCTTTGCACATGAAAACTATCTCTCACTAACTTGGAAGAAATGCTTGAGAGGATTGATGAAGGCAGAGCAGTGGACGTAATGCATATGGACTTCAGTAAGGCATTCGACAAAGTTCATTTTAGTATATTGATTAGTAAGGTTAGGCCACGTAGAATACAAGGCGAACTGGCCATTTGCATATATAACTGGCTCGAAGATAGAAGACAGAGGATGGTGGTGGACGGTTGTTTTTGAGACTGGCGAGCAGTGGAGTACCACATGGATCGTTCTGGGGTCCATTGTTTTTCATTATTAAGACATATAATTTGAAAATGAACACAGGAGGTTTCGTTAGTAAGGTTGCAGATAACACCCACTTTGGTGGTATAGTGAACAGTGAATAAGATAACCTCAGAGTACAACGAGATCTTGATGAGATTGGCCAATGTGCAGTGGAGTGGTAGGTGTTGTTTAATTGAGATAAATGGGAGATGCTGCATTTTTGAAATTCATATCAGTATCGGACGTAAACACTTAATGGTAAGATTTGGGTAGTGTCGGTGAACAAAGTGCTCTCGTGTTGCATTTTCATAGTTCCTTGAAGGTAGAGTCGCAGGTAGATAGGACAGCGAAGAATGCGTTTAGTATGCTTGTCTTCTTTTGTCAGTTCATTGTGTATTAGATTCCAAAAGACACGTTGCAGCTGTAGAGGACATTGGTAGAGCAGTTTTGGAATGTGGCATGCAATTCTGGTCTCCCTGTTGTTGGAAGGATGTTATGAACGTCGTAGAGGTTCAGAAAAGATTTACAAGGCTGATTACAAGCTTGGATGGTTTGAGCTACATGGAGAGGCTAAACAATCTGGGACTCATTTCTCTGTAGTTTCCGAGGCAGACGAATAACCTTATCTCGAAGTTTATAAAATCATGAAGTGCATGGGTACGCTGAACAGACAGATTCTTTTTACCAACTGGGGAAGTCCAAAGATGGAGGGTATAGCTGTTAACTTGGAGACAAAACATTTAAAAAAGTACGAAGGGGCAACGTTTTCACGCAGAGAGCGGTGTGTGTACTGAATGAGCTGCAGAGCAAGTGGTAGAGACTAATACTATTGCATTTTAAAGTCGTATGCATGGGTCTATAGGGATATTGTTCAAATGCTGACAACTGAGGCTAGATTTACTTAGGATATCCGGTTGGCATTGACACTTTGAAATAAAGGGTCTGTTGGCATTCTGTACATCTCTGCCATTCCAAATCCCATCATTACACTGAATTTGTACACTCACCAGTGTCTCAAAAATGGGATGGACCGAGTTAATAGTTTTCCACAGAGCTGGTGAACTGTCTCCCCCAAACGTGGTGGTGTACAATGAGATCAAATGGTAGCCAGAACAAAGTATCACGGTAGAGCACGGGAACGCTGTATTCTCAATGTGAACATGTTGAGAGATCATCAACTGGAGAGACTTTTTTTAGACTTTTCTACGGTTTAAAAATTTAAATGCTCTGTCTCCAATGTGAATTCGCTGGAATGTGGAATCGTTTTCCACATTCAGGGCAGAAGAATTGACCATATTGGTTGGTGTATGCCAAAAACATTGTCGCTGGATGGATATCTGAATCCATGCCCACATTCCACGGTTTCTCAGAGTAAAAATATTTTTTATTCCCCACTTCCATGACTGAGGTCTGAAGATGTTCAAGATCGGGATATTCTACAGAAGGATTGAACCGACTCTTGGTATTTATGAAACCTCGAGGTGCATTTTTCCCCTGCATGGATCGACCCGGACTGAACAAGTGATCCTGCACTCGGAGCGTTGCATCTTCCTCTCTCTCCCCACGTATGTTAGACTTGCTGAGATTATCCAGTATTCTCTGTATTTGTTTTAGGATTACAGTCATTTGCAGCATTTTTGATTTGTTCGAGAGAGTCAGGCAGCAATTGCAGCCGGTTCGCCATAAAGGTGGTCTGGCAGTTGGAGCTTGCACGACTGTGAGTGTTGTGAATGTTTTGCGGTAACGTGCATGAGTGCACAGCTCTTGACCATACACTCAGTTTCTCTCACTCCAGCAGTCCACCCATAACTGCACGTGGCATTTCCTTGCACCATTCATTGGAATACCTTCACTAACTCCCTGGCTCTGCATATTTCCTCTGCAGGTCGAAAACACGAGAAACTAAGCCCTAAACAGTGCACGTTCTGACCCACAAGAAATGCCAGTCAAAGAATGCACTGTTGCAAGTGTGACAATGTTGCTCCTTAAAAAATGTGATCTCACCCCTTTTTTGTCTCAGAGAGGTTGTAAAGGCAGAGGTTCCGATATGTCTGGTAATAGCTACTTGCAAAAATAAATGAAGTCTTTTTTAAAGCACCTGTACAATGAAAGAGGAGTGGCCTATTTCCCAGTTCAGGATTCGGTTTTGTTTAGATTTAGCAAGCTGCTTTTTGGTTGCAGCTGCTCATCAAGTTTTAGCTGGGATTCCAGAGAAGCCACTGGAGAGGCAAACAAGAAGTTGCATGAGTATCCACTCTGTTTCCCTGACATCTCGCCACTAATAAATTATATTTGATTTTATCTCTTCCTGTTTTGCCAAGATGGTCTTAATGCAGATGTTGCAAGTATTTGGAACAGCATCATTATGTTGTAGTACAGTCGAATGGGTTTCCATTTAGGTTAATTTATTCTAAATGTGGATTTCTTTTGATCGTGTTTCATTTAATAGTCTGCAAACAAATTCTGTTTTGCTTAAAACTGAGTATTTGGCTCAGCTAGACCACCCCTTGAATATCTTATTCATAACTGCTTAAAACAATGAGTAAAATTAGGACATGGGTTGCCGTTTTGAAATGTTTTGCGGAGGTCAGGTCTGGTCCATAACAATTAGTGACTCAATCTGGTGTTCTTGTGCCCATTTCTGCTGTGTAACAACCTGCCGTGGTCTGCATTAGGATTGTATCCTTGCGATCATAATACTTGGGAATACAACCGATTTCCTTTCTGAATACGCTTTATTATATAACTCTTCAATTGTCTCATGTTTGTACTTTCCCTCTAGGAATCTTTCCGACAGGAGCAGCTCTGCCTGATCCTCTAAGTGTTCAGGTTTTCTTTTCCTTATCATTTATTTTCAAACAAGATTTCAGCTCACTGGACCTCATCTGCTTCGTCGCTCTCTTTGTTGTATTTATCCCTTCTTGCCTTCACTTATGAATAGGTGACCGTGTTAACACACAGTCCGGAAAAAAAAAATCCATGTTTGTTTTAACTCCTGAGTTCCTTCGTTTTATTCACGCTTCACATCGACACGGTGCGTCACTCACACCTTTGATCATGATGGGTCATTTCCAAGAATAAACTGAATTCCTGCATAAGACACAATGTCAATTCCACCCGCTATCACTTTTTGCAATCTTCATTGGATCTTCCAAATTGAATTTACTCAGGGGAACGCTAAACCTCTCTCCATCTAACACGCACTGTGTCGTGTTACATTTCAGATGGATACAAATATTTTCCTGTCTCTCTATTAGAAACGGATTATCTCCTACATCTTTCAGTATTGTAACTTCTTCCTCACCCGCTCCCCGTTCTTCCTGAGTAAAGTCTTTTTTTTTTGAGATTGGGCAATATCTCACTATTCAGCCCCTGAAAAGAGTGTGCACTTTACTGCAATTGTTCGACATATTTCGGATTTTGTTCAGTACTAACGCCATTCTCACTGGTTTAGCCACCTTGACCACATCCTCTTTCCCAGCGTATTTTAGTTTACAAACACGAACGCTGAAAATTTATGTGTCACAACTTATTACATTGAAAACACCTGAGAGATTTCACCTCCTTTTCACCCTTTCGTGTTTCTTTTGTCAACTGTGGTAAACAATTCCCAGCGTGAACTACCCTTTGCTTTTCAGTGGAGGAACTAACTCTTTCCAATTGCTATTCCTTGCGGAATGCAATTGCTGCTCGAAACGGGATGTCAATTCATGCACTGACGCATTTTCATCCGCCATCTCTGCAGCTCTTCTCGCTGTACGAAATTACTGTTCATTTGCATGAGTGCTAATCATTTCCGGAAGTGAGATTTTATAATCCTTCAGAAGAATGATCTCTCTAAGGGACTCATATGTATTTTCTACCTTGCATGCTCACATCCATCTATCGAGATTGCTATGTTTCTTTCTTTCAAATTCGACGTCAGACTGCCTTGCTTTCCTCCTAATCTTTCTGAACCGTTGTCTATATGCTTTTGTTACCAATTTGTAAGCACTCAAAATAGCTTATTTAACATCTTCATAACATCTTGACACTTTATCCATCATTGCTGTAAACATCCCCCTAGCTCTGCCTACCAGCTTGGTCTGGAATAACATCATCTACAGAGTCTCTGGCCAATTCATCTGCCGTACCACCTTTCTGAAAGAAATGAAAAAAAGGCTTCAAAATATGTTTTAACGAATTTTGGTGATGTGTTGACATACTTGTATTTTTCTCTCATAGGTTGTTGCCTTCGATAATATTGCTCATCATTAATATCCTGCACTCTTACTTCTCCTATTTGTAGTATTTTTGCTTCGAGGTCCAACTTTATCTTTTCAAACTCAAACGATTCATTTCTCTAACTCCAACAATGTAGAAATTCATAGAAGCATAAATAAACCGAACAATTCCTTACCAACTCCTATATTCCCAAACTGAATTCAAGTCTATACTCTTTTAAACGTTGTTTCAATAATACCGTTCCATTTATATAAATACAATTAATAAGAATAGGAAATTAAAACTTAATCTCTCAAATCTGCATTGGAAGTATGTCTTTCAAAATGGTCCTCATCCAGTCGTCAGGCTTACTTCCCTGCTGTTACCTGGAATATCCTTACTTTCCTTCTTGTAAAGGTAGACAGCATTAGCAACTCTCCAATCATCCGG
Organism: Chiloscyllium plagiosum; assembly: GCF_037043375.1. Taxonomy (NCBI): domain Eukaryota; kingdom Metazoa; phylum Chordata; class Chondrichthyes; order Orectolobiformes; family Hemiscylliidae; genus Chiloscyllium; species Chiloscyllium plagiosum. The sequence goes on along the minus strand of NW_028270178.1, from coordinate 48,972,488 downwards.
CACTTCACCTGTGTGTAAGAATGATGCAAAGATACTATCAGGGCCTCAGCTATTTCCTCTCTCGCCTCCCTCAGCAACCTGGGATAGATCCCATCATGTCCTGGGGGCATTTGTCCATCTTAATATCTTGAACCTATCCAACATATCTTCCCTCCTTGTGTCAACGTGATCCACAGTAAACAAACTTATATTTCTAATCTGTATATTTATCATGTCCCTCTCCGCAGTGAACACTGATGCAAAGCAATTATTGAGACCCTAGTAAAAACCTCATGACTTTATAAAGCTCTATATGGTCATCTAGCAGCCTCCGATTCTCATGGAATAACATCCCCAGCCACTTCTTGCAGCTGAAATCCTCTAACCCTGGCAACATTCTTGCAATTCTGTCTGAACCCCTAACAGAGAAGGCAGATGAACTCAGGGCATGATGAGCAACATGGGACTGGGATATCAGAGATATTACAGAAAAATGGCTCTGAAATGGACAGGATTTCCAGCTGAATGTTCCAGAATGCAAATGCTATCAGAAGGATAGAAATAGGGAAGAGAGGGGGGACGGTCGAGTTTTAGATAAGTGATCGCATTACCACTCTACGTAGGGAGGACAGAAAGGCGGAAAGAGAGGAGTGTGTGTGACGTTTTTTACAATGCAGCATTACTGATGTACGTGTGGAGGTGGAGGACATACACAGATACACGCACACACAAGCACAGTGTTTTATTGAAACGTTTTGACAATTTCCAATTTTGTCCTGGACAGGACAGTGTTGGGGAGGTTACCTGTAGAATGGGCGTTTGTATGGCAAGATAAACCTCTGTGTATATCTACAGGGGATGGAGGGGGCGGGTTATGCGATGTCTCGAACCTCAAAACACTCCCAGTGCTGTACTGTTCTCTGTTCTATGTAACACTCCCAGGCTGATCAAAGTCTTACTGAAATTTCTGACAACCTTCCTCACTGTCCACCATACCACCTACTTTACTGTTATCTGCAGACTTGCAAATTATACCTTGTACATTCTCATCCAAATCATTGATGGAGATAATAAACAGCAAAAGGCCGAGCACCGATTCATGAGGGACTCCAATAGTCACAGTCGTCCAGTCCTACAAGCATGCTTCTACTGTTGCCCTCTTCTTCGGAACACAAAGCCAATGATGTATTGAATTTACCTTACCCCCGTGAGTTACATGCGATTTAATTTTCCAGAACAGACTTCCTTGAGGAACATAATCAATCGCTTTACAGAAATTCATGAGGCTACTTGTTCTGCCCCATCCTCTTCAACCTTCCTGGCTACTTGATCAAAGAACACGAACACATTTGAGAGGTATGAACTCCCACGCTTTACAGACTACTCCTAATTAAACCCGGTCTGTCCAAAGGCATGTATATCTTATCCCCAAGAATCTTCTCGAGAAACTTACCTACCAAATTGTTAGGCTTACTATTCTGTTTTTTTTAATTTTCGTTGCAGCCCTTCTTAGATAAGGGCACAGCATTCATTACCCTTCGCGTGCTGGGCCCTCACTCCTGGCTAACACGTTGCGAAAATATCAGTCAGTGATCCACAAATTCCTCCCCAACATCTTGGATACATCGAGCCAAGAGGTACAGATTGATTCAGCTAGAAAAATTCCAAGACGTCCAACACCTCCTCTACTGTGATATAGACTGGCCCCATGATATCACTACAAACGTCTTTAAATTCTCAAGCCTGCAAGTGCATCTCCGCAGTAAGCACACAGAAGAAATGTTGAATGAAAATCTCACGCATGCCCTGTGGCTGTACACGTACTTGGCTACGTTCATTCTTGAGGTGTTTTATTCTCTCTCCAGATATTCATTTTATTTAAGGTCCTTAAAGAACCCCTTCAGAATTGCGTTAATATTCGCAGCCAAGGCGACTCGTGCGACAAGGTCCTGATCTCCATCGTCAGGAAAGTCCTCTCTGCCCTGAAAACCTCCAGGGATATCCTTGTGACCAGCTGCATGCATCCAAGCCACGCCTCCACTTTTTCTTTCTCTTCAAATGGGCGACACGATGGCACAAGTGGTTAGCACTGCTGCCTCACAGCGCCTGAGACCCGGGTTCATATCTCGCCTCAGGCGACTGACTGTGTGGAGTTTGCACGTTCTCCCCGTGTCTGCGTGGGTTTCCTCCGGGTGCTCCGGTTTCCTCCCACAGTCCAAAGATGTGCAGGTTAGGTGAATTGGCCATGCTAAATTGCCCGTAGTGTTAGGTAAGGGGTAAATGTATGGGTGGGTTGTGCTTCGGCGGGTCGGTGTGGACTTGTTGGGCCGAAGGGCCTGTTTCCACACTGTAATGTAATCTAATCTAATCTAATCTAATCAAAGCCTCAACACGTCTTTTCATCGAGGGTTGCCTTTTCGGAACAGCATCGCCCTTCGTCCACACAGGAACACGTCCAACTTGAAATCCAGCTGTTTCACTTTTAAAGGTCTCTCGCTTGCCAAATATCCCATTACCTGCAAGCAAATTATTTCAATCAACTTGTGCAATCTTGTGTCTAGTTTCATCAAAATATTTGTCTTGATCCAATCTAGAATTTGAAACTGTGCAACAATTTTTCTTTTCTATCTCGACAGCTATTTTAAAATTAACAGAACTATTGTCACTGGTCCCAAAGTGCTCCCCCACTGTAACCTCTGCCAGCTGTCATACCGTATTTTCCAAGAGTATTTCAAGTTTTGTCCCTTTCTAAGCCAGACCTATAATATACATTTCGAATTATCCCAACTGAACGCATTTATCAAATTGCACCCCATATAAGCCCTGAAGGCGATTTGACATCAGTCCATGTTTGGAAGATTAAAATTTCCTGCTGTATCAAACCTATTGCTCATTCAAGTGTACCAATCTTTACATATTTGTTACTTCTATTCCCTTAGACACTTGGGGGCCTGGAGTACAATGCTAATAACGTCACCCTCTTCATTCTCATTCCTTAGCTCCACCCAGAGACCTCACTGGACGATTCTTCAGTAATTTCTTCTCTGATGACTGCAGTGATAATCGCCACAATCAAAAATGCAAGTCACCTTACTCCATTTCCACCATCTTTGCCCCACCTATATCACCTGTACCTTGGCACGTTAAGCTACCAATCCTGTCCCTTCCTTAGGCATGTTTCTGAAATGGCTATAATCTCACAGTCCCACGTACATGTCCATGTCTCCGAGTTAATCGGCCTTTCCTGTCAACTCTGTTGTATTGAAATAAATGCAACAGGCAATCCGTGCACCCTGTGAAAATCCAGTCTGACCTGTCCCTTCAACCTACTATTTCTGATTATTTTATCTCCAACCAGCCTCACAGTTGCATTCCTGCTGTTGAGGATGGCACCCACTACCACCCACAATGGCCACCTTCGCCGTCAATCATGTTTAAGCCCTCCCCTGTATCATTAACAAACCTGGTCGCCAAGATATTGGTACCCTGCCATTTCAGTTGCAAGCCATCCCTCTTGAACAAGTCATCTCTGCCAGAGAAAAGATCGCACTGACCGAAAAATCCGATTCCCTGTCATTTGCAGCAATTCTTTAGGCACATATTCATATTCTATATACTACTCTTCTAACTTCGCTAGCTCTCGGTAATGGAAGTAATCTTGAGATAACAAATGGCGATTTCCTGGTTTTTAACATTTTTTCCTACCTCTCTATAATATCCTCAGTGGAATTATAATCATCCTTTAGGACACTATCTGTTTAGTCCTTCTCTCGGACAAGCTTTCCTCTGGCAAATTCGTGTTCTCCAATTTCCTCATCTCTTCGGAGTTTGCTTTTTAAAGTCTATCTCCATTTCCATTTCTGTCCACTTTTCTCTTTCTGTTTTTCCTTCTTTTTTCTTTCTCTTCTAATTCCATTCTGCGCCAATTTCCATTTTCATCAATTTCACGTCTTCGAGGCATAGAGTCATAGAGATGTACAGCATGGAAACAAACCCTTCGGTCCAACTCGTCCATGCCGACCAGATATACCAACTCAGTCTAGTCCCACCTGCCAGCACCCGGCCCATATTTCTCCAAAGCTTTCCTATTCATAGACACATCCAAATGCCTCTTACATGCGAAATGGGACTATTTTGCGCCGCCCTTTCGGCGCCGATCGTTTGGCCCCGCCGTTTTGGCTCTAAGCTGTTTTGGCCCTCATTACTTTAGCACAGAGCTGTTTTGGCACCAATTCAGAATAAGAAAAAGTCTTGTAGAGCACGTAAGAAATTCGTTTTGATTGCATTTTAAGAAATAAATCTAATTTTTTTTATTCATTGAAAATTGCATGACAGCTTTCCAATGTGAAGGCAGAAGGGCTTAAGTATTATTAAGGCAGTAGATGACTATTAGCAATTGTTAAATGAGAAAATGGTTACAAAACGAGATTTGAATCTATGGCGGATCATTCCAGCTTTGACTATCAACTCTTGCTAGGTGAGAAAATTACACCGGGCCATTAGTCATCCTCTATTCTTTAACCAAACAAGACGTTTTAAATTCTGAAGTGGCACCAAAACAGCTTAGTGCCAAAGTAAAGAACGTCAAAACAGTTGAGAGCTAAAACGGCAAGGCCAAATGATCAGGGCCAAAAGGGCATCGCAAAAACTTATCTGACCCTCTTAAATGTTGCAATTGTTCCAGCCTCCACCACTTCCTCTGGCAGCTCAGTCCATGCACGGACCACCTTCTGCGTGAAAAAGTTGCCCTTAAGTCTCTTTTACATCTTTCCCCTCTCACCGTAAATGCCCTGTGTTTCAGGACTCCCCGACCACAGAGAAAAGACATTTGCCTATTTACCCTATCCTTGCCCCTCATAATTTTATAAACCTCTATGAGGTCACCCCTCAACCATCGATAACAGCCATAGCCTGTTCATCCTCTCCTTATAGTTCAAATCCTCCAATCCTGGCAACATTCTTGTAATATTTTTCTGAACCCTTTCAAGTCTCATAACACCTTACCGATACGAAGGAAACCAGAATTGTAGGCAATATTCCAACAGTGGCCTAAATAATGTCTCTCTTGTTCCTGCGTTTTTTTTCCATTTGTAAATATGCACCAGACAATTTCACCTGTGATATCCTGCTTCAAAGTAACCTTTCTTCTTATTCCATATGTTGCAAGGCGACGTGAAATATTGCCACCTCACAAAATTCTACAGACTCTTCTACCTTCAATTTATATGCCAAATCTCTCCATTTAGCTTTTAGCACATATTTCAGACGAGGCATGTTCTGCCTTCCACTTTTTGAAAACTTTTCGTCGCATCCAATGCCATTGTTATGTTTGGTGTAATAAACTCCCCACTACACAGTTGCTTCATATTCCGGTGCTACTTGCAGCTGTTATTTCGAACATGAAAGTCAGAAATGTATTGTAAATATCACGTTGTTATATCAGCTGATGTTATTATTGGATAATATCATTTGCTGGTTTCAACAATGTGGACTCTCACTGAAACAGAATCACACAGTGCTGCAAATTAACAAAAAAAGATTGATATCAAACAGAAACCAAACCATTGACTTTCAATAAAATATTTTAAATGTTTAGGTCTAAAATCCCAGTAAACACATTATCGCACAAATTTCACAAGCTCAGTTAAAATTTGGATAATAACTAAACGGCTTTTTTTTTACAAAATGCAAAACACCACTCATTAAACATAGAAACTAGGAACAGGAGTGCACCCTGCAGCCTTTAAGCCTGTTCTGCGATTCAAGGACATCATGACTGATCCTGATGACTATATTGTTAGTAGGGGAAAGTTTTGGTGTACAGCGATCATTTCACTGTAAAGTTCAGGATGATGGTCGAGAATGATATGCAATAATTGAGAGTGGGAAAAAGGTTAATTGACTAAGAGCTGTCTTCAACGGGGCAAAGATTAAGCTGGGAAGGTTTGACTGGAACAACAAGTTGGTCAGAAAAAGAAAAAGAGAAGAAATGGATTGGGTCCAATCGAGGAATGGTCCCTCAAACAAGAATCACTGTATGACAGAGAAGAACAACAGAGTCACTGTCAGATAGAAAATCGAAACGGGTACCAGGAGAAATGTTGAATGTTCAGATGGGAGATGGAAAAGCGGGGGAAATTATGTTCTGGATTACAGTGGTGCAGGAAAAGCACAGCAGTTCAGGCAGAATCCAAGGAGCAGGAAAATCGACGTTTCCGGGCAAAAGCCCTTCATCAGGAATGTAGGCATAGTGCCTGAAGATTGGAGAGTGTGAAAATTATGGACAAACTGAGAGCAAAAATGGAGCTGTCCCAAAGTCATCTGGGGACAGCCGCATATTGAACGGGTTAAAAAAGAAATACAGCTGGTTCGAGACTAGAAAGGGGTTATATGCCGTCAAATAATTCTCCGCAAATCATTCTGATAAACTTGGAAGTTTTGCGGCTGCATGCTCGATTGAAACATTCAAGAGAATTGAACGATTAGTGTAACTAAATATAATGTCAGGATATGGAGGAAAGAAGGAGATCAGTACTCAGCATTATTTTCAGTTGAAGAGCTGGTGTCAACATAATTGGCTAAATGAAGTCCTTCGGTGAATGAATTCTTCTGTGTGGTTCAGAGTGATGTCCTGAGACATTATTAATGTATTCGAGGTATCCAACTCTGACAACATCCTATCTCTGCATCTCCTTTGATCCGTTATGATTCATTCGAATCTTTACACTTTCAATCAGCCAATGCAACCGTGCTTATCTCTGTAACACATACAGATCAAAAGAATCTTCCGTTCACTGGAGACTCCACCAGTTCCCGATTTCCTCCCTGCCATATAATAACCCTAAAGTCCTTACAGCTCTCCCTTTCTCTGTAACCGCTCCTTTCTGTATAAACCTCCCAATCTTTGTAATCCCCTTTAGTCCACACAGTCTTCAATGTCACTAACACCCTCTTGCCTTGACAAATATCCTTGTCTCCATAATACCGTCCATCCACGACAGTGCTCGTTATGTCTGCAACTCCTTTCACCACCTATAGCTGTGAACATCTCTTCAACTTCCTCCAACCCCTATACTATTCCCGACTGTGTAGATTTCTCCAATGCCTCACCAGCTGTGTAACATCCACCAGTCCTTGCAGAGTTCGAATGGTGTAACCAGCTTCTCCCACCACATATTTCCCTATTGCTGCAACCCCTGCATACTAAATCCTTTCCTTTTCTTGCTTGAGGAAATCCACACCGAAGACCCTCAGGTGCCTGGGATTTCCTCGTGACCATTTTTGCTGTATATCAGAATTCAAAACTCCAACGAATCCAGTTCGTACCTTATTCCATATTGAAAAAAGCAGTTATCCAATCCCCCTGCCATATCCTTTTTTCGGGTGAGGATTGGATAATGATGGTCTGTGAAAGACAGGGAAATTTTTTCCCCGATTTATTTTAACAGCCATGAACATTGTGTGATTGCATTTTAAAGATGTGAATCTCCTTTATAATTCCCCTCTCCATACGTTTCTCACTCCCAACGTTTGACACCAAATTTGGAACACTTCCCTGGTTTGGCCCAGGCAGACAGAGGCCGAGATAATCAGTTGTTTGATTCGAAGTTCATGGTCGGTTTCTCTCCATGCGTTTCACTGCATAATCTCATAATGCCATGCCCAATCCACCTCATTAACTAACTTCCTTACTCCGATGATCTTCCTCTCATGACACACTAACCTGATGATTTTTTTCTCTTTGTCAAAACAACTGTCCATTGCCTGAATATCCCACAACGGACAAGTGTTTTATTTGAAACGTCATTCAACTCTTGAATTATCAGTCCGATTCTCCCGTGGACATGGCAGGGAGGATGAAACACTGGGGACAATCCCCTGTTGTTCTGTTTAACGGCAGAGTGCATGAAAGGGACATTAACTGCCCCCAGGGCTCAAAGAGGAAGCCATGAATCCAGACACTGCCTGTTTGGTCTCAGGTTGCCCCTGGGTCAGTGAGGTGCCAGCCTTCTGGGTGAACTCCAGCAATGTAGCAAGGAGGTCCGTGACCTTCACCACTCTACCAGGGCAAATGTCACCATAACACTTGTGACTTCGTACTGATTCTATCTCTATTGCTGCACCCAGCTCCCACTAAGGCTCATGTTCTCCCACTCCCATTGAATGCAACACCTTTGCTTGGTCTCTCTCACCATTTCTCTACTCATCTCTCCAATATTGCTTGCTGGTGTGTTCCATACCCACTTACTCAGGACACCTCACGATCTTTTCCCAGGCTTTCCCAGTACAAACAGCTGTAGCAAACATTCCATCTCACTAATACCTCTTGGCAATTCTCACACTCCAGAACGAAGCATCCCACAGTAGGGCAGAAAGTGCCAAGAGGGACTGGGGTCTCCCAACATACATATCATTACCATTAACAGGGAAGGATCGTGACCCTGAAAACTATGAGAGGCTGACTGACAGTGTCCCTGAGCTCGGAACGGTATCTCAGACTCCCCTTGCCTCACTGTACTGGGAAGCATTACAAACTTTAGACAATGAAATCAAACTTTCTCGTTTTGCATCTGTTGTAAACAACAAGATAATACAGCAGTCATGTTAACCTGTTGGCTCTGGCTGAGGTGCAAATACTCATAAAGTCAGATTTTGGGAAACGAATCATTCTGTGAGCATTTCATTTCGCTCAAAGTGAGTGTCTACGTGCATCCAGTGTGCAGCCGAAAGGGACAGTAGAACTGTGTGTGTATAGCTGAGCACAATGTGCACGCAGAAACATTGCAATGAGATTTACCATTGCACCCTGAGCTGTAGCATTGAAGTACAGAAGCGAACTGTCAGTGGGTGTGAGGGACTCTGGCATGGTGAGACGGGCATGTGATAGATGGCACACTTTTGGGTGTAAAGTGCTTGCAGCTTCTGTCTGTGCAGCGTCCGTTAAGACGTTGGTATCCAAGATAGAAGTCCGCAGGAACGAGGGACCAGATGTTGTCACCAGTTTTCAACTCTGACTTTCATGTTGAATTCTCCATATTAAGTCTCTCCACCGTGGGTGAGAGGGCATGAAGCTGTAAATTGATGAGGAGAGACCTACAATAAAGTGGTTGTTGATCATCAGCAATTATTCAGTCAGCATCTCACCATGCAATTGCGAAAATATTGTCCTTAAGAACAAATAAACACCAGAAGAGGGCCTGCAGCCCAGCCTGCCTGTACCGACACAGGATATTAGGCCATTACAGAGATATGGCTAGAGGAGGGAGAGAAATCGTTGTTGCAGATTCCAGGATTTAGATGATTTGGCAAGGACAGAGAAGATGGTAAAAGAGGCGGGGAATTGGAATTATTGATCAAGAATAGTGTGACAGCAACTGAGATAACGTTTGAGGACTCATCTGCGAAGGTAGTTTGGGCTGAGTTCGAAACAAGGAAGGAGAGGTACATTGTTGTCAGTTTTCTATTGGCCGCCGAATTGATCCAGAGACATAGAAGAAAGGATAGAAAGGTGATACTCGAAAGGACCAATAATTACAGATTGGTTGTGACGTTGGTCTTTAGGTTCCCCAATATTGAATGGGAATAATGTGGTTCAATTAATTTAAGCGTGTCAGTTGGAGGTGTGCAGGGGGGTTTTCTGCCAAGAGTATGTAGACAGGCCATAAAGGGGCGATGGCATATTAGATTTGGTACTGGTGAATGAGCTCGACCAGGTGTTAGATTTGGAGGTAGTTGAGAATTTTGGCGATAGTGATGAAAATTTGATTATATTTACAATAATGATGGACAGGGATAGGTATATACCGCAGAGAAACAGGTATAACTGGGTAAACGCTATTATGATGCAATTAGGAAAGATTTAGAATGCATAGAGTGGGGAAGAAAATGACAATGTTTGTGAGAATACGGGCAAAGTGGCTACAAGATGAGATGGGATTGAATTTGACAAAGAGGAGGTTTGAGAAAATTTGGAAGTTCTGAAAATAGATAAGCCCTTTGGGCTTGATGGGATTTATCCTCGGATTCTCTGGGAAGCCAGGGGGGAGATTGTGGAACTTTTGGCTTCGACATTTATATCATCATCGACGACAGTTAACGTGCCAGAAGACTGGAAGATAGCAAAATTTGCTCCCCGTTTTAGAATTTGTTTCAGGAGAATATTTGTAATTATAGGTTACATAGTATTAGTTCGGTTGTGATTTAGATGTTGGAAAATGTTATTAATGGTAGGATTAATGATCATCTGGAATGGAATAATTGACTAGGATTAGCCAACACGGTATTGTGAACGTTGGGCCGTGCCTCACTAACGTTATTGAGTTATTCGCGAAGTGACAAAATAGGTGGATGTAGGTAAGGTGGTTTATATGGTGTATGTGCACTTCAATAAAGCGTTTAATAAGCTTCCACAAGATAAGCTATTGCACAAGATATGGAGTTTCAGGATTGAAGGTGATTTAGCGGTTTTGATCAGAAATTGCCAAGCTGAAAATCGACGGGGGTGGTGGTTGATGGGAAACGTTCATCCTGGAGCTTGGTTATCAGTGGTGTGCCACAGTGATCTGTTTTAGGGCCACTGCTGTTTGTCATTGTCAGAAATCGTCTGGAGGTGGGCATGGAAGGATGGGTTCGTAAATCTGCAGCTGACACTCAGGAAAGGAGAGTTGTAGATAGTGCTGAAGGATGTTATGGGTTACAGAGTGATATAGATAAGATGCAAAGACGTGCTGAGAATTGACAAATGGAATTTAATGCGAAGAAATATGATTTATTTCAGTTTGGAAGACGTAACAGGAAAGCAGAGTCATGGGCTCATGGTAAAATTCTTGTCAATGTGAATGAACAGAGAGACCTCGGTGTCCAAGTGCATAAATCCCTGAAAGTTGCCACCCAGATTGATAGAGCCTCGAAGAAAGGATATGGTGTGTTGACTTTTATTGGTCCGTGGATTGGGTTTCGGAACCACGTGGTCATGCTTCAGCTGCACAAGACACAGATGAGGCTGCACCTGGTGAACTGGATGCATTTCTGGACAATGCGTAAAAGGAACAAATCGGAAGCTTTGGAAAAGTTTCGGAGTAGATTAACTGCGATATTGCCTGGTATATAAAGAACGCCTTAGGAAGGAAGACTGAAAGAACTGAGGCTGTTTTCGTTGGTAATAACGTTGAGAGGTGACTTTATCGAGACTTTAAAGACAGTCAGTGGGTTAGGTAGATTGGACAGTGAGAGCCATTTTCTTCGGGTAGCGAAGGACAACACGAGGGGACATAGTTTATAATTGTGGAGTGATAGTTTTAGAACAGATATCAGGGGTAATTTCTTTACTCAAGATTGCAGTAGCAACGTGGAACGGCCTGCCAACAAGAGTAGTAGACTCGCTGATATTAAGGGCGATATTTACTGGTCATTGTACACACATATGGATGATAATTGAATAGTGTAGTTCAGATAGGCATCAGATTAATTTCACAGGTCAGCGCAACATCGAGGGCCCAAGGGCCTAGACTGCGGTGTAATGTTCTATGTTCTATGACCATCTAAAGTCAAAAAAGAAAGCTTTGGCTTCTGTATATTCTATGTAATTCTATTCCTTAACTCCTCATCTCTGTCTCAAGATACGCCTTAAATTTTCTATTGTCTCCTCTTCTCCTCTATTAGTGCCTTCTAGACACTTCTACATTCTGAAGGTAAAGAAAAAGAAAGGACGTGCCAATCATCCCTCCGTCAAATTTCCTCTTTTACCGAAAAGCTATGGCCACAAATAATTGAAATTTCGACTCTTTGATAATCCTCCAAGGATCTTTCGACCTATGCCTTTGATGATTTCGTAAATGATTATCAGATCGCCACTCAGCCACTGATGTTCACGTGAAAATAAATGAAGTTTTTTCCATTTTCTCTTTAAGGCTGGATTTCACAGCCTGACCCTTTTTACTTTTGAGAACACGCTTTCACGAAGCCATTTAATCTCCCCTCAGAATACGTGACACTGCGCTGATTATGATTTATCTTCTTGCTATTGTTTCCTGTGCATTTCATTGTAATATCTTCTCAGCTCAGACTGATCATGCTGAAAATCCAAATCTTCGTCAAGCTTTGTCCTTTACAATACTTATGAAACGTAATGATTTTTGATCACTATTCCTGAAATGCTGGATTTTATTCTTCCAGATGACAGTCGTAATGAGTGTGGAAGGTGTTGTCAAAGGAGTGCCACGCTCGTCGCACTCATCGCTGTGTGTCGGTGGTCGAGGGAGTGAGTTATTGTGGATGGGGACCAATCAAGTGGGCTGTTAGTCTTTAAATCGTGTTAAGCTGTTTGAGTACTGTTTGCACTAAACTCATTCAGACAAGTGCGCATTACTCCGTTATATTCCTGACTTGAATCTCGGAGATACTGGACAGGCTTTCGCACGACAGGAAAAAAGTTACAATCAGCAGAATTCCTAACTTCCCATCTGATGCTCGAACAATTGCAGCTGGTTGTTCCTTCATAAACTTCAGAATGTTATTGTCGCACAACAATTGTAATATGTTTGAATGTTGATTAGCGATGGTGAGAGGTTCCATGATGGCGATTTTCTGATATCTGTGTGGCATAATTGTTACTTAAAATTGTAAGCCCTAGCCTGGCTATTGTCCAAATCTTACTGTATTTGGACTAATTTTGTGATTTGAGGAGTTGAGAATGATACACTCACGAACAAACATCATTAGATATAACCTATGTAGGAGCCAGCTTGCTGATGGCTGGTTTTGCAACGTGCCAGCTGTCTTTCTTCTTCTGGATGGCAGTGGATTTAGGTGGTGGTCCCTCATAAGCCTTGGTGCAGTGAATCTTGAAGATGGTATACACTGCTTAGACAGAGCTTCAGTGGTGCAGGAAATTAATATTTGTGGAAGTGATAGCAGTTGTGGAAGTGATAGCTGATATCTGATGTAATCCATCACAGGCTTTGGGGAGTCAACAGGTGATTTACTGCACAACTTCTCGCGTCTGACCCGCTTTCGAAGCTAACGTTATTTATGTGGCCAGTCCGGCAAATTTCTGGTCAAAGATAGCATCCAAGATGTTGATCACTTCCATGCTGGGGACTCACTGAATGTAATGCCATTGAAAATCAAAGACGGATGTTTTGATTCGTTGTTTCTTATTTTTGTAATATTTGTGTTTCCTGAACATTACTTGCTAATTGTCAGAGTATGCTTGGTTGTTTTTCAGGTCTTGTTGCATTTCAACACGGACTGTTTCAGGAATGATATAATCATTCAACGTTCCCATGGCTGACCTTATGATGGAGATCGGGTCATCGCAGCAGCTGAAAATGGTTGAGACCCGGACATTCCCTTTCCCGAGGAATGGAAGCAGACGTGTTCTGGAGTTCAAATTACTTACCATCAGAACAATCTTTTTTTTGCGGGTGAGAATTCCAACCAGGAAAATGCTTCTCTCAGATTCTTATTAACTTTAATTTCACTCGGGCCTCTATTGTCACATATTGTTAAATGTTACCTAGATGTTAGAAGCAATTGCTCTCAGTGCCCCTTTCGAATTCCACTCTTTTGAACTGAGGTGACAATGGGGTGAGGAGTTGAGTGAGCCTGACGGGACACTGACTGAATGAAACTCAGAGGTTATTGCTGATTGACCACATTATTACTGACACATCCTTCACATTTATATGATAGACCGTATGCTGATGGACCAGTGACTGGGTACAGTGCAAATGCCATACGTTTTGTTTACAGGAATACTTGGGCTGTTTACCACAATGTTGGCAGATATCAGTGTTCTTGCTGGAATGGAACACCGAGGCTAGTAAAGTGACAGTCTCCGGCGTTAAATCACAGTTTTCAGGGTCTTCAGCTATTCCTTGACATTGTGCGAAGTGAATCGAATTTTATGGAGATTGGGGTATATGACGCAAGGCCCACTGAAGGAAGTTGAAATGGATCATCTGCTCAGCTCTTTTGGCTGAAGATTATTACAAATTCAGCAGCTTTATTTTGTCCCAATGTGCTGTGCTCCCCCACAACTCGGGATTGCATTGTTGGAGATTAGCGTTCTCCTCCAGTGGTCCCTTTCGTTGTCCACTAACCTTTATGAATACACGTGGCAGTACTGCAAACATAGATCTGAACCATTGATTGTGTGATCACAAAGTTGTTCAATTTCTCCACCCTTCAGGCACTCTGCCTGTATTCCTGATGAAGAGCTTTTGCCCGAAACGTCGATTTGTCAGCTCCTCGGATGTTGTCTGAACTACTGTGCTGGTTTCCAGCATCTGCAGTCATTGTTTTTACCTGTGTGATCACAGAGGCCTTTTGATCACTTGCTGCCTATGCTGTTTAACATGTAATTCATCCTATTTTGTAGCTGAAGACAATATGTAATTCTCCACAATGACCCCATATATAGGTTTGCCTACTACTGCTCCAAGCATGTTTTCTGCACTTGTCATTGAAACAGGTTGGATCCCTGGATTGATGGTTACTGTGGAGTGGGTGAAATGCCGGACTATGAGGTCACAGACTGTATGATTTGTACAGAGTATGGTTCTGCTGTTTCCAATGGTCCACTGCACCTCATGGACGCATCGTCATTAGTTGTTCGATCTGTTTGAAGTCTGTGTTATTCAGCACACAGCTTCCTAATGTCCACAAAATGTGAAGATGGCCCTTCGTCCCCATAAGGCCTGTGCAATGGCCATTCTTACCAATATACTAAATTGAGAGGTGCATCTGCAGCAAGTGGACTGGTGATGATGTAATAAATTCTATGTTTCCCTTTTGTTGATTTGACTCATAACCAGCTGGAGTAGTGCAGCAGCCACAGGGTCCAGACTACATAAGAACGAGCTTGCCATATCTGCCTCGCTCTGGCCTGTCAGTGGGACAGAACCTACCATAGAGGGTGGTGACATTGTCTGGGACACAGTGTTGTTCACAGAATCCTGCTTTACAGATAATGTCTTATTGTTGCTTGATTGGTCTCTGGGAAACATATGGCAGGTCACGTTTAAACTTCGTATATTTTGTACAGTGAAAAATGAATATCAGTTTATTTCTTGCATATTTTAAAAGAAAACAAACATCATTGTTATTCAGTGGAAAAGAATTGAAGGGTACAATAATTAAATTATCAGAGTGCACACTTAAGTATTACACAATTCAGTGACTGTCGTAAATAGTTGTTTCATGTTCTGGTCAGTGAACCCACAATCTTTCAGGCAGCAAAGCTGTTGAAAATGACTTTGAAAGATGTGTTAATTCAGACATCGTACAAGTGGACTTCACAACTGACTATAAAGCATTTAGCATCTGGAAAATCTGTCCAGAGAGCTTCCAATATGGTTCTGCACATTATTCACACATTCCGTCACAACAGAACAGTTAGAAACATACCTAACAAACAGAAAAATGCGTGGAGCAGACTGGCCAAAGGAGTACCACTTTGAACACTTCAAACAATCACCTGCAAACAAGTACATATGGTAAGTTTATTTATTCTCATGTGCTACATAAACTCTGTAGTTCTGCCACTTGGACCAAAGGCTGAATGGAGATGTAATGAAGGTGATGAACTCCTGCAGCATATATCTCCTTGCACTGAATCCCTCATAAATGCTATAGAGTCTTTGTCAGTTCGACAACGTCAGCATCCCAACAGAATTGTGCAGTTACGTTGATGGCCAGCATGATCCCTGTCCAACGTCCTTTTGTGTGACACGAGCTGGCGATTTCTATGTCAATGTTTTCAGCGTTGCTCCAAATATAACAGCAAAGTCTCTTCACTGAAAGTCCGACATTCTTGGATAATACCTACTTTTCGATTGTTCATTAAGCACAATATCCACCCATTTATTCAGTTGACTTTTATTTCAACAATACAGTAAAAACAGTGCACAAAACACAGTCAGAGACTTTTGAATGGCGAGCCTCATTACTGTACCCAAGAGCAAATTATTACTAAGTGCAAGGACTTTTGAAGCATGCAGTAATTTTCCCTTATATTAATATTGTGTGCTAATATAAACACACATTCATATTCATAGCAATAGTAATACCGTGTGTCTCAGAGTTCTCAAACAGATACGAATACACTTTCAATTGCTTCTGTCTATTTCACAGCTCAGTAATATGATGTGTGAATGTCAGTATCTGTGTGATGCTAGGTTTATGGTCATGCCTCTGAAAGACTGACAGATTGTTTCAAACAGCATATCCCTTCAGCTGTACACAACACACAAGGTAATGACTGAACCCAACCAGCCTGCGCTCTCAAAACTCAAAAATCAGTTTCCAACATTGGGTAGGTTTCGACCATATTTTTCATTCTAACTTATTCATTTAATGAGATTAGGCCAGTATTTATTGCTGACCCCTTGCTGTCCTTGAGAAGATGGAGCTGAGATGCCACATTGAATCCGTGTGCTGTAGGTAGACTTACACTACCATTCGAGCTAGAATGTGAAACAATGAACTGTAGGAACAGCAATGTATTTTCAAACCAAGATGGTGGGTGGCTTGGAACGTAATGTGAAATTGGTGGTGCTTATATATATCTGCTTCCCTTGTGTTTGTTAAAGTCCGTGGTTTCAGAGATACTTCTTCAGGACCTTACTAATATTTCTGCAGATCATCGTGTGGATGGTAGGCATTGCGGGTATCAGTGGATGAGCAGTGAAGCTGCACAGTTGCAATGTGTATTTGAACACGCATACATTCAAAGTGTGTCTTATAGATGGTGTCGAGCCTTTAGGAAATCCTGAAGGAAGTCGTTGCTGCAGGATACCTAGCCTGTGATATATTCTTGGAGCCAAATAATTCATATGGCTCGAAAAGTGAGACGCTGGGAATGCACAGGATGACAGGCAGCATCCGAGATGCAGCTGAGTCGACGTTTCAGGCATAAGCCCTTCACATGAAAGGAAATTGAATTTGTATGATCAGTCTATTTCTGGTTAACGGTAATCCCCAGGATATTAATAGATAAGGTTTCAGTGAAGGCGATGGCATTTAATGTTCAAGGATATGGTCCAATTCTGCATTATTCGAGGTGATCGTTTTATGGCACGTGTGTAATGCAAACGTTACTTGTCACTTTTAAGCACAGGCCTGCATATTTTGCAGAACTTGTTGCATTTGGATAAGGTCTCATTCAGCGCCTGAACAGTCACCAATGGTGTTTAACATTATCAAGTCATTGTCAGACACCCCCACTTGTGAGTTTACGGTGGAAGGATTTTCTTTAATAAAACTGCTGAATACTGCTGTGTCCATGAGAGAGACCACTCTTATAACTCATAAAAAGTGTCCCTCCCACTGTGCGAGGAAACTTGACTCAAGTTTCACTTGCTTCAGCGATGTTCAGCAACATTTGTGAATAGATTAATATTAAACTATCAAACCTAAGAAGCCGAATGAGGACTTGGTTAGCTCAATCAGTTCGACAGCTAGTTTGCGATGGAAATTAATGCCAAAAATGTGGGTTCCGTTCCTACACTGACTAAGGTGACTGTAAAGGACTGTTCGATTCAACCTCTCCCTTACATGTGAAAAGCTTGCTGTACAGTTAATCGACTACCGCTCGTCTCTGTCTAACGAGGGAGCAACCCGATTTTCCCATATTTGTGTTGTACATTACTTTTCCATTCCTGATGTACACACTTACACACACAC
The DNA here is from genome assembly GCF_037043375.1 of Chiloscyllium plagiosum. NCBI lineage: Eukaryota > Metazoa > Chordata > Chondrichthyes > Orectolobiformes > Hemiscylliidae > Chiloscyllium > Chiloscyllium plagiosum. Next base: position 48,954,824 of record NW_028270178.1, on the reverse strand, counting down.
ACACACCTCCTGGGGAACTGGAGCTGGGGAACCATGTTCCTTTGAACCAGATAAAACTTCAACCAGTGCAGAGGTTTCCTTAATGGTGATTTTCTCCAGTGTTGCTATTATTGTTTGGTACCACAGTTGGTCAAGTGCAGTAATGATGATCTTAAGTGCAGTCATTCTCGCCTCATCTCTAGAATTCAACTCTGTGTTTTCTTGTTATCCATCTTTAAAGCAAGGCTTCAATGAGCACAGGAGATGAATGGCCCTGACAGAGTACAAACTGAGCATCACTGAGCAGGTTGGTGCTGCTTTATACCACTGTAGAGGACATCCTTCGTCACATTATTTATAATAGGGATTAGACCAATGGTGCAGTCATTGATTGCCTGATGTTTGGTCTGTGTTTGTACAGGAAACACCCGGAGTGTTTCCCAATTTGTCAGGTAGATGCCAATGTTGCAAACCTGCAGAAGCAGCTTGAATGGAATGTTATCAGGGTCCACAGCCTTTGCATTATCCAACGGTTCTATCTGTTTGTACTTACGATAAGAAAGTTATCGAATTAGCTGAAAACTGTCGTCTGGAGGAGATTACAATAGATCATCACATTGGCACTTCCATCTGAACACTGTCGTGAATGTTTCAACCTTAACGTTTCTATTGTTGGCGCAGGGCTCTTCCATCATTGAGGATGGTGATGTTTGTGGATCCGCACCTTCTACTATGTTGTTTGGTTTTCTGCCACCATCTACCTAGACAGAATGTGGCAGTATTGCAGAGTCTGGGTCAGATTTGTTCGTGATGCTTTCACTTAGTTCTGTGCATCACTTGCTGCTTATGGTATTTGGTGGGATAGTGATCCTATTTGGTAACTTCACCTCATTTTTAGGTGCACCTGGTGTTGCAAAGAGAAGGGGAATGAGCATGATGGTGAGGGGAAGTGCGGGTGAGTGAGCATGATGGTCGGCGAGAGTGTGGCGGAGTGAGGGTGACGGTTGGGCTGAGTGCCGCAGATTGTGCAGTGAGACAACATGATGGTAGGGGACGGTACATGGTGGCGAGCGTGACGGTGGATGAGTGTGTATCGTAGTAAGACTTATGGTGGGGTTGTGTGCGGGGCGTTGAGCATATCGCTGGCAGCATGTTATTGGTAGGAGACTGCGCGATGGAGTGAATGTAAAGATGTTGGTGTGTGCAGAGGAGTGAGTGTGACAGTAAGGGAGTATGCAGGGGAGAGAGTGTGCCGGAGTTAGAACTTGTGGGTGCGTGAGGGTGACGATGGATGAGTATGTGCGGGAGTGAGTGTCATGGTGGGGAAGTGTGCTGAAGTGTAAGCGTGACGGGAGCCTCATGTGCGGGAAGTGCACGTGACAGTGGTTGAGTGTGTGGGGGAGTGAGTATGGCGATGGGGCAGTGAGGGTCAAGGTGGAAAGGTGTGTGCAGGGGAGTGAGTATGACAGTGGGTGAGTGCGTGGAAGAGTGAGTGTGACAGTGCCACAGTGTGCAAGTGAGTGAGCGGTGGACGAATCTGAGGTGGATTGGGAATGATGCTGGGGGTGTGTTTGTGTAAATGAGTGTGATGGTTGAGGAGTTTGTGTGTGAGTGACCATTGCGGTGAGCAAGTATTCAGACGTGTTAGCGCGACGTTGGTGCAGGGTAGGGTGGATTGAGCGTCACGATAGGAAACGTGTGGGGATGTGTGAGGGCCGTGAGGGAGTGTGCTGGGGATTGAGCATATTTTTGGGACAAAGTACGGACATTGAGCATGACGGTTGGGTCGTGTGCGTGGGAGTAACCCTGACAGTGGGGGAGTGTTTGGAAAAGGGAGTGTGTTCGTGTGAGAGTGTGTGGGGGAGTGAGTGTAAAGAATGGGGAGTGTGCGTGTCTGTGAGCTTGGAAAAGGAGGAGGAATGTGCAGGAGGAATCATGATGGTGGATAAGAGTACAGGGGAGTGAGCGTGATGGGGGATTGTGTTGGGGAGTGAGACTGACGGGTAAGGAGTATGCAGGGGAATTGCCTCACGGTGTGTGATTATGCGTGTAGTAAGCATGACAGTGGTGTGGTCTGCAGGGAGTGAGTGTGATGGTGTGGGAGGGTGCGATGGATTTTACATGATGATTGTGCAGTGGAGGATGAGTGAAATTGATTTAGGGACAGTGGGTAGGGGATTGAGTGACATAGTAAGGTGTGTCCTGGGAATAGAGCATAGCCTTAGGGGAGTATGCGGGGGAGTGAGTGCGATGGTGGAGCAGTGTGAGCGAGGGAATTAGCGTGATGGTGTGTGAATGTGTGGGAGATGAGCTTGTTGCTTCAAGGTAGAGAATGATGTTGCGTCTGTCTGCACGTTGGGACTGTAAGTGGAGAGAGTGGGTGTGAAAGGGAAGTGAGCATTTACATTGTGGCAATGTGCCGGGCAGTTAGCGAGACGGTGCGGTAGTATGGACGAGGGAGGGGGTGTTATAGTGGAGCAGTGTGTGATGGCGTGTGGGATTGTGGAGAGTGGGGTAATAACCATGACGGTGGGGTAGTTTTCAGGAGAGTGATCATGACGGTGGTGCAGTGTGCAGGGGTGTAAGTGTGACAGTGGGGCTGTGTGCAGGATATTGAATGTGCCAGTGGGGGAGTTTGAGGGAGTGAGTGTGATGATGGGAAAGTGTCACTGGGAATGACCATGACGGTGGGTTACGTTCGTGAAAGTTAGCGTGATGGTGGTGGAGTGTGCAAGGATTTAGTGTGATGCTTTGGGAGAGGGCGGGAGAGTGTGTATGACGGTAATGGAGTGTGCAGGTGAGGGTGTGTGATGGTCGGGGAGCATGTGAGGGATTGAGCAGGATGTGAGGAAGTGTGCATAATAGTGGGTGTGTGTGCGCGCAACTGACCATGATACTGGAGGAGTGGGTACAGCGTGGCGCGTTGAGCGTGATTGTGGTTTGGCTGCAGAATAGTTACGGGAATGGTGGGGGAGTGTTTTGTGGAGTGAGTGAGAAGTGCAAAGTGTGAGGGTGAATGGGCCTAATGGTGATGGCGTTCGCGTGGTGCAATTACAGCGCTGGAGCAGTGTGTGGCACTAAGTACGGCGTGAGTTCGTGTGTGGAGTGATGAGTGTGATGGTGGGGCAGAGTCCTGGGTTAGGAGAGTGAGAGTGGGGGAGTGTAAGGAGGAGAAAGCATGACAGTGATTTTGAGGGGTGTGAGATTGAGATGGGTTAGATTGCAGGGAATTGAGCGTGATGGTGGGTACGTGTGCGGGAGATTGGGTGTGACAAAGGGGAAGTCTGCAGGGAGTGAACGTTATGTAGGGGCAGGTTGTGGGAGATTGAGCGTGATGGTGAGTTCGAGTGTGGCCGAATGAACATGAGGGTGTGTGAGTGTACGGGCGACTGACAATGACAGAACATAAGTTTCTGGGGATTGTGCGTGAGGTGCGGGACTGTGTAGGATGGTGGGACGTGTGCAGGTGAGTGAACATGACAGTGGGGTAGTGTGCAGGAAGGGACCATAAGGTGAGGGGAGTGTGCGGGTGTTTGAGAATGTTGGTGAGAGTGTTTGCGGTTAAACGATTGTTCTGGTGCGGTAGTGTGGAATGTGAGATGCATGACAGTTGTGGGTTGTGTGGGGAGTGAACATGAGAGTGGGGCTGTGGACAGAGGCGTGAATGTGACTGTAGGGGAGTTTCGTCGGTGTGAAAATGACGGTTGGAAATTGTTCCAGGAATAGAGTGTAATGGTAGTGAAGTGTGCAGGGCATGAGTTTGCCCATGTGGTAGTGTGAACGGGCATGAGTGTGACGGTGGCTGAATGTGCAAAGGAGTGTTCGTGACAATGGTGGAGTGTGGAGTGAGAGTGTGACGGATGGAGAGTATGCAATTTGTTGACTGTGTTAGTAGGTTATAAGCAGGCAGTGTGACAGTAGTAGAGAGAGCTTTGGGTATTAGCGTCATAGTGGGGGAGTGAGACAATGTGAGGTTTGTGGAAGCTGGAACGTGTTGGATGGGGAGTGAGAAACAGTGGTGATCGTGAGAGTTGGGGAGGGTTCAGGAGAGTGAGTGTGACAGTGCGTGAGTGTGCGGGGTTGAACAGACTATGGCGGGTGATTGTGTGGGGATGTTGGATTGAACGAGAATGAGCCGGCGGAGGAGTCTGCATTACAGTTCGGCAGTGTGATGGGGAGTGAACATGCACGGTGGGGGAGTGCCTGGGGCAGTGGGATTGATGGTGGGACCACATGTGGTGGAGTGTACATGATGATGGGGTGTTTCCAGGTGAGAAAGTATGACAGATGGGGGTGTGTGGGGAAGTGAGCAGCATGGTCGGTCTGTGAATGGCAGAGTGTGTGTGACGATGGAGATTGCGTGTTGTAGTGAGTATGACGAAGTGATTATGTGCAGGGAGTGAGCGTGATGGTGGGGGAGAGTGCGTGAGAATAATCATGACAGTGGGAGAGTGTATGGAGAATACAAAGTGTAATTGCAGGCAGTGCGTGGGTGATGGAGTGTGACAGAGAGAGAGTGGGCTGGGGATTGATCGTGATGGTGTGGACGTGTGCGAGTGGCTGAGCGGGCCTGTAAGTGTGTTAGTGGTGGAGAGTGCATGGGATATGAGCGTGGCTGTGTGATAGTGTGCAGGTTATGTGTGCAACAACATGAGCTGTACGGGATATGTAACATGATGGTGGATGAGTGTGTGGGTTGTTACATTGACGGTAGCTGAATGTGCAGGGGAGTGAGCGTGATGGTGTGGGAGGGAGAACGGCTTTCAACGTGACTTTGTGGGAGGTTGAGGTGGTCACTATGTGATGGTGGATGAGTGTGTGGGGGAGTGTACGGATAAGAGAGCATGACGGTGGGGTACTGAGCAGCAGTGTGAGCACAAATTGAGGCAAAGTGCTGGAAGTAAACATGATGGTGGGGAAGAGTGGGCGGAAGTGTAGTGGGTGCTGGGGGTGTGTGCATGAAGTGAGCATGATGGTGAGTGAGGTGAATAAGCGTGGAGTTGAGCGTGGCTTGGGGGGAGAGCGCGGGTGCCAGAGCGTGCTCCTGGTGGATTCAGTGGGGGAGTGAGTGCGATGGTGGATGTGTGTACAGTGTGAGATTGATGGTCGTCGAGGGTTCGGGGGAGTAAACCTGAAGGAGGATCCGTGTGCAGGAGAGTGAATGTCACGTTGGGTTAGTATTTTGAGCAACTGGCATGACATTGGTCGAGAGAGTAGAGCGGTAAGTATGACGATGAGGGAGTATCTGTGGGAGAGTGTATGACAACAAAGAGGGTGCAGGGAGTGACCATGATGGTGGGTGTGTGTATGGGGAGTGAGCATCACAGTGTGTGAGTGTGCGGAGCAGGCAGTGTGATGGTGGGACGGTGGGTGAAGGAATGAGTGTGACATTGGGGAGAGTGTGATGGTGAGTGAGGGTGCAGCGAGTAAGTGAGATGTTGGATGAGTGTGCAATGACTGAGAGTGGCGGTGCATGAGAGTTTGGGATGTTCGGGCTAATGTTTGAAATGTCGACTGTCCTGCTCATTGGATGCTGCCTGACCTGCTGTGATTTTTTAGCACCACAATCATGACGCTGATCTACAGCATTTGCAGTCCTCAATTTCTCCGAGGTTGGTGAGTTTGGGGAGTGAGTGTCATATTGCGCTAATGTGACGTAGCATGACGGTGGTGAGTGGGTGGGGAGTGAGCGTGGCGTTACGGGATTGTGTAAGTGTGTGAGTGTGACCGTGGGGGAGAGACCTGGGATTGAGCGTGACGGTGTTGATGTGTACGCGAGTTTGAGCTTGACAGTGAGAGAGTGGGAGGGAAGGAAGCGTGACGGTGGCGGGGTGATCAAGGAAGTGAGCATGACGGTGAGTGATAGTGTGGGGACTGAGCCTGACGTTGGTGAGCAAGCGGGGACTTAGTCTTATGATGGGTGAGAGTGCGGCGTCTGAGCGTGATTTTGGCTTTATGGGGAGCAGGTAGCATGACAGTGGAAGAGTGTGCAGGGAGTTAACGTATCAGTTGGTGTTTGTGTGGGGTTGTGAGCATGACATTGGCAGTGTGTACGTGGGACTGTGCATGACCTTGCGGCAGTGGGTGGGGTAGTGAGTGGGGCAGTGAGTTTGCTCGTGAGTAAAACTAACGGTGAGAGAGATTGTGGAGAGGGGAAACTGAGCGAGAAGGAGCATTTGGGGAACTGTGCGTTGAGCTTGGGCAGAGTACAGGGGAGTGAGTGTACATGGTGGGAAGCGTGTGGGAGAGTGAGCGCAACGTTGGGCGAATGTGCAGGGGAGTGAGCGTGATGGTGAGTGAGTGTGCGGGGGTGTGAGCGTGACCTTGGAGCGTGGGTTGGAATAAACGTGAGGATCGGGCTTTTGCAGGATATTGAGCGTGACGTTGAGGGAGGGTTGGGGGAGAAACTGTCATCGTTTGGCACTGTTCGGGCGAGTGAGCGTGATGGTGGGTACGTCTGCTGGGGAGTGAATGCGTTGATGAGGGAGTTTGTGGAGGAGTGTGATTAAGATGGAGGGGGGTGTGGGGAGAGTGAGCGTCATGATGGCGCATTGTATGCGGGAGTGCCTTGATGTAGGGGATGTGTGCAGGACACTGAATTTCTCATTGGGAGACTGTGTGTGGGAGTGAGAGAGTGCAGGAGAAGGTTCGTAACATTGGAGGTGTATCCACGGGAGTTAGGGCGGCGGTGGGCGACTGTGTACGAGTGAGCATGAAGATGGGAGGTGTGTGCACAGCAGTGAGAATGATGGTGGATGAAAATGCCGGGACTGAGCGTGATGATGGTCAATTGTGCGGGGTGTGAATGTAACGTTGGGTCAAAGTTCGGGGAGTGCACATGATAATGAGCAAATGTGACAGGCAGGTTGTGTGATATTGGAGCAGTGTGTGGGGGAATGACCGTGATGGTGCGGGAGTGCGCGAGGGCGTGAGCATGACAATGGGGCCGTGTAGGTGAGAGTGAGCATGTCTTTGGGGCATTGAGGAGAAAGTGAGGTCTGCAGATGCTGGAGATCAGAGCTGGAAATGTATTGCTGGAAAAGCGCAGCAGGTCAGGCAGCATCCAGGGAACAGGAGAATCGACGTTTCGGGCATAAGCCCTTCTTCAGGAATGAGGAAAGTTTGTCCAGCAGGCGAAGATAAAAGGTGGGGAGGAGGGACTTGGGGGAGGGGCGTCGGAAATGTGATAGGTGGAAAGAGGTCAAGGTGAGGGTGATAGGTCAGACTGTGGTGGGGGCGGAGAGGTCGGGAAGAAGATTGCAGGTTAGGAAGGCGGTGCTGAATTTGATGGATTTGACTGAGACAGGGTGGGAGGAGGGGAAATGAGGAAACTGGTGAAATCCGAGTTCATCCCTTGTGGTTGGAGGGTTCCGAGGCGGAAGATGAGGCGTTCTTCCTCCAACCGTCGTTTTCTTGTGGTCTGACGATGGAGGAGTCCAAAGACCTGCATATCCTTGGTGGAGTGGGAGGGGGAATTGAAATATTGAGCTACAGGGTGGTTGGGTTGGTTGGTCCGGGTGTCCCAGAGGTGTTCTCTGAAATTCTCCGCAAGTAGCCGGCCTGTCTCCCCAATATAGAGGAGGCCACATCGGGTGCAGAAGATGCAATAGATGATATGTGTGGAGGTGCAGGTGAATCTGTAGCGGATATGGAAGTTTCCTTTGGGGCCTTGGAGGGAGGTGAGGGGGGAGGTGTGGGTGCAAGTCTTGCACCTCCTGCGGTTGCAGGGGAAGGTGCCGGGGGTTGGAGATTGGGTTGGTGGGGGGTGTGGATCTGACGAGGGAGTCACGGAGGGAGTGGTCTTTACGCAATGCTGATGGGGAGGGGAGGGAAATATATCCTTGGTGGTGGGGTCCGTTTGGAGGTAGCGGAAATGACGGCGGATGATGCGCTGTACATGGAGATTGGTGGGGTGGTAGGTGAGGACCAGTGGGGTTCTGTCCTGGTGGCGGTTGGAGGGGTGGGGTTCAAGGGCGGAGGAGCGGGAAGTGGAAGAGATGCGGTGGAGGGCATCGTCGACCACGACTGGGGGGAAATTGCGGTCCTTGAAGAAGGAGGCCATCTGAGTTGCGCGTTTTTGGAACTGGTCATCCTGGGAGCAGATGCGGCGGAGTCGAAGGAATTGGGAGAATGGGATGGCGTTTTTACAGGGGGCAGGGTGGGAGAAGGTGTAGTCCAGATAGCTGTGGGAGTCGGTCGGTTTGCAGTAGATGTCCGTGTTGAGTCGGTCACCTGAGATAGAAATAGAAAGGTCGAGGAAGGGGAGGGAGGAATCTGAGACTGTCCAGGTGAATTTGAGGGCGGGGTGGAAGGTGTTGGTGAAGTGGATGAACTGTTCAACCTCCTCGTGGGAGCACGAGGCAGCGCCGATACAGTCATCGATGTAGCGGAGGAAAAGGTGGGGGGTGGGGCCAGTGTAGTTGCGGAAGATGGATTGTTCCACATATCCTACGAAGAGGCAGGCATAGCTGGGGCCCATGCGGGTGCCCATGGCTACTCCTTTCGTTTGGAGGAAGTGGGATGATTGGAAAGAAAAGTTGTTCAGGGTGAGGACCAGTTCAGTCAGTCGAAGGAGGGTGTCAGTGGAATGGTACTGGTCGGTACGGCGGGAAAGAAAGAAGCGGAGGCCTTTGAGTCCTTCGTGAAGGGGGATGGAGGTGTACAGGGACTGGATGTCCATGGTGAAAATAAGGCGTTGGGGACCGGGGAAGCGAAAATCATGGAGCAGGTGGAGGGCATGGGTGGTGTCCCGAACGGAGGTGGGGAGTTCTTGGACTAAGGGGGACAGGACGGTGTCAAGGTATGCGGAGATGAGTTCGGTGGGGCAGGAGCAGGCGGAGACAATGGGTCGGCCGGGGCAGTCAGGTTTGTGGATTTTGGGCAGGAGGTAGAAGCGGGAGGTGCGGGGTTGTGGGACTATGAGGTTGGAGGCGGTGGATGGGAGATCCCCCGAGGTGATGAAGTTATGGACGGTCTTGGAGATGATGGTTTGATGGTGGGGGGTGGGGTCATGGTCAAGGGGGCAGTAGGAGGAGGTATCTGCGAGCTGGCGTTTGGCCTCAGCGGTGTAGAGGTCGGTGCGCCAAACTACTACCGCGCCTCCCTTGTCTGCTGGTTTGATAGTGAGGTTGGGGTTGCAACGGAGTGAGTGGATGGCTGCGCGTTCCGAGGGTGAGAGGTTGGAGTGGGTGAGAGGGATGGGGGAGTTCAGGTGGCGGTTAATATCGCGGCGGCAGTTGGCTATGAAGAGGTCGAGGGCAGGTAGGAGGCCAGCACGGGGTGTCCAGGTGGATGGGGTGTGTTGGAGGCGGGAGAAGGTGTCGTCAGAGGGTGGGCGGGAGTCTTGGTTAAAGAAGTAGGCACGGAGGCGAAGGCGGCGGAAGAATACGCTTTGGGGCATTGAGCCTGGCATTGATTTTGATGATGGGGAAAGTGCAGGGGAATTAGCGTGAAGATGAAGGAGTCTGCAAGCGTGTGAGCACGATGGTGTGGAGTATGTGGTGGAATTAGAGTCACGGTGGGTCATGTACATGAGAGTGAGCTCGACGCTGGCACAGTGGGAGTGGAGTGAGCATTTTGGTGGGTAAGGGTGCAAGGGAGTGAGTGTCACGGTGGGGGAGGGTGCAGTGAAGTGAAGTGGGGCCCTTGTAGGCAAGTAAGGTGACGGTGGGTGAGTGTGCGTGGTAGTGAGCGTGACTTAGGGGTCGTGTGCAGGAGAGGAAGCGTGATGGGGCGGCCGTGTATCGGGAGTGAGTGTAATAGTGGGGGAACGTGTGTGGGATGGAGAATGTGATGGGTTGAGCGCGGGCGAGGGGGTCTGATGGCCAGGCAGTGTGCAAGGGAATGATTTTGATGATGGGGAGTCTGCGGAGGACTGAGCGTGTCAGTGTGAAAGTGAGCACAGGATTTAGTGTGACAGTAGGCGAGCGTGTGGGAGAGTGAGTTTGGCATTGCTAAGTCTGGGGGGAATGAGGGTAATGGTGATGGAGTGTGCTACAGAGTTATCAAGAAGATGAGAGCATGTGCTGGGTGTCAATATGACGATGGGACTGTGTGCATGAAGTGAGTGTGATATTGGGGAAGTAAGCATGATGGTTAGAGATTGTGTCGGGGTGGAAGTGTCATAGTTGGGAAGCATGCGGGGCAGTGAGTGTGACAGTAGTTGAGAGTGCAAAGAGCGAATGTAACTGTGGGCGAGTGTACGGCACAAGTAGCGTGATGGTGTGGGAGTGTGCAGAGGAGTGAGCGTCACAATAATTGTGTGTGCAGGAGAATTACCGTGATGCTGGGGATTGTGCGGGGTAGGTAGTGTGCAGGTGAAAGATTGTGTGTGACCGTTTGGGGGGTGCAATGAAGTGAGCGAGACAATTATCTTGTGTGTGCTGTGTGCGTGCGTGTGTGTGTGTGATGCTGGCCAAGTGTTTGTGGGAATGACCTTGATAATGGGTGAGAGTATGAGGATGCAGCGTGTTGGTTAGGGAGTGTTTGGAGCAGTGAACATGACAGTGGCAGAGAGTATGGGGGAGTGAAAGTGACGATGGGAGAGGATGCGCGAAGTGAGCATGATGATGGGGCAATGTGACGACGAGTGAATATGATGATGATGGAGTGGGCGGGGGAGTGAGCGACACCATGCGGTGAGTGCATGGCAGCGAGTGAGACAACGTGGATGTGTGCAGGGGCAGTGAACGTGACTGTGACTGTGTGCAGGGGCGTGGCTGTAATGGTGAGAAGGCATGCAGGCGAATGAACATGAAGGTAGGGCAGTGTGTGAGCGTGATAGTGAGCGTCATGGGAGGTGAGGTTTGCAGTGGTATGAATGAAAAGTAGCGGAGTATGCAAGGCAGTGAACCGGAGTGGGGATGTGTGCCAGGGAGTGAGAGTGACGGTGGGGAGTGCGTAGAGAAGTGAGCATGAAGTAGCGGAAGCATGTCGGGAAGTGAGTGTGATGCTGAAACAGTAGGGGGGATGTGAGCATTATGGAGGGATTCAGCGGGTGGCTAAGCCTGACTTCGGGGAGTGGGCAGGGGAGTGAGCATGATGGTGGGAGAGGAAGCGAGGGAGTGAGCATTATGGTGATGAAGCGTGTGGGGAGTGAGAGTGGCATGGGGCGTTTGCAGAGGGAGCATGATGGTTGAGGAGTGTGCATTGGTTAGTGACTGTGATGATGGGGAGTGCGTGTTGGAGTTGGTGTGAATTTGAAAGTGTGTGCAGCTGGGAAAGCGTGCAGAATGTGAGCGTGATGGTGGAGGAGCATGTGGAAGAGTGAATGTGATGGTGGGGGAGTGGGTGGGGCAGTGAGCGAGACCATGATGATATATGCATTGGAGGAAATAAGACAGTGGAGGGTGTGCTTGGGAGTGATAGTTGTGACGCGGAGTGACTGTGATAGTGGTGGAATGTACTGGGGAGTAAACATGAGAGTCGAGGAGTGTAATGGGCAGTGAGCATTACGGCGGGCAGTGAGCAGGAAAGTGACTGAGATAGTGGGGAGCATTTCGGGGAGTGAGCATGATGGTAAGACAGTTTGTGGGTGAGTGAGCATGACCGGGGTTGAGAGAGAGTATTGGTGGGAAGGGATTCAGTGGAGTGAGTCAATTGTGGGGAAGAGTGCGAGGCAGTGAACATGTCTTTGGGAGAGTGTGATGGAGAGTAAGTGTGACGCTGCAGAGTGTGCAATCGAGTGAGCGTGTTGGTGGGGAGCATGTCGGGCAGTGAGCATGATGGTGAAGCAGTGAGCAGGGGAGTGAGCGTGATTTCCGAGGATCGTGCTGGAGAGTGAGTGGGATGGAGGGGGAGCGTGCATGGGAGTTAACGTGAAAACGAGGGTGTGCGTGAAGGAGTAAGCATGACGGTAGGTGTTTGTGCAGAGTCGTGACTGTGGTGGTGATGGAGTTTCCGGGGAGTAAGTGTGACGGTATGAGAGTGCCTGGGGGACTGGGCACATTGGTGGGGGAGTGTGCAGGAGAGTGAGCGTGTTGGTGGGGTGTGTGCAGTTCAGTGCATGTGGTGTTGATGGTGTGTATGGGGTGTAGTGAACGTGGCAACATGGGACTGTGCTGAAGAGTCCTTTTGTCAGGGTGAAGTGAGTAAGGGAGACTATGCGTGTGCGTGTCGGGGAGTGTGTGTGATGGTGAGTTTGTGTGTGGGGTAGTGAGCGTGAAGGTAGGCGGACATGTGGTGGAGTGAGCATGATGGCAATGGAGTGTGTCTTTAGCGAATGTGACGGTGGGCGAGTGTGTTGGAGTGTGCATGACAGTGTGGGCGTGTCCGATGGAGCGAGTATAACGGCAAGAGAGTGCTTTTTTGAGAGAGTGTGGAAGTGGAAGAGTGTGCTGTGCAGTTAGCCTGACGGTTGGGGGAGAGTGCAGATGAGGGAATGTGACAGTGGGGTGTGAGCAGCAGAGTGAGCACGATGGTGGCAGGCTGGGAGGTAAGTGAGCGTGACGGTGGATGAGTTTGCGAACAACTGAGCATGACAATGGGGGAGTGCAAAGTGGAGTAAGTGTGATGTGCTGGAGTATGTGGCAGAGAGAGCAGATGGTGCGGGAGTGTGCAGGGGAGTGAACGTGAAGCTGGCGGACTGTGCTGGGTAGTTAGCATTATGGTGGGTGTGTGTTGGGGGAGTCAGCCCTACTGAGGTGTGCTGTACAGGGGAGTGAGCGTGAAGGTGGAGAACTATGTGAAGTTATGTGACTATGCAGCTGTGTGTGTCGAGTGAGAATGACGGTGGGGGATTGTGCTGGGAAGTGATTGTGTCAGTTGTGGAATTTGTTGTTGACAGAGCGTGATGGTGGGGAGTGGTTTGGTTCTTGTGCATGATGGTTGAGGATTGGGTTGCGAACGGAGCATGATGCTACGGGTGTGTGAGGTCAATGAACATGACAGTGGGTGAGTGTGTTGTGAAGAGAGCACCCCAAACATGGCCAAGCAGAAGTTTCATATAGTTACGACATGACATGCAACCCTCAATACTCAATTCTGTGAGTGATCAGAACAAGCATGCTATTTGCTTTCCTTCCCACCATCCCACTTGTATTGCCACTTTCAGGCAGCTATGAGCATGCACGAACTTCCCTCTGTACATCAATGACGCTCAGTATCCCAACTTCCTCACATTTGACCACACAACATGCATCATCTCAAACCTGTCCAGTTAAAATCAATTTGCTATTTCACCACGCATCTTTCCAGTTGGTCTATATTCGGCTGCAATCTTTGTATCATTGTTCATTATCGCCAGCTCCATCAATGTTCTTGTCGTCTGCAGTAATTAGCTTTGCCACATCCTTTGGTATCTCTTCTGCAAGAATCTGGAACCAGGGGCAGAACATTCCAGTAAGTGCTCACTTATTCAAGATGGAGATGAGAAGGAATGTCTTCAATTAGAGTGCAGTGAATATATGGAAGTCTTATTGCAGAGTGCCTTTGAGGCTGGGTCATTACACGTATTGAAAGCAGAGATGGTTAGGTTTTAATTCATCAAGGAAACAAGGTGCACATGGGAAAGGCAGCAAAGTAGAATTGGACATCATCGGACTATCCACGAACTCAATGAATTGCGGAAATACTCCAGGGGGCAAATGGCCAAATTCCACTCCTACAGCTCATGGTCTTCACGTAGTCAGTTTGAAACACAATGAAAGATTTTATAATGGTATGGTTGACTGCTCACAAAGCTTCTTTAGAATGAGATTATTACACATTTCTTGACACTCATTTGATCTCGACAGGACCATTCTCTTGATGGCTCATTGACATGCTATTGCAAAAAACATACTCGTGTACAAGCCATTAGTTATCCAGTCGGGATATAGAACACTGTCACACATAGTTAGTGTACTTCTTTTGCTGCAAGTACATTCAATTTCCTGACTCAAACCATAGTTACATTATCAACGCTGGCTGGTGCCTGTAAAAGATTTACTGGTAATGATTACTGTCCCTTTCTTCGCAACGTGGTTGGACCTTTTTTTGGCTGTTTTGCCTGTCCTGCCTAAATCCCGACAACTCTTCAATGTTCACTTCCCTGCCACAGTCATTCTGCAGCCACATTTCGATAATGACAGTTCGAGCATATCTGTTCAATTCAGTTCATGCGGTCATCACATCTGCCTTGCTGAAATCCCGGGACTATCTTCGTGATTGTGGAGATTTAAAGGGATGGAAAGAGGTCACAGAGTTGGGGCAGGGGACGTTCAGGGCCTCGAGGATGTTACAGAGTTATCTATAGTTAAAAGCAGGCGACAATGCAGGTCGGTTAAAAAAAGTGCTTTGGATTGCGGGAACTTACACGCATAGATCTGGCTGGATTAGATTCCAGAGATAGGCATGGGTGCAGAAAGAGACAGTCAGATAGCGCCAGGCACAGACAGGAGTGTCTCAGAGAGAAGATGGGACGACCCAACAGAGGTATGGAGGGTTGTAGTGGCTGAAGAGGTTTGCAAATATAACAACGCTTTGTACTTTCCGGAGGTTAAATAGAAAGGAAGACTGTGGAGTCTGGCATGTTTTCTAAGCCAGAGACAATTACATATATAGGGAGGATCACACAAACTGGAGGAGGTGCCCTCAATACGGAAGGATGAAGGGGAGAATGAACATTCCTCAGATTGGGATGTAAGTGCTGCAGAAGAATATCGAGATAAGTAATTTGATGGAAAGATTGGATGAGTTGATATTACAAGTGAGTCTTGTACAAAACGGATATTCACAAGGATGAGTGTATGATACAGGTCAGGAATTCTGCAGTGACCTGTAGGGATTCCCCAACTAGGAAAGGTTGTAGGGGTTCCAATGATTGGGAATGTTGACAGGACTGGAAATGGTCACACAGAAAGGGAGGACATTAGAGTCTGCAGGAGTTTATGGAGACAGTGGAGGAGCTCGAGCAGCTCACAGATAGAGGAAAGGTTTTTGCCACAGTCGTAACAGACAACATAAAACATTGTAGAGGTGTGAGTTATGAAATAATTGAAAGTTTAATAGATCTGGAAGAGCGAGGAGAGGTACGGACGGTTAGGGAACAGAAGAGTTTTATGGGTTATAGAGAGCTGTGGAATGTAGATGGAGAGCAGCTGTTTGAAGGCAAATCCACGTTTGCTTTTAAAGAGAGGTCGATCAGAGTACAGGAGATACATGCTCCTGTTCAAATGAGGGGCAGAAATGGCAAGATTAGGGAGTCATGTATTACCGGTGAGATCATGAGATTAGCGAAGATGAGAAGGAAGAATGCCTAAGATGAAGGTGACTGAAGACAGAGGAAGCTTTGGAAGAACATCGGGAATGTAGGACGGATCTAAAGTGAGGAGTTCGGAGGGCGAAAACGGGTCATTTCCCAAAGCGTTTTATTCATGTATGAGGAGCAAGTGGGTGATTCGAGAAACGGTTCGCCCACTGAAGAACGAAGGAGGACAGTTATGCGTGGAGTCAGAGAAAATGGGTGTGATTTTTATCGCTTACTTTGCATCGGTATTCACTGAGGAGACTGACACGAGAGATGTTGAGGTGAGCAATAGATGTTACATTACTCTAGGTCAAGTCGGCATAATGATGGAGGAAGTGTTGGGTAGTTTAAAAGACATTGTGGTGTACAAGTCCAGAGGTCGGGATGGAATTGAAGGAAGCGTGAGAGGAATTAGGTCCGGCATTTAAATGTATTTGTTCTTTGTAGATCCTGGATATTAGAGAGAGGGAGAGCTTCAGACACTGATACACATTGCAAGTACTGGCTTAGGCTTGGAAAATGGGAAGTGATAGAGGGGCTGGAGGGGATTTCAGTAAAACAGGATTCTGAACGGACTGGAAGAGGTTACAGATGTAGGGAGGACTATCAGGTTGGTGGCGTTCGAGATATGAAGCGCTGCAGAGATCACAGGGAATCATACAGATAGGGAGGCTTTTAAGAGCAGGGGAAGGTAACAGAATGAGATAAAGTGTCGTGCCGGAATACGTTGAAATGCAAAACTTGTCATAACGCCAAGAATGTTTGTAGTCTTCTGAGGAGCATACAAGAATAGGAAGGGCTATAGACGTGGTAGTATATTACTTGATGGAAGGGTTTTGAACTGTAAGAAGTTGAAAAAATTGGTATGGTTGAATTGCAGCAACCTTGACAAAATGGATTATGCTTTGGTTTGAAGTTGGAGGTTACAGCGAAAGGCAGCAGTGTGGAGCTTGAGTCGGTTACACAGATAAGTAAGGTGGTTGAAGGTGGTTATGGACACAGGGAGGGTTGTTGGGATTGAAGCAGGTTATTGAGACAATGAGAGCTGTGGGGAATGAAGGACGTTACACAGATGGGAGTGTCGTCGGACTGAAGGAGTTTATGAAGACAGGGAGGGCTGTTTGATCTGAAGGAGGTGATAGGCATTACAGAGAAACATAGGTAAGAGGTGCAGTTCACCGGCATTTGACAAGACAAGCTACCCCACCATTCAATATGATTACGGTTGATCATCAAACTCAGTGCACTGCTCCTGCTTCACCCCGTACTCGGGTATTATCGTGATTGGTGGAATTTAGTAATACAGAAGGGCGTAGAAACTGGAGGAAGTTGTAAAGCGATATGGTGGTCTTTGGAGGCGGGATCAGGTGACAGATATTAGGAGGTTTTCAGACATGGGATGAGACAGGCAACGAGGATTATAGGAACTCATGTAGATAATTGAAGTCGTGTCATTAGTCATTATATCTAAATTAGGATGAACGTGTAAATGTTTATAGTGACGAAGGAGATGACCTGCATAGGGAGGGTAGAGGGACTGTCAGAGTTTGAGTGGGCTTTAGAGAGGAGGAGATTACAGTTATCACTCGGATTGTAGACACTAAACTACGGGTGAGGCAGGATAGCTCTGCACGGTATCCAGACATTAGTCGGATTGTAACAGCTGGAGAAGATAACCAAGGAAGGTCGGTTTTGTTTGCCGTGGTGGGGAAGGTTACATAGATCATGAAGGTAGTAGCAGCTTGACAGAGTAATAAAGATAGGGAACTTTTCCAGTTTTGGAAGGGGTTCCACTGATAGGGTTGGGTGACGAAACTGAGGAGTGTTTTCACTGATAAGGAGGGATTGTAAAGGCTGGAGAAGATTTCACCAATAGGAACAGATATAGGAATTAAAGGCAAATAAACAGACTTGGAGGTTTCTTTTGGGAGAAGAAGCTGCCAGGGTTAGGCAGGACTGTGGGGATTTACAGAGATAGGGAATATAGTATCTAAGTGGAGAATGCTACACAGATACAGATGGGGTTCGGGATTGGAGAAGCTGACACATCGAGGGAGTCTTCACTTTTTTTCCGGCGGCACTTGGAATGGGAGGAGTAAAAGCGAGGTCCAGAGACCCAAGTGAAAGTACATTTAGAACGACATAAAAGCTTACTTTATGAGTTCAGCGTTCTTCACTTCTTTTGTGGCGACAGTTGCAGTGATAGGAGCGACAGCGAGACCTGACACCTGACGGGAAGGTGAATTTTAAAAGGTATAATGGTTTAGCTCATCTATCGGCGGAGTGCACAATGAGCAGGAACAGTCACCGGACTGCTGGGTAAGGGATCCTTTATATTTAGGTGGTTGCTTTACCTGAAATACTACTTGTGCAGTGTCTTCCATCCGTTTTCACCATTTAAACAAAAGAAAAGATACTGTTCGCCAATTGATAAGATGACAAGTTTCTTTAGTGTTTTCTAGATTTTCAGTAGTCTCGTTACGAATTCAGAATATTGGGAATAGAGGTTATGGTGCAGTTGAATGTACCTGCTTCAGAATTGGGAGGCAAAGGTCACCACTAGTGTCCCTGCTGACTGCATCTGTGGGAAGTGCACCCAACTCCAGAACCTCAAAAACTGTGCCGCGGAACAGGAACTGGAACAGGGAGGTAGCCAAAGCTCAGTTAAAAGAAGAACATGGATGAATTATCGTCACTCGAAGGAACAGGAATGTGCATGCAGTGCAGGGATCCCCTATGGCCGTTCCCCTCAACAACAAGTACACCAGTTTGGATGTTGTTGGGGAGAGTCGACTTACCAAGGGTAATCAATGGGTCACAGGTCTCTGCCACAGCGTTAATCTCGGTTGCTCAGAAGGGAAGAGGGAAGAGGAGCAGAGCATTCATCTTTGGGGACTGTATATTGGGGGGAGGGGGTACAGATAGAAGGTCTGTAGGAGCGAGAGAAATCGACAGTTGGTGTATTGCCTATTAGGTGCCCGGGTTCAGAATGTCCCTAATTGTGGTCCACTTAGGCACCAACGACTTAGTTAGGAAGAGCACAGTAGTTCAGGAAGCATCCGCGGAGCAGTAAAATCGACGTTTCGGGCAAAAGCCCTTCATCAGGAATGTCGAGTAGGATGAAGACCAATCAAGTACGGTAATGGGAATTTGGAGTGGATTCGGAGGAGATAGGGAAAGTGTTAAATGAATAGTTTTGGTCAGTATTCACACAACAAAAAGAAAATGTGGTCGTAAAGAATACTGAGACACAGGCTAAAGACTAAGTGCGATTCAGGTGCATAAGCAGGAAGTGTTAGTAATTCTGGTAAGTGCAAAAAAAAGATAATTCCCTCGGCCAAATTCAATTTAACCTAGGATGCTCTGGGAAGCCAGCAAGGAGATTGCCAAGCCTTTGGCTTTGATCTTTTTGTCGCCAATGTCCACAGGAATAGTGCCAGAAGACTGAAGGATAACAAACGTTGTTTCCTTGTTCAAGAAGGGGAGTTGTGTGAAAACTGTAACGTATAGCCCTTTGAGCCTTACTTCGGTTGTGGATAAGGTGCTGGAAAGGATTCTAAGACACATGATTTATAGACACCGAGAAAGGAATACATAGATTAGGGATAGTCGACAGTGTAGTTCGTGCCTTTTTGTAGAATGTGGATGATTTCGAAAAGGTTCAGAGGAGTTTTACGAGCATGTTGCCTGACATGAAGGGAAGATCTTACGAGGAAAGGATGAAGGACATGAGGGTCTTTTGGTTAGTGCGGAGAAGTTTGAGAGTCGACTTTATTGAGACATAGGAGAAAGTGAGGACAGCAGATGCTGGAGACCAGAGTTGAAAAGTGTGGTGCTGGAAAAACACAGCAGGCCAGGCATCATCCGAGGAGCAGGAGAATCGACGTTTCGGGCATAAGCCCTTCGTCAGGAATGAAGCTGATATGCCAAGCAGGCTTAGATAAAAGGTGGTGGGGACGAAATTTGGAGGAGGGGCGCTGGGATTACGATAGGTGGAAGGAGGTGAAGGTGAGGTTGATAGGCCGGAGAGGGAGTGGGTACGGAGATGTCTGGAAGAAGATTGCATGTCAAGGGGGCGGTGTTGAATCCGCGAGTTGGGATTGAGATATGATGGGGGGAGGGGAAATCAGGAAGCTGGAGAAATCTACATTCATCTCGTGTGGTTGGAGGGTTCCTAGGCGAAGACATACAAAACAATCAGAGGGTTAGATAATGTTGGTGGGTGAAAGGGTTTTTCATCAGATGGTGGTGGTAGCACGAGGGAACGTAGCTTTACATTGAAGTCTGATAGATATAGGACACGTGCCACACACTCTCTCTTCTCCCCAGCGACACACAATCTCTCTTGCTCCCTACTCCACTGTCACTCTTTCTCTCTCACCTCCTCTGTAAGATACTGTCTTCCCTCTCTCCCACAATCTCTCACTCACTCTCCTTCCATGGCACACTCTCTCACTCATTCTACCTTACCGTATTCTCTCTTTGTCCGCCCTCTCTGCGATTCTGTGTCTCCTCCCCGCCACTTCCTCATGTTGTCTTCTCTCCACCACATTCTCTCAATCTCTCTCTTCTCCGTTACTACTCACTCTCTCTCCTTTCCAGCTGTAATTTCTATGTCTCGTCCCCGCCTCTCCTTCTCTCCACTTCCACTGCCACGCTCTCTCACCACCTCTCTCTTTCCAGCTCTGTCACTTTCTCTCTCTCCCCTCCCCTGCCACAGACGTTCACTCTAATGTTCTCCTCTATGACCACTCTCGCTCTCCTCCAGCTGACCCAGGCTCTAAGTCTCTCTTCGCTCCCGTGCCAGTCTCTCTCCCCTTACCTGCCACACTCTCACTCATCACTCCTCTGCCGCACTCACTCATCCTCTATCACTCCTCGAATGTCGCACTCTCTCTCTAAAACTCTCTTCTCCCCGCCAGACCCTCCCTCTACTCCATGCAGCACACTGTCTGCCTCTCCCTCCTCACCGCCACTCTCTCTGTCCTCCCATGTCACACTTGCTCGCACTCTCTCTCTCCTTCCCTATCACGGTGTCTTTCTCCTCCTTGCTACTCTTGTTCTCTCTCTTTCTCTCCTCGCTTGCCTCTCTCTCTCTCTTCTGCTGCCGCAATCTCTAACTCCCTCCTCCACGCCACAGTATCTCTCACTGACACTTCCCTGTTCCGCGCCCCACACCCCCCACCCCCGCAACACACACACATACACACACACTCATAACCGCTCGATTAAGTGCCAGTTCAGGAAGGGATGTGAGGTTGGATGAGGTGACAGTGACAAGGAATTGTGACACAATTTGATATGTCAGTGACAGGCATGGTTGCGAGGTGGATGCGCTGGTAGTGAGAAGAAGGAGTTTGAGGCTGACGGAGGTGTCAGTGACCAGGACTGTAGTCAGGTTGAATGAGAAGACGGTGACTGGGGCGGTTATGAAGTTGTAAGACTTGACAGTGACAGGTAGGGTTTTCAGTCTAGCTGAGAACACAGTGACAAGGAGCGTTTTGAAGTCTGAATGAGATGACAGTGACAGAGAGTGTTGTGAGGTTGGAAGACCTGACAGGGACAGGAACAGGTGTGAGGCTGGTTGTGGTAACAGTGACAGGGAGGGTTGAGAGGATGGATGAGATGACATTAAACGGGATGGTTGTGAACCTGGATGAGATTACACTGACAGGGTGGGTTGTGAACGGATGACATGACAGTGACAAGGAGGGTTGCGAGGCTGGATTAGGTGACAGTGATAGGGAGGGTTGTGAGGCTGGATGTGATAACAGTGACAAAGAGGAATTTGAGGCGGATGAGGAAAGAGTGATAGGTAGGGCTGTGTAGCTGGGTGAGATGACAGTGACAGGGAGCGTTGAGAGGCTGGATACGGTCACAGTTACAGAAAATGTTGTGAGGCTCGATGTGATTGCAGTGAGACGTCGGATTGTGAGGCTGGATGAGATGACAGTGGCAGAGAGGGCTGAGAGGCTGAGTGAGAAGAAAGTGATAGGGAGCCTTGTGAGTCTGGATGAGCTGACAGCGATAGAATGTGTTGTGAGGCTGGAAGGGATGGCAGTGGCAAGGATGGATGTGAGGCTGGATGAATGGCAGTGACATGGAGGGTTGTGAGGCTGGATGTGGTGACAGTGGTAGGGAGGTCTGAGTTTTAGGATGAGGTGAAAGTGACAGGGATGCTTATGAGGCTGAATGAGATGACAGTGATAGGGTTGGTTGTGAGATTGAATGAGGTGACAGCGACAGAGAGGTTTGTGAGGCTGAAGAGATGACAGTGATAGAGAGGATTGCGAGGCTGATTAAGGTGACAGTGGCAGGGACCGTTGTGAGGCTAGATAACATGACAGTGACATGGAGCATTGTGAGGCCAGATGAGATGACAGTGACAGGGACGGTTGAGAGGCTGGTTGCAGTGACATTATAGCAGGTCTGTGAGGCTGGATGAGCGAGGGTTATGAATGTAGTGACAATGACATGGACTGTTGAGAGGCTGGATGAGATGGCAGTGGCAGGGACGGTTGTGAGGCTGGAAGAGATGAAACTGACGGGGAGGGTTTCGAGGCTGGATGAGATGACAGTGACAGGGAGGGTTGTGAGGATGACTCGAAAGTGACAAAGAGGGTTGTGAGTCTGAATGAGATGACAATGAGAGGAGGTGTCCTGACGTTTAATGAGATGATTTTCACAGGAGGGTAGTGTGGATAAGGTGAAAGTCACGGATGCGGTTGTGAGGCTGGATGAGATGACGGATGACGATGATAGGGTGGGTTTTTAGACAGAATGAGGTGAGTGTCAAGGAGAGTTGTGAGGCTGGATGTGGTGACAGTGACAGCGAGGGTTATGAGGCTGGTTGTGATCTAGTGATCGGGAGGTTCTTGAGAATGGATGAGTTTATATTGGTAGTGATAGGGAGGTTCGTGAGGTTGGATAAGTTTATAGTGACAGGGAGAGTCGTGATGCTGGATGTGGTGACAGTGAGAGAGAACGTTATCAGGATGGATGAGATAACTGTGACAGGGAGGTTTGTGAGGCTAGATGAGCAGACATCGATAGAAAGGGTTGTAACTGTGATCAGGAGTTTTGTCAGGATGGATGAGGTAACAGTGAGAAAGAGGGATGTGAGTGTGGATGAGGTGACAAAGACAGGGAAGTTTGAGAGGCTGGATGAGCCGACAGTGACAAATGAGGACTATGAGGCTGGATGGGGTAACAGTATTGGGCAGCCTGTGATGCAGAATGAGGTGACTGTGCTATGGAGAGATGTGAGGCTGGATGAGACGACAGTGGCTGGGAAGGGTGTTATGTTGAATGAGATTAGAGTAATAGGGTGGGTTGTGTGACAGGCTGAGATGACAGTGATATGGAGGGATATGATGCTGGATGAAATGACAGTGATAGGGAGGGATAGGAGTCTGGCTGAGATGAAAATGACAGGCAGGTTGTGTGGATGAGGTGACAGTGACAGATACGGATGTGAGGCTGGATCAGATCACAGTGATAAGGAGCGTTGTGAGGATGGATGAGATGACAGTATAGGGAGGGTTGTGCAGATGAGGTGACAGTGACCGGGAGTGTTGTGAGGTTGGATGAGATGACAGTGGCAGATACAGTTGTGAGGCTGGATGAGATAACAGACAACGAGCTTTATGAGGCTGAATCAGATGACAGTGACAGGGACAGTCGTGAGTCTGCATCATGTGACAGTCACTGGGAGGGTTGGATGGATGGTGTGACATTGAGTGCCAGGGTTACGCGTTCGCTGCGACGACAGTAACAGGGTGATTTGTGAGGGTTGATGAGATGACAGTGATAGTGAGGGGCATGAGGCAGGATGGGATGACAGCAACAGGGAGGGTAGTCAATCTGGATGAGATGACAGTGATAGGGCGGGTTGTGAGGCTGAATGAGATGACTTTGACAGAACGTTAGTGTGGATGAAGTGACAGTGCCACATACGTTTGTGAGGCTGGATGAAACGAGAATGACAGGGAGGGCGTGTGGATGACATGAGAGTGACAGATACGGTTGTGAGGTTGGATGAGATGAGAGTGACGGGTAGAGTCCTGAGTCTGGATGAACTTACCGTGAAAGTGAGATTTGTGTTGATGAGGTGACAGTGGCAGGAAGGGTTTTGAGGTTGGATAAATTGACATTGATAGGGATGGATGTGACACTGAATGAGGTGTCTGGGAGAGTTGTGAGACTGGACGTGATTTCAGTGATGGAGAGGTTGGAGAGGCTGGATGAGATAACTGTGACAGGGAGGTTTGTGTGGCTAGATGTGCTGACATCGATAGAAAAGTTTATAACTATGATTGGGAGATTTGTGAGACTGGATGGTTTAACCACTCCACAATGACCATAAATTCAACTGAACCCGTTCCAACCACCTGCGCTTGGCCAAAGTCCCTCCAAGTTTTCTGATTCATGCATCTGTCCAAATATATTTAAACATTGTAACTCCCACATCTACCACTTGCACTGGAGATTCATTCCATACACGATCCGCTATCTGTGTAAAAAAAATGATCCTCATATATTTTTCAAAACTTTCTCCTCTTACCTTAAAATAAGTCTTAAGATTCTACACGCTCGCAAAAAAAATCTACATTCAACAGCTTTGTCTTATGACAGGAGCACACTGTCTCTGGACTCTCCTAATCTCAATTTTGCAGACTGATGGAGACAATGGCAGATGGGTGCACCGAAACAATCATTATCAGTAAAGAGACAGCGTTGGGAAAGCTACCAGCCTAAAGGTAGACAGGTCTTCTGGCCCGGATGTAATGCATCCTCGGATCATAAAAGTTGTAGCGTTGTAAATAGCAGATGCACTTTTGAAAATTCATTAAGTTTTGCTGGACTCTGGGACAGTTCTAACAGATTGTGCCTCTGCAAATAAGATGTCACTATATTAGTCTCGGGAGATCACTAAGGCAAAGTCAAGATTTCAGGTAATCTTGGCAAATAAGGTCAAAGATAATCCAAATGTAGTCTAAGAAAACACAAAGGTAGATAAATCTCCAGAACATGCTGCAGTGCATTTGAATGCATCGTGGGACATCAGGGAGGAAATCGCAGGGTTCCTTGGAGAGATATTTGTGTAATTTATAACTATGGGTGAAGTGCCTGATGAGTGAAGAGTGGCATGCGTTTTTTTATTGTTTAAGAAGCGTTCCAAAAAAGAATGGGAATTATATTAGAAGTCTGTGATTCGATGGGTAGCACGTATTTTGAGACGGATCTGAAGGATAGGATTTGCATGCATTTGGAGATGCACGGAATGATTTTGGATATTCAGCATGGTTTTGTGAGAGGGTCTCTCACAAATTTGTTTGAGTTTTTTTGATGTGTAAGCAGGAAGCCTGAGAAAGGCACAGTGGACTGAATTGTTTATTTGGACCATACTTAAACGATTGACCCAATTCCGCATCGTAGACAAATGAATAAACTTGAGGCACATGAGACTCAGGGTGAGCGTGTCAATTGCATACAGACAGCAATGGTTGAGGGTTGTTTTTCAGACGGAAGACCTATAAGCAGAAGCTCAGATAATTGCCCTTGGAGCTGAGAATGTTAAGCAGTGATATAGATTTTGTGTAAATTTGTTTCCAGGATATATAATTTTCAGAGAGAGAGACATTATTCGCCTTTATAAACTTTGTATTAACACCTTTCAGGTAATTAATGAATAATGCAATGTGATAACCTGAAGATTATTTTACTCTAAAGTTGTGAGCATTTTGTCCAATTTGAACAGCAGCGGGGTGCAGATTCAGCAGGTATTCACACAAAAGATTTGGATGTTACATTTTTAAGGAATGATTTGAGGGCTTTGGAAAATGGCAGGGGAGTTGGGACAGATTTGCAGCATCTCCTGAGGGAGAGAGTACAGCCCTAATGGACTGAATAGCCCCATCCCCTTTGCTCTGTGATAGTGCCCCATTCACTGTGAATGATGAAGACCATCCCAGGGCAGAGAGAGGGAGGGTCCCATCCCAGGGCAGAGAGTGGGCGGCACGGTGGCACAGTGGTTAGCACTGCTGCCTCACAGCGCCTGAGACCCGGGTTCAATTCCCGCCTCAGGCGACTGACTGTGTGGAGTTTGCACGTTCTCCCCGTGTTTGCGTGGGTTTCCTCCGGGTGCTCCGGTTTCCTCCCACAGTCCAAAAGATGTGCAGGATTAGGTGAATTGGCCATGCTAAATTGCCCGTAGTGTTATGTAAGGGGTAAATGTAGGGGTATGGGTGGGTTTCGCTTCGGCGAGTCGGTGTGGACTTGTCGGGCCGAAGGGCCTGTTTCTACACTGTAATGTAATCTAAATCTAAATCACTCAACTTACAATGGCACGTAACTGATTGACGGCTGTAGTCAAGATTAGAGTGGTGCTGGAAAAGCGCACTAATTCTGGCAGCATCCGAGGAGCAGGAAAATTCCGCTTGGGCCCCGGAGGGTCCCATCATCAGGAATGCGATTGGGAACCTCCGGGATGGAGAAATAAATAGGAGTGGGGTGGGACTGGGGAGAAGGTAGCCAAGCGTGCAATAGGTGGATGGAGGTGGGGATGAAGATGATAGCTCGGAGAGAAAGGTCGATCAGATAGGTGGGAATGAAGATTGGGAGGATAGGACATGAGAAAAGTACTGAACTGGTAATTTGGTACAAGTTGAAGGTGCGGGTGGTGGCGAAATGAGAAAACTAATGAAGTCCACATTGATTATCTGGGGTTGAAGTTATCCGAGATCATAAATGAGGTGTTCTTCCTCTTGGCGTCGGGCGGTAACTGAGTGGTAGTGGAGGAGACACAGGACCTGCATGTTTTTGGGAGTGTTGGCGAGGGAGTTGAAAGATTCGGCCACTCGACGGTGGGTTGATTGATGCGGGTATCCCAAAGATGTTCCCTAAAGCGCTCTGCGAGTACACGACCAGTCTCCCCAATGTAAAGGAGACCACATCGGAAGCAATGGATACAAGAAATGACATTTCTGAAAGTGGAGGTGAAACTTTCATAGCTGAGGAAGACTTCATTGTGGCTTCGTACGGATGTGAGGAGGGAAATGTGAACGAATGTATTGCAAAGACTGTGGAAGCAGGGGAAGGTGCCAGGAGGGGAAGGTGCATTGTTGGGGGGCGTGGCCCTCACCACGTAGTCATGGACTGAATAGTCTTTGCAGAAAGCGGATCGGTGTGTGGAGCGAAATATAATCCTGGTGGTGTGGTCCGTTTGTAGTTGGGGAAATGTCAGCGGATGATACGGTTTATGTGGAATTTGGTGGGGGATAGGATTAGGACTGGGGGATTCCGTCTTTTTGCAGTTGGAGGGCTGGGGTTTGAGGGCAGAGATCAGGGACGTGGATGAAATGCATTGGAGGGCATCTTCAACCATGTAGAATAGAAATTAGTCAAGCTATGCCTCAACTGAGAGCTACACTCTCTCAGAAGTGCAAAGGACCCGTTCTGTACTGGACCCTAAGTCGAATTCATACTCTCATCAAACAATATTTCTCCACCAACTAAAACGTTAAAACCTGTCAGTACAACAAATTTTTATATAACCAGCTCCATAACCAGCGGTTCTTAAACATTCCAGAAGCGTCCCTCGGGCTGGGGAACACCATTAACAACGAGGCCGATACAGCCACCATGCTCACGGCGATCAATCACATCTCTTCCATTCCTGTCGTGGTCGCGTCCACAGCCATTAAAGATTTCACATGCACCACGCGTGAAATCAATTCCTCCCCTCACTTCATTGATGACGTCACGCACCCTGCGTCATGACGCCTGTCATCGTCGCCAGCACTTCCGCCCCTACTCACGCCACTCTCTTGCATACTGCCGAAACGCCCTCCCACAGATCACCATTTCCACCTCTCAAGAACATTGAGGGGCAGATCACCTCTGCTAATGACTCCACCCTTATTGCCCTCACACCACGCATAATCCAGTTACAGGCTCCGCGCCCACTGCCAGGTACACACCCATACCAGGTCCTAGCTCCCACCCCTGCCGAGTTTTCCCCATCCCCCAGACCTCCTCCTCACTGAGGACGAATGGACAGTCTTCAGCAAAAGCCTTACCTTCATCCCCTTCCATCCACATATCAACGAATTCATTACGTGTCGTCACATCGACCATTTCAGCCATCACTGCCTCCGAGCTTATTTTTTATTTGAGGACTCCCAACCACCTTTGAAGGACCCCTTCTTCCTCCTCTAACAGACCCCATCCATCTGGACACCACGCGCTCGAGAATTACACCCCTCGATCTCTTTATTTCGAACCTGTCTACCTCCTTCCTCCACTTCTACCTCTCACTCTTACAACACACAGCCCTCCACTCCCTTGGCTCCAATCACAAACTCACCAGAAAAGGCGGTGAAGTGGTAGTGCGGCGCACTGACGTCTACACCGCTGAAGCCACGCGCCAACTTTAAGACAGCCCCTCCGTCCGCTTCCACGACCATGACCTCGTCCCCATGACCTAACAATTATTTCCGAGACCATGTGTAACCTCATAATTTGTGAACTCTGCACCACCTGATTCTACCTCCGGCCCAAGACTCACAAGCCCAACACAACCCAACCGACTCATTATCTTAGCTTGCTCCTGCACCACCAAATTCATCTCCACCAACTCTATAGTGTCGGATTACCCTCGTCCACGAATTTGCCACATATGTTCGAGACACGACCCACGTCCTCCACCTCCACCAAGACTTACGTTTACCCAGCCATCAATGCCTCATCTTTACCATGGACATCCAATCTCTCTACACCTCCATCCGCCATGACCATGGCCTCCATGTTCGCCGTTTCATCCTCTCCTGACGTCCCCACCAGTACCCATCCATTGACACTCTTATTCGTTTTGCTGATATGGTCCTCAGCCTTAACAATTCCTTCTTTGAATACTGCGACTTCCTCCAGATGAAAGGGGTAGCCATGGGCACCCACATGGGCTCCAGCTATGCCTTCCGTTTTGTTAGCTATGTAAACAGTCCACTTTCCGCAGTTACACCGGCACCAATACCCACCTCTTCCGCCGCTATATTGATGACTGCACTGGCACCACTCCAAGCAGTTAATCAACTTCACCCACACTTTCCACCCGATCTTAAATTCAGCTGAACCATCTCTGACACCTCCCTCCCCTTCCTGGACCTTTCCACATCCATCAACGACAATCAACTCAACACTGACAAGTTTTATAAACACACCGACTCCCACAGCTACCTGGATTACACCTGCTCCCACCCTAACTCCTGCAAAAATGCTATCCCGTATTCCCAATTCCTCTGACTCTGACGTATCTGCTCACAGAAGAACCAGTTCCTACTATACAACATTCCAGATAGCGTCTTTCTTTCAATACCGTTATTTCCCCTCTCATGTCGTTGACGATGCCCTCCAAAGCATCACAACCACTTCACGCTCCTCCACCCTAAAACCTCACCCCTCCAATAGCAACAAGGACAAAATCCCACGGTCCTCACTTTCCACCACCCCAACCTCTGCAGAGAGGATGATAGGATATAGGAGAATTCTGGAGCTCAAATGAATAAAATCGGCATTAAAACCAAAGGGATGCATTTTACCCAAGTTAAAATGACGTGATGATCTTACAACTTGTGTCAAAGTTTCGCGCTGGAAAGGCAGAGCAGATCAGGCAGCATCCGAGGAACAGGAGAATTGCTATTTTAGGCATAGGCTGTAACTCAGGAATTTATGTTACGGGGAAGAGGGCGGATAGTTAAATAGGAGGAGTGTGTGTATCTGGGGGCAGTTATCTGGGGAGGTGATTGGTAAATGCCGGTGCTGGGACGATGGTGATAAGTCGGACAGCTTGGTGTACCGGATAAGTGGGAAGGTAATTGGACAGGGACAGCAGTTCAAAAAAGCGGTGCCGAGTATCTGATTGGATTTGGGAAAAGCGGGGGAGGGGTGATAAGGAAAGGTAAGAAATTGACATTGATGTCGTGTAGTCGTAAATTCACAATGTGGAAAATGTGGTGATCTTCCTCCAGGCGCAGGGTGTCTTGGATGTGGTGGTGGAGGAGGCCCAGGACTTTGCACGTCATTGGCGAAGTGCGAAGGACAGTTGAACTGATCAGCCGCAGGGAGCTGAGGTTGTTTGGTGCATGTGTCCTCGAGATGATCTCTGAAATATTCCACGAGTTGGTGTCCTATCTCCCGAAAGTAGAGGAGGTCACATTTTGTTTGGATGTGCATGACAACGTTTAACAGATGTGGAAGGATGCTTTGGGTCCTTGGATGGATATGTGGGCGGATGTGTGGGCACAGGTCTTACATCACTTGCGGCAGCAAGTGAAGGTCTGTGTGTGAATGTTGGTTTGTTGGGGTTTGTGGGCCGAACGACGAGTCATGGAGGGAATGTTCTCTGCAGAATGCTGAAAGGGGTGGGGTGGGAAATATATTTTTGGTCTTGGGATCTGATTGTACGTCTTTGAAATTGCGCTGGGCGATCCGTTGCATCTAGAGGTTGACTTGGTGGAAGGTGATGAACAGGGGGCGTAATTAGATTACCTACAGTATGGAACAGGCCCTTCGGCCCAACAAGTCCACACTGACACTATGAAGAGTAACCCACTCAAATCCATTCTTCTACATTTACTGCTGACGAACGCACCTAACACAATTGGCAATTTATCATGGCCAATTCATCCTACCTGCACATCATTAGACAGTGGGAAGAAACCAAAGCATCCGGAGGAAACCCACACAGACACTGGGAGACTGCAAACTCCACGCAGCATATGCACTACCTGGGTGGTGACGAGCATTTTGATGAGGAGCATTTACGCAACAAACTGAAATCAAGAGAAATATTTACCTTTTGTATTCATCTTGCAGTGACTGCGTTTTTTTGTGAACTCATTCTCCATGATTTTCTCCATGAACAGTTGAGACCGGGGTCTCAAACATATGCGTTTACAATAAGCAGAGTCAGCAGAATCCGAATATCATTGGCATTTAACTGTGGACGAAAAATGTTGGTATGCTCGGTGTGTGGAAAATATCTTCAATATTTTTGGAATGTGAAAAGCAGAAATATGTTCAAATTCCTTTTTAGATCGCCCTTGGACTATATGCGCAGTTGTGGGTCCTGCAGCTAAGGACGGAGACACCGGTCTGAGATGGAGTGCACATTCGTCCAAATTACACCTCGTCTATTTGTTCAAACTATCATATTTACTCGCAATTGCCCTGTTAATGACTTTAACCAATAAACGCATCATTCTCAATTACCTGCAAACATCCTTTTAAAGTTGGTTATGGCCTCGATTCCAACACATTTCCAGGAATTCTGAAGTCCATGTTGAGTTTCGGGTTACAAACGGCTGCATTGAAAGACGAGATGCTGTTCCCTGAGGTCCCATTGAGATGCATTCGAACGTTTCAGGAGGCTGAGGTCAGTATCGGTGCTGGAATACAAGGGAGACAGGCAGGAGGCTGGAAGAACACAGCAAACCAGGCAGCATCTGGAAGTTGGAGAAAGCAGTCCTGAATAAGGCTTCCAGTAGAAACATCGACTTCTCCACCTCCTGATGCTGCCAGGCTTTCTGTGTTGTTGCAACCTCCTGCCTGTTTACATCAGTGCAGGTGTGAGCAGACAACAAAGTGATATCTGTGTGTAACTTGGTTCACTGAGAGTGCTTTGGATATTGGCTGAAAACAGAATGTGAGTGGAGACAGGAGAAGGTTAAACTGAAACTCAGTTTTAGTTCGAGATTTTCAAAAAGTCAGACAGTCCCAATCGGAACCGCCAATTTATAAATGACACCTGTGGAGTATTTTTAACAGTTTTTACAGTATAACGTATCAGCTGAAGTAAAGATCGGGGTGTTTGATTATAATAGAAATGTTTTTGAAATGTGCGAAGATTGCCAGCAAATTTAAATTCTCTTACTGGGATTAACTAGTTCGATTTAGAGAGAAGACATGACAGGAGACGTCTGACTTGTGGTGTGTTCCTTTTCCACAATGTGTCCCTGAAGGCTATGTGTGCAAGTCATGTGTCCATCTGCAGCTCCTGGTTAACTGATTTTCACATCTAGAGGTATCGGTGGATACACAGTAGAGTGTATGCAATACCAAGAATGTCATGAACAGTATTTTTACGAGTTGGTCACATTGGAGGTGAGGGTTACACGTGCAGAAATGGAATGGATGGCCATCAGACCAAGTAAATGCCTCAGGAAGGATCATCCCCTGCTCAAACAGACATCTCACTTAGGAATCTGGTTGAGGGGGAAATGGGTGGGGTGGCCTCTCAGGGTAAATCAGCAACAGCCAGGTTCATGACATTATATGTGGCTCTGCTGCTCAGAACAGCTGGAATTGGAGTGGCAAGACAATAGTGACAGGGGGTTCAGTAGTTAGGGGGATAGAGAGGCCCTTCTGTTGCGGCAGACCTGAATCCTGGATGCTATGTTACCTCTTTAGTACCAGGGTCCGAGATATCATGGAGCAGCTGACCGAAATTCAGGAACCGGTGCGTAAACAGCCAGTAGTCGTGGAAAACGTAGGTAACAACGACATCGCGAAACAAAGGGACAAGGGCCTAAAAGCTGAATATATGGAGAGCAGAGACACATTAAAACATAGCTCTGTCATGTAATAATTTCAGGAGAGATCAGCTGGATGTGTGGCTGGAGAAATGGTATGCCGGAGATGGGTTTAGATTCCTCAAACATTGGAACCGTTTGTGGGTTAGGTGGGACCTGTGCAACACTGACCGGTTTCCCTGGGCAGAGCTAGGACAGATAATCTTTTAGCGGCTTTTGCCAGTTCCTCTTGTGAGGTGTGAAACTAGTCTGACCGGGGATGGGAACCAGTGTACAGGCTTAAATGAGATAAGATAAGGAATGAGATCAGAGTCAGATAAGGAAATGGGACGTATAATATTAGTTAGTGATATAGTTAGCGGCTCAGAAAGCCAAAAGGAAGGAGGATTAAACAAGGATTGAGTCTTTTTTCATACATCAATCCCAACATCTCAGGAATCAGAGTCAATAAAATATGGAGTTGGAAAACAACAGCAGGTCAGATAGTATCGGAAGTGCAGAGAAGTTAAGGTTTCAGGTCTGGACACATTGTCAGACCTGATGAAAATTCCTGACCTGAAATGCCTAACATGCTGCCCTTGTCTAGCTCCACATTTTGCCGATTCTGAATTTCAACATCTGTCTTCCTTAACTATCTACAGATCTCAGGACTCAGTGATCCTCTTTTACACATTCTCAACAAACCGGGTAGCCTTCCTTCCGAAAGGAGAACGAAAGTCCACACAGTACTCCCAGTGTCCTCTTACCAAAGTCCTTCCAGAAAGATATCACTGCTCCTGCATTTGAATCTTCTCGCTATGGAGGCTACATATCATTTGTATTCTCCAGTGCTTGCTGCTCCTGCCTGCTTCCTAACAGAGGGAATCGCAGAGAAACACAGAATAATTTGTCGTCTGAGTCTCGGATAAAAAAAATGGTCGGCACTACATCCCCATCTATTCCATGCTGGATATCAAACACCTGTAGTCCCATCTTCCGACATTTCGTGTGTAAGCTATATTATAGTGTGAACCTGGTAAAGCACAGCTGACCAGGAAGCACCGAGGAGGAGGAGATTCATCGTTTTTTGGGCATAAGCAAGTCATCAAGAATTTGTGGTGTGGGTAGGGGAGTGGAAGACAAATGGGAGCGAGGCAAGGATGGGGGAAAGGTTGCTGCGAGCGTGATATATAGATTCAGGCGGGGGTGATGGAAAGCGGTTGGAACAGAGAGTGGTGCCAACAGGTGGGAAGGAAGATGGAGAGGTGGGACCAGTGTTGGATTGTTTAATCGGGCAACAGGAGGGGTGTTGATTTCACCAATTTCATCATCTCTCTGTCCTCAACTTCCCTTTTGAACTGTCTCACCTTTCAATCGCCCATCCCACCTTATGGATCCTGTCCAAAACGTTGATGCTACTGCTTCTCGGATGCTGCCTGATCTGCTTTGATTTTCGAGCACCACACTTTTCGACTCTGACCTCCAGCACGTGGCGTCCTGACTATCTCGTATATGATAGTGCCTTGTGTGATCATCTGAACAATTGTTCAAATCTACAATGTTTCCTGCATCTGTCACCATTTCATAACCTGCCAGACCTGCAGATTTCCACCATTTTGCTGAAGCAATTGGAGTCATCGAGTTGTTCAGCCAAGAAACAGACCCTTCAGTCCAACTCATCCTTGTCAAGGAGATATCCTTAGCTGATCCAGTCCAATTTATGAGCAGTTAGCATATATGACTCTGAACGCTTTCTATTGAAGTACTCAGTCAGACGCCTTTTAAATGTTGTAATTTTACTTGCATTCATCAGTCATCTGTCAGCTCATTCTCTACACACATCAGCCTCTGAGTGAAAAGGTTGCCCCTCAGGTCACATTTAAATCTTTCCGCTCTCACCTTTAAACTGATGCTCTCTAGTTTTCACCTCCCCACACGATGGGTGTGCGGGGAATTAAAGGCCCTAATCATCCAAATTTTATGTTCTCCTCTTTCAGAGAACCCCATCCGTCTCTGACACTCCAGGGAAAAATCCCCAGCCTGTTCATCCTATCCCATTAACCCAAGATCTACAAACTTAGCATTAAGTTGTTAGATATTTTCTGAAGTCTTTCACGTATGGCAACACGATCACAGAAATGTACAGAATGGAAACAGACTCTTCGGTCGAATTTGATCATGTGACCAGATTATGCTGGACACACACCACCATCTGCATAAGGGATGTTTCCCTTCGGAACCCTTTTAGACTTTCCACTCTCATGTTAAAGTTATGTCCTTTAGTTTTGGATTGCCAAACCTGGGGAATAGAAAACATTATCTATTCACCCTATCCATTACTCCTCATGATTATACAAACTCCTACAAGATCACCCCATTGCCTCCAGTGCTCCAGGAAAAATTGCATCGGCCTATTAAGTCACAACCTATGATTCAAATGCGTCAACACTGGCAACACCCTTGTAAATGTTTTCTGAACACTGGCAAATTGTCCAATACCTTTCCTATAGCAGGGGGACCAGAACTGAAGGCAGTATGGGCGTTTCAAACCTGATCAAACCAATGTTCTGTACAACTGAAACATGGTCTCCGAACTCCTACACTCAATGTACTGACCAGTAACAGCTACTGTGCTAAACGCTACATTCACTGAACTGCCCATCTGCAAACGCACTTTCGAGGGACTATGATCCCACATTTTATAATCTATTTGGTCAGCAACCCTTCTCAGATACTTACCTTTATGAGGATGGGTCCTACCTTGGTAACGTCTTTCCTAAATCAATGAGACGGGAATTGACCTCACCAAGGTCCTGTACAGCCACAACGTGACCTCCCAACCCCTATATAGAACACAGCACAGTACAGCCTTCAACCCACTACGTTGCACCGACCATTTATCTTCACCTAAGAACAACCTAACAGACACACGCTTCAATTTACTGCCATCCATGTGCTTGTCCATCAGTCACTTAAATGTCCCTAATATCTCTGAGTCTACTACTACCGCAGTCCACGCACCCACCACACTCTGGATTTATCCAGTGATAGAATCCCTAGGTGTCCAACCTGGCCGTTCGCCCCACACCAACGATATGAACAGAATCCCATCCAATCTCTGAAGCCTTACATTTCCCACAGCTAATCCAACGGACCTGCACTTCTTTTGAGTATGGGAGGAATTCAGAGCACCCAAACGAAGCCGATGCAGACAAAGGGGGGATGTGCAAACTCCACAAAAACTGAGATATAACCCAGATCCCTTTCTTGTTTAGTGCACTGACCAATAAATGCAAACATGCCAAATGTCTCCTTCAACACCTGATCTCCCTGAAACTATACTTTCCAGGAACTATGCAGTTGTTCTTTGCTCTTCCGAGGAATTGAAAATGATTGGATTCCCTACAGTGTGGAAACAGGCAATTTGCAAAGCCCATCAAGTCCATATCGACCCTCTGAAGAGTAACTCATCTCACTCTGACTAATGCGCCAAACACAATGGACAATTTAGCAACGCCAACACACCACATGAACTTTTAGCAACCCGATTAACCTGGGTGTCAACGTTCAGAGGTGTATGCACCAGGCAACCGAGATCAATATGTTCATCTGTATTGACAAGAATTTTACCATTAACAGAGTACTTTGCATCCGTATTACTTCTTTTGAAGTGAATCACGTCACACTTTTATGGATTAAACTTTATTTGCTATCTCTCAGCCCATCTTACCTCTAACCCTCTATAACCCAGAACATCCTTTGGCACTGTATAACACTGCCTACGTTAGTGTCAGCCGGAAATTTACTAAACTCTCATTCTAAGCCCATATTCAGCTCATTTCTAAAAAAAAACAGCAGTGGCCCCAAAACAGATCCGTACTACACAACACTGCAAGTGTTCTTCAGGACGAACATTTCCCATCAACCACCAACGTTGTGCCTGCTTTCAGCTTGCCAATTTTTGATCTGAACCGATAAATAACTTCAATCCCGAAACTCCGTAATTTGTACAATAGCCTACCGTGTGGAAGCTTATCAAACGCCTTACTGAAGTTCATATACGTCACATCAACCAGTTTACCTTCATCAATCTGATTGTCGCCTTCTCGAAGAACCCAATAAGCTTAATGAGAAACGACCTACACTTGGCAAGGCCGTGTTGACTATCCCTAATCAAATTATATTCCTTTCCAGATAATTATAAATAAGATCTTTCATAACCATTTCCAACACAGTACCCACAGGTGAAGGAAAGTTCACTGGCTGATAATCGCCCTACTCTGCTTCTTCAACTAGGCAACAACATTTGCTATCCTCACGACGTCTGATACTACTCCTGTCGGCAATGATGACATAAAGATAAAAGCCAAAGTCTCTGCAACCTCATACCTGCTTCCGAGAGAAACCGATGATAAATCCCATTCGGCTCAGCGGTCTTGTTTGTTTTCAGATGTGCCGAAAGTGCTAAAAAAAACTCTTCTTTGTCAACCTCAATCTCAACTAATCTTGTAACATTTGTCTCCGTTTTGACACTAACATGGCCCTTTTCCATTGTGAATACTGACGAAAAATATCCATTTGGAATTTCCTCTATGTCCTCAGATGTCAAGCACAACTTTCCATGATGATCTTTAATTAGCCCTTATCTTATACGAGCCATTTGTTTATTCCTAATGTCCCTATGGAAGGCCCTCAGATTTTCCTTGATCCTATCCACCAACAAATTCTCATGTCCACTCCTGGCTCTTCTTCGCACTCCCATTGTCCTGGAATTCACCACGTTTTGAATAGTGAATTGCACAGATGCTCAACACATTAAGACAAGTACATTCTTGTTCATGAGAATAAAATAGAATCCCTTGCGCGCAAAAACATGTTATTCATCCAACGAGTCTACAACAACCCTCTGAAGATTATCCCATTCAGAACCACTCATTCCCTGTATCCTTGCATTTTCCATAGGTAATGGCCTGACCTGCACATGCATGGACACTGTGTGCAATTTTATCAGGATAATAAGAAAATTGAAAGTTTACAGAGTTGGACAAGCACTTCTGTTCATCAGGAAAACACGCAAGTGCGGTGGAGTTAAAAAAATAAGCGAAATTGCAAATGAGACAACTGGAGTTGGAAGATAAAGGAAGTGAGATACGAATTTAATGCCGTGGAAGAGGCAAAATGGAGGAAAGAGAGTAATAAAGATAGAGAGCTTGAACATCCTTATTTGCAGATTGAATACAAAACTGAACTTAAACGAGTAGAGATGATGGCAACAGAAAGGTTCAGTGAGGAGGAAAGTGATATTAAGCAAATCTATGATAGCCAAAAGTCGGATAGGGAGAGTTACAAATATTTCAAAACATTCCCAAAATCCATTGAAAAAGATGTCAAAGGCTTATTTTCCCCATATCGTTTGAGAAATTCGCGAGGCAGATGGAGAGTCCAGAGACTGTGTGGGCCATATTAATTCAGACCAAGTTGGTCGGCAGTGCCACTGAGTGGCTTGCTGCACTCTCAGATGATGTGTCAAGAAGTTAAGAAGATGTCAAGCAGATTATGATGAGGCTCTACGAGTCGGTACCAGAAGTATATAGACAAGGGTTCAGAAATGGGAAGGAGGAACTAAGTTTGATTCATATTGAGTTTCAAATCATTAAATGTAACAACCTCGATAAATAGTTGAAGGCATTAAAGATAGAAAAGACTACGCGTCGAGTAGAGAGGTTATTTTGGTGGTGGGGCTAAAGATTCACTTCCAGAAATGCCAAGAGCTCGTATAAAAGAATGGAAAATTAAAACAGTGAGAACAGCTGCAGAGATGCCTGGTCAATATGTATGAATTAGTAAATCACTTGGAGGTCGCCACGGATGATGTTACTTAACCAGGTAATGAAACTTCTGGATATCAAATCTACAGCTCAGCGAGCAAACCCACACCCTTAGTAAATAATAATTCGCTTCTAACAGGAATTTTAGTCCGTGGGTATAGAAATTTTGAAAGACGGAGATCCTTCTGAGAAAAACAAAGATTGGATCACACTGGGAATAGTTAACCCAAGGTGAAAAAAATAAACCTAAGAGGGTAAAAAGGAGGTGGAAGACCTCGGGTGTTTTATTCCTGTAATAATGTGGGACAAACAAAGTCACAGTGTTCGTCGTTGACGAAAGGCACTGTGAAAAATGATGTGGAAGAAGAAGATAATCCAAAGAGATTAATAAAGTCAATGAAGGAAATATCAAAGGAAGTCAAATAGATGGAGGAGAGTCTACAGCCGAGGCATGGGTTAGGTATTGAGTTCTTGCCTGATATCTAAAGTTTCCTCATGAAGAACAGGGGCAGAAGTGAAATAAAACAAAATAGTGAGAGACACAGCATCTAATGAATCTATAATAGTAAGTGATGGATGAATTAAAACTATTTTTAATATGTAACCAGAGAAAGTGGTTATCTATGGGATAGATTGAAAGAGAGTTAACATTCCCAGTTTGCAAGATCAGATTGGAATTTCTACTCAGGGTGAGGAAGAGACAGTGACAAATATTGAAAGAGTGTCTATTCCAGGAATACACTTTGTTCTTGGGGAAAAGAAAACTATCAGAAACTCCGTATAGTGGAGAAGCCAAAGAAAAATCAGGGAAATGGCGAATTAGAAAAAAGGTAGCGTGGAATGTTTTCGGACAGTGTGGTCAGAAGATCCCAGAGCCATAAGTTCAGGCAATAAGGAAAACTCACGTGAGACCCAGAACTTAAACATAGAACATTACAGCACAGAAGAGGCCTTACAGTATTCGATTTTGTGCTGACCTGACAAACTAATCTGAGGCCAATCTATCCTCCACCAGTCGAGGAGGAGGAGTTGAGATTCATTTAGCTGACATATTGTTTCATGAAATGATAAGGTAAGAGCCTGAACAAGGAGAGGGCAATGCAGTGGTGTTTAGCCCTGAACGATTACAGGAGTTACAAGGAAATGATGAGCCATTGCAAGATTTGTATAATAAACCCAATTTTGAAAAGAAATCTGAATGTGTTCCGAAGTGTTAAAATGTCACAGATAGAATCCGAACTTGAAAGTGGAGATAACGGCAGTTTAGGGCAGAAGAGAAAGGGGTGGAAGACTACTAGATTGCCATGCCGGTAACATGCAGATATAAAGTATTATTGGAGCACAGGAATTAATATTAGGAAGTCATCTAGGAGTGAGGTAAACATAGCCTACGATACAAAAACACTTCTATTGGTCTGGGCTGTACAAAGATGCAGTTCAATTTGTACAGACATGTCATATATGTCAGGTCGAAACACCACATACATTAAAAGAGCCATGGCCTTTAGACATGAAACCGGACTGGTAGTGGGCGGCACGGTGGGCGGCACGGTGGCACAGTGGTTAGCACTGCTGCCTCACAGCGCTAGAGACCCGGGTTCAATTCCCGCCTCAGGCGACTGACGGTGTGGAGTTTGCACGTTCTCCCCGTGTCTGCGTGGGTTTCCTCCGGGTGCTCCGGTTTCCTCCCACAATCCAAAAGATGTGCAGGTCAGGTGAATTGGCCATGCTAAATTGCCCGTAGTGTTAGGTAAGGGGTAAATGTAGGGGTATGGGTGGGTTGCGCTTCGGCGGGGCGGTGTGGACTTGTTGGGCCGAAGGGCCTGTTTCCACACAGTAAGTAATCTAATCTAATCTAATCCTGACTGACGCCTGCTATCCGGCGGTCCCCAGACTGATGCTGTTGCCGGAGGCCTAAAATTTGGAAACTCAATAGACTGGTGCTGCTGCCTTAGACCTCATAACGGGAACATCACACACTGGTATTACTGCCTGAGGCCTACACATTGGAACTACATAGACTGAACTACTGACTGAGGCCTGCGATCCTGAACCCGGCAAACTGATGCTGCAGCCTGACACTTACCATCTGGAACCCCACGGACAGGTCGTACCATTACGTTTCTGCGAATATCTAAGGCTTGGGTTGTGTTTGGAATTGTTGGTCGGTTCACTGATCTGACTGGTTATTTTGCAAATGTTTCATCTCCCAATTGCACCTGCATTGCAGTGTCCCTGCTGGATGAAGCATTGTTGGAGTGATCTGCCCTGAATTGATCCAATTCTGTCTGCCATGGCCAGTGGTTGTATTTCCAGTTTTGTACTGTTGTGGTCTGCAGATGAGGCTAATGTTTTTGTTCATGGAAGGTAAACAAAGTGTTTAAAAATCTTTGTCCGGAGTCTGCGGCCTGCACTTTAACTTCAGCGAGGGAAGACAGAACCAAGATCGGGGGTTGCTGGGAAGGTAATCAAAACGTTTTAAAGGCTGATACACTCGGTCAGCGGCTGAACCCGAGACACTACCTGTGTAGTGCTCCCACCCGCCCTCCTCCTCGAAGCAAAAAAAGAGACTCTGGGATAAGGTAGGGATTTTGGCAATTTATGGTAAATTGTATTTTAAAAATCCCTTTTCGTTAACTTACTCTCAATTTCAACAAATGTTAAAATGAGAAATGGCAGGACATGTTAGAGCCATATTGTGCTCCTCTCGCTCAATGTGGGAGTTCAGGGACACAGCTGTGTTCAGTTGTAGCTCTTGATGAACTGCATGATGGCTGTGGAGCTGCGGATGGACTCACTTTGAAGAATACACAATGGTGTAGTGGTCAGGAATAGTAGACTAGGATTATTGATGGAGAAAGGGAACGGATGACCAAAAGGCAGAGAGCGAACAGGACGTCAGTATAGATGTCTTCTGTGGTCATCTCCCTTTCAAATAGGGAAACCGTTTGTACACTGTTGGGGGAAATGCTTTACGAGGGGAAGGTAGCATCAGCCAAATTCATGGCATCTTGGCTGTCTGCTATACAGAAGAATGGGGAAATAAAAATGGAAGGGCTATAGTCAGAGGGGATTCAATTGTCAGGGGGCTAGTTAGATTTTTCTGACGTCAAAATCTCGGCTTCTGAATGGCATGTTGCCTCCCAGGTGCGAGCCTCAGGGTTGTTTTGGATCGACCACAGAAATGTTTCAAGGGGAAGTGTGAAAATCCAGATGTCGTGGCGCATGTAGATGTAGGTACATCTACATGATATAGGTAATAAGGGGGATGAGGTCTTACACGAAGAATTTATGGAATTTGGAGCCAAGATAAGAAGACTGACCTCAGAGGTAGTATTCTCAGGTTTGCAAACCAGTACTCCGTGTGAATCAGTGTAGGAATGATCGCATATTCAGGATGAATGTGTGATTTGAGAGATGGTGCAGGAGGGGGGCGTTCAGATTTGTTGGACAATGCGAACGGTTCTGTGGGATGTGGGGCGATTGCAAATTGGATGGTCGACAGCTGGGCCGGACTGGAACTAATGCCCTTGGGGTACTTTTGCTCATGATGTTGGGAAGCGTTTAAATTAATGTGGCAGCGGGCTGGGGACTAAATGCAAAGGTTACTGGACAGTAAGAAGGTAGTAATTAAAGCCTGTAAGGCACAGGGAAATGACGTCAGAGCGTCTAAGGGGACGAGTATGCAGAAAGCGATCAATGAACGTAGAGTGACTGGTGTTCTGAGGTGCATTTGTTTTGATGCAAAAAGTATAGAAGGTAAGGCAGATGAACTCAGGGTTAAGATTAATGCTTGGGAGTAAGATATTATTGATATTACTGTTGAGGAAAGGGCATGATTGGTAACTAAATGACCAAGGATATCGATGCTTCAGGCAGGTTCGAGAGGGAGACAAAAGGGATGAAGAAGTCGCATTCCTGGTCAAAAAAGATATCAAGGCTGTGCTGAAGGAGGGCAATATGGAGGACTCGAGCATGAGACAATATTGGCAGAACTGAGAAATAGGAAGGGTGCGGCTACAATCTTGGTGCTGTACTACAGGCTCCCCCATAGCGAGCATGAGATGACGGTACAAAGATGTAATCGGATTATGGAAAGATGTAGGAGCATCAGAGTAGTGATGAAATAGATTTTAATTTTCCAAACATTAAGTGGGATTCACTTTGTGTTAGAGGATTAGATGGTGTAGAATTTCTAAGGAGCAATCAGCAGTGTCTGTTAGGGCAGTATGGAACTGGTCCAATTCGTGAAGGGGCCATGCTGGACCTGGTGTTAGGAAATGGAAACAGCCAGGTGGGTGATGTTTCAATGGGGGATTATTTTGGGAGAGTGACCTAAATACCATATGTTTTAGGATACGCATGGACAAAGAAGAGAGTTGTCCTAAATGAAGAGTGCTAAATTGGGGTAAGGCCAACTAAGAAAAAATCGGCAGGAGCAGCTATTTGAAGAGAAGTGCACATTCAATATGTGAGAGGCTTTTGAAGCGGGATTGATTAGAGTTCAGGTGAGGAATGTTCTTGCGAAAATGAGAGATAGCAATGGCAAGGTTAGGGAACCACTGATGACAGGCGAAATTGTGAGACTCGCACAGAGGAAAAAGGATGAATGCACAAGGTCTAAGCGACTGAAGTCGGAAGATGGTTTGGATGTATATTGGGAACGTAGAACCAATCTGAAATGAGGAGTTAAGAGGGCTCAAAGAAGTCATGAGATTTCAATTGCGAACATGCTTAAGAAAAACCCCAAAACAGTTTATTCACATATAAGGACCGAGTGGGTGACGAGGGAAAATGTTGGTCCTTTCAAGTACAAAGGAAGAAAGATATGCGTACAGTCGGAGAAAATGGGTGGGGTTCTCAATTAGTACTTTTCATTGGTATTCACCGAGGAGAGGAACATGCTTGATGTTGAAGTTAGGGATAGATTTTTGATTTCTCTCCAATAAGACGGCATAAGGAAGGAGGACATATTGTGTTTTCTAAAACGCATTAGGGTGAACTAGTCAACAGGACCGAATGGGATCTAAGCTGAAACTTTATTGCTGGAACAGCACAGCAGGTCAGGCAGCATCTAGGGAACAGAAGATTCGACGTTTCGGGCACATGCCCTTCTTCAGGAATGAGCAGAGAGTGTTCAGCAGGAGAAGATAAAAGGTAGGG
Organism: Chiloscyllium plagiosum; assembly: GCF_037043375.1. NCBI lineage: Eukaryota > Metazoa > Chordata > Chondrichthyes > Orectolobiformes > Hemiscylliidae > Chiloscyllium > Chiloscyllium plagiosum. The sequence goes on along the minus strand of NW_028270178.1, from coordinate 48,912,060 downwards.
AGGAGGGACTTGGAGGAGGGGCGTTGGAAATGTGATAGGTGGAAAGAGGTCAAGGTGAGGGTGATAGGTCGGAGTAGGGTGGAGGCGGAGAGGTCAAGAAGAAGACTGCAGGTCAGGAAGGCGGTGCCGGGCTGGAGGGATTCGGCTGAGACAAGGTGGGGGGAGGGGGGATGAAGAAACTGGTGAAGTCCAAGTTCATCCCCTGTGGTTGGAGGGTTCCCAGTCTGAAGATAAGACGCTCCTCCTCCGACCGTCGCGTTGTTGTGGTTTGGCGGTGGATGAGTCCAATGACTTGCGTATCCTCGGTGGAGTGGGAGGGGGAGTTGAAATGCTGTGCTACAGGGTGATTGGGTTGGTTCGTCCGGGTGGCCCAGAGGTGCTCTCTGAATCGCTCCGCAAGTAGGCGGCCTGTCTCCCCAATATAGAGGAGGCCACACCGGCTGCAGCGGATGCAGTAGATAATGTGGGTGGAGGTGCAGGTGAATCTGTGGCGGATATGGAAGTTTCCTTTGGGGCCTTGGAGAGAAGTGAGGGGGGAGGTGTGGGCGCAAGTGTTGCACCTCCTGCGGTTGCAAGGGAAGGTGCCGGGAGTGGAGGTTGGGTTGGTGGGGGGTATGGATCTGACAAGGGAGTCGCGGAGGGAGTGGTCTCTACGGAAAGCTGATAGAGGAGGGGAGGGAAATATATCCTTGGTGGTGGGGTCCGTTTGGAGGTGGCGGAAGTGACGGCGGATGATGCGCTGTACATGGAGATTGGTGGGGTGGTAGGTGAGGACCAGTGGGGTTCTGTCCTGGTGGCGGTTGGAGGGGCGGGGCTCAAGGGCGGAGGAGCGGGAAGTGGAGGAGATGCGGTGGAGGGCATCGTCGATCACGTCGGGGGGGAAATTGCGGTCCTTGAAGAAGGAGGCCGTCTGTGTTGTGCGTATTTTGAACTGGTCCTCCTGGGAGCAGATGCGGCGGAGACGAAGGAATTGGGAGAATGGGATGGCGTTTTTACAGGGGGCGGGGTGGGAGGAGGTGTAGTCCAGGTAGCTGTGGGAGTCGGTCGGTTTGTAGTAGATGTCCGTGTTGATTCGGTCGTCTGAGATAGAAACAGAAAGGTCTAGGAAGGGGAGGGAGGAGTCCGAGACTGTCCAGGTGAATTTGAGGTCGGGGTGGAAGGTGTTAGTGTAGTGGATGAACTGTTCAACCTCCTCGTGGGAGCACGAGGTAGCGCCGATACAGTCATCAATGTAGCGGAGGAAAAGATGGGGGGTGGGGCCAGTGTAGTTGCGGAAGATGGATTGTTCCACATACCCTACGAAGAGGCAGGCATAGCTGGGGCCCATGCGGGTGCCCATGGCTACTCCTTTTGTTTGGAGAAAGTGGGAGGATTGGAAAGAAAAGTTGTTCAGGGTGAGGACCAGTTCAGTCAGTCGAAGGAGGGTGTCGGTGGAAGGGTACTGGGTGGTACGGCGGGAAAGGAAGAAGCGGAGTGCTTTGAGTCCTTCGTGATGGGGGATGGAGGTGTACAGGGACTGGATGTCCATGGTGAAGATGAGGCGTTGGGGACCGGGGAAGCGGAAATCCTGGAGGAGGTGGAGGGCGTGGGTGGTGTCACGGACGTAGGTGGGGAGTTCTTGGACTAATGGGGACAGGACCGTGTCGAGGTAGGAGGAGATGAGTTCGGTGGGGCAGGAGCAGGCTGAGACGATGGGTCGTCCGGGGCAGTCAGGTTTGTGGATTTTGGGCAGGAGGTAGAAGCGGGCGGTGCGGGGTTGTGGTACTATGAGGTTGGAGGCGGTGGATGGGAGGTCCCCTGAGGTGATGAGGTTATGGACGGTCTGGGAGATGATGGTTTGGTGGTGGGGGGTGGGGTCATGGTCAAGGGGGCAGTAGGAGGAGGTATCTGCGAGCTGGCGTTTGGCCTCAGCGGTGTAGAGGTCGGTGCGCCAAACTACTACTGCGCCTCCCTTGTCAGCTGGTTTGATGGTGAGGTTGGGGTTGGAACGGAGGGAGTGGAGGGCTGTGCGTTCCGAGGCTGAGACCCCACCCCCCATCTTTTCCTCCGCTACATTGATGACTGTATCGGCGCTACCTCGTGCTCCCACGAGGAGGTTGAACAGTTCATCCACTACACTAACACCTTCCACCCCGACCTCAAATTCACCTGGACAGTCTCGGACTCCTCCCTCCCCTTCCTAGACCTTTCTGTTTCTATCTCAGACGACCGAATCAACACGGACATCTACTACAAACCGACCGACTCCCACAGCTACCTGGACTACACCTCCTCCCACCCCGCCCCCTGAAAAAACGCCATCCCATTCTCCCAATTCCTTCGTCTCCGCCGCATCTGCTCCCAGGAGGACCAGTTCAAAATACGCACAACACAGACGGCCTCCTTCTTCAAGGACCGCAATTTCCCCCCGACGTGATCGACGATGCCCTCCACCGCATCTCCTCCACTTCCCGCTCCTCCGCCCTTGAGCCCCGCCCCTCCAACCGCCACCAGGACAGAACCCCACTGGTCCTCACCTACCACCCCACCAATCTCCATGTACAGCGCATCATCCGCCGTCACTTCCGCCACCTCCAAACGGACCCCACCACCAAGGATATATTTCCCTCCCCTCCTCTATCAGCTTTCCGTAGAGACCACTCCCTCCGCGACTCCCTTGTCAGATCCATACCCCCCACCAACCCAACCTCCACTCCCGGCACCTTCCCTTGCAACCGCAGGAGGTGCAACACTTGCGCCCACACCTCCCCCCTCACTTCTCTCCAAGGCCCCAAAGGAAACTTCCATATCCGCCACAGATTCACCTGCACCTCCACCCACATTATCTACTGCATCCGCTGCAGCCGGTGTGGCCTCCTCTATATTGGGGAGACAGGCCGCCTACTTGCGGAGCGATTCAGAGAGCACCTCTGGGCCACCCGGACGAACCAACCCAATCACCCTGTAGCACAGCATTTCAACTCCCCCTCCCACTCCACCGAGGATACGCAAGTCATTGGACTCATCCACCGCCAAACCACAACAACGCGACGGTCGGAGGAGGAGCGTCTTATCTTCAGACTGGGAACCCTCCAACCACAGGGGATGAACTTGGACTTCACCAGTTTCTTCATCCCCCCTCCCCCCACCTTGTCTCAGCCGAATCCCTCCAGCCCGGCACCGCCTTCCTGACCTGCAGTCTTCTTCTTGACCTCTCCGCCTCCACCCTACTCCGACCTATCACCCTCACCTTGACCTCTTTCCACCTATCACATTTCCAACGCCCCTCCTCCAAGTCCCTCCTCCCTACCTTTTATCTTCTCCTGCTGAACACTCTCTGCTCATTCCTGAAGAAGGGCATGTGCCCGAAACGTCGAATCTTCTGTTCCCTAGATGCTGCCTGACCTGCTGTGCTGTTCCAGCAATAAAGTTTCAGCTTTGATCTCCAGCGTCTGCAGACCTCACTTTCTCCCCGAATGGGATCTATCCCGGGTTTATGAGGGAATTGCGAGAGTAAATAATTCAGGCTATGACAGATATCTTTTCCGCATCATTGAAAACGGGGGAGGTCTCAAAGGACAGCAAAATTACTAATGTTGTCCCTTTGTTAAAGAGAGTTAGCTGGGATAATCCAGATAAGTACAGAACTTCGAGCATGACGTCAGGGAAGCGTCTGGAGCCAATACCGATGGTGAAATATACATATATAATCTCTCTCTCTCTCTCTCTCTCTCTCTCATATATATATATATATATATATATATAGAGAGAGAGAGAGAGAGAGAGAGAGAGAGAGTAGAGGAGCAGAGCATTAGAAATTGGGGACTCCATAGTTAGCCGGATAAATGTCTTTTCGGCATCCTTAAGGAAGGAGGTAGAAGCCCCAAATCGTTGACCACATAGATTGCAACGACTTAGGTAGGTAAAGGGATGGGATGTAAGTCAGAAATTCAAGGAGCTCGGCGGAACCTTAGAGACACAATAAAAACAGAGCCTTATATCCTTGTTCATTATCCATGCAGCATGCTCTCGAGGAGAGGAACAGGGACAGAGAAGAGTTGAAAACTTGGCCACACGGATGATGCAGGCTGGATGAATTTGGATATCTGTATAATAGCGGCTCATCTGTGGGAGGTGGGACCTGAACAAATAGGGTGGTATACACCTGAAAAAGAAGAGTGCCAATATATTTTGGGAAATTTTGCTTTGGTCTTCGGGAGGGTTTAAACTATTTCACCAGGGCTATGGGAACCTAAATTGTAGTTCCAGTGTCCACAATGCTGAGAGTCGTGTTGTCATAAGTACGTCTTCAAGGTGCAAGAGTGCATTTGCATGCAGGAATTTGGTTTTAAGTGTGTCCTCTTCAACACCAGGTGTTTCCAGAACCAGGTGTGTGAACTTGCAGCATTGGTTTGTACCTGGGACATCGAAGTTGTTGGTATTTTGGAGAGGCGCATAGAGCACAGGCAGAAAAGATTGTTGAAGCTTCCAGCGTTTAGGTGTTTCAGTAAGAACAGGGAAGTTGGGAAAAGAGGGAAATTTGTGGCATTGTTCGTCAAGGACAATTTTGCTGCTGCAGAAAGGACGTTTGATGACTCGTCCACTGAGTTCATATGGGCTGAGGTTAGAACCAGGAAAGGAAACATTTCCATCAATTTAGAAAGAAGGATAGCAAAGATGATTCTGGAAAAGAGTGAAGGTAGCAGTGTGGTTGTGGTGGTGAACTGTAACGTTCCAAATACTGACTAGAATCACGATAGTTCGAGTACTTCAGACGGGTCATTTGCTTCGTCCAATATGTTCATACATGTTTCTGACACAGTATGTGGACAGCCAACAAAGTTCGAGGATACATTGAGTTAGGTGCTGGACCATGAGCCTGGCCAAGTGTGATACTTGGAGTCAGGTGAGCACTTAGGTGATAGTGACCACAATACAGTTATGTTTACTTTCGCGATAGAAAGGGACAGGTATATACCACAGGATAACAGTTGGAGCTGAAGGAAAGTCAACTGTGCTGCGATTAGGCAAGATGAAGGATGAATAGAATGGGGAAAGAAATTGCAGGAATTGGGCACAATTGAAATGTGGATCTTGTTCAAGCAACACATACTGCGTGTCCCTGATAAGTCTGTACCTGTCAAGTAGGGAGGAGATGGTCAAGTGAAGGAGCTGCGGTTTACGAAAGTTCTTGAATCTCGTGTGAAGAAGGAGAAGGAAGCATATGTAAGGATGAGATGTGAAGGCTCAGTTAGGACGATTGAGAGTTAAAAATAGCCAGAAAGGACGTAAAGAGAGTGCCAAGCAGAGCTAGGCGGGGACACGAGAAGTCTTTAGCAGATTGGATGAAGGAAACCCTTAAAGCTTTCTATAGGTATTGTCCGCAATAAAAGAATGACTTTTTTAAGATTAGGGCCAGAGTTGAAAAATGTCGTGCTGGAAAAACACAGCAGGCCAGGCAGCATCCGAGAAGCAGGAGAATCGACGTTTCGGGCATAAGCCCTTCTTCAGGAATGAGCCTCGGCTGAAGAGCTTCAGGGCAGAGGAGATGACCTGGAGGGGGGGGGGGGGGGTGCACCGAGAGAGGGATTCACTGAGATCCTCGTAGACGGAGGAGGAGACCTTCAAGGTAGGCATCCTTGCAAGAGGATTTGCAGTAGGTTAAGATCAATTAGGAGAAATTGAGGACTGCAGATGCTGGAGTGCCAGAGTGGAAATTGTCGTGACGGAAAAACACAGCAGGCCAGGCAGCATCCGAGAAGCAGGAAAATCGAGGTTTATGCCCGAAACGTCGATTCTCCAGCTCCTCGGATGCTGCCTGGCCTGCTGTGTATTTCCAGCACGACAATTTTCACTCTGGCACTCCAGCATCTGCAGTCCTCACTTCCTCTTAAGATTAGGGCCAGTCAAGAACAGTATTGGGAAGCTTTGTGTGCGGTCCCAGGAGTTAGAAGAGGCGCATTTTTTTGTAAGAATTCACATTGTAAAATGATAATGTTTTCGAAGACAATACCGAGATAGAGGCTATTAGGGAAACGGGATTGAGGTTCATAAGTAGGAGGTGTTACCAATTCTGGGAAGTGTAAAAATAGATGAGTTCCCCTGGGCCGGACGAGATTTATCCCAGTATTCTCTGGGAAGCGAGCGAGGAGACGGCAGAACATTTGGCTGGATCTTTATGTTTTAATTGTCTGCCGGAATAGTGCCAGAAGACTTGAGAAATCAAATGTTATTCCCCTGTTCAATAACTGACTAGAGACAACCTTGGTAATTATAGACCAGTGAGCGTTTCTTTGGTTATGGGTAAACTGTTGGAAAGGGTTATTAGAGATACGATACATAAATATCTGGAAATGAATAATTTGATTCGGGATTATTAATACGGTTTTGTGATGTGTAGGTCGTGCCTCACAAAACTTATTGATTTCTGTAAGAAGGTGATCAAACAGTGCATGAGGGTAAAACGGTGGATGTGGTGTGTATGGACTTTAGTAAGGCGTTTTATAAGGTTCCCTATCGTAGATTATTTCAGAAAATATGGAGTCTTGACACTGGGGGTGATTTAGCTGCTTGGATCAGAAAGTGGTCACTGAAAGTTCACACAGGTTGGTGGTTGATGGAAAATGTTCATCCTTCAATTCAATTACAAGTGATGTTCAGCAAGGGGTGTTTTGGGGCTACTGCTGCTTGCCATTTTGTTTATGACCTGGATGAGGGCATACAGGATGCGTTAGTAAATTTGCGGATGACACTAAGGTCGGTTTAGTTGTGGACATTACTTGGGAGGTTGGAGGTTACCGAGGGAAATAGTTAAGCCGTAGAGCTGGGCTGAGAAGTGGCAAATGGCGTTTAAGGAAGAAAACTGTGTGGTGGTTCACTTTGGAAGTAGAATCTTAGTAGTGTCGATGTCCATGTATATAGATTCCTGAAAGTTGCCACCAGGTTGAAGTGATCTGAAGAACGCATGATGTGTGTCAGCTTTTATTGTTAGAGGGATTCAGTGTCGAAGTCATGAGGTCATGTTGCAACTGTACAAAACTCTGGTGCTGCCGTACTTGGAGTATAGTGTACATTTCTGGTCACGGCATTATAGGAAGGAAGTGGAAGCATTGGAAATTGTGCAGAGGAGATTGAATAGGATTTTGTCTGTTATGGATGGAAAGCTTATGAGGAAAGCCTGAGGGATCGAGGCTGTTTGCATTAAAGAGAAGATGGTTAAAAGATTACGTAATGGAGACATAAAAGATGATCAGATCGCATGGGCGGAGAGAGCCTTCTCCCTCAGGTAGTGGTAGCTAGTAGGAGGGGACACAGCTTTATATTGAGGGGTGTCAGATATAGGACAGATATCAGATTTGCTTTCTTTACTCAGAGAGCCTGCAGCAGTCATGGACCAGCCAAAATTAAAGGCATTAAAATGGTCATTGGTTACACAAAGGAGGATAATGGAACAGTGTATGTTAGATGGGTTTCAGATTGGTATCATAGATCAGTGCAACGTCGGGGGCCGAAGGTCCTGTACAACGCTATAATGTTCTACGTGCTATGTTATATACTCTCCGTAGTAGTTCCTCTTCTGTTTTCTGGAGCTCTGGGGTGTCGCAGTGTCTTAAAGCTCGTTTACATGTTGGGTTATCTCAGTTTTGTTTGTCGTCTTTGGGATGCTTACTGTTGTAATTGAGTGTCCTGTCTGTTTGTGTGCCCTTTCACGATACTCTAGTTAGGAATTTGTTAGAGTACTTTGCCTCCACAGCCCTCTGCGTCAATTAGTTCCACAGGTTTTCCATCCACTGGCTGAAGACATTCACTCACCTTTCCTGTCTAATAGATAGTCCCTACTCTCTGAGAGTTTGCTTGCATCCTATCTCTCCTCATAGTGAAAGCATCCTCCCTACAGCGGCTTTATCAAAGCCTCTCTGTATTATGTATATTTCAAACAGATCTTCCCCTTATTCTTCCAAAATCCATAAAGTACAAACCCAGATTTTTCAATCGTTCCTTAATTCCAAGACTTCCATTATTCTTATAAATACCCTCTGGCGGTCCTGCAAGTCCAGCACATCGTTTCTCAGGCATGGGGACCAAATTGTTTCACGATATTCCATCTGCAGTCTCACTATGGACTTATGCAGCCTGAGCAGTATGTCCCTGCTCTTGTATTTTTGCCATCTTGAAGCGAAAGTTGGCTTTATCTTCCGAACTTCTAGTTGATAACGATAAGAGAATCTCAGTTCGAATTGCCAAGTCCAATCGCACTTCACATTACCAAAACCTTTCCGATTTTGAAAACCATCTGCATCTACATTCTTCACACTAAAGTTGCTCCCTCACACTTTCCCACATTGCATTCAATCTGCATCTTCTGTCGGCAACACCTCCTCAAAATTCCAGTTTTCTGCAGCCTCCCTGCTTCCTCATCACGAACTGTCTGTCCACCTATCTTTCTGCCAATTGCCACTCAGCAAAAATGTCATCAGTTCAATTATCCATGTTGTTATTATTTTGCGTAAATAGTCGAGGTCCCAACACTGACTCCTGTGGAAAGCCACTATTCACCATCTGTCTTCCTTTGAAAAATCCACTTTGTCCCTGCTGTCTGCATTCTGCCAGTCAGCCAATGCTCCATCCATGCTGGTATCTAGCCCCAATGTCCAAGAGTTCTTATCTTATTTCACAGTCTCCTGTGTGGCAGCTTGTCAAAGGATACATTAGTACTGGTAACGAGATAATTTTGAAAAATAACTGAATGATTGAAAATTTGGCGAAATGATACAGGGTAGGACCTGATACACGGGAGAACAATTAGGTTGATAACATCAGGCTGATGAAACAAGAAATGCACCGATTCAGCAAGGTAGCAAAAATTGTAAAATAATGTGAGTGCTTTCATATCAAAAACCAAAAGACTGGCGATATTTAAAATGAGATTCACAAAGCATGGGACAGGTCGTTCTCTTTGTTGCTGTTCAAAGCAAAACAGATATGCATGTGGGAACAGCATGTGACTACGTTGATCAACAGGACTGTCTATTAATATGAAGGGTTGGCTTGTCAGAAACTTCTGAACTTATTAGGCCTACATTCTTGATAGGTCAGGTGAATGGATACCTGAACATGCATGGTAAATTATTGCCTTCATTCAACAATCCATCTGTGGAGCCGTTCCTGCAGATTGGACTGTCGTAAATGTCATTTCACTATTTGGCATGAAAGGGAGAGGAAAATAAAGACTGAAGGACAGACCAATTAACATAAACACAGAGAAAACTGTGAGGGTTTACTATCGAAGGTGTGTTTTGCAGAACAGTTGGAAAACGCTGTGGGAAATGCATAACATTTTGCAGAATTGGAGAGACTATATGCAAAGGGAATGCTTTCTATGTTTGTGGGTTCCAGAACCCATTGTTAATATTGTGGAAGATGGGAAAGGATTTTATCACTGAGAAAAAAAAAGCCAAGATATTAAATGTATTAAATAACGAAATGGCTTTATGGATGTACTTGCATTGATCAAAGGTAATCGAAAGACAGCAGGAATATGATGTTGTCAGAAAGCATCACCAATGACCATATTGAATAGTGGAGCAAGTTCAAAATGATTAGGTTCTGGACGTTTCCACCTTGTCTCGATGATTCTGTATTCAATTCGAAGGGAGGTCACTGATTCATTTCTTGTGCCACTACACCATCAGTCACCCCAATTTTAAACATACCCAGGTTGGTGACTTTGGAAAAATTACAGGTCTCAGACTTATTTGGTTCAGTGCTAATAAGTCTGCTATGCTTACTTATTTATTCATAACAGCAAGACTATTACCTAGCCAAGACTCCATAACCAAAGATATAGGAAATGCTCTACAGATGGAATGTTGAATGAAGGCAACAATTTGCCAATTTAATTGACAGTCCAGGTATCCATTAAGCAGAACTGTCAAGAACGTAGGCTTCATGTGTTTAGCAGTTTATGACAAGCCAACTCCTTCATATTTATAGACAATCCAGCAATTCAACTTAGTCACATGCTGTTCCCATGTGCCTATCGTTTTTGCTTTTGAACAGCAAAAGCTCTTTCTTGTTAACTTGGAAACAGTTCGACGAGGAAAGTTACAGTCATGACAAAGACGAGGCAACAGATTGTACCAGATGATGGTACGATGCATATCTTCTCACACAAGATGTAGGTGCTGCATGCTTATCAATGAGCAGTTGTACTTGGCTGAAATACTTCTGCTGTAGCTGGTGGCTTGATTTTAAAGCGTACTCCGCAGAAATGCGTCAAGATGACTTTGGGTTTCTCTGCTTATCAATGTGGATGGAATGAAAGAGAGAGGGAAATGAGCTGTTGCATCTCAGGCAGGGAAATAATTCTCCGTCTCTGAGTTCCAACGTGTAAGATTTGTTCCACAATCCCCAAACTAAATCAGATGAACGGCCTTGGAATGTTCCCAGTACAATATATATCCCCATTATGGAAGTGCTACTTAATTGTATGTGGGTCAAGAAGTTTTTATATGATTCGGGTTTGTAATAGCTGCATGAAAATGCTATTTTCTCAGTGTTTGGGCCCCTTTAAAAGAAAAACTAACCATTCTGACTATCTAGTCTCCTCAAGGTCAGTATGGTTCAATAAGATAACCTCTCATTTTCAGGCCAAATGAACTAAACTGTGATAATATTAGCGCTTCATCACAGGAATGAGTGCAGATAATTTACTCGGTGCAGCTTCTAAAGCCATTATTTCTTTATGTTTCACTTAAGGAGATGAAACTGCACACAGTCCATCTGATGTAGTTTAACAAGTGCCCTATAAAATGCAGTAGAACATGGCTGTGTTTATAGGACTTCGAAAAATGAAACACATTCGACCCTCTATTTTGTGCCGATAATTTATCCGACTCAAAGATCAAGCTAACTGACTTAACTTTCATTGTACTATCGTCCCTGTGCCTATCCAAAATTCGCTTACGTTTCCCAAAAGTTTCTGATTCAAGTTCCACAACTGGCAGTGCATTCCAGGCAATCACCATTCTCTGTGTAAATAACCCACCTCTGACACCTTCCCTAAATCTTCAACCAAACAACTTAAAATTATATCCCCTCATGACAGCCATTTCCACCATGGGAAAAACTTCTCGGTCTATTCACTCTATCTGTGCCGCTCATCATCTTGTACATCTCCAACAAGTCACCTCTCACCCTTCTTCACTTTAATAAAAAAAACCCTCGCTCCCTCAACTTTTTTTCATAAGACATGCCCTCCAGTCTCGACAGCTTCCCAGTAATGTCCTTTCAACCATCTCTAAAGCTTCCACATCCTTCCAATAATGAGGCAAACAGAACTCAACACAATATTCCAAACCTGATGTAACCACGGCTTTGTGCAGTTGCAGCATCAAAGCACAGCTTTAAAACTCAATTCCCCTGTTAATTCAAGCCAATGCACCATATACCTTCTTAACAACTATGTCAACTCAGGTGGCAACTTTGAGAGAACTATGAACATGCATTCCAAGATCTCTCTTTTCCTCCACACTGCCAAGAATACTGCCTTTACCTCTGTAGTAATAGATCAAATTCGCCCTTGCAAAATTAAGTACTTCACACCTTTCCACATTGAAATCCACCTGTCGCTTCTTAGCCCAGCTCTACATCCTGCCAATGTTCCGATAGGAGAATGTTATTGGAACAGCCATGTTCCTTTACTCCAACCTTTTCTGTTTTTATTTCTATCAATACCTTGTTCAGATTCTCACTCCCATCTAGTCAATGGCATTCTGCTTCCTAACCAAATACAATTAAATGACAATCGATCAATTTTTGTTCTGATGCACCTGCATCAAAGATATCCAACTCAAAAACAGTCACTTCAGCTCCCTGCGTCAAAGGATTGACTGGAATTCAAAAGATACACTTTTCTGTTTCTCTGTCGAGTTTGCTTTACATTCCGCAAAAAATTCTTTTGTTTTCTGAGCAAGAACATAGTTTTCTAGATGTTGTTCTCTGAAAATACCTAAATAAATTTGATGATGGTCCATAATGCCCAAGGATAGCATAATTATGGACGTTTGCTCTGCTACTTCCAGAAATGCTTCCTTCAGTGACCTCAGCGCATTCTATTCAAACTGGGTAAATATTGTGTTTTACTGGAATCGAATAGGCGTTAGACTGAGAGGGGTTAACTGGAGCTGCTTACTCAATGACTTTAATTAATCTCATTTTCTAACCGTGTCACTGGAGAGTTTCTTTCTTGTATTAATAAGGGACTCATTTCAATGTGTTATTCCATACTGATAGCGGGACCATCACTTTCGATACTCGCAGGGACCAACATCTCCAGAGAGGAGAGCAGAAATCGGAATCCGAAAAAAAATGGACTTGAACGAAATAACAATGGGCCGGAGTTTATCCTTGGGTCTTCACTGGCTTTCACAAGACTGGCCCCGGTTAGAATTGCGGATACGAGCTGCACTTTGGGTGATTCAAGCTGGATACTATCCCGCCCTCGCTATTGTTGGTGTTCCTGGTAAGTCTATCTGAACATTAACGCTATAAACTATATTGCATATGAATAGCATTCTGGTTAGTTAAATTATGAAAGGATTGAAACAACTGCTGCAATTTCCATCAGGAAACTCTGTGTTTTCGTCAACTATCTTTAAAACCAATATCTAAGGATGAAACAAACTGATAAACAAACCCCAGGCGTGACCTTTATTTTTGTCTCAAACTACGAGCACTGCACACTATCAATTCCACAAAACCCCTTGTCTTCACGTCGGTCTGACTGTCGATACTGAATCTATACGCTTCTTAAATTCAAATTTCCGTATTCCAATTCTTTTCCACGTACGATTCTAAATTGTAACTAATTCAATCAGAAATGTTTCCTGCTCTGCGGTCGATACATGTTGATATCCTGGGATGACACGAGATTGCCGTAGCGTTGCTGTACTTGAAACCCAGATCCCCAGGCTCATGCAGTGGGGGCATGAGTGGAATTCCACCCCATTCCTTTGCAGCTGCTGTAATTTGCAACAAATACATTTTCACCAATACCGCGGGTATATTTCAGTGATTTTGTTTTCCTCATCCCACTACGTTTATGTCCGTTTGATGCAGGATATTTCTTTCCTTGCTAAGTCTGTTCTGCACGCGACTCCACAACAATAGGAATGTTAGTGGTTCTGAACTGTGCTCGAGAATGGCCGAGCAAGACACGCAATTCAGGGAAAATCAGGATAGATCACTATATCTGTTTTTACCTGCAATACACATGTCACAAAAGTTTGCTTCAACAAAGATGAGTCCCTTTCCTCTGTTGTCACAATTTTGTCCTGAAAATCCTTTTCCATTTACATATATACCTAATTCGCTTCTTAAAGTGCATTCCAATCTCTCTGTTTCTCCAACTAAGTGTGGCGTTTACCATTGGTAGTGATTCTGATCTTCAGACAATGGTATGAATTACAACTATTTCTCCGGAGAGACGATGTGTCCAATCTTGCAGTTTGCTGAGATTATTGGACATCTGACAGTGTTATGTTAGAATAGTGAATAACCAGAATACATAAAAGACTGGAAAGGAGACTTTTCTGATCAACACCGAGTAGGAAACCTGTGTATTTGTGGAACCTAACGGGGTCTCGATTTGGAAAGTTGATGCAGGTGTTGTGAAATTTTGCTCACAGTTGTGCTTGAGAATCAGTGAGGGTCTGCAGTGTCACTGACAAACTGAGGAAAGACCACAGGTAGGAGAAGGTCTGTGAAGAGGAAAGAAGATGGGTTTGGCGGAGGTCAGGGAGCTGAGGCGGTTTGCACTTGTCTGACAATTCTTGAGTTTTCGAGGAAGACTTTCCCAACAAATTAGTTAACCAAGAATACAGGGAGAGGCAAGCGTGCTTCAAATATGAAGGCGTGTCAAAATGTTGTGCCTCACATTTAACAAACATTGCGTGTCACATCAGGATAAGAACTATGCTCACATTGGCCATGAAGGTCATAGTTTTGTTCAACGTATATGACCAAGAACTTTCCAGGCAGGCGTTGTTTACATTTCCATTAAATGTCATGATGCTGTCAATCTCTATATTCATTAGGTGATAGAGGGCACCACTTCCGGGCAAGGGAGCCACATTGCTTTTATTTTCATGTGCGGTTGACAGAAAGTATTGCAAAACGCAATTGAACGGAATACCTTGCATTGAGTTGCATACGTCCATGGGATATTGTGTTATTGTCTGGGCCAGATTTTATTGTCAATTCCAAGTCGACTTGATGAGATGGTAGTCGGTTGCTGAATGATCTGCTGCGGCCCCGTTGGTTTTGTGGAACCTGAATATCGTTCAGAGGGAGACCCAGGATTTTGATCCTGCAAATCTGTAGGACGGGGATATATTTTCAAGTCAGTATGGCAAGTGGCTTGGAGGGGAACTTGCACGTGACTGTGTTCCCAAGTATTTGATGCACTTGTACTTCTGGGTAGACGTGTTTGTAGATTGAGAATGTGCTGTGTAAAGAACCTCAGTGAACCTTACAGATTCCATAACAAGTAATTATGTGGAATTGCATGAAGGCAACATTGATGAAAGGGAGGTCGACCAGATAGCAGTTTGTCAGGAACATGCACAGAGACTGGGAGCTGAAGTGGTCCATTTAGCCCTTCCATTTCTAACATTCCACAAGATCATAACTGATCCAATTCTGATTTGTAATCAGTATCTCCTATACCCTCAAATATGGGTGACCTTCTTGTTAACTGGAATATATACACCTTCCCCTTATTTGGTCACGAATACTTCACCTCGATCATCTGTGCTGTTTTTAACATGGTAACTATGGGTCAGGTGAGTGGACCACAGTATGGGCAAATGGATAAAGGCGGGTTAACTTAAAATTGTCCATTAGCACAATTTTTTTAAAAAGTTGTAATTATCAAAATGACGTGAATTGACAGAGTATGAGTTGCAGAGGGATCTAGGAGTCCTCATATGTGGAATGCAGAATAATTGAGTCAAGAGTAGTGGGGAACGGTCACAGAACTGAACGGTTGCGCCTGCCACACAGTTCGTTTAAACTCTTGTTAAGTGAACAAACTGTGAGTTGACTCGTAATAGTAATGACTGATAATACTCATTTGTTTAACACAAATAATATCATTATAATAAAATACACTCCAAAGTAACAAGTTATGCTATAAATCTGATCAACTACCTTGTGCTTTATCTTAACTCTGGATGCTCCAATACCGCCACCCTAGATCGTGGCCTTGACCCACGTGGAGATGATTGTCGAGTCTTCTTCCCGTGGTCCCAGGCTTGCCTTTTCTTCACGGTTGTTGATCGAGAGTTGCCGCTCCTCTGGGTGGGGTTGAAGTGATTCTTGTCCAAAGAAGTCTTTGCGCTCTTTTGGTTGTCCCTATCAACCAATCCATCGATCAGAGCTTGATTACCTTGATGAACAGGAGTTGACAGGAGATGGCAGGATGGTCCTTGTGCATCCATTCCTGGAGGTTTTAGGTGCACACAGGTTAGGGAGCACTCTCCAAAACGCGTGTGAGGTGCCCTGTTTCTGGTAAGCAACTCCATATTGTGAGTGATCTGGGCAGGTCATTCAGTTCAATTACATCGATTGAAATTTAAGTGAAATTGTATGATCTGCAGCTGTTTCGTGAACTACATGCTGTCTGTCTGTTGCTGCAGGTTGTGAGGTTTCTGCGGCTTGATTATTAGCACGGTCACTTTGGTCAACGCTAGGCTCAGTTTCCCAGCATGCCTCACTTGTTGTCTATTCTTCATAAATCCATCAATTTAAATGCCGTCCCCCCACAGAATTTAGAAGCAGGGGTAATGTTTCAGTGGCGCCAAGCACTTGGTGCAGGTTACTTCAGTTGGTTACAGGCGGTTTTAAAAGCATAATAATGGCAATAGCATGGGCAATCCTTGCAGTGGCTGTGTGAGTTAACGGTTTAATAGATTAAAGTTTGTCTGCGCATAAGATTTGATAATAGGCAGCGAGGCATTTCGGGAGCATTTTTGTTTCTATGACGACCTGCAACTAGTTAGGTGTCACAGGGATCACTTCTGGCGACAGAACTAATTCCAACACAATGACTTGAGTGATAAAAGTTAAAGCAAGGACTCCATATTTGTAAGTGACACACATGGAATTGGGAAGGGAAATGGTGAGGATGATGCAAGGAATTTATCATGGGATGCAATAGATGATGTGATTGTGCACAAACTTGGCACCTGACACAGAAAAATGGAAAGTTTGTGATGATGAACTGACTTCAATAAAAACGGAGCAACTGATTACGATTTACTTAAGAAAGATTCGAGAACGCCACAGCAGAGAAGAACTTCAGTTTCTATATTGACCAACAGAAAACCTATCCCGAAAATTGAAGTGTTTTATTATGAAGTGAGGTTGAGTTGTTTACGTATGCACTCACTGCAGTCTGGAAACATGAGAAGAAATAGTTATGAATAAATGTTTAACTTTCTTAGTGGGCTTGACAGGTTAATTACCAAAAAAAAACTTTATTTCTGTTTGCAGGAGAGTCCAGAGGGCATAGCTCATTCTAAGGGATCCTTTTTTTTTGATAGGGATGTGGAGGAATTCTTCTCTCAGAGGATAATGTGTTCCTGAACTGTATAAATTCTATCAGTTAGTCTATTGAGGGCCATTGCAGGTCAAGTTTTTCATCTGTATGTAATCGACGGCTATGGGTATAAAGCAAGAATATGGATTTGAAGATTACCAAATCAGCTATTAAGGCACTGAATGGCAGATCAGACCTGATCGGCTCAATGTACTGCTTTGGTTTAAAAGTTGAGAAGAATTCTGTGGGATCCTAACAGAGTAATATTGCATAAAATACTTTATTTTATGTGTGAATCCAGACCTACGGTTCACGAGTTTATATCGGGCTCACTCTAAACAGCGATTTGCTTCCCTTTTTGCGGTGGTGAGACTTTGCCATTCTCTGCCTGAAAATGTGGTGGATGCAAAGTCCTACATTTTTTTTAAAATCAATGGCAAATAGGTTACAGGCCAGCAAGAATGGAAAGATTATCAAGAATAGGCAGGAATTCAACGTTACAATCAGATCAGCTGTGATCCTATTAAAACAGAATAATCTACGAGAGGCTGAATAGCATACTGTTGGACAGTACGCTGATTTTTTTATGTTCTGTAATGAAGTGTTCATAAATTATATAAAATACATCTCTGTCCTTAAACGATAAGCGATAGTTTTAAAACAATGTGAGTGGACCCACCAACAAGCTTCAGCATAATTTTCAGACATGCATTATGAGTAGGAAATCACACATTCACTCCTCAATCCTCAGGATACCGCTGGAAACAAGGCCAGCTTGCCAACTTTCCTCATGAGACTACCTGTTCATCCGAGGCATCAACTGGGGGAAACGTCCTCTGGACTGCCCCAGAGTCATTTAAGTATTTTCAAAAAAAAAGTACTCAACAAATCTGCACATAGGATACATGATGTAATCTCATGAAAATCTTGTAAAACTGTAGTGTAGCATCTTTACCCTAATGTTCAATTCCCCACACACGGAGACAACGAGGTTTTAGCTGTGGTCTGTACATTGCTCAGGATGAGCCATGTCTGATGATTAATCTGATGGAATTTATAATATTGTCCAAATTGTGAATGATAGAATAAATGGTATGTCCTCGTAATATAAATTCATTTCTACTGCGCCCTCAGGCTCCATAGAAGGTTTCTACACTAATCAGTACAGAGTATGCTATTAAAACTTCGGCGTCGTAAGTGTGATGCTGGAAAAGCACAGCAGGTCAGGCAGCATGATCAGAGCAGGAGAATCAATGTGTCGGCAGAATTATTCCACTCTGAATCACACAAGCTTTCGTCATATGTGAGCTAGTTTATGTAAAACCTCAGCAATCTATCTTCCATTGAAATGCGCTTCTTAACAATTTTGAATTTCATCACCAAGGTTTCCATCTATTTATACTTCCCTTAACTCCTCCATCTTTGCATGTGCCTCAGCTCTTCTCTTGCTGGAATCTTCATCCAAGTCTTTGATAGCTCCAGAGTTAGGTTTTCCAAACACTGTATCACTACTTCCATAAACGTCAACTCATACACAATGCTGCTGCATGTCCGTCAATTCAGTCCGAGTTCCATTCACCCGCGGTGGCGGTTCTCACTGATCTACAATGTCCCATTCACACATCACCTGTATACTCAGTAACCTTCACTGGCCGTTCAACAATCAACCCAAAAATAACTGACCTACACTCTCCCATTCACCTATCACTACTCACTAGTTCACAGACTGTCTGGTTCACCCACAATCCTGTAATCGTTACCTATGCAGACTCCTGGTGTGCTGAAACCCCATTTTCTTGATTTCAATCATATGGGTCCCTCTATGGCATTACATCTCCAATTAGTCTTCCACCCAAATTACTTTTCGTATGTTCCTCAGACCTTCTCCCTGCCAGCCCTGTCCAAATCTCTGTTTAAAGCAATTGTCTTAGCCACTGATTCTCTCCTTGACCATGATTTTAACTGACTATAGTGTTGGTGGTTCCATAATGCTTTTATTTGTATTGTCTTTCAATCCCGAGTCTCTTATACTTGGTGTCCCATGTTAGACAGGGCATTTTAACAACTTTGACCTGCGTGTATATAAGTTGTTTCGTGCTTATCCATTGAAAGACTGTATTCGGCACTGTCAGTTGATCGAGTGTTTACCTACATGAGGAAGCCCAACCTCCAGGCGTCTAATCAGCAATTTTGTATTAATTGTTAATTAACGTAACCTTGCAAAGTGAACTAAGGGATATTCAGTTGACGAACGGTGGCAAATGTGGGTCACAAATTTCATAACAATAATAAAATACAAAAAGAAATTGATGAAACGATAAAACATTCATGATGAACAAATGGCATTAACGTTAGTACCCAATGGAAAAACAGAGACACATGTCATCATGAAAACTGCTGGTAGGCCAGAAGATTGTTTTATTTTATGATCTAATACTTGACTGATGTAAAGCGAATAAAGTGGGAGGAAATTGATTGGAAATTAAGTTGCAAAGAGGTTTCAGGCGAAATAGCATGTGGTTGCATGTGCCCAAATACAAATGCATTAGAGTAGCTCACATCTATTTGTGAATGTAGTAATTTGAGAATGGGGAATTTTACACAGGAGCAAAGGGGTTAGCAGATAATTTAAGTAATTGTTTTGCATTGATGGTCTTATTGGTGAGATAGAGAAACAACCCAATGTATTTACAGCTCTTAACAGCAGGAAAGATCTTGCAACAGGACTTATTTTCGTGGCAATCTGTTTGAGAAAAGCATCAGAAGAGAAACAAACTGTCCATAAGCAACTTATGGTCTGCTCCCACAAAACACCTGGAGGTTTCCAGTAGATTCAAACATTTTGAATGTGACTACCATCTTCAAGCAGGCAGGAAAGACAAATGCTGAAACCTCTAGACCTGATTGTCTTATATCTATGATGAGGAAACTGAGTTTAGTATAAGAGAAAATGCACAGCAGGACACTTAAAAAAAGGAATGGATTCAAAAGTCAACCTCCTCGTCTGAAAATTAAATTGTGTCTGACAAACGTTGTTTGAGGCTACATCAAGCGATGACAAAAATTAAACTATTAGACTGTGTATTTAGTTTTGTTAAGCGACTGGTAGTGAAGTATTAGATTACTTACGGTGTGGAAACAGGCCCTTCGGCCCAACAAGTCCACACCGACCCGCCGAAGCGCACCCACCCTTACCCCTTCCCCTACATTTACCCGTGCATCGAACACTATGGCCAACTTAGCATGGCCAATTCACCTAACCTGCACATTTTTGGACTGTGGGAGGAAACCGGAGCACCCGGAGGAAACCCACGCAGACACGGGGAGAATGTGCAAACTCCACACAGACAGTCGCCTGAGGCGGGAACTGAATCCGGGTCTCATGGCGCTGTGAGGCAGCAGTGCTAACCAGTATGCCACCCAATACATAAGATGTGCATTGCAGAAGCTCGATGCTTGTGTGTTTTTGACAGAGATTGAACATGAGTTAAGATACAAAAGAGTGAGTCAAATGGTGTCTATCTGTTTGTAAAGATATCATTAGTGTATTACCAGAATCATCCACCTTTGGACGTTCGTTAATTACTCTCTATAATAATTAATTGGAGGAGGAGGCAAAACACAATCTATCAATAGTTGATGATAACATAAAATAGTTTGGAGTACATGGATGGAGAATGATAACAAAACTCTTCAAAAGCAGAAATAGTTAGATGGTGTTCATTGTAAGAATGCGTGATGTCATATAAAAACACCAAAAAACACAAACTATATTTTTCACTTGCAGAGATACTCTAAATAAAATAGCAGAACAGAAAATCTGCTTTTAGCTGGCATGGAATTCAAAGGTTTAACATACAGGTGCATCAAGAATCTTGGTCAATTTACTCGGCTGATCATTGCGTTAAAGAAGTTCACTTATCGTTAGAGTCACAGACTGTGTTCTCTGTGACCACAACGGATGGTCCCGAAGATTGTGTTAACTCCGCGTGTTCGGGATATCTTTTCTAGTTTCTAGAGGAACTTTCTATGGGAGGGTAAAGACGCAGTGCTGGGGGCGCACATCAGTACAAATGACACAGATAAAACGGGGGCCGAGGCATTGAAAAAGGGGGACTAAAAGTTTGGAGCTAAATTTAAAACAAGCAAAACCAAAATGGTATTGTTCCCTGGATTACTACACAACCCACGAGCGAATTGGCACCAGCTCACCAAAATGAAGTAAATGCCTGGATCAAAGACTGTTGTGGGCTAAAAGGCTATGAAGTCTTGGGACATTGACACCAGTACTGGGGAAGAAGGGAATGTTCCGATGGGATGGTCTTAACTTGAACCATACAGTGACCAATGTTCTAGAAGTTCACATAATTCTGGCTTTGTACATTGTTTCAAACGAAAAACGGGTGGGTAGTTCAGTTATGGGGGAAATTAGAATTCCTGTATTAAAGGGGATGTAAGAGTGCCGAACTCCGAAGAGGTTATTTAAATCTCCAGCACAGATAGATATTGCATGGAAAGAGTGAGAAAACAAACTACAAAAACAGTGGAAAAACAAATGACAATGAAAAATGAAGTCCGGTTCCTGCATGACTGATGTTGTCGTATCTGAATGCATGCAGTTTTCAGAATAAGGTAAATGAGGTCGTGGCACAGAAAGAAACTGGCAGGTAACACGTGGTCAGTATCAGGGACACGTGGCAGCAAGGGGATCACAAATGGGGTTGAAAATCCAAGGATAAACATCTTTTCAAAAAAGTGGGCAGAGGGGTGGGTTGCCTTATCAGTAAGAAATTAAATTAAATTAATGTTAAGAAAGGAATTCGTGTCAGGTGTCGTCGAATCTCTGTGTGCAGAATTGAGGGACCAAAAATGTTAAAAAGAACACAGTTGAAGTCATGTACATTCCGTGTACCTTCGTCAGAGGATGGGTGCACGGCACATCTGGAGACTGAAAATATATGTAGGAAAGGCAAACGTGTAGTGATCATGGGGTATTTCAATTTGCATGTCGATTTGAAAAATCAGTTTGATATTCGATTGAAAAAGAAGTAATTTGTAAAATGCCTATGAGACGGCTTTTTCGAGCAGCTTGTATTGCAATTTAAAACTGCAACTTGAGAGGGAGAAGATGGAATCAGAGGTCATGGTATGACAGCTGAATAAAGGCGACGACAGCGGCACGAGGGACGAGTTATTTAGAATTAACGGAGAAAAGAGCCTAGAAGAAACGATAGTTGGCAAGCAATGACAGGTTCGCTCACATGGGATCCAAGGGAAGCTAGAAATTGGATTCACAATTGGCATAACGGTAGGAAGCAGAGGGTAATAGCTGTCACTTTGGAGGCTTGCGAATAGTGGAGTGCCTCAGGGGTCAGAGCTAAGCCCATTTTTAAAATCTATGCCAATGTCTTGGATGGGAATGTGCAAACATGATCTTTAAGATCGCAGTTGAGAAGCTTGTCAGAAATTTCCACAGGAGCTTGATGAACCGGGAAAGTAGACCGAGAAAGAGCAAATGAAATTTAATATAGTGTGACATCTTTCATTTCCTTTAGACAAACCAAAGTAAGAGTTTTATGTTAATGGGCAGGCATAAAGAGGTGTCGTGCAATAGAGGGATCTTGGAATTCGGGTTCAACGTTCTCCCAATGTGGAGTCACAGGAAGACAGGTCAGTGAAGAATGTTTTTGCCATACTGTCTTTCATTAATCAGGGCATTGAGTGTAGAAGTTGGGACGTTATCAGACAGATATACAGGACGTTGATATTGCCACACGTAGAATATTGTGTTCAGTTTTAGTCACCTTTTGAGAGGAAGGACGATAGTAACCTCGTAAGTGTGCAGAATATGTTGCCAAGGATGCTGCGAGGATTCAACAGCCTGAGTTATAGGGAGAGATTGGACAAGCTGGGACTTTTTTTCTTATGACTATAGGAGACTGAGGGGGCATCATATAGACTGCTTACAATCATGAGAGGTATGGATGGAGTGATTGTATTCAGTCGTTTTCCGAGGGTCGGAAAACAAGGATTAGAGGGCATCAGTTTAAGGTTAGAAGGGAAACAATAAAACGGAAGCCGAGGGGTATTTTTTTTTTGTTCAAGAGGGTATTAGACATATGAATGATCTTTCAGCATAAGTGATGAAAGGGTTCATTAACAACATTTAAAGGACATTTGGACAAATACATGTCGAGGATAAGATTAGAATGCTATGGACCAAATTCAGGGAAATGCAAAAAAGTCGTGGAGGTTCACTTTGGTCGCTATGGGCGAGTTTGGCCGAAAGGGCTCCATGCTGGAGGACTCTACGTATCCATGGCAGGGGTTTCTCAGAGTAATTCAGGAGACACAGCAGACATTCATCCCCAGGAAGATGAAGCATGGAAAAGAAGGATGAGACGACCATGGCTGTCGAGGGAAGTCAGGGATAGCACAAAAGCAAAGGAGAAAGCAGATCTTGCGATGAAGGGCAGTGGGAAACTAGAGGATTGGGAAGTTTGCAAAGACAAACAAAGGGCAATAAAGGAGTAAATAAGAAGGGAGAAGATTAAATATGAGGGTAAGTTAGCCAGGCGACAAGGGGCAGCATGGTGGTTCAGCGGTATGCACTGTTGCCTCAATTTCTGCTTTGGGCAACTGGATTTATGGAGTTTGCACATTCCCCCGTGCCTGCGTTGGTTTTATCCAGGCACTCTGGTTTCTTCCCACATTCCAAAGTTGTGCAGGTTGGGGGAACTGGCCATGTTAAATTGCCCGTAGTGTTTGGTGCATTAGTCATGGGTAAATGTAGGTGAATGGGTCCGTGTGAGTTTCTCTTTGGAGGGTCAGTGTGGACTTGTTGAGCCAAATGATCTGTTTCCACACTGAAGATAAGCTAATGTAAGATTGCGTTTTGATACACAAACGGCAACAGTAGGCATTTCTTGTTCCGCTGGAAACTTACACTGGAGGGACAGTAATTGGAGACATGGACATGGCTGAGGGAGTGTACAATTATTTTTTCTTCAATGCTTCTGCTGGAAGACACGAATAATATCCTGAAAATTCAAGAGAGTGAGGGTCAGAACTGACTATGATGGTCATCAACAAGGAGAATCTGCGAGAAACACGGAATGGTCTGAAAATGGATAAATCTCCTGGGACATTGGATTACACGACAGAATTTTAAGGGAGAGAACTGAAGAGGTAATGAATGCGTTAATGTTGATCTTTCAAGAATAATTAGATTCGGGAAGTCAGGTAAAACGCTAATGTGGGGAAATTATAGACCAATTATCCAAACCTCGGTTGTGAGTCAGATCCTGGAATCCAATGTGAGAGATGAGATTTCCAAACACTTGAAAGTGTATGGTAAAGTGTGGCATAGTCAACATGATTTCATCAAGGGGAAATCTTGACAGATAAATCTGCTGAAAGTATTTGCGAAAGCAACGAGCGGATTAGACCAAGGAAAAACAATGATTATCTGCCTGGACGTCAAGAGGACCTTTAACAATGTGCCGACAGGAATCCACTGATTAAGGTAAGTTCCATGGTGTCAGAAGCAAGGTGCTAACGTGGATAGAAGCTTTGTTGTCTGGCAGAAATCAGACAATGGGGAAAAAACGTACTTTTCAGGATGGCAGCTGGTGACAAGTTGTGTTACACAAGGCTGTGTTAGGAGAACAACTATTCACTTTAAAGATTAACGACCTGAAAATGGAACTGAGAATATTCTGGCGAAGTTTTAAAACGATGCAGAGATAGATAGAAAGACACAGTATTGTGGAGGCCGGGAAAGATGATGAAGGATTTGGACAGGTTAGGAGAGTGGACAAAGAAATGACAGGTGTCGTACAACATGGACGAGTAAGAGGTCATTTACATTGGAAAGAAGAAAAGAGGCATAGACTATTTTTCAAATGAGGAGAAAGTTCAGAATTCTGAAGTGCAAAGAGAGTTGAGAATTCTCGTCCAGAATTCCCTCAAGGTAAATTTGAAGGCTAATTGAGAAGTTAGAAAGGCAAAGGCAAAAATGGCGTTTATTTCGAAAAGACTTGAATATAAAATCAAGGCAATACTTCCGAACTTCCGAAGCTCTATAAGTCTCAGGCCAGACAACACTTGGAACATTCTGCGCCGTTTTTTGCGCCATATCACAGAAATCATATATTGGCCTTTGAGCATGTTCAGAGGCGGTTCACAAGAATGATGTCAGCAATGAAAAACTGAACGTATGAAGAACATTTGCGGACTGTTCGTCTGTATTCGATGGAGTTAAGAACGATGGGGGTATCTAATTGCAACATACAGAATACTGAATGGCCTGCACAGAATAGATGTTAGCAAGATGTTTCCACTGACCGGCGAGACTCGCACCAAGGGCACCACATTAGAGCAGAGGGAAAACCTTTTTATATTGGGGATAAGGAGAAATCTCTTCAACCAGCTAGTGATGAATCTATGGAACTCACAGCAACAGAAGGTTGTGGTGACCAGGTCATTGATTGTTTTTAAGATTGAGATCAGTAGGTTCTTCAGTACCAAGGGGATCAAGTGTAACAGGCAGAAAAATCGAGAATTGGGTTGAAAAACTTATCGGCTTTGATTGAATTGAGGAGCAGATGCAATAGGCTGAATGGCCTAATTTTTGTTCTGTGGTCTTATGGTCTTACGGTCTTACCAACAAGGTAGGACCTTAATTATTGTTGAGGAGTTACCGGTATTGGACTGGGGTGGACAAAGTTAAAAAATCATACAACACCAGGTTGTCCAACATGCTTATTTGAACGTACACATTTTCGGGTTCTCCTTTATCAGGTAGTTACAAGTGCAGCAATATCGGAAACATAATTTAAAATTAAATACGTTTACTGTAAATGCCGTACCCTATAATCCTGCTCCACAAGCTACCTGATGAAGGAGCAGTGCTCCGAAAGCTGAGGCTTCCAAACAAACCTGCTGGACTATAACTTGTTGTTGTGAGATTGTTAATTTCATAGCTTCTGGTTGAATGGAATAAAGAATCATATTGTTAAAACTTGTGCGATTCAAAGGGTGTCTGATACAGGGGATGTTGAGTAGATGTTTCCAAACCGAGGGAAATCTGGAACGAGAGGCGACTTATTTATTGATCTGGGGATACTCATTTAAAAATGGGATGTAAAAGAATATCTTCTCTCAGATGGCAGCGAGCCTGTGATCTCTCGAACTAAGTGACTTTCGGAGTCTCAATCATTGAAAATATTTTCAAAAGCAAGTGGATTGATTTTTTGGTCCGACTTGAGTTGAACAATAGAAGGAGTGGCATGAAACTCGATTTGAAGATGTGAGTATATCAGGTGTGATCGTAATGAATGAAGGGTTAAAGTTCTGAATAACATAATCTTGTTCCTATCCCTCATGTTCCTTTGTAAAGATATTGAATAATAAGTGTTTTGCTCCTGAAAGTTGTGTTGTGAAATGCTGTATTCAGGAAGACCAAATTATCTGGTGATTCAAGTCTGGGCAAGGTTTGGGGCTGCATTCACATTGAGTCTCGTTAGAACATGAAACGTAGAATAGTACAGTACAGGATTCGGCCATTTGTCCCACAATGTTGTGCAGATCATGACGCCAAATTAAACTAATCCCTTCTGTCTGCCGTTGTTCAATAACTCTCCACTCTTTTCGTATTCATATGCTTGTCAAAAACTTTGTTAAACGCCCCTTTCCACTCTGTCATCACCACCACTACCAGAGCGTTCCAGCCTCCTGCCAATCTCGTTTGAACTTCCCTACAACCATAATTGCAAACCCAAGAGTTTTAGATATTTCATCACTGTGAGAAAATTTCTGACCATGAACTTTATTTAGATATCTCATAATTTTCAATAATTATATCAAGTCTCTCCTCAGCCACTGTACTCCAAAGAAAACAGCTCGAATTTTTGTAGCCTCTCCTCAAATTTCATAAAATTGAATCCAAACAGTGTCTTCGTTAACCTCTTCTGCACTCGCTCCAAAACCTCTACATACTTTCTGTCATGTGGCGACCACATTTGAAAGCAATGCTCTTAGTGCAGCCGACGCAACGCTCTTAAAAAGCTGCAAGATAACATTCCGATCCTTGTACTCAATTCTCCGATCAGGAAAAGCAAGCATGTCATATGCCTTCTGTACTACCCTCTATAATTGTTTGATCATTTAAAGCGAGTTGTGTCCTTGAACCCCAATATCCTTTTGTAAATTAATGCTGTTCAAGGTTCTATCATTAATCGTGGAAGTTTTCTCAACAGTTGATATCCCAAAGTGCAGCACCTCACATTTACCCAGATACAGATCAATATGCCATTTCCCCACCCATACCTCCAACTGATCTATATCCCACTGTATCATTCAAAAATATTCTCCAGTATTTTTCTGTGAGCAAGCCAATTCTGAATCCACACAGCCAAGTCCCTGTAAATCCCATGCATTTTAACCTTCTGGAACAGCCTTAAATAGAGAGTTGCAGTAGTCTGGAAGGTTCTGCCAGGGGTGATGTTGGTGATGGTAGATGCGATAAGGACAGTTAAGAAACATTTCGATATTCACATGAAATGGAAGGAACGAAGGTTTATCGGCCAACGGCAGGCAGAAGGAATTAATTTTATTTGGCATCATGTTCAATATAACTTTTAGTAAAATCCGTGCCGACAACATCCAGTATTCCACTCTCACTAATCATCTCCGTCACCTCTTCAAAAAAATCAAACAAGTTAGTAAACATGATGTGCCCAATAGAAATCCAGGCTGACAGTCCTTAGTTAGGCACAGTTTTTCAAAATAATCGTGACTCCTATTCATTAGAATTCTCTCCAAAAACTTCCTAAGCACTGATGTGAGATGCATCAGCTGAGAGGTTCCTATATTTTTCCTGTTTCCCTTCTTGAAAAAAAAAAGAGGACAACATTAGCTATGCGTCAATCTTTCTGAACCTTTTTTTTTTCATTGGATGGAGTATTGAATACAAAAGTTATCAGGTCATTTTACATTTGGATAAGACTTTGGCCGGCCACATTTGGAACATTGCATTCAGTTCTGTTTGCCTCAATACCAAAACGATGTGGATGCTGTGGAGAGGTTGCAGAGGTAGTTCACTAGGATGTTTCTGGTGTGCAAGGCACTCGCTGTGAAAAGATGTTGAGTAGATTATGATTACTTTCATTAGAAAGACAGAGGTTGGCGGGAACCTGATTGAGGTCTCCAAAACCATAAGATGTACGGACAAGTTGGATCACAAGAAGCAGTTATTTCCATAGTGGGGGAATCAATTACCTGGGGTAACGAGTTCAAAGTGAGACGGAACAAAGGAGGATATGCGTGTAAAGTTCTGTGCGTAGAGGTTGGTGGGTGCCTGCAATCTGTTGCAAGCGGAGCTGCTAGAGACGGGTGCGGTAGCGCCATTTAATGGGTAGCAAAACAGATACGTGAATGGGTGGGGAGAAAGGGGGCACAGATGATTAGAAAATATGCGACAGGTACAGATAGAGAATCTGGATCAGCACAGGATGGGAGGACCGAAGGGCCTGCTCCTGCGGTGAAACTTTCTTTGTTCTTTGTGCTTTGATGCATGTTCTGTATTGCTGGATTACTCTTTAGACCGCAAATACTGCCCTGAGCACGTGATGAGCTCCGACCAGGCTCGGTGGGTTTGGTGGTGTGGTCTCCTGTGAGAAGAGAATAGTCTGCCTCTGTGCTGACCAATAGAACAGGACCTCCGTGTCTCTATCGACAAATGATTGTGTGATTGTCACATATATGCCTTGCTCAGGTTAAACTGTGCAGGCAGCTCTCAACTGAGAAAGTTCAATCCTGTGCCCGTTGGCCTTTGAAGGTTGACATCAGTTCCAGGGATCACAGAACAGTCAGAGACATCTCAGGGATGGTGAGTACCGACAGCCATGATAGTTGGGAGAATCGGGCTGGCACATAATGAGAGTGACACCATGGTGTGAGGAGGGTAGCTAATGAGCTGAATTCGCTCAGATAGCTCCAGGAAACTAGCTCGTCCTCGTGGAGATAAATACTCTGTCGCAAACACTTAAAATGGCACTGGGGCACATTATTCTTAAATCTAGCCCAATGAACCGAGTATTCTGCTTACTCCACTTCCAGTTAGAAAGCTGCAGAACAAATGCTCATTCAAGGCTCTCCAGCATCTGACCACACGCCAACAACCCATTCACGCGTCCTTCCAAGAATCACTGGCTCATGTTACAGGATAGTATCGACGTGTGTATATTTCATCATTCTAAAACCTGTGAACATGCCCCGCTACTGACATTGTCTATCAATCTCTCATTTTCTGTCTATTTCCCACAGCCCTTCCATATGTTGACAATTCAAAGAGTTTCCTGCCATCTCTCTCTGGAAGTGATTTTCACACCCACAAACACCCTTTGTCATGGCACAACGATGATATCGAGCTCTACATGGATGTGAGCTGCACATTTGTCACTTCCACTATTGACTGTAAGTTTCCCCACGCTGACCAGTGATGGAACACACTGTTACCCAACAACGCACTGGTGGTGGTTTTCACTGCTCTACATACTTGGATGATAATGATCCTTCTTCATAGATTAAGTGACTGGCGTTCATTGCACAGCTGTATTCGTTGGATATATACCTCATCTGGGTTTTTAGATCTGTGCACTGGTGAGGTCGGCACAGCTCCCAGTGCTGGACAGATATCTGAAACAGGTTTATAGATCAATGTGTTTGAGTTCTACATAAGTCCAAATACTCGACAGATACCTAGTCCACGTTTATAGGTTAATGCACGAAAATCCTTACTTGGACTGGCCTACTTGTGATTCCCGACGCAGATTCTTAACTGCCTCTGAGAAATGAACAATGAACGCTGGTCCAGCCATTGATGACCCCTTCGTGTGAGTGAATTAAAAAAGACGTGTCTGGGCAGGTTCTGTGTGGTGGATTGATAATGTGATATTGACTGAATGATTGATTGATTGAGTGTCTTGTGAAACCAAACAGCAGTGAAAGATTTTGCTTATAAGCAGTGCAGACAGGTCATACCAAGCAAGGATATATAGATTAGAAGTAATTAGACTGAGGCACAGTTGTTAACATGTACAGGTAGTGGAATAGGCAAGAGCAATGTTAGGGAGGTCAGCAAAATTTGAGGTGAGAGATTGCATTCATTCGTCTAATAACAGCCTGGGAGAAATTGTTCCTAAACCACTTCGTTAATGTGCTCAGGCTTCTGTGTCTTCTTCCTGATGGGATGTGTGCAACCCTGACTATCACGGAAGCCAACCTGCCATCCAGGAACTCCATTTACACTGCTTATTTCTATGCAAAGTCTGCCAACAGGATCAAGTACCACGCCCAAACTAGCTTCTGTACTTTCTTATGGTCCTAGGCACAGCAGTTGCCATACCAAAGGCTTTCTGTTCCGGATCGTCTGCACTCACAGTCCCTGCCTGCACGCGCAGTACAACTGTGGTTGTGTTGGAAATTTCCAAATAAATGTCATCAACAAATTGGTTGACACCAGCACCACAGTGTTCTTCCAATGGTGCATAAGTTGTTGAGAGTCCTTATGGTCACGCAGAATTTGCAGAGGCGCCTGAGGAAGAAGAGACGTTGCTGAGCCTTCTTCACCGTTGCATCTACGTGGGAGTTAAAGGACACATTGTCGGTTATCAACATCCTGAGGAACTTAACGCTATTCACCCTTTCAACCTCTGTTCCTTTGATGTGGATGAGGCCATGTCCTGCTCGTTTCTTTCGGCAGTCTAAAATTAGTTCTTTAGTTTTGCTGACGTTGAGAGCGAAGTTGTTCTCATTGCATCACGTCAACAAGCCCTCGACCTTATTTCTGCATTTTGCGATGTCTTTTTCATTTATACTTCCTACTATGGTGCTGTTGTCAGCAAACCTGTCGATGGCATTCCATTGGAAATTGTCAATACAATCACGGTTGTACGGGGCGTGCAGGAAAGGGCTGAAGGTCCATCCTGCGTGAGCTGCAGTGTTGCGTGTTATCTTGAAAGAGGTGCAGTTACATATTCTCACTGATTGCGATCTGTGAGTCAGGAACTGAGAATCCAGTTGCAGTGAGCAGAGAATAGACCAAGGTCATGCAGTTTTGAGACGAGTGTGGAGGGGATAATGGTCTTGATCGAACTAACCATTTCATATAGAAACATAAAAGAATACAACGCAGTACAGGCCCTTTGGCCCTCGATGTTGCGCCGATCCCAGCCCACCTAACCTACACTAGCCCACTATCCTCCATATGCCTATCCAAGGCCCGTTTAAATGCCCATAAAGAGGGAGAGTCCACTACTGCTACTGGCAGGGCATTTCATGAACTCACGACTCGCTGAGTAAAGAATCTACCCCTAACATCTGTCCTCTACATACCACCCCTTAATTTAAAGCTATGCCCCCTCGTAATAGCTGATTCCATACGTGGAAAATGGTTCTCATGATCAACCCTATCTAAACCCCTCACCATCTTGTACACCTCTATCAAGTCACCCCTAAACCTTCTTTTCTCCAATGAAAACAGCCCCAAGTGCCTCAACCTTTCCTCATACGATCTTCCTACCATACCAGGCAACATCCTGGTAAACCTCCACTGCACCCGTTCCAGTCCCTCCACATTCTTCCTATAGTATGGCGATCAAAACTGCTCACAATACTCCAGATGCGGCCGCACCAGAGTCTTATATAACTGCAATATGACCTCAGGACTCCGGAACTCAATTCCTCTACCAATAAAAGCCAGTACGCCATATGCCTTCTTCACCGCACTATTTACCTAGGTTGCAACTTTCAGAGATCTGTGTACATGGAGACCAAGATCCCTCTGCTCATCCACACTACCAAGAATCCGACCATTATCCCAGTACCCCGTTCTTTTTGTTACTCTTAAATTGCCTCTTCGGCTGATGAGGCAATGCCTTTTTTCTGTATGCACATACCTATGATTGAGCCCTCTATGTTTCACTCTATTAATGTTGTAGTATGACCATGCACAGTACATCATGTTGGTGAATTATCACTCTCCTGGCAGCAGCCGTAGCTTCTTCATTCAGAAGCAGTTAGCCCTTTCCATCCTCGTCGAGTCTCCACTTGGAAAGAAAAGGTGGCCTCTCGTGAAAAGGCCATCCACTTGATAAACCGCTCAAAGCACTCATCCCCGCAGGACTTCCCACTGCTAATCAACTACATCAAAATGTCCCGTGTGTACTGAGCGTAATGGGGCCACTGGGACATCAGGGAGCAGATCATCAGAAAGATGGAGCCACACTTCCCATGTCTGACTGGGTCAGGGTGAACCTTCCAGTACACACTGTATCTCAATATCCTGTAATCTCTCCGCATTCATGTAATATACACCCTTTTCATTCTTATGGAAAATTTACAGGTTCAGAGTTACTCGCCTTATATACCATCTGTCAAATTATTGTTCATGCTTATCCATTCACAGACTCTTTCCTTCCAATGGATTAATTAGTTCCCTGTCTATCTTCGTGTCATGAAAATTTAGTTCGAACTCATTTGCTCCACGTAACTGAACCATTGATATAGATTGCAAATAATGAAGAGTCACTATGTCACTGCAGTGATGAAGTTCTGTTAAACTTTAAAACACTAATTTTTGCCAGTTGACAATATCTTCAATATGTGGCCGATACGTTCTCTCCACCAGGACTGTGTGCTGGGTGCTTCTACAGAGACTGGTAAGGATATATCCATCTGTGTCAAGTGGTTTGTGAGAATGGTTTCCTCTTGTTGATTCGCCCATCACTTCCCACAATCTGGCGACTGTATATCTGCGCCGTGTCACTGCTCAGTCAGTGGTGGCCCCGTGGAGACACTCTCGGTGATGGACATTGAACTCCCACACACATATTACGTCATGTGCCCTTTTCAACTTAGTGTTTTCTCTGATTTATTTTAACATCAAGGGAAACTGAATTATCACAGAGGACAGTAGATGTTCATCATCAGGTGATTCTTCGACCAACTGTCACCTGCTAGCATGAGATTTCCTGGCTTCTGGAATCAATGTTGGGGAATTCCACAGTAACACTTTCCCTAACTGCATCCCGCGATGTCCCCACCACTGGTGGTTCTGTCCTGCCGGTGGACCAGGATCCAACCAGGAATGGTGATGGGCTTCAACTAACATTTCCCATCGGGTCTGATTCTGTGATAAGATTGGGTCAGACTGTATTCTCACTAATCAAAATATTGAATAAACTGAAAAATTAAGCAGGGAATAACATCATAATAACGGCTTAAAATGAAAGGCACTCTATCGGAATGGGTGTTTTATTCTCAAAGAAGAATGAGAATTTCAATGCATGCATTGATTGAAATGAATATGGTTTCAAGGCTTATGAAAGGCAGAGCTGCCTGGTATCTGATATGGGGGACGGAATATCTGGAACACTGTATACTTAAAAGTGTTATACAAAAGTGAAGATAGGAGGTTGAAGAGATCTCTCAATAAGGACGATATGATATTTAAGCAAGATCTTACAACAAACGATCGTGGTATTGACTTAATCTTATCGGTTCTTTCTGCAAAGAGTCAGTTTACTTGAGTTTGGGGAGAGATTCGAACCTTGAGACTGAGTAGATCTCACCAACCGTAATAGGCAGAAGGGCCTTTATGAGATGGATTTTTATGACTCTCTCACTGTTTAAAACTGACATGTCCCGCAACGTTCTATCCCTGACATGATTTGTGAAAGGACGAATGTTAATGGAATGAACAAAAGAGAAGGTCCCGAGGGAAGTGATCCAGTTCCAGAGAGAAGGAGACACTGTTCTGAAGTCCCTTCAGGCAATTAGATGTGTAAATATGCTTTCCCTGAGTTTTCATTTCTTCAAGACGGAGGATCGCCCTCAACTTAAACTAAAAAACAGCAATTTCCCACCTCCGTTTGTCTCAAAGGAACAGAGAGAGGACAGCAAGTTTTTCACCCACCAAATTAGGAACTGGAAAGAAGTGACCTATGTCTGCTCTCGGGTGATCGAGTGTGCGGGAATGTCCTCGAAACGTTTTTATGGGTGTGTTGCTGTTTGCTTGGGGAGGCAGGGTTTCTAACGGATTACCTCACATTTCTGTGAATAATTCAGAAGTTATCATTTGTTATTTCAGTTCAAATTATTTCAAGAAATCTCTGAATACAGTGAGTCATTTGAAAATCTCTCTCTATTCTCATTCAAACTGATAATTCTGCTTCCAGGCTGATGGATAATGTGTTTGTTTTCCTTCCTCACAGTTAACGTAGTGACGATCTACGTCCTGCTTTGTAAAGATTGTGGATTGATTCCATGTATCAGACGTTATCTGGGGGCCATGGCAGTGGCAGACCTACTGGTCATTATCCTCGACCTTGTATTGAGACACTTTCCCATCCTTTATTATAAACGGTTTTTTTTCGTGAAGTACATCCCCGTGTGTAATATCCACGCCGTCCTGCTTTATGCAGCCACTGACTGTTCGGTCTGGTTCACTGTCACTTTCACCATTGATCGATTTGTGGCCATTTGTTGCCAAAAGCTAAAAAGTAAATATTGCAGTGAGAAAACGGCGGCTGTGGTTCTGGGAACAGTGACTGTGCTGAGCTGCTTAAAAAACATTTTCTGGTATTTTATGTTCACAGCTTGGTATTCCCTGTGTAACTCCCCTTGGTTTTGTGAAGCAAGGCGCAATGCTTCTGTCTCTCCTGTCTGGTTCACTATCGAGTTCCTCCATTACATTCTTACTCCGGCGCTTCCATTCCTCCTGATTGTGCTGCTTAATGCCTTCACCGTCAGACACATTTTAGTGACCAGCAGAGCCCACAGAAGGGTCCGGGCTCGCACCAATGGGAACGGTCAACGTGACACAGGAATGCAAAATCGAAAAATGTCCATTATTTTGCTGTTTGTGATCTCGGCCAATTTCATCCTGTTATGGTCAATGTTAATGTTTTTTTCTATATGGAAACGGGTGTGGTTATCCGGGGATGCATCAATACATCTGGATACTTTGGTGCTGGAATTAGGCTTCATGCTGCAGCTCCTCAGTTGCTGCACAAACACTGCTCTTTATGCCAGACGACATTCAGACAGCAGCTGAAGAATGTGCTGCAAAAACCCTTCACCCAAATTCATCAATCAATCAAATTAATTCATTAATCATTCCACCCAGGATTGTCTTCTTTCCGTTCAATTGTTTCAGCAATTTATAGGCCAGTGAGCCTAACATGGGTAGTGGGAAAAATTCTCGGATCCAGTACGAAGGACTTTATAGTGGAATATTTAGAAAGGAAAGGCAGAATCCGAAAGAGCCAGCATAGATTTTGACAGGGAAATCATGGTTGACAAACATGTTGACATTCTATGAAGATGCACCCAGTACAGTTGACAAGTGGGAGTCATTCGATATGGTATATTTGGACTTTGGAAACATTTGACAAAGTCCTGTAGAACAGGTTATTGTGCAAGATTAAAGTGCATGGGATTGGATGGACGTAGGGAGTTGGATAGAAAACTGATGTATTCAGGCTGTGGTGAAAAACGAGGCACAACACGCATAGTGTCTCACGCCCACTATCCTCCTCTTTCCAAGGAAAGAAAGACCATGTGTTGAGGGTCGGCAAGGTAGCTATATTTTTTTCATTTTCTTGCATTTCATCAATGTCTGTTGGTAATTCAGAGCAGAGGGGATGGAAGCCAGTGCAGTTACATTGTCATCTTGCAGGATGTAGGATGTAATGATTATACTGCTCCACATGCTGACTCCAACCGCGAGAGGTGTACCTAACTTCAGCTCCTTACAGACAACGTGGGGGAACTCGAGAGGGAATTGGATGAACTTCGGATATTTTGGGAGGCTGATGGGGTGATAGGGAGGAGTTATGGGGAGGTAGTCACAGCGAGTTCACAGGATAAATGCAGCTGGGTGAATGTCAGGAGAGGCAAAGGGAAGAGGCAATGCAGGGATGCCATGTGGTCGTTCCCCAAAATAATATGTATACCATTCTGGATACTGTTGCACACTTTGGCAATGAGCCTGGCTCTGTGCTAATGAAGGGAAGAAGGCAAAGTGTTAGTGATATGAGATTCAATCGTTACAGGAACAGACATGAGTTTCTGCAGTCATCAGAAACACGTGGTTGAGAATGCCCTCCAGCTCATTTCATCTGCTTCCCACACTTCTGCACTGGATCCCCACCCTTCCTAATGCTAAAAGTACAGAAACCCATCGCTCCTCCCGTTCCAGCACACAAAGGTCCGTATACACTGCATCATTCTCCGCTATTTCATCCACCTAAAAACGAACCATACCAACAGAGACATATTTCTGTCCCCACCACTATCAGCATTTTAGCGAGATCAATCCCTTCACAATTCCCTCGGTAGATCCACGTCACTCACCAGTCAACAACCGGCTCCCTCCACCTTCCCCTGACACTGCAGAAAGTGCAACATCTGCGCCCATGCCCCCCATTTCCTTCCAAGACCTCCAGTGATTCTTCCACATTCGATAGAAACTTAAGTTCTGCTCCACTAATGTCATTTACTCTGTAAATTGCACCTCATCGGGGAGACAGAACGCCAACTTGTGGATCATTTCAGAGAACATCTCTGGGACACAAGCACCCACTGCTAACCACACGATGGCTGAACACTTCAAATCCCTTTCCTAAACAGTCAAGGACGTGCAGGTCCTGGGCATCTTCCATCACCAACCCCTTACCACACGTCGACTGAAAAAAGAACGCCTCATACTTCACCTTGAGACCCTGTCACCTCAAGAGATCAATGCGGATTTAACCAGTTTCCACATTTCTCCACCCCCCACATTTCTCCACCCCCCACTTTACCACAGTCTCAAACCTCAAACTCAGAACCGCCCGCTAGAGCAGTCCATCACGTTTCCTATCTATCTGCTCCAGACTCCTCTCTGACCTATCCTCTTCTCCCCAACTTCATTTACCTATCCCATTCCCAGGTCCATTCGCCCCAACCCCAGACTCCTTCCATTTATCTCTCATTCCAATTCCGCAGCCTATGAGCCTCATTCCTGTTGAATGCCCAAAATGTCGATTCTGCTATTTCTCGGATACTCCCGGACCTGCTATACTTTTCCATCACCACTCTCTCGATTCTGAGCTGCAGCAAATGAAGTTCTTGCTTTCTCCTCGACAGGAAGATATACTGGATTTGCTGTTTGAAAACCAACTAAGCCAGGTGTCAGACCTCGCTTTGGGAGAATATTTTCCTGACAGCGTTCACAATTCCCCGACTTGTATTATCGTCATGGAGAAGGGGAGAAACAGGCAGTATAGGTCAGTATTGGAGGGAGGTTGGAATTACAATGATATTAGACAGGAACTGGGACGCCTAACATGGGAACAGACGTTCTCAGGGATGTGTACAACTGAAGTGCGCAGGTTGTTTAGATACACCTGCTGATAGTTCTGTATATGCTGTCCTACTGAGACAAGGATTGTAAAAGCAGTGTTTTACAAGGGATGTGGCACATCGCATCAAGAAGGAGAAATAAGCTTCCTTAACGTTGAGGACGAAAGGATCAGCTAGGACTTTAGATGTTTACATGATAGCCAACAAGGAACGGAGGAAAGAACTTAGCAGAACTAGAATGGGAAATGAAACAGCTTTAACGGGTAGGATGAAGTAAAACACGAGGGCGTTCTCCACTGAAGTGAGGAACAAGAGGATGTCCACAGTGAGGGTAAGGCCGATCAGGGTTCGGGGAGGCAACGTTTACCTGGAGTTCGAAAAGGTAGGGGAGGTCCTTAATCAATACTTTGCTTCGGTATTCACGACTGAGAAGGATCTTGACGTTTTTGAGGACAGCGTGATACAGACTGAAATACTGGAATTGGTTGATTTTCGGAAGGAGGCTGTGCTGAAAAATAAAAGAAAACAGAAAAATCGATAAATCAGCTGGGCCAGGTGGGATATGCCCAAGGTTACTACAGGAAATGAGGGAAGAGACTGCTGCGCCTTTACCGATGATCTTTGCATCCTCACTGTCCACGGAAGAAGCACCAGGTGAGTGGAGGGCTGCAAATGCTCGTCCCTTGTTCCAGAAAGCGAATAGGGAAATTTACAGAGCAGTTCGTCAAACGTCAGTGGTGGACAAATTATTCGAGAGGATGTTGAGAGACAGGATTTATGATTACTTTGAAAACCACAGTTTAATTAGAAATAGTCAGCATGGCTTTGTGAGGGGCAGGATATGCGTCACAATTTTTGTTGATTTTTTTTAGAATGTGTCAAAACACGTTGAAGAAGCGAGAGCAGTGGTTGTGGTTTGCATGGATTTTGGCAAAATATTTGATACGTTTCCCAATGGTAGGCTCATTCAAAACGTAAGGCAATATAGGAATGGGGAAATCCTCACTGTCTGGATATAGAATTGGCTGGCCCATAGACCACAGAGGTTGGTAGTTGGTGGAAAGTATCCAGACAGGAGCTCGATGACAATTGTAGTTCAAAAGGCCTCAGTTCTGGGACGTCTGATTTTTTATATGCGTATTGGATTAGGAAGTGGAAGGATAGGTTAGTAATTTTGCCAATGTCACAAGGTTTGGTTGATTTCTGGATAATGTGGAGGGCTTTGCCTGTTGCAATGAGACATTTATGGGATGCAGAACCGGGCTGATATGTGGAAGATGGAGTTCAAACTGGAAAAGTGTGAAGTATTTCACTTTTGAATGTCGAATTTCAAATCAGAACATAGGGTTAACGGCAGGATTCATGGCAGTGTGGAGGATCAGAGTGATCTTGATATCCATGTCCATAGATCCCTCAAAGTTGCCACCCAAGTTGATAGGTTTGTTAAGAAGGTGGATGGTGTGGTGCATTCATTAGTTGTGGTACTGATTTTAATAGCCGCAATTTAATGTGCTACAGCACGGTGGTGAACCCTTCTGCTAATTATCCCAAACACACAGAACAACTCAATTCACCTCGTAATCTGTTGAAGTACGAGTGACAGAGAACGACCAACATTTCACTGCTTAAAGAATAAGTAACAATATTATTCTTTAATTCCAAAAAACAATATTAAACAACAACTATTTACAATTTTAAGCCTTCTTTCTCTGAAAGGTCTGTTAACTGGAGGAGAAAGTGAGGGCTGCAGATGCTGGAGATCAGAGCTGAAAATGTGTTGCTGGAAAAGCTCAGCAGGTCAGGCAGCATCCAAGGAACAGGAGAATCGACGTTTCGGGCATTAGCCCTTCTTCACGAAAGGTGTGTTAACTACCTTCTACTCTATAACAATACACTGATCCAACAAAGCCATTCTTAAATTTACAGCAAAATCAATTTTCAAAACGAAACCACACCAGTCGTCTGCGGTGGCGAACTCCCTCTGCCGGTAGATGTCCCTGGGACGTCTTCAGTCGTCTGCTCGAAAGATGTTTCATATTAACAAGCTAACTTTAATGGAGAGGGTTTGCACGGGATTTGTCTGACAATGGCCGGCGGTGCTCTTATTCTGGCAAAGTGTCTACATTTCCGGCATATGTTTTCAAAACAGAAAAATTCAAATTCGATTGATTTTCAGTATCCTGGGGCGTAATTTAAACTGATTGGTTAAATTCGAACTGCTGCAAAAACATCACAACCAAGTTCAGGTACTGTTTCAAAACCAAACATTACACACTTGTAATTTTTCAGTACATGCTGAGATTGTTGTCTGTCATGTGACAGGTGCTTGCATTCACCCTCTTTTAAAGGTACTGTGCACGTCTTCAGCTTCGGAACACCTCTGTCGTCGGAAAATAATGGATCATCATCATGTAAAGATAGCTTATTTTTGTTCTAATTCTTAATTCTATTACTATGAAATATATAGGACGTTAATATCTGTTCATATTAACGTCTGCATACACTTGTATATAACATTTGGAATCTGTTCCATCTTATCTATACTTTATCTGTTAAATGCCCGATGCCGCAACTACTATCACATTCTTACGATCTGCAATATGTCCAATTTGTAAATAAAACGTCTATAACAGAAACCTCAAAAGAAATAGTCTCATATTCTTGTCTTTAAAGCGTTCCAAAAATATAAGAAGATTGGGATCCATATACACAACCATCTCCGAAACATGATTGACGACATTACTATTAAAATGTTGGATGGCCAGTACAAACTCAATAGTTAATTTTGTATTGTGCAGTATTTTCTCTGGTGCATTTTAAGCTTCATTGAAAAGTACCAACTGACAGTTCAATTTCATCAGCATCTTCCTTTTCTAGTACAATTCGAATTCCAATGTTGCCAGCATCGATTGCAATTTTGAAGTGTTTCGAAACGTTCTGTGTTGCTAAAATTCCAGAACTCAGTAAAGATCACTATCACGGCCAAATAGACGGCACAGTTTGTTAACTGAGACACAACTCTGTTCATGTGTCTTTGGAATGTGGGCAGGTGGGGGGAGGGTCGGTGGTAAGTTCTTCATTCGAATGGGTATCACGTTCAATTGATTACCCGTTTGGTGTTACCAATGCAGACATTTCTTTTGCTTTATCTGGTTAAGGTACCTACCAATAACCACCCAGTAAATCCAACTTTGTGAGTCACTAGCTTTTTCAACATTCTCTAAACCGTCCGCCAATGTCGGTATTGAGTATGAGTTCAATTACAGCACTGATATTGCAACACTCTACGCAAAATCATTGAGGCCCGTCAAGTTTGGGAACGAACACAATCGTCAAAATTCACTCACTCTGCCTTGGTTCGATGATATCATTCTTGAGCATTGCCTTCGTTTCTTCCAGACCAATACAGGTTTAAAAGGATTGAGTCTGTAGTGGTATTGTTTTATCGGAACAGCAATCATACGTCAAGCTCATGCGCAATAATATTAGTCTTCCCCATCCTCGTCCTGCGTATGTCCTAATCATGCTGCAACAATCCTGTCAAATGCGTTCTTTGTTGCTGAGACAGGTACTTTATTAACTTTTACGATTGTTTAACGTATTCTGTGGTGCGTCAACTGCACAACATTTGGGTTTGATTCCTCAGTCTGTGGCGCAGTTACCAGCACATTTTTTTCCAGTTCCTACTTAATTATATTAAGGTTTCAAATGTTCACATGACGTCTGATACAGTTTTTTTTTCTCTAACTGTCATCTGTACACGTTAGTTTCCATGACTCAACCTCTTCTCTGTTATCCAGTGATCTCTTCTCAATGGTTAACAGGAATGCGCCATCTCCACAGGAATAAGTCAGAATTTCAAATCGTCTCTCTGGCACCTCCTTCATCATATATTGTGCTCTCTTCAGGTGCATTTTTAGTTAACTCACATGCTCTATTTAATCTCTCCCTCACCTCTGATAGATAATGCAAGTGTGAGGCCTCCCAATTTGGCGCTGTCAATTTGTCTTTAATCAATTTTAAGGGCCTCTCACTTCACGTTAGAATGTTAACTCTAAGGGAGTAAACTGAGTAGGTTTATTTGGGGCATATCGATTGGCAAGCAAAACGAATGGGAGACCTTCATCCCACTCATTCGACTAACCCTACACTTTTAGCATTTCATTCAGCGTCTGATGCCGTCTTTATCACGCTCCTTCGGATTCAGGATTTTGCACTCCTGAATTAGAATTTTGTATACATAAGCCATCTATGACTTCATTAAACAACCCAACACAAAAAAATAAGACCCTTGATCTGATTGAGACTTTCTCGGTGGCCCATAACA
The DNA here is from genome assembly GCF_037043375.1 of Chiloscyllium plagiosum. Taxonomy (NCBI): domain Eukaryota; kingdom Metazoa; phylum Chordata; class Chondrichthyes; order Orectolobiformes; family Hemiscylliidae; genus Chiloscyllium; species Chiloscyllium plagiosum. The sequence continues at coordinate 48,870,745 of NW_028270178.1, read as the reverse complement.
ATTGCAGAATGCTATTAATTCCTCTACCATCCATTTTCCCTTCATGCTCTGCAATGGAATTGTCTCTGGAAATCTGGTAGACACATCCAATATGGTTCGCAAGTATTGGTTCCCACTTGTTACTCTCGGGAGGGGAACTGCACAATCAGTTGTAGCCCGTGTGAAATGTTCTTCAAATGCAGGATTTCTCAACAAAGGTGTTGGTTTTATTTCCGCCTGTGGCTTACCTACCATTTAGCATGTTTGACACGTACAGCAAAATGTAACCACATCTTTGTGCATTCCAGGGCAATAGAAACGGGTTTTGTACATTAGCCTTACTCTTCGATGCATCTCGGTGACTACGTATATGTACTTCATGTACAACCCGTGACATTTCATCAGTGTACACTATCAGCAACACAAACAGGTGCACTTCGGCCCATTTCAACCCTGCACAAACCTGCCGTGGTCTCCAGTTTCGTCTCTAGATTTCATTTTTTAAGATAATAACTATCAGGAATCATCTTTGCCTTAATTTTGAGTATGCATCAATATATGTCGATCTTCTTGTCTCGTCTTTTTGTTCTCAGTCCATTAGCCTTTCAGAACTAATCCCTTCTGCTTTACCCTCTGCCTATTCAGTTTTTCATGCACCATAGCACCAAACAGTTTTCCCGCTAACTGAATCTCAACTCCCTCACCTTATTCGTTAGATTTTGAACTATGGTATGAATTATGGGAGTGGTACCTTGTTACTATACAATCTGGTAAAGAACCAGGAAATCTTTCCTTTACCTCCTCAGTTTGGTGATCTTTCCTCGGCTTTTCCACGACAAGGGCATTCACTCCTTAATTGGAGCCTTTTAAATTGTTCCCAAGAAGAAACTGGGTTCTGGGAACTGACGCTCTGTCAATCACACCCACTGTTACTTCCCCAGTCTTCCGTTGGCACTCCAACCTGACCTTATATCGGGGAACACTGAATATCTGTCCATCTATCCCACAAATTACCACTCTCGGATAACAGATCAGAAAAAGTGCAAATACGTGCGTCTCTTACTCTTAGAGACTGGTTAGATCCTGTATCGTTCAAAATTATAAATTATTGCCCTTCTACTCCTTTCTGAGTAAACCTTACACACAGAAGCGAATTATTTATAGAGATCAGACACGAGTATCATACCCAGTCACTACTTTGGTTGTGCATTCTCCTGCATTTCCTCGAACTTTCATGGGATTTCCTTTACGACCTACAGAAATGCCTCTGGCTCAGCTTCTTTTCCCACATCTTTTCCCACAGTGCCTTTCTTTAACGACCAGCGCTGTGAGTTTACGTGAGTTTACAACAGTGGAAAACACCTAAGTTCTTTCACCTCCGTTCCATCCTCTTAGGCTTCCTTTTTAACCTATCAGAAACTCTTACCAGTGTTCTCTACTCTTTGTTTCGTAGTGTAGGATCTCCCCTTCTCGCAACTTCTATCCCTCGCAGAATGTATGTCTTGCTGGAAGCTGGGGTTTGCCTTCTGTTTGAATGTATATTCGTGTGCTGCTCTTCTCACTTCCTGAATTTTGGGTTCATTCACTTGAATTCGTATCGTGTCTGGAAGGGGATTTTTTAATATACCTCCAGTGGAATAATCTGAACATAGGTCTGATCTATGTTTAAGGCCCGCACCCATTTATCAATATGACAATATTTAGTTCTTTCAAACTCAGCAAAAGTCTGACCTGATTCCTTCTTTATGCTTCTGAACGGCACTCTATGTGCTTTAGATACAATTTCATGATCCTCGAAACACCCATTTTTACATTTGAATTATCCCTTTCCCCTCATCTGACAGTGTTGCCAAGGTCTCATTAGTCCGAAATTTCTGTTTATTCCGAATTAGAACTACCCACAAGTCCCGTAACCACTCCATTTGTCTAGCGATTTTTTATAAATGAAATAAAGAAGGCTTTGACATATTTGTATTTATCACTACCTTCTCCCTTCATCTCCATCCTGTTAACTTGATTTTTCTTGTGAAGTCACAACTTCCGAAGTTTAATCTCTCTTTCTCTATTTCTCTCTCTCTGTTCTCTTTTTGTCTCTCTCTCTTTCTTCTTTATCTCTTGCTCAGCTAAGTAACTTCTGTCATTCTTCTTCCTCTCTCTTTCTTTTTCATCACTCTCGCTTTCTTCTCTTTCTTTCTCATTTCTCTCCATTTCTTTATCTTTTAACTCGGTTTTCCTAAAATGCAATTTACGTTTTCCTAACTCTACTGCACCTGTCTTTTTCTCTGATTCACCTAAGTGTTTGAGTAATTAAGTTCGACTTTTCTCTTTACGTTTGTCCTTGTTTATATCCAATCCGAAACACTTCGCTAATTCTTTTCTTTCCTTCGAAAGTTTATTGGCAAAATTGTTAGTCGTCTTCAAACCCCAGAACGACTTTAGCAATTTTCAGAGCCACTTTTAACTTAAAAAACCGCAAGCAACAGAAAGTAAACGGATTGTCTCCTCTACGTTTTAGTTAATGATCTAGGACATGAATTGGCAAGTCTTTGAACTGTTTAAATTTGCCCAAATGTCAGCCTGGGTCTGTCTACAACTGAACAAATTTATGGACTCCCAGACTCTTATGCCGCGATGGGGAACCCTTCTGCCAATCAAACCAAACCAATCAAACCAGAAAACCTCAGCTCGCCTCATAATCTGTTAAAGTACAATTGACAGATAACTACCTAAATTGCTCTATTAAAGAATAAATAAGTAAAAATATTATTTAACTACAAAACAGAACATTAAACAACAACGTTTTACAACTCTAAGTCTCCTTTCTCTTAAAGGTTTTTGATCTACCGCACACTCTGTAACAGTATGCTGATCCAATAAAGCCGCAATAAAATTTAAAGTAGAAACAGTTTTCAAGACCGAACACAGCCGTCTTCTCCGGTGTCCTACTCCCTGTCTAGATCTCCCTGGGTCTTTTCCGTTTTCCTACTGCAGAGATACATCTTATGAAAACGTTACCTTCTGAGAGAGAGTTTGCAGGTAGTCTGTCTGGAGGTGATCTTCCTCAGCTAACTTTCCAAAATGTCTGCTTTTCATATCCCAAAGCATCGGATTATCGCATTGGTTCAATGTTGTCAAGGTAGTAAAAATCAATTTCGATTAGTTTTTAATATCTTGGGGCACAGTTTTGTCTTACTGGTTAAATTCAAATTGCTGTGATATCGTCGCAAACAAGCTCAGATATTTACTTCATAGCTCAAGTTTACAGACTTTCAAGTTTCAAGTACACGCTGAAACTGCTGTCAGTAACATTACAGGTGTCTGCATTCACTCTTTCTCAAAGATACAGGGCACACCTTCAACTTCATAACATACGCTGCCAGCTCTACAGAGCCCTGGCTACTTCACACTTGGATAATTTTATTCAGTTCTGGTCACCTCGTTATAGGAAAAATGTGAAAGCTTTCAGGTGGGACAAGAGAACATTAACCAGAAAGCTGCCTTGACTGGGGGGAATGTCTTCTGAAGAAAGATTGAGGGAGCTACGTCTTTTGTCATTGAAGCGAAGATGCTTTAGAGATGACTTGACAGATGTGCGCAATGTGTTGAGAGGCAGAGATAGAGTGAATAATCAGAGATATTTTCACATCGTGGAGGAAATTGTAGGAAGGTTTAACGGAGATATCAGAGGTGAATTCTTTACACAGAGATGGGTGGGTGCCTGGAATGTACTCTCAGAAGTGATAGTTGAGTCAGATACTTTATGGACTTTTGAAAGTTTCTCTAATAGAACATGGAAGTTACGAAAATGAAGGGTATGGAGGTTCATCTGATCTGAGAGTAAGGTCAATGGTGGCACAGCACTGAGGGCTGAAAGGCCTGTACTGTGGTGTCCTGTTCAATGTTCCATGTTCGGTGTAAAATTGGTTGGCAGAGAAGAAACAAAGAGTAGAAATGAATGTGTCGTTCTCAAATTCGCAGGTAATAACTCGTGAAGTACCTTGGGAATCGGTGCTAGGACCCAACTATTCACAATATCTATCAATGATTTTGCCAGGCAACAAAATGTAATTCCTCAAAGCACGCACATGATATAAAGTTAGGTACAAGTAAGAATTGTGATGAGGATGCACATTTACTTAAGCATTATCTGTATAGGTTGGATGAAAGACAAGTAAATGTCAGATGTAATATAACTAGTATAATTATATTGCTCACCTTGGAAGCACAAACAAGAAAGTAGATTAGTACCTGGTTGGCTATAACTTGGGAGACAGGTGTCTGCAGCAGGACCTTTGTGCACCAGCCATTAAAGGTAAGCATTCAGGTTCAGCAGACACTAAAGGTGGCAAATGCTATGTTGGTCTTCATTCAAGTAAAGGAGCAGGGATGTGCGCTAGAGTTTAATAGGGGCTTGGTGAGGCCACACCTCGAATAATGTGAACAATGTTGGTCTCCGTTTCCGAAGAAGGGTGTTCTTACTCTGGAAGGAATGCAGCAATTACACTGGCAGATTGAGGGCATGATGGAATTGCCATATAAGGTGAGAGTGATTGGGTTAGGGACTGTTCTCGCTGAATTCCAGGCGAATGAGGGGTAGCCACATGGAGACTTGTAAAACTCTAAGTGGAGTAGACGGTAGATACAGGGCAGATGTTCCCAATTGAGTGTGACCAGAGCCATAGATCACAGCCTGGGGATTCGGGCTGGATCATTTACGATGGAAATGAGGAGACAGTTCTTCACTCAAAGAGTAGTGAGCCTATGGAATTCATTACGACAGAAAATAGTCGATTTCAAAACATTGAATGAACTCACAAGGCAGACAGATATAGCACTTGGGTGAATGGGGTCAAAGGTTATGGGGAAAAACAGGGTTAATCTATTGAGTGGACGTTCATACATTATCGTGATGAATGGTGGCGCAGGCTGTTATGCTCCAATTGCCTCATCCTGTTGGTATCTTCTATGTTACTATTTTTCTGTGATGCAGCCTGTCGGTACAGTAACAGACTGCGGGTCGTGCTTGTTTGTCCAGTCTTCTCCTACAGGGTGTTACGGGGATACTATTCAACTTTTCTCTCAACTCAGGGTCCTTTGCGAAAATGCATCATCCAACTTACTGTATCTATCGCTTCAATGTGCAAAGAATAATAATCTTCGTTAAGACTTACTGCCAAGCAGCAAACAGCATTATATTATTGTTTGTCTTTGTGTTGAAGAAGCTGAACTGGAGCGACACAGTCTCAAGTTCTGGTCCTCAGGAAAGGGGAGGGGAATGGTCCTGAGCTCTTACGTTAGGGTGAAGTCACTCTGTCTTTGTTTTCAGTCTCGCTCCATATCATCTTCTTTCCTACTCTCCTCATGCTCTCCATAATTGTCTTCCTCAAATACTCTCTCATCTCCTGTTGTCAACGGGCAGTGTAGTGTGTGACCACAAGCTTTTGCTGAGTGAAAAGTGTAGAGCGGGTCCATTGCCTGATGCAAGTTGTACAGATTGGCGATCGGTTGACAGGATACTACTCGGGGAAGAATTTGGGGTTGCGTTCACAGGCCACTGCTATGGACAACATAACCCCACCGAGACCGGAACTCACCGATTATTTTGGAAAAAAATCTGAATCAATAATGCTCTTAATCGAGGAAATCTGCCATTATCACCTGGTATCCTCACATGACCATACATTTACCGTGCTGTTCCTTAACTTTAGTCTTGAAAGGGTTTCGGCTTATTGTTTATTAAATAAACGGGTAAGCGTCGTCCGATATCCAGAAGATCAAGACACCTTTCTATGTGTCTCGCCCAGCAGATTCCATTCTTATTTCGTAAACTTTCATTCGCTTCGATTCTTCAGGAAGAGCGCACTGGGTTTGTGTCACTTTACTTATTTGCTGTTATACCCTTGCTATTCAGCTATCATTTTGATGAATCTGTGCTGCAATCAAATTCACGCAGTTTCAGCTGGCATGCAGTTTGTTTTAAATCTTGTATCTTGCAAAGAAACTGCGAGTTGACTCTTAATATTAATTAACGACAAAATTCATTTAGTTAACGCAATGAATACAATAATAACAAAATACACTATAAACTAACAATTTGCACCAAAAATCTAATCAGCAGTCCTTTGCTTTAACTGAACTCCCGATAATCGTATACAACCACACTAGACCTTAACCGTGGTTAATGTGGCGATGATCATCTGGTCTACTCCCAGCAGTCTCAGGAGTGTCTTCTCTTTTCGATAGTTTTCCCTATACTTGGAAGTCTTGGCAACATTTTAGGAGGGCCCTCAATGTTTATCACTAAATTGACCAGAGCTCGATTACCCTGCAAAATCGGGCCCAACCGGGTGCTGCTATATCAATGGAAAAGTGACTCTTGGGCACTCATTCCTGGAGGTACTGGGTGCACGGAAGTCCTCTCATACTTTCCAAAGAAGGGTGTCAGGTGTCCCTGTGCCTGAAAAACAACTCGATTTTTCTGGTTGTCTTGGGAATGGCATTCAGGTTGATACTTCTCAATTGAAATTCAAATATATATCATACTGTCTGCAGCTTCTGGATCAATTAAATACTGTCTGAATTTTGCATCATGTTTATTAGCACATACACTTTGATGAAGGCTTGCCTCAATTTACCAGCGTGTCTGATTTCTTGTGCATTCATCGTAAATCCATCATAAATCCGTCATTTCGAGCAGCTTATCTAGCCACATTCCCTCCTGTTGTGCATGAATGCGAAGCATGATTGATCATATAATCAGAAACCAATCTCGATGCAGTGATTAGGTGAGCAGCCAGGCTCAGGGAAAACGCAACATAACCTTAAATAGATAGACTCTTATAAGTAGCATATTCGAAAAACACAACGAGCTGCCTGTCAAGCAAGCATAATCAAACTATGTCGAAAAGGAACAAAAATATCGTAGAACGGGCTGGTGAGGCGAACGTCGTAAACTAAAAAGAAATAATAATTTGGCGAAATGAACAAATGCAAAAAAAAATCACAAGAGAAATCAAACACACATTGTAAAACTGGAGAATACTTCACATAAAGAATAGGACAGAATATTTTACACAAACACAGAAAAGAATATTTACTAGGTTAAACAAATAATTAAACAATCGCAATCGCATTTAATAGGCTCGTGGAGACGGTAAAATCAGTGAGGAATCCAGATTGAGTCTTTCTGATATTTCTATTTCACACTCGGCAAGTTTGACTGTGAGGATAGTGAGAATTGCTTTAATATCTGTATTTCCCACATTGGCATCATTGACCTGCTGAACGATCTTGGCGATAGTTCTCTGGACTGTGCCCAGACAGATTTGAATCTGATGTAACTCATCCAGAAGGAGCTCGAGACCAATGGTGTACTTCTTCAGGTAATCCTCCAGAATTTGCCGAATTTCCTCATTCACATTGAATTTCACCCTTTCGGTTTTGTGTATATTTATTAGCTGAGTTGGCACAACCCTGACAGACATGTATTGCCTCAGACGGAAGTTGCTTTGGTGATCCTACAATGTCCCGTCCCATATTGATATGTGTTAATTGAGCATGAGGCAATATTCCCTTTCCTGGGTTATATGGATGCCCAGATTGCAAGCCTCCATGTACGACCCTGTCATGGCAAGTACTGAAGACATGCCAGAGTGCCGAGAAGGATACCACGATTACACATGGGGACAACATGCACCATGTATGTGACAGGGGTTCATTGGACTCGGCCAAACTTTCATACGCTATTTCATATGCTGCAAGCAAGGATGCTCGGAGGTGTGGTATATTGTTGGGACTAAGCAAACGTTACAGCAAAACATGAATGGGCACCGCAAAACAATCACCAGCAGAAGTATTCCCTCCCAGTTCAGGAAAACTTCAGCGGTCTGAAACATTCGGTCTCGGACATTCCAGTGACCTCTTGCAAGATGGACTTCGGGACAGGGAACAACGCAAAGTGTCCTAGCAGAGGCTGATAAACAAGTTTGGTGTCCCGGAGGATGGCCGTAACTGGGCCCTTGCGTTCATGTCACACTGCAGGTGACCACACTACCTTCTACACTGTCTCTCTTTCACACACACAAATACACTCTTACATGCTCAGACTCTCATGCAGGCCCTCTCTGATTTGCAAGGTTTCTCGCATATGCACGCATGTACAGCACCAATACTCTCACCCACTCACGCATCCTCTCACAAACTTATATCACTTCACACTCACACACACATTTTGTCGGGCTTGCACACATACGGACACACACTCTCTCAACTGCGCTCACGTGCATACATATGCTGTCGCTAGGTCATTGAGCATTTCCCTTTCTGTCGCTTCTCTGCTCTGTGTTTGACCTTCTGTCAACTGTCCTTAACTTTCGTCCCAATCATCTATGAGTCTAATGGAGATATAGTCTTTTTAAGTCGGGAAGAGTACAACTATGTCACTTAGGGTTCTGCTAAATTTATCAACATAGTTAACATTTTATGGTAGATGATATTAGAGAGAAATTTTCCAATTGGGGTAAAATCTAATCTGTTTTTTAAACCAGGGGTGGAGTCAGGAGAAGTGGATTGGGTTTTAGGCCGTCCCTAGTTGCATACAAAACGACCTTGCACTCGACGATTTCCAGGGCAACGCTGTCCGAGTTCCAAATCCCTTATCTGAGCAGTATGCGAAGCATCCCATCTCGGGGCACACGTTGGTTGAGAATCCCCATCAATCATATGTAATTTCTGTGCTCAGATAACAATCAGCGGAGCTTCAATTTGTGTTTTTATATACTTATATCCAAATATATATATTTTTAATAAGGATTTAACCACAACAGACCATCCTCACATTTGCCTTCATCCATTGCGCCAAATCTTGTTTATCATGGGTATACACCTCTTGGTCTGTTCGATGTTATTTTTTGTTGTTTCCAGGGTTGATGATTATCGCGATGAAGTAGATCTTGACGATGTTCTATGTGGTCGTGTTTGTCCTCTTGAGAGATCAACGTTGTTTCCATAGTTGTCCTTATCGATTGTCAGAATAGTTTAGAGTAGGTGTAATGCAAAACACTGACCTTCCCACACCTTTTCTGTGCTGCAATGGGAACCCCATTTGGAATGTTAATTCGGGTGGAGAAGCGCCGTACTTTCCAAATTCGATTTACAGTGACAAATGGCATGATATTGGAGTGATCAGAGAAGATGCAAAGAAGGTGGTCATTATGCTAAAAAAAATGAAAATGAGGTGGTCGTTGTAACCTGGGGACAGAAGAGGGAAGGAAAATTATGTACAATGAGCGATGTCAGGAAAACCGAGCAACAGTAATCTGGTCAATGCCATCAGTGCGTATAGGAATATAATTTGGCAGAACTGGCTCTGTGGAGGCATGCGAAATTAAGGAGAATTCAGACCATCAGTTTCTCTGACGCCTTGATTTGGCTGCTGTCAGCACGTGTTTCATCATATTGACTAATGAGTTAAATAGGCACAAAAAGGGACTCGTGACTTTGTCACAAGTCCTCGGCCTCTGGGGGCGTGGCAAAATTATATCCTCAGGGATGGCATAGTGGTTAGCACTGCTGCCTCACGGTGCCAAGGATACGGGTTCTATTCCAGCCTCAGGCGACTGTGTGGAGCTTGCACGTTCTGCCCCTGTCTGCCCCAGTTTTCTTCCAGAATCCAAAGATGTGCAGGTGAGGTGAGTTGGCCATGCTAATCAGCCGTTAGTGTTCAGGGAGATTGAGGTTAGGCATATTAGTCAGGGGTCATTAAATGACAACAGGGTTGGGGAATGGTTCTGGTTGGTTACTCTTCAGAGGTTCGATGTGGATTTGTTCGGCTGAAGGGCCTGTTTCCTCACTTTCGGGATTCAATGATTCCCGGTTCCCATGTCCATGTTCTCTCATTCCCTCATGTGCTGAATGACGAATCTTAGCATTTCACCGTCTGGTTCAGTCTGCTTTTCTCTGGTCTGGACGAGACTTTTAGTGTTGTCACATGTCCATGTGGTGGAGACACCGTTTGGTTCTTTGTTTTACAGACTTGGCATCTTTCGATTTCCTTTTTTATCAGTGAATTATTGGAGAATTCTGTCGTGTTCGAACCGTTGGAAGTGTGTAATGTGTCCGTGCTGTGAGCCACAAGAGACGTATGCCCAACTGTTAATTCTGTGTTAAAACGGGCTTCTTTCTCCAACACCCAGAACGTTCTCCTCAGAACCCATGTCTCATTTTGGTTTGGATCTGCGGGATCGAATTCCATATATGCCATCCTGCTATCTTCAATGGCATGCGAAAATAAAGACCTTGCTTACTTAGCTTAGTTAGCCTCGAATAACTGACCCCTGTTGAAATCTTGCGAGACTCGGGTAAAGTGCACCCAAAAGCGACAGGCAAAGGCAGTGTGGTGATCCCGTTTTTTTTTTGCCCACGCATGTTTAACCACTCTATGATTTCGACCTTGTTGTAGCCAATTGTCCCTCTTTTTCATTCTTCCCTCTCCCTTTCTTTATCTTCTAACCCCATTTTGCTCAGATTTAATTTAAGCTTTTGTAACTTTACTGCACTTGCCTGTTTCTCGACCCACCGAAGTGTTTGACTAATTACCTGAGACATTCAGCTTTCCTTTTGTCGATGGGTCAATCCAAATCCAACCTCCTTTCCAATTCTAAGTGCATCGCCTCTTTCTGTACTTATAAACTTCCCTATCAAACTTGAGAATTGTCTTCAAACGCCAGAACGTCTTATGTAATTTTAAGGGCCATTTCTCTCACTTTTAATTGAATCAAACACAAGCACCGGAAATTAAACAAATTGCCTCACCTACGTGTTATTGAAAGATTGAGGGCACTCATCGGCAAGTGTTTAAATCTACTGGGTTATTTTACTCAAATCTGCTCAACTGTGTTAAATTTCAGACTGTATGTTTCTAAACCTGTCCAAATCACGGAACGAGCCTCTACCCATTCCCACCATTGGTTAGCTATGTTGCAGACCCAGATAGAATGTAAATGCTGAAAACAGACCTTGTCCAGAGTGGGATAACCGTACCCTGACGGACCCCTTAATGATTGCACCGTGCAACAACACAAAGACGAGAGCATCATCCGCAGAACCTTCACTAAATTTCCAGTCACAGAAGTAAGTCAAACTGGTGTATCCGTGGTTAACCCACTCAGTGCCTCCCTCTCGTCAGTTTATGTTCCTGGCGGATTGAACATTGCATCTCTGCACAGTCCCAGTGACCTTAAATATAAAGAGTTCAATTCTCCATTGAGGTCGTTGACAAGATACTGCACAATTTTCTGTACATCAGTCATGATGATAGCAACACCACTGTTGCCGTCCAAGATGAATGGTGTTGCTGTCCAAGATGAATGGTGTTGCTGTGGAAGCGATGGCTCGTCAGGATGATTTCTCGGGTATCAATCCACTGAAACAGATAATTACCCAAGCCTCGGAATTGCTTCACACCACGGCTGACTTTGGAATTTGAATTCGTTATGTAACTGGAATTAAGAATTAATGACTCTCTCTTCTATTGTCAGAAAACACATCTCGAGCATTAATATACTTATGGAAAGTGACCAGCCACCTTCACGTGGTATGGCCTGGATGTGACTCCTGACCCTCGAAATATACCAGTGACTCTGAACTGCCTTTAGAGATGGGCAGCGACTCAGTTATATTAATCACTATAAGATCAACAGGAGATCGATCCAGACAGACATAGGAACCGGCGATTTACAGCATGTGGACTGCAGTGGTTCAAGGCTGCAGCTCAGGAACACCTTCACAAAAGCATCTCGAAACGGGAAATAAATGCTCACCCAACCAGGGAGATTCACGACCATCACTGAATAAAAGAAGATGACCATACGAAGGGAGTAGAATATGAGGGACATAAATCAGTTTAAACAGGTATTTGGAATAAATAACAACATGATATTTAGTGATATGGGATTTTGAAGAAAAAGACGCTAAATTGGTCACACATGCTATTTCCATCCTCGTTGATACTCCACACAGCTATGTTTGCTTCTGGGTTTTGTTTTCTCAGTCTTTGTTACTCCATATAATCAACTCACACCTTCTCCACTTTCAAACAAGCATCCCTGTCACCTCAATCAATCGCACGATTTTCCAGCTGCTGTCCATTCCAATATATGGTCTGTGGTTTCGAAATGGTAACTTTGGTTTTCTCCCACCTGAACCTGCTAATCTTCTCAATGTTCCAACCACTTTCTCTTTCTGTTTCTCAGATCTCTTTCTGATCTTCCACATCTCTAGCAACATTCTTCGTTTGATTTGTCTTTTTATTTTCATACTACATAGGATGTCAGCATCATTGGCATTGGCAGCATTTGTTGACCATCAGAAATTGCCCTTGGCTGTGACCTTTCCACAAGGAAATATAGAGCCAAACACATTGTGGTGCGTCTGAAGTCTCTCTTAACCCAGACCACGTAACAATGTTAAACATATTACCAAAGGACATCAGCGAAACAGACAGTTTTTTTGACAAAATGATGTTGGTATTATGGCTGCTATTAGTGAAATTTATTTGCATACAATACTTATCATTTGAATTTAAGTTCTGTCATTAGTTGTAGGAGCATTTCAAAGCTTGTAGTTAAAACAAAAGTCTGTGCCTCTGAATTACGCGCCCTGGGACATTATTACTGTGAAACATTGTCCCTCTCATAAAGTTATTTGAGAGACAAGAACAAGATTGTGGTCAAAAGATTTGTAATTGGACAAGTGGCCAGTTGAGCCCTGTAACCATAAAGTCTGAATTTTACCAATGGGTAGGTAATAGTTTATTTAGCAAAAGCACTGACATGGAGGTGGAGATTGGGGATTTCTGGAGCTGTTAGTGAACGCGCTTGGTGATGAGAGAATAATGCAACATAATTAAGTTGATGGCAAAAAGCTCCCTCGAGGTTGCAAACAGGCTTGTTCTCCGTCTTTTGTGAGAGCAAGGTGGAAATTCATGCATAACGAATGGAATTTTTCATTGAAACTGAAGACAATAGTTTCTGTCTTTGCCAAATGTGAAAAAAGTACATAGGAATGATGTTCAATTGGTATTAGCAATCAATAAATCAACAGAGATAGCGAGACTTACCAGAAACACCGACAACAGAGAGAATGGGATTGCAAACCGTATGAATATTCATCAGTACCCCACATATCTTGCAATCGAATGTTCCCCTGCAAAAATAGTGAAGTCTTCAGAATAAACTCCTGTCCATTGTTGTAACATTCCAGTCTATGCTCTCAGATTCTGGTGCATTTTTCGAACATTCCAAGCTATTGTTCTCAGATTCTGATCCATTGTTGGAACATTCCAGTCGAAAGCTCTCAGATTCTAAATGTTCCTCCCTCTCTCTCCGCAGCTGCTGTTCCCTGTTATTGTCCGAGGTGATGCAGCTGCTTCTGCAATGAAATAATGCATTCGAAGAAGTCCCTTACTAATAGCAGAGGGAAACCCTCCAGTGACACAATTAGAATCCATGAAGATTAGCATCAATCACTGTTGCTGAACAAACAGTTCCAGTTAACACCTTACACTACAGCACTTTCAGCTTACAATAATAACTGGACTCATTGGATGTTGATGTCGCTGGCTATTTGGGCTTATCTCGCATCACGAATTGCTCTAATGATGTCATTGGTGAGGGAACGCAATGGTTGTCACTTTTCATCGCCTAGACAATTCTACTGTCGTGTCCATGTGCAATGCTGCAGCTGCCTGCACCACTGCGCCTCCCCCACATAAAAGTGCACAATTAGAAGATCTTCACTGGGCGTAGTTGCCCTGACCATTCACAGGAAATGTAGTTTTCGCTAGAAGTTCTTCTCACTTTGTATCTTCAACACGCAATGTTTACAAGGTCATTGCTTTAAGCAGTAACATGTACATGTCTTGACTTCAATCCAAAGCCAAACGTGGCATATACAATGATCGTGTTCATTAAAACCCATGGCTTAATGAATCAGGGACAGAATGAATAATGCATTGAGTCGGAGACAGAAAGGAATGGGGCAAGTGGCTGTGGAAGCAGGAGAGGAGTGCCGTCATATTTCCTAGACACCATCATTATCATCAACATCATCATCATAAACAACAATCATCCATTGCTTTTGTTTCGTGAAGTGCAGCTGACTCTAAAATGTCTATTCAGATACAAATTTCCAGAGATTCGTACATTTCGTGGGATATTCACAAAAATGATTTTTTGGGGATATAAAGAAGCAACAGACTCTGGTGTTTTACAAGTGTAATCGGCACAACAGCTCTAATGCGAACACGAATGGATCATATTCTCCAAATAAAGTAAAGCTCAACATCTGGACCTATCAAAAACAGAGGAAATGGAAGTTTGTGTCCGAAACAGAAAGTGGTGCGGCAGCATCTGGAGGCAGATTCAGAATTAACGTATCGAATCTGATATGAGCCTGTTCTGAAAAAAAAAAGCCAAATTGGTCTAAAACAATTGCTGTTTCCCTCTGCTCTGATTCTTGCCAGATCTGGTATGTTTCTGCAGCCCTTCCTTTTTTTAATCTATTGAACTTGTGCAATTTGTCTGATCTGAACTGGAATACTGAAGCTGACCTTTTATTTCACTCTCACGTATTTGGTTGTAGATAATAAATGAGAAATTACAAACAACCTGCATTTGACACGTCCCTAAATATCAATGATGTGTTGCGTTGTGATAACTCGCCACGAAAATGTTGCACGCAGTGGCACTGACATCGCATGATCAATCGTCTGTTAGATTGAAACTGATGGGAATCTTTACCTCATGTTATGTTCCTGATGTCGCAGGGCTCATAAGTATCCAGCAAAGTCTTACCTTTCTGATACATTACAGCAAACTGCAAAAACATCAATCTGTTGTTAATTGTAGCAGGAGGTTTACGGGGTTTTTGTCAGAACTGGCCTGGGTAGGATTTATTTGTCATCCCCAACAGTTCTGGAGAAGGTTGCGGAGAGCTCCTTCTTTAACCATTTGTCTCCCAGTGGCGCAGGCATTCACAAAGCTGATTTGGAGTGGTTTCCAACAGTTTTAACAAACAAAGAATTACTCTCTCGTCAGGATGGCAAGTGACTTGGAATACAACATGCAGGGACTAGTTTTCCCATTGCTCAACCGAGGATATTACCAAACTCAGGATTGTCTCCAAATCCAATTGATCACAGCTTTGTTCAGGATCTTTGGTGCCACGCTCTGTCAAGTTCTCCTTTGATGGCAAGATAATTTACTGTGATATCACTTCAAACATTCGGGAAAAAATACTGCAGATGATGGAGTCTGTACTGAAAGCCACCAGTGCTGAAGAAGACAGCGGGTCAGACAGCATTCAGTTCTCTTTTGATCACACATTCCTCACTCTCCCAGGCAGGGCAGTCCAAATTCTGACAACGCCCTGAATAAAGAAGTTTCTCCTCATCTCACTTTTAGCTTTTTCAGTGAAAATCTTGAAATTACGATTTCTAATTACTTTTTTCAGAATATTCTTCTTTTTATGCCCTGCAATTCTTTTCATACTGTGAGCACCTCAATATTTTCACATCTTATTCTTCCTGGAGCAGAAAACACTAAGCCTGTTGATCGCATTAACCTTTAATTTCTGAACTGCTGCTTTGTTTCACAGCCTCATCTTTTATTTGATTAAGTTCTCCAGACTTGGACAAATAAACCTCTCCACCAGGATACTGATACCCCTCCAGTGAAGATGAAAACCTCTTCGTTTAGTACAGGTCCCAGCTGCCCTGGCAGAGATTGCAATGATCCAAAAATCTGAACCCCACGCCACACATCAGTTCTTTAGCAACAGCATATTTTGATATTCCTTATCTCACTTCAATGTAGCACAGAGAAAAATCGCAAGATTACAACCTTGGATTTCCTGCTTTTCAATTTCCAGCCAGCTCCCTGAAATTGCCTTGTAGGACCTTGTCACTGTTCCTGCCTACGTCGTTTATACCAATGTATAGCACAACCGCTGGCTGTTCATACTCCCCCTTAAAAATGCCCTCAGCACTATCAGAGACATCCTTGACCCAGGTATCAGTGACACATCTTCTGAAGAATTATTTATTGTGCTATTGCAACACGAGTTGCTGAGTTTGCTGAACGTTTGCAGCAACTTCTAGCTTGTCCCCAATGATTATTGCTTATTGATCAATATCGATGCAACAGAGACTTGAAAAATTCTGAATTTAATCATGTAGTGGGTGGTTTGTCTCCGGCATGAGCTGTCAGAGGGAGTAGTGGAGGCTGGTACCATAACAACGTTTAAAAGACATCTGGATTGATGTGTGGATAAGAGCGTTTCAGAAGACATAGGCCAAATATTGGCAAATGGCACGAGGTTAATTTACGATAATTGGTCAGCATGGACGTGTTGGACATCTGTTTCAGTGCTGTACATCTCTATGGTTATTTTCAAACATTCCATGAACATCACCTTGTTCACTTCAGCAGTTCAAGAACTGGAAAGATATTCACTGCATTTCGACGTCTGACCACTTGGAAAATACCGTATAAATTCACAGCCTTATCAGAATATCATTACATTCTGTAACTGCAACAATTCTTTGTATTTCTTCCAATTCGGTCTACACACACACACACACACAAATATAGAGGGTACTGACAAAGGAAAAGTGGACATTTGTCTCGAAAAATACTGTATGCGTTATTCACTGTTGACAATATAGTCACAGATCAATGTGTCTGCAGCCGGTAGATGTGTGAAGATGAGATCAGTAATGTTTCTCTTTTAGTTGTTCCCTTCCCACCTGCTGCAGATCCAGTCTCGGAGCTATGTCCTTATGTAGCCGACCATCTCGATCGGCAATGCTGCTGCTGACCCCTTTTTACTGGTCGTTTTGAATTGATGCATCCAATAGAAATTCTCCAGTTTTGCCTCTCATTACTCCCTCCAAGCTTTGTTCAATGCGGAGGGTCAGTGATCTATCAGCTGAGGGGGGGGGGGGGGGGGGCGGAGTCAGCAGGAGGGGTCCGTATCAATATTTCATCTGACATCATGAGGCTGAGTAAGAGGAGTTCGCAGGATGTTTCCGTGTCGGTGTTTGATCTGATGCAATGAGGTTGAGGGAGGGGAGTCTGCACGAGGTTTCTATGTTAGTGATTCATGTGACAACATGAGGAAGAGGGAGGGGAACAGCAGGAGGCTCCCGTATCAGTGTTTGATCTGACGCCATGGGTCTGAAGGGGCGGAGACAGCAAGCGGTTTCTTTATCATTGTTTCATCTGACACGACGAGGATTCATTGTGTCACATTGTTGCTTGAGTAGGCTGTATAACTGCCAACACTGACCACAGCTCCCAGATGTTAGGGAGGAGCAGATGGCAGGACCCACGGAGCTGTTTAAAAAAATTGTTACTGTCAATCGAAGGGCGTCTGCTGTGCTGTATGACACTGACACTATGGCTCTTGCAATTGAACACTACACAGTGTCACGTTTTCTGTTCCTGCCAATGCAGGACTGCAGAAAAAAAATGTCGAAGTCCGTATTACAGAGAAATGGACATTTTTTTCTTCACTATGTCACCATACAATTCCGTTTTGAAGCTGTCCACCTGTCCATCTATATCTTTCCATGTCATTATCTCAAGCCGCTACGTCCATCTATATCTAAGTGACGCTCCACATTTCCAAAAACTTCATCAAAATACCGACGAATGTAATTTGCTCCAGTATCTACACTCACCTTTCTCTGAAACCTCCTCCAGCTTCTTCACTTCTCTCGATCTTTGCTGCCTCCTCCAGCCCCTTCACCCTGCTCTGTCTCCGTAACATTCTCCAGCCGCTACACTTCTCTCCATCTCAAACCTCCTTCAGCTGCTCTACCCCTCGCTGTCTCTGTAACCACTTCCAGCTAAGTCACCCCTTCCTATTTCTGTAGGCTCCTCCAGCTGCTACACTGTTCCCTATCTTTGTATCCTGCACCAGATACTGCACTTCTCGCTATCTCTGTCGTCTCCTCCATCGACTACACCCCTCCCTATCAATGTAACCTGCACCAGCTATTACACACAACCCTATTCTTTTAACCTCCTCCAGCGACAACTCCCATCCCTATCTCTGTAATTCCCTCCTCACCCTTTAACGCTACCGACCTCTGTAACCTCTCAAGCTACTACACCCTCCTTATCTCTGCAAACTTCAGAGCTATTCCAGCCTTCGTCTCTGCTGTGAACTTTCCCGAAACTCACTTTCATCCCAGTCACTGTAATATCGTGCGGAAAATACTTCCTTCCAGATCTGTCTTCTCCTCCATAATCGACACACTTTCATATCTCAGTAGCCACCTCCAGACACTGCTCCCTTCGTCATCTCTGTAATACCCTCCAGCATCTGCAATCTATACTATTCCTGAAACGCTTCCTGCTCCGATAGCCTTCACCAAATTTTGTAGCATCCTCCATACCAGGCACAGTTCTCTATTTCTGTGACACTCTGAAGCCCTATCCTACTCCTTAACACTGTAACCTCCATCACCTATTACAGCTCTTCCTTTCACTGTAACCACCAACAGCATATATATCCCACACGCTCTCCGTGACCTTCAGCTCCTATACTACTACCGATCTCCATAACAGCCACGATGCCATACATAACTTCTGATCTCTGTATTCTTCTGCAGCCCCCGGCAAACATTGTCCTCTGTGCAATCTCATCAAGCAGGTACGTATCTCTATGTTCATATAAGCTCATGCAGCCTCCACACAAGTCTCAATTTCTACACTTCTTCCTGTTTCTGTAAACTCGTCCAAAACTGGCATCCCTCTCTATCTCTGGAACTGGCTGGTGACCCGAAAACATTCCTTCTCACTGGAACCTCTACCTGCTATTGTATTCCTCCCTATCGCTAGACCCTCGTGCGGAATGTCTCGCTCAATAACTCCGTAATCTCCTCTAGCTCCCAAGTTCCTCCTTATCTCTGTATGGAGGAATCACACTCCCATTCTGTGTACACTTCTCTGGAGGTATAATCCTGTCGCTGAAGCATCCTCTAGCCCCTTTACTCCTCTTTATCTTTGCAACCCTCATCAATAATGAGAGCCGTTCCTATTTAAGAACCTGCACCAGCAATTACATAATTCCCTATCTCGCACAACCCACAAGCACCAACTCCCTTCCTTATCTCTGTAACTTCCACCAGCTACTTAGTAGACTCCTCCTTATCACTGTAATCCCTTCTCGCACATACGACCCTCCTACCTCTGTAGATTTCTCCAGCATCTTCACTCATGCATTTTGTTTTAGCCTCTGCCAGCGCTTTAATTCTTCATATCTCTGTAAGCAGATCTAATACCTACACCCCTCCCGATCGTTATAAACCTCTCAAGCTACGACATCCCTCCTGATCTCGGTAAATATTTTCATTCCTAACTCTGTAATGTCTTCCAGCTCTATACCGTCCCATATTTTTGTTCTGCAGTCGCTGCACAACTTCCTATTTATTTATACTTCTCCAGTTTTGACACTGCTCACTACATCAATCATCGCCTCCAGCATATTTCCATCCCTATCACAGTTGCTTCCTCCAGCATCTGTATGACTCCTATTCATGTATTCTCCTCCAGCACCTGCAATATTCGATATCCTTGTATTGTCTACCAGCACCTGCACTCTTCTCTATTGCTGAGACCCCCTCCAGCATGTATATGCCACTACCCCAAAAAAATTATCTGGTGACTCAGCAGACACTACTTCACCAGCGAGAGTGGGGCAGCGTGAGCCGCGGAGCAGCCTCAAGATAAATTAGAATATAATATCCTTTTCTCAGCAGAGAGCGGCGCGAGCTGGGCGGAAGTGAGGTTGGAGCGCAGAGCTGGTCGGGAAGGTAAGTGATATATAAAGAACTTACCTCGACGCCAACGGTCTTTTCTCAGCAGAGAGCGGTGCGAGCTGGGCGGAAGTGATGTTGGAGCGCAGAGCTGGTCGGGAAGGTAAGTGATTGATATTTGAGTGGGTGTGTGAGGGAATCTTGGTTGACGAGGGAGGTTGAATGTCTTGTAAAGAGGAAGAAGGAGGCTTACATGAGGTTGAGGAAACAAGGTTCAGACAGAGCGTTGGAGGGATACAGGATAGCCAGAAGGGACGTGAAGAAATGGATTAGGAGAGCCAAAAGAGTGCGTGAAAAATCTCTGGCGGATAGGATCAAGGATAACGCAAAGGCATTTTATGCGTATGTGAGAAACATGAGAATGACGAGAACGAGGGTAGGTCCAATCAAGGACAGTAGTGGGAAACTGTGTATTGAGTCGGAAGAGATAGAAGAGGTCTTGAATGAGTACTTTTCTTCAGTTTTTACGAATGAGAGGAACCGTATTGTTGAAGAGGAGAGTGTGAAACGGACTGGTAAGCTAAAGGAGATACATGTTAGGAAGGAAGATGTGTTGGACATTTTGAACAAATTGAGGATAGACAAGTCCTCCGGGCCTGATGAGATATATCTTAGGATTATGTGGGAAGCAAGAAAGGAAATTACAGTACCGTTGGCAATGATCTTTTCATCTTCACTGTCAACGGGGGTGGTACCAGGGGACTGGAGAGTGGCGAATGTTGTGCCCCTGTTCAAAAAAGGGAATAGGGATAACCCCGGGAATTACAGGCCAGTTAGTCTTACTTCGGTGGTAGGCAAAGTAATGGAAAGGGTACTGAGGGATAGGATTTATGAGTATCTGGAAAGGCACTGCTTGATTAGGGACAGCCAGTACGGATTTGTGAAGGGTAGGTCTTGCCTTACAAGTCTGATTGAATTCTTTGAGGAGGTGACCAAGCATGTGGATGAGGGTAGAGCAGTGGATGTAGTATACATGGATTTTAGTAAGGCATTTGATCAGGTTACCTATGGTAGGCTTATGAGGAAAGTCAGGAGGCATGGGATAGAGGGAAATTTGGCCAATTGGATACAAAACTGGCTAACCAGTCGAAGTCAGAGAGTGGTGGTAGATGGTAAATATTCAGCCTGGAGCCCAGTTACAAGTAAGGTTCCGCAGGGATCAGTTCTGGGTCCTCTGCTGTTCGTAATTTTTATTAATGATTTGGATGAGGGAGTCGAAGGGTGGGTCAATAAATTTGCAGATGATACGAAGATTGTTGGAGTCGTGGATAGTGAGGAGGGCTCTTGTCGGCTGCAAACGAAATTGGATATGATGCAGAGCTGGGCTGAGGAGTGGCAGATGGAGTTCAACCCTGCCAAGTGTGAGGTTGTCCATTTTGGAAAGACAAATAAGAATGTGGAATACAGGGTTAATGGTAGGGTTCTTCTTGAGGTGGAGGAACAGAGGGATCATGGGATCTATGTTCATAGGTCTTTGAAAGTTGCCACTCAGGTGGATAGAGCTTGTAAGAAGGCCTATGGTGTATTAGCGTTCATTAGCAGAGGGATTCAATTCAAGAGTCGTGAAGTGATGTTGCAACTGTACAGGACTTTGGTTAGGCTACATTTGGAGTACTGTGTGCAGTTCTGGTCACCTCACTTTAGGAAAGATGTGGAAGCTTTGGAGAGGGTGCAGAGAAGATTTACCAGAATGTTGCCTGGAATGGAGAATAGGTCGTACGAGGATAGGTTGAGAGTGCGAGGCCTTTTCTCATTCGAACGGTGAAGGATGAGGGGTGACTTAATAGAGGTTTATAAGATGATCAGAGGAATAGATAGAGTAGTCAGTCAGAAACTTATTCTCCGGGTACAACAGAGGGGACATAAATTTAAGGTGAAGGGTGGAACGGTTAGGGGAGATGTCAGGGATTGGGTTCTTTACCCAGAGAGTGGTGGGGGCATTGAATGCGCTGCCTGTGGGAGTGGTAGAGTCAGAATCTTTGGTGACCTTTAAGCAGCAATTGGATAGGTACATGGATGGGTGCTTAAGCTAGGACAAATGTTCGGCACCACATCGTGGGCCGAAGGGCCTGTTCTGTGCTGTATTGTTCTATGTTCTATGTTCTACTGACCTGGTGAGTCAGCAGGGCGAACGCTGAACAGGAACGGACACAGTCACATGGACTGCTGGGAAAGTTATCTCGTATATTAATGAAGATGAAAAATCCAAAACAAGACACGTGTAATGTCTCCCACCCATCATTTTCCTCCTCGAACACGAAGAAAGGTGTGGTGGTTCATGAGATAAGGATTTTCTAACGTTTCCTTTGGCAATTTAGGGCAGAGCGGATGGAGACTCGGGCAGTTCCATGCTGCTCTTGCAGGATGCGGATAGTAAGGTTCACCACCAGTGTCCCTGTGGACTTCACCTGGGAGAAATGCACTCAACTCCAGCTGCTCACAGACTGCGTTTGGGAACTGGAGCTGGATGAAGATCACATCATTCGGGAAGCTGAGGGGCTGATAGACAGTGGTTATCGGGTGACAATCACTCTTACAGAACAGGATAAATGCAAGTGGGTGACGTCATGGGAGGGAAAGGGAAAGACAGACCGTGCAGGGATCACCTTGGCCGTTCCGTTCATAATAAGTATACTTTCGGCACTGTTAGGCTGGATAAACGACTGGGGAAAGCCACAGTGGCCAGTTCGTTGACAGTGGGCCTAGCTCTGCAGCTCAACAGAGAATGGGGCAGAATAGAAGAACGATAGTGGTAGGACTCTCAATGGTAAGAGGAACAGACAGGAGATTCTGTTGTAACAAGCGAGACACTAGGAGGATATGTTTCCTCCCGGGTGCCAGGGTCAGGGATGACTCAGATCGTGTCTTCAGGGGAGGATGGGGAGCAGCCAGAGCTCCGAGCACACCTTGGTAATGGCATCAGTAATAACATGATTCTCTTCTGCTGGCAGAACATTACACATGCGTAACACCATCTGTGAATAAAGAGGAAATTACTCTCTTTTTCCCTTTTAGTCTGTCCCCTCTGATCTGAAACAGATGCCCTCTTGTCCTCGCTTACCAAACTGTGGAAAAAGGACTGAGTGATTTCACCCTATTCATGCCTCCCCTGATCTTGTACACTTCTATAAGACTCTCCCCCACCCCGACCAGTCTCCTAAATTCTAAAAAAAAATATGCTATCGCTTGTCCAACCTCTCCCGATAACTCAGACATTTGAGTGCAGGCAACATTCTTGTAAATTTCTTCTGCACTCTTTCCAGTTTAACAACATCGTTCCCAGAGAATGTATGGGAATCAGTTTAGCTCAGTTGGTTGGATCATTGTTTTACAGAATAGTGTGATGCCAATAGTGTGAGTTCTAATTCCAATCACCTGGCTGAGGTTAACATGAAGGACTTTCCTTCTCGTCCTTTCCCCTTGCCTGGCGTCTGGTGGCCCTTAGGTTGAATCGCAAAAAAATGTTGCTTCTCTCTAATGAGTGTAACCCCTCTGGTCTGGTACGACTATGGCGGTGCTTTCTGTCCATTCGTTCTGCATTTATTACTTTCTTGATTTCCTCGATCATTCCAAACTGTGTCTCAGTCCAAAGGGAGAGTTTGATGTCCCAGTGTATTCGGGGTTATTGCATGAAATTAGCATAAGACAAAGACGTAGGAGCAAAAATATGCCCATCAGCTCATTGAGTCTGCTTTTCCTTTCAATTCGGTTATTTTTTATCTGATAATCTACCATTCCAATTTCCTGCATTTCCCCCCATTACTCTTGTTTAATAATCTGGCTCGCTCAAAGTTGAAGATGTGTAATGATACAGCCGTAACAGTCTTCAGAACTTTCTGCAATGTTTCCCTCCCACTAATGTGAGACTTGGTGGTCTTTAATCCTATGTGGTCTTTTTTGGAACTCTGTGTGAAAGGTGAACCTATATTAGATGTTGCCCTGTCCTTGCACACCTCTCTGTGGGCAGAGGTAAAACAAAAAGGAAAAAAAAAATCAGAGCCTGTCATCTCTTCCGTCTTCTCCAACATCAGCCTAACATACAGTTCATCCAGATCGTGGCGATTGCCCACTCTTTATCCCACACAAAATTCCAGTTCTTCCTCAGCTTCTGTATCACTATGCTCAAGGTTCACACGATCATGCTCCCTGAATCCAGTAACTGCTTCTCCAGACTTAAGGCCGATATGAAGTATGTGTTCAACGTATTCTCTGGCTCCGTGTACAGGCTGCCTCCTTAGTCTCTCATACTCCCCATTCTTTCCAAAGTTATCCTCTTGCCCTTAATAAACCGATAGAATATCTTTGTATTCCTGTTATCCTAATCTGTTAATGTTTGAACACGTCCCTGTTTGGTCTTCTTCTCACTTTCTTCAGTGTAGCCCCGCAATTTCTGCACTCTTCCAGCACCTCCACTGACCTGCTCAATTTATACCTGCAAGCTTCTCTTGCCCCTTTTATTCCGTTCTGAATATTTGTAGACATTCAAGTGTCTCTGGACTTGTTTCCGAAATTTTATCTTCGGTGTAACATGTTTGGCCAACAATCTCATCACTTCCATTTTGATCATGTGATAACGCCCCACGCCCATCTGCTGCAGCTTTACCTAGAAGTAAAAGTATTTTGGTCAGATCCTGTCTTAATTTTGATTTTAAAAAAGTCTGTCTCCACAATGCAAAACCTTATAATTTTCAAACTTTTATTTTGGCTGAACAAACTTAGAATGTTTAAGTCAAGGTCACTGGTCCGATAATGCTCTCATCACGTGCCTAGAACTCCTGACTGGCTTCCTTCTCCATAACGAGGCCCCATCATTCCACTGTCCATTGTTCTGTCGTCTACATGTTTAATATAAGGAACTCTTCGGTATAAATTTCAGACCCCTCCTCAAAATTCATCACTGTTCCAATAAACGTTGGTAATTGAAATGCCTGAATATAGCAATGATATTACTGTTTCTACACACCTCAGTGAATTGATTATATATGTATTCCTGTATTTTCTTCTATCTGGGGGTTCATAATATGTCACCAGAAGTACGTCTGTCATCGTTTTGATCTTCAACAGAATCACACTGCCTCATTTGAAGATCCTTCCAAGATATCGCCCCACCTTACTGCATTAACTTACTCCATAACTCATAATGCAACACCAGCTCCTCTTTTACACCCTCTCCCGCCCTGTCTATAGCTAACGTACCACAAAATACTGACTTGCCCATCCTGACCTCCCTCACCCACGTCTCTGTGATGGCAAATGTGTCATACCTGCGCATGTCACCTCGTTCCCTTATCACCACTGCCTGTCCGATAATCCGCCCAGCATTACGTTAAGCGCATCCAGCCTGGAATATAACACCTGGAATCATCTGTTCCTCGGAGTTCTACCTTCATTCACTTTTTTTTTTATCAGGCTGCCAAAACCATGAACCAAAACGCTTACTCTGGGACTGAATATTTTTTGAATTTCAGTATCTTTTTTTTCAAAAATGTACTTATCAAATGCAACTTCCTAGAAATGAGCAGTCACCTCCACATGCCATGAGTTTGTGGTGATTATTTCCTCCCTCAGGTTGCAGAGACGACAGCCATCAGTAATGTAAAAAGTGAGAACTGCGGATGCTGCAGAGTCAGAATCGAAAAGTGTGGCGCTGGAAAAGCACAGCAGATCAGACAGCATTCGAAGAGCAGGAGAGTCCATGTTTCAGCCATAAGCTCTTCATCAGGAATACATTGGCGCCTTCCCCATGTTTTCTATTCCATGATGCTGAGGATATTGGGAATTGTACTCGTTTTGGAAGGCCGCACCTTAGTTTCGAATTGGAAAGCAGTCAGTCAATCAGTTGGAAAGGACATTATAATGTGGACAAATTGATTTGAAAATCACAGACTGTTTCGCTCAGCTTGTGGATTCGCATCAATTGGTGAATGTGTGAGGGAGTAGCGTTTGTGAGGTCAGGAAGTTGGGGAGGGGCGTTCAGCCATGGCTTCCAGTTGTGGTGCACATTGTAATATTCAGTTGCGTGTCAGTACAATGCGTGTGTGGTGACATATACCAGGCAATATCCACCAAGTTCAGTTTTAAAGTGATTCTTCGCTTGGCATTTGCTGCTGTTTTCTTCAGACTCACTCTGTTGGATGAACCATCTATTAATCTCTGGCCATGAACACAGATATCACGTTTTATTTTGATACTGGAGAATGTGAAAGTGACATTTATTGGATATGGTTTCAGAGGATTTACTGTGGGACGCAAGATGCTACAGAAGACTGTCAAACTGTTAACGTCTTCATAGAGTTTCTGGTCGAGACAACAGATGGATGGAGTCCCTGAGGCAGGCCAGATGTCATTAACACAAGTAAACTGTACAGTGTGATTCCCGCAGTCCATTTCCATACATCTACTCCCTCTGACTGAAGACAGTTTCTGGGCTGTCACTGCTATCTAATTTGGACAGCATTAGCATCTACACTGAAAACAGTAATAGCCTGCTCACTATGTCCATCCACCCCGCCCGGCCAAGATGGACTCCAAATGATTTCTAGTGAAGGAATGTTTGAGTGCCAGTCCTGACCCAGTTTGGACACTCACGTTGGAAACTTGCGACTATTTCAATGAGTGTTATTTAATGTGAAATGCGGTAAGTGTAGGAAAAGATACACTTTTTTAGTGTGCGTGAAAACTCCGTATTTAAAAAGCGTGTTGTTAAAACACTGAAATATTTGCTTTGGTCATTGGGATAAAACTTTTGAAATATTTATGATCTGTGTACAAATTAGACTTCATCATTAACCTGAACTGTAATTCTTGCATTTTACATGGTTTTACTGCGCCAAGTATATTCAGCTGTTTGCTCGCATTTACATTGGGAAATACTTGGATACTGGCTTTTATTAGCATCTGCACAAGATAGCGTCCAGCACTTTAAATTACAGAAGGAGACTGTTTGGTCACTGTGTCTGAATCAGTTCTCGAAATGTCTCTCTAACTCCTCTCATTTGACAGCTCTAACTCTGTCCGCCTGAATATTCGTAACTTCCAAATATTTGTCCAGATTGTTTCTCATTTTTCATCCACAACTCTTCCAGGCAGCCCATGACTCGTTTTTTTTTTTAAAAAAAGGCTTCATTCCTACTGCCAGAAAACCGTGTTAAAGTAACGCAAATGTACTCTGAATAATGAAGCCATATGGAACAATGTGGAACAATCTACCTGTGCAGCCTCTGCTGCATTTGTGTGTGAGCATCTCTGAGACCTTCCTGCTTGTGAATGAGTGACTTGACAAGCTGCATTCGTCATCCTGTTTCTGTGTAAGTGATTCCAGGTGTGAAATGGTTTCTTTCTTAGCCCATGTAAGTGAAGCGTGGGAGTGACCAGATTCCGTGCCTCCTTGTGTAATTAGCAGGGGGTCTAAATGGGCGGTCCCCCTCCTTGTCCGACAGTTTTGTTGGGATTAATGAATTACCGATATTATTGTGAACCCAGATTAAGATCCTGAATGAGCTTCACAGTTTATGGTGGAAATGTGGTGTCTGGATGAGCTGTTACATGAGTATTACTCAAATGTGAACAACATGATAGTGAATGTTGGCCAGGTTTTGTTGCACATGGACACAGACTGCTTCAGGAGCTGAGGGGCGACAAACTGCTCGGAACATTGTAGAAACTTAAATTAGTATACTCACTTCTGCTCAGTGTGGACTCAATGTGCTGAACGGCCGCCTTCCATGCACTGTCAGAATTCTATAATGACCATCGAGAGGTGTCTGGGCTCAGGAAGCAACGCTGAGGATCTCCTTCAGAGATGTCCCACGGCAGGTAGATAGGATAGTGAAGAAGGCATTTCGTATGCTTTCTTTTATTGATCAGAGTATTGAGTACAGCTTTTGGGAGGTTATGTTGCGGCTGTGTAGGACATTAATGAGGCTACTGTTGGAATATTGCGTGCAATTCTGGATTTTTTTCTATCGGAACGATGTTGTGAAACTTGAAAGAGTTCAGAAAACATTTGCAAGAATGTTGCCAGGTTTGGAGGCTTTGAGGTACAGGGAGAGGCTGAATAGGCTGAGGCTGTTTTCCCTGGAGTGTCGGAGGCTGAGGGGTGATCTTATAGAGGATTACAAAATTATGAAGGGCATGGATAGGGTAAATAGGCAAAGTCTTTTCCCTGTAGTGGGGAATTGCAGTACTAGAGGGCAAAAGTGTAGGGTGGGCAGGGAACTATATAAAGGAGACATAAGGGGCAACATTTTAACACAGAGGGTGTTACGGATATGGAGTGAGTTGCCAGCGGAAGTGGTGGAGGCTGGTACAATTGCAACATTTAAGAGGCATTTGGATGGGTATATGAATAGGAAGGGTTTGGAGGGATATGGACCGGGTGCTGGCAGGTGGGACTAGATTGGGTTGGGATATCTCGTCGGCATGGACGGGTTGAACCGAAGGGTCTGTTTCCATGCTGTCCATCTCTATATGACTCTATGGCTTAGATGATTGTTGTCCACTGATAATAAACATCTTCCCTTGAGCTGTAAATGACTGCAAATAGTCGAGGGATCACAATCGATTATCCTTCAAATCAATGTTTATCAGAATTCCTTGATGTCATCCTCAGTCACTTTTACAATAGGGCCAATGCTTCTGACCTGAAACCCTGTGTTACCTAACTTTTTCAGGTTATGAGGTAATGCTTTAGGAACAGGGAATGCTTTCTTCAAGCAGATGGTAGGGAATGAGAGAACCAGGGAGCAAGATCACTGAAAGTATTTATAAAGGAGATATACGGATTTTCACCTGAAGCAGAGTTGGCGGTTGTTAAGAATTGAACATTAAAGATGATTTGAGAACGAGAGAAGATCTGCCATGATCGTATTGAAAGTCAATGCATGTTTGGAGGGTGAACGAAATGTTCAGGCTCTGATGATCTCGCATTCTGTTAATGGAAATGTAGTGGATGCAATTTTCCTGGAAGTTCTGTTATTGATTGTTGCAGTCAGTGAGACAAGAGGACTTTGTGAGCCATCTCTGGGGGATGTATGGGAGCTGTATTCACAATGAATCTGGATCTACAGCATCAAAACAAATGAAGCACATGTTACAAAGAGGAAGACCTACAAAGAGAGATGAGGGGGTTATTTTAACAATTATATTTTTCAAACTACACAAAGTCTATACGACTGTCTTGAGGGGATGAATGGTTCTTCTCTTTTTCCAGTCACCAGATTATAGCGGAAAGTGGCCTCCAGCTGTTCCTGATGACGGTAGGTTTTGGGTTCCTGATGTAGGGTTTTTTCCCGAAACGTCGATTTTCCTGATCCTTGGATTCTGCCTGACCTCCTGTGTTTTTCCAGAACCACTCTAATCCAGACTCCAGCTGCTACTGTCGAGCAGGTTTGAGGGACTGAATGGAGCCCAGGGACATGGGACTGAGGAACAGGAGGGGGGCATAAGACATTTAGCCGAGGCACTAGGATTGTGGCTGATATGGTCTTTTTCTCAGCCCCACCCTCCTGTCTGTATCAGATTAACCGTGACTGACGTCTCTGTCAAATGTTTAACTAACTCAGTTTTGAAAAACATGTAAACAGAAAGGCAGCACAAACTTCCAATAAGGATAATCACTGTTCAAAAGACCATTTTAGAATGTTTCCTCATCCCTTTCACAAATTAAAACGGCATGGAAAGAGACCCTTTAGTTCCACTTATCCAGGTCGACCAGAAATCCTAATCATTTCCAGTCCCATTTGCAAGTTTCTGGCACACAAACCACACACCCTTCCTATTCATATCCCAATCAAGATGTCTTTTCAATGGATGTAGGTTTGCTCGCAATGACGGATGGTTCATTTTCAGATGTTTTGTCACCGTATGAGGTAACAACTTCAGTGAGAGTGAGGACTAAGCACTGCTGATGTTTCATGTTTTCTTTTTATATGTTTGGGTTTCTTTGGGTTGGTGATGTAATTTCCTGTGGTGATATCATTTCCTATCGTGATGTCATTTCTGTTTTTTTCTCAGGGGTGTCAAACGGGGTCCAAGTCAATGTGTTTGGTTATAGTTTTCCGGTTGGAATGCCATGCTTCTAGGATTTCTCGTGCGTGTCTCTTTTTGGCTTGTCCTAGGATAGACATATTGTCCCAGATGAAGTGGTGTCCTTCCTTATCTGTCTGTCAGGATACCAGTGAGAGAGGTCATGTCGTTTTATGACTCGTCAATGTTCATGCATTCTGGTAGCAAGTTTTCTGCCGAGTTGTCTCATGTAGTGTTTGTATTTCACGGTGTCAAATACGCTAAAACCGGCTCTAAAATGGGAAACAAATGCCGTCTGGCAGAGTTCAAACCACGAACAGCTGTTCTTCGTGCATGAATGACTAAAAGAAAACAGGTACCACCGAAATGTCTTAAAAACAAACCTCCTCTTAACACCCCGCTAGCCAAAAGAATAGCAGAGCACAATGGCCGCAGAATGCTTAGAGAAATGATTAACGATGCCCACAACAGATCTACAAATAAAACCGGAAACTTTGCATCAAAAATCTTTACTCACTCATGGAATAGACCATGAATGGACAGACACAGTACAACGATCCACAGATATTAGACTGCGACAAACACAGAAAATGACTAAACTGGACCTGCAGAAAACACTAGACAAACTTATACAAAATAACAACACTGACAATACAGAAGCATGGTTAAAAAAAATCGTATTTGATCGAACCTTAACTGACACTAAGAAAGCCGTCTAAGTAAAAGGATTAAATTGCAACTTCCAGGAAGTGCACAAGAAAGTTTTTTTTTAGCAGCATCAGGAACAGCACTGAAACACAATCAAATAACAGAAGAAACCCCCCACACGAGCAGACAGGTAGTCACACCAACATTAAGCAGGAGAAAGGAAGGAATCACACTGAATACACAAGAAAGGAAAGCACTAGAAAGACTAAGAAAAGATGAAAACATTTACATTCTACCAGCAGACAAATGACGCTTCACAGTCATTTTAAATCAAAGAGACTACTTTGAAAAAGTGAACACACTACTTGCAGATACCATCACTTACCAACAAGTGGCGGGAGACCCGACACCACAAATAGAGAACCGAATCACAGCTCTACACAATAAACTTTAGAAATCTGGAGAAATAAATAAGACCGACTTCAAAAAAGTGAGACCAGATAGATTCAACACACCACGCATCTATGGATTACACAAAAATCACAAATCAGCAGCGCCCCTCAGTCCCATAGTCTCGTTACCTGGCACACCTACTTACACATTGGCCAAGGAGCTGCACCAAAGACTAAAACGCTTAATAGAAGACTCAATCTATTCCATCCACTGAACATCGTTCCTGACGATGATCAAAGAAATAAAGATAGAAGAGGTTGAAATAATGATCTCTTTTGATGTATCAGCCCTGTTCACATCAATCAGCATCAACATGGAGAAGGAAACACTGACGACATTATTAGTAGTCCCAAAGACACATACACCAGACACCACCAACTTCTACAGGAAAGACAGTATCGTCAAGCTAGTGGACCTATTCCTTACGACCCACTTCACCTTCAGCAACAAAACTCACAGACAAGCTAATGCAACAACCATGCAATCTCCGATATCAGGGTTATTAGCAGAGATAGTAATACAGAGACTCGAACAAACAGCTCTGCCAATCATCCAACCAAAACATTTGGTCTGCTACGTGGATGACACCTTTGTCGTGACTAAACAAAAAAACGGAGGAAACCTTGAAGACAATCAAAAATATACTTACTGGCATAAACTTCACCAAAAAAAGAGGAAAACAACAACAAACTTCCATTCCTAGATATCACAGTACAGCGAATAGCCAATTTGTAACTTCAAACCAGCGTCTACAGGAAAGCAATACACATGGACCAAATATTGAACTACAGAAGCAATCACCCCAACATCCACAAACGAAGCTGCATCAGAACATAATTTTAACGAGCCACCGCCCACTGCAACACAGAGGAACTACGCAGAGCAGAGGAAAGTCATTGAAACAGTGTGTTCAAAAAGAATGGGATCCCAATGAAACCAGTTCGCCAATTTGTCAGCAAAAACCTAAACAAGCTGACTGCCAGACTACTCAGACCACTTGGCATCATAGTAGCCCACATAGCACCAACACACTAAAAGAGCAGCTAACGAACTTGAAAGAGCGTATACAGACAACAAGTAAAACTAATGTAATGAAAAAATTAATGTGCAGGAACTGTAACACACACTACATTGGACAAACAGGGAGAAACCTAGCCAGCAAGATACATGAACATCAACTAGCCACAAAACTACAGGACCCTTTCTCACTGGTATCCTCATATACAGAAAAGGAAGGGCGCCGATTGGACTGGGACAACACATCCATCCACGGACAAGCCAAATAGAGACATGCAGTGAAATTCCTCGAAGCATGACATTCCAACTGGAACTCTATCAACAAATATTGATTAGACCACGTTTACCAACCCTGATAAAAAGAACAGGAAATGACATCACCATAGGAAATTACATCATTACAGGAAATGTCATCACGAGCCCAAAGAAACCCAAACATATAAATACAAAGCAGGGAACATTAGAAGTGATTCTTCCGGAGGCTCAATGAAGATGTTATCTAGTATGGTGACGAAATGTCTGAAAATGGACCATCCACCTCAGCGAGCATACCTACATACCGAAACTCATCCTGAGCTACGAATCTTTTGGAAAAAAAAAACAGAGAATGCCTTTTAATGCAATTGTATCATCCCCCACTACTTCCTCTGGTAGCCAGCTCCAGAAACGAACCACCCCTGCGTGAACAAGGCGTCTGTAGCTGTAACATCTTTCACCACTCACCATAACGTATTGCCCACTGTTTGTTGACTCCCCTACTCTGAGATAAGGACGTTGAATATTAATACTATCCATGCACCTATTGATTATTATCAACCTCTATAATGTTATCGCTCAGACTCCGACGGTCCAGGGTAAAAATGCCTCAGTCTGTCCAGCCTCTCCATTTATTTCAAACCTTCCAGTCCCGGCAACAATCTTGTAAATCTTTTCTGCAGCATCTCACGTTTAACAGCATTCTTCCTATTGCAGCGTGAACCGAGTTAAACACAGTATTCTAAATGTGACCTCACCAACCTGTCCAACCGCAACACGACCCCCCAACTTCAATACTCAATGCTCTCACCAAAAAGGCGAGCACAACAAACGCCTTCTTCACCATCCTGTCTACGTGCAATTCTACCTTTAAGGAACGACGAGCCGACAGCTTTTTTTCAACAACACTTTTCAGGGCTTCACCATTAATTTTATAATTCATGCCCTGCTTCACCTCACAAAAATTACATAACCTCATGTTTATCTAAATCAAATTTCGTCTGCAACTACTTGGCCTTTTGGCCCACCTTATCGATGTCCCATTGAACTCTGAGATAATAGAACATAGAACAGTACAGTACAGCACAGGCCATTCAGCCCTCCATAGCATGCTAGTCTTTTATCCTACTCGGAGATCAAATTAACCTATTTTCCCTCCAATTTACTATCATCCATGTGCCTATCTAAGAATCGCTTGTGTCCCTTTCATATTTATGACTCTATGACCACTGCTGGCAGCGGTTTCGACGCACTCACCACTCTCTGAGTAAAGAATCTGCCTCTGACATTGCCAGTAAATCTTCCTCCAATTACAGTTCAGCTCTGTGTTTGACATCTCACTATGGGGTAAAAGTCTCTCTCGACACATTCTACGTATTCTTCCTAAGATCTTGTGCACCATTATCAAGTCACATCTCATTTTTCTTCTCTCCAGTGCGAACAGTCAGAAATCCCTCAAACTTTCTTCATAAGGCGTGTTTTCCAATCCAGACAGCATCCTG
This sequence comes from Chiloscyllium plagiosum, assembly GCF_037043375.1. Classification (NCBI taxonomy): domain Eukaryota; kingdom Metazoa; phylum Chordata; class Chondrichthyes; order Orectolobiformes; family Hemiscylliidae; genus Chiloscyllium; species Chiloscyllium plagiosum. The sequence continues at coordinate 48,836,983 of NW_028270178.1, read as the reverse complement.
GTAAATCTCCTCTTCTCCCTCTTGAAACCTTCCATATCCTTCCTATGATGAGGCAAACAGAATTGAACATAAAATTTCAAGTGTGATCTTCTTCACTGTCCACGACATTACTTATTTTGTTGATAAGCAAACATGATAATCATGGAAATATTCACATCAAAATCATTTTCGTACATGATGAAAATCAGCGGATTCAACACTAATCATTGCTGCAAACTGCTGGTCACAGGCCTCCTGTTAAAAAGAAATCCTCGACCCACACACTCTGTCTCCTATCTACAATCCAATTTTGTGATCAATTGGCGAGCTCATCTTGGATCTATTTATGACCTAACCGTACTAACTTATCTGCCGTCCACAATCTCGTTGAATGCCTTGTTGAAGTCAATATGAATAACGTCTACCACACTGACTTGATGAAGCTTCTTCATTACCTCTTGAAAATAACTGAATCAAGCCAGCAAGGCTCGATTTTCCATGTGTAATACCAGATCTATAATCAGTCATTGCATTTCGAAGTAAATGTACATCCTATCCCTCAGAATCCCCATCAACATCATGCCCACCATTGATATCAGACACACCGGTCCATCGTTACCTGGCTTTCAGTCACGATTTCCTTTTCTCGTCCGTCTCCAGAAGAGGGCACAGCAAATGCTAAATGTAAGCAAGTTCGTTGTGTGACAAATAATACAGGGCTCACACTGAATCAGCTTCAGTGTGAGGAATAAATCAAGCAGATATTTTAATCTGCTAAAATTAAGCATATGGCCAAAACAGGATTACTCAATCATTGATGGAAAGAGGAATGACAAACAGTTTAGATACTGTAAATACGGACAGCAATGTTTCCCTTTCTAAAAATATTGACATACGCACATTTAAGATAATAAACTGAGAAAGAAAATATCTGTGAATTGTTTACTTATAAGAACTTCTGCTGAATATGAGGTGAACTCATGACGAAGGTAAAAATGAGGGATATTCGCAAAATATATTCACCTTATGAAGTTATTCTTACTCTTATAGCAGTAGCAACGGTATTCGACCCTGGAACAGATGGATGTGGATGAGTTCCCTTTGCTTCAGGCAATGGGAGATTCCAATGAATCCTCATCAGGTTGTAAGATGGAAAGATGACAGAGGAGTCTTCAGCTTGGTCACCTTGCTGTGGAGGAACACGGAGAGAGAGAGGGAGCAATAGGTCGTTCCTTCTCAGGAAGTTAGAATTTCCTCCTCTCCGAGTTGAATCACACAATAATGTTATCCGACCTCAAACTGGGCCACGAGACGTCTCCTTGAACAGTGCCTGAACTGCACCCTATCACATCCCCTGCTCCATGTAGATGCATCATTGCTCTTGCCATACACAGAGCCATTTCCTTCGTAACAAGAGACCTCACTTGATTTGAAGACACGTTTATATTTTCCAATTAAGTTTAAAAAAAAGTTTAATATCGTGACAATATGTATATTGAAGTGAATGTGTCTTATACTTAAACTACTTCTGCATTTTAAATCCCCCATTCAAGATTAACTACCCATTAGGTATTCACTAGCTTGTATGTCAGTAAGAACATCTCTCGTTCTCAGTGCTAAACTTTTAACTATTCATAACATAATGCTTTCATTTCAAGAGCGAGCAAAGAGAAACATCGTTTAACTGTTTTGAAAACAATTACCTTTTTCAGTTTAGGGATACATACCTACACAGTGCATCGGATCTGATCTCTAAAATGTCCAGTTGAATGACATCCCTGACATCGTCCCCAATTCCCAGAGCAAGAAACATCTGAATTCCTTTTTCCTTCCAAATGACTTGATGCATCTTCAGACCTGCTTCATGTGATTCATATAGCAGGACACATAAATCCCACTGTACCGCTATGTTCTGCATTATTTCTTTATTTGAATAATTTACAGTTGCTTTATTTTTTCCCCAAAACACAAAGTTCCCATCGCCCACATTGTACTGTTCTTTTCTTGCCGATGGCATTGTTAGTCCCCTCCCCTGTCTGTACAACACTGCAGCTGCTCTGATTCCAATTTAAATCTTACCGAATGGTTATGCTGGTGTATGAGCAAACGGAGCTCCATTCCATTCAACTCCTTCATCAAAACGATTAATCGATATTGTAAATTGCTTCTGGCCACACATTGATCCCTGAGGAATTCCAGTAGGTACGGCTTGCCAACATGAAAATAAGTAATTATCTCTGTTGTTTACTTTCCACTAGCGAAACTGGGGTCCCCTGCTCCTGTGTAACAGCTTGGACAGGCTGCATGACCTCCTCCTATGCTGTGTAGCTGACCGTCACGATGTTTTTGAGCACAACAATACTCCATTAGGACATTTGCTGTCAGATCACCAGGTAGAAGCCGTAATATCAGTGATACGAATCCCTGATAGTTTCAAAGATAAGCACATAATGTAGCATAGCATTTGATTTGAATGCTGCACGGTCAAAACGCTGTCTTTAAGCTGCAGCAATCAATCTAGTTTGCTTTCTCAGTCAGATTAAAGTCAATAGAGTGGTGCTGGAAAACGACAGCAGGTCAGGGAGCATCCGAGGAGCAGGAGAATTGAAATTTCTTGCGTAAACCGTCAATCAGGAATGAGGCTTCCAGTCCGGAGGGATGAGATAAAAATGGGAGGGGTGTTGGTTCAGGGGAAGGTAATTGGGAATCCGATAGATAGGTGAAGGTGGGGCAGAAGGTGATAGTCGGATAGGAAGATGGAATGGATAGACGGGAAAGGTGTTGGACAGGTCAAGAAGGCAGTGCCGATTTGGGATATGTCTGGGAGACCTGCACCAACCAGCCCCACAGTTATGTAGCTGAACACTTCAACTGCCCGCACACTCCACCAACGACATGCATATCCTGGGCCTCCATCTTCGCCAAACCCTTCCAATCCAACGCCTGGAGCAAGAACGCCTCATGTGTACTCTTTCTGAAGAGATTTCCCGCTCGCCTGATTAACATGCGTCCCTTTAACAACGCAACCAATACAGATAATTTTCATCATTAATTCCAGTTTGGGCCGTGTCTACTGTGTGGAAAGCTTCCCGCAGTCACTGAACATTAAAATTAAAAAAAAATGTCACTGTGGGGTTACCTTATACAGGTTCAGAAAATCATGAGGGACATTGGTAGAGTGAACGGTCAAGGTCTTTTTTTTTCCTTTTCGTGAGGTTGTGCAGAACTAAAGGGCATATGTTTAGGGTGAGACGGCCAGGATAAAAAAAGTTTTTAACCGGCTACTTTTTCATCCAGAGCGTGGAGCATGTATGGAGTGAGCTGCCAGAGGAAATATTACAGGCTAGTAAATTAACAGTATTTAAAAGGCATTTGAGTGGATAAATGAAACGGTAGGGTTTTGGATGGATATGAATCAAATGCTGGCAAGTGGGACGAGATTTGTTTAGGATGTATGTTTGGCATGGCCGAGTTGGACTGAAGGATCAGTTTTATTACTGTATAATTCCCTGACACTGTGACAGAATATTTAATTCCATTTCTATGTAAACCCTTACAGAGGACTAATGGTCTCCATTGTCTCATTGTTACGACCCTGACTGGCTGAATGGGATCCTCATCTCCCTCTGTAATAGCCTCGAGTGGTGCAGTGAGAGAACACCGCATGGAGTGGATGCTGCAGTTGCCGTTCGGCCCCACGAGAAACTGATCATTTTAGAAAGACCATGGCTGATCTGTTTGTGAATGAACACCCATTTGCTGTTTATACCCAATAAATATTTACTCTCCTGTCCATAAATGGTCAGTCATGGTCAGACTTGAATATCTTCAATGACCCATTGTTGTCTGTGCCCTGGGATGAAAACACCACATCCAACACCACATGAAGGAGACGGACACAACGTTGTCTCCATCGTAAATGGGGACTCTCTTAATTTTAAAGTGGATCAACCGCACAGCAAGTCACCTCATCTTGTGAGAAATAAGTGTACAACAATTACGAACAGACATCAACCATTTAGGTCATCAAACCTATCCCACATTCCTATTGATTGTTCAGTAAACTAGTTGTCAAACTCTTTGTTCAGTGCATTCTTGGGTAGACATTTCCATTACCGTAAAATATACAGCGTACGAAAGTGGAGCAGAACTAGGCCATTTGACACATCGAGTCGAATCTAAGATCAAAGAAGAAAGAACAAAGAAAATGTATAGCCCACGAACAGCCCCTTCCACCATAAAAGCCTGAGCCGATCATAACCATTGTCTAAAACAGTCGCCCAATTCCTAACCATCTGTATCCCACTGCTCCCCATCTACTCATGCGTCTGGCTAGATGCATATTAAATGAATCTACTATGCGTGCCTCTACTACCTCTGCTGGCGACGCTTTCCAGTCACCTCCCAACCTCGGTGTAAAGCACCGACTGCGTGTATCCCCTTTAAACATTTCACCTCTCAGCTGGAATGCGTGACCTGTCGTTATTGAAACCTTCACCATGGGGAAAAAGTTTATCTCTATATACCCTTCATGATTTTGTGGACCTCAGTCAGGTTCCTCCCTTAATCTCCTATAATCGAATGAAAACAACCCTCACCTACTCAAGGTGTCTTCATTGTCAGCATCTTCCATACCAGGGAACATCCTCGTAAATCTTGTCTGCACCCTCTCGAAAGCATCAACATCTTTTTCGGAATGTGGCGACCACAACATTACACAGTATTCTAAATCCGGCCGAACGAAATCTTGTCCACTTTTATCAAGACCTTCTAGCTATCTTATTAATACCCCGTCCGATGAAGGCAAGCATATTACATGACTTCTTGACTATTCTATCCACCTGTGCAGCAACCTTCAGTGCACGAGCACCCGAGCTACAAATCTTCTCCCAAACTTTGAACACCCTTATAGGCTTAATCCTTTAAAATCCAGACAGGTCCAGAAAGAGGTGGAGTCCATGCTTGACAAGGATTTCATCGAACCGAGCCAGAGTGAGTGGAGTGCACTGATCATCTTAATTCCCAAACTGGATGGTGCTCAACGATTTTGCGTGTACTATCGGAAGATCAACGCCATTATAAAATCGGACTCATATCCAATTCCGAGGACTGTATCAATACATTTAATAAACCAGTTACATCACCAAGGTTGAATTACTATGTGGTTAAAGGCAGGTATCCTTTGTGGAGATGGCGCAATGAAAATCCGTGTTTGTTACCCCAAATGGGCTATGTCACTTTAAAGTATTGCCCTTTGGAATGAAGGACGCACCCGCCATATTTCAAAATCACAGGAACACAGGTGTGGCGGGGTTAATCGACTGTACACTCTGTTTGGACGATGTAGTGATCATTACTAAGCCCTGGAAACAACACATGGTATTACAGGCAGAGCTGTGTGAACTACTATGTAGAAAAAACACGTAATAAACTTAAACAAAACTGAAATCACAATAAGAGAGGTATTTTCCATCGGCCAAAGGATGGGTCTTGGAATGTTGATCCAATGGAACGCAACGACAAAAGCCGTCGAAGGATTTGCACGACTAAACTCGATGGACAAGGAGCTTCGATTCTTAGGACAAAACGGATTCTATTGGACGTTTTTCTTCCCAAAACTCATCAGTGAAGTGGCATGGTTAATAGAATTTCTGAAGAAGAACACAATGCTTGGGAGGACAGAACAATGTCAGAAGGCATTCGAACATTTGAAAGCAACATGAATAAATGGACCAGTTTGAGCGACATCAAACATTTCAAAACGTTATCAAGTTGCCATCGTTGTTCGTGACAAAGGAGTTGGAGCTGTACTTCCACAGGAAGACGATGATGTGTTTGTACTGGCAGTTGGTTTATTTTCGAAGAAACTTAACATCCACGAAATACTCCACGATCGAAAATGAAATATTGAGTGATGGTACTGGCCTGACGAGATTTTAATGTGTATCTTAAACAACTTATCAGAGTCGGTTTTCTACACGGAGTACACTGCTCTTACGTTCTGGAACTCTATAAACACAAAAATATGTGACCATATTCTAGAATCTCAATTTACAGGCTACTAATTTATATATCGTTTATGTTGGGGTCTTGTGAATGTAATTGCAGATACGTTATCCAGGATTTAACTGATAAACCATAGATAATATTGATATCTATCCATTGTTGTACTTAAGTGGGAATACGATAATTTGGCGTTAAATGTCATGATATTGTGTTTAAGAAATAGAGAAATAAAGAAGCCATACTTTCATTATGATGGATTACTTTCCCTTAAAGTGGGAGGTGTTATAAAGGTGTAGAAATACTACGCTATTAAGAGGATTGAAAAGCCAGCAGAACTGACACCACACGAAGTTTTAGAAGGTAACAATGAACCTTTGGTCGAAAATGTAGCAGTAGCTGAGCTGCTATGAGACAAAATCAAATTCAAATTTGGCCAATCAGTTTAAATTGTGCCCAAGGTACCAAACTACAATCAACTCAATGTAGTATTTTGATAATATTAAACCAATAAAATGATCCGACGTTCTGGAGTACAAAACTAGACAATTTTGAACAGCTGAGAAAGAACTGCGAAAACTCCAACAAGTACATGCTGCCTGCAGGACAGGTCTCTGCGCGGTATCTGTTAATAGTTTTGTGCAGCAGAATATTGAACCCAACCTGGAGAGAAGATCTACAGAGGAAATTTGGCAAACTTGACTGGTTTCCAAATGTGATCGTTTTTCTGTGAAGCGGTAATCGAGATATTTTTTATTGTACTCGTATTGTCGAGTGCGACGTAGAAGATAGTTCTAAGAGAAAGGAATTGTAAATTGTCATTGTTTAATATGCTCTGTTAGACATAAAGAATAAAGTTGTTAATTTTACTTCAAACAGTGACTTTTGGGATAGTTCTTTGCCTGTCGAATTTTAACACATTAAACCTTGAGGTGAATCGTCTTTATGATGTTTGTTGAATTAGCAGAGGAATTATATAACACAATATAACAATGAGTTCCACAGAAGCACCACCCTCTGGCTGAAGAAATTCATCTTCATCTTAGTTCACAATCATTATCCCTTTATCCTGAGGTTGTGCCAATGTGTTCAAGTACCTCATATCAGTTGAAACATTTTCTTCAAATGAACTGTATCCAAGCTTATCAGTATTCTGTAAATTTCAATCATAGAGTCATCGAGTCAGACAACAATAAAACAGATTGTTTTTCCCAACAAGTCCGTGCTGAGCAAGTTGAAAACCTAATATAGTTCTGCCTCCATGAACTTGGCCCATATCCCTCTAAACATTTCTTATTCATGCACTTATCCAAATGTCTTATAAATATTGCAACTGTATCGTCATTCATTACTTCCTGTGGATTCATTGTGTAAAAAAAAGATCGTCATCTCTTTTTTTAAAATCTTCCTCCTCTCACCTTAAGAATAGGCCCACAGGTTTTAAAATTCCCCACCCAAGGGCAAGGACAGATGTAGTTAACTATATCTGTACCCCAGCGAGTTTTGAGAAGATTTGTAGTTCAGGTTGAATTTCAGCATGTAGGTTTGTTCGCTGAGCTGGAAGGTTCATTTGCAGATGATTCGTGACCATACTGTGCAACATCTTAAGCTAGTTGATGTTCATATATCGTCACAAAACAACATAAACCTTTCTCACTAATATCCTGACATACTAATGAGGAAGGACACCATTTTGACTGGGACAACTCATCCAACCTAAGACAATCAGAGACATGCACCAGAATTCCTAGAAGTATGGCATTCCAACCGGAACTCTGTCAACAAGTACATTGACCTGGTCCCGATTTACGACCCTCTGAGAAAAGTAACAGGAAATGACTTCACCGCAGGAAATGATATTGCCACAGTAAATGACATCACCAACCCAAAGAATCCCAAACACAGAATGAGAAAGCAGGAATCACCAGCAATTCTTCGTCCAAAGGTCACTGAAAATGTTATAGTATAGAGACGAAATGTCTGAAAACCTACATCCAGATACCTATACCCCACAGGATTGTATAGACATCTTTTGGGTAAACCTCAATCTTCATCACTCCTGTGAAAAAAAACGCAGCCTATCTAGCATTTCCTTCTAACTGAATCCATGCATTCCTTGCACCACTCTGGTATATCTCTTCTGAATTCTCTCCAGCTGAATAATAGTTTTCCCATAACAGTTGAAACTTTATTGCTGGAACAGCACAGCAGGTCAGGCAGCATCCAGGGAACAGGAGATTCGACGTTTCGGGCACAGGCCCTTCTTCAGGAATCAGGCCTGTGCCCGAAACGTCGAATCTCCTGTTCCCTGGATGCTGCCTGACCTGGTGTGCTGTTCCAGCAATAAAGTTTCAACTTTGATCTCCAGCATCTGCAGACCTCACTTTCTCCTTTTCCCATAACAGGGTAACCAGAACTGGACAGAGTACATGAGAAGATGCCTCACCAATATCCTGTACGATCTCACCATGACGTTCCAACTCCTACACATAACGGTTTGAGCAATGAAGGTAAGTGCAATAACAGCATCATTAATCACTCTATCTACATGAAACACAACTTCAAAGAACTAAGTCACAGAACCTTTAATCTATGTATTTTGCAGCACTCTTCAAGGCAGTAATTTTAATTGTACAAGTCCTGCATCCCTTGATTTTAACAAAGTAAAATACCTTACATTTATCCAACAGTATCTGCCACTCCTCAGCCCATAGACCCAACTGATCAGTGTATCATTTAAACTTAGGTAACCTTCTTTCCTCTCTGCGATGCCACCATGGAGAGTCATAGACGTTTACAGCACAGACAGAGGCCCTTTTATCGAAATTGGTTCATTTCGGTCAAAATACTTGTCATATTAATCCGATTTCCCAGCTGTTGCCCCATATGCTGCTAATCATTTTCTACCCATCCATTTCCCCAAATGCCTTTTAAATGTTGTTGATGTACACACATCAACACTTCCAGTGGCGTCTCATTCCATATACATACTGCCAGTGTTGGTGCTGTCTGCTAAATGATTGTCCCTACCTTCGCTATTCTTTAACAAATCACTTACTGCATATAAATGACAAACAAAATAGCCAGCACTGATCAGTTTGGAGCACCGCTCGTCACAGGCTTCCAGATCATAAATAACCCCATCAGCACTATATCCTTTCTCTTGTTATTAAGTGACTTTTGTGTCCAATTAGCAGAACTCATTCTGAACACGATGGGATTGAACTTTACACATTTGTCTACCATTCAGAAAGTTTTCAAAGGCTTTACTTAAGACTAGATGAGCAATGCCTATTGTTCTGGCATCATCAATCCTCTTGATTACTTGATCAAACACTCGAACAAATTTGTAAGACACAGGTGCCATATCACAAAACCATGCTGACGATTCCGATTCGTTCCTTTCCTCTGTAAATGCTATCTTTCAGAATCACCTCCACCAACCTTCCCATCACGGAAGTCACACTCACAGTTCTATAGTTGCCAGTCTTCTCCCTGCATTCCTTTCTTCACCAAAGGTATAATATAGGCACTGTCCGTCATTTGGAACCTCACACATATTTATAGATTACGCAATTATTTCTGCATGGTTCCTCCCTGACTTCCCACCATATTTGGGATACACTCGGTCAGGGTCTGGAGATTTATCCACCATTTCTGTTTTCTCTGACATAGAGCACTTCGACTCCTGAAATTGGAACGATTTTCAAAACAAGTAATATTTATTTCCCTGAGTTCTGTCGCCTCCTTCAGTCCAACTAGTCTATGCGAAACCAATTTTCGAAACTGAACTGTTCCACCTTGCATGCAACTTGTGTCTCTCTAAACCCTTCATGCGCCTGTCCAAATGGCTGACAAATCTTGTAACAGTACCTGTATGCACCACTTGCTCTGGCAGTGTATTTATTATGCAACCCATCCTCTGTGAAAAGGTTGCCCTTTATTTCCCGTTACATCTTACCAGTCTTGGATACTCCTATCCAAGTTAAAAGATCGTTGTTGTTCATTTTATCTATAACTCTTATAATTTTATAAACCTCTGTGAAGTCATCCCTCGACCTTCTATACTGCAATCAGAGAGGTGCCAGGCTATGCACTCTCTCCTCGTAACTTAAAATCCTCCACTACTGAGAACATGTAGACTCTTTGTTGCATGAAGCGACACAGAGTAGAAAGCAATCTAGCTGCGTTAAACTTCCCCTACTCTCCATTTGTTGACCTTTGATCAAATAGTTTAGCAACAGAAACTGCCCAGCTTCATATATGGAATGTGAACATTTGGGCTAGTTTTTTTTATGTTCAGTACTTTGGAATATCAAACAAGTTTTGCTTTTTGCAAATGTCCTTAATCCTCGCACACTGTTGAACTGTGAAGAAAGAAAAGATTCATTTCGATTTTCCACAGTTAACTTTCTGAACAAGACAGTTTTACTATTGACGATGAAATAATACCTCCAGAACCAATGGTCAACGAGTGCTTAATTATCAATTTTGAACTTATTCAGGCCTATCTGCGCATTGCCTTTCTCCGGGAAAATGAGAAAACTTGAAAAGTATTGTTCTTTGTTCTCGGATTGCTTGTGATGATAGATCTCTCGCGACATACCTCGAGGATCACAAGTTTGGACACCACTCAATAGCCAATTGAAAGGAATATTGAACGGAAGAGAAGGAACCCATTTTGCTATTAAACTCAATTCTCTCACTGCACTGGGAAGTGATGATGTCCTGGTAATGTCACAGTGCTAATCTTACAGAAACGTTTTGGAACAAAGGAAAACCGTATTCAATGAACGTAATAGAACTAATGTAGATTCAGGCCAGAAAATAGCCCGCCAACTTCTTGCTGTACCGTGGTAGGAGAGTCAGTCGTCCTCATCTTCCCTTACGTATCATGCATTTGATATAGGACTCACGCAAATGTGTTTCGCCGTGAACAAACCTGTGGACAATTTCGTCTTGCTTGTGAATCTTGGTTACGTTCTAGCGCAATAATCGTTTGCCTTTTCTAAAAAGAGCATTCGAAGCCTCTTGTCAATGACTGACCACCTTAGTGCCAAAATGCAAGTACAAAGGCTCTAGTTCATCAAGCCAGGTATCACTCCAGGGTAGGATTTATTCTGTGTTCATCAGAGTTCGAAAGAGAATATCAATGAGGGCCGACACCTGCACGCAAGGGCACGAACAGAGAGAGACATCATATACAACCATTTCTTTGTCGTCGAACTGTGCTTCGGAAATGTAACATCTATGGAAGACATATCTGAACTGGCCATTGTAAAGGTGATGAATATCGTGACTACTCCTCGAAATATTCACGTTCGTAGATCTTCAACAAGCATGTTTATGAAAAGGGAATATGTGACACAAACAAACATGTCTCCTCGTATACATGCATAGTTAGAGCCCCCCACGCAGGCAGCAGAATAATAATTTATATTTTACCGTTGTCAGAGGCATTCAAACCTAAAAAGATAACGCCGAGTCAATATGTTTTATGAAAGGTGTAATCGATAAAATCTTTTGGGATTTAGTTTGTTCCATCGGCTGCATTCAAGTGACAAATTCATTCAAGATGTACGATTTCCACCTACGAGCCAGAGCCTCATCATGTATGTTTAAAGGTTGGTGGTTCAGCATATCGTTTTCCAATGAAATCAGCAATGATCATCAGACAATATTTTGAGTATACTCACCAAAAAACTGCCCAAAATATGTCCACAGTTTCGACGCATGTCAAAGTGCTACTTGCCACTTGGCCAGCCACTTAGATAAACTAGTTCAGAACAAGGGAGTGCTTGTATTCCTCTTGCAAAGAATCTGTAGGAAATATCTAATTGCCTTCGGAGAATGTTTCTCTGTGGATGACGATCATGGTAGCAATAGGAGTCATGGACCTAACGTCGAAGACAACGTGCTGCATCCAGTGACACACTTTAAAGTTCGGCCCTGGTTATTCCGAGAAATACATCACGACTTCAATATGGAAATCAGGGTATAAGTTGGAATTAAATAGTCGTAGGCGATTAGCTTATGACACCTCGCCCCATCTGAATGGTTGGCTAGCCAAAAGTACTTGTAACGGTATTCTCACCATCAATATTAATGCCAAGTGTCGAAGTGATATTTTATTGTTTGTGTATGGGGGAGGGGTGCAAGCATGCATACTGTCAGCGAAAATATTGAAAGTAACGCAATGAGAAATTGTTGATGACAGAGATAAAGGTAACATAATGTGCAAAAAAAAAACTGATTATCTTAAGGCGTTAAACGTCATGTTTAAAACAATGTTCAAGATCCAAACAGCGAATTCAAAACGAGTTTAGAACATATAATTAAAAGCTCTGTTAGAAATTCGCTGTTGTCTTTCGACACTCTTGTATATTCTGGAATGTGTTCACTCCAATAATATGAGACAAATGGAATAACCAGGAACAATAATTGCAAATGATGTTCATCACGAACAAGTACATATATTTTTGCATGGTTATTGAGAAAACCTAAAGAGTGCTTAATGTTATTTAGAGATTTCATTCTTCAACTCGAGTTAAAAGAGATGCTGTTGTCAATAAATGCCCGTGTGTTGTCTGGTCATTTATGAGGACCCATGGTATTGGATGATAGAAAGTTTATCAAGCACCACACACGAAAAAAAATTACTCTACATTTACTTCACCAATTTCATTTAATATGTAATGTACCTCATTACATATTACTCAATGTACTTTCGCTCATTGTCCAGAACTCTCAGAACTATTGATCCAGCCTGCTCATGGTCTCCTCATAAGACAATCATTGCCTTGATAACCAATAAAGTGATCATATTTTGAATTGTCTCCAATGGAGCTGCATTATATCATTCCTCAAGAAAGGGGAAGTGAAACTCTACGCATTAATCCTGATATGGTCTCACCAATGACTTAAAGAGTTGCATCAACTCTCCATGGTCTGGATTCAGTTCGGTCATTTCGCTGGATGTCTAATTTACAATGCAGACAGATGCACACAGCGTGGTTTTAATTCCTGCATCGGCTGTGGTTACTATGACGCACTATTCTTTTCAGGCTGTTTCCACACCTGAGGCGTGGTGACTCTAAGGTTAAACTACCAAACTATTTTCTCTATCATGAGAGGGCAGGTTGTGAACTGAAAGGACACTAGCAACTTTGAGTTTAGTCTTTACTTCAGCACAAAAATCTCCTCCTTATGTCCTTATCTTTACACAAAAGATGTTCGTGCTGCAACCTCTCTAAGAAATTTGCTTTTGTGCCCTGCAATAACTGACCAATATCCCAAAGTGCGTTTCTGCTTTCTAATGGAAATGCCAGTGTTGTCGAAATTGGATTGCATAAATTGGAAACTACGGTCAATTAAGGAGGAGAGAGTGAGATTGAACCCAGTGTGTCCGAACGTGAACTTTTCCACAGCTGCACACAACATGGACCTTTCTCGGAACAGATCTTGACCTGATTCCATCAGGTTAACATTTCCATTAGTTTCTTGAGTGTTCGTGATGTTCACCAAATTTGTCAATTATGTTACATACAAATCATAATAAGGCTAGTTGAAATTTTAACAATGTCACCACTAAGTCCTGTTAATATGGTCTTCGATGCTGCTCAGCAAGAAATTCGACACACTGTTTATGGAAAGCATAAAAGTTAAAGGGACAATCATGACAATGAGAGTGCTCTCACCAAAGTTGTTTTCAATTCTGAAACACATTACATCAAAGATCACATCTCTTAGAACCCTTTTTATTGTTGCTCACAAAGAAACGTTTAAAGATGGTTACAGAACGGGAAAACGTAGGATGGGACAGTCTGAACGAGGGAGTGGGAGAACACACGGTTGATTGACAGAGATAAATACAATGCAGAGCGAGAACAGAAAACACAACCAATCTTGATGGCCTGCCATCGGCTGAGCCATCAGTTCAGACAATAACTGACAATAATGTAGTTCCTAACAGAATATATTGAACTGTTCAATTACACAGAGCTTTCAGTAAATACAGGAAGAGAATGTTAAATATTAAGTCCGTTTTGTGAAAAAAGTAACATTTGATTGCGATTCAAAATTTATGAACCAATTGCCATTTTATCAGTTTGACGACTTGTGAATCACAATCAAATCAAAGTTAAAGATTGAGGTGGTCAGTGAATCAACATTAAGAAGATAACTTATTAAACCTCATTGCTTCTCGTTTGTAATGTTTGGAATTTCTTATTTTTGAAACTATTTTATGATCCATGGGGGTGACATCGTAATTTAGCAATAGTAACAGAAGGTGATCTTTGTATTTTATTTATTCATTGTATTCTTACTTTCGCTGTTACCACATTTGCAAACATGTAAACTGACTGCAGGTTGGTTCACAGTGAGTAGAGAGAAACGTTGGAGTAAAACACTTCTGTTTACATCAGAGTGTATAAGAACAACATATTATCAATATCCACGATGGTGGAGAAAAATGAATTTCCTCAGAAATAGTTGACATTGGTATTCAATTACAGGTAAGAGTTCAGAGTTTTTATTTTTCACAGAAACTAAAACTTAAGACGTTTGTGTCCTCATCAACATACAGTCAGCTCCAGGAAATGGGCTGGAAAGCAAGTGGGAGCAAGTTGCAAAATTGTGATGTAGATATCTACAACTTTCTTAATATATTACACAACTTGCAGAGTGCTACTGCTTACAAACAAACCACTATAGATGTTAACTTTGAGATCATGAATGAATCCAGTAGGAGTATGAAGTAATAAGAACATAATATAGATATAATGAGTTTCTTCACTGAAATCAGCGACTGCTTAATTTCCGAATCATAGTGAACCGATGCAATATTCCGCTCTTTCACAACTCTCTCAACCGACTGTGTTCCCGCATCAATGAATGTATTAACGCAAAACACAGAAACTGAAGCATGCGTGTATTTTCTTCAAAAGTAAATGTTGAGTCACTGAAACCGGTGAAATGAGCAACATTTGCAATCTGGACGTAAACTACGGTCATAGAATATAACGTGCCTAATACTGTGAAACAAAGGATTTTCTGCGTTTGTCCATCTCTGCGTCGCTCTAAATGTCTCAATTTCTCTGATTTCGGAGGCTTCTGCGAGCTCGAATACCCACTATAATATGACTAACGGTATGTGCAGTGAGCAGTAAAATCACCACAAATGGCAGGCAAGAAGTAAAAATTACGAGAACTAAGCGATATGCAGCCCATGCTGGTGGCTTGTAAAATATTAATGTGACAAAGCAGAATCAGGAAACATCGTCAATTATGGACAGAGACTCAAATATGAAATACGAAATGATATGCCTTGGAGAGCTCAGTGGGGAGAATATTCCGATGATCCGTGGAGCGGTTTCATCGGTGCCATAAATAAATTTCAAATTTTTGCATCCAATGGACACAAATCGATCAAAGCTGAAAGCAATTGTTAACCAGACAAAGCAGTCTACGATCCACATATTAAAGCAGTCTGCAGACTGCAGATAGGTGTGAACGCCATGCAACTGAACTCTAATAAATACCAGTGATTTGGTTGTGTATTTCATCAGTGATGATGACCAGGAGATCCGTCACTGACATGGACACCAATCAGCCAGTGATACAGCTGGAGTGACCAAATGTTCCTCGAGAAATTATTATAATAACTACAATGTTCGGTGCAAAAGAGATAATCAGATTGAAATGGGGGCGCTGAGCCAGATTGGGTCCAGGTCGATGTGTTTGTTGATGGAGTTTGTGGATGAGTGCCATGCTTCTAGGAATTCCCTGGTTGTTCTTTGTTTGACTTGCCCTATAATGGTAGTGTTGTCCCAGTCAAATTCGTGTTGCTTGTCGTCTGCGTGTGTGGCGACGAGGGAGAGCTTTTCGGGTCGTTTCGTGGCTAGTTGATGTTCGTGGATGCGGATCGACCTGGACCCAAGATACCGGCCACTACAGCGAATAGCTGAAACTGACAACCGGAAGCGGCAGGGACAGGCCACTATAAATGCCGGAGGAAATATATGGTCTGCAAACATTAATCGACTATGATAAAAGTGTTGAGCTTAATCTGCAGAAAAAAACATAAAAAAACTTAAACGCCATTACCATGTGAGTTCAGTTCAATAATTTCTTTCGAAGGAAACGTGCAAACGACGCAGTTGACTAGGATATGTAGATTGGTGGGTGCTGATCCAGATGTATATGTTCAACAAAATAAAAAGAATGTAAGAAAGTAAGGAATTGTTTGGAAAAGGTCAGCAGTTCTTGCAGCACAGAACAGGCAACACAGAACAGTAGAGTATAGCATATGCCCTTCAGAATACGATGTTGTACCGAGCATTTCCCTTAATTCAATATCAAGGTAACATCCACACCCCTCAATTTACTGCCGTCCATGTGCTTGCCCAGATGCTGCTTAATTGTCCCTAATGTCACTTACTCTACTGCCACCGCTTGCAGATCATTCTAGCACCCAGGACTCTCTGCTCAAAGAATCTATCTCTGACATCTCCCCAAACCATCCTCCAGCCACCTTAAAATGATGACCCTCGTGAGAGCCATTTCTGCCATGGGGAAAGGTTTCTGGCTATCTACTTTATCCATGTCTCTCACTATCTTGCACACATCTATCAAATCAGTTCCTTTCTTCCTTCGCTCCAGTGTGAAAAGCCTGAGGTCACTCAACCTCGCTTCATAAGGCAGCCACTCCATAACTGGCAGAATCCGGATAAATGGCCTCTGCCACATCCGTAAGCAACCTCCATCCATCCTTATAACAAAGCGACCAGATTGCATACTTTATTCCAATTGTTGTCGAATCAACACTTTCTAGAGTTGCAACAATACATCGTGGCTCATGATATTAATCTCCCGCTAATGAGAGCTAAAACACCGTACATATTTTTAACAATGATATCAACTTGTGTAGCAACGTTGACGGATCAATGTACGTGGATCACAATATCCAGTTGTTCCTCCACATTGCGAAGAATTCTGTCTTATATCTTTATTCAGTCTTCAAATGCAAGATTCCAAAATGAATCGCTTGTCATTTCTCCAGGTTGAACTCCATCTGTCACTTCTCATCACAGCTCTGCAGCCTGTCAATGATTTGTTGTTGCTTGCAGCAGCTCTCGACACGATGTGCAACACCGCCAACCTTCGTGTTATCAGCATATTTGCTCAACCACCCTTCCACTTCTTCATCCAAGTCTTTTCTCGAATCAAACCACAGAGATCAGAGGCTTAATAACCGTTCCATGCGGCGCTCAAATGGCCACCCAACCAAAGGAGGAAGGGTTTCCATCTACGACCAAACGTTGCCTTGTTGTGGGCAGCAAAGTCTTCACTCAGACAGCCAAATTTCTCTGTATCCCATACTTCATAACATTCTGAATAAGTCGACTGCAGTGAACCTTTTCAAGTGCCTTACTGATAACTATATACAGAATTTCCTCTGCTCGCCCTTCATCAACTTGACAAGTCATGTTCTCAAAAAACTCAATAGTGCTTGTGAGACTTGTCCTTCCCATGGCAAAGCCATGTTGACTAAATTATCCAATTGTGTAATTCCAAAATACATCTACGATATTTCGCAGAATCCTTTCCAGTAACTTGTTTACCACAGACATGAAACGGACTGCTCTGTAATTCGCCGGGAGCTACCTATTTAATTTCTTGAACAGCGGAGCAACATTTATCTCCCTCCACTCAGCAGGTACTAGTCTCGTCGAGAGTGAGGATGCAAAGGTCATGGTTAGAGGGGTAGCAATCTCATTCCTCGCATTCTGCAGTAACCTTGGGCATATCTGTTCTCGCCCTGGCGACATATCTATTGTGACGGTTCCTAGAATGCACAGCACTTCAATTTCGGAAATATCTTTGTTTAAATCTACCAACGAGGTCCATGGTGCTTTCACTATCAATAATATCCCTCTCTCTAGTGAATACTGAAGCAAAAACCACATTTCAAGCCTTCCCTCCCTCTTCAGACACCAGCACAAGTTCACTTCACTATCCATGATCGTTCCTACCGTCTGTCTGGATAATCTCTTATTCCTCACGTACGTGCAGAACGCCTTTGAGCTTCCCCTAATCCTTCCAGCCAAGACTTCTTCATGTCATCGCCAACTGTCCTCAGTTCATCTTCGAGTACTTTCTTCGCTAAAATGTTATTCTCTGAGGCAGTTCCACATCCTTGCTTTCCCAAACTTAAGTAAACTTCCCTCTTCCTTTCGATGAGAAGCTCCTCGACTCTTGTCGTCCAACGTTCAATCACCTTACCATTCCTTGCCTGCCACAGTGGGGAAAAGATATTCAGCACGGCCAGCAAGTACTCCACAACAGCCTCCACATTTATTTTGTACATTTCCTGTAGAACAATTGTTCTCGAGTTATAATCTACAAGTGGCTATAAGTATCAGCATCTGTCTAATAGCCGTCTAGTTTGCACTCCTCCAAGTAAGTACTTTCCAATACTACCTGCTCCTATCCCCCTCCATGTTTTATGGTAAATGTGAGGCTGTTGTTACTGTCACTGAAATATTCTTCCATCCAGATGTCTGACACCTAGCCTGACGCGTTGCCTAGCAGCAAGTCTAATATGCACCCACACACCCCTACCCCCAGTCGGCCGATTTACACACTGAGTCAGCAATCCTTCCGGGACACATGTCACACAAACGGCTCCATCCAGACATTTTGCACCAAGGAGTTTCTAATCAATATTGGGGAATTGGACTCAACCAAAACAATAACTCTGTTACAGATGCACCTTTGCAAGATCTACTGCTCAATCTATACTTTCATGCTTCTGCTGCAGTGTGGGGCGGTGGGGGAGTTGGGGGTTGGGGGGGGGGCGTTTATAGAAAACGTCCAATAAATTGACTGCTACTTTCCTGTTACTGAGTTCTAACCTTATTGGCTCAGTAGACAAACCCTCCTTTACAAACTAATTTTCTGCATTTGTGATGCACTCTCCAATTAGCAATGTATTCCCCTATTCCTTTACAACCCTACCCTTCTTAGACCTAAACCCTGTAAACCTCAGCAACCATCGCTGCCCCCGTGAAATCCATTACTCCGTTACCGACCCAGCATCGGAACGTCTGTGGAGTGAAAGCAGAGTTAACGCTTTGTGTCCGGTGACCATTCTTCAGAATGAAAAGAATGTTAACGGCATGAAAACGTTCGTTAACTGTGCAGAAGAAGTACATAATTCGGACACAGTGAAGAATCAAAGATGTTGTAAAGCAGTAATGGAACTTTTAATAGATTGAATCTGTGTCAAATTTTGTTTGTGGAAGTGAGAACAAAAATTCTTGAATTCGAAAATAAATGCTGTTCAACGAGAATAAGATTCGTCTTTCCAGCAAGACATTCTGAAAATGGAGACAAGAAATAATACACTGCAGTGAACCACAAGATTAAATGCCGTTTACTTAAAATCCCTACGGTAACTTTTAACACTGATATATATCACAATTATTCCCTTCAGCAAAACTGAATGCTACACCTGGATTCCAGATCACAGCAATGACAGGGTAATAAATGGCAAACAGTAACAGTGACTTGCTCATTTTTCATCAGGAACTCTTTTTCCATTCTGATACGTAAATTTACGAGTCATAATTATGCATAATGGCAGTGTCCCGGAGATAATTAGCTCATTTTTTTAAATTCTAAAAATAAAATGCAGGCCTTGATGCAAACATGATAACTGTAGCAAAATGTTGCTTTTCTTTTCAATGAATATAATTTTTTTCACGGGACAAAATTCATATCTGAACTGAAATTCGAGAAATGAGATCTACTTCTGTAATGCAAAGGAAAATAAGATCAACAGTTTCAATGCTGAAAGTGGCCACTGTACGAGAATTATTGTCGGGGATAATAGTGATTTTGGCACATCATATTGCTGACGAGAAATGAGCAGTCCGGGCAGCAACTACATTGATGACTTGTCAAGTTGTCAACATCACTCATCTTCAACCATGTGATCACAGCTCACGAGGAAGTTGGTTCCACATTGCAGTGAAAGTGTGCATTAACTTTTCTACGATTATTTGTATTTAGTGTGGCAATTCCAGATGAACACAAATGCTTTCTTTATCATTGAAACAACTTTACTTCTTTCTCATTGAATTCCAGCACTGATTGAAAGAGGTCATTGATATCTATATATTTATGAAGATTTATTTAATATTGTCACTTGCACGTTGGTATACTGAAAGCTGCAAAATGTCGCCATGCTGTGGCGCTATTTTCGATTATAGAAACAAAATAAATTTCAATTGCATAAATTGAAACATTTGGACTTAATTGATAAAAAATATTATTTTACTGGAAGAGCAATACAATGTTTATTTCAGCACTGCAGTAATGTTGTATTGGTTTTGAGGAAGTACAGTTGTCGCCTGATTTATTCGTCGTGAGCAGGCTGTGTACCTTCTGTTTGGATTACTATGAGCATGTCACATCATCATCATTACCTTCCAATGTCCTGTTTCAAATCCATACTTGCATAAGCTCTTATAAGTTTGCACTTTTATCATTTGTGTTGATCTTTTCTCGTTTATCAGAGTGTAAATTAGTCACAGTCCTAAGATAACCCAGAGAGTGGAGGGTGCATGGAATGCGCTGCCTTGGGAGTGGTAGAGTCAGAATCTTTGGTGACCTTTAAGCGGCAATTGGATAGGTACATGGATGGGTGCTTAAGCTCGGACAAATGTTCGGCACAACATCGTGGGCCGAAGGGCCTGTTCTGTGCTGTATTGTTCTATGTTCTATGTTCTATGTTCTATGAGTGCAGAAGATGTTGTGAAACTTCAGAGAAGATTTTCAAGCGTTTTTCCTGTGTCCGAGGATTTGAGATATCGGAAGAGGTTGAATAAGCTGGAACTGTTTTCGGAGGCTGAGGGCTGACCTTATAGTACTTCATAAAATCATGGGCGACATGGGTAGGTTAAGTTGACAAAGTCTCTTCTTTGGGGTGGGCGAGTACAAAACTA
The DNA here is from genome assembly GCF_037043375.1 of Chiloscyllium plagiosum. Classification (NCBI taxonomy): domain Eukaryota; kingdom Metazoa; phylum Chordata; class Chondrichthyes; order Orectolobiformes; family Hemiscylliidae; genus Chiloscyllium; species Chiloscyllium plagiosum. The sequence continues at coordinate 48,815,990 of NW_028270178.1, read as the reverse complement.
GAGGGCATAGGTTTAGATTCAGACTGGAAAGATTTTAAAGAGACATAATGGGCAAGAGTTTTACACAGGCGGTGGTGAGTGTATGGAATGAGCTGCCATAGAAAGTGGTTGAAGCTAGTACAATTGTAAAATTTAATAGCAATCTGGATGGGTATATGAATAGGAAGGGTTTGGAGAGATATGGGCCAGTGCTGGCAATGGGATTGCATTGTTTTGGGACATCTGTTCAGCGTGGACAATTTGGACCAAACGGCCTATTTCCGTGCTGTGCGTCTCTATGATTATACAACGCTATGGCCAGGCAATTTCCTTATGAATGTGGAATATGGGTTGCTGAACCTGTCTATAGTCCTCATAATTCGTTGTCTCATAATAATTTCATTTCCCAATTACCTCCCTTTTCATAAATGAAATTCTACATCTCAGTCAACGATACACTTTAACTTTCCAGGCAAATCTCCTCTGTACACGCTTCAGTAAAATCTAAACCCTCCTATTATGTGGATTCCAGAACGGCATACAATAGTTGATTTGTGAATTGAAAAACAGTCACTCAACAAAATCAAAGAGGAAGTCTTCTCAACGGTGGTAACCTTTAAGGTGGCTTGTTCAAGGAGCAGTGAGAAAGTAACATTGGATTTATTGAGGGCGATATTTGCGACTGACAAATGTTTGAAAAGACGTTTATCAGACATCTCATGATTTTATCCAAGTCGGGAGCAGGATCAAGACACCAATCGATCTAACCCGACTTCCAATTCCATCTCTCCGTTAGCCTGCAATATTTCCAATTCTGAAAGCAAGTTTGCCTTCTGATCGACAGCATGTGTTTTTTGAAACGGATACTACTTTATGTCCTCGGTGTTCCTATATTCTACATTATCATTTCTAATCTGATGTGTATCATTGAGCAATGGGAATTCTCAATAAACGAAACAGGACAGGAAATAGGGTTGATGACCGGAAAAGACCATACAAGGAAATCTGCCTCCAGGAGCCCGTTCTGTCATTAAATATGATCATGATCAAACCGACATTCACCGTGTCTGCTTTCTTTTCTTTCCTGGAACCCATGATTCCCCGAATGATCAAAACATTTTCTCTCTTAGTCTTAAATATTCCCAAGTAATCTGTCCCCACAGCTCTCAGTGCCCAGCAGTTGACGACTCTCTGAGAAAAAAAAATCCTCTTGATCCATAGTCTGGAATGGGTGCCCTGTCAATCTGAGACTAACTTTTCTGATCTTAGATTCTGTACTGATGGGAGATGTCCTCATAGTGTTTACCCGAATGCTTCTTCAGAATTGCATCGATTCAAATGAAATCATCTGTTATTCGTTGAAACTCCACTGACTACTTTCCCATTCTGTTTAACTTTTTACAATTAGATAAGTCCTCTGTAGCTTGGATCATCCTGGTAAACCGTCTCTGAACTAGAATGAACGGATACATTTCTTTATTCCAAGGTGAACAAACGTTGTCGCGTTCTGCAAGTGATTAGATTAAGCTTTAGGCTCAACACACTTGAGTCTAACATAGTAGTTGTGATACAAAACAAGGAAATTGGCATAATTGGAAACCTATCTCGATATAATAGAAAATAATTCATATTTGATCTACTACTACAATACAGCAGCAGGTACCTACGCAAAGCCAAATTCAGAATAACCGAATTGTTAGAAAGGAATAGTCAGAAGAATGAATTTTTCAGTGGAAAAAGACTTCGAGGTTGTTATATCTGCTGAGAGTGAGAGCAGGAGAGAGAAAGGTGTATGCACAACGCCAATTTTAATAATCGAACGACGGGAAGTAAAAATCAAAATATGCATCTACGTTAGCCTGAACCTAGTCACTTATGCTTCACTCAAGATCTTCAACCTCAACGTCAAACAACCAAAAAAAATCCATAAACCTATTTTGAACACACCGCTACTATGTTCTAATCTGCACCTACATGGATCCTTCATGCATACAAACAATTTTAGGCCCCCATCCCCTGCTTCGTACAGCGAAGGCAATTTGAGATAAACATTCCAATTTACTCTCGATGCTGGATGCTTTCATTTGAGCCAACTTGATCAGTTTCCTAATCGAGACAATAGTTTGGTATAAATTTCATTTCACCTGTGGAATATTCTAAACGTAAATTGGAGGGTAAAGTCCTTTGTTCAAACAGAGGAGTTTAGAACTATAGGACCACGCTGTTCAGCCATTGCATGAGATAATGACATTATACACGTCAGAAATGTAATAACTGTTCGTAGACTGATTCAACACAAGATGAACGTTGACACACAGTGATAAATCTGTCTGGAATAAACTGTTAAGAAACAAAGGCAAGTTGTTACTTAACGACTCAAGCAGGTACCCATGCGTTTTTGAGATTATATAAACAAACCTGCACTGACTCTTGCTTGATAAATAGGATGTCTTAACGCCACAGGACAATTGATTTCACTGCAGAAGATTTTACGGAATTAACAACAGGTAATCTATGTCTTTCGACTCTATTGTAAACACGAAATCTTGACAAGATGGAGAACGTTTGATCGGAAGACAAAGTGCAGACTTGCAATAATTTGGCTGAAAGGACCTTAAACAATAATCATCAACCTTGAATACCTTGGAAAATAATGACAAGTTTGGCAATCATCTACGTATCCCTTCAGAGGCTGAAGGACAACATAGTTATAATAACGTAAAAGTGAGCAGTAAACTTTCGAAGAATAATCCTGTAGAATGACCGAACACTGGAACTATCCGAAACAACACCACTGTAGGTTGAAGTCCTGGTCAGATTATGTCCATTAATATGGTGAAAGCTAAATTGTTTCCCTTCTTTATAAATGGCGACCCGAGGGACTTAACATTTCGTTCCTTACTTGGTCATACCGTGTACATCCATCTTACCTTAAGAAAGTACCCTGATCTATTATGTTTCAATCCAACCTTCATAAACTCTCACTTGCTTTCATTAATATCTATATCAAATATCTAGATCGCTTGTGCCCATTCACTATGTTTACTCCTGTGTTAAGTGTATGAATTCTTTTAAACTGCCAATGGGGTTGTGTAACTTTCTGTCATCGGTAAATTTAGATATGAACCTGTCTACTTCATTGTACGTGCCGTTATTAACCGATTGGCGCAAATGAGGCCAGATTGCAGATCTGTGCCAGACATTATTGGTCACCGCCTGCTAACTTGAGGCTTGCTCATTAGCCTGAAACAATCATTTATCGATGTCTATTGGAAATGTATCTTTCCTTCTGTGAGTTTCTACCTTCGTTAAAAATCTCTATATGTTAATTTATTGAATCTGTACTGAAAGTGCTTATAAGCAACATCCATAAACATTCCACACATCAATTTTCCACCTGGTTCCAAGGACTCTTCCCGCAAGAAATCGATGAAATTCAGCACTTCCGCTATCTCCGTCCCTGATCATCACGTGCAACGAGTGGGAATGTTTACGAGGATTCTTGCAAAATGGTGGAAGGCCAACGGGTTTGGAGGTATGAGCTGTGATTAGGTCAGTGTTTCAACTCCTGTCATTGTCTTCTTTGCCTCCCTGTGAAAGGGCAGATGCCAAGGTGTACATTCGGATATAAAATTGGAGATGCATTAAAACAATCAGTTCGAGTTTTGGTAACTTTCTGCAGTGTTGATTTATGAAGGCTATTTCTCTGAAATTTGTGGTATAATTTTGGTCAGAAATGGACAACTCATTACAATTCATTTTACAAATAGTATATTTCACTTGCATAATGAGCAAGCCTTATCGTTGTTTTCATCGTGTTCTCCAATATATCATCAAAGTAGCAGAGACAGCTAATTTTTAAGTCGTTATCTGCTTTGTCTAATGGTCGAGACTGCCTTTGCAGTTGAAACAAGTGGCATGATTCTCTTCAAATTTGGACACGGTTGGATGATAATCTGAAATACCGAATTGTTGAATTGGATAATGTGCTTGGATAACATTACATGTTCAAAGACTGAACGTACTATATAACTATGTTGTTGGAGCGGAGTGGTTAAGCTCAGAGACATCAATAGCTGAAAAGCCTCCTCAGGATTATATTATACTTTGACTTTACGATTGAATATTCCATACGAAGGTTCGTTCCAAACGTGCTGAGAGGGCGGCACGGTGGCACAGTGGTTAGCACTGCTGCCTCACAGCGCCAGAGACCCGGGTTCAATTCCTGCCTCAGGCGACTGACTGTGTGGAGTTTGCACGTTCTCCCCGTGTCTGTGTGGGTTTCCAGCGGGTGCTCCGGTTTCCTCCCACAGTCCAAAGATGAGCAGGTCAGGTGAATTGGCCATGCTAAATTGTCCGTAGTGTTAGGTATGGGGTAAATGTAGGGGTATGGGTGGGTTGCGCTTCGGCGGGTCGGTGTGGACGTGTTGGGCCAAAGGGCCTGTTTCCACACTGTAATCTAATCTAATCTAAAAACGTCGAAGTAACTAATCACAGTTGTTAATTGCCTCACAGTTGCTAAAAGGAACACATACTGGGATCCATTTGATTTTCACAGTAAACATTTATTGCATGATGTTTCCTCCCTTGGTATGTCACTTTTATTTTTGTCTCTGTTGTACGTTTGAACACGGACTCGCATTTCACGTAGCAAACACCACCGAGTCAGTTATCATGGATACTGGGCGTAGCATTTAATATTTGTCTTCAGCTCCAGCTACTTAATCTCTCCGCCCAGCCAACGTCAGAATTATTTTCTCCTCATGTTTAAATCCAGCTTCCCTAATTTTCTAAAATGTCCTGGTCCTGGACCAGCATTACGAACTTCGAAGAAATACACATTTAACAAGTGATAACAGCTGTTAGCGGTGCAGGCTGTTGAGCCTGCTCTCCTATTCCCTACGATTTTGGCCGAAATGGCATACCTCAGTTTCACGTCCTTGCCTTTCACCATGATCGAACAATCCCCTCCTGATTAACAATTTACAAAGCAGCCTCCAATATACGAAATGGGACAGATACCACAGCTGTCTTTAGCAAGGTGTTGCAAAAAGGCACAACACGCAATAACTCTGTTTTCTTGCCCTGGTTTCCAAAGTTGTAACTTTGAATATTCGTACGTTTTCTGCGATAAAACAGTGCCACGTTTTCTTAGCAAAGAGGCTTCTTCAAATCTACAGATTGCATTCGATCGTGGCAGTTTTATGATGGCTACTTATCGGATGTATGGAATATTCAATCGTAAAGTCAAAGTATAATATAATCCTGAGGAGGCTTTTCAGCTATTGAGTCTGTACTGCGAACAATGCGATAAGGCATAACCTAATCCACAATTACGACATTTCAAGACTTATGTATGTGTGTGTGTGCGCGCACACACACACTTGTATATGTTATATATATATATGTATATACACACACACACACATATATACACAGTTCTTCCAATCCAATCCAATGCATTTTAAAATTAGATATATACATATATATTTTGATTATTCGACTAAATGTGGGAGGATTGTAAATTGCTTTCTATAAATTTTGCACACTCCTGTCAAAATCTAATGCGAACGAATAAGATATTCCCTCAACATTCTCTGCTCCAAATCAATAGCCAAACTTCTTTTCAGTGCTGAACATGCTCTAACTTCGGCAACGTCATGATGAGTGTCCTTGGCAACCCATGAAGTACAATCACATCTGTACCGAAGGCCTTAAGATATAGGGACAGGAACTATATTGTTTGGTCCATCGAGTGCTCTCCACCATTAAATTCACGCTGAAAGATATTTCAAACCCATTTTCTGGCTACTCCCTGGAACCATTGATCCATTTGGCAATCACGAAATCTGTTTTTGCTTTAATTTTTCTTAATGACCTGGACTCCACAGACTTCTGTGGCTTTGAACTCGATTGATTCACCAGTTTATGACGACAGATGTTTCTTCTTATCACTGTTCAAAAGGGTATTCCTTTACTCTTAGCCTGTGCTCACGTGTCCTTATTTCTGTGTCATTTGGAACATCTTCCCAATGTCAACTCTGACCACATCGTTCAGTATTCTGTAAGTTTCAATCAGATCCCCCCTCATCCTTCTAAGACCATCAACATCAATAGCAGAGTCCTCAAATGTTCCTCATATATTAAGCCTTTAACTCCTGACATCATTCTTGTGAAGCTCGTCTGGATCAGATCGGGAACAAATCCATCTATCCTGAGTGTAGGGCTCAAGGTTATTCACAATATCTAAATGTGGATGGTCCATTGCCTTGGAGAAAGTGAGGACTGCAGATGCTTGAGGTCAGAGCTGAAAAATGTGTTGCTGGAAAAGCGCAGCAGGTCAGGCAGCATTAAAGGAGCAGGAGAATCGACGTTTCGAACATAAGCCCTTCTTCAGGAATGAGGAGGGTGTGCCAAGTAGGCTAAGATAAAAGGTAGGGAGGAGGGACTTGGGGGAGGGGCGTTGGGAATGGGATAGGTGGAAGGAGGTTAAGGTGAGAGTGATAGGCCGGAGAGGGGGTGGGGGCGGAGAGGTCAGGAAGAAGATTGCCGGTCAAGAAGGCGGTGCTGAGTCCGAGGGTTGGGACTGAGATAAGGTGGGGGGAGGGGAAATGAGAAAGCTTGAGAAATCTGCATTGCCTTGTAAAGTCTGAGCAACATATCTTTTTTTCCATCTTTTCGAGACAAATGGCAACATTGTATTTGCCCTCCTAACTATCGACTCCAACTTCAAGTTCAATTTAAGAGCAACCTGGACAAGGTTCCAATCCCATTTGCACGCCAGAATTCTGAATTCTTTTCCCCATTTAGAAAATAGTATACGTCCCTATTCTTCCTATCAAAGTGCATAACATCACAGTTCGAAACATTGCATTTCATCTGTGAATGACTTGCATACTCTCCTAACCTATCTATATCTTTCTGCAGTCTTTCTCCAAATCAACACTATCTTTCCCTCCAACTCCCTTTGCTTCAGCTGCTAACATGGCAAGAATACTCTCAGTTTCTTCATCTAGGTCATGAATGGATGAAGCGAAAAATTTTGGATACAAAACTGTTTCTTCTTTAACACTACTAATCACCACCTCCATCCTGAGAAGGACACTTTTTATCCCCCTTCTGCCTTCTGCAGACAGCCTCTCTTCTATCCATACCAGTACGTTGTTCCTTTCACCATGGGCCTTGATTCATCTCCGCAGCCTCTTGCACCACCCCTTATCAAAGGCCTACTGGAAGTCGAGACTGATAACGTCCGTTGACTATCCTTGCTCTAAGCTGCTCGTTAACGTCTCAAAGAACTCTAACAGTTTTGTCAGGCATGACTTCCACTTGATTAAACGATGATAACTTTGTCTCATTGTACCACATATTTCCAAATATTCGGATATCTAATATTTCCAAATAGAATGCAAAATTCTACCACCAATTTAGGTCAGGATAATCGGCATGTAAATTTCCATTCCCCCCTCCCTTGTTTCCTACTTAAACCTGGGGATACTTTAGCGATTTTACAGTCTTCTGCGACGCTGCCTCACTCTAGTGATACCTGAAAAATCACGATTAAAACATTCATTTTCTCGTCATATACCGCTTCAGAGCTCGAACCTATAGCAGATTGAGTTGATGTGAATTGTTCAATAGTGTGGTGATCAGAACTGCGCACTTCTTTGACGAAAAAAGTACAGTCTTCTTCAAAGATATCAACCCTCCTGTTGTAATCTATCTCTCAATTGTTCAAGGCAAGCACGCTATTTCGTGTAGATGGACACTTTATAGCCGCATCATTACTAGAATGGCAAACTCAAATTGGCTCTATAATACTTTCTATGTGGAGGATAATTCCTATGCGTGCAATGTGTTCAGATCAGCCCGACGACGGGAAACCAATGTCATATGACTGAGCTCTACCCGCTAAAACATTACTTCCCACACGAATGCCTCAGGAAAAAGGAACAACCACGATGTTTCAAAAACACACCAGCTGTCAACACCCAACCAGCCAGAAACACAGCAGAACAGAATTGGCGCAGGATGCTCGGAGAAATAATGAATAATGCCAACAACCCACTCTAAAACTATGAAGAAGAACGGTCTGGGCAAGAAAATGTTCGTGACAAAACACCAGCGCTTCATCACAGGCTAACTGGTGATTTAACTTAGCATGGCGCTGATACGTCTGAGAATAGATCTACCAGGTCAGCCAAGAAACTTACAGCCGGACTCTACATATACCCCTGGTAAAATCAATGACTGCAGATGCTGGAAACCACATTCTGGATTAATGGTGCTGTAAAAGCACAGCAGTTCAGGCAGCATCCGAGGAGCAGGAAAATCGACGTTTCGGGCAAAAACCCTTCATCAGGAATGCAGGCAGTGTCTGAAGCATGGACAGATAAGTGAGAGGAGCGTGGGGGTGGGGAGAAAGTAGCATAGAGTACCAAGGGTGAGTGGGGAGGGGATGAAGGTGATAGATCGGGGAGGGAGGGTGGAGTGGATAGGTGGAAAAGAAGATAGGCAGGTAGGGCAAGTCAGGACAAGTCATGGGGACAGTGCTGAGCTGGAAGTTTGGAACAAGGGTGAGGTGGGGGAAGGGGAAATGAGGAAACTGTAGAAATCCACATTCATGCCCTGGGGTTCGAGTTTGTTTCAGGACATGGTTGAAGAGCTTCAGGGCAGAGGAAATGACCTGGCTGTTGCAGTGGGAGAGGGGCTCCCTGAGATTCAAGTCGAGAGAGGAGGAAAACTTCTTCAAGGCAGGCATCCTTGCAAGAGTATTCGCAGTAGGGTTAAAATCAACTGGGTAAAAACAATGACTGCAGATGCTGGAAACCAGATTCTGGATTAGTGGTGCTGGAAAAGCACAGGTGGGATCTGTAAAAGGAAAACACCTTTCAACTCAAATGGAACAGTAACAACATCCTTGGTGGGGGATTTGCCAGAGGCCTTGGCAAGGGGTCAAATACTTTGGCAGGGGCATGGGAGCCGGAGCAATCACGCAGATGATGAGTTAGCTGGTGAACAGGCAGATACAGAGTGCAGCGAGTCCGACAAAAAAGACAGATAGTTGAGACGTTAAAGTTGCAATCAGTGTGATAGGTTGAATTGTGCACATTTTGACGCAAACAAACTGCCAGAAATAAGGGTGAAGAACTTCGAGTATGGATCAGTAGTGAGAACTGCAACGTTGTGGCCATTCCAGAGATTTGGATAATCACAAGGGCAGGATGGTTGTTGGATGTGCCGGGGTTTAGCTATTTCAAAAGGAATAGAGAGAAAGATGAAAGAGGTGAGAAAGTGGCTTTGCTAAATAAGTATAACATCACAGCAACATAAAGGGAGTTCATCGAGGAGAGTTTGTCGACTGAGTCAGTATGTTTGGAAGGCAGACACGGGAAAGGAGCAGTCATGAGATTCGGGGTTTTCTATAGAACAGCACGCCCATCCCCGCCCGCTCTCAATAACAACAGAGACTCGGAGGAGCAGATTGGGAGGCAGAGCTTGAAAAGGTGCTGATATGTAAAGATTGTTGTCGTGGGTGACGTCAACTTCCCTCATAATCATTACAACCTCCTTCATGCAACTATTTTGAATGTAAATGACTTTGTTCAGTGCATCAGGAAAGATACTTGACTCCTAATGTAGTTATGCCATCTGGAGGGATGTCTTATTTGAATTGGTGCTTGGAAACGAGCAGGTCAGGGGTTAGATCTCTGATTGAGTCGTATTTCAGCGATAATGAACAAACTCTCTGATCTTTACTATAGTCATGGAGACTGATTGGTGCAGACGATTAGGGACTAATTTTTAATTTGGGGAGGGGGATTACAATGTTATGAGATAGGAACTGTCAAGCACAAAATGAGAACAGACATTTTAAAAGAAAGGCACGTCCGAAATGTAGAGGTTGTTTATGGACTGCTGGCTACGAGTGTTGGATAGTTTTGTCAAATGAGTTAAGGAAAAAATGGTACGGTTAAGGAACCATGAATGACAAGCGATCTGTAACATGCAGTCAAGAGGAAAAAGGAAGTTTACTTAAGATTTTGGAAGCAACGACCAGGGAGGTTTCGAGAGGGTTACAAGATATCCAGGAAGGAACTGAAGAATGGACTGAGGAGAGCAAGATGGAAACATGAAAAATAAACCTTGGATGGTAAGATTAGGAAAACTGCAAGGAGTTCCAGATTTGTCAGAAAAAGAGAAGTATGTTCTGAGTGAGAATCATGTCTATCAGTGACAGTGAACAACAAAGATTAACGAAAAAAGAACAAAGAAAATTGCAGCACAGTAACAAGTCATTTGGCCCTCCATGCTTGTGGCGATCCAAATTATTGATAAATTATTACTTATCTAAGTATGTTGCCTATTCTGCAAGACGATGTGTCCCTTCGCGCCCTTCCCATTCATATATCTGTCTTGTTATGTCTTAACTGACGATATCATGGCCGCCTCTACCATCTCTGCTGCTAAAACATTCCGGACACCCACCGTTCTCTGCTTAAAAAAAAAAACTTGCCCGGCGTATTTCCCTCAAATATTTTCCCCTCGCCTTGAACTCTTGACGTATAGTAATTGATTCCCCAAGTCTTGGAAACAAAGCTTCTTACTTTCCACCCTGTCTATACCACTCATGTTTATGGCAACTCAAGCCAATTCTCCTCCACCTCCGCCTTCCTAATGAAAACAATTCTAATCTACTCAATCTCTTTCATGGCTAGCGCCCTCCATATCAGGCAACATCCTGGTGAACCTCCTCTGCACCCTTGCCAAAGCATTGACATCCTTACTGTAATGTCGTGTCCAGAACTGTGAACTGTATTCTAAGTTTGGCCAATTTGGTATACGCAGTATTTCAAAGTCCTCTAGAACTGTAGCATGACCAGTCATATCGTGTACGCAATACCCCGTCTGATGAAGGAAAGCTCGCTGTCTGCCTCCTTGAATATTCTTAAACCTGCGTAGCCACCTTTAGGGTACAATGCACCTAAACAACCAAATCTCTATGTGTTCATCAATTTTATCCAGGAATTTCCCATTTACTCTATTGTTAGCGCTAAGATTTGGTCTTCTAAAATGCATCACCTCCTATTTGGTCGGATTGAACTCCATCTGCCTGTTGTATGCCCAACTCTCCAATATATCTATGATCTGCTGCATTCTCTGGCTGTCCACTACACGATCTGCTCATCTACCAATCTTACTGTCATCTACACACTTGCTAATCAGACCTCCTGCGCCTTCCTCTAGATAATCTATGCATATCACAAACAACAGTGGTCCCAGAACTGATCCCTGTCGAATACCATTGGTCACCATCCTCCATTTTGACAAACTCCGATCCACAACTAATTTCTGTTTACTGTTGCATAGCCAGTTCTCTATTCATCTAGCTAGTACACACTGAACCCGATGCAAGGTGACTTTCTCCACGAGCCTACCATGGGAAACATTTTGAAACACCTTCCTCATATCCATGTGTATGACAACTACAGCACGTCCCTCGCCAATCAACCTTTTCACTTCCTCAAAGAATCCAATAATGTTATTAAGAAGTAACCTTCCCTGCACAAAAACATGCTGCCTAACACTGATAAGTCTACTTTCTTGGCAAACACATATAGATTCTACCCCGAGTTCCTTCTTCACTAGCTTCGCTTTCATTCACATTAGATTCTCGTCTTTATAATTAACTGAATCGATTATTATTCATTTTACCATTATTGAAGAAGGATGCAACATTAACAAAACTTCTGTCCGCCGGAAAGTCACCCGTTTTCAGGATTCTGCAAAGGCATTCGTTGAACGCCCAAGTATTTCCTCTCTGGTTTCCCTCAGCATCCCATGCTGACTTGGAGACTTTTGAAAATGCTGTGGTTCTGTTCGCCGAGCTGGAAGATTTTGTTGCAAACATTTCGTCCCCTGTCTAGGTGACATCCTCAGTGCTTGGCAGCCTCCTGTGAAGCGCTTCTGTGGTGTTTCCTCCGGTATTTATTGTGGCCTGTCCCTGCCGCTTCCGGTTGTCAGTTTCAGCTGTCCGCTGTAGTGGCCGTTATATTGGGTCCAGGTCGATGTGTTTGTTGATGGAGTTTGCGGATGAGTGCCATGCTCCTAGGAATTCCCTGGCTGTTCTTTGTTTCGCTTGCCCTATAATGGTAGTGTTGTCCCAGTCAAATTCATGTTGCTTGTCATCTGCGTGTGTGGCTACTAGGGATAGCTGGTCATGTTGATTCGTGGCTAGTTGATGTTCGTGGATGCGGATCGTTAGCTGTCTTCCTGTTTGTCCTATATAGTGTTTTGTGCAGTCCTTGCATGGGATTTTGTACACGACATTAGTTTTGCTCATGCTGGGTATCGGGTCCTTCGTTTTGGTGAGTTGTTGTCTGAGAGTGGCTGTTGGTTTGTGTGCTGTTATTAGTCCTAGTGGTCGCAGTAGTCTGGCTGTCATTTAAGAGATGTTCTTGATGTATGGTAGTGTGGCTCGTCCTTTGGGTTGCGGCATGTCCTCGTTCTGTTGCAACGAGCACCCGAGCTACAAATCTTCTCACAAACTTTGAACTTTTGAAAATAGACAACACTTCCTCCCTACTTATATTATCTTGAATATGAGTAATCAACCATCAATTCCGAACTCAGCAGCTGTCATGTACCTCTCGTTTGTGAAGAGCGATGCAAGGTATTTATTAAGTGTCGCACCTTTTTCTCTCACTCCACACTTATCTTCCCTCCTTTGTCGTTGAGAGGTCAACCCCTTTCTCTATTACTTTCCATTACTCTCTATTACTCTCTTCGTTCCCATATACGAATAAAAAAACTTCATGATTTCCCTTAATTCTGTTTACTAAAGAAATTTCATAACTCATTACTGATCCTTCAACTGATCTTTTCTGATTGGTCCTATTTTCCCAATATTCTTCAAAAATCTGCATGTGTCGCCTTAATCATATGATGCTTCCTTTTTCCTGTTAGATGGTCTCACAATTTCAACTGTTATTCATCGTTCGCGAATGTCGCTTTTTGTATCCCTAATTTTCGCTGGGGCATGTCTGTCCCGCGCTCTAATCAACATCTCTTTAAAAGCCACCCACATATGAAATGCGGATTTAACTTCAAAGAGCTGCTTCAAATCCAAATGCTCAAGCTCCTGCTGAATCATTTGGATATTTGGCCTTCCCACAATTTAGCATTCTTCATTTCGGACCATTGCTGTCTTTTTCGATGAGAATTCTGATACTTAGGGAATTATGATTACGATTGCCAAAGTATTCGGCTACAGAATCTTCAACGGCCTGCCGGGTTCATTCTACAAAATCGGGTGCATAATGTCCCCTTCACGAGTATGACGTCGTATACACGGCTCTATCAAACCCTCCTGGATGCTCCTTACAATTTCTGCTTCATTGAGATCTCGACCACTATATGAATCCCAGTCAATGTTGGGAAAAGTCTGAAAGTCCCATCACCACCACTCTATTGCCCCTACATTTTTCCATTATCTGTCAACATTTGTGTTCCCACATCTCATGCTCGCTGTTACGAGGCCTATGCAACCCTAACATTCTGTCCTCACCATTCCTATTTTGGGGCTCTACCCATATTCCATCACTGCTCTAGTCATCCACAATGCTGTCCTTCAGCACAGCTGTAATATCCTCTCGAACCAGTAATGCAACTCGCCAAATCCTTTTTCCCACCTCTGTCTCTCCCGGAGATAGGCAAAGATCTCAATCCATAATTTCCTTCTGTTTTCACTAGTGAGGTGCTCTTGTCGTTTGTGAGGATAGTGGGAAATAGACAGATAAGCTACAACAGGTTCAGACCGACGAGAATCGAGAGTGCAGTGCTGGAAAAGCACAGCAGGTCAGTCAGTATCAGAGGAGCAGGAGAATCGACACTTAGGGTATGATAACTTCATCATGACTGATGCTTGTGCACTGAGGGGAGCTGCGAGATAAATGGATGGGGTAGCAGTGGAAGGATGGTAGCTCAGAATTCTATAGATGAGGGAAGGTGGGGAGAATGTGATGGATAGGCGAGGATCGTGCAGTGGATAGATGGGAAGGACAAGGACAGGCCGCGTGGGTGTGACCCAGTTGTAGGCTTGAGACTGGGATAGGTTGAGAGAGGGGAAATGAGCAAACTGGTGAGATCCATCAATTCCGTGTGGTTGCAGTGTCCCAAGGTTGAAGATGATGTGTTCTCCTCCTGGCGCTGAGAGTGAAGGGTTAGGCGATGGAGGTGCTCCCAGGCCTGCATGTGCTGGATCAAGTGGGAGGGAGAGTTGAAGTGTTCACCCTGGAGGTCAGGGGACAAACGCGACACGTGCCACTGTGGCTGGCCGCTCTGTCATGCTGTGTTTAAATTGTATGCTTTTTGAGTATTGGTTTTGAGTCCAAACACTGCAACACTCGTAGATGTAATATGTTACTTAACTTTCTTGACTCTAATCTCCAGCATTTGCAGTCCTCCTATTCGCGACACTGATGTCCAACATCGGCAGTCTCACTTTCTAGACTCTGATCTCCACCAATTTGCAATCATGACTTTCTCCTGCACAATTCTTTTACGTTTACTTTAGCACCGGAAAGGGGTTAGTAGATACCGCAGGACAAGAGTTACAGCGAGAGGAAAGGTAATTATGGGTGTGACTTCGGATGCACAGACTGGGTAAGGCAACTTCTAGGGATGGGCATAATTGAAATGTGTGGGTTGTTCATGGAACAGCTTCTGCGTGCCCTTGATAATTATGTACATGTTAGGCAGGGAGGAGGTGATCGACTGATGGAGACGTGTTTTATGAAATAAGTTGAATCTCCTGTCAAAAGGATGAATGGAGCTTACGTAAAGAGGAGATGTGAAGGCTCAATGAGTGCTGTTGAGAATTACATGTTCGTCAACAAAGACGTAAAGAGAGAGCTTGGAAGAGCCAGAAGGGTCCATGGAAAGTCTTTGATACGTAGGAGCAAAGAAAAAACCTAAAGTATGTCAGAACTAAGAGAATGACAAGAGAAAATTTAGGGTTAGTCAAGGACAGTAGTGGGAAGTTGTGCGTGGAGTCTGCGGAAGTAGAAAAGACACTGACTGAATGTGCATCGTCAGCTTTGCCACTGGAAAAATCTTATGTTGTGGAGGAGAATATTGAGATTAAGGCTATTATACAAGACGGGATTGAGCTTGACAAGGAGGTGATGTCAGCAATTGTGGAACGTGTAAGGATAGATACATCCGCTGAGCTGGATGGGATTTAACCTGCTACTATATGGGCAGCTAGGGTGGAGATTACGGAAAGTTTGGTGTTGCTTTTTATTCCGTCATTGTCTAGAGGAATAATACCAGAAGACTGGAGAGAGGAAATGCTGTCACCTTGTTCAATAAGGTGAAATGAGACAACCCAGTTAACTATTGACCAGCGACCCTTACTTCAGTTGTGGCTGAAGTGTTGAAAAGGATCGTAAGAAATAAGACATATAATAATCACTAAACAGGTAATTGGATTGGGGACAGTCAACAATGTTTTGTGAAAGTTAGGTCGTTTCTCCCAAATCTTCTTCAGTTCTTTCAGAAGGTGATTAAAGGGGTTGTTGTGGTGCATTTGGATTTTCGTAAACACTTCGCTCAGGCTCCCATGGAACTCTATTGCAGAAAGTACGGTGGCGTGGGACTGAGGGTAATGTAGCGGTTTGGATCAGTGATTGGTTGAAAGAAGACAGAGGGTGGTGGTTGATGGGAAATGTTCATCGTGGAGATCAGTTACTGGTGGCGTACCACAAGGCTCTGTTTTGCGGCCAATGACGTTTGTCATTCTTATAAAAGATCTGGATGAGGGCATGAAAGGATGGACGAGTAAATTTGCGGATGACATTCAGGTCCGTTGAGTTGTGGATAGTTCTGAAGGATATAATAGAGTTACAGAAACACATAGATAAGCTGCAGATTTGGGCAAAGAATGCAGATGCAGTTTAATGCGGAAAATTGCGAGGTGATTCACTTCAGAAGGAGTTACAGGAAGACAGGGACCTCTGCTTATTGTAAGTTTCAGGGTCGTGTGGTTGAGCAGTGAGGTTTAGGTGTCCATGTACGTAGATACCTTAAAGTTGCCATGCAGCGTGATAGGTATATTACGAAGGCATAAGATTTGTAACTTTAATTGGTCGATAGATTGAGTATTGAACCATAAGGTCATGTTGCAACTATACAAAGCTCTGATGCTGTCGAAAGTAAATGTTGCGTCCAGTTCTGCTCACTGCATTATAGGATGGACGTCGAAACTTTGAAAAGTGTGCAGAGGAAATTTATCAGGTAAGGTCTTATGAGCAAAGTCTACGGGATTAGAGGCTGTTTTCGTTACAGAGAAGAAGTTTAAAGGTGACATAATAGAGACATACCAGATGATCAGAACATTAGATAAGGTAGACAGTAGACAGCCCTTTTTCCTCGGTGGGTGATGTCTAGCACGAAGGGACAAAGCTTAAAAATGAGAGGGGCAGAGGCATGACAGATGTCAGAGGTATTTCCTTTTCGCAGAGATTTAACTGAATGCAACACTCTGCCTGTAACAGCAAGAGAATCATTAAATTTACGAGCATTTAAATGATGATTGGATATACACAGGATGACAAGAAAATAGTGTCGTTTCGATGAGCTTCGCATTTGTCTCTCAGGTCGGCAGAACATCGAGTGCTGAAGGGCGTTATGGCGTTCTATGTTTTGTCTTTTATGATTCATTTGTGAACGACCACTTTTGTTCCCAAAACCACATCAGTTTTACTTCACTGAGTTTGATGCGAATCCCTCTGAAAATTTCCCTTTCCTTTAGTTATCCAATGTGAGTAAACGTTATAAATGTACCTGGACTCACTCCTTCCTCTAGTAGGTCAGTCCACGTCCATGTGTTTGTGAAATAAAATTGCCTCTGTTTTTCATTAAAAATCTTCCTCGTCTGACCTTTAAATTACTCCTTGGACTTTTTAGGTCATCCACACGTAGGAAGATGTTCTTGTTATTCACCTGGTCTTTGCCAAGAATCCTATCACAATTCTCCACGGGTGGTCTCACTCGCACTTTGCATTCTAATTATACAACCAGTTTCGTATAAGAATCAATATTCGTTTCGCCTTACTGATTGCTTGCTTTACACGTGTTAGTTTTCATTGTTTCATGCGCGAGTGACCCGACGTCCAGATGTGTTGCAAATTCCTGCAGTATTTCCACAATTAAATCATCATGATTTTGCTCCTTTTATTTTTCCACCATGGACAACATTTTTTCAAAGTATAGTCCCTTTGTCAACTTTATGCAATTTACATAACCAATCGAAATCACTGTGCAAACTTTATTACCTTGCAACTTAATTTTACAACTAATTTTTTCAATCTGAAAATTTGACTACGGTGCATTTACTTAATTCTTCCAATTGATTAATACATATTGCAAATAGTTTAGATCACAGAACCGTGTGGAATTCCACTGACTAAACGTTGACAATCCGAAAAAGAATACCTCTTGTTCAGTTCCGGTTTCCCGCATGTCAATGAATTGTCCAACCGGACTGAGATACTTCCTTCAACATTTCCAAACCTGATCTTAAGGATTCACCATGTGGGAACATGCTTTTAATCTGCTGTCACCCGTAATACTGCACGTCATTGCTTTCAAAGATTTGTTCAATTGCTTCTTCAGAGTTTCTGTTGACTCGTACATTATTTCAGATCCAAGATTTCCCTGTGCAAAACACTGACAACGTGAAATTCCGCCTTATTCAAATGTCATCACGTATCAATATTTATTTACATCTTTGCCCCATGAATTTTCTTCCTAAAACTGTCACAAGATGCATTATGTGGAGAGTAGGAACTTGACAGGTGATGTTATTAAGGCTTATAAAATAATGATATGCATAGATAATGTGATTATCAACAGTTTTTATATTCCCTCAGGCGGGGCAATTCGAAAGTATTCCGATTTTTTTAATGGAGAGGAGAAAGAATAAAACCTGAAACAAAGCCTTTTTTGCAGAGAGTAGTTAGTATGTGAATTGAACTTTCAGATGAAGTGATGGATATGGTAGAGTTACAATGTTTAAAGTATTTTAGATAAGGACACCAATAAGAAACGTGTGGAGGGGTGAGGGCCAACCAAAGTCAGTGGCATCTAACTGAGATTGGAATTATGGTTGGGCATGGAAGGGCTGGATCAAACACTCTGTATCTGTGCAGTATGACTCGATGATTCGATAATCATTTCAGGTTTCGTGAACAATCTCTACATTTTTTTGCACTCCTCTCACAGTTCTGAATATTTCAGTTCGATCTCTCCTGTGACCCTTCTATTTTTCAAGGAGACAACTTGAGATTTCCCCATCTATTGCAGAAGTTCGAATTGTATAAACCTTGCTTCATTTTCTGTCAACGCTTCTTAACCATGTACAATACTTACTAATTCTTAATTCTGGATACCAGAAAGTGATACAGTAATGAAGTATTGAGGAAATTTTGATGTAGGTACAGAATGATATGGATTACATTGGCACGTGTGATTCTGATTAAATAACTGGGGAAAGTAGGAAGTAATGTTTCTCTTCAATGCTCATGTCCTGAAATTCCTGCCAAGTTGATCTGATAATCAAGATAATCTGGCCATGGAGTGCTCAGTTATAATTCTTTCTTCAAATGCAAAACAATCATGGAAGGCAATCTCATCTGCATCACTTGTTGAAGGTGATCCCGATTATTTCGCTTTAATAAGCAACTGCATGAGAGAAACTGAGGAGCAGGTGATTGATTTCAAGTTACTTCATTTGATTGATCCAAGATTTCACATTCTCGAATTTGAATTCCATGATCCTCCTGTAGAACTGTCTATTCTTCAAAGTCATAAACTGTTTATGCAATTTTAGAGATGCTTGTGTGGGACTGGATTGTACAAAGTTAACGATCACATGACATCAGGTTTTTTGTTCAACGTGTGTCTTTGGAAGTACAAAGGAAGCGCTGCTCCTTCGTCATGTAGCTATTGCAGTCGGATTATAGGATACAGAATTTTTCGCAAAATATCAATAGTATCATATACTGATGCAATATATTGAACTAACCTGGATTGCTCTTCAGTCTTTCATATTTTCGAATGGACTGCAGGTTTCAATTAATCCATATATGAATCCCAGAACCTCTTTCAAGCCATATGCCTGAGATTACTTAAAGGTTCATAAAAGGAAGACCATACCTTCGATCAGAAAATATAGTTTAGGTGTGTGGCCAGAGTGTGCATATATTCCAATCCTGACCCTGACTAGTTCTATTTCTAACGTAGGATTTTATAAAATGTCTCATGGCTTATAAAAAATTAACCTGACTGCATGCGGATTTTATGCATTTTCAACAAAGTTGAATGGTTTCTGCAAATGCAATTCATCCCATCGACTTACATGTGTGTGTCTGTGAGTGTGTTGTGTGTGTGTGTGTGCATGTGTGTGTGTGCATATGAGGGAGAGAAAAAGTGAGAAAATGTGTGTGGTAGCGTTTGTATGCATGCCAGATAGCGTCTTTGCGTGACAGTGATGGAGGATAAGACTGCAAGATTTTGTGTGTATGTATCTGTCTGTGTGTGTGTGTGTATGTGTCTCAGTGAGAACGTGCATATGAGAGAGGGTCTGCGTGAGTGTGTGAGTATGTAGCAGTTTGTGGGTGAGTCTGTTTTGTTTGTGTGTAGATTTTCCTCTGTACGAAGCCTAATTAACTTGGCAGAATAATCTCGGTTTCTTTTCTTCAGAGCATAGAAATTTGAGTGAGGGACCTAATCAATTTATGGATCTATAAAGGCCATGAATCAGATAAATTAAATAAAAGCTGGTTCCCTTAGCTGAAGGATGAAGGCAAGGTGTCGCATTGGAAACGGGCCTTTCAGTCAAACAAATGCATCCACCAACACATTCCGCTGTCTATACCTGTAACCCTGCATTTTGCATGGCTAAGTCATCCAATTAACACATCTCTGAAACCATGAGTAGTTCAGCTTGGCCATTCCAGCTAAATTCAGGGAGATTAAACTAATGTAACAGGGAGATGAACACTTCAATTGTAGTTCCATTTTGCAGGAGGTTGAGAGTAGTGAGGTCAAAGAGAGGTTTGCAGGGTGTTGTGTAGATGTGTTGCAGGATGTTGTGTTAATTCCAGCAGCATCCAGAATAGGGTGCATGAACATGGGTTGGGACCTGGCATTTCGAATTTGTGACCAATTCATAGACATGGCTCGAGGAGGGACAGGATTCGCTGTTGCAGAATCTACGTCAGTGGATTAAATGTTAACACAATAACAGCGACGATGAAAAACGATAAATTTTGCCATGCTAATCAAGTGTAGTATTATAGCAGCTGAGAAAATGGTTGAAGACTCGCCCACTGAGGTAGATTGGGCTCAGTTTAGAATCACGAAAGATCAGGTCACCTGTTGTGAGGTTTCTATTGACCTCTGAATTGTTACAGGGATGTAGAGGAGAGGATAGCAAAGATGATTTTCAAAGGAATGCTTGTAACAGAGTAGTTGTTGTGGGTTGTTTACCTTTGCCAATATTGAGTGGGAATAATATAGTTCAAGTTTTTTTTCATGGGTCAGTTTTTGTTGAATGTGTGGTGGAGAGTTCTCTGACACAGCATGAGTTTTAGGCATCTAAGAAGGAAATCAGTTCAATGGAATTTAAAAGAAGCAAACAACGCAATGCCTTTATAAAGGCATTGAAAACCGACCAAGTATTTGTCGCTTTTAGGCACTTATTTTGAAGCAGTTAAAAAAATCAGTTTTTGAAGCAATTAAAACTCTTGTGAAGAGCAGACAATTAAGGCTATAAGGTTTGCAGTTGAACTGGAATATGATAAGGAGCTGTATCATAAATAAATTAGGTGTTCCAGCACCAATTTTGGGGAATATAAATTGGTGAAAAGAGAAATCCTCAGGTCTTAAAGGAAAAGCCGATCTCATTGAAGACAAGCTGAAAATTGGGTAAAAGAAAACTCTGAGGCCCAATGGGTGGTAAGATATCTCGAGTGTTTTCACTGTAATAACGTAGCCACATGAAATTGAAGCACTGATTGTTTCGAAGTTAACCAGGTGTGAGTCCGACAGGTTTATGTGAAAACATTACCTTTCGGTGTTGTGTGGTTTCTAACTTTGTCCGACACAGCCCAACACCGGTTCTTCCACATCATAGAAAAATACACTGGGAAGACAAATGCTGAAAAACAGGATTAATTGCAGAGTTTTATTGAATTCGCAAAGAACAGTACATTGAAAGTTAAAAAGCTGCTAGATAATATGCGAACTGATCAGGAAACTGGTGAGAAGAAAGTGACAGATCTCTTTCAAGATTTCACTTCCGTATGCAATGCTTACTCACGGGCATCAAATAAATAAGCATTTTTTAACAAGTGCTATTACAATCAATCTTTGAAAGTGTGAGATAAGGAGACATGTAATTCGGAGGATACTTTGCTAAAGTAATGTTGAACTTTATGGAATTCATGGCGAGAAAAGCAGTATTCATGACATGGAATGGAGTTCAAAGATATTCGTTTTAAAGTAAAAATGCGTCAGCTACATTTCAAACATGACCAATATTGTCATTTCAGGATTACGCAGTTGTGTGGTGTGGTGTGCATTAACGATCTGGCAATTTTCAGACACACGTGTAATAACTAACTGGAGCATCAATCAGATTTGGTACATTGATTTTGGGAGGTGTGTCTGGTTATAAAGATGCTGAGGAATGAGTCAGAACAAGTCCAGTTTACCCCCCTGGACGATATAGTTGGACATCGATATTTGACACCACGGGATGTGAGAAGAAACATAACTGGAGAGTTTCCAGGATCATTGATGAAGCGGAAAACACCACGATTTCTGGGAATGACTGATTTAATATCCGAAGTTTGGACTGAAGATTAGATGTCTGGTTGTTCTACCGACCGACGGTTTGAAGAAGTGAGGAATATGATAATGCATTCAAAGCTGTGAAAGCTACAGTTAACATTGACCCAATGTTAGCCACACTTAATTGAGCAAAGCCATTCAAATTTGCTATTCACATGAGTGATATTGGTGTCATGGTGATACCTCGAATGAGGATGATGAGAAGCTAGACCTACTGGATATTTTTTGAGGAAAAATAAATCATCATTAAGAGAAATATTCTACAATTGAGAGGGACATCTTGAATTTTGTGGAGATGTTTCAACATTTCAAAATTTACTTCGCCAGTATTGTGTGGGAGTCAATTACTGATTTATGCCTGATTCTACCCCTTAACGTTTTGGTGAAAGAAAAGGTAAACATACAAGGATATAAACTCGGAGCTTACAACTGTAAACATACAATTTGAAAATTATACAAACGGCAGGTTGAGAGAACAAAATTGACAACGCATTGTCGTAATGTTGATGAACATAGACGATGATAATTCAAGGGATCAGTTCCTGTAATTCTGTAGCATATGAAATATATAACATGGTTTAGCCATAGAAGTATAAAGCTTCCCGATATAGTAAACAGTAAAATTGCTGATTTCTTTCGGCTTTCCATTTCTATGTCTCTTCCCTTGCCGTGACCCTTCAAACACTTGCGCACTCGACTAGACATTAAAATGTATCGGACTCTCAGAGCGTTAAGCAGGAGAATTAAAGTGAATGGGAGCAATGGCGTTAAAACTGTATCGAGCCAGTCAAATACCAACCATGCAGGATCAGAGTAATAGCTTGGTTTCGTGTGACAATACCATGATACGTTGTCAATGATCATTCCAGGTTCATATGCACAGTAGAATGGAACGTTTTTGGAACAAAGCAGAAGGCTGGTTGTAGCTAAAACCACGCCTGCAGTTTTGCTGGTGTAATATTTTGTTTTCAGATTCTGGCAACAAATGAGGACAAATCGATCAAACGTAAAAGTCACAGTATACCAGACGGAACAATCGGCAGCTGCACGAGCCAAGAAATAGGTCACACTGCACACTGGAGTGATGTCGAGAAAACCTAATGGGAAGTAATAATACATGAATTGCCTCAGCACGACTTCTGCAATGATGACCATTAGATCAGCTGCTGCCATGGCTACCAAGTAGCGAGTGGTGCAGGCTGAGATGCCGCACCTTCCCCGGGATAGGATAGCAATTGCCACCAGGTTTACTGCAACAAAAGAATTGGAATTGAAATGGTCAGTTTCCAAACTATATGGATTCAGTTCATACATTGCATGGAGATGTTGCCGAAAGAGGCAGCGAAAAAATGTGATGGGATTTCTACTGATAGGCGAGAAGGAGATAGATACTCTGTGCATGCAGGTCTGAATTCATATTCTTAAATTTTAAAATCGAATATTGAGTACTCAAGGCTGTAATATAGATAGATGGAAGATGAGGGAGAAGGTTGATAGGCAAGCACTGCAACTTATGTGGGAAAAATCCACTTTGGGGCGCTGGATTGGTCTGAGGGTGTGATGTCATGCTAGGTTAGGAGAAGGAGCACACACTCTCCTTAGATTAGTTCTGAGTCAGTGTTACTGAATCAGAAACATTAACTGTGATTTGTCGGTACAGATTCTGCAAGACTTGCCGTGCTTTTCTGACGTTTTCTGTTTTGCGTGGTTTTGTTGCATCTCCTTCATGTTGATTTCCCATGTCCACAACATTATGTCTGCTTTTCAATGGCCTTTTTCTTCTGGCAGCACAGTGGGCTATTTTCAAATGTTTACATATTTTTGCTCGTGGTCTCTTGGCTAATGGCCAGAAAATGGGAGTAGAGGAGTGAGAAAGTTGTTGCTGGGTGGCACTGATATGATGGGACAAATAGCCTTTTTATCTGCGCTAGGTCTCCGTGACTGTATGTCTAATTCTCGGTTCACGAATAAAACATTTTATTCCCGCTCCTCTTTTCAGTAATGCTTCTCTTTCTCTCTTTTTTTTCACGTTTCTATTTAATTCTTTCAATTTCCCAAACCTGCACCAAGTAATGAGCATAAATCCAATTTCCACGTTGATTTAATTGCTTATACATGATTAACCTTAATACAGATGCAGCCAGACCTGTCCAGTGTGTCCATGAATTTTTTTTATGTTGGTGTTGCTGGTGTCCTTTTGTTTTGACATCAAATTTCCATTGGGCATAGCTCCTCTTTGTGCTCTAGGTTATTGCACATTGATTTATGAAGGGATAAGCTTAGCTGTGCAGAAATCTAAACGGACGAACAGAGAGTAGACCATTCTGCAAAATGATCCACCATTCATAACATGGAACAGAATTAACCAATTGGTGAGATTATAAATACCCGAAATCGGAAAGTGTAGACATTTTTTACGAATTACTCGACGGCCTGATCTGAAAATACATGTCTAACTATTGATCACCCAATAGAATGAATACTCAGAAGCCAATCAAGTCTTCTGAATTACAGAAATTACCATTTGAACTTAAAATTTTAAATGATAATTCATAACCGGAGAAACATGTCTAATACCGTGGTGAAAGCGTGAAATCTGCATGCAGTTCCCTCACACGTAAGTAATGAACATCACCAAAATCTCAAAAGACCTTACGCCATTGCATTCAAAGGTCACAAGTGGTTGCTTAAGCCTAATAATACCAAACTTCAGTCAAGGTGAGAACTTGAGAATAAGGACCAACATGGCAAGTTTCATGGAACTGAACATTCGCTGTTGGCATGAATGTGGACTGTAAACCAATTGTTCAACTAACTGGGAAAAAAGAACCCTCAGATCTATAACATTGGAAACGTTTACAATCACTTATTTGGAACACCAATGATAGCCAATATGGTGTAGTATATTTTTCTTATGTTGTCCATTGATTGATGCACTTTCTGAGTGAAGTCGCCTGCACCCTCGTGACAATCTCTCTGTATTGAACTGACGGAAAAATATGCTGGAGTCCGCAAATCATTATTCTCAAGTTTAGGAAGAGGAAGCATATCCAAAGCAAAACAGTAATTCCCTTTCCCACCCTAATGCAATTTCAGAACTGCTCGATATTTCCAATGCTTTCTGGTTTGAATTGCGTCCTCCAACACTCTGAAGAATGACAGTCACGAGCATTTAATTAGCAGACAAGCATGGCCGCTGGGATACTTGGTGTCTCAAAAGATTCCAAATGCTATTTTTATAACTATAAGTGTTATACTGAATAATGTAAGCAAACATATGACGAAAGTATAGTGAACTCCCTTTTTCTATAACGTTTGCAAAGTTTGAGAAAGTCAATTGAGAAGAATATATTTAGATGGACACTTGGAATGCAAAGATGTGCAAGGCTGGTTTGGTTTGGTGTATGTTTTCCCCATCCTGACATTGTGGATCATGAGGCCTTTTTGGCTGTGGTATGGATTGTTTCGATTTTTTAATCTATATATTTCCCATCAACTCTATTTTAGCTCTCTGGTGTTGATTGCAAGCAATCTTATTGAACAAGGCCACACCCAACTTCATGGTGTACATTTCTGCACCCCCACACAATGCCCATTTTCTACAGGGTAATTTCTGAGATAGGCACTTTACTTTTCATTCTTCATTTATTGCATATATATTCACAACCCTGGCTTGTTTGATTTGTTATTATAAACAAAATGTTAACTCGTTAAACCTTCAATCTTCACATGAAAATATATAAAGCACTGAGCATTGGCGAATAAAAGTTCTGATTGTTTCGTTATAAAAATGCATTTTCTAAGATGTCTCCTCTCAACTGTAATGATTCACTGAACATGTCATCAAGTCAATCTCTAGACGGCACACAGAGTCGCTAATGTCTTTTGTCGAACTTAAAACGGTAGACAATAGTAATGGTCTTTGGCCCCACAAGGTTGTGGCGAGCTTTAATCCTCGTCTGAGTTTAGACTAAATTAGTATGTTTCATTGTACTATCTTCTATGTACCTATCCAAGAGTTGCTTAAATGCCCTAAATGTATCTAATCCTACTACCATTGCTGACAGTGCATTCCACGCAGCCACCACTCTCTGTGAAACAAAAAGTTGACCTCCGACATCTCCCATAAATCTTCCTCCAATCACCTTAAATTTATATCCCCTTTCAGTAGATATTTCCACCATAGTCAGGTCTCTGTCTATCCCCTCTGTCAATGTGCCTCATCATCTTGTATACCTCTTTGAAGACATTACATATCCTTCTTCACTCCAATGAAAACAGCCCGAGATCCTTTAACTTCCTCCATAAGACCTGCCCTCCAGTCCCAGAACAAACTCGTAAACCTTCTCTGCACTTTCTTACTCAAGTTTCCACATTTTTCCTGTATTAAGGCGGACAGAATTGAAAACAATAGTCCAAGCATAGTCTCACCGGTGCTCCATAGAGCTGCAGCATAAACTCGCAGCTCTTCAACACAAGCCCACCGCTCATAAAAGCCAAAACATCATACGCCTTCTCAACAATAATGTTGACTTTAGTGGTAATTTAAGGCATCTGTGGGCTCAGGCCCTAAGATCCCTCTGCCCCTCCTCACCGCAAGCATTCTGTCTTTAATCCTGTCTCTGCATTCAAATTAGAACATCCAAAGTGAAACACTTCGCAATTTTTCAGGTTGAAAATCTTCTGCCTGTTATCAGCATTCGGCTAATGACCCGCTGCAACCGAGAGTAAAACTTCACACTGTGCACAACTCCACAAAACTTCGTGTCAACAGGAAATTTACTAACCCACCCTTCCACTTCCTTATCCAAATGTTTCCTAAAAATCACAAAGAGCAGAAGTTCCAGAATTTCTCCCTGCGGAACACCACTGGTCACCGAGTCTTCGTCTGAACGTATTCCATCCACACCAACCTCTGCCGTCTTTGGGCGAGCCAATCTGTATCCATGCTGCCTGACTTCACTGAAGCTCATGCCTCATTACTGTCTCAATAAGCATACCATGTGGAAACTTCGCAAATGACTTACTAAAATTCATGTTCGCCACATCCACTGTTCCACCATAATCATTTTTTTTTACATTATCAAAGTATTCAGTCAGGCTTTTGAGGCATGACGTGCACCTCCCAAATTCAAACTGGCGATCTAGAACCAAATAAGATTTTCCAAGTAATCATACATCCTCTCAAAATCGTCTCCAATACTTTGCCGAGCAGAGACGTTATTAACCATAATGAATTATTTACCTTCATATACCCAGCTCGTGTGTTCCTCCATTTGTTTGCTTTGTCTTACCTCCAAATTGCTTTGCAAATCGGTAAAAAGAAGTATGATAATGATTCTTAAAAGTTGCAGCTGTGAAAGTAATGTAGACACAGAATAGAATACTGACTCATCCCATGGCAGGTGCTGGAATGTTATAGTCTGTGAAAAATATTGCGAGTCTTTTAAAACTAATACGTGTTCAGAAAGTAGTAGAGACGCTGAACATGATTAAACCCATGAAATCAAGACAGATCCAGAACAAATATATGCCAAAATCCATTGCAAAATCATGAACCTAACACAGACCCTGTAACTCGCACAGATCTGGGATAAATGAAAGCCCTGAAACGAATAATGAACGTTAAAGTGATGCTTGCATTGATTCTGATAAAGCCCCTGATTCTCACATAACATTGAAGACCAACAGACCCAACTTGTCTGTGTCAACCATGCTGCCATTGTAATAAAATCTAGTCTTGAATCATATGATCAGCATTTCCCTATTCCCTGCCTCTTCAGGTTTGTATCCAGTTCTCACTTAACTGTTGTTACCTCATTTGCTTCTCTCAAGCACTCTGGTCATGCATTTGAGGCAGCTAACATCTGCGTGAAAAATACACTACCTCACGCATCTCCTTTCGCATCTTCACCCCGGGACTTCACCTCAAATCTACGACCCTTACCATTTGATACTTCCATCCTGGGGAACGGTTTTGACTACCCATTCGATCAATGTCTTGCATAATATTATGTTCTTCTCTCAGATTGGCCCTCAACCTCCAATGCTCTAGCGAAAACAATCTCGGATTGTCCCAAATCTCCTGAAATGTGATAGAGTTCAATCCAACAGAATCCCTGAAACCACCTTAGTAAACTTTCCACAGTCCATATCCTTCCTCGTATCGGGACCAGAAGCCCGCAAGACAAATGTAACCGAACGGAAGTTTCATCCGGCTGCCAGCTTTCCAACATTTATACTCTATGCAACTACCAATGAAGGCAAGCATGTTTCCTTTACCACCTTGTCCAGTTGCATTACCACTCTGAAGTATTTACACTTCTGGACCCCAACATCCTTCTGTATTTCAATACTTCAAATGGTTCTGTGTTTAATTTATACAGACTTCTTCTAGTCCACTTCAAGATCCATCATTTAATATATTAACAGATTAACCACCATTTGACAGTGTTCTATCCAATATATCTATGTTTCGCTGGAGCATTTGGTGGGGTTCGCCATTATGCAAAAATCCACCAATATTCTTATCTTTCTTCGATGATTAAGTTAATTTTGTTTTAATCATACAAACGTTCCATGGATCCCGAGTGACTTAACATTCTAGACCGCCCAATCATGACAAACAGCGTCACAAATTTTAGGAAAGTTTATGTGGATAATATCTGTAGCTGTACACTTACCAAACACTTGTGTCTCTTCCGCATAAGCTGAACCAAATGTTTAAGACACCAGCTTCCCTGCACAAAGCCATACTGACATAAGTTCCTTCTTTTCGAAGTGTAATTAAATGCAATCCCTGAATCTAATTCAGAATGTAATTCTCATACGGACCGTGAAACGAATACAGCCCGGGAAAAACTGATGCAGAGTCCAAAAATAATTGAAATCAATAAAACACTGACGCTAAGACAGACCCTGAAACTGATAGAAATTTTTCAACTTGCATAAACCTTTACAGTGATCCAGATTCTGAAACCAGGGCCCAACACTAATTTAATAGAAACACTGAAAATGATACAGGTCCTAACAAAATCACTGACCCTTGAAATGATACAGAATCCACACACACCCTGAAGCAAATTCAGATTTTGACTGTTATAAGCATCATGATTTCAATCTATATTCTGAATTTCTGAGGATTGACAGTCAATTTTGGACAATCTGGACACGAAATTCTGATTCAAACTTTAAAACGTGTGTAACTGGAGTTAGAGGTGAAAAGTATATATTTTATAGCACTGTAGAATCACATTTGGGCTCATTGCTATGTCAAAAATCACATCTATGACCATGTTTTCGCTGGCCCTGGAATTAAATCCACACAAAGAAACGATCATACACTTAATTCTTGGACACTCTGTGGAAATCATCGGACGTCAACACCAAAATATATCAAAAAAGATATGGTCTCACATGTTTGTCAAAATGGCAGTACCGAGGCCATCATGCGGAAGTCTGAACACTCCAGCTCGCCTCATAGCCAAAATTTTATTTCTAAGAGCGTACCTGTGGAAGATATTAAATGGAGCTCTTCCTCCAATTGGAAGTCTTTTCACGCCTGCAGTTCTGTTAACACTTTCAATGATATCAACAAATACAGACATAGGGATCTCTGAAATTGGCAGGACAAATCAAGAAGTTATTTTATAAGGTAACCAGGATGCGGGCCTTCATCAGTTGTGAAATAGGTTGGCAGAACATGCCAGAGCTTCATAGAGCAAGACGTGGTTGTACTAAAAAGGGTGTAAAGCAGATTCAACAGGCTGTTACCGGGATGGGATGTTTCAGCCATGAAGAGAGGCTGCATAATCTTAAGTTGTTCTCTTTAATTCTGAACATTTGATGGGCTTAGTGACGGAAGTCCAAACGATTCCGAGGGAGATAGTCTTGATGGATAGAAAGTAAATGTTGCCATTTGTTGAAGGGTCAAGTCAATTTAATAACCCAGGAGATTGTCAGAAGATTTGAAAAATAGAGATCTTACCAACTGTGTGCTGGACGTCTGGGATGAACTGTCTGGAAGGATAGCTATGGAGTTATTAAATCGCAGAATCAAACAGCTTGGAAACAGACAGTTTTGTGCAACTAGTGCTTGACGAAAACAATTGTAAACTAAACTCGTCCGACTTGCCTGTCACAAACCAGATTCCCACAAAACATTCCTATTCATGTACATATCTAACTGTTTTTGTAAAGGTAATGTCGTAGAGAATTGTTGAGAACTACCAGCGGACGAACAGTGTTCTTCAAAAAGATAATATTTTACTTGCAAACAAAAGCTGTGACAAGCAACAACCTAACGCTTGATTGCCCACGAACCTCTGGGTCCGTTGATCTTTATACATTTTTGTTATCATGTTTCCGTCTAGCTTATCAGCGTGTCCAACGGTGTTAGTTAGGGTTATCTCAGTAGATATATACAGGCTTAGTTCCCGTTATTTCTTTTTAGATTACAAAATTAGATTAGATTATTTACAGTGTGGAAACAGGCCCTTCAGCCCAACAAGTCCACACCGACCCGCAACACACCCAGACCCATTCCCTACATTTAACCCGTCACCCAACACTACAGACAATTTTGGATGGCCAATTCACCGAACCCACAAATTTTTGGAATGAGGGAGGAAACCGGAGCACCCAGAAGAAAACCAAGCAGACACGGGGAGAATGTCTGGGGGAGTGGGAGAACTCCACTCAGTCGCTTGTGGCGAGAATTGAACCCGGGCTTCTAGCACTGTGAGGCAGCAGTGTGAACCACTGTGCCACTGTACCGCCCACCTCTCTACTTCTGCCACTTTAATCTGCATTTAACTTAATTTTATTCTAATCTGTCATGATAGATATTTGCTCTCACATTTACCAAAATGGTCTTTAATCTGAGGCTAACCCTGCCAGCTACTAATTCATAACTGCTGTCACATTTTGCCACAATGGCCTCCAGCAACCTGACATGCTGACCCTGCTAACTGCTGATTAAATATTTACAATTACGTCCTTCCAACGTTGATCTTCAGCAGGCGAGTCTACCTTCACTGATTGTTGCTATCTTATCCTGTCCCAATTATCTTTTGCTTCAGCCTGATTCCAATAATTGGTGTAGCCACATTCCACAGTCCCTTTGATGCATCATCTCGATTAGTGTAACATTTCACCGACCCCTTGCAATAGTTCACTAATGGTCTTTATGCTTTAGCCCTTCTCATGCTTTTATACTTGTTATTTCCTATCGGAACTGGTATAGCCGCAAATATCTCATCTGTCGGATGTTCCTTTAACATTGAAACCATCCTCTGTTGAAACTATTGCCTCACATTTTCTTATATCATCAGCCTTTCACAATAAAATGTGTCCCGAGTCTTGAAAGTCAATGCAAAAAACACAACATTAATTCTATCCACACATATCTTGATTTTATAAGTCTCTATAAGCTCATATGTCCAATTCTTATATTCCAGTGAGAAATATCCCTTTCTATCCAGCTTTTCAATGTAACTCAAACCTTCCACAGAGCAGCATCTTTGTCAATCTCATCTGAACTTTCTCGAGTTCAATAACAGGGCGAGCAGAACTGAACACAGTATTGCAGAAGATGTCTCAGCGATACTTTGTTCAATATTAACGTGACATCCTAACTCCTACTCTCAAAGAATTGTGAGGTGGGAAACCTCAGAGAATTTCCAGAGTACTACTTTGGCTATGGAAAATGTTGTATCATTCTGAGCTGCAGGGCTCCTACAGAAAACGTAGGCTTCCTTTTGGTTGCCTTATATATGCGGCAGAGAAGATAAAAATAGACTTCTTATTCTGGAATCAAAAACAGACAATCAGTCATGCAGCATTACGATGTGGAGAAGTCGATTTTCCAGGTCTAACGCATCTTCAGGACTACGAGTAGGTACAGGGGAGCTGCAGACAATGGTGGTTGCAGGAATACGGTTGTGAAGTGTGGATAGGTAAAGTCATGTGGAGGGTACGAACTGTTTTGTCAAGGAGAGGAATGAATCTGGTTGGTGGCAGGGAGGAGTGAATGGGAGGCGGCGCTGGGAAGGGAGTCCACGTGTGGGAAAGGTGGTTATTTGAGATTGGATAATTCGATGTTGTCTGCTCCGAGATGTTGGCTGCCCAATCGGAAGATGAGGATTGGTTCCTTCAATTTGCGGTGTGGTTCGTTGAGAGGCCAAGAATGATCATGTCAGAATTCTACCAATTCCTGCACCTCCCCTGCATTTGCTTGGACGAGGAGGCATTACATTCGCGAGCATCCCAGATGTCCACCTATTTCGACCTGTAATGGAAAATTAACAAAATTAACATTTACTCTGATATCCAGATACTCTAACATTTGAAAAATGATGCTTTACTAAACTTAAAAGTTTCTGACACTTCGCTGAGGTCTGCAGTCGAGGGATACCTTGTTTCTGCGGAACTTTGTAAATATTCAACAAGAGAAAAATATAAGAACAGTATGTCCACAACAAGGAAATGAAAAGAATAACAACTAAAATCTTCACAGTCTTTGTCTTTGAGAGCGTGATAAGAAATAGTGTAAGACGAGTATATGAATTATGCTCAGGGCCCTTGAACAAGGCATTTTTGTCAAGTGCATGTGGTCCCTCTGCAATGCAGAAGTTAAAATTATTAAAGCTCATGTGATAGTTGAGTCGAGTCAATTTAATTTCAAAAACAGTAAACTTGGGGTTCGCCCAGCACCCCATCACGGATTAAGATTCTGAAGATTCCCAGGATGTGCAGGCGGCAGCGCTTTGAAGGTCTTTTACTTCATCTCGATCGCTAAATTGGCCCCACTGCGTGAGAGGTCTGGGAATCTGTGGATCGCCCCAGCGCCGGAGTCTGGACTGAATCGGGTCGGGGTAAGAGTCGTGGCTTAAGTAATCCTATACAGGGACTCATTCTAAGCGAATAAATGAATCAGGAAAACGGTTCAGTAAACTCTCACGCGGTATTCAAGCAAAACTAAAGAAATAGGATTGCCGTCTCGAGAGTGTTTGAGAGACAGCAAGTCTAAGGGCGGTTTTCGAACTGGAACGAACACTAACTGAGTTTGGGTCTCCAAAAACGTACCAGGTACGTAGTTTCGTTCTTTATGAAAACCAAGGAGTTGAGGGGGACCCGCCCAATGCTGGAGGAGACCATCGGAGGTAAAAAGCAAGTCAAAGGGAAAAAGATAACGGTACCGCAAGTGAAATATAGAGAACTGAACGCTTTTACAGTAACACTGAAAATGGGCTCCGGCAAGAGCAAACAAAAAGAGGGTACACAGAGGAATTTGAATGGCCAACCAAACGTTTATTACGTGATAAGTAATTATGGCCCAGAGTCTCTAAAGCAGTTAGAATTAATGATCAAGGAATGTGGTTTTCCGGAGGGGGGATATTTTAGTATAAGGCAGTTGGAAATTGAGTTCGAGGTTGGAGGAGAGAGAATTAAGGAGAAAAGGAAGGGAAAAATAGAATCTATGAATTTGAGTGCTTATAACATGTAGAAGGCTGAGGCTGATATCAGGGAAAGGAAGCCTCAAGTAAAAGATAGATCAAATACGCGTACAGACACTCGTGCACACGCAGATATGCCCAGGAAATAACCTAACGATGCTGTACAGTCTCTTAAATCTGTTCAAGATCCTGACCTTGATGACTGCCCTACAAGACCTGCAGCCCCCTTACGAGATCCGCCTGGCAAAGGTTCCATCCAGCAGACTCCACCTCAGGGTCTGCTAAACCATCGATAGCAAATCGTACCTGCAACCAACTGAAGCAAGAAGCCCCAAATGACAACGGCCAGTCCAAGATACAAAGTCATCCAGGGCCTGCTCGCAATGTCCCCAGGATGGATGATGAGTCAGACGATGAGCGGTTTCGCGTATGATCATCTTACCAGGTCGTTCTGCAAGCCCAAACGGTTGAAGTTTCAGCCCAGAAGGATGCGCAGTGCTTTTCCACAGACCATGGACCATGAAGGATTTGGAAAGTGCCAATGGGCAGTTGCCCGACCCACGCGAGGTTGGAGGTAATAAGTTCACTGAAGAAGTGACAAAGGTCTGTACCGAGTTCTGTCTCACGTCACGTGAGATGAGACGACTCCTGGGACGAAAACTGGGCGTTGATGTCACCAAAATCAAGGATACATGGCCAGCCGTAAACGTCCATACCAGATCAACGGACCCAGAAGCGGGAGAGAATGGACACTTTAATGCTTTTGTTGCAGCGCTGGCAACCGCCTG
This sequence comes from Chiloscyllium plagiosum, assembly GCF_037043375.1. Taxonomy (NCBI): domain Eukaryota; kingdom Metazoa; phylum Chordata; class Chondrichthyes; order Orectolobiformes; family Hemiscylliidae; genus Chiloscyllium; species Chiloscyllium plagiosum. The sequence goes on along the minus strand of NW_028270178.1, from coordinate 48,781,849 downwards.
TAGGGAGGCATTCCCAGTGCAAATGGAAATGACCAAAATAAACATGTGTAAACAACGAGAAGGTGAGACAGTGTCCCAGTACCTTATTGGCCTCACTGAAGTCCATAACGCCATCGTGGACTGAGACCACCTGAAGACATAACGGCTGCAGAAATCACGCTGTATGAAGCACACCTGCGGAACAGCTTCATCAAAGGAATGAAGGGCGAAAGAGCGAAAAAGGATTAAGACACATGTACTACCTGGGAAACAGGAAAGCTGAATTTGATAGAACAACATGTGTTACATGCTGAACAACTGCTTTTCCAAGAGAAGGATAAGTGGAAACTAAAGATTGAACAGCAAACACATAAAGCTCAGCTTATTATGATGCCGATGGTCGCCCAGCCGTTGGAGGGAGATGCAGCAGAAAAAGAGTGCAGAAGAGGCGCTGGCAGAGGTAGATCTGGCGGGTGCTTTGTTTTTGGAGCAATGGCCACTGGGCGTGACAGTGCCCACGCAGACAGCCTCAATTGGCCCTGGAGGCTGGATAGCAGGGTGTCTGACGGGGAAGGCTGATGTGGAGGTCGGCAGTCCACAAGGTAAAGGTAAGCCTCTTTCGCTTCTGCTTGGAAATGAAGACTTGCTAATGTTAATCTCTTCTACTAACCTTACGGGCACTGAAACATACACCAGCTCCATAATGAGCGGTGAGATTTGAGAGCGTAGACCATATGTTCAGTACAATAATGATACGTATACGTCAATGCCTACCTCTTTATTATATGTGGAAGGTACCCCAGTTATCGTTTTTGGTAGATACAGGGGCATCCCTCAAAGGCTTAGTAGTGACAATGGGACACCAATTGTCAATAATACCTTACATCAAGATCAGTGATTATTTGGGAATAAACATGCAACAACACTGTGTCTACCACCCAGCGAACGGTGAGGCAGTGCAAAAAGAAAAAGCGACCTTAAAAAATAAATTAACAAAATGTGAGGAACTCGGGGTGGCATGCACAAAGGCACTTCCAATTGTGCTGATGTATGTGCGATCTAGGAGGAGAGGAAGAGCTAATCTTACGCCTTTTGAAATTTTGATCGGTAGGTCGCTTAACACAGGATTTGGCCCGAGACCAAAGGTTAGACAGAGAACAGGCCACTGTGAGGATGAGATGTTGTTTTACTGTATGAAACTCTCTACACTTTTGTTCGAAATGCAGAATCAAGTGAAAGCAGCACTACCCCAACCAACAGAAGGGAAGCTGCACGATCTAGAACCTGGAGACTGTTTAGTGGTGAAAGACTTGAGGAGGAATAACTAGAAAGCGAAGAGTTTAATGTGGCGTCTAAAATGCTCCTTACAATACAGACAGCTGTTAAGATCGCTGGCTTTTAGCTATCTGGCTCTGTCGATTTTTTTTCATCTGGTTCTATGTTTTGTTGTCCTGGTTGTCATAAAATGACAAGAAGAGGGAAAATGTCATGGAAAATTAACCAAATTAACAATTACTCTGAAATCCAGTTCTGCTAAAATTTGAAAGACAATGCTTTACGAAATTTAAAACTTTCTGACACTTTGCTGAAGTCTCAGTCGAAGGATAGCTTGTCTCTGCAGAACTTTGTAAACATTAAACAAGAGAATAATATAAGAACAGTATGTCCACAACAAGAGAATGAAAAGAATAACAACTAAAGTCTTCACGGTCTTTGTCCTTGAAAGTGTGTTAAGAAACAGTGTAAGACGAGTACATGAATTATGCTCAGGGCTCTTGCACAAGGCATTTTTCTCAAGTGCATGTGGTCCCTCTGCAATGCAGAGGTTAAAATTATTAAAGCTCTTTTTGGTTGCTCTTGTTAATAGCTGAGCCGACTCAATTTAATTTCCCTGACAGACCAAAGTGCTTTTCCTCCCTCTGTAATTCAGATAGCGCTCCACCGCTTCATTTGTTTTCCCGTTCCACTGCTCTAACGCCCCCCTCCCAATGCAATAAATCAGTTTCCCCCTTGCCCTCATATCCCACTCTATCAGTCTCCGCATCGAACGCATCATCATGGAACACTTCCGCCAATTTCAGCTAGACCTCATCACGAAGAACATTTTTCCCTCCACACGCCTCTTTTGCCTTCTGCGTGGACTGTTCCCTTCAACAGTTCTTGGTTTGCGCCATTCTTCAAACCAAGCCTCGTGAACCCCAACAAACCTTTCCCTGCAACCGGAAAAGATGCAAACTCTGTTCATGCGCCACTCCTCTCACCTCCGTCCAGAACCCACAAACAGTATTTCCAGGTGAGACAGAGATTCCCCTGCCTTTCTTCCAACCTAGTTTACTGCATCCAGTGCATCTCTACATCGGGGAAACTTAAGGTAACATAGGGATCGTTTGAGTGAGAATTGTATCCAGGACCACAAATGTCTCCAGAACCTCCTAGACACAGTCCATTTTAATTCCTCTTACTACTCCGTTTCCCACATGACCATCCTTGGCCTGCTCCATTGCCTCAACGTGACCACCTTAAGTTGGAGGAACGACATCTTCTGCCTGGGTAGCTTACACCCTGGAGTGTCCAAAATTAAGATATCCAATTTAAGATAGCCTTATTCCCATCCCCCGACTCCCTCCACCTTCGCCATCCCTTCCATTTTTTTCCTGACAGCAAACGGATTCATTCCTCCCATTGACCAACAAGGTCGTACCCTCTACTTGTCTTCACATGTCCCCATTTCAAAACGTTACCCCCTCCAACTCCATGATCTGCAGCTTCCCCACATCCGCAGACTTGAAGGTTCACACCCAAAACATCGAATTCTGCACGTCCTGATCCTACCTGGCTTGTTGTGTTCTTCCAGCCTCCTGACTGTGTATTATATATTTGGCTGAACAGACTTGATGGGCAGAAGGGGTTCTTCTCTCCTGTGCGATTTTACTATTCTATTTATTCACATTTTATCATAATGCAAAAATACATTATAACCAACATGCCATTATGAGCTGGGTTGGTTCTGTAAGAGAGAATGCTCCCTTCACTTATTGAGAATTTCCCAAGATGATTTAATTCGTGATCTTCTTGCTTCAGTTGTAAGGGCAAAATGCAAGTTTTGTGTTAATGCTGATCGCTCTCTGCAACTTATCGCCAGCTGTAACATGTATGGTGAACTCTGTTCGAAGATGTTGGTGAACTTATATAGTATGAACAGCCTGAAGAGCTCATAAGACAATATATTTTCAAAGTATCTCAGTATAAGAGATAATAGACATAAAAGTAACAATATCACACCATTTATCTTCGTCATTTTCAGCATTGCACATGACGATGTGTGATTACTCTGCTTTCTGTCCACGGATGCAGCTAAACCAGCTGCAATTGCAGTTAAACCTACTTTCGCCGTATAATTTCTGAAACACCTCCATTGTACATATGTATATTTCGAGGCAATTTTTGATCTTCTGCCATGGAATATACAAACATAGAGGTCTACAGTTCAGAAACAAACAAAAACTTCCGTAGATGCTGTCTGCACTACTAATTATAGAAGAAAACTCAACCCGTTCTGATTCTATTTTACGGGAATTCACGCATCGCCATGTATATCTTGGCATTATGAGTACACATATAATTCAATTTTACGTCTTCTGAGGGTATCTGATTCAAAAACCGCAACAAGCAGTGAATTCCAGAATTGTCTCATTCGTTGTTCGTTTGTTTTCATTCTTATTCCCTCTGAACCTCTAGCTCATCATTTACCTAACTAATATATGTACCTCTCCGTCTCCACAGCGTTGTACCTCCCATATTTCCCTCAGGTTCAACTAAATCATTCAATTCTCTCTCATGACCGAAACGCACTGTTGTCTGGTTGAACTATGATGAATTCATATTTTTCCTGTTCACAGTATACACTCTAACGGCAAATCTCCTAATCTATTGTTCAAATCAAAGGTTACATTCAGAAATGCACAAAAGTGACACCCTGTTAAATTTGCAATTTAATTACTGAATGTTTATATATAGGTGATAGACACTGAAAAAAATACAAGCTGAGCAAGAAAGCGTTTGTTTCCCAAACAAAGTTATGCAGAGTTAGTTACAAAGACAGATAAGCGTATTTATTCCCAAAGTTAACAGTGGGGTGGCTGAGTGGTTTGCGGTGCTGCCTTTTACTGTCAGGGACTTGAGCCCTCTTTCAACTTTGGGGGTTTCTGTGGAGTTTGCAATTACTCTGGTCTGTGTAGCTCTACTTGGCACTCTGGGTTCTTCCCACAGGCAAAAGAGTTACAGGATAGTCATCATAAATGAAAGGTTTTGGGAATTGAATGAGAGGAATGGATATGGGTGAGATGCTCTTCGGAGAGTCATTACAGACTGAATTACTCAAATGGCCTCGTTCTGCACTGTCAGGATTCTATGAGTTCAATCAAATACCGGAAAGGACTCGAGAGGATGGAAGCCATACTCCTGTTCACATATTGCGAATGGCACATTTTATGCTTGTGTGGGCATGATTATTCCTGGCAAAACGCACCTTCTCATTTTTTTTCCATAAGAATTATTATGGTAACTGAACCGTTAATCTCAGTGGCGAATATGATTTATCAGTTGCGTGATTTTACCTCTTGAAGTTAGTTTCATCTTCATTATCAAAAATTAAGATTGACTCTTTGTATCCCCAAGGTGATTGTACAGGAGGTAACGGAAATATTTCCAACTTTGATGCAGACACATTCAATAAATGAGGGGTCAGAATATAGTAATAGTGAAAATGCATCTTCGAATTCAACATGTTTTGAAGATATATTACATGAATCTTGCTTCTAGTAGACTTGCTGCTAAGTGATTGCAACCATTAATTAGATATGGAATTGTTAAGGAACCGCCCTCTTTGTTGAGACTGTGATGTTGCACAAATACTTGTCAAACGTAGAATTCATCATTTCACTTATTTTTAGTATTTTCTGCAGTCACCCGATTGACACTTAACGTCAAAACGCCTCTGACTTATCAAGATTATAGATTTAGAAGACTATCATGTGAACAGGCCACAGAGAAGAGGCCACTAACTCACAGAATGGCGTCATGAAAGGTAGCTCGAGGTAATGCACGTTCACAATTTGCTACTTCGCAGAGTCAAATTCTCCCGTTCATCTGTCAGGGAAGTGTGAGGATTCAGAATTTAACTTATTCGGGCATTGCCTTTCATTAATGGTCTTCCAAAAAACGCAACTATCATTAGTAATCAAAATGGACATTTTCTGCTCGTCAGCCGTCATTTCCTAACGATCATTACCACCGTTCTATGCTGTTGGTGTACCCCATATTTTGGTTACTCCGACACTTGGCCTGATGAAAACAACAGGAATAGTTGGAATTGAACTTTTTTTCTGAGCAGCACCAAATGTTTGTTTTTAAGGAAAATGTGTCAGCAATGCGCTCAATGTGTTTTATCTTACCACGTTTAATTTTGTTTCGTTTGATTTTCGGTGCAATAGATTGAAAATGCATTTGCTCTCTGAATTGAAATGTTCAACCATGACTGTGTGAAGTGAAATGTGTTGGTGTTACTCTAATTTTGCTCAATAGAAATAGACATGCACTTTTTCATAGAATCTTTACTTTGTGGAAACAGGCCATTTGGACCAAAATGTTCATACCGACCTTCCATCAAATAATGCATCCACATCCATTCTCCTACTCTGTGGGAGGAAAGCAGAGAAGCCAAAGGAAACCAACGCAGACATGGGGAGAATCTGCAATCTCCACATGGATAGTCAACGGAGGCTGGAAGCGAAAGCGGTGTGACGCAGAGCCGTTAACTACTGAGCGAACACGCTCAGCGCTGACAATGCATCGAGTGCAATAGGCCATGTGCTGGCAAATGAAATTGGGATAGTTAATCAGTAGTTGTTCACCCACAGACAAAGTGGGCCAAGGACCGTTAATAGTAGACAGTTCATTTACTTGGCTGGATCGGTTGCTTTGCAATGTAAGACACATTGCCTGATTTTTCCATGAAATTATTTACTTCGCGAAATTTGCCCTTCATCTGACATGTATTGATCATCTGGATAAAGTCAGCAGTCTTCATCTGTTTCTCGCTGTGGAAAGAGCCGTCATCGTTCTGTTGTTAATTTAACAATTTAAATTTAGTGTTAATTACTCAAACTGAGTTCACTATGCGGGATCATCAAGCTCTCTTTCATGGCTTATTTCCTTCCTTCGAGGGCAAGTTTCAGTGACAAAGAGAGATTGAATCGACTGAGCTGGTTTTCCACAAAAGAGATAGATTGAGGGAAATAGTGCATTTTATCATCCATTATTGGAGGGATCAATGATCAGCCAGATTAAACTCAACGTAAGGGGCAGCATGTTTAGAGGAGATGTGAGCAAAACATATTTTCTCCAATTGGGTGGCAACAAAATAACGTAATCACCTACAAGGGTGACAAGGCGGGAAGTGTCATAACATTTTAAAAGTACTTAAGAGTGCACTGGGAATACTGAGATACGGGCTATTAGACGAGAAAGCATCGAGGTTAGTAAGTATGAGGCGTTATCGATTGTAGAAGCTGTGAAAGTACATAGGTCCCCTGGCCAGATGGGATTTATACAAGGATTGCTGTGGTTCTGTTCGCCGAGCTGGAAGTTTTTGTTGCAAACGTTTCATCCCCTGTCTAGGTGACATCCTCAGTGCTTGGGAGCCTCCTGTGAAGCGCTTCTGTGGTGTTTCCTCCGGCATTTATAGTGGCCTGTCCCTGCCGCTTCCGGTTGTCAGTTTCAGCTGTCCACAGAAGCGCTTCACAGGAGGCTCCCAAGCACTGAGGGTGTCACCTAGACAGGGGACGAAACGTTTGCAACAAAAACTTCTAGCTCGGCGAACAGAACCACAGCAACGAGCACCCGAGCTACAAATCTTCTCACAAACTTTATACAAGGATTATCCGGCAAACGAGGGAGAAGATGGTGGAAACGTTGGCCTTGAGTTTTGAGTCGTCATTGTCTGAAGGTTTAGTAACAGAGGACTGGAGGTTTGCAAAAGCTGTGCTCTTTTGTAAGAAGGGCATTCCAGATTACCCAGGTAATTATAGACCAATGAGCTTTACGTCGGTTGGAAGAAAAGGTTTGAAAAGGATTGTAAGTGGTAGGATTTATAATCATCGAGCAAGTAACAATTTGATTGGAGATCGTCAACATGATTTCGTCACGGGCAGACAGCACTGAATGTTTTGAGGAAGTGACCAAGCATGTGGATGAGGGTAGGGAACTTGGCGTGGTGTACATGGACATCAGTAAAGCCTTTGAAAAGGTTCCACAACCTAAGCTTTTGAAGAACACGCAGAGGTATGGTATTGAGAATGATTTAGCAATTTAGATTCGAAATTCGCTTTCTGTAACAAGAAATGAAGTGGTGGTTGATGGAAAATATTCAACCTGAAGTCCAATTACTCGTGGTGGGTCACAACCAAGTGTTTTGGGACAATACCGTTTGTCATTTTTACAAATGACTTGGACGCCAGCGTATGTGAATGGCTTAGTAAGTTTGTAGATGATGCTAAAGTCGAATGAGTAATGGACAGTGTGGAAGAATTTTGTAGGTTGCAGGGAAATTTGGATAAATAACAGAATTGGGCGAGAGTTAGCAAGTGGAGTTCAATGCAGATAAATGTGAGGTGATATACTTTGGGAAGAATAACAGGAAGGCCGAATACTTGGTGTGTGGAAAGGCTCTTGGAAGTGTGGACGTGCAGGGGGAACTTGGTATCCATGTGCATCGATCCCTGAAAGTTGCCACACAGATCGATAGTGCTGTTAAGAGGACATATGGTTTGTTAGTTTGTATTGGAAGTGGAATTGAGTTCCGGAGCCATGATATCATGCTGCAAATGTGCAAAACACTAGTGCGACCTCACATGGGATATTTTGTGTAGTTCTGGTCGCCCCATTACAGGAAGGAGGTGGAAGCAATGGAAATGGTGAAGAGGAGACCAGTATTTTGTCTGGTCTGGAGCGAAGGTCTTATGAGGAAAAGTTGAAGGACATTGGTCGGTTCTCGTTGGAGAGCACGTGTCTAAGAGGAGACGTACAAGAAGATCAGAGGATTAGATAAGGTGGACAATGAGAGTCGTTTTCCTGGGATGATGACGTCGTCTTGTAAGAGCGGTCCCAGCTGCAATTTGATTGGTGACAGATTTAAGATAGATGTCAGAGGCAGGTTCCTTATTCAGAGAGTGGTAAAGGCGTGGAATTCCCTGCCTGCCAATGTAGTTAACTCAGCCACATTTGGAGCATTTAAGCAGTCCTTGGATGAGAATAAACATTATGATGAGATAGTATAGGAGAGGGGTTTACATTAGTTCGCATTAGAATTATTCTCTTATGCCTTTTCTTTCTAATGTCCAGATTCACTCATTTTCTTTTTTTTTTCTTTATTTCACATTCACTTATGTTCTTAATCATAATATTCTTATTCTCGTATGTTCTTATTACCTTGTGTCCATTTTTGTCTCAGGTCGTAACCTTTTATGTCTTCTTGTCTTATATTCTTATTCTATTTTTTCTTAAGTTCTTCACCTCTCATGTTGTTGTTCTCCATTGTTCTTATGTGCTGATTCTCCTGTATTCTTACTCTGTTCTGTTCTTTTACTCTTACGTTTTTATTCTCTTATCGATCACTGATGTCATGATGGCCTTAATATCTTCTGTTCTTAAACTATTATGGTATAATTTTGTTATGCTCCTATTCTCGTGTCGAATGTTCGTATTTTATTATTTTCTTATAATCTTACAATTTTATTTTCTCATGCTCTAATGAATCTCCCTTCACATTCTCTGATGTTGGTTATCTTTGACGTACTCATTCGTTTATTCTAATCTGTTGTTATCTTATGTTCTTCTTCTCTTAAATGGTCATTCTTTTCTGCTCTTATTTTCTGATGTTCGCAATCTCCTATTCATTTCCATTCTCTTATTTACTTAGTCTCTTATGATCTCATTTTCTGATACGGTTACGTTGTTGTACTCTTACGTTGTTGTTCTCTTATTCTCTTCTCGTTTAATTCATAGTTTATTAATTTCATAGATTCATAGTAATAGACCAAGAGTGGGCCTTTTAGTCCGTCAAGCCTGCTCCGACATTGGTTAAGATCATGGCTGATTTATCCATCGTCTGAGCTCCTCATACCTATAATTACCCAACCATGAATATTTTTAGTGAAGGTGCCTCTGCCACCTCATGGAAGCAGACGATTCCTTAGGTTCATACCTCTCTGAGGAAAGCCGTTCCTCCTCATCTCTGTCCTAACTTGACTTCCTCTACGTTACCTATGTATTTCATATGTTTATGTGAAATTGTGAAGGGCTTATGACCGAAACGTCGACTGTCCTACTTCTCAGATGTAGCCTTACATGCAGCACCGCACTCTCGACATTATTGACGGCCTTCTGGAAATCCAAGAACATATCATCCACCTGTTCCCCTCCATCCATCGTGCTTGCTTCATCCTCAATGAATTCCAGAAAATATAACAAACACAAGACCCTCTTCCTGAATCCATACTGCGTCTGTCTGAATGGAACCCTTTACACTAGATGTCTCACTCTTTCTTCATTCATGATTTCCTCCAGCATTTCCCCGACTACAGATATTAAGCTAACTGGCCTGTAGTTACTTCTTTTTCGCCTTCACCCTTTTTACAGATATTGGCGTGAAATTCGCCGTCTTCCAGTATGACATGTCCTGCCCGCAGTCCAGTGAATTCTGGTAAATTATCATTAACGCATCGAATGTAACTTTTACCATTTCTTTGAGCACCCTGGGATGTATTCCATCAGGATCAGGTGACATAACTACATTTAGAAACTCCAGCTTGTTCAAGAATAAAACCTTTAATGAGAAAAATTGAATTAAGGTCCTCACGGTCTATCGTATCCTCAAAGTTATTCCTTGGCAAGTTAGGCATATCTTCCACTGTGAAGACGGACATAAGGTAGTTATTCAGCGCCTCAGCTGTTTCATCATGAACCAGTATCATTTCACCTTTCTCATCCTGCAAGGCAATTACATCCACTTCAGAAACCTTTTTCTGGTTCAAATATTTATAACAATCACAGTTTTCCTGCATCTGTTTATATTCTGTGTTTGGTTAACATTTAAAATCTAGCTTTCCTTTCTTTGTTGCTTGCTTAATGTTTTTTTTTTTAAATTCGCAAACTTCCTGTTTCCCAGAAACTTTGGCTTCTTTGTAAACCTGGGCATTTCATTGGATCCCTTCCATTATTTCCTTGATTGGCCAAGGCTGGCTCTTCGTACCGCTGTTATCTTTCTTTTAGACCAGAATGTACTATCGATGAACATTGTAAAATATCTCTTTTAAAGTCCTCCAGTGTTCCTCAGATATTTCGCCATACAACTTGTTTTCGTCGTATAATTTCGCCAACTCCTTCTTCATTCCATAGCTTCCCGTGATTTAGCATAATACACTGATTTTACATGACATCACTTCACCCTCCATTGCTGTCTGAAAATCGATTTTACTGCTATCTCTCTTTCCGAGAGGCTCTTCAACGACGGTAAGTTCTATTATGTTTGACTTCTGTTATGTTATTATTCTCTTCGAGTCTTATGTTCTTCTCTTGCTATTATTCTGTATTGTTCTTATTCTCTTACTCTCCTTTTCCTAATTACTTATCTTCTTCAGTTCTTATTCCCTCCAATTATTTTCCCTTATCTTCTTATTCTACAATGCATTTCTCTTCTTATCCTTTTTTTATTATGCTCTTATCCTTTGACATTCTTTTTCGCTCATTCATTACTGTTCTTTCATGAATGTTCTTATTCTTTTATTACATGTTAGTGGTCGTTTCGGATTACCTTATATTCTTACTCTCTTATGCTGTTATTTTATTGTGGTCCTATTTTCTTATTCTGTTATGTACTTACATAATTATTCTGTTGGATTGGGTATAGGTTTGCTCGCTGATCTGGAAGGTTCGTTATCAGACGTTTCATCATCATACCAAGTTACGACTTCAGTGAATCTTTGAAAGAATTACTGGCGGCGTAGCCCATTTTCTTTTTCGATGTTTGAGTTTCCTCGATTGGTAATGGAATTTCCTGCAGTGACGTCAGTTCCTATGGTGAAATCATTTCTTGTTTTTTTTTTTCCCCGGGCGTGGTAAATGGGATGCAAGTCTATGTGATTGTTGACAGTTCCGGTTGGAAAGCCATGCTTCCAGTAATGGAAGCGACTGTCTGTGTGGAGTTTGCATCTTCTCCCCATTTCTGCCTGCGTTTCCTTCCGGTCCTTCCGTTTCCTCCCACAGTCCGAAGATGTGCAGGTCAGGTGAATTGGCAATGCTAAAATTGCGCATAGGTTAGATGCGTTCGTCAGAGGGAAATGAGTCTGAGTAGGTTAATCTTCAGAGGATCGGTGTGGACTTGTTGGGCCGAAGGGCCTGTTTCCACAATGTAGGGCATCTAATCTAATGTTAATTACAGTTCTTGCAAGGCATTTTGTAAAATATATTGGTTTTACTTGTTGTCTGTATCTCGTCTCTCAATTTCATGCTCCCATGTCCTTGTCCAGTTCTGTCCTTACAACCTTATGCTCATATGATCTGCCACAATTACGTTCTTATTCACCTCAGTTGATTTCCCTTACGTTTTATGATTTTATTCTCTTACGTTCATATTTCAAATCATGAATGTTCTTATTTACCTATTCACTTAAGTTCTTATTCTTTCATTCTCTAATTCTCATATTTAAACCTTTTATTCTATGTTGCTCTTAAGTTGTTTTTCTCGTGTGTTCTTTCTCTCTTATAATCCTGTGGCCCTGCTCTCTTTATGGTCTTTTTCACTTGCATTGGAAACTATTTATTTCTTATGACCTTATTTAAGGTGTTTCTTTCCTTATTCGTAAATGCTTTTTGTTTTGTCCTCTTATGATTTTCTTGACTTACTCTCCTATGTTCTTATGCGTTTAGCTTTTTTAATCTCCAATGTACTTATTATTTAACATCTTGTTCCTTTGTGTTTTTATTCGCATATTCACTTTGTTCTGCTTCTCATTCGCTCTTGTTTCCGTATTCTGTTATGTAATTATGACCTGACTATCTTATGTTTTTATTCTGTGCTCTTTTTATTTTCTTATATTCGCATGTTCTTATTCTCTGTTGTTCCTATTGTCTCATTCCTTAATGTTATTTCTCACTCATATTCTTATTGTAACCTTATCTAATGTATTTATTCTCTGAGGTTCTCATTATCTTATTCTCTTTTTCTCTCATGATATGATCATATTAATGTCTTACATTCTTATTATCGTATTCTCTTCTGTACTTACCATTGGCTGGTCTTACTTCGAGTAATCTTATGTTCTTACTCCCGAATTTTCTTTTTGTCTTATTCTATTATGTTCCCATTGGATCATGTTGTATTCTCATTTACTCTTATTCGGTTATTCACTTACTGATGTCTTACTGTTTCGATTATCAGTGCCTTATGTTCTTATGATACATATTTCTCATGATCTTATTCTCTCGTTCTCTTTGGCTTGCACTCTTATTCTCTTCATTTTTATTTACTTATGTTTTTATTATTTTGTTCTTTAATTTTATTATTCATGTTCTCATTCTTTAGTGCTCTTATCTTCCTGATCCAATATGTTCTTATTCTCTTGTGTTCTGAGTCACTTACGTTCCTATGTTCTTACCCGTTCTGTTCTTATTAACTTGTGCTGTTTTTCTCTTTGAATCTTATGTTTAACTCTGCTGTGTTCTTATTTCCAGATCCATAAATGCTTCTATCTTCTTATTCCCCTATTCTCATATGTTCATATGCTTTTATGATGTTATTATCTCAGGTTCGTATTATCTTACCAACCTATTCTCGTACCTTCTTGTTCACCTAATCACTTGTGCTCAAATTCTCTTACCTTCTTATGACCTTGCCTTCCAATTCTATTATAGTCTCATTCACAACGTTCTGAATCTCCTAAGTTTCTATTAACATATATTTGCATTTTCTTATTTTCTCATTCGCATATTCATATATATGTTCTGATTCACTTGTGTTCTGATGTTCTCATTCGTATTTGTTTCCTGTCCTCACGCTCTTGTGTTCTTATTCAATGATGTTTTATGATCGTATTTTCTTTGTACTTGTTCTGTCACGTTGTCGTTATCGTTTGTTTTTATTTAGTTCTGTTTTTATTTTCGTGTGTTCTCATGTTCTTTCTTTCTTATATTCTCAAATTCTCTTCATCCATTATGGCCTTGTTCCTTTATGCTATTGCTCACTTGTGTTCTAATTATTTTGTTCTTGAATTCTTTTATTCATGTTTATTTTTACTCTCTGAAGCTCTTATTTTTTTGTTCTACGTTCTTATTCTCTTTTGTTCCTATTCTATTATATTAATTTGTTCCGACGATCTTTCAGTCATATTCACTTAAGTTGTTTTTTACTTATTCTTTTCTTTTCTAATCTTGTGTTCTGATGTTAATATTCATCAAACATCTTATGTCTTAATTATCTTATTCTCATCTGTTCTTACGGTCTTATTGTGTTAGTCTCTTATGTCCTTATTATATCATCTTTGCTTTCACTTATGTCCTCAATCGCATATTCACTAAGGATGCGATTCTTTTATGTTTTTGTTGTCTTACCGTCGTATTCTCTGATGTTCTGAATCACTTCTGTGCCTACGCTCTTATGTTTCCATGATGTTACATTCTTAATCTGTTCTGTTAATATTCTTTGACTGTTATATACAATCTTAATTCTTTTGTTATCATGTTCTCAATCCCTTATGTTCTTACTCAGTTATATTTTTATTATCCTATTCACTTATGTACACATTCCCTAATATTCTCATTGTCTTATTCTGTTACTGTTTTCGAGCCTTGTTCTCTTTATCTCGCACATTCGTTGACTATTATGATTTTATTTTCTTATCTTAGATTCTTAGTTGTGTCTTGTTCTATTATGTTTTTATGATCTTCATTTCTCATGGTCTAATTCTCTTATTCTCCAATGTTCCTATTTTCGTCTATTCTTGTTCTCTTATATTCTTTGTGATTTATTCATTTCTTCCACTGTTCATGTACTCGCATTCTCTTCTGTTCTGATCCTCTTACGTTCTTAGGTTTTTCGTCTAAAAGATAAATTGTGTTTTTCAAGCTCTTATTATCTTATGTTCTTACTCACTTCTGTTTCTATAATCCGCTTTACATATATTCTTTATCACCTTTGTTCATGTATCTGCAGTGTTTTGATTCTGTTTCCTTATTTTTGTGGTTCTGTTCGCTGAGCTGGGAATCTGTGTTGCAGATGTTTCGTCCCCTGTCTCGGTGACATCCGCAGTGCTTGGGAGCCTCCTGTGAAGAGCTTCTGTGGTGTTTCGTCCGGCATGTATAGCGATGACAACACAGAAGCGCTTCACAGGAGGCTCCCAAGCACTGAGGATGTCACCTAGACAGGGGACGAAACGTCTGCAACACAAATCCCCAGCTCGGCGAACAGAACCACAACAACGAGCACCCGAGCTACAAATCTTCTCCCAAACTCTGTTTCCTTATATTCTTCTTTTCATGATCATTAATCGTCTTATGGTCTTCTTAACTTATGTTCTTATTATCTTGTTCTCTCGAACTCATATTTAAAGCTTTGTTCTCTTATGATATTATGTTGATTTTGTCTTATTATTTTTCTCTGTATTCTTTATGAGGATGTGGGCATCGCTGGTGAGGCAGCATTTATTGCCCATCCCTAATAGCCCAGCAAGTAGCTGAATGTCAGCCACTTTGATACTGAGCTGGAGTCACATGTAGGCCAGACCAGTTAAGTATTGACAGGTTCCTTCACGAAAGGGCATTAGTGAGACACTTTGAACTTTTATTTCGAGCAGAGGCAATGTATATAGAGCAGTCATTAGATTTTTAATTCCAAATATTTGTTGAAATCAAATTCCACATTTTGTCATGGTTCGCTGGATTTACAGACACTGACTGTACAATTAAGCCATCACATCCCCATCACATTTTATGAGCATGCTCTCTTATGTTATTCTGTTCCTCCTCACATACGTAGTTCTTCACTTATGTTGATTTCTCTTTAATTCTGATGATTTTAATTTCTGCATTTATTTTGTTATTCATATGCTCTGACGTCTCATTTATCTGAAGGTTTAATCCTATTACTCTCCTATGCTATTCTCCTCCTACATTTTAACCTCGAATGTGTTTCTTATTATAAATTCATGTACCCTTATGTTATTATTCGCATATTCACTTACGTTCTACTTCCTTTATGTCCTTATTTTCTCATTCAATTATGTGCTTTGTCTCTGGAGTGCTCATGATCTTAAGAGATAATTCTTTTCTATTTTTATTCTCGTATTTTTCTTAATCTCTTTTGCATTTATATTCTCACTTTCTTAAACTCTTATATTCTTATTAAATTGTTACCAGATGCACTTATTATCTGATATTCTCAATCCCTTATTTGGTCATTGTGCATTCTGTTCTTACTCTTTTCTTACCCTTTAATATTCTCTTATTCATAATCTCGAAATTTCTTATTCTCGTATTCGCTTGCTTCTGTATGTGCTTATTCTATTATTTCCACAATGGGTCAAGTTAAAATTACACAACACCAGTTTGTAGGTGAACAGATTTCCCTGGAAGCATTATCTTTCGAAGCGCTGCTTCGTCATTAAGTGGTTGTGGACCAGAATCACAAGACACAGAATTTAACGCAACAAGATTGCAGTGACATGGAATTAAATATTAAACAAAATTAGCTTTAGTTTTGTATCATTTGGAATGATCATGTTATTTTCAGTTCATTCATATGTAAATCCCAGATTTTTCTAAAGTTGTATGATCAACATAATTTTAAAAATAGAAGCTATTTCAGATTAGATAATGCATTGAAGGTGTGAGGTTAAAGTCGGTGTCCCAATGTTCGTTCAGACTGATTGCATTTATAAAATTGGATTTTCATTATCTTAAATGAATAATGCAGTTTTCGCGCAAAATAAAATGTTGTGCAGCAAGTACAAATTCATACAAAAAACTTGATATATGTATGAGTGCAGGGGAGACCAAGTGACTGTGTGCATGTGAGTGTGTATGTGGTCACGTGAGTGTCCATGAGAGCGTGTGTGTATGTGCGTGCAATAGGGTATACATCATTGAGTGTGGGGATATATGTGTGCACGCATGAGGGAGAGCTTTTGTGTGAGAGAGAGTTTGTGTGAGTGTCCAGGTCTGTGGTTGTGTGTGTGTATGTGTGTTTGTGCGCACGCCCCATTTTTTTACGTGCACGTGTGCGCTTGTGCGTGCATTTGTGTGCATGTTTGTGAGAGAAATCTCAGTGTAGTGAGGTCACCTGTAGTGTGACATGAACCCAAGTTTACTCTTGACGCCATCCCCATTTGTACCAAACTTGGCTGGCAGTCACTGCTCGGCCACTTTGCATTTTTGCCTCGCTCACATTTAGTCTTGGAGGATGGACAACTGAAGATTCATGGCCCAATGCCCTGGACCACTAAAGAACTCCCCAACTGCGAGAGAACACTCCTGGTTGGTGATTGTTCCCGGTTTCGATTCAGCCTTTGTTGTTGCCCCTGCCCTTTATCGCCAAAAACACGCATCATGGTTTATGTTGCATTCTCATGGATCTTGTTCTATTATTCTCTTTTTCATGTTTCATTCTGCTGGGTTGTTATTGTCTTATATTGTTATGATATTCAGTTCTCATGTTCTTATTGTCTCGTTCTCTTACTGCTATACCTTTCCTCTGTTTTGTTTTTATTCTCTCATGTTCTCATGCTTTTAATCTTATGCTCTTATTGTAATATTTGCTTACGTCCTAACTGTCATGATCTTATTCATTCATGTTTCTATGTTTTGATTCGGTTATTCACGGTCTTCTTCTCCAATGTTCTTATTTGATTAGATTAGATAAAAGTGTGGAAACAGGCCCTTCGGCCCAACAAGTCCACACCGACCCGCCAAAGCGCAACCCACCCATACCCCTACACTACGTGCAATTTAGCGTAGCCAATTCACTTGACCTGCACATCTTTGGACTGTGGGAGGAAACCGGAGCACCCGGAGGAATCGCACGCAAACATGGGGAGAACGTGCAAACTCCACGCAGTCAGTCACCTGAGGCAGGAATTGAACCCGGGTCTCTCGCGCTGCTAGGCAGCAGTTATGTTCTTATTCACTTATATTATTTTTCACTTCAGTTCTAAAATGTTTATATCTTTAGCGTTTATGTCCATGATCATAAATTTTATTATGTTATTATTCCCTTATTCTCGTATGTTTTTAAGTCGTCATTCACTTTGGTTCTTATTTACTCACCATGCTACTCTCTATGTTCTAATTCGTATATTGATGTATGTTCGAATTCACCTAAGTTCTTTTTATCTAACCTTCACATTCCCTTATGTCTGTATTCGGATATTCACTTATGTTGTGTTGCCTTCGTGTATTCTAATTCACTTTTGTTCTTGCAGTTACACTCACCTGTGTTCTTATTCAACTATTTTCTTATTTTCTGTTTAACTTATGTTCACATTATATTATATTCTTATTCAGTCCTATTCGTATTCTCTTATGTTTTTATGTTGTTTGTCTCTTATTTTCCCCTTCATTCTTCCCCATGATTTTATGGGCGAATTTTACCAATCACTTATGTTCTTATTCCTTTGCTCTTGAAATATTTTACAGATGCTCTTGTTCTCTTATGATCGTCTGTTCTTGTCTTTGCGTGTTTTTATTCTCTTGTGTTTTACTCTATTCTATTCATATATTCCTATTGCCTTATGTCCGCTCTAACGTCTGTATTTTTTCTATTCTTGTCTTGTGCTGTTTTTCTCTCGTGTTCTCAATTTAGTGTTCGCAAATGCTATTTTGTTCTTATTTTCTTATTCCCGTATGATCTTATGCTCTGACCTTTTTAATCACTAATGTTTATCCTGTCTTATCTTCGTGTTCTTTTATTGTTCTTATTCACCAAGACACTTATTTTCTAAATCGCTATTTCTGTGCTCTTCCTCTCTGATATTCTGTTTTCTGTTCTACCCTTATATCCTTATTGTATTATTTTATCAGTCAGTGTTATTCTTATTGTTTTGGTCTTGAATTTGAGTATTCATGTTCGTAATCGCTTGTGCTCTGATGTTCTTGTTCCCCTGTGCGCTTACCCTCTTGTGTTCTTTTTTTCTAAAATGTTCATATATTCCTGATATGTTATATTGGTCTTTAGATATGTTGTTTTTCTCTTTTATGTTTTTGAATTTTCATTCTCTTACGTTCTTACCTGAATATTTACACATGTTCTTATAGTCTTATTCTCTATGTGTTATATTTCACCTATGATATTATTATTGTACCTTCCTATTCCCTTATGTTTTATTTGCATATTTACTTATGTTCTGATTTGCTTCTGTACTTATTCTCCTTCTTTATTAACTAATGTTTTTATTTTGTTGTTTTCTTATTCTCCAATGTTAATGTACTTATTCTCTTCTGTTGTCGTTTTTTTCATTCCCTTATTTTCTTCCTAATTTATTGTCTTATTATTTTATTCTCATGTGGTGTCATTCTCTTATGTCCTCATTCTCTTCTTCTGTTATTCACTTGTAGTGTTATTGTCTTCATCTCTAAATTCCTTATTCACTTACATTTTATGCTGTTACTTATTATTGCCTTATGTTGTATTCTCACGTATTCCTATTCTCGTCAATTCGTTTTCTCCTACGTTACAATTCTCTTATTCTCTTTTTCTACTATTCTTATTCGACACGAATCTTTTGCTTTCATTGTTTTATGTTCATATGCCATTAAACATATTCTTAATTTGTCTGTTTCAAATTCTTACCTTCATACGATTATCCGTGTTATTCTCTCTTACGTTCTTATTGCTTGACATTCCTACGTTCTGCTCACTCATGTTCTTATTCAATTACATTGAATTCTATTTTAATCTCCCAATTTTAGTCTCTTATGTTCTTCTTTTCCTAATCATAAATAATCATATTTACTTATTCACTTAAATTCTTATTCTGCTGTTCTCTAATTTTGATATTTTTATTCTCTTATGATCTTGTGAGTTTTTCTTATGCTCTTTTTCTTTTATTTTCCTATGTTGCTGCTCTCTTATGTTCTTATTCACATCGCTTGATTTCTTTTCCGTTCTTATTATTTTATCTTAGAACTCCTTTTTTTGTTCATAAAAGCACTTTGTTTTTGTTTTCTGATGGTCTTATTCTCGTAACATCGTACGTTCTTATACACTTACATTTTCAACTCTACTGTACTTTGTCTGTCCTCTATATTTATGTTCCAATTCACTTATTTTCGTATTTTCCATTTATCTAATTCTCTGATTCATGTGCTTATTCTCTAATGCTCTTCTGTTTCTGTTCTCCTGTTTAATTATTCCACTGTGATGTTCCTATTTTTGTACTCACTTATGTTGTTTTTTCGATTTAACTCTCATGTTTTTTATTCTATATTCATATTTGTATATTCATAAATGTTCTTATTTTCTTATTCTCTTATACTCGTATATTGTCATTGTTTTATCTTATTATTTGCATAGGTTCTTCTTACTTTATCACCTTCTTCCCTTTTGTTCTTATTCGCATATATAACTGCTCAAATTTTCTAACATTATCATTGTCTTACCTTCCCATTCTCTTGTGTTATTATTCATATATTGACTTATAGTCTAATGTTTTTGTTCCCTTATGTTTTTGTTCACTGTTGTTCTTTCCGTCTCACGCTCTTATTTGCTTATTCACTTGTGTTTTGTTTTCGTATTTGCATCTGTACATATTCCCTTATGCTGTTCGTAACATTTTCTTACGTTTCGTTCTGGTCTTATTTTATTATGTTCTCCAGCTCTTACATTCTCATATCCTCTTCTTCCGTTATATCCCTCTTCACATATTTATTACTCACTTATGTTCTTATTCTTTTGATCTCGAACTCTGTCACTCTTTTTATATGCACTTCTGTTCTTGTTCTCCCATGTTCTTACGCCCTTGTGTTCTTGTTCTGTTAAATTCATATATTCCTCCTCTCTTATGTTCGTATTCACTTATGTTGTTTTCTCCTTTGCTTTGTGTTTATATTCTCTTCTGTTCTGAGTTTTATATTCATACAATGTCTTGCGTACTTATTCTACTCCTTCTGTGTGTCATATGCTCTTATCATGTTGTCTCTGACGCTCTTGATTTGATTTTGAGTGGGAGCAGCGTCGAAGGTAAAAGCGAACCCGGGAGACTACAGCAAAGGTAAGACAGTTTGTTTTAAAATTGCTTACCTGTAGCGGGCAGCGGTGTGTTTTTTTTTACTCCCTCTCCACAGAAAGAGCGGGAGCAGCAGAGGAAGTGACGGCAAGCAGAGGGGCAGCCGGGAAGGAAAAGTGAGTATAAATACTCACCCCTTGACACCAACAGTCATTTGAGTGGGAGCAGCGTCGAAGGTAAAAGCGAACCCGGGAGACTACAGCAAAGGTAAGACAGTTTGTTTTAAAATTGCTTACCTGTAGCGGGCAGCGGTGTGTTTTTTTTTTACTCTCTCTCCACAGAAAGAGCGGGAGCAGCAGAGGAAGTGACGGCAAGCAGAGGGGCAGCCGGGAAGGAAAAGTGAGTATATAAGTCAGGAAGGCGGCTAACCACCCTCCTCCTCTAACCTTCTTAACAACTCTGCTTTTTCTTTTAAGGTAAGGATTTTTTTTTCTTTACCAGGGACTAGTTAAAAATTTACTTTGTTTTTTTTGTGTGTATACATCAAGTCCTTATTTAGGGTAAAAAAAAAACTATAGCAGAGAGGTATCAGAAGGTATTCTAATTCATACTTGTACAAAGTAACTAATTAACTAACTAAGCAGAGATGGCTGGGCAGGTGATGTGTTGTTGCTGTATGATGTGGGAGCTGGCTGATCCCATTGTGAACGGCAGTGACCACATCTGCAGCAAGTGTTGGTTGCTGGAAGAACTCCGGATCAGAGTTGATGATCTGGAATCTGAGCTTCAAACACTGCGGCACATCCGGGAGGGGGAGAGTTACCTGGATGCTTTGTTTCAGGAGGCAGTCACACCTGGGAGATTAAGTAATTCACATTCAGCTAGTGATCAGGCACAAAAGAGTGTGACTGTAAGTGAGGCAGGTAGGGGGAACCGGAGTTCAGGAGTGGAGGAGCCTCAGCCCTTGACCTTGTCCAACAGGTACGAGATTCTTGCTCCCTGTTCGGATGAGGAAAAGGGCTCTGGACAGGATGAGCCAACTGACCAAGGCACCATGGTCCAGAAGGCCATTCAAGAGGGGGGAGCTAATACAAAAGTAGTGGTTATAGGGGATTCTATAATTAGGGGGACAGATAGTATCCTTTGCAAGCCGGATCGGGAGTCTCGCATGGTGTGTTGCCTGCCCGGTGCCAGGGTGCGAGACATCTCCGACCGTCTTGAAAGGATATTGGAGCGGGAGGGGGAGGATCCAGTTGTTGTGGTCCACGTTGGTACCAACAACATAGGCAAGACTAGGGTGGAGGACCTGTTTGGGCATTACGAAGCACTAGGCAGGAAATTGAAGCACAGGTCCTCAAGGGTCGTAATCTCCGGATTACTGCCCGAGCCACGTGCCAATTGGCATAGGGACAAGAAACTTAGGCAAGTACACACGTGGCTAAGGGATTGGTGTGGGAAAGAGGGATTCCACTTCATGGGGCATTGGCATCAGTTTTGGAACAGGGGGGATCTGTACCGTTGGGACGGTCTCCACCTGAACCGATCAGGTACCAATGTTCTAGCGAAGAGGATAAATAGGGTGGTCCGTAGGACTTTAAACTTCTGAGTTGGGGGGAAGGGAAAGTGAAAGCGACAGGGAGTATGGAGGTAAATGGCAAGATAAGCAGCGGGATAGCATGTTTCCAGGTGGATTTAAAATTGAGGCAGACTGAGAATGCAGTAAAAAGCAAGGATAACTTAGGACATATGACTTCCAACATCTCTAATGATAAGGAAGTTAGCATTAAGGCACTTTACCTGAATGCTCGTAGCATTCATAACAAAGCCGATGAACTAATGGCACAGATAATAGTGAATGATTATGATGTAGTAGGCATCACAGAGACTTGGTTACAGGGGGGTCAGGACTGGGAGTTAAACCTCCATGGTTTTTCAACTTATCGAAAAGACAGAGATGTGGGCAGAGGGGGCGGGGTTGCCTTGTTAGTTAAGAACAAAATTAAATCTATGGTATTGAATAACATAGCGTCGGATGATGTGGAGTCTGTGTGGGTGAAATTGAGGAATCACAAAGGCAGAAAAAACATAATTGGAGTTGTGTATTGACCTCCTAACAGTGGTCAGGACCAGGGACGCAACATGTACCGGGAAATAGAGAAGGCATGTCAGAAAGGCAAGGTTACATTGATCATGGGAAACTTCAATATGCAGGTGGACTGGGTAAATCATGTTGTTAGTGGATCTAAAGAAAGGGAATTCATGGAATGCTTACAGGATGGCTTTTTGGAACAGCTTGTCATGGAGCCCACAAGAGAGCAGGCTATTCTGGACCTAGTGCTTTGCAATGAACCAGACTCAAGAAAGATCTTAAAGTAAGGGAACCCTTAGGAAGTAGCGACCATAATATGATAGAGTTCAGTCTGGAGTTTGAAAGGGAGAAGGCAAAATCGGCTGTAATGGTGTTATAGTTGAATAAAGGTAATTATGTGGGCATGAGAGAGGAACTGACTAAAATAGACTGGAGGCAGAGGCTAACTGGGAAGACAGTAGAGCAAAAATGGCAGGAGTTTGTAGGTATAATTGAGGACACTGTACAGAGGTTCATTCCCAAGAAAAGAAAGATTAACCGGGGAGGGATTAGACAACCTTGGCTGACAAAGGAAGTCAGGAAATGTATTAAAGAAAAAGAGAGATCCTATAAAGTGGCTAAGAACAGTGGGAAATCTGAAGATTGGGAAGGATACAAAAGCAAACAGAGGATAACAAAGAGTGTAATAAGCAAGGAGAGGATCAAATATGAAGGTAGGCTAGCCAGTAATATTAGAAATAATAGTAAAAGTTTCTTTCAGTACATAAGTAGACATTGGGCCACTTCAAACTGATGCAGGAAGCCTAGTGATGGGAGATAAGGAAATAGCAGGAGAACTTAACAAGTACTTTGCGTCAGTCTTCACAGTGGAAGACATGAGTAATATCCCAAAAATTAAAGGGTGTCACGGGGCTGAGTTGAGTATGGTTGCCATTACGAAAGAGATAGTGCTAGAAAAGTTTAAAAAGTCTTAAAATTGATAAATCTCCTGGCCCCGATGGGATACACCCTAGAGTTCTGAGAGAGGTGGCTGAGGAAATAGCAGAGGCATTGGTTGAGATCTTTCAAGAGTCACTGGAGTCAGGAAAGGTCCCGGATGATTGGAAGATGGCTGTTGTAACCCCCTTGTTCAAGAAAGGATCAAGGCAAAAGATGGAAAATTATAGGCCAATCAGCTTAACCTCGGTTGTTGGTAAAATTCTAGAATCCATCATTAAGGATGAGGTTTCTAAATTCTTGGAAGAGCAGAGTCTGATTAGAACAAGTCAACATGGATTTAGTAAAGGGAGGTCATGCCTGACAAACCTGTTGGAATTTTTTGAAGAGGTAACAAGTAGGTTAGACCAGGGAAACCCAGTGGATGTGGTCTATCAAGACTTTCAAAAGGCCTTTGATAAGGTGCCACACGGGAGGCTGCTGAGCAAGGTGAGGGCCCATGGTGTTCGAGGTGAGCTGCTGGGATGGATTGAGGATTGGCTGTCTAACAGAAGGCAGAGAGTTGGGATAAAAGGTTCTTTTTCAGAATGGCAGCCGGTGACGAGCGGTGTCCCGCAGGGTTCGGTGCTGGGGCCACAGCTGTTCGCATTATATATTAATGATTTGGATGAGGGAACCGGGGGCATTCTCGCGAAGTTTGCCGATGATACGAAGTTAGGTGGACATGCAGGTAGTACTGAGGAAGTGGGGAGGCTACAGAAGGATCTAGACAGGTTGGGAGAGTAGTCCAGGAAATGGCTGATGGAATTTAACGTGAGCAAGTGCGAGGTCTTGCACTTTGGCAAAAAGAATAAAAGCATAGACTACTTTCTAAATGGTGAGAAAATTAATAATGCCAAAGCACAAAGGGATCTGGGAGTGCTAGTCGAAGATTCTCTAAAGGTAAACATGCAGGTTGAGTCCGTGATTAAGAAAGCGAATGCAATGTTGTCTCTTATCTCAAGAGGGTTGGAATATAAAAGCAGAGATGTACTACTAAGACTTTATAAAGCTCTGGTTAGGCCCCATTTGGAGTACTGTGTCCAGTTTTGGTCCCCACACCTCAGGAAGGACATACTGGCACTGGAACGTGTCCAGCGGAGATTCACACGGATGATCCCTGGAATGACAGGTCTAACATATGAGGAACGGCTGAGGATACTGGGATTGTATTCATTGGAGTTTAGAAGATTAAGGGGAGACTTAATAGAGACATACAAAATAATACATGGCTTGGAAAAGGTGGATGCTAGGAAATTGTTTCAGTTAAACGAGGAGACTAGGACCCGTGGACACAGCCTTAGAATTAGAGGGGGTCATTTCAGAACAGAAATGCGGAGACATTCTTCAGCCAGAGAGTGGTGGGCCTGTGGAATTCATTGCCACGGAGTGCAGTGGAAGCCGGGACGCTAAATGTCTTCAAGGCCGAGATTGATAGATTCTTGTTGTCTAGAGGAATTAAGGGCTACGGGGAGAACGCTGGTAAGTGGAGCTGAAATGCGCATCAGCCATGATTGAATGGCGGAGTGGACTCGATGGGCCGAATGGCCTTACTTCCACTCCTATGTCTTATGGTCTTATTATCTTAGTTTCCTGTTCTGTAATGCTCTTATTTTCATGTTCACTTATGTTCTGATTCGCATAATACTTAATGTTGTCATTATCTTACTATGTTAATCTGTCCTGTTCTAACTCACTTTTGTTCTTATATTCATTTTCATAGTTTTATTAAGTTCTCATTCCCTAATGTCTTACTCCTTCATATGTTATTATCTCATTGTCTTTTGGGCTCATTCTCCTTTGTACTCATGCTCTTATTCTGTTATTCCATCAAAGAAATATTCTCTTAATCTCTGTATTTCTTATTAGAACTCAGAACATAGAACATTACAGCACAGTATAGACCCTTCGAAACTCGATGTTGCCCTACTCAAGTCGTCCATGTCTGAAGTCCATCTATCGTACGCATTTTATTTTCATCCCCAAGTCGAACGAAACAAGTGGAGTATTACCTACCCTACTGATTATTGCATTATAGGAAGGACAGTGTTCAGAGGAGATTTGCAAGGATTTTGCCTGGTGCAGCGCGAAGGTCTCATGAGGAAAGGCTGAGGGATTTGAGGCAGTTTCGTTCGAGAGAAGAACGTTGTAGGTGACTTAATAGAGACATGCAAGATAATCTGAGGATCACGTAGTGGAGACAGTGAGAGCTTTTTTTTCTCTGATGCTGATGACTAACAGAGAGGAAATAGGTTTAAATTGAGGGGTGGTAGATGTAGGACACACGTGAGAGATAGTTTCATTTCTCAGAAGGTAGTAGGAGCGTCGAACGCACTCTCTGCAGCAGTTTTAGATTCCTCAAATTTAAGGGCATTTAAATGGTCTTTCGTTAGTAACAAAATCTGACACACCGCATGCCTTCTTATCAAAACTAACAACGTGAATGGCAACTTTCAGGTAGACTGAGACCCATCTCTCTCTGTTCATCTGCACTACGAAGAATCTTAGCATTATCTGAATACTCTTTATTCCTGTTGCTCCTTCTACTTTTCACACTTTTCCGCATTAATTTCCATTTGCCACGTCTTAGCCCAGCTCTGCAGCGTATCTGTGCCCCTCTGTAACCTATAAATTTACAGTGCTATCAGTTGAGGTGTCAAGTGATTATGAAGATGTCAAGCAGTCTGGTTTTGATTCCTTATGAGTTAGTACCAGAGACGTATCGACAGCCCTTTAGAAAAGTAAGGAAGGAACAAGATCAGACCTATGTTGAGTTCGATAGAATTAAAAATCGTAATTTTGATAGATGGGTGCCGTAGTTAAAATAGCCAAGGCCGACGTGGCTATCAGAGAGATTAATCTTCTGGAGGAGTTTTGAAGAAGTCACTTCCAGAGCTGACAAGAATTTGTTTGGATGAACAATAACCAGTAAGCGAGAATAGCAGCAGAGATGGCAGGTGAATATGCACTGGTGCACAAGGCAACGTTCAGCTTTTGACAAGAAGTCCATCCTGTGAGGACTGAAATTTGGAGAAGTACAGATCTCACTTTACAAAACAAAGTTAAGAGCACGTTGGCACTAGTCTACAACAGGTTAACAAAGAATCCCAATAGGAGGAACAGGAAGTGATATCTGGCAGGTGTTTCCACAGTGGTAAAGGAGGACACATGAAGTCACTGTACTGGTCATTAACTTCAGCCACTGTGGGAAAAGATGTGATGGAAGAGGCTAAGCCATTGCCATTCGTGAATATAGTAAAAGAAACCCCAAGTACAATTGAGGCGCTACTGGATAGTGCACAGCTTATATACGGGCTGGGTATGGAGTGAGTCCCTGATCTGGAAAATAATCATCGCTGTGGGTAAAGTTTACTCAGAAAGAACACAGAGAAGTACATATGTTACCATTTTCAGAGATACAGGATCTAGAGGTGAATGTTTTTGCACACGTTCTGACATGTTACCCGAGAGAACGGTAATTTGTGGGATAGTTGGGCAGGAATTTAGAGTACATTGTAAGATCAGTTTGGAAAGCAAACTCAAGACAAGTTGGAGTAGTGATCGAATGTGAGTTCCAGGAATACCGTTTTTTCTTGGGATCTATTGATCAGTATCCAAGTTGGGAGTGCCACCAGTGTTGTGGAGACCACCAAGGGAGACCAGGGAATTGAAGAGTTAAAAGGTAAGTAACCTGGCATGTTTTCAGACTGTGAAGTAAAACGATCCCGCTCTCATAGGTCACTGCACGAAATAGAATGTGAAGAGAAAGACGAAGAAATTGAGGTTCAATTAGCGGGCACACTGCTTGATGTAATGGTTCAGGAAAACTGGAACTGGCAGATGGTCAGGCAGAAGTGATTAAATGGAAGGCTAATGGACTTACAACTGAAAGACGAGACAATAACAGATTTATATGTTGACGGAAACTCAGAAAATGAGTCAGAGTTTATTCCTGATGCTCATTAATTTAACATGGACACCATGCAGAAGAGTGCAGAGGAGAACTGGGCCGAAATGCACAAGCTTGTGTTGCAAATAGCAATAAAGGAAGTATTATGGGTAATACATGAACTACCAGTATGAAGTCAACTGTGTGGAAATACGATTCAGGCTGAGGTACGGAAGCATTCGTATTGGCCTCGAATGCAATTAGGATGTAAATAACGTTTGCCATACATGTCATATGTTCCAAATGCTACGTAAGCCACAGCAGTAATAAAAACAGCAACTTTATTGCCAATTAACACATTGGAAGAAGCTTCCATGCAGGTGATAACTAACTCTGCACATCCCCTCCCCAAATTAGAAACGAGAAGCAGTGCTTGTTAACCATAATGGAAATGGCAAACAGATTTGCGGAGGCAATTCCATTACGGAGGAAGAAGAAAAAAAATAAAGGTCGTGGAATCAATAGCTTTCTTCACATGGTGTGGGCCACCCAGGAATATTCAATCAAACTAAGGACAAATGTTACTACTCGGCTAACTGATGAAGTGGTGAATGGCTTAGGAATACAGCACTTTAAAACAAGTGCGTTCCATCCTGAATCCCAGGGAGCTTTAGAAAGGAGGCATCAGACGCTGAATACCGTGTTAAGAGGGTACTGCCAGGGCTGCCCGAATGGTTGAGATAAAAGTATCCTATTTGCATTGTTTGCCATTGGGGGGCATACCCCAAAACAAATCTCCTAAGTTTATGCCCTTTGACGTAATATTCGGACATGGAGTGAGAGGCCCTTTGAAAATAATTACAGAGAAATTCATAGGGCCAAAGTAGGAGATCGCGCCCTTGGATTATGTATCGGAGGTGATGCAGGGATAAAATCGGTTAGGTGAGTTAGTTAAACAGCACCTGATGTGGCACAGTGTAGAAAGGTACGGGGGCAGATAAAATCTCTGAAATTCGGACGTTTTCCCGTGGGGACGACGTATAACCAGTTGTAACATTCACTCAATAGCCAGCTTTAGTGATCCCTATAAAATTAAGAAGAAAAGTTGAGTCAGGAAAAACTGTCACATAAAGATGCTGGATTCAGTGTTGCGGTCCCAGCTTCACTTTATACATAAATGATCTGGATTAAAAGGCTGGTGGCACACTGGCGAAGTTCGTCGATGATACAAAGTTAGGTGAACAGGCAGGTAGTTCTGAGGGGTTGGGGAGGCTACAGAAAGGCTTGGACACTTCAGGAATATGGTACAAGATATAACTGATGAGGCTAGTTAGCAAGTTGAGGAGGCTGGTACAATTGCAACATTTACGAGGCATTTGGATGGGTATATGAATAGGAAGGATTTGGAGGGATATGGGCTGAGTGCTGGCAGGTGGGACTAGATTGGGTTGGGATATCCGGTCGCCAGGGACAGGTTGGACCGAAGGGTTTGTTTCCATGTTGTACATCTCTATAACTCGATTACTCTATGTTGTGACCAGACCCGACTATGCAAACGCTCTTCTCCTCGTCGTCAAACATTCTGAACTTTCGGATAGTTATTGTCTTATTGTCGTCAGCAAAACTGCAGTTGTCTGTTCCCGAGGTCACATATTTTCCAATTCACATGGCTAACACAAATCCAATTAGCCTCAGCGATTACTGCAATGGTAATCAGATCTGGCTGTATGTGAATGTGTGTATATACACACACACATATATATACATATACCCATCCAAATGCCTCGTAAATGTTGCAATTGTACCAGCCTCGACCACATCCTCTGGCAGCTAATTCCATAGACGTACCACCCTCTGCGTGAAAAGTTTGCTCCTTAGGGTCTCTTTTATATCTGTGCCCTCTCACTCTAAACCTTTGCCCTCTAGTTCTGGACTCCCCGATCTCAGGGAAAAGGCTTTGTCTATTTATCCTATCCATGCCACTCATAATTTTTCACACCTCTAGAAGGTCACCCCTCAGCCTCCGACGCTCCAGGACAAACAGCCCCAGCCTTTTCAACCTCTCCCTATTGCTCAACTCCTCCAACCGTGGCAACATCCTTGTAAATCTTTTCTGATCCCTTTCAAGTTTCACAACATCTTTCCGATAGCAAGGACACCAGAATTGCACGCAATGTTCCAACAGTGGCCTAACCAATGTCTTGTACAGCCGCAACACAACCTCCAGACTCCTGTCCTCAATATACTCAATAAAGGAGAGCATACCAAACGCCCTTTTCACTATCCTATCTACCTGTCACACCACTTTAAAGGAGCTATGACGCGGCACTCCAAGGTCTCTTTGATCAGCAACACTCCCTTGGACCTTACCATTAAGTATATAAGTCCTGCTAAAATTTGCTTTCCCAAAATACAGGACCACGCATTTATCTGAATTAAACTCCATCTGCCACTTCTCAGACCATTGGTACATCTGGTCAGATCCTGCTATAATCTGAGGTAACCCTCTTCGCTGTCCACTGCACCTCCAATTTTGGTGTCATCTGCAAACTTACTAACTGTACCTCTTATGTTCGCGTCCAAATCATTTATATCAATGACAAAAGGTTGAGGACACAGCACTGATCATTGTGGCACTCCACTGGTCACAGGCCTCGAGTCTGAAAAGCAACCCTTCACCACCACCCTCTGTCTTCTAGCTTCGAGCCGGTTCTGAATCCAAATGGTTGGATCTCCTCAACTTGCTAACTAGTCTCCCATGTCGAATATTGTCGACCTCCCTTACTGAAGGACACATAGATCCCGTTAACCACTCTGCCCTCATCAATTATCTTTGTTAATTCTTCAAAAAATAATTAATTCAATTTAACGAGACATAATTTCCCACGCAGCACGCCATTGCTGACTATCCATAATCATGCTTGCCTTTCAAAATACATTAAATCATTTCTCTCAGGATTCCCTCCACAACTTACCAACCGCCGACGTCAGACTCACAGGTCTATAGTTGCCTCGCCTTTCCTTACCTCCCTTCTTAATTAGTGGTATCATGTTAGCCAGCCTAGTCTTATGGCAACTCACCTGTGATTATCGATGACACAATTTTCAGCAAGTGACCCAGAAATCACTTGCCTCACTTTTCACAGAGTTCTGTGGTGTAACCTGATCACGTCACGGTGATTTATTAACTTTTATCCGGTCCAATACATCCGGCACTTTCTCCTCTGGAACACGGTTTTTGGATTAAAGATAACAACATCTATTTCCCCACAGACTACATCTTACATGCCACAGGTGAAACGTTATCGATGGGGCAATTGCAATTATAATGTGATTAGGCAAAGTTAAGATGCATAGAATGGGGAAGCAAAATGCGAGGGATGCAGACAATGGAAATGTGGAGCTGGTTTAAGGAACAGATATTGCGTTTCCTC
Source organism: Chiloscyllium plagiosum (assembly GCF_037043375.1). Lineage (NCBI taxonomy): Eukaryota > Metazoa > Chordata > Chondrichthyes > Orectolobiformes > Hemiscylliidae > Chiloscyllium > Chiloscyllium plagiosum. The sequence continues at coordinate 48,751,213 of NW_028270178.1, read as the reverse complement.
GATAGGTATGTCTCGGTCAGGCAGGGAAGAATTGAAAAGGTAAGGGAACCATGGTTTATTACAGAAATTGCATCTCTTGTTTAGAAGAAGATTAAGGCTTATGTGTTGAGAGACAAAGTGGTTCAGATGATGCGATGGAGTATTAGCGATTAGCTGGGAAGGAATTAAAGAGAATGTTCAGAAGAGCAAAGAAAGGACACGAGCAGTCATCAGCAAATAGAATAAAGGAGAAACCTAAAGCCTTCTGTAGGTATGTGAGGATTAAAATGATGACGAGGGTAGGAATAGGGCCAGTCAAAGACAGAAGTGGGATGTTGAGTGGGGACCCTGTGGAGATGGGAGAATTACTAAACAAACATTTCTCATCGTTTTCCACTCAGGTAAAGGAGAATAATGTCGGGGAGAAGAATGACATAAGCGATATTAGAATAGAAAAGATCGATGTTAGTTATGAAGAGGTGTTATCAATTTCAGAAGGAGTGAAAGTAGACCAGTCCCCTGTGCTGGTTGGGAATTGTCCGATGATTTTCTAGGAACCTAGGGAGGAGATAGCAGAGCATTTGGCTTTTATATTTGAGTCGTCATTGTCTACAGGTTTAGTATCAGAGGACTAGAGGATCGCAAACGTTGTGCCCTTGTTCCAGAAGGACAGCAGAGATGACCCAGGTAATTATATATCAGTGAGCCATATTTCTGATGTATGAAAGGTTTTGGAAAAGATTATAAAAGGCAAGATGTATAATCATCTGGAAAGCAATAATTTGATTTCAGATAGTCAACATGGTTTCGTCAAGGGCAGGTATTGTCTCACAAACCTCATTGAGTTTTTTTTTTGATAATGTGACAAAGTATGTAGATGAGGGTAGAGCAGTTGACGTGGTATACATGGATTTCAGTAAATCCTCTGTTAAGGTTCCATGTGATAGGTTGTTTGAGAAAATGCAGAGGCATGGGATTGAGGGTGATTTAGCCATTTGGATTAGAAACTGGCTTCATGAAAGAAGGCAGCGAGTGGTGATTGATGGAAAATATACAACCTGGAGTCCAGTTACTCGTGGTGTGTCACAAGAATCTGTTCTGGTACCACTGCTGTTTGTTATTTTTATAAATAACTTAGACGCATCATAGGTATATGTATGAGTCAATTTGCAGATGACACTGAAGTCGGTGGAGTAGTAAACAGTTTGGAAATATGTTACAGGTTGCAGGGCGACTTGGATAGACTGCAGAATTGGGTTGAGAGCTGGCAAATGGACTTCAATGCAGCTAAATCTGAGGTGATGCACTTTGGGAAGAATAACAGGAAGGCAGAGTATTGGGTCAATGGAAAGATTGTTGGTAGTGTGGATGTGAAGAGGGATCTTGCAGTCCATGTGCATAGATCCTTGAAAGTTGCCACCCAGGTTGAGACTGCTGTTCAGAAGGCTTATGGTGTGTTAGATTTCATTTGTAGAGAGATTGAGTTCCGGAGCCGCAATATCATGCTGCAAATATACAAAACGCTCGTGCGGATGTATGTCGGGAAGAATGTGAAAGCATTGGAAAAAAGTGCAGAGGAGATTTAGATTAGATTGCCGACAGTGTGGAAACAGGCCTTTCGGCCCAACAAGTCCACATCGACCCTCCCAACATAAAACCACGCAGACCTATATTTTCCTATATTTTCCCCAGCTAATACACCTGGCAATACGGGCAATTGAGCATTGCCAATTCATCTGAACTGCATATTTTGGGACTGTGGGAGGAAACCGGAGCAAACCCACGCAGACACAGGGAGAAGGTGCAAACGCCACACAGACAGTTGCCCGAGTCTGGAATTGTAACCGGGTCCCTGGCACTATGAGGCATCAGTGCTAACCAGTGAGCCAGCATGATGCCTGGTCTGGAGGGAAGGCCTAATGAGTAAAGGCTGAGAAACTTGGGTCTGTTCTCATCGGAAAGAAAAGGGTTCAGACGGGATTTAATAGAGACATACAAGATGATCAGAGAATTAGATGGGTAGACATGAAAGTCATTTTCCTAGGATGATGACGTCACCTTGTACGAAAGTCCTTAACTACAAATTGTGATGAGTTAGATTTGAGACAGATGTCAGAGGCAGGTTCTTTACTGAGACAGTGGTAAGGGCGCGGGATTCTCTGCCTGCCAGTGAAGTTAACTCAGCCAGATTATGGAGATTTAAACAATCCTTGGAGAAGCACATGGGTGATGATAGTATATTGCAAGGGAATGAGCTGAGATGAGTTCAAAGGTCAGCGCAACATTGAGGGCCGAAGGGCCTGTTCAGCGCTGTATTCTTCTATGTTCTATATACTATGTCCTTCCCCACAGTAAGCGTCCATACAAAGCACAGGTTTCATATCTCCCCCATCTCGAGCAGCACCAAACAGAGACAGGCTTATTGATTTTTATGGTGTCCCAGTACTCTTCGCAGACTCCTCTTTGCCCTTAATTTATTTATAAAACCAGTTATGACTGACTTCAACAAAGCAGCATGCTGCAATTGAGCTAAGTAGAACTCAAAACTACAATAGACCGATTCAATTACAGACGTGTTATCCATTACACCACAGAGCCGATCCACCGTCGACTTCCTCTCATCTTTTCCATATGTAATGGAGACATTTATATCGGGGGGATATTAGATTTCCAAGGTGAAGAACGAGGAAAGATAACTAACGTCACTGCTTTAATTAAATACGTCACACTTTGTGAAGCAGTGCCTGTCAAATTGTACACATTCGTCTTCACGTGCCTCCTTCAGTGTTGCCTGCATTTCTGCTGGACGTTTCCATTGCTGTATTCACAGTCACTACCCGATTACATGATCCACTCCAGTGAAATGTACTTTCATAATCTGAGTCATGGCCTCTTCCTTTCAAGACCCGGAACAAGTTCAGCGAGAAAACTCTGGTCATTTCTAGCCCGGGATCTGGAATCAGACGAGTGTCACGACACCCTTATTTGTGCTGCCCGCTCACCGGAGACCAGCGCGTCAAATGAGGCCCTGTGACCACCAGCCTGTTCTGTGCCTTCCTGCAGTACATCTGCTGAACAACATCAGATTATCGCAGCTCCGCTTTCTTCACATTGAAATCCAGTGCGATAATATGAAGTTTTTCGAAACTTGGAGTGAGTAACTTAGCAGCTGAAGTTTGTAATGGAGTCAACGACAGACACAAGAGTGTCTACAAGTCAGTTTGTAAGTTTTACAGTCAGCATCACAGGAGGTCCCTGTTCAGGAGTCCGAGTTTGCATCGCACAGACCTGGATATAATTCCCACTCAGGTAATGAAGATTTATTTCTCTTTTTGTGAATTATTAGAATGAAAACAAATTCTTGCTTGCATGCAGAGCACACAGCCAGATCCTGCCAGAATCGGTCAGTAATTGCTTCCATCCGTATATAACGACAAAGGCAGCAGATACACGGGAAACGACCACCACTCATCCCCCTCCAACCATATCACCTTTCGGAGTTGGATGTATCTCGCTGATCCTTCAGTGTCGCTGAATGTAAATCCTGGAAATTCCCCTCGAGCGGTATCATGTTTGTGCTGAGGAGTTGAAAGCTTGAGGAAAATAATTCATCCCCTCCATCACTGTGGTAATTCTGGATTTGCATTGAATCCTTTCCCATTGACTATACTCCAGGAATCCGTTTCGAAAATTTAAAGGTTCCTATCAGACATCTGCAATCGTCTGGAATAAGTTGAGACGTGGACGAAGACAGTGAAATAAAGTGATAGACAATGATGCCTGGGAGGCATAATGCAGGAAGTGAGCGCAGAACAGATGTTGCAAAACTCAATGTCGGTGCCATTGCATCAGCTTTTACTGCCCAATGATTATACTTACTTACACATTACACCTAGTCAATTCAAAACAATGACCTTGTTCCTCTTGATGTGGTGTCCCCACTGTGTGTATTAACGTGGTTCATGGGCCCCGATAGAATGAGCACATCCTCTTTCTCCTGTCACTTTAACCAGGTGAAAATACCAGTTTTAAATGAATGCAAGAAGAGATTATGTTTTTCTGTGCCTATTCAGTAGAGAATTTTCAGCTGTGAAGTGTTTGTATTTGAAAATTCGAGGATTGATTTCAATTCTCTGAGAGCAACATTGATCCGAAAACACATGTCCAAGTACTGTGAGGAAGTGGTTAAGCAACTCCACATATGGATGAGTAAGGGCCTATTTATTGTGGCGCCGTGGCTTAGTTGGTTAAAGCGCTTGTCTAGTAAATCGGAGATCCTGAGTTCAACTCCCAGCGGTGCCTACGTGTTGCGTTCATATTTGGGCTTTGTGTTTCCAGTCTTTGCGAAAGTAGCTCAGAGTCTTGGCCTTTCACCCTGTAAAGATTTGGTGATCCAGGTTAAGTTCCAACAATGAATGCCATTTTTTTCTTTATTTTCCGAACTATTACTTATGTCTGTGGTTTCTCTCCATTATTCCACAAGCACTTCTGCTTCTCCTCCTCTTTTATTCCCCCTCCTTCATTCCCAGTTAGGTTGGAATAACGAGATGAGGCAGGAGACGCTGCAGATTTGCCGGGGAATTTTGTGGTAATGGCAGAGATACCACCAGGTAATCACTCTCATTCTCTGATGTCACCGTTCATACATTTAAACCAAAAATATATACATCGTTGTGCTTCTTTATTTGTAGTGTAATTGCTTTTTTCCTGGTGGATGAGGAATTCTATTTTGAATTCGAAACAGTCATAATTGTTTGAGGAAGAAGTGTCGCCTTGCCTGGTTTGAAGTGACAGACACATTATCCAGAGAATGTGAACTCAGTTCAACGCACTCCAGTCAGTGGGCAAAAAGCCTCTCAGCAACTGCACACTCAAATTATCTCGAAATGTCAGACTTTTCATAGAGCCGAAATAGATAAAGAGCTGTATGGACAGGCAGAGTGTCGGAGAATGTGTAACAGGAAGTGGGTGAGAGGGATGCGCAGAGACAAAGAGAGACGTATGGAGACACATGCTGAGTTAGACACTGTAATGACGAATTCTCCATTCGAAATTGCTGCAAACTGAGAGAAAGGAAAGGAAAGAAGGCAATCATTTAAGCACAGCCTTTCCCCAGCTGAGAGCAATGGAAACAGCATTATAGTCAATAAAGTCCTTTTGAATTTGTAAAGGTGACGGTTGTCTGTCATTGAGATATTTTGATAAAAATCCTGATTCAATAGATAAAACTGATAATTTTCCCAGCATTATAATGTAGAAAAGTATAAGTAACGGCTTTCTGTCGATCTAAAACTTTAACTCAGTTTTTCTCCACAGATTCTGTCAGGCCTGCTGAGTTTCTTCAACAATTCATGTCTTTGGTTCAGATTTACATTATCAAAGAAAAATTAAAATCAATATTCTGTTGATCGCTTCATTTTTAAAACCCATCAGAAAATAAAACTGGTTACACTCTCAGACACAAATATACACTACACCGACTATGCACATGCAAATAAGCAAAACCACTTTCAAATTTAGGCCGTGGCAGACCCAAGACCGAACGTCACAGTATTGTATTCGAGTCGAGACAACGCGTTGGGAATTCACGTTTTCACAACCTGCCAAATGCACAACTGTCAAATTGACTGGCTGTAACAACAAGCTCCATCGAAACAGCCTGTCCTTGGCAGAGTGGGATCGCGAGAATAATATTGATTCACAGATGCGTTTTCAACTACAAATTCACTCTGTCAGCACGACCACGTTATTACACCTCAGGAACAGTACCTGACTGGACCGCACCTCAGCAGAAAGTGATAACTTTAGATGCTGGAGATCAAAGTCAAGAAGTGTAGCACTTGGAAATCACAGCCTGTTAGGCAACATCTGAGGAGCGGGGAATCGACGATTCAAGCATTCCTGATGAACATCTTGTACGCGAAACATCGAATTTCCTGCTCCCCGGATGCTGCTTGACCAGCACCACACTTTTTGACTCTATTCCCACCTCAGCTGATCTGCTTCGGAAAAGTGATGATGAACTTGCCAGCATTCAGTTTGAATCTTCTGTCACATGTTTGACAGCTTGCAACATTCCATTCGTCATAAAACTTAGATCATCCAAATTGCTAAATAAAAATAAACTGTGGATGCAAGAAATCTGAAACACAAGCATAATTGCTGGAGAAACTCTGCATTCTCTGATATCAACTGAATAGTTGAACATTAAACTGTGAACAGGAAAAGAAAAAGCTGCAATTTGATAACTGTAACACTTCGTTTCTCCAAAAAAAGACATCATGAAATGCAGTGTTTCGACCAGGCTCTCACCGTCTCAAATACTGATTGGAGTGGCGAAATAAATGTTGGCCCAGTCATTGCTGAACAAATGAATTAAAAGACTTATTGTGTTCCTAATCAGTTGCTACCACGGCAGACCATGTTAATGTGATTCACAAAGCAGGACAGCCAGGTCCCTCGGTATTTCAGAGATCTGCAATATCTAATTTAAATAAAAGGGTCATTATTGAATGTTCCTGCGAACATCTCATTCTCCACTTCATACTGCATTGATCAATATTTTACTCACAAACTTCCTCATCTCGACATCACTCAATTTTTATATCCTTAACGTTCTCTTCATGGTTTACCTTTCAAACTATTTTCCCAAGTGCATGCCCATTTTTATTAAGTCGAAGACTAAGCTGAGATGATGTCTGTTGTAAATCCAAATATCGCTCTATCACAATTTGTCCCTTGTTTAGTGTGTCCGTGTAAAACACGTTAAACCTGTGCCCTCTCGTTTTGAATTCCACCATCCTGGATAAAAAGAAGGCCTAGGCCAGTCACCGATCCAACCTCATTCATGATTTTATAAACGTCTAGAAGTTTACACACCAGCCTAGAACACTGCCGGGAAAAGCCCCTGCTCAAGCACACTCTACTTACAACTCAAGCCCTCTCGACACTGTAACATCCTTGTAAATCTATTCTGCACTCTTTCAAGTTTTACAATATCTTTCCTGTTGAAGGTGATCGGAATTGTCAGCAGTATTCTAAATGTTGCTCCACTAATGTTCTGTACATCCAGAACATGACGTGAACTTGAATAATCAATGTTCTGACTCATGAAGGCAAGCGTGCCAAATGCTTTCTTCACGAACTTTTCTACATGTGACACCGATTTTCGTGCTCTCGTAATCTTTGCCTTGACTTATAAAGTCGTGCCTGTCTTTTCAACTACTATATTCTGCTGCCTTCACAAATTTGTGGACCCACATGCAAAGTCACTCTTGGGTTTCCCAGTGCCCTACCATTCTTTGAGTACTCCCATGACGTGTTACTTACAAAGTGCATCACCTGATGATTTTATTGTTATTTTCAGCTCCCCCTATCTGCCCATTGGACAAATCCACCTCTGAAATCCTGGAACCTAAGATCTTCTTCCTCACTGTTCACCATTATGCCAATCTTCATATCCTCCTCAAATTTTCTTATCATTTCCCCAACATTATTTCTGTATTGTTTATGTGCAATCACAAACATTAAGGGACACAACATTGATCCTTGTGGGACACCACTGAATAGCAGTTCCACGTCTCAGAAACAGCACCTTCCTTTGTCTCCAACCACCCAAATAAGTTTGGGACAAACTTACCACGTGACCCTGTATCCCTTTGAGATTAACCCTGGTACTAGTCTCTGTTGTGGGAACTTGTCTCAGGCTTTCTAAAATCCTCATAAACTATATCAAGTTCACTATCCTTGTTTACACATCTGATCACTTCCTAAAGAAAATGTAATCTGACCTATCAGGCATGAATTCCTCTGACAAAAGCATGCTGACTCTCGCTGGTCAAACTTTCTCCGAAGAAGTTGCAATTAATTCTCCCCTTAAGAAGCTTTTCCAAAAGTTTCCCTACATGTGATGTTCCAATCACTGCTCTGTAATTTGCTGCATTATCTCCGCCAGCCTTATCGAAAACTGGAACCACGTTAGTAGTCCTGAAATCCTGTAACCACTCCCAGGTGACTAAAAAGGAATGTGAAACATTGGTCAGAAGATGCGTAATTTTCTCTCTCGTCTCACAAATCAACGTGAGACACAACCCCATTCCGATCTGGGCATTTGCCCAATTTTAGCCTGTCAAAACCCCCAATGCCATCTCAGTCACCATGTGAAACGGCTCAAAAAACTCTCAGTCCCTCGTCCCTGCATTCTGTACCCATATATTACCACATAAGGACTGTTCCCCGGCTGCATATGTAAGCTGATTCACTCAGTTATCCCATTTACTGACACAACTGTACTATCATACTGGAGGGAGACCATTCAGGTATTATAAGTAGGAAAAAATACTGTTTCAGCCTATGCACCTATAAATGCTTCAGCTTCGATAACTAATGGCACATTGTCACAGTGAGAAAGGGTTTTAGTGTTATCTATCTGAAGAAAAAGTCACTAAGTTCCACCTCCTGCAGAAACTCCAGTCTGTTCAGATTTGGCATGAGTTTTTTTCTCTCTCTCTGTTGTTGATCGCATTCAAAATAGAACTGCGGTACAAATCCCATACACATGATTGCTGTATTAATAGACCTAAGAAGTTGATGCCAATGGCTCACATTGCAATAGTAAGAATCGACAAGAGAAGTTTTCAAAAGGAACAGAGTACTGTCTTCGGTGCAGAGAATCATTGAGCACGGTCGATCTCAGGCTACCAAAAGGGCACACGCACGACCTTTATTCCTTGATCATTCACAGTGTCAGATGGCCTGAGATAGAGATGTGTGCCAAGGAACATGTTCAAAAGCAGAAGGTGCTGGAACAGCTAAGCAGGTTTGGCAGCATCTGAGAAGAGAAATAAGACTTAGCAGTTCCGGTCCAGTGACTCTTCCTCAGAACTGATGGTACCTATGAAATGTTGCTGAAAATCTGCAGTCCTCACTTTCTCCTAAGAAATGTTGACCTTTCTGCAGAAGATAGGGTGGTGGGGTTGGGATAAGAAGTAAACGGTAATTATTGTGGAACTCAAACAGAGAGAAGAAGAATTGGGCAAACTAATGGATAATGATCAAGCTGAGAGGGTGACTAGCTTTTTATGGAGACTGTTAGTGACTAAACATAGATAGCGTGTAATGGTTGCATATGTGATGACCAGGAGTGGTGTGTGAGGTGGAGGGCAAGGAGATGGATGAGATCAGGACCTAAATGTATTGAAATTGATGGAGTCCGGAGGGCTGCAGCATCCCCAAATGGAAAATGAGATGTTGTTCTTCACGCATAGATTGAACTTCTCCGGAACACTGCAGTAAGCCTGAGACAGAGATGTTGGCCAAGGAACGGGCTGGTCCGCTAATGTGGCGGGGAAGTGGTAGCTTAGGGTCTTTCTTGAAGATGGAACTTGGATTTTCTGAAAAGCAATCACTCAGTCCACACTTCATTTCCCAAGATAGTGGAGACGACATTGCGAGCAGTGAATGGAGTAGACTGGGTTGTGCGAAGTGCAAGCAAAGTGGTTCTTCACCTGGAAGATGTGTTTGGGCCCTTGGATACTGAGGAGGGTGGACGTAAATGGACAGTTGAGGAGAAACAAGATGTATAAAGGAAGGATTATTTAGGAGATGTTATGAGAGATGTTGGAAATCATGAGGCTAAGAAAGCTGTCATGAAGACAGTTTACCAAATGATTGTAGCAACTGGAACAAGGTTGACGAGGTAATGACACAAATCATTACGAATTAATATGTTTTAGTAGCCATTACGGAGACATGGTTAGAGGGTGGTCATGACTGGGAGTTAAATATTCGGGCTTTTCAGACTTTTCTGAAGGACGGACAGGAGAGTCTGATATTCAACTACAGCTTCAACGCGGTACTGTGAGATGGTATAGGTTCGATAGAGAATGAGTTTGAATCCATGTTGTTGGAAATTAGAAATTCTAAGAAGAAACTTGCAATGAAAGGCGTAGTCTGTAGACCACCAAATAAACGATTACATTAGGGAGGTGAATACACAACGAAATAAGTAATGCTGGTCAAAATGGGCCAGATATTAACTTTGGAGATTTTAATCGACCTTTTGATTGGTCGAACTAGCTCAGTCTCTGTTGCCTTGAGGAGGACAATGTTGGATTTAATCGTGATGGTTTTCCTGAACAGTATTTCAAAGAAACGGCGAGGTAGCAAGCTATTGTCGATCTGGTCCTGTGTAGTGAGACAGGAATAATCAAATACCTCATCGTTAAGGATCCGCTTGGAAGGAGTGATCACAGTATGGTCGAATTGAGAATGCAGATGGAGAGTGTGAAGTTAAAAACCAATGCCAGATTCCTGTGTCTATACAAGGGGCTCTACAATAGAACGGGGAGAGCCTGGCTAAAGTATACTCAAAACAAAAATAAATATGGTGGGTCAGCCGATGAGCAGAGCTTTCAATTAGATTTTTCAAAGTGATGATCAAAATTATATTCCAATGTAAAGGAAGGACAGTAAGAAAAACTATAATCTAGCATCGTTGTCTCAAGAAATAAGGGAGACTATCAAATTGAAGGAGAAGGCATACAAAACGGTTAAAATCAGCATGAAACTGGAAGATTCGGAAAGCTTTCTCGGTCCACAGAATGCCACAACAGTGCTGAAAATAACCGCAAGAAAGAACATGAGAAAAAAGAAACTCGCACAGATTATAGGGATGTTTCGCAGAGGTTTCAACAAAAAAACGAAAAAGAGTGGTTAAAGTGAACGTTGGTCCTTTAGGCGTTTAGTTATGGGATGTGATGAAATGGCTGAGGCATTGAACAGTTATTTTGTATCGTTCTTCACAGTGAAAGACACTAATACATGCCAGTAATTGAAAAGAGATGGATGTCGGTGAGGATCTGGAAACAATCCTTATTTCGTAAAAGCTAGTGTTGGGCAAACCAATGCAGCTAAGGATAGACAGTCCCCTATCCCTGATGGAATGCATCCCAAGGTGCTAAAACAGTTGGCGGGGGAAATAACAGGTATACTGGCGTTAATCTTGAAAATTCCCTGGACTCTGGGTCAATTCGAGCAGATTGGAAAACAGTAAATCTGGCGCCACTGTGTTTGGAAATAAATGGAAGGAAGACAAGAGAGGGGGTTATAGACCGACTAGCTTAACTTCTGTAGTAGAGAAGGTGCTTGAATCTACTATCAAGTAAGGAATAAGAGATCACTGCGATAGAGATTGAAAAGACACAGGATTCATGTAGGGCAGGTCATGCTTTACAAATATATTGGTATTCTATGAAGACATGACGAGTATGGTGAACAACGGAGACTCAGCGAATGTGGTGCACCTAGATTTCCAAAAGATCTTCGACAAGGTGCACACAAGAGGCGAATGCATAAGGTAAGGATGCATGGTGTTAGTGGGCGAGTCTTACCATGGATAGAAGAATAGTTAACTAACAGGAAGCAAAAAGTGACGATAAATGTGTACTATTCTGGCTGGCATACAGTGAGTAGGAGTGAGCCTCAGTGATGGGTTTTGGAACTGCAATTATTTACAATTTATATAGATAATTTGTAGTTGGGGACAATGTGTAGCACGTCCAACTTTAAAGATGACACGAAAATGAATGGCAGAGGACAGTGTGCAGAGGAATATGAAACTTTGTAGAGGAAAATAGTTACATTGACTAAATGGGCAAAGGTTTGGCTGAAGAAACGTAAAGTCATCCATTTTGTTAGAAGTTACATGAGACAGGGTTATTACTTGTCGAATAAAATGTTGAAGCATGCTGTTGTACAGGGGGAATTGGGTGTCCTTGTGCATGAATCACAAAGGTCGGGTCTGCAGGTACAACAAGTAATTAGGTAGCCAAATGGAATGTTGTCTTTCATTACTAAAGGGGGTGAGGTTAAAAGAAGAGAGGTTCTGTTGCCGCTGTACACGGTGCTGGTGAGGACATTCTTAGAGTACTGTGAGCAGGTTTGGTCTCATTACTTGAGAAAGGATGGACTGGCACTGGAAGGCGTGCAGAAGGGGTACACTGGGATAATGCTGGAGTTGAGGGGACAGGGTTTTGAGGAGAGACTGAGTAGATTGGGATTATATTCATTGGAATTCAGAAGAATTAGGAGAGACCTTATAGAAATATGTACAATTTTGAAGGGAATATGTAAGATAGAAGTAGAAAGGATGGTTCCACTGGCGGGTGAAATTTGGAAAAGAGGGCACAGCCTCAAGATTAGACGGAGCAGGTTCAGCACAGAATTGATAAGGAACTTTTTAACCAAAGGATTGTTACTCTTTGGAATCTTCAATTCCTGATGAAGGATTTTTGCATGAAAGGTCAATTTTCCTGCTCATCAGATGCTGTCTCACCTGCTACCCGATTTGCAGCACCTCACTCTTACCTGTAATCTCCAACATGTGTTGTCTTCACTTTCAAAATTAGAAATCTTTGCCCAGTGAAGTACTTGACACCACTTCAGTAAACGTTTTTTTTATGGCCATGATCTTATTTTTGAATAATAAAGGAAGTAAGGGATACAGTGAGAGGACGGGTAAATGGATCTGAGCGCACGAAATGATCAGCCATGAACGTATTGAATGGCGGAGCAGGCTCGAAGGGCTGGAAGGCTTACACCTGCTCCTATTTCTGATATTTCATGACTGCATGTTTAACATCTTCAGCAATTGCAGGGGAAGATTCCACAGTGCCATGTGGGTCGGTGTTGGGAGTGAAGGCGGAATGCACCAGTGTGTCCCAGATGGAAGGTTACATCCGGAAGGCAGAGAAGGGAGGTGAGAGGAATATGTGTGTGGTGATGGCATTTTGCTGCAGCTGGTGGAATTTCATAAAGCAATCGATGATCACTTGAAGCACCACAGCGCATAAAGCTACAGAACAAGTTCTGGAAAATGGGATGACAGTGGATAGGCGATTGATGCCTGATATTGGCAAGAAGGGCCAAAATGCCTCTCTCCTTGCTGTGAAAGTCCCAGTCTCTATGACAAATTAATTGAACCAGTGTTTTGTGGCCACAAGATCAATCAGAATCCGGGACTTCTTCAGCAAGTAATACAATTCTTTGTTCCTTGATGCCTATCTATCAGATTGCCTGCCATTACACACCACCTACGAATAGCAATTAAAAATCTTCATTAACCGATTTTCACTCTCCAAGCCAGATCGTTATCCACTCCATTGTCCAACTGTTCTTCTCCTTCTTTGGGTTCTTTCCCCACCTGTCGTTTATTCCTTTACAAGCCAGAAATAAGAAACATAACTGAATACTCCTTATTTGCCTGAATAAGTGCAGTATAGAAAAGCATGTTGCAGGAGAAGCACAGCAGATAAGGCAGCATCCAAGTCGGAAGATGCATTTCAGTAAGAAGCTCCTTGAGGACTGCTCAGTGCTGTTCCAACAGTAATGCATTGCCCAACACCACCCAGAACAGCACAGCCAAATTGATCAGCACCGCATGAATGACACAACATCGACACAGATCCACTTCCTCCACCACCAAACACTCAGACATGCAGGTTATACCATCCACAAGATTAAGTGCAGAAATTCACCGCGCCTCCTTAAACAGTACATTTCACATTCACAATCACGTCCATCTCGAAGGTAAAGGACGACAGGTGGGTAAACAACCCGAAAAACTAGTTATTATACTGACCTGGAAATATTTTGCCATTCCTCCCCTGTCACTTCGTCAACATTCTGGATTTCCTTCCCTTACAATGTGAATGTACTGATAGCCCATGGACAACAAGGGTTCCAGAAGGCTGCTCATCATCATATTGTCCAGTCAAATTAGGAATGAGCAATACATGCTGACCCTGTCTCGAATATACACATCCGAAAGAAGAATGACAAATAAATGCTTTGGTGTTTTTTGTTAAAACTAGCTCTTACTAAGCTGTTTCTGTTTTAATTTCAGAATTATTAAAGATGAGGATTATCATTGGAAACTGAAACGACACATCACATCGGTATCTGATGGAGTTATTCAGTTTGAAGTAGCCTGAACGCGTCGACCTTTGAAAATGAAGGAGAAAACAACATTGCGGGTCGAGTGAAACCATTCACGTGTGTTCTCTATGGGCGGGGCTTCATCCAATCATCTAGACTGCCAAGATATAAATGGAGGGACGCTGGAGAGAACCTTTGGAAATGTGCTGACTGTGGAAAGTATTCAATTAATCGCCTGCTATGACAATTCATCCGGCCACACTGGGGAAAAGCATTTCACCTGTTCTGAGTGTGGGAAGCGATTTGTGCAGTAATCTAACCTGCTGCTGCACGAATGCATTCACACTGAGGAGAGACTGTTTAAAAGTTCAGAGTGTGGGAAATGCTTTCAATAAACACTCTCCAAAACTGAGGTATCACCAATGTGTTCATACTGATGAGAAATAAATCAAGTATTCTCACAGTGGAAATGGGGTCAGCCCGTCATCTGATCTCACTTTTCATCTGGGAACTCATTGAAGAGAGACCGTACACCAGCTCTAAGTGTGGGAAATGATTCACTCAAGCATTTGGTCAGATGAGACACCAGCAATTTCACACTGAGAAGAGACCATTTGTCTGTTGTGCGTGGGAAGAAATTACTTGATTTCAGCAACCTGCTGAAATACAAGCGAGTTCACACTGGTGAAAAGCCATTCACCCGCTCTGAATGCGGGGAAGGATACACTCCATTAACACGCTGAGACACCAGCGAATTAACATTGGCAAGGGGCATTGAAATGTTCCACTTTTGGGAAAGGATATACTTAAGTCTTCCATTCTGCTAATACACCTATGGGTTACAAGTGAAAAGAAACCATTTAAATGCCCAGAGTATGGGAAGTGTTTTATATGTTCCCAGGAACTGAACTCCCATCAACATGTTCACATTGATGAGAAACCATTCACGTGGTCTCACTCTGGGACTGACTTCCCACTGTGTATCGACACAATTTAACTGCTGCATCTCCTCAAGCAGTGATTACACTTCTCAAGGAGTTCCATTGCAGTGAAACACAGTCAGTAATTCTGAATGCGTCAACTAAATTTTTAATACACATCAAGTTTGAACAACGAAGGAAGTGCCCAAGAACAGAGTGCAAATGCATATCCACCAGTCTCCTCTCATTGGAGAGAAATTGGGGAAAACTGTATATTTGATGTGATTGATACTTGAGCAATTAAAACCCAGTTCAAGTAAAGAGGCTATTCACATCCAATGAAGTAAACGACTGCTGATAGAATGAACACAGTTCATTTCTGTATACAATAACAGCAGGATGCAATCACATTTGACCTCACTGGAATGCGTGTACCACCGTCGATATGCAGGCCATAGGAGCTGCTCTCTTCATTAGAGACAAAAGTGACTGGTGGTGATTTAACCAGTGGGCTCCGAGACCTCAGACAACGGAAGAGGTTGAGAAGGACAGTTGCTTATCATATTCTCAACCCGTTCATGGGAACGGCACCCATGCTGTCAGCATCACACTACTTTACAAACAAGCAACCCAGCCAACTGAGCTAAACCAATACCTTCTCACTGGTGTGTCACATGTGCGGATGAATTATTGAATCCATTGCTACACATAGTGTAGGTGAACGGCCTCTACCCACAAAGTGTTCACTGTTGTTTCATCAAAGCATTGTTACTCCTGAAGCTCTTTTTCACAGTCAGAGCATTTACTTTTTCTCGCAATGGTATGAACAAGCCCATATCTGCTGAGATTGGAGAACAAAGTGAATACCTTTCCACACAAGGGGCGAGTGTTTGTCACTAATGTGAATAATCTGTGATCACTGAGTACAGATGACCACGTGAATCGCTTCCAACACTCAGTGGAGGTGTATGGTCTCCATCCAGTGTTGATCAGGTTTGTGCGTCTGAAACTTTACTGATTTAATACACCTCTTCTCAAGCACAGAGCAGAAGGATGTACACCCTCCAGTTTCAATTCGACTGGTTGACATTAGGGTGGATTGTGGAGGTCATCCCTGCCCAAACGGAGCGGAGAAGCTTCTCTCCCAGTGACGAAGACATATGTGCGACATTAGGCTGGATCCCCTAGCGAAAGGTTTCCCAAAAATGAAACAGCTGAACGAGTTATCGCCCATGGGAAAAACTTGATGTTGAATTCAGACCTCTAAATTTCAGATCTGAGAAAATCTTAAAGATTTTTCCCCACAACCAGAGGAAAGGTCTCTTGTCAGTTTAAGCCCACAGCTGTCACACGAGGCTGAATGACAGAGTGAATCCCTTCCCACACATGGAGCACGTCAACGGTCTATCCTCAGAATGTCTGTGTCGGTGAGATTTCAGCTGGTCTGAGCAGCTGTCATCCTTCCCACAATCCAGAAAATTCCATGTTGCTGATCTTTATATATATATGTCTAAGTCCGATGATCTGTTGAATCCTTGACCTTAAACACAACAAAGGTATGGCTTCTCTTCAGATCTTTTAAATAATGTTAATTGGATTATGTGAAATAATTTCTGCAGTCATTGCACTGGAATACTCACAATGTAGAGTATCTGTGTGTGTGTGTGTGTGTGTGTGTGTGTGTTTGCATGTGTGTGTGTTTGCATGTGTGTATATGTGCTTGCATGTGTGTGTGTTTGCATGTATGTGTGTTTGCATGTATGTGTGTTTGCATGCGTGTGTCTGTGTTTGCGTGTGTGTGTGTGTGTGTGTGTGTGTGTTTGTGTGAGTTGGCGTTTTACAATCACACTGCCATTTGAAATCTTTTCCCACGGACATACTAGATAAATATATGGCCTTCATGGCCTGCTGAATTTCGTGACAACGTTGGATCTTGGATCAGTATATCATGCTTGATTTGACTCACTCAACTTCAATTCGTTCAATCTCGGTATTTGCCGAGAGATGCGAGGGAGGAGCGAAGGACTTCTGGGAAGGTGAGTTTAACTGTTAAAATTCCTTAGATTTGGCGTCGGGGCTTCCATTTGACACGAGGTGTGAGGCAGGAGTGAAGGACTGCTGGGACAGTGAGTCTGACCTTTGACAAAGCTTTGTTCCGGTGTCGGGACCTCCATTCGCCGAGAGGTGCGACGGAGGAGCGAAAGACTTCTGTGAAGGTAAGTCTAAAGGTTTAAAAACCTTAGTTCAGGCATCGGGGCCTGCACTTGCCGAGAGGTGCGAGGGAGGAGTGAAGGAATGTGGCGGGGAAGTGGTAGTTTAGGGTCTTTCTTGAAGATTGAACTTGGATTTTCTGAAAAACAGTCACTCAGTCCACACTTCATTTCCCAAGATAGTGGAGACGACATTGCGAGCAGTGAGTGTAGTAGACTGGGTAGTGCGAAGTGCAGGCAAAGTGTTTCTTCTCCTGGAAGATGTGTTTGGGCCCTTGGATACTGAGGGGGGAGGACGTAAATGGACAGTTGAGGAGAAACAAGATGTAAAAAGGAAGGATTATTCAGGAAATGTTATGAGAGATGTTGGAAATCATGAGGCTAAGAAAGCTGTCATGAAGACAGTTTACCAAATGATTGTAGCAACTGGAACAAGGTTGACGAGGTAATGACACAAATCATTACGAATTAATATGTTGTAGTAGCCATTACAGAGACATGGTTACAGGGTGGTCATGACTGGGAGTCAAATATCCGGGCTTTTCAGACTTCTCTGAAAGACAGACAGGAGATTATGTGAAATAATTTCTGCAGTCATTGCACTGGAATACTCACAATGTAGAGTATCTCTGTGTGTGTGTGTGTGTGTGTGTGTTTGCATGTGTGTGTGTTTGCATGTGTGTGTGTGTGTTTGCATGTCTAAAGGTTTAAAAACCTTAGTTCAGGCGTCGGGACATCCATTTGCTGAGAGTTGCAAGGGAGGAGTAAAGGACTTCTGGGAAGATGAGTCTAACGGTTCAAAAACCTTCGGTGAGGCGTCTGGGCATCTATTTGACGAGGGGTGCGAGGAAGGTGCGAAGGACTTCTGGGAAGGTGAGTCTCACAGTATGAAAACCTTTGATCAGGCGTCGGGACCTCCATTTGCTGAGTGGTGCAAGGGAGAAGCGAAGGACGTTTGGGAAGATGAGTCTAACATGTTAACACCTGGGTTCAGGCATCGGGGCCTCCATTTGCCGAGAGGTGTGAGGGAGCAGCGAATGACTTCTGGGGAGTTTTTAACTGCGTGACGTCGAAACCCGAGATCTTTCACCGTCAGGCCGCCCTCCTACCTACCTCCTCTAACCTTGCTAAAATTCTGTAAACTAGATAAGTTTTCAGGTTTCTGTTTTTTTTTCTCCCTCTTCTCTTCCATTGTTTAGATCGTGCGGATTTTCAGATTAGCGGGATATGGATGTCAGGGCAGTCGCATGTTCCTCCTGCAGCATATGGCAGGTGAGAGACACTTCACATGTTCCTGTCTACTAGATCTGCGGGACGTGCAGCCAACTCCAGCTCCTTGAAAACCGAATTATGGAACTGGAGCTGGAGGTGGATGAACTACGGATCATCCGGAGGCTGAGGGGAAAATTGAGAAGATGTACAGGGAGGTGGTCAGTCCCCAGACACAGGATAAGGACAGCTAGGTTACTGTCCGGGGGAGTAAAGGGAACCGACGGTCAGAGCAGGAAACCCCTGTGGTCAATCCCCTCAGAAATAAGTATACCGTTTTGGATACTGCTGGAGGGGACAGCCTACCACGGGAAAGCCATGGTTGTCAGGTCCCTGGCACTGTAGCTCCGAAGAGAAGCGGGGGAATAGAAAAGCGCTAGTCGTAGGGGATTCAATAGTTTGGCGGATTGACAGGAGATATTGTGGTCAGGAAAGGGACTCCTGGAAGGTATGTTGCCTCCCTGGTGCCACGGTCCGGGATGTCACCAATCGAGTTTGCAAGATTCTGAAGTTGGAGGATGAGCATTCAGAAATCATAGTACATATTGGCACCAATGATATCGACAGGAAAGGGATTGACTAACTGAAAAGTGACTACAGACAATTAGGTTGGAAGCTGAAGAGCAGGACGAGTAGAGTAGTGTTCTCAGGTTTGTTACCCCTCCCACGAGATAGTGAGCTGAGGAACAGTCAGCGAATGGAACTTAACACCTGTCTGCGAGGCTGGTGCAGGAGGCTTCAGATACCTCGACCATTGGGACACCTTCTGGGGAAAGTGGGACCTGTACATGAAGGACGGGTTGCACCTGAACTGTAGGGGTTCAAATGTCATGGGTGGGAATTTTGTTCGTGCGATTCGGATGGGTTTAAACTAGTTTGGCAGTGGTGTGGGAGTCGGATCCACATGTCTGAGAGGGGGTCAACTGCAGACAGGACCGTGACAGGATATACTGAATCTATCTGGAAGGTTTCTATTCAATAGTGCACCCAAGAATGTTGTTCATGGAGGATTCAAGAATAACTTTGGTGTTGAATGTCAAAACGGGAAACTAAGATTGTATATTGATGAAGATGGACATTGCCAGGCATTTCTGTGATATGACTGTTGCTTGCCACTTGTGCAGATTTTGTATGATATGTAGGTGTTGTTACAAATTAATATACGATTTTTGCAATTTTTTTTAGCGCATGTTGAGATTCCGGCTGAAAAGTTGTTCTCAATTAGGACACATCTCCCAGCTCAGCTTGCAAATATACAACCTGAACATATGCATATGCGCGACTTCAATATCTGAGCAGTTGAAAATGATGCTGAATGTTGTCCAGCCGTCAACCAACATTCCCACCTCTGAAGGGAAAGTCATTGACAAAGCAGGTGAAGATGGTTGGGCCAAGACCCAGACCCAAAGGTACGCCAAAGCGAAAGTGTGGACTGCATATGTTGGAAATCAGTGTAGAGAGATTGTTGCTGGAAAAGCGTGGGATGTCAGGCAGCATCCGAGGAGCAGAGAATGACGTTTCGGCCATGTGCCCTTATTGCTTATGAAGTTCAGATGCCGGAAACGTCGACTCTCCTGCTCGTTGAATGCTGCATGACCTGCTCTGCTTTTCCAGCACCACACTCTCGACCCTTTGTAACTCCACTCTGACAAAGAAGGTCTGGTTTCTCAAGCACCACCGGTTTCACAAGAGTGTCATGACACGTCTGAACAGGTTGATTAAAAATGTCACCTGCAGAAAAATCCAGTGTTTAAAGCAGACTGTGGTATTTTTGACAAATGCACCGGTATGTTATGCTGCTAAAAAGGCTATCAGCCAGGA
Organism: Chiloscyllium plagiosum; assembly: GCF_037043375.1. NCBI lineage: Eukaryota > Metazoa > Chordata > Chondrichthyes > Orectolobiformes > Hemiscylliidae > Chiloscyllium > Chiloscyllium plagiosum. Next base: position 48,731,079 of record NW_028270178.1, on the reverse strand, counting down.
TAGCGCACCAACAAGGAAATGGATTCTGAAGAAAAGGCACACAAGACTGGAATTGTTAACTATGTTTCTCTGTCCATCTATACTGCCAGACACGCTGACTTCCTCCGTCCCTTTCTGTTTTAGTCTCAGATTTTCAATATTTGCATGAATCCCCCTCAGTTACAAACCCGTACTAGGATGTCACCGTTCCGCCCACCCATGTCCAGAACCTTAGCCAGAATGGCAGCTGTTTACCTTGGAACTGCAAAACATTTACCCACTATTTATTTTTCAAGCTGCTCGATTTTCGCTGGAAGCGTTTTTAAACGCCCTCGGGCTGAATCCCTCTCTCCATCCTTTACAGCCTTAACGTCTGGAAAAGTGCATCTCTCCCATTGACCACGGAGGTGAAGCCAGCATGCCCCTCCCTCTCCTGTAATGAGCACAGTCTCAAGGCGTGGAATGCTGGGTAGATACTCAGCCATGGAATCCAATTGTTACAGAATGTGGATTATATTCATTCCTAATTTTCTCTTTCCTGCATTTCAAGCTTCTGCTTCCAAAATATCTTTGGAAAACAAAATTGGCTGGTGAAAAGACATCTTAAATTGTATGCATCTATCACATCTCTTCAACCCTCTCACCAACATAACCTTATCATTAAAATACTTGACTCCTCAAACCATTTTGTAAATTCCCATCCTGAAATGACAGTGCTGGATTTTGGAAAGTTTTTTAACATTTGGATGGTTGAAACTCAAGCGAAGAGATGTATATGTTTCTTCTGAATGTCTCTCAACACATTTATTTTATCATCTCATTTTACAGAAAAGTGGAAGGCACGAAAACTGAAATGTTTCTCTGATCCCATGACTGTGTTATATTTTCAGCTACGGTAGATGTGAATCCATGATCATCCATAGCTCTGCTCGCGATCTTTGCCATTGTCCAAACTGTCGTATGTTTAATAATGAATATTTTAACTCTGTGTGTTAGTTTGTTGTTATTTCTTCCAGTCATGTTTAAGTGAGGGTTGCATCACTGCAGGTCCCTCAGCTATGTGCTGCTAATTTATTCCTCTCGTATACGTGACCTCTTTCACAAGCATCACTCGGACACTCCTCAGGTCCTGCTTGCTCCGGCTTGGGTTTTGGGGATGAGACTATGGGGACACACAGAAGGATAGGAATTCAAGGGTAGCAAGGAAGATAGTTGTCCTCTTGACAGAGTGAGGGGACTCGGCAGGAACACTATCCCACGATGGACATTCACCAGAGAAACAGAGAAACCAATTATATTTTTATGGGTGATGAGTGGGCTTTCGGGATGAAGGCGGTAGTAACAGACATTTGCTTGAAACCTCTTGGCTGCACTCCACGGGGAAACGGAAAAATGTGTGGGAGATACAGTCGTGAACCAATTATAAGGGGAGGAGAAGGAGTTTCATAACTTGCCAACCATGGTGCAAAAGGATGTGCATTTTTCTCGTTGTTTGATGAAAGGATCTCTCAGAGTGATTACATGTTATTCTGAGAGATTGAGGGGTGAGCGGAGGGCGAATATTCAATAGTCGTCGGGCACATTGGCACCAACACTATGTGTGCAAAATAGCGGTGAGGACGTGGGGGCAGATAGCAGCGTGTTCGGAAGCAAACTCAACAGTGTGATCTCAAATGGAGTGATCTTAGAATGCTGTGCAGTGCCACCTGCCCATTAGTGTAGAAACAGAATGGTATATCGGGCAAAGATATGGCCAAATAGATGGCGTTCGAGGGAGAAGGAGTGGAGTGGACACCATTTCTTGCAGTGGAGGAATCAATCCACACTGGAGGCATCTCAACTGGGCAGGGACTGAGATCATTGGGGTCGTGGGGCGGTGTGTTGTTTATTCACCCAGGCATATACATGGACTGTTTAGCTAGAATGGCAGTGTGCACTGTGTGAGCAAACCTGGTAAGAATGGACCGCGGGAAAGCAAAAAGACAGGATTACATAGGAAACTGGACATTTCGCTTTATAAAATGCTGGAAGCAGCTCTGAAGAGTTCCAATTTATAATCCTCTGGTTAAATGAAGACTGTGATTAGCAATGCCTATTTATAATGTGAGTTTAGCAGTTCACTGCTGTTTAGTAAGAGTCTGTCCGAATATCTGGAGAAATCGAGGCCATTACCTTTGTTCTAAGTCTAGCTGGAGCTGAAACGACGAGAATCGTTGCGTGCAAATCTGTTTCTGAGTGAGGCTGTTTGCTGGAGCAGTGCAGCTGGCGTTCGCTGCGGTGATTTGGGTCCACATGTGGACATGAGCAATGCAACAGCGCTCAACGTGCATGACCTTGTAAGGCACTGCAGGAAGAAACCACTCACTCAGCGTTTCGTCAATCGCATGAGGAACAGAAAATTGAGCAAAGTGTCGAACAGAATTGCTAACAGATGTTTCGATGACCCTACCTATGTGCAATGTCGTCTGTTTGCAAAAGTATTTTTCAGCAAGTGTATTAAGTTTCTAACCAGTAATGAAATCTAGAGGACAAGGCGAAAATTTTCATGGGAGATGTTACTGCGTGAATTTACATTCACAACGATCACATCAAATGCGTTCAGATCTCCCCCACCCCCACAGCCACCCATTCTGTTGGAATAGCTGCCATTGTGTTTCCATGTGGAATGGACAAACTTGTATTCATCTTAAAATGTGTTACTGTTTGACAATGTATCTCTGAGAGTCATTGAGAGCAGATATAGAAAGGTAAGATTTAAAATGACAGAGCGTCTTCCAAACTCAGGATGACTTTCAAACTAGCAAAACTGTGCCAGAAACAGGAACCTATTTTTAGACATGCTTGGCCAATTTTTAAACTTTTGGACCTAATGTGTTCAGTTTTCCAAATATTGGCTGGATACCTGAAATGTTTAATCCAACTCAAGGTGTACAATTGCGTGCCAATGTTTCAATCACACTTCTTCTCCACTTTTCAGTACACTGAAATTACTCTATAGAGGTCAGCATCCTATTACTCAGACAATCCTCATGACAAGTGCGCAACACTTGACATAAGTTCGTCTTCCTCAGAGCCAGCTCTCAGAGAGGAAAGAATCTCGACACTTTAATTGGACCTGCCAACCAATAATCTCTGTATGAATCATATTAAATCATCCTCTACGAAGTTCACATGGCTGACCTTGTTCTAATCCCTACAAAACAATTACCATTAGCTATTCAAACATAGAAATACGTCATAAGCCTCACACGTGGAAAAAAAGCTAATTCAGTTGCATTGATTGCCTCACTTGCAATTGTAACAGCAGGAAGCGGAACTCAGCTTTTAAGTGGAACAAGCAGTAACACAGAGAGAGATGTGGGTGGGGGGAGAGACAGACAGAGGGAGCGAGAGAGTGAAAGGGAGAGAGAGAGAGATTTGTCGCTTGCACAACCACAACAGCTACAGAAATCTGGAACTAAAACTGTGATTTTGTGGGATATGTCACAAATCTGGCTTCTTCTTTTGCATGAAAATAAATACAAGGCTTCATAAACGTTTTGATTTTGTAGGTTTCTGGTAGTGATCTCGCCAATTCTGTCTCAACTTCCATTTCTTTCAGAAAAAAGAGAGCATAAAATGCACCTGTCAAAGCCATGGCATCGCCCCATTCAGTGATGGTTATGAATCAGATTTGTTTCGACAAATGTGATTGATGTAAGGCTTAGTGCGGATCCTGATGATAATGTTCTGAAGTATCTACTGTCGTTTCTCTTATGGACAATAGAGTATGAGTTTGGAAGGCGCTGTCTGAACAATATTGATTATTCTCTAACTGATACACGGCTGCGAATTGTGCGCTGGTGTACGAGGAAGAGGAATTTTAAGTGTGGCCAAAGACGACAGCTACTTTGCCAGGGATGCCATCAGACTTCTTGAGCATTATTGAGGAAACATTCCAACTAGTAAGTTTTGTTGGTTATGCTTTGCTGATAGTTGGATTCCATCCTCGGGCATTGTCTTTGTGGAGATAGCACATTCTCTCTGTGTCTGCTGGGGTTTCCCTGAGTATTTCAGTTCCTCCAACAGTTCAAAGATGTGGTGGTCAGGTGAGTTTGCCTTGCTAAATTGATCACCGTGTTAGGTGCGTTAGTCAGGTGTAATTATATGGAAGACGAATGGGTCTGTGTGGGTTATTATTTGGAAGATTGGTGTGGACTAGTTGGACCGAAGGTCCTGTTTCCATGCGGTCGGGGATCTAATCTAATCAGTATGTACTGGTTCTCTTGCGAAAATTATTTTGCCAGAATGTTGTTGCAATGTCTGCTTCAGAAACAGTGGCTAAACAGCATTGAGCTCCTGGAATTGTTGTGTTTTGTTGAATTAAACAAAAGCAGCACATGTGGGTGGACTCAGGGTCACCAGGACACAGGTTTTTAGTTGTCCCAGAAGTTTAAGTTGGAGTGGGTATTGGAGAAAGATTGAAGCAGATCGACACAGATCTGTCCGTTTTGCTGAAAGAAAAACCGGCGTACTCTCTCTGCTGTTGTAGAGTTTTTCTTTTCTGCATTTTTTTCCTTTCTCCATTCCTGATGATCACCGGTTAAAAAGAAGAATCTGTGCTTATGGGAACAAAAACAACAAATGCTGGAAAACACAGCAGGTTTGGCAGCATCTCTGGAGAGTAACCAGAGTTAAAGTTGCGTGTCCAGTTACACTTCATCAGAATGGATTGGAAGTGATGCTAATTTTACATTCTTTGTTATATGTTAACATTTTTTAAAGAATAATGTGTATTTTGCTTAAAGCCAAGTAGCTTGAAGAAACCATACACATCTGAAACACGACACTTTTTGCATGCCATTAAATCAATACAGGTCAAGGTATAGGGTATCTTCTTGACAAGTTTTGAACGGGGCTTGTCCAGTTCGTTATACTTCCCATACCTATGACTGGACTAGAACATAGAACATAGAACATAGAAGAATACAGCGCAGTACAGGCCCTTTGGACCTCGATGTTGCGCCGATCCAAGCCCACCTAACCTATACTAACCCACTATCCTCCATATACCTATCCAATGCCCGCTTAAATGCCCATAAAGAGGGAGAGTCCACCACTGCTACTGGCAGGGCATTCCATGAACTTACGACTCGCTGAGTGAAGAACCTACCCCTAACTTCAGTCCTATATCGACCCCCCCCCTTAATTTAAAGCTATGCCCCCTTGTAATACCCGACTCCATACGCGGGAAAAGGTTCACACTGTCAACCCTATCTAACCCCCTAATCATCTTGTACACCTCAATCAAGTCACCCCTAAACCTTCTTTTCTCTAATGAAAACAGCCGCAAGTGTCTCAGTCTTTCCTCATACGATCTTCCTTCCATACCAGGCAACATCCTGGTAAACCTCCTCTGCACCCGTTCCAGTGCCTCCACATCCTTCCTATAGTATGGCGACCAAAACTGCACACAATATTCCAGATGCGGCCGCACCAGAGTCTTATACAACTGCATCATGACCTCAGGACTCCGGAACTCAATTCCTCTACCAATAAAAGCCAGTACGCCATATGCCTTCCTCACCGCACTATTTACCTGGGTGGCAACTTTCAGAGATCTGTGTACATGGACACCAAGATCCCTCTGCTCATCCACACTACCAAGTATCCGACCAGTACCCCATCTTTTTGTTATTCTTCCCAAAGTGAATCACCTCACACTTAGCTACATTGAATTCCATTTGCCACCTTTCTGCCCAGCTCTGCAGCTTCTCTATATCCTGCTGTAACCTGCCACATCCTTCCTCACTGTCAACAACTCCTCCGACTTTCGTATCGTCCGCAAACTTGCTCACACAACCTTCTAACCCCTCTTCCAGGTCATTTATAAAAATGACAAACAGCAATGGTCCCAAAACAGATCCTTGCGGAACACCACTAGTGACGGCACTCCATGAAGAAACTTTGCCATCAACTACTACCCTCTGTCTTCTTCCATCCAGCCAATTCCTAATCCAAACCTCCAACTCACCCTCAATGCCATATCTCCGTATTTTCTGCAGTAGCCTACCATGGGGAACCTTATCAAACGCCTTACTAAAATCCATATATACCACATCTACCGCTTTCCCCTGATCAACCTCCTTCGTCACCTTTTCAAAGAATTCAATAAGGTTTGTGAGGCACGACCTGCCCTTCACAAAACCATGCTGACTATCCTTGATCACATTATTCCTATCCAGATGTGCATAAATCCTATCCCTTACAATTCTCTCTAAGACTTTGCCCACAACAGAAGTGAGACTCACCGGCCTATAGTTACTAGGGTTATCCCTACTCCCCTTTTTGAACAAGGGAACCACATTTGCTATCCTCCAGTCTTCTGGCACGACTGTAGACAAAGAGGACATAAAAATCAAGGCCAATGGCTCTGCAATCTCCTCCCTTGCTTCCCAGAGAATCCAAGGATAAATGCCATCAAGCCCAGGGGACTTATCTATTTTCACCTTTTCCAGGATTTCCAACACCTCTTCTCTACATACCTCAAAGCCATCCATTCTACTTATTTGTGACTCAGTATTCACATCGACGACAATGCCCTGTTCCTGAGTAAATACTGACGAAAAGTATTCATTCAGTGTCTCCCCAATCTCTTCCGCCTCCACACGCAACTTCCCACTACTATCCTTGACTGGACCTATTCCTACCCTAGTCATTCTTTTATTCCTAACATACCTATAGAAAGCCTTAGGGTTTTCCCTAATCCTACCGACTAAGGACATTTCATGTCCACTCCTTGCTGCTCTTAGCTCTCTCTTCAGGTCCTTCCTGGCTACCCTATAACTCTCAATCGCCCCAATTGAACCTTCACGTCTCATCTTGAGATAGGCCGCCCTCTTCCATTTAACAAGGGATTCCAATTCCTTATTAAACCACGGCTCCCTCGCACGACCCTTTCCTCCCTGCCTGACAGGTACATAATTATCAAGGACACTCAATAGTTGCTCCTTGAACAAGCTCCACATATCATTTACACTCTTGCCTTGGAGTCTACTTTTCCTATCCACACATCCTAAGTCATGCCTCACCGCATCATAATTTCCCTGACCCCAGCTATAACTCTTGCCCTGTCGTACACACTTATCCCTCTCCATCACGAGAGTAAAAATCACCGAATTATGGTCACTATCCCCAAAGTGCTCACCTACCTCTAATTCTAACACCTGGCCTGGTTCGTTACCCAGAATCAAATCCAGTATGGCCTCACCTCTTGTTGGCCTGTCTACATATTGTGTCAGGAAACTCTTCTGCACACATTGAACAAACACTGACCCATCCATCGAACTTGAGCTATAGCTTTCCCAATCAATATCAGGAAAGTTAAAGTCCCCCATAACAACCACCCTATTACTGTCACTCATCTCCTGAATCACCTTCCCTATCCTTTCTTCAATGATTCTAGGACTATTAGGAGGCCTGTAAAAGACTCCTAACAGGGTGACCTCTCCTTTCCTATTCCTAACCTCAGCCCAAACTACCTCAGATGACAAGTCCTCATCCATTGTCCTTTCCACCACTGTAATACTAAAGACGAGATTCTGAAGTTTCAATTTAATCAAGTATGCATCAGAGGAAAGATTGAAAATCAGAATGAGAAAATGCAGGAAGACAATGGAATCGGTCTCACTCTGTGAGTGACTTCTCTACATTTGGCAACTACAACAGTAACATTTTTAAAAGAAGTACAAAAGATGAGTACTGTCTGTAAAATATAAAAAATTAAACAAAATCTGTTCGAGAAACTCGGCAATTCTGGCACCATCTGTGGAGACAAAGCAGAGGCAACGTATCGAGTCCAGTGACTCTTTATCAGAAACGTTATTGAGATAACTTGGTACCATGAAGTTACTCATCATTGTTGAGGGATCACTCCTTAACGAACTTTGATCGGGAAGTTTGGTCATCAATTTGTGTTTCTATTTCTTGAGCAGTTATAACATGTTTTTGAAAACAGTATCATTGCAGCTGATGTAATGCTTTTGGTCAAGTATGTGCAACGAATATCAATGATGAGTTGCACAGCCATGTTAGTGAGGATGTATTTCAATAGCATTCCAGGGCCCACTTGAATTGATCAGTTCAGATGATCTTGTTAAACTATCACTTCCAGTCAAATTAAAACAGCTGCTTATCCAAGAAATAGAACATGCAATAATTGGTGAGTTAGAACGCACTCACTATTCGAATCTGGCAGCTGTTCGGGTCCCCAAAACGCTCCTTTTTAATTGCTGATCTTGAACATCGCTGTGAGCTCTGTATGTTCTTGTCCGCATTTCTAATTTATATATTTCACAACTCCTTGTTGTCCATAACAATTGAGCAAAGTGAGTTACTCTGTCCACAATGTTACATCGCTTTAGATTGTGTTGTAAGAGCAACGAGTTTGCTTTGTTAGTTTCTAGCATTCAGTCCTAGTTTAACAAAAGGGACATACTTCTTTCAAAAATGTGTGAGTTCTTGTTCTCTCGGGGGTGGTTGTGAGTCTTCAGAATTCTGGGCATCAAATAATAAATGATTCTTTTTATGGGAAGAAATCATGAAGGCAGAGCTAGTTTCTTGATGACCAATTAAGTGAAAGAAAAGCAGAGATATTCAGAAATATGCAGGGAGGTCGCGATGAGGATAAACGTGTGTGAGTTATGAAATTATCGAACAGCAAAGGAGGCTCTAAGGGAAAAATGATCAACTTATGTATTTTTGGTTGTATCTTCAAAGGGTTAATGAAATGTGATTTTCATTGAATGTTTGCGTTTCGAAATGGCTTCTGGTCAAGTGTCAGGGAGCGGGGAGTCATCAATTCTTTCTACCTTTTACTTGTGAGCCTGGCGATCAGAATAAGAATGATCAAATAACTTTCGTGTGGAAGCAGGCCATTCGGTTCACAGAATCCACACCAATCCTTCAAAAATAACCAACCTTGCTACCCAAAACGTGCAACACAGATTGCACATGGCTGACACTGCACATCCCTGGATATTATGGGCTATTTACCAAGTGTAACCCACGTTCTGTGCACGTCCTTGCACCGTGAGAGGAACTCGGAGCTCAAAAAGGAAATCCATGCAGACACGGAGAATGTACCAACTTCGCGTGGTCGCCTGAGGATGAAATTAAACAGACGTGTCTGGCACAGTGAAGCTGCCGTGTTAACCACTGAGACACTGTGCCAAAAAATCGTTTAATATAAATACTTCCACGAAGAAATCTGTGCTTTCCCGTCCCAAAATTACGCAGAGGAAGCTGGAAATGATCTCACCCTAATCAGAGGCTTATGTGTATTAGGATTTAACAATCTTGGCTATCTGTCTGATGTTGGATAATATTGTGCATAATTAAGCCTAAAACAGATTAACGTCAGATTTCCAGTAAGATGAAACAAAGATGAGAGATTAATGTAAGTTAGAAAGAGAATAACGTCGAGCACATGCAGGCACAGAAATTGATCAGGAACAAGTCAGTCCAGGTCTGGATCTGGGTGGAGCAGCATGATCGGTAACAGATTAGGGGAGATGAAAGGATGAAGAGATCACACAGACAGAGTGAAGAAAGAGACAGGAGGAAGCAACTGCTGGTTTGAGAGGAGACTGTGTTTTGCAGAGTTGAGATGCAGATGCAAAATGGCAATTGGGAGTGTCTGAGAGAGAGTGACAGCGAGGGATGGAGAGTAAATTAGAGGGATAGATAGGGATGAAAAGGTATTGAGATTGATGGAAGAAGCTGTGAAACTAACAGACCATTCACAGTAATTCACGGGAGAAGCTGTGTTTTTTGTTTTCTTGACAGAATCCTGACTTATTGAGTGATATTGCAATTTGGCCTTTCTTGCTACAACGATGTTCCGTGTCGGATCAATTCTTCATAACACAGTATTTCAAACTGAACATCAAAAGGCCTTTCCCACAGAAACCGAAAACAGCCCAAGTCTGATGGGCTGGAAAGCAATTTAATTCTACAAAAATCGGCCTTGTGGAATTAATAAACGTGGTTTGCACCCTTCGCTTACCTGTCAGTAACATCAAAGGCCATAGGGATTAATGATTGATATGGCTCTTGAACCATTTACTGTTAGTTTAGTAAAAGAAGCACTGCTGCACTTTAACCCTTCACAGGTTGCCGACAGTGTGGAAACAGGCCATTTAGCCAAAACGTCCACACCGACCCTCCGAAGAGTAACCAGTTCCCTACTGTATTACTCTAGCTTTACTCCTAACTTTTGAACTAACCTACATACCCTTAAACTATGTGTAATTTATCATTTCTAATTCACGTTATCAGCATATCGTTGGATTAAGGAGAAACCGGAACTCCCAGAGGAAACCCGCACACACAGGGAGAATTCTTCTTTTTCTTATGTTTTTAAATGGATCCCTACAGTGTGGAAACAAATCCACATTGATCCTTCGAAGAGTATCCCATTCAGATCCAACCGCCGGCCCGATTAGTCTGCATTTCACCTCAGGAATGCACCTGAATTACACATCCCTGAACACTATGGACTATTGCGCTTGGCCAATTCACCTGACGTGCACGTCTTCGGAATGTGGGAGGAAAACCACTCACACGTCGGAAGAACGTGCAAACTCCACACAGGCTGTCTCCCGATGCTGCAACTGATCGTGGTTCTCTGGTACTGTGAGGTTGCAGTGCTCACAGCTTAGCCATCAGGCCACTGAGCTTTGATTGCTTTGAAATATAAGCAAATGTGGCGGAATTGTGGGAGCACCACAGATATCGTAATCTCAGCGTTTCTGTACGGACATCGATTCTAATTCATTCGTAATAGATACATTTGAATTTAATGATTAAATAAACTCGCATAATTGGCAAATTTTCTCCTTTGTTTCATTTCGTGGAGGAAATCAGTCGGCCTACGTGCGACATCAGAAGAGACAAACAAACCGCAGATGCTGAAATCCAAGGCAGACAAGCAGGAGGCTTGGAAAACAAAGGAAGTCAGGTAGCATCAGGAGGTGAAGATGTCAATGTTTCGGGTGTAACCTTCCTTCCGTCGTTGGGCTGGGTGCAAATGGATCCGCAGATTAAGCGGGGTAGTGGTTGAGGATGGCAGTATGTTGTGTTCAGGACAGGTGAAATAAAATAGAGGGCCCGGCCTGGTTGGTTGATTGGAACAATACATTTGTTTATTTCTGGAGGAAATGTTTGATTAGAGGAATGGAAGATTGTGAGATGGGAGGGGCTGGGAATGGTGCGAGCGGTGAGGAAAGGAAGCTATTTGAAGTTCAAGAACTCAATGCTGCGTGTCCGGGCTACATTGTCCACAAGCAGAGGGCGAGGTGCCATTTCCCACAACCTGCAGTCAGATTCGCTGTGGCAAAGAAAGAGGCTAAGGATGGTAATGTTGGAAAATTAGTAGGAAGGGGAATTACAACAGACAACGACTAGGAGGTCAGGTCGGCTCCAACAGGCCAGGCTGAGATGCTGAGTGAAACGTGGACTCGATTTACGCTTGCTCTCATCGATGACGAGTAGACCTTTACTGGATACAGTAAACTAGTTCGCAGAAGGGGCAGGTGAACATCAGTTTCACCTTGAAAGGTTGTTTGTGGCCCGGGATGGAGATGACTGAGTGGTGGTGCAGCATTACGTTTTGCATGCCTTTCAGTCGTATGGGAAGGTACCTTTGGGTTCAGGAGTATTTATAGGGCAATGTCCCCAAACATTTGAGGAATGGAACGATACTTGACATACTCAGGAGAGGTGACGAGAGCAAGGTATTCTTGGTGTTGTGGTCTAATTAGAGTTGTCAGAAGGGTTTAAGTATGATCGGTTGAATATAGAGACTGGTCAGCTGTTCGGTGAGCACAATGTTGAAATTATCTTTACTGTGTGCACAGTAAAGATAATGCAGGAGGTGCGCTCGAGTGCTCTCTGGATGACAGGGCAAAGCAACATGTTTACCAAAATGGGTGGACATCTATGATGCTTGAGTGTTGAAACTCTCCTCATCCACGCAGATGCGGTACAGGCTGAAGAATTGCGTGAATGCTGTGGACTGCTTGACGGTTATTGGCAGGGAAAAGTTGTCAGTCAGGTAGCGATGAGAGTCTGTGGGTTTTCTTATACTCATCCGCCTGGCGATTGCACCCGAGATAGAAACGGATATGTTAAGGCAGGCGAGGGTGATGTTCAGGATGGATCAAGTGTTACTCCTGCAATATGCCTCATTGTTGACTGACCTGATGTAGTTTTGGGCGAGTGATAAAATGCTACATATTATACTATTCAACGCATGAACTATTAATAGAACATTTCCATTTTTGCTTCAAGTATTTCGAACTACCTTTCTCGGTCAAGCTGTCTTCAGTTGCGTTTCATAACCGTTGCTCTCTCGAGAAACTCAATGTTCGTTTCAAAGTTAAAAATCACACAAATCCGAACTTGTACCATTCGATAATCTGATTGACAAAACATTTTGCCAGTTGCATACTTCACTGCATTTTACTTCAGCAATTCAAGTGGATCCCGTGCATTTTTAAAAATTAAATTACGGCACTGAGTAAATAAATGATAAGTTTTTTTTATCAAAGCAAATTGGACAGAAATAGAGAGAAATATATCATCGTCCATAATAGAAATGGCGAAAAACGATTTGAAAAAGTCATCCTAAAAATGTTATTTGCGACTTTGACTCTGCTTACGATCCAAGTATATTTTGTATCGTTCGGTTAACCTCAGTTTAATCCTTTTCCTGTCCCGCTGAAAGTGTGCTTTGATACTGTCGAATACCCTGATTTATAAAACATTTAATCTCTTCCTGAATTCACTGCACCTGACTTCGGCTATTCAAATAGATCTCGTGCTTTTCTTCCTAATTTCCAGTATTAAGTACACCGATGAGAAGTGCTTTCCCATTTCCACCAAAGGAAATTGAACAGAAATACAGAACAAAATTTTAATTTCCTCTTTGAAGGTGCAGAATTTCGTCTAGACATGTTAATTGCGTCGTTGTCTTTGTATCTGATAAGAAAGCTCTGAGATTATTTTTCAGTCTCCTTCAGTTCACTACATTTCAGTTGTCTTCCTTTCCCCTGCAGCAACTGTTCGTTCTTCAAAATCATCCTTCACAATCGCCTTTTAGTTCTCACGGGAGTTATATTGTGGAGGATAGCTGCAATTTATTTCCGAGATTCATCCCTGCTCATCACACCTGTTTATTCTCTCATGGCCACTTTGTTTGCAGCCCCCGTTGTTTCACTGGCTCACTGTGGTTTGCCCCTCTGATTTATTTTTTCTGGTCATTTGCTGTGAAAAGCTTAAAACAAAGCTCTGCACTGAAAAAAGAAAGCAGTGGTTTTGATTCTAACAACAGTGAGCGTACTGGGCTGTTTGGAACCTCTTCCCCGAAGCTTTACACAAGAAGCTCGATTTATGATTGGTATTATTCCCTGGAAATGCAGTTTGAAACACAAACTTGTTGGTTACACGTCATGGCCCACATTTATCATGTTTCATTGCTACCGTCCGCCCTTGTTCTGCTGCTCACTACATTCGCAACATAGTGACTGCTACAGAATGATATGGGCACCAGGACTGCACCACTGGAGAAAATGACAAAGACCGAGAAATGGTAAAGGGAAGGATATACCTTATTTTACTATTTAGTATATCTGAATCTTTCATGCTTTCATTGGCTACTCGGCTTGTTTATGATATGTATGTGCGAATTGAAAACATTGAGTTTTATCCCTCTGATTCAGATCACCGAATGATAACAGTACGTGTATCTGCCATGATACAGTTCATCAGCATATGTGACAACATTTTCCATTGCACTGTAACACAGCAACAATTCGGAAATGAGCTCAATTATACTCTCAAGTATCTATGCAAATGCATTGTAAAATTAGTAATAGCTTCTGACCGTTTACAGCGAGTGTGGACTTGCCCCTGGCTCAAATATGCTGACGACAACACTGGAACAATGTCGAAGACAGAGTAATCCTCAATGTGCAAGCAAGTTTACATATTACCGCAGTCATCAGCTGAGGTATTGTCTTATTGAGTGACAAGTATGAGGCGGTGAATTCCTTGAATGGACAAGTTATGAGTTGAAACCTGCGGTGTGAATGCGGCATTTAGTGTGTCGTACATTCGGCTCTGCGTTATTTCCTTAATTCTTTTTGTTGTTTTTGTAGTTAAAAAAATGCATACATAAGCAATGCGTTAAATATTTATCTCGATACACAATTAGCCTGTTCTCTTCAGTCACTTTCGACTTGATTATTTTTATTCGTATCTCCGAATGTTGACACAATTACATGAGGCAGAGCTGCATTTAAGGATTCGAGAATATCGGGATTCTGTCTGAAGAGCTATGCAAGGGACTGATAATATCGAATGGTTGATTTTAAAAATGAGGATGCGCTGGAAAATGTTTCAATATGATAATGCAAAAATCCCTTGGGGAGACGGGTCGTATCTCGGGTTTTCACGCGAAGGGAGGGAAGACATTATTGTTTCGGCTATGATCTTTTCAGTCCACTTGAGCAGTGCCAGACGATGGATGTTGGCGCGTGCACTTCCGTTGCTTAAGAAGAGGAACAGGAATAACCCTGGAAATTATTGACAAGTAGGTCTTATATCATTGGTGGACACAAGATGGGAGAGGATTCTGATAGTTAGGATATATGATTACTCGTTAAAACATAGTTTGACTAGAAATAGTCATCGTGGTTTTGTGAGTCGAAGAGTGTGGTGCTTGAAAGCCATAGCAAATCAGGCAGCATTCGAGGAGCAGCGGAAATGACGTTTCAGGCATTAGCACTTCATCAGGATTGTGGCTGGGAAAGGAGCTGAGAGATAAATGGGAAGCAGTCGTGTTGAGGTGAAGTTAGCTGGGTAGCCGATAGGTAGATTCAGCTTTGCGGGGGGAGGGGGGGTGATTGTAATAGGTAGGAACAGAAGGTGGTGCGGATAGCTGGGCAGTAACATGACGAGGTGGAACTGGTTAAGAGGGCACTACCATGTTCAAGGTTTGAATGAGGGATGAGGTGGAGGGAGGGAAGATAAGAAAACTGGCGAAGTCAACATTGATGTGTGCCAGTCGATGGTACCAAGGCGGATGGTGAGGTGTTCTTCCTCCTGGCGTTGTCTGTCAAGTATTTGGCACAGAAGGAGGTCCAGGGCTTGCATGTCCTTAGTGGAGTGGGAAGGGAAGTTGAAGTGATCAGGGACAGGGCAGTGGGACTGTTTGTTGCATGTGTTCCGAGATGTTCAATGAAGCATTCCAAGCGTTGCCGTCTTGTTTCCACAAATAGATGAAGCCATGTCACCACCAATGGAGAGAGTAGATGAGGTGTTTGCACGTACGGGTAAATCTCTGCTGGATGTAAAAGGATCGTTTACGGCCTTGGATAATTTTTTTGGGGGGCAGGTATGAGTACAGGTGTTACACTTCTTGCTGCGGCAAAGGGATGCTGCCGTGAACAGACGATGAGTTGGAGGAATGCGTGGATTTAACGAGGGATTCGTGGATAGCATCATCTCTGCAGAATGCTGAGAATGGTGGGGAGGGAAATATATCTCTGGTGGTTGGTTCTGCCTTTGGTGGCGGGAGTGGCAGAGGATTATGCGCTGTATCCGTATGTTTGGGGGTTGGAAGGTGAGGTCCAGTGGGGTTCTATTCTTATTATGGTTGGAGGGTTGGCGTTCAAGGGCGAGGGTCGAGAAGTGGCGAAGATGCGCTGGAAGGAATTCTGACCCGATGGGAGGGGATGTTGCTCTCCTGAAAAAGAAACCATCTGGAGTGATCTGGAGTGGAACTGCTCCTGCTGGATACAAATATGGCCGGGACGGAGGACTTGGGATTAAAGGAACAGCGTTTTAACAGGAGGCGGTCAGGGAACAATTGTAGACAGTTCGCTGCGGGAATGGTTAGGATTGAACCTCTTGTCCGTGTTGAGATGGAGACGTCCAGGAAGAGAAGGGAGTTGTCTGAGAATGTCTGTGAACTTGAGGTCAACGTGGAAGGTGCTTGTGACATTGATGAACTGTTAAACGTCCTCAGGGTCGCACAACGTGAAGCCCACAGAGTCATCAATATAGCGAATAGATATAAATCAGAAATGGTGGAATGTTAACTCCTGAAGGTGGGTTGATCCACATATCCGATGAAGAAGCAGGCATACCTTTGGCTCACAGTCTGACCATGGCTGCCGTTTTGGTGTGAAAATAAATGGAAGGATTCGAAGGAGAGGTTGCTGAGATTGAACACCATTTTTACCTCTTGAATGAGTGGGTCGGCGGATGGATAATGTTTGGATCAGCGGGAGCGGAGGAAACGGAGGTTTTCCTTGAGGTGGAAGGCGTGGATTGTATTTCCAATTTATGGGAATGTATTGGACCAAGGGGGATAGGACATTGGCAAGATAAGGAAGATAGGTTATGTGGGGCATGGGTTGGCGGAGACGGTGTTTCGACAGTGGCAGTTAGGTTTGTGAATTTCGGTTCAGAGATAGAAACAAGCACTGTGGACTTTCAGGACGCTGAGACTAAAGGGTGTGCATGAGACATCCCTGAGATGATGAGATTGTGGATAGTATGGGAGATCATGGTTTGTTGATGGAAGGCGAGGCCATAGCTGAGGGGGAATAGGAGGAGGTGAGATAGCACCTGGCTTCCGTGGTTTCGAAGGCAGGACATCAAATGAATAGAGCCCACCCACAACGTCCCGTCACATGGTTTTATGCTGACTTTTGGCTTGGAGAAGAAGGGAACTGAGAACTGAGCATTGTGAGAGTGAGAGTTCGGAGTGCGTTAAAGGGGTGGACAGGTTGAGGTGACCAAAGTGATGGCGGCAGTTTGTGGTGATGCGGTCTGGGACGGGCAACAGACCAGCACAGTGTATCCAGCGGATACAGTATTTTGAAGGTAGCAGAAGGGATCCTCGGAGGTTGGATGGACAAAGTAAGGGTGTAGTCAGAAGCAGAAGAAAAAAGTGGGATGTTGCAACACCTGTTGATTTTTTGTATCCAGCAATGTCGTGCAATGAAGGTCAGAAATTTACTGAGTACTGAATGTTCGTGCTCAGTAAGGGGGAGGTGTGAGGGACGGTTAGAAAAAGGATTCATCAAGGCTGCAATTAAGGTGCAGAATTAGAGTTGAGAGTTGTGGCAGAGACTGTCTCGGTAGCAAATGTGATCATGGCATTGTTTGAGACATCATCAAACGAAGTGCAAATAACCATGTTCATTGGAGGGCGGAAGTGCTGCGTTCAGTGGCATCCGAGGCAACGGAAGTGTCCTTACACATGACGTTCGTGGTGTCTTCAGCGGTGGCTGCATTGATTAACTTCACTGACGGTGGAAGTGCCTTAGGGGCCAGCAACATCTGGGCTGGAAGTGGCGTTGCGAGTAGCCTTGGAAGTGATTTCATCAGAGAGGGACAATCCTGCCTTCGAATTATATCATGGTTCCTGCAGTGTGATCGAGTTTATCTCCTGGAACGCCCTCCCTATTGGGAATGAGGCTGCTCCTATAGCACAACCTTGCTACATCGTTCTTAAAACTCTGCCCCTCTATCACACGTAACATGCCTTTCCAATTCTTCAATTGTGCCCTTTCACATCATTGTATGCCCTTTTCTAGTCTTAGCCTTATTCCTTCTCAGCCTTTTCTGTGACAGCAAAATACTTGCATGTCAGTCTTCTCTTCTCTTCATGTATGTTGCTGCTTGACTCTCCATCTATCTGTCTGTTGCACGCCCTCTCTCCCTCTCTGTTTTCCCCTCTGTCAGTGCACCTCTCTGTCCTTCAATGTGTGGTGGTGCCTCTCTCCATCAGCCACCCTCCATTTGCAAATAATTTGATGGATCACGTATGACAAGTATCCACTTCGGTACTTTATACCTCACAACACGACCCTCCAGTATTCCAGAACACACAATATTACAGTGCAGAGACAGGGTGCTTAATCCATCGTGCCGTCAATGGTGCAGTTCAAATTAATCACAAAGTCCTGCACATTGCCCATTTCCCTCTACGTTCACGTCCTCGCTCGCCACCGACTGTTCAAGCGTCTGCCGATATGCTCCTTAAATGCTGAGACCATATCTGCTTCTACCTCTGCCCTGGAAGCTAGGCCCACGCCTACTACCAACCCCTGTGTTGAAAAAAAAACTCTATTCTCTCACATCTCCTATAAACGTGTCACCTTCCACCTGAAACATTGCATTTGACACTTCAAGTCTCGATCAAGAGATTGTGATTTTCCACCCGATAGATGTCTCTCATAATTGTAGGGGCTGTTGTCAGTTCTCCAGTCAGCTTCCGACTCCAAGCGAAGATATTCCAAATTTCTAAAACTTGTCTTTTCAGATATTACATTACGTTCCAAGAAACGACCAAGAAACTTCGATTGCTCCCGCTTGAAAGCAACCAGATCATTGTTCTGCTGTGGTGACTACAACTGTACTCATTGCAACAGTTTGCAAACTTCCTGAAGTATTATGGAGCTGCACCATGACTTACCAAGTTTTATACTCAGTGCCCCAACCTGATGAAGGTAAGCATGTTGTTCGCCTTTGTTACCTTCTTATGCGACGATAAAATCACTTTCAAGGAGCTACGGACTTCCAACAAAGGCCCGTCCTGTGCCAATAGTCCTCTGAGTCATACTATTTTTTCACACTATCTTCTTGCATCAACGTCCTGAAGTGCGTCTGCTGCCACTTGCACAGATGACGTTCCATCTGCCATTTCTATATCTATCTTCACACCCACACAGACACACTAACTTATACAGCAGAAGTCCCATCACTCCTTGCAGATTACCACTTGTTACATAATTCAAGTCAGAAATAACCCACCACAACGATACATTCTTCCTTGGACCAAGCAAACGTTTCTAACTTATTATTTCATTCACATGCCACCTCAGTTAATGGTAAGTCCCAGTCTTCCATGCTTGCTTGAAGTTTTCGAAAAGCCCACTCAGGTAATATTATGGAAGTTAATCTGGAAGTTATGCAGTTAACGTAGTGATGTAATGCATACCCGGGATCATATCACAGGGCGCGAGTCACAGATAAAGGTTGTGCACTGTGATAGGCTAGTCAATTCACTGCGAGATAAGGTACTGCTGAAGGTGATGGTAGGACAATGTGGTAGGTTACGTGTAATGTAGGGAACTAGTCTGGCAGACGATGATTAATTTAGAAAGGTAATGGAAGCCAATATGATTTGTTATGCTAATGTCATGCAATAAGCCAGGGAACAACAAATGTATCAACTGCAGTGGAACAAAGGCTTGTTGGGCAATCACGCAGCCATTAGCTGATTGCCAGAGTTTTTCTTCGCAAATTAAAATTTCTCCAGGTAATGTTTGGAAAATATTGAGTGATTCGACGACAACAAAGTTGGCATGCCAGATGGGACTTGGAGAAACATTCCCTTCTGTAAAGATGCTGCAGCTGCAAGGCACTTACATTTGTGCCAAACGCTCTCTTGAGAAAGACAGAGTAAAAGTGCTGGCTACACACAAAAGAAGGGCAAACGTTTTGGTGCTAATTTGACGATATTCTGTCAAATAAGGGAGGTTTTTAGAATCAAAGAAGTGGACAGAAAGCTGCTGATGGATCTGACTGGTCCAAAGAATGAAAGAGTGAACGGTAATTTAAAGTTTGTGGATGTTCAGCAAAACTGTGCGGTGAGGGGATGATTACGTATAGAAAAGAGAGATTGAAACAAAATTCCACGTCGTGAATATAAGTTCTGTTGGTTCCGCACTGAAATAGTAACGGTAAATAAAGAAGAAAAAAAAAGGAAAACCAAGTGACCAAACCGTCAGAACTGGTGAGGACTGTTTTTTTTTTAGTACTATTGAATTTCAATGAAATTGAAAGCCGGCAGATTGGTAGTAGACTTAGAAGTAAAATAATAGAAACTAGACAAGTTTTCTAAAGTGCTACTGGACGCTTAAAAAAAAGGCTGGATGATAATCAGACCGATGTAATACTACACATGACAAAGGATCTTCTAAGACAGATATGTTATCTGTGTAAGAGACAGAGAGAGAGAAGCTCTGGCTTGCAGAATGACTTTGTGTGTGTCTCTGTGTGTGTGTGTTTGAGAAAGAGAGACTCGAGAGTACAACCATTGTGGTCTGGTTTTTGTCCACAATTTCTGGTTGGTTAAATGGTTATATCTTGTTGCCCAGAGCTCGAGATGCGGGAGTGTTTTGATTTTGTTTTGCAATGTAGGAATTCAAGATCAAGTTTTCCTTTAAAGCTTTTTCAAGGAATCATCATTGATTATGTAATCTGCAAATTTAGCCCTGGATTAGTATAGGTAGAACCAACGAGAATAGAAAGTCTTTATTAATTAGTTGAAACGAAGAATGTTTAAGGTCTGATGAACTGATGAGGGATGACTGTGATTTGAAGAGTTATGGAATATTCACAATAATGGACGTTTTGCTGCCGGATATGTGAGGCATACGGGAGGGAATTGTGAGAATAGAAGCAATAGATCAGCTGGACTGTAATATATGTCAGGATGAACAAAATTGAAATAAAACCGTAAGACATTACCAGTAGAAAGAAATGATATCATAATAAAAACCTGAAAAATGGGAATAAAGAAATGAGGGTTTAATATCTTAATGGCCAAAAGAGGGTACTTTTGATGAAAATCTGTGTGATGAAATGGAAGGATTAATTAAGAATTCCAGACATCAGGATGAATGCTTCTGTGAGTTGTTTTGGGGGGACTTGTCTGCACACGTTTGGTATTGTGACTGCGGCATCTTTTCGTGTCCGTGTGATACATGATGAGCTCATCATGAACTCTCAGTTTGTTCCCTTGGCCGATACCTGATAATTGTGTGACCTCGAAATTTGGGCTGTATCCGACGCTTCCCTTTCTTTGGGATGGCACCCGTGTGATGCTACTCCACGAGATTGTTATCTAGCCACGGGTTTAGTTTGATGTTCTGTCCCCGCTGACATTGCATCGACCGAAACGGAAGAGTGTCCCTGATTCTGCGGTGCCAATGGTAAGTTTTGAACAGCGACCGGGTATTCCCAATGTGTTCAAGGCCAGGAATGAGATATCCGTGGGCTGTGTGTCGCTTATCCCTGTCGTTGGTATGATCAAGAATGCTGAGTGGATTAATTATATCTATTACAATCATCCGAGATTTATTTATTGCTTTAACGATGCCCTTTCTGCGTTAGTTGCGCAGTCGGATGGCGTGGCAGACAAGGCAGTCCTTCAACAGGTTGTTGGCTGAGAAAGGTGCGCTCTGTGTACAGTTTTCGGGACATTCACAGCCCGGAGGGATACTTTACACGGGCTATGGGGAGGCTGTGGAATTTATGGAAGGAGCTTAAGGAGGATGCGGGGTCCGCCCATCGGGTGTTTAGTTTTGTTGGATAGAATTTTGGGTGGATGGGGGTTTAGTTCATTAAGACAGGGGTTGTTGCGGGTATCCTGGTGCTTGTTGTTGCATTTGTCCTTTGATGTCTTATACTTCTATTTAAATCTTTTCAGTGTGTCTTACTGCGCGACAATTCTCTGTTGTTCCAGTGGACTCTGGCCCGTCTTCCACTGTGGATCCACTGCTTGACCACTATGATCTGAAATCTGATGCAGTGCTGAAGTCTTCTTCCAATGGAGACACCTGACGTGCATGTGCTTCAACCGCATTTAGATTATGCGGGGTCTTTGGGTCTTTTTTACAATGCCAGTAATTGTGGGACAAGTTTTTGATCTGTGCTTCCAGGTGCAGAGGAAGGTTCCTTTGAAATCTACTCCCTGGAAATTGTTCTTGATCGGTTTTGCGACGATGCGAATGGATTTGGTCTTTGTGCGTCCAATTTCCTTTTATGCTTTCTCTGCATGAGAGCTTTTGATCTCAAAGGGGTAAATGCATGGATGTTAATTTGACATTTATACCGCTAAGTTAGTGTTGCAATGCATGCGCAGGATCTATCAGATAAGCACAGGAAAAACAACTGTCTCAAGTGCAGCGAAACAAAAGGCGCGTGAGCAGACAGGGAAGCGATTTTATAGCTATCACAGCTTTGATTTCACAAGATTAAAGTTTAATTTTTTTGAAGGATATCCCGTGTGTCCTGGGGTTTTTGTTGAAATATTTAGTGATTCTCCCACAACAGTACACCGTCGACCCCATGCGACTTCATCTTCTCTATCAGCCTACCATGAGGAATCCAATCAAAATGTTTTATTGAGACCCATGGAAATGACATCCATGGCTCTTCCCTCATTCATCAACTTTGTCACTTCCTTAAAGAATTCTATGAAGTTGGGAAGATGTGACTTTTCCAGCACTAAAGCATGTTACCTGTCAATGCTAACACCTTTTATTCCAAGTGGGAATATATCCTATCCGTCACTATCTTCTTCAGCAGCTTCACTATCACTGACGTCAGGATCACTGATCTGTAATTACCTGGATTATCCCTGCTAGCATTCTTCAACAAGGGTACAAAATTAACAAATTTCCAGTCTTCCGTATCCCCACCCATCTTCAAGGATGCTGCAAAGATATCTGGTAAGACCCCAGCTATTTCCTGTCTTGCATCCCTCAGAACTCTATGATACATCCCATTCGGATCTGGGGACTTTACCACTTACATGCCTTTCAGAATATGCACCACTTCCTCCCTGCTTATTCCGTTATGATCGAGAGTAATCAAACATCTATTCCTCCCGTCAGCATCCGTCATACCGTTCTCCTCGATGAATACAGATATAAAGTACTCGTTAATAATCTCACTGGTTTTCTCTGACTCCACGCATAACTTTCCTCCTTTGTCTTTCATGGGCTAACCCTTTCTCTGATTAACCTCTTTCTCCTTATATATGAATTTAAATAATGGAGAAAGTTTTCCTTAACCCTGCTTCTACAGAACTTATTTCATGATCCCTTTTAACCTCCGAAATCCTTTGTTTCAGATTGGTCCTACATTTGCGATATTTTTCCAAAGCTTTGTTTGTCTTCAGTCGCCTCGAGCGTATGTACGCTTCTGTTGCCTCTTTGCTAGTCTCACGATTTTACCTGTCATTCAGGTTTCCAAAGCCTTGCCATTTCATACCTCATTTTGTTTGTAAGAGCCAGTGTGACGACGATAAAGATTCTCTTTTTTTCTAGATTATAGATACATGGCAGGAGATCAAATCATATCGTCATGCATAACCAGAATTGGAGGGAAATTATTTGAACATATGCCCACTGTTGCTCGTAATGGAAAGCAAAGTTTGAAAAAAAAACCTTCTCAGAGCAGCATGGATCTTACAGCTGCTCCTGGAAAGGCAGACATAGTTAAATATTAATGATAGTTTTACTGCAGTTAATATACTTATTATAGTCTATTTATAAAAGATTAGTTTTCTATTTTGTTTTATTAACATGCAAAAACAAGCAAAATATCCAAAAATAATTCATGATTATTTTCAAACTAATATTTTTTTAAACAAGGTGGAATATAATAATATTAGAAATGTCTGTATACGTTTTAAAATGTTTCTTTTTTTCACTGCAAATGTTTTATTTTAGTTTATGAAAACCAAACAGTTTAGTGTTAAATAAGAAGTTGTGCCTAGTCCTTTCTGTCTGCTAGGCAATATCATATTCATTCTATTCCTGACTCATTAATCCTTGAATTTTAATAAAGATGGTTATAGTACGTTGTTATGGAGCAGGCCCGACCCCTGCATACATTTTAAAGCTAATAGCTTAGACCATAACTTCGCCATTTGTTTTACATAAGTGTATCATGGATATCCCCAGAGCCAATTAGCTGGTCCGACTGCCGAGTTTTAAGCAATCGGAACTTATTTACAAAATTATGGAATGAAAGACAAACAACACAAAATACAATACCGGATAACTTGTCCTAACGGAACTTGACAGGCTATAGAGACTTAACGATGCTGTTCCAAACTATTTACAACATTTGCAAAAAACAAACCACTGAGTACAAAGAATAAAATTTGCAAAAAAATTACAGGTGACGATGTCAAAGGGACAAAAGGAGGGGAAAAGCGTCCAGTTTCAACTGTGACCCTGACTCAACTAAACCCCGAACTGAAGTGACCTGCACACTCAGAGTGCTGGCCACACTCGCTTGGTTGTACCAGTTTATTTTTAAGTCATTTGCATGAAACATTATTTGCTAGGTATAAACAAAAGGGCCCCAGTGATCCATTCAAACTTCAGACATGCTGGATACTTGGGTTGGTTTGGAAATCTCTGAAAAATTCAAGGACATCATAACATTGTAAAAGGCCCAGCTTTTCGACACTCCCCACCCACCTAAAAAATTGACCATCAATATCCAAAGAACGCTTCATTCGTCAAAACCGCCCAATGTTTGGTTAGTACTCTAAAACACACGTATATTCACTGACTGTAAATATGCAAATATGTACATCGAACTTCGGATTTAGACTGTCGTACTCCCACCACTGAACACCTTAATCACTCATTCAGGTCTTAACTATTGGACAGCAAACACTTTTTCACGATCTGCCGCATACACAGTTTTCAAATTGAATGGCGGTTACACCAGGTTCCACCTAAACAATCTTACATTTTTGTCTTTCAATTCCTCCACAAGATTTAATGAGTTATGAATAATGTATAAAAATGTCTCAGATGCGTTGCTGGTGCATATAAACATTGAAATGTTCTAATGTTCGCCCCAAGCTCAAAGTCTCTTTCTCAGCTGTCTAACATTTCTGCTGAGAAATATCCGATAGGTATTTCTATCTTCTTGTGGTCTTTCTGCAAAAATGACCACCAACACCCACGTCACTTCCATCCACACTCACACTGAAAGGCCTTGTGTAACACCAGGCCAGATGTCAACACAGTTTGAGATTGTCAAATGCCATTTGTCAGTCCCCTGCACATTGAAAAACCTTGCTTCTCTTGAGCAACTCAGGGAGTGGGGCAGATACATACCTAAAGTTCGACAAAAACATTCGATTACATCCACCCAATCCCAGGAGACTTAGTACAACTCTTTTTAACGATGGAGTGGGAAATTACACAATTACCTTCGTTTTCGCATCTCTGGGGCCGTTTGTCCGTGTCCAATAACACGGCCCGGGAAGGTGACTTGGCCTTTGACAAATTCAGCTATGGCCAGGTTTATCACAAAGAAGTCGATTGAACTCGTCTCACAAATGTTGCAAATATTCCTTCCATGAGGCATGAAAAATCATCGTCATCAATGCAAGAGAGTTTGGTAATCTGGCAATTACTGTATTGTGTTCTGAGAGTCTTTAATCCCAAACAGTTTGATTTCAAACTGATACAGTCGATTTCGCGTTATGAAAGCCGAAATTGCCTTTGGTTTGTGACATAACTACCAGCCAGTATTCTCAGAGCAAGTCCAAATTAGAAATGTAAGTTGTTTGTCCTACCTTTTCAACACAATCTTGCAACCGCGAAATTGAACGTGCAAGGGTCTTTGTAACTGCATTGACTTCGCCATAGTACACACATGAACCTTGGTCACCATCTGGCTTTGGTAGCATGACTATGAATGAGCTCCAGTCACTACATATTCACTTCAAGTATTTCCTCTTGGAACATGCGCTGAATCTCCTTCCGAAACTGTGACAACCTTAGATGGTTACGCCTGTAAGGATGCTGGTTAATCGGAACATCATCAATTAAGTCTACATCAAGAACAATAATATGAGTGCTTTCAAGTTTGTTTCTGCATATGTACCTATATTGTAGTGATAACTCTTTCAGGTCACTTTGATTTTTCTCAGGAACGTAACTCAATCATTTTTCCGAAGTTTTCACAATTTACTCATTGTCAAATTAAAATTGAGGAATGTCCAATTCTGTTTTGCTTGACCTTCGTTCTTCCTTCTGTGTTGTAATCATTAGCATCTTCTCCAAATGCTTTCCTTCCTAATCAACACACCATATGTGCCTATTCACATGATACACCCTGTGAGATTTCTTTCTGTCTGGAGTTCCTAACAAGACTTTCACCTCATCAATTTCCTTTAGAATTGAATGTGTACACAAAAACTTAGTTTTAAAGGTTCACGTGTCAATTGAAGTAACAATATCACCTTCATCCAGAGAACAAAATTTCAAATTTTTGATTTCTTGCCCGTTAGCTATCTATTTGCATGATGTCATGGTTTAAAATGCGGTCGCGCAAACTCCCCAGCTCTGTTTAATCTCTCCCTAAAATTTGACACAATATCCAATTCTGTGGTCCCTGCATACTGACTTTCGAATTTCTTCTTAATCAATTTTAATGTTCCTCTCAATTCATGAACAAACACTAATTCAAATGGACTGAAATTGGACGATTTATTTGGTGCATCTCTGATCATAAAAGGGACAAACGGAATTCCATTATCTCAATTCAAGGGACAGCATTGACAATATGCTTCAAAATCGTCTTTAATGTTTGAGGACACCTGTCTAGCCCTCCATGAGATTCTGGATGGCATATAGATTTGAGTTATTTTACACCTAAGCTGCCAAGAAGGACTTTGAATACTAGGGATGTGAAGTTTGAACCTGGATCTGACTGTTTCTCTATTGATAGTCCATTTCTAATTGCAAATTTGAGTAATTCGTCAATAATTCTTTGAGCTGCAATAGTGCATAATAGGATGGCCTCTCGAAACCAATGTATTATGGTTAGGAAATAGTGATTCCATCTTTTCGTGTGACTTAGGGCACCGAAGAAATCAATTAAGGTTCTTGTAAAAAGATCCTCAAATACTGGAATCGGTACGAAAGGTGCAGATTTTATTATCGCCAGTGGTTTTCCAATTCTCTGGCATGCATGGCATGTCTGACAAAATTCAACTACATTCTTCTGCAATCGAGGCCAGTCAAACTGTCTTTGTACTTTGGTCTGTGTTTTCCTAACTCCTAAATGACCTCCAAGTGGTTGCACATGCACCAATCACAGCACCTCCCTTCCATACCCCACTGGCAAGATAATGTAATGAATACATGCCCATTTGTCATCAAGTTGAATATGTGATTGTCTGCATTTCCTCACTAAGACATAATTTTTCAAATGATAACACCCAGAGATACATCCAGTGCCGCCCCCCGCCACACTATATATGCTTTTTGATACCAGTGCTTTAAACGTTCATCTTTCTCATGTAACTAAGTTAGTTTAGTTGAGTTAAAATGTTGCATGGTCACCTGTTTGTTCCTGTTTTGTCTCAAATAGATGATCACAGTCTCTGCTGATGTGACTTCAGCTTCCTTATCTGAAGCCTCTCTATCCTGTTTCAAATGGTGAATTTGTTACCTTGTTAAAACACAATCAGGCAAGATTCCAGAATGATTGCCCTGCCTTGCTTCAGTTTCCTGCGTGTCCACTGGCCGTTCAACCACAGTAGGCAGCACTCCAACTGGTCAATCAGCTATATCATTCACAAGGACAAATTAGATTCCCGGAGCTGAGAGTTTGTCCGGTTGTCCTATCACAAATTCTCATTTTTTTTCTGGACGTTCTCACATCACGTTACATAACAGAGCGCGTTTTTTGTCTTAAACGCTCTCTGTTTTTCTTTTTCATTTTTCTTCAATTAAATTCATTTGTTGTTTTACTATTTCCTCTGCTAAAACCGTTCTCTTGCTTTCTTTTCTGATTTTAATCGGAATTCAAAATGTTTTATTTCTGGGTCTAGCTCAAGCTACTCTATTTTCATTTGAGGTTGTGCTATCTCAACAGACCCTGATGAATTTCCAGAAAATTTAAAAGGTGAGATACTGCCGCAAACGTCCCATTTGTCCTCATATTCGGAATTAGCTTCAATTCCAGCTTGTCTCCTAATTCCAGAAACTTGGTCTTATTAGGTTTTTGTGAAAACCCCAATGTCACTGCTTTCACCTCCAGAACGTTCTTGCTGACTGAAATATTCATTGCTGTTCGACGATATTTTTACACAACCAAATGAACACCTGAAATAAAAGACACTAACACCTACCACTCGCTACCTAAATCCTGCATTGAACCCACAATGTATTATGGACCCGGCCGGACACCTGAAAACATTTTTAATCTGATAGCCATTGCCGTAACTTATCTTTTTGTTGAAATAACGTGTAAAGTGTCTACTCCTGGAGTGAATTAGCTGGTCAGACTGCCGAGGTTTAAACAAACAGAAAAAATTCTGATCAATACGTAATGAAACACAACGAACCGAAAACAGTATACCCGAACAAACTATCCTCTTAGAACATGACAGACTACCCCGAAGTAATAACGTTGTTCGAAAGTACGAGCAAAAATCTGAATAAACGAACCCCCTTGCACAAAGAATATACGTGACACAAAAAGTACACTAGTCAGAAGCGCAGAAGGAGGCGTGAGCGTTCAGGTTCAACTGATATTCTGTCAAAGAACTCCCGAACTGAAATGAAATGCCCAGCTGTAGACGTGTCCATGCTCCCTTTATTATAAGTCTTTCTTAAGGCGTTGAAAGCTGTCTGACTACGGCATTATCTGTTGGGTATAAACAAATGGACCCCTACTTACCATTCAAACATCTTAAAACTTGGGTCGTTTAGTTCCTCCCTGAAAAAAAAAATCAAGGATAACATAACCTTGTCAAAAGAGCAGCTTTGTTACAGCATGCCACATTTGGCTTTATTTAAGATACAAACTTGCCTTATTAGAACTCCGAGATGAATGTCCAGCGAAATCCACACTTCCTGTATCTCCTCAGGACAAATATGTCCACTGTAAATCTATTGGTAGGTGTCTGTTCCAGTTTAGGAGAGCTCAGCACAGTCGCAACATCGTGATTGTTTTTTTTCGGGGGGGCCTGGTATGGGATTTAGGCAATTGTAGCATTGAAAACGGACAACACAGCAGAATCATCTAGCCAGCGATAAGAAATATTCATCGTTCTCCCTCCCGACTAACGTCACGATGGAAAATGGGAATGGAAGATTAGACCAATTGACAGCGATCTGGATTCGTGGTGCTGGAAGAGCACAGCAGTTCAGGCAGCATCCGAGGAGCAGTAAAATCGACGTTTCGGGCAAAAGCCCTTTATCAGGAATACAGGCAGAGAGCCTGAAGTGTGGGGAGGTAAGTGAGAGGAAGGGAGGGGGAGTGGGGAGAAAGTAGCATAGAGTACATTAGGTGAGTGGGGGAGGGGATGAAGGTGATAGGTCGGTGGGGAGGGCGGAGTGGATAGGTGGAAAAGAAGATAGGCAGGTAGGACAAGTCAGGACATGTCGTGGGGACAGTGCTGAGCTGGAGGTTTGGAACTGAGGTGAGGTGGGGGAAGGGAAAATGAGGAAATTGTTCAAGTCCACATTGATGCCCTGGGTTAAAATGTTCCGAGGCAGAAGATGAAGCGTTCTTCCTCCAGTGTCGGGTGTTGAGGAAGCGGTGGTGAAGCAGGCCCAGGACCTCCATGTCTTCGGCAGAGTGCGAGGGAGATTTGAAATGTTGGGCCACAGGCCAGTGTGGTTGATTGGTGCGGATGTCCCGGAGATGTTCCCTAAAGCACTCTGCTAGGAGGCGTCCAGTCTCCCCAATGTAGAGGAGACCGCATCGGGAGCAACGGATACAATAAATGATATTTGTGGATGGAAGTGAGGGAGGGGGTGTGGGTGCAGATTTTGCAATTCCTGTGGTGGCAGGGGAAGGTTCCAGGATGGGAGGGTGGGTTGAAGGCGGGTGTGGACCTAACCAGGTAGTCACGGAGGGAACGGTCTTTGCCGAAGACGGAAAAGGGTGGGGAGGAAATTATATCCCTGGTGGTGGGATCTTTTTGGAGTTGGCGGAAATGTCGGCGGATGATTTGGGTTATACGAAGGTTGGTCGGGTGGAAGGTGAGCGCCAGGGGCATTTTGTCCTTGTTACGGTTGGAGGGGTGGGGTCTGAGGGCACCCAGCGGGATGTGGACGAGATGCGTTGGAGGGCATCTTTAATCACGTGGAAAGGGAAATTGCGATCTCGGACGCCATTAGCCATGCGGCTGCTGCAGCTACCATCACCACGCTGATTGATGATGTCATTTCCGTCCCCATCATGGCTTCTCCCACAGCCACTTCCGCCTCTCACAATTACTCATGCACCACACTTGACATCACTTTCGACCCTCACATCACCGCTGATGTCACACACTCATTGACTTCTGCCCCGCCATTGCCGTGGTCACGACCACTTCAGCCCCCAGCAGCGCTACTCCCCTGCATTCTGCTGACACGCTCCCCACAGATCCCACTGTCACCAACCCCGCCTCCCAGAACCCTGAGGGGAACACTACCCCAGATTATGACTCCACCGCCATTCCCCCCACTACCACACCCATTCCAGTTGCAGGATCCAACCCAACTCCCAGTTCCACATCCACACCAGATCCCAGATCCCAGCCCTGTCGAGTTTTCGCCATCCCTCCATACCTTCCCCTCACTGAGGACGAACGATCAGTCCTCAGCAAAGGGCTCACCTTCATCCCCCTCCGCCCAGGCATCAATGAATTTAATACACACCGTGACGTTGAACAACTCTTCCACCGCCTTCGCTTCTGAGCTTACCTTCACAATCAGGGCTCCTGACCCCTTCTGAAAACCCCTTCCCCCAGCTCCAACACACTGCATACACCTGGACACCCCGCGCTGCCCTCTTACCCGCCCTCGACCTCTTCATTTACGACTGCAGCCGGGACATGAACCGTCTCAACCTGTCGATCACCCTCTCCCACTCCAACCTCTAACCCTCACAACGCACAGCTCTCCAATCCCTCTGCTGAAATCCTGACCTCACCATCAAGTCAACAGATAAAGGGGTAGTCTGGCGTACTGACCTCTACACCGCTTAAGCCAAACGCCAAATCGAGGGCACCTCTTCCTACATCCCCCTTGAACGTGACCCCACCACCATCACCAAACCATCATCTCCCAGACAATACAGAACCCCATCAGCTCGGGAGATCTCCCACCCGCAGCTTCCAACCTCAAAGTCCGTGAACCCCGCACTGCCCAGTTCTACCTCCTTCCCAAGATCCACAAGGCTGAACACCCTGGCCGACCCATTATATCAGCATGTTCCGGCCTCACTGAACTCATTTCTACCTGCCTCGATATTGTCCTTTCCCCCCGGTCCAGGAACTCCCCACATACCTTCGGGACACCACCCACGCCCTCCAGCTCCTCCAAGACTTCCGTTTGCACGGCCCCCATCACCTCATCTCCACTATGGATATCCAATCCCTCTACACCTTCATCCGCCCTGACCAGGGCCTCCAAGCCGTCCGTTTCTTCAACTCTCGACGTCCCCAACAATACCCTTCCACCGACACTCATTCATTTGGCCGAACCGGTCCTCACCCTTAACAATTTCTCCTTCGAATCTTCCCACTTCCCCCAGACCAAAGGGGTAGCCATGGGCACCCGTATGGTCCCCAGCTATGTCTGTCTCTTTGTTGGATACATCGAACAGTCGATCTTCCTTAATTACACCGGCACCACTCCCCACCTCCTCCTCCACTACATTGATGACTGCATTGGCGCCACGTCGTGCTCTCGCGAGGTTAAGCAATTCATCAACTTCACCAACACATTCCACCCTGACCCTAAATTTACCTGGACCATCTCTGCCACCTCCCCCCCCTTCCTCGACCTCTCCATCTCCATTAATGACGACCGACGTGATACCGACATTTTTTACAAGCCCACCGACTCCCACAGCTACCTGGAATACACCTCTTCCCACCCTACCTCCTGCAAATATGACATCCCGTATTCCCAATTCCTCCGCCTCTGCCGTATCTGCTTCCAGGAGGACCAGTTCCACCACAGAACAAACGAGATGGCCTCCTTCTTTAGAGATCGCATCAATGTGGACTGCAACAGTTTCCTCATTTCTCCCTCCCCACCTCACCCCAGTGCCAAGCTTCCAGCTCAGCATTGTCCCCATGACTTGTCCTGACTTGTCCTACCTGCCTATTTTCTTTTCCACCTATCCACTACAGTCTCCCCACCCGAACTATCACATTCATCCCCTCCCCCACTCACCTACTGTACTCTATGCTACATTCTCCCTACCCCGACCCTCCTCTCACTTATCTCTCCACACTTCAGGTTCTCTGCCTATATTCCTGATGAAGGGCTTTTGCCCGAAAAGTCCAGTTTACAGCTCCTCCGATGTTGCTCTTCCAGCATCACTAATCCAGAATCTGGTTTTCTGCATCTGCAGTCACTATTTTCACCCAATTGACAGCGATGTCAGCATTCATTCCAGTACAGTTCTTATTGTCAAATACATGTGCCATGTGGCAAGGAGTTAAATAGAAGTGTTTCTACGGTGACTGTGATTGATGTCAGTCTCCATGGATTCTAATTTTGTCACTGGAGGCTTTACCTTTTCTATTAGTAAGGGGGTTCTTGAAATGTTTTCTCCCATTGTAACAGTAGATGTATGACCTCCGACACTGACAGGGATCAGCAACTACAGATACAGCGAGAAGAGAAGTCAGACCCTGGGGATAGTCTGGAATGCTACAGCAATAGATCAAAATCAGAGAACAGAAGCTTGGTATGTTGGAACAATGGATCAAAGTTTGAGAGCAGCAGACTGCAATGTTGCAACAACGGATCCGAATCTGAGACCAATAAACTGGGAAGTTACTAAAGTGGATCCAGATCTGAGACTAGCAAACTGGGATGCTGCAATCAGAGACAGCAGGTTATCCACGGCTATTTTCTATCTTTCCTAGGTTTGGTCGACATTATCAGATCGGATATTCGGTGCACTGCTGATTATTCCGTTGGGCTACTACCCCATTCTCGCTACTGTTGGTGTTTCTGATATGTTTCTCCATCACTATTAATTTCATAATCCCAAACACCTGTGGTGAACTTCTTTGCAATTTCATTATCTTTCTTTGGCAAAGATGGAAAAAAATTGCCATCAGTTCCATTTGCAAACGACATTTATAATCACATATTTGCGAAGGGCCCACACCACCCCGCCCATGCCTGTCAAACATCTGAGAACAGGACTGGTCGCATTCCCAAATTTCAAAGTCCCTGATCCGAACTTCACGGCTCCACACCCACCTACAGATGTCTGAGAGTAGTAATTTCGTTGGAGATGTAATAGAGAGGCGCAGGATATTACATTAAAAACAATGGTCCACATCCTCTCGCAGAAGATAGAGACACTGTGCCAGAGTAGTAAGGTCACTGGAGACGTAATTAAAAGGGAAAGGTTATTCCACGAAAGACACTGTTTCACATACTCCCACCGACGATATTGGCACTGTGTCAGTGTATTAATGTCGCTGGAGGCATAATTCAGACAGAATTTTACTCGAAAGATACAGTTTCGCATCGTCCTATAGATGACAGGAACATTGTGTCAGAGTAGCAATATCGCTGGAGATGTGATTCAAAGGAACAAGTTATTATACTAAAAACACTGTTTACCATCCTCCAACAGTAACAAGGACACTATGTTAGAGTAGTAACGTCGCTGGAGATATAATTTAGAGGGAAATGTTTTTACACTAAATTTTGTGTTTTGCGTCATTCCATCGATGACAGTGTCACTCTGTCGGAGTCGTATTAACGCTGGACATGTACTTCAGAGTCCCAGGCTATTAAAAGAAAGGTACTGTTTCACTTCTTCCACAGGTAGGAAGGAAACTGTGTCAGAGTTTAATGTCCTTGGACACAAAATTCAAATGGAACAGGTTATTACGGGAAAGACACTGTTTCATATCCTCCCACAGATCACAGGGGCACCTTGTCGGAGTCAGGATGTTGCTGGAAATGCAGTTCAGAGGGAAATGATATTTCACTAAAGGAACTGTTTCATAGTATCCCACAGCTGATACGGGCACTGTGCCAGAGTAGTAACGTCTCTGGAGATGTCATTCTCAACGAAAGACTATTGCACGAAAGATACATTTTCACATCTCCCACAGATGATAGAGACACTGTGTCAAAGTCATAATATCACTGGAGATGCAATTCGCAGGCCCAGGTTATTACACAAAGGACTCTGTTTCATATCCTACCATAGATGATATGAGTACGTAAAATCAAATGGCAGCGACTGGAAATAAAATCGAATTGCACGAATATCAACCATAAGACTGCCAATATTTTCTCTAATTTTCAATATTTTTCACTTCTATCATGTGGAAAATAAATCTTTCATTATTACCTAGCCTAGCTTAAGACTGATTGCAGACCCACAGAAACATGCTTGGCTCTGGACCTATCTGAAGAAATAGTTTCATAGTAAATGGCATTTAGTGAGGTCAACAAACGTCTGCGATCCGAACAGCCCAAGTAATAACAACATTACTTAGGAATTAATGAAAGAATGATGCTAAATATAGGAAACAATAAAGACGAGCAAGTGCCAGAGAATCTAAGCAAATTTGGCATCCTCGTGTGAAAAAAAACACAGGTGGCACTGTGAGTCCGATGACCATAGATCAGAACTGACCGCAGCTGGGGAATAGCGTGATTGCTGCTGGTCACAAGGACGTCTGTTCTGAAGTGGAGCAGGAGCGAGTCAATGGGAAGAGAAAGAGAGAGATTAAAGAAAAATCAAAAACCGGGATGATTGACAATCAGTTAGAGTGGAACTGAAAAACGCGATTAATTTAATTTATTTTTCTCCTGTTCCCATCTTCGAGAATATCGTGCCCATGTAGGTTATACATTAAAATCATTGTTGAAGTGAGATATGTCCCTTTGCCTCTCTTCCCTGAGTGTGATCACTTTCTTTTGTTCATTAACGGGATGCTGTGCCAGCATTTAATTTCCTTTCACAATTGTTCCTGAGAAAATGTTGGTGAGCTGCCTTCCAGACACACTGCAGTCCGTGGGTTGTAAGTAGTCAGTGCTTAGATACATGTGGTTTCATTTCTTTGAAGCTTTGTAGTGAAGTAATATAACTGAGTGGCTGGCCTGCCATTTCAACGTGAATTCCAAAGTCAATCACACTGCTTGAGTCACATGTCAGTCCAACCAGGAAAAGGGAGTAGATCTTCTTCCATGGAGGATGTTAGACAGCCAGGTAGGTCTTCTTTACAACCGTCAACAAAGGTTTCATAGTTTCGTTTGATTCTTCATTCCCGATGTTTTATTTTATCCAAATTCCACCATTTGCTGTCGTGGGATTCGAATCCGTGACTTTGGACATTACCAGGGTTCCTAGATTAATAACCTTGAAATAATACCGTGAGGCCATGTTCTCCCCAGCATCTCCAAGCGTCTTCATTGGCAACTTTGTTGTTGCTGATAATGTGGTTGTGCTTGAAGCAGTGCTGTTTGCAAGGTAGAGAAATGTTTTGGCAAAATATACGATCATTCGTAATTTTGTATTCACCAGAAGGTTAGAGGATCGGGTGTGGTCTCGGCGAAAATGAACTGGTTGGCCTTCGTGATGACTCAATGACAGAATTCACGAAGGGCAGCAAGTAATCTGCACATTACATGATGTGCTGTCCTTCGTGACAAAATTATTAAAGTATAGGGGTTAATATGCCTTCCTGTAGTAGCAATGTGTTGTCATGACAATACTTGTGACACTGTGTACAGATGTTCCCATCATTTAAAGGCATGATCTTCTTTCCACAGAGGGACAATGTAAAGTAGATTCACCAGCATAATCTCTTTGGTGATGGTCCCATGCGGTAAGCGTGAAGGAGACGTGGTTTTAGCCTGGATGGTTATAACTGAATAAAAGGTGTTTATATTAAAACTTGAGTGCTTTGGACCAACAGAGTTAATTCAGAAACGAAACATTGACAGCGTGAAATATAACACATGTTTTCACGCAATTCGCGTTTTCACATTTGGACAAAGAAATAGAAAGGAAATGTTTAAAATGTGGGTTCAAGTGCAGGAAAATGCGGTAAGCGTGGATGTACATTTTCGTCCACAAGGACCAGTTTGGGCTGAAAAACCTGTCTCCGTTCTGTAGGACTCTATGACTGTAAGATATTTGCTGCGTGGAGCACAATGTTGTGCGAGGAAGAGCTTCAGGCTCTAAATGTCTCCCACGGTCTCAATGCGCAGTTGCTGTGTGTCCCTGCATCGAGCGTCATATTTTTTTCCCAAGTCTGTCAACAATCTCTCTCTGAAAAAGTTAAACATTCCCACCCGCTTCTGACTTCCAAACCGAGCACTAACCTATCTTCTCCGAGATGAAAGATGCCTCGTTGTGACTTGGCACAAACTTTTTTAACGTAACACGTATGTACCATTAGCATCAGAGCCAGGACGAGTAATGTGGAGAAGTCTTCCTGTGCAGTCTCTGTTTCATTGGATTGTCATCGCGGAGCATCAATGTCAACCTCCTGCTATTGTGTTTCAATGGC
The DNA here is from genome assembly GCF_037043375.1 of Chiloscyllium plagiosum. Taxonomy (NCBI): domain Eukaryota; kingdom Metazoa; phylum Chordata; class Chondrichthyes; order Orectolobiformes; family Hemiscylliidae; genus Chiloscyllium; species Chiloscyllium plagiosum. The sequence continues at coordinate 48,694,709 of NW_028270178.1, read as the reverse complement.
CTCTTCTGTTAATGTGTTAGTGTCTCAAGTGGCTGAATGACCATTCCTTGTCCCATGGAAGACGTTCAATGACAGTATTGGACGTCCAGTAGTTCCTCCTTATCAGCGTGCTGGACTCACTGGACTCCTTAAATTCCTTTGTAATTGGTGGCAAACAGGAGAATTGAGGGACTCTGCACGATAGGCAGCAACATGAGGTGGAGAAGTCAACATTTCAGGTAAAACCGTTCTTCAGGACTTCGGGTGGTTTAGGAGCACCTGCAGTTAAAGAGGGAAGGAGTGGTTCGGGTGGCGAAAACAGTAGAATGATGAGGTAGGAATCGGTGAACAGAGGTCGTGGGTTCAACTTGATCGGTTGATGGGAGGGGTGAATCTGGTGGGGAGCTGGGAGATAGGGTGATTCGGTGGAATGGAAGGCAGGACGTGGGACTGGAAAGGGAGTTGGGGCCTGGTTGGGAAGAGTATTTGAAATTGGAGAACTTACTGTTGAGTCCTCCAGATTGTAGACTGCCAAGGTGGAATGCAAGCTGTGAGAAAATTAAACATTGCAGTACAGTTCAAGTCCTTCGGCCCTAAATGTTGCTCCGATCTGTGAAACCAATTTGAAGCCCTTCAAACCCACACTATTCCTTTTTCACTCGTATGTCTATCCAGTGATCATTTTGACTAGTTTACCACAGTTGTAGGCAGCGTATTACACGCCCATTAGACTGTCTCAGTAAAGAAACTATACCTGGCATCTGTCCTGCATCAAACGTCCCTCAATTTAAAGCTATGCCCATCGTGCGAGCTATCACTATCCAAGGAAAACACTCGTACTTCTCCCCCATCTAACCCTCCGATTATCTTGTATGTCTCAATTACTTTCCCTCTCAACCTCTTCTCTCTGACGAAAACAGCCACAATCTTCTGCGTTTTTACAATTAAGAACTTCTCTCCGTAACAAGCAACATCCTCGTAAATCAATCTCTTCTGAACCCACTCCAAAGCTTTCGCATCCTTCCGATATTGCAGTGACCAGGGCTGTACACAACACTCAGAGTTTTGTAAAGCTCAGCATGACCTAGTCGTTCCAAAACACAATCACTCTATCAATAAACGTTTAGGGCACCGTATGCATTCTGAACAAATGCACCAACCTGCGTGTAGAAGCCAGTGCGTGGATCAAGACCATGAAGAATTTGAAGATATACATAAGTTTAAATTTAAAACATGAGATGGCTCTGAGCCAGTTAAGATCTCAGTCCTTTCTCGATAAACACAAATTTAAGTTTACCAGCCTTGTCCAAACAACATTAAATGGGACTTGTATTTGCGGTGTGCATATCTCATGATTTAACAAAATATCGTCGTTTTAGGAATGGAATAAAGTGCAATTTCCAACGTTTCAGCAATGTATTAAATTGCAGTTAACATAAATGATCAATTTTCAAAAATTATCTTCCAACATCCAGACTGATACAATGGTCAAAGCAGATTTCTAAGAACAAAATAGGGTTTTCAGAGGGTTAAACCATTCCGTGTCCTTAACCTAGATTCCGTTTTAATCATATCAGTTGTATTTTGGATACCCCATTTGCAAAAAGTTCTCATATTCAAATCCACATTATGGGTACTGCTTTAAAATAGCACATGTATTGTTCCAGTTTTATAAAAAAAATCTTACTTTCATCAGGAATAGCTGCAGGAATATCAACATAAAGGAGAACAATATTTTACACTGCACAAGAAAAGAGTTCTGATGGGTTGGAAAGTGTGCACCATGATCGATGGAGATGTTATCAATGGAAAACGGACGAGTTAGATGAGGATGGACAGTTGACAGCTTACCGTTGCTAAATTTTAAAAGGGCAGGTTGACGGATTAGTCAAGGCATTGTCCTGCCAAATAAAACTGAGAATGGAAACCGTCGATTTCTTGAATCAGAACAAACAACAAGGCTTGGCAGTTCTCGTCCAATCTCTATGCTTTTACCAATCAGCTTTTACCAACCCTCGAGAGTTTGAACGTTTTCTCCCTTTGTGTTGCTACTGTTGAAAATATCCTGATCAGTAAAGGCTTCCATTTTTTTACCATCAATACTCAACTTTCTAAGTAGCACCCCAGATTGCAGGTGAATCTTAACCAAAAAGTGTAGGGCTTACAATTAACTTGGAGGATTTTGCACTGATCTCAGAGGAACACGAGCAACAATGTCCTTGTGGAGGGAGAAGAATGGCAACATTACATTGCGTTTGAGCAGATAGAGCAAGAAATGCAAGCTACTGAGGAACAGAAATAAATAGAAACAAACCACACACACATCGACACAACACACAATTATTTAAAGCAACAAAGCTGGTAAAAGGGAAAATCTCAGCAGGTCTGGCAGCATCTGTCAGGAGAGAAAAGAGCAGAAGATTCGAGTCGAACTGACCCTTTGTCAAAGCTTTGACAAAGGGTCAGTTAGACTCGAAACGTCAGCTCTTTTCCCCTTACAGATGCTGCCAGACCTGGTGGGATTTTCCAGCATTTTCACTTTTGGTTTCAGATTCTAGCATCTGCAGTAATTTGCTTTTATAAAGCTGATAAAAGTATTTTCTCTTCGAGTAATTGTGGACTAGCAGAAATATTAAGTGTCATTCTGAATATTGAGTGTGGCACCAAAGAACACCCTGGTGATAACAACAGTTTGAAAATCTAGCCCTCATTGGATTGCAGCAGTTGAAGCGTTTGTCATACTATTTTGTGCCCTGTTCAGTTCCTATACCGTTATGTGATCATATATTCAGTTTTTGGGAAACAGATATCAGCATGAAGTTGCAAGTGAGCAGAAGCAGGGCTATCATCTGGACAGCACGAAGGAGATCCCACATGCATTGGCTTTTTATTGAAATAGTGAGGTGATATTTAACTGGTGAAGGCCAAAACAAGAGAAAATGAATGGGAAGAGATAAAACACTTCCCCGATTTCATCCAATCAAATAGTAAGCGATACCTGATCTCCAAAATCAGCTGCCATCTTTTGAAAAGATGCAAGAAGTCCAATGAAGTGAGAGGACAGCTTTAACTTGAATCTATATCGCACTATTTCAACAAATTTTGTAGTTGCCTTCCAGCAGGCAATTTTTCCCTAAGCTACAAAGGTTTGACGTAAAAACATTGGTTCTGCTCACAGATAAGAGCCGAATAGTACAAAACCACATCATAATTAATCTCGAGAAACTGTATCAATGGGCGTTTGGGGTTGCAGTGCCTCTGTGTTCTGGGCTTCGACTGCAATCTCTTCCCATTCCTAGTTTTTCTGGGCACGTTGCAGTTCCACTCTGTTTGTATTTCATCATTCCTGACACAATATGTCGACAAGTAAATAAGGGTCGAGGACACATTGAATTTGGAACTGGGGAATGAACTGGGGAATTTGAAGGTAGGTAAGTACATTAGTGACAGTTCCCACAATTCGGTTATATTTACTTTAGCGCTGGAAACGGATCTGCATATACCGCAGGGCAGGAATTATAGCTGGGACAAAGACTATTATGATGTGATTAGGCGAGATTTAGGATGCATAGGATGTGGGAGGAATCTGTAGGGCATGGAACAATTGAAATGTGAAGCTGATTCGAGGAACAGCCACTGCATGTCCTTGATAAGTATATTACTGTAAGGCAGGAATGAGGCTGTCGAGTGAAGGAACCATGGTTTACTCAAGAAGTTGAATCTCTTGTCAAGAGGAAGAAGAAAACTTATGTTTGGACGAGATGTGATGCCTCATTTAGGGTGCTTGAGAAGTACAGGTTAACTAGGAAAGACCTAGATCGAGAGCTGAGGAGATCCAGGAGTGGGCATGAGAATCCATTGGCGGATAGTATCAAGGAAAACCCGGAAGGTTTATCAGGAATAAAAGAATGGCTCTAGTAAGATTAAGTCCAATCAAGGATAGTGATAGAGGTGTATGTGGAGTCAGAGGAGATAGTTTAAGCACGAAGTGAATATTTTTCATCAGCATTCGTGATGGAAAACGACAATGTTATTGAGGTGACTATTGAGATACGGGCTACCAGACTAGATTGGAGTCGGGTTCACAACGTGGTGGTGTTAGCAATTCTCGAACGTGTGAAAGTCGATAAGGCACCTGACACAGAAAGGATTTATCCGATGATTCTCTGGGAAGCCAGAGACGAGACTGCAGAGCCTTTGGTTTTGATCTTCATTTTGTCATTGTTTACTGGAATAGTGATAGACAGCTGGAGGATGGCAAATATTGCTCCCTTGTTCAAGAAGGGGAGTTGAGACAACTCGAGCAATTATAGGCCAATGAGCCTTACTTCGGTTGTGCGTAAAATGTTGGAAAGGATTGTAAGAGATAGGATTTATAACGAATGAGAAAAGTATATGTTAATTAGGGATAGTCAACACGGTTTTGTGAAGGGTAATTCATGCCTCACAACACTCAATGAGTTTTTTGAGAAGGTGATGAAACAGGTGGGTGAGGGTAAAACGGTTGATGTGATGAACATGGATTTCAGTAAGGCGTTTTATAAAGTTCCCTACGGTAGGGCTATTGCACAAAATATGGAGGCTTGGGATTGAGTGTGATTTAGCGGTTCAGGTCAGAACTTAGATAGCTGAAAGAAGACTAAGGGTTGTGGTTGATTGGAAGTGTTCATCTTGGAGTTCATTAATTGTGTTGGACCACAAGGATCTCATTTGGTGCCAGCGGTGTTTGTCATTTTGACAAATGACTGGGATGAGGTTGTCGAAGGATGGTTTCGTGAATTTGCAGATGACACGAAAGTCGATAGAGGTATGGATAGTGCCAAAGGATGTTGTTCGTTCCAGGAGGACATAGATAAGCTACAGAGCTCGGCTGAGAGGTGGCAAATGGAGTTTAATGTTGAAAACTGTGAGGTGATTCACTTTAGAAGGAGTAACAGGAATGCAGAGGACTGGGCCTGTGGTAAGTCTCTTGGTAGTGTAGATAGACAGAGAGATGTCAGTGTCCGTGCACAGAAAGTTGCCACCCAGGTTGATAAATATATTAAGACGACCTACGTTGTTTTGGCTTTTTTGAATAGAGGAATTGTGTATCGGAGCCATGAGGTTATGCTGCAGCTGTGCAAATCTCTGGTGCGGCTGGTGCTGGAGTATTGCACATAGTTCCGATCACCACATTATAGGAAGAATGTGGTTGCTTTGGAAAGGGTTCACAAAATATTTACTGGGATGTTAACTGGAATGGAAGGGAGGTCTTACGAAGGAAGGCTGAGGGACATCAGGCTGTTGTTATTAGAGAGAAGAAGGTTGAGAGGAGTCTTAATTGAAACATATGAAATGATCAGAGGTTTAGATAGGGTGGACGATGAGAGCCTTTTTCCTCAGATGGTGATGGCTTGCACGAGGGGACATAGCTTTAAATTCGGGGCGTGATAGAAATAGGACAGATGTCAGAGGTAGTTTATTTACTCAGAGAGGTGTAGGGTTGTGGAATGCCCTGCCTGCAACAGTGGTAGACATGCCAATTTTAAGGACATTTAAATGGTCATTGGACATACATATGGATTAAAATGGAATAGTGTCGGATAAACTGGGCTTCAGATTATTTTGACAGGTTCACACAACATCGAGAACCGAAGGATCTGCATTGCACTGCAGTGTTGAATATTCGATTCTTATTTTCTATGTATGGAACGAATTACCAGAGGAAATGTTAGAAACAAGTACAACTAAAACATGGGGGAGACACTTGATCCGGTACATGGAGTGGAGAAGGTTTGAAGAGATATGGGCCAAACGCAGGCAAATGCGTTTAGGAAACCTGGATCGCATGGACGAGATGGATTGCAGAGTCCGTTTCTGTGCTACATGTCTCCAGTTAATGGAAGAGAAGGATACCGAGATAAGACATGCTATGGAGTCAATCACAATTTACAGAGATAGGGATGATCGTCTGAGTTGGAGTACGTTTCAAATATGTGGAGAAATAAGCGAGAGACGAGAAGGTTACAACGATGGTAACTGTTGTAGGAGTTAGAATGATTGAAGACACTGGTCGACAAAATGTTCCACAGATACAGTTTCAGAGAGGGAACACAGAACACAAGGATCCCAGGAAGCATTGCCACCGTCTCTTGGTAGCGCTGCTTTCACCTGTGTTGTACTGATGCTCACGAGACAGTACAGGACTGGATTGATGACTGTGAACTCCTTATGCCGTCTTACTACAACATACATTAAATTAGGGATGGTGATTAAGCTTGGAGTGTGTCCGTACTGTGCTCCACCTCCAGAAATGTATCTACGCCACATTTTGTTAGCCGATGATTGGTGCCCTCCTATTGATCGCTGCTCTGTTCACAGTGAGTGATCTTACCTCGCTGCAGGATTTATTGAAAGCTCCAGGCCTCCATTGACGTCTGTCCCCCTGGATAAAAACCCATCTTCAATGACGTGATGGACGAGACGCTCAGCAACTGTGAGATCTAGGGAGACAGAAACTTCCTGAATACATACAGGAGACAGAATGGGAAATTAGACTGATGAAGTAAGGCTGACATATAGATAATGGCACTGAGTACCACAGAGACCCTGATCGACAGAGGTAAGTTTGGAAACAGATTTGTTAGGAGTTATCAGTTATCTGTAAGAATAATAGGATGGTTATGGTAGGGGATTTCCAACCATTGACAGGGACTGCCAAAGTGTTAAGGGTTTAAATGGGGAGGAAATTATTAAGTATGTATTAGAAAACTTTCTGATTAACTATGTGGACGCACATACTACAGAAGGTGTAAACCTTGACCGAATGTTGGGAAATAAGACAGGGCAAGCGACTGGGCTGTCAGTGGGGGAGCACTTTGGCGCCAGTAATCATAATATTATGAGTTTTAAAATAGTGGTGGAAAAGGGTAGATCTGATCTAAAAGTTGAAGTTCTAAACTGGAGGAAGGCTAATTATGATTATATTAGGCATACACTTTATAAACCTGATTGGGGCAGATATTCACAGGTGAAAGGATGGCTGGAAAATGGAAAGCCTTCAGAAATGAGATAACGAGAGTCCAGAGACAGCATATTCGTGTCAGGTTGGGAGGAAAGATCGGGAGGTGAAGGGAATGCTGGATGAGTAAAGAAATCGTGGATTTGGTTAACATTTCAAGTTTGCATATGTCAGGTACAGACAAGATAGATCGAATGAATCCTTGGAAGAGAACAAAGGCAATAGGAGTACACTTAAGAAGGAAATCAGGAGGGCAAAAAGGTGGCATGAGAGAGATTTGGCAAACAGAGTTAAGGAGAATCCAAATGCAAAACATGAAATGTATGCAGTATGAAGCAGAGCGGGCACTGTCTCAGATGAGAAACAGAGTTCAGGTTTCAAATCAAATCCAAGATGTGTTCATTTTATTTTGCTGGATCTCTATCAATACTTTTCACACGATTTCCAGGGGAATGAATTCGCTGACTCAACTCTCATGCATCAACATTGGAGTTATCATATAACCCTCTCACCCTGTCAGCAACGTGTGCAGCAATATCATAGAGCCATTAGATATGGGTAGCAGGGAAAACACAGAATTCAGTCCAACTCCTCCATGTCCAACAGATTTCCTAAACCGATCCAGCCGCGATTGCAAGCACTTGACCCATGTCTCTCTAAACGCTTGCTATTCAAATACACGTCCAGATTCCTTAAAAGTATTGAAATTGTACCAGCCGGCAACAACTCATCTGGAACAACTCATTATTCCAGACACTCACCACCCTCGGCGTGAAGCCGTTGCCCCTCATTGCCTTTCGAATTTTGACCCTCCCACACCAGATCTATACACTTTATTTCTGCACTGCCCCACCTGAGCGGAAGGAACTTGTCTATTTACCATATTCATGCCCCTCATGTTTGAAAAACTTCTATAAGATCAGTTCCCAGTCTCTGACGCACCCGGGAAGATAGTGACAGGCTATTCAGCCTATAAATGTTTCCATCTTTTCCCCTTTCAAATGTAGCATGTAGCGCTGTCTGAAGCAGTCATCTTAGCAGCTGATCTGTCGCTGACAAACGCTGCAGGAAGGCGTGATAACTTGCTGAATGTGCTGTCAAGCGAAGATTGCATAAGCAACATGAGCCATTGAACAAAACGCGCAACTGAGTTCTGAGCTATTGCTGACACCAAAGCAACTGTGTCATTCGGGAGCGAAAAGAATCCCACTGTTAGATTACAATTCAAATGCATTTGGCTTAAGGGTCGCAGCAGTTGCACAGCAGCATATCACCATGACTCCAAAGGTCTGTTAGTACCAAGGAGCACAGTGTGCGATCGTTGAAGATACGGTTATCCAGACGATATTTGTCAACACGACAAGCTGTAGCTGGGCTGGTGGCATTGCGATTGAAATTGCATGTGTCTGGACTTTGTGGACAATTTTAGATATCAGAGCAAATGGCTATCTCGAGTATGTGCGTTTGGAAAGGTAATGTGGAAGCATTGGAAAAGTTATGGAGGGGAATTACCAGTATGTTGCCTGAGAGATTTGGGGCTGTTCTCATTGGAAAGAAGAAGGCTCAGGGGGATTTGATAGAGACATGCAAGAGGATCAGGGGGTTAGATAGGGTAGACAGTGAAAGCCTTTTTCCTACGATGATGATGTCAGTTTGTATGAGAGGACTTAACTCCAAATTGAAGGCTGATAGATTTAAGATGATATCAGACGCAGGTTCATTAAATAGAGAGTAGTAAGTGCATGGAATGCCCTACCTGCCAATGTAGTTAACTCAGCCACATTAGGGAGATTGAAACAATCCTTGGATAAGCACATGGATGATGATGGAATAGTGTAGGGAGATGAGCTGAGAATAGTTCATAGGTCGGCGCAACATTGAGGGCCGAAAGGCCTGTTCTGCATTGCATTGTTCTATGTTCTATGTTCTGGAATAGGGCCCCTCAAATATCAACAAGGCGGCCATTGTGTGGCGTTGCTGGCGATGGAGGAAATAATAAACGAGTGTTTTGCGTCAGTGTTTACTGTGGAATAGGACATGGAAGATATAGAATGGAGGGAAATAGATGGTCACACCTTGAAAAAGATCCATATGAGAGGAGGAAGTGCTGGATGTCTTCACACATATGAAACTGGATAAATTCCAGGGTCCTGATCAGGTGTACCCGAGAACTCTGTGGGAAGCTAGGGAAGTGATTGTTGTGCCCTTACTGAGATATTTGTATCATCAACAGTCACAAGTGAAATGCTGGAAGACTGAAGGTTGGCAAACGTAGTGTCACTGTTTTAGTATGGTGTTCAGTACAAACCAGGGAACTATAGACCAGGGGGCCTGATGTCTAAGACAAGAGTAAAGGAGAACAGTTCTGAAAAATATTTTCACACTTAGAATAAACTATCGTGATGCAGCATTGGTTGAAATAGTTTCTAATCTAGGGATAGAACTCATCGTGTTTGAGTGGACAGTGTTATTGCTGTAAAATTCCAGATTCTGTGTTTTTTCTTATTTCATTATGATGTACTGAGCAATAACATTCCTTGATAATTGGCATTAAGCTTGTTATTGTAATTAAATTGTTCATTGACAGAAAATTGGAAAACAGCAAAAAAAATGCTGTGAAATAGAGTCAATGTGTAACACCGATCTCCCCAAGGAGCTTCCACACAGTAATAAGGCAGCATTTCAGGGAATGCATCAGCTCCGAGTTTCAAACAAGGAGCTTGCCAGTTGCCTGAAGGGACTGATCATCTCGCATGGAAGAAATGTTTCGGCCAATTGATCACCTGGTCTTCTACACCACCCTTGCCTTTGCTGGCATTCCTGGTATGGCTTCATGACAATTTAATTTGTTTAAATCTGCTGCAGATATGCTCTCCACTTTTTGCTATTGAAGAATAACATCTCCAATTCACGACTGGTTAGCCTTATCCATACACCAGAACAGTGATAGCAATTCACTGAGCTGCATTCTTGGTACAATTCTCCACTGACAGAGATGCCCAACTCCACTGCTGCTGCAGCATTTTCTGATGTCAGTCTTCTATCAACTGTTCCACTTTCACATGATTTGAAGTTATGCGGAGCGATCAGGCAGGTGAGTTCTGAAGAAGGGTCACTGGACTGGAAACATTAACTCAGCTTTCTCTCATATAGATGTTGTCAGACCCATTGTGAAATTTCTGCTTTTGTTGTACAAATGGAGACTGATTCCGCTAGAAATTTGAAGTTTAAGGGATGATCTGAACGAAATCCTTCAAAATATTAATGGGAAAAGATAGGCAAGATTAGCTATTTCCATTTCTGGTAGATTCTAGAATGAAGGAACACAATATGAATATCGGGGAGAGAAAGTTAAGGCGAGATGTTAGGAAGCACTTCTCCACACAATCGATGGGAAAGGTTTGAAACTCTCTTCCGCAAACAGCAGTGGATGCTTGATCAGTTTTGAACTTTAAATCGGTTGTCATTTTTTTCTGTAAGCAAAGGAATCGAAGGATATGTCCTGCATGGTAGTTTGCAAAGCTTTATCTCACTAACATATCTTCTGGAAAATCTTTCTTCCTCACTGTCTTTGGTCAAATAATTCCAGTCTTGAGAGGTTTCCCTCCTCCACCCTGCATGTTGAGATGCTTGTCATGTACAGATGTGTAGATTTACAGTGTAAATTTATCTGCAGTCCTAACACGCACAAATTGTCCTTAAGAGACCGTGCATGCTGTGGAATTAGATTAGATTAGATTACGTTACAGTGTGGAAACAGGCCCTTCGGCCCAACAAGTCCACACCGACCCGCCGAAGCGTAACCCACCCCTACCCCTACCCCTACCCCTACATTTACTCCTTACCTAACACTACGGACAATTTAGCATGGCCAATTCACCTGACCTGCACATCTTTGGACTGTGGGAGGAAACCGGAGCACCCGGAGGAAACCCACCCAGACACGGGGAGAACGTGCAAACTCCACACAGTCAGTCGCCTGAGGCGGGAATTGAACCCGGGTCACAAAGGAATGTTGTCCTTTGTGTCTTGTTTTAAACCTTGTGCAGTTTTTGACAATCATTTTTTCCTGATCCTGTTGTGACTCTGATCAGAATTTCATTCAGTGATAAGAGCGGGAAATAACCCAATCAAAGGAGGCTTGATTTTGCTTTATTGATAGTCCAATCACCAGCCCTATGAGTGAGTTGGGAGTGAGTTTTCTAATGGGGTTCTACTCTTGCCAGAGTTGGAGCTGAGAACTTAAAGAGTCTAATCCAATCATTCAAATAGTTACTTGGAATTCCTTTTGCTCTCCCAGCATGCGCTCAACTTCTGTCAAATCTCCATAATCTCTGAAACGACTGGGCTGGAGGACCATCTGAGTCGGCTGCAAAGCCCTTAGACTTCAAACCCACTCAACACCAACCACTTTCACTCACACAGTGCACTGGGTTTCGGTGGTAAAATCATATTGTTTTTCTTTGGAACAGGCGAAGTCGTTTCTACTCAATCATTCATTGGTTCTTTTCCCATTTGTCTACCACAGTTAATTTGCTGGTGATTGTTATCCTTTCCCGGGGAAATTGCGGAGTTTCTCGTTCCACTACTCGTTACCTGGTGCTTATGGCAGTTGCCGATCTGATGGTCATTATCGCTGGTGTTATACTGAGGAGATTTACCTATTATTATTACCCACTCTGTTTTTTGGCCATCCCTCCTGTGTGTAGCGTTGCCAGGGTCTTAACTCTTGCTGCTACCGATTGTTCTGTCTGGTTCACCGTCACTTTCTCCTTTGACAGATTTGTAACAATTTGTTGTCAGAAGCTGAGAACAAAATATTGCACTGAGAAAACTGCGACTGTGGTTCTAACAACAACATGCACCCTGCTCGTTTTGACAAATATCCCCATCTATTTTACAATTGAGCCTCGGTGGATTATCAATAATGTGCCATTCTACTGTAAGACAAAGTCAAGCTACTATACTGAGACTTGGTGGGTGGCATTCGATTGGCTTGATACGGTTTTAACCCCTTTACTGCCATTCGTTTTAATTCTGTTGCTCAATGCTCTAACAGTCAGACACATTTTAATAACCAGTCAAGTCCGAAAGGGGTTAAAGTGTCAGATCAAAGGAGAGAAGCGCAGAGACCCAGAGATGGAGAGCAGAAAGAAATCTATGATTTTGCTCTTCGCCATATCTGGGAGCTTCATCCTCCTGTGGTTAATCACTGTTGTAGATTTCTTATATTATGTCATTCAAGGAATCCATCCTGATGATTACTCGCCTTTTCTATTTCACTTGAGGAAAGTTGGTTTCATGTTGCGGAATCTAACTTGCTGCACAAACACATTTATTTATGTAGTTACATTGTCTAGATTCAGAGCAAAGATCAGTAACACCGTAAAGTACCTGATTACGCGAATTCCTTGTGTTATGAATAAATAAAACTCATCAAGCAAACGCACAGGAGGGTCCTTTTGTTTACGAACGGAAAAATGATTTTTAGAAGTTCACTTATTGGATATGGGCATCGCTGGCTGGGTTAATGTTTATTACCCTTCCCTAGCTCCCCGCTGGGAAGTTGTTTGTGAGCTGCCTTCTTGAACTGCTGCGCATATGTTATATGTCAACCCACATAATTACTAGGGAGGGTAGTCAGGGTATTTAACCCAATTTTATGAAACAAACCGTGCTATATTTGCAAATCAGGAATGAGAGAAGCTTGGAGGGGAACTTGATGGGGTGGTGTTCCCATGTATCTACTGGCCTTTTACTTCTGGATAGAAGTGGTCAGTTGCTGTCTGAGGATTTGTGGTGAACCTCTACCGTGCACCTTGTAGATGGTACACACCGCTCCTCCTGAGAATTGGTTGTGGAGGCACTCGATGCTTGTGGATGTGGTGTGAAAGAAGCAGTTTACTTTGTCCTGGAAGGTATCGAGAATCTTGAATGTTTGTTGGAGCTAGATCCATCCAGGCAAGTGGGAAGTATTCCATCACACTTCTGACGGAGTGTCATCATACCAATGCAGGCAAAGCGTGGAGCTGAGAACGTGCTGATACCCTATTGTAGCACAACGCAAATGAATTGGCCAGGCAAATAGTATTTCTTCCTGGGCAATTCTTTCAGCTTAGAACCGTCTGTAACCTTCCATCAAAATTACCTTATTCAGTGGGTTCTAATGAAACTAAACAGAATGGTTTAAACAGAAAATGTTTCACTATTAAATACATGATCTCACTGTTCAGTGACAGTTCAACACACCCCATACAAATTCACAGAGAGCTGTGAACTGTTTCGACGTGTGAAATTGCAGCATGCTATCACAAATCGTTATCAGGACCCAACCACCAAAGGAATGATTACAAATGCCTCGGCTCCCTTTTTTTCAACGTCAAGCTTTTTCAGTTCCAATGGGCTGCTACTCCAATGTGGTCTAATCAGAAATTTTCTGTCCGCGGGAGCAGAGTCGAAACAGTGCAACAAAGTTTCCTCTCTGCTGGCCTTCCCACGCCATTGCATGGAGTTGGTGGCGGGTGAAAACACTGAAGGATTCAGTCAGAGAGGAATGATTTGGAGGTGCCAGTGTTGGACAAGGTTGGACAAAGTTAAAAATCACGCATCGCCTTGTCATAGTCCAACAAGTTTATTTAGAAGCCCTAGCTTACAAGGCTTTGCCTCCTCATCAGGTGGCTGTGGAACATAATCGTACAACAGAGAATTTACACCAAAAGTGTGACAGGGCAATGACAACTTTAGTTGTTTAAACAAAAAATCACACACAGCAGGTTATATTTCTTAAACAAATTTGAATTACGCCTATCATCTTTTGAAATGGGATGTGATGGTTTAGGTTCTTTAATATGTAAATATCAGAATTGCATTCTCAAGGTGGTGTCAGCTTAACTAATAATAGAACATATGACATAGAACATAGAAATACAGCACAGAACAGGCCCTTCGGCCCACGATGTTCTGTTGAGGCTTATTCCTAATCTAAAATAAAATAACCTCACCTACGCACTTCTTAATTTATCGCTGTCCATGTGCGTGTCCAGCAGTCACTTAAATGTGCCTAATGACTCTGCTTCCACCACCGCCACTCGCAATGCCGTCCATGTGCTCATAACTCTCTGTGTGAAGAAACTATCTCTTAAGTCTCCTCTGTAACTTCCTCCTAATACCTGAAAACTATGACTCCTCGTGCAGCCAATCATGACCTGGGGAAAAGTGTCTGGCTTTCATCTCGATGTTTGCCTCTTCAGAGAGAATTGTCCGAGCTTTATCAATCTCTCTTCATAAGACAAGCCTTCCATCCAGACAGTATCCTGGTAAACCTTCTTTTCACCCTCCCCAAAGCCTCCGTATCTTTCCTATAATAGAGCGACGAGAACTGGACACAATATTCCAAGTGTGGTCTCACCAGGGCTTTGCTGAATTGCCTCAAAACCTCGTGGCTTTTAAACTCAATCCCCCGTTAAAGAAAGCCAAAACAGCATATCCTTTCTGAACAACCCTATCCACTTGCGTGGCAACTTTGAGGGTTGTCTGCATTTGAACACCAAGACCCCGCTGTCCCTCCACACTGCCAAGAATCCTGTTTTTAATAATATCTTCTGCATTCATGTTCGACCTTCCAAAATGCACCACTTCGTATTTATCCCGGTCGAACTCCATCTACCATTTCACAGCCCAACTCTGCATCTTGTCAATGTCACGCCGCAGCCTACAATAGCCCAGGATATTATCAACGGCACCTCCAACCATTGTATCATCGGCAAATTTAATTACCCACCCCTCAACCTCCTCATCCATGTCATTTATAAAATGTACCAAGCGCAGAGGCCCAAAAACACAGCTCTGCGGGACACTATTCGCCACTGACCTCCAGGCAGAATACTTTGAATCGACAACTACTCTCTGCCTTCTGCCAGCCAAGCAATTCTGAATCCAGGGAGCCAAGCCTCCCTGTATCTCATACCTGCTGTCTTGAGGAATGAGCTGACCATTGGGAACCTTAACAAATGCCTTGCTGAAGTCCATGTAGACTACATCCACTGCTCGACCTTCGTCAGCCGGTCTCGTCACCTCCTCAAATAACTCAACGAGCTTTGTGAGGCATGACCTGCTTCTCACAAAGCTATGCTAACTGCCTTTAATCACGCTATGCTTTTCCAAATAGTCATAAATCCTATCCCTCAAAATTATTTCTAAAGCCTTGCTGACCACAGGCATAAGACTGACTGCTCTGTAATTGCCAGAGCTTTCCCCATTACCCATCTTGAAAAGAGGAACAACAAGCGCCTCCCTCCAATCCTCTGGTATGACTCCCGTGGAGAGCGAGGAGGGAAAGGTCTTCGTAAGCAGGTTAGCAACCTCCTATTTCTCTTACCAGATCAACCTAGGAGAAATCTGGTCTGGCCCTGGAGGCTTATTAATCTCAATGTTTGCCAAAATTTCCAGCACATCAACTTTCTCAATCTCTATCTGTTCAAGCGTATTTCCCAGCTCCTCAAAGTTCTCATTCAGGCCCCTTTCCTTCGTGAAAACGGAAGCAAAAAAACTCATGTAGGGTTTCCCCTATCTGCTCAGACACCACGCACACAAGTTCTCCATGCTATCCCTGACCGCCTCTACCTTCTTCTTGATCCTTCTTGTATTCCTGATGGATGAGCCTTTTCCATGCCAACGCACCCCAGCTCTCCTCATTCCATTTCTGAGCTCTTTTCTACAGCTTGTAATCCTCTGAAGCTGTGCAAGATAAGATTTGTAGCTCGGGTGCTCTTTGCTGTGGTTCCGTTCGCCGAGCTGGAAATGTTTGTTGCATACGTTTCCTCCCCTGTCTAGGTGACATCCTCAGTGCTTGGGAGCCTCCTGTGAAGCGCTTCTGTGGTGTTTCCTCCGGCATTTATAGTGGCCTGTCCCTGCCGCTTCCGGTTGTCAGTTTCAGCTGTCTGCTGTAGTGGCCGGAATATTGGGTCCAGGTCGATGTGTTTGTTGATGGAGTTTGTGGATGAGTGCCATGCTTCTAGGAATTCCCTGGCTGTTCTTTGTTTGGCTTGCCCTATCATGGTAGTGTTGTCTGATTCGAATTCATGTTGCTTGTCGTCTGCGTGTGTGAATGAATTCGACTGGGACAAGAGTACCATGAAAGGGCAAGCCAAACAAAGAACACCTAGACAGGGGATGAAACATTTACAACAAAAATTTCCAGCTCGGCGAACAGAACCACAGCTGTGCTGGATCCTTGCTTCCTCCACCTTACGTAAGCTGTCTTCTTTCTTTTGTTGAGAATCACCTTTGTTCTCGTCATTCAACGCTCCTTAATCTTACTCCTTCTTGAATGTTTCAGAGGAATAAATTTATGCATCACTCGCACCAACTGCACCTTAAACTTTCTCCACATGTCTGTTGTGCCCTTTCTGTGCAACAATTGCACACAATCTGCATTCGCAACTCCTGTCTGATAGCGTCATAATTTCCTTTTCCCCAATTAAATATCTTCCCATGGTAACAGCTCCTTTCCCCTTCCGTGGCTATGGTAAATCTGAGGCAGTTGTGATCACTGTCACCAAAGTCTTCTCCATTGCTCATTGTCGTGCACCAAATCCAAAATAGCCTCTCCCCTTGTCGGCCTGTCAATATACTGAGGAAGGAAACCTTCCTGAACACAGACAAAAAACGGCTCCATTCAATCCATCTGAATGAAGGAGGTTCCAGTCAATATTGGGAAAGTTGAAGTTGCCCATAACAACAACTCTGCTCCATCTGCATTTTTCCAACATCTGCCGACCTTTGAGTTCTTTGATCTCCCTCCTGCAATTTGGGGGTCTACAAAAAAATACAATGAGGTAGCTGCTAATTTGCTGTTCCTAACTTCCACCCATACTGACTCAGCAGACAAGCCTTCCTCGACAATCTTCATTTCAGTAGCTGTGACGTATTCACTGATTAGCAATGCTGCACCCTCTCCACTTTTTCCACTCTCCCTGTTCTTTTTAAAAGTTCTAAATCCTGGAATATGTAGTTTTCATTCCTACCTCTGTGTAACACATGTCTCCGTTATGGCCATAACATCATAGTCCCAAGTACTGATCCATGCTATCAGTTGATCAATCTTATTTCTGACACTCTTTGCGTTAAAGCAGTCACACTTTAACCGATCCGTTTGTTTCATTGCATGAAAAACCTTCCCGATAGATTCACTACATCGTGTCACTGCCTCATCTACAATACCTCCCTCTCAGATATGTAACTCTGGTTCCCAGTCCCCTCCTGAACTACAAGAGCAAATCACCTACACAGGAGATGTGTGCCCCTCCAGTTCAGCTGCAACTCGTCTTTCAGGTTCATGTCGCACCTTGATGAGAAGGCAACCCAATGGTCGAAATACCTGAAGATCTCTCTGCTCATCGACACTACCAAAAATCTTACGATTACTGCAGTACTTTTTATTCTGAGTACTCAATCCAAACTAAATCACTTCACACGTTTCCCCGTTAACTTCCATTTGCCACCATTCAACCCGTTTCTGCAGGTTCTGTACGTCCCTCTGTAACCCAGAACATTCTTCTGTACTATCCACAACTCTACTAACTTTAAATCTGCAAATTTAGTATCCTATCCATTTAGACTCTACTCAAGTCGTTCATGAAGATAACAAACATCAGTGAACCCAAAACAGGTACTTGAGGTACACCACGAATAACTGAATTCCGGGATGAACATTTCGCATCCACCACCACTCTCTATCTTCTTTCAGCTTGCCGATGTCTGACCCAAACCGCTAAATCACACTCAATCCAATGCCACCAAATTTTGTACAAATGCCTACCGTGTGGACCTTACCAACACCTTCCTGAAATCCATATACACCACATCAACCGCTTTACCCTCATCTACCGGTTGGTCACCTTCTCAATGCACTCAATAAAGTTTGTGAGGCACGATCGATATTTCACAAAATCGTGTTGACTGTCCTGAGTCAACTTACTCCTTTCAAGATGATTATAAATCCTGTCTGTTTGAACCGTTTCCAACACTTTACCATAACAGAAGTGAGGCTTAGTGGTCTATCAAAACCAGCATTTTCTCTACTCCCCTTCTGGTACAAGGGGACAACAATTGCTATCCTTCAGTCTTCTGCACTGTTCCTGCAGACAATGACGACATAAATTTCAATACCAAAAGCTCTGTGGTCTCCTCCCTTATTTCTCAGAGAATCCGAGGGCAATTCCCAAATGGGCTCAGTGGGCTTATCTATTTTCACACTTTCCAGAGTTGCTAACATCTCCTCCTTGTGGAACTCAATCCCATCCAGTCTAGTAGCCTGTATCTCAGTATTCTCCTCGACAACATTATTCTTTTCCAGTGTGAATGCTGATGAAAATTATTCATTTAGCTAATCCACTGTCTCCTCTGACTTGACACATAATTTCCCACGATTACCCTTGATTGGCTCTAAACTTACTCTGGTCATTCTTTTATTCCTGATATACACCAAGAAACATTGAGGGATTTCCTCGATCCTACCTGCTAACAACTTCTCAAGTTCCCCAAACCCCCTGACTCTTCATAGCTCTCTCTTTAGGTCTTTTCTGGCTAACATGTAACTCTCAAGCGCAGTAACCTAGCCTCCCCGTCTCAGCCTTACATAAGCCTTCTTCTTCCTCTTTCAAGAGATTCAACTTCTTTCATGAACCACTGCTCCCTCGCTCGGCCACTTCCTCCCTGCTTGACAGGTACATATTTATTAAGGACACGCAGAAGCTGTTCCTTGAATCAGCCACAAATTTCAATTGTGCCATTCTCTAAAGTTTCCTTCCCCATTCTGTCATGCTAAATCTTGCCTAATCAGGTCATGATTGGCTTTACCCCAGTAATAACTTTTGCTCTGCTGTATATAGTTATCCCTTTCCATGACAAAGATAAACAGAACCAAACTGTGGTCACTATCAACAAAGTGCTCACCTGCCTTAAAATCTAAGACTTGGCCAGGTTTAATATCCAGTGCCAAATTCAACGTGGCGTCGCACCTTCTTGGCCTGTTACACACGGTGTCAGCAAACACACATGCATGCATTGAACAAAAATTGAACTATTTAATGTTTCGAACTATTTTATTTCCAGTCAATATTTGGAATGTTAAAGACACCCATCACAACTACCCTGTTACTCTCGTCCGTATCCAGAATTATTTTTGCTATCCTCCCCTCTACATCTCTGGAACTATTCGGAGGTCCATAGAAAACCTCCAACAGGGTGAATGCTTCTTTCTTGTTTCTAACCTTAGCAAATACTCCCTCAGTAGATGATTCCTCAAACATTCTCTGTATTAATGCAATGCTGTTCTTGACTAACAATGCCACCCCCGCCCCCTTTTACCATCTTCTTTGTTCTTTACAAAACATCGAAACTCTGGAATCTGTTACAGCCATTCCTGTCCCTCTTCTATCCATATTTCTGCAATGGCCACAACATCAAAGTCCCAGTTGAATACCTATACTACCTGTTTACCCACCTTATCCAGAATGCCCCTGACGCTGGCGTAGACACACTTTAAACCACTTTCCTTCTTGCCGGTGCACACTTGCAACCTTGAAACCATATTTCTCACATCACTGAAATCATATTTCTCACATCATTTAAAATGGATGGGGAGCGGGGGGAAGAGGAGGGGGTGTAGCACTACTAATCAGAGAGGGTATCACAGCTACAGAAGCTTCCATTGTCGAGGAAGATCTGCCTACCGAGTCAGTATGGGTGGAAATTAGGATCAGCAAGGGAGCAGTCCCCTCGTTAGGGGTTTACTACAGGCCCCCCAATCGCAGCAGGGAGATGGAAGAAAGCATAAGTCGGTAGATTTTGGAAAAGTGTGGACGTAGTAGGGTTGTTGTAATGGGTGACTTTAACTTTCCCAATATTGATTGGAACCTCCTTCGAGCAGAAGATTTGAATGGTGCTGTTTTTGTAAGGTGTGTTCAGGAGGGTTTCTGAAACCAGCACGTTGAAAGGCCGATGAGGGGAGAGGCCATTCTAGACTTGGTGCTCGGAAACGAGCCGGGGCAGGTATCAGATCTTGTGGTGGGAGAGCATTTTGGAGATAGTGTCCACAACTGCTATGGAGAGGGAGAGGATTAGGCAAAATAGGAGGATATTTAATTGGGGAAGAGGAAACTATGATGCGATTAGACATGAATTAGGAAGCATGGATTGGGAGAAATTGTTCCATGGTAAAGGCACTATAGACATGTGGAGACTGTTTAAGGAACAGTTGTTGCAAGTGATGAATAAATATGCCCCTCTGAGACAGGCAAGAAGGGGTAAGACAAAGGAACCTTGGATGACGAGAGCGGTGGAGCTTCTCGTCAAAAGGAAAAAGGTAGCTTACATAAGGTGGAGGAAGCTAGGATCAAGCTCAGCTCTAGAGGATTGCAGGCATGCGAGGAAGCAGCTCAAAAATTGTCTGAGGAGAGCCAGGAGGTGGCACGAGAAAGGCTTAGCAGAACGGATTAGGGAGAACACAAAGGGATTTTACACTTATGTGAGGAATAAGAGAATGGTCAAAGAAAGAGTAGGGCCGATCAGGGATAGCATAGGGAATTTGTGTGTGGAGTCTGAGGAGGTAAGGGAAGCCCTAAATGAGTTTTTTGCTTCAGTCTTTACGAAAGAAACGAACTTTGTAGTGAATGAAACCTTTGAAGAGCAGGTGTGCATGTTGGAATGGATAGAGACAAAGGAATCTGATGTGCTGAAAATCTTGTCAAACATTAAGATTGACAAGCCGCCAGGCCCGGACAAGATATGTACTCGGCTGCTTTTGGAAACTAGAAATGCAATTGCTTCGCCACTTGCGAAGATCTTTGCATCCTCGCTCTCCACTGGAGTTGTACCTGAGACTGGCGAGAGCCAAATGTAATTCCTCTCTTCAAGAAAGGAAATAGGGAAACCCCCGGCAATTACAGACCAGTAAGTCTCACGTCTGTCGTCTGCAAGGTGTTAGAAAGGATTCTGAGGGATAGGATTTATAACCATCTGGAAGAGCATGGCTTGATTAAATGCAGTCAACACGACATTGTGAGGGGCAGGTCTTGCCTAACAAACCTTATCGAGTTCTTTGAGGATGTGACTAGAAAAGATGATGAGGGTCGAGCTGTGGATGTGGTGTCTATGGACTTCAGCAAGGCATTTGATAAGGTTCCCCATGGTAGGCTCATTCAGAAGGTCAGGTGGAATGAGATACAGGGGAACTTAGCTGTCTGGATACAGAATTGGCTGGCCAACAGAAGACAGCGAGTGGTTGTAGAAGAAAAATATTCTGCCTGGAAGTCTGTTGTGAGTGGTGTTCCACAGGGCTCTGTCCTTGGGCCTCTACTGTTTGTAATTTTTATTAATGACTTGGATGAGGGGATTGAAGGATGGGTCAGCAAGTTTGCAGACTACACAAAGGTTGGAGGTGTCTTTGACAGTATAGAGGGCTTTTGCAGGCTGCAGCGGGACATTGACAGGATGCAGAGATTGGCTGAGAGGTGGTAGATGGAGTTCAACCTGGATAAATGCGAGGTGATGCATTTTGGAAGGTCGAATTAGAAAGGTGAGTACAGGATTAAGGATAGGATTCTTGGCAGTGTGGAGGAACAGAGGGATCTTGGTGTGCAAGTACATAGAATCCTTAAAATGGTCACATAAGTGGACAGGGTTGTTAAGAAAGCAGATGGTTTTGGCTTTCATTAACATGGGGATTGAGTTTAAGAGTCGTGAGATCTTGTTGCAGCTCCAAAAAACTTTGGCTAGACCACACTTGGAATACTGCGTCCAGTTCTGGTCGAGCTAAAATAGAAAAGATGTGGATGCTTTGGAGAGGGTTCAGAGGAGGTTTGCAAGGATGCTGCCTGGACTGGAGGGCTTATCTTATGAAGAGAGGTTGACTGAGTTCGGACTTTTTTCATTGGAGAAAAGGAGGAGGAGAGGGGACCTATTTGAGGTATACAAGATAATGAGAGGCATAGCTAGAGTCGACAGCCAGAGACTATTTCCCAGGGTAGAAATGACTAACACGAGGGGTCATAGTTTTAAGCTGGTTGGAGGAAAGTATAGAGGGGATGTCAGAGGCGGGTTCTTTACACAGAGAGTTGTGAGAGCATGGAATGCGTTGCCGGCAGGAGTTGTGGAGGCAAGATCATTGGGGACATTTAAGACACTGCTGGACATGCATATGGTCACAGACATTTGAGGGTGCATACATGAGGATCAATGGTCGGCACAACATCGTGGGCTGAAGGGCCTGTTCTATGCTGTATTGTTCCATGTTCGATGTTCTACTAATTTCAACCTCCCGGACGCTGCAAGAACAATTTACGTTACTATTTCCCTGCTGCAATACTTTAAACCCTCCCAAATAGCATGAGGTTCCTGGACATCAATATGTAAATCCCAGAATTTCTTTTAAGGCACACTCTCGAGACAACTTGAGATTTGAGATGGGAAGTGTTAATAGGGTCACGGATCAAATGCAGGCAGTTGCGAGTAGCTGAGTGAGCACCATGATACGCATGGACCAGTTTGAGCTGAAGAGCTTGTTTCATATTATATTACTCTATAACTGGATTGTGTCCTTCAGTTCACCTCTGGAATTCAACCGTTTTTTAGATTGTGAATCAAATTTGTTGCAAACTTAGGATCTGGGTGGTACTGGAAAAACCCAATGTGGCCGTGGCTGAGCGGGTTATTGCTGAGCAGACGCGGCCTTAATGGGACTGTTGATGACATCTTTCATCACGTTACTGATGATTGAAAACAGACTGATGGAGGCGAAATTGGCCAGTTGTATTTGTCCTGTGTTTTTGTGCTGAATGTCCGTCGGTGATTATCCCCACTGACGGTAGATGCCAGTACCTTACTGGTACTGAAACATCTTGGCTTGGCAGGTGTCAAGTTCCAGAGCACACGTCGTGAGTATTATTGCCAGAATGTCGGTAGCGTCCAGAACCTTTGCACTATTTGTCCATTTGTTTGTTATTATTTGAAGTGATGACGAGTCAGCGTCAGCAACCTCAGGTGGCAGAGCATAAATCTGAAGGTGTGAATTCGAGCGCCACGCTCGGTACATTCATTTTACAGCTTAGTTTTCCTAGTTGGATCCCAGCTCTCCATTCCACTAGCAATGTCACCAGCCAAAACATGCTCTCTCTTGCTCTCTATCTCTCACTCTCTCTCTGTCTCTCTCTCTGTCCCTCACCCCCTGTGTCTGGTGGTCTCTCTCTTTCTCTCTCTCTCTCTCTCTCGTTATCTCTTTCTCTCTGTCTCCTGTTTCTGAGTGAAAACTGTCCCCGCTTCACTGGAAATGCTGGAGACAAGTTTGTAGTTGTACCCGAATGTAAAATGCAAGCTATCCCCTTCAAGGGTGCAAGTTCCACTCCAAAACTGCACCAAGCAGAATGTTCAGAGTCGCAAAATGAGAATGATTACTTCACCACGCTGCCCCACTACCCCCTATATCCGCAGCTTCCCTTGCACTCAACACCTGGTCCCGAAGAAGGGTTACACCCGAAACGTCGACGTCTCCACCACCTGATGCGGCCTGGTATAGTGTGTTCTTCCAGCTTCTTGCCTGTCTATTTTGTATTCCATCTTCTGTCGTTTTTGTTTTATTGTGTCTAACGGAATTAGAATGGCCGCTTCCTGAGGGGGACTAACAGTGACGGCTGCATCCCAAATGGAGCTGAACTAGAATTAACTGATTCAGAAGGTTCCGATACAAAGCTACGGGAACTCCCCCCGAACGTGACGCAGTTCACACGGAAAGTAGTCTTCTTTTGTGACTGTGTGGGTTTACACAATGAACAGTTTATTCTCCGAGACGGAAGGACAGTATTACGAGGTTTCAGTGTGAGGCAGAAGTGACCTGGGGATCGGGGAAATCAAACATTCCCACAGCAGAGAGAGCTGATTGATCCACAAACCCGCTCCCATCTTTTGTTTCTGATACAAAACTCGAAATTGCTGTAAATTCCCAGCAGGCCTGGCAGCATCTGGGAAAGGAAAGCAGAGTTAACATTTGGGGGCCAGTGATGTTTGTGATTTCACATCCATCTACCTCTGCCTTTCAGCACCCTCCCGATTTTGGTTGAATCTCTTGTGTCTGACACCTTCACACTGAGATTCTCTTTCATTATTTCCACTATTTACCTCATAGAAGATTTTAAAATCACAAGGGTCACACGTAGAGACAATAGTCAAGGATGTTTATTTCCTCAGGCAGGTGAGTTCAAAACTAGAGAGTTTAATGTGAGAAGGGTAAAACTTAAAAGTGATACGAGGGACTTTTTTCACATGAAGTTTGTGCGTGTGTGGAATCAACTTTCAGAGGAAGTTGCAGAGTCTGGTACACTCACACCATTTCAACATTTGGATGGGTACATGGGTAGGAAGATTTGAGAGAGATTTGGGGCGAGTAATGGCAAATAGGGCTAGAAATATTTCGAATATCTGGACTGCATGGACGAATTGGACAGGAGGGCCTGTTCCTGTGCTCTGCACCTTTGTGATACTCCAACTGCTGAACACTGTCTTTAATAGATTGTTGGCAGGAGAGTTGGGCACCACGCACTGTGGTGTAATAATTTAGTGTGTTCGGCGGGTTTACCAGAAGGTCGATGTTTCCAAACTTCCCAAAACTGAAGGCTTTCCTGACTTTTGCTGCTAGAAGACCATTCTCCTTGCACATTGTCAACGTCTCAGTGAAAACTTTTGACTGCAGAAAATAACTCTGACCCAAGTGTGAATGCTGTCTGTGAGACAGTTCGAGTGGTCTGGGTTACCAGCTGCTCAGACAAATGCCAGAGAGCCAATTCCAAACCATGCTTCCAAACATGCTGAAAGTGTTGAAGTAACATCAGAAAGAATATAATAACAGTGAACCAGTAAAAGTGAAGATTATCAATTCCAGTCTCGATTAGATTAGATCAACAATGTGCTGGTGTTTCCTTAGGATCGAGAAGACAAGTCACCAGCCTCCCTCACCAGGACAGAAATGGAGGAATTGAGAGAAATTTAACAAAGTTTCACATCACAATTGCCCTCCCTTCCACTACAGTACCAAATAACAACGAATAGATTCCATCATGATTTGGTTTCACAACAGAGGTGAAATAATGATCTCCATTCACTTTCAAAGATACTGGTGAACATAGAACATATAACATTACTGCGCAGTACAGGCCATTTGGCCCTCGAAGTTGCGCCGCCCTGTCATACTAATCTGAAGCCCATCCCACCTGTACTATTCCATGTACGTCAATATGACTGTCCAATGACGACCTAAATGCACTTAAACTTGCTGAATCTACCACCAATGCAGGCAAAGCATTCCATACCCTTACTACTCTGTGAGATAAGAAACTATCTCTGATATCTGTTTTATACCGATCTCCCCTCACTTTAATGTTGTGTCCCCTCTTGTTTGCCGTCCCCATACTTAGAAAAAGGCTCTCCCTGTCCAACCAATCTAACCCTTTCATTATCTTTTAAGTTGCCTCGCAACCTTCTTCTCCCTAACGAGAACAGCCTCAAGGCCCTCAGCCATTCCTTGACCCACCTTGACTGGAATATGAAACAGCAGCGCAGCCTGCATGTGCCCGGGATTATGCCAGGGGACTTTTCGAGTAGGAGGTGAAAGTGAAAACCATAGCACCAGGGGAACACAGCGTGGATACTGACTGGTTGGAGGTTCTGTGCTCTCCCACTGCACCGAATGGTTTGGAGGTAATGATTATGTTTTGCTGCATTGAACTTCAACACAGCGCCCCCACTTCCTCACGTTGCCATAATAATCAGTCAGCACAAGTGGGACTCAAGGCCCTGTTTTCTTTGAAACTGGAACCTGACCTCAGCGCCTGAGAGTGCTCAGCCAGGCTACCAAACACGCAAAGCTCACAAAGCTAAGCAGGTCGGCACCCAGATGATACCCTCACCATCCGGTCATTTCAAGCGCCTGTTCAGCAAAATTAGCGGTTCAAAGGAGTTCCTCCGCCTCAAATCTAAGTTAGCAGCAGAATCCGAGAAGGAGAGCTCATATTTCGAGGTTGTTGGATACGGTGCTGGTACAAATTGATATTTTCCAGATCTTTGCCCTAAACCAGGCCTTTTCCTGCGCAGCTTTCCACATCAGGGCACGATCAATTGTCACATGGCTGCCAGTTGAGTTGGAAGCCAACATGGGAACTGAAGAGAAGCGAACTCACTGAATGTTACTAAATCCCACGGTTCTGACTGAGAGATATACAAAAGGCAGTGTCTATGCGTATTGACAGAAGGTAAAAGTCATTGCAAGATCTCAAAGAACTGCAAACTGCACGTGATTGCTCTTTTATTCGAGGTGTGAAAAGCTCTCCCGTCTGAGTCACAGCTGAAAATCACACAACGCCATGTTATAGTACAACTGCCTTATTTGGAGGCACTAGCTTTCGAAGTGCTGTTCTTCATCAGGTGACAACTTCCTGATGATGAAGCAGTTGTTCGAAAGCTCGTGATCCCAAATAAAACTGTTGGACTCTAACCTGGTATTGTGTGCCTTTTAGCTTGGTGCAAGTTGGTACTGCAGATACTGGAGATTCGAGGCAAAATAAGAGTAGTGTTGGAAAAAACACAGCAAGTCAGGCAGAATCCGAGGAACAGGAAAGTAGACGTTTTGGGCCTGATGAAGGACGTTTGCCTGAAAGGTGACTTTTAAATTTGTCCAGCCCATTCCAACACTGGCATCACAGAATCACGCCTGAGTCACCTTCACGTCTCTTGTTGCTAACTGAGTCAGAAAGAAGGTATTTCACCAGAGCTTAGATTAGAGTGGTGCTGGAAAAGGACAGCAGGTCAGGCAACATCCGAAGAGCAGGGCAGCTCCTCGGATACTGCCTGATCTGCTGTGCTTTTCCAGCACGACTGTAACCTAGACGATGGTTTGCAGCATCAGCATTCATGGTTTTTTTCCTCTTTCATCCGAGCTGCATGTGGTCCACTTTCTTATCCCTCTCAGTTTAGACATTTCTGCTCCTCTGTGATGTGAATGAAAATAAAATGGATATAATGTCATTCAGCAGCCTGTCTGTCATTTCTTCAGCTTCAGTTTCCACACGGCCTAGATTTCAGAGCACAAGTTAACATTAGCGACTGTATGAGAGCCCGAGTTAAGAGGTTCAACTGAGACTGTAAATCCACACATTCAGGTTGTTGACTGAATGAGCTGCAAACAAAGCCGGTGCTTAAAACTCTTGAACATGTGAACTGCTCCAAAGCATGATTGAGGATTTCTGGTTTTGATTCACACACGTTGACAAACAGCACACAGCATCCCAATGAGGCCATAGAGAGCCTACTTTGGGAATCAGTTGGAAAAGAGTGTATACCAGTAATCCAGAATTCACTGCGGGATCTCCTTATCTGTGAACTGGGCCGCTTTTGCACGGATGGGAAAATCCGGAATTACTGTTGCAGAAAAGTCAGTGCCCAGCAACTGCGCTCTTAAAATAGAATGTCCATCGGTGCAAAAAACAGTGGGACATATTCAGGACCAGCGAGGAGAGAAATTTAACAAAATTTCACTCAGCAATTAATCGGTTGTTTTCCTTGTCAGCACTGCAGCAGATATGCGCGAGCAAATTCAAAGCGAGGTTTGCTGATGAGATCAACGAGAAAGAACGCTCCCTTCACGCCAATCCCAAAAGCTACCACTATTAACAATGGAACATGTGTGTCCCTGTGGGGACTTGAGCCAGATACATTTGCGCATGAGGCAAGCGTGACGACCACTACACTGAAGTGCAACTGTACTCGCTGTCCTACCCAACTCACTGACATTTGCGGCCATTCAATGCATTAACTTTCTCTTTCAAGTAGATCATTGTAATTCAGCATTATTGAAAAATTAAAGAACATCACGTGAAATTGCTCAGGAAATGTTAGCAGGGATGTTGTCAGGTTTGCACGGTTTAGCCTGTTGGCGAGGCTGAATAGAACAAAGAACAAACAACAAATAACCTTACCCCAGTGGAAGAGGCCTTTCGGCCTTCAAAGCCTGTGCCAATCCAGATCCTCTATCTAAACCTGCTGCCTATTTTCTAACGGTCTGTATCCCTTTGCTACCTGTTTATTCATGTGTCTGCCCAGATGAATACTAAATGATGTTATTGTTCCCACCCTTACCAGCTCCGCCGGCAACGCGGTTCAGGCACCCACCACCCTCTGTCTGAAGAAAGTACCAAACATATCTCCCTTAATCATTCCATCCTCCACCCCTCACGTTGAATGCGTGACTCTTAGTAATTGAGTTTCCCACTCTGGGAAAAAAGGCTTCTTGCTATCTTCCCTGCAAACCTCTCATGAGTTTGTAGACCTTTATCAGGTCCTTCCCCAACCTCCGGCTTTTTAATGAAAAAGATCTTAATCTACTCCACCTCTCCTCATCGCTAGTGTCCTCCATGCCAGGCAACACCCTGGTAAACCTCCTCTGCATCCTCTTCAAAGCTTACCCGTCCTTTTTGGCAATGTGACAATCAGAACTGTATACAAAGTTCCAAATGTGGCTGAACCAAAGTCTTATACAACTGTAACATGAACCGTCAACTCTTGTACTCAATGCTCCGTCCAATGAAGGAGTTTATGCCGTATGTCTTCTTGACCACTCTGCTGACTTGCGTCGCCACCTTCGTGGAACAATGGACATAAACACCCAGATCTCTCTGTCCACCAATTTTCCCCAGGGCAATTCGTTTTTCAGAACAATTCGCTCTTGAATCGGATCTTCCAAATGCTTCACCTTGCATTTGCATGGATTGAACTCCAACTGCCATTTCTCTGCCCAGCTTTCCAACATATGTTTATTTTACTGTATTCTCTGACAGTCCCAATCAATATCTGCTACTCCAGCAACCTTAGTGTTATCTGTAAACTTGCTAATGGGGCATCTATACCTTCCTCGAAGTTACTTTTATATATCACAAAGAACAGTGGACCCAATACGGATCCCTGTGGAACCACTGTCACATATCTCCATTTTGAGAAAGTCCCTTCCAACTACCACTTTCTGTCTCCTGTTGCCCAGCCAGTTCTCTACCGATCTAGTTCAAGCACCCTGGACTCAATGTGACTTCACATTCTCCATCTGCGTACTTTATCAAAAGCCTGGCTAAAGTCCATGTCCATGGCATCTGGATCCTTTCCCTAATCATTCAACTTTGTCACCTTTACAAAAAATTCTATTCAGTTTGTAAGACATGACCTTTCCTGCACAAAACCATGTTGCCTCTCACTGATTAGCCCATTTTCTTCCAAATGGAAATATTTCATAATCCTCAGTATCTTCTCCAGTAGCTTCCCTGTCACTGACAAAAGGATCACAGGTCTGCAATTGCTGGAGTATTCCTTCTATCCTTCTTAAACAAGGGGACACCATTAGCAATTCTCCAACGCTACAGGTCCACACCCGTGTTCAATGATGTTGGAAAGGTATTTGTTAAAACCTCGGTTATCTTCTCTCTCACTTTTCTCAGAAACCTGAGATAGATCCGATCCAGACCTGGAGACTAACCCACCTTTATGCCTTTTGGAATAACCAACACTTCCTCCCTCCTTATGCCAGCTTGACCTAGAGTAATAAAACATTTATCCCTAACATTAACATCCACCATTTCCCTATCCTTCGGCCTCTTAACTCATCGTTTCAGATTGGGAATACATTCCTCATGTTCTTTCAAAAGTTCGTCTGTCTTCAGTCACCTGGACCTTAAGTACGCATCCCTTTTCCTCTTAGCTAGACTGGCATTTCACCTGGCATCCATGGCTCCCTTGTCTTGCCATTTCTATCCCTCATTTTCCAGGAACATCCTCTCTCCTGAACGCTAATCAACCTTTCTTTAAAAACCACCCACATATTGAATATGGATATACGTTCTAACACCTGTTCCCAATCTGCATTCCCCAGCTCCAGTCTAATGGTGATATAGTTGGCCTTCCACCAATTTAGTCCTCTTCCTTTAGGACCACTCTTGTCTTTCGTGAGAAGTCGACCGAATCTGTCGCATTTACTCTCAATGAAACTGCTTCTGCATTTTTATTTTTGACCTTTTCATCTGCAGAGTAGTTTATACTTGCATTCGAGCATTCACAGAGTTCAAAAAGACATTTCAGCCCATCATGCAGTGCGGCTCATCAGGCATCCATCTAGACTAGTCCCAGCTACCAGCTTTGACACATAACCTTGTGTGTTTTGATACTCCCAGTGAAAATGTCAATGCGATTCTCCTTGTGATCTTAAATGACACAGAAATTGGACCGACGTTTGGCCTGTTCACACTGTGTTTTAACCACATTGACGAACACATCTCCTTTTTCACCCACAGAGGGAAATAAACAGACACATTCCCTATGAGGGTCAAAGGTTTCAGGATTATATCCGCTCTTTGTGCTTCACTTGTGCCCTTTGTCTTCACACACAAGGTTCTCTGACAAAAGGCAGCTTTAGGTGGAACACAAGCCAGTTGCACAGTCAATGAGAGACGTTGAGGTGAGCTGGAATTGAAAATGTGCAATGGGTCCAGGTGCAACTTTCAAATTCAAAAGCACAGTGATCCAATCGCTGCAGCTCCTCAGAACCTGACATAACATGACCTGTCACAAACCTCTCTGACAATAAGCTGCAATGGACGCAAAGGCAACATTCAAATTCAAAAACACTTGGATGGAATCCGTGCAGCTCCTCAGGACCAGGCAAATCAGGACGTGTCATACACCTCTCTGGCAATGAACTGAAATGGACTCAAATGTAATTTTCAAATTCGAAAAAAAAAATCCCCACTGATCCCATTCCTACAGGTCCTCAGAACCTGACATAACAGGACCTACCATCCACTTGTCTGGCAATGAAATGCAATATCCCCAAATGCAACTTCAAATTTCAAAAGCACGACAATAAATCCCTGCACCCTGGCGAATACAGACAAGGTAAGGGCATGCAACTGGATAAAAACAATGACTGCAGATGCTGGAAACCAGACGGTAGATCAGAGTGGTGCTGGAAAAGCACAACAGTTCAGGAAGCATCCGAGGAGCATAAAATCGTTTCGGGCAAAAGACCTTCATCAGGAATACAGGCAGAGTGCCTGAAGGGGTGGAGAGATGAAACATGCCACAGGGAACCCACAGAACTCGAGCTTGATAAGACTCGAGCCGACAACTTCCTGATCCGAAGTGCAGAACGCGTTATCCATTACGCCAATAGATCAATGAACGTGCCCACAGCTTGTCAACATGGAATGTAAACACGGACATTGCGGAGAGAAAGCATTCACAAGGTGAACAACCAGCTGAGATAATCCCCGTCACTGCTTCACTTGGAAATCCGCACTTTGTGAAGCAGTGCCTTTCAGTGGAAAAGGAAAGACATCTGTTCACAGGTGCCTACTTCGGGGTCGCCTGCTCCTCTACTGGACGTTTCCAGCGTTTTACTCACAGTCACGGCGCGATTTCATGATCTACTCCAGTGAAATGTACTTTCATACTTGGCGTTATGGTCTCTTCCAGTCAAAGCCGTGAAGAAATTCCGTGAGAAAGATCCAGTTATTTCTAGCCCCTGGATCTAGAATCAGACGAGTTGAATGACCCATTTATAGATGCGGACACGTCACTACAACCTATCGCCTGAGAACGAGCCCATGTTATCATCCGCCTGTTCTGTACCTTCCTTCAGTGCTACTCCTGAACAACATCAATTTATTAATGCTTCACTTTCTTCACATTGAAACCCAGGGCGATAACATGAACTGTTTGGAAACTTGGAGAGAGAAGCATTGCTGCCGAAGGTGGTTATAACCCAAAGGACAGGGACAGGGTACTCCGGTTTCATACCACAATCCAAAGATGTGCAGGTCAGGTGAATTGGCCATGCTAAATTGCCCAAGTGTTAGGTGCGATAGTCAGGGGTTAATAGAGGTAAGGGGAACGGGTTTGGGTGGGTTTCTCTTTGGAGGGGCAGTGTTGACTTGTTGGGCCGAAGGGCCTATTTCCACACGGTAGAGAATTTAATCTAAAAAAAAGACTGTGTGCAATTCAGGTCAGAAAGGTTACAGTCAGCAGCACCGGGGTGGGGGGGGGGGGGGGATCCCTGCTTAAGAGTCCGAATTTGCATCGCCCAGACTTGGATACGATTCCCAGTCAGGGAATGAAGATTTATTTCTCTTTGTGTGAATTGCCTGAATGAGAATGCATTCCTCGTTGCACAGAGAAGACGCATGTGGTTTCTGCCAGAATCAGTCCAGTGATTGTTTGCATCGATTTCGAAGGACATTGGCAGTAGATACAGGGGGAACCTATTAAAGGAAATCCCCCTCCAATCATCTCACCGTTCTGAGTTGGAAATGTGTCGATGTCCCTTCAGTGTCTCTGGTTCTAAGTCCTGGACTTCACTCCCGAGGTCCATGGCTGTACAAACGCGCTGAGGAATTCAAGTGTTCGGGAAAGTAAGGAATTACCTGCATCTCTGGGGTAATTAGGGATGGGCAGTGAGTCCTAGCCCATTGAGTGACAGCGATATCCCAGGAATGCGTTTCTAATGGTGATAGGGTCTATTTAGACACCTGCAATTGGCCGGGTTGAAGTTGAGAAGTGGAGCGGGGAAGTGAAATAAAAGTGAACCGTGTTATGGACTAGGCCAGAGCGCTCAAAACGTTCTTAAGCAGCCAGCCCAGTCCATGACTTTGCAATTTGTATCGGTAAATGTACAGTTACAATTGCCCAGATTAAGTTAGCGAAGTTAACTACCAGGTTTAAATCAGAGAATAAAATTATTCACAAAATTACACAATGAAACACGAACAACACAATTAGGAACCCCTACAGAACTCAGTCTATCCAAATTTGACCTAAGTGTGCAGTTCCGAATATACAGAACAGTCCCAATAAGCAAACCCCCTTTAAAACAGAGTACAAAAAACAGGTCAAATGCTTCCAGGTTGAGGTTAGAAGGGCAGAAGAGAGAGTTTCCACACAGCTCACTGTTGAACTTCCAACCAGTCCTGGACTGAACTGAACTGCTCAGCGAGAGGTCACCACTTCCACAGATGACATCTCAGACATGACCACTTTGGCCTGAAGTCTCATCTGTGTATATATCAACAAAAGGCTTCTCAAAACCCTTTTCATCTTTGTACTAAACCGGTTTCATCGTAAGCCTGATCTGCTTTATTATCCATCTGAAAAAAATCAAGGACAGAGTATGCTTGAGAGAAGGAATAACTTTTGGCAGAAAGGGACCAGGTTTATAACAACAGCAAAGATGTCTGGGAGGCATGAGGCAGGATGTGAGGTGGAGCTGTTGGTACAAGGCTCAGTGTCGGTGTTCTTGGGTCAGTCTTCACTGCACACTGTTTACACTGACTCAAACACCATACCTGGCCAATTCACCTCAATGACCCTGTTCCTCTTGGTGTAAGGTTCCCTGAGTGTGTATTAATATGATTAAGGGAGGCCAATAAGTTGAACACATCCTCTTTACCCTGTCAGTTTAGACAGATCGAAAGAATCATGTTGAAGCCAATGCAAAAGGAGATTGTCTTTTTTTCAGTCCATTTTCAGTGAAGAATGTTCAGCTGTGAACTGTTTTTGCAAAAATGTAGGTTGATTGCAATTCTCACTGAGCAACATTGATACAGAAAACACATTTCGGAGTTAGTGACCAGGTGGTTACAGGACTGCACATATCGGTAAGAGCCGACCCCCCTGATTCTCTGCTGTCACCGTTCATTCATTTCACAACCACAGCAAATACATCATTGTGCTCCTATAGTTGTAGTGTAATTGTTTTTTTTTTCCTGGTGGATTAGGAATTCTACTTTGATTTCAAAAGTGTGATAATATACTGAGGAAGAAATGTCTCCTGACCTCAGGTCGAAGGGACAGACGCATTAATCAGAGAATATGAGCTCAGTTCCAAACACTCCAGCCAGCGATTGGAACACTGTGCTTTTGAATTTGAAAGTTGCACCTGGACCCATTGCCCATTTTCAATCCAGCTCACCTCAACGTCTCTCATTGACTGTGCAACTGGCTTGTGTTCCACCTAAAGCTGCCTCTGTATTATTTAAGATCACAAGGAGAATCTCATTGACATTTACACTGGGAGTATCAAAACACACAAGGTTATGTGTCAAAGCTGGTAGCTGGGACTAGTCTAGATGGATGCCTGATGAGCCGCACTGAATGATGGGCTGAAATGTCTTTTTGCACTCTGTAAATGCTCGAATGCATGGAGAGACTGCTCTGCAGATGAAAAGATCAAAAATAAAAATGCAGAAGCAGTTTCATTGAGAGTAAATGCGACAGATTCGGTCCACTTCCCATGAAAGAGAAGGGTGGTCCTAAAGGAAGAGGACTAAATTGGTGGAAGGCCAATTATGTCAGCATTAGGCTGTAGCTGGGGAATGCAGACTGGGAACAA
Organism: Chiloscyllium plagiosum; assembly: GCF_037043375.1. Taxonomy (NCBI): domain Eukaryota; kingdom Metazoa; phylum Chordata; class Chondrichthyes; order Orectolobiformes; family Hemiscylliidae; genus Chiloscyllium; species Chiloscyllium plagiosum. The sequence goes on along the minus strand of NW_028270178.1, from coordinate 48,660,264 downwards.
GTGTTTTGAACGTATATCCATATTCAATATGTGGGTGGTTTTTAAAGGAAGGTTGATTAGCGTTCAGGAGAGAGGATGTTCCTTGAACATGAGGGGTAGAAATGGCAAGACAAGGGAACCATGGATGCCAGGAGAAAAGCCAGCCTAGCTAAGAGGAAAAGGGAGGCGTACTTAAGGTCCAGGTGACTGAAGACAGACGAACTTTTGAACGAACTTGCGGAATGTACTGCCAATCTGAAACGATGAGTTAAGAGGCCGAAAAGGGGTCATGAGATATCCTCAGTGAGCAGGGTTAAGGAAATTGCCTTTATTCAGATATAATGAGCATGAGGGTACTAGAGAAAGTATTGGCCCACTCCGGACAAATCAGGAACCTTATGCGTGCAGTCAGGGAAAATGGGTGAAATTCCTATTGAGTACCTGGCATCGCTGTTCACCAAGGATAGGGATATGGTGGATGTTGAGGTTAGTGATAAATGTTTTATTACTCTAGATCAAGTTTGCAAAATGAGGGAGGAAGTGTTGGGTATTCCAAAAGGCATAAAGGTGGGTTAGTCTCCAGGTCTGGATCGAATCTGTCCCAGGTTTCTGAGGGAAGTGAGAGACGAATTAACTGGGGTTTTAACAAATACCTTTGCAACATCATTGAACACGGGTGAGGACCTGGAGTACTGGAGAATTGCTTATGGTCTCCCCTTGTTTAAGAAGGTTAGCAGGAATACTCCAGTAATTACAGCCCTGTGAGCCTGTTGTCAGTGACAGGGAACTTACTGGAGAAGATACAGAAGATTACGATATATTTCCATTTGAAAGAAAATGGGCTAATCAGGCAACATGGTTTTTTGCAGGGAAGGTCGTATCTTACAAACAGAATAGAAATTTTTGAAAATGTGACAAAGTTGATTGATGAGGGAAAGGATGCAGATGCTATGGACATGGACTTTAGCCAGGCTTTTGATAAAGTACGCAGATGGAGAAGGTACAGTCGCATGGAGTCCAGGGTGCTTGAACTAGATCGGTAGAGAACTGGCTGGGCAACAGGAGACAGAAAGTGGTAGTTGGAAGGGACTTTCTGAAAATGGAGATATGTGACAGTGGTTCCACAGGGATCCGTATTGGGTCCACTGTTCTTTGTGATATATAAAAGTGACTTCGAGGAAGGTATAGATGCCTCATTAGCAAGTTTGCAGGTGAAACTAAGGTTGCTGGAGTAGCAGATAATGATTGGGACTGTCAGAGAATAGAGCAGAATAAACATATGTTGGAAAGTTGGGCAGAGAAATGGCAGTTGGAGTTCTATCCATGCAAATGAAAGGTAATGCATTTGGAAGATCCGATTCAATAGCGATCTGTTCAGAAAAATGACATGTCCTGGGGAAAATTGATGGACAGAGAGATCTGGGTGTTTATGTCCATTGTTCCCCGAAGGTGGCGACGCAAGTCAGTAGAGTTGTCAAGAATACATACGGCATTAATTCCTTTATTGGACGGAGTATTGAGTACAAGAGTTGGCATTTCGTGTTACAATTGTATAAGACTTTGGTTCAGCCACATTTGGAACACTGTGTACAGTTCTGATTGTCACATTGCCAAAAAGGACGGGAAATCTTTGAAGCGGGTGCAGGGGAGGTTTACCAGGGTGTTGCCTGGCATGGAGGACACTAGCTATGAGGAGAGGTTGAGTAGATTAGGATCATTTTCATTAAAAAAGCCGGAGGTTGGGGGACGACCTGATAAAGGTCTACAAAATTATCAGGTTTGCAGGGAAGATAGCAAGAAGCTGTTTTTTCCCAGAGTGGCAAACCCAATTACGAAGGGTCACGAATTCAACGTGAGGGGAGGAGGGGGCGATGTTTAAGGGAGATATGTTTGGTACTTTCTTCACACAGAGAATGGTGAGTTCCTGAAACACGTGCCGGCGGAGCTGGTAAGGGCGGGAACAATAACATCATTTAATATTCATCTGGGCAGATACATGAATAAACAGGGAACAAAGGGATACAGACCGTTAGAAAATAGGCAGCAGGTTTAGATAGAGGATCTGGATTGGCACAGGCTGGGAAGGCCGAAAGGCCTCTTCCACTGGGGTAAGGTTATTTGTTTTTTGTTCTTTGTTACATTCAGCCTCGCCAACAGGCCAAACCGTGCAAACCTGACAACATCCCTGCTAACATTTCCTGAGCAATTTCACGTGATGTTCTTTAATTTTTCAATAATGCTGAATTACAATGATCTACTTGAAAGAGAAAGTTAATGCATTGATTGGCCGCAAATGTCAGTGAGTTAGGAAGGACAGCGAGTACAGTTGCACTTCAGTGTAGTGGTCGTCACGCTTGCCTCATGCGCAAATGTATCTGGCTCTAGTCCCCACAGGGACACACATGTTCCATTGTTAATAGTGGTAGCTTTTGGGATTGGCGTGAAGGGAGCGTTCTTTCTCGTTGATCTCATCAGCAAACCTCGCTTTGAATTTGCTCGCGCATATCTGCTGCAGTGCTGACAAGGAATGCAATTCCGATTAATTGTTGAGTGAAACTTTGTTAAATTTCTCTCCTCACTGGTCCCTGAATATGCTCCAATGTGTATGGCACCGATGGGCAACCTATTTTAAGAGCGCAGTTGCTGGGCACTGACATTTCTGTAACAGCAATACTGCACTTCGCATGCGTGCAAAAGCGGCCCAGTTCACAGATAAGGAGATCCCGCAGTGAATACTGGATTACTGGTATACACTCTCTTCCAAATGTTTCCCAAAGTAGGCTCTCTGGCCTCATTGGGATACTGTGTGCTGTTTGTCAACGTGTGTGAATCAAAACCAGAAATCCTCAATCATGCTTTGGAGCAGTTCACATGTTCAAGAGTTTTAAGCACCGGCTTTGTTTGCAGCTCATTCAGTCAACAACCTGAATGAGTGGATTTACAGTCTCCGATGAACCTCTTAACTCGTGCTCTCATACAGTCGCTAATATTAACATGTGTTCTGATATCCGGAAGAAGGGCTCATGCCCGAAACGTCGATTCTCCTGCTCCTTGGATGCTGCCTGACCTGCTGTGCTTTACCAGCAACACATTTTCATCTCTGAAATCTAAGCCGTGTGGGAACTGAAGCTGAGGAAATGACAGACAGGCTGCTGAATGACATGGTACCCATTTTATTTTCCTTCACAACACAGAGGAGCAGGAATGTCTAAACTGAGAGGGATAGGAAAGTGGACCACATGCAGCTCTGGTGAAATAGGTAAAAACCAGGAGTGCAGATGCTGCAAACCATCGTCTAGATTACAGTCGTGCTGAAAAAGGAAAATCGACTTTCCAGTCAAAAGCGCTGCCCTGCTCCTCGGATGCTGCCTGACCTGCTGTGCTTTTCTAGCACCACTCTAATCTATGCTCTGGTGAAATACCTTCTTTCTGATTCAGTCAGCAACAAGAGACGTGAAGGTGACTCAGGCGTGATTCTGTGGTGCCAGTGTTGGAATGGGTTGGACAAATTTAAAAGTCACCTTTCAGGCAAACGTCCTTCATCAGGCCCAAAACGTCTACTTTCCTGTTCCTCGGATTCTGCCTGACTTGCTGTGTTTTTCCAGCACTACTCTTATTTTGGCTCTATCTTCAGTATCTGCAGTACCCACTTGCACCAAGCTAAAATTCACTCAATACCAGGTTAGATTCCAACAGTTTTATTTGGGATCACGAGCTTTCGAACAACTGCTTCATCATCAGGAAGTTGTCACCTGATGAAGAACAGCACTTCGAAAGCTAGTGCCTCCAAATAAGGCAGTTGTACTATAACATGGTGTTGTGTGATTTTCAGCTGTGACTCAGACGGGAGAGATTTTCACATCTCGAAGAAAAGAGCAATCACGTGCAGTTTGCAGTTCTTTGAGATCTTGCAATGACTTTTACCTTCTGTCAATACGCATAGACACTGCCTTATGTATATCTCTCAGTAAGCACCGTGGGATTTAGTAACATTTAGTGAGTCGATTGTATTCGGTTCGCATATTGGTTTCCAACTCAGCTGGCAGCCATGTGACAATTGATCGTGCCCTGATGTGGAAAGCTGCGCAGGAAAACGCCTGGTTTAGGGCAAAGATCTGGAAAATACCAATTTGTACCAGCACCGTATCCAACAACCTCGAAATGTGAGCTCTCCTTCTCCGATTCTGCTGCTAACTTAGATTTGAGGCGGAGGAACTCCTTTGAACCGCTAATTTTGCAGAACAGGCGCTTGAAATGACTTTATGGTGAGGGTATCATCTGGGTGCCGACCTGCTTAGCTTTGTGAGCTTTGCGTGTTTGGTAGCCTGGCTGAGCAATCTCAGGCGCTGAGGTCAGGTTCCAGTTTCAAAGAAAACATGGCCTCGAGTCCCACTTGTGCTGACTGATTATTATGGCAACATGAGGAAGTGGGGGCGCTGTGTTGAAGTTCAATGCAGTAAAACATAATCATTACCTCCAAACCATTCGTTGAAGTGGGAGAGCACAGAACCTCCAACTAGTCAGTATCCACGCTGTGTTTCCCTGGTGCTGTGGTTTTCACTTTCACCTCCTACTCGAAAATCCCCTGGCATAATCCCGGGCACATGCAGGCTACGCTGCTGTTTCATATTCCAGTCAAGGTGGGTCAAGGAATGGCTGAGGGCCTTGAGGCTGTTCTCGTTTGGGAGAAGAAGGTTGCGAGGCGACTTAATAGAGACATACAAGATAATCAAAGGGTTAGCTAGGGTGGACATGGAGAGACTTTTTCTAATTATGGGGACGGCAAACACGAGGGTCACAACTTTAAAGTGAGGGGAGATCGGCATAAAACAGATATCACAGGTAGTTCCTTTACTCAGAGAGTAGGAAGGGTATAGAACGCTTTGCCTGCAACGGTGGTAGATTCAGCAAGTATAAGTGCATTTAATTCGTCTTTGGACAGACATATGGACGTGCATGGAAAAGGAAAGGTGGGATGGGCTTCAGATTAATATGACAGGGCGGCGCAACATCGAGGGCCAAAGGGCCTGTACTGCGCTGTAATGTTCTGTGTTCCATGTTCTATATTCACCAGTATCATTGAAAGTGAATGGAGATCATTATTTCACCTCTGTTGTGAAACCAAATCCTGCATTGAATCTACTCATTGTTATTTGGTAATGTGGTGGAAAGGAGGGCAATTTTGGTGTGAAATTTTGGTACATGTCTCTCATTTCCTCCATTTCTGTCCTGGTGAGGGAGGCTGGTGACTTGTCTTTTCGATCCGGTGGAAGCATCAGCACATTGTTGATCTAATCTAATCGAGACTGGAATTGATAATCTTCACTTTTAATGGTTCACTGTTATGATATTCTTTCTGATGTTACTTCAACACTTTCAGTATGTTTGGAAGCATGGTTTGGAATTGGCTCTCTGCCATTTGTCTGAGCAGTTCGTAACCCAGACCACTCGAACTGTCTCACAGACAGCATTCACACTTGGGTCAGAGGTATTTTCTGCAGCCAAAAGTTTTCACTGAGAAGTTGACAATGTGCAAGGGTAATGGTCTTTTCGCAGCAAAAGTCAGGAAAGCCTTCGGCTCTGGGCAGTTTGGAAACATCGACCTTCTGGTAAACCCGCCGAACACACTAAATTATTACACCACAGTGACTGGCGCCCAACGCTCCTGCCAACAATCTATTAAAGACAGTATTCAGCAGTTGGAGTATCACAAAGGTGCAGAGCACAGGAACAGGCCCTCCTGTCCAATTCGTCCATGCAGTCCAGATGTTCGAAATTATTCTAGCCCCATTTGCCATTCCTCGCCCCAAATCTATCTCAACTCTTCCTACCCATGTACCCATCCAAATGTTGAAATGGTGTGAGTGTACCAGACTCTGCAACTTCCTCTGAAAGTTGATTCCACACACGCACAAACTTCATGTGAAAACGTCCCTCGGATCACTTTTAAATTTTACCCTTCTCACCTTAAACCCTCTAGTTTTGAACTCACCTGCCTGAGGAAATAAACATCATTGACTATTGTCTCTACGTGTGACCCTTGTGATTTTAAAATTGTCTCTGAGTTAAATAACGGAAATAATGAAAGAGAAGCTCAGTGTGAAGGTGTCATACACAAGAGATTCAACCAAAATTGGAGGGTGGTGAAAGGCAGAGGGAGATGGATGTGAAATCACAAGCATCACTGGCCCCCAAATGTTAACTCTGCTTTCCTTTCCCAGATGCTGCCAGGCCTGCTGGGAATTTACAGCAATTTCGGGTTTTGTTTCAGAAACAGAAGATGGGAGAGGGTTCGTGGATCAATCAGCTCTCTCTGCTGTGGGAATGTTTGATTTCCCCATTCCCCAGGTCACTTCTGCCTCACACTGAAACCTCGTAATCCTGTCCTTCCGGCTCGGAGAATAAACAGTTCATTTTGTAAACCCACACAGTCACAAGAAGACTACTTTCCGTGTGAACTGCGTCACGTTCGGGGAGAGTTCCCGTAGCTTTGTATCGCAACCTTCTGAATCAGTTAACTCTAGTTCAGCTCTATTTGGGATGCAGCCGTCACTGTTAGTCCCCCTCAGGAAGCGGCCATTCTAATTCCGTTAGACACAATAAAACAAAAACGACAGAACATGGAATACAAAATAGACAGGCAAGAGGCTGGAAGAACACACTAAACCAGGCCGCATCAGGTGGTGGAGACGTCGACGTTTCGGGTGCAACCCTTCTCCGGGACCAGGTGTTGAGGGTAAGGGAAGCTACAGATATAGGGGGTAGTGGGGGCAGCGTGGTGAAGTAATCATTCTCATTTTGCGACTCTGAACATTCTGATTGGTACAGTTTTGGAGTGGAACTTGCACCCTTGAAGGGGATACCTTGCATTTTACATTCGGGTACACCTACAAACTTGTCTCTAGCATTTCCAGTAAAGCGGGGACAGTTTTCACTCAGAAACAGGAGACAGAGAGAAAGAGATAACGAGAGAGAAATAGAGAGAGAGAGAGAGAAAGAGAGCGAGCACCAGAGACAGGGTGAGAGGGACAGAGAAAGAGACAGAGAGAGGCAGAGATTGACAGAGACAGAGAGAGAGATAGAGAGAAAGAGAGAGAGCACCAGAGACAGGGGGTGAGGGGCAGAGAGAGACAGAGAGAGAGTGAGAGATAGAGAGAAAGAGAGAGCATATTTCGCCTGGTGACATTGCCAGTGGAATGGAGAGCTGGTATCCAACGAGGAAAACTAAGCTGTAAAATGAATGTACCGAACGTGGCGCTCGATTTCACACCTTCAGATTTATGCTCTGCCACCTGAGGTTGCTGACGCTGACTCGCCATCACTTCAAATAATAACAAAGAAATGGACAAATAGTGCAAAGTTTCTGGACGCTACCGACATTCTGTCAATAATACTCACAACGTGTGCTCTGGAACTTGACACTTGCCAAGCCAAGATGTTTCAGTACCAGTACGGCACTGGCATCTACCGACAGTGTGGATAATCACCGACGTATATTAGCACAAAAACACAGGACAAATACAACCTGGCCAATTTCGTCTCCATCAGTCTGTTGTCAATCATCAGTAACGTGATGAAAGATGTCATCAACAGTGCCATCAAGTCGCGTCTGCTCAGCAATAACCCGCTCAGCGACGGCCACATTGGGGGGTTCTTACAGAACCGCCCAGATCCTGAGTTTGCTACAAATTTGATTCACAACCTGAAAAACGGTTGAATTCCAGAGGTGAACTGAAGGACACAATCCAGTTATAGAGTAATACAATATGAAACAAGCTCTTCAGCTCAAACTGGTCCATGCGTATCATGGTGCTCATTCAGCTACTCCCAACTGCCTGCATTTGATCCATACCCCTATTAACACTTCCCATCTCAAATCTCAGGTTGTCTCAAGAGTCTGACTTAAAAGAAATTCTGGGATTTACATATTGATGTCTAGAAACCTCATGCTATTTGGGAGGGTTTAAAGTATTGCAGCAGGGAAATGGTAACGTAAATTGTTCTTCCAGCGTTCAGGAGGTTGAAATTAGTAGAACATAGAACATGGAACAGCACAGCAAAGAACAGGCCCTTCAGCCCACGATGTTGTGCCGACCATTGATCCTCATGTATGCACCCTCAAATTTCTGTGACCATATGCATGTCCAGCAGTGTCTTAAATGTCCCCAATGATCTTGCTTCCACAACTCCTGCTGGCAACGCATTCCATGCTCTCACAACGCTCTGTGTAAAGACCCCCCTCTGACATCCCCTCTATACTTTCCTCCAACCAGCTTAAAACTATGACCCCTCGTGTTAGTCATTTCTGCCCTGGGAAATAGTCTCTGGCTGTGGACTCTATCTATGCCTCTCATTATCTTGTATACCTCAACTAGGTCCCCTCTCTTCCTCCTTTTCTCCAATGAAAAAAGTCCGAAATCAGTCAACCTCTCTTCATAAGATAAGCCCTCCAGTCCAGGCAGCATCCTGGTAAACCTCCTCTGAACCCTTTCCAAAGCATCCACATCTTCTCTATTTTAGGTCGACCAGAACTGGACGCAGTTTTCCAAGTGCGGTCTAGCCAAAGTTTTTTCGAGCTACAACAAGATCTCACGACTCTTAAACTCAATCCTAATGTTAATGAAAGCCAAAACCATATGATTTCTTAACAACCCTGTCCACTTGGGTGACCATTGTAAGGGTTCGATGTACCTGCACACCAAGATCCCTCTGTTCCTCCACACTGCCAAGAATCCTATCCTTAATCCTGTACTCACCTTTCTAATTCGACCTTCCAAAATGCAACACCTTGCATTTATCCTGGTTGAACTCCATCTATCACCTCTCAGCCCATCCCTGCATCCTGTCAGTGTCCCGCTGCAGCCTGCAAAAACCCTCTATACTGTCAAAGACACCTCCAACCTTTGTGTCGTCTGCAAACTTGCTGACCCATCCTTCAATCCCCTCATCCAAGTCATTAATAAAAATTACAAACAGTAGAGGCCCAAGGACAGAGCCCTGTGGAACACCACTCACAACAGACTTCCAGGCAGAATATTTTTCTTCTACAACCACTCGCTGTCTTCTGTTGACCAGCCAATTCTGTATCCAGACAGCTAAGTTCCCCTGTATCTCATTCCACCTGACCTTCTGAATGAGCCTACCATGGGGAACCTTATCAAATGCCTTGCTGAAGTCCATATACACCACATCTACAGCTCGACCCTCATCATCTTTTCTAGTCACATCCTCAAAGAACTCGATAAGGTTTGTGAGGCATGACCTGCCCCTCACAAAGCCGTGTTGACTGCATTTAATCAAGCCATGCTCTTCCAGATGGTTATAAATCCTATCCCTCAGAATCCTTTCTAACACCTTGCAGACGACAGACGTGAGACTTACTGGTCTGTAATTGCCGGGGGTTTCCCTATTTCCTTTCTTGAAGAGAGGAATTACATTTGCCTCTCTCCAGTCCTCAGATACAACTCCAGTGGAGAGCGAGGATGCAAAGATTTTCGCAAGTGGCAAGGCAATTGCATTTCTAGTTTCCAAAAGCAGCCGAGTACAAATCTGGTCCAGGCCTGGCGACTTGTCAATCTTAATGTTTGACAAGATTTTCAGCACATCAGATTCCTTTGTCTCTATCCATTCCAACATGCACACCTGCTCTTCAAAGGTTTCATTCACTACAAAGTTCGTTTCTTTCGTAAAGACTGAAGCAAAAAACTCATTTAGGACTTCCCTTACCTCCTCAGACTCCACACAAAAATTCCCTATGCTATCACTGATCGGCCCTACTCTTTCTTTGACCATTCTCTTATTCCTCACATCAGTGTAAAATCCCTTTGTGTTCTCCCTAATCCGCTCTGCTAAGCCTTTCTCGTGCCACCTCCTGGCTCTCCTCAGACCATTTTTTAGATCCTTCCTCTCCTGCCTGCAATCCTCTAGAGCTGAGCTTGACCCTAGCAACATCCACCTTATGTAAGCTACCTTTATCCTTTTGACGATAAGCTCCACCGCTCTCGTCATCCAAGTTTCCTTTGTCTTACCACTTCTTGCCTGTCTCAGAGGGACATAGTTATTCATCACTTGCCACAATTGTTCCTTAAACAGTCTCCACATGTCGATAGTGCCTTTACCATGGAACAATTTCTCCCAATCCATGCTTCCTAACTCATGTCTAATCGCATCACAGTTTCCTCTTCCCCAATTAAATATCCTCCTATTTTGCCTAATCCTCTCCCTCTCCATAGCTATGTAGAATGTGAGGCAGTTGTGATCACTATCTCCAAAATGCTCTCCCACCACAAGAACTGATACCTGCCCCGGCTTGTTTCCGGGCACCAAGTCTAGAATGGCCTCTCCCCTCATCGGCCTATCAACGTGCTAGTTTCAGAAACCCTCCTGAACACACCTTACAAAAACAGCTCCATTCAAATCTTTTGCTCGAAGGAGGCTCCAATCAATATTTGGAAAGTTAAAGTCACCCATTACAACAACCCTACTACGTCCACACTTTTCCAAAATCTACCGACTTATGCTTTCTTCCATCTCCCTGCTGCTATTGGAGGGCCTGTAGTAAACCCCTAACGAGGGGACTGTTCCCTTGCTGTTCCTAATTTCCAACCATACTGACTCGGGAGGCAGATCTTTCTCGACAATGGAAGCTTCTGTAGTTGTGATACCCTCTCTGATTAGTTGTGCTACACCCCCTCCTCTTCCCCTCTCCCTCTTCATTTTAAATGATGTGAGAAATATGATTTAAGTGATGTGAGAAATATGGTTTCAAGGTTGCAAGTGTGCACCGGCAAGAAGGAAAGTGGTTTAAAGTGTGCCTACGCCAGCGCCAGGGGCATCCTGGATAAGGTGGCTAAACAGGCAGTATAGGTATTTGACTTGGACTTTGATGTTGTGACCATTGCAGAGATATGGGTAGAAGAGGGACAGGAATGGCTGTAACAGGTTCCAGAGTTTCGTTGTTTTGTAAAGAACAAAGAAGATGGTAAAAGGGGGCGGGGGTGGTATTGTTAGTCAAGAACAGCATTACAGTAGTACAGAGAATGTTTGAGGAATCATCTACTGAGGTAGTATTGGCTATGGTTAGAAACAAGAAAGAAGCATTCACCCTGTTGGAGATTTTCTATGGACCTCCGAATAGTTCCAGAGATGATGAGGGGAGGATAGCAAAAATAATTCTGGATAGGGACGAGAGTAACAGGGTAGTTGTCATGGGAGTCTTTAACATTCCAAATATTGACTGGGAATACAATAGTTCGAAACATTAAATCGGTCATTTTTTGTTCAATGCGTGCAGGTGTGTTTGCTGACACCGTGTGTAACAGGCCAAGAAGGTGCGACGCCACGTTGAATTTGGCACTGGATATTAAACCTGGCCAAGTCTTAGATTTTAAGGCAGGTGAGCACTTTGTTGATACTGACCACAATTTGATTCTGTTTATCTTTGTGATGGAAAGGGATAACGAGATACAGCAGAGCAAAAGTTATTACTGGGTTAAAGCCAATCATGACCTGATTAGGCAAGATTTAGGATGATAGAATGGGGAAGGAAGCTTTAGAGAATGGCATAATTGAAATTTGTGGCTGATTCAAGGAACAGCCACTGCGTGTCCTTAATAACTATGTCCCTGTCAAGCAGGGAGGAAGTGGCCGAGCGAGGGAGCAGTGGTTCATAAAAGAAGTTGAATCTCCTGAAAGTGGAAGAAGAAGGCTTATGTAAGGATGAGACCGGGAGGCTAGGTTACTGCGCTTGAGAGTTACATGTTAGCCAGAAAAGACCTAAAGAGAGAGCTTTGAAGAGTCGGGGGTTTGGGGAACTTGAGAAGTTGTTAGCAGGTCGGATCGAGGAAGTCCCTAAATGTTTCTTGGTGTATATCAGGAATAAAAGAATGACCAGAGTAAGTTTAGAGCCAATCAATGGTAGTCGTGGGAAATTATGTGTCAAGTCAGAGGAGACAGTGGATTAGATAAATGAATAATTTTCATCAGCACTCACACTGGAAAAGAATAATGTTGTCGAGGAGAATAATGAGATACAGGCTACTAGACTGGGTGGGATTGAGGTTCACAAGGAGGAGATGTTAGCAACTCTGGAAAGTGTGAAAATAGATAAGCCCACTGAGCCCATTTGGGATTTGCCCTCGGATTCTCTGAGACATGAGGGAGGAGACCACAGAGCTTTTGGTGTTGAAATTTATGTCGTCATTGTCTGCAGGAACAGTGCAGAAGACTGAAGGATAGCAAATGTTGTCCCCTTGTACCAGAAGGGGAGTAGAGAAAATGCTGGTTTTGATAGACCACTAAGCCTCACTTCTGTTATGGTAAAGTTTTGGGAACGGTTCCAACAGACAGGATTTATAATCATCTTGAAAGGAGTAAGTTGACTCAGGACAGTCAACACGATTTTGTGAAATATCGACCGTGCCTCACAAACTTTATTGAATGCATTGAGAAGGTGACCAACCGGTAGATGAGGGTAAAGCGGTTGATGTGGTGTATATGGATTTCAGGAAGGTGTTGGTAAAGTTCCACACGGTAGGTTATTGCACAAAATTTGGTGGTATTGGATTGAGTGTGATTTAGCGGTTTGGGTCAGACATCGGCAAGCTGAAAAAAGATAGAGAGTGGTGGTTGATGCGAAATGTTCATCCTGGAATTCAGTTATTCGTGGTGTACCTCAAGTATCTGTTTTGGGTTCATTGATGTTTGTTATCTTTATGAACGACTTGAGTAGAGTCTAAATGGATAGGATACTAAATTTGCAGATTTAAAGTTAGTAGAGTTGTGGATAGTACAGAAGAATGTTATGGGTTACAGAGGGACCCAGATAACCTGCAGAAACGGGCTGAATTGTGGCAAATGGAATTTAATGGGGAAACGTGTGAAGTGATTGAGTTTGGATTGAGTACTCGGAATAAAAAGTACTGCAGTAATGGTAAGATTCTTGGTAGTGTCGATGAGCAGAGAGATCTTCAGGTTGCCTTCTCATCAAGGTGCGACATGAACCTGAAAGACGAGTTGCATCTGAACTGGAGGGGCACACATCTCCTGTGTAGGCGATTTGCTCTTGTAGTTCAGGAGGGGACTGGGAACCAGAGTTATATATCTGAGAGGGAGGTATTGTAGATAAGACAGTGACACGATGTAATGAATCTATCGGGAAGGTTTTTCTTGCAATGAAACAAACGGATCGGTTAAAGTGTGTCTGCTTTAACGCAAAGAGTGTCAGAAATAAGAGTGATCAACTTATAGCATGGATCAGTACTTGGGACTATGATGTTGTGGCCATAACGTAGACATGTGTTGCAGAGAGGCAGGAATGAAAACTACATATTCCAGGATTTAGAACTTTTAAAAAGAACAGGGTGAGTGGAAAAAAGTGGAGAGGGTGCAGCATTGCTAATCAGTGAATACGTCACAGCTACTGAAATGAAGATTGTCGAGGAAGGCTTGTCTACTGAGTCAGTATGGGTGGAAGTTAGGAACACCAAATGAACAGCTGCCTCATTGTATTTTTTGTAGACCCCAAATTGCAGGAGGGAGATCAAAGAACTCAAAGGCCGGCAGAATTTGGAAAAATGCAGATGGAGCAGGGTTGTTGTTATGGGCGACTTCAACTTTCCCAATATTGACTGGAACCTCCTTCATTCAGATGGTTTGAATGGAGCCGTTTTTTGTCTGTGTTCAGGAAGGTTTCCTTCCTCAGTATATTAACAGGCCGACAAGGGGAGAGGCTATTTTGGATTTGGTGCACGGCACTGAGCAATGGAGAAGACTTTGGTGACAGTGATTACAACTGCCTCAGATTTACCATAGCCACGGAAGGGGAAAGGAGCTGTTACCATGGGAAGATATTTAATTGGGGAAAAGGAAATTATGACGCTATCAGACAGGAGTTGGGAAATGCAGATTGTGTGCAATTGTTGCACAGAAAGGGCACAACAGCCATGTGGATAAAGTTTAAGGTGCAGTTGGTGCGAGTGATGCATAAATTTATTCCTCTGAAACATTCAAAAAGGAGTAAGATTAAGGAGCCTTGAATGACGAGAACAGAGGTGATTCTCATCAAAAGAAAGAAGACAGCTTACTTAAGGTGGAGGAAGCAAGGATCTCGCACAGCTGTGGTTGTGTTCGCCGAACTGGAAATATTTGTTGCAAACGTTTCATCCCCTGTCTAGGTGACATCCTCAGTGCTTTGGAGCCTCCTGTGAAGCGCTTCTGTGGTGTTTCCTCCGGCATTTATCGTGGCCTGTCCCTGCCGCTTCCGGTTGTCAGTTTCAGCTGTCCGCGGTAGTGGCCGGTATATTGGGTCCAGGTCGATGTGTTTGTTGATGGAGTTTGTGGATGAGTGCCATGCTTCTAGGAATTCCCTGGCTGTTCTTTGTTTGGCTTGCCCTTTCATGGTAGTGTTGTCCCAGTCGAATTCATTCACACACGCAGACGACAAGCAACATGAATTCGACTGGGACAACACTACCATGAAAGGGCAAGCCAAACAAAGATCAGCCAGGGAAATCTTGGAAGCCTGGCACTCATCCACAAACTCCATCAACAAACACATCGACCTGGACCCAATATACTGGCCACTTCAGCGGACAGCTGAAACTGACAACCGGAAGCGGCAGGAACAGGCCAATAATAATGCCGGAGGAAACACCACAGAAGCGCTTCACAGGAGGCTCCCAAGCACTGAGGATGTCACCTAGACAGGGGAGGAAACGTTTGCAACAAAGATTTCCAGCTCGGCGAACAGAACCACATCAAAGAGCACCCGAGCTACAAATCTTATCTTGCACAGCTTCAGAGGATTACAAGCTGTAGAAAAGAGCTCAGAAATGGAATGAGGAGAGCTGGGATGAGTTGGCATGGAAAAGGCTCATCCATCAGGAATACAAGAAGGATCAAGAAGAAGGTAGGGCCGGTCAGGGATAGCATGGGAAACTTGTGTGCGTGGTGTCTGAGCAGATCGGGGAAGCCCTACATGAGTTTTTTTGCTTCAGTTTTCACGAAGGAAAGGGGCCTTAATGAGAACTTTGAGGAGCTGGGAAATACGCTTGAACAGATAGAGATTGAGGAAGTTGATGTGCTGGAAATTTTGGCCAACATTGAGATTGATAAGCCTCCAGGGCCAGAACAGATTTCTCCAAGGTTGATTTGGTGAGAGAAACAGGAGGTTGCTAACCTGCTGACGAAGACGTTTTCTTACTCGCTCTCCACGGGAGTCATACCAGAGGATTGGAGGGAGGCGCTTGTTGTTCCTCTTTCCAAGATGGGTAATGGGGAAATCTCTGGCAATTACAGAGCAGTCAGTCTTATGGCTGTGGTCAGCACGGCTTTAGAAATAATTTTGAGGGATAGGATTTATGATTATTTGGAAAAGCATAGCGTGATTAAATGCAGTTAGCATAGCTTTGTGAGAAGCAGGTCATGCCCCACAAATCTTGTTGAGTTATTTGAGGAGGTGACGAGACCGGTTGACGAAGGTCGAGCAGTGGATGTAGTCTACATGGACTTCAGCAAGGCATTTATTGAGGTTCCCAATGGTCGGCTCATTCCTCAAGACAACAGGTATGAGATACAGGGAGGCTTGGCTCCCTGGATTCAGAATTACTTCGCTGGCAGAAGGCAGAGAGTAGTTGTCGATTCAAAGTATTCTGCCTGGAGGTCAGTGGCGAATAGTGTCCCGCAGAGCTATGTTTTTGGGCCTCTGCGCTTTGTACTTTTTATAAATGACATGGATGAGGAGGTTCAGGGGTGGGTAATTAAATTTGCCGATGATACAAAGGTTGGAGGTTCCGTTGATAATATCCTGGGCTATTGTAGGCTGCGGCGTGACATTGACAAGATGCAGAGTTGGGCTGTGAAATGGTAGACGGAGTTCAACCTGGATAAATGCGAAGTGATGCATTTTGGAAGGTCGAACTTGAATGCAGAATATAGGATTAAAAACAGGATTCTTGGCAGTGTGGAGGAACAGCGGGGTCTTGGTGTTCAAATGCAGACAACCCTCAAAGTTGCCACCCAAGTGGATAGGGTTGTTCAGAAAGGATATGCTGTTATGGCTTTCTGTAACGAGGGATTGAGTTTAAAAGCCACGAGGTTTTCAGGCAACTCAGCAAAGCCCTGGTGAGACCACACTTGGAATACTGTGTCCAGATCTGTTCGCTCTATTATATGAAAGATACGGAGGCTTTGGGGAGGGTGAAAAGAAGGTTTACCAGGATACCGTCTGGACTGGAAGGCTTGTCTTATGAAGAGATATTGATAAAGCTCGGACAATTCTCTCTGAAGAGGCAAACATCGAGATGATAGTCAGACACTTTTCCCAGGGCATGATTGCCTGCACGAGGAGTCATAGTTTTCAGGTGTTAGGAGGAAGTTACAGAGGAGACTTCAGAGATAGGTTCTTAACACAGAGAGTTATGAGCACATGGACGGCATTGCGAGTGGCGGTGGTGGAAGCAGAGTCATCAGGCATATTTAAGTGACTGCTGGACACGCACATGGACAGCAATAAATTAAGAAGTGCGTAGGTTAGGTTATTTTATTTTAGATTAGGAATAAGCCTCAACAGAACACCGTGGGCCGAAGGGCCTGTTCTGTACTGTACGTTTCTATGTTCTATGTCATATGTTCTATTATTAGTTAAGCTGACCCCAGCTTGACAATGCAATTCTGATATTTACATATTAAAGAACCGAAACCATCACATCCCATTTCAAAAGATGATAGGCGTAATTTAAATTTATTTAAGAAGTATAACCTGGTGTTGTGTGATTTCTTGTTTAAACAACTAAAGTTGTCATTGCCCTGTAACAATTTTGGTGTAAATTCTCTGTTGTACGATGATGTTCCACAGCCACCTGATGAGGATGCAAAGCCTTGTAAGCTAGGGCTTCTAAATAAACTTGTTGGACTATGACAAGGCGTTGCGTGATTTTTAACTTTGTCCACCCTTGTCCAACACTGGCAACTCCAAATCATTCCTCTCTGACTCAATCCTTCAGTGTTTTCACCCGCCACCAACTCCATGCAATGGCGTGGGAAGGCCAGCAGAGCGGGAACTTTGTTGCACTGTTTCGACTCTGCTCCCGCGGACAGAAAATTTCTGATTAGACCACATTGGAGTAGCAGCCCATTGGAACTGAAAAAGCTTGACGTTGAAAAATAGGGAGCGAAAGCATTTGTAATCATTCCTTTGATGTATGGGTCCTAATAACGTTTTGTGATAGCATGCTGCAATTTCACACGTCGAAACAGTTCATATGTTGCTCTGTTTGAATTTGTATGTGTTTTGTTGAACTGTTACTGAACAGTGAGATCATGTATTTAATACGAAACATTTTCTGTTTAAACCATTCTGTTTAGTTTCTTTAGAACCCACTGAATAAGGTAATTTTGTTGGAAGGTTACACACGGTTCTAAGCTGAAAGAATTGCCCAGGAAGAAATTCTATTTGCCTGGCCAATTCATTTGCGTTGTGCTACAAGAGGGTATCAGCACGTTCTCAGCTCCACGCTTTGCCTGCATTGGTATAAAGACACTCCGTCAGAAGTGTGATGGAATACTTCCCACTTGCCTGGATGGATCTAGCTCCAACAAACATTCAAGATTCTCGATACCTTCCAGGACAAAGTAAACTGCTTCTTTCACACCACATCCACAAGCATCGAGTGCCTCCACAACCAATGCTCAGGAGGAGCGGTGTGTACCATCTACAAGGTGCACGGTAGAGGTTCACCACAAATCCTCAGACAGCAACTGACCACTTCTATCCAGAAGTAAAAGGCCAGTAGATGCATGGGAACACCACCCCAGCAATTTCCCATCCAAGCTTCTCACATTCCTGATTTGCAAATATAGCACGGTTTGTTTCGTAAAATTGGGTTACATACCCTGACTACCCTCCCTAGTAATTATGTGGGTTGACATATAGCATATGCACAGCAGCAGTTCAAGAAGGCAGCTCACAAAAAACTTCCCAGCGAGGAGCTAGGGAAGGGTAATAAACACTAACCCAGCCAGCGATGCCCATATCCAATAAGTGAACTTCTAAAAATCATTTTTCAGTCGGGAAACAAAATGACCCTCCTGTGCATTTGATTGATGAGTTTTATTTCTTCATAACACAAGGAATTCGCGTAATCAGGTACTTTACTGTGTTACTGATCTTTGCTCTGAATCTCGACAATGTAACTGCATAAATAAATGTGTTTGTGCAGCAAGTTAGATTCCGCAACATGAAGCCAACTTTCCTCAAGTGAAATAGAAAAGGCGAGTAATCATCAGGATGGATTCCTTGAATGACATAATATAAGAAATCTACAACAGTGATTAACCACAGGAGGATGAAGCTCCCAGATATGGCCAAGAGCAAAATCATAGATTTCTTTTTGCTCTCCATCTCTGGGTCTCTGCGCTTCTCTCCTTTGATCTGACACTTTAACCCCTTTCGGACTTGACTGGTTATTAAAATGTGTCTGACTGTTCGAGCATTTAGCAACAGAATTAAAACGAATGGCAGTAAAGGGGTTAAAACCGTATCAAGCCAATAGAATGCCACCCACCAAGTCTCAGTATAGTAGCTTGACTTTGTCTTACAGTAGAATGGCACATTATTGATAATCCACCGAGGCTCAATTGTAAAATAGATGGGGATATTTGTCAAAAAGAACAGGGTGCATGTTGTTGTTAGAACCACAGTCGCAGTTTTCTCAGTGCAATATTTTGTTCTCAGCTTCTGTCAACAAATTGTTACAAATCTGTCAAAGGAGAAAGTGACGGTGAACCAGACAGAACAATCGGTAGCAGCAAGAGTAAAGACCCGAGCAACACTACACACTGGAGGGATGGCCAAAAAACAGAGTGGGTAATAATAATAGGTAAATCTCCTCAGTATATCACCAGAGATAATGACCATCAGATCGGCAACTGCCATAAGCACCAGGTAACGAGTAGTGGAACGAGAAACTCCGCAATTTCCCCGGGAAAGGATAACAATCACCAGCAAATTAACTGTGGAAGACAAATGGGAAAAGAAGCAATGAATGATTGAATAGAAACTACTTCGCCTGTTCCAAAGAAAAACAATATGATTTTACCACCGAAACCCAGTGCACTGTGTGAGTGAAAGTGGTTGGTGTTGAGTGGGTTTGAAGTCTAAGGGCTTTGCAGCCAACTCAGATGGTCCTCCAGCCCAGTCGTTTCAGAGATTATGGAGTTTTGACAGAAGTTGAGCGCATGCTAGGAGAGCAAAACGAATTCCAAGTAACTATTTTAATGATTGGAGTAGACTCTTTAAGTTCTCAGCTCCAACTCTGGCAAGAGTAGAACCCCATTAGAAAACTCAGTCCCAACTCACTCATAGGGCTGGTGATTGGACTATCAATAAAACAAACTCAAGCCTCCTTTGATTGGGTTATTTCCCGCTCTTATCACTGAATGAAATTCTGATCAGAGTCACAACAGGATCAGGAAAAAATGATTGTCAAAAACTGCACAAGGTTTCAAACAAGACACACAGGACAACATTCCACAGCATGCACGGGCTCTTAAGGACAATTTGTGCGTGTTTGGACTGCAGATACATTTACACTGTCAATCTACACATCTGTACATGACAAGCATCTCAACATGTAGGGAGGAGGAGGGAAACCTCTCAAGACTGGAATTAGTTGACAAAAGACAGTGAGGAATAAAGATTTTTCAGAAGATATGTTAGTTAGATAAAGTTTTGCAAACTACCGTGCAGGACATATCCTTCGATTCCTTTCCTTACAGAAAAAAATGACAACCGATTTAAAGTTCAAAACTGATCAAGCATCCGCTGCTGTTTGCGGAAGAGAGTTCCAAACCTTTCCCTTCGTTTGTGTGGAGAAGTGCTTCCAAACATCTCGCCTTAACTTTCTCTCCCCGATATTCATATTGTGCTCCTTCATTCTAGAATCTACCAGAAATGGAAATAGCTAATCTTTCCTGTCTTTGCCCATAAATATTAGAAGGATTTCGCTCAGATCATCCCTTAAACTTCAGATTTCTAGCGGAATCAGTCTCCATTTGGAAAACA
Organism: Chiloscyllium plagiosum; assembly: GCF_037043375.1. Lineage (NCBI taxonomy): Eukaryota > Metazoa > Chordata > Chondrichthyes > Orectolobiformes > Hemiscylliidae > Chiloscyllium > Chiloscyllium plagiosum. The sequence goes on along the minus strand of NW_028270178.1, from coordinate 48,640,223 downwards.
AAAGCAGAAATTTCTCAATGGGTCTGACAACATCTATATGAGAGAAAGCTGAGTTAATGTTTCCAGTCCAGTGACCCTTCATCAGAACTAACCTGCCTGATCGCTCTGCATAACTTCAAATCATGTGAAAGTGGAACAGTTGATAGAAGACTGCTGCAGCAGCAGTGGAGTTGGGCATCTCTGTCAGTGGAGAATTGTACCACGAATGCTGCTCAGTGAATTGCTATCACTGTTCTGGTGTCTGGATAAGGCTAACCAGTCGTGAATTGGTGATGTTATTCTTCAACAGCAAAAAGTGGAGAGCATATCAGCAGCAGATTTAAACAAATTCAATTGTCATGAAGCCATACCAGGAATGCCAGCAAAGGCAAGGGTGGTGTAGAAAACCAGGTGATCAATTGGCCGAAACATTTCTTCCATGCGAGATGATTAGTCCCTTCAGGCAACTGGCAAGCTCCTTGTTTGAAACTCGGAGCTGATGCATTCCCTGAAATGCTGCCTTATTTCTGTGTGGAAGCTCCTTGGGGAGATCGGTGTTACACATTGACTCTATTTCACAGCTTTTTTGTTTTGCTATTTTCCAATTTTCTGTCAATGAGCAATTTAATTACAATAACAAACATAATGCCAATTCTCAAGGAATGTTACTGCTCAGTACATCAAAACGAAATAAGAAAAAACACAGACTCTGGAATTTTACAGCAATAACCCTGTCCACTCAAACAAGATGAGTTCTATCCCTAGATTAGAAACTATTTCAACCAATGCTGCATCACGATAGTTTATTCTAAGTGTGAAAATATTTTTCAGAACTGTTCTCCTTTACTCTTGTCTTAGACATCAGGCCCGCTGGTCTATAGTTCCCTAGTTTGTACTTAACACCATACTAAAACAGTGACACGACGTTTGCCAACCTTCAGTCTTCCAGCATTTCACTTGTGACTGTCGATGATACAAATATCTCAGTAAGGGCACAACAATCATTTCCCTAGCTTCCCACAGAGTTCTCGGGTACACCTGATCAGGACCTGGGGATTTATCCACTTTTATATGTGTGTAGACATCCAGCGCTTCCTCCTCTCATATGGATCTTTTTCAAGGTGTGACCATCTATTTCCCTCCATTCTATATCTTCCATGTCCTATTCCACAGTAAACACTGATGCAAAACACTCGTTTATTATTTCCTCCATCGCCAGCAACGCCACACAATGGCCACCGTGTTGATATTTGAGGGGCCCTATCCCAGAACATAGAACATAGAACAATGCAACGCAGAACAGGCCTTTCGGCCCTCAATGTTGCGCCGACCTATGAACTATTCTCAGCTCATCTCCCTACACTATTCCATCATCATCCATGTGCTTATCCAAGGATTGTTTCAATATCCCTAATGTGGCTGAGTTAACTACATTGGCAGCTTGGGCATTCCATGCACTTACTACTCTCTATTTAATGAAACTGCATCTGATATAATCTTAAATCTATCAGTCTTCAATTTGTAGTTAAGTCCCCTCATACAAACTGACGTCATCATCGTAGGAAAAAGGCCTTCACTGTCTACCCTATCTAACTCCCTGATCCTCTTGCATTTCTCTATCAAATCCTCCTTAGCCTTCTTCTTTCCAATGAGAACAGCCCCAAATCTCTCAGGCAACATACTGGTAATTCCCCTCCACAACCTTTCCACTGCTTCCACATTACTTTTCCAAACGCACATACTCGAGATAGCCATTTGCTCTGATATCTAAAATTGTCCACAAAGTCCAGACACATGCAATTTCAATCGCAATGCCACCAGCCCAGCTACAGCTTATCATGTTGACAAATATCGTCTGGATAACCGTACCTTCAACGATCGCACACTGTGCTCCTTGGTACTCACAGACCTTTGGAGTCATGGTGATATGCTGCTGTGCAACATCTACGACCCTTAAGCCAAATGCATTTGAATTGTAATCTCACAGTGGGATTCTTTTCGCTCCCGAATGACACAGTTGCTTTGGTGTCAGCAACAGCTCAGAATTCAGTTGCGCGTTTTGTTCAATGGCACATGTGCTTATGCAATCTTCGCTTGACAGCACCTTCAGCAAGTTATCACGCCTTCCTGCAGCGTTTGTCAGCGACAGATCAGCTGCTAAGATGACTGCTTCAGACAGCGCTACATGCAACATTTGAAAGTGGAAAAGATGGAAACATTTATAGGCTGAATAGCCTGTCACTATCTTCCCGGGAGCGCAGAGGCTGGGAGCTGATCTTATCGAGGTTTTTCAAACATGAGGGGCATGAATATGGTAAATACACAAGTTCCTTCCGCTCAGGTGGGGCAGTGCAGAAATAAAGGGTATAGATCTGGTGTGGGAGGGTCAAAATTCGAAAGGCAATGAGGGGCAACGGCTTCACGCCGAGGGTGGTGAGTGTCTGGAATAAGTTGCCAGATGAGTTGTTGGCAGCTGGTACAATCCCAATACTTTTATGGAATCTGAACGTGTATTTGAATAGCAAGCGTTTGGAGAGACATGGGTCAAGTGCTTGCAATCGCGGCAGGATCGTTTTAGGAGATCTGTTGGACATGGAGGAGTTGACTGAAGTCTGTGTTTTCCCTGCTGTCCATATCTAATGGCTCTATGATATTGCTGCACACGTTGCTGACAGGGTGAGAGGGTTATATGATAACTCCAATGTTGATGCATGAGAGTTGAGCCAGCGAATTCATTCCCCTGGAAATCATGTGAAAAGTATTGATAGAGATCCAGCAAAATAAAATGAGCACATCTTTGATTTGATTCAAAACCTGAACTCTGTTTCTCATCCGAGACAGTGCCCGCTCTGCCTCATACTGCATACATTTCATGTTTTGCATTTGGATTCTCCTTAACTCTGTTTGCCAAATCTCTCTCATGCCACCTTTTTGCCCTCCTGATTTCCTTCTTAAGTGTATTCCTATTGCCTTTGTTCTCTTCCAAGGATTCATTCGATCTATCTTGTCTGTACCTGACATATGCGATCTTGCTTTGTTAACCAAATCCACGATTCCTTTCCTCATCCTGCATTCCCTTCACCTACCAATCTTTCCTCCCAACCTCACACGAATATGCTGTCTCTGGACTCTCGTTATCTCGTTTCTGAAGGCTTCTCATTTTCCAGCCATCCTTTCACCTGTGAATATCTGCCCCAATCAGGTTTTGAAAGTGTATGCCTACTATAATCATACTTAGCCTTCCTCCAGTTTAGAACTTCAACTTTTAGATCAGGTCTCCCCTTTTCCACCACTATTTTAAAACTAGTAATATTATGATTACTGGCCCCAAAGTGCTCCCCCACTGACAGCCCAGTCGCTTGCCCTGTCTTATTTCCCAACATTCGGTCAAGTTTTACACCTTCTATATTATGTGCATCCACATAGTTAATCAGAAAGTTTTCTCGTACATACTTAATAATTTCCTCCCCATTAAAACCCTAAACACTTTGGCAGTCCAGGTCAATGGTTGGAATCCCCCTACCATAACCATCCTATTATTCTTACAGATAACTGATAACTCCTCACAAATCTGTTTCCAAACTTACCTCTGTCTATCAGGGTCTCTGTGGTACTCAGTGCCATTATATATATGCCAGCCTTACTTCATCAGTCTAATTTCCCATTCTGTCTCCTGTATGCACTCAGGAAGTTCCTGTCTCCCTATATCTCACAGTTGCTGAGTGTCTCGTCCATCACGTCATTGAAGATGGGTTGTTATCCAGAGGGACAAACGTTAATGGAGGCCTGGAGCTTTCAATAAATCCTGCAGCGAGGTAAGATCACTCACTGTGAACAGAGAAGCGATCAATAGGAGGGCTCCAATCATCGGCTAACAAAGTGTGGCGTAGAAACATTTCTGGAGGTGGAGCACAGTACGGACACCCTCCAAGCTTAATCACCATCCCTAATTTAATGTATGTTGTAGTAAGACGGCAGAAGGAGTTCACAGTCATCAATCCAGTCCTGTACTGTCTCGTGAGCATCAGTACAACACAGGTGAAAGCAGCGCTACCAAGAGACGGTGGCAATGCTTCCTGGGATCCTTGTGTTCTGTGTTCCCTCTCTGAAACTGTATCTGTGGAACATTTTGTCGACCAGTGTCTTCAATCATTCTAACTCCTATAACAGTTACCATCGTTGTAACCTTCTCGTCTCTCGCTTATTTCTCCACATATTTGAAACGTACTCCAACTCAGACGATCATCCCTATCTCTGTAAATTGTGATTGACTCCATAGCATGTCTTATCTCGGTATCCTTCTCTTCCAGTAACTGGAGACATGTAGCACAGAAACAGACACTGCAATCCATCTCGTCCATGCGAACGAGGTTTCCTAAATGCATTTGCCTGCGTTTGCCCCATATCTCTTCAAACCTTCTCCACTCCATGTACTCGATCAAGTGTCTCCCCCATGTTTTAGTTGTACTTGTTTCTAACATTTCCTCTGGTAGTTCGTTCCATACATCGAAAATAAGAATCGAATATTCAACACTGCAGTGCAATGCAGACCCTTCGGTCCTCGATGTTGTGTGAACCTGTCAAAATAATCTGATGCCCAGTCTACCCGACACTATTCCATTTTAATCCATATGTATGTCCAATGACCATTTAAATGTCCTTAAAATTGGCATGTCTACCGCTGTTGCAGGCAGGGCATTCCACAACCCTACACCTCTCTGAGTAAATAAACTACCTCTGACATCTGTCCTATTTCTATCACGACCCGAATTTAAAGCTATGTCCCCTCGTGCAAGCCATCACCATCTGAGGAAAAAGGCTCTCATCGTCCACCCTATCTAAACCTCTGTTCATCTCATATGTTTCAATTAAGACTCTTCTCAACCTTCTTCTCTCTAATGACAACAGCCTGAAGTCCCTCAGCCTTCCTTCGTAAGACCTCCCTTCCATACCAGTAAACATCCCAGTAAATATCTTGTGAACCCTTTCCAAAGCATCCACATTCTTCCTATAATGTGGTGATCGGAACTATGTGCAATACTCCAACACCAGCCGCACCAGAGATTTGCACAGCTGCAGCATAACCTCATGGCTCCGATACACAATTCCTCTATTCAAAAAAGCCAAAACAACGTAGGTCGTCTTAATATCTTTATCAACCTGGGTGGCAACTTTCTGTGCATGGACATCGACATCTCTCTGTCTATCTACAATACCAAGGCACTTACCACTAGCCCAGTCCTCTGCATTCCTGTTACTCCTTCTAAAGTGAATCACCTCACAGTTTTCAACATTAAACTCCCTTTGCCACCTCTCAGCCGATCTCTGCAGCTTATCTATGTCCTCCTGGAACGAACAACATCCTTTGGCACTATCCATACCTCTATCGACTTTCGTGTCATCTGCAAATTCACGAAACCATCCTTCTACAACCTCATCCCAGTCATTTGTCAAAATGACAAACACTGCTGGCACCAAATGAGATCCTTGTAGTCCAACAGAAGTTAATGAACTCCAGGATGAACACTTCCAATCAACCACAACCCTTAGTCTTCTTTCAGCTAGCCAAGTTCTGACCTGAACCGCTAAATCACACTCAATCCCATGCCTCCATATTTTGTGCAATAGCCCTACCGTAGGGAACTTTCTCAAACGCCTTACTGAAATCCATGTTCATCACATCAACCGTTTTACCCTCACCCACCTATTTCATCACCTTCTCAAAAAACCATTAAGTTTTGTGAGGCATGAATTACCCTTCACAAAACCGTGTTGACTATCCCTAATTAACATATACTTTTCTCAATCGTTATAAATCCGATCTCTTATAACCCTTTCCAACATTTTACGCACAAACGAAGTAAGGCTCATTGGCCTATAATTGCTAGAGTTGTCTCAACTCCCCTTCTTGAACAAGGGAGCAATATTTGCCATCCTCCAGCTGTCTGGCACTATTCCTGTAAACAATGACAAAATAAAGATCAAAACCAAAGGCTCTGCAGTCTCGTCTCTGGCTTCCCAGAGAATCATCGGATAAATCCCATCTGTGCCAGGGACCTTACCTACTTTCACACGTTCTAAAATTGCTAAAAACCACCTCGTTGTGAACCCGACTCCAATCTAGTCTGGTAGCCCGTATCTCAATAGTCACCTCAATAACATTGTTGTTTTCCATCACGAATGCTGATGAAAAATATTCACTTCGTGCTTAAACTATCTCCCCTGACTCCACATACACCTCCTACGACTATCCTTGATTGGACCTAATCTTACTAGAGCCATTCTTTTATTCCTGATAAACCTTCCGGGTTTTCCTTGATACTATCCGCCAATGGATTCTCATGTCCACTCCTGGATCTCCTCAGCTCTCGATCTAGGTCTTTCCTAGTTAACCTGTACTTCTCAAGCACCCTAACTGAGGCATCACATCTCGTCCAAATATAAGTTTTCTTCTTCCTCTTGACAAGAGATTCAACTTCTTGAGTAAACCATGGTTCCTTCACTCGACAGCCTCATCCCTGCCTTACAGTGATATACTTATCAAGGACATGCAGTGGTTGTTCCTCGAATAAGCTTCACATTTCAATTGTGCCATGCCCTACAGTTTCCTCCCACATCCTATGCATCCTAAACATTGCCTAATCACATCATAATAGCCTTTGTCCCAGCAATACCTCCTGCCCTGCGGTATGTGCACATCCGTTTAAAGCGCTAAAGTAAACATAACTGAATTGTGGGAACTGTCACTAAAGTACTAACCTACCTTCAAATTTAATAACTGGCCGGGTTCATTCCCCATATCCAAATTCAATGTGTCCTCGACCCTTATTTACTTGTCGACATATTGTGTCAGGAATGATGAAATACAAACAAACTGGAACTGCAACGTACCCAGAAAAACTAGGGAATGGGAAGAGATTGCAGTCGAAACTCAGAATACAAAGGCACTGCAACCCAAAACGCCCATTGATACAGTTTCTCGAGATTAATTATGATGTCGTTTTGTACTATTGGGCTCTGATCTGTGAGCAGAACCAATGTTTTTATGTCAAACCTATGTAGCTTAGGGAAAAAATGCCTGCTGGAAGGCAACTACAAAATCTGTTGAAATAATGCGAGAAAGATTCAAGTTAAAGCTGTCCTATCTCTTCATTGGACTTCTTGCATCTTTTCAAAAGATGGCAGCTGATTTTGGTGATCAGGTATCGCTTACTATTTGATTAGATGAAATCGTGGAAGTGGTTTCTCTCTTCCTATTTATTTCCTCTTGTATTGGCCTTCACCAGTTAAATATCACCCCACTATTTCAATAAAAAGCCAATGTGTGTGGGATCTCCTTAGTGCTGTCCAGATGATAGCCCTGCTTCTGCTCACTTGCAATTTCATGCTGATATCTGCTTCTCAAAATATCTGAATATATGGTCACATAACGGTATAGGAACTGAACAGGGCACAAAATAGTATGACAAACGCTTCAACTGCTGCAATCCAATGAGGGCTAGATTTTCAAACTGTTGTTCTCACCAGGGTGTTCTTTGATGCCACACTCAATATTCAGAATTACACTTAATATTTCTACTAGTCCACAATTACTCGAAGAGAAAATACTTTATCTCTTTATAAAAGCAATTTACTGCAGATGCTAGAATCTGAAACCAAAAGAGAAAATGCTGGAAAATCCCAGCAGGTCTGGTAGCATCTGTAAGGGGAAAAGAGCTGACGTTTCGAGTCTAGACTCGAAACTTCTGCTCTTTTCTCTCCTGACAGATGCTGCCAGACCTGCTGAGATTTTCCCATTTACCAGCTTTGTTGCTTTAAATAATTGTGTGTTGTGTCGATGTGTGTTTGGTTTGTTTCTATTTACTTCTGTTCCTCAGTAGCTTGCAATTCTTGCTGTATCTGCTCAAAGGCAATGTAATATTGCCGTTCTTCTCTCTCCACAAGGACATTGTTGCTCGTGTTCCTCTGAGATCAGTGCAAATCTCTCCAAGTAAATTGTAAGCCCTACACTTTTTGGTTAAGATTCACCTGCAATCTGGGGTGCTACTTAGAAAGTTGAGTATTGATGGAAAAAAATGGAAGCCTTTACTGATCAGGATATTTTCAACAGTAGCAACACAAAGGGAGAAAACGTTCAAACTCTCGAGGCAATGAGTGCTGATTGGTAAAAGCATAGAGATTGGACGAGAACTGCCAAGCCTTTTTGTTTGTTCTGATTCAACAAATCGACGGTTTCCATTCTCAGTTTTATTTGGCAGGACAATGCCTTGACTAATCAGTCAACCTGCCCTTTTCAAATTTAGCAACGGTAAGCTGTCAACTGTCCATCCTCATCTAACTCGTCCGTTTTCCATTGATAACATCTCCATCGATCATGGTGCACACTTTCCAACCCATCAGAACTCTTTTCTTGTGCAGTGTAAAATATTGTTCCCCTTTATGTTGATATTCCTGCAGCTATCCTGATGAAAGTAAGATTTTTTATAAAACTGGAACAATACATGTGCTATTTTAAAACAGTACCCAAAATGTGGATTTGAATATGAGAACTTTTTGCAAATGGGGTATCCAAAATACAACTGATATGAGTAAAACGGAATCTAGGTTAAGGACACGGAATGGTTTAACCCTCTGAAAAACCTATTTTGTTCTTAGAAATCTGCTTTGACCATTGTATCAGTCTGGATGTTGGAAGATAATTTTTGAAAATTGATCATTTATGTTAACTGCAATTTAATACATTGCTGAAACGTTGGAAATTGCACTTTATTCCGTTCCTAAAACGACGATATTTTGTGAAATCATGAGATATGCACACCGCAAATACAAGTCCCATTTAATGTTGTTTGGACAAGGCTGATAAATTCAAATTTGTGTTTATCGAGAAAGGACTGAGATCTTAACTGGCTCAGAGCCATTTCATGTTTTAAATTTAAACTTATGTATATCTTCAAATTCTTCATGGTCTTGATCCACGCACTGGCTTCTACACGCAGGTTGGTGCATTTGTTCAGAATGCATACGGTGCCCTAAACGTTTATTGATAGAGTGATTGTGGTTTGGAACGACTAGGTCATGCTGAGCTTTACAAAACTCTGAGTGTTGTGTACAGCCCTGGTCACTGCAATATCGGAAGGATGCGAAAGCTTTGGAGTGGGTTCAGAAGAGATTGATTTACGAGGATGTTGCTTGTTACGGAGAGAAGTTCTTAATTGTAAAAATGCAGAAGATTGTGGCTGTTTTCGTCAGAGAGAAGAGGTTGAGATGGAAAGTAATTGAGACATACAAGATAATCGGAGGGTTAGATGGGGGAGAAGTACGAGTATTTTCCTTGGATAGTGATAGCTCGCACGATGGGCATAGCTTTAAATTGAGGGACGATTGATGTAGGACAGATGCCAGGTGTAGTTTCTTTACTGAGACAGTCTAATGGGCGTGTAATACGCTGCCTACAACTGTGGTAAACTTGTCAAAATGATCACTGGATAGACATACGAGTGAAAAAGGAATAGTGTGGGTTTGAAGGGCTTCAAATTGGTTTCACAGATCGGAGCAACATTTAGGGCCGAATGACTTGAACTGTACTGCAATGTTCAATTTTCTCACAGCTTGCATTCCACCTTGGCAGTCTACAATCTGGAGGACTCAACAGTAAGTTCTCCAATTTCAAATACTCTTCCCAACCATGCCCCAACTCCCTTTCCAGACTCACGTCCTGCCTTCCATTCCACCGAACCACCCTGTCTCCCAGCGACCTACCAGATTCACCCCTCCCATCAACCGATCAAGTTGAACCCACGACGTCTGTTCACCTACTCCTACCTCATCATTCTACTGTTTTCGCCACCCGAACCACTCCTTCCCTCTTTAACTGCAGGTGCTCCGAAACCACCGAAGTCCTGAAGAACGGTTTTACCTGAAATGTTGACTTCTCCACCTCATGTTGCTGCCTATCGTGCAGAGTCCCTCCGTCCTCCTGTTTGCCACCAATTACAAAGGAATTTAAGGAGTCCAGTGAGTCCAGCACGCTGATAAGGAGGAATACTGGACGTCCAATACTGTCATTGAACGTCTTCCCTGGGACAAGGAATGGTCATTCAGCCATTTGAGACACTAACACATTAACAGAAGCAGCCATTGAAACACAATAGCAGGAGGTTGATATTGATGCTCCGAGATGACAATCCAATGAAACAGAGACTGCACAGGAAGACTTCTCCACATTACTCCTCCTGGCTCTGATGCTAATGGTACATACGTGTTACGTTTATATAGCTTGTGCCAAGTCACAACGAGGCATCTTTCATCTCGGAGAAGATATGTTAGTGCTCGGTTTGGAAGTCAGAAGCGGGTGGGAAGGTTTAACTTTTTCAGATAGATATTGTTGACAGACTTGGGCAAAAATATGACGCTCGATGCAGGGACACACAGCAACTGCGCATTGAGACGGTGGGAGACATTTAGAGCCTGAAACTCTTACTCGCACAACATTGTGCTCCACGCAGCAAATATCTTACAGTCATAGAGTCCTACATAACGGAGACAGGTTCTTCAGCCCAAACTGGTCCTTGTCGACGAAAATGTACATACACGCTTACCGCATTTTCCTGCACTTGAACCCACATTTTAAACATTTCCTTTCTATTTCTTTGTCCAAATGTGAAAACGCGAATTGCGTGAAAACGTGTTGTATTTCACGCTATCAATGTTTCGTTTCTGAATTAACTCTGTTGGTCCAAAGCACTCAAGTTTTAATATAAACACCTTTTAGTCAGTTATAACAATCCAGACTAAAACCACGTTTCCTTCACGCTTACCGCATGGGACCATCGCCAAAGAGATTATTCTGGTGAATCTACTTTACATTGTCCCTCTGTGGAAAGAAGATCATGCCTTTAAATGATGGGAACATCTGTACACAGTGTCACAAGTATTGTCATGACAACACATTGCTACTATAGGAAGGCATATTCACCCCTATACTTTAATAATTTTGTCACGAAGGACAGCACATCATGTAATGTGCAGATTACTTGCTGCCCTTTGTGAATTCTGTCATTGAGTCATCACGAAGGCCAACCAGTTCATTTTCGCCGAGACCACACCCGATCCTCTAACCTTCTAGTGAATACAAAATTACGAATGATCGTATATTTTGCCAAAACATTTCTCTACCTTGCAAACAGCACTGCTTCAAGCACAACCACATTATCAGCAACAACAAAGTTGCCAATGAAGACCCTTGGAGATGCTGGGGAGAACA